>NW_027526361.1:189128010-191528010 GCF_048455015.1 Haemaphysalis longicornis
TTAAGAGTGAAGGGCTGCTGGCCGCCGTTTAGGAAGGAGGCCTCCTTACAAACAACTGGACAAAAATAAAGTTGTCTCTCTCTCTCTCTCTCTCTCTCTCTCGTAGTGCTCTCGTACGTGCTCAGAGTTTCGCACAGACTGAAAAAAGTGGCAGGCAGGCACAATATTTACGTAGTATGTTCTGCGCCTTCGAAAATAATGGCGATGTGCGTATGATTTGTCTGTCGCACTGTTCCTGTCATTCGTCGAAGGATGCAGCGCACGGTAAATTTCACTTCCAGGCCATACCAACTATTCCCTACACAAGCCTTTGTTAGATTCAACGCTGCTGTCATGCGTTTCAATCGCAGTTTTTTTTTTATTCTGAATGTTATGTTCTAGGGTCGATAGTAAAGCTAACGTGCCGCAGTCCGAGGGGATTTTCATTAAATTTCGCTGAACGGGCAAGCAAGGTAAATATAAATGGTAGCGAAGGTTCGGGCAAAAAGCGGTTCAGAACCTATTGCCAGCGACATCAGCATGGGGGCTTATGGGAGTGGCGATTGAAGCGCGACTAGGTGAGGAGGGAACAAACACTAGTAACAAAAAACCAAGTTTTGTTCAACAATAAAACAACAATTATATTTTACGAACTATATTTATTTTTGAATCACATTTATTTAGGCACAGTGTATAAATAATTTATGAAAATGCCGTTCATTCTCAAAAACCTTTTTTGTAGCGCCCTCTGAAGAATGGCACATGTCATTGCTTTGTGGTGCAGTCCTTGTAGTGATCGGAAAGGCGCTCCTAAAGTTCGTCTGCTAGGAAACGCCCCTCGTGTGTTTTGGTGGTGCGCATTTGCATTCGGTTTTCCTTGTTAATTTGGTGTGAACTTAATTTTTGCTGTGCGTGGACTTGCGAGGTGCGTTGTATCGTCGGTGAACACGTTTAGTACCGTGCCCGGCAGGCACGGTGAACTACGGGACGATGCTGCCAACGGTTGGAGCGGAGCGCTTTCGTCGGTACCTACAGAAACGATGTGCTGTACAAGTTGCAACAGCAACTCCCGTACACCTGGCGTTTTTCTGCACCATTTTCCTCTCATTTCCACAGGTAACGCGAAACTATTGTACTGTTAATACGTGCACGGGGGTTGTGTAAGGGGACGTGGTGGTGCTTCGAAAAAAATGGGTCTAAAGCTTTGTTATGTCACAGTTATCTCTTGATTTCACCTCAGGCTGGCTCAGAGCAAGTTGTGTCAATTACTCTAGGACTTCTCGGCGTAGTACCACTCGAATTTAAACGAGTCACTTTAATTGTCTATCTCAGTGTCTTCTCTATGGCATTACAACGCTTGTAGTGCTCGTTGCTTCCGGCACTTGTATGCACAAGCATTATTTCCATCGCAGTACTGTGTTGTGCTGCTCCGTGCTGCGCTGCTGCCAGATCTTTCCTGCTATGTGCTTTTACATACTGCCGTCGCTTTGGTTTGCATTGATCCATTTTTCCTCTTTTTACTTATCTGTTGCGACGCTTGCCTAATAATGCAACCAGGAAATTGCAGGCGTGAATGCTGAGTGAACTTCTGTAGAAACCATTGTCTACTTCATAAGACGCCGGGACAGCTGCAGGGTGCTCGCTGCACTTTCGTGAATCGGCATTCCTGCGGCCCGGTTTTCTGCGTATAGATGCAGTGCCTAGTTCTTTTCTCTTGTTTGGAAGTAGTTCTGCTGTTGACGCTTTCATTGCTCATAATGCTATGTGTTACGGGTAAAGCCAATTTTTCGGCGCGTAAGGAAAATCATAATGCATGTAGGGCCCACGAACATTTTGTACTTATTGTATACGTGCTCATTTTGTGCAGTGTGGTAAATTTGTTTTATGTTCGTCATGGAATAAAATTCAAATGTCTTGATTATAGCATGACTTTGCGTTATTTCTTCTCTTAGAACAGAAGTACACAAACTGAGCAAGCATTATATAACCTTGATCTATACTTAAGGCACGCACGCCTACCTGCATATGTGCGACGAAATTAAACTTAGCAGTGGCGTTGGTAGAAATTGGTATCGGGGTAAGGAGTGGGCACGTTTTTTATATAAAAGGGGGGCCGGGGAGAGTGGTCAAGTGTCATTTTGGGCGCTGTATCCCAAGGCAGAAAAAAAATTCCGGTCGTGGGGGGGGAAGGGGGGGGGGTGTACGTTTGCCACCCGCTGCAATCAAAATAAACAACTGATTGCTTTTATACAGCAGTGGAAGGCATGAATACAGAATAAAGGTTCAGAGAAGATGCAAGATGCTTTTATAAACACCGAGGCGAATCATACGACAGTATGCTAAAGTGCGTTTCTCTAGTCACAAGTATAAGCTGGCGTTGACTTGAAGCACACACGCCAAGGGCTCGCCAACTTGCGTCAGATGGCAATGACATGAGCCCTCAGCGATCAGAGTCCTGCTAAGGCTATTTTGAAATCAAATTTTCCCGCTAATGCCACCAACATGACGTCACTTTCTGACCGGATCTTGCGTCACATCCTGTTTATTTTTTGTTCCGCCGGAAGTGTTCCCTCCTCACACAGATGGCGCTAAGCCCCATGAGCAGCTTAAGAGCCGCCATTTTCTGAACGTATGGGCTTCTATGGAAGCTTCGCTACCAGTTATATTTACCTTGGGGCAAGTGGCAAACAGTTACGTGGCACAGCCCTCACACCTAACAGTCAGGAGGAAGCAATTTTTAAAACCGCTCCCCCCCCCCCCCCCCTTCTCTAACCCCTCAAAAACGCCATCGTCAAGCAGCGTCGGTCGCGAAAGGGCCCGGCCCTTATCAATCTCAACCTGGTCCGGAATCATTTATCATTCCAATCCGGCGCAGGCCCATCCTTTTTCTCAACGCCTACTAAGGCGAAAGCTTTAAGTGCCCAATTCTGCGGAAAAGTGCCGTTGTCGTTGTTCGGTACAGAAAAGGGCCACCGCTGTAAAGATTAAATGAATAAAAAACGCTTGTCTTCCGATGGGATTTCAAACGGGCTTCCAACGCCGCAGAAAAGCGCGTTACCAACCACGCTATCTCCGCAGTTTGACAGCGGTGGAACAAAACTTGTTAATCCTTTCTTCGTGGAACATACCCACTTGGGGTATTGGCCAGGAATAGAGAGCTTTAAGGGGGTTATGTGCCGACTTCACAAAATTTACAAAAAAATTGGCTGACGATTACGATACTCCCTAATGCGAAATCTGAGCGCATCTGCTTAGCTGGTTCGACTTTTCAAAATATGTTGAGGCAAATAATTTCGGACAGACGTATATGTACGGTTACAGACCACTTTTATTCTTCACATATTACTCCTTCTTCGCGGTGCGACTGCATTGCTAATCCGGATATCGCGGGAGGCAGTGAGTGGGTGCGGTCCACAGCCGCGCCGTAGACACCTCCTGTGATGCAGCGCTTTGTTTCCACATTGATATCGGTGGACGTACTACGCATTAGTGATCGCGTCATCGGCGAATACACAACGGCACGCGCTACAGCTTTTCTCTCTCTGGTGTCCTCTTCTTTCGACACACGGCGGCTCGCAATGCCGCTTGCCTCGCTTCGGTGTCCTCTTCGTTCTCTAGAGACGCGGCGGCTCGCGCCACTGGTTTTTCTTCGGTGTCCTCTTCGTTCTCTCGGTTACACAGACGCCAACGCCGACGCCTACGCTGCCAAACCCCGGGAGCGGATGCATAAGAGCTGCGCTCTAAAATGTGAATTGAACCGCAAAAGTTGTAACATAGTGTGTGCCGCGTGACACCTGAACGTGATGGCACGGGAGTAGAACAGATGCACGTTGCGGTGCTGAGCACGAGGTCGCGGGTTCGATTCCCGGCCGCGGCGGCCGCTTTTCTGATGGAGGCGAAAAGCAAAAACGCCCGTGTGTACGAGATTTCGGCGCACGTAAAATATCCCCAGGTGGTCAAAATTATTCCGGAGCCCTCCACTACGGGGCGCCTCATCGCCTGCGTTGCGTCGGCGCGTAAAACCCTACAATCAAAGAACAGATGCACACCAGCGCCACAGAACCCTGATTCTCGGAAAGCTGTGGTGGGCACCAGTCAGCTTGCTTACGTAAGCAGTGAATACAACAATGCCATAGTGACTAACGCTTATAATGGACAGTACTTCCCCAATATATTGGTTCGGTAGGTGACCAGGCAGGCAATCCGCGTTTACCGCGTGTACGATCACCAGAAGCTGAAACAAGAGCAGCTGCGTGTGATCTGACACCGCCTTCACTTTTCAAACAGCTGATCTGTTTAAGCTTGCAATGAGTTCCATCCGTACCTGGCGTCGCTCAAAATTCGGTTCAGCAGAGTGGAGAGGAGGAAAGTGCTAGGCCAAGAAGTGGAAAAATGACGAGGAGGCAAGCAGCCGAGGGGACTGCGCGCTTTAAGAAAAAAAAAACCACTTACCATCGTCGCAATCAAACCTGGGTCCCTGGCTTCATGAAACCAGCGTCTATCCGATGACGCTATCACCGCATTCTTGGCGCTCAGCACTTCCTTCGCGTTTGTAGAGTGGGCGTTGGCTTTGGACTTTGGCTGAGTTCAAGTGAATGGGCAGACCTAAGAAAAGCCAAGTTAAAGCTAGTGTAGACCACCAGCTCCGCTGTTTCCTCAGTCTTCGCATCTCAATTGCGAAGGTGGCGCAATTTTTATCATAATCGGGTTTCAATAGAAAATGTAATGTCGCAGGGGATAAAACGTTTCTCATAAAATGATTACATGATTACAAAATGACTACAGCTGCCTCAAAATACACGGTGTAGAAATTATAAGAGCTGTGCGCAATGTTCACAGACGCACGCGCGTGCTTTTTTCACCGTTGATTGAAGTATTCAGCACAGCGGTCAGTACACCAAATCAAGGCAAATTGTCTTAAGACGGGCGGGCTACGTCCACTAGCACGCGCTGAAAAAAAATTCAGGAAATATATCTAACATAATGCAGACGGCGCAGTGGAGGATCCAAATTGAAGAGCAAAGGGGGACGCCCCAAACGCCTACAAAACTAGCCCCATTAGACTGTAATTTTGGCAACGCTCTTGTAAAACGGCCTCTTAATCCCTCTCTCCTTCTTACAATGTTAATTTGCACCGCCTGGTCAATGATGTGCATTTCAGTTCAGTTCAATTCAATTCAATGATGTTTTATGATAAAGACAAAAAAACATTACACAATGATGCATACAGGAGAAGATCCCAAAGTCGGAAACTGCATTCAACTTTTATTTTTTCTGTATTTTTGTTAACCTTGGCGAAATTCGGGCTACGTTGATCGGAGCTGTCTGCAAGCAGCCTCCACATTTCCGGCGAACATTTTTGCTAAGTGAACAAGAGCACATTCCTACACCCTTGTCCCTCTCCTCAAGATTTAGGCAGCCGGGCTGTTATTCTACTTACCTGCCGCGGTGGCTCAGTGGCTAAGGCGTTGCGCTGCTGAGCAGGAGGTCGCAGGTTAGATTCCCGGCCGCGGCGGTCGCTTTTCTTATGGAGGCGAAAAGAAAAAATGCCCTACGAGATTTTGGCGCACGTTAAAGATCCCCAGGTGGTCAAACTTCATCCGGAGCCCTCCACTACGGCGTGCCTCATCGCCTGCGCTGCGTAGGCGCGTTAAACCATACAATCAATCAATCAATGTTATTCCACTTGTGACGTTAGGAGGAGCATGTGTGCGTGTTTTTTGTCTAAACAGCCATGTACCTGTAATGACATTCGATTTGTTAACAATATCTCTGAAATAAATATGAAGCTTGCATTTATGAAATCGATAGGCTACAGATCTCCGTCTTGAACAGCTAATAGCTAGAGTACTCGTTTCTTCGCCAAAGTGTGCCTTCAACAGTCCTCGCTTCGCCTTTATTTTCACTTTTCACTTTTATTTCCCATTAACTGCAACGCCTTCTTAGCAAAAAAATGTACACAGGGAGCGCGCTAGACGCTTTCGCGTTGTACTCTTAAAGGCGAAGCTTAAATAATTCAAACAAATCAACGAACAAAACTAGATTAGTAAGTAATAAATAATAAATTATAAATAATAAAATGAGAGCTTAAATAAAAAGAAAATTAAGACATTCAATAAACAAATATATAAAAATATATCAAAATAAATGAAAATGCATGCATAAAATAATGAAAAGAAATAAAAGAAAAACAAATGAATATCAATAGATAAATAACTATTGAACTATTTCGGTAATATCATTCTGTTACCGAAATAGTTCACCAAGCACTCGATAAAGGTCAGCTTACCCTAGGCCTATTCGTTGACATCAAAAAGGCGTTCGACTGTGTTGACCACAAAATTTTACTGAGTAAGCTAGAGCGCTATGGGTTCCGAGGTCCAGCAAGTTCATTCTTTAAAAGTTATTTAACCAGCCGTAAACAGTTTGTGGACGTTTTAGGTGAACAGTCGACACTGAAAGACGTAAACTCTGGAGTCCCACAAGGCTCGGTTTTGGGGCCTATTTTATTTTCTTTATTTGTTAACGACTATTTTACGTCTCTTACTTACGCGAAAGCAATCCTGTATGCTGATGACACAGCACTATTAATCAGCTGTAACTCTGTGGCCGAAGCTGAAACTCTGGCAAATGAAGATCTCGCGAGAACATTAAAGTGGTTCAACACAAACAAATTAGTACTAAATATTAAAAAGACAAAATTTATTATTTTTTCTTCGCGTCAAAAACAGTTATCCCACCTGTGTAACCTTAAAGTAGATGTAAAAGCAATTTGCCAAGTAGATGCATATAAATACATAGGCGTAACACTGGGCACATCAATGCACTGGGCACAGCACATAAAAACCGTTTGCCAAAAGCTATCTTTTGGATGCTTTACCCTCATCCAAGCACGGAAACACTTCACCGCGAGAACACTGCGCCAAATTTACTTCAGTATTTTTCACTCACATTTAACCTACTATGTAGAGTCATGGGGATACACTTACACATCGTACTGCACACCTATCAACATCTTGCAAAAGAGGGCCGTGCGCATAATAGCATCAGCAGCAAGAACTGCAAAATCTTCGCCAATTTTTAAGAAGCTCAACATCATGCACTTCAATAAATCACGAGATTACAAAATAGCAATACTGATAAAGAGGGTCATAAGTACTAACACTCCGTACCACTCATCTATCTTAAGCTTTCCTAGTAGAAATACTAGGCATGCTAACAATAATACCCTGAACCTACCGAAGATATCAAATGTATACGGGTGTCGAAGCCTTCCTTTTATTGGCACAAAAATATGGAATAGCCTCCCACCAACAATAAAATGTATGACACAAAACGATCAGTCAATAAAAACATACGTGATGTCTGACACATATATTTCACCTAGTTGAAAGTCTGCTCTGCAGCACATAATACGTATTTTCCCTGATACCTTGTATAGTTCCCAAGTGTATGTACTTAGTTCCCAAGTGTATGTACCCTTATTCTGGTTCAAAGTTTGGCGTTTATTTTTGTAATGTATCAACACGTCTTCCTTATAACATGTATTGAACCCCTGATATGTTTCTTGTTCTTGACTTTGATGAAAAAAAAAAAAACAATGTGAAATTTTTTGTATGGATCCAAAACTAGCCTTGGGGCTATGGATCCAGATGCTCATCGCAGCACTTGTATATATGAAAATTTCTGAAAAATAAACCTTCTTCTTCTTCTTAACATAAATGAAAATGAGAAAACAGACAAGTAAAATATGAGTGTTCATAAATAAAGCATAGTATCAAATAAATAAAAATAAAAAACAAATTGGAAATGAGTAAACATAAATAAATAAATAAAAAATAACAAATACTATTAATATAAATGAAAGAAAAGTTGGAAGACTACGCATTGTGCGCAAAGCTTTGCTGGTCATCGATCCACCTTCACAGAGTGGAATGGCTCATAAATTTTTTTATCTTGATCGCAGCTGCTCTTTGGGTGCTGCACGACACAGCAGGTAGCCCGAGGGGATTTTCATTGTTCCTTAAAAGAAACAAACAGGCAGTAACAAGAAAAGGTACGAGCACAAGATTCTCAGATACTGCTGTTCGCTCACAGCAGCTTATGATACACTAGCCGTAGTTCCCAGCCATGCCCGGGTGTGTCAATACACATAACAATGGGTATAAAACATACTGAGTCCACCGTTACGGGCGTAATTTTTCCCGAAATCTCGATTCGCCTCAGTTGGTATAGTTTAGAACAAAGTCTGAAATTACCTCCAAGACATGAAATTACCTCGAAGAATTTCCGGAAGAATCGTTTTAGTCTTTGAGTGAAACTCTACACCAATACCCCTCTCCAGCACAAATAACGCAATCGTGTACGGCGTCCATAGACGAAAGTACACAGAATACGCTTTTTCGCAAAGCCAACTTCCCCATGAATGCTCTGTAGCTCTGTCTAACTGACGATTCTTAAAGGCGGCGAAAGACTGAATTGCCCCATTGGGCGAACAACCGACGTTGTTGGTGAAGTTGTTGTTATCATCCTGCACAGAAAACGGCCGCCGCTGAAAAGAGTAAATAAAAAAACACATTTCCGAGCGATTGGGGATTGAACCAGGGTCTCCGGATTATGAGCCGACTGCGTTACCGCCGCGCTACAACTTCTTTTTTTTTCTTTATTGCCGGGCTTCGACATGCACAAAAAGCAACACATTGCAACACAAGACAACGCGAGTTAATACAACGCCACAATCCGGTTCTACCGGATGGTGTTGTCGTTAAAAAGTCATTTCAGTGCGGTCAGTGGTTCCACGCGTGCCAACCATTCAGGCACATACTCTTGGACTTTAAGCCCTTCAACATAAAGCTTCACATTCTCACTAAAGAACTGTCGCGCCGGCCTAGCATCCACATCACCATGAAGCCATGCCATGCGCGCCCTCCAAATACTGTACAGGCCCAGTAGCATTAGCACATCGTACGGCGCGCCCTCTTCACTTTCGGTTGGGAGGTACCGAATGCCGTGTGGGTTCAACGGAAATTCTTTGTGGAGGGTTCGCTGTAGGACGTCCCAAAAGTTGACTGCTATCCAGCAGTGTATGAACACGTGGTCTATTGTTTGCGGTTGCGCACAAATTGTGCACTCTGTACCCCACATAACCTGAAACCGCTTATCTTGAAGCCAGGTTTGAACTGTGAGTGTACCGGTATGGAGTTTAAAGAAGAAAGACTTCGCCCCACCCTGAACTGGCTTCCTTTTGACCCTTTTAAGAACATCTTGCCCAGGGCGTGCAACGTACAAAGTTCTGTACCGTGGCACAAGGAATAGATTACCAGATAAATCCTTGTACAACTTTTTACGGGAAATATCGCTCACGTACTGCACTGAAAAGCGTGCCGTCAAAAACCGTACCGCCAGCACAATTTCTCTAAAATACCCGAAAATTTTCTCCTCCATCCTTCTGTAGACACCACAAACTGCTGTAGCCCTTGACCTAAGCGGACCTGGCCCACGGTTCTTAAATAATTCCCCGCATTTCCCCGAGGGGGAGAATGTGAAAGTGCGAATGCACGAGTTGAATTTGCGCGGTTCGGTAATGTTCGCGAAAGAGAGATCACACACACACACACACACACACAACTACAAAGAAAGAAAGATGCATTTATTCACAGACACCTGTTTGTGTTGTCGTTGTACGTGATTGCTAGAGCGGATCTCAGCTTTGAAATTTCGTGTCAGTACTCCTTTAAGCGGGTGCATTAGCCCTTCTCACGCCCGATTCCTGGCCAATCCCCCACGTGGGTATGTGCCATGTCAGCGGCCAGGCAGCGTGCGCCCATCTCCTCCCGTTGCCAAGGAAGACGAGGAGATTCCTGGCCAATCCCCCACGTGGGTATGCTATGCGGACATCGCCGGTGGACGCAGGTTCAGGGTCGCTTAAGAAGTGCATTCGCACTTAAAAAGGGTCGGTTGTGTCCCCCAAAAACAGAAACCGATTAGCAAACTGGCGCACGAACAAATGCGCCAGTCCCAGTCCACCGTCTCGTAGACATCTAAGAGGTTTGTTCTTGCCCACTTTTCCTACGTCAACGACCATATAAACACTGCAAATATCCGGTGAAATTTGCGAAAATTCATACGCGAGCAATGCATCGCTTGCATTACAAACCATAACTTTGAAACAAAAGATAAATTGCACACAGTTGCCCTGGCAAACATCGACAAGTTGATCCCTTTCCACTTTTCTCCTCTATCCCGTATTTGCTGTGCTTGCGCACACCAGTATGGATCACTATCCCTGTAGTTCTCGAGGGGTGTTTTAAGATACTTGACCGGTTTGTTTTCCCAACTGACACATGCAAGTAAGCCTGGTGTCGTCGGCCAACTGCCATGACAGAACCCCAGGCACTTGGACCAGTTCACCATACTGCCTGACACCATACTAAACGTTTTAACATCCTCTATAGCAATAGTGACACTTCCTTTGTCTTTGCAGAATATTGCGATGTCGTCGGCCTAGGCTAACAATTTGACGTCACACTGGTGCATCTTCAAACCACGGATTCGCTCGTTTCCCATTATTTTCAAACACAACGTCTCGATGTAAATACAAAAAAAACTCCCCCCACCTCCCCGAAGGGGATCGTGCGGAAATGCGAATGCATTGGGTGCACCGATGAGTGCGCTGCGGCAAGCAGTCACGGAGAGAGGCGCGCGCTCCACTGCATTTATATATATTTTTCCGAGCGCAGCGAGCGGAGAGAGGGTACGCGGAGAGGAGAGAGAGACCCGCGCAACACGCCCGCCCCGCGCGCGAGCTCTCTCCGCCGAGCTCGGCGATGCGAGCGCCCTTACACGCCCGAGCGCGCTCCTCCTCTCCACTCACTCTCCGCTACTCCGCCCGAGCTCGGCGATGCGAGCGCCCTCACACGCCCGCGGGCGCTGCTCCTCTCCCCTTGCCCTCCGCTGCTCCGAGACCTGCTCCGGTTGCTAGGCGCGCCACAGCTGTTGCTGTAGGGGCTGTAGGGGCGCGGAGAGATAACACCTGCGTGCGCACGACGTACGCACGACAACCCCCGACTAAGAAATGCATTCGCATTTAGAAAGGTCTGTGTGTGGGTGTAGGGGGGGGGGGGGGGCTTGAGGGCAGCTTTGGCGCACCGAACGTTCCACACTAATGGGGCCCCACGACTTTTATTAACTATTAACCTTTTTGCTTTGCTTTGCTTCATTTGCTTCATTTTTTGGATGTCATCTTTAAACAGACCCGGCGCTTTGCACTCTTCACCAATAAGCCTTTCCAAGTTTGATCGCAGCGTATTTTCTTGAAGCTTTTGCTCATATCTAATACAACTAGACCTTTCAATAGCTTTTAGTTTGATGCTTTGCTTACATATCTCCCATTGCTCGCCTATGCAATTTTGCTGCGTTTCTATTTATCGGATCCATTCGTTCAGTTTTTATAAAGACCTCATCATGAAGCAGTTTGCTATTTAATTTCCACAAATCCCAATTGAAGGAGTGAAGGAGTTCTTTTGCTTTTTGTACCCTAGTGTGCACACTACGAAACAATGGTCGGAAAAGGATACAGCCTTTACAATATAGTCTTCACATTTGCAATGGAACGGAGCCGTTTGTGGTCCCTCCCAGAGCACCATTAAGCCTTCTTGCACTGCAGTGAAATCTTGTTGATACGTTTTCCACGGGAACCAGTAAATAAAACGTATTTTGCGAAAATCGCGATATCCAAAATGTTTAAAAGAAAGAGTAAAATATGCATACTCTGTGATCAAGTAATTTTTATTGAGCAACATTGGAGTCGCTGGTCACTTTCTGCTGTACTTCCTTTTTTTTTCAACATTCAGGAATAAATTCTTCTGGAGCGGAAAAAGAGAAGCTGCCGGTATTTTTCTTTGTGTTTTGTGCTACACGGTTTTGTGCGGTTATCCGTGTTGTGCTCAAATTGGTAAAGCTAGCCGCCGGGTGCATAGAACTTTTTATTGTCCAAAAATATCGGTATGTCGGCAGCTTCATCGAAGTTCACTCTGTCAGTCTAACTTCATTGAACCCGGCAAGTAGGACGTCTTCCGTTTGCTGGTGCGTCACATAACATGTTTTATTTATACCGGTGCCAAAGAACTTGCAGCTTTTGTCGAAGTTACCCTTTGACTATGGCAAACCGAAAGCCGTTGCCAGGTTCACGCGATTCCTATATATTCAGGTTCACTTAGAACATGCGTACAGTTTCCAGTTTCTTTTAACGTGAGCGCCTTGCGCTTCCTCGGCATTGTAACAAGCCTGTAGAAATAACAGTAGCAGTACAGAACACAGCACCAGAGTAGAAAAAAAAAGTGTTGGAAGGACGGGGATGACGACACGCCCGAAAGGGAAATCGCTGCCTGCCGAGAGAATCTCGCACCTTCCTTGATGATGTTACGTTTCTTTAGATGGCGCGGTGCATCGCCTGACGTACCATAATGATTCCACAGAGTGACCACGCTTGGCACAATAGAGGCCGCAGAACCAGCCAGCGCTGCCGCGGCCTCCACGGCTTTGTAACGTGGAGATAGCCGTTTGTTGGAATGCGGTTTGAGCAAGTACAGCGAACAATAACCGCAAGGTTTCTATAAATGTGGGTCAAGATCCGCTTCCCGGGTCGTAATATCGAAATTTCCACAAAAACGTGATGTTATTAAACTCACGAAGTGCATTATCATTAAGGTACGTTGGCGGGGAAGGAAAGAAAAGCATTATCCCAAAAAACGTACCATGCCGAGTAGTATCAACGATATGCATTACACGGTAACTGCGGATAGCCGGAAACCGTCGAACATCTGCTCTTAGAGTGCCCCGCTTATACTCCCGAACGGCCCTGCTTGGTGCAGAAAATTGATCACCTAAGCCTAGGACCAATTACCTTAAAAGTACTGCTAGGTCCATGACCCTCCCCTTCAGTTGAACGCAAAGCCCTAGTGAAGTAATTTGATTACCTGGACGAGATCGGCTTCACTGAGATGATTTATAATACTACCGTAATGTCCTTCAAACTATTCTCACAAAGTGAACGGTGTTTGTTTTATTTGTCTACCTCTTTTCTCGTCCTTCTTCTGCCCGGTTATCTAAAGGGCCTTTTCTATCCTCCCTTACCTTTTCCCCCGCCAGGTAACATCGGTGTCGAGATTCCCGCAAGCGTCTCGACTTTCTTTTCTAATAAAGATCTTTCTGTCCTCAGGCGTTTGGTTTTTTTTGACAGATGTTAGAACCGTTGCATGCGGGCCTCTGCCTCACCTCTGTTATCTTGGCCATAAGCTGCAAATACTTCGTGTAAATAAATTGTGCCTGTGTACATTTATCTCAGAGTAGACTGTCGTCCGCTACGTGCCGCCGACCACGAGCCAGCCAATGGCCATCACTTCATTACCTTCGGCTAACATCCATCAACGAATCGACCTTCCTGAAATTCAACTCATATCATGTGAAGTTGCCCTGGCTCTACTTTCATAGTACTGTATGTCTTTACAAACTCATTCAAGAAAGGAAATAGTTAACCGTGGAAGCCGGAAATGCAGGATTAGCTGGAAACTACGTGGGACGCCCTCCGCGAAATGTGGCACACACATATAACAACAGAACTGGCCTATTTACTGCACTCTTACCAAACATTTGTTTATTCAGACATTCAGTAAAAATTTACATACGGCTTGCTGCCCACACTCAGGCTACACAGCGTCGGATCAAAGAAATAGAGGCACCATTCAAAGGGGCGACAATCACCTGGATAAAAAGACATCCTGCACGACAGCAATTAATGAAAATCCAAACGCAGACGAAGAAATAACGTTATATAACATACTAAAAACTTTAATTATAATCACTCCTTAATGTAAAAGATCTGGACTATACGCGAAATAATTGGAGCCAACACCTTTGAGCATTGTTACCATTGTAGAACGTTGGTACCATAGGCCGGTCGCCAAGGCTCAATCACAGGTTCATCAGATAATTTTAAAGCGAAGCTTTGAGTCTCTCACTGGTGATGTTCTTACCCGAAAACGCACAGGAGAAAAGTTATAACTTGCTCTGACGATGATGAGAATCCTGCGTGAGTGTAACAAAATTATAAAGCTCCCCTGCTAAGCCTGGCGACAGTTCCGTCAGACCTCTACTCTATAGGTTGATCGGTGCCAAGGGGAGGAGGTGATACAGGCCTGCAGCGGCGCGACGTATACAGGCATAACGTGATGTTCTGAGATAATTGCGGACAGCCGTTACCAACGGCTCAACGTACAATGAGAAGGGCGTTGCTGTGCATTCGGGAAAGCTGTCAGCCGCGGGACCTTAGGCCTAACGCCGCATTTTGAGATGTAGGACGCTTGGCCTACCATCGTATTTTGGTATTTAACATCTTGAACGAGAACCCACTCGAAAAATTACCCGCTGTGCACCAAGAAGAAGGTCACAGCGTAGACCACCAACCCAAACGTTAGGCCTACATAGTGAATACTCGAGAGCAGCTACGGTTATTCTACAGAAGTGATGCATACCTCCAGGGTACCACTACTCGTAGTGTAGGATTAACCAACCAAATAATCCATTCTGAGAAAGCTTCCACTTCAACCATTATTGTCGTTAGTCGGAGGGGTGCATGTTCTTTTTTTTTCTTTTCTCTGTGTATTGTTGTTCGCGATACATGCAACCAAAATATTAACACTAATACATGGCCGTCCGATAGAACTGGCGGATAAGAATAGAGGGGTTGGTCAATCGCAGCATCAGTTTCGTGCACGGAAAGCTGGAGGCTGCGGGTGACATCTGGAAGTTGGTCATCACCAGCCAGGTGGACAACCCAATTAGGCACCTCTGCGCTCAACGAAACTGCGATTGATCATGCGGACATCGGGGCACCCTGCAAAGAAAATGGCACAGTCAAGCCCGGTTACCCCGCACGCCGAACGAAAAATTCCGATAATATAAAGAAAATCCTCTCGTTGAGTTTATGTATACGGGGCTACGTAATCAATGGTAGTAGGCAGATTTAGTCAGGCGTGCTGGGCGTTAGCGTATTGCGGCTCGTAAAGCGGAGCGGAGCCTCGTCACGACGCATCCATGGATAGTTTTAGTACAGCGTTTTTGTAGCGCGCGCTAACGCTTGCAGCGCTACCTGGTGAACCTAATGCGAAGTACGCAAATTTGTCCCTTTTTTCTTGGCTAACAAAGGTGGACAAAACTGGCTCTTAAATGTGTCCAAACACAGGCAGGTAAAGGTGGCTCTCAAATGTGTCTGAACCCAGGCGGGTAAAGGTGGCTCTCAAATGTGTCTGAACCAAGGCGGGTAAAGGTGGCTCTCAAATGTGTCTAAGCACAGGCGGGTAAAGCTGGTTCTGAAATGTGTCTAAACACAGGCTGGTAATATCTTGCTCTCGAATGTGTCTAAACACAGGCGGGTAAATCTAGCTCTGAAATGTGTCTAAACACAGGCTGGTAATATCTCGCTCTCGAATGTGTCTAAAAAAACAGCCAGAACCTAAAATGAGACACGTGGCTTCTGTTGGGGGTAGGCAAGGGTCACGCCAAAAACATCCCCCTCGCGAGGGGCACGGTCAAATGCAGAGCATTTTCGGGGGGCGCACGACGTTAAGTAGGTTGGGTTACGTTAATGTTGTAACCCAACATTATTCGTCTACGTGGATAAGAAGCTGCTCCGACGACAGCATCTGAAGAGAGCGCAGGCGATGACTGGATTGGAGCCCCGCACATACCCGATTTTATCTGGTTCGAAAGAAATTGACAGCGAGAGCGAACGCCGAGAACCGCCCCATCACAGCACGACCGCGCTACGACCTCGTCACGACTACGTCACGATCACGCCACAACTGTTGTTGCTCCCGCGCCTAACTACGACGCATGCGCGCCCCACCTGTTGCTGAACGCGATCCGAGCACGCAGAGAACACGCGAGGAGCAGCGGAGAGCAGGCGAGGAGGAGGGGGGGGGGAAAGGGCGCACCTGGAACGGCTGTTGCGGACGCCGAGGCACGCCGACAACGCCGGGTGATATCGCGAGTTAAAGAAATGCTCTGCATTTAAAACAGGCGAGTAAATCTGGCTTTCAAATGCGTCTAAACACAGGTGGGTAAAGCTGGCTCTCAAATGTGTCTAAACACAGGCGAGTAAAGCTAGCTCTCAAATGTGTCTAAACACAGGCGAGTAAAGCTGGCTCTGAAATGTGTCTAAACACAGGCGCAGGCGAGTAAAGCTGGCTCTGAAATGTGTCTAAAGACAGGCGGGCGGGTAATATCTGGCTTTGAAATGTGTCTAAACACAGGCGGGTAAAGGTTGCTTTCAAATGCGTCTAAACAAAGGTGGCTAAATCTGGCTCTCAAATGTGTCTAAACACAAGTGGGTAAAGCTGGCTCATGTGTCTAAACACACGCGGGAAAAGGTGGCTCTCAAATGTGTCTAACCACTAGTGCCGCCATGATGCCACGCTGCAGTGGCCAGATCAGTAGTTGAAAAGACAGTAAACAATCTTTTTTAAATAAGGCACAAATTTAGGGCCCTAAACTAAAAGTAGGCATCTTTTATAGCAATAATTGACTATATTTACTAGCTAAAAAAAAAAACGTTGCGCACAAGCACCACTACAGTACTTTTCAAACGAACAGAACATATAGTACATTACTCTTTTGGCTGCCAGAACAAGCATAAATCAACACAGAAAAGGCAAGGAGGTCATATCTACGAGAAATGCTCATCAAACAAATTTTATTTCACCACCAGAAATCCCACCAAGCCTTTAGTGTGTTTGGAAGTACTGAAGGCTATGGTTACCACCAGCCCAGAATGGGGTTGTGTGTTTTGCATAATACATATGTAGTCTACGATTGGCTTCATTTGAGATTTGTTTAGGTCGCTATCAAATACATTAGTCGCGACCCAAAGTAAACACCCGGCAGCGATAATATGGCAGGTGTGACGCCCACTAGGCATACAACCAATGCCAAATCTTCTCAGCTTACGCAAAAATAGGGAAAATGTTGTAAGTGAGTTTCTTCGGTGCACATAGCATAGTAATATCAGACTTGGGCATCTCATGGTTATTGAATCTATGGTAATCCAATGGCACTACCTAAAGGCATAGCAACTGGAGACAAAAAGTTGGCACACGTGCTGCGCGACCCCGTACACAGGCATTTGGAATACCTCAAAATGGTTGTTTGTTTAGCATAGAGTGCAATAACATTTAGATTTGCATTTATATGCATTTCTTGATAGAATTGTTAAGTTCCAACTTCTATTCGCTAGAAAAACAAGCGGTTTTAAAGAGCTCCTCAACGGAGCGCAAGGAGACTATCCGCTGACCCATTCGGGGAGGTTGGGTGGTGTGTGAAACTTGCTGCAATAGCGCAGTAGAGACGACACAACAGACTACACAGGATTAGCGGTGAATACCAAGTGAATTCTTTTGCCCCACATGAAAGACGATATACTGTAACAGAGCATGCGCGAACACAAGCAAAGCAACCAGGATAAAAAAATCTGGAGGAAAAAGCAATCAAGGGGATGTGTTTCTTTTTTAAAGGAAAAAGAGGAAATAGGCTGGGTATGTTATTGAGCACTCATGGTAGCTCGCCTACATTTAACCCAGTCCGCGGATTGGGATAGTGGAGGAAATAGGATAGGGCAGTGAAATGTAAAGATTGGAAAGGTGAGAAAAGAGTAGAGAAGAGTAGTGCCACTGTGGTCAATTGTGTTGCACACACCACACCTCAAACACTGCTGGCTTGCATCATTCTGTGTCCAGCAATGAAGAAATACGTGCTGTGTATTCTCCGGTTGCTTGCAAATACAGCAATTGACTGACCAGGGTACAGATAGTCCTCTTTCTTGCATCCAGGTTTTAACCAAGAGTGTACCCGTATGCAAGGGACTTCACTACCGGACTGGCTTCCATTTGTTTTACGCGTTCAAACCTTTTTGTCCTGGGCCTCCACAGTACGAGCTCTGTACATCGGTATCGGAAAAGCAGAGTCGCACACATCCTTATACAGCTTTCTACGTGCGACTGAACTAAAATATTCCAGAGAAAAACGGGCAGTTAGGAACTGAAAGGACATCACAACTTTTTTCAAATCACCGCGAATGCCCGCCGAAATGCTAGCCGAGGTTACCACAAATGCAGGTACAGCACGCCCAGACGAACATGAATTACGAAGTTCAAAAATGATCACGAGTATGCTGTAAAAACAGAAAGCTATTAACGAGCTGTCATACGTACAAGTGTACCAGCCCCAGGCCGCCTGAACACATTGGTGCGGCTGCATATTTCTTACGTCGATGACCACACAAAAGCAGCAGAAACCTTGTGAAATTTCCGCAAATTGGGCCATGAGTAATGCAATATCTGCATAAAAAACCAACTCTTCGCAACCAAAAATAAATTACAGACAGTTGCCTTCGCGAATATAGACATCCCGGCCCCCTTTCATTTTTATGCCTTTTCCGTTAGTCTCTTTTATCGGTCCGCAGCAGTAGGGCTTGCTATCGCGGTAATTTTAGGGGGGGCGTACCTAAGAATTTGACAGGCATGGTCACCTAACTCACATTTCCAAGAGTGTTGGTGTCGATGACCAAGCCCTGTGCCAAAATCCGACACACTTTCCCCAATTGACCCGACTTCCTGTGACATCAACGAAGCGCCTGACAGCTTGTATCACCATAGAAGTTCTCTCTTTGTCAGTGCAAAATACCGCCACACCACCTACGTATGCCAGGAGTTTTACCTTCGTGGCATACAGTTTGTACCCGTTGATAGCTCCATTTCTAATAATGCTCTAACAGAAGGCTTTGATACAAATTCAAAATAATAGTGAGCTCAAGAGGCATCCCTGGTGCACTGAGCGCTGCAAACGCATCCCTGCACGAAGCCTTTCATAACCATTAGCCGTCTAGGGAAATTTTGGTATGCCAAGGGAACGCCTTGAGTGATAACACTCCGAACATTACAATATTCCAACAACAAAAAAAACAAGTTCATGAGCCACGCAGTCAAATGCTTTCTCTAGGTGCAGCTAAAGCATTACAATTCCAATGTGAGTGGCGTCACAACACTCCAACAGACATTTCGCCTAGTGAATGTTTGTGAGTATTGTACGACCCTTTATTACGCAACCCTGATGTGGCCCTACGATTTCCATCATAAATATTTGCAACCTTTTTGCGAAAATCTGCATGAATACCTTGTAATCAACATTTCTTAAAGATATCGGCCTATAAGATGTCACACTTTTATTAAGCTTTTCTGTATCAACTGTTTATGAAATGAAAACTGTATGGGAGGTAGAACAAGATGGGGCAAGAGTTTTGATATTTCGCGCTTTGTTGAAAATAATTGTCCGGACAGGAACAAGAAGATGCGTATCTTCCTTATAAAAAGCCGTCTAAGCCCATCTGGGCCTGGAGATTTTCGTGAATCTAGGGTTTAAGTTGCTGTTTTAACTTCATTTTCCGAAATTGGCTCTTGTAGGGCTTCTTTTACAGCGTCATCTAATCGAGGCGAACCACCGGCAAAATATTTTTGGAACCCTTCAACACCGGCCGTCTGGAAGGCGAACGGTGTCTAAAAATGTTCAAAGAAAGCGTTTTCGATTTCGCACTTTTCAGTCATCGTGCGTCCTTTCCATTTTGTTTTGCTGATCTGGTTCTGTCTGGCGTGCGCTTTTTCGATTCCTAGGGTCCGCTTTGTGGGCGTTTCCCCAGCAGCCCAATGCTCTGCCCATTCCCACACAAGTGCACTGCGATAATGCTCTTGATCTACAAGTTAAAGTTTCTGTTTAACTTCTATGTCGTCGCTAAGCGCACAGGTAATCCTGCTGCCCTGACCAATTAGTTTTTGCAGATTTGCTCTCAACTTTTTTTTCTACATTTTTTTTCTTATCTTAGAGCACAAGACCTTTAAATTGCTCTCATTAAAATGTCTTGTTTAAAAATTTCCCATTTTTGCCCAATTGGGTAGTTATCTGCTTCCTCGAATTCTTGAATCTTTTCATTGGGGTAAGATGCAAAAACTTCGTCATTTAGGAGCTTAGAATTCACTTTCCAGAGTGCCATTTGAAGGGTGCTTTATATTTCTACCTCAGGACATGATTGCCAGAACGACCAACCCTGCTCACCGATGAGTGCAAGGCAGTTGTCCAGCTCCCTCCGGAAGCACTCGAGGACCTCCGCGACTCCTTGTTGACCCTGCAGTGGGATCAAAACAAAAAGCTGCGTCGAGGAACTTGCGCTAATTGTTCTTTCAGATGTCATGAAAAAAAAATTAGCACAGCTTTTGCCGCAGTGGTGCAAAGCTGGAAAACAGCAGACCCGGCTGCCTCCTCTACCGTCGTTGGAGACCTGGCTGTTGCACCTCAAATGTATTTCGAACTTTGCGCTGAAAGTTCTGCATGACTGGCAGCTCCGGATGGTTTCGTTCGCGGGCTTTGACATCTTCTGCCAAACAGCACCGCGTTAGCACGCGCTAGAACCCGCGGCAACCGTCTTCGCACAAACGGCGTCGGCAGCGCTAATTCGGCCTCTGTGCTCCCCACTTCAGGCGCGGGCGCACGGGAGCTGGCGAGGAGGACAGCACGCGAGAGATCACGTCAGGAACGCTGGGCAGAGTGTCACAGAAGGTCGAGGTGGCCGACGCCGGGCGCTTCTCACGATGTGCAGGCTTACGTGTGCTCGAGCGCATTTGCAAATAAGATAGTCTTTATTGGGCTAATTGAACGCGGAGATTTTGGTCTGTCTGTATATCTGTCTGTCCGTCCCTCTACTCAGCCTATTGGCCACAGTTCAAGCAGATGCTGAACTGTGACCCACAGACCCACAGAATAGACCCACAGTAAAATATAAACGTCTATGTACGGTGGCAATGTTCATACTCCTCAACATTGTTGAGCCCAAAACAAAATATTACGCACATATGAGGCAAGCCATCGGCATTCCATCGACATTCCATGATCAAAGCGACTTTCCATCATCAAAACGACACGGATGGCTGATTTAATAAAAAAATACGCTTAGAAAAACACAAAATCGGTCACCCGCGCTTTCCCTAGCGGCATTTTAAGAACTCCAAAAGTAACGGCAGGTTCCACTAAATGTGTTCCACGCTTCGCTTGGAACGTATTGGGAATGGGGCACTTCGATTCACGCGCGTCTCCGCCGTACGGCAGCGCTGGCATCGAGGTAGCCGGCGTGGAGCAGTGGGACGCGGTAAATGTAAATTTGCTTGAGCAATCCTCTAGTGTGTTTATCTTGGGAGCAGCGAGACGAAAGAGGAACAGCAATAAAGGTGAGCGGGAAAGAAAAGGGAGGCATTTATTTGCCAGGGCGCAATTTGCAACGAAGTGAGCAGTTGCTCAGCCAATTCTTTCTAGTATTTTTTAGGGTAACGCTGGACGGCGAAACAAAAAGTTTAATCACCTTTGCAGTTAATAGTGCGTCACTGGTGCCATGGCACGGTATCCGCGGGATGGGACTGGTTTGCCTTGTCAACTGAAAATTATGCGGTATCCTGGTCACGCCGGTATGGCCCCCGCGACTAGACGTTTATGCAGAGCTTATTTTCGGTACCTCACCACTGCTTAACTTCCTGACATCAGTAGTCTGACTTGGCAAAGATCTTAGTCGACGTGGCGAACTACAAGTGTAATACGTTAGCGGTGTGACACTTTTATCTAACAGTCTAGGAGTTCATAGTTTTCCAAGTGTCAACGTAACGCTGGGGCACTGTGCATACGTGTGACCATTACTTGGTGCAAAGAAAAGCGTCACGAGATCAGAGACACACCACAAGTTCACATCCTATTCTCATCATCATGATTATCAGCCTGATCAGGTCCACTAAAGTAGGAAGGCTTCTCCCACTGACTTCCAACCGCCCCGGTACTGCGCGTATAGAGTCCGCAGTTTACCCCTGAAGTTCCGTATTTCATCCCTCCATCGCGTTATTGCCCTTCCCTTCTTTTATACCCATCTCTTGCTATCCATTAGGTTACCCTAATTGTCCACCGGGTGTCGGATGCTCACTCAATTGAAAATGAAGGTTGGATTGGTTGACTGGGAAACAGATTAAAATATCCTCATGCAAAACACTGGGGACTCGCATGGATCGTGAAAATAAAGTACTGCCAGTCATCAGTGCTGATTCGCTTGATATTAGGAGTTACAAATAAACTACCTGCCACT
The DNA here is from genome assembly GCF_048455015.1 of Haemaphysalis longicornis. NCBI lineage: Eukaryota > Metazoa > Arthropoda > Arachnida > Ixodida > Ixodidae > Haemaphysalis > Haemaphysalis longicornis. The sequence continues at coordinate 189,150,209 of NW_027526361.1, forward strand.
ATTTAGGTATTGGGTGAATATCTGCTCCGCCTTCCTTGAGACAATTTCGGAATGATCTTTTCTGAGCTCACCGTTTCACCCTGGTTTTTTTTTCAGGCGCTTACGCGCCGTTATTTGCGATTCCATGTGGCTCTGCGGAGAGGCAGGGCCACATCTGATGATGTTTATCCGAAAAGAAGCTAGTGCTAGATGAATACTTCTCTTCTCAATTCCATGTGGAGCTCTGAATGTGCTCCTTAATATTCGGTTGCAGAAGAGAACGAGGACCGTACAGCGCACGGCGCGTACATCTGATGGCTACAAATCACTGAGTTCGTTTTCTGTAGTAGATGTCTTCAAGAAACAAACAAAACTGTGCGACCAGTATACTCACGTCGAAGCCAAGACCGTACAAAATGGGCCGCCCGATGAATACTGCCTTTGCACCCAGTGACAGCGCCTTGACGACGTCTGCACCTGATCGGACGCCGCCGTCCATGTACACCTCGCAGCGACCAGCCACGGCTTCGGCCACTGCCGGAAGGGCGTCCAACTGCTCGCGCGCAGGAGTAACAGTAAAGCATGTTGTAGTGCCCGTGAGGGAGGCGCGTGCATGAACAAGAGAAAAATTTCCCCGCATTTCCCCGAGGGGAAGAATGTGAAAGTGCGAATGCATGAGTTGAATTTGCGCGGTTCGGTAATGTTCGCAAAAGAGAGATCACACACACACACACACAACTACAAAGAAAGAAAGATGCATTTATTCAGACACCTATTTGTGTTGTCGTTGTACTTGATTGCTAGAGCGGATCTCAGCTTTGAAATTTCGTGTCAGTACTCCTTTAAGCGGGTTTATTAGCCCTTCTCACGCCCGATTCCTGGCCAATCCCCCACGTGGGTATGTGCCATGCACAGACACCTATTTGTGTTGTCGTTGTACTTGATTGCTAGAGCGGATCTCAGCTTTGAAATTTCGTGTCAGTACTCCTTTAAGCGGGTGCATTAGCCCTTCTCACGCCCGATTCCTGGCCAATCCCCCACGTGGGTATGTGCCATGTCAGCGGCCAGGCAGCGCGCGCCCATCTCCCCCCGTTGCCAAGGAAGACGAGGAGATTCCTGGCCAATCCCCCACGTGGGTATGTGCCATGTCAGCGGCCAGGCAGCGCGCGCCCATCTCCCCCCGTTGCCAAGGAAGACGAGGAGCGCGCGCACCCGCAGCTGTTGCTATGTGGACGGACGGCGGTCACCGGAATTCAGGGTCGCTTATAAAGTGCATTCGCACTTAAAAAAATCATATCAACGCGTTTTAAAAGATGAATCTATCGCACACCCTTGAGGTTGACCCGGACGCAGGTCGCCAGGCTGAACGTTATTGCCCCCTAACGTTAACGATATGCGTATACTTAAAGATATACGCCTAACAGACCTTCAGGCATTGTAACGGAGAGACGAAAGGACGAAAATGGAGAAGGAAGACAACGATTATGGTAATGACGAAGATGACGACTACGTTTACGACGAGAGGAGACCTTGTGCAATCGGACGCTGGTACTTTAGAATCCCCGAATTAACCAGGACGTTTGGGTGCTCTAGTCATTTTTTTCTGCACGCCGCTAGCATTCGGTCTCTCTATGTCGCGCAGCTTCATCGGGTTTTAGCGTTTTAAATGTGGTAAAGATGAGGGAAATTTTTTGAAGTGTCTAAATGACAGTGTGACCATCTCTGCCTCGCCGGTTAATATAGTATCTCTGATAATTTGCTTGTTAGTGCGAGTGAAACATTCCAACGCAGTTGGTTTGCAATCTGCAATGTCGGTGTTTGACGAAACGCTTTGGTATTCCTTACTGTCCATAGTGCGGCCTTGGAAATAACTAGCCTCGACGGAATAAAACACAAGCGGAAGACTGTCTTTTTTGCCAGTTGTGATGACAACGCTGACAGCAGGTCAGACTGAAAGGAAAAGAAGTCAAAGCACGGACTCAACGGAGTTCCCCTACCCAGCCGCCAAAGATAACAAGTAAAGTTACTGCAGAAAAGAGCCAGATGGGAGTTTTTAACTGCATAATCAGCTACGAGACGAGGCCACATAACAGAACATTGCTGCAGAGAGGGTGATCCTGGAGCAATCGCGAGCTGCGGAATAGTAACTAAACATCCGTTATTCTCGAACGGTGCCCAGACCACGGAAAAACAGACGACACGGGACCAGCTGCGACACAGCTCCAGTCCTGTATTCTTTTTTGCTTGGCCCGTCACCTTCTTACTGTTTGAGAGCAATACGTCAGTATTCATTGGCCCTGAGAGTTCTTAACCTGCTCTGCAAACACCGTCTCTCATCAAGCGTATTGCGACATTCCCCACGGTCAGATAGTTGAGAAAAAGGCCCACAAACACAAGCCGGACTCCATCTCAACACCACCACCAAAGCAGATCTGGGTGCCACAACAGCACGAATAGCAAACGGTGCTGGTTAAGGTGCCAGAGGACAGTACAGGAGTAGGGGAGAAACAGAGCAGTCGTATTATCTCTGAAATTCCTTCCCAGAGAATTGTTTGAACAGACCCTGGTGGGGAACACAAAAGTTCTGCGTGGTGAAACAGCCAGAGGGGTGTCGCCTGCTCACAGGATGGTATGCAAACATTCGTTGCTCGCATGGGAAAGAGCCCGCACGCGAAAATAATACCGAGTTCGATATCTATTGTGCTTCCCGTTACTGGTGCGTCATCCTTTCTGCCATCGTACCGTGAACCAACAAGCCGCGGACTCGCTCCTCCACGGAGCAGCGAATGTTTTAGGCGCCCTCTAAATCACTTGGGATTACTGAAAGCGCACCTATGTTGTGGCTTACCAGGAGAAATTAGAGGGTCCATAAAGAAAGCATACAACCCGCCCTATCAAAAAGTGTCCTCGTCAGAGGAACACTCGTTCAAGTTTCAACACGAATTTCTTTTACATAGGTATATAACAGTCAAAAGTTAGAAGTTATAGCTTGACGAGAACAAAAGACAACGTTGGGTCCCACCAGCTGCACTTTTCCCCCGCTCAACACTTCGCTCAGTTGTCTAACTTCCGGATTGGCTGATGGCAGATAAATTAACTCGTTAATTATATTGTTTTGCGGCATGGCACTAACGGGAGCGCATTGTCTCTGAAATGGGAAATGAAGTTATTTCTAAATTAATAATATATTGTGACGGTGAAAAAGGTTCAATGCGAGTGGGAGGAAGAGGATCTGACCTGTGTCACGAGCAACTGGAGAGATGGCCATAATTATATCATCATCGCCAGCCCCTGTGTTTCCAGTAAAGGACAAATGCCTTCATTTAAGATTTCCACCCACTTTACAGTAATTTTTTTTATTACATTCTGTGCCCCAAATTTTTGTTTTTCATTTCTCCTTCAGATCCGTGGTCTGCCCTACTTCGTTTACCATCCCTTGGCCAACTGTCGTCGTCAGCGTTGCATGACTAGCCTACGTAATGAAAGGCGACCAAGAGAAGAGAAAGCAGTGCTATCGACGGGATTCCGTTTGAAAAGCCACCAGAGAATAAAGAAGCAGGTGTAACACGCTCCGGTGACAGTACTTCGTCGGAGACTGCAATCTCAACCTTTGAAAATGAGGCGAGCGGTATGTTCTGTACATGTTCGAAGAGCATGAACACTAATGAAAAGAATAGCACCAACCAGTAACTGAACATCGGTCATATATATGGACCTAACTTTCCCGAACTACCACCAGTGTTGTAGGCGTTACCGAAAAAAGTAACTAAATACGTTAGTCGTTACTTGCAAATAAAAGTAACGCGTTACCGACCTACGTTAACTCAAAATAAAAGGAACGCGTTTTCGTTACCGTTACTGATAAAAAGTAACGCACCCTACTGTTGTGTCACTTTCCATTCACGAACTAAAACATTTGCTGTTTCCTGTTTCGACGTTTGATATGTGCGTAAGCGCAGAGCTAAATTATGTCTATGCGGCAATTTAATTACCCTCTCTTTTTTAGGGTTTCACCCGAATAGTTACAATAAAAAACGCGGAAGTATATATGAAGCAGGAACTTAACAGGCAGGCAAGCCCCCCAAAAGTCCCGCTCTCAGAAAACTACTGCCGAAAATTTGCTCGTCCTGCAGGCCCTCTTGCACACACCCGTACCGGGCTCCTATCAGATGAATGTTACGGTAGCAGGGGCAGATTCCCGTGACTAACCTGCAGTGATCCAAGCAACCATTTTCTTTACTTTTTTTCAACTTCGTTCGCCTGCTTGCAGCGTAGTCAACCTTAATCGTCTTGCCCCTTCACTCTGCTTCCGGCCGTATTGTTTTTTTTTTGCCGGGGGAAAGTTCTCCCCGTCAAATCTCGCCAGTGCCCTCCACGGCGGCCTTGATGTGCGCATCACGTGGGTCCGGAGCACTCAAAAATTAAAATTTAATTTTTCCAAGTTCTGCAAAGTAAGGCAACGCAACGTAATTTCGTTACACGTTACTCAAAATAAGTAACGAGTACGTTACTACGTTACCAAAGAAAGTAACGCGTTACCGGTAACGCCGTTACTTGTAACGCGTTACCGCCAACACTGACTACCACAAACGCTAGACTTCGAAGGGAGCCTGTCTGTGCGTATTAGAGAAAAACAGAAAATTGATGCCCGCTTTGTCTGTACACGGGTCAATTGTTGTATGATATCAAGAAGTGGACGAACGTGAACTTTGCATGGGTGAATTATGATGACATTGCTCCGTGTTACGTTCGGGATGGCGTGGCCTCCGTCAATGCAGTGGTGCTGCCGTCAATGCGTGGTGGTTGAGCGGACAGCAAAAAGTGCTGCCTTGGTAATGCGAGAATAAGTCGAAAGCAAAGTTAATTTTTTGCACCATGGCGAGAGTTGAATTGCAACGATGAGGAAACAACACCTTTACGGGCGAGTCATCTGGACTTGGGTAGAGCAGCGCTGCTCGCAGTTGCGACCTGCTAGCGGCCACAGAAAGCACCGAAGCTTTCTTTGGTAACACGTAACCAGTAACGGCTCCGCCGCTTTCCTAGTGCTTTTGCAAAGTGGCACGAAAAGAGTACAGACACACACAGACACTCTATCCAGAGTTCGTGAGGGTCCGACAGTAGCGGCGGGCGTTATGTCTGAGAGAGGGAGGACAGGAGATCTCGGCAGGAGAACGGTTTGTTTATTATTTTGCACCTGCCGCTGCTAGAGTCATCGCTGGGGGGCCTGTGTCGGCGCGTTTTTGAGAAAGGCGGGCTTTCTACGCGAAACTTGCAGTACGCGCGAACAGGGTAGCAGAGCGCTGAATCTTAACACCCTGTGATCATGGATGGATGCTTCAATCTCGAAATTGAGAAGCCACACAAGAAATGGTTCACTTTGTGCTAGGAGATTGGTCTAAAGCGTTACACCAATAAAAGCTGCGTAACAACTTAAGGCCGGGCACTTAGAGATGAAACTTCGGCCAAAAGCCTGTCTGATTGTGCAACCAAACTAATAATTTATGTACAATAATCTCAAAAACTGTCATCATTAACATTATCAAGTTATAAAATGCACGCGGGTATCTTCGCCTAACCACGTTTGATGGGTCATAGATTCCCTGGTCATCCACATTCACCTAGGAGGACTCCTGCTCAATTTTTTCCTTCGTAATTTACTAAGCGAAATAAAAACGTACCAGAAAGGTCACGCAAGGTTAATCTCAAAGCACAGCCCATGTACCGCAAACAGGGGACTTACGCAGGGGCACCTGTAAAGCTAAGTTCACGCAGAAAAAGGTAGCAGAGGACACGTGAGAGGCGACCGCGTAACCCCTTCGTCAAAGGAGCGTTTGGAACAGACCTGCTTATTCGCCATCTATGCTTAACAAGATCTTACCGGAATATGAGACGGTGCGACTAGCCTAAATGTTTTATAGTTCGCCGCACACGAGAGCCAAGGCTCCCCAGCGCAAGCGCAGACCGGTTGAGAACAAACCCCACTGCGCAGACGCAGCGCGTGCCGAAATCACGTATCCTGTCAACTCTGCCACGCCGTAATTCTTAATGGTGAGCCTACTGCAACGCCACCTCCTTTCTAAACTTCCATTGGCTTCAATACCAGCTGCAGGTAAGCTGTCGCTTATTCCTTTCTTCGCAGTCCCTTCCTTTTGGCGGTGGTAACGTCGTTTGCAGGAACGCTTAAAAACCACGGCTCGAGAGCACGGAGACTGCGGACACGTAGTTTCAATATGCTGTTGCCCTAAAAACAAAGTTCGTGATTCAACACAACCTGGTAAAGTGGTAACTCCCAGAAAAACGGCAAAAACAATTGCCAACGCAAACCAAGAGACTTCCCACCATTGTTTCCCCACATGGCGCGCTGAACATTTTACGGCAGTGTTCAAGCGCAATAAACGTTCAGTGGGAGACTAAAGCGACAGGACCAACAGTTAACCACGGAAGTCAGATTCGCCTCCTATGTTTCATTGAGGTTCATTGACAGATAGAACGGCTACCTCGTATAGCTGCTTAGGTGAGGAGGGTCATCTGCCAGCTGCAGTAAACAGCCAGAACTAAGAAATACTCCGGAAAAGGAGGTTTTCGAAGCTTTTAATAAAAACACGAAAGAGAGCCTGTGTATTAGCGAACTGTCAATTTCACTTCTCGATAATGCTATGAAGTGAAAACGAAGAATACAACGATAAACCAGACACTCTCTGCGGGTATGTTTCAAAACCCGAGAGCACCATCGTCACCATCGTTTTGCGGAGTAACGCACCCACATTCGCGAGCCGGCCAATGAAAAGCTGCCAGCGACAGCCGCTGGCGGAGGAAGAGATCTTGTGAAGAACACCGAGGAGGAAGAGAGACTGAGAAGAGTGGAGCGTGACCGGGTTGCATGCAGGTCGGGCGACCGGACCCGTGCTTTGGCCCAAGAGGTCCTCCACAGGCGCAACCTCCAAGACATCTTCTGAGCAAGGAAGTCGTCTAGCCGGGCGTCGGTAATAGACAGCGTAGCTTCCAGAGAGCTGCGTTTCCCACGGCGGTGACAAAAGCTCGAGTGCGCTGTGCTACGACGGGCTACGAGACGTGACCTCCAAGCTACCAGACGTGTGACCCAAGCACCGGGCGTGCCGACGATCTCAAGCTAAAACCACGTACTGTATATTGTTTTCCTTCACTCCTCGAGTTAGACTTTTTCCCGTTTATTTCAACTCTTACTACCATTGTCTCTACCTCTTCACTGCATGTACCCATTGTTAGTTTGCATCCATTTTATTTTTTGTGGGTTTCGAGTACTATACAGTCTCGTTTCCAAAATTTATTCTGCTAGTTATTATTGTCCCCCGAACCTGACAATAAGGAGATTGCGTACATGACCCAAATAGTTGCCAATAAATAGGTCCGCAACGAACGAAAATGTTTTTATCTCGAGAAACCTTTTGATAGCACATTGTATTTGAAATCTTGTTTCGCTTTGTCTTCTTTCTTTGCTTTTCATGGCTATTGTTCTGCCGTATTAGAAAGCGCTGAGTTCGAAAACGACTGTGTTGTGTGTTTCTCGCTTTGTCCCGCCCTCTGGGCTGTTTTTTGAAGCAATAAATGCTACCAGGGCCCTGTGGATAATTGCCCGGAGACAGCGCACAGGGGGAGCCCTAATAGAAAAGAATGGGACGTCAGAGTACCCTGGCTCCCGAAGGCTGACCACTTGTAATCATGCTCCTTCCTATAATGTATTTCCTCGAGGGGTTCTCGGCTTCACTAATCAAGAAATCTTGACTTAATGGGATGACATCGTACGCGTGCCATAGTACATGTACCTTTACAGCGAGAAAATGTACCACACAATGAAGTAATCATTTTACTTTAATATGTTTGCAATGAACAAGGCAATGTCTTTGCAGTTGACGATGAGAGCTGGAAGTTCTTAGTGTACCCATCTTCAAACTCGTTTTCAACAGCAACAGTGGAGCAGGCACGGTGCACATGGCAATCAACAACAAGACACTTTGTAGTAGCTACCCATGCCCGGGTAGATTGTGGTCGAGCGCCGGAGTTCGCGGAATCCCAGATGCTGCGATGCTCCTTATAAAAGATATTCAGGTGTATACGAGTCCCTGAGCTACGTCTTACCGCAGCAGAGACGCCATCCATGTAAAGACCGCCATGATTGGACACGATGACCGCAGCAGCTCCGTGAGTCAGAGCTTGGACGGCGTCGTCGGCTGTAAAAGGGACAAAGGGTTGGCTAAAATATTTAGTAATCCTCCTTTGTCGTTACCCCTTCCCTTATCACGTTGACTACTGTAAATAAACGCGAAAATCATTTGTATGCAACACAGAGCATTTTTTAGCGAATCTGATATGTTTAGTGTTATATGTAAATTTGATGTCCAAGAACCACAACTCGCGAGGCTCAATATCTTTGCAACGCGAGGCGTTGTTTACCACGAAGCACTGTAAAGTTAACGTCGTGGTGTATGGGGCATTGGGACGGGATCACCATCAGAGTTGCATGCCTTCCACGTTTTCCTAAGTAATCACGAAGCCATAGAAACTACCATCACCTTATGGCGAGAAAACGAAGTACGCGTGCATCCCGTAACCATGGGTGCGATGCGAATTTTATGCAGCTTCTTCGGACCTCCATCGTCAATCAGTGCAATGCCTCTTCTTTTCTCTATCAGTTTCTTGGGTAATTAAATTTCACTAGGGCACCCGTTAGCGGACCTGTGCGGCTTTGTATTATTTGATTTCCACAAATGATCTTCCAAGGCCTCCCGAGTGGGTGCAAGGCTAGACGGATGTGCTGCCATCCTGGCACGATGTGCTCGATAACCCAGCAAAAGTTGGTCCAGATGAAGAAGAACTGTAGATAAAAAGTATCAACATTCCTCGACGCACTTGGGTCTTCTTGCGTTCTTTGAAGGCGAAAGGCTAAGGCGACTTATAAAAGACTACCAAACTGCTGCACGATAGTTGCGCCTCTGTCTTCGCTTTCGTTTCTTCGTCTCGTAAATGAGTTACAATTAAAAAACTGAGTGGTAACACTTGGAAGATCCTGTCCGGAATTAGGTATGTGCGGGGGAGGGTGGAGGCGTTCTTTCCCCAGATAGGTAGAGGCCCGGCACTTCGTGCAGGCGCCAACCGCTATAGTCTGGGTGCGCTAGAACAGTCCTCCTACTTAATTTGGGCAACTGCTAAAATAACTCCTTTTGTCGGCCTCTGTAGCCACAACTGCGGTTTCAGTGGGAAATGCCATTGGTTCTATCCGCAGAAATCCTAAATTTTTGGCCTCAACAAACTAGTTACTTTTTAAAAGTGAAGTGTTCCTTTATCTAAATTGTGCGTACTTTTGTGCAAACTAGGGTGCTTACTACCTTCTCGGTCGGCTTAGGGGTGCTGATCGGCAAATTAACACGTTTCATTAACATTACGCATAGCACCAGAAGTGACGGCCTTGTGCCTATATGGGAGCAAAATATTGTGGAGTTCATCGACAGGATTTAGGAGAAATCCCCAACGTGGAGTACGTTTCTATGAAGGAAAGTGTTCTAGTGTTTTACGCAGTAAAAGCATAACCCGGTTTTCAAGTAATAACAGTTTGTTACTACCACCTGTTCACACTAATTCCGGTAAGAAAACTACTTGTTTTTCAGCTGTTAAATTTTGGAATAATTTGCCTATGGCTGTCAAATAATCCCCATCCCTTGGTTGCTTTAAAAAAACCTTAGAGGATTTCTTTTGCTGTAATTAGGATCTTGTTCTCTGTTTTATTCTTACGTTACACCCAAGGTTCTCATGTGTCTTTGCTTCCTTCGAGTCATTCACGAACTCATTGTATTACTTTTTATATTAGTTATCTACAATTAGAGCTACCTTTCCGAATGTACGTACACAAACTGCGACTTTCTTGTGTGTTTTATACTGCATATTGATTTGTTGGGCTCTTTCGCCCATTTGCAGCTTTACTCAATTCGTTTGATGTAGTTATATTCGAGGGTCCCCTTTCAGTCAAATGACTCTGGTAACCTCTTCTGCATACTTATATGTTAGTATTCATTTTGGTAATAAAATTTCTCTTTCAAAATAAAAAAGAGCAACCTGTTTCTTGGTCGATCGTCCCGCATGTTTGTGCGACGAATGTAGATTAATTGATTGAAAAACCTTCATCTTGGCAGGAAGGCCAGTGGTCGGAGCGCGGGTAAGCGAAGAAAGGACGGAAATGAAGGAGTGAAGTGGAAGCCCATAACTGCTTCGCCTGTTCACATTGAGGCCTGCATAATTTTCATTACTAATTTTGTTTTACAGCTGCCAACATCAGGATATGGCACAATGGTTATAACGCGCTCGGCTTGTGTTCTGCAGAACATCGTTCAAATCCCCCGTGATATGAAGTTTGTTTTTGTTTACTCCTAGCCGCGGTGACCAATTATTGGTACTTCACACCCGCAATAACACCGACGACAGTTTTTCGCAGACCCACCCAATATTTATACCGATCTCACTATTTATGCAAATTCATTATATTTATGGTTGCATCTTTGTCTGCAGCGTGAGACTGCATCTTTGTAATTGTACGTTTTAAATTTTTATCTATTATATATTTAGATTGTATATCGCACCTTTTTTATAAGTTTTGGTTCAAACCAATTCCCGGTGCGATTTGACTCAGCGGACGCTGGTAATTGCGGCTGTCTAAGCAAACTTTTCCTAAAGTATGAGTAATTTTTTTTTCCGTTATGCATGAGCTGCGCAAAGATTGCTAGTTGTTATCCATGCATACTTCTTGTTCGCACTTTTTTATAGCAGAAATGATTTTTCCAACGGTATATTGCACCTTGTACTTAAACGGAACCAAAAAGCGAAGCGAAACACGTGCCGGGTACCGCAAGTTATGATAGCCTACAACTTCGGGTAAGCTGTCAGTGCGTCAGCAATAATGTCCGGCTGAACGCTTCGAGGAGCTGCGCCCGAACCGACACCACCATACAGTTCGAACGACCACGGAGAAGAAGCGGTAACACCGTCGGGAGTGGCTGCGGAGCGCATTGCTGGGCCGCTGTGTGAGGCCAGCAACTTCTCCCGCCCCCTTACCGTTTCTGTTCGCACAAGGCGCTTCGGTGGCGACGTCACGCTCCCCTACTGGGCATGCGTGGCGGCCCCTCCTGCTTGAAGGCTTCCAATAAGAACATCGGCGTGGCTCTGCTTTTGTTTATCTTTCATTACTTGGCGCGTCCGCTTTGGCCTTGAGCGACGGGTTCTTAATCAGACAACGCGGAAGGTCAGGTATTAATGAATAGGGATTTGTAGATTTCGCGTTAAAATGAGCTTTCCGAGCAGAGATAGAATAACACGAGGCGTAACGACCATGTTTCCACCCATTGCCCTTCCAATACACCTATTTTTTTCAGATAAGCAGAGCTAAACTGAATCTTTTGTAGAGTGCTGCCCCTTGCGCAGATGATTTCTAAGGCTTGTTCTTTTTGCATTTTTTTCCGGCTCATGAAAATGTCTACAACCGCGACGTCCAAGCGATTTGTATTGCATTTATTGCACTAGCAAATAGTGCGGCATTGTACAGTAGCTGCGGCCTAAGTACGGAGGCCCACATGTTAACTTGAGGAAGTTTTGGCCAACATTACAGAGGGTTATGGTTAAGCACCAAAGCTGAAGCCTGAAGCAGCAGCTGTCTACAAAAAACTTTCTTGTAACGTGCGCTCTTCACCTCTGAGGATGCCCTTCAGGATGATGGGAAGGTCAATAGCACTGCGAAGCCAGTCGATGTCAGCCCAACTCTGACACGGGTCCCACTGATGGCCAGGTGTGGTGCCATGAAGGGTGTGAAACCTGCGAGTAACAGCCGCTAGAACACGGTACTTTTCCACCCGAAGCACTATATGCCCAACGCCCGTTGTTCATCGTTTTTTCTAATCACGGGATCTAAGACATCTTAGACTGTATTAGCATTGGTGTCGTAGAAGTGAGCGTGGTGGACCCCTTAAGATGACGGAATAATGCTCGTAAGGTCGGGATGAGGTGAAAAGAGTGGCCTCACGGCTCTTGTTTGCTGTGCGAGACCGATTTTTTCAGTAGGATATCATGCAATGATTGAAAGAGTGTTGGGCCCGGTTTCAGCGTGGACGCGTCGATCAATACCGAGTGGAAATTGGGAAGAGGGAGGGAGAGGGCATATCCGATGAACTCTGGGAACTGCCAGAGTAGGTGTTGAAGGAAGGGGATGTGGAACATGAGAAATAGAGGCATCGGGGCGGCAATATAGAAGTGCGCCAGGCCCGGAAAGTATGTAGGGCTTGGTTAGCGCTCGCAATTTATTGGCTGGCTAATGCTGCCAATTGTTTGTTGATGTAAGTTTGCGCAATCTTTGAAGCACGGGCAGAGCGGATAGAAACCTGGTTTGAGCTAGTACTTTGAGCTTTCTTGTGTGACGTAGGAGCTGCAGTGCTGGCGGGATGGAGACAGATCATACCACAAAGCAGAGAAACAGTGGCGTTACGGGGTCTATGCGCTTCTGTGCAGCTGCGTGGACTGCCTGATTCTGTGGTGATGAATCCTTGTTTTCAGGCGACCAGCCTATGGGAAGTTGGTTTCCGTTACATCGAAGATTAAACAGCTCACCAATACCAGGAATATGGCCTCCACGACGGAAAAGCAAGTAAAACATAGACGGTGATTCGAAAGTTGTACAGAAAAGGCGGTATCAAACGCTGAACCCAAGGAGGAGCTCTCAGCTGTATGCAAATAAGCTAGGGCTGGAACACATGCTTTTGAACGTGTACTATAATAACTGAACTACTTATTCTGCGACGTCCAAAAAGTATTTCAAAGTCCCTTATGGTCATCCCTGAAGAGGAAACCTGAGGGAAAAAGGTGCTTCTGATCTATCACTACATAACGTCCTAGGCCCTGTGAGTGGTCCTCGAAAATTTTTCATTTTGGTACTTTTGTATCAGACGCGGATTCTGTTCTTTATTTCTCCTCTGTTAGTGTTTCAGAACATAAGAGTCTAAGTCACGCAATTCAGCTCACATTTCACCGAAGGGCTGCGGCTCAGCGTTTCTTGTCCTGCGTCCAATGAGGGGTGGGTCGAGCGAGACGACCAGCGCAGCGAAGCCGCTTCGCTGAGCTCGCAAAGCGTCGTCGAGGGTCAGAGAGCGGTCCTTACGGATGTCCAGCTGGGCCCACAGAACAGCATCACGCCCGGCGGCAGCCGCCACATCTTCGAGCCGGGTGGAGCTGACTATGCTGACCACCATCACCGTCCGCGCCTCTTGGGCAGCTGCAGGTGAAACGAGAGGAGGACAAGACGAGTATGGCGGTCTAGCTGAGGGCCTCAACCAACAGGGGAAGGTTTTTCGATTATAAAAACTCATGTTCTGGAAGCTGGAAAGGTTGGACAGGTAAAACTGACTAACAATGTTTTCACTACGCTTCAAAAGCTGCTTTGCTGAGCGAGGACTTGTTTATTCGCTGTGTTAGCCGTAGCAAGGAGGTCCTAAAACCCCAGAAAAAATTCTGCAGAAATTCAGAGAGTGGTGTACTAATGCGTAGCATTCTTATGCCGCTCGTATTGAGTGTGAGTTCTTTAAAGTCAGATTTTTTGGTTTTCCTAAATCGTGCCCGACCTATTACCTTCATTTACGCTATTATAGCGACTACAGGTGGGGCATTCGTAAAATCTGCCTTATTGTGCAAATACAGGGCGTTACAAGGTTTGTCGTTTTACTTAATTTTTAAAACTTTTCTTATTTTTTATTGTTTCATAATTTCGTTAGACCAATTATCTCCATTTCCGATGTTATACCTATTAAACTTGCAACTTTCGCAAAATATTCAATATTGTGGAAAGTTAGGGCGTTACACGTTGACCACTTTCGGTAAATATTTTATATATATATTTTTTTATTTCTCTAGTGTTTCAAAATTTCGTTCGGCCAATTACCTCCATTCATGTTATTGTCACGTTTTCAAGCGGAACGTTCACGAAATCTGCATTATTCCGATAATGCAGGTCGTTAAACAGTATTTTCCGTAGTTATTTTATATATTTCTTATTTTTTAGCTTTGCAAAATCTGACCAATTATCTCTATTTAGGTTATTATGAGGACTACATTTACAAGCTCCGCGAAATCAGCATTATTGTGTAAATGCCGGAGTTACACGGTTCGCTATTTTCTATAACTTTTATACTTTTCGTATTTTTTGCAGTTTCAAAATTACGTTCGACCTCCATTTACGTTAATATAGCAATTACAGGTGGAACTTCCGCAAAATGTGCATTGATGTGGAAATGCAGGATGTGGTGGTACAGTTTGCCATTTTCCCGAATGTCTTTTTATGTTTTCCTGATTTTTTATTTTTCAAAATATCGTTCCACCAATTATCTCCACCTACGATATTAGAGGTAAACCTGGATGTAAGGAAGTTGACAAAAGTTTGCAAGTTTTCGTTACATCCGGGGTTTTGTTACACGGAGGTTTCGAGTTAAACTCGCGGGAATGAACCAAAAACAATGCCAAAGTGCTAGATATAAACGAAGATGATCTCACCCTTCATGAATTCATTTCCCAGCGAAAAACCGCGTATGTTCCGCCTGCCGCTTTCGAACGAGCATAGGCACTCAACAGCGTCCCAAATGAGCTAGTTCACTTAACCCAGCATTAGCAAACGTAACTTAGGTATCACTTTTTCCATTTCACACTTTTCGGCGCCTTCATGCACTTCAAGACCCAAAATAATGCTGAAAGGCTGCTTTCTTGCGAACTTGGTGCTCTTTGCAGCACTCAAAATTGTTTAGATGGTGCCAGCTGGGATGCTATACCAGGCGGCGACATTCTTCTTTTTCGGCGGTGGAGACGGCATTTAAAATTGTGCGGTTGTCTTCAAAAGACGCAACTTTTTGTTTTCGGGCAATCAGACCTGATCCCGACGAACCGATAGCACAGATAGCAGTGGTGACCCGGGACTACTCGCCGACAGGACGGCTTAGCACCTGGAAATTTAAGTATCGAACTGAAACTGCGCTCACACTTGGAAACACACGGTTGTATTAGTTGCGGGCGAGAAAAAAATGTGGTGTAGTTACTCATAAACCTGGTGTGGTGTCACACTACACAAGCGCAAAACCAGAAGAGGATGCTACATTATCCACTGAATGGTACTAGCTGCTCCTGTCATCACCATCATCAAGGCGAATTTTGTTTTAAAGGAGTACTGACACTGAATTTCTCGCTTTCGGTTTTTATGCTGTATAGAATACGTAGTGGTCCAGTAATTACAAAAATCGAACCAAAAGCGGTGAGCCGCCAGCGTAGAACTAATTATAACGCATTTATTATAGGTCAGTTTCGAATTCGGTCGTCGCGCGCCAAACAGACGTTCAAAGGCAGGACGGCGAATCTGACGTCATGGTTTCCGTGATGTCAGGGGCGTTTGCCGCATCGTCTGCTACGGTAGCACATGGTACTCCCTTGCCCGCGGTGTGGACATGTCGTCTGAATCGTCAGACTCGGATGAGTCGCTGCAATCCGACAGACAGGCAGACAGACAGACAGACAGACAGACAGACAGACAGACAGACAGACAGACAGACAGGCAGACAGACAGACAGACAGAAAGACAGAACAACTTTATTTGGCCAGGCGACTAGGCCGGCGACGACTTCGCCGTCTTCTTTTAGATGCGACGCTGAGAGGAGCATCTCTTGCCGGCGGCCCTGTCTTTCCTGCGTCGTCGTCGTCCGCGTCCGCACAGCTGCGTCTCTCCTCCGCTCACCCCCTTTCCCTCACCGTGATAGTGCACCCTCTCCCCCAACATCTGTGGCGCGCTCAATGCGGCGCGCTCTCTCACTCCGCTGGTGGGCGGCGCTGCGCGCGGCGCAAGCGCGCTGTGCGCATGTGCCCTCTCTCTTCTCGGTCTCCTCTCCTTCGTGGGCACTGCATATAGGCGGAGTGCCGCGCTCCGGTCGGTCTCTCAGTCGACGGTCGTCTGCGCTACGCTTGCTCTCTCTCTCTCTCTCTCTCTCTTTCTCGCATTACCCGACGATTGCTCACGCAATTCGAGTAATCTACCCAACAGAAACGCACAATGGAACCCCCTTCAGCGTCGCATCACACCAGGGTTCCCGCGAGGGGAGGTGGGCGTAATTTTTTTGTAATATCGATTCGGCTCGTACCGGCGCAGACCATGATAGCAACAGCTTGTCGCCACCCTTATAATCAATCTGATCGCAAAAAGAAATTCCACACGCGAGAAAGTAGATGTTAGTCTGGTGAAAAATTGTGCTAGGGGTTGTTATAAGCGCTGAATTTAAAAGCGGCGATCAGATATTTGCCGCGATGGTAAGCCTACGCTGACCGGCAGAGGAGGTTCGGCGCTCCGACCCAGCACTGCCGGCATGGCCTCCGCGATCACCCCGCGCGCGTATTGCCCCAGCCATCCCAATCGTCCGGCGAGAGCGTAAGTTGAAAAGGAGGCGTGGCCACGTCTTCCGCCGCACCGCGGCGCTCGCCACCTAGGCATCAACTATTCCGCTGCAGCTTGGCGCAAGTGAGAAAACCCGCGTTTTCGCAGCTTGCAGTCAAATTGAGTCCAGCAGCCCGCTTTAAAATGACAGGTACAAGACAACAACCAACAAATTTATTATGGTTAACTTAATAATATGAGGAGCCAAGTACAAAGTTTGAGCAGCAATCATACGAGCGAAGCGCAGTTGGTTCTGGCAGTCTATGCTGCGGTTTCGCGTCCGGATTTTGACTTTTTTGTAGATTTGTGGATGTGTATTTACAAACGGCGCCCTTGACAAACCCCTCAAGTCCTCACCCAACATTATTTACAAGAGTGGCGACTTGCATAGGCATCTGTCGCATAAATTCAATATTAAGATTGTTTCTGATTGGTATGCATGCCACGATGGACTTGTTGCCGCGGCTTTTTAAGGCAGGCTTAGAAAATCGTAAGCATGCTAGCCTGACACAAACCAACGGTGATTCATTCAGACACCACCGTCCATTGCAATTCAGTGCCAGTGAGCATTCGCGAGGTTTTAGTGAGCGCTTTGTGAACTTTGTGAAGATTTGCGCGGCAGTTAAGAAAAGCTACCCGCCCCGGTGGCTCAGTGGCTAAGGCGTTGCGCTGCTGAGCACGAGGTCGCGGGTTCGATTCCCGGCCGCGGCGGCCGCTTTTCTGATGGAGGCGAAAAGCAAAAACGCCCGTGTGTACGAGATTTCGGCGCACGTTAAAGATCCCCAGGTGGTCAAAATTAATCCGGAGCCCTCCACTACGGCGCGCCTCATCACCTGCGTTGCGTCGGCGCGTTAAACCCTACATTAAATCAGTTAAGAAAAGCTAATCATGGCCTGTAAAAACTACACGATACATTGTAGCAATAAAGTTGCATAATTATCGCGGAATGTGCGACTTATTATTTGTCTGCGTTAACAATTGAGAATGCTTTTTGCTTGTATACCTGTGCGCAGCAGATACAGCTCAGATAGATTAGTGGTTCCATATAAATTCAACAATTAAATGTGCTAACTCCGCTATTTTTTTATTTTCTAAGATCACTGAGAATTTGTTATTTTTTATTTTTGTTTTATTTTTGTTTATAAGTTCCATTCAATTAATTAGCTCCACTTACGCTATTTTTAATATAATAAACGTCTTACCGTGCGAATTATGCACTTCTGTGCCAAGGCAGGGGTTTACACGGTTGGTCGTTCTCACGATATTTTTGTATGCGTTTCTGTAGTTGTTTTCAGTGCTTTTTTTTATTTTTATCTTCCTTTTTAGGAGGAGGTGTATGAATCCGCAGTTTTTATTTTGCAAGCTAGCTTTTATAATTATTAATCTCTACTTTTGTTTTTCTAAGATTCCGTACGACCAATCGTCTGCGTTCACACCATTAAAACGAATAATTACACATGTTAACTCCGCCAATTATACATTTTTGCGCAAAGGCAGGGATATACACTTTGGTCAGTTTTCATGATTTGTTTTTATTCTGGCTTCCGGCTTTAATTTCCTGAGAGCTTTTTATCGTTTTCTTCGCTCTGCACGGGAGGTGTATTGAAGTCATATTTTGAATTCGTAAGTCCATTTTTATAATTTCGTTCTACGTTTTGTATTTTTTGTTTTTAAGATTCCGTTCGATCAATTACCTCTATTCGCGCTAGTATGCATTTCAGTGCAAATGCAGGGCGTTACAAGGTTATAAATAGTCTGTTCGCGAGATTGTTTTATTCACGTTTTTGTCAATATTTTCGCTACTGCTTTATTTTTGTTGGTTTTGTGGAGGAGTTGTATAAGATTTATATTTTTGAATTTAACATGAGTTCTATATTTCTTATTTTTCTCCTTTCTGTATTTTTGTTTTTTTCTAAATTACGTTCACCTAATTCTCGTTGTCCACGTTTTGTAGCGATCAATTATATTGTCACGAAGCCAAGGACGACGCAGTTGTCTTGAAGGAGAAACAAGTTTATTGGAGCGAACTTGTGCTCCCCTAACAACTAAAAAGAATACAGAGGCGGCGAAGCAGCGGTCAACAAAGTGACTTGCGTCGGCGAGCGTCGCAGAATCGAATACCCCGGCGTCTGCTCTGCCGGCTTTTTATCTTTTGGCGCGCGTCGTTCTCGAACCGTCGATTCGCATCGAGAACATTGTAGATCCAAGAAGATTATTCCGGGCTGTTCACGTTAGATCGGGATGCTCTCCCTATCAGAACAGATAACACATGCGGCACAGAAAGAAAGAATGGAACACGCGCTTGCCTTGGCACAGAGATAACACAGACCGGCGCAGCCGGGCGGTAAAAGCAAAACACAAATAAACAAACCCAATGCATGGTTCGCGGCATTACCCCTCTCTAAGAGTGCATCGACCCGATGCTAACATAAGCCACAGTCCGAACAAATAAAAATAAAAGTTCGTCATCGTCTGTAGAAAGGTTTTAAGCGAACCACGTGGACGACTTCGGGCCGCGTGTGTCGTCGTGATGTGCCGGAGTCACCATCGGGGATCACTTCGTAGGTAAGTTGGCCAACACGTCGTAGAATCTTGTAGGGTCCGAAATATCGTCGCAGAAGTTTCTCACTCAGTCCGCGTCGTCGGATGGGAGTCCAAACCCACACACGATCCCCTGGGTGGTACTTGATTGATTGATTGTAGGGTTTAACGCGCCGACGCAACGCAGGCGATGAGGCGCGCCGTAGTGGAGGGCTCCGGATTAATTTTGACCACCTGGGGATCTTTAACGTGCGCCGAAATCTCGAACACACGGGCGTTTTTGCTTTTCGCCTCCATCAGAAAAGCGGCCGCCGCGGCCGCCTGGGTGGTACTCGGCGGCTCGGTGTCGGAGGTTGTAGCGGCCGGCATCCACCAGCTGCTTGTCCGCTATACGAACTCGAGCGAGCTGGCGGGCCTCCTCCGCACGCTGGAGGCATCCTTGGACGTCGGGGTTGAGGTCCTCGTCTTCTACGTGAGGCAGCATGGCGTCAAGCATTGTAGTCGGCAGTCTTCCGTAGACGAGCTCGAACGGTGGCATCTGCGTGGTTTCTTGAATAGCCGTGTTGTACGCAAACGTGACATACGGGAACACTTCGTCCCAAGTCTTATGTTCAACGTCGACGTACATGGACAGCATATCCGCAATGGTCTTGTTCAAACGTCCCGTTAGTCCGTTCGTTTGGGGGTGGTACGCCGTCGTTCTTCGGTGATCCGTGTTGCTGTAGCGTAAGATTCCTTGCATGAGATCCGCAGTGAAGGCCGTTCCATGGTCCGTGATGAGGACTTCAGGAGCTCCATGCCGCAGTACAACTTCTCTTTTGAAAAACTTGGCGACTTCTTGTGCAGTCCCCCTCGGAAGAGCGGCGGTCTCCGTGTAGCGCGTCATGTAATCTGTTGCTACGACAATCCACTTGTTCTCGGATCGTGACGTAGGGAACGGGCCCAGAAGGTCCATTCCAATCTGTTGGAAGGGCCTTGATGGGAAGGCGATCGGCTGCAGAAGTCCGGCGGGTCTCGTCGGTGGCGTTTTTCATCGCTGACAGTCACGGTAGCTCCGGACGTAGTGGGTGACGTCGGATGTAAGGCGGGGCCAGTAGTACTTCGCCTTGATTTTTCCAATTGTGCGGGCTGTGCCGAGATGTCCGGAACACGGGTCGTCGTGGCACGCTTCCAGAATTTCGTCACGAAGGTCTGCGGGGATGACAAGAAGGTAATTAGTTCTTGTTCCGGGGCTGAAATTCTTCTTCACGAGGACGGATTTTCTCAGGCTGAATGCTGGTAAGCTGCGTTTGAATGTTCTGGGTACGGTGACGTTGCATCCCTCGAGGTAGTCGATTATAACGCGTAAGTCAGGGTCGGCACGCTGCTGGGCGGCTAGGTCGCTCTCCGTCACGATTCCGAAGAACGCGCTGTCTTTATCAGAGTCTTGTGCTGGTGGGTCGACGGGGGCGCGGGACAGGCAGTCGGCGTCGGAGTGTTTTCTGCCGGATTTATAAATGACTGTAACGTCGAACTCCTGCAGGCGCAAGCTTCACCGCCCAAGACGGCCAGAGGCGTCCTTCAAATTGGCGAGCCAACACAGCGCGTGGTGGTCTGTCACAACCTTGAAGTGTCTTCCATACACGTATGGGCGAAATTTTTAAATCGCCCATATAATTGCCAGGCACTCTTTCTCAGAGGCAGAGTAGTTTTTCTCCTCCTTCGACAGACCACGGCTGGCATAGGAGATTACCTTTTCGCACCCGCTTTGTTTTTGGACGAAGACTGCACCCAAGCCTATATCACTGGCGTCCGTGTGTCTTTCAGTTTCGGCGTTTTCGTCGAAATGAGCGAGCACGCGCGTGCTTTGCAGGCGTTTTTTCAGCTCGCCGAATGCTTTTTCTTGATCGTTGTCCCAGCTGAAAGGGGTGCTATCTTTCGTCAAGCGCGTGAGCGGCTCTGAAATGCTTGCGAAGTTTGCGACGAAGCGCCGGTAGTATGTGCACACTCCGAGAAATCTTCGCACGCCCTTCTTGTCTTTCGGCCTTGGGAAGTTCGCAACGGCTGAAGTTTTTGCTGGGTCAGGTAAGACTCCCGCGGCGTTGACGACGTCGCCCAAGAACTTCAGCTCCTCATACGCGAAACGACACTTTTCAGGCTTCAGCGTTAGCCCCGACGTACGAATGGCCTCGAGTACAGACTCCAACCTTGCGAGGTGTTCGTCGAAAGTCCGGGCGAATACGACAACGTCGTCGAAGTATACGAGGCAGGTGTGCCACTTCAGGCCAGCTAGCACCGTGACAATGACTCGTTGAAATGTTGCTGGCGCCGTGCACAGCCCGAAAGGCATCACCTTGAACTCGTATAGGCCATCCGGAGTTATAAATGCAGTCTCCTCTCGGTGTCTCTCGTCCACTTCAATTTGCCAGTAGCCGGTCTTCAGATCCATCGATGAGAAGTAATTCGCATGGCAGAGGTGGTCGAGGGCGTCGTCGATTCGTGGCAGGGGGTACACGTCCTTTTTGGCGATTTTGTTCAGTCGCCGGTAGTCAACGCAGAGCCTTAATGTGCCGTCTTTTTTCTTCACGAGTACGACCGGCGCAGCCCACGGACTTTTCGATGGCTGTATTATGTCGTCGCTGAGCATGTCGTCGACTTGAGTCCGGATGGCTTCCCGCTCGTGTGAAGAGACGCGGTACGGTGACTGTCGGGTAGGTCGGGCTCCATATTCGGTTATAATTCGGTGCTTCAGTAGGGGTGTCTGACGTAATTTTGAGTTTGCCGAAAAACACTCGCTGTAGCGACGGAGCAAATCCAGTAATCTGTCCCGGTTTTCTTGCGGCAGCGCCGGGTTCACGTCGAAAGTTTGCGGCGGCTTGGAAGCATCTGCGCGTGCGCATTCAAAGTTAGCGACCGCGATCACTTGACTTTCTTCGTGCGTTTCTTCAAGGAACGCAATTGCACCGCCCTTGTTTAGATGCTGGTACTCCTCGGTAAAATTGGTGACCAAAACATGGGATTTGCATTGCTTAAAGCGCGCAATGCCTCTTGCGACGGAGACACCGGAGTTGAGAAGCAACCTTTGGTCACCCTCTACGATAGCACCGATGTTAGGAGCAGCATCCTCACAGTAGACGGCGATCATCAAGCTTGCGCGGGGTGGCAGGGTGACGTGATCGTCGGCGATCCTTACAGCAGCACGGTAATCAGAGTTTGGCGGCTGCGTCGTGGAGTGATCGGACGAAAAAGTTATCGACTTGGTCTGCAGATCAATTATTGCGCCGTTGTCCGTCAAAAAGTCCATTCCGAGAATTACGTCGCGGGAGCAGTTAGGCAAAATAACGAACTCAGCAGGGTACGTGGTGCCGCCTATGGTGACGCGTGATGTGCACATTCCACTTGGCGTTACGAGATGGCCTCCTGCTGTGCGTATATGCGGACCGTCCCATGTTGTCGTAACTTTCTTCAGCTTCGACGCGAATGAGCCGCTCATTACCGAGTAGTCGGCTCCCGTGTCGATGAGGGCGACTACGTCAAAGCCGTCGATGAACAACTTGACATCGGACGCCGCTTTCCTCGAGTTTCTGGTGCGTCGGGGCGTTGTATCTCGGCTTGTGTGTGTTGATGGTCGGGCACCATGCGTCGTCATTCTCGTCATCTTCTCAGCGGCAGGCTCTCTCGTTTCGGGTACGCGTCGCGTCGTGTCGTCGTCGGGTTCGGGAGTCACGTCCGGGTTAGATCGAGTCGTTGAGCTGCAGGTACGGTGTTCGGTGCGGCCATGCGTCGTTGGAGGGTTTTCGTTTTTTCGCCGTTCTGCTACTTTACCTCCAGAAGTTGCTGCTTTTAGTTTCCCCCGCGTGGGCTGGGGGACCTTCCACATGAGAAGTCAGCGGTGTTATGGCGGTTTGGCGACTGGTACCGGTAGGGCGACGGCGAACGGTTGAAGCGAGCAGGTCCTCGGTTCGTGTTGGAGAGGTATCCGTCGATCTCAGTAGGGCGCTGGCCGGGTCGGGGGCGTGGTGCGTCGACGGAGAATCCTCGCAGACCGAGCCTCTTGCAAGGGCAGCGACGGTAGATGTGGTCGGCCTCTACGCAGTGGTAGCACAGCGGGCGATTATCGGGCGTTCTTCACACGTCTGTCTTCCTTGGCGTCTGGTATTATACAGGGCGTGGGGCGGGCGGCATTGGACGGCGGTATGGCTGGGCCTCTTGACGACGGGTTGGAGCAGGGCGGGGTTGACGAAGAGCTGCGGAGTAGGTCATCGCTTGGGGCTGGCGGGGTGCTTCTGAAGGCATAGAAGTTCCCAGCGCCTGTTGAACCTCTTCACGGATGACGTCAGTCAGAGAAGCCACTTGAGGTTGCGGCGTTGTTGGAAAAAGCTTCTGAAGCTCCTCCTTGACCACTGCTCGAATGGTCTCGCGCAATGTATCGGAGCTTCCAGTTGCGGCACCAATGGTCTCCGAGAACAGCGCGTTGACAGGGCGGTCGTACTGCCTCGTTCGAACTTCTAGCGTCTTCTCCATCGCGGCCGCCTCAGACGCGAATTTAGCCACCGTCTTCGGCGGGTTACGGACTAGACAAGCAAAGACCTCTTGCTTCGCTCCTCGCATTAGAAACCTGAGCTTCTTTTCTTCGGTCATTTCGGGGTCCGCATGGCGAAAAAGTCGCTTCATCTCCTTAACGAAGATCACGACACTTTCGTTAGTGTGCTGCGTTCGAGTTTCAAGCAAAAGCGCAGCTTGCTCTTTTCTCACAACGGTAGTGAAGGTCTTAAGGAACTCCCTTTTGAATTGAGTCCAGTCGGTCAAAGAACTCTCATGGTTCTCGAACCAAGTTCGAGCAGCATCTTCTAAGTAAAAGAAGACACGCCGGAAAGTTTCTTCGTCGTCCCACTTGTTGAAGATGCGGACGCGCTCCAGTTTTTCCAACCATTCTTCGGGGTCTTCAGCGGGGGCTCCCCGGAAATATGGCGGTTCCCGGGGCTGCTGCAGGACGATTGGCGACGTTGTTTCTTGCACCATGGTGTTGGTTGCAGCGTTCCTTCTCTTGGGCCCTTCTGGCATGAGACAGAACTCGGGTAGCAATCCTTGCAGTCGGCGGCTTTCTCTGGTTGGGCTGGCTTGGCGGCTTCCAGATGTCGTAGAGAGCATAAAGGGTGCGTACCCCGCACCTCCACCAGATGTCACGAAGCCAAGGACGACGCAGTTGTCTTGAAGGAGAAACAAGTTTATTGGAGCGAACTTGTGCTCCCCTAACAACTCAAAAGAATACAGAGGAGGCGAAGCAGCGGTCAACAAAGTGACTTGCGTCGGCGAGCGCCGCAGAATCGAATACGCCGGCGTCTGCTCTGCCGGCTTTTTATCTTTTGGCGCGCGTGGTTCTCGAACCGTCGATTTGCATCGAGAACATTGTAGATCCCAGAAGATTATTCCGGGCTGTTCACGTTAGATCGGGATGCTCTCCCTATCAGAACAGATAACACATGCGGCACAGAAAGAAAGAATGGAACACGCGCTTGCCTTGGCACAGAGATAACACAGACCGGCGCAGCCGGGCTGTAAAAGCAAAACACAAATAAACAAACCCAATGCATGGTTCGCGGCATTACCCCCCTCTAAGAGTGCATCGACCCGATGCTAACATAAGCGACAGTCCGAACAAATAAAAATAAAAGTTCGTCATCATCTGTAGAAAGGTTCGTCTGTGTAGAAAACCACGTGGACGACTTCGGGCCGCGTGTGTCGCTCAGAAAAGACACCGCGCAGTTTGCGGCACCAGTGGAAGGGAACACCATGCGCCGGCGACAAACTGAAGAGCAAAGACGTTGAACACGCAAAGTGCGCAAAGTTTACAAGCATTGCTCACAGAGGTACACCCACGTCTCCTGCCCAAATGAAGACCACCGACAACAGCAGCACTGGCCATCGCTTCCGGTACCGAAAACGACTATATGACGTCACCCTGAATCGGCCAGACACGCCGGCCATTGTGTCGTTACGCCAAAAGCGATTTCGCTAGTGTATCCGATTTCTGGAAGCTCGCGGTCGGGACAACCAAAACCAATTTTCGATGTGATTCCGGCCTGGGATCGCTGCAAAAATTTCTGTGAGGAATCTGTGGAAACTACTGAAGCCAATTATATCATTTTTTAGGCGTCAAAATTTGGTGTCAGTACTCCTTTAACTAGATTCCAGACAATGTCGTTGCTGCTGATTTCTTGCAGTGGTGCTAGTATTCGCTAATTTAGTTCACATCTCCGGCCGGCTTTTGAGTAAACATGCAAAAAACAATTACTTATCAGCTTGCAGACTTGGTTAAATCAAGGTTAACCGCCGCAACGTTTCGTTACATACGAGTCGCAAACACATGGGCTTCAATGGGGCTTGTAATGGCAATTGAAAAACTTCATTAAATCCAGGTTTTCTTTACATAGAGATTCGTTACACGCAGGTTTAACTGTATAACGATTACCCTTGGAACTTTCGCGAAATCTGCAATATTGTCGAAATGCCGGGCGTTATACGTTGACCATGTTCCATAAATGTTTTATGTATGGTTTGTTTCTTTAGTGTTTCAAAATTTCGTTCGACCGCCATTTACGCTAATATAACAATTACAGGTGGAACTTCCGCAAAATTTGCATTATTGTAGATATGCAGGGCATTGTACGGTTTGCCATTTTTAGTAATTTTTTTATATTTTCCTAATTTCTTTTTGTTTTTATAAATTTTGTCCGACCAGTTGTCTCCATCTACGATGTTATAACGATTACATTACCAACTTCTGCGAAATCTGGAATATCGTGGTAATGCAGGGCCATTTTCTTTAAAGCTTTTTTTATTTTTATATTCATTTAGTGTTTCAATACTTCTTTCGACCATTTCTCTCCATTTACGCTATTGTAACGCTTGCAGGTGGAAGTTTCGTAAAACCTGCATTATTGCGGTAACAGAGGCCGTTATGCGGTTTGCCGATTTCCTTAACATTATATATTTTTTTAGTTTTCCAAAGTTTGTTCGACCAATAATCTTTATTTACGTTATTATAACGATTACATTTAGTACCTCCGCAAAAACTGCTCTATTGTGTAAACGCAGCACGTTCGACGCTTCACCATTTTCGGTTTGTTTTTACTCTTTTCTTATTTTCTTATTGTTTCAAAATTACGTTGACTAAATTACTTTCAGTTTTGCTGTTGTAATGATTGCAAGTGGAATTTTCGCGAAATCTTCATTATTGCAGTAATGCAGGGCGTACAGTTTGCCATTAATTGTAGGTTATTTATTCATTATATTTAGTTTTCAAATTCGTTTTAGTTTTCAAACCCAGATATATCGCATTATTGCATATATTGAACAGTCCAAAATCTCCTTGGAAATCCTATGCGAAAGCAAACATTTTATAAATCGAATTATCGATATATCGAACTTATTTGCGATCCCCTTGGAGTTCGATATATCCGGGATAGACTATTTATTATTTTTTTATTTTTTCATCCTCCATTTGACTAATCTCTCTATTTACGTTATTATAACGATTACATTTGGAACCACCGCGAAAGCGGCGTTATTCGGTAAATGCTGCGGGTTACACGGTTCGCCATCCTGCGTATTTGTTATACTTTTCGCATTTGTTTAGCGTTTCAAAATTTTGTTCGAGCTCCATTTATGCTTAGATAACGATTACAGGTGGAACTTCCGCAAAATCTGCCTTATTGTGGAAATGGAGGCGTGGTGAGTGTTCACCATTTACTGTAATTTTTTATTATTTTCCTGACTTTGTATTTTTTCAAAATTTCGTTTGAAAAATTATCTCCATTCAAAATATCATAACTATTACATTGGGAACTTTCGCAAAATCTCTAATATTGTAGAAATGAACTGTGTTACACTTTGGCCATTTTCCATAAATTTTGTATTTTTTCATTTCTTCAGTGTTCCAAAATGTTTCGACCAATTTTCTCCATTTACGCCATTGTAACAATTACAGGCGGAACTTTCGCGAAATTTCCATTATTGCGGTAATGCAGGGCGTTATACGGTTCGCCATTTGACGTAGTAATTTTATACATCTCTTATTTTCTAGTTTTCCAAATTTCGTTCTACCAATTATCTATATATACGTTATCATAACGCTTACATTTGGAACATCCGCGAAATCTGCATTATTGTGTAAATGCAATTTTATATAATTTTTATCTCTTAGTTTTCTAAATTCCGTTCGACCACTTAACTCTACTTACGTTGTTATAATGATCGCATTTAGAATCTCCCCGAAATCTGTATTATTGTGTAAACGCAGAGTGTTAAACGGTTCGACATTTTCTGTACTTTTTGGTATTTTTTAAATTTTGTATTGTTTCAAAATTTAATTCGACGTATATTCACGCTAACATAATGATCACAGGTGGAACTTCCCAAAAATCTGCTTCAAGATAGATATGCCGGGCATTGCACGGCTTGCTATTTTCCATGAATTTTTTATATTTTCCTGATTTTATTTCTTCCAACCAACTATCTGCATCTACGATATTATAACGATTACATTTGGAACTTTCGCGAAAACTACATTATTGTGTAAATGCCGGGCGTTACACGGTTCACCATTTTCTAAAACTTTTGTACTTTTCGTATTCTTTCACTGTTTCAAAATTTCGTTTGTACAATTATCGACATCTACGCTGTTGTAACGATTACAGGTGGAACTTTCTCAAAATCTGCCTTATTCTAGATATGCAGGAGGTTGTACGGTTTGCCATTTTGCTTAATTTTCTTATTTTCCGGAATTTTATTTTTTTTAATTTTTTTGGACCGTTTTGTCTCCGTTCACGATATTATAACGATTACATTTGGAACTTTCGCAAAATCTGCAATATTGCGAAAATGAACTGCAATACACGTTGCCATTTTGCAAAATTTTTTTAAATTTTCTTTATTTCTGAAGTGTTTCAGTTTTTTTTACAATTTATCTCCATTTACCCTATTGTAACGATTACAGGCGGAAATTTCGCAAAATTTGCATTGTTGAGGTAATGCAGGATACGGTTTGTCATTTGACGTAGTAATTTTATATATTTCTTATTTTTTAGTTCTCCAAATTCCGTTCGACCACTTAACTCTACTTACGTTGTTATATTGAGTGCATTTAGAATCTCCCCAAAATCTGCATATATTGTGTAAACGCTGGCGTTCACGGGTCGCCAGTTTCGGTAATTTTTTTATAGTTTTTAAATTTTGTAGTGTTTCAAAATTTCATTTGACGTTATTCACGCTAATATAATGATCACAGGTGGAACTTCCTCAAAATATGCTTTATCGTAGTTATGCCGCGCGTTGTACGGTTTGCTATGTTCCGTGATTTTTTTTATATTTGCCTGATTTTTCTTCTGTCAAAATTTCGTTCAACCAAGTATGTACACTTACGATATTATAACGATTACATTTGGAACTTTCGCGAAATCTGCAATATAGTGGAAATGCAGGGCGGTATACGTTGGCCATTTACCATATATTTTTAATAATTTATTATTTCTTTAGTGTTTGAAAATTTAGTTCGTTGAGTTATCTCCATTTACGCTGTTGTAATTATTACAGGTTGAACTTTCGCGAAATCTGCGTCATTGCGGCAATGCAGGGTGTTATACGGTTTGCCATTTCGCGTAGTTATTTCACACGTTCCTTATTTTTTAGTTTTCCAAATTTCGCTTCACCAATTCGCTCCATTTACGTTATTTTAACAATTACATCTGAAACCTATATTGATTAGAACCTATTTTGATTGACTGACGCGCCATCCGACACTGTGGCCTGCCCCCAGCGACACTAATCTTCAACCATTTGTCATTCAAATACATTACCCCGTACTTCCGGTTCCCGCCGACGTGCTGTCTCATCGCCTCGTGTGCCTGCTCTGGCCAACCGTCGCATCGCTTGGTGCGCCACGCAACCGATTTGCTGCGCCGTGAGCTTCCTGCTGTGGATGGATGGTGGCTCTTCAGCAGCCGTCGGGAGCTTAAAAACAGCACCACGCCTCGACTGCCGTCATTAGCGAGTTTTAGCTTACCGTTTTTCACGGTCCGCTCCGCTCTGATAGCAGGCGGGAGCGTCATTGCGCATGCGTGGCGTGCTTGGCCGCGAACAGCATTGGTTCCGGTTGCACTGAGTGTGCCGCCGATACCAGAGCGGACCGTCGAACACGGTTAGCTAAAACTCTTTATTGACTGACGCGCGATCCGACACTGTGGCTCACCCCCAAAGGCACTAATCGTCAACCTTTTGTAATTCAGGTAAAGTCCTCTTCTGCTGTTTTTGATTTAGAGCTGTAGTTGCCGGATCGCTCAGTCTGTCATGCCCCGTACCGTTTGAACCCTTTCTAATGAGTTGGAGAATTTTAAATTGATATTGGAAAAAACTTCAAGAGCTCTCCGAAGGCCTGAGTGCTGTTAAGAGAGTGATGACGCCACCCGAGCCTGATGAATTGAATGACCGGAGGAATGAAATCGACGAAGTGAAAACACCGATGAATTTGATGAACACTAAGTTTGAAGCTGCCAAGGAAGAAAACGAACTTCTTGTGGCGAATAACGAAGTTTGGCAGAGTCCCATGACCGTAATTCGCCTCGCGCTGCGCATATAGAACAATACTCACGCTTGAACAACTTTGAGATTCGAAATGTGCCCGTCACGAAAAGAGAAAATTGCACCAAAAGGCTGGAGCCCATTGGAGGGAAGATAAAGTGTCCTGTGACTTCAGATAACTTAGAAACCGTTCACAGAATTCTTACTCGCGCCTCCAACCAAATAAACATCGCTGTCCGCTTCCGTTCCCGTGACAAGCGCTTTGACTTTGCCGTCAGAGCTCGTAAGGCTCGCCTCACATCTTACGCAATTGGCTTTACGGCCCCCGAGGAATTCCCAATTTATGTGGATGAACGCCTCACCCAGGACAATGACGCTCTGCTTTCAAAATGCAGGGCCCTAAAAAAGGAAAAGAATTGGATGTATATTTGGACAGAGAACTGTGTAATTAAGGCGAGGTAAACAACGGACAGCAAAGTCTTTCGCGTCCTGTAAGTGGCTGACTTGAACGTCTTCAACAATTAGGGAATCTTACTTTGCCCTATGTAGGCTATCTTTTTGCCCGATAAATGTCTTCAGTGCTGGCTATGTGTGTAAAAAGTTGTATCGTGCTGGCTTTAGTGCGATCCATTTTAGGGAGGAGGAGAAACAACTTTATTGAGCATTTAAAAGTAGCGCTTAAGCGCTAGATGGGGTGGTTCCCTCGTCTCGGGTATCATATGCTTCCAGTGCCTCCTGGAACTCTAGAAGGTTAAAAAATACCACAATGAAATATCTGCAAAACTACATACTTTTAAGCACATCATTTTCCGTCATATGTTGTGGGAATTGTGGCTGCCCGCGATCCCGACACGGTACGCGGCAGCGCTCGGAGAGCCGCGCGACTTCCGCGGAATTGCGCAACAAGACCGCAAGAATAGAGGGTTCGCTTGCGCGTCGCGAGATGGCGCCAGCGGCGCGCGTGAAAACGGGGAGCTCGGAGTCGCTTCGGAGGGGAGGCGGCTGCGGAGGGCGAAGACTTCGGCTGTGGCGCTCGGCGACGGCGGGTAGACGCTCCGAGCGAGGACAAGACGGCGTGCAGCGGCGGAGCGACCCGCGACCTGGCGCCTTCCCCTTCGAGCCTGCCCCGACTAACGTCCACCGGTAGCGGCGGAGTCGAACGACTGCGGTCACTCGAGCAACGCGGGACCCATCGATGACCGAGAAGATGGGGCCAGCTAGTGGGGGGTTTTGGGAATAAACCCCCTTGGAGGTTGGCGTCGGTTGCCTTCGTCTCTTGCCTGCCTCTCACGACGGCGCCGTCTACCCGGCAGCCTCGTGAGGAGGGTCATCCGAGTCAGGCCCGCACCACAAATTGGCGCCCCGACGTGGGGCCTCGACTGCAAACGCTGTTGAGGCGCAAACAGGCAAGATGGCAAGCAACGCCAACGAGCGGAGCGACGGGAGGAGGCTGGAGCCACGTAGGCCTACTGTCAACATGGCGGCGGGTCGGCTCCCCCGCCGCGCCGTGCCCGCGCACACGCACCGGCGGCAGCGATGAATTGACCCCCCCCAAGCACCGAATGGTGCGGCGGACTCTGCCTACAAAGATGCAGCGGTTGGGAGTGCGCAAATGCGCACCATAAACCCGTGACTACAGCGCTTCGACTTGGTCGATGCGACGTTGACAAAGAGCGGGGAGGACGTTGAAGGTCAGTCTTTTCCTTTTGCTAAGGGTGGTGCGAAGGGAGACGAAACCGTGTCCACGCTAGTAGGTGCTTGCGTTTCGTGGTCGAAAAGGTGGAGAAGGTACCGCCAAAGATTGCATTCAGGCAGTAAAAGCTTCGCGTGACTCGGCAGGGGGCTCGTTTTTTTGGGAGGCGATCGTCAGTGTTTGTACCGGAGAGCTGCGCCCGTAAGCCGCTTGTAACACGGTGGGCGCTGGCGTTACGGCATCCTGTATGCTGCGATCGGGGATAGTCCGTGTGTGGGCTAGCGTTACTGTGGGAGTGGGTGTGGATGTGTGTGTGTGCGCCCCCCCCCCCCCTAAGCCGCTCAGATTGCGGCGGGCGCTGGGTCTAGTGCAGCTGGTAATGTTGCGACCTAGGGTATTTGATAATGCCCGTGTGAGTGCGCGCCTGCAAGCCGCTAATATGGCGGTTGGCGCCGGCAGCTGATATTGCTGCAAGTGAGTTGTAGGAGCCCTGCCTGCTTGACGCTAACGCAGCTTTGCCGAGTAACCCTCCCCGGCAAAGAAAACTTGAGCGGGTATTTCGAAGCTACCACCCGTGTTATGTCAGACGAGCTGCATCCGAGCAGGCTTTCTGGCCAGTGACAGGAGTTGGCGGAAATCCGCTGCTCCCTTCCTAAAGAATCGGAATCGCTCGCATTGAAGGGTGAGAGCGGAGCCCTCCGCACACGGACGGCAACGGGAGTCACGCCAGTTGCCACTGCCATGGACAGCGAGGACGGACCAGCTGAACCACCCGGCGGGGCCGGCCAGTGAAGGTGGCACCGTGCGCAGCGTGTTGAGCTGTCGCCAGTTGAAGTATATGCATTTACAGAAACTTTTCTTCGAGATTTAGAAGAGCCCCCAGCACTGCATGAATATATATTGCAAGGCTGTAACAGAACGGTATGTACTAGAAGGGGGGGAGGAGTCGGCATGCTTATTCAACAGGGAGCTAATTGGCACAGAGTAAACGAAAACTGCGAAGAACATATGTGGGTTAAGGGCACGATTGCGGGAAGAAAAACGCTGTTGGGAGTCGCCTATCTGTGGTCAGGTGATGACAGGGAGGTTGGAGAAAAGAATGAAGAATTGGTAGGATGTATTAAGCGGGACCTCGATCAGTTAAGACAATCGGGAGAAGTAAAACAGAATCGACAGCTGGGCTATTTGGTATCCGTCCATCCTAAACAGCGACGAGAAGAAGGGACACAAGACGGCGCTGTCTCTCAACTAAAACATTAATCGGAAGAAAACAGACACATATATACGGTCACACACCACACGTGTCTGTAAACGTCATCACTGCGCAGCAGTGCGTCAAACAATCTTATCGTGGCCTACTTCCCCCAAACAAAACACAACCTAAGGCATCGTCTTCGAAATGAAGGCAAATTCCTTATCATACAGTGTCACGGAATCATGACTAATGCACTTCTTTTCACTTTTTCTTATATAGAACGTCTGTACCAACTCTGTTGTCAGGTCATCATTGTGGCGCCAAAGAATACTCGTGTCCTTATACACTGGGTTGCATTTTTCTTGACCGCTTTCCTCGTGGGCCTTGCAGTGACGAGTGACATGTGCAAAAGGATTATTCTTGGGTGAAGCACGCTGCTCCATCAGCCGTACATTGACGCACCTGCCTGATTGGCTGATGTACACATCACCACAAGAAAACGGCAAAGGGTACACTATGCCAGTGGAGCAGGGAACAAAAGGTGACACATGTTTCACACTGCACCCGGTGCCAGCTTTCTGTCTTGACGGCTTGTTTTCCACCATTTTACATATTCGCCCAAGTTTATTCGGGGCCGAAAACACAACCCGGACCCCGTAACGACCGGCTACATTTTTCAGGCCATCTGTAAGGGCCATGGAAGGGCATGGAAGGGCCATGGAAGCTGTTCGGAAGAATTTTCAACCTATTGACGTAAAAGCCTCAAAAGTGAAGGAACGGGCTGTTTCCCTGCTAAATAGCCACAATCTTGAGCGTCTTGCAGGCGCTGTAAAACACGAGAAGGGCCAAACTCGGGAACTGTTTTTCTCGGCAAAAACACATAAGCCCGAAGTACCTTTTCGCGCAAAATTTTCGGAGCGGAAGTCACGGCAGAGCGCGGTTTCGGGATATCTGCAGATACACCTGGACTCCCTATGCATTCATGATCCGTTTTTGATCGCTAACTCGGAGTACCTTGTAGGTTTTTTTGAGAACGGAAAATCCAGGCACGTGTCAAATTTTCAGTATCGATGTCGAAGATTTGTACTATTCCATTCCTCATGGTGAATTAATGAACAGTGTTAAACGCTGCATCATAGAAGGAAATAATGAAATGAAGTTCATTAACAATTGTGGGGTACCGGTGAGCGGTTTTCTGGAAATTCTGTCTTTCTACTTGAAGTCAACCTTTGTGGAGGGGGAGGGGGGCTTACTTGTGCAAAAAAACCGGGATATGTATTGGTTTTAGGGTAGCCCCTGTCCTTAGCAATATTTTCCTCAGAGAGATTGGCAGACGTATTGAGCAGAACCTGAGTGGGTTGGCTATGAAGAAAGTCAGATATGTTGACGATTTCCTGGTCTTTGTTGATATCTGCGATGTGTCTCGCCGAGTGGTTGATGTCTTAAAGTTGTTTAAAGAATGCGCCCCGGGGCTTCGGTTTATATGTGAGCTTCCGAGAGGCAGTCAGCTACACTTCCTGGATTTGCGTTTGTCTTTGGAACGAGGGCATTTATGCTGGGCATATTGCCCTAGGTCAGCCAAGTCGCTTTCGAATTACAGCTCTGGGCACTCCAAACTGGTTAAAGGTGGGATTGCGTTTTCTGTGCTAAGGTCGGCCGTTTTTAAGTCTTGTATGCATAACATTGGCAGTAGTTTTGATGCCCAAATCACCAGGCTTAACTCGGCTGGTTTTCCTCAGGAAATAATGCGCAAGAGTGCACAGAAGGTACTGAATTCATCCGCGGGTTGTGAAGCTGGCCGTCCGGTTGAAAGAAACCGGATCGTTGTTATTCCCTACATGCATCGTCTCTCACATGGCCTAAAAAATGTAGCCGGTCGTTACGGGGTCCGGGTTGTGTTTTCGGCCCTGAATAAACTAGGGCGATTATGTAAAATGGTGGAAAACAAGCTGTCAAGACAGAAAGCTGGCACCGGGTGCAGTGTGAAACATGTGTCACCTTTTGTTCCCTGCTCGATGGGCATAGTGTACTCTTTGCCGTTTTCATGTGGTGATGTGTACATCGGCCCATCAGGCAGGTGCGTCAATGTATGGCTGATGGAGCACCGTGCTTCACCCAAGAATAGTCCTTTAGCACACGTCACTCGTCACTGCAAGGCCCACGAGGAAAGCGGTCAAGAAAAATGCAACCCAGTGAATAAGGCACGAGTATTCTTTGGCGCCACAATGATGACCTGACAAGAGAGTTGGTACAGACGTTCTATATAAGAAAAACTGAAAAGAAGTGCATTAGTCATGATTCTGTGGCACGCTATGATAAGAAATTTGCCTTCATTTCGAAGACGATGCCTTAGGTTGTGTTTTGTTTGGGGGAAGTAGGCCACGATAAGATTGTTTGACGCACTGCTGCGCAGTGATGACGTTTACAGACACGTGTGGTGTGTCACCGTATATATGTGTGTGTTTTTAGATGCGAACGCATCTCATTCACTCGCCTTGTCCCTGCATCCATCCGGCGTTGTCGGCGTCCACCCGTCCCCCATTCTCCTCGCCGCGCCAGTTGCGCTCTCCGTCGCTCTCCCCCTCCCCTTTCCGATAGCGAACACTCTCTCGCGAGGGGCATTGAATGGGATTGGATTCGATTGGATTGGCTTGGATTGGATTGGCTTGGATTGGATTGGAATTTGGATTGGATTAAAGTGGATTGTGTTGGTTTGTGTTGCGTCATAGCCGCGGCAGACCCACTGGCGCCGGCGCGTCCCCTCACCGTTATGCGCGCTATAAAACGCGGTGCCTGCACCGCTCTGCTCGATCGTTCCAGCGCCGTTCCTCCGCTGTCCAACGCTGCAACGTGATTCCCCTATGCGTCGCATCTACACAGGGGTTCCCGCGATTGGAGGTGGGAGTTTCTTCCGATTAATGTTTTAGTTGAGAGTCAGCGCCGTCTTGTGTCCCTTCTTCTCGTCGTTGTTTTGTTAAGCGCTGTTTAGGATGAACGGGAGAAGTAATTCTAGTGGGGGAGATGAATGCGCACATTGAGGACCTGGACGGATACACAGACCGCAACGGCAAACTCGTACTAGATATGTGTGAAGAACATAATCTCATTGTAGTTAACGAGGGGAAAAGCATTCCAGTATAGACTACAGCCGTGCTGTCTACTTCTTCCTTCGTCCTTGTTTTTTGAGCGCTTCTGTATTCCACCAAAATGAACACATACCAACTAGCGCAACTTTCCGTTCTTCTGTAGACTACAGCCTCCTTTCAGAAGGAGTGTATGAAAGGTTGACTCCAATGGAAATAGATGAAATAGGTGCCCACAGCTTAGGAAGTGACCATAAACGGATTACATTGAGTTTTGGAAAAATGGAATGTCAAAAACCAGAAAACGGTTGTACACGACTTGAAATTAAACGATCAGCAAATGGCTAATAATGCCAAAAGCCTGGAGACGAAAATAGAGAAACAACCTACGAAAGATTGGGAATACAGCGAACTGATTGGTTTCATTCAAGGAAAGATAAGGAACACGAAAGAACGCAACTACTGGAAAGGAAAAAGAAAACCTAGAAGCTGGTGGAACAAGGAAATCAAGGAAGCTATAACACAAAGGCAGCAAGCCTCGAGAGAGCACAGGGAGGCCAAGCGAGTGGGAATGCAAACAGAGGAAATAACTTTGACGTGGAATTGGTACCGCCTTAAGAAGCTGGAAGTACAAAATCTTGTACAGCAAAAGCTTAAACGAGAATTTGAGCGATGGGTCTCGAATACACGGGCGAAGGATAAAAGCGCGCCGAGGAAGTTTCGGAATTATATAAAGGAACTAAGGAAAAAGACCGAAGAAGTACAACGTCATGTCATAAACGGCGAAGGCAAGGTACTAAAAGGGGAAGAAGCGGTATTTCACATACGCTCAATGATACAGGAGAAGTTCAGAAAAACGGAGAGAGGGCTACAGCATTCAGGGAGTGAGGCAAGCGAAGTGCGTACAGACCGAGAGCTGAATTTGGAGGATCTAAACCGGAAAAAAAGCCGAAGAAAATGATCCGGCTAATGCGGCAAAAGGGACCGATGAAATTCCTATACGGCTGGTCAACCTACTGGGTACGAAAAGCAAGGTACAACTGATTCGAGCAATCGAAAAAGTGATAAAAACTAAGCAACTACCGGGCAATTGGCGTAAGAGCAGGATGAAGATGATATATAAAGGTAAAGGAGACAGGGCTTATGCCAATTCGTACAGGCCTATTACAGTTACCTAAGTGGCATACAGGCTGGCAATGCAAGCTATAAAAGCAGAACTACATGCGTGGATAGAGGGGAACAGCATACTGGGAGAACCAGAAAATGGTTTCAAACGAGACAGACGCTTAGAGGACAATTTATGTGTCCTACCCAATGCATAGAGGTGTCAATGGCTCAGGAGCGACCACTATGGATAGCATTTCTCGATATAAAGGGAGCCTTCGACAATGTACATAGACAACTTCTATGGAGCAAACTTGAACGGGAGGGATTAAGCTAGGACTTTATACAGCTGTTGCAGGGAATTTACATTGAGAACGAGGTGCAAATTACCTGGGAGGACCAAAAGTGCACGGAACCGGTAGTCACAAATACAGGTTTAAAGCAGGGTTGTCCTCTGTCACCATTGCTGTTCATGCTGTACATGGCTAGTCTAGAAAGAAAGCTCGAAGGCAGTAAAATAGGTTTCAATCTATGTTATAGCCGCAAAGGACAAGAAGTGGAACAACATATCCCGGGACTGATATATGCAGATGACATAGTACTACTAGCAGATAGCAAACAGTGTCTGCAACAGCTCACAGATATCTGCGGGGAAGAAGCCACTGACCTGGGGTTAGAGTTTAGCACAGCAAAGTCGGGAGTTCTAGTTTTTAATGACAACGCGCGTAACGAATGGGTATTCGTTCAAAAAGCAGCAATACCTTGGGTAACGGAATAAAAATATCTGGGAATATGGTTAAACGAAGGTCAGGCATATCTAAAAACTCATGAGGAGCATTTAAGAATGAATGGCAGAAGAAACGCCTCTATCATGAAGCACAGAGCACTGTGGTGATATAACAGATATGAAGTAGTGAGAGGAATCTGAAAGGGAGTAATGGTACCAGCACTCACCTTTTCAAACGCAGTAGTGTGTTTCAAATCAGAGGTTCAATCAGGACTAGAAGTAAATCAGAGGACCGTAGGTCGATTGGCATTAGGAGCACACAGTAAAACAACAAATGAGGCAGTGCAGGGACACATGGGATGGGCATCCTTCGAAGTGAGAGAAGCCCAGAGCAAAATATGTTTTGAAGAACGACTTCGAAATATGGACGATCAGAGATGGGCGGCGAAAGTGTTACAGTATCTTTACATAAAAGGCATTGACACACACAATGGAAGAAAAGAACCAGAAGCCTCAGGACAATGTATATGAAACCTGGAAGTGCAGGGGAAACGACCAAGGCAACAAAAAATGAAGTGAAAGAAACAGAGACAACGACCTGGAAAAAGTGGATGGATGCGAAGAAGTTCTTAGATATCTACAGGATCGGGAAGCAGGAGGTCACAAGGGAAAAATTACTCGATAATACCAAAGGGAGTGCTTTGCTTTTTGAAGCCAGAGCGGTTTGTTTGCGGACAAAAACGCTTATCCGCGAGCCGGTACAGGAAGAACTATGCGCAGGCTGTGGAAATGAGCCAGAAACCATGCGACATATCGTAACGGAGTGCAAAAGTATCCGTCCAGTCCTCAGTGATGGAGCCATCCAGATTCGGGAAGCCCTTGGCTTTAAGGTTAGCGGAAAAGTGATCTGGAAAGCAGTAGAGGTTAGTAAAAGAAGATTAGAATGTTGGTTGGAAAAGAGCAGAGAACAATCTGGGAAGACATGCGAACAAAGAAGTCATGCTAGCACAAACATTTCGTAAACGTATTTTCTTTTTATTTTGGCATAATTTTTATTTATTTTGTTTGTAGTTTTGTTGGCGAGGTGATTGTACAGTTCGTTGCGACTAAGGCCGCTGTGCAACGCCACCCCGCTACAAAGGGGAAGCCACTAAGCATCTTCATCATCATCATCGGAGAGGGGAGCTCGGAGTCGCTTCGGTGAGGAGGCGGCTGCGGAGAGCGAGGACTTGGGCTGTTGGCGTTGGGCGGCGGCGGGCGGCCGTTCCGAGCGAGAGCAAGACGGCGTGCGGCGGCGGAGCGACCTGGCGTCTTCCCCTCCAGCCTGGACCGACCACTGTCCACCGGTCGCGGCGGAGTCGAACGACTCCGGCCGCTCGAGCAACGCGGGACTCGTCGATGACCAAGAAGCCACCGGTAGCGGCGGAGTCGAGCAACTCCGGCCGCTCGAGCAACGCGGGACTCGTCGATGACCGAGAAGACGGGGCCAGCTAAGGGAGGTTTTGGGGAATAAACCCCATTGGAGGTTGGCGTCGGTTGCCTTTGTCTCTTGCCTGCCTCTCAGGCCGGCACCGTCTACACGGCAGCCGCGTGAGGAGGATCTTCCGAGTCAGACCCGAACCACAATGCTTATCTGAAACCTGTCTTTCCGACGCTTATCCGGACTTGTATGGCTTTGCAGATTATTCAAGCGGATACATACACAGAGCAGAAGCCTCCTACGGAAGTTCTGCGATTTTTATTTCAAAGCACCTTGCTTATATTAGGTGCACTGATTTGCAGATCAATTCCCCTGAGTGCGAATCCGTTTGGATATAACTCGATGATGCCTTCTGCCTTCCAAACAACAATAAAAATCCGATGCTAGGATCAGTTTACCGTTCCCCATCATCCAACACAATTCACTTTTGCCTTTCTTTTTCTTACTTGCTTGATAAGCTTTCCTTTGAAAATAAGAATGTGCGGATCATGGGCGATTTTATTTTAATCTTCTATACCTCTAACCCCACCAAAGCAAATTAGTTAAGCTGTTTATCTAGCTATGGCCAGCAATCCCTAGTTAACGTCCCTACGTACGCCGTCGAACACGCTGCTGACTCTTTGATGAATAATATTCTTTCCAATTTTGATGTTCCTTTACACCCTGGCGCAGTTGAATGTGACGTTAAGGATCATTTTCCTGTTCTTTCCCGGTGAGTGAAAAAGAAACAATGGTCCATTAATTGAATAGAGATCCATTTTCGATAAAGAAAAGTTCATAGGAACGCTTTCAAATGTCGTGTGGTCTTATCTGTAAATAACTATTGATGATGATGCGCCTATGGAAATGCTTATATCAATTTTCACAAAAGCTGTAAGTGGCACAGAGTAAAAACTTGAAACAGGCGATACGACGCCCCTCGTAGTGCCTGGCTTTCGCAATCTCTTTAAGGCTGTTCACGTAAGAAATAAAACCTGTTCAATAAAACGAAGTGTTAACGTTTTAACAGTCTTTAAAAAACACTCCAAATGTTATGCTTCAACTCTGTGCGGCCATGACACCAAGAAAAAGGGAAAACTACTTAATGCATTTTTAAATAACGTTGATCAAAAGAAAGCCATTACTTCAATTATTTGTAATGACTCTAATGTAATGTTTCGTGCTATAGTTATGCACATGTTTTGATTTTGCTATGTTGCTCACATTCTCTATTTTGTGTATTTCAATGCAGGTCCCGCGTACAGATTTGGCCTTGGGACCTTCTTCTGTTCTACA
Source organism: Haemaphysalis longicornis (assembly GCF_048455015.1). Classification (NCBI taxonomy): domain Eukaryota; kingdom Metazoa; phylum Arthropoda; class Arachnida; order Ixodida; family Ixodidae; genus Haemaphysalis; species Haemaphysalis longicornis. The sequence goes on from NW_027526361.1 coordinate 189,190,311, forward strand.
ACCCAACTCTAAACATGGGTAAAGTACCGCAAAAACTTGAACTTGATCGTGAACTTCCGCAAAATCTGCTTTATGGTGTAAATGCAGCGCGTTACACCGTTCGCCATTTCCGTATTTTGTGATTCTTTTTTTACTTTTTAGTGTTTGGAAATTTTGTTCGACATCCGTTTTCGCTAATAAGCGATACAGATGGAACTTCCGCAAAATTTACGTTAATGTGGAAATACAGGGCGTGGTACGGTTTGCCATTTTCTGTTGTTTTTTAACATTTGCGTGATTTTTTAATTTTTTTCAAAGTTTCTTTCGACCATTTATCTCCATTTACGATATTATAACGACTGCATTTGGAACTTTCGCGAAAGCTGCAATGTTGTGAAACTACAGGCTGTTACACGTTGGCCATTTCCCCCCAAAAATTTATACATATTTTTATTTTTTAAGGTTTCGAAATTTCTTTCGACCAATTATCTTTACTTCCACGGTTACAACGATTGAAGGTGGAACTTAACGAAATCTACATTATTGCGGTAATGCAGGGTGTTATACGGTTTGTCATTTTTCATAGTCATTGTATATGTTTATTTTCTTTGTTTTCCGCATTTCGTTCGACGAAATACCTATAGTCACGCTAATATAACTATTACTTTTAAAATCTCCACGAAATCTGCATTATTGTGTAAATTCAGTGCATTACACAGTGTACCATTCTCCGTATTTTTATATACATTTTAACTTTTGTTCAGTCCAAATTTCGTTCGACCTTCATTTACGCTAATATAACAACTACAGGAGGAACTTTCCAAAAATCAGTCCTATTATGAAAATGCATTGCATTATACTGTTTGCCATTTTCTGTATTTTTGTTGATATATTTCTTATTTCTTCCATTCAAAATTTCGTTCTACCATTTATCTCCATTTACGACATTACAACCATTACATTTGAACTTTTGCGAAATCTGGAATATAGTGGAAATTAAGGGAGTTACGTTTTGGCCATTTCCCATAATTTTTTATATATTTTATATTCCTTGGGTATTTCAAAATTACGTGCGACCAATTATCTCCATTTACGCTATTCTAACGATTAAAGGCGGGACTTTCACGAAATCTGTATTATTGTGGTAAGGGAGGGCGTTATACGGGTTGCCATTTTCCATGGTTATTTCATATATTTATTATATTTTAGTTTCCGAAATTTCGACCGGAAAATTATGTATATTTACTTTATTACAACGATTACATTTCTAAACTCGCGAAATCTCATTATTGCCTAAATGCAGGGCGTTAGACGTTTTGGCATTCTCCGTAGAGTTTTTATACTTCTTGTTTTTTAGTTTTCCTAATTTCGGTGGAGCAATTATCTCTGTTGACGTTATTATAACGATTATATTTGGAAACTCCGCGGAATCTGCATTAAGGTATAAATGCAGAGCGTTGCACAGTTCGCCATTTCCCGTATTTTTTGTTTTTCTGATTTTTTTTTAATTTCGAAATTTCATTCGACCAATTATCTTTATTTACGTTATTGTAACGAATTAAGATGGAGCTTTGGCGCAGTCTGCAGTATCGCGCTAATGCAGGGCGCTATGCGGTTTGCCATTTGCTGCAGTTATGTTATATATTTATTTATTCAAATTTCGTTCGACCAATTATCCCCGTTTACGTTATGACGATTACATTTGGAACTTAGCGAAATATCATTATGGTGTAAATATAGGGCGTTACACTGTTTCCCATTTTGCAGAGTCCTTTTTATCTATTTCTGATTTGTTGGTTTTCGAAATTTCGGTCGACCAATTATCTCTATGTTATCATAACGATTACATTTGGAACCTCGAATAATCGGCATTATTGTGTAAATAGAGCGCGTTACAAGGTTCGCAATTTCCAGTATTTTTATACTTTTCTTCTCATTTTTTAAGTTTAAAATTTCGTTCGACAAATTACCTGTATTTACGTTATTATAACTATTTCGTGTGGCCCCCTCGGAATCTGCCCTATTGTGTAAATGCAGTGCGTTACACGGCTCGCCTTTTACTGTATTTTTATATTTTTTGTGTTTTTTACTCTCGAAATTTGGTTCGACCAATTCTTTTCATTTACAGTATTGTAAGGATTTAAGGTGAAACTTTCGCAATGTCTGCATTAGCGCGGTAATGCAGGGGCGTTATACCGTTTGCCATTTCCGGTAGTTTCTTGATATCTTGTTTTTAAGTTTTCCAAATTTCAGTCGACCAGACCAATTATCTCTAGTTAAGTTACTCGAACGAATGCATTTGGAACCGCTCGAAATCTCATTATTGTGTAAATGCAGGGCGGTACACGGTTTGCCGCTTTCCGTAGTTTTTGATGTATTTATATTTTTTAGTCTTACACATTTACGTCGACTACTGTTTACGTTACGTCGACTCTGTTTACGTTATAACGATTACATTTGGAACCTCCGCGGAATCTGTATTTTTGAAGGAAATGCAGCGGGTTACACGGTTTGCCATTTCCCGTATTTTTGATGTTTTGCTTATTTTTTTTTAATTTCAAAATTTTGTTGGACCATTTATTTTTATTTACGCTATTGTAGCGACTAAAGCTGAAGTCTGCATTATCGCGGTAATGGAAGGCGTTAGACGGTTTGCCATTTCGCGCAGGTATTTTATATATTTCTTATTTTCTTTTTTTTCCAAATTTCGTTCACCAATTATCTCTATTTACGTTATTTTAAAGATTGCATTTAAAACCTCCAGGAAATCTGCATTATTGAGTAAATGAAGCGCATTGCACGGTTCGCGATTTCCGTGTTTTGTTATGTCTTTCTTAATTTTTTAGTGTTTCAAAATTTCGTTCGACCTCCATTCACGCTAATATAACGTTTACAGGTGGAACGTCCGCGAGAAACTGCGTTAATGTCGGAATTCAGGGCGTGCTACGGTTCGCCATTTCCCTTAATTTTTTTTATATTTTCCTGAATTGTTATTTTTCAAAATTTCGGTCGACCTATTATTTCCATTTACGCTATTTTAACGATTACGTTTGGAACTTTTCCAAAATCATTATCGTGGAAATGCAGGGCGTTACACGGTCCGCTCTTTCCGTAGTTAATTTATATAGATCTTATTTTTTGTAGTTTTCCAAATTTCCTTCGGCCAAATATCTCTATTTAAATTATTATAACGATTAGATTTTAAACCTCCGCGAAACCTCAATTATTGTGTAAATGCAGCGCGTTACACGTTTCGAATTTTCCATATTTTTAAATCCTTCTTTATGTTTTTATGTTTCAAAATTTCGTTCGAACTCCATTTGCTCGAGTATACCGATTACAGGTTGAACTTCCGCGAAATGTGCCTAAACCTGTTAATGCAGGGCAAAGTGCATTTTGCCTTTTTCTGTACTTTTTTTCCATTTTCCTGATTTTTATTTTTTAAAAATTCGTTGGACCATTTGTCTCCACTTACGATAATATAACGATTACATTTGAAACTTGCGCGAAATTTCAATATTGTGGAAATGCATGGCGTTACACGTTCGCCGTTTCCACAAGTTTTGTACATATTTTTTTATTTCTTTCGTGTTTCAAAATTTTTTTTCGTCCCAATTATCTCCATTCACACTACTGTAACGATTACAGGCGGAACTGTCGCGAAATCTGCATTATTGCGGGAATGCAGGGCGCTATATGGTTTGCCATTTTTCGTAGTTATTTTATATATTTGTAATTTTTTAGTTTACAAAATTTCGTTCCACCAATTATCTCTGTTTACGGAATTATAAAGACGACAGGGGAACTTTTCGCGACTGCTACATTATTGTGGAAATGCCGTGCGGTATACGTTTTGACATTTTCCGTATTTTTTTATTTCTTTATATTTAGTTTTTCAAAATTTCGCTTGGACAATGTTCTCCATTTACGTTATCCTAACGATTACATTTAGAACTTTCGTGAAATCTGTATTTTTCTGGAGATGCACGGCGTTACACACTCCTGGCTTTGGGGGTACTCGGGAAAGCAATTCTAGCAAAGCGCAACCCACCGGGACGAGAAGTAGAGCTCGTGTGGGTTGCGGAACACTCGACCGTGGAAGGAAACGCCCTCGCCGACCACTACGCCCGCGAACTAGCAAACCGGCCGGAGGACGAGTCGAAGCTGCCGCACCCAGTTACGAGCTACGGGAGATTACCCTGCTGTACAGGATCGCCAGGTGCAGGCGTCGTGGGCCGCACAGGCAACTCGAACGCGAACAACCGACGCGAACAACCGACGCGAACAACCGACGATCGTGTGCCGCAAACAAGCGGGTTCACTTACTCACCCAGCTTTATTGCACAAGATTTTCCCGGCAGAGCACGACCTCATCTGCCCGTTCTGCAAAATGACTGAAGGCACTCTGCCGTACACACTAGCGCAGTGCACTCAGCTCAAGAATCCCCTACCTTCCATAAAGAAAAAGATAAAGATAAAGTTTATTTGCCCATTTATACATTGATTACATGAAAAGGGCTGAGGAAAAAAAGCTTCCAACGGAGCTTCACGGGCCCACCAGCACCTTGGTGGGCCCGTTCCCTCCCCCTTCCCCGTCTTACCCTAGCGACGGTGGATCTTGATGTCCAGCCCCGACCTGTCGACGCAGCAAGAGCTCGCGACAAGAAGCCAGGAGCTATTAGCCGCGAATGGGACACGTAAATAGGGTTCGACCCCGTCTTTCACCTGCGAGCGTCACCTGAAATGGGCTCAGTAAAAGTTGTTTCTCTCTCTCTCTCTCTCTCTCTTTCTATCTCTCACACTCTCTCTCTCTCTCTCTCTCTCTCTCTCGGCAAAGAATGCTACGCATTAAAAATTAAACCATATTTTATTCTCATCGCGTGGTGTTTCTTTTTTACCTGCAAATAAGAAATTCCGGAACTGTTCGCTATATGCCCCACTGCCTTGTAAAGGGTATTGGGTCCCCGCCAAGCTGGCTGGGACCAGCTTTTTTGCGTTCCTTCCTGCATTTTCTGTTGTTGTTTTGAAAATGCAAAATGAATGAATGAATGAATGAATGAATGAATGAATGAATGAATGAAGCACAGGTCGTTTCTAGCGCCGCCCCTGACCCACTTGCTACGTCGGACATTGTAGAGAGAGGGCTCGACATCACCGCATGAAGCGCTGGAGTCGAGAAACTTTCACGTGCTTTGAACAGCGTGCTTAGAGGCAGCCCTGTTTAATCTTCCTCAATATCAGCACACCTTAGCGTGTGAAAGCGGGGCTTTCACTTACAGTCGAACACGGATATATCGAACTCCAAGGGGATCGCGAAATAGTTCGATATATGAAAAATTCGATATAAAAAATATGGGCTCTGAGACCTCACCTATGGCGGACGATCACTTACCGATCGTCGCATTCAAGAATGACAACTAATTCCGCACTCACGACGCAACAGGACGCTTCATTTCGGTGAAAAAAAAATCGCTGATCTTGGCCTGCTTCTTCGTCCTGGAAATGATATTAAAGACGCTGGTCTCGATCTTCTCGAGGCTGCACAACTAGAAAAATTCCAGCAGTACGCCGCGCCTTCGCACACCATGCACAACACGCACGCAAAAGAAGAACAGCGCGCACGCAACACAAGAACTTTGAAGGTAACAATTCCAAGGTTCTCTGAACGATCACCAACAAAGCGCTCGCGATGGTCATCTCCGAGAGAAACAGTGATCTCCGAAAGGTGTGGGACAACTCGCCAAACAGCAGCAACAGCAGCATAATGCAAAAGAAAGAGGAGGCCGCCAGCGCCTTCGTTCCCTCTTCCCTTTCCCGAGACGACATCGGGGGAAGACAGACCCAGAGAGAGAGAACAAAAAAACTATTTTTCGGCAAGCCAGGGAACGTACGCAGCCGCAAAAAAAAGGACGTGCGCGGTCGGGGTATCCCTACCTCGCACTGTCACATTTTTTGAGCGTTCAGGCTTGTATGCCTAGAGAGATTTAGCATACCGGGCTCCGTCCGCTAACGCTACGGTGGCCGGTAGCGGGGCCCGACTGGGAAAGCGCCAATTCGTTGGGGGATTAGTTCCGCGAGCCAGCCTTTGCCATGCACGCGCATTTCTCCACATCGTCCTCAACCTCAATCGGGGGTGCAGCGACCGCCGAAGAGGACCTTTCAGCTCCCGCGGCGTTCCATATACCCAATGTCGGGAAAAATACGGTTCGATAAAAACGTACGAATTCCTATACTTTTACACATAATTTTCAAGGGGATAATTTATGAGTTTGATATAGACAATAATTCGATATACTCGTGTTCGATATATCCGTGTTCGACTGTATAAGCAATCATGGTTAAGTGAAGTAGCTAGCTGTGATGTTAGTTTAATGTCCCCTTGCACACAGCCTACCTCTGGCGACTGCTGCTTCAGCATCCGGGTGAACAATGCTGTGGGCCGCTGTTGGGGCGACTCCTACAGGCATGGAGACTGTGCGGCCCAGCAACACCACCTCTGCCCTCCTCTCCGGTGCGCCGGACAGCACCTTGGGCAGGAAGCGCCATCTGCGCATGAGTGGACGCCAGGCGGCGATTACTTAGCTGCACTTCAATGCACTAACACTCATCTATAACGTTACCAAACATCAAAAATACTGGCAATAATACACCTTTGCGAAGAAAAAGGTTTCTGTAACTCGTCGTTTTTTTTCGATCCTCAGAAATCTTAGATGTCGTTCGGGTACAAAAATATTCGGCTAGAGAAATAGTTTTGAGCAGTGTTGGCTGCGCTGCATGTTTGTATAGGGAGGCTATCATGTATGTTGTTTTGTCTGTTGCTTGTCGGGTGAGTGTTTCCGTTTACCTAACACTTCCACCCACGTGAAGAGTTTCTCTTAGGAAAAACTCGGATTACGAACTGGAATAATTTTCGGAAGGCGCTGTGCAGTCACTCGCCAAACCCCAATCACTCCTACACTGCATGGATAGACTACTTTCTTCAGGCAGTTCATGCTCATACGCTAGCTGTAACCACGAATTACCAGACCACTTGTGTGGATGCGAGGTTGCTCCACCTTTGGGAAGCACGCCATAGCCTTACCCGTAGATGGAAACGCCAGCGCCAGAATCGGAAACTCCGTAGGAGGGTATCTTTTCTCACTCAACAGGCGGCGGAGTATACACAGTCGTTGAGCAAAGAAAATTGGCTGCAGCTTTACGACAGCCTCCAGGGCACTCTGACCTCCCCGCAAAACTAGGAACCTACTTCGGTACCTTATTGACCCCCTAAGCAGCAAGGGGGAATCAAATCGAACCATGGTCCGCACTCTTCACGCTTACCCCGGCACTCCAGAACAGCTCATTCGAAACTTAACGGCTAAATACCTATAAACAAACATCCTATCCCCTCCGCCACCATACTGTCGTACTTCCAACGGAGACTTGACCGAGATGTTCAACTTTTTGAACTGGAAGCAGCCCTGGCTGAATGCAAGAAAAGGAGTGCCCCGGGTCCTGACCAAGTAACCTATAAGCTCCTGGCCAATTTAGGTGACGATGAACTTGCTATCATGCTTAAACACCTCAGTGAATTTTGGGACATCAGGCCGCCTACCTATTCAATGGAAAACCACCGAAGTCCGCTTCATTCCTAAAGCGGGCAAATCCCCCGACATAGACAACCTCCGGCCTATTTCCCTTCCCTCTTGCGTAGGGAAGCTACTGGAACGCATTATACACAAAAGGCTGCAGCCATACCTTGAAGACACCAATAAAATGCCCAAAACAATGTTCGGCTTTAGACAACATTTAAGCACCGAGGATATTATGTTGCGACTCAAAGAAGAGGTAATTGCACCTGCCACTCGCCACTCCCCTCGAGCTATTTTGGCCCTGGACCTAAAAGGGGCCTTCGGCAACGTTGCGCACGCAGCGATTCTCTCCCACCTTAATAATACTGGCTGTGGCAACCGAATGTATTCCTACATTTCGGACTTCCTCATAGGGCGCCAGGCTGTGCTCAAAATTGGAGATATAAAATCCAAATTAATCTCTCTTGGCAGTCGCGGTACACCGCAAGGATCGGTACTGTCTCCCCTCCTCTTCAATATCGCTTTTGTGGGTCTACCAGCACAGCTAGAGCAGATACCGAATCTTCACCACGCACTGTATGCAGACGACGTTACCCTCTGGAGTGACACAGACTGTCTCGGTGGGCTGCAGGACAGATTGCAGCGTGCAGCCGAAGAAGTCAATAATTACACCCAGGATTGTGGCTTACATTGTTCACCGCAAAAATCAGAACTTGCCATCATCCAGAAACACCCCCCCCACCGACACCACGTCGAGGCCATCGAAATATCTCTTGACGGCCATTCGATCAAACCTAGCCACTCACTCAAGATATTAGGCCTTACCATACAAGCCAATACCCTAAACGACCTTGCCTTGTCAAAACTACGTAATATGTCTGATCAATTCGTGCATAAGATTAGGCGGGTGACTAACCGGTATCGAAGAATGAAATAAAACGACACAATGAGACTAATTCAAGCCTTCGTCATTTCTCTCCTCCCCTATGTCGCCCCATACATGGCCCTAACCGAATCCGACATTGAAGGACTTAGCAGGATCATTCGGAAGGCATTTAAACAAGCCCTCGGGCTCCCCATGAGTACATCGACAACCAAGCTTCTTCAAAGGGGTCTTCACAACACCATTGAGGAACTGATTGAAGGTCATCTCGCAAGCCAGCGCCTCCGTCTGACGCACACTCAAGCAGGACGCTTTGTTCTGCAATGCATTAACTGGCCTTGTGCCAAACAAACCCACCTGGTCCCTTTTTCAGACAAGTGGCGTAAACATATCTCTGTACGGCCCCTACCAAAGAATACGAACCCCGACCTCCACCCCGAGCGCAGGACCACCCGCAGCCAAGACCACGAACGCTTATATGAAAATCGCTGTGTCATGTCCTACACCGATGCGGCGAGCTACGTTGACAACCAAACCATGGTTGCAGTCACAACATCCAAAAACCATGTATTTTGTGCGCATCCCTCCGTGCCACATCCCCTCGAGACGCCGAAGACCTCGCCATTGCCTTTGCCCTCATCCAGTGCTCCAGCAGAGTCATCATCACAGACTCTCAAGCAGCCTGCCGCAGTTTTCTTTCAGGGAGGGTGGCACCAACCACCCTACGGGTACTTCAGTGATACCGTCCATCTCACCATCTCACCGAGTGGGGATCGTTTGGACACCTGCCCATGCCTCTGTAACGGGCAACAACTTCGCCCACCAACAGGCTCACGAACTGGCCCACCGAGCCCCAGAGGTCACCGGAGCTCCGACGCCACTTCTCACCTATCAGGAAATTACTCAATTTTACCGGACCACCACGCAAAAATTCCTGTGCCCTCACCCATCCCTCAGCAAAACTCAAGAAATAACATTCTGACAATTACAAGCAGGGACGCATGTTCACCTGGTTCGAATGAATTTATTGTTTCCCGCACAGTACGCCGCTCTATGCAAATTTTGTCCACAGCTAGGTACCCTCCAGCACATAATTGTGGAATGCGCTCACAACCCAGCCCTATCACCCCTCTCTACCCGTTCTTTTCCTGAGCTGTAGAAGACACTGTTGACCAGCTGTCAGCCGGAGGACCAGATTCTTCTGGTGACAAGGGCCGAGATGGCGAGGGCAACTCATGGATTCCCGAACTAGAGTTCCACTCTCACATTTGAGCTCAATAAATGTTTTTTCTGTCTCTCTCTCTCAAAATTGGGGCGCTAAACTGGAGTGCCCCTCATTGGTCACTTACTACGGGACAGAATAGTCACAAATATGTTAAAATCGTGGGATGCGGAACTGCTGCGTACATCAGGAAAAACAGATTGAAACTATTGTGGCAAATAAGGATCGGGAAGTTAGCATAAACGAAGACGCATCTAAGCACCCATCCCAAAATAACAATCAATCAATCAATCAATCAATCAATCAATCAATCAATCAATCAATCAATCAATCAATCAATCAATCAATCAATCAATCATAAACCTTTATTAAAGTGCCCAGGAACAGCCGAAGCCTTCGTGCTGGCACACTGTGAGGAAAAAACAGGCCGCCTTGAAATACATTAGCGGCTGACACAAAAACAGCCAGGAAAAAAGGTGGCTGATTGAAGAACAAGAAACTTGAATACTAAAGATAATAAAGTCAAAAAAGGTATCCAAATTACATTACACGACTAACCGATACTGCAAGTTATGATACATTGCAAAAACACATCGTGCAATGAACATGGCAATACGATGAAGCATCAATTACACAAAAATGTATAAAACAAAGTAGAGGAAATATTTGTAACTATTCACAGAAAGCGATAAGTTATAGAAACATTTGTTACTGTGCCCTGCTCGGGCCACTTAAAAATATGTATGAAGAGTTGACTACAGAAGTGTGTCATAGTACATACAACGATTACGCCCGCAGCACCAACAACATATACGAACAAATGAGAACAAACTTTGTAAAAACAACACACAGATGAGGAAAATAACTGAACAACACGAGTATTGTCGAAATGAAGTTAGTGCGCCACGGCTAACAGCCCGGCCAAAAAACCCCCAAGGGGACGGCAAAAAAATATCAAGTTCCCTGGACTTAAGGCGTTGCACTCTATTAAGAGGAGAACATCTGCTAAGTTGTGCAGTTGTATGAGAAGGGTGGTTAAGCCTTGTTGTTTTTTTTTTGGAACACGAAAACCGATTGCTGCAAGCGGTTCAGGGCATGAAATTGTACCATGAAGTAGTTTGTATAAGAAAAGAAGATCTGAGCGGGTTCGCCGGTAACTTAAACAGACAGTTATCGGGAGAGGCTCAGATGGGAAAGGATGAATAAATATTGATAAAAATTTGGTCTGTACGCGCTCTACACGTTGACAATTAGATATGCAGGTCCCATACCAAATGACAGAGGCATATACAAGTTGAGGAATACAAAGTGCCATAAAGAGTTTTAGGAACGAATGAGGCCACTGGAAGTATGGTGAAAACCTGCATACAGCACCAAGTGAGCGGAGTGCCCGCCGAGTCAGTTGAGTGACATGAGGCGAGAAAGTTAAGGCGCTGTCGAAGAGGAGTCCGAGGTCTTTGATCTTGTCGACTCTAGAAAGAAAACCTTCATCAATACTGTAGCAAAAGAAAATAGAGTTCTTTTTTCGGGTATAGGACATGACTTTTGTTTTCTCCGGATTAGGATTTAGTCTGTTATTGAGCGCCAGTTAGCAAAGGTGATTATATCTTGCTTCAGGGCATCACAGTCATCAATGGACTTTATACATCTGAATATTTTGATGTCATCTGCATAGAGAAGACACGAAGACTTTTTAATTGCGACTGACACATCAGTCACCAAAATTGAGAACAAGAGAGGGCCCAACTCAGAGCCTTGGGGCACACCGCTTGTTGATCTATACATAGAGGACGTCTGCCCATTAACACTAACGAAGCTGAACCGATCGCTTAGATAGCTACCCAGCAATGCCACGAGTGGTGTATCAATGCCCGACTGCAAAAGCTTATCAAGTAACAACGCGTGGTAGACAATATCAAAAGCTTTGCTTAGGTCACAGTAGATAACGCTCAATTGGCCTCGCTCAGAAAGTGCAGCAGAGGCCTGCTCCGTGAAGCAGGCGAGGTTAGTTGTTGTCGACCTTCCTCACATAAAACCATGCTGTTTACTCGTAAGAAACTACTGTACAGAACTTGACAATACCTTGTGCAGCGCTGCCTCAAAAAGCTTGGAGGCAGCAAGAAGGAGAGAAACTGCTCTATAATTTTTTGCATAAGATCTGGTGCCTGACTTGAAAATGGGGCGCACTCGAGAAATTTTGCACTTACGAAGAAAGGTGTTTGTTTTTAGACAGTGATTGAATATTGCAGTTAAAAGAGGAACAAAAATGCTGCTGAATGTTTTTAAAATAGCGGGAGTTATTCCATCAGGGCCATACGACAGCGGCGGTTTCATGCGCCTTATACTCTGAAGCCCCAAATGCTCGTTCATTTGTACTAAGCTAGAACCCTGTACATTATTTAACATTACGTTCATTTCACTGTCATCGCGCCGGCCATATGAAGTACTAAATTGCTGCGCAAAATGGTTGGCAACAACACGAACGTCTTCTCCAGAGGAATCAGCAAGACGTATTAAATGCGAGTGCATCTCATTCACTCGCCTTGTCCCTCCATACGGCGTTGTTGCTGTCCGTCCACACCCCTCCCCCATTCTCCTCGCCGGGCGAGCTGCGCTCTCCGCCGCTCACCCACTCTCCTCTTCTATAGCGAACACTCTCTGGCGAGGGGCATTGGATTGGATTCGATTAGATTGGCTTGGCTTGGCTTGGCTTGGCTTGGATTTGATAAGATTTGGATTGGATTAAAATGGATTGTGTTGGATTGTGTTGCGTCATAGCCGCGCAACGTTGCGTCATAGCCGCGGCAGGGGGTTCACGGCACGTTTCATGCGATGGGAGAATCAACCTAACAGAAACAACAACGGAACCCCCTGTGCGTCGCATCTACACAGGGGTTCCCGCGAGGGGAGGTGGGAGAATTTTTTTTCTCGTGTGAGGTATTGTTACGCGATTCAATATATTTCCAGAATGTTGCAGGCTGGGAATTAACGCTGTTCTTCACAGAATCGAGATAAGAGCGCTAGTGCCGCTCATAAAGACTCTTACACGTTTTACGGTAAGAGCGGAAGTCCTCTTTCCATTCATCAAGCCCGGTTTTCTTATATTTTCTATGGTAGCGGTCTTTTAACTTTAGGGTGGTACGAAGTTCATTATAGAACCAAAAGGGGTGTTTTGAACGGCACGATTTGTACTTAGGTATAAACTGATTCATGCCGCTTTTGAATATTTCAGTGAACCGCTCGACCTGCACGACGCAATCAGGGAGTTCTTGAATTTCCTACCAACGAAGGAAGAAATAAAGTTATACAAGCCAATTTAATCACCACGGGCATAACAGTAGGGAGCGAATTCATTATTCTTCAGTGTAGCCCTGCAACGCTGAATCGAGACGGGAGCAGAAACTAGAAAAGGAGGATGATGCTTGTCGGGTTTGACAAAAGAGATGTCACACAACGATACTCGCGCGCTTTGAATGTCTGAAAAGCAAAGATATAAGATATTTGGATAGCTGTTTTTGATATTATTAAGTTGCACCAAGGATGTGAAATCTACGAAGTCTAAAATCATGCTGGATTTTTGCTGTACGTAATAATTGTAGTGTTGATGGGTAAGACGTTCCCATTGTGCACCCGGTGTATTGATGTCGCCCAGAATGATATGCTGGTGATTCGGGTGTGATGAGCAAACTTCTTCTACAGATGTAAGGAGCTTTTTAAACGACGATATAGGAACATGAGGTGGAACGTAAAACGCCCCTAATAGGAGCTCCTCGCCGCCATTCAGACGAATGTCCGGCCAGACAGACTCGTTGTCGCCCTCAAGTTCATGACGCCGCATAGATTGAAAAGCTCTATTCAGGGTGTCTAGCAAATTGCCTAAATCAATTTCCGTGGCTTTTCCATGTTTTCCATGACCATTTTAGTCGAAATTCCCTGACCTATACAACAGGAGCCGTTCTGTGGAAATGGTCCGTGAAGCATATAAAATCATACGGAAAAACACACTTGTTGCAAGCGCCCTAATTCTCAAAATGCACTTTCATTAACTTCAGTTTATTGATTCAGCTTGAGGTTTGCTTGCCTTCAGTTACAGCTTCAGAGAGTTTATTTCATCTTGCGGGAGTTTGTTCATTCAGCTTGAGGTTTGCTTGCCTTCAGTTACGGCTTCAGAGAGTTTATTTCATCTTGCGGGATAGAAGCTTCAAGTTGCGCTTCAGCGAGCACCTTTTGCTTTTTTTTCTTCATTGTCCTGGCTGTACATGCAACGTGAACCGCATGGTGCATTTCTGCACGCGATTCGGGCTCATCGGCGTTGCGCGTGCGATTTTTTGACGCTCCCGTCGATGATTCGCGCGCGCGGCAGCTTCTGCCTCGCTCAGAAAATGACGCGCGTCGCGCGCGGAAGTGGGAGGGGCCTGACGACTTGCGCCAATGGGGAGCCGCGCACCTCAGGGCGGCAGTTTCGAAGCGCTCGAGACAGCCGGCAGGCTCCGCCACAGATGCTTAGGCTTACCGCCCCGGCAGGTATTGCATGGGCGCTTTCACTAGCGGCGCGGATGATGTTTTATAGTACCGTTTTCGCCCAGACTATAAGCTCCTTTACCGCACAAGCAACTTCGTGCGTGCCTTGTGCGGCATTTTAGTGTGAGAGCGCTTAGAAGCGGTCGCTCAAGCTTCGCAGTTGAAGCCGCCGCCATGTTGCCGCCGCCGGCAGCACCGTGCGCAGCGTGCGGGTGGTTCCGCGGCAGCGTCCGCGCGCCTGTGACGTGCGCGGCGCGTTTTCGCGAGCAGAAAACGCCGCATGCGGTTCACGCTAAACCATGTCATGTTCCTTTTTGATTAGGTAATTCTGGCTCCTGAAATCACAAGAAAGAAGTTCTTTCAAAGTTAGCTCCCGAAAAGCGCTGCTTTTTAAAATTCGCTGAAAAAAAAGCGCATTGTGCACGTGATTTGGGCACCACCTACATCGTCCCTCCGCGCAAGTGCACCCAGCAACCTAAGCCAGCTGAGAGGTGCGTGAACCGCACGGCGAGTTTCTGCACGCGATTCGTGCGCGGTATTTTCACGGCCGCGTCCACGATTTCGTGCCTGCGGTGGCTCTTTTCCTCCACAAGCAGGTGCGTTTGTGCCTTGAGTAGCATTTTAAAGAGCGGTAAAAGCAGCCATTGGAGCTACCGCACTACTCCGCGGCCGGTACTGCCGCCATGATCACTGCCATGATGCCGCGCCTGCCGCTCAGCACGCACCGTGCGAGTGGTTTCCGTGGCGGCGTCTGCGCGCCTCAGGCGTGCGCGGCGCGTTTTCGCTTGCAGAAGACCCAGGAAACGTTTCATGCGGTTCACGCTTTCGTCGCGCGCGAACCTGTTGCGTTCAGTAACTACTTGGGGGCCTCCAACACTGGTTTCACCTATTCTAAAACAGTGTGGGCAGGCACCGAAGTGGTTTTCCTCTGACTGGTACCACTTGATTGAAAAATTCCCTGACAATTTCCTGACTTTTCCCGGTGGCTCAAAACTCCCTGACTTTTCCCTGTTTTCCCGGTCGCTAGACACCCTGTACTATCGACCGCAACTAACACCCCCCTCCCTTTTCTTTAATAATAATAATAATTATAGTAATAATAATAATAATAATAATATTTATGTCCACAAAAGGAGAAATACAATGATTAACAGGGCTGCCAAAGCCTACAAGCCTTGTGGGACATGGCCCGGCAATTGGTACGGCAATACAACATGTTGAAGTAAGAGAAAAGGAAAACAGCATTGCTGTCTGCAGAAAACACGCGCACGTTACACTTAACGACAAAACGTAATACCATCCGCGCATGGAACCAATACAATAGAAGAGGAAAATAAGGAAACGAAACTGCAAACAGAAACCAATGCATACAAACGTCACATCAGAAGCTGTGAAAAGGGAGACATTGACCTAATAACTCCACTGATCGCACAAAATTG
Organism: Haemaphysalis longicornis; assembly: GCF_048455015.1. Lineage (NCBI taxonomy): Eukaryota > Metazoa > Arthropoda > Arachnida > Ixodida > Ixodidae > Haemaphysalis > Haemaphysalis longicornis. The sequence goes on from NW_027526361.1 coordinate 189,205,926, forward strand.
CGATAAGCCTATTCTTCAGAATTTTCTTCGATGACGATAACAACACATCTTCTGGTAATTTTTAAACAATCTCGGAATGTACACTGAGCGCCGTGCTTCGCCGTATCTCGTTGGAGAACGAGGCACAACGAAGCGCGAGCGAGAACGAAGCATGCGTGAAGGTTTATTTTCAACTTTAAATTCGGGGCTCCAACAGTACTTCAACACCACTGTTCGAGCAAACAACGAGCGGAAAGAAGGGAATCCTAGCGCGGCGAACACATTTTCAGACGAAAGTCGAGGAAAGTTGGGGCCCACGCTTTTAAGTATATTTTTTAACAAAGAATCAATACGGGCCTCCCAATGTGCGGAACAGAAAGCGAAAACAGTTATGCCACACCTTAATACCCCGTAAGCGAGAGCATGTGCAATAGTTTTTTTGACCGGGAATAGGACAATGCTTTTGATATGATACATCAGCCATGCGACAATCCTAAGCTGGCCGCATAGGTGTGCCAAATGAGTATCCCACGACATGTTTGAATAAAAAAATATTCCAATGTACTTTATCGATTGCACATACTCTACTGTGAAGGAAAGTTTCACATCCACCTAAATGCAGCCATACGGCTACAAAGGAAACCTATACAGCTTTCTCGGAAACTTCGCAGTTGAAGAAAAATTCTTCCTGGTCCAGGATTTGAACCCGGAACCACTGCTTAACTAGATCAGTCGCTCTACCAACTGAGCTAACCAGGAGGCTAGTCGTTAGGAGCGCGAAAGCGAATTGATCAACAACTCTATGTGAAGGACACGTGTTAATCGACCAGATTTAGGGGAAATCCCCAAGGTGGAATAAGTTTCTGTGAAGGAAAGTTTGACATCCACCTAAATGCAGCCATACGGCTATACAGCTTTCTCGGAAACTTCGCAGTTAAAGAAAAATTCGTCCTGGTCCAGGATTTGAACCCGGGACCACTGCTTAACCGGAGCAGTCGCTCTACCAACTGAGCTAACCAGGAGGTAGTCGTTAGTAGCGCGAAAGCCAATTGATCGAGAACTCTATGTGAAGGACACGTGTTAATCGACGAGATTTAGGGGAAATCCCCAAGGTGGAGTAAGTTTCTGTGAAGGAAAGTTTGACATCCACCTAAATGCAGCCATACGGCTACAAAGGAAAGCTATACAGCTTTCTCGGAAACTTCGCAGTTGACGAAAAAATCGTCCTGGTCCACTATTCGAACCCGGGACCAGTGCTTCACCGGAGCAGTCGCTCTACCAACTGAGCTAACCAGGAGGTAGTCGTTAGTAGCGCGAAAGCCAATTGATCGAGAACTCTATGTGAAGGACACGTGTTAATCGACGAGATTTAGGGGAAATCCCCAAGGTGGAGTAAGTTTCTGTGAAGGAAAGTTTGACATCCACCTAAATGCAGCCATACGGCTACAAAGGAAAGCTATACAGCTTTCTCGGAAACTTCGCAGTTGACGAAAAAATCGTCCTGGTCCACTATTCGAACCCGGGACCACTGCTTCACCGGAGCAGTCGCTCTACCAACTGAGCTAACCAGGAGGTAGTCGTTAGTAGCGCGAAAGCCAATTGATCGAGAACTCTATGTGAAGGACACGTGTTAATCGACGAGATTTAGGGGAAATCCCCAAGGTGGAGTAAGTTTCTGTGAAGGAAAGTTTGACATCCACCTAAATGCAGCCATACGGCTACAAAGGAAAGCTATACAGCTTTCTCGGAAACTTCGCAGTTGACGAAAAAATCGTCCTGGTCCACTATTCGAACCCGGGACCACTGCTTCACCGGAGCAGTCGCTCTACCAACTGAGCTAACCAGGAGGTAGTCGTTAGTAGCGCGAAAGCCAATTGATCGAGAACTCTATGTGAAGGACACGTGTTAATCGACGAGATTTAGGGGAAATCCCCAAGGTGGAGTAAGTTTCTGTGAAGGAAAGTTTGACATCCACCTAAATGCAGCCATACGGCTACAAAGGAAAGCTATACAGCTTTCTCGGAAACTTCGCAGTTGACGAAAAAATCGTCCTGGTCCACTATTCGAACCCGGGACCACTGCTTCACCGGAGCAGTCGCTCTACCAACTGAGCTAACCAGGAGGTAGTCGTTAGTAGCGCGAAAGCCAATTGATCGAGAACTCTATGTGAAGGACACGTGTTAATCGACGAGATTTAGGGGAAATCCCCAAGGTGGAGTAAGTTTCTGTGAAGGAAAGTTTGACATCCACCTGAATGCAGCCATACGGCTACAAAGGAAAGCTATACAGCTTTCTCGGAAACTTCGCAGTTGACGAAAAAATCGTCCTGGTCCACTATTCGAACCCGGGACCACTGCTTCACCGGAGCAGTCGCTCTACCAACTGAGCTAACCAGGAGGTAGCCGTTAGTAGCGCGAAAGCCAATTGATCGAGAACTCTATGTGAAGGACACGTGTTAATCGACGAGATTTAGGGGAAATCCCCAAGGTGGAGTAAGTTTCTGTGAAGGAAAGTTTGACATCCACCTAAATGCAGCCATACGGCTACAAAGGAAAGCTATACAGCTTTCTGGGAAACTTCGCAGTTGACGAAAAAATCGTCCTGGTCCACTATTCGAACCCGGGACCAGTGCTTCACCGGAGCAGTCGCTCTACCAACTGAGCTAACCAGGAGGTAGTCGTTAGTAGCGCGAAAGCCAATTGATCGAGAACTCTATGTGAAGGACACGTGTTAATCGACGAGATTTAGGGGAAATCCCCAAGGTGGAGTAAGTTTCTGTGAAGGAAAGTTTGACATCCACCTAAATGCAGCCATACGGCTACAAAGGAAAGCTATACAGCTTTCTCGGAAACTTCGCAGTTGACGAAAAAATCGTCCTGGTCCACTATTCGAACCCGGGACCACTGCTTCACCGGAGCAGTCGCTCTACCAACTGAGCTAACCAGGAGGTAGTCGTTAGTAGCGCGAAAGCCAATTGATCGAGAACTCTATGTGAAGGACACGTGTTAATCGACGAGATTTAGGGGAAATCCCCAAGGTGGAGTAAGTTTCTGTGAAGGAAAGTTTGACATCCACCTAAATGCAGCCATACGGCTACAAAGGAAAGCTATACAGCTTTCTCGGAAACTTCGCAGTTGACGAAAAAATCGTCCTGGTCCACTATTCGAACCCGGGACCACTGCTTCACCGGAGCAGTCGCTCTTCCAACTGAGCTAACCAGGAGGTAGTCGTTAGTAGCGCGAAAGCCAATTGATCGAGAACTCTATGCGAAGGACACGTGTTAATCGACGAGATTTAGGGGAAATCCCCAAGGTGGAGTAAGTTTCTGTGAAGGAAAGTTTGACATCCACCTAAATGCAGCCATACGGCTACAAAGGAAAGCTATACAGCTTTCTCGGAAACTTCGCAGTTGACGAAAAAATCGTCCTGGTCCACTATTCGAACCCGGGACCACTGCTTCACCGGAGCAGTCGCTCTACCAACTGAGCTAACCAGGAGGTAGTCGTTAGTAGCGCGAAAGCCAATTGATCGAGAACTCTATGTGAAGGACACGTGTTAATCGACGAGATTTAGGGGAAATCCCCAAGGTGGAGTAAGTTTCTGTGAAGGAAAGTTTGACATCCACCTAAATGCAGCCATACGGCTACAAAGGAAAGCTATATAGCTTTCTCGGAAACTTCGCAGTTGACGAAAAAATCGTCCTGGTCCACTATTCGAACCCGGGACCACTGCTTCACCGGAGCAGTCGCTCTACCAACTGAGCTAACCAGGAGGTAGTCGTTAGTAGCGCGAAAGCCAATTGATCGAGAACTCTATGTGAAGGACACGTGTTAATCGACGAGATTTAGGGGAAATCCCCAAGGTGGAGTAAGTTTCTGTGAAGGAAAGTTTGACATCCACCTAAATGCAGCCATACGGCTACAAAGGAAAGCTATACAGCTTTCTCGGAAACTTCGCAGTTGACGAAAAAATCGTCCTGGTCCACTATTCGAACCCGGGACCACTGCTTCACCGGAGCAGTCGCTCTACCAACTGAGCAAACCAGGAGGTAGTCGTTAGTAGCGCGAAAGCCAATTGATCGAGAACTCTATGTGAAGGACACGTGTTAATCGACGAGATTTAGGGGAAATCCCCAAGGTGGAGTAAGTTTCTGCGAAGGAAAGTTTGACATCCACCTAAATGCAGCCATACGGCTACAAAGGAAAGCTATACAGCTTTCTCGGAAACTTCGCAGTTGACGAAAAAATCGTCCTGGTCCACTATTCGAACCCGGGACCACTGCTTCACCGGAGCAGTCGCTCTACCAACTGAGCTAACCAGGAGGTAGTCGTTAGTAGCGCGAAAGCCAATTGATCGAGAACTCTATGTGAAGGACACGTGTTAATCGACGAGATTTAGGGGAAATCACCAAGGTGGAGTAAGTTTCTCTGAAGGAAAGTTTGACATCCACCTAAATGCAGCCATACGGCTACAAAGGAAAGCTATACAGCTTTCTCGGAAACTTCGCAGTTGACGAAAAAATCGTCCTGGTCCACTATTCGAACCCGGGACCAGTGCTTCACCGGAGCAGTCGCTCTACCAACTGAGCTAACCAGGAGGTAGTCGTTAGTAGCGCGAAAGCCAATTGATCGAGAACTCTATGTGAAGGACACGTGTTAATCGACGAGATTTAGGGGAAATCCCCAAGGTGGAGTAAGTTTCTGTGAAGTAAAGTTTGACATCCACCTAAATGCAGCCATACGGCTACAAAGGAAAGCTATACAGCTTTCTCGGAAACTTCGCAGTTGACGAAAAAATCGTCCTGGTCCACTATTCGAACCCGGGACCACTGCTTCACCGGAGCAGTCGCTCTACCAACTGAGCTAACCAGGTGGCTAGTCGTTAGTAGCGAGAAAGCGAATTGATCAACAACTCGAAGTGAAGGACTCGTACTAATCGACCAGATTTAGGGGAAATCCCCAAGGTGGAGTAAGTTTCTGCGAAGGAAAGTTTGACATCCACCTAAATGCAGCCATACGGCTACAAAGGAAAGCTATACAGCTTTCTCGGAAACTTCGCAGTTGACGAAAAAATCGTCCTGGTCCACTATTCGAACCCGGGACCACTGCTTCACCGGAGCAGTCGCTCTACCAACTGAGCTAACCAGGAGGTAGTCGTTAGTAGCGCGAAAGCCAATTGATCGAGAACTCTATGCGAAGGACACGTGTTAATCGACGAGATTTAGGGGAAATCCCCAAGGTGGAGTAAGTTTCTGTGAAGGAAAGTTTGACATCCACCTAAATGCAGCCATACGGCTACAAAGGAAAGCTATACAGCTTTCTCGGAAACTTCGCAGTTGACGAAAAAATCGTCCTGGTCCGCTATTCGAACCCGGGACCACTGCTTCACCGGAGCAGTCGCTCTACCAACTGAGCTAACCAGGAGGTAGTCGTTAGTAGCGCGAAAGCCAATTGATCGAGAACTCTATGTGAAGGACACGTGTTAATCGACGAGATTTAGGGGAAATCCCCAAGGTGGAGTAAGTTTCTGTGAAGGAAAGTTTGACATCCACCTAAATGCAGCCATACGGCTACAAAGGAAAGCTATATAGCTTTCTCGGAAACTTCGCAGTTGACGAAAAAATCGTCCTGGTCCACTATTCGAACCCGGGACCACTGCTTCACCGGAGCAGTCGCTCTACCAACTGAGCTAACCAGGAGGTAGTCGTTAGTAGCGCGAAAGCCAATTGATCGAGAACTCTATGTGAAGGACACGTGTTAATCGACGAGATTTAGGGGAAATCCCCAAGGTGGAGTAAGTTTCTGTGAAGGAAAGTTTGACATCCACCTAAATGCAGCCATACGGCTACAAAGGAAAGCTATACAGCTTTCTCGGAAACTTCGCAGTTGACGAAAAAATCGTCCTGGTCCACTATTCGAACCCGGGACCACTGCTTCACCGGAGCAGTCGCTCTACCAACTGAGCTAACCAGGAGGTAGTCGTTAGTAGCGCGAAAGCCAATTGATCGAGAACTCTATGTGAAGGACACGTGTTAATCGACGAGATTTAGGGGAAATCCCCAAGGTGGAGTAAGTTTCTGTGAAGGAAAGTTTGACATCCACCTAAATGCAGCCATACGGCTACAAAGGAAAGCTATACAGCTTTCTCGGAAACTTCGCAGTTGACGAAAAAATCGTCCTGGTCCACTATTCGAACCCGGGACCACTGCTTCACCGGAGCAGTCGCTCTACCAACTGAGCTAACCAGGAGGTAGTCGTTAGTAGCGCGAAAGCCAATTGATCGAGAACTCTATGTGAAGGACACGTGTTAATCGACGAGATTTAGGGGAAATCCCCAAGGTGGAGTAAGTTTCTGCGAAGGAAAGTTTGACATCCACCTAAATGCAGCCATACGGCTACAAAGGAAAGCTATACAGCTTTCTCGGAAACTTCGCAGTTGACGAAAAAATCGTCCTGGTCCACTATTCGAACCCGGGACCACTGCTTCACCGGAGCAGTCGCTCTACCAACTGAGCTAACCAGGAGGTAGTCGTTAGTAGCGCGAAAGCCAATTGATCGAGAACTCTATGTGAAGGACACGTGTTAATCGACGAGATTTAGGGGAAATCACCAAGGTGGAGTAAGTTTCTGTGAAGGAAAGTTTGACATCCACCTAAATGCAGCCATACGGCTACAAAGGAAAGCTATACAGCTTTCTCGGAAACTTCGCAGTTGACGAAAAAATCGTCCTGGTCCACTATTCGAACCCGGGACCAGTGCTTCACCGGAGCAGTCGCTCTACCAACTGAGCTAACCAGGAGGTAGTCGTTAGTAGCGCGAAAGCCAATTGATCGAGAACTCTATGTGAAGGACACGTGTTAATCGACGAGATTTAGGGGAAATCCCCAAGGTGGAGTAAGTTTCTGTGAAGGAAAGTTTGACATCCACCTAAATGCAGCCATACGGCTACAAAGGAAAGCTATACAGCTTTCTCGGAAACTTCGCAGTTGACAAAAAAATCGTCCTGGTCCACTATTCGAACCCGGGACCACTGCTTCACCGGAGCAGTCGCTCTACCAACTGAGCTAACCAGGTGGCTAGTCGTTAGTAGCGAGAAAGCGAATTGATCAACAACTCGAAGTGAAGGACTCGTACTAATCGACCAGATTTAGGGGAAATCCCCAAGGTGGAGTAAGTTTCTGCGAAGGAAAGTTTGACATCCACCTAAATGCAGCCATACGGCTACAAAGGAAAGCTATACAGCTTTCTCGGAAACTTCGCAGTTGACGAAAAAATCGTCCTGGTCCACTATTCGAACCCGGGACCACTGCTTCACCGGAGCAGTCGCTCTACCAACTGAGCTAACCAGGAGGTAGTCGTTAGTAGCGCGAAAGCCAATTGATCGAGAACTCTATGTGAAGGACACGTGTTAATCGACGAGATTTAGGGGAAATCCCCAAGGTGGAGTAAGTTTCTGCGAAGGAAAGTTTGACATCCACCTAAATGCAGCCATACGGCTACAAAGGAAAGCTATACAGCTTTCTTGGAAACTTCGCAGTTGACGAAAAAATCGTCCTGGTCCACTATTCGAACCCGGGACCACTGCTTCACCGGAGCAGTCGCTCTACCAACTGAGCTAACCAGGAGGTAGTCGTTAGTAGCGCGAAAGCCAATTGATCGAGAAATCTATGTGAAGGACACGTGTTAATCGACGAGATTTAGGGGAAATCCCCAAGGTGGAGTAAGTTTCTGTGAAGGAAAGTTTGACATCCACCTAAATGCAGCCATACGGCTACAAAGGAAAGCTATATAGCTTTCTCGGAAACTTCGCAGTTGACGAAAAAATCGTCCTGGTCCACTATTCGAACCCGGGACCACTGCTTCACCGGAGCAGTCGCTCTACCAACTGAGCTAACCAGGTGGCTAGTCGTTCGTAGCGAGAAAGCGAATTGATCAACAACTCGAAGTGAAGGACTCGTACTAATCGACCAGATTTAGGGGAAATGCCCAAGGTGGAGTAAGTTTCTGCGAAGGAAAGTTTGACATCCACCTAAATGCAGCCATACGGCTACAAAGGAAAGCTATACAGCTTTCTCGGAAACTTCGCAGTTGACGAAAAAATCGTCCTGGTCCACTATTCGAACCCGGGACCACTGCTTCACCGGAGCAGTCGCTCTACCAACTGAGCTAACCAGGAGGTAGTCGTTAGTAGCGCGAAAGCCAATTGATCGAGAACTCTATGTGAAGGACACGTGTTAATCGACGAGATTTAGGGGAAATCCCCAAGGTGGAGTAAGTTTCTGTGACGGAAAGTTTGACATCCACCTAAATGCAGCCATACGGCTACAAAGGAAAGCTATACAGCTTTCTCGGAAACTTCGCAGTTGACGAAAAAATCGTCCTGGTCCACTATTCGAACCCGGGACCACTGCTTCACCGGAGCAGTCGCTCTACCAACTGAGCTAACCAGGTGGCTAGTCGTTAGTAGCGAGAAAGCGAATTGATCAACAACTCGAAGTGAAGGACTCGTACTAATCGACCAGATTTAGGGGAAATCCCCAAGGTGGAGTAAGTTTCTGCGAAGGAAAGTTTGACATCCACCTAAATGCAGCCATACGGCTACAAAGGAAATCTGGTCGATTAACACGTGTCCTTCACTTCGAGTTGTTGATCAATTCGCTTTCGCGCTACTAACGACTAGCCTCCTGGTTAGTTCAGTTTGTAGAGCGACTGCTCCTGTGGTCCCGGGTTCGAATCCTGGACCAGGACGAATTCTTCTTCAACTGCGAAGTTTCCGAGAAAGCTGTATAGCTTTCCTTTGTAGCCGTATGGCTGTATTTAGGTGGATGTCAAACTTTCCTTCACAGAAACTTACTCCCTTTGGGAAATTTCCCCTAAATCTGGTCGATTAACACATACTCTACTGAAACAGAAATGCATGGTGCACAGGATGTATAATGCAGATAAAGTTGTTGGTCTATTACTGTCGTCTTCAACGGATTCTAAAGCAAACAAGTTTGGTTTTCGAGACGTTGACAGCAAGAAGAATTTTAGAAAACCAGTCAACTGCGTTGTAAACATCATGTTGGAGCATGTTGATCGACGATTGATAGCACACATTTTTAGCCAACAAAACGGTATCATCGGCATATTGGTAGACTGTGCACTTTGAGATGGCAGAGGAAAAATCATTGATAAAATCATTGATATTTGAAATAATAAAAATGGTATTAATAATAATAATTTGTTTATTGATCCCTAGTGATAATACAGGTATTGTCGGGTCAGCTCAAGCCAGAAAGGCTTGTCGGGCTGTACCCGGCAGTCAGAGGCAGAAACAGAACGCATTTACGTCAGTGTACGGCAATCCCTGCCGGTGACTTAAAAAAAACGAAAGAACAAGTAGGGCAGGAAGCATTTCTAATTTCAAAACAGGTTTCCACAGATAAATAATTTTAAAGATCATTTTGATTGCACAGCAAATATGGCTTCACGAAGTGAATTTAAGGTGGCGGGAACATAATATTTTTTAACTAAGCGTCTAAATCGGGTGAAGCGTCTGGGTACATCGAAGCGCATATGGTGTCGTAGTGGTCTTGCAGGTACATGATTAACTAGGAATCACTGTTCCAGAAATGAGCACGAATCACTGCTTGTAAAAATAAGTTTTCAAAGGAAGGCAAGTGTAACGCTGAAAAGGTATTTCTATCATTGGGAATATTGATATTATAGGCAACACTACGAAGGATGTTTTTCAAAACAGAGTTGAACTTTAAACGCCACGTAGTTGAACAACGATTGTAAACAATAATGGAATATCGTAAAGAACTGTAAGCTAGTGCATGAACAGTGATTTTGCGAGGCTGAATTGACATAAGATGTAGGCCGTTATAAATATGCACGATAATCCGCTGAGCGTACTACATATATTATTCAAATGGGTATTCTATATCACTTCATAGTCAAGAGATCCCTAAATATTTTACACTGTCGGAATACAACATCGGGGCACAACTGCAAGAAACGCAAGAAGAAGGGTGTAAAAAAAGGGTTAGATTGGGTGAAATGTTCTTGAGTGGATTTCGAAAACATACGAGTTCGGTTTTTTGTGGGTTTACCGTGATGGAATTAACATCAAACTAATTCATGAGCGAATGCACATCTCCTCGAAGTACATTTATTGATTCACAATAAGCGGGGCGTGTCAACAAAAGGGCAGTATCATTAGCGTATTGAAAAATACGGCAATATGTCACCACCAAAGGCAGATCAAATGAAAGTGGAGATAAAGCAGAACCAGATTTTAACAAAGATTTAGAACTAGAGTAATCCCCCACGCGAACAATCTGTGTTCTGTTGCCCAAGCGATCCCTTAAAGGAGTACTGACACGAAATTTCAAAGCTGAGATAACTATGTAAAACGCTTCGTTTTTATCAGGAGATATCGCCCAGCAAATTTCAACAGCAACCGTTCAGCGAAACATATTTAAAATCCATTTTAATCTTCGCCCGCACGAGAAAGGCCAGAGCGGGTCGACGTGACATCATCTGCTACGTGCCCCAAACTGTCGACGCCGGGGCTCCCGTGACGAAGCCGACGCGCTGGCTGTGGTTGGCGCGCGCTGCTCGGGCGTGTGTACACGTCATGGTTTTGGGACTGACGTCATGCTGCCCGGGCCTGTGGGGACGGCGATGACCTCGGCCGGTCTGGGCGCGCGCATGCGCTCGCTCGCGCGCGCTTCCAGAGAGGCAGCGATACGGCAAGAATGGTGACGCCATGTGATACATGCTGTCATGGCGGCCGCTCGGCGTTTTTTTGTCGAAACCGAAACTGGCACGAATAAACGACGCCGTAAATGAATGTTTACGCTGCGCTCGACTGTCTAATCTGTCATTCTATGATTAGTGGGCTGGTAGGCACGCATAGCAGCGAAAAAAAACGTAACATAAAAATTTCGTGTCAGTACTCCTTTAACACGTGCATTAAAAGGACCCCAGGACCTCAGAAGATTTAACGTTTCTAGCAAGACATGGTGTGCGGCATTGAATGCTTTGCTCACGTCAAGAAAGAGGCCACATGAAACCTCGTTATTTTCAAAGGCCGAATACAGCAAATCAGAAAAGTCTTCTAATAATACAGTTGTGCGTTTTCCCCGAGTAAAGCCATATTGTTCTCGCGATAGGACATCAAACTTTTCTTAAAAACTGGTCACGGTTACGAGAATATCTTTTTCAAGAATCTGGAGGATGGTTGAAAGAATGAAAATGGGCCTGTAATTTTCAAATTTTAAATGAACCTTCTTTATTTAAAGGCTTCACGCGAGCAGTTTTTAGTTCCTTGGGAATATAAGAGCGTTCTATGAAACTATTTACCATTTGCAGAAGTCCTTCTTCCAGTACCAATATTTTACACTGTCGGAATGCGATTTACTCGTCCATTTGTTTTGTTGGCGGGCTACGCTTATATGTTCCAACATTACCGTGATTTATGCTATGTTGCGTTGTTACTTGCAAATTTGTACCGAATGTTTTATTAAACGTGGGGGGAATGCTAATGGCAGCAATACAACCAACTTTCATTACGACACACACTTGCAATGCAATTGAAAGAGATAATCGTCATAGTACGCAGTATTTGCGTGCAGCGCACGCCAAAAAAGTGGGATTTTCCGGCGCCTCACGGGCCTAAGCACTAAGAAGCCTCAGAGCTCCTGCGTCGATCGAGGCGCTATATACAGAACACAGCGAGTCGACGATGTCGTGGGCGCGCGACAGTTCGGTGTCTAGCTAAGGAGCGATGCCATGAGAGCAAGCTACAGCGAGGACGTGTGCTATCCAGCGTTCCCTTACTGAAGCATAGTCCCCGCGTTATTCAGTGCTTTTCAGCCTACCCGCGTTTCTGCAGGCCTGATAGGCGTTTTCCCGTGTCTACTGTACTCTCCAGCATATTCAATCGCTCTCTAATGCTGGAAAACGCGGGGGCTTTTGGCAGGGACGTCTTTTCTAGACAAAGAAAACCCAGCTGAACGGGGAACAGCTCTTTTCACCCCACTTACCACCTCGGCTCAGTCCTTTTATTTGAAATAGTAGTGTCAGCAAAGTCTGGATCACCCAGCCCCTGGTGGAACGAGGAATGTTCACGCAGCTTTAGACGCAGAGAGGTAGTCTGGAAGAAGCTTTGCCATAACCTTTGCCTACTAAATTGGGGCAATTTCAAATATTTTGGGGTGCATTCAAACGCACTATTTCTAATGACAAGCTTGCTTATGACTCCGAACGCAGTTCGTGTCTTTCTAAGTCTGACAATAAGCGTGCAAAGAATAAGATTTCTTCGATCGCGGAATCCAGTTTGTACAAACAGATAGTACAGATTCTTTGGGGATATCTCCAGATGAACTTTATGAGTCCCTGGAGACGATTGCTAGCGGCTCCAAGCTCGTTTTCCAACTGCTTAAAAGGCGTCCTTTCCTGCGCCTGACATGGTGGACGACTTTGTAGAGGTAACCTCCTCAAACTCGCTGACACCATGTCAAAATTTACCGGGCCCGGATGGCATTACTGTGACACGCTACAGCTCTTATTTGATGGGGCTGGGGATCATTTAGTGAATATGGTGAACTACTCTGCCCGCAATGCATGGATCCCCGATGTGTGGCGCCTTACCAAATACATCATATACTTAGGAATGCTGAGCAGGTGCTCGTGATTGAAAGCATCAAGCCTATTGCGCTCACGACGAATGCTGTTCAACTAATGGAACGGATCTTGCAACGCCTCATCATGCAATTTGTGCCCAGAGATAATATCTTCACACTGAGCCAAATCGATTTTAAACATGCTTGTTCTATTTGGAATACGCATATGGACCTTGAAAGCAGGGTTAAACTTAGCCGTAGCTGTAACCGCGTTACCGCTTTAGTGACCGTCGGTACTCAATAGCTTTTGGCAGCGTGGAATATCCAGAGTTGTTCTCCAGGTTAGAAATCTTCAATTTCGAAAAGTACACCATAGCATGGCTTTTTTTTCATTTCTAAGAGACATACAATTCATTTGTATAAAGGGCAATATTTGGTCCTCTCAGCGGCCAGAGACTAGAGGTGTACTGCAATGGGCTGTTCTTTACCCTGTTCTAGTTAACATCCTCGTAAGCTCAATTACTGTGGTTACGGGTGTCGATTCACGTGTCTATGCCGACGATATTGGGTTTTTTATCAGCCTGGGATATTCAAGCCATCTACGTATCAATGCAGTCATATTTGAATATCGTTGCCTCCTGGTTAGATAGTATTCATGTCTATAAATGCCAGTAAATGCTCTTTATTAGTTTTTCCTGTCGACACGCATTTCAATGCATCTCTTTGTTACGTACAGGGCATCATCTCTCAGGTTGCCTCTTTAAGATATCGCGGAATGATTTATACCAGTAATCTAGACTGGTATCGCCGTACTCGGCAAGGGCGCTTGTGAACACGTGGTTTTTGTTTGCATCATTTCGATGTTGCTGCAGGCGCTTCGCAAAGTGTCCTGATTCGCCAGTATAGACGTGATCGTAATCTGCACAAGGAATGACGTAGACAACTCCTGGATACCTCTCTGTCTGCAGTTTGTCCTTCACGTTCCAAGTTCATGCCTTAGTTTGCGAGACGGCACATGGGGAGTTTGCACGTTGTATGAGCGTAGTATGTGTAACCGAACCTCGCTGATGTCGCGCACCTACGGAATTGCCAGCCGCTATTGAGGTCCGACGTCGGCAGCATGCGCAGGGCGAGGACGCTGCCGCTGAACAGGGTCGGTGAAGCCCTCAGGGTAACCGCACGATGAAAGCTCGAGCGAATTCGCGCATTGTCCGCCATCCGGTCCTCTGGCTTGCTGCAGATCCTTTCCGTTCTGCGGAGAAGGGAGGAGACCACATACCGCGTCTGTGCTGCCGGATACACCGAATGAAAGTGTAGGTACCAGCCGGTCTTCTTTCGGAACACCGCAAAGGACAGCCCCACGCCATCACTCTTCACCAGGACGTCTAGGAATGCCAGGCGCTCGTCGGCATCTTCCTCAGTCGTCAATTTGATGGCCGGTTCCATTTCATTGAGGTGAGCACTGAAAGACTGTAGAGAGTCTTTCGGCAGCACACAAAAGCAGTCATCGACGTAGCGCAGGAACGTCCTTGGTTGCGGTGCAAAAGAGGCGAGGGCACGCTCTTCGAGTGGCTCCATCGTCTGGTTGGCGACTGTCACGCAAATCGATGCGCCTATCGCCGCTCCATGAACTTCCTTGAAGAATGTCTCATTAAATGTGAAGTATGTGTTGGACAAACAAAAATTAAGCAGCCGACCTAGGTCGTTTGCCTCGATGGTGCTTCTTTCTGGTAGCCTGGCATCAGTACTCAGTGCAGAGGTGCAGACGTCCACAGCCAAATCAATGGGAACGCTCGTAAACACTGAGACAACGTCAAACGACACCATGGTATCAGAGACGTCGAGCTGAAGGTTTTGAACCTTTTCAATGAAGTCCTCATTGTTGCGGAGATGGGCTGGGCTGCTTCCGACGAGTGGGGAGACGATGCGATGCCGGAAGCTGGAGAGCCTGTGGAGCGGTGAACGGGTAAAGTCAACTATTGGTCGCAAAGGAACACCAGGCTTGTGCAGCCTGCGTAGACCATATATTGTTGGAGCGGATCCATTGTGACAGAGGAGCTTGTAATACAACCGCTTGTGTTGAGGCGTACAGCGTGGAAGACGTCAGCCAAGAGCTTCTACAGTTCTCGTTGAACCTTTTAAGTCGAATTCTTCCTAAGACTTGCATAGGTGCCGGTGTAACCCAACAAGGCGAGCATTTTTGTCCTGTACTCCTCAGCGTCCATGACGACGGTGGCGTTAGCCTTGTCCGCAGGCAGCACAATGATTTCCTCGTTGTCGCGAAGGCTTCTTACAGCCGCGCGTTCACTCTCCCACAGCTTGGATACTTCGGGTTTGGCGCGTATCTTGGAGAGGACGCTGACTGCACGCCTACAGGCCTCGTCACGGAGTGAGGGCTCTACGAAAGAGATGGCCTTTTCCACTGCACATACCACCTTCTTGGGGTCGGGTGCAGGTCCCGTATTGAAGTTCAGACCAAGTCTGAGCACAGATAATTCAGCTTCTGCTGGCTGGTAGTACAAAAGGATATGGACAGCATTCCTGGGAGACTGATGAAAGGTGACTGCACGGCGCTCTCTGAGCCTTTCAAGCTTATTTTCGTGAGCGCGTTCGTTCTTTCGGTTCTGCAGAGACGCTTGAAAATTTACGTGCAGCTGGATACGTGCAAGCTCGTCCGGATAGCACTCCTCAATATGTCGGTGAGCAAAAAAGGCATCATTTCGCAGCTGCTTAAGCCTATCTTTGCATTCAACGATACGAGCTTGGAGTAGAAGTTTTTCTGTCTTCGAAACCACGCTATGTCCAAACTTCGTTTGCACGGGCCTGTAGGGCCGCAGCGAATGGGGAATCAAGCCGTGAGACTTACACGCAAGGTTCAAAGCCAGGTGCCTCTTGAAAGCTACAATCCTCGTAGTGAGCGAAACGTAACGGCGAATATCAGTGATGGTGGGTTGGCCATACGCCAGGCGAAGATACGCAAAGTCAAGGGTATGACGGAAGCCCATCTGGTCGGGATGAATTTTCAAGAAGAAAGACGAGGGCGCCGACCACGAGTTCTTCAGAGTTTAAAAGGAATCAACGTTCGGCTTCCACACGGAAGTCTTGGGCCCAATAAAATCTGGAAGGGAAATAATCGCCTTAAGTACATGTCCCAAATGTCGCTTAAATTCCAAAGAAATATGAAATGAGCTACAAGATATATTTGATGCGAAGAAGGGTGGGAGGTGGTTAAAAATACGAGGAGAGGTAAAATTCGCCTAGATATGGGGGGAAGCCGTGCCACTTAATAAATGAAGGCGGGATGCTATTTGCATCACTTCTATTAATTGGTTACGGACAGCTCGACGCCGCTCTCTGCTACTGTTCTACACTACAGGCTTTGCTCTAACAGAATGCCTGCGGGTCCTTGATTGTTGGATTACACTGTTTCGACAATAGGATTTGCACACAGTACAAGACTTTGCCAACATTGCATTGTCCACACACATGCGAACGCTACCAGCATTCGAGAATACGAAAGAAAAAAACTAAATGGTGTCCTTCCTAACTCCTTGTTATATAACACACACAAAAAAACTCATATTTTGACTGCCTACTAATATGTGAGCTTTTTTCCAGTCACTGTGTTACTCACCCAGAAGATGTTAGGATAACATTACTACTGAGCACAAATTTCTTGTTGCGAATGTGTTCAATCAGGCTCAGCGTCAACATTCACGTGAAAGTATGAAATTCCGATATATCTAAGCTCCGTGCGCCACAAACCGAATTATTTAAAAGTCGGATTCAGTACTATAAGCAATTTCTTTGCAAGCGCACCTGACACACTTGATTTACCGCCAATTGGCTTCTGTCTAGGGTTTGGTAGATTTTCCATGTACGGAAACAGACGCCCGAGTCTCGATGCAGCTTCGGGAGTCTTTATGGGAGCGGGAGTGAAGGTGAGCGAATGTGCCTGTGGTATCGTGAGAGAGAGAGAGAGAGAGAGAGAGAGAAAGAGAGAGAGAGAATCAACTTTTATCGAGCCCAATAAGGTATTGGCCAGTGCACGCAAGCACCGGATGGGGTGGAACCCTCTTCTCGGCTCCCATATGCGTCTAGCAGCTCCTGGCTCCTGGCCCCTGGCCCCTGGCTGCCAGCGCGAGCTGGATCGTCAGGTCGGGGCTAGACAACAAGGTCTCCCATCGTTCTCAGGGGTCGGGATTGTAAATAGGGGTGGGGGCGGGCGGATCTCAAGAGACTCAATTAGCGTCTCGGTTGGGGCCAGTTGGTTCACTCTGAACTTCCAAAACAGCGCAACCCAGGCGGCACAGAAAGTGTGCCCCAAGACCGGCCCGTCTATGGCCGCTTTCTGGCATGTCCGGCCAGCATCCAGGTTCTGGCAACCACTGATCATGCGTTGAACGGCCAACATTCGGCAACCAGCGCTTCGGTATTTTTCCGTCCGCCCGTGTCCGGACGCACAACGGCAGCTAACCGGCTGCCAGATATTCAGTTCTCTTACGGCTGCCGATGTTGAGAAAGAGAATGGCCGAAGTACGGCCTTAGGGCATCCGTTTTTTCTTCGGGAAGCGGTAATCGGCCGAAGCACGGCATGCGACCGGCCACAGAATATGCGTATTCTTGCGGCAGTTGGTGTTCGAAAGGAGACCGGCCGGAGCGCGGCTGCCGTGCATTCGTTGTTTCAACGGTGAACCGCGCGTCCGGCGGTAGAATATTCGTTCTCTTCGGGCAACCTGTGTTATGAAGGATACCGGCCGACGTGCGGCGACAGAATATACGTTTTTCATTCGGTTAGCTGTCCTCGGCCGAATTACGGCAAGTGAATGGCCACAGAATATTTGGCAACCGGTGTTCATGAGGAGACCGGCCTACGTAAGGTATCTGGTTATACGTCATTTTTCGGCAAACGGCATACAGCCGAACAACGGCACGCGCCTGGGCGCAGAGAATTCATGCACAGACGTGTTTGGAAGGAGACCGACCGGTTTATTCCTGGGGGGAGAAAAAGCCGTTAGGGAGCCGAACGACGGGGACGCGTTTTTCATCCGCTCCGTGTTTCTACGTTTTAAATGAACGAACATCCTTTGTCAAACAGTAATGAGTGTTCTCGGTGAACGGGCAAGGTGCAAGGACTCACTGGACATTAGCAGGGAGCCTTTTAGGCCATCTAAATGTCATTTATTGCCACAAGAAGACTGTGCCACACCGACGGGTGTGCTAAGCCTCGCCAGTCATCGCCGCTACCACGCCTCTGCCGCCGGCTTCGTCGACGCATCAGCTCGAGGCTATTCGCCCCCTCAAGAAATGGAGAGCATTGGAGACATCGACCCGGCAGAGATGTCCGATCCGAGATGGTTCACCAAAATAACTGGCCTTCAAGGCCATCGAGCAAGCGGCCACCATGCAGGAGCTAAACCGCCACCATGTCAAGGACTCCCCACCAAAGAAAGGCAAGTGCGAGCAAAAGCGCAAGTTATTCTGCTTACAATTAATTTGCGACAAGCAATGTTGCACTATGTTGTTGGTGATAAACGTAGAAGAGACTCGCTCGTGCATTGGTAGGATATACTTCATGCCCTGCACTATGTTATATCATGTGATTTTACGACTGCCTATTTAGAAAAAAAAATTAATTTAAATTTGCGATAACAACAGAGCCTTGTCACTGACGAAGACTAGCTGTTAATTTAGTTCCGATGTTTGAAGGTGAGCTTAGCTACTCTTGGGATATGACTCATTTGGTTAAACATAATCGCCAGCATCCTAGCAAACACGTATTTTGTCAGGATTTTCTTGCTCAACGCAGATTGTTCAGTTCACGCACGATTTGGCTCTTGCAATAATAGGCTTAAAGTGGTTGACTGTATATTCTTGGACTGCAAAAAAGCAAATGATGGTGTTCCATATCATCTTCTGCGTAGTACATTTCATCCTATGAACTGAATGAATCGGTTTTTGAATTTTTATTACTATTCGCCCTACAGCTTTGTTCAAAAGTGCTGTGTAGTTTACTGGACTATAGCGAATGAACGTGATTCCGTATACCTGCAGCTTTATTCGAATTTAATAATATCCTGGTGTGCTGATTCAGAAAAGTTTTTGGATGTTAAGCAGTGTGTTAGCGGCACCTTTACAAGAAAACCTTCATTCCAATTGAATACGTATACCGTAAATTATGCTGCTGTGACAACGGCCGAGGCATATAAATACCTAGGAGTTTATTTAGGGAGTGGTTAGAGGTTAAATAAGCAGGTTCACACCATATAAGTTACGGCTGCATATGTTTTTGGCTTTCTGAGACGAAATTTCAGTGAACCTCCATCTAATTGAAAAGAAGAACCGTATTTCACTCATGTGCGCTCAATCTTGGAGTACGCATGGGTTTTCGTGGATCCCTACACCAAAGAGCTGGTTGATACGCTCGAAAACATACAGAATATGTCAGTGCGATTCGTATTAGGTAATTGGCAAACTCAACTTAGCATGAGAGAAAGTAAAAGTAAACTGAAATGGCAGGACGTGAAAGATCACAGACGAAACCGCAGGTTGAACGTTTTTCGTAATATCTATCATTCGAAAACTGGAGTAGAAGGGGAGAAGTATGTCCAAGCGCCATTCTACATATCGCAAAGTGGGACCGCTAGCTTAAAGCAAATTATTAACTTTCCTTTAAAGGTGACGCCTTGCGCGATTCATTTTATTTTACATCAATACTGCAGTGTAATTATCTTCCACGTATGATTGTATTAACTGTTTATATTGACGATTTTCAGCGGGCTTTGTAGAATTATTTTGTTATTTTGTCTCATATTAATGCTTAGTGTTATGTATCTCCCTTTTGTAATGCATGCAAGGGCAAGCAGGCATCAAATAAATAAATAAATAAATAAATAAATAAACTTGCAGAGGCGCAAGTTTGCCTCCGATGGGTTGAGAACCCTACGCATTCAACCTTGACCAATAAAATATTTATTGCCCTATTCGTTGCAGTATGCAAGGTTTCCTGTATACATGCTACCATTGCTGTGTTATTGGTTTGAAACAAATCATGTAACTCTAATTGTACGCCTTTCCTTGCGTGAACACAGAGGGATACAACTGCAGCCACCTGAAGCAGGGCGTCATTCGCAACGCGTCTAGAATTTTTTGAACGTAGTATGACAGAAGAAAATTAAGTTCTTTTGGACTATTAAGTGGTGTGGACGTATACTCATGAAAACAACATTAAAATAGATTGAAAATGAAAGTACCTGTTCGCTCCTTCTTAGGATCAGCCCTGCGCAAGATCACCAGAAAAGTTGATCGAGTAGAAAATGTCTTTGCAAGAAAAATGGGCAAAAACTGGACATACTTTTTTGTGAAGGAGTTATATTAAATGCTCCTGAGTGTTTTGTTGAGAACCAAAACGCTTCGTAAAGGCATTCACGCCGGTTTGATATACATTAAAATTGGTCAAGCAACTGTTATAAAAATTGTTTATGCAGTCATAGCATGAAAGTGTTCCGGAATATTGCCCTAAAAGAAATTGGCTAAAAGCGGCGAAATTTATCTCTCTGAAATTCAGGTCAGTAGCCAGCGTATACAACGGCGCTCCACCACAGAGGCGTGTTTGTTATTGTTTCCTCTGTTCGCGCAACCACACTACAGTTACTTTTTCAATTGCCCTTCTTCAGCTCAATTGGTGTTGTCACTAATTAAGAAAGCATTCCAAACGTTTTTAGCTGTTGACAAAGTAAACGCAGTTCCACACAGTTCGAAATCACCGCGGAGCGGCGGCTGTCTTGACGAAGATTCCGTTTAGTTTCGGCTTCTATCTTGTCAGTAATGTTAGAGTCGTCTTAGCGGCTAATTGTGATACAGTTTGTTCAGGCCGTTCGGAATTCTCCAAAAAAGTATTTCCTCCTCCTCCCCATCTTCTGCTTAAACAATAATAGCCTCAACTTTCAGAGTACGCAAAACGCATTAAAGAATTCTCCTCCCCATCCTCTGCTTTAACAATAATAACCTCAACTTTCAGATTACGCAAAACGCATTAAACAACTCTCCTCCGCATCCTCTGCTTAAACAATAATAACCTCAACTTTCAGAGTTCGCAAAACGCATTAAAAAAGTCAGCGCGAGTAAATGCAACCTTGCCTTTGATAGCTTTCCACGCTCTCGCTTGGAATGCGTGGCCGAATTCGATGTACACTTCGGGGAACAAAGTAGGGCAGTAAGCGGGATGCGTATTGACCGTCTTGACATTGCCTTTGGCATCACCCGCGAAGTGCTGTGAATGAATATTCTTGGGCCGCCTTTAGGTATCCATGTCTTTGGCGATTGTGGCTGTCCTTCGCGCAGCAGTAGCGGTGCTGCCACTAATTCTTTCCTGCGGCCTTTTGATCCTTTCGGACCCTGCAACTTGCAATTATAACTATGTTTCTTAAAAAACTTCCGCCACACAACCGAACCGCACGCAGCGCGTGTTTTTACGTGCGCTGAACGGCCGGTCGCGACATCCACCGACCCAGAGTTCCTAAGCGGCGGCGAGAGTCGGCGCTGGAGTCGCGCGCAAACTGCAGTGTCCGGTGCCTATTGACAAAAATAAATGCTGAGCACCTTAGCCCGATAACAAACAAAGCATCAGTCCGCTGACCATGAGCGCAGGTGTTTTAGGCTTGTGTGTGCCGATTTATTTTGAAGGGCATGTAAGATAATACCAGCCCAGTGGATTTGAAGCTTTAAACGTCGCGCTACTGAGAGCGTTTCAATAGCTGTAACTACTTAAAGCGGCGCACAACATAACCAAACACTCCGGTGTGTGTGATTTTGCAGCATGTTACATACCCCCCGGCGGTGTGAATAACCTTTACCACCCTCGAACCTCTCCTCCCCCCCCCCCCTCGCACACAGACACACACAGTCTTCTGTGCACGCTATAGCCCTTTCGCAACTTCGGTGCGTTACAGCCTAATTAGTGTACACATCGGGCAGGGAGGGGATCCGGACATTTCGGTGCAGGACGTCTCGGTACAGACAATACGGTGCACAGAATGTCCTAAAGAATCTATTAACACTTTAGCTTTAATATTGTAACGTAGTCAGTTCATACGATTTTACGTACGAGCGTTGTTTTGCACCGCCATGCGTGGAAACGAACGCTTAACAGAACGCTAAACCATCAGAGTGTCAAACCAATTTCGGTAAGATGTTAAAAATCACCGTTGGTAATTTATTTGGTTACCGTTACCGTTACAGTTACCGTTGGTTACAGTTACCTTTGGTAACTGATCCTGTGAAGGCACATTTCGCTTTCGTGTTTCACCAATTCCTATGAACGCGCTGTGAACCACATTTTTTTCAAAATTTGTGCAACCAATTATCTCCATTTACTTTACTATATGGATTACAGTTGGGACTTTTCCGACATCTGCATTATTGCAGAAATGCAGGGCGTTTCACGGCTCCCTTTATTTTCGGTAATTAGTTTGCTTTGCTTATTTTTTGTAGTTTTTCAAATTTTCAAATCTTCATACAAAGATTACTTTTGAAACTTTCGCGAAATCTTCATTATTGTGGAAATGCAGGGCGTTACATGGTTCGTCATTTTCCGTTTTTATTTTAGTTTTTCTTCTTTTTTCAGTTTTTTTTAAATTTCGTGCGACCAATTATCTACATTTACGCTATTATAACGTTTACTGGTGGAACTTCCGCGGTATCTGCATTTTTGTAGAAATGGAGGTTGTTACACAGTACTGGCAGTGAGGTTGCTCGGCAAAGAATGCTACGCATCAAAACTAACCAACCATCGCAGTTACAGTGGCGTTAATAAAGGCGGGGGGGGGGGGGCGAGCGGGGAGGGCTAATCCCCGCCGGCTACCAGCTCTTTTGGTAGAGAGCTTGTGCCTCTCCTTTGGGTAAACTGAATGTTCAAGCATTGACGACGACTGTCGCAGCTCTTGTCAAACCAGCCTATTCAATTTTTTTCTTATAATAGAAAAAAAGGAGTTATGTCGGGGGTGTCCATGATATGCGCGAGTTAATTACCGATGTGGTGACCGAAGGCCAAGAAAGAGTGATTCTTGAAAGGGGGTGTGGGAGGCAATGGGTATGACCATGACGCGCGGAGGGTGTATCCAGCAAGCTTATATCTCGATGGTGGAGGCAAACACGAACGATATTTGCCATTGTGTGATGAGCGGCTTTTCGGTTAGCTTGTTGTTAGAGATATTGTGGGAGCTCATGCCGCAGTGTTTTACGAAACAGCGTTCTGAGGTACGGGGTTACTGGAACTAGTTCCTTTTCGGAGGAGCGGAGCAACGCCACCGTTCCATTAAGAGTGTGTGGAACTGTAACGGTAACTTGTTACGTTTACGAAGGAACGGCAGAGGGAACGTCGCTCCTTCTGTAAACGTTCGATTTGGCTATTTTTGATGGCAAGGCTTTAGGGCTGACGCTAGTGCAAAAAGCCGCAGGCCAGTACTGTGGATCTTTTCCTGTCAGCTGCCCAATTAGTCCGACCTTCCGCAGGATGTACTTCCTGCGAAAGGCAGAAGAATAACCACGCACCAGGCCGGAGCCTGTTAAGCAGGCTGCAACCGGTGCGCACGGCCATGTCGCTACGTCGGCTGCAGATGCGCATAAGACAGGTGGTCCGGCGCCTCTTTGATTCGTATTCTTCCGCGACCTCTTATTTTGTACATTAGAGTGGGACGTGAAAACCGAGCAAACGAAGACGTCACTGCACTGTGTCTACTGCACGCGTGTTTTCTACAGTACAGGCAGCCGAGCCCGCCAAAGTGAACGTATGAGAGACGTGTCTGCGGATTCGGCAGCGTTGTGCTCACCGCGTGCAAAAACAAGGCGTCAAGTTCCCCGCTACCTAGCGCAGGTAGTTAGACGAGGTGCGGTGAAGCCCCGCGTGGCCTGACCCGCACCTTTCTCGCAGGACGAATCAATAAAGGTCATTTCTCTCTCTCTCTCTCAAGTTCTCAGCCTATGGTTCTTCAAACATTTCCGCTGCAGCCCTACGCGAGTTGGGCTGATCTCATGCGCAGCAGCAACCATTCCTGAAGGCTGCAACCCGAACCTAACCTCGAACGTACTATCGCCCCACTTCACGGTCATGGCGCTCGAACGTGCCGCCGTCTTTTTCACGCACAGAGCAGACTTAGTGTTTCGTGATGTGCCAAGTTTGGTTTGACGATTTGTTTTCGAATTTAGCTGGGAAATATTGCACCACCTTTGCTTAGCATTATATCAGTGCGACGATTGTGGTGCACTGTTACGGACCGCTTGCGACCATCCTTCAGCCGGGCACCGATGGCGAACCGAATACCGGTAGCGTAGCTGATGGCTGCTGCAGTGCGCAGAATTCCTCCGTTCGGGCGACGAGAAGCCGGAGGCCCATCTGAAAAGCTGTTTTATGCGTGACTAAGGGAAGAGCATAAACAGACAGGAGACAAGGCTGCGACAAAAAGGGGAACATGAATTTTCAATCCGGAGAGTAACACTGAAGCTCTGTTGTTTGCGCACTGGCTCAGATGCTCACGCGGAGGAAAATTTCAGGCGCAAACCACAACGGTCAAAGTTATGCGCCCGGCAGAACAGAGTTGTAACTGCCATCAAACAAAACATGAACAAAACAAACACTGTCCGTAGAGAGCGCGGGTTGCATGCTAGCACACGCCTATGAGCACATGCGGAGGCGTCTCCTGAGCCCGAGGGACTGAACCAACTGATATTCAAGTACGCACGGCAGTACCCTCAACAGCTTTGGTGGAACGGCTCTTCAGCATCGCCAACGAAGTTTTGACGAGAAAAACGTGTTCTTCTGTCCGACACCAACATCGAGATGGAACTCTTGCTGAGTTCAAACAAAGGACTCTTGTATGTTGCGAAAATGTATTCTAGACATCTTCCCCCTCATACTGTAATATTGAATCAGCATTTATTAAACGCGTATGTATTGTTCCTTCTGTCTTTTTGCACATTTCTTTTGCACATTCTTTTGCACATTTTAAACGCAGCATCCCGACTGCGCATTTGAAGACCCAAGTAGAAAGCACCGTATGTGTTGCACTTGCCTTCCTACAGATGAGCCCCAGAGTTGGTTGCACTTAGGCATGTCTGAAATATGGCCGGTGCTATCTGAAAAAATTCTTCTAGGAGCGTTTCGTTAAATATTTGCAATCTCCAGTTGCTATCTCCAGGTAATCTGTTGCCACTGGTGTTCATATTCGTATGATATACGTTGTTTGATGTGTTATTTCGCCTCAGGATTACCTGACACTATATTGTAATTAAAAAATTCGAATGTAACGTTAATGTAATGACAGGTTACAATGTTCGAAGTGTAACTGGAACGTGTTCCTTTCTCAAAGTAGGAACTTGTAACGTGAATTCGTTTCAAAATTGGGAAGGAACGGGGAACGATCTTTCGTTCCTGTTTTAAAGGAACGTGTATAACAATGGCTCATGGTGAGCGTATAGCATCAATGAGGTGACGCTTCGGAGACGTGTAAGGTTTTCAGGGGAAAGCGAAAATAATTTGGCTGAAAAAGAAATCTGGGGTAGATGGAAACCTAAAGACACGGGTAACGAGGGGTTGGGTGCAGGCTTGTACGAAGATATAAAATGAGATTATGAGGACGCGTGCAAACATAAAGCGAATGTTGGTTTGCCAGAATACGGGAATGAGGGGTACTTGTACGCACAACCCGCACGAGCTTCGTCAGCCTTGAAAAGATATTGAAGCTGCAGCGGGGTGGTGCATGTTTCAGCACGTTTAAACTCAATCCCAATTCCGCCGTTCCTGTCCAACTGTGCCTATTCACTCGTATTCTTTTCCCATTTTTTACCCTCCCCCCACCCCCGCCGGCGAACGCCAGCGGGGAGCAGAGGGAAGGGTGTTTATGTGGAAGGCCCTAACCACGCCATGAATAATGGCACTGCGCTAAAGAATTTCCCTTAGTTGCAAAGGCTGGTGAACGGGAGGAGACAGCATGTAACGGGGGATATGGGTAGAGAAAGAAAACAATGGAAAACGGGCTGGGTAAGGGGTCTCTGTTGGGGAGGGGATTATTATAATCCTACGGAGCTTTCCGAGCCACGTTTTGATTTCCTGCTCCGGCCACTCGCTCCCGGAAAGCGCCGCCGATAAGGCGTTCCACTGCTAAGCATGACGTTGATGCTAGAGTACGCGCTCCGGCTAAGTCAATATTTTGCTTGAAGCATTAGTAACGAGCATTTATTTTGGAGTGTATAACGTCCATGGATTCGAGTTTTAGAGAAAACGAATTATGAAGCGACCAAGAAACTTAAAGTCTACGTTATGTGATTTTAACATCACAGCACTGAAAAATTTAATTGCCGACCTCGGTTAAAGTCACAACATATTTCCCAGGTTATGCTCATTGCAGCAAACGTTTAAAGCATCGTTCGGAATACTAGAATGTTTGGAGACGTAGTTGAATGCGTTTCTGCAATTTCAATTTTCTGGATGAAACACTACCACGAGACCAAAGTTTGCTGTCAAAAAAATCTGCAGAAATTCAGAGAAATGTCGTGTTATTCTTATGCCGCTTTTTAGAATGTGGCTTTTGTGCAGCCAAATATGGCTAGGATTCGCGCAAGAAGTCGTATTACTTGATTAGTTTTAAATTTTCTTTTTTTCCAACGAATTACTCTGCTTTGCTTTAAGGGCCTTTACTTCGCTAATTATGTTTTCTTTTTCAGAAGACACAAGGCGTACTGCATGGTTGGTGCGTTTGCGTCATTTTTTATTCGCATTTGCACTGTTAGTTAGCGGAATTTTCTTGTTTATTTGTTTTTTCTTTTGGAGGGGGGAGATGTATAAGATGCGTATTTTTGATTTTGTCATATCATTGCCGTTGAAATTTTATTTCGCCTATTTCCTTATATTAGGGGGTTTTCAAAATTCTGTCGGACCAATTATCTATATTTACGCTATTGCAGCCACGGTTCTGTAAGGATCAATAGGTTTCTATTGGATGCCAGGGCAAGGTTAGATACGAGGAGAAAACTACGAGTCCTTGCGAACAATGGCGGAATAGGATAGATGAGATCGTATGGAGCTAGGGGATCGAGGGTCAGTAAGCAGGCGCCACCGTATTTACTGCAGTGTGGTTGCTATGGTCCATTGGTCCACAGCATGGTCAGTTGTTAATAAGTGCACTGTGAACCAAAAATTCAAGTATTGATTGATTGATTGTAAGGTTTAGCGCGCCGACGCAACGCAGGCGATGAGGAGCGCCGTAGAGGAGGGCTCCGGAATAATTTTGACCCCCTGAGGATCTTCAACGTGCGCCGAAATCTCGTACACACGGGCGTTCTTTCTTTTCCCCTCCATCAGAAAAGCAGCCGCCGCGGCCGGGAATTGAAACCGAGACCTTGTGCTCAGCAAACAAATTCAACTATGTTCCGTCTGCTGTTGGCGTCGTGTATCGCAAGCCATTGCCTTGCCTTGTGGGTTTTGTTATATATATGTCAAACCGGTCGCAGCGTCAATAAACGACTGCGCGAGCGTTATGTCTCCATCCAGAACTCTTCACTTCTTAACTTGGCTTCTTATTGCGACACGTGTACAACTGCTTTATCTGACCCAACCGGGCTATTCAAACATACCAACAAGCATACAAGAGAAGTGTCAGAGCCTTTTTACACATCTAAATTTGGTGAGCCTTGCGTCAGGCAACTTTCTCTGAACATTCACAAAAGCAAAGTCTGTTATCTTGCGGAGCGTGTGACTTGACAATTTGCAGACTTGTGCATTGATTCCTGCTTCAATTAAGCTGTTCTGCAGTGATTGATTGATTGTTGAGTTTAACGCGCCGACGCAACACGGGCGGTGAAGCGCGCCGTAGTGGAGAGCTCCATATTAATTTTGACCACCTGGATATCTTTAACGTACTCCAAAATCTCGTACACAGGGGCGTTTTTGCTTTGCGCCTCCATCAGAAAACCGGCCGCCGCACCCGGGAATCAAATCCTCGACCTCTTGCCCAGCAGCGAAACGCCGTAGCCACTGAGCCACCGCGGCGGGTTGTTTTGAAATGCGCGGGTTTCTGAATGTATGTTTGCTTTATCAATAAAAATATGAGTTGTGAGTGCAGCGTTGTGTTTGTAACGTTCATCTTCCTTGTATTTCTTGCACTAGTTGATCTTGAGGCTCTCTACTACGTTGGCCCGAAACAACACAACAATAGTAACCCCCCCCCGCACCCCCTTACCTGTCAAAAGCTTCTCGGTTCTCGCGAACAGTCAGGCTCTGACCAGTTCCTTGCTGAATGAAAGTCCACACTTCGGGCGTTAGCTTGGCCAGGGCACGTTGCTCGATCTCGGCTACGTCGGCCGGTGGCTTGGAATCGTCGCCGCCCGAAGACATGCTCTCTTGTCAACACAGCCGTGCGTTTGGTCGCAAGGGCCCCCGTGGAGTGTTTCGGCACACAAGTTACACAACCGAGAGCAAGGCGCGATAGTGCTGAAAACGGAAGCACTCCGCTCGTTCCTCGGTTCGTTGGCCGAGCGCCACGAGCGTGTCTCATTGCCTGCGAGCACTGACAGCAGAGCGCCGCCGCAAAGGGCGACGTATTGATGCCCCTCTTCGCCAAGGCCGAGCCACCACTCTCTCCCTCTCCCGCTGTGCTCCGCGCGTTTCCTGCCCTCTCTGCTTGTGTGTCTCTGGGCCGTTAACCGTTCGTTGATTTTTACTGTCCGGGAATTTTTACCCTGTGCGTTCAGTTCGTCGCCGAAAAGAATGATTGGGCAACTCCTCTCTGGGGCCGTATATTGCAGGTTGCTCGAGGTGGTCGCTCACTCGTACACTGCCAATTAGGCTTCGCCTATCACGAAGAGTTGCGGCGGGCTTGCTCTGTAGTAATTTGGCCGACCGCCGCTCCAAAGAGTGAATAAAAAAGCACCCTAGAATTGATTGACACTTCCTACTCAGGTGCAGCAGTCGACTTGATTACATTCGCCCTACCTCATCACGTTGGCAGCAGCGGAACAACTGTTGCAGTAGTGCGTGTCCCGGGACACGTGGACGTGATGGCGCATGACTGGAACAGGTGGACATCATTGGCGCACTGATTCTGTCGAACCTGTGGAAAGTGTCTCCAGTCCGCTTGTAGAATTACTTCGTGCTAAATGGCCAGCACACCAAAGAGAAGAAATGCAAATACGATGCTGCAGTAAAGGATCCTGTCGAAGTAATTTGCGCCAAAAAAGAAAGCAAAAACAAAAAAAAGGCGGGGAACTACAATGCAGAGGATAAGAATGAGATCAAGAGTTGTTTCGTAAAAATCGCAAATATTTCGCTTTCAAAGCCGTTAAGCATACCTAAGTTCTGGGAGGATTTTGTTTTGTTTATCTTACCTTGCTTCTCCTCGACACCTCTTTTAACGTGTCCTTTTATTTAATATCGCCTAAACCAATCTTACGTTTATTCTAAATAAATGAGTTCTGCTACACTCACGTACTTCCGTCTTACTTCAAACATCCTTAATGTTTTTTTACTAAGCCTTCTTGACATGTATGACGCATCCTACCCCTTGTAGTAGATCGTCAAGGTGTTGCCTATATGCATGCTTCTTGATCGGCAGTTACTTCAATATTTCACTGGTTGACTGAATGGAGTGTCCTTCACCAAGCCATAGAGACACACCAAATGTTTCGCTTTCGGTAATAGAAAAAACCTACCCTCTCTAAAAAATAAATTATCACTTGTACACGGACGCGAATGCATCTGCTCCACATTCAAACGTACACCATGTAGTTCATCTGCCATTAAAAGTTGGTTATCAGCTAGTTTAGGTTATCCGCGGAGGAGGGGCTTTCTTTCATGTGCTGAAATCCTACGGGTTATTCACATAATTGATTCTACAGCTCACGTATCACTTCGTAATTACATCACGTACACACATTCACATCATCCTCGGACCGCCATACTCGTTCATAAATCAGACACTCTGCAATAACACACCCTTCCCATTAGTTGGCAATATACCTTCATTGAACTCATCCCACCTCATCAACCGCATGGAATGCGCAGATGTCTATCTGGACTGATGCAAGGCAGCAATACGCACCTCTTCATGAGATTGATCCCAAGTGCACCTTCAGAATGCCACCTGGACTTAAGCAAGCGCGAGGAAGCCATTCTGCATAGGCTACGCTTGAATGTGGCCTACACGGGACATTACCTGTACAAACTCCAGCAGGCATCTTCACCTCTTTGTTCCAAATGTGACTCACGAGAAGACATCCATCATGTTATATGCGTGTGTCCAAAGTACACCGTGCAAAGACAGAAACTCATATTATCTTTGTGCAGGCAGCATGGTGCGGGACTTGAGCTGAGGGCTGTTTTGGGTCCATGGCCGGGTCCCAGTCAGGCTGCGTGTGCAATCAAAGCTCTTTTGGAGTCTCTTCAGAGCACAGAACTGGACAGAGTTTTGTGATTGAAAATTTTGGCCGCATCAAACGACATAACTTGGTTTTCACATTTTTTTCTCTTTTTTTTTCTTTTGTTTTTTTTTCTCTCATCTAGCGTAGCAAGCCAGCCCGACGGCTCGCCTAACATCGCTGGTTTTCATTAAAGTTATTCTCTCTCTCCCGCCTAAGAAAACTCTCACCAGTCTCTTTATTCTAAATATCTACAGTCCCCCGCAGCGCGCCCTAGCTTCTATAAATTACATCCTTCAGAACGTTAAAGCTATGACGAAACATCACAGCCTAGTCCTTCTCGGCGACTTTAACGCCCCTCATACTGCATGGAGATATACCAAAACAAGTAAGAAAGGAGCGCAAATGCACGACGCTGCCCAACAAGCTCACCTCACGCTCTGGACCAACCCCGCATACCCCACCCGCATCGGCAACAGCGCGGCACGAGATTCCACCCCGACCTCACATACGCTTACAACATAACATGAGCGACTTGGACACGCCTCTACGAAACATTAGGCAGTGACCATTATATCACTGAATTCAACATAAATCACATCCGCTCTCCTCAAAAAGCGGCAATGCTAAACTGACAGTCTGGAAATCCTTTCATGACTCCCCTCTCCCCACCACAATTGAAGACATCGAAACATGGACCCAAGATATACTCAAAACTGTCGAAGCCCACACTCGCACCCTAGCCATAACAGAAT
Source organism: Haemaphysalis longicornis (assembly GCF_048455015.1). NCBI lineage: Eukaryota > Metazoa > Arthropoda > Arachnida > Ixodida > Ixodidae > Haemaphysalis > Haemaphysalis longicornis. Next base: position 189,236,679 of record NW_027526361.1, read on the forward strand.
ATCACCCTTCCGTGGACATGCATCTCCTACATCTGTGGAGTGCCCGAGAAGTGCTTATCCACCGCTGGAAAACAACAACAAAAAGCTCAAAACACGCATCGCCCACATCACACAACAAGCAGCCGACTATGCTCGCACCTTACACAAACAAAACTGGACATAATTTTGTAACCGATTTCAAGGAACTCTCAGGATTAAATCCTCATGGAACATTCTCCGCTCCGCAAAGCAGACACCGGCTACACCATCCGTCGCCTAATCCACAATCACCACCTCAATGATACACAGCTCCAAGCACAACTCCTCACACAATACGCAGACCACGCAACACAACCACCAAACATTCCACCTCGCAGTTACCAAGGAAAAGAAAATCCCGACCTTGACGCCCCCTTCACTCTCATTGAACTCGCCTTCGCTATCAGCAACCTAACTCGCAACACCACAGCAGGCAAAAACCGAATACACAACAAACTACTCCGCAACCTGAATCCCGAATGCACAGCCGCACTGCTTGACTATTTTAATAATTGCTGGACAATCAACTATCTGCCCCTCAATGGAAACATGCCGAAATCACGCTTATTCTGAAGCCCGGAAAGCCAGTCACCCTAGAAAATCTTCGTCCCATACCTTTAACGTCTTGTGCAGGCAAGTAATAAGAACACATAGTTACTAATTAGCTCACAGCGTACCTCGAAGAAAACCGCTTACTACCTCATACCATGTTTGGCTTCCGCTCACACCTGTCCTCGTAAGACGTCCTGTTAGCTAAAAGACGAAGTCCTTACACCGCTGACCTCACAAACCAAACGCGCTATCCGAGCTCTGGACATTAAAGGAGCCTCTGACAATGTATACATAAGGCTATACTCGAAGGACTTCATTAACTAACTGCGGCACACGTATATACAATTACATACAAAATTTTCTTACTCACCGCACAGCCAACCTCAACCTCGGCCCCATTCAATCAGTCTCCTTTCGTGCCCTACCGCGTAGTACACCCTAGGGGTCAGTCATTCCCGCACTCTTTATTCTTGCCGTGCTACAACTTCCGCCACTTCTACAACAAATTCCACACATACAACACGCACTTTGCCGGCGATCTCACTATTTGGACCACAGGGGGTTCGATTGGGGAGCAACAAGACGCCCTCCAAGAAGCCATTGACACCACCGACAACTACCGTACAGCCCACGGCCTCAATTGTGCGCCAGAAAAATCTCCCCTTCTTGTCCTCCAAAAAAGCACGCAAGGCCATAAACGACAACTCCTCCTAAACCCACAATTAAGCCTGCATGTCACTCCCATCTTAACCACCCCTACAATTCGTGTTCTTGGACTTACTATCCAATCTGACGGCGCAGGCATCTCTACTCTTCATAAATTATAAGGAACGCTATTACAAATCCCACACCTCAACAAACGCGTTGGTAATTGTGGACAAGGACTGAATGAAAATGACCTCGTGCGCCTCATTGAAGCCCTACTAATTAGCCGCATCAGACATGGAACTCCAAATATTGGGCTCTCAAGATCAGTGAAATCCAAAAACTCGACATAATCATCTGGAAAGCCTATAAATTAGCACTACGGCTGCCGCCAACACCTTCCACTGCCAAAGTACTACAGATGGGGCTCCATAACACCTGGGACGAGCTTCGAGAGGCCCATCATCTCAACAAGATCGAACGGCTCAAGCTCTTACACACTGGCTGTCACCGTCTCCGTCGCCTCGGCTACAAACTACCTGCCACCCATAACCCCCCACAACGCATCTCTGTGGAACTACGCAATTGCATCTCCGTCGCTCCAATACACAAAATATGCACCCCCTTCATAACCAGGGTCGGCGACAAGCCTGGATTCAAATGCTTCGCAAGATGCTCCAAGTCAAGCCACGAGACACACGCTGTGTTGACGCCGACAACTATGCCGATAAACCAGCCTTCGCAATTTCAACAGTAGACCACAAAGGAATTGAACTCACTTCCGCAACAGTAATTTTCAACGACTCCACAACTGCAGAAGAAATCGCAATAGCCCTTGCAGCCACTACATCCCAAGATATTATTTATTTTATTTATTTATTGGTACCCTCAGGGTAATACATTACAGAGGGGAGTGGGTTTAAGGGGGAAAAGAATGAAAACAGGCACGTATTTTAAAAAATTACCAAGGTGGCTTGAGTAATGTAGAAGAAAATACTTAACACATTTCTACAGACATACAAATTTGTACACGTACAAATATTTCGGGAGTAATACAGTAATTTAAATACATTTCACGCGTTAGAAATTGCGCGTGCACAAAACAAGACTTGTTCAAGAAACACTACACAATACAGAGCGAAACAAATTGACATCGTTAATTTCTACAATGTCTTGTGGAAGGTGGTGCCAGTCATTGGACGTACGCGGGATGAATGAATTAAAAAAAGCCTGAGTAATACAACTGATGACGCCGACTTGGCGCGTGTGATCCAGACGCGATGATACATATAACGGCGAAGGAATTAAACAATCTCGCAAATTGATGTTGAAAAAAAAACTTTATGAAAGAGGCAGAGACGTGCGATTTTACGACGTGAACTTAGTTATGGAAGGCCCAAATTATTTTTCATTTTGGTTACGCTGGCTGTTCGGTGGTAGTTTGAGTTAATAAAACGTGCCGAGTTGTTCAGGAACCATTTCCATCAAATGAGTAATAGTTTCCGTGGAAGAATCCCATATCGATGATTCGTATTCAAGTTGCGAGCGTACGATGCTTTTGTAAAAATGAAGTTTTACGGATGACGGGTCGGAATGAAAGTTGCGTTTTAAATAACCAAGCATGCGGTTAGCTTTGTTGACGATGAATTCGATGTGAACTTTCCATAATAGGTCGGATGTAACATGAAGGCCTAAATATTTGTAAGATGAAAAAGATTGCAGAGGGGTGCCGTGTAAGTGATACGAAAACGGGTTAGTAGCGGCATGACAGATTCGCATGGATTTGCACTTGTCAACGTTTAAGGTCATCTGCAACTTGTCACACCAGGAAGAGATAGCAATATTGTCTACCTGTAGCGCATGCGCATCATTAATTGTGGTTATTTCATAGAAAAAGACGCAGTCGTCAGCGTATATATGGACTGGGGAAGAAATACAGTTTGAAAAATCATTAATATAGATGATAAAAAGCAGTGGCCCCAATACTGTGGCTTGGGGGACACCCGACAGCACAGGCTCAAATGAATAGCTTGTCTCGTTAGCCACTACAAATTGTCGGCGGTTAGTGAGAAAAGTTTCAATCCATTTTAATGCATTAGTATCAAGACCCAAATTTCTTAATTTTAGTAGGAGTAATCCGTGCGAAACTTTATCGAACGCTGTCGCAAAATCTAAAAAGGTGCAATCAGCAAAACAACTACGGTCAAGAATACTATGCAGTTTTTGCGTGAACAGCAGTAGTGTCGTCTCGCGTGAAAATGTCTTCCCGAAACCATGTTGTGCTGGATGCAAAAATGAATTAGATTCCAAAAAATATGCTATGTTAGAAAAAAAGTATGTGTTCAAGGATCTTGCAAAGAACGCTGGTGATTGATATAGCTCTATAGTTGAAAGGTGAATGTCTGTCCCCTGATATAAATGCTGCAACCACCTTCCCTATTTTCCAGGCCGATGGTAGTTCACCGACGTATATGATTGTCGAAAAATTTTAGATTACATAATGAAACAACACTGTTTATTGCTTTTAAGGAACTTTGGATTAATACAGTGAAAACCAAAAGCGGACGATGTTTCGATACTGTCAATGATTTTACCAATTCCATTGGTATCTATGAGCGCAGGGTACATCGGAATATAATCATAAGAGCGAAATTCTGGCGTATCACAGGTTAATGTGTGTGAAAAATAACTGGAAAATGCATTGTTTAGTACACTAGCACACTTAAATTCCGGTATCGGTTCACTGTTTGAATCAGTCAGGGCTATTGTTGTTCTCTCGTGTTGGTTTATTACGCTCCAGAATTTTCTAGGGTTATTACGCAGCATATCCGGTAAAGTGCTAGTGAGGAAGTTCGTTTTCAAGTTTTTAATTGCAAATACGTAATCTTCATCTGCTGCATGCTACTGTGACCAACGGCATTCACTGTCAGTCTTCTTCACTAAGCGATAAAAGCATTTTTTTTCTGTTCGCTATACGCCTGATATAGTGTCAGAAGGGGTAAACTGCGCTAAGGGGGACGCTACACAGAGAGAGGTACACAAAGACAGGCGCAGACTTGCAACTAACGTTTATTCCACGCAGAAACACACATAAATACACATACGGGCCTATCATTGCGCACGCGCGAAAACCAAAAACAAACGCAAAACATAACATATACACAACTTGTGGTGAGCATTTTCACACACGCCCGTCGATAAACAACATTGAACTGTTGTACAGCACAATCGACGTATCGCTGACACAGTCATTTCCCTTTTTCCTGATATGGTAAGCCTCGCTAATCTCTCTTGCTCGGCTATTCTTGCACCTGTAAGCGACTCTGTAAGCCACTCTTCAAGCAAGTTAAGATATTATGTAGGTACAAGTTAAGATATTATGTAGGCCTGGCGTATCTGGGCTAGGAGTATATTACACAGGATAGGGGCGAGGCACGAACCAATTGAAGCGTGGTTTTAGTCCTCTTTTAGTGTTGAACGTTTTTAGATACGTAGATGATTTTTAATTATTTTAGGAGAGTTCTGTGACGCAAGCTGACTTGGTTAAATGTGGTTTAGACGATTTTAAGCGCCCTGGAAAAGGTCTGACCTTTAGTCATGCGTTGCCTCATCAATATGCGATCTAGTTCTTGGACCTGAGTATTAAGGTGCTGCAGGGGCATGTGTGTTGGTCTTTTCCACCTCGGTCTCGTGAAGAACTCTTACCGTATGACTCGGCACACTCAAAGTTAGTAAAGCGGGCTATTGCCAGCCTCTGCATAGAATCTGCCTTGCGGAAATCGTGAGCACACATGATGCAGTGAAGTTTTGAAAATCAGGTGCAGCGATTTTTGTCGGCTGGCTCCCATCTGTCGGTCGTGACTGCGCTGGCGGAAGCCCTCCTTCAAAAAGTGAAGGGTAGTAAGCCTAGGACGAATGCGGAGCAACGAAATGACAAGTGACCTGAAGTGGTTCCGTATACCTACACAAGATGTCGCATAACCTAAAAATGTTGCCACGAGGTACGGCGTCCCTGTCGTTTTTTCTGCCCCGAGTGAGCTCGACCAACTTTGCCATCGCCGTGCTACTAGTAGCAAAAAAAAATTACCCTATCTTCCCGAGGGGAACCCTGAGTAGGATGCGGAGCATCGCGGGGTTCACCTACATTTCCCCCAAACCCAACTACTAACACAACGGAACGCAACGGAACCCCGATGGGAATGCGGACGTTGTTGACGTTTACAAACGGCTTCCCGTTGTTAAAAGTTCGGTTCCGCCGCTCGCTTCGTACGTTTGCGTTCCACTTCACGTTGTCGAAGTTCCGGTACCGCCGACGTTCTCGAACCGACGCTGCTTGACGTTGCCGAAGCTCAGGATCCGCTGCTCGACGTTGACGCTTCGAAGCTGCTTCGCGCTGACGAAGTTCAGGGTCCGCCGCTCGCTTCAAGCGTTTGCGTTCAGCGTCGCGTGCCCTTCGCTTCGCAGCTTTGTCTTGAGTGGACGTAACGTTGCTATTAGTGTTTGGGCTAATGCTAACGCGGGCTTCCGTCAGCCCACTCACTGACGGGACTGTTGCTTCCATCACACTTCATCGGAAGCATCAACGGAGTCAATCGAAGCAAGCGCTGCACTGAACGCGCCCAGCGCTATAACCGCTTTATATTCACACTTGAAGCAGAGGAGACTACAGGAGGAGAGTAGCGCATGCGCCGCGAGAGTAGAAGCGAGACCGCAGGAGAAGCGCAAGCAGGTGGTAGGAGAGAAGTGGAGAGAGTAACGCGCAGCTGTTGGAGAGCGGGAAGGAGAAGAGTTGCGCATGCGTAGTTTGAGTGCGGACGCCGACGCCGCGGGACATACCGCCGAGCAAGAGATGCTCCGCATCTAAAAGAAGGCCTGTGAAAAACGGCATGAGAAGCCGTTTGTTGATTGCGCTTTAGGGGTGGTCTACGGAATCCTCCTCACCTGTGAAAAGTCCTACATCGGCCAAACTGGGAGATGTTTGAACGACCGCCTAAGGGAGCATGCGCAAAATTTCAAGTCTAATAATGGCGCATATTTTGACAACGCATTGTGAGTTCACAAACTGTGGCTCACAGACTGGGAGCCACGATTTTCCGAGACAAAGATACTGCCTAAAAGCAGATATCAGAAGGCCCGAGAACTGCTCGAGGCACATCGTATAATATTCAAGGGAAGTAACTGCAGTAGGGATACTTCGGTGGTATTGATGAAAGCTGAGGGACGGTTTTTAGATAAATTCTTGCCCTGACGCTGTGGGCACGTCTATTGCGCGCATGTCGGGATGTATGTGTAAGTGTACGTTGGTGTCGTTAGTATTAAACTGTTTGAAATGTAGCGCCTGGCCGTGTCTTCTTTCTTGTCTGTTGTGTATTTGCGCCACTCAGTATGCTCGTAACAAGTAAGGCGCCATGAGAAACCATTGAGAAATGAGCAAAGAAGTTATAACGAAAAAAAGGAAGGCGCTTCGCTACCAGATCACGCAGCTTATCAACGCAGCCTAGCAGCAAGTTAAAGAAGGAGCCAGCAGAGAACTGGTACTCGCAACTCAGGCGCAGGTTAAAGGGATGAGCGAAAGCCTCAAGAACGCCAACGAGCAAATGAAGAAATATCTGACTGAAGAAACAGTGGATGCCGAATTTGAAAGTGTAATGGAGTATGGCATGAAAATAACAGCAATCTTGCCTACTATCGAGTTAACAACTAGAGAGCCTGTACAAATGGATTTGAACAGAAGCGCAAGGCAGGCGGTAGCACGAAGTATAGCGCAATACGTAGCGGGGCTAGTTAAACTACCGTAGCTAGAAATAATAAAGTTCGGCGGAAGAGCTTTGGAGTGGCACCGCTTCTGGGCTTAGTATAAATCAGCTGTACACATCAGACCTCATATGACCGAGGGACAAAAATGTAATTATTTGTTAGCATCTCTCACCGGAAAAGCAGCGGCTGCTATAGAAGGGGTTCAGTATTCCGCCGAGGACAATTACGATGAAGCTATAACAATACTGCAAGAAACGTTCGGAAATCGATAGCAATCGGTGGAGCTGCACATGCGTGAGCGGGGAAATGTAGAGAAAATAAGTTCGGCCCAAGAAACGGACGATCTCCGCAGGCTTGTACAGAGAGTGCAGATCAACAAATTGCACCGTCACTTGCACCGTCAGCTCACAGCAGCCATCATGTGCCACCCTAACTATTAATAATAATAATAATATTATTATTTATTTGTCAAACAAAAGTCATGTACATAATCAGGCCTACAAGCCGCAACGGGCTTGTCTGGCAGTGCCTGGCAGGCGACAAGCGTTAAAAAAGCATATATATAACAGCACAGAGTACCAACCAAGAACAGATAACCATGCGGTATTCACAAAATCTCTGGAAAGCTGTACCGCATGCGCCGTAAAGCCTTTTTCAGTTAATATTTCGAAGCATGCGCAAAAAAGTCAGATGGCAAAGTGTTAAATATGGCTGGCACATAATACCGACGTGTTCTTTTCCCGTACCTTGTGGAACAACGAGGAATTGCGTAACGTTGCTTCGGTCTCAGGGACCGAGCAGGAGTGTAACAAGTTTGGAATGGGTTAGTCCAAAAATGTTTTAAAATAACAGTTTCGTGTAGGAGCGAGGTAAAATTGGGCCACATCAAGGTTTTGAATACATTGTTATTTTTCTCAATACACAAGTCATATGCAATGGTACGCAGCAGAAAACGCAAAATGGAATTGACTCTCTCTATCCAACGTAAAGCACAGTGACCATATACTTTAATACCGTACCGAAGCACACTATAACAAAGGGAATGTACAATAACTTTTCGCAGCAAAAATGAAATAGATGTTCCTAATTTGTACAACAAAGATGATACAGCACAAATGTTTTTACACACATAAGCTAAGTGGGAATTCCAAGAAAGGTCGCTATTGAAATACCACACCTAAATACTTCACAGTGGATACATAATTTACAGGAACACCACAACAAGCAGAACAGGCCGCTGTGTGTAGAAATAAAGATTGCGTCAGTCAACTTTTTTCAACGGATTGTCATAGCAAATCAGCTTTGTTTTTTTGGTATTAACATCAATAGAAGTGGCCTAAACCAATCGATAGTTTCCATTGCAGAAACTTCAGCGAGTTTATGGCGTCAGAATGATGAGAAGCATACGAAACAAGAACCGTGTAATCAGCGTATTGAAATATTGAAGACGATACAGCAGAGGCGAGGTCGTTAACATACAAGTTAAACAGCTGAGGACTCAGTAGAGACCCTTGTGGTACACCTGACTTAATAAAAGAAACATTACTTGAAAATTTATCAATGCGAACAACCCGAGTTCTGTCAAGTATGTAGTTTTCAAGCAGAAGTAGAAAGTTGCCCCGAAAACTTAGTTTTTGTAGTTTCGTGAGCAGGAGGGTATGACACACGCTATCGAAAGCCTTACTGACATCAAGAAATAACCCACATGCAATCTGGTTACGATCGAAAGTATAGTTTAATATATCAGAAAAAACTTCGAGCATAGTTTGAGTACCTCGGCCCCCAATAAACCCATACTGAGATGGGGACAAAACATCATGACTCGATAAAAAACTGGTCATAACATTTAAAATGTGCTTCTCCATTATCTGAACTATACAAGGGAGGACAGAGATAGGTCTATAGTTTTCAATTTTGTTTCGAGAACCTGACTTAAACAAAAGAAAAACTATTTCCTTCTTCCAGTGTATGGGAATGATGCCACTCTCAATGATGTGGTTTAAAATGGAAAGAAGAACAGCTTTAATGTGGTCAAAAGTTCTGCGCAGCAAGCTTATCGAAATACCATCATGTCCAGGTGATTTGTTGACTTTCAGGGCAAATAAAATTGACTTGAGATCACCTTCACTGAGTGGGGGCAGATAAGCCGAATCAGCAACGCTATTCTGCAACGTACAAATGCCAGCGGTTGCTCGGGCAACACCAGTGACCCGCGAAAAAAAGTCGTTGAAACCATTGGAGATATTCAGTCCATCACAAAAAATGGGAAATAAAGTATTCGTTCTTGCTAGATTGTACATTAGAATCTCTCATATTGTTAATTAAGGACCAAGTTTTCCTAGAATTGGAGCGCGCATCCTCAAACGTATTCCGCATGTGGTTGCGTTTAGCTAGCCATATCATCGCATTTACCTTATTTCGACTTCGTTTAAATCTTGCCCTGAGAATTGCATTTTGTGGGGCACGTTTTGCTCGAGCCCAAAGAATATCTTTTTGTTTAATGGCGACAAGGATTTCTTTTGTCATCCATTTTTCATTAGAGTTTGTTTGCCTTACCTTAAATATTCGCGTCGCAGTTTTCTTGAATTCATCGAGCAAGGTTACGAACTTTTTTACATGTTACTGGGAGATGTAATACATATAATGTTGTGCCAGTCGTACTGCGCGATTTCCCTATTAAGTGCCCTCGGATCAATGACTGAAATAGTTGTTTTGCTCGCGACTGTGCGCACATGTGAAGACTTCGGTGAGAAAGAGCATGCAACAAAATAATGGTCAACAAGTTTAGTTTCAATTACAGCAAAGAGTGTTTGAAAATAGTGAATGCGTACATTGATGTGATCTAAGCAAGAAGTCACGAGCTTACTGGACAAAAACTTCTTCACGGGTAGCTTTGGAAACTGCACAGCCTAGACACCATTTGGATAATACATATAAATCGTCCCCAGTTAGTGGCAAGTTGGGGCTTAATGTGTCAATGTTTATATCACCTGTCATTCATATGTTGTTACCAGACAACAGGAAAGAAATGGCCACATTTAGTTCTTGCAGAAATATGCGCCCATTAGAGCAAGGTGCGCTGTACACCGCTATCAACACAAGAGATAGTAATGGGGAACATAACCGCAATGTGACTATACTTGAGCTTGAGTGAAAGAAAAGGTTATTTCGGAAACCAACCACGTGTTTTTGATAAATACAGCTATGCCTCCCCCTTTTGCAATGGGGCGTCAGTAAGAATAAACTTGATAACCAGGAAGTGTGTAGTTGCAAAGGGTGCCTGAAGGAATACTTATCTCGGTTAACACAAAAACATCATATAAAGTCCTATACGATGAAGTTAAAGCCAAGAACTGGTCCCAGTATTTTCTAATGCTTCGATTATTGACGTGGCAAAGTGGAACCGAACTACTATCACACCTAAAAAACTCTCACTGCCGATAAAGATTTAGAAACTAGGAAGTGGTATTTATCCATTTTTATACGATGAAGTCAAGGTCCGTTTTTGAATCGATATGAACGATGAGGCGACCTTCCTCTTTCCTAGCGAGCACCCTGCCGTTCCTAGTCAACACAAACTTGAAACCTTTTTCTTCACCATTAAGCCTAGCCAAACGGAAGAGCTGTTTATTAGCGCGAGTCACGTTTTCGTTGATGTAGAGGCGAGGGAACGTGTCCTCTTCTACCTGCTCAGGAAGCTTTGTGCGCGCGCCGATCCACTGTTCGTTTGAGCTAACTTTGTGCACTTGCACAAGAACGGGCGGTGTTTTATTAGGACCACTAGGCAGACGGTGCACAGCTGCGATATCAGTTCAACTGAAGTTAGTCAGGTCAAGTTTCAGAGCTAGCTCGTACACAATAGAAGACAAGACAAGACAAGACAGGAAGGGGTGCATTTTGTTTCGTGAAGGACCGCTGTAGCGCAGATAGCGCCACCTCGGAGGTCAGCCCGTTCACCAGCAGCTGCGCCCTCGTGGTGATGGTGTTTGCGGCCACGCAGGTATAAGAGAGGCTTTAACACGAGAACCAAGGTGTCTTCCGAAGGTGTTCTTACAGGCGGCACTTGCAGGGAAAGCGAAGCGCTATGACTGGAAGCCACGTTTTGTACGAGCTACCCCGCAGGGGTAGCGTCACCCTATTTTGGCTGTCGGCCCTCTCCATTATAATAGCACAGACTGGCGGCAGCTGTGCACAGCTATAGAGTTTTTCCGCGCGGGTGTGCCTACGTAAGCCAGTAATTACAATCTGTCTGCCGTGATGTGAGATCTCCAATCGGTCATATGGTGCCTTTGAAAAGAAAAGCATGTAGCACCGTATGCACCTTCGAAGTCAGCCTGGCTTGCGGAGGGGTTCAGAGGACCTGTGTTGTCACACTGCTGAAGCGGCCTTCAATTTTCTTAATTATGTGAAGCTGGTTCTTCCAAATGTATCTGATCTGCCGTATGAACTCGGTAGCCGCTCCGTCGAGGGGCCCGTCACGTATTCAGATCCATCTGTCTACAGCCCGCTCGATGGGTTGACAATTCGGCGTTAATTGTATTTGTGCTTGCCGGTGTTCGAGTGCTTCATTAACAAGGTATTTCGTCTTTTCAGGAGACACACCCATTCAAGTCCCTGGGAAACACCCATCAACAGCCTCAATTCCACGCCTAATTGCGTTCATTTCGTCACGCGTGTTCATCGTGGTAGGTCGGGTGTCAACACAGATGATGATCTCATCAGCATACATAGTGTGCTGCAGGGGTGTGGAATGTGGCGAAGTTCTTTGGCTAAGTGTCGCATCACCAGGTTAAACGTCGTAGGCGACAGAATGGCTCCTTGTGGTACACCAATCGTATAGGCGAAGACACGGGGATTGCTGAGATCTGTTCTAATTTCAATAGTCTGGAAGATCAAAAAGCTCTCTACGAAGTTAATGATGCGTGTAGCCGAACCACAGTCCTGGGGAGATTCGATAACGGCGCTGTGTCGAAAGGTGTCGAAAGCCGTTCGAGGTCGACTGCCGCCAACACAGCGATCAGTTTCGCTCCACGTCCGCTGTTCTGGCCGGTCAAGCCACGGAGAAGCAAAAGGCTGTCCTGGGTGCAAAGCGAGGTCAAAACTCAGTTTGTGTTGAGTCGTAGTACGGCTCTGCGCCTCCGTGCTCAAGAATAAAGCATAACCTGGTTAGAACAATGCGCTCAAGTTGCTTGCAAAACGTGAATATCAGCGAGATGCGTCGCATGTAGTTACGCTGTACATCGGTTTTCCTGTATTGGGAATAGGCTGATAGTTCCAACAAAGCTGCATTTGTCGCCTTAATTGAGGATCTAAAGCTTTTGCCATGTAATGGCATGTATTGCGGGGGTGCTCCTCACATGGATCGCTGAATCGCCATTGCCGTTTTGTGCAGAGTGAACGTGTGCATTTTGGGCCACAACTGATTTTGGCTGAGGCCACTTATACGTAGTCGGTGACGGAACAACGCTGGGTAGCGGTAAAATGGTGTGAGCCGTAGCTTCCTCGATTTCAGCCGAGGAAAGGCTGGTTGCCGGATAAATGTTCCAGCACGTATGAAATGCTTTGGTCTTCCTCTTCAGGGCACATAATGTGTTGCGTAGCTTGTTCGAACAAGTCTTTTGGATGAAGGTGCCGCAGTGATCGAGCCACTCTGATCTTACGAGTATTTCAGCATACTCCCTTGATTGAGCTGCGTTGTTTCGTACCCTGGGATGTTCCTTTAGGGGGCCTTTTGTTGGTCAGGTAGTGAGTGCATACTTGTACCCTCATATTCCACATATGGATAAGGTGCGTGTCCGATAGAGGCATATCTTCACTCACTTGGAGTTCGCGTGCCAACTCTTGAACTGCGCGCTCCTAGTATTTAGTGATTGGAAGTTCGTAGCATCCTCGGGCTGTCTGAGTCTTCGTGCGTTAATATGCAGCCATTAGGGGTAATCCTCCAAGCGAATAGGATGTATTCCGACGCGCGGCTGTCCAACGAGGCCGTCGGCTGCCCATGTGAGATCTACGGTGGTATCGCCCGGCCTCACATCATGTCCACGCTTCGTGCGGTATTCCAAGTCGTTGATAAGTGGGGGTGAGCAACTTCCGTATTCTGAAATTTGCTGCCGTATGCGTCCACGGGGCTGTAGCCTTAGTCTGGGTGCTGGGCATTGAAGCCTTCTTCCACAAGGAGGTGGTCTGCTGGATACTGTTTTCTCATACCGAGCATCCATTGGAACCCGTTATTGCCGCCTTGATACCCGCGACGGCTGCAGCTGAGTTCAGGAAGCGCGTAGCCTATTCTTTTTACTCATTGCTTCTGTTGGTCCGCGGTGAATTTTGTGTAGCCGCGGAAGCGGTACTCGTAGAGACGAGTAAAGAAGCGCAAGTATACTCCTTGCCCACATCTCTTGACTACACAGTCCTACCAAAATAAGTCAAAATAGCCTCTTTCGTCTAAATATCTATGGCCCTCCGGCGGCCGGCCAAGGGGAGATTGACCGCTTCTTCAAAACAGTGAACCAGTGCCCCAGAGTTCAGTTTTTGGTACTAACAGGAGATTTTAATGCGCAACACACAAATTGGGGCTATTATAGAGAGAACAAAAAAGAACTACAACTTTACGATAACATACGAGCTAATATCTTGTACTTGTGCAATCCCCCAGACACTCCAAGCATGGTTGGAAATACTGTCTCTCGTGACACTACCCCAGATCTTACTGTAACACATGGAGTTACAGATCCAACATGGGAATGTCTCTTTGAAAGGCTGGGCAGTGACCTTTACATTATTCAATTGCAAATTTCAAACTGTTACACTGTATCACGAAATATTGGCTCTGCCCGCATAACTGATTGACAGAAATTTCGCGAATCGGCACCAACCGGTCCCATTCAAGGCATCTAAGAATGAGCACAAAGGTTGGTAGAGATTTTCCAAAAACAAATGAAAGAATTGTCTGTCACGCAAGATTGCCCCGCTGTAGATGCACACCTCTTACATCTGTGGGAGGCCCGATGAGAGCTAACTAAGCGATGCAGAAAGCACAAAACAAATAGAAAAATACGTATCACAATAGCTAAAAACGCAGAAAGCAGCTGAGTACGCTAAAACCTGAAGGCAACAAAACTGGGCTCATTGCTCTACACCAACTGCCCTTCCTACCAGTCACTACGACACCTTTACTGGCAGTGACATCCCCCAGACCTAGCACCACATCTGCATTCCCGCATCGCTTCCTGGGAGGACTGGTTAAACCTGGGTCCTAGCATAGATGTCAAATCGACGCAACAACTTCTGGCAGCCCGCTACCTTCATGTTAGTGCGGAGCTCTAGGAGTTCTACAGACCAGATCTCCTAATGAAGAGACTGTAGCACGATGGCCCAGACTAGGGCTGTTTAGAAAATGAACTTTTCTCTATCTCTCTCTCTCTCTTTCTCTCTCTCTCTCTGTCTGACCGCAATTGCAGGGTACACTTGGTACCAATAGAACATGGCATCTCCTTTGATCCCTCATTGGGAAACAAGGAATCTAAATCATCCATAGGCCAACAATTAAACAGACTTATTCATAACTATCCGGGAACAGAGGCGGAACTCCTGCAGGGGGTTCAAAAGCCATGTAAAAACAACGCCCAACCTATGCTTCCTTTCCCACCGTAGAATGGCGCGCCGAAATAGAAGCCTCCCCACAAAACGCCACGCGGAACTCTGCACCTGGAAAGGAAAGAATTGCGAATAAGCTCCTCCGAAATCTCGACTCTGAAGCTTTATAAGCCCTTCTAAATTATATAAAAAATAATTGGGTAACAGGACAAATTCCTCCTCAGTGGAAACATGCCGATGTAACATTAATACCGAAACCTGGAAAGCCCTTAACAACAGGGAACTTGAGACGTATATCTCTTACATCCCGCATAGGAAAATGATTTGAACATATGGTCCAAAATTGTCTCTCCCCATTCATTGAAGACCATGGCCATTTTCCATACACTATGGATAAGTTTCTCTTGAACCTATTCATTCAGGACGCACTCATTCAAATTAAAGAAGACATTCTTGACCGGCTTCCCCAGAACCATTAGCGCTGCATCCTGGCCCTAGACATTAAATGTACTTTTGGCAACATCAGTCACCGCGCTATCTTTCAGTGCATTTCATTCATTGATTGTGGGGAGAGAGTGTACAACTACGTCGTCCTTCCTTACGAAACGCTCCCCGACCACTGGAATTTGGCAATCGCTGTCTGCCCCTTTCAAGACGATTGCTCGTGGTACCACACAGGGGTCTGCCATTTCGCCACTTTTGTTCAACCTTCCCTCCCCCTTCCCCTTCCCCCCCTACCCGAGCGATGGGAGATCTTGATGTCCAGCCCCGACCTGTCGACGCAGCAAGAGCTCACGTCCAGGGGCCAGGAGCTATTGGACTCATATGGGACTCGTGAATAGGGTTCCACCCCATCTGACGCCTGCGAGCGTCACCTGAAATGGGCTCAGCGAAAGTTGTTTCTCTCTCTCTCAACCTTGCCTTGAAGGACCCCCCACCACATTGGAAGATATTCCCCACCTCTGTGACTCCATCTACGCAGATGATCTCACCTTGAAAACCTCTACAGGACTCATGGGTGAGTAACAAGATGCACTTCAAGTCGCTATAGACAAAGCAGAAAGATACCTGCGAGAACGAGTTCTTCAATGTGAACCAGAGAAATCGGCACTTTTGACACTTAGTGCTGGCACCCCAAGACAAAACATGTACGCCGTCCTATACCCGGACCTATCCATAACATAGCAACCCGTCCTATCTGTGCCTCACGTGACAATTCTGTGACTCGTCCACAGAAATAGTTCTGGAATAGCACGTCGCACATCGTCGATATGGTTCAACGAACGTGCAACGGTAACAATAATACAAGCAGTACTTATAAGAAGAATCACCTATGAAACACAGTACTTGGTCCTTAAAACGAATGAAAAAGCCAGATTAAATAAAATTATTCGCCAAGCCTACAAGAGTGCAGTCGGGCTGACCTCGAAGACATGGATATGTAAATTATTGCAATTTGGTGTATATTGTGAGGAATTACAAGAAGCGCACCACACTTCTCAGATACAGAGAGAGCCTGAAGAAAACAACGACGTGGCGCGCCACTCTTCGCCGATTATACGATTCCACCGGTTAAAGATCAGAAAACAAGCATACCTTTGAACATTCGACAGCACATAAAAGTGGCCCCAATACCAAGAAATGTGCCTCTGTAGTCCATTAAGGCCAGAAGAAATGCCCGAGCGCGAGCAATGTTCGCCATACATGCAAACAACATAAATACCTGGTATGTCGACACAGCCCCTTATCCGCACCATCCCGAACACGTAACTATTGTAGTGAATGGTCGGGGACACGAAATCGCATCTTGCACAGTCAATAACAGAGCGATTGATACTGCCGAAGAAGCTGCGATAGCCCACGCCATAATCAGTGCCCAATAAGCAATCACCATACTTACAGACTCTCAGGCAGCGTGCAGACATTACAAGGTTGAATTTCTAAACTGGCACTTCATCTTCTTTTAACAAGACAGAGCATTCGCGAATTTCTAATAGTTTGGGTGCGAGGACATGAATCCCTTGAGGGGATTGAAGCGGCTCACGCCGCTGCCCGCGATTACGTCCACCGGGCCGTTTCTTTCTCGGGGCAGGCACAACCTTTTCCATCTAACCCGCAACCCTTGCGCTAAACAGATATCTTGGCAGACTACTGACACAAACGGCACAGTTTTCCCATTCCACAGCACCAACTCACAAGGGATAAGGCCCCAACGTTCAAACGACTTCAAACTAATATGCATCCACACCATACCCTTCTTCATGCCATTTATTCGGCCGACTATCCAGCCACCTGCCACTACTGCCCAGCGCCTGGTATCCTAACCATCAGGTGTGAGAGTGCCAAAAGACACCGTACCTTAAATCAGCCCAACTCCCTCTATACAACAGTAAACAGCGCTGTTGACCAGGTGGGACCCTGCGCTCCATCTTGACCTGATGTAAAGGGCCCGCGCAGCCAGCCGCAGCCACGGGATCCCAGAATAGGGATCCATCCCCTCCATTGTGCGGGTGCCCTAATAACGGCACCTCTTGTTGTTAATAAAGATTTGATTCATTAATTTATTTATGGCTTATCGTACAGCCGCAATCTCTTGAAAGCTACTGCAGTATTGAGCAGTGTCGGCTTGGCGTTCGAGAAGTTCCTGGTGCACAATAATGGCAGGCTGTGCCTTTAGGTGGTTCGACTGTTGTGGGAACAGGACACTACACTATTCGTCGGAAATATACACCGTTTTCGGAAATACCAGGTGCATCTATTCGAGTCGTTTGCAGCAGCAGTGTGATGCCGTAAAGGATAGTACGGACGAGCTAATTCAGCTCGCCCGTACCCGGCCGAAGGGAGCGGCAATTCCACTGTAAAAGGTCCGGCGGTGCCCACGCTCTCGACGCGTTACTGGTTTGTTGCGATGTACACGTCATGCTTCATCTATACATCATGTTGTCGAACTGGTGTCGTCGGAAACAAGGCTTGCTATGTGGCGCCTTGAGGAATGCATTGTGACAATGGCTGGATGACCTTCTGAAATAGATGGTCGAGTCGCTGCTCGTGTAGTTGCTGCTGTATCGCAAGGAGGTGGTCTACCCAAGCCGGAGGCTCCACCGCTGTTGCATTATCCTTTACGTTTTTGGTTGCTGCTGCTGGGGGTTGCCCCGTACCCACAGGAATGGCATAAATCGCCTGTGAATCCTGGTGGTTTGGTACTTGTGGTTGGGAGGCAATGCTCTTTGGTAGTTTGTTGGATTCGTTCTGACCGGTAGCATGCGGGTGTTACCGCTGGGCTTCAATCTTTCGATGCTCCAAATATTCGCTCCTTTCGGGGTTAGCATGAGCCGGTTTATCCTGGAAATTGCGCTGGCCATTGTCGTTGGCTCGTTCGCTGCTTCCCAGTGGCTGTATTCATTACACAGCTGGCCTATTTTTGCTCAAGTTGACGGAGCCGTTCATCATAAACAGCACGGTTATGATGACATTCAATCTGCAATTTCCTGCTGGGGGCGCTTGCATTCGCTGTCGTAATTCGCAAGCAGTCTGTCGTTCGGTTCTGTGTTTTCTTCGCTGTATGCTGCACCCGTGGAGGGTTTCATTTCAGTGGTGCTTACTGACTCCGCTCTCCAAAGGTTTCGCCGGGCCTGGAATTGACACCTTGACCGACCACTGCAGCAAGCAAGCCAATAAACGTCCGAAGAACCAGTGTGTCGAACCAAAAATCACCGGTTTGGGTCCGGTTCGGGTTCGGCTTTATTTCGGTCTAGTTCAGCCTAATCCGGCCCAATTTATTCATATCCACTTCCGGTCGGACTAAATCTTAAGCCGAACCGGTTCCCGAACCCGTTGAGTGAGTTAAGTATTACCGCAGTGCGAAATAACTTTTAGTTGGTCAAACCGACCGTGAAAAGAAAATAACAACCTTATGTATTTAAAGTACTGCTTGTCGTAATAAAACCTGGTTGTGAGAAATTATGCCTGATAACAAGACAAGCAGGAGGAGTAGTGGGGACTAACCAGCTACTTTTTCACACAGCCGTTACGTTGGCTTACGCGGGCTACTTAAAGCAACCCCCAATGGCCATCTTATCTGTGGGTAATACTTCCTCCCGCTTCCTTGTTTTGTTCCCCCTGAAATATTCTAAAACCTTCTCCCTGAAACAGGACATCACCCGGAATGTTGAAATCGTAGAGATATTCCTGCGTCCCGCGAGTTTACGGACGTTTTTTTATAACAGCGACGTACTTTTCCCTCAGTTGTAGCATGTGAAACAATCCTACGGCAGCCACGTGAACGCTTTAAATGAGTTTGACAGTTGTCCACCTAGGTAAGTTTGCCAGCAGTCGCCTTCCCGAGGATGTGCGTGAACGTTTGTTAAAAGGAAGCTTTAGTATGTGCTCAGTAACTCATCAGTGCTTTAATCACTAGAACGCTATTAAGGTTGTGTTCGTTAGCGTGAGTGCATCTCAGTTCCGTCTGACTACCGCCCTTGTTATACGTGGCGAAATGGTATGGCAGAATATGAGGTTACAAACAGAAAGGGTGTTTGATGCTGCAGCAAAAGATTAAACTTTTTTGTGTTTACTTTGTCGACAGCAGTGCTCACCTCCGCAATGAGTAGCAGTATGAGCAGAGTAGTAAGTTCGACTATTTATATAAAGTGCATCTTCTGAAACAAAGAGTTCTGAAAGAGAATAAAACAGCACAACAAGCAGATAGGATGAACGATGGGCAAATGGGGCAGTGCGGGACAAACGCGGTTTTCAGCGGGTGTCATCTGCTTTGGGCAGTTTTTGTCTCCCAAGAGAAAAGACAGTTGCTGCAAGGTAGGAAGGAAGGAAGGAAGAAAGACTTTGTTGAGTGCCTGCAACAGACACAGTGTGTACACTGCGCCCGGACGTAGCCACTCGCCGATCCCGACGTCACCCCTACTCGGACCACACCTTCGCTACTTCCTACGGAGTTGGACGCCGCTGCCCCATAAGGGAGGGCGTCACCCCGCAGCTTTCGCTCCGGTGCTGCTTTTCGAGGGCCGCCAGGACCTGCTGGATGGCTGATAGTTGGGTGTCCTTGTCACAACTGCGCACTGCTTCTTGGATCCATGGCGGTAGGTCTGGCCTGGTTGCCGCCTCGTTAGGTCGCACTTCACAGTCCCAGAGTCAGTGGGCGGTCGAGGCCCTAGAATTGTTACATAACACGCACATGTCGTCCGTATAGAGTTCTGGCTGTATGTGCTTCATGACGACCGGGGTCATCAGTGAATTCGTCTGCAGCTGTCTGAACGTAGACGCTTCCTCCCTGTTTAGGTCGGGGTGAGGCGGTGCCAGCACCCTCCTACAATTTCTTTTGTCTCGGTCCACCCCTCTGCAGACGACTCAACTGCTGCCGCGCGGCCAGCTAATCCTCGCGCGACTGCGTTCGCCGTCTCGTTGTGGTTGGTGGCGAGTTCCGATACCTCGTTTTCCGCATGGGCGGGAAACCACTTGATTGTCAGCTTGCGTCCATCGGTGTTCACCCGCTCGAGCACCCGCACCGCTTCACAGTACAGCCAACCCATTGCGAAATTGCGCACTGCACTCTTTGAGTCGCTAAGCACCGTCGTCGTCTCTGGGTCCGCGATGGCCAGGGCGATGGCCAGCTCTTCTGCTCGCTGCGCGTCCCTCGTGACAATGCTCGCGGCGTTCACCGTGACTCCCGTCTTCCCATCTATCACTACCGCCGCGAAGCACCGGCGGTCGCCGTACTCTGCGGCGTCGACAAATCTGGTGCCCGGAACGTTCAGGTGATGTTCCAACACAGCCTTCGCTCTGGCCCCTCTCCTGTCCGCGTTGTGGGTGGGATCCATGTTCTTTGGTAACGGGTACACTCGGACGGCGTTCCGGACTGCCGCCGGTACTTCGCGCTCTTCCTGCTTGCCGAGGCTCTGAGGGTCGGCCACCGTCTTCATTCCGAGGTGGGCGAGAATGGTCCTCCCCGTTCGCGAACCCTTGAGCCGCTCTATTTGGCCGACCCGCTGGGTTTCCATGATCTCCTCTAGCGTATTATGTATTCCCAGCTGGAAGAGCTTCTCCGTGCACGCGCTGTCGAGCACGCCTATGGCTGCCTTGTACGCCTTCCTCATGGCCGCGTTGAGGCGGTTGCGCTCCTGAAGCAACCAGTTGTGGAAGGACGTCGCGTAGGCGACGTGGCTTATCGCGAAGGGCTGGATAAGTCTGAGCAGGCTGTCCTCCCTCATTCCGGATCTTCTGTTCGCCACTCGCCTGATCAGCTGCGTTGCGGCCGCTACCTTGCCTACCAGTCGGGAGACCGTGTCGTTGTTCTGGCGGTTGCGCTCGATCAGGAACCCCAGCACCCTGATCTTGGCTACCTTCGGGATCGTACCTGTCAGCTTGCTGACAGGTACGATCTTGCCCGTTGCTCGTGCGCAGGCTGATGTCGCTCTCCTGCTTGGGTCTGGATTTCGGCGGGATTATCAGTAACTCCGACTTGTTCGGGGAACAGATAAGGCCCGTGCCCATCAACTGGTCTTCTATGGCGTCCACCGCCTGTTGCAGGGAAGACTCAACGTGTTCGTCGCATCCGCCCGGCACCCACAGCGTGATGTCGTCCGCATGTATGGTGTGACGGACTTCGGGTATGGCTTCCAAGCGCCTCGCGACTGCGATCATAACAAGGTTGAATAGCAGCGGCGATATAACCGATCGCTGGGGTGTGCCCACGCTTCCTATCTTCCGCTCGTCCAGAGAGTGGTCTCCCGCTTGAATCTTGGCCGTGCGTCCAGAGAGGAAGTCGCGCACGTAGTTGTACGTGCGCTCCCCCATCCGCAATGAGCCGACTTGGGACAGGATGGCCGATGCACTTTTGCAAGAGGAAATAATGAGCACCGCACTCTGCGCGTTTCCTTTCTTAGTCTATTATCTTTGTTCGAATCCGCTACAAAAACGCGAAGTCGCTCGCCCCAGGCTACCTGAAACACTGAAGGTTGTATCAGGCACCAACCCACACACTGTATTCGCAGTGATGACCCGCTTGATAAGAAAGGACCAATGAAGTGTGGTATAGAGCAAAATATACCTTTTGGTGCCTGCTTGTTTGATGTCTGAAGGCCGAAAAAAAGGAGCTGAAAATGGTCGTCTGGTAACTCGGCGAGGAATACTCTAAAACCACGCGGTTTTCCCCTTCTCTTCAACTTTTCTCCTCGAAACCCATTTCCCCTCAAATATTGCATATTTGGCTTCGCGAAGTGGATTTTGCGCTATGAGGAACACGGTACATTGCAAGCAGGCAGAACCCAACTGGCGATCTTAAACATCTTAAACAACTGGCGATCTGAAAAAGAAGCTGGTCCCGCACAGGATTCCAAGCTGCCGAAAAGCGAGGCATACGAAGCCTCCAGGACAACAGTGATGTAATAGTACTTCCCGCCGACAAAGGGAATGTCGCCGTACTTCTAAACCGGGTCGACTACAGTACGAAAACGATGTGTCTACTGAACGACAGCCAAACGTACGTGGGTTTGCCCAAGGACCCCATAACAAGCGTGCAAAGTAAACTTCAAGGACTTTGCTGAACTTTTCAAGCTAGTGCCTCCGGAACAAAAGAAGCACTATTAACGACTTCTATGCCCAAACAGTTCATTCACCGCCATTTACGGCGTACCTATGATACACAAGCAAGGATGTCCTCTGCGCCCAATAGTAGACTTTACAAGGTCACCACTGTACCGCCTTTCTGGATACCTGCACCCAGTGCTCAGTCCCTTAGTGGGCAAAACATCGACGCATATCTAAAACGGATCCGACTTTGTTGAGAGAGTGCGATACGTGAACTTGAGCCCCGACGACGCTATGGTGTCCTTTGACGTGACATTCCTCTTTACCAGCGTCATTGCCGACCTTGCTGCGACCGTATGCCGGGATGCTTTGAATCGTGACAGCACACTCGCCGACTGCACCCCCTTTGACGTGCCTGAGCTGTGCAAGCTGATCGACTTCTGTTTCAGCAACACGTACTTCACGTACTGCAACAAGGTCTACAAGCAGGCCCGCGGCACGGCAATGGGAGCTTCAATATCGGTAACTACAGCTAACATTGTGATGGAGGTCACAGAAGAAAAATCCAGTATCCAGTATCCAGTACCCAGTTCACTGATGCCTGCCCTTTCTTGACGTTTTCGCATTTTCTGTGCACAGGAAGACGACCCACACAGGCCAGCACCCTAACTTCGCCTCCTGCTACCCCGTTGGCCACAAGACATCTGTGGTTCCCCCTTGGTAATCGGCGCTAAGCGCGTCTGCACCGGTGAGGAACAACTAGAAAAAGAACTAAAAAAAGATACAAGATATATCTCAGAACGGGTACCTGCGAAAATTCATCAAGAAAATCGAACAGCGAATTTCGTCTCCTTCCGAAGATGCACCGAGGCGAACACTCCACTCCAGGGCGGTAATCCCTTACGTCGCCGTCGTCAGTGAAGCCCTTTCCAGGGTATTTTCCAGTTATGACTTGTGGTTTGCTAACGTGCCCTACGCAAAACTACGTGGCAAGCTAGTGAATGTGAAGGACAATCTCCCAATGGTACCCTGGTGTCATTTACAAGATCCTGTGTGGCGACTGCGCCGGCGTATACGTTGGTGAAACTGGAAAGGTCCCGAGACGCCTCAAGAAACACCAGCTTGACGTAAACAAAAAGAACGTCCCCGCAAATGCACTCGCGGAGCACATGGAAGCTCATAATCACAATATTGACTGGGAAGGTGCCACAATCATGGCAAAAGAAAGAAACGCAACAGCCGGGCTCCTCGTTGAATCGCTTGTTATTCAAACGACATCAGATACCATCAACCGGACAGAGAGCAATATCCCCGGTATCTAGGCACGACCATTACGACGCATTTTTAAAGCATGAAAACCGGACGACGTCTTGCCTCGCCTCATTGTGATCAATGATTCTGTAGCGGATCCGAAGCGTCAATTTTACTCTTTTGACCTGGTCAATCACCGCAACTTTGTTACGACCTTAAACATGCATCGAAATTGCGGCCCCTCTGGAAGTTTGCGTTGTTCGTCGATAACAGAAAAACGGCAACCGGTTGGGATGGTTGAGCCCGCCTTCCTGTGGTAAGCAGCCAACTGCTGAGTCACCGAGAAGCTTTTGAAATGAGTACTTATTGAGTATTTACGCTTTGCAGGTCTTCTGCTTGTCTAATAAAAATGATTAAATACAACAAGCTTACACTTTCGGGTGTTAACTTTCGCTGTTTTCGAGGGCAGCAATCTTGCACCTGCATTTTGATCACACAGTCGCGGCGTGGGAAACGCAATATTCGCGTTTCATGTCATCCGCAGGCTGCCGAGATTATCAAATTTCGTTTGCTAAGCCTTACTCTTGATCGTCCTACCAGCAGCAGCTTACTATTGCAACCTTGATGCGCATCGCATGCCTTTCCTTCTGTTGAAACGACAAAGAGTGTGCGAATAGTGCTGTGACTGATCACAAGAAAAATTGCGTGAGAAGTTTCGAATTTGATGGTGTGAAGAGGAAAGCGCTTACTGACTTTGATTGCACGTTATCGAGGATGGATGGTTCAACCGTCATGTTGTGAGCCGGTCAGCATTTTTTCTCTTCTTGGTTCAGTTACGGTTAGGGTTCCGTGTTGATAATACAACGGTTCAGGTTCGAATTCAGTTCCGGCAAAAATACCGGTTTGCTTCCGCTTCGAGAACCCGCAGGCAAACAAAATCAAGCACACCTCCCCTAACGATAGCGATGGTTGAACGTAGACTTCTTCCGATGGGTAAGTAGATTCGCCAATCCCACACCTGGGGTAGGCGCTACTCCGGAGGTATGCGGCACTTTTCTGTAATAACCATAGGAACTGTAGGGTATGCATTCCGTGGACGTAATATTTGCGTTTGTGGTCTAAGGCGCCATTACTTCCTTATGCTGTGCGTACTATGTACTTTTTCGAATGGGTGCCGGGTCTATGTGCTTAACCTAGAAATGTTACGTTAGCACTAACATCTTAAACCTGAAAATGAGACGTTAGGGCTAACCCACCGCGGCTAAACGGCTTACAGCTTGGAGAGCAAGGTCATTCTCATAGTACCTCAAAGTTTGTGTAAGGGCTGTCCACATTCAGCCCAGAACATGATGTTTGGCCGATATAATGCGCGCCGTCGGAAGCCTGCGTCACCAACGTCTGCTCCACATCGACCTTTAGCGTATGCCGTCATAGAAGTGTGGCGAAGCTTCGCAGGCAAGCGTTTACTTTTTTCTATACTTTCCCCGGGATCATATTCATCGCAAGGGAAAGTTGTCGTGTTTGCAGTGCGTTTCTGCGTACGGGAATCATCAGCCTCGCTTTAATATTTGAATCGTGCGGTCTGTGAGGCACCTGAAGGAGACGGCGCGGGGTTAAAAAACAGAAAATCCGGCCAAACAGAACGCTGACTGTGGGGAACCTGCAGGAAGTGTTGCCAGCTAGCTTGTGGAAGTTATACGCACGGAAACGCGAAACCCAAAACGTAGAAAGAAACGCGAGCAGAACGTAGTAGTAAACGAGTGGCTAAGAAGTGTTTTTTCCTTCCGCCTTGAAACGTCTGAGCTGAAATCAAATAAGTAGATCTATGGGCCCTGAGGACACATTTATGGAAACGGTTTGTGTCACTAGAACGGCTTTTTGAGACTGATCAAGCAGCTATTTCCCATGGGGTCGTCGCTATTCATTTTCAGTTATGTCTTACTCCGCAGTTTTCCCATTAAATTTTTAGCCATCCGGCATTTTGTGATAGCAATCTTCATAATTGTGGAAACACAAGGCGGTATTCCAAAAAATTCCCTGAATTCACCTGTCACTATTCCACTTTATTGCATTGACGGGGCTTTATTTTCACGTTGCGATCACTTATGCAACATTCAGCCGTCATGGTAAAATTATTACGGCCAGATACACATCAGATCAAGAAGGCGCCTTCTTGAAGGGCTGGTAGTGCGGAAATCGTTGATAACGTCCGCAGCCTCACAGGAGGCAGAAAAGTTGCTCGTGCCCTCTAAGAGCCTGCAGGTCTGAAAAAATGTGAATTATGAAGCAGAAATATTTGGCTGCAATAAAAAGTGTTTTTGGGGAACCTGGAGCTGCGAACAGGCTCAACAAATTGTGTGTTCGTGTCGATCACGCTGTAGAAGACTGAGCGAATCCACAAAGATTTTGTATAGGGGCACAAAATTTTAATATCAGCGCATTCTAAGTCGCTGAAGGACTTAAAAGTAGTTTCGAGAGAGGGGGTTTATTTTCAGACAGAACAGTATTCTTTAAAGCATGGCCGGAAATCTCCACTACGCATCGTGTTGGCATCACTGCGGTGCTTAAGAAGTTTCTTTTGGCGACTGTGACAGCCATCTTGCCTCATCTCTATATAAGTGGGTGGTTCATTATAATACCCCAAACAGACACAAAATGTCATAATTGGCTATTTCATGTTCTTCGACACTGTGAAAATATTACCATCTACGACCTTGGTGGATCACTTCAAGGCTGTGGGTTCCTCATGATTTGCTACCTTGAGGTGGACTTGGTCACACGCAGCATGTTGGAGGCACAGAAATTACTCTTGGAAGGAGAGAGAATTGGCATACAAGTGAGGCGACTGTGACTTTGGCAGGAAGAGGCTGCAGCTTTACTGTGTGTTACGCGCGCCTCGACAGTCATACACATTGGACGTAGCTTCCGAATTAGCAGCCGGGCGATTACTCGGTCAACGATACCGCGAAACAGCGTCTTGCGTTTGCTTGTTCTAATAAGAACACACGCGTTTTCTCATTATTATTTTCGAGGACTCCCTTGAAAGCATATAAAAACCTAATAGTCAAGTTGTGGAGCTTCTGTTTTTGTATCGTCTAGGCCAAGCAATCGACGCTTAATTATTACCTACTTACAACCATCTTTTGGATAGCGGGTGCTGCTTTGTCAGCTTCGTAATTACATTTCCTAGAATGACATTTCCTAGAGATTGAGTGCTTTGGTTAACGCCCAGTCACCTATTATTGCTCTAATCCCTGGAAAGTATTTTAGATAGCAAATGCAGTTGCGTCAGTCACAATATCTGTTCCGCCTGACCACCGCCCTCATGATACATGGCGAAATTGTATAGTACATTATAAGATTACAAACCGAAATGGTTATTTGAGTTTGAAGCACAAGATGGAACTCTTTTGGGAAGACGCTGTTTAATTTGTCAACAACAGTGCTGCCCCTCAGTTAGGAAGAATAGGAGCAGCTGAGTAGCAAGTTCGACTATTCAGATATGGGCAATTTTACACTTTCGAGGTCTGACTTCGAGGCTCTGATTGACCAGCATCCCGAACCATGCATTCTGACAGGCGAACCTAATGCACACAGTTCTCTTTGAGACTCTTGTCCCACGGACGCCTGAGGTCGCCTGATAGACAAGTGTCTAACATCATCTGGAGCATGCCTTTTTAACACAAACCAGCCAACATACCGTAACGTACACCTCTGTACATACGTCTTGATTTGGCTATTGGTTTTGCAGTTCTCTTTTCATGTCTTGAGTGGAGTGTTGCAATGAACCAATTGGTAGTGACCACTTTCCCACCTTACTAACAGATTTAGGTAAAAGCCCACGCAGTCCATTTCCCCAGAAATGGTCCAATGAAGCGAGAGCTAGCTGGAATACATTTGCAGAGACATAAACTACACTACACATCCATAAGACACCTACACGTTCAAGATGCAACCCAGCTACACACGGCCCACATCCTCGACGCGGACGAAAAGTCCATTCCCCACTCCTATGGTGCCCTGCGGAATCAGAGAAGGCCATAGTAAAATGATGACTGTAGGTGGGTGCGAAGGGCCCCGAACAAGGCGTGGGGTATCCTTCGTCGGTACCCAAAGTCGGATAACCTCCTTTATTTCTAAAGGGCAAAGGCGTTAGGAAAACGAATGCGCCGCGAGGCAAAACGAAATAAGTGGCACCTCATGAAATAACATCAATAAACGCCTACACAGAGTCACAAAAGTATGGATGCAAATATGAAAACTTAAACGATAACAAACACACAGCCTGCCTCTAGTAAATACAACCGGGGACACACTCGAAGACCAGTATGACACACTCGCACATTTCCAACACGTGTGTAGTTTTGCACACTACATAAACCCAAACGTTCGGCCGAAAAGAACTCTTTACTAGATAACTGCAACTCGACCTCCTACTATATTCCGATGTTTCACTTCCTGAGCTGAGGGCTGCTTTGACCACTAGTAAACCCTCTGCACCAGGCCCAGATAACATCACATATAATTGGCACAGCACTTACACACAGAAACTCTTGTAACTATCCTTCACCTTTACAAGATATGACTTTCGTGGCACATTCCATTTTTTTGGAGGGAGGCCAAGGTTGTAACATTCCTGAAAAAGGGTAGTGACCCTCCCTCTACGGCTTGCTATCAACCCATTGCCCTGACTAGATGCTGTGCAAACTTCTCGAGAAGATGATAAACCGGAGGCTCTTGTACATTTTGGAGTACAACGGTCTTGTAGAAAGCTGCCATGCAAGCATCAGGGCTGCATGATCCACAAACGATATACTTGTCTCACTACAGTCATACATCTGGGATGTGTTCGTTCTGGGATGCATTTGTGCACTGTCAAAGGTTCATGTGCAAGAAAATGGCATGCCGAAAGGTGGCTTTTGAGCTGCACTCTTTCCATACTTAAGATAAACTCTCTTGGAAAGGCATTGCCCCAAACAATTTCTTATTCAATGTATGTAGACGATGTCCAGATATCCTATAAATGATGTATGATGTCAGTCTGCGATCGTCAAGCCCAGCTTGGCGTCAAGAAACTTGCCAGCTGCGCAGACAAGAATGGTTTTAAACTTCATCCTTGAAAGAGATTTTTTGTAGTGTTCTAATGGAAGCGTGGGGTCCACCAAGACCCAAACATCACTCTTAACGACGTGTGGATTCCTGTGAACAACGAGCAGAAGTTATAGGAATTTTGTATAACGACAAACTTACTCTAATTCTGCATATCAAGCAGCTTAAATGCAAATGCTTAAAAACAGTGAACATTTTTAAGGTCCCCTAAAACCAATTCTATGGGGCCGACAAACAACTTCTGCTGCATCTTTACACCGCCTTGGTAGGGTCTCGGCTTGACTACAGCCGTATGAAGTATGGGTCGGCGACAAACACAGCGCTGGAAATGTTTGACCAACTGCTGCATCTTGGCCTTCGCCTCTCATGCGGCGCTTTCCGCACTAGACCTGTCGAGAGTCTGTATGTCGAGTGTGATAGATGGTGCCTACGGGATCAGCGGGAGTATGTTGACTTCCTGTTCACCTTAGATTGTGTCTCTCACAAACCATCCTCTTAATCCTATCACGAACGATGCAGCAAACTTACAACTATTATTTACAGGTCGTCTATTTCCTTACCTTTATCTCTCACAGCCACCCTTTCAGACACGCACAATACACCCACCCATAATTTCGTTCAACCATAGTATCCACGTCCTGTATCATGCGACCTCTCATTTGCGCAAGTAGAGAAAAACACGGTACCCCGAAACGTGATTTTAGAGCACTTCCTTTTCCTGCAGGACAAGTAGAGGTGCGCAGAAATGTTCCGCAATGGGTCCAGAAGTGCTTCTACTGTCTCTTGTGCAGCGCACGGACCAAACTTTAGCATCAGCAAGACGAGGAATTTTCATAACAGTATTTACATGGCAGAAGCGTGTGGCGTCTTACTCGTTACAAATCGCATCATCGAACATAAAATTCCCAAATCCATCCCTAAGCGTTATGCAGGCACTGGCATCAGGAAGGTCATCTGAAAACAATGTGATCAACTGAAAACAATGTGATCAATGTTCTTTTAAAGGTTCGAACGGCTGCATAAGATTTAAATCTTGAAATGACTTCATACTGGGTTCCAGGGCACCGTGAAAACCATGGCAATGAGGGCGCTGAGCAAATGGCTGGTGCTCCGGCTCTCATCACTCCAGTTGGCATAATAACAATACCTTACACCGAACTAAGGACACACATCAGGTGACATCTTCGTAACACATGGCAATTACACTGCAGTCAACAAGCAGACAACAACCAACGTGTACTAAAACTGCAACTTGGAACCAACACAACTGACTCACACAACAGGTACACCGGAGTCACTCTGCCTATGACACGGATAGGCCACACACATGTAACGCACTCACACCTGCTCACAGGATTTTCGAGACCCATGTGTAGCAGGTGTGGAAAGGAGCTATCCGTAGTCGACACACTAATCACATTCAAGGCACTTGACACAACAAGAAGCACACATTTCCCGGAACTGTACAGATGACATATTTCATTGCACCTGTCATATGTGTTAGCCGACGAACCAATGTTATCGGTCCAACGTGTTCTTAAGTTTTTAGCAGAGATGAATTTTCGCAGCTTTTGCCTTGCCACGCACGATCATCCTGGACATATACACCAGTGATCTAAATTGCCATTTTTTACGTGTCACTTATACTTGTACTCACAGGTCTTAGTATTCACTTACATCACTCACTAAATAACGCGTTCTTGGCGCTCTTTGCCCTTGTTGGCCTTGCACCATTAAAGACAAACTATCATCATCATCAGAAAGGATGAACGCTTGGCACATGGGACAGTTCGGGACTCGCTTGTTTCTCAACGTGTGTCTTTATGCTGTTTTTTTTTTCAAGACAAAATATGTAGTTCTGCAAGGTTGGGCGTTACACTTGTTTCAAAAAGCGCAAAGTCTGTGCCGTACACTGACAGTTTTCGCTGCTAATCGAATATCATTGAATCCACAAACGAAACGCGAACTTTGGCGCCATACTGTGTCATATTGTCACGAAACCAAGGACGACGCAGTTGTTGTGAAGGAGAAACACGTTTATAGCAGCGAACGTGTGCTCCCCTAACAACTCAAAAGAATGCAGAGGCGGCGAAGCAGCGGTCAACAAAGTGGCTTGCGTCGGCGAGCGTCGCAGAATCGAATGCCGAGGCGTCTGCTCTGCAGGCTTTTTATCTTTCGGCACGAGTGTTTCTGGAACCGTCGATTCACAGCCAGAACATTGTAGATCACAGACGATTATACTGGGCTAGCGACGTCAGGGCGAAACAGTTTGCTTATCTGAATGTGATAGCCGGTGCGGCATAAAAATAAAGAATGGAAGACGCGCTTTGCTAGGAACGCAGATAACACAGCCGCGGGCGTGGCCCGGCAGTAAAAAACAAACAATAAATAAGCAAGCCCATACATGGTTCGCGGCATTACCCCCCCCCCCCTCTAAGAGTGCATCGACCCGATGTTAACATAAAAGACAGTCCGAACAAAGAACAATAACAACAAAAAATTCAGTCATCTTGCATAGTAAGGTTTCAAGCGAACCACGTGGACGACTTCGGGCCGCGTGCGTCGTCGTGATGTGCCGGAGTCACCATCGGGGATCACTTCGTAGGTAAGTTGGCCAACACGTCGTAGAATCTGGTAGGGTCCGAAATACCTTCGCAGGAGCTTCTCACTGAGTCCGCGTCGTCGGATGGGAGTCCAAACCCACACACGATCCCCTGGTTGGTACTCGGCGTCTCGGCGTCGGAGGTTGTAGCGGCCCGCATCCACCAGCTGCTGGTCCGTTATACGAACTCGAGCGAGCTGGCGGGCCTCCTCCGCACGTTGAAGATATCCGTGGACGTCGGCGTTGAGGTCGTCGTCTTCTACGTGCGGAAGCATGGCGTCGAGCATCGTAGTCGGCCTTCTACCGTAGACAAGCTCGAACGGCGTCAGCTGTGTCGTCTCCTGGATAGCCGTGTTGTACGCAAACGTGACATACGGGAGCACTTCGTCCCAAGTCTTATGTTCAACGTCAACGTACATTGACAGCATATCTGCGATTGTCTTGTTCAGACGTTCTGTTAGTCCGTTCGTTTGGGGGTGGTACGCCGTCGTTCTTCGGTGATCCGTGTTGCTGTAGCGTAATACTCCTTGCATCAGCTCCGCAGTAAATGCCGTTCCGCGGTCTGTGATTAGGACTTCCGGGGCTCCATGTCGCAGCACAACCTGGCTTATAAAGAACTTCGCCACTTCTTGTGCAGTCCCCCTCGGAAGAGCGGCGGTCTCTGCGTAGCGCGTCATGTAGTCTGTCGCTACGACAATCCACTTGTTCTGTGATCGTGACGTAGGGAACGGGCCTAAAAGGTCCATTCCAATCTGTTGAAACGGTCTCGATGGGACGGCGATCGGTTGCAGAAGTCCGGCGGGTCTTGTCGGCGGCGTTTTTCGTCGCTGGCAGTCACGGCAGCTCCGGACGTAGTGGGTGACGTCAGAGGTAAGGCCGGGCCAGTAGTACCTCGCCTTGATTTTTCCGATAGTGCGGGCTGTGCCCAGATGTCCGGAAGACGGGTCGTCGTGGCACGCTTCCAAAATTTCGTCACGAAGGTCCGCGGGGATGACGAGAAGGTAATTCGCTCTTGTTCCGGGGCTGAAATTCTTCTTCACAAGGACGGAGTTTCTCAGGCTGAATGCTGGTAAACTGCGTTTGAAGGTCCTAGGAACGGCAACGTTGCATCCCTCGAGGTACTCGATTATGACGCGTAATGCGGGGTCGGCACGCTGCTGGGCGGCTAGGTCGCTCTCCGTCACGATCCCGAAGAACGCGCTGTCTTCATCAGAGTCTTGTGGTGGTGGGTCGACGGGGGCTCCCCTCACAACTCAAAAGAATACAGAGGCGGCGAAGCAGCGGTCAACAAAGTGACTTGCACAGGCGAGTGTCGTCGAATCGAATGCCCCGACGTCCGCACTGCAGGCTTTTTATCTTTTGGCGCGCGTGGTTCTCGAGACGTCCGCACTGCAGGCTTTTTATCTTTTGGCGCGCGTGGTTCTCGAAACGTCGATTCGCATCGAGAACATAGTAGATCCAAGAAGATTATTCTGGGCTGTTCACGTAAGATCGGAATGCTCTCCCTATCACAACAGATAACACATGCGGCACAGAAAGAAAGAATGGAACACGCGCTTCCCTTGGCGCAGAGATAACACAGACCGACGCAGCCGGGTGGTAAAAGCAAAACACAAATAAACAAACCCAATGTATGGTTCGCGGCAATATTTATCATCAGCTTGACAAAAAACGCCCGTGTTGCCGGACAAACGATCGAAATATGCGAGTTTGTATTTTATGTTTGTCGCTTTCGTATCAGGTTTTCCCTCTCCGCGCAACCTTGAACGCCGTTTTTTGTTTACTCTTTGAAGCAGCGTTGAAAAAAATGCCGTCCAGCTCTCGGGCTTCGACCACGTCTCCTGTACGTATTTTTTCGAGGGTTTGCGCATCAAAGTTGTCAAAGAACGCCAAGCAAGTAATTGCAAATATGTACGCCCGTACCAGGGTTCGTTTCCCGGTGAAATCTGTGCAGGAAGTACTGAGTGTTGTGAGCGAGTACACCGGAGTATCTCATTGTACCGTGGTGAAATTGAAGGCGGAGTGTCTGCGTGGGAATTTGGTGTCTCCAAAGAGAAGGCCGCGCGACGTGACGATATCAAGCACGCGGACCGTCAAGCACGACAGCTTCACAGTCCATGCCATCCGTCTGAATGTGAAGAGCATCTACGCCAAGAGGGAGATCCCGACACTGGACAGTGTGCGAAAGGCTGTCCACGAAGACGACGACTTGCCGAACTTCACGAAAACGACCTTGTGGAGGTTAATGAAGGACGTGGGCTTCACCTATGATAGGAGAATACGGAATCTTGGCATCATTGTTTGGCGCCGCAGGTCCCTGCGGACGATCAAGGAATTCGAAGGCAGGGCAGGGGGGAATCGTTGATGAACTTCCCAGCAATGTGTCTCCTGTCAGTAGTGGCGGCTTTGTTCACGAGGGTCAACTAGTAGAGCTGGAGCGTGGACACCTTTCTATCCAGCCTGCTCGCGCTTCTTCATGCTGCGCCGATTCCCCGAAAAGGCTTTGTTACCGCGACAAAGCAAACTGTGTTTCTTCGTCGTGTGGTTTTGTTGGTGGAGTTTAACGTCGCCAAGTGACCCGTGCTATGAGAAACACTACATTGTAGTGCTGTCCTGTTCGGTCGTGAAGTGTATACAGCTGGAGCAGACATATAACCTCTGCAAAAACTGTGTGGGAGAAAGGAAGGAAAGTAAGAAGTCGGAACCCACCAGGAAATTGACCAGAGGTGCTCTTCTATAAATAAAGTTTGTTTTTTAAACCGCGAAAGTCTCCTCTTGGAATATTTGTGTAGGACACACAATCCGTATTGCCCCTGTATGCATTTATGTATGGCAACAAATCTCCAACTCATGAGCTAGTACTGTTATTTGTCAGAGCATTAACCTATACCATAGACATTTCTTTGACACAGAAAAACGGGCCATATCAGGGTTTCGTATGTAAAAACAATTGACCTATCCATGATTGTCTTGCGAATAAGTGCCTAGCGTAAAGAGCTCTTTCTCCAATCACAAAAGAAAATATAACTCTTGCTTCCGGGGTGAAATATTGCAGTGAAAAAATAAATAAATCACGCACAAGAATTCACAAAAATGTTGCATATATTCGGACTGGAAAGGGGCGAATAACAAATTTAAAATATATATTATGCGTTTCTGTGCCAGAAATCAGTATTCTAAGGTACAGAAATCTGCTTTCTGTCCTTTCTCATGAATAACAAATGATACGTTATTCGCACCAAGAGCTTCGGGCTACTCCAGAGTGCAGTGCCAAAGTCGGTTCCAAATGTTTCGCTAAAAACTGAACCCGTTGCTCTGCTGGCGGCCCGGTATAATCAATAACATGCTGAGTGTGTTAAGAGAGGCCCATAAAGAAGTGGATCGTCAGGGCAACGGCAAAAACGAAAGCTGAAAGTGAACACCTGTTGGTAATTCACCCTGGTTAGAGCAGCTGTGCTAAATAATTAATGAATTAACGTGTTTTTCTTACACAAAGTTCTCGCTAGAATCAACGATGTAGCTGACAATGGTATAGAATCGCGACAAAATAGCAATTGCTGGTGAAACATCGGTATGCATCCAGAACCCATACGTGCAGTTCATTTCCGCATGCGCGTTGGGAACGAAATAAGATTTAGAATTAAACTCGCAGAAGATGTGATAAAAAGAAAAAAGAAACGTCGGAACGCTGTTTCGAACCCATGTACTTCAAGATTCAGCGTCTTCTCTCCAGAGCGACGCGTTAGACCACTCGGCTACAAAACAGGGCGGAGCGATACACCTCCTTTCTTTGCGGACTCTTCACAGCGTTGCACTTGATGTATGAAACGGAGTATAGTATGTGCACTACGGATAGGGCCTCTCCGCACCTGCTGCACTGGGGTCTAGAAGATCCCGTCAGCAGATACGAGTGCGTCGCATGGGTGTGCCCTATCCGCAGCCTACCCAAGGCGACTTCCCTGTGTCTGTTGTGTGAGTCAGCTGTGTACCGTCCCAAGTGTGGCTTTATTACGTGTAGTTTGTTGTCTGTCTGTTCGTCCCAGTGTGTTTGCCGTGTTCTGCGCAGGTGTTGTCTTATGTGAGGCTTGAGGTCTGTGTAGGGTATTGTTGTAATGTCTACAGTGTTCCTGAGTGCAGCTGCAGCGGCCCTCTCGTCTGCCAACTCATTCCCAGCGATCCCTGCGTGTCCTGGGACCCAGCAGAGGACCAGCTCGTGCTTTTGTGCATACACGGACATGATAGTGTTGAATACAAGATAACCTATGCGGTTTTTGGGGGGCTTGTGCGATGACAGTGCGCGGACAACACTCAAAGAATCTGTATAGATGATGGAATTGGGAATTTGATTTTCAAGAATGTGTCGTACAATCAGTAAAATTCCATACGCTTCTGCTGAAAAAATTGTTGTGTGCACGCTTATGGTTCTGGCTGCATTGAAGTTTGGACCATGAGCAGCACACGACACCATAGTGGAGGTTTTAGAAGCGTCACTATAAAATTCTGCACATGTGTATTTAAACTGCAAAGACAGAAAGTGCTGCAGTATTGCAGCTCGTGGTACACGATTTTTGTCAAGTCTCATAAAAGAAAGGTCGCACGACACAGGGCGAACTTGCCAAGGCGGTAAACTGTTAGAAAAGGATGACATGTACACATCTAAAAACAAAGCACTGAGATCCGAGGCTCGCTCTCTCACTCTAAGTGAAAAGGGCAGAGGAACGGATGGGCGATTTACAAAGAGCAGAGATGTTGATGTATCGTTAAAGACAGGATAAAAAGGATGATTATTCAGCGACGAAATTTTAAAAGCATAAAGCAAGTCCAAGTACGTTCGTTGGTTCTCAAGGCTCCACTTATCACACTCGACATAAAGACTCTCGGCAGGGCTAGTGCGAAAAGCACCCGAAGCAAGACGAAGCCCCAAGTGTAGCACTGGGTCCAGAATTCGCAAGGCTGTCTTAGTCGCCGACCCATACACCACACTGCCATAGTCTAAACGAGACCCCACCAACGCAGTATACAAGCGAAGCAGGAGTTCTTTGTCGGAACCGAAGGATTGGTGGGAGAGAACCTTAAGTATATTCATTATTTTGAGACATTTATTTTTAAGTTCCTTGATGTGGGAAATGAATGTGAGTTTGTGATCAAACACAACACCTAAGAACTTGTGCTCCTTGTTCACAGGAAGCGACACGCCATTCAGAGTAATGTCTGGGTCCGGATGGACCCCGCGCTTCCTGGAGAACACAACGCAGGAGCCTTTTACAGGATTCAATTTAAAACCATTCTTGTCTGCCCAGCCGGCAAGTTTCTTTACACCAAGCTAGACTTGACGTTCCCAGATTGACATATTGCATGATTTATAGGATATCTGGACGTCATCTACATACATGGAATAAGAGATTGTAGGTGGCAGTGCCTTACCAAGAGAGTTTATTTTTACTATGAAGAGAGTGCAGCTCAACACGCCACCTTGTGGCACGCCATGTTCTTGCACGTGAACCTCTGAGAGTGCACCACCGACTCTTACTCGGAACGTTCTGTTCAACATGTTACCCGAAACACCGAATGACTTGAGGTCCCTAAGTATCCCATAACGCCAAGCAGTGTCGTATGCCTTCTCAAGGTTGAAAAACACCGTTAAACAATACTTCTTGTGCGCGAAGGCATCCTTCATGTACGAGTCGAGAGCTAACAGTTGATCGTTCGTCGATCGCCCCACCCTGAAGCCTGCCTGGCAGCTCTCGAGAAGACCGTTGTACTCAAGGAAGTACGCGAGCCTGCGATTTATCATCTTCTCGAAGAGCTTGCACAGGCAGCTCGTCAGGGCAATAGGACGGTAACTTGAGGGGGATGACGGGTCCTTTCCCTCCTTCAGGAAAGCTACAACTATGGCCTCCTTCCAAGAGTTTGGAATGTGCCCCGAAAGCCATATCTTGTTATATAGGTGTAAGAGTGTTAGAAGAGTGTCTGCGTGTAGGTGTTGTATCATTGTATATGTAATTTTGTCTGGGCCTGGAGCTGAGGGTTTACACGTGCTCAGGGCAGCCCTCAGCTCATGTAGTGAAAACAGGGAGTTGTAAGAAGTCTGTGATTTGTTGTTGTCGTGTAGTGACTTCTTTTCGGCCGTTTGTTTGTGTTTCATGAAAGTGTTTGTGTAGTGTGCGGAACTGGACACGTGTTGGAAGTGTTGTGCGAGGGTGTCAGCCTGGTCTTCGAGTGTGTCCCCTGTTGTGCTGACTAGAGGCAGGCTGTGAGGTTGTTGTCCGTTGAGTTTGCGTATTCTCGTCCATACTTTCCGTGTGTCTGTGTAGGAGTTTATGGATGTTATGAAGGAACGCCAACTCTCTCGTTTTGACTCACGGCGCACACGTTTTCCTAACGCCTTGGCCCGTTTGAACAAAATGAGGTTACCCGACGTGGGGTACCGACGAAGGACACCCCACGCCTTGTTCTGGGCCTCTCGCGAACGCCTACAGTCCTCATTCCACCACGGCCTCCGCTGGTTGCGCGGGGCACCAGAGGCGTGGGGAATGGACTTTTCGGCAGCGTCGAGGATGTGCGCCGTGAGCAGTTGGGTAGCTTCTTCCAACGTGTACGTGTCCTATGGATGTGTGGTGTAGTTGGGATGTCTCTGTAAATGTATTCCAGGTAGCTCTTGCTTAATTAAACCTTTTATGGGAAGATGGACTGCTCGGGCCTGTACCTATGTACGTTAATGAAGTAGGGAAATGGTCACTACCATATGGGTCCGTGCCCACACACCACTCAAGAAATGGAAAGAGAATTGCAGAACCAATAGCCAAGTCAAGACATGAGTATGGGTTGTGTCCTATGTTATGATATGTAGGCTGTTTATTGTTGAAAAGGCATGCTCCAGAGGATGTAAGAAACCTCTCTATCAGGCGACCCCGGGCATCCGTACGAGAAGAGGCCCAAAGAGAATTGTGAGCATTAAGGTGGCCTGTTAGAATGTACGGTTCGGGCAGCTGGTCAACCAGCGCCTCGAAGTCAGAGCTCAAAAGTGTAACATCAGGAGGAATGTATATGGAGCATACCGTTATCAACCTATTAAATATTATTAGGCGTATTGCTACAGGCTCAAGAACGGTATTCAAAGTGACAGGGTGGCATGCTAAAGATTTTCGGGCGATGATGGCCACACCGCCAGAACAGTGTGTGCAGCCTTCCCTGTCTTTCCTGTATACGAGGTAACTATTCAAGAAATTTGTGTGTTTAGAATTCAAATGTGTCTCCTGAACACACATTACACTTGGCTGATTGGTATGCAGAATCTCATACACGTCGTCAAGATTACTCGGAAGGCCTCTGCAGTTCCATTGAACAATATTTTCTCTTCCCATTATTTAGTGTGAGAGCTACTAGAGTGTATATGTTTATGTGTCGTCTTTCGGGGCTGTGACTCTTGGATTTTGCTTTCTGGGCCTTTCTGTAGGCTTGGACGTCGGAGGCCGATCATTGCGCTGCGTTGCAGGCAAGAATGGCACGACGTCCCTCTCGTCGTCCGATGTCCTGGGTGTGCCCGTCGAACCGGGGCCCCCGGACTTCGCCCCCCTTCGAGGGGCCCTTCGTTTGACCTGCCACCGCCGCAGGTATCGGAGGCACCAGAAGTGGCACGGGCGGTGCGGTGGCAGTGGGAGCCGGTGCGGGGCCCGAGGTGTCCATGGCACCCCCCAACGCACTGGACGATGGGGAGGCAGGGACGGGAGCGGCACCGGTCCCGACGGAAGAGGTTGCCACCACAACCGCCGCTGGCCCAGCGAGCGGTGCGAAGGCGGGTTGGGCTGCAAGAGGCAACCCAGGGGGGGGGGGGGGTGAGGGCGGGAACAAGTCCGACTCTAGGTACTGGGTCCCCGCCGAAACAAGACGCCGCTCCTCCCCCCGGCAAGCTGCGTCGGCGTACCTGCCCAGAGGGAAGAAGGCGAACCTCTTCCGCGCCTCTGGGAAGGTGATGTTTTCAGTGATTTTGAGGTTGATTATTTTCTTTTCCATCTGGAACCTTTCACACGTGCGGGAGTACGCAGCATGAGGTCCATGACAGTTGCTGCACATTAATTGTTGAGCCTGGCAGTTATCTGTATCATGATCTTGAGATGAACATTTTGCACACGTTGTCTTGCCACGACAGGAGGTGGTGCCATGCCCGAACCGTTGGCACTTGAAACAGCGCCGCGGGTTCGGGATGTAAGGCCGGACAGAACAATGAATGAAACCCGCTTTGATGGATTCGGGGAGTGTGGAACGATCAAATGTCAAGATTATATGCTTTGTCATGATTTGCTTATCATCTCGCCGCATGGTGATGCGCCTCACTGCCGTCATGCCCTCGCCTTTCAGACCTTCGAGCAGATCAGCTTCCGTCTCATTTATCAGATCTGGCTCAGAAATCACACCCTGAGAGCTATTGAGGCTACGGTGGGGTGTGACTCTGATGCCCAGATCTGCCATGCGATTCTGGGTAAGGAGGCTTGTGGCTTGCTGGTGAGAGTTCACTTCGACCAGAACTTCGCCGGTTCTCAGTTTTTTGGCTTGGAACTACTTGCCAAGGATGCCTTCAAGGAATTTGGTGATAAGGAACACTGACTGGGAGGAGATAGGATTTGACCTTCAAGAGATTAAACAATCAAGAAGCGCGGATAGTTATCCGGCTTTTGGGATGCCATTGTTGGCAATGGTGGGAATGAAGCTTCGGTGCGGCCCCTTTTCGGGGTCTGATCACGTTTGGGGGGGGGGGGTTTGGAAAATGCCATATGATACATTGGAAAGCAGGGAGACGGGGGTACTTTCTTCTTTGACCTTACCCTGGTAGTCAAAGAGGTCCTGGAGCTCCCTGCCTGGTGCACAGACAGGGAGCCCATCCGTCGGAGCTTGACCTGGGCTCCGACGGCCACCGTTCGTGTTTTCTAACCCTCCACCTATAAACACATCGCCACGGTTGGATCCAGCTTATGTTTGGGGGCTCGGGGTCCGCAGTATCGCCAGTACCGTCACCAAGATTGCTCAAGGTGCCCCGTGCGGGGTCAGGAAAGTGGTAGCTGGGTGGAATAGTTGACTCGCATTGCTGTGGCCAGGAGCCAACTGCTGAGGCCCCGAGTAGCTTTTGAGGGCAACACTTGTGGAGTATTACCGCCTTCCATTGGGTGCTACGTTTTTACTAAAAATGCTGAAATACAACATACACTTTACGGATGTTGACTTTCGACGTTCAATAACACGCCTCTTTTTTTCATTGCACAGTAGGAAGAGCAAAGTAAATGTTCCGTGTCGCCCGCAGGCTGCCGAGAATGTGAAATATCGTTCCCTAAACCTTGCACTTGCTCGCCCTACGGGCAGCAGCTTACAATTGCAACATTTATTCGCATAGCTTTCCTGAAGTTGTAACTACGAAGATAACTTCCATAGTTCTGCTACTTATCAATGTTGAAAGTGGGTGAGAAGTTGCGAAATTGAAGGTGTGGGAAAAGAAAAGCCCAGAATGACATTGTCCGCGCATTATCATCGGGGGAGGGTTGAACCATGTTGTTGCGAACAGGTAATCATTATTTCTTTGTGCGATTCACTTCCGCTTCGGGTTTAGCTCGAAAAATGTACAACAGGTCTAGTTTCGGTTCAGTTCAAGCAAAATAACCAGTTAGGTTCCGGTTCGACAGCAGGCAGGGGAAAAAAATCATGCACCCCTCCGTTTTACGATGGTGATGATTGAACGTGAAGATTCCTTGCGGTGGATTTCTAGGTTGGCCAATCCCACACTGGCGGTCCGTGATACTCTTGAGCTATTCACCACTTTTCGAGAACAGCCACAGCAACCCTCGGGTATGCACTCGGTAGACCTAACATTTGGGAGTGTTGCCGAAGACGGGATTACTACGTTATGCTTTGCGTACACTATCTACTGTTTCGAGTGGGTGCCGGTTCTAGGTGCTAATGCTCGAAGTGTTACGTCAGCATAAATGTCTTAAACCTGCAAACGCGAAGTTAGGATAACAGAATTTTGGCTTGCAGAGTACCGTCATTCTCGTGGTACGTCAAGCTGTGGGTAACGGCTGTCGCCCTTCACCCCAGAACGTGACGTTTGGCCTATATAAATTGCGCCGTCACACGCTAGCGTCCCACCCTCCCTCTGCTCCACACGAGCCTTTAGCGAGAGGCCCTCACGGAACTGTCACCAAGCTCCGCAGAGAAGCCTTTAATTTCTTTTTACACTACTCCCAGGATCATATGCCTCGCCAGAGAAAGTTGCCGTTTCTGCTGCACGTTTCCGCGTACGGGCATCATTCGCTAGAGGGTGAAAGCTTCGCTTTAAAGTTAGAATCGTGCCGTCTGTCCGCCACCTGAAGGAGACGGCATGGAAGTAAACGAAGGGCACCCCAGCCCAACAGAACTCCTACTCTGGGAAAACCGCAGCAAGCATTGCCAGCTGTCTTGTGGAAGCTATGCGCGCGGAAACGCGAACAAATAAAACGTGCAAAGAAACACCAACACGATGTAGGAGCCAAAAAGTTGCTAATAAGCGTTGCTTTACTTTCGTCTTGAAACTTTCAAAGTGAAATCAAATAAGCAGATTTTTGTGCCCTGAGGAATATTTTTAGAAGCCGTTCTTGTCACTGGAACTACATTTAGCCATTGATCAAGGACCTATTTCCCATGTGATAGTCGCTATTCATTTTGCAAGAGATTAGTTTCCCATTCATTTTTAACCATCTGGCATTCGTGGTAGTAATCTTCATAATTGTGGAAACACGAAGCGGTGTTCTAGAACGTTCCCTGAATTCACCTGTCACTATACCGCTTTATTGCTTGGACGCTTCATTATTTCGTGGTTGCGCACACTTCGCCCACATTCAGTAGCCATGGTAAAATTACGACCGCCTGATACACATGAGATGAAGAAGGCGCCTACTACGCTGCAGCCTAGAGCTACTAGTGCGGAAACCGTTTAGAAAGTCCTGAGGTTCACAGGAGAGGTAAAAATTGCTCCCGCCCTCTATGGGCCTGGAAGATTTAAGCTATATCAAATATGGTGCAATAAATTCGGTTAAGCTGAACAAATTCGGAGTGTCGGTAACGCTTAGCAGAGCAAGTGATTCCACAAAATGTTTGCAGGTGGGCACAAAACGTCAAAACGCCCACAATCTCAGTCGCAGGAGGTCTTAAAACTAGCTCCTAGAGAGAGGTGTTTATTTTAAGACATTATAGGAGTATTTAAAGCATGGCCCGTCTGCACTTCACGCTGTGTTGGCTTCGCTGAGGAGCGTCAGAAGGCTCTTTTGGAGAGAGAGAGAGAATGAACATTTATTGAGCCCAATAAAGCCAATAAGGTATTGGCTAGTGCACGCAGGCATCTTATTAGGTGGAACCCTCTTCTCGGCTCCCATATGCGCCTAGCTGCTCCTGGCCCCTGGCGGCCACCGCGAGCTGGATCGTCTGGTCGGGGCTAGACAACAAGGTCTCCAATCGCTCTCGGGCGTCGTGTGTGGGAATAGGGGTGGGGGGCAGCCGGATCTCAAGAGACTGGCACTAGGCCAGGACGTGTGCCAGAGTGCCTTGTCCGTCCTTGCAGAACGGGCAACTACTCTCGTACCTGTCCGGGTACATCGTGTTTCAAAGTGTGGGATGCGATAGTGACCCCACCTGTATTGTTCGGATTTCGGTCTGCAGTTTTCGGTTCAATTGCGGGTGAGGCCTGGGCAATCCGCATCTGCGCTCTCTGTAAATTTCAGTGATTTGCCTATAGCTCGTGACGGGGTGCAGCTGCGCCGGCTCGTCCTCGGCCCGGAAGAATAACTCTCGGGCGTGGTGGTCCGCGAGTTCGTTTCCTTCCACCTTCCATCGAGCCGGCACCCACAGGAGCTCTAACGCTCGCCTCAGAGGCCTACGCTTGGACAATATCGCATGTGCCGCGGGGGACACCCTCACTATTCGGA
Source organism: Haemaphysalis longicornis (assembly GCF_048455015.1). Classification (NCBI taxonomy): domain Eukaryota; kingdom Metazoa; phylum Arthropoda; class Arachnida; order Ixodida; family Ixodidae; genus Haemaphysalis; species Haemaphysalis longicornis. Next base: position 189,279,693 of record NW_027526361.1, read on the forward strand.
AGCTGGCGTACGCCTTCTTAGAGTCCGTGACTATAGTGCCGACCCTCAGATGTGTTAGCACGAGGGCCACAGCAAATTCCTTTGCTTCGTTCGATTGGGTCGTGCGGACCGATGCTCAGGGCTCCAGGGTGTCTATGGTGGTGACCGCCGCCGTAGCCTTCGTTCTGTACTTGGGAAACGCCGCGTCCACGTAGAGGGTGTCGGGGTCCTCTTCGAGCTGGCGGGCCAGTGCCCTGGCCCTTGCGGACCACCTCTCTTGGTTTGTCCCGGGCTACATGTTCCTTGGAAGGGGCTTGGTTTTTACAACGTCCCTCCACTCGTGAGGTACTGTATCCGTGTCTGGTTCCGGTTCAATGCTCCATCCCCCCTTGCGCGGAACGGCCCGTCCGTGTTTGATCTTACTTAGTCTGATCCTTTGGTTAGAGAGGTGGGCCTCCACCATTTCGTCCACAGTGTTGTGCCTGCCCATGCCCATGAAACAAATTCCTGTTCCCTTGTGTAATGAAAGCAAAATAAATGAAAGTGGGAACAACAACCTGCACCAGCAAAGCTATCACAGGTTAAAGCCAATTAGAGAAATAAATGACCTGGGAGGTATGCTCCAATGTGAATTTCAAGTAAAGCCAATTTGGTAGAAAAGCAAAGAAAAGCGGGGCTCTTGCTACTCGCGACAGAAGACAACACAACCCAGTCCCATGAGAAAGTGATTTCGAAATGCAGGGGTGGCGCCACCTGAACTGATTCAACTCCCACATAAATGTACCCTTTCCCCAATGAATCTCCCCTCCACTGACTCCCTGATCCATCATCGCTAACCACAGCCTCGGGAGGTACCCGGCAAACAGCGGCATTTATTGAAAGCCAATGTAAAAGGGGTGCACTAGCCCATCCGTGGGGGGTGAAAAACCTTGCCTCCTTCTCCTGGCTGGACTAAAAACACCCCCCATCGTGATGAGACTGGTGCCTGCCCATGCCCAGCAGTTTCTGCGTGGACGAGTGGACGGGAGCTCCCACGGCGAGCTTGGTCGCCTTTCTGACCACCGTGTCCAGGTCCTCACGGTCCGCCTTCGTCAGCTCGAGGTACGAGGCAGATTAAGTGATGCGGGACACGATGAACACCTGCACCAATTTCAGGGCGCCGTCTTCCTTGATTCCTCGGTCTTATTGGTGACTCTTCTGATGATGCTGGAGATCTGCTCGGAGATGGTCTTGATTTTGTGTGTGGCTGAGGTGGCCTTACCATCATCGCCCCGCAACAGGCCCAGAACGCGAACCTGCTACGTTTGCTTGATCTTCGTGCCGTCGATCGTGACAATCACTTTCGGTGGCGGTTTCTTCTTTGCCTACCTGGCTGCACCTGGCGGCAAAGCTGAGCCCGCATGTCTAGGCCTACTCGAGGAAGGTCGTCACCGCCCTCTGCAAGGTTTCTTCCACTCAGGCTTCGGTACCCGCTCGGGATGTCCACACCGTAATGTCGTCGGCGTAGAACGCGTGGCCCACACCTTCGATTTCTTGGAGTAACCTGGCCAGAAGCAGGAGGGCCAGGTTGAAGAGCAGCGGCGACAAGACCAACCCTTGCGGAGTGCCCCTGTCTCCGAGGTAAATCAGGATGGACCGTTCCTCTCCTATCCTTATGGTTGCCGTACACTTTGTCAGAAAGTTCTCGACGTAGCCGTACGTCCTGCATCCGCAGCCTGGCTTGCGCAGGTTCTGGAGCACGCTTCCGTGGGACACACTGTCGAAGGCCCCCTTGAGGTCCAACGCAAGTATCCCGTGGGGCGAGTGTGTCGTGGCCTTCTTGAACACCAGTTCTTTTAACTGGACGAGGACGTATTGGGTGCACGGGTGCTGGCGGAACCCATACATAGTAGCCCGAATCCGGTTCGTCTCGTCCAGGAACCCTTGGAGTCTTCGGAAAACCATCGTTCCACAACCTTGCTGAGGCAAGATGTGGGCGAGATCGGGCGTATGTTCTCGATTGTCAGCGGTTTGCCCAGCTTGGTAATGAATGTCACTTCTGCTTTCTTCCATTCCGCGGGTAGTTCCGAGCGTTCCCAGGCCAGGTTGAGGAGGTTCAGGAGCTCGGCCGTCGCCGCGTCACTCATGTTGTTCAGCAGTCGGTAGGTAATGGCGTCCATGCCGTCAGTAGTTCTGTGGTGGTAAAGGGCTCGTCCAGCTCTGGATTTTCGGGTCCCCCGTACTCCTCCGGCAGAGGGAACTGCCCGAGCTCCGTCTTAAAATACCTCACCTTCAGGTCTTCGATGAGCCTCTTGCCGTCCCCGCCGTAGGCGTTGAGGACCTTGTTGAGGTTTCGGTTAGTGGCCGCCCTACCATTTAGCGGGTCGAGCAAGTGTCTCAGGAGGCACCAGGTCTTGCGTGCAGACAGCATGCCCTGCAGACGGTCGCACGTGATCATCCAGTTCTCCCGGCAGAGCTTGGCGGCGTACTCGGAGAATTTCTTGTTCAGCGAGGCTATGCGCTTGGGCAGCTTTGTGTTACTTCTCTGCCGTTTCCACCTGCGAGTCAGCGAGTGTCGAACCGCCCAAATGTGCGCGAGCTTGGCGTCGAGGAACGGTGTCTTTGCTGTCGTGGCGACGGTCTCCGTGAACTTATCGAGCGCGGCCTTCTGTTTTTTTGACCACTCCGCGTACGGTCTTCCACTACTCCCCTCGGCTTCGGCGGAAGATTCGGCCGCTTCTGCCCCGCACTTGCGCATGCGGTCCCAGTCGGTGATCCTTGCCATGCCTATTTCCGCTCTGAACTTGGGTCCTTTTTTCGTCACGCTCAAGATGTCGTGGTCGGATCCCAGGCTGACGTCCTCGTTGCGCCAGGTCGTGGTGAGAGTCCCCGCGATCCACGAGAGGCACGGGACGGTGTCCCGGTTCGCGCCGGTTCTCCTCCGGGTCGCTACCCCAGGCTCGTTGAGGAGTGCCAGTTCCAGGTCTTCAATCGTATTCGCGAGGGCCTCTCCCCGTTTGGATTGAGACTTGTAACCCCACATGGTGTGTGGGCGTTGAAATCTCCGAGGACCAGGAGTGCCCTGTTCCCCGCCAGCTGCTTCGCCTGGCCGACTGTCTCGTCGAAATCGAAGTCCCTGCATGAAGGCCTGCAGTAAACATTCATCGGGAACAGGTTCCCTCCGCTGCCTATGGTTCTCGTGTGTATCTCGACCACCGTGTGTTCGCAGCCCTTCTGGGCCGTGAGGTGCTGGGTGGCCGCCACGTTATTGCGTACCGTGACCGCCGTTCCCTTCCGAGGGGCCGCGTAAGTCACGTATCCTGGGATTCTGAGTGTGCATCACGTCCGGAGCGTGATCACGTCCGGCTTCTGGTCGAGGCTCTCGATGTGTAATTGAAGTTCTGCCGATTTGTTCTTGATTCCCCTGCAGTTCCATTGGCAGTTTCCCTGCAGTTCTTCTTCGGTATTGAGGACTCTGTAAAAGAATCATGGGAAGAATCCGAACTTAACGTGCTAAAATTTTGCACCACCCAACTCGATATTACGATCGAACCAAGTGCAATTGAACGTGCTCATCGGATCGGAAAATATGCCCCTGACAAAACAACACCAATCGTGGTAAAGCTTGCTCACTTCAAAACAAAAGAAAAGATTTTAGGCTGCGGAATCAAGCTTAAAGAAACGACCTTCGCCGTAAGGGAAGACTGCTGCAGCCACTCGCCTTGCGCGTGCTAAGTTGCTTAAAGTCATTCAACCAAAAAAGTGTGCATTTATGCTGAGAATGGACAAGCTGTTTGTTGCAAACAAGACCTACTTCTATGACGCGAAAAATGATAGCATTACGGAACTTGAAAACTCACCCATCATTACATTGGATAACAACCCACTATCACAAGCCACCTCCGTTGGCAGCACATGACAGGTTTCGAATCATTCCGCCTCGTGTTACACGTGTGTCCACCCTATGGCATTTCTAAACATAAACATCGCATTTACTAACATACGAAGCATAATTCCTAAACGTGATGAACTTTACAGTTTCATAAATGATATCAGTGCTGACAGTCATACTAACTGAAACATGGTTGCATGAAGACATTATAAATACGGAAGTGTTTCCCTCCAACTTGAACTTCACAATTTTTCGCCGCGATCGAGATAGCAAGAGAGGAGGTGGCGTGCTGATAGCCATTACTAATACCCTAGTTTCTTCACTTATATTCCATGATGACTAAATAGAATTAACCTGGGCACTTGTCTCAAACGGAGCCTCGAAATTTGTTTTTGGCGCCTGCTATAGGCCACCAGACAGCCACCCCTACTTCTGCGACCTACTTCATGAATCCCTACTTATAGTAACTAGTAAATATCCTCAGGCACCCATATTTTTATTCGGAGACTTCAACTGTCCAGCAATCAGCTGGTCGTTGCTTTCAGTGTCGAATGGGTCACCGTCTCAAGAACATCAATTCTTAAACACTGTACTTGATTTTAATGTTCACCAGGCCATAACCTGTCCTACCAGGGGTAATATTATCCTAGACCTCCTGCTAACTTCGTGGCCTGACGACATAAAATCAATTAACACGCTCCCTGGTCTTAGTGACCACAAACTAATCCATATTTGCATCTCTTCCCCGCTGAAAAAGAAATCACCCACACAGAAGATAATAACAGATTACAAGAGAGGAAATTTTAACGCCATTAATCACGAACTCACAAAATTCTTAGGTAACTTCAGGATTACGCACCTAACTCGTAGTGTCAACGCTAACTGGGAACTTTTTAAGACAACAATGCTTAACTTTAAAAATAAATACATTCCTACTACCCTCATTAAATCCGATTCCAACTGTCAATGGTTTAACAAACAGCTAAAATCACTCTGCAACCGGAAGAAACGCTTGTACAGATCGGCTCACCTAAGCCGAAGTCCCACTGCATGGGAGCGCTATCGCTCATGCGCGAAACAGTACTTAACCGAACTCAAAGCTGCAAACAATTAAATTCTTTCCCGATCACCTATTATCAATTCTTCAATCAAACCCTAACTAATTTTGGCGCATGCTTTCCCGTACGTCACAATCTAATCGATTAGACCTCACTAATGCTGACGGAGAACCAATCGACGTCGCACAGTGCGCTTCTGCTTTGAATGACCACTTTTCGTCTGTGTTTTCCTCTGCTAATACCACTGATACCGTAGCATTGCCGGATCCAGAAGCTGTAGCGATGCCAGGAATTGAAATCTCTCCAGAAGGAATATTTAAACTGATTAATGGTCTAAAAGTTTCTTTTCGGCCGGCTGTGACAGTATTAACAGTAAATTACTAAAAAGTACCATTTCAGTCTCTAGCCAGATACTTTACTTGATCTTCACACAATCATTACAAACAGGAAACGTACCAGACGATTGGAAGAAGGCTAAGGTTATTGCAATTTTTAAATCAGGCAACCGCGCAATCCCAGCAAACTACCGGCCTATTTCCTTAACCAGTAGCCCATCTAAAATGCTCGAACATATCATAGCTTCAAATCTCATGACTTATCTGGAATCCATCAATTTTTTCTTTGCTCATCAACATGGTTTCCGGAAACTACTATCGTGCGAAACCCAACTAGCGGAATTCACACATGATATACTTCACTTCATGGATGAAAATCTTCAAACTGACGCCATATTTTTAGATTTCTCTAAAGCATTCGACCGTGTCCCTCATACCCTATTAGTATCTAAACTGTGCAACCTTAGAATCCCTCCCAACATAATTTCCTGGATAGAAAATTTCCTATAAACCGGAAGCAGTTCACAAGCGCTAACGATTATGACTCACCTCTCTCTGACGTAACGTCAGGTGTCCTCCAGGGTGCCTGCCTCTCCCCGCTTCTCTTTCTAATATACATAAACGACTTGCCCAATAATGTACTAACAAAATTAAGACTTTTTCCGATGACTGCGTTCTGTACTCTCCAATCTATAAACCCGATGACAGAGCTAAAGTTCAACATGATCTAAATATAATTGTAGCTTGGTGTGATAAATCTCTTATGCCATTAAACCTCACTAAGTGCAAAATAATGACATTCACCCGTAAAATGATCCGAGTACAGTACACCTATAGCATAAAGTCTCTTCCCATTAGCCCTACACTATCTTACAAATATCTCGGAGTGCATCTATCATCGTCGCTATCATGGTCAAACCATATTCAAATCATCTGTTCGGAGGCCTCACGCACCCTCGGATACTTGCGCCGGAAATTAAACTTAGCCTCACCAGACATTAAAAAGCTAGCTTATGAAACTTATGTCCGACCGAAATTAGAATATGCCTGCTCAATCTGGCACCCCTCACAAACTTATCTTACTAATGATATAGAACGGATTCAAAACCGCGCTGCCCGTTTTATTTGCTCCCAATACTCTAACGATATTAGCGTTACTGCACTAAAAGAATCATTGAACCTGCCGTCACTTGAATCTCGTCGCATCATTTCTCGGTTGTGCCTTCTGCATGCTTTCTATTATCATCCTAAATCGCGGCACGTCCTGCTTCAACCATCACACAGAACTTTATCAAGTATAAACCACAGTCATCCTATCGTACCCATAAATGGACACACATCTGCAACTTCTTTCCGAATGGGATTACACTCTGGAATAAACTACCCGATAATTTAGTAACACGCATTAACCGCCAAGCCTTCCGCAATAAACTAAAAATTAACTTGTCACAATCTAACTAAATTTTCTATTCTCCTGCCAGTTTTTACAATAATGTTGAAAATATTTCATATGTTTAAAATATTTCATATGTCTCTGAATGTATACCCCTGTAACTTTACGTTTACCTTGCACTTGGTAATGTTTACTGTATACTTTGCATTTTGTACCCATTGTATTATAATTGTTCTCTGAATGTTTACCTTTGGTACCCTTTGAGTTTTTTTTTGCGTTGTTTCCTATACTTTGTACGCCGCCCCCCCTTATGTAATGCCTTCGGGTCTTTAACGTGGAATAAATGAAATAAAAGATCGTGGTCTTCCCCCCATGGTTGCGTCTATTATTGTTGATCCTCTTCATGGTCGTCCGAGGTCACCTGGTCGCGCCGACTTGCGACCGCTCCCTTGATTTTACTGGTACTCGCGCGCTCCCTTATCGTCGCGGAGAGGCCCACGTACCGCATTTTCGCTTCTCAGGACGAGGTCTCGGCGGCTGGTTGGTCCAACTTGGTGGATAACTCCTCCATCCTGCTCTCAATCTCGACCATTTCGTGCTTCAGGCTTCCCACTTTGGACCCTAGGAGCCCCAGCTTCGTTTGCATGTCGTAACGCTGTTGGCTTAGTTGGTTAACGGCCGCGAGGACCGCCGCCAGGCCGTCATGTAGCTGTTACATCTGACGTGGCACTAGCGACGCCCCCTCCGGCTTCGAGGTCTTGGCGTCCATTTTCACGTGACGGGGTGACGACGACGTTGACGGTTCCGCCTTCCGATCGGGTAGAGGTGCGGGGTCCCGCCGTGGCACCTTGCGTTTCGTGTTGGCGTCCCCAGACGCTTCGTTTGATATTACTGCCCCAGCGAGTTTTCCGCTAGCTAGCCCGTAGATTTTCTGCATTAACGCCCTGATCTCCAGGTGCTGTTGTTGGATTTAAGCATTGTGCTTTTCGATAGACTTTTTCAGATCCGCGCATTCGCTACATTCAGCGGTTGGAGCTCGTTGGTTAGAGGGAAGAGAAGGGAAGGAAAGGGGGCAGATAGAAGAGAACTCCTTTTCGCATGCGAGAGCCACGGACGACCTGTCGGTCCAGCCCACCTGTTTCTCGGCGTTCCTCCGTCGAAGGAACGTGGCCCGGAGCTTGGAACGTGGCCCGGCCCGCGCCCCTTGGGCCGCGAGACGTGGAGCGTCGTCGGCTCAGGTGGCCCACCTTGCGGGCCGGTGTTGCCGACCGGCGGCGAGGCTTGCTGCGTTGGGGTCACCCAGTACGACCACTGCGTTCTTGACTTTATTCGGCTTCGGACCGTCGGCGCTCCCAGGGCTTTGCAGGTCTTTGCAGGCCCGATTTGCGGTGAGGTGGTTGCCCCCGCAGAGACCGCACTTTGGGTTACAGGTGTGTTTAGAGTCCGGGTGGGTGACGCTGCATCCCCAGCGGATTATGTTTTGGGGATCGGGCACACATCCATCCGATGACCGAAGCGGCAGCACTGGTAACAGATGTCAATATGATTGCCGTACAGTGAGCACTCGACCAGGAGGTTGCCATACCGGACGTAGTTCGGGAGATTTGGCCCCACGAAGGCGATGACGACGGACGTGGTCTTGCCTATCCGGTTCGCCTGGAGGGCCGACAGGTTGTGCTCGTCGACCACGAGTTCTTGGATTTCTCGGGTGGTGTCCTTCAGCGGAACGCCCCGTATCACTCCCTTGACCGTACCGTGAGGTGCCGACTCGTAAGCGCTCACCTCGTGGGACGTCCCGGCGATGACTATGCGTTCCACCAGGGCGTACTTGTCGGCGTTCTCTCTCTTTGGCGTGTTTACGATGACGATTTTCTGTCGGCGAATCGGCCATACTACGTAATCTTTGGCCGCGACCCCGCCGACTTGCACCGCCGCGCTGATATCTCGACTGATCTCCACGCGGGACACCTCGCAGACTTGGAGGCCACCCCGGGGTCTCATGACGATATTTATGTTATCGCGAGGGAGGTCCTTCATGCGGGCGGCCCGCCGCAGCCTCCCCTTGTTCAAACTCCCTTCCTTGTGGTGACGTGGGTCTCCGCCGCTAGCGCCTCCTGGAGCGCCGCTATCTTGGGTTTTACGTCGACCATCGCCATTGGCGGGTCCGACGCCATCTTTGCATTCTTGGTGAGGTAGCGTTAGGCTTGGCCTGCCGTTCTTTTTCTGCTTGAGCATTTCACCGGCGGTTTTCCACCCCAGGGCTTTCGAGACTTGTTCTGGTAAAATCTCTTCACCTTTAACTTCGACTCTCATGCCGGTCGCCATTTTAGGTCAACATCCGCTTAGCTGATGAGCGACGAAGTCGTTTAACACAAGCAATTTACGGTGAGACATAGCGGCACGGTCCCAGGCCTAGCGACTACCGCAACTGAGGCCGGGTCTTTGCTAGCCTTAACGACTGCCCATTGAGGATCCACAAAAGGGGCTCAAATTGTTGGAGAAATGGTCCCCTACCTCGGAGTTTGGGGTTGTGATGGTCCTTGAGACTTTAGAAAGTCGTAAGATGAATTCCCGGCGGGGTCCGAGTTGATAAGCCGACGCAATTAGCACAAAAAGTCGAGCCGATGGAAAGCACGCCCGCAGAAATCGGCAAGCGGTGGCGCCCCCTTTTTTCGAGACTGTGGCTGCCGTCTTTCCCCCCGCCTATATAAGTTGAAGGTTCAATATAATACCCCAATACCCACAAAATGCCTTCATTGGTGATTTGTCGTTATTTGATGCGACTATGAGTATATAATCATCCACAGCATCGCTGGATGACCCTGGAGGTATGGGTTCCTTATGGTTTGCTACGTTGAGGTGTACTTTGTAACACGCAGCACGGTGGAGGTACAGAAAATACTCTTTGAAAGAGAACAGATGGCCGTATAAATGAGGTGAGTTTGACAGGAAAGTACTGCAGCCTTTCTGTAGGCTACGTGCCTCTCGATAACCATAGATATTGGACGCAGCTTCCGCACTAGCAGCGGGGCGATAACCCGGTCAACAATACCGTGAAACAGTGCCTTGGTGTTGCATCTTCAATCAAGCCCTCACGCGTTTTGTTATTATTATTTTCGGCGCCTCCTTCGTGAGCATATTAAACACCTAACCTCGCTTTGGAGCCTCAGTTTTGCAAGAGTCAAGGACAAGCAATTGACGTGCCCTTTCCTACCGCCATATCTGCTTTTGAGCTGATTTGGATTTTTCATCTTCGCATTGACAGCTTATAGATAATTACGTTGTAGCAGGAGACGTACTAACAGCGCTTTCCATTATTTTATTGGTATTTGCTGAACAAACTTAGAATATAGATCGTGCGCATACTCGTAGTGTGTATAATTCCTAAGGACTGTATATGCGAGTGTGACGCTGTTATGAAAGAACGCTTGCTGAGCCCGCGGCCAGGTCAGCGCAGAGCTGAGTGATTATGTGGTCGTAACGACTGCGAGAGTTAAAGAAGCATTTATGTACAATATCTACAAGGGTTTTACATTGTCGTGCCGTTAGAAAGCCAGTAGCGAAAGCACGTCTCAGTGCGATGTCTCCATCGTCCTTCGCCACTCCAACGTCTCCGGGCGTTTCCACATTTATTTTCTTAGGTCCGCTTCGGCCGCCAGCAGTACAAATGTCTCCAATCACGACCCTCCGCTGGCCGCTGTTTCAATGCGATGACTGCAAGCGAGGCTGTGGCGTAAGATGGTGCACCAGATTAGGAGGCCGGAGGAGGTGACTCATAGGAGCCGCTTAAGGAGGCCCGGGCGAGCTTGACGCCGGACGTGAGACAGCGCTGCGGGATTTCGCGCGCCCAATCCCATGGGCGCCGTGCTTCAGCAGCCAAGCAAACTTGTATGGCCAGCCTTGGCACAACAACGTGCATTCACAGAGGGCAGCAAAGTGACAAAAATAACAGCGTGGGTCCTGCAGAGGGAGCCCTTTACAACAACCTTCGCGCATTGGTGTACTGGCTGGTGCAAAGCAACCCCAAACACACAGATTCAACTACGACATGTCGAGAAGGACAAAGAAGAATGTACGCAGAATTACAGCGACCCGACTATCCAGTATGGTAAGGCAGCATAATATATCTTTGGTAAATACTGCGGAATAAGAATAATGTTTAAGCTTCTAAAGTCCATTAGTCAGACTCTGTAACGCACTTAATCTCGAAATCTGCCAATGAATTCTCGCGCATGAGTAGAAATGGAACAAATGTGTCACGGACATTGCGGCTGCTGCCCGCAACTCTCGGCCCACTACAGAATTTGTGTAGGCACGTGAGGAAATGCAACTGCTTTTTTCCTAAACCTTGCTCATGGTCCATAGATCGACCCGCCACGCGACTTAAGTGTCCTCTATGCGAACGCAGATTGCTGTATATCCTGGTAGCCCTTAGAACAACCTGCGCGGAGCTTCGGAAAGAAATGGGTTTGCATTTGTTTTTGTGGCGTCATTCGGTCCTGCGTGAGAGATATCCGCAAGATGGCTCGTAACCCTGAGCCATCTTGCCGATATCGTCGCGTTCTAACCCAGCTTGCCACTTCGTCATCCGGACGAAATCAGGAGGAGCTTCATTATATCCTTGCCTTGGATATCGCGATGGGGCAGAATGACGACGTTTTCTACGGTCGATGAAAATTGGCTTTCCGGGGATACAGTGATTGGTGACATAGACTCGTTCTTGTGCCAGGTTATTGCCAGCGGGAACGGAACTCAGGACTAAGGCGGAATGTTTGGAGACGCTGTGGATACTGTCGACTAGCTGCGCTAAAGCGTTGACAACTTTTATTGGGCCGAGAGCCTTTCATCAAACGAGAAAGTGACTCTCGTAGTAGTCAACGCAATTTCTCAAAATAGCCGCTGCTCTAAAGAGGGACGGTGACAGAAAAAATAAATATTTAAGCCATCCATTGTCATTGTGACATTTCCAGACCAGTGAGGAGAATCCACAGTCCAGGATTTTCGCACTGTAGCCGACCGTCCGTGCCCTATTCCCCAGCAGCACTACCAAGGGGTAGGGTGAGTTTTGGAGCGAGGGCCATGCGGTGATGTGGCATGCCAACACTAGGCGCTATAGTGTTCTTAATGTGGGGCTGAATGTGTAGTGACTTGGAAATGGTATTGAATAATTTGTGCAGAGCGTGCAGGGGGGAAGTGTCGGTTTGGAGCTGGCTAAGTGTGCCTACTCAACTGTGGGGGGAGTTTGGTTAGGGGGAGAGAGGAAACTGAAAATTACTACAACAAATCAGGTTCAAGCGGTATTTGAAACCGGGTATAGATAGCTGCGGCCGCTGGGTATTACTTCTCTTAATGTATTGTGTTTGTCGGTGGTGTATGGCACCAAGTGCGCTTTTAATACGTGTAACTTGTCGTCTGTTTGTTCACTTCTGTGTGCTTGTCATGTTTTGCGAAGTTGTTGTCTCATGTGTGGATTCACGTCGGTGTAGGGTAATGTTGTTATGTCTATTGTATTCAGAGTGTAGCAGCAGGAGCCATTCGATCGGCGGCTTTCTTCCCGCTATACCACAGTGGCCAGGTTCCCCGCAAAGCACCAGTTCGAATTTGCAGGCGTAAATAGACATAATACCCTCGACAATGGCATTTACAACATAGTTTTTGAAGAGCTTTGGTGGTGACGAGAATGCCCACACATTGTTAATCACAAGATATGTACAGATAATGGGTTGTGGACTCTGGCTTGAAGGATATTGCCGCGAACCATGCATTGGATTTGTTTATTTGTGTTTTGCCTAATGCGCGCAATGCCTCTAGCGACGGAGATACCACGGCCGAGAAGCAAACTTTGGTCATTCTCTGCAGTAGTGTGGATGTCAGGAGCAGCATCCTCACAGTAGACGGTGATCATCAAGCTTGCGAGGTGTGACCGGGTGACGTGATCATCGGCGATCCTTACAGCAGCACGGTGTTCGGGGTTCATCTGCGGTGCCGTGGAGTGATCAGAGGCAAAAGTTATCGACTTGGTCTGCAGATCAATTATTGCGCCGTTGTCCATCAAAAAGTCGATTCCTAGAATTACGTCGCGGGAGCAGTTAGGCAAAATGATGAACGCAGCGGGGTAGGTGGTGCCCTCTATGGTGACACGCGATGTGCACGTTCCACTTGGCGTTACGAGATGGCCTCCTGCTCTGCGTATATGCGGACCATCCCATCTTGTCGTAATTTATTCAGCTTAAACGCGAATGACCCGCTCATTACCAACTAGTCGGCTGCCGTATCGATGAGGGCGACTATGTCAAAGCCGTCGATAGACAACTGGACGTCGGACGGCCCTCTCCTCGAGTTTCGGGTGCGTCGGGGCGTCGTATTTGGGCACTCGACGGTTGGGAACTAAGCGTTATCGTTATTGTCGTCTATCGGGGGAGTTTCGGTCATGTCGGGTAGGCGTCGGGCCGTGTGGCTGTCGTCGTGTTCGGGAGTCTCGTCAGGGTTAGGTTGCGTTGTCGGGATGAGGGCATGTCGTGAATCACAGTCTTCGGCGCGTCCTTGCATCGTTGGAGGGTTTCCGGTTTTTCACCGTAGAGCAACTTCACCTGCACAAGTTGCTGCCTTTGGTTTCCCCCGCATGGGCTAGGGGACCTTCCACGTGAGAATTCCACAGTGCTATGGCGGTTCGGCGACTGGTACGGGTACGGCGACGGTGAGCGGTTGAAACGGGGTGGGCCACGGCTTGTTTGCGAGAGATACTCGTCGATCTCACGTGGTCGTTGGCCAGGGAGAGGGAGAGGGGAGTCGACGGAGAATCCTCGCAAACCTAGGCTCTTGTGATAAAGAACATGAAGTACACCATAAGCCTCAGCAGTAAACATACTAGTATTCACATACAGACTTGTATTGACATTAAGGACCGGTCCATGCGCAGCGCAGGACAAATATGTTCCGTTTTTGAGGTGTCCGTATAGAATTCACCACACTGGGATTTCAGCTGCAGATACAAGAAGTGTCGCAGGATTGCACGTGTGGGCGCTCGGTCTTTCTATGTATGTGTAAAAGATATGCAGCATCATACAGGGCGGAGATTGCACGCTGCTATAAAATCTATTGCAGAAGTTTTGATGGTCTCTAAAAATGAGACAGCAAACTCCGATGCTTCCTTTGTGACTTTGTAAGCGACGGGTGCAGAAAATGATGGTCTATTTAGCAGGGGTCCAGTTATGAATGTGTCGTAAAAATCTGACTGAAAAGGATGGTGAGGCGTTTATGAGATTTTAAAAGCATAAAGCAGGTCTGTGTATGTTCGCTGACATTGACGTTGTCGGTTTCATTGATTACACTAAGCATGGAGGATTTCGAGCGGGCTCGTGGGGAAGGTGCTACACGACAGGCGGAGCACTTTAGCACCCCAGATGAACCACTGCGTCCAGCAATTTGAGGGATGTTTTACTTGCTGACACATGAACAAGACTGCCATAGTGTCACGCGTCTCACGCGGCAAAGAAATGAGGCTCGATTTGAAGCATTTGATTTACACACAATATATTTACAAAACAAAACCACTCAAACCAACGCAATCATAACCAACTCACAAGCATATCACACTATACACAAAAATACAAGCACAACCTCATACTATCCCAAAAATCTAGTCAGATAGTCACTATAACCCATTAACTGTCTATTCCAAATCCAAACATCCTACCGCCGGTACCACGGTGCGATGCAGATGACGTGGCCCAGTGGGTTGGTTGGCTTCCGCGTCGCCGAACGTCGCCGAACGTCGCGATGGCCCGTTCTGGTGCGTCGTGGTCCGGCGGACCGCGGTGCGATGACTCAGCTTCGCTGAGCAGCGCGGCTCAGCAGGGGGCCAGCAGAGCGAAGCTGCTGGTAATCGGTGGTCTTGAGCTGCCCGCTGCCAGACGGTGCGGTGCCGCTGGTGCGTCGTGGGGCACTGCTCGACGGGTCGCCGGCGGTGCGATGCCGCCGGTCAGCAGGAGGCCAGCAGAGCGCAGCTGCTGGTAATCGGTGGTTCCGGGCAGCCCGCTGCCAAACGGTGCGATGCCGCTGGTGCGTTGTGCAGGCACGGCCCGAACTTCCCACCGTTCCTCCAAAGAACCCGTTCCACTCTGTCCACTCCAACCTTGTTCTCTTCCTCTTCACCTCGCATTATTCGTGTGCAGTTCCCATTCGCTGAACAAGCTACCTCCTCCTCCTCTTCGATTACCCTGTGTTTCTTCTCCATTGGTTACTTCAACGTCCTTCTCACCATCCCGTATGCTGATTTTTCGTTTTCTTCATCTTTTCTGACAACATCTTCTTCTGGGGCCAATCCCCCTTCGGGTATGGGTTCTTACCACATGACATTACCCCCCAAAATTGAAGAGTTTTTTTTTCTTAAAAAAACTGCTAAACACCACACCTGTTCGTGGGAACAAAGTCCGCAGTCCGTACGTCACAACAACATCAGTCCTATTAATCTACTACATCAGTCCTACTAAACTAATAATATTCATCACACACCAAGTTCAATCTTCACAAAAACTAACTACAAATCCTACACTCAATCACAACACGTAACACTAACAGACAGCTCTTCCTCATCCACATACACTAATCTGCTCATGCCATCGGCTCTAACATCACCAAAATAAAACACGACAACAAATTTCAAGATTGCAAACACTCTTAATCACTCTACACTTCTCAACTACCTCATTTCCGTGTAGGCTTCATACCCCTACAACACCTTGTCGTCTGCACCAAACCACAACATTTATGCTTTATCTTATTACGCAACCTATTATTCAACTTTATGAATCCCTTTTCTGTCCAGGTCGTCTCCGTGTACTCCATCAGGCTAGCTGACCCTTGCCTTCATCTTCACCTTCTTGCGCTTCTTCCATTCAGCACCTTTAACTACACGGTCATCTCTGTTTGAACCACCATCAATGTTCACTTGTCTCACTGCCCTATGACCCGTGCCCTGTCTCCAGTCCTCTAGTGCAAGCTTTCTCTCCATTGTGCACGACTCGCACGATTTCTTTGTTTTTGTCTTCTTTGCGCGTCTGCGCTTTTGCTCTCCTCTGACGTTGATATTTTGCCTACTCCCAGAGGACTCACTGGACATCTTTTGGCCGACCCCACCTTGTCTGGGGTACTGACTACGAAGCCAGCCGTTCGTCTTACGGGCCTTAGCTGGTTGTCTGCGCTTCATCTTGGTAGCGTGCGCTAACTCCACCAACTTCTCAGCCACCGCATCACTTTTCGCACAGCTCCGCTTATGCACTCGAACCTTCCTAATCCCCAGACTCTTTTTCCTTCTCTGCTTCGCACGCTTAGGAAAAGACGGGCACTTTTTCTCGCCTTCTTGGGTCTCAGCAACCTTATGGTGCGCTGGACATTGCCTTTCGCTTGGGACTAACCCCGGTCCTGCGCCTAGCCTAAATTTCTCGAGCCGGGACTCTTTGTCAACAACAAGGTGCTCGGTCTGAGGGAGCTGTCGTAGCTGCTCTGAAATACGCTGGCTTGGCTGCGCACTGTTGATCCCGTTTACCATCTTAGACGCTGAGCTGTCCGATGAGCCGTCCAGAGAATTTGCACTGGCCTTTTTCGGGAGTAGTGTACTCTCAATATTCATAGGCCTTTTTACCCGACCAGCAATACAGCGTTCTGTCCGGAGGCTATCACTGCCAGTACACGGAGCGGTCTGTATTTCCATCTCAATTATTACTCCTTCAGAGACCGTCAAATCGATTGAGTCATCAAAAGTACTAGGCGGTCGCAAGCTGTCCTCGCCTGACATGTTCTTATTGAACTCATCACCAAGAACCTGGTCTGTGATTCTACCACATCCGGCCAGTTCACTGCCATGCCCTTCAAACGCGCCTTTCTCCGCAGTATTATTTTGCGAGAGCCCTTTTCCTTTTATATTTTCATTGCCATCACCGCGCTGTGCAAGCCACGTTCTCTCAACCGCACGTGCTTCTTCGCTGTCACCTATCTGCGTTCTTTCTTTCTCTCGTGCCTCAGAGAGGTCTGCGACCCTCGTGCCTTCATACTCATGTGCGGCGCGTTCACCGTTGTTTCTCCGTTCTATTTCCTCGCGGCGCCGCTTTAACTCTGCTTGGTGTATCTTAAATTCCAAAATCTCTATTTCCCGCACGGCTTTCCTCTCATCTTCTTGAGCTTTCTCTCGTAACCTTGTACTCTCCCGTTCGTACAGACTGAACACCTCCTCCTTGGTCAAACCTAACGTACTAGCCAAGGTTAAAATCTTCTCGAGATTCATCTCTCCGCCAGGTGAGACGTGTGGTTGGGCCAAGGATGAATCCTGGCAGGCTCGCCAAAATGTTTGTCACGCGTCTCACGCGGCAAAGAAATGAGGCTCGATTTGAAGCATTTGATTTACACACAATATATTTACAAAACAAAACCACTCAAACCAACGCAATCATAACCAACTCACAAGCATATCACACTATACACAAAAATACAAGCACAACCTCATACTATCCCAAAAATCTAGTCAGATAGTCACTATAACCCATTAACTGTCTATTCCAAATCCAAACATCCTACCGCCGGTACCACGGTGCGATGCAGATGACGTGGCCCAGTGGGTTGGTTGGCTTCCGCGTCGCCGAACGTCGCCGAACGTCGCGATGGCCCGTTCTGGTGCGTCGTGGTCCGGCGGACCGCGGTGCGATGACTCAGCTTCGCTGAGCAGCGCGGCTCAGCAGGGGGCCAGCAGAGCGAAGCTGCTGGTAATCGGTGGTCTTGAGCTGCCCGCTGCCAGACGGTGCGGTGCCGCTGGTGCGTCGTGGGGCACTGCTCGACGGGTCGCCGGCGGTGCGATGCCGCCGGTCAGCAGGAGGCCAGCAGAGCGCAGCTGCTGGTAATCGGTGGTTCCGGGCAGCCCGCTGCCAAACGGTGCGATGCCGCTGGTGCGTTGTGCAGGCACGGCCCGAACTTCCCACCGTTCCTCCAAAGAACCCGTTCCACTCTGTCCACTCCAACCTTGTTCTCTTCCTCTTCACCTCGCATTAATCGTGTGCAGTTCCCATTCGCTGAACAAGCTACCTCCTCCTCCTCTTCGATTACCCTGTGTTTCTTCTCCATTGGTCACTTCAACGTCCTTCTTACCATCCCGTATGCTGATTTTTCGTTTTCTTCATCTTTTCTGACAACATCTTCTTCTGGGGCCAATCCCCCTTCGGGTATGGGTTCTTACCACATGACACATAGTCCAATGGAGAACCGATTAGGCTAGTAAAAACACGTAAAAAAGTTGTTAGTCAGCACCATATATAGCTTGTGAGAGAACATTGACTATAGTTATAGCCCTTAAGCATACATGTTTAGGTTGATATGTGGGATGAATGTGATCTTTTCATCACGGACTACAACGAGTAAATCGGTTTCGTTTCTGAGTGGAATGGAGGCACCATTGAGTTTGGTGTCTCGATTCAGCCGAATTCCATGCCTTTTCGAAAACAAAACACAAGTCCACTTTCCTGGATTATATTTAGAACCATTGCTGTCTGCCCGGTCAGCTAGCTCGTTAACAACAAATGGGACTTGGCGGTCGCAAATACACTGTTTACAAGAGTAAAGGTAATCGTATGTCGTCGACATAGATTGAACAGGAAATTGATGGTTGAAATTCCTTTCCAAGTTAATTCATTTTCACAATTTAAAAAAGTGCAACTAAAACTCCGCCTTGCTGCACGCCGACTTCCTGCGCATGGATCATAGATTCTGCACTTCAAACTCTACACGGAAGGTTATTTCGGACAAGTAACTAGTATTTTTCACGTTACCCGACATGCCAAAGGACTTCAGGTCACTCAGGGTGCCATACCGCAACGAGGTATCGTACGCATTTTCCAGGTCGAAGATAGCTGCCATACAATGCTTCTTGTGGAGAAAAGCATCTTCGACCTACGACTCTAATGCAACCAGTTGATCGTTGGAAGATCGTCCGACCCTCATACCTGCCTGGCGGCTCTCGAGAAGACCGTTGTACTCTAAGAAGTACATGAGTCTCCTGTTTATCATCTACTGTAAGAGTTTACACAGGCAGCTTGTCAGGGCAATGGGATGATAACTTGCGGGAGAGGAAACGTCCTACCCCTCCTTCAGAAAAATCCCCTACGATGGCCCCCTCAAAGACCCTGAAAGGCCCCCGAAATAAATATTTTGTTGTAGACGTTAAGGATGGTTTCAAGTGTGTCGGCATGAAGGTGTTGTATCATGGTGTACGTAATGTCGTCTACACCTGGAGCTGAAGGCTTACGAGTACTGAGTGCGATCTTCAGCTCATGAAGTGAAAAGCGGTGTTTTAAGAGTATGTGGACCTTAATTATCTCACACGGAGTTATTCTGACAGGATGTTTTGTGTTTCATGAAAGTGTTTGTGTAGTGTGGTGAACTAGACACACGTTGGAAGTGTTGTGCGATTGCGTTAGCCTGGTCTTTCAGTGTATCCCCTGTTGTACTAACCAGGGGCAGGCTCTGTTTGTCGTACAGACAGTGTGAGCGTCGGCGTTTGAATTTATGCGTGTGAGAAAAGGTGCACCCCCTCTGCCTTTCTGACTCCCGGCCCACGCGATTCCCAAGTGCTTTTGCCTGTTTAAAGGAGATCAGGTTATCCGAAGTGAGGTACAGACGAAGGACCCGACGCCTTGTTTTGGTGCTACCGTGCTCGCCTACAGTACTCGTTCCACCAGGGCCCCCTTTGGCTGCGCGGGGCACCGGACACCTAGGGAATGGACTTTTAGGCAGCGTCGAGAATGTCTTCAGTGAGTAGTTGGGCGGCTTCTTCTACATGTAGGTGTGTAATGAATGTGATGTTTTGATGTTTCTGTAAATATACTCCAGTTTTCTCGATCTTTAAGAAACCTTTTATACGAACGGGAACTGTTCGGGTTATTACCTGTGTGTGTTAATGTGGTTGGGAGGTGGTCACAACTATAAACGATAGTGCCAATGTCGTTTATTTCCTGGCAATAATGGCCACACCACCCGAGGTGTGTGTGTAGCCATCCCTGTCCTTTCTGAATACCATGTACCTTGTGGGCCTGATCTCTACGGCCGTCCAGAAATGAGGCTCACTGCGGTTGAGTACAATGAGAAACTCTTTACTCACATCTCCCACGCTGTCACCCGTCCGGCTACACACAGCCACCAGAACCAGAAACACTCTGTGTCTTTTGATTCCCGAGTCCGAGTCTCCGCGCGCGGTTCTTCTGCACCCCGCCCCCTCCTTCGCCTCGCTGCCCGCTGCCCGTCGTGTCCGCCAGCGCCATCTCTCGTGCCCCGGCGTCCCCAGGTCCCGCGGCACCAAAGCGTGCGCGGGGGAATCTCGGAGGCCATGCGTGGCCGGCGGCGGAGAGGGTCCGAGGAGAGAGCTCGCGGCGAGGGGCGCCTAAGCGCTCCTCACATCTCTCCCCCCTCAAGCCTCGCCCGCCGTCCCCAGAAGCAGCTGGTCGGCGCCCGGGCCGCCCTGTGCAGCTGTGGGTGGGACGGCACCCGCCGAAGTGTGGCAGCATGCCGCTCTGTCGCCATCGTCACCACGTAGGCGTCCGCAGGAGCGCATTCTCGGGTGCCGGCGCAGGATTCTACCGAACGGCCAGGCTCCTCTCGACAGCGCCCCGGCGTCCCGATCTCCGCTGCTCGGCGCCGGAACCGGAGGCGCCGCGATGAGCCCGGTGCAAACCCGGTTGACGGGCGCTCGTAGAGGCTCGAAGCCCCCGAACGAGCTGTAGGCTCTGCGCCCACCTTCGCCTCCACGCCAGGGTTACAGCTCCGCGAGGAGCTCAGCAGGCCTCCAACCCATGAAGAGGACTCCGCCGTCGACCAGGAGGCGAACCGCAGCCGCCTCGCATCTCTGAAGGGCGGCAGGACCACCCGGACCGTGGCAACAGCTCCCGGGTCGAACCAGGAAGGCCCTCTGCTCGGCAGGCCCGGGCCAGACTCGCAACGCCCAGGCACGAACGTATCGCCCCGCACCACCAGGCCGGTGGCGCGAAGCTCCCGGGTCGCACCGGAAGGGCCCGCTGTCGGCAGGCCCAGGCTGGCATCGTAACGGCTATTGATTGATTGTAGGGTTTAACACGCCGACGCAACGCAGGCGATGAGGCGCGCCGTAGTGGAGGGCTCCGGATTAATTTTGACCACCTGGGGATCTTTAACGTGCGCCGAAATCTCGTACACGCGGGCGTTTTTGCTTTTCGCCTCCATCAGAAAAGCGGCCGCCACGGCCGGGAATCGAACCCGCGACCTTGTGCTCAGCAGCGCAACTCCTTAGCCACTGAGCCACCGCGGTGGGTCATCGTAACGGCCAGGCACAAAACCACGCCCCGCACCACCGCACAGGTGGCGCGATGAAACTTGAAGCGGTGACTGTGCTGCGGGTTGCTCCGTGGTAGAACCACGTGAGACACGGACCGTGGGGGGTAGCCACTACCGCACCCTCAGGTCGTAACGATGGGTGCGAACCCTATCGCCGGCCGTTCTGTCCTCAGTAGCTGGACTCCCACCTCCTGGTTCCGCTACCACCTGTTCGTCATCGCCAGTGCGAACGTGATAGGCCTTGAGATCGCTCACGTGCACAGGACCCACCAGCTCGTCGCTTTCAAGCGACTGCATCTCATACGTGAGCAGAGTCGTCTGCGCCGTAATTCTGTATGGCCCTTGCCATTTGTGTGCGAGCGCTGCGGTGAAACCGCGTGCAGCGTTGCTGAGTGGGTGCGTTCTCCTTAGCACTAGGTCACCGATGTTGTACACAAGGTGACGACGGCCTTTGTTATTTTTCATTTCATTTCATTTCATGTTTATTAGATAATTTTTGCATTACAAATATGCAACAAGATGTTGGGCCAATAGCCGAAGCTAGTTGAGGCCCAGATAAAGATAGACAGCAGGGAAAACAAACTTAATTAACAATTCAGTGAAACAAGTGCAATACTTAGTGTACGCAGAGTGTGTAAATACAGGACGCAAAGGCACTCATAAGCCGCGAGAGAAGAAAATAAACACCAATATCAATCAATACAGTGAAAACAAAATATACACTTTTACACATTTGAATCTTACACTCGAGGTTGATTGTTTAAAAACAGTATCTTTACAGTACTCTTTTTTTTTTTCAAATAAATACATTCAGCGTCTATCTAGACACAGATACACAGCTACATGTACAGACCTAAGAGCCACAACAGAGTACGCAGCAACAGAAACCTCGATGCATTTCGGCAGGAATAGCCGCTTAAGAGATCGGAACCATACAATTAAAAGTCAACATAAAACTTATCCAGAAATATATTTTCATGCACCAACCTGGTGCCTGTCCACGATGCCTTCTTGCTATTTATATTGATGTTTCCTTCAGCCTAGCTTCGAACGATAGAACCTTTTTATAGAAAAAATAAAATTGTTAGCCATCTTTATTTCAAGGGGTATACTGTTCCAGATTTTGGCACCAAAGTTTTGGATTAATCGTTCGCCGTAGGTATTACGAGTTATCGGCAGGTTAAAGTTTACGTTATTGGCATGCCTAGTATTGCTGGTTGGAATAATAAATAAATTTAGTGATAACGCGTGATTATTATGAAGGATCTTATTCACAGTAATTGCAATTTTCATTTCGGAAAGAAGTTTTATGGGCAAGATCTGAAGGTCACGAAACAATATTTCAGTAGGAGTGTGGAACTGGGAAAAGGTGATAATACGCAAGGCTCTTTTCTGCAGTTTAAACAAAGGATCGAGGTAAGTTTTAAATGTAAAAGCCCAAGACTCGCAGCAATATGTCAGGTGGCAGTGAAACAGAGAAAAATAAATAATTTTTAACGTGGACAGGTCAAAGTACATCCTAGCTCTTAGCAATACATAACACACAGAAGCTAGTTTTGAGCACACGTTATTTATGTGGGTCTTCCAGTTCAAATGACAATCAAGTGTAACACCCAAGTACTTGATTGTATTAGCTTGTTCCAACTCAAAATTATCTATGAAAACTTTCAATGTTGCTTCGCCTAAGTTTTTACTTCGTGAAGTGAACATAATATATTTACTTTTTGCACCATTGATAGTCAGTTTATTTGCTTTGAACCAAGAGGAGATTCTCGATAATTCCTGATTAATAATAAGTTGAACCTCGGAGAGTGTTTTTCCTGTAAAAAGTATGACAGTATCATCAGCATACGATACTGCCTTAGAGCAAGTTAGGATGTTGGGAAAATTATTAATATAAAGAGAAAACAACACTGGTCCTAGCACCGATCCCTGTGGTACTCCGGTTTCTACAGTCATGTGTGAAGAGCAAATATTGTCCAGACAAACAAACTGTTTTCTGTTATCTAAGTAACTCGTGAAAAGATTGTAAGCCGGTCCACGAATGCCGTACTTTTGTAGTTTTTGTAACAAAATTGAATGCCCCACCGTATCGAAGGCTTTCTGCAGGTCTAAGAAAATTCCAATCGCTATTTCATTAGAATGCAAAGATGTGCATATTGCTTGTGTCGTTTCCATGACTGCTGTCGACGTGCACCTATTTTGCCTAAAACCGTGCTGGAAATCATTTATAATGTTATGAGAATCTATGTAAACCCGCAGTTGCAACAAAATTAGCTTTTCAAAAATTGTGTTTACGACACTCAGTACGGATATAGGGCGATAACTACTTGGTTCATTAACATCCCCATGCTTATAAACTGGGCTGATTTTGGCAATTTTTAAAACCTCGGGGTAAATACCGTCTTGCAGAGAATGGTTGAAAATTCTAAGTAGAATCGGTGCGAGAACATCAATATTGTCTTTCAGCGTTTTGACTGTTATCCCGTCATATCCGGTTGCCTTATTATTTGCCATTCCAGCCACAATTGTAACTAGCTCATCATTAGTTATATCCCTGAAAGAAAATGTACTATCAATATGGGAAATATTCTCCTCATAAGAAGTCGCAGAAATTCTGGAAGCTAATTGGGGTCCTATACTTGTAAAAAAGGCATTGAAATTATCCACGATGTCTACAGTAACTCTGTCAGGCTGAACCTGTTTTTTAGGAGATTTACCAATCACTCTATTTATTATACCCCACATCTGCTTAGTATTCCCTTGGGCGCGTTCTATAAGAGAGCTGTTGTATTCCTTTTTTCTTTTTCTTATCAACGCTACAACACGGTTCCGATGTGAACGGAACTGCTGTAAATAGTACAAATTCTGCTTATGACGTTTCCACCTATGATACCAAGTATCTTTCTCCTTAATGGCTTCTAGTATTCTATTATTCATCCAGGGACATAAGGGTTCAGTATATTTAGTATGAACATGGGTTGTGCACTCACTTATGGCGTTGGTTAAATGGTGTATAAAATTTGCATGTTCCCTGTGAATGTCAGAGTCATATACGAAGCAAGAATTTAGATTTATCAATTTTGTCTGAAGCCTGTTGTAATCTACACGCGGTTTCTTGGTTGATAGTGGCTTGTTAGGGCTAGCGGGTCTATCACAGAGAAAGGCAAAAGTTGGGGAATGATCAGCAATATTCAAGTCATAGACACCTGCAAAAACGTTGTCACTATTACTTAAGACATGATCAATGCAAGTAGAAGAAGTGGCTGTAATTCTGGTGGGTTCAGTGATAAAATTCTTCAAATTGAACGACTCTTGCAAAAAAATATAATCATTGTTTTGCGAAGCACAGGTATCCATATTGAAATCCCCGCTTATTATAACCGGACCTTTGTGCTTGCGACTGATGACACCTAGGATGTCTTCGAAAGCGTCAATAAACAATGGTACACTAGAATTCGGGGGTCGGTATATGACGCCCACTACTGTGCCTGAAGACAGGGCTACAAAAACACTCTCTATTACATTGTTGTTGATTGTTATGTCATTCAAACTGGTATACTGTTGCGATGACCTGATATAAAGGGCTACCCCTCCACCTCTGGTAACAGTATTTCGAGACGAGCAAACGGCATCATACCCAGAAATAGCGACAGTCTCATGTACTTTCAGCCAAGTCTCTGACAGGGCTATGACGTCAAACGTAAATTTATGTTGCGATAAAAATGCTAACAAAATGTCTTCATTTTTTCGAATGCTTCGAATATTGCAATGAGTAATTGACAACAGCAGATCTTCCGTTTTTTTTCTGTTAACTTGTTCAATGGAAAACATATTTCAGCAGCTTCGTGAACAAAAACGAGAAAAGAGCGAGAAAGGAAGAAAGGAAGCCGGTGGTTGCCTAAACAATCTTCTCTAGGTCGGCATCACATGCGATATGAACGACACGCGCGTTTTCTGTTTTGCGCATCAGTATCTTTCCTTGGGACACCCAGGCAAACTTCCAGTTTTTGTCGCGTTTTGTTTGAATGGCTTTGCCAAGCAAAACTTTATACTCTGGGCACAAGTGCTCATTGATGTAGACAGGTTCGTCTGCATCAAAACCAAGCACGGATCCAGTCAACCTCTGTTTTTTGGCTTTCACAAGAAGCTCGTCCCGGGTTTTCCTTGAAAGGAACTTTACAACAATGTTGGGGCGGTTCCTATCTTTGGTGGGAACCCGGTGAATGACATCAATGTCTTCAACCCGAAGGCTTGATTTTAGGCGGTTGGCAATAGTGAGCATAACATCAGGCAGAGATTCGTCAGCAGCTAGCGGAACACCCTTTATCTCTAGGTTGTTTCTGCGGCTGTATTGCTTCATGTCAATTATTTCTTGCTGCATCTCAAAAACCTGCTGTCGAAGTTCACGAACTTCGTTACTAGCCTCAACCTGTGTTTCCTTCACTTCCGCTATGTCACGAACCGCGTTCTGAATCTCTGCCCTAAATTGCTCTATCTTCGAATCCATGTTTGTCACAGACTTTTTTAGTTCTTGCACCTCGGTTAGGGATGCCTTGCCGTTACCGGCCACCGCTTTAATGTCAGCTCGGATGGTCGAGGTAATTTTTTGCAAACACAACGTCACATCACCCAAAGCCCTCGCCAGCTCCTTTACGGTTCCTGGGGGCTTTTCCGTCAAGGATTGCCCGAGAGCCGTAAGAGGGTTTTCGTCATCAGACATGGTTTCACAGCGACAGCAGCAACAACACCTGAGCGATCCAGCGGCACAAACGTATTTTTGTAACCCCAAAAGCAGCGCACACGTACCTGCAAAACCAGACGAAGTATCTTAGGAACGGTGCGGTTGCTTTCGCCTGCGTGGATCGCTCCAAAATGTGGCGGGATGTCGGTCCAGCAGTCCTTATGAGCACCGAGCGGCTGCGCAGATCAGCAGGATTTGTTCAAGCCTGGCGCAGTCATGAAGATCCCAGCACTTGATTCCGTCCAGCGTGGTTAATATTCCATCTTGAGCACGGCTGTTGCAGGGCGATCAAAGCTGAACGTTGAACGGGCAACAGATGAGGCCTGCAAAACCAGACGAAGTATCTTAGGAACGGTGCGGTTGCTTTCGCCTGCGTGGATCGCTCCAAAATGTGGCGGGATGTCGGTCCAGCAGTCCTTATGAGCACCGAGCGGCTGCGCAGATCAGCAGGATTTGTTCAAGCCTGGCGCAGTCATGAAGATCCCAGCACTTGATTCCGTCCAGCGTGGTTAATATTCCATCTTGAGCACGGCTGTTGCAGGGCGATCAAAGCTGAACGTTGAACGGGCAACAGATGAGGCCTGCAAAACCAGACGAAGTATCTTAGGAACGGTGCGGTTGCTTTCGCCTGCGTGGATCGCTCCAAAATGTCACTGCTCGGCTTGCTCCATGCGCGCCACGTCGAGGTTCTCCCGAGCCGTGCGTTGCGCTGCCCAAATGCGTTCCCGGAGCCTAGCCGCGTACTGCGACAGAGAAGGGGCGTTACCCGCTGGCGCGTACAGCAGTGCATTTTCCATTGGAAAAGCGATCTCTCTACCGAAGTTTAGGTAACCTGGTGTCAAAGCCGTTGACCTATTTACGGTAGTCCTAGTCGCGAAAGCCAGCTCAGGCAAACGCACGTCCCAGTCCTTATGCTCCTTGGTTGTCGCAACCAGCATGCAGTTCAGGTTCCTGTTCACCCTCTCAGTGATGTTGCTCTGAGCATGATAAGGACTCGTTCTCCTGTGCCGAATGTGCAGCGCTCGACAACAGTCTGAAAAGACTTTGCTTGTGAAATACGAAGCATTGTCAGTGATCAGGTCGGAGGGGAAGCCGAAATGAGTGAATGTCTCCAACAGTTTCTCTACGATCCGCTCCGACGCTAGCTTTCTAAGGGGAAACAACTCCACCCACTTAGAAAAGTGGTCCGTTACAACCAGGATGAACTGGTTTCCTCGCTTGGATCTTGGGAGGGGTCACATTACGTCACACGCTACAATCTGCCACGGGTAGCTGCTTTCCACCGGCTTCATGAAACCCACAGGCTTCCCAGCGCGCGGCGTCGCTACCTGGCAAAGAGGGCAAGCGCGGGAATAGCTCAGCACGTCTCTCCTCATGCCTGGCCAGGTCGCGACACGGCATAACTTGTTGTAAGTCTTACTGCCGCTGCCATGTCCTGCCAGCGCTGAGTCATGAAAGTACCGCATGAACCGTTTCCGCAACTTCCTCGGGACCACGACTTAAAAGGGGGATCAAACCGCCTCTTCGTCGTCCAGTTGGGGAAAGTAGAGAAGTAATAAGCCATTGTCGCCCAGCAGATACGCGTCAAACCCCTCAGCGTTACCGGTGCAAGCTACGCCACTCGCTAGCCTTTTCAGCACCCGCTGGCACAGACCGTCTGCTTTCTGGGCCTCAATGAGCTCTTCCTTACTCACTACCTCCCCCCAAGACAGATTCCTTTCTGCCTCTGTTCTCGGGGGGCGAGAAATCGCCGCTGCGAGATGCCGCTTCTCTTTCTCTTTGCGGCCGGCCTCGACTCCTCCGTCCGGCCGTCTCCTCCCCCTCTCGGGGTGGCGTGCGCCGCGGATGAAACCGCTCAACTCGGTGCGCGCGCTCTCGCCGCCTCCTTCCGATAAGGGGAGCAAACTTTCCGCCAACATTCGGCGCTGATCATCGGATCCTGAAAAAGATGCGACGACCGCTTCTACATCAGTGCTCATCTTTCCTGACGCCTCTCCCTGGCCTTTCACAGCGCAGTAGAGTTTATTTGCCCCGTGCGGTTGTGAACCATGCATCGGCGCGTCCGCGAAAGGAAAGAAAGGGGGTTGCGGCCCGTACTGATAGCCGTTCCTCCCCATGTCGAGCACAACACCCTCCCTCGAGAGGAAATCTCTGCCCAGTATGACTGGAACAGACAAACCAGGCAAGAAAACAAAACGCTGTCTGCGCTTTCTGCCATCAAAAGCGAGCGTGAGTCTCACAGCTGCGTCTGCTTTTGCAGAACCCGCTGCTAAGCTCAAGGGTGTCTCGGCGGGCCTGACCCGGATTCTTCTTTTCCGGCAGGCTTCGAAGATTTCGTCCCCGATGAGAGAAACCGTCGAGCCCGTGTCGACCAGTGCAAAAAGTTCTTGACCGACTAATTGCACTCGCATGAATGGGGCAGACGAAGAGGGGTCTCCCTGCGCCCTGCATGCGGAGGGGGCCAGTTGCCCGTCGACGCCAGCTTCGGGGTGCCCGGGGGGATCCCTGGTGCCCCCTCTGTCTGGCCCCCTCTTCTCGCTTCCCGCCGGCGACGACGAGCCACCGTCCTTCGCCGTCACCGGCGATCCGAGTTTCCCTGCGTGCTACGCATTTTCTCGGGGCATTGACGGGAGAAGTGGCCAGGCTTGCGACAAAACCAGCACAAGCGGGCTGCTTCGTCCTGCCTCCCTCTTCCGTCGCCTGCGTTGCTTCCGACCGAGGAGTTTGTGGGCCCGTTATCCGCTCCCCCTCCCGACCAGGCGCAACCCGGTTCGAGCGATTCCTCGGGTCTCGGCGGCAACTTGTAGTGAAGCTCGGCGAGTGAATCCGCCTGAATTACTCGCGCTTCTTGTGCGAGGGCCTCCAAGTTGCGAAAACTCTGGCCCCGCAGGTACGGTCTGAAACGCGGGTGGCATTGCCTGCACACGCGCGCTACCTTGACCGCGTCGGCTGCCTCGGGGTCGGCCCGTTCGTACAGCTCCTGCATAGCCCGCACGTACTCGAGGAGACTCTCCTCAGGGTGCTGCGTGCGAAGAGTAAGCTCGTCCCTCATACGGAGTTCGTAATCGGGTGGCAGGAATTCAGCGCGGAAGCGGTCCTTAAAATCTGCCATCGACTCGAAAGCCGGTTGGCAGCGCCTCCAACGCGCAGCGCTTCCTACCAGTGCCACGGGCAGGACCCGCCTCAGCACGTCATCATCCGATGCGCCTACCGCAGTCTGATACGAATCCAGTTGCTGCAGGTATTCGCAAACGGATTTCACGTCTCCGTAGCCGAAATAGGAGGGAACCTCGATATTCAAACGCGGCTTCGAGACTGGCACTACAGGACCCGCGGTGGGAGCCGCTGTCGCCGAACCGAGCATTCGGGTTATCTCCACGAACATCCCGGTCATCTGCCTCATCATAGAGGCGAGATATGCGGGCTGCAACTGATCAGCAGCCTCCTGCGCAGCGGCCCCTGGGTCTCCCCCCGAGCCCCGCGGCTTCTCCGTCTCTCCCATCTCTCTCCGTGGGGTCGGAGCCATTTCCGGCGAACTACCCAACAAAAGCTGGCTCAACCACGCCAAACTGTAGACGCGAAGATACAGAGCAAGCCGCGCTAACTACATACGCAACGCGCCACACAAAAATCTACAATGTAAGCAAAAAAGGAACGTCAAGACAATACATAGGACCAACGGGGCTGAACTACAGCCACATTAAAATACAAAAAAACTACAGTAGGAACTGCTCAAAATACACAAGCGACTAATATCCCTACAAACGCTAACCACTCAGGCCGTTACCCGAACAACAGAGAAAAAAACGCAAGAAAAACTTCAGGCATCTACAGCCATCGTAAAACCTAAGCAAACTAAAACACTGGCATCAAAACTAATTTACAAACATGCATATACACGGCTCAAAGCCCTGGTCTCCCACTGCCAAAATGGCGCTTCCTTCCCGGAACAAAGGAATGCCGTCCCAAGCCGCAGTGGGCCCCTTCCCGGCAGCCGCAGAGAGCAAATGTCCAGGGGTGGGCTTGACATCAGCCCCACGTTCGGGCGCCAGATGTGGGCCTGCTCTCTACGGCCGTCCAGAAATGAGGCTCACTGCGGTTGAGTACAATGAGAAACTCTTTACTCACATCTCCCACGCTGTCACCCGTCCGGCTACACACAGCCACCAGCACCAGAAACACTCTGTGTCTTTTGAGTCCCGAGTCCGAGTCTCCGCGCGCGGTTCTTCTGCACCCCGCCCCGTCCTTCGCCTCGCTGCCCGCTGCCCGTCGTGTCCGCCAGCGCCATCTCTCGTGCCCCGACGTCCCCAGGTCCCGCGGCAGCAAAGCGTGCGCGGGGGAATCTCGGAGGCCATGCGTGGCCGGTGGGTGGCCGGCGGCGGAGAGGGTCCGAGGAGAGAGCTCGCGGCGAGGGGCGCCGAAGCGCTCCCGACAACCTATTTAAAAAACTTGTTTGTTTGGAAATGCGCTCTGTTTCTTAGGGACACATCACGCTTGGCTGATTCGCATTTAGCATCTCGTTAAGATCGTCAAAATTTTTAAGGAGGCCTCTCCAGTTCTATTAAATGACGTTTTCTGCTCCCAATACTTACATTTAAGGATGACTGGAGTGTGTGTGTGTGTTCATGTGTTGTCTTTCGGGGCTTGCACTCTCGGAAAGGACATATTGGGCCTTTCTTTTGGCTTAGATGTCGGAGGCCGCTCCTTGCGTTCCGTTTAAGGCAGGTACGGCGCGACCTAGATCTCGCCCTCAGATGGTAGGGGGGGCCCGGCTAACCGGGTTCCCTGGGCTTTGCATCCTTTCGGGTGCCCTTCAGTTGAGCTGCCACCGCTTAGGCGGGCACGAGCGCCACAGGTGGAACGGACGGTCCGGGGGCGATTGAAGCAGATTCCGAGCCCCCGGTTTCCATCTCCTCGGCCCCTTCTAAGATACTGGGCGACGGGGAATGATGGGCGGGAGCCGCATCAGTCTTGAAGGAGACAGCACCACAACCGCTCCTGCATCAGGAAAGGGTGTGCTGACGCGTTGGGCTGCCTGAGGCAACCGAGCGGGAGGTGGGGGCGCGACCAGATCAGACTCGCTGAACTGGTTGCCTGTGAAAACCAGCCGCTGCTCCGCCCCCTGGCGAGCTGCGTTGGCGTATTTCACAAGAGGGAAAGAGGCGAACCCCTTCCCTGCTTCTGGAAAGGCGATGTTTCCAATTACCTTGATGTTAATTATCTTGCAAGACTCAGACACGGGAGACTTGCAAGACGCGTTTCATGACCTCGCAGCCTCACCTGGAAGAAGTTGCAAAAAGCGATGATGGTGAAGGGGCGACGATGATAGATCAAGAAGGTGGTGTGGTGCTCGCATGTTACACACTGGCGAAGACTTGTTTGGTGGGATTCGCCATTCCATTAACAGATGTGAAACAACGATGACGCTTGTGCTCACAATATTTTTTCCAGTTGAAATGTCTGATAATAGCGGGAGTGTGCCGCATGCGGCCCCGGCCACTTTACACTAGTGAGGGTGTTGGACTGACAAATGTCACTGGGATGATCTTGTGCTCCGCATATCACACTGATTGTTCGGTCAGGGCAAGCGCTTGTACAGTGCTCGAACCGCTGGCACTTAACATGGGGCCATTGGTTGGCGATGTAGGGACGGATGAAACACCAGATAAAGTTAGAATTTATGTGTGGTGGGAGTGCTCAGCGGTCGAAGGTCAAGATGATGTGCCTGGTGGGAATCTCCTTGTCGTCTCTCCGGATAGTGATGCGCAGTCACGGCAGTGACGCCCTGATCTTTCAAGCCTTCAAGGAGATCCGCATCCGTTTTGTTGAGCAGATCTGAAAAAAAGATCACGCCCTGAGAGCTGTTGATGCTACAGTGGCGCGTGACCCATATGTCGAGATCATCCATTCGAGTTTAAGGTGGAGGCTTTGTGGCCTGCGGATTGTCATTCACCTCGGCAAGTACTACACCAGTCCGTAGTTTTTATCTTTATGTGATTTCCCAATTATGCTTGCAATATATTTTTCAATCAAGAACACTGATTTATTTGCAAGAGTATTGGCTGTATCGCGGGATTCCATAACCAGAAATGTAAAGTAATTTTCGGGTTAGGAAAGGTTAAGGATGACAAGGGGGGAAAATCCATTGGTGTGGCCCCTGTTCAGGGACCAATCCCGTTTGAGGAGGGGGTGTTAGAAAATACCACATATCATATTATGGGGTCAGGGGACGGGGGTACTCTCTTCAAACAGGTTACCGTGATACTGAGAGAGGTCTCGGAGCTGCCTGCCTTGTAAAGAGACAGGGAGCCCATCCGCTGGAGGTTGACTTGGGCTCTGGTGGCCACCGTTTGTGGTTTCTTACCCTTCACCTTTCAACACACCACCACGGTAGGTTACAGCCTATGTTCGGGGGCTCTAGGTTCGTGGGGTCGCCAATACCGTCACCAATATTAGTAAAGG
Source organism: Haemaphysalis longicornis (assembly GCF_048455015.1). Classification (NCBI taxonomy): domain Eukaryota; kingdom Metazoa; phylum Arthropoda; class Arachnida; order Ixodida; family Ixodidae; genus Haemaphysalis; species Haemaphysalis longicornis. Next base: position 189,311,881 of record NW_027526361.1, read on the forward strand.
TGCCCCGTGTGGGGAAAACTAATTTTAGGGAAAATATATACTGGCCCCTGAGTCTAACAAGTTCACGTCAAAGGATATAAAAATATAAGCGGTAAAAGGGACGACGAAAACAATGTTTCTGTTCACAAATCTTTGATAATAACTAGACTTTCACCTGCAATAACAAAAGCAGACGTTAGTGCCCGAGAAATATTTTAGGAGAGTGAATGTGTGGTGGCCGTGTCAGCCGTGGTCTGGGGCGGCATGTGTAGCGACGTTTGAGCCACGTAGAATTACGTAATGCAAAGCCTGTCTTCATGCTTCATGTCTGTCGCTGTTCTCACGTAATCATCAATAAAGCAATCTCGTCGGAGTGCTGAGAAGAAGCAGTTCACACGTCATAGGAATACCACGACGCCAAAAAACGGCAACAAAGCACAGTTCTCAGGCGAACATCTGTGCAAGCGAAAAGTCAGGCTGAGCAGCGGTACATTACTTTACACATACGACGAAATCGTTACGGTTACTTTTATTGTCGAAACTAGGAAGGTCAGTTGGATATTCAAGCAGGAGAATGGCGAGTTGGGCTAGTTGGTGCAATTGCATTTTAAAACATTCACGAAGCGCACCACTGAAAAAACACAAGACGAAGAAAGGGAACACAGGACGAGCGCTACTCACACCTATAGTATAATCAGAAACAACGAAGTACAGATACCCTCCCAACCGCCGCGGTGGCTCAGTGGCTAAGGCGTTGCGCTGCTGAGCACGAGGTCGCGGGTTCGATTCCCGGCCGCGGCGGCCGCTTTTCTGATGGAGGCGAAAAGCAAAAACGCCCGTGTGTACGAGATTTCGGCGCACGATAAAGATCCCCAGGTGGTCAAAATTAATCCGGAGCCCTCCACTACGGCGCGCCTCATCGCCTGCGTTGCGTCGGCGCGTTAAACCCTACAATCAATCAATCAATCAGATACCCTCCCCGTCATCAGACCACGCATGCGTCGCTTGTATTCATATGGGAACAAACCACAAACAAAAATAAAACCCACAAAAAGCATCTGCATCATCAACTGCCACAGGACGCACAGCTCAATGACCTCTAAGATACGTAATCGCTTTCTCGTGTAGAGCAACAGATTCCTGAATTACACAATCCGCCCCCCTCTCTGGGTTATCTCGAACGGTTCAGCTACTTCTCTGGTCGACTGCCGCGCATGCCTGAACACAATCTTTGTATTACCGAAAAGCGGCCTACAACCACCACGATGCCGGCATTTGCTACAAAGTTCCCCAAGATGTGACGATATGGCCCCTTTCAGGAACTGTTCATGCTCTCTGATGGCGAATTCCATTGGGAGAGCAGGAGCACTCAAAAGCACTCCGAAAGTGCTCTCTCCTGAGCAGGCGCGTTTCAGTGGTTGAACAGGAGTAGGCGCACTGTCATCCAGTGCTAGAGCGAGGTCACTTTCGCTGCTCTGAGAGCAGTTGGGAGCTGCTCCCGCTTGAAAAGCGGAGTAAGCCCAGTAAGAAGGAAGTCACAGGAACTTTAACGTCATATCCTCCCCTTTTTTGTGTTTTTGTGTTTTTTTCTTGCGAATTGTCCCGGCTGGGCGAGCACGGCGCGGGTAGCGCGGTGGTATCCATCGTGCAGTTGCAACTTTGCGGAATGGGCAGCGAGCCCTATGCGAGTGCTTCCTAGCGCCACACGTGCTTTGCCCGGTTTTGCTTACTCATGCTTTTCCGCTGAGATTGCTTACGTGCAGTGACCTTTCCCGACGAAGTTCGCGCAGCGGGAAATCTCCCGCGGCAGAACGCCGTATGTTCGTCGGGCTGAGCTACCTAATCGACCAGACGGCGCGCGCCGCCGCTGGGTTGCTGTCAGTGACCTCCATGCCCACAATCAACGGTGCCGTTCAGTAAACAGACCCATTGAAGGAGCTTCCCGCTTGGGTTGTACGTCATTTAACGATTCTGCGTGTTTTGGGGCGTTTCTTCTTCTGAAATACTCGTTCTCAGTTCTCAAAAACGCTAGAGGCAGGAGGAAAAAAAAAACCAGCGCCGGGGAGATTCGAAGCAGCGACTACAAAAACAACCGGCATTTTAACCTCTACTCCACCGCGAGAGATGGCGCATATATGCGAAATACCGCCTCTTTTTGTTTTTGTCGTATTTGAGAGGCCCTCGTAGTAATACCGCCTGTTCCTTACTCGCCGATCTTGCAGACGGGCCTCATATTGCTACTAGTGCAAGTAATGTAGCCGGATCGCCCTTATTTAACCTTAATAAATGCTATCGCGCATGCCCATCTCGGCGACACAAGCCACGACAGTCGGGTCGGGACCGTGTTCTCTCTCGTCGTTTTTTCTCTCCCACCTGTTCTCCGGGTGCGTGCCGTATTCCAGTGGCAGGTGCAGTGGTCCTGCTCCAGCGTGCTCGCTAGTGCTCTGTCCCATGCTCCTCACTGCAAGACTCCACTGCTCCTGTTCTCTCAATGGAATTCGCCATAAGCACACGTTTACGCACCTGCCAGTTTGTCTTACCTATTGCTTACCGAAATACAGTGGAAGTACAGTGCTCACGTATTGGAACGCGATACTGCGACCGCATGGCCGCCGGTACTTGTAGCGCCGCCCGTGGACGCCCGTGGAAGCTAAGTGTCGCATTGTGGTATACCGCGAGGAAGACAGCGTGGTCACCATAGGCTTACTGCTTCCGGTTGCCAATGAGCGGTACTGTGGTTCCCCACAGCGACAGTGGGGCGCTGCAAGCCTGGAGCGCTGGAACGCGTTTGTACTCCGTCGCTAGTAGCCCGGCTGTGCGCGCAGCTGTTTTCGCGACATCGTGTGCGCGTGCTCTTGTTACGTGTGCCCTTATAATGCGGCACAGTAATATTCATATAATGCACAGTCACGCTCATCTGAATAAGAGAAACTTATGTACGAAGGAACAGCAAACTTTATTCCAGGATGTAAACTAAAAAAAAGGAAAGACGCCTTTGCAAGCACGTTCGTGTGTGGTGCGGTGCATTATTTCTTCGTCGGCACTCCTCTTTTTTTAGTTTATGTCATGAAATAAACTTGGCTGGTCCTTCGCGCAGACATTCGCTTTATTCAGATAAGCATGACCTTTCCTTACATGGACATTATCTCTGCCGCATCGGAAGGGCACGCGTAAGAAGAGCGCGTGAGCAGACGATGTCGCAAAATTGGATGCCTGGACCGCCGGGCGGCTGCCACCAGCGTACAAACGCGCTCCTGCGCTCCAGGCTCGCAGCGCACCGCCGTCGCTGCGGGGAACCACAGCCCCGCTTATTGGCAAGCGGAAGCAGCAAGCCTACGGTTAAAACGCTCTCATCCTCGTGGTATACCATAATGCAACACCTAGCTTCCACGTGCGTCCACAGGCGGCGCTTCATGTACCGCAGGCCATGCACTCCGTAGGCACTGTACATAAACACAACCAACATTGCACTTGACATACCGCGTCTCATGTTTCACACTTTATTCATTCCTGCTTGCGCGATGGTCACCGGACAATCTTTTTTCCACCAAAAAACAAACCCTGTCAACTTTTTTTCGTGCCTGAAATAGAACCTAATAAAGGCCCGTCAACCCTTTCCACTTAATAATTTCCGCTGTCTGTACTTCTCGTTACTACACTGTCATTTATGCTACTCTAGTGAATCGTTGGGGGTTACCTATGCGACCTATTTAACTCCGCTACAGCCACTACAAAAGCGAGCATTTAGAATAATAAGATATTCTCCAATTGATCACCCAAAAAACACATTATTCAATGAACTTAGAGTGCTTTCTTTCACATCTCTCCGTGGTTACAAAATAGTCCTTGTAGTCAACACCATAATCACTTGTAACCATCCCCTGCCCTAACTTTGTTTTCTTTACCCGTTCGTAACACTAGACAAGCTACAAATGGTCATTTCAACATCCCGGTTTGTAAAAATGTCTATGGTGAAAGGGTAATTGAGTTGTTTGATGCGAAAATCTGGAATGTGCTATCAACCGAAACTACACTTGCAAGAATTTGTTAGTTTACCTGTAAAATGGTTTTCTTGTCTCATCAACCTGTATAGTTTTATCTGATTACGTATGCCTTGTTTTTCTGGTCTAAAATGTTTTTCTTGTCTAAAGAACCTGTATAGTTTTCCCTCATTACGTATGCCTTGTTTTTCTTGTCTAAAATGTTTTCTTGTCTGAAGAACTTGTAAAGTTTTCTCTGATTTCGTATGCCCTGTATTTTTTTCTTTTCTGCGTTGTGCCTTGTTTTGCTATTCAATAATGCCTTTATGCTTTGGACCGGACACCACCCTTTGGGATGGGTCAAAACATTTTTGTATTGTTTAAGATATGTGTTTAATAAAGTTGTCTTATGAAAACAAAACGAAACAAACCTTCATATTGTACCTAGAACCAGGTTTTTTCAACGCATGCAACATCTTGTGCGGATACCGAATTACTGCCGGCCTCCTATTCCTACCGTCCGGAACTGCCGCCATACCAACGCCATCCTTCCATTTTGTTTCTCGAAAAATGTTTCCTAAATTGACCGCAAAACATTTCTTGGGAAGCCGACGTCTCAGAGGCCACGCAATCGACCATCAAAAGCCTGGGGTCTCGAAAGCGAATTCCAGGACTAGCGCAACCTTCTCAAAGAGGTCTACAAAACCATTGACCACAGAAGAGGAGACTTTTTGGTTACATACTACCAAAAACTTATCCATGTATCGAAAAATACTGAACACTGAACTGGTGAGCTTACTCTCCAAACGCCTATCCACCCGAGCTAAGAAAATGTCACTCCATGTGGATGCTACACATGACCCTATGCAAATCCCCGAGCGTTGTACATACGACTGAGCCCCCCCCCCCCCCCAAAAACACAACAGTAGCTTTCAAATAAAAGCCCAACAGTTCCAAGAAAGCTTCTATAGAGATGCCACAACCATTCCTAAAGTCTTCTTCGTCATTGTGCTCACTTAAGCACTCCTTCACAGACGATTAGACCTGATCGTGTGGGATGGACTAGTATAGATATCCAACGTCTATACTGAATGCCCCTCAAATACCGGCAGGCTGGACCTTTAAGTAGTCGATGGCTGTGGCTGAATTTGTTACCCTAACGGGTCGTTGACGTTTAATTTTCCGAGGTGCGTCTGCAGGTAGGAAGAAACAAGCATTTGCCAGGTCCCCTTTTATGACACGATGACGTTGGTACGGCTGCAGTTTCGGACGGTATGAATAAGAGGCCGGCAGTAATTCCCTATCTGCACAATATGTCGCATGCGTTGAAAACAGTTGGTTCCAGGTACAATGTGAAGGTTCTATGTACAGCACAAAACAAAGTTGGCAGGGTTTGTCTTTGGTGGAAAAAAGATTGCCCGGTAACCATTGCACAGGCAGGACAGAATGCAGTGTGAAACATGAGACGCGGTATGTCAAGTGCAATGGTGGTTGTGTTTATGTACTTCTACTGTCTTGCGGTAAGGTATACGTTGGTCAAACGGGCTGATGCGTAAACGTGCGCCTCAGAGAGCGTGAACTGTCCCTGAAAGGGGCCATATCGTCACATCTTGCGGAACATTGTAGCCAATGCCGGCATAGTGGTTGTAGGCCGCTTTTTGTTGATAGAAGGATTGTGTCCAGGCATGCACGACAGTTGACCAGGGAAGTAGCTGAAGCATTCTAGATAACCCATAAAAGGACAGATTGTGTCTGTCAGGCATCTGTTGCTTTACACGAGAAAGATTACGTATCTTAGTTGTCATTGAGTTGTGCGGCCAGTGGCAGTTGATGATGTAGATGTGTTTTGTGGATTTTATTGTTGTTTGTGGTTTGTGGGTTGTTCCCATCTGATTAAAAGTGACGCATGCGTGGTATGATGACCGGGAGGGTATATGTACTTCGTTGTTTCTGATTAAACTTTAGTTGTGAGTAGTGCTCGTCCTGTGTTCCTTTTCTTCGTCTTATGTTTTTTTCAGTGGTGCGCTTCGTGAATGTTTCAAAATGATATTCAACCACCCGTAATGAGAACGTTAGGCAGCTAATTATTCTTAATAAAAATTTCGAATATGCATAGCGCAGGCTTTATTCTATTTACATTTGCCCAGTTGACTTTCATCCTCATAACCTTCCAATGCCGGATCAGCTAAAAACATTTTGACCACTCGTCATCACATAGGACCCTTGCTATTTTCAAGGCAAGGCTTCAATCACAATCGGCGGGTCCACGGTATGTGCCTTTCTGGACTATATCCGTGATGATGAACTGGCCATTTGCATATACCAGCACTGGCTTCTCTCCTACCCTGCCTGGAGGTTAATCCATACACGCAAACACAAAAACACTGTGAATTCAGCCGTCCGAGAAAAATGTGCCTGCATCGTCGCGTTCAACTTCCCCTTCCTCATCGTCTGGCGACCTCTTCTTCGAGAGGGTCGGGCACCTCTCTGAATTATCTTCGTGATTGTCGTTCACCTTTATAGCGATTCTTCACACACTTGTTGCGGAGCTCAGCTTCTCTGTCTACAGTGTTCGCGCTCGCGCGGTCCTGCGCCCAGTGCATTACATTTTCCGGTAGTCCGCGGTAAAAGTGTTCTCGCCCGATCACTCAACCACCTTCTTGTGCTCTCCGAAAGCCTCCTCTTCTGTGAACTAATATTCAATGGGCGTCGTGTGCGTATCGGCGAACTCAGCCTCAGCTCTATAGACATCTTTGCAGTTCAGGAGACGAAGGTGGGAGCGGAGGAGGAGGCCGGGAGCATGGTGCTGTGGTTTAAGTCGCGCTATTTTGTAGGAAAAGTGTTCTCGCCCGATCATTTAACCACCTTCTCGTGCTCTCCGAAAGCCTCCTCTTCTGTGAACTACTATTCAATGGGCGTCGTGTGCGTATAGGCGAACTCAGCCTCAGCTCTATCGACCTGGACATAGACATCTTTGCAGTTCAGGAGACGAAGGTGCGAGCGGAGGGGGAGGCCGGGAGCATGGTGCTGCGGTTTAAGTCGCGCTATTTTGTAGGTATTCACTCGGTAGGCGTGTCGGCAGGCTGTGTTCTGTTTTTGAAGAAGTTACCCGCACTTGTAGTTCCAAACCTGTGGTCCTGCTTGTCAAGTGAGCTTGTCGTATTCGATTACATATTGGGAGACGCGGAGTGGCGAAGCGTCAGCCCATATGCACTGAATGAGGCACAGCCTAGGAATCAATTTTTGTAGACATCAGCTCGTATTTCACTACTCAACGGCGGCTAATAATCCCATGGGATTTTCATTGCCTCAAAGGCACTTGATAACGTCAGTACAAACCCGCATAGTGACGGCAGTACAGCCACATTGTCTCAAATAATTAATTGAGGTGACTTACTGGGCGCGGGAGAGTGCCTAGAGGGAGGAAGTCACGTAGGTATGTACACACATTTTGAATGTGTGAGCCACGACCGATTGGACTGAATATATTTCCAATATGGTCTGATTGAAGAAGATGAAGACTATATTGTAAAGCCTGCCAGGCGGCAGAAAAAGTGCGTCCCAATACCCGCCTGTCTATGGCCGCTTTCTGGCATGCCCGGCCAGCATCCATGTTCGGGCAGTGACTGATCGTTTTTTGAACGGCCAACATTCGGCAACCAGCACTACGGTATTTCTCCGGCCGCCCGTGTTCAGACGCACAACGGCAGCTACCTGGCTTCCATATATTTAGTTCACTTTAGGCTGCCGACGAAGAGAAAGAGAACGGCCGAAGTACAGCCTTAGGGCATCCGTTTTTACTTCGGGAAGCGGTGTTGAGTCTTAGCACGGCAAGCGACCGGCCACAGAATATCCGTATTCTTTTGGCTGTTGGTGCTGGAAAGGAGACCGGCCGCAGCGCGGCTGCCGCGCATTCGTTCTCGCAACGCTGAAACGCGCCAACGGCGGCAGAACATTCGTTTTCTTCGGGAAACCGGTGTTATAAAGGAGACCGGCCGATGCATGTCCCCAGAAGGTATGTTTTTTATACGGTTAGCCATCCTGGACCGAATTGCGCAAATAGAGGACCGCAGAATATTTGGAAACCGGCGTTCAAGAGGAGACCAGTCTACGAAATGTCTCAGTTCATACATCAATATTTCGGTAAGCGGTGTACAGTCGAATAACGGCATGCGTCTGGGTTCCGGAGCTCATGCACTATTAGGTTCGAAGGAGACCCGCCGGTGTAGGACAGCTTTTGCCCTGGGTGAAGAAAAAACCGGTAGGGAGCCGAACGCCGCAGACGCATTTCTGATTCGCTCGGTGCTTCTACGTTTTAAATGAACGACCTTCGTTTGTCAAACAGTAAATAGTGTTCTACGTTGATGGACAAGGTGCAAGGACTCACTGTTGATTACCAGAGAACCTTTTAGGTCATCGAAATGCCATTTATTGCCACAGGAACACTGTGCCACACCGAAGTATGAGCTATGCCTTGCCACTGATAGCCGCTACAACGCCTTGCCCACCGGCTTCATCGACGCATCAGCTCGAGGTGATTCGCTCCCTCAAGAAATAGGGAGCATTGAAGACATCGAGTCGGCAGAGATGTCGGACCCGAGATGGTGGCAGTTAACCAAAATACCTTTCCTTAAAGAGCGTTGAGCAAGCCGCCACTACGCAGGCGCTCAACCGGCCCCATGTCATGGACTCCACACCAAAAAAGGTTAAGGGCGCGGAAAAGCACAAGTTTGCGGCTATTCTTCGTACAGTAATACTGCGAAAAACAAATTTGTGCTAGCTTGTTCGTGACTTCGTGCTATTATGTTACTTCATGGGATTTCATGCCTGCCTATTTAGAACAAAGTGTTATTTTAAATTTGCGATGAAAACAGAGCCTTGTCAATGACGAAGCCGGGATGTTGATTAGGGTTGCTATGTTTGAAGGTGAGCTTGGCTACTTTTTAGACATGACTAATTTGTTAAACATGATCGTCCGCATCCTAGCAAACACGGATTTTGCCAGGTTTTTCTTGCTCAATGCAGATTGTTGAGTTAAGGCGATATTTGGCTCTCACAAGACATAAGCTTAAAGTATATGACTATTTTCTTGGACTGCAAAAAACCATTTGACGGCGCTCCATGTCACCGTCATGTTAGTACATTGTGGGTATAAACTGAATGAATCAGTTATTGCATGAATAGCACAGTAGCTTTCTCTAAGACAGCAGTCGGTCGCTCTCAATGTTGTTCGTCCGGATATGTTCCCGTGAACTCAGGAAGTTCCCAAGCATCAGTTGCTGGCCCTCTTTTGTTTCTGTGTAATTTACAGGACTACCGCGAATGAACGTGATTCTGAATACCTGCAGCACTACTTTAAGGCATCCTGGTGTGCTGATTCAGAAAAGTCGTTGAATGTTAAAAAGTGTGTTAACATCACCTTTACAAGAAAGCCTTCATTACAATTGAATACGTATACCGTACATTACGCTGCTTTAGGAACGGCCCTGGACAAGAAATAACTATGAGTTTATTTAACGAGTGGTTATAGGTTCACAACATAAATGTTACAGCTGCACGTGCTTTTGCCTTTCTGAGATAAAATTTCTGGGAACCTCCATCTAAGTCAAACCACACTCGTATTTCACTCATGTGTGCTTAATGTTGGACTGCGCATGTGTCTGCTGAGATACCTGCACCAAAGAGCTGGTTGATCTGCTCCGAAACATACAGAATAGGGCAGTGCGATTCGTATCAGGTAATTGGCACTGCCAACTTATTATGAAGGAAAGTAACAGTAAACTTAAATGCTAAGACGTGAATGATCACGGAGAAAACCTCTGACATTTTTTTCATTGTATCTATTGTTCCAAAACTGAAATAGAAGTGGGGAAGTTTTTTCAAGCGCGAATCTACATCTCCCGAAGTGGGACCGCTAGCTTAAGGCAAATTATTACCTTTTCTTTAAAGGTGTCGCCTTGCGCGATTAATTTCATCTTATATTATACGAGTGTAATTATTGTCTACGTATTATTGAATCCACTGTTTGTAATGATAATTTTCACCACGCTTTGTAGAATTATTTTACTATTTGGTCTGAAATTTGATGCTTGGTGTTATGTATCTCCCTGCTGTAATGAATACAAAGGCGAAGCAGGTATCAAATAAATAAATAAACTTGGGGAGCCGCAAGTTCGGCTCCGGCAGGTGTCGAACCTTACGCATTGAAACTCGACAAATGAAATATCTATTGTTTTAGTCGCTCCAGTATGCAAGATTTGCTGCATGAGCACTACCATTGCTATGTTATTGGTTTGAAACAAAGTATGAAACCCTACCATTACGCCTTTCTTTGAATGAACACACAGGGATAGAACTGCAGCCACTTGAGGCAGGGTGTCATTCGCAACGCGTCTAGAATATTTTTGTAGTACGACATTAGAGGAAAATTACTTCTTTTGGACTATTAAGTGGTGTGAACGTAACTCGTGAACACAACATAAAAAATAGATTGAAAAAGAAACTACCTGCTCGATCTCACCTAGGATCAGCCCTGTGAAAGATCATCAGAAAAAAAGATCAAGTAGAATATTTTTTTTGCAAAGAAATGGGCAAAAATTGGACACACTTTTTGTGTGAAGGGAATTATATTGAATGCTCCTGACTGTTTTCTGGAGTACAAAAATGCTGCGTAAAGAAATTCGCGCCGATTTTATATACAAAAAAGCTGGTCAAGCAACAGTTGCAAAAATAGTTGATTTAGTCAGAGCATGAAAGCACTCCGAAAGATTGTCCTAAAAGCAATTGGCTAAAAGAGGCAGTTTCATCATTGCGAAATTCAAAGCATTAATGTATGCGCCTTCCGCCCCCTCCATCCCTTTTTATTACAGGTACGCCGCCTCACAGAATATATCAGGACCTGGACAATACATCTATTCCAGCTCTGCAAAGAAATGAACGTTTTCTGTATCCGACAGTAAAAGAAGCACAGCAATTAAACCAAAGCCCATTTTTGAGCACTGTTTCACAAATGAATTTTGCCTTCAACTGACGCTGATAATTTAGCAAGGTTGCGCTGAAGGCTGGATGGCTGGTGTGGCGCGTGGGCTCACTTTGAGGTGGGTGCAGTGGACCCAAAATCATGGGTTTGTGCTGCTGCACAGCGCAAGAGTTATGGGGTCGTCCACCGGCCTCAGTACAGTTAATTTCTGGGGCTCAACTCCAATCCCAGCAGCATGGCCGAACTTTCGGCAGCTTTATTCCGGCTGAATTCCGCGACTGCATCTCGGCTGTCCTCTACACGGGTGGCTTTGAAATGGCCGGAGCCCTACGGCTGGAATCTGGCCGTACGAATGTAAGCCGGTCAACTGGCCGACGGACACTGGCCGTTCGACAGCCATTCCAGTACGGCCGGATACGGCCAAAAGGCCCACATTTAGACCCTGGGCGAACGCGGCTCCCGGAAAAAGGCCGTACAGAAAATCACAGGCCAAAGTAAACTGCCTTGAGTTAGGGCGAACAGTCCTGTGCTGGCTGGGTGTATACTTTTGCGACCACTGCCTCGTAGTGTGTACAGTAGTGTTTAATAGGTAAAAGAACTAATTCAATTTGGATTTGTAAAAAATAAATAGTAAACTTCTGAATGATAACTTTATAAAAACCGTCACCCGAAAAATTCAAGAAATAGAACCGCAGAAAAATTGCATGTGAGATATGTAACCAAAGAATGAGCTTAAAGGCTATGGAAACGTCTAGTTGTACTAAAAATGACAAAACTCTTCAAGAAAATAAGCTGCTCTAGAACTTGGAAAGGCTTAATGAGGAAGAGTGCAAAGCGCCAGGTGTATTTAAAGATGACATCCAAAAATGAAGCAAAAACTAGAGGTGCTGGATTCAGACCGCTCTCGCGGTGCATTTGTGGGTGCAAGAGCGGATCAGTTAGCCAAAGGCTAAACACCCGCAAAGCGTGCGTTTGGCTTGCAAAATCCGCATGCTTGACATAACTTGATAAGCGTTATATGATGGAAACGCCCAGTAGCGACACAGAAAGAAGACCTCGAACATGCTTTTTATGAATTCTACTATGAACTGTTTGCTCACCGAAAGGCTGATTTAGAGGGTTTTACAAATTATTTGTTAGTGCTATTTCGAAAGTGGATGATGAATATAAACACAGATTAGTACAGAAAGCAACCGCTGAAGAAGGAAATAAAGCAATCCAGAACGTGAACCCGGGCAAGTCCCCTGGCTCGGATGGGTTAAGCGCTGCTTTCTATTAAGCATTTGTCGGCGTGTTATCTCCGGTTAGCCGCCCTGTTCAACGAGGCCTTCAAACTAAAGTCTTTACCACCGTCCTTCAGCGAGGAACACAATATTGATACCGAAAACTGACAATAACGAAAAACTCAAGCAAGTTGCATTATACCGCTCCATTTCATTGACCAATGTAGACTATAAAATTTTCATGAATGTGCTTGTCTAGAAAACACAAACAGTAATTCAGCAATTAATTGGATCCCGCCGGACGTGTGGTATCAAGGACTGTACGATATTTACTAATACACATAAAGGTAGGTGCGTGGGGGAGTTTTGCAAGATGACACGTGAATGGGTCGCAGGTCTTCAACTCGACCTCGAGAAAACATTCAATTGTGTGGCGCACGATATTTCTTTATTTTAGAGTTTGTAAATGTAGGTTCAGTTATAAAAGAATGTATATTTCTGGCGTACAAGAGGTGCTCCGCTAGGTTAATAGTTAATAAACGTTTGGGGGACCCAATTATGGGGGAGCATTCCGTGTGCCAGGTCTGCCCTCTGAGCCCCCTCCTTTTTCGTGTTTTCATCAAGACGTTCCGTTTTAAAATAATCGGAAACGAACAAATCCGTCATTTATAGCTGCACCAGGATGAAGTTAAATTGTTAGCGTACGCCAGCGACGTCGAACCATTCTGCAACGACAAAAGAAGTGTTACCATTGCCACAGAGGATGTAACAACGTTAAGCAAGGTGTTCAGGCAGTATGGTGAACTGGTCCAAGTGCCTGGTGTTCTGGTATGGCGGTTGGCCGACGACACCAGGCATATTTGCAGGTATCAGTTCGGAAAAGAAACCCGCCAGTAATCGTAGAACACCCCTTGAGAACAACAGGGATAGTGATCCATACTGGATCGCGAGCACAGGGAATACGGGATAGGGGGAAAAGTGGAAAGGGGAAAGTGGAAACTTGTCGATGTTTGCCAGGGCAACTGTGTGCAATTTATGATTTTGTTTCAATGTCATGGTTTGTAAAGCAAGTGATTCATTACCCGTGTATGAATGTTCAAACATTGAACCGGATATTGCAGTGTTTATATGGTCGTCGACGTGGTAAAAGTGCGCAAGAACAAACCTCTTTAGACGTGTACGAGAAAGTGGACTGGCACCGGCAAATTTCTTCGTGCGCCCGTTAGTAAATCGGTTTCTGTTTGTGCGGGACAGAAGCGACCTTTTTTTGAGAACCATGTGCTAGGTGCCCTTAGGTCTACTGCTTCCGTATTTTGTAATTTTTGTGAGTAATTTTTGATGAAACTTTGTCCGGGGATAACTATGTTAACTCAGTTGCGGGCAAAATTGCGTTCCTTACAAAACTGCGTTCCGTTCTACCTGCAAGTTTTAGGTGGCTGACCTATAATTCCCTGTTTTTGTCTCATTTACAGTACTGCCACCTAGTGTGGGTACTTAATGGCAAGCTTGACGTGGACGTACTATCTGTGTTGGAGCATACGCTGCGAACTCTTCTAAACACAGTTGCACAATAATCACACAAATAAATAATAGTGCATGCCTTACAAATAGCAGAGACTGGACATTGCCCATCACACTCCGGTGTTTCTTTGTTCTTTATTTTGTTACCCTGCATTGTTTCTGGCGTATTCGCTGTATTTTTGCACTTTATGTCATGTAAACTGTTTGTTACCTTATTTACCTAATGACTGCCAGTGCTTATTTCTGTTCTTTGGTCAAACTTTATCGCGGGTACACTGCAAATGGTATGCATTGTTATAATTCCGAAAAACAAATTCTTTGTGTATTTTTTCCTTTGATGTAAAGCTTGCTCTCATTTCATGTTATTTATATTATTCTGTGCCATTTTAAAATATTTATGTGCCGCTCCCGCTGCTAAGCACCCTTGTTTGTTTGACTGTAAATAAACAACCGACGAAGGGGCACAGACCCTCGTCAAGCCCAATCCTTCCAGGCTTTTTGTCTGTGGTCTGCACATCTGTAACACGTCTGATGTCGAATAAAAAAAGAAAGAAGGAAAGAAAAAAAGAAAGCTAGGTCTTCGTTTGGGCGGAGTGGTTCAGTGGGGCGTCAGCAGAGATGTAGGTTGTAGGCTTTCCTTCATAACCAATTCTTCTCTTGCCCAACCAAAAGCGCCTACCTGTACAACCGAACCGGAATATTTCAATGAACTGTTCGCGAGGAGCATTAGGAATATCAATCGCTTCACTCTCGCGAGAGAATTCACGCTGAGGACCTCATCCGACAAGCACTCATTCGCGATTGCTTGTATTTTTAGGGGCATCCCATTCTACCTTCGTTATCTCATTAAAAACAGGGAAGTGGAGGGGAAATAGCATTGGGCCGTGAAGGCTTTTTAGCGGAAATGGTGGCTCAGGGCACACTCGTATTCCGGCTTCTGAGGTCTTGTGACATCACACAGCAGCGCCCGAATTTATTTCTTCACGGAAAAATACACACAAAGCATGATGGTCTGTGCTTTATGACGGCATAGTTGTACAGGGGTCGCCCTGTTTCGCAATATTATTGATTTTCTCAGGGTTGGATGAAATATTTGTACGCCAATCCTACTGACGACCGATACTTATTTTAGCCTTGAAAGCGATGCAAGGAAATAGAGCAGAGACACCTACTTTTACCACAATTTAATTCTTCATACTATAAAACGTTCTTGTGAGCGGCGCAAAGATCTATCTGTCAAAAGCGCCAACGAAAGAATCCTCGTTAAGAAAAATAAAACGTAAAGCAATTAGATTACTTGAAGAGCACATCGACCACTTAGAGAAATTTTTATCAGTTTTGAATACATTTAATTTAGAGTTTCGTGTTTCATTTCTGTTTAAGCTTGATCCTTATGATCTGCATCATCTCTATATGGGATATTTTGATTTCGCACCAAGTTCTCGAAGTTCGCTTCGCGATCTGCTTCCGCCTTATGGTTACAAATGAATTCGATCAGTCTGCTACACGTCACACAGCTGCTTGTTTACTTAAGACACTGCTGGTTTAAAGCGCTGGTTTAAGGGAGCATCGTGCGTCAACGCATTGGTATCCCCTAAAGCCGCTCTAAGCACGTACGCCAACAAAAAATAAACGCACAGTCAAGATATTTTGAGTATATTTGACACCTCACACTTTATAAACCGGCACATAAAGTTTTATTTGCTGCAAGGCGTCTTGGTATGAGCGCCTCGAGACAGAGAGAGAGAGAGAGAGAGAGAGAGAGAGAGAGAGAGAGCGGCTAGAAAGAGGGGGTGGAGGTCTGTAGGCCGCAGCGATGTCCAGTGGCCGCGGCGATGACCACCTAAATATGTCTATTATCGTGGCGTGATACACATCCGCTATGAAAAAGTAGTATTATCCTTACCTTAACTCTGCTTTAAGCAGATTTTTCGTGACATCCATGCATATGCAAAATCTAATTTTCCTACATTGAGATTTGAACCCATAAATGCTCATTGGGAGGCGGACACTCCATCCACAACACTACGGCCCTTCCAGTAGTCCAAAGCAGCGCCCTCGGCAGATTTTCATATTTCTGGGTTCAATTTCCCTGTGTCGCTTTTTCCACTCTTGAAGTATTCTACTTCACTGCAATCCTATCTTTGTTCGCCTATTAGGCCGCCTGTGGAAGGTAGGCTGCTTGTACCACCAGGAGCGCTGCCTACGGCGCCGACACTAAAAGACCGTACATCAGGCGTTGCTTGGCGCACGCCGATGCTGCGTCATTGCTTGTGCCGTGTCATCATACTTCAACCGCTACGAGTGCATGGCGGCTAATGCGCCGTAAAGAGACACTTGAATTTCAAAAGCTCCTATTTTTGCTTACACTGCGTAGACTGGCTCAAATAAACACACTTTTCATCGTTTATCTGGTTGATAAGTCGACTAACACTTTATAAATCCCGAAAGAAGAAAACCTACTATGCGCGCTGGTGCAACGTGATTGGACGATATGAACAATTAGCATTCAAACTGGTTTTGGTTCTGTAAAACAACTTTTTTGATATCCGACGTTATTGTTGGACGGGCATTCTCGATATCTCAATAATCGCCATACCGCGCTTCTGCCGCGTTGGCGGCTGTAAAATGCCTAAGATAAGCCTCCCAGGACAGCTTGGAATCGTAGCGATCCCTAGCCGAGGCCTACGCAGTGGAATAATGCCCTCTGGGTCCCCGAAGAGGCTCAGATTCCATGCGCTTTTCCCCCGTATTTGGAGCTTGCCTCACTCATGGCTGAAACGTAAAAAGCGTGTTCGCGCCACGCCAAGCGTCTGCTGATTCTGGACTGTGCCCACTGCCCACAAGCAATCGGTGCTTACGCCACAAGCACGCCAACAAGAACTCGCTAGCTCGTCAGTGTAAGTCTGCGCGCGTTCTGCGAACTCGCTCGCGGAGCAGTGCACGATACGGCAAAAAAAGGCTGAACTAAGAATGGAAAACATCGCCCAAAAACAAAACCGCCACCTTACAAAAAAAATTCCCCGCATTTCCCCGAGGGGAAGAATGTGAAAGTACGAATGCAGGAGTTGAATTTGCGCGGTTCGGTAATGTTCGCGAAAGAGAGATCACACACACACACACAACTACAAAGAAAGAAAGATGCATTTATTCACAGACACCTATTTGTGTTGTCGTTGTACTTGATTGCTAGAGCGGATCTCAGCTTTGAAATTTCGTGTCAGTACTCCTTTAAGCGGGTGCATTAGCCCTTCTCACGCCCGATTGCTGGCCAATCCCCCACGCGGGTATGTGCCATGTCAGCGGCCAGGCAGCGCGCGCCCATCTCCCCTCGTTGCCAAGGAAGACGAGGAGCGCGCGCACCCGCAGCTGTTGCTATGTGGCGGCGGACGCTTCAGGCTCGCTTAAGAAGTGCATTCGCACTTAAAAAAGAATGCACCCTCGGGGACTCGAACTAGCGACTTTCAAAAACACATACCTGCCGCTCGAGACCACTGGGCAACCGGCGAGCGCTGCCGCGGATGGAAATATAAGGTGTATACCGTGTAAGCAAATTACACTTTTAATTAGTTTTAGCTTTTCAAGCAGCTTAAGGTGACTGTTTGGTGTATAGCGCTCGTGCAGCAAGCCTCCCACAAATTTCCACAATATATCACGTCTTGCAAATGCATTTCCCAGAGGGACAAGTGTTCGCAGATATGTGGTCGTAATGCTAACCGCTGTGCTTGTTCATCAGTGCAAAAAGGGGTTTCCTGCTTTCTAGTTTTACGCTGTACGGTGAACGTTTCAGTTGATTTTAATTCCTTAGTACCTACACTGAACTCGCTGACTCTTCTCCCGCCTTCAAATGGCCTTAGGTTTCCCTACTAGCGTACCGGTCATCGCAGCGTGGCGAATGCGCTTATGCAGGGCTTGTGGGGTGTCGTGCAGATTGAGCCTGATACAGCGTACAAACTAACAAAGTAAAGAAAGGTACATACTTCCATTCACAAACATGTCCTGGCTTAGTTTCAACTGAGTGAACGAATTGCGACGACTCTTTGGCGGCCGGCGGACTAAACGCCTGGCCGACTGGCTCTGTCGGAAGTTCAGCGAGCCGTGTAGTCGCGCAGTCAACACAAGTCATCTCCTCCTGACCTCACACGAAAACGCCGCAGAAAATGGGCGACGAAGCAGAGAGAAGGAGAGCATTTTCGACTTTATTTTTCTACTAAATAAATTCCAATAAACGCAGGCAGTGTGGTCTAAACGTAGCCTATGGAGTCCGGACTACGCTTGGCGCTAGTAATCGCGCAATGTTTACAAATCACTTCAGTATGCCTTTAAATTTTGACGGCGCATTGGCTTAGCTGGTGCCAGACGGCTAGGATCCTTTTATACTTCACGTGGCCACGCATTGATGCCAATGTACGTGCAAAACAGCACACAAGAGCAAGGTTCGGCGGGAAGATGACAGTTTTAAATTTATAAAATTAACTTTTCCATGCCTCTAACGCACTCGACTTAAAGGAGCCTAGAAGAGAAAATGCAAGTTGGTTTTATTCGAAAGATTTCGTGTTTTATAGTGCCCCCAGCGCTTGTCCGGATACAAACGGTGCTTTATTCACTGAGAAAATAAACAATTTAGGTTAAAATTTTGATTTTCCCGCTCAATCGTGCGTTTTCGTGGTCCCAAGTGACATCACGGGAACCGACCGCTCTGCAGCCTAGAGTACCGTCATTCACACATCCGCCGTACAGGGTAGAGACACGTAACGCTGGCGCCGCCATGTTCGGTTGGTCGCTCGCCGCCGAAGCAAGTCATTGTGTCTAAACCGCGCTAAAATTATCGCCGCAACGCGGTTTACTGAAGAAGTTTGAATCATATTGTCTGTTTCGCGTTGCTAGGTCTCGTGGGAAACGAAAAGAATAACGCGTTGAGCCCGTTGGCCCAATTGCGGCGGCACGGGACCGTTCAAAGGTTGTCTCCACCCTGTACAGCGGTGTTGGTTTGTTCCCGCGTTTCTTTACGTTCCGTAACCTAGATGGCGCCACGATACCGTGGCAGGCGTTTGGTTTGTTTTTGCCCGCATTTAAACCTGGCTTGTTTTTGTTCTGGGAGAAAATATTCGTTCCCTGAAGCAGTGCTCGCTCGACAAATGGGGTCACGTAAGACACCGTTGCTTGCGTCAATCGGCCAGTGTCGTCTGAGACTAACCCCAAGCCCCGTAGTGCTGTGCAGCTAAACCAAAGCATGCTGTGCGCAGTACGAACAGCAGAACGCATCAGTACTTCTATGTTTACATGTGCTTTCGTAACTTCCACTGTTTGTCCCATCATTCTTATTGCTTTGTAAAGAATGTGCCCTAAATTTAAGCGCAAATCGCTCGTTCGTCTAGTTTGTAAGCTCTACCTAATTTGCGTCTGCTTCTGCCAGCCTCCGCCAATCGCAGAGCTTAGCCCATGTGACATCACAGGTTCTGTTGCGGGAAATGAGCTGGTGGGTCGCATGACCATTCCCGTTTTTCCTAATTATGTAGCTTATTTGAACGAATTTTACGTTAAAAGTGGTGTCAGTATGATTCTAACGAGACAATCTTTTGAATGAACCAAACTTGTGTTTTCTCTTCATGGCTCCTTTAAGAAGTACAAGAAATGAGAACATTGGAAACTTTGTTAGTTCCGTCCAGTTTAAACAGGGCCCCATTAAAACGTATAATTCTCTGCGAACACACTTTCATGATTTCAGCGTCTTAGGGAATTCCCTTCTTACAGAAAGCTCTTAAAATACGTCACTGATGGGCGAATAACATATACGAAAGGTTGGCCGAAGAAATTGTTAGTGCTTTAAAGAACCTCGCTTCATTCCTCATGTCATTCGAACATAATTTATTGGTACCATTAGGATGCACATATTCATCCGAGAACAAATAGTTTTTATGGGAGAAGCTGTTTCGAAAAGGGTAATTTTTCGTGTCCCAACTTTGTAATACCAAAAAATTACAGCGTCCCTTACGCATGTTCTTCAAGCCAAGCTTACCCACTTAAGGAGGTTGGCCAGGATTGTAGCGAACGCATGGCCGGTAAAAAACTAAGAAAATGCCGAGCGGTCATGCTTGCGTGCCCCGCGGCGACTGCCCTTCATCCCGGCCGCAGGCTTGTCAAGCCTATCATACCCTCTTAGCCAGATTGTCCAAGATTAGCCAAAAAATCACCCCAGCTTTCGTTTTTGTTGTAGAAACACTTGCGCAGAATGAAAAAGACTCCAGCGTTCGCCGTAATTGTGGCAACTCTTGTTCGGTACGAGGAAGACCCGTCATAACATACACGTCGTAGCCCCTTTAAGATGATGTTCATAGGATATAACCTTTCCAAAAAATGAAGAAAACTTCCAGCAACACTATAGCAGTAAACATTGTTGCGGTCACGAAGAAACACCACATCGGCCGCAAACTTTGTACTAAACCACAGTAATGGTTGTGAAGGTTGCGTATAGCTTCGCTACCTTCAAGTCTTACGCGTTAGTGTGAAGTTCCTTCATTTTTTGACAACCATTGTGAATGGACACCTTTTGCTTGACACTCTGACAAATTGTCTTCTTAAAGTCGCAAACCCTAACAAACGAGATCTTGCATGATTTGATGAAAGATCAAATGAATTATGACGGGTAGGGATTCGAACTTTGGCTGACGAATGTTTTTTCATTTATTTGCCTGCTATCTCCCAAATGCTCTTTTAATTCTCACGAAGCTGAGTGGCTCAAATTCCGCAAAAAGCGGGAGAGAAGTGAACGCTACGGACCACGCGAGAACGTTTGCGTTACAGTATTTGCGTAAGAGTTTTTTTTTACTTCGTGAAGCAGCAAAAATGTTACCTTCACCTTCACATACGGGTCTTGTTATTTGTCAGAACTTTTTATTTATGCCGCAGTGGTTTGGTGGCTCAGGCATTGTGCTACTAATCACAAGGAAGCGGCTTCAATCGCGCCTGCGTTGGCTGGTTTCAATGAATTTAATCAATCAACCAATTAATAATTTATCATTGAATGATATTGAAACGATAATTAATTAGTAGTAATAAATAGTATATTTTATTAGACAAGAAATTCAGTCGTGATCAGTCAATCAACCAATCAATCAGCCTTTTAACACGAGAATTTTTTATGCCGGGGTACATAAACCTTACCGACGTCAAATCCGTCACGGCTTTCAAATCACCAGAGAAAGTTCCACTGGTGAGGCAGCGCTAGGACTCGAGCCCACGATCAGTCTTGCCTCAACGGGAGGTGTACAACTCTCTGCCAAATAAGTCATGAAGTCCTGGCTTAAGAGCTGTACGAACGCACGCTACGTCCATTCCTCTATCATGTTCATTCAGAGGATCCTGCCATCTAGGAGAGGGGAAGCGAAGTAGTGCGTAATGACACGAATAAGCGCCCACACCTGCCGCCACGATAGGGCGGCGTATTGAAGCGGTAGTTTCTCTGTTGATTTGCCCGCCGCCTATGTGGAATGCCGCCCCCACGTTCCAGCAGGACGGTGCTCGCCAAGCACACCCACAAGGTTACTTCCAACCAGCAAATCATTCTCCTTTTGCTGGAGCCGTCCATGACCTCCCCATACGATATGCATTTTTTCAGACATTTATGCCGAAGTTACTTTTTCTGAGGGATGATAGTGAAACTCTTGTCAAACACAACACCTAAAAACATGTGCTCCTTGTTTACTGGAATCGAAACAGGATTAAGCATATTGTCTTGGTCTGGATGGATCTCACGCTTTCTGTAGAATACCACGCAGGAGGTCTTTCCTGGATAAAGTTTTCAACCATTCTTATTTGCCCAGCCGCCACGTTTTCTGACACCAAGCTGTTTGTTTAATGTAGTCGCTTAGTACACACTAAACTTTTTAACACCCTTAAAGGTGCTAAAAGGGTGCACTCAACATTTTGCACCCTGTTTGCACCTTTTAAGGACTAAAACATTGCTCCGGCACCCAATCATGAGGGTGCCACATATTAAGGGGTGTAAATCTTAAAATTTTTACACCCTTTAAGGTGCAAGGAGGGTGTACTGAACATTTTGCACCCTTTTTGCACCTTTCAAGCACCCAAATATTGCTCGGGCACCCCACCTCGAGGGTGCCGAAATTCAGGGGTGTAATCAACAGTTTCATAGGGTGCTACGACCGTTACGGGGGTGCTAAAAAGTATTTCTTCTCGATTGGGGTGTTACCACGGCACCTTATCGTTAGGGTGCCTAAAAGAACGGTGTGTGAATGCAAGCATGCAAAATTGCACAAAAACAGGCTGAATGTTTAAACCGCACATTGCACTATTTCACCGCCCGTTGAGAGAATAAATATGAACTCTTCACATAGACCAGGGGAAAGGCTCTAAAATTGCTGTTCGTAAATTGAACAAAACGTGCTGAATGTTTAAATTCCACTCTGCACTAATCTACTGCTTCGAGTGTATCACAAGGTTCGTTTCGATGTCTGGGTGCACGGGAAGGAAATGCTACAAAATGCCTCTTGTAGTCCTATAAATAAAACTTTTACGCGAGGCATCGGTGTCCTCAACGAAATCGAATTTACCTAAGAATTTGTTCCCGTATTATTATGCCCCGGGCAAAAATTCCAACAAGACTTTCTTGTTGGGCTCACAGCACGCCTGTGGGGCCAATACGAAGTTCTGTCGGCACTCTATCGTTCCAATAGCCTAGTCTTCCAACAGGGAGTTTAACCTTGATGGCGTTTGTGGGGCCAATAAGAAGCTCTGTCGGCACTATATCGTCCCAACAGCGTAGTCTTCCAACAGGGAGTTTAACCGTGATGGCGTTTACCGGCTCGCAAACACGATAAGTCAACGCCAACAGACGCCTCGTTCGTAATCAGCGGCGCGAGCGCGCCATCAGACAGAACCGACAGACGCCCTGAAGGTGGTTTTTAGGGCCTAAACAGCAGCGTCTATGTCTGGCATAGACGCTAGACGTCAACGTTTGTGTTCTGAATTTTCCCTTCAGTAAGTAACAGTCAGACGGACGATAACATAACTATGTGAAGATATGCTTTGGCTCATACCACGGCAAGCGCAATCGTTTGTGGCTACAGCCTCGGTTGCTCTTCTTCCACAACAAACTGAATCGGCTGTACAGCTTTCTTCGAGGGCGTGTATGCAGGGGTTCTATCTTCCTTTTTTGCGCAGGCCGACGGGGGCGGTCGTGTAAAATCATTTTCGCTCGTCGCTTCCGTAGGGTTGCCACCTTCCTGGTTTTGGACCGGCCCGACCGGTTTTTTAAACAGCGGGCCGGTTGCCGGTCCATATCTAAAACCAGTCGTCATCAGCCGGTTTTTTGGCTTTTGTGCCGTGATTATGCCCGTTTTGGCGTTTTATAAGCGTCAATTCAACAACTAAGACGATAAATACGTGTCGACAAGCATAGGCGTGCGCACAGGGGGAACAGGGGGGGGCGGCCGCCCCCCCTAATCATCTGAAGGGGGCGCCAAATTTGCCCCATGCCTGCCTTGCCGATGTAACACATGAAAGTAAAATTTCTGCTCAGAAATATTTTGTGTGTGTTGCAATTCTATCACATTGAAATAAAAATTTTATAACCATCCCTCTTTGCACTGCGTTCGCACCGCAAGGCCTTCAGTGAGAAGAGGTCGGGAGTTGCTCTGGGGGGGGGGCGCAGCGGTAAGACTTTGCCCCCCCAAATTGAGAACTCTGCGCACGCCTATGTCGACAAGCTGCGCAAAGACACGCGAGCAGAGAAAATACGCGGGCGAGCGCGCTGCCTCAGATGGAGGGGGACCTAAGGGAAGAACAAAATAACGAAATTCTACCGCCGCGGTCAGCAATTGCGGTTACTTTTCAGTGAAGCACATGCAGAGCGATTAACCAAGCTCTCAATCACTATCAGTACAAACGTTATGTTGATTTCTCTCTAAGAAAACACTACAATAAATGGCACTGCATGTTAAAAAACATGGCGTCTTTTTTCAACACAATCCCCCTCCCCCCCCCCGGAAGGCCCGTTTTTTTTTCGGGGAAAGGTTCTAACCCTACGCTGCTGTTCTGCCTACCTGCTTGCTGTACCTCTTACGTCGCCGCCACCGCAAATCCCCACTTGTTACAAACTCAGAGGTTTTCGCACTGTTAGCAGTCGTTTTACACGATGGGTTTGATGCGCCTGACATGCCAGGAGTGACATCGCTTGTAGTATTAGAGCGACGTTGCTTGTCTGCAAGACGGTGCCGGTCAAACAAGCGTTATCAACGCCATAATTCTAACGGCACATTCCATTTATTTCGTGGCTGCCGTGGCTTGCGCAGAAAAGGTCGGGTTGACTGCGATAGCTTTGCTTGAGTCAAATAATGGAGCTTTGGCTCAATCGCTTGCAGCGCTAGCAATGCGGCCTCGTCTGCAAGATCGGTGCGTGAGAAACAAGCGTTAGGACAGCCAGAATTTCAAAAATGCAGCATAAACTAGACCATCGGTAAAGGAGGCGATGACTAGACACAAGCAACAATATTCGTTGACAACTTACGTAAGTATAGAGTTGTTTTAGGCGCCTTGATCACTCCCGCCGACATAGCTGTTTGTTAACGCGTCCGTTTACTGTTTTATAGGTCAATGGTTCGATTCCTCGTCGAACGTGTTTTTTTTTTCTTTGTTTTTGTTTTTTTTACGTGAGGGTTTCATTAGCTCCTTTTTTAACGACCAGGGTAAGCACCTGTTCCTTGCTTTCTATCACGCCGACATTTACCGCTCTCTTCCTAAACCCAAAGTAGCTCGTTTTCTCACACGTTCTCTCTTGAGAAGCCCGCCGTGAAAACAAAACCAAAACAAACGTCTTTACAATATCAGTATATATGTCAATTACTTTATGTGTATTCACTTTTTGTGTTTAAAAACCTTAAATTTAAGTTATAAACACATTTCAGACTTTGAAAGCAGAAAGATAATTACCAACATTACAGTAGTAACACAATTTTCGTCAAACTTAGAGGTGCTGCATTTGAAGTCTGGCAACTATCTTTCACTTTTGTGTGTGTTTTTTCATAGCGTTTTGTGCCGAGTGGTTGGTGGCGTGATTTAATCTGTTTTATCTATTTCAAGCTTAAATCATAGTTATAGAAGCTTTATGGGTGATGTCTACCCTTCTAACCTACGCGTGTGTTGAACATGGGGACCCCGGAAGAACGATCATCGCCGGATAAAATACTGCGCGTCAAAAGTGGATGACATTGCATCAGAACAAAGCGTGTTCGTGTGTCCGCGAGATGAAGACGACAGTGAAGGAGAATTTTACGTTGGAAACATCGTTTTTGCTCGGGTAAGTACGCATTTTTTATTATTCTGTATTTGGTTGGAATGAGTTCTGGTGTTTATGGGTCAGTAATTCGCTAGACCCCCATCTCGTTTGCTCTGAGAGCCTACGTGAGTTAGTATACTTGTTTGGCGCCCAGTCCACCGTTTCCGCAGAAGTCAGCATCAATTTACGCTGAAGCTAGACCGTGGCTACGATGCTCGCGCTATGGTACACGGCTGCTAATAATTTCACATCACGCAAGGCTCTTTAACACCGGGGCGTTTGTTTATGTGTCTCTCAAACAGTGCCTTTGCGGTTGCAGATCGCAGTCGCAATTTCGCGTGAGTGGCACAACGCTGTGATTAGTCCTCCCTCGTGAATACCCGCGGTATACCAAGAAATAACATGAACAGGAGGTTCCCTGGAAGAGCATGTGAAAACGCGTACACGTGATTCAATGGCTGGCGTCTCGTAGGTGTTGTGAAATCTCTCCCCCCCCCCCCCTTCACTAATTCCGTGCAGTGCGCTTCGCAGCTATTGCGCTCGCGAGACCGGCGACCGTACGCCTCGCGGTCTTCGGGCCGCGATATGTGTGCTGTTCTCGTGAAGCTCGACAACAGCGAAATTGCCGTACTCGCTCGCCAACGCGCCCCGACAGCGTACGCGTCGACCGGGTGCTGACGGAGTTGTGCTGGAAGAAAAGCAGGCAAGAGATGAGGGCGCACGAGGTGTAGTTAAACATGAGAATTTACAAAGTGCAAGGTGGAGAAAATAGTATGCAAGGGCCGGAAACGGTGAGAGAGTTCGGGCCGCGTGCCAGCGAGCGAGTGCGGTAATTTACGTTGCCGAGTTTCACGAGTCCGGCACGAATATGACGACGCCCGTCTGAGAGTTCATAGAGGTATAGAATTCACATACGTGCAAATTGAAGGTGAAATGCGCGCATGTGGCCTCGCAGGGAGTTAGCATAGTCTCGGGGTAGTGGGGGAGATTTCACAACGCCTACGAGGCGCCTGCCGATTCTGTCAGAGTAGCTCTCGTGAAGTCTGGGGCTTGATATCAGAGGCATATGTATTGTTTAAATGAGTGCAGAAAATTGAGCCAATTCGCAAGTTCTCATTTTCGCAAAACCGCAGGCCATACAGAGACTAACAAAAAAGCTGTAGGCACTCACTCAACTCGATTTATATTGGAGAATTGAACGTGCAGATACAAGTCAGACATTGAAATGGAGGAGCCTCAACTATCACACACCAGTTCCGATTGAAAGCAAGGGATACAGATGAGCTGCTAGCATGCGTTCCATGCAAATTAGCTCAGTAGCTAGCTTTGCATATATCATGCATACCCCACTGACAGTACCTGCGGGTCTAATAAATACATTCTTACTGTGACCTAAATTTCACTTGGGGTGTTCCGGGAATGCTCTTATTAGTGCCTTGGAGGTTACTGTCTTTAAACGATTAAAAATCTACTTGATGTAAGCATTCGTGCTTTGTGTGTGCTCTTCTTGTATTTCAACAAGTGTCAGCACACTCACAGATTATGCACCTGCAGGTGCTGCTGCTGGCTGTCCTGGGTCAGCTGCCTTCCAGTCCAGTTTCAAAGGCTTTGCCAGGGCCTCCCTTGGCCAACCGACACTGCACCTGCTGTACCCAAGTACTGCCTGGCCTTTCGTTGGTGCTTCGTACGCTTTGCCGCCAGGAATGGTCATTCATCCATCATCTGGCCGCTTGGACCACCCGTTCAGAAGTCAGCGCATTTGCTCGACACATCGGTCCAGGCACTGCTGCCATATCGGTGCACCCACCGATTATGTATTTTCAGGTTAGTTATTGCATGTTGTGGAACTTGCCATGATGTATACCTGTTAGCAGTGCTGTGGCCTCTGATTATTTGAAACATTTTCATGAAGCAGTGCTGTGCGTATGGAGCGTGTCATTGCTTAGCAGAGATATTGAAGAGAATCTGGGGCTGACGACTAAAGGGCAAGAAGAGAAATTGAACTGACTTTGAAGCAAGTATTCTTATGTAATCAAGCCAAGCAAACATTTAGGATCTTTCGATATGGTTTTAAACTTGCAATACAAACTGGTCTACTTCAGATCATACTGGTAATAATCATACTATACCGAAAAGTACATCCCGCAGTCTGTAGAATTCTGACAGCGCTTTTTTCGCAGTCTCTCATGACAGGCACTAATCTCAATGGTTGGAAGATAGTCGAGGTAGCACCAGTCTTTAAATCAGGAGACGGTACTTCACCATTAAATTTCCCTACCAAGCACCATATGCAAGGTCAGGAAACATTTCATCCACTCTCAGGTCGCTAATTATTTATAAAATCACAATATCACATTCGAGTATCACCACGGTTTTCACAAGGGTTACTTGAGAAACACAACTTTCAGGATTTGTTCACGATCTACATTGATCCATTGACACAGGCTTACAAACTGCGGTAGTTTTTCTCGATTTTTCTAAAGCATTCAATCGCATTGCACACCACAGACTACTTCTCAAACTTCACCCTAATGTCCTCACTTGAGCAAAAGATTTTCATTCTTCTCAAATGCAGTTTACTTCTAATAACTATATACTTCTTTTGCTCGTGCCACTTTGTTGTCCCCCCAGGCAGGTTGCTTGGTCTATCTTCCATGTTGCATATCCTCCCATGTAAGTCTATTTGCAGATGATGTTGTAATTTATCACACAATTTCTTTCAACTACTACCGTCAATGCTTTCAATCTGATCTTAGCACAATTAACTCCTGGTGCTGCAAATGGCTAATGTCGCTTATCTCTAAAACAAAGTGCATGACTTTAACGGTGGCAAGTCTCGGATTGTAAATACTTACTTCATTAACAACAGCCTGATTACCTCTTGAGACAAAGGTGTTTTGGTAGGCCGGTAGGGGAGGGGGGATTGCATGGTGGATTTCAAAAGGTACATCGATTGGGAAAATAAGACGTGTGATTAATATTTTCATTTGCACTCCAAAACTCGCTTTATTTCATATGTTTAACCCACTGCCGTGGCTAGGGTGGTGTGCTGTGGAGGCGAATGTCGGTTAGATACCGCTTGGTGTAGCCGCTTTTCAGATGGAGGCAACACGTAAAGACGCCCGTGTTTGGAGATTTCGATGCGCACAAAAATACCCAGATGGTCAAAATTAATGCGAAGCCTTCCCCTACAGTGCTCCCCATATCCCAAGTGTAGCTTTGGCGTGTTAAACCACCGTTTTTTTTTTCATGTTTTTGGTATAGTACCAGCTGCTGTAGCAGGTGCAACTTAAAGGTAAAATTATACATAATGTTTCCAAGAGCTAAATATAAAGGCCATATTGAAGTGCGTTTATGGGTCTATCTCATAGCAGTAGTGAAAGGTTATATACTCTGGTGCAGGTTAAGAACGCCAATGGCTCATGTGGTGTAGTCCAGTGTTTGATGGAATGCCGTGTAGGCAGGTAGAAGCATTATTGCAGTGATGAAACGTAGGTCACTGACCAAGTCAAGAAAGCCATTTAACGGTTTGTTGCTTGTTCACGGTGAGCATGTGTCGTGGAAAACGAAGCTATATATTGGGCATTACGCGGCGCAATGAGTTTGCATAGATATGGTGCAGATTGCCATCCATTATGTTGATAATGTTGGGCGTCGTCTGAACAATGAGGGACTCGAGCAGTAATCGAGAAGATAGATTGCACTCAGTTGTCAGTAATTTTGTCTTGTTCCAGTCGACCACGTGTCCCGTCCTCTCACGGTGCTCTGCCAGGGGACTTGTTTTTGCATGGCCCTTGTTCACTTCGTTCCAGTGCTGCATTAATCTTCTGTGCAGATTGCCCGTTTCGCCAATGTACACTGATTTGCATTCAGCGCATGGAATCTAATAAAGAATACCCGGAAGCTTGGAGCGTGAGAGGGGGTCTCTCACGCTGACAATGTCAGAACGCAGCTTGCTAGTGGGCACATGCACAATGTATGCACTGCGTGTCTTGAAAATGTGTGCGAGAGTTTCACCGATGTGTGGGACGTAGGTAATTGCTGCACGTTTTGATGCAGTCGTTGTCCTGAATATAATGCCTAAAGCATTATATTCAGAAAGAAGCGAAGAGGGCGACTAGCAAGAATCCACATTGACATTAGCAGGCAGAAGCGTCCACAAGGCCTGTGTCTAAACGTGCTGCAATTCTCGTCCTACACATCAATCAAACTTTCGCACGCATTTTCAAGAAACACATTGTGCACATCGTGCAGGTGCCCACTAGCAAGCTATGTTCTGACATTGTCAGCGTGAAAGACCCCCTCTCACGCTTCAAGCTTCCAGGTGTTGTTTATGTTTTGAACAAAAAAAGTGCCATTTAAACGTGACACCTCCTTCCTTGCCGATTTCTGATGCCTGATTGTTCAGTTTGTGGGGATACGTTTAGCAGATTGCTCACATGTCTAACCTGTATTTGTGCTTGAGCAGTCAAACGCTAATGTTAGCAGTGAAGTAGGTGAAAATTGTACTTTGATTGTAGTTGTGTGCAGATTACCTACATTGTGTTAATTCGTAGAAAAGCAAAATTGAGGTAACCCTGCTAACTGTTCCGCATTGCAGCATTTTATTATGCGAACGTTAAGGAGTTCAGCTGCTTGTTAAAGGTGAAATAAACAGTGGTACAAAAAGAAGAGCATCTACTAAACAGAAATATCTTCACAATCGCAGGATGCCAACGGTCCGCCTACCAACTTGTGTCCTGCATCGTTTCTGCTGGCTGGAGCGGTTCATGGAGCATTTTCCAGCTTCTCAAAGTTTGTGGTCAAGCGCTCCTCCAAGTGAAAGATGCCGCAGAGGGATCTTTTGTTTTAATGCCACAATTTCACGTGCTCAGCAGCAAATTTACTCGTAAGGCTTTTTAAATATTCATCACCCAAGAGGGCATGTTACCTTCGTCTTCGGTGGAATGTGTCTGCACTCAGGTTATTTGTGACAGAAACAAGTGGACCACGTCATGAGAGTCATTGAGGTCTTGTTGATTGTGCATGCTTCTGAAATGACATTTTCATTAAGCTGAATACTTTCCACATATTACGATTTGTGAACAAATTATGGTAAAAGTCATGATTATTTGTACTACACTGCAGGAAGGAAATGCCAACATACGTTTTAAGCACCTCTGATATTTCAGATCGTTGGCTGGTGAGCAATAAAACAAAACTGAAATTTTTTTAAAGTAAAATCAAATATTCGTTGTCACCAGTGCATGACCATAGTAAAAGCTATCTAGTCACAAAATTTATAATTAGACACGAAATGCCAAGAAAAATAGGGAAATAAACTAGACAGCTGGCTACAATAAACCAATTCGTAAAATTCCTCAATGTCTATCAAGTGATGATTCAGGCGGGTTAGTTAAGATGTCAGTGGGTTTACACACCCAACTTGCAGGGAAGCACATGAGCTCCCAATATTAACATGTTTTTAGTGAAGACCGTCTTCCTTCATTAAGCTGCTTTGCACATTGATGCCAGTCTGATAAATGTCCTGAATTTTTGTTATGATCAATCTTTGTATGGGAACCATATATTTTTATATGATGTCGCTGTGTATTTCTGAAACTGTATCTAGTCACTAATTCCAATTTGTCGTGGTCAGGTTTTTTCAACTGATTCCTAGCTTTTTTAACAATTATGGTATATTTTGTGTGCCTAAAGGAATGCCTCATTGCATGTTTAGCCTATGTAGTGTTGAAAGCGGACATTTTGCTTCAAAGTGGAATGTCGGGCTAGCAACAAGGTACTTCGCGTGCTGCTCACTTTCATTCATGCCATTATTTTTAATATTATCATTTAAAATTAAAAGCCAACCAATTTGCGGTCGTTTAAATTTTGTCACCTACTTTATACTTTCTTTTTTTTTCAACTTTGTGTAAGGATTGACTATCCATATTTTTATGATACCAAGGCGTTGGACTGGGCTAGCTGGTACATGTTTGAATGGATGAAAAACCATAGGAAAACCCAGGACACAGAAGAGAACGACGGGACAAACTTGTGCCGTAATTCTGTTTTAACTGTTTCCTGTGTTTACCACTGGTTTTTTATGCATTCAAACATTTTTTATGAGTTTGTTGAACAGTGATTAGTTTAGGTGTGTTCAAACAATTGTTGGCTGCGAAAGCTCCCTGTAGCATTTGTATAAGTGCTCTCTGCTTTTTTTTTTGAGCCAATACCCCACCACCAGTCTTCATGAGGTGGTCTTTTGTAGAAATAAGTTGAAATAAATATTTGTTTGCATTGCTTTACATGTTTTGAAAGAATTTCTTGTTCATTCTTGTTTCATTCAACCCCGTTTCAGAATCCTGCTTAAGGCATTTCCTCTGTTATTTTTTTTCAGAACCAGGAAGGGTGCTCATCCTCGGTTCTTGCTGAAGCAGCAGTATCCATACTTCACACGTGAGCTCTGAACACACAGTAATTATGGTATGAAACATTCTACCAGTATAAGCCTGCTTTGTAGACGTCATTGTAGACGTCAAAGCTCTTGACAGTGTAGTCCAATGTCTGGTGTAACGGGCAATGTCTACAACTTGTAAAAATTAATTTTGTGGCTATAATGTTTGTGATTATTTTAAAATGCACGTCAACTACTATTTAGAATCGCTGTCTAAATTGGCAGCCATTTTCCTGGTGGATACAGAAAGTGAAAAAGCGCATGTGTAGAGATTTCAGTGCACCTTAAATGTCCCAAATTTGCTAAAGCTAATCCAAAGCCCTCCTTGTGGTGCACTTCATATCCCATGTACAGTTTTGCGTCAAAACAGCTAAAAATTTATGATCAATTTAAACTTATTTTAATGTTTTTAGATGCAAATATTCTCAGTTTAAGCTGCCATATTTAGAGTAAAATATTTTGTAACAATTATATAGCTACCAAAGGTTTACAGAAAAGCTTTTTGCTTTTGGTTGTGCACCTTCTTATCAAAAGAAAAATGTTGTTAAGAAAGGCAGAAGAAACCCAACTATGGAAATTAGCAAACCCTAAAGCTGCGGATAGAATGAATGTTTTGTAGAGAATCTTTTGCTGATTTCAGTTCTAGTCAACTCTAAAAAAGTCTATCGACGTAGAATGCTTACCGTGAGGCACCTCGTAATACTAGCCAAAACTAATGGGCCCTGGCTGTTGGCTTTTCATTTGCAACAGTGACAAATGACCCCACATCCACCGGCAGGGACATAATGCAAGGCACCATGTACAAGCTAGCCTCATGATAAAATAATGTTTTCTGAACAATGGCATTACATTTCAACCATGGGCTTCACCAGGGAACTTGTATGCATTGTTCTGTGATGTTTGCAGTTCTTGTTATTGCTATGTGGGGTCATTTAGTCTAAAGGTATGTTTATAAAACTCCAAATACCACCAAACCTTGCAAGTGCTGTACCATATGAATATTTTTCCGTAAAGCAAAAATAATAATGCAAACGAAAATAAATGGCTTGGGTACCCAACTTTTATAAGTAGATTATGAGCCGCAGTACGGAGGGAACTATATTATGAGCCGCATTACGGAGGAAACTATACATTTTGCATTTGGTCTTCCTTGATATTGAACCTTCCTGCTCAGCTCAAGAATAAGGCACTAAACATTGCAGGTAGCTACCTTGATTGGAAGTTTGATGCAATACTAAGAAGCCAAGGGTTTTAAGGTTCAAGGAAGTTTTGTGTGGTTGAAGTGTTGCACACCTAATTGCTTTCACTGCACAGCATGGTTAGGCTCTGCAGTGAATCTCGAAGGATGTGTACTGCAGTTCGGCAAAGTGAACATATAATTGGTTTTTTACGAAGTTTTGGGTAATCAACTACCTCTAAAGTTATAACTGTACTGAGATGTGGCTTCTGACTTTTTAAATTGATGTTTTAACAATCGGTGACACAAGTTCAAGGAAATTATCAGCTGATGTCGAGCTTCAATGGAATGTCTCACAGAACCGAGCTTGGAAAGCACGAATGTTTCATACCATAATCGTGTGTGATATTGTGCAATATGTGGTCTCACACCTGCTGCACCTGTGAACCGAGGATGACGCACCCGTTTTGTACCCCTTTAGGTGGGTGCTTTTGCAGAAGATGCTCCTACAGATTGGGGTGCTAAGTAGCACCCTAGGATACTTTTAGGCGGACGAGGGTGTTTATAAGGCACCTGTCTTCTGGGGTGCTTCACAGAGGGTGCTCCTGCGGCGACAAAATCCAAGCACCCTAAAGCGCGTAAAATATTCAGTTTTTAGGGTGCTCCTGCGGCGACAAGCTGAAGCACCCTTTTGGGCGTAAAAATTTTTAGTGTGTATACTGTATGCAACTGTACTGTATTGTTCAAGATGCCTAATGATCATGTGTGCTAATATTGTCACGAAGCCAAGGACGACGCAGTTCTCTTGCAGGAGAAACAAGTTTATTGGAGCGAACTTGTGCTCCCCTAACAACTCAAAAGAATACAGAGGCGGCGAAGCAGGGGCCAACAAAGTGCCTTGCGTCAGCGAGCGTCGCAGAATCGAATGCCCCGGCGTCTGCTCTGCAGGCTTTTTATCTTTCGGCGCGCGTGGTTCTGGAACCGTCGATTCGCATCGATAACATTGTAGATGCAAGAAGATTATTCCGGGATGTTCATGTTAGATCGGAATGCTCTCCCTATCAGAACTGATAACACATGCGGCACAGAAAGAAAGAATGGAACATACGCTTCCCTTGGCACGGAGATAACACAGACCGGCGCAGCCGGGCGGTAAAAGCAAAACACAAATAAACAAACCCAATGCATGGTTCGCGGCAATATGCATAAATATCTTACTGTTGTAGTTCAATGTGCATTGTCAGGTTATTTCTCTTGTAGTATTGCTTAGAAAAGTTTCCAACCCAGTACCTTGTAACATTTATAACCCCTTCACCGAATGTTACCTGTGAAACAGTCAAAAACCACACATTCTTGTTATTGATGTCTTGCTGTAGGCTGTCCTTTCGAAAAGGGGGCGGGAGCTTGTCTAGCTGCCAAAAGCAGCTTTTTCTTTCGCCCCCTCATGTACTACTTGGAACTTGAAATAAAGATTATTATTATTATTAACTTGACGTTGGCAGATGGACATATACATGATTTGAACGATATGGACGTCATCTTTATACAATTAATAAGATATTGAAGGCGGCAATCCCTTCCCAAGGGAGTTCATCTGGACTATGAAAAGAGTGCAGCTTATTACTCCACCTTGGGGCACGTCGTTTTCTTACTCGTGATCCCTTGAACCTGCACTACTGACTCCCCAGCGAATAGATCTTTTCGACAAATAACTAACAAGGGTGCTTAACATGTTACCTGAGACACCGAATAACTTGAGGTCAGTAAGAATTCCGTAACGCCAACCGATGTCATGGGTTTTCTCAATGTGGAAAAAGACCGTAAGGTAAAAGTGTTTATGCACAAAGGCATCATTGATATACGATTCAATTTCACGAGTTGGTCGTTCGTGGATCGCCCCGCCCGAAGCCTGTCTGGCAGCACTCGACAATGCCATTGTACTCAAGAAAGTACATCAGTCTCCTGTTTGCCATTTTCTCGAAAAGATTGCACAGGTAGCTTGCCAAGGTGATGGGCCGGTAACTTGAGGGGCCCGACGGGTTTTTTCTCTTTTTCATAAAATCCACTACAATGGCCCCCCTCCAACACTTAGGAAGCTGCCCCAAAACTATATTTTGTTGTATAGTTGAAGAAGTGTTCCAAGTGTGTCTGCATGTAAGTGTTGTATTATAGTATATGTCATGTTGTCTGGGCCTGTCTGGGTTTACAAGTGCTCAGAGCAGCACTCAGCTCATGTAGTGAAAACAGGCAACTGAAAGGAATCTCTGATTTGTTGTTGCCATGTCGGGACATCTTTTCACAAGAGGCTCTATGCTTCACGAAAGTGTTCGTATAGTGTGCTGAACTGGGCACGTGTTGGAAGTTTGTTCCAGTGTGTCAGCCTCGTCTTCCAGTGTGTCCCCTGTTGTACTAACCAGGGGCAGTCCATGTGTTTGTTGCCTTTGAGTTTGCGTATACGTGTACGAATTTTAGTAGTGTCGGTGCCAACTCTCTTGCGTTGCCTCACGCCGCACGTACTGCTCAAATGTTTTCACCCGTTTTAAAAATTTCGGTTTTGCGACGCGGGGTACCGGCGGTGGACACTCCACGCCATGTTCTGGGTCTCTCACAACCGCCTACTCTTCAAATGACCACGGGCTCCCTTGGCTGCATGGGGCACCAGAGGCGTACAGAGTGGACCTGTCGGCGACGTGAAGGATGCGTGCCTTGAGTAGTGAGGTAGCTTCTTCACGCCTAGGTGTTTTATGGATGTGTGCAGAAGTTTGGATTTTTCCGTGAATGCATTCCACATTGTTCTTGCTACATTTACCTATTATTGGAAGATGAACTGCTTCAGTCATTACCTATACATGTTAGTGAAGTGGACAAGTGCTCACTGCCATATAAATCTGTGCCCACGTCCCACTCAAGTGATGGAAAGAGAACTGCAGATCCAATAGCCAAGTGAAGATATCAGTATGTGGTATGTGAGCTGTTTTGTTTTAAAGGGGGGCTTCAGATGATGTCAGAAACTTCTCTCAGGCGACCTGGGGCACCCGTACGAGAAGAGCCCGAAAGAAAATTGTGACTATTCAGGTCGCCTGTGAGACGTATGGTTCTACGAGCTGGTCAACCAGCGCCTCGAAGACAGAGCTCGAAAGTGGAAGATCAGGACGGATGTAAAGAAAGCAGATCGTTAACAACCTCCTAAATATTATTGCGGGAATAGCGACAGCCTCAAGGACAGTGTTCAAATTGAGAGGGTGGCATGCTAAGCATTTCCGAGCTATTATTTCCACGCCGCCAGAAGATTGTGTGCAGCCTGCCCAATCCTTTTTGAATAGCATATATCTGTAAGAAAGTTTGTTTACTTTTAAGGTGAGGTTTCTGCAGACACGTGACACTTGTCTGAATAGGATGCAGTATCTCGTATAAATCGTGAAGAGTTTGAAGAAGGCTTGGGCAGTTTCATTGGATTATGTTTTCTCTTCCCATTAAGAAATGTTCGGAGCTATTGGAGTGTGTTGTTTATGCATCGTATTTCGAGGCTCGAACTCTCGGAGGGCTTGTTTGCCTCTCCGAAGGTTTGGATACATGAACCCTTCCTTACGCTGCGAACCAGTTAGAAAGGGTCCGATCTCTCCTCCTTGGATTGCTACTTTGAGTGTTCACGTCACTTCATGACTGTGCCTATGAACGTTTCTGTACTGTTATTGCGTTATGTCACAAAAGTTTTGTATTACTCGATGTTATGTAACACTTGTCAATTCATTTGCATTCATTGTTCCTGATTGATCATCATGCTGGTGTTTGCTGACTTGTAATGGGGTCGGGACCTCGTCAAGCTGCTCGAGCCTTTGGTCCTGTACCCCTCCTTTTCAAAGTAAATAAAGCTGTTTGATTGAATAAAAGCTGTTTGATGTCCGGGGAGTGCCGAGTGGATCGCCCCGTTGGACATCGCATCCCTTGGGGTGCCCTTCGTTTCGGCAGCCATCATCGCGGATGTCGGACGCACCGCGGGTAGGGCAGGCTGTGGGGCGAAGATGGGGGCTGCCGTGGGCCATTCCGTGTCCGTGACCTCCGTTGTCGCTTTCCCAGGTGGAGCAGAAACGCGGGGAGCAGCACCGCTTCCAGCAGCGATCGCAGTCGCCGCGTTTAGTGGAGTCGCCACACTCAGCGATTCCCCACGACTCTGGGCCGCCGCAGACAGTCCTATTTGAAACGGGGCTACCACTGCCTCTACTGGCATTGTGGAGGCAGCAGGTAGCTGCACTGTCGGGGGCTGGGACAGCAACCCATAATGAACAAGACTGCACTGTGTCGCCACGCTGGCCATGTGCCACCACCCTTACCATACGTAGCCCCCGGCGGGCCGCGAGTGCATACCTAGGAGGCACAGAAAGTGTGTCTCATGACTGTCCGTCTATGGCCGCTTTCTGGCATGTCCGGCCAGCATCCAGGTTCTCGCAGCCACTGATCATACGTTTAGCAGCCAAAATTCGGCAACCAGCGGTTCGGCGTTTCTCCGGCCGCCCGTGTTCAGAAACACAACGGCAGGTACCCGGCTGCCAGATATTCAATTCTCTTTCGGCTGCCGATGTTCAGAAAGAAACCGGCCGAAGTACGGCTATAGGACATCCGTTTTTTCTTTGGGAAGCGGTGTTCAGCCGAAGCACGCAAGCCACTGGCCCCAGAATACCCGTATTCTTATGGCAGTTGGTGTTCGACAGGAAACCGGCACTCTTTCAACTGTGAACCGCGCGTCCGGCGGGAGAATATTCGTTTTTTTCGGGAAACCAGTGTTATGATGGAGACCGGCCGACTTACGGTCCCAGAATGTACGTTTTTCATTCGGTTAGCGGTCCTCGGCCGAATTACGGCAAGCGAACAGCCGCAGAATATTTGGCAACCGGTGTTCAAGATGAAACCAGCCGACGTAAGGGCTCAGGTTATACGTTATTCTTTCGGCAAGAGGTGTACAGCGAAAAACGGAACGCGTCTGGGCGCCGAGAATATATGCACAGACGTGTTTGAAAAGAGAAGCGCTAGTGTGGGTCGGGATTTTTTCGGTGAGGGAAACAGCCGTTAGGGAGCGTAGCGATGCAGTCGCGTTTAACCCGCTCGGTGTTTCTACGTTCTAAATGCACGAACTTCGTTTGTCAAGCAGTAAGAGTGGTCATAGGTGAACGGGCAATGCGCAAGGACTCGCTGGACATTACCAGTTAACGTTTTAGGCCATCGGAATGCCATTTAGTGCCACAAGAAGACTGTGCCACACGGACGGGTGAGCTAAGCCTCGCCAGTCATAGCCGCTACCCCGCCTCGCCAGCCGGCTTTGTCGACGCATCAGCTCGAGGCTATGCGCCCCCTCAAGAAATGGAGAGCTTTAGAGAAATCGACCCGTCAGAGATGTCCGCCCCAAGACGGCGGTGGTTCACCGAAAATAACTGGCCTTAAAGGGCGTCAAGCAAGCGGCTAGCGCACAGGAGCTCAATGGGTGCCATCTCAAGGACTCCCCACCAACGAAAGGCAAGGGCGCTCAAAAGCGCGAGTTTTCGGCTATTCTTCTTACCCATTTAGGAAGGGTCCGACATCCCTCTCCTCCTCGGATGTCCGGGGAGTGCCGAGTGGACCGAACCGTTGGACATAGCATCCCCGTTGGACAACGAGGCTGCCACGCATTCGCTCTTTCAACTGTGAACAGCGCGTCCGGCGGGAGAATATTCGTTTTCTTCGGGCAACCGGTGTTGTGATGGAGACCAGCCAACTTACGGCCCAAGAATGTACGTTTTTAATTCTGTTAGCGGTCTTCGCTATCAACCAGCTCTTCAGGGTAGGGAGCAACACAAACGCGTGCGTATTTCAACACTGAGCCAACATGAGTGAAATACGGTTGTTCTTTTAAGTAAAATGGAGGTTCGCTGAAATTTTGCCACAGAAAGACAAAAACACGTGCAGCCATAACTTTTATGTTGTGAACCTGCCTTTTTAACCTCTAACATCTCGTTAAATACACTCCTAGTTATTTATATTTCCCGGCCCTTCTTAAAGCAGCGTAATTTACGGTATACGTATTCAATTGAAATGAAGGTTTACTTCTAAAGGTGGCGTTAACACACTTTTTAACATTTAACGACTTTTCTGAATCAGCACACTAGGATGTTATTAAATTTGAAACATGCTGCAGGTATTTGGCGAAAAACAATTTGAACTATTTCTGTTGGTGATAAACGTAGAAGAAGCTGAGATCATGCTCACCTTCGTGCTCTGCACTGTTACTTCATCGGATTGCAGTATGTAAGGTTTGCCGAATGCATACTACCATTGCGATTTTATCAGTTTGAAACAAATTATGATACTATAGTCTTACGCCTTTCCTTGCGAGAACACAGAGGGGTACAACTGCAGCCACCAGAAGCAGGGCGTCATTCGCAACGCTACTACAATTTTTTTAATGAAGTACGACATTAGAGAAAAATGAAGTTCTTTTAGACTAATAATTGGTGTGCTCGTAACTCATGAAAACAACATCAACAATAGATTGAAAATGAAAGTTCTTGTTCGAACTCTCCTAGAATCAGCACTGTGAAAGATCATCAGTAAAGTTGGTCGAGCAGAAAATTTTTTTGCAAAAAAAATGGTGAAAAACTAGACACAATTTTTGTGCGAAATAAATTATGTTAAATGCTCTTGAGTGTTTTGTGGAGTACCAAAACGCTTCATAAAGGCATTCGCGCCGGTTTTATATAACACTAAACTGGTGAACCAACTGTTGAAAAATGGTTGATTTAGTCAGAGCACGGAAGTCTTCAGGAAGAC
Organism: Haemaphysalis longicornis; assembly: GCF_048455015.1. NCBI lineage: Eukaryota > Metazoa > Arthropoda > Arachnida > Ixodida > Ixodidae > Haemaphysalis > Haemaphysalis longicornis. The sequence goes on from NW_027526361.1 coordinate 189,351,270, forward strand.
AGTCCTAAAATAAATTGGCTAAAAGCGATACGTTCATCTTTGTGAAATTCAACCCACTAAAATATGCACCTTCTGCGGCCGCCCCCCCCTCCTTCCGCGTTTATTAGACGTAAGCCGCCTCACAGAAGATATCAAGTCCTGGACGATACATCTGGACGATACACCAATTGTGAGCACTTTTTAATAAATGAATTTTGCTGTGAACTGACGCTGATAATTAAGCAAGGCTGCGCTGAAGACTGGACGGGTGGTGGTGTGGGGGCTCACTTTGATATAGGCTCAGCGACCCAAAATGGAGGGTTTGTGCTGCTGCACAGCGCGACTGAGTGATCTGCTTGCGCTGCATGCAGTAGTTGTCCACCGGCCTCAGTACAGTTAACGTACTGTGGCTGAACTCCCATGCCCGCAGCATGGCCGAATTTCCGGCAGGTTTAGTATGGCTGGAGTCCGACGACCGCCTCTCGGCTGTCCTCCGGTGGCCGTATTTCGGCCGCACACGGGTGGCTTTGGAATGGCCGGAGCCCTACGGCGAGAATCTGGCCTTTTGAACGGCCGACGGAGACTGGCCGTTGGATAGGTATGGGAGTACGGCCGTGTACGACCAAAAGACCCACATTTGGACACGGGCCGAACACGTCTGTCAGAAAAAGGCCGGTCAGAAAATCACCGGCCAAAGTACACTGGCTTCTGTTAGGCCCTACCGACCTGTGCTGCCTGGGTAGGATGTGGCCGAAAGCCGCCTGTGCTTTTGGGGTGCCTCGGCAAAGGTGATGTTGCCTCTTACGTTCATTTGTAGAATGTCTTTATAGTTTTGAATGTCGGGCAGGTTTTCGAATAGGCAGCATGTACCCCGCTGCAATTCGGGAATTCTGCTGTGCTGTTTCGAGAGTCATCCAACAAATGATGAGTCTCGGCACATTTCATAAAAGTCAGCTTTCCTCGACACAATTGCCTTCGATGGCCATATCGTCGGTACTTAAAGCATCACCTGGGATTAGGGACATATGGTCGCACAATAAAACCTAGGTAGCCCATTTTGACGTTTTCGTGCCGGCTGTGAAGTGAAATCAAGATTTAGTACAAGATGCTTCGTTGGCATTTCTTCATTTTCTCTCCGGATTACAATTCGTTTGACAGAGGCTATCCTTGAGGTTGAAGCACCTGAACCCCATCCGCTGGAGCTTGACCACACGTTCGTGGTTTCTACCCTTCACCTTAAAACACATCGCCACACAAGGTTACAACTTATGTTTGGGGGCAAGTGTACGAGGTGTCGCCAATACCGTCACCAAGATTACTCAAGGTGCCACGTGAGTGGGGCCAGGTTGGAGAAAACCACAAAATTAGAAGGAATAGTTCAGTACCTAATTAACGTCAGCAATTCTCAAAAGCCAGGAAAAGCGTCGACGTACGACCAAAGTGACTATGAGTGATCGCTGGCCGTTGGTGTTGATAAGCGAGTTGTTGATACCGAGAGATGACAGAGGTTATTTCCGGAAGTCGTCGGTTCACCTAAGAAGTCTAGTAGGACGCTGACCTCGGCTACAGTATCCAGTAAGATTGGTTGATTTCAACCTTGTTTGGGACGTTAAAGAGTAGGCTGACTGCGTGACCGGATTCCCTCACCACCACCAGTGTCCAGTCTCCTAGTTTCGTGTCCATGAGGAGCATTGGCTGCACTTTTGGTGGCATCGCCGAAGGTACGATGATGTCAACAGACGGCCGAAGGGCTGGGCTCTGCGAACATGATGAAGGAAAAATTTTAAGTACACGGCGAGGGGCCACAGTTCTGCGAATGATGCCACCTAAAGACTCAATTCATCAATTGAGCTCTCACGTTTACCGAGGCTGGAGTCGTCACTTCAGGTGAAGGCAGGTCTGAGGACTGTGGTGATGCTGGGGGCGGGAGTAGTACACGTGCGGTGAGGCAGTCATGCCAGCTTGCCAAGTTGTAGGTATTCGGAAGCGGCAAGTACCAAGACCAGGTCCTGTGAGAGGCATTCAGGGAAGAGCTGCGGAAGAAATAGGTGGTCAAGGTCCTTGCCATGATAGCTTCACATGCCTCATGCGATGAACTAGTTCCTTGGGCTGCCTGTCAAAGAGCACGCCGATATTCAGAAGCATGCTTAGCCTGCTTTGCACCGACTCGGAGTTGCGATAGATGATCGCGGCTTTGATGTGGGGGTACGCTGCTACAGGACGTAGGGCATTGAGGATATCGCCAAGTTCGCCCGCGATGCTCCGTGGCGAGGAGGTCACGACACTGCCATATTTCGTCTCCTGGCTAGTGATGAGATGAAGACGAAAACGCGCTTCGACAAGCGTGAGTGCTGTCCGGGCTTTCCGAGTAGAAAACAGGGGTAGCACAGTGCTGAGCACGACCGCAGTGGTTGTCGCGGAAAGCGATGGAGAAAAACATCCGCAGAGCATTCGCCTGATTCCTGGTGCTCCACACGAGCCACTGCCACGAGCGCGAGGAGCGAGCTAGGCCCATCCCCCGTGCCCATGCGGGCTGTTGTTTATCAGAATAAACCCACTTTCTCGCCGCCGAGATCCGAATGTCGAGCAGGAGGAAGAAAACAGCAGGCGTTAAAACACCACAGTACATGCGCCCATGTCGTATAGGCTGCCTGCGTCTAGCAGAACCCTCACAAAATCTGGCCATTGGGACTAGTCGCCCACGCGTGCTACGTAAGCAGGTAAACTGAAGTGGGCCCTGTGACGCTGGTTGAGGCTGTGATAACCGAGGATGCCTAGTGGGAAGGTCTCGGCACGTGGGGAGTCCCATTGAGCAGGCAACTTGGCACGCCTGGTAGCGTGCGCGTCGTCTGGCTGAGCCATGCCGCCGGGAACAGCGGTGACGTCGCCGGGAACAGCGGCTGCAAGACATGGTTCTAGCAGTCTGGCAGGCACGTGCAACATGATTTTTCCTGCAGCACCGGAACCAATGCCTGCCCGCTTGCAGGCGCTGTCGCTTCTCGTCTGGTGGCACATTCGTGGTGGAATATGTGATCCCATGGTCTCGACCATCATAAAGGGGCCAACAATGTAATGCGAGAAAGCAAAGACTTCGCATGCGGCGCTGCGGCTGATGGTGGAAAAAATACTCATGCGATGTCTGCCGGGGTGCTGGAGGGCGTCGAACCTCAGGGCCGGTGGTGAAAATGTGCCCTTTCCCTGAATTTACCCCTGAATTCGCAGAAACTCAAAGATCTGGACTTGCTTGGCATCACCGGTCACCTCTTGTGCTGCTGATTCGTGCACGCCTTGCCGGTAAAGAAGAGCGATGTCGCAGTGCAATGCCCTTAGCAGGACACGATAGATTATGACAGCGCACCGGTCGGGCTCCACGCCTACTTCATCCAATGCGTGTAGCCGAACAGCTATCTCGTCTTAGAAGCTCTGTAGCCTCTCGACATCCGCAGATGTCTTCACAAGAGGTAGCGAGGAGGGCATGGACATGATTTGCTATGAACAGGTCTCTACACCGAAAATGGCCTTTCAAGTTCCTGACCGAAGCGTCATAGCCATTCTCCGCATGCCTGATGCTTTCAATCGCCGTCACGTATTCGTGCAGTGCAAAAAATATTTAGTGGTTCAAAGGGACCATGAAAAATAAATCGAAATCGGGTGCATTTGAAATACTACCTTTCACAATAAAGGTCGTCTGTGAGAAATTAGGCCACCTAATAAGAGCAACCGGTGAAGTAGTGGTGATTAACCAATTACTAGTCCACCCAGACGTCACCTTGGCCTATGGGGACAGCTTAAAGCCACTACCTAGGGTGATTCTATCTTTGGGTTATACTTCGTCCTGCTTACTTATATCAATGTTATTGAAGTCGCAATCTTCGTCCTGTAATCGCCCATCATGCTGAACGTTCAATCCCTAGCGTTAGCCAAGCGTACTGGCGAGTTCAGGTTCGTTTTAAAGTACTAGTGGTGTACGTTTCATCAGCTGTAGTATTTGAAAAATAATCCTACAGCAACCACAGAGCGCTTTATATGAACTTGACAGTTTGACCACTTAGGTAAGTTTATCAGCAATCACCTTCAGGTAGATGTGAGCTCAAAGTGTGTTAAAACCAAGCTTTAGTTAACGCTCTGTTACTAACTATTGTTGTCGGCCACAATACTGCCATCCCATATTAGTGGCAGGAGATGCAGAGTGGCAAGTTGGACTACTCAGTGAAAGTGTTTCTTCAGAAACAAAGAAGCGCGGAAAGAGACGAAGCAGCCGGACAAGAAGAAAGGAATAACGTCCTTTCTGCTTGTTCGGCTGTTTCGTCTGTTTCCACGCTTCGTTGGATGAACGCCCCGCACAGTGCACCTTGAATAACATTGGCCACGGTATTGATGGCCCCGCGGAACCCGAGCACCATGCTCTCGTTGTACTCTTCTGTGGCTAGGAGTTTTAAGTTGAAGGGCAGAAACCACCGACGACGGCCGTCAGAGCCCAGGTCAAGTTTCGGCGGATGGACTCCCTGTCTATTTACCAGGCAGACAGCTCCGCGACCTCTTCAGCTATCGGAGTAAGGCTGACGAAGGAAGTATTTCCTTTCCGTGCTTTTATATTATGTATATGGTATTATCAGAATCCCTTCCAAACATGATAGGTCCCTGCGAAGGGGCCGCACCGATGTACCATTTCCACTTCTTCCAAACATCACATCCCCCAAACCTGACAACTATCCCCGTTTTCTGGTATTCGAATGAGTTTATAAATCAAAACCCGTCTCCTCCCAGTCTGTATTTCTCGTTTCAAAGTTTGTTTGCGCAGTCATTGGCAAATAAGTCTAGGCAAACAAACTACAAACACGCAAATTGTTAGCTGAAGTCAAGACACAGCAACGAGCCACAAATCCCCTCACCCGAACCCGCACGGTACATCTGGACCTATGTGACACGCCCCAACGCAGCCTCAACAGCTCGCAGGGTGTGATATCTGAGCCAGATCTGCTAAGCGAAACACAGGCCGACCTTGCGGAAGGCCTGAAGGATCAAGGCGTTACAGCCGTCAGGAGGGTCACTATCCGTAGAGATAACATACAAGTACCGACAAAACGCATCCTCTTGACTTTGAACCGATCGAAGATTCCTGAACACATCAATGCTTGTTTCATTAGGTGTGGCGTGCGTCAATACATACCTAACCTGCTCCGCTGCTTCAAGTACCAGCGGTTCGGGCACGGTACAACTTCTTGTCGTGGCAGAACAAGCTGTGCGAAATGCGCCGCATATGACCACCCCACAGAAAACAGCTACAACAACACCTTCAGCTGTGCAAACTGCCAGGGACTGCACACGGGACGGTCCCGCAGCTGTGAGAAATTACAACAGGAAAAGAAGATCATCAATCTGAAATTAAACGAAAACATTTCCCAGAGGGGCGAAAGAGATTAGCCTCTTTCCCTCTGCGGAAGTACGCTGACGCAGGTGGCCGGGGGTGGAACGGCGTCTGGTTGCAGCAGGTACCCAATACCGAGAGTCGGTGTTCGTCTCCCCCACCTTCCCCCTCCCCCCTCCCCCCTGGGTTGCCTCAGGAAGCCCAACCCGCCTCCGCACCGCTCGCTGAGCCAGCAGCGGCTGTTGTGGCCAGCACGTCGTTTGGGTATGCTGCTGCATCCACTGTTTCTTCTACACCGGCCCAGCGCTTTCGCGAGGAAACTGAGGAGGTGGAGATGGAGGCAGCGGCGGCAGTTTCAAACCCCTCCGCATTTTCTGTGCCATCGGAGGCGTTCTTGAAACCCTCGGCAGTTGCCAGACACGAGAAGCGTGCTCAAAGTGGTACGCGGTACAAGGAGCCTGATCACTCAGGCACTCTAAGGACATCCGATGTTGTAATGGACGTCGGGCCGTTCTTGTCTGCGGCACACAACAACAGACGTGTCCTAACGCCAAAGCCTCCCGACAAGCCAAAAAAACAAGAGTCACCGCCTCGAAAGTCAAGACATAAACATACACACCCTAGTAGCTCTCACACTTAATAATGAAAAGAGGAAACATAACCCAAAGAATCTGTAGACGCCTTCTTAAAAATTGTGACGACCTGTACGAGTTTCTGCATGCTAATGAGCCATTTGTAATGTGTTTACTGCTCTCCATAGGGAGAGCAGTAAAATACATATATGCAAGAGCGTCAGACAAGGAGACACAATCTCTACAATGGTATTTACAGCATGTTTACAAGACGTATTCAGAACGTTGGATTGGGAAAAGGTGGGGGTAAGGTTTAATGAAGGATACCTCAGTAACCTCAGATTTCTGATGTCGTTGCCTTGCTAAGTAACTTGGGGGACGAATCGCAAAGCATGCTTTCCGCACTAGAGGAACAGAGTAGAACCATGGGCCTGAAAATTAATAAGCAGAAAACAAAGTAATATTCAATAACCTCGGGACAGCACAGCAGTTTGGCTTAGGGGGCGAGGTAGTGGAAGTGGTAAAAGGACACATCTACTTAAGCCAAGTTGTGACCCTGCATCCGAACCATGAGGCATAGATAATTACAATGATCAGAATGGAGTGGAGTGCATACGGCAGACATTCTCATATAGTGAGCAGCAGCCAACCATTGCATTGTCCCTGAAGAAGAAAGTGTATGACAGCTGCATCTTACCGGTACTCACCTACGTTGCAGAAACTTGGAGGCTCACTAAGAGGGTTCAACCTAAATTGAAAACAACTAAGCGTGCAATGGAGCGGAAAATGATAGGTATAAAATTAGGCAGAGAGCGGAATAGGTCAAGGAACCAACGTGTGTTAAGGACATACTTGTAGAAATTGAGAAGAAATCGACGTGGGCAGGGTATTTAAGGCGAAGGCAAGATAACCATTGGTCATTAAGGGTAACAGAGTGGATCCCTAGAGAACGCAAGCGTTGCAAGGGTGGCAGAATGTTAGGTGGGCAGATGAGATCAAGATGGTTGCTGGCATAAATTGGTCAGAGTTGGCTCAGGACCGGGGTAATAGGGGGATAATGGGAGGGGCCTTTGCCCTGCAGTGGGCATAGATGGGCTGCTGCTGCTGATGATGATGATGATGATGACTGTGTGTCCAGGAGATTCATGTAAACTCCAAGCACACAAATGTGTTAAATAGTTAGATGGTATTAGGAAGGACAGGGATAGCCGCACACACTGTTCCGGCAGTGTGTCAATATACGCCAGGAAATCCTTAGCATGCCACGTATCACTATGAAAACTTTTATTCAGACTGTAGCAATCGGCACAGTAATATTTATATGTAAAAAGCGGTATGCTCCATATACCTTTCTACTGATTTCGCACTTGGAGGTCCAGATTGACCAGCTGGCCTGACCATGCATTCTCACAGGCGACATTATTGCGCACAATTCTCTTTGAAGCTCTTCTCTCATGGATTCCCCAGGTCGCCTGATAGAGCAGTTTCTAACATCTTCTGAAGCATGCTTTTTTAACACAAACCAGCCTCCATACCAGAACCTAGAGCTCAATACATATATCTTGACTTGGTTATTGATTCTGCAGTTCTCTTTCCATGTCTTGAGTGGGGTGCTGGCACGGACCGATAAGGTAGTGACCACTTCTTCACCTCACCAACATATATAGGTAAACGCCCACGCAGTCAAGTTTGCTAGAACTGGTTCAATGAATAATGAGCTATCTGGAATACATTGATAGAGGCAAACTACCCTACATGTTTATAAGACACAACAGCCAACCCAGGTACTCACGGCCCACATCATCGACGCGGACGAAAAGTCGATTCCACACTCCTCTGGTGCCCTCCACAACCAGAAGACGTCGTGGTGGAATAAAGACTGTAGGCAGCCGCGAAAGGCCCAGAACAAGGCGTGGGGAATCCTTCGTCACTACCCAAAGTCGGATAACCTCCTTTCTTTCGAAAGGGCACAGGCGTTAGGAAAACGTATCCACCGCTAGGCAAAACGAAATAGCTGGCACTCACTCATACCATCAATAAACTACACAGACGCACGAAAAGTATGAACAAGAATACGCAAACTCAAAGGACAACAAACATACAGCGTGCCTCTGGTCAGCACAACAGGGGACACACTCGAAGGCCACTCGGACACACCCGCAAAACACTCACAAGACGTGTCCAGTTCAGCACACTGGAAAAACACATTCATGAAACACGGACTGGCGGCCGAAAAAAGTCTTTACTGGATTACGGCAAGTCAACCTCCTCTTATAAATCCGAGTTTTTGTATTCATGAGCTGAGGGAAGCCTTGAGCACATTTAAACTCTGAGCTCCAGGCCCAGATGACATCACATTTACAATGACACAGCACTTAAACGCATAAACTCTTGTAACTCTTCTTCACCTTTAAAACAAGATGTGACTTTCGAGGCACGTTCCAAGGTCTTGGATGGAGGCCATAGTTGTGGCATTCTTAAAAAAGGGGAAGGACCTTTCTTCTCCAGTAGCTATCGACCCATTGCCCTGATAAGTTGTCTATTCAAGCTTCTAGGGAAGATGATAAACCCTGGGCTCTTGTACATTTTGGAGTACAAGGGTTTTCTCGAGAGCTGCCAGGCAGGCCTCAGGGCGGGGAGACCCACAAACGATCAACTCGTGGCACTACAATCAGAAAAGTGGGATGTGTTCGTTCTGGGATGCATTTGTACACTGTCAAAGGTTTCATGTGCAAGAAAATCGCGTGACGAAAGGTGGCGTGTTCAGCTGCACTCTTTTCATACTTAAGATCAACACTCTTGGAAAGGCATTGCCGCAACAATCTCTTCCGGCATGTGTCTAGATGACGTACATCCCGTGAAAGATGTATGATGTCAATCTGCGAACGTCAAGTCCACCTTGGCGTCACGAAACCTGCCGGCTGGGCAGACAAGAATGGTTTTAAACTTAATCATTTAAAGATATCTTGTGCTGTGTTCTCAAGGTAGCGTGGGGTCCACCCATACCCAAATATCACTCTTAACGGCGTTTGGATTCTTGTGAAAAATGAGCGCACGTTTTTAGGCATTCGATTAGACAAAAATCTTATATTCATTCCGCATATCAAACAGCTTAAATGCAAATGCCTAAAAACAATGAACATTCTTAAGGCCCTCTAAACCCAATCCTATGGGGCCGACCAACAACTACTGCTGCCCTTCTAAACTGCCTTGGTAGGGTCCCAACTTGACTACAGCCGTATGAAGTATGGGTCGCGACAAACACCGCACTTAAAATGCTCGACGCTTTGCCGCATCTTGGCTTTCCCGTCTCATGCAGCGCTTTCCCCATGTTAAAGAACCGAGGTGAGGACCGCGGGACGTGAGCGATTCCTTTTAATGGCGGATGGAACTGTACAATGATGGTAATTGCAGGAGGCAGCTGCCAAGCTACCTCTTCTTCCTCTAATATTTTTAACATCCTCCCGGCCGGCCGATAAATAAAGGAACGGTCACTTAATGTCGGGAGTCACTTTTCAGTGGTTATCCAGCTCTCCTGCCTTATCTGTAGCCAACATCAAAAACACTCTTGCCCAATTTCCCTAACCGGTCCGTGTTAATCAGAAAAGACGTCAGGTCCGTGTTAGCCGCCCACTGAGAGTTCAATCTTCTGCTTCCACCTATGTTTCCACCGTCTGTGGCACCTGCGTTTTGTGGAGTTGGGCCAGGGCACGCGGCTTGTCTTGACCGTCGTCTTTCCTGGATGAGCTGGCAGTGTTCGTGCGTGCTTCATGTGGCATGAGCGTAGGATCGTTTGTCGTTTCGAGGAAATGATGCGCTGCCTGACTCTTTCCATGTGTACGATTCTTCTTCGTGATGCTTCTCTTTTCCTTTTCGTTTTACCGATCAGTCGGCCTTTCGTCACGTGCTTTGGTGAAGCCGCGTTTGGAGAATTTTCGCCAGCACATCGTAGGGCATTTCGGTTATGCCGTCTGCGCGGCCTTCGTTTGGACGTAGGGGTTTTCAGATCTTTGTTACTTTCTACCTTGGTAAGCGAAATGCCCTCTGAAGCCGTGCTGCTGTGATGGCATCTATTAGGCGTCTGCATGGGTAAGCCAGAGTTTCTTTTGTGGTGTCGATAATTCTGCTGTGCTTTTGCGTTAACCTGTGGTTTGGCTGGTCCTTCATTAGGTCCTTCCGTGCGCCTTGATCTTCTTTTCTTGTAGCTAGAACCTTGCACACAAGACGGCTCTGCAGGTTCCTGTACAGCGTTCCCGGTGATCGGGTTCTTCGTCCTTTTTGTTGTCGGTAATCGGGAAATTTCATCGTTGGGGTTGCAGTCGTCTGAGAGAGCAACAGAATCAGGTGACTCCATTTCCTTATTCCAGGAATTAATCTCTTTTTTGAAGGAAACAACTTCTTGACTGTGTTCCGGTTCATGATGAGGTTCTTTTAGAGGCGTCGTAAAATCACTGTTTTTGTTTAGGAGGTGACTGTTTTCGAAAGTCGTTTCGTTAGTGTTTACGATAACATCCTGCTTTTTTAGGGCTATTGCAACAATGTCATCTGTAGAATACTTTTCCAATTCCGGGAACAACCGGTCCATTCTAAATTTTGTCAACAGGATGAGATCTTCGAATTCAAAGGCGGCTTCATATTCTTTTTCTAAATCATCCAGTTCGACATACTCTTCAATTTCACTGTCCAGTTTCTTTAGTATTTCATGTTTTTTCATTAGGCTTTTCTTGAGGGAAATTAGCTAACTCATTGATGGTATGTCGTCATTCATCCGTGATTTTATGTCGTTGATCAGTGTGGTGGTGGCGATGCGGATTAGGCTTCTTCGTTCGCGAAGGGCCTCCATGTCGATGCTTGGCGTCGTTAAAATCGGTAGGTCGCCGAGAAGAGTCGTGGTAGGCGAGAAACCTAAGCCGTTCCTTTCGTTGGTCCCGGCAGGCGTCCGTTAAGTCGGTAGCGGTGGTGAGGGCGCCTCATCGTTAGTCGCTTGGCAAGCCCTCAGTTGATCCTACGGTAGTCATGTACGCCTGCTGTCCGTGGTCAGTGATCACAGTCCAGTCCCATCGTGGCCGTGTAACTCACGTCATCGTTGATGGCGGTCCGCACACTCCGTTCTTCAACTGTGTAGATCTTCCCATCCTGGTCACGGCACCGTTTTGTTAAAGAACCGAGGTGAGGACCGCGGGACGTGAGCGATTCCTTTTAATGGCGGATGGAACTGTACAATGATGGTGATTGCAGGAGGCAGCTGCCAAGCTACCTCTTCATCCTCTAATATTTTTAACACCCCACTAGCCCTCTCGAGAGTCTATGTCGAGTGTGAGAAATGGTGCTTAGAGGATCAGCGGGAGCATGTTGACTTCCTGTGTGCACCTAAAATTGTGTCTCTCACCAACCATCATCTTAATCCTATCAAGAATAATACATAAAGTTACAACTATGTTTAACAGACCATTTATTTTCTTACCTTTCTCTCTCACAGTAAGGACGGAGGCTTCTAAATTAAAGTCCGCCCATTATTAACGGCATCCCTTCATTGCACCTTAGCATCTACGTCCTGTATCACGGGACCTGTCATTTACGCAAGCAAAGAAAACTTGGGTACCCAGGAATGTGATTTTGGAGCACTTACTGTTCTTGCAGGACAAGTACGTGTGCGCAGAATTGTTCAGCGATGCGTCCAAAATTGCTTTTACTGTCTCTTGCGCAGCGCACGCACCAAATTTTTGCTTCAGTGAAACGAGCAATTTTCACAACAGTATTCACATGGCAGAAGCGTTAGGCATCTTACTCATTACTAATCGCATCATCGAACAAAAAATTCCGAAGTCCACCCTGTGCTCAGATTCCGTAATCGTTGCGCAGGCACTGCCATCAGGAAGTTCTTCTAAGAACTTTGGGATCATAGTTCTTTTAAAGGTTCTAATGTCTACATTTGCCTCAAATTTTTAAATAACTTCATGCTGCGTACCAGACGACTGTGGAATCCCTGGAATTGAGTACGCTGATCAAATGGCTTGTGCGGGTGTTCTCAGGTCTCCAGTTGACATAACAACAGTACGTTACACCGACCAAAAGACACACATCAGATTTCACCTTCGTATCACATAGCAATTACACTGTAGTCAACAAGCATACAACACACAACATGTAACAAAACCGCAATACACCATTTAAGAAAGCCAGCTCCCCCTAGTAACGGACACACCAACTGCTCTCGTCCGCCTTTACTTGATTAATTTGCCAGCACACGGCATGCACGCGCGGGACGCATCAGCGCTCTTTGGGTTAAGTTTCCCATCTTTTGTACTTTTTGGGGCCTCTTGTACCCTGCAGACGCTAGTCGTCATCGTGTGAACACATCCGCGATGCCAGGATGCTGTTCCGTGCTTTTGGGCAGCCAGCGTGCCACGAAAGACGCGCTGGAGAACAAGGTACGTACGTACTCAGTACGTACGTGAGGCTAGAACCTGCCGTAGCAGATCTGGGGCCGAATTTTCTAAAACGACGGGGCGTCGCTTTGAAACGACGGGGTAGCGCCATGCAAATGCATGTGTTCTGGGGTTGGGGCCGTCGCTTTAACGAAGCTGTGCAAGCAGCGGGAGCTGCAGAAAAGCACTGTGGCAAGGGCGCGAAGCGACAAGTGAAACGATGGGGCGCAGTGGGTGTCGCTTCGTGGCGTCAGATTTCCTGTTGGTCTCAATGTATTTTCAGTATTTTGCGCTAGCGTGGGCTGATGTAAAGTCATTGGAGGTAGATATTTTCATCATTTTTAAGCGTGTTGAATTCGCCCGATGAATTTGGCGTCAGATTTCCTGTTGGTCTCAATGTATTTTCAGTTAGTTTCGTCATCGAGGTACCTCTACGTTTTCAGTCAAATTTCTGCTTCGCATAGAGTTTTCACGGTGCGATTTTAGTGAGCTCGCCAAAATCCCATGTGGTTACTACTCAACGCCTGTTCATAGTTTTTATAGTTATCAGCCAACCTAGAAACATAGTAATAAATTGTTCCTTTTCCTAAGGGGAAAACAATTTGAATAGTATAGAAAACAACTCCGAGATGTTTTTTTTTTGTTTGCTTCTCTGGGCTAATGCAATTTTTTAACCCTTTCTTAGGTTTAATTCTGAGGATTCCCACGTGATCCTGGCCTGAAAAAAAAGGGATTGTGGCTATACGCCGAGATAAAGGCAAGAAATTCGAAATAACTAAACACACAAAGGTCTGCTGAAAGCACTTTGTTGATAGTGACTTCTTCTCAAACTACGCGTCTGGTAGAAGACGCCTGATGAGCATGCTATGCCAAGTGTGTTAAACATGCCGTCACAACGTCCATAAGTACAAAGGCCACCCCCTAAGCAGCGCTGTGCAACAAATCTGCAGCAGTTGTCAACCCAACGTCAAGGAGACAACTTTGATGGGGTGTGTGCACAAGATGTAAATCTCACTTCCTCGGATCAGCCAAGCAACGAGGACACTGAAATGACCAGCTTGGAACGACAGTCATCTGTTTCCAGCCAAGGCCGCATATGGTGCAATGAAGCCAAAAAATGCAACGACACAGAATCAGCAGCTGCTGAAAGCAGCCCAGGATGATCTAAAAGCCACGCAGAACGAACTGGTAAGTGTTAAAATAGAACTTCGAAAAGCTGAAGAGCTAGAAGAGGAGCTGCAGGCTGCTAAGTTTAACGTTTTGCGAATTACCAGAGAGTTCCAACTGATGCAAGAGGTGTCACATGGGCTGCGGAAAAAAGCCGGAACACAGTTTTCCATAGAACGGTTCAAGCACAGCGGTGAAGATATGCGTTTTTATACTGGCCGACCATCATACACGGTGTTCCAGTTTCCTATGTTATTCAACCCTGGCTTTCAACGGGAGAATGGGAGAACTTCGTCCGCACTTCGTTCAGACCAAGGCAGAAAGACCAAGGAGTCTCACAGTGGAAAACAAATTCTTTTTGTTTCTGCTGAGGATGCGCCTCGGACTGTTAGAAAAAGACCTGGCAGACAGATTTTTCGTGTCAATCGCCACTGTTTCAAGCATATGCATAAATTGGACATGCTTCGCTCTTATCAAGTTGTCACATCTGAATTTATGGTTCTCTAAAGCAAAAGTGCTTGAAGAGATGCCTCCATCTTTCAAGCCTAATTACTCCTCAACACGCGGTATCGTGGATGCAACTGAGATAAAATGCCAGGCAGCGAGCTCACTCACACTTCAGTTAGAAATATATTCGCACTACAAGTCTGCGAATACATTTAAGGGTTTGGTCGGCATTTCAGCCGATGGTGCCGTGAGTTTTGTGTCAAACATTTTTTCAGGCTCCATCTCCGACAAGGAATGCGTTCGTCGAAGTGGTTTTCTGAAGCGTTCTTTTAAAGAGGCTGACGTCGTAATGGCTGACAAGGGCTTCAAAATCCAGGACCTACTAGATGACATCAAGGTTCAGCTGAACACGCCACCGTTTTTCACCAAAAAGCAATTCTCGGAGGAGGAGGTGGAAGAGACCGAGAAAATCGCGTCTCAGCGCATACACGTGGAGAGACGCATAAAACGAATCAAGAAATTCCACATCTTCGACAGGCCTATAATTCTTTCCCTGGGTCCTGTCATCAACGAGATCTTGGTGGTGTGTGTATTGCTGACAAACTTTGTCTCACATTATACGCGCACCAGGTGACCACACACCTAATGACACTACCCCAAATGACTCAACAGCAAGTGTGAGTGAATGAAAATGTGTTTATTCATGGGTGATTCATCCACCGCACAGGAGCTAGAGAACAGAGTTAGAAGCTCTGAATAAATCAACACTAAATCGTCTGAACAAAGCAACTTTGTATTGTATCCAAATGGCCCCTTTGAGCAGTTCAATACTTACTTGACACATCTGTGCTTGTAGTGTGAACTTGCAGCACAAAGTGTGCTTCTTTTGACTAGCAAATACTGCATTGCCACTTTTATCACATTTGCTTGGCTAAATAAGGCAGCAAAACAGAAAAGAAAAAGTTCTCAAGTTTAGGCCTGCCTACAGGCCAGTCCTGCTCGCAAAACCTTATGCGCTCAACAATGATGAACTGCTCCGAAAACACGGCTAAATCTGTCCAGGACAGGCCTGCCAATGCCATCTGGCCGAGTATTTGAAAGTAGTAATCATGACAACGGTCTAGCCTGAAGGTGCCTTGATGGTATTTGACTATGTAAAAGGGCTCTGCTATTTCTGAAACGGATTTCCCCTTTTGGCCCTATGGGCAGTTAACCTCAAGGAGGCCATGCACAGCTGTCTCTGACGGATCAAACATCAGCCTGTCTGACGACGCACTCAGCCAGGGACATCAAGGGTCAACCAGCATCCCACATCTGAAGGCTTCAACATCGAGTCCTCTGGTCTTCATCACCGACACATTTCGGTAAACTGCAGGTTGCTCGTTGCTGATGCAACGAGCAACCTGTAAGAAAAGGTCGCAGCAGTGGTGCAAAACAATTTTAAAAAATGTGGGGGAGGGGGTGTTTATGCGTGAAAGCTATGAGCTAAGACGCACGACTTGTAGATGGCCTGGGATTAATTTCAACCGCGTAGAAGTCTTTTGAGTTCACCAAAGTCTCCATATACGGGCATTTTTGTTTTTGCCTCAATCAGAAAAATGGCTGCTGTGGCAAGGATACCGCATTGTGGTGCTCAGAAGCGCCATTGAACCAGGGCAGCAGAGAAAAAATGTACGCAACTGCCACACATACGTTGTGATATTTGCAACGTATGCAAGCATGAAATATTTGCGGGTATACATTGACACTCGAGCCATTCCTCCTCTGTTTTTGTGTGACCTTTGCCTAAAATTCTAAAATGACATGACGACCCACCAGATGTAATCTCCTAATGCTCGTGCTACATGGTTTGATCAGAAGCGAGCGCATGCTCATGGCCAGTTAGCCTATAGGATCAGTGTCATGCGTTTAGCCGACACGGTTTTTGCGGCTTAAGCTTCAGGAAATGCTGGACACGTAGCCCATAATTCTTTCATGATACAAAATATTAAAACAAGCATACTCACACAATTGCACACATGTGCATGTTGGACCAAATGTTAACTAAGTTTTGCACATATGGAGCATAAAAATGCATGCAGTTGGTCTTGGCCGATGCATGCGCATATTCAACTTGGTTTACTGGTCAGCCTACAAAAACTAATGGTACATGGGCAACCAAAACTTAGCGACACACAATGCTGTGCTTCGTCACATTTTTGTAGCCATGTTGCATTAGTTTTTGTGGGATCTGATCCAGAAACCAAGTTTAATCAGCCATGAACCAACTAGTTCACTCAGTTTCTGCCCATTGTAGACGTGCACATCTCACAAATACAAAAAAATGCATGCTACATTATTCTGTTCAATATTTGAGAATTTTCTCTTCCTTGTAATGCTTCGAGATGAAGTTGCCAGTAACAGTCGTTGGCCGCAGTGAGTGTCTCACAGGGCATTCACAACTGGTAATTCATATAGTGAAGTGACAATCAATGAAATGTCACAAACGTAGAGGAACAGTTGCTTGAATGTAGGGTCATGCAATGTTCTATTTTGGTTTAAAAAGGAAGTATGTGCTACTGCCTAAAGCTACATCGCCAAATTTAACTTGACCAAGATTACATGCACTGTAAAAAAAGAAAGGCCTTACTACAGAATATGTTGTTAGGAACAAGCCCAAACATATTTGTACTTACAGGATAGGTCTCACGCGTGACAGATCGTTCTGCGACGTAAAATTGTGCATTCCTTTATCCGTCCACGTAGGGGGTTTTAAGACAACCCCGAAGGACGACGCTGTTACACGCTGCGACTGAGCCTCCTTCCACATTTCGCTGTTGGCTTTCTGGCGTGTATTCTGCTCTAGGGCAGCAGCATCAGAAGGTGTGATTTCCAAGACCTGAACAAAAATATTGGGAAGAGGTTGTTGCTTTTTAGGCTTAAAGTTGCAAGTGGAGCAGACCCGCACTGCTATTATGGAGATTATTGGACCACGAAAAAATTTGTTATATGAGATTCAGAAGCACAAAGCCTTAGCCACTGAGCCACAATGACAAAAAAAGCTATTCTTATGCCTATTTTTTTGTACCTTTATCCTCAGTGCCTTCTTTCTGCGATGACTTAAGTATCCATCACGTTATACCAACCTGCCCAGGCAACCACTGTTGGAAGTTGCCTGCCCAGATCTGGTCATGACGCAACTTTAGACTGCATACTTACCTCATGGATTGGAGCTTGCTTAGGAAGCCAGCTCGCTGAAGTGTGCCTCCACACTGTGCACGACTGGAACAGGGCTGGCCTTGTCGGTGTTGTCGTGGTTGGGGCTGTGAACTCTACCTCGGGACCGATCAATGTCTCGAACCCGTGAGGCACCACTGGTTTCAAACACTCTAGTGAGCTGTCTAAAGGTGTAGGCCCCATCCTTGAGGAGCTCTCAATGAGGTCCCCTGTTTGTAGTTGTCTCGATAATGGTGAAGGACAGACTGAAGAAAGCTTTGATCCGAGCGTCCTTATACCGGCAGCCACTTCATTAAATGACTCCACGGTCACCCTTGCACCATAGAATTTACTGTACATTGGCTCTATTAATACTTCTTGCCGCACACTTCTCCAATCGACAAACTCCAGTGGCATGGGAGCAAGTGGGGTGCTGCGCGGCCTTCGCCATTGCTGCGGCAGCTCTGTGCAGTACAGCTCGGGTGGCGGTTCTGTGTATCCGTGCTCTTTTAGGAACGCCAGCAGATATATTGCAGCCCTACTGTGACTGCAGGCACCGATCATTACCGGCGGTGCACTGACAAGTACCTTTTGTCACGGTGCCACCAGGCCCCAGGGCTACGTCCACTTCATAAGGCTTTTAGATCGTTTTTTGGCCCCTGAAGCACTTGCCTTTCGCATGCATGTCCCCACGGCTGGAATGAATCGAGAAGAAGTTTAATGCACTCATTCCGAACATGTGCACTAGTGAAAAACACTGCCAACATTTTTTACCTACATCAGTATATTAAACTTAGTAAATAACGTGCATGACAAATTTTATTTCTGTGAATAATAAGACGATTTAATACACAAACACACAAATATGTTCAAACATGGACGCTTTGAAACTCTAGAAAGGGAGAAAGAAATTGGTAAGGACAATATTAAAATGATACTTTCACTAGTGTGTGAGACACCAACAAGCTGGCCGAAAATTATGGGGACCTTGGGCCTACATTGGTTCTCACCCGCCGCGGTGGCTCAGTGGCTAAGGCGTTGCGCTGCTGAGCACGAGGTCGCGGGTTCGATTCCCGGCCGCGGCGACCGCTTTTCTGATGGAGGCGAAAAGCAAAAAAGCCCGTGTGTACGAGATTTCGGCGCACGATAAAGATCCCCAGGTGGTCAAAATTAATCCGGAGATCTCCACTACGGCGCGCCTCATCGCCTGCGTTGCGTCGGCGCGTTAAACCCTACAATCAATCAACATTGCTTCTCACACGCTTTTTTTTCCTGACAAGAAGATATGCACACATACTACCTTCGATCGTTCTTAAAAATTGTTTAAAACTCGGTGTTTGCAGGGGAAGGGAGGGGGGGGGGAGGACCATGTCCTACGACCTAATATGTATGCGGAATAAGAAAACTCACAAGCATTTATAGCGGTTTCAACGTAGGCCGCCTCTCACCACCGCCTATCTACTTTTCCTGCATATGCCAGCGCATGCTTTTCTAAGCTTCACTAGGCCGCGAAGGGTCCCCAGGTTATGCAGATGAAAATGAAATTTCAGCGTCTGATCAGAACATGCGTTGTTTTTTCAAACAACTTATTGTTTTTTGCGTTAATCAAGATTGGCCGCCGTAGAGCCTAGAACTCTGTACGGATTGTTGTGTTTGTTTTGCTTCTGCGCCACGCTGCGTGCGCCCATCGCCGACACCTAGAATCTTATAAGGCTAACCCATGGTCAATCTGGGTTTGTTCGACGAGTTCCCCATGTGACTGCTCGTTTTTAAATACCTACATATTAAACGCCATGCCATTCCATCGATTTGCTCCGAAGTTTCCACGTGTAATATGTTACAGATTCCTCGCCGCATGCTTCGTTGCCATGCTCTTATTGTAGGGCGAAGGTTCGCTCGAGCACTGAAGGGAGATCGAGTGGCCGTGGCTGAAGCCTTTCGTAAGCTGTACCGCTGAGTACACTATTGAGCTGACATAACGGCGATGTTAACGACCTACACGCACCCATTTGTAGCCTCGCCTGAGAAGCTATGCTGGCAGTTCACATGCAGTTAACCAAAATCAAATATAATAATGTACTGTACCTTGCCTATAATTAAGCAACACGCACAGACGACTGGTCGGCATACGACTCCGAGACGAGCTTGCGGCTGCGCTCGCAAATACGTCCGGACGAACTGGAAGCACCCAAACTTTCGAAGTAGGGGCCTAAGCGCCTCTCTGAAAAGCCACCCGGTAGCAACGATAAATCCTTCGACCACTGAATCGGGTCGTTGGGCATTTTAACAGAGTGCCGGGACAGATTAGCTCACTTCCGCACCGGGCCAATATTACGCAGGTTGATAGTGGAGATCATGTAATGGCCGACGCCAGGTGAATATCGGTGGTGATGATGGTAGGTTACGTTGCCAGACTGAGTTTTCTAACGGGTGTATGGGAGCCTACAGAACGGACACACACAATTGGTACACTGGTCACTCTGGCTATAAGGCCGATAGTCCAAACACATGTAACGCACTTCCACCTGCTCACAGGATCTTCGCGGCCCATGTGCAGCAGGTGTGGAAAGGACGTATCCGTAGTCCAGGCACTAATCACATGCACGGCACTTGACACAACACGACAGAATCATTTCCCGGAACTCCAGAGATGACACATTCCATTGCACACATCATACCTTTTAGCCGACGAACCAATGTTTTCCGTTCAACGTGTTCTTAAGTATTTAGCCCGGAACTCCAGAGATGACACATTCCATTGCACACATCATACCTTTTAGCCGACGAACCAATGTTTTCCGTTCAACGTGTTCTTAAGTATTTAGCAGAGATAACTTTTCGCAGCTCTTGCCTTACCACGCACGATCATTCTGACCCTATACACCAGTCGTCTAAATTGTCATTTTTTACGCGTCTCTTTTACGTTCACTCACAGGTATTAGAATTCACTTACATCACTCAATACATAACTCGTTCTAAGCGCTCTTTGTCCCTGTTGGCCTTGCGCCATGAAACACCGACGATCATCATCATCAGAAAGGATGAACGCTTGGCACATGGGGCACTTCGGGACTGGCCTGTTTCTGAAAGTGTCTTTATGCTGTTTTGTTAGGATAACATATGTCGTTCTGCAAGGTTGGACGATACAGTGTTTTTCCCAAAATAACAGAGTGTGTACCGTACACTGACAGTTTTCGCTGCTAATCTAATATCGTTGTTAGAATCCACTACCAAAACGCGGAAGAATTGCCCGCCATACTGTAGCATATATATATATATATATATATATATATATATATATATATATAGTAAAAAGGGGCGCAATAAAAACATAAGTTTACTTCGCAAACATACCTTTACATCGACGTTTCGGACGGGGACCGTCCTTTATCAAGAGTAATATTTTACAGAATGGAAGCGGTTTATATACAGTTCAAGCACTTGAGGTTGAAAAGCGCATTGAAACATGAGAGAAAAAGCCAGCAATAAGGAAGCACAAACTAGAAAAGCATGAATATGTGAGAGAGGGGGATGGAAAGGCAGCGGTGAGGACGGGCAAACTAAAAAGTACCGAGAGGACACGACAAACAGAAGCTTAGGAGCGATGGGAGACACATAATTGCGTGGTCGACAGGGGTGACCCACAGGGGCGGTGAGTTGTACCTGCCCGTGGCCATCGCCGGCGAACAATATGCAAGGGTGGTTGTACGTGCGCGCGCTTCCAAGACTCCCGTGCCAGGAGCGCGTGTTTTTCGTTGGCCCTCAAAGACGCACCGCCATCTACTTCCCCCCACCCTTCCTGCCCTGTTCGCGGAAGCCGTAATGTGTCGCCGTGTCGGAGAAACCCGGGAAGAAACAGGCCGCCCCAGTCGCGCCGGCGAGAAGATAAGCAATCCGAAAGTCCGAATGAGAGTGATTATGTCTGAGTGAGGAGACATGAATCACGTTGCCTGCAGAGACAGCGAGAATAGTAAGTCAACGTGAGCGATAGGGGGCACATAATTGCGTGGTTGACAGGGGTGACGAGTTGTAAGCGCCCGCGGTCAGCGCCCGTGAACAATATGCGAGGGGTGTCCTACGTACGCGTGCCCCGAAGACTCCCGAGCGTTTGGCGCGGGGTTTCGTCGGCTCCCGAAGATGATCCCCCATTCAGTTCCCTCCACCCCCTCTTCCTAGTCAGTGTTGTAATGTGCCCACGTGTTCGAGAAACCTGGGAAGAAAGAAGGCGCCCCCTGTCGCGATGGCGATAAGAGGGCTAAGCTGTCGAGTGAGAGTAATTATGTCTGAGTGGAGAGATAGTGAAAGTAGTAAGCCAACGGGGGAGAAAAAGAGAACGATATCGGTGCCACAAATCAAAACAGAAACAGGGCGAAGGTCAAAGGCAATAGCCGCGCACACGCGCACACAAGTAACAAACACGCACAAACGACCAAGTGGCCATGGAAAGAAGTAAAGACGCCAATGGCTTGACCGATTGACCCAAACAACGAAATCAACAGAGTGGCCGATAAAGCAAGCAAAATAAACAGTGACAAGACAGTTTCTTTTGATGCGCGGTTACACTGGGTGAGACAAAACATTATCAATGGTCTCAAGAAGAATGAAGTTATAAAACAATTCTCTAGAAATGAGGTATGGAAACAAGCTTGTATAGAAACAAGAAGAATGACGTGTAGAGACATTCTTACACCATTCTGTGCTTATACATACACACGCGTACACGGTCAACTCATAAATAACACAATGTTTATACATAATTACAATGAGCAGATTTTTCACATCACCACAACCTACCGATAAAAAAAAGCAGCAGATGTGTGCGTTACGGGGACAAAAACGAGAACTTGCCCTCTTGTTCATTTATTCCACCTGCAACTGTGTTGAATTTGTTGATTAGAAATGATTCAAACATCTCTCTTTCGTGGTGTGTTCTAAACTTCGATTTTAGCACGATCACCGTGAATTTGTCAAAAGAGTGACCAAGGCAAGTAACGTGTTTTGAGACAGGGAGGTGAGGCAGCGTTTTGGTGTGTGATCTGTGGTTATTAATTCGTACTCGCAGTGGTGTTTCCGTCTGACCGATGTACTGCGCGCTGCATACAGTGCACTGAAGAAGGTACACAACATTAGCACTATCACAATCGAAGGTTACGCGTATTTGAAAGGAGAAGCTAGTGGCAGTGCTTTTAGCAACAAGAGTTTTTGGCATCATGGGGCAAAGCTTACAGCGGGGTTTGTTGCATGGTCCAGAGCCTTGAAATTGGGAGGTTTCAGTTTTTGAAGAAGTTATGATATCTTTCAGGTTTTTTGCTCATCAATATACGACGCAGGGCGGTTCAGGGAGGACACGGCGTATTCGATCACTTTCTAGAAGGATGTTGTGATGTTTTCGCAAAATTGTTTTTACGTTCGGAGCGGAGGCTGAGTATGTTAGAACCAAGTTGGTTCGAGGTTTATCAGTTTGGACGTTGCTGCTGCTGTTCATTAGTTGAAGTCTGTCCAGTGTTTTCGATTTTTCAATGGCATCGTTTATTACGGGAAGAGGGTATTGTTGGCGGGTTAAATCTTTGCGTAGTTGGTCACAGTTAGCGGCAAAGTCTTGAGGGTTGGAACATATTCTTTTGAATCGGATGGACTGGCTGCAAGGAATTCCGGTTTTGCAATGGCGAACATGGCTGCTGTGAAAGTTTAGATACTGGTGTCAGTCAGTGGGTTTTCTGAAAAGTGATGTTGTCAGTTTACAGCCAGATATTTGCACGGTTACGTCCAAAAAGTTTATGCTACAGGCAGAGTACGAGTGAGAGAACCTGATGTCGCTGTGGACATTGTTGAATGCTTCAATAAACGTAAGGAGAGCATCCTCTCCGTGAGGCCATATCAGAAATGTATCGTCAATGAATCTCTTATAGAAGAGCGGCTTTAACGGGTAGTCGCATAGGAACTTGTTTTCCAAATTTCCCATGAAGATGTTGGCATAATTGGGACCAATCTTTGTGCCCATAGAGGTGCCATTGATTTGCACATAATGGTTATTGTTGAACTCAAAGTTATTCATTTTCTAGAATTATTTTCAAGAGTTCCCCAAGCGTCTGAATATCGATTGATCTGTTAAGCGGCTCCATTTCCTCATAAGCAAGTATTACTGAGTTTATGCCATCTTCGTGAGGGATGTTTGTGTATAGCGAGGCCACATCCAGGGTAACTAAAAGGCTGTTTTCAGGTATACTGAGGTTAATTGTTTGGGCAAGGAAATGGGTGGTGTCTCTAATGTGGGAGGGAAGAGAGCATGGTATGTTCCATATCAAACCGTCCACAAAACTGGATATGTATTCGGACACTGTGCCTATGCCAGACACGATCGGTCGTCCTGGATTGTTTTCCTTGTGGATTTTAGGCAGAGTATAGAACCTCCCAGCTACTGGACTTAGTGGTAAAAGAGACCGCGCCACCGATTCAGTTATTTTTTGTCCTTTCACAAGGTGGTCCAGATTTTCCTTTTCTTATCTTTAAGGTGAGCGGTTGGGTCGTTCGGCAATAATTTGTAAAAAGAAGTATTATTCAGCTGTCCCTGGGCTTCGGCTATGTAGTCTGATTGGTTCATGACAACAATCGCTCCTCCCTTGTCTGCTGGCTTTATTATTATGTCGGTACGGGTACTTAAAGCCCCCAGTGCCTTTTCTTCCCCGCGGGAAAGGTTTTTGCGGTAGGGTGTTTGATTCTTATATGATGACACGATGTCACGTTGGACTGCCCTAATATAGATATCAAGGCATTTGTCTCTTTGCGCCGGAGGTGTCCATTGACGACTAGATGGGAGTTTTGCCTCGCCATCCATGTTTTGCGGCTTGTCCAGGAAATATTCGCTGAGTCTTAAAGATCTTACAAAGTTATCTACGTCTCTGTAGAGCTGAAATTCATTGACGGAGCCTGTAGCAGGGCAAAAGTTGAGGCCTTTGGAAAGAACTTTATGTTCTTCTTCCGATAGTTCTACATCTGAAAGGTTAACAATCGGGTCTTCACTTTTGTCAATAGTTTGGGGTATGATCGAATGGGCAGCGCACGAGGATGTAAGGGCTGCTTCTGATCGACTGTCAGTAGTGGAGTGTACGCCGTCACGGCGAAGCTTTTTACGTTTTGTTTCCTGCAGCTCGCGCTCTATGTTTTGTATAAAGAGTTCCAAGCGGCGGAGTTCATTTTCTGTTAGGGGATTCTTTCAGGTGAGTTTCTCTTCCTGATTTTGGAGCGAAAGTAAGTAGGACCGGTTATGTTGGATCACATAGGTTATGTTGGATTGCATATTGTTCGCCTGCGATGGCCACGGGCAGGTACAACTCGCCGCCCCTGTGGGTCATCCCTGTCGACCACGCAATTACGTGTCTCCCATCGCTCCTAAGCTTCTGTTTGTCGTGTCCTCTCGGTACTTTTTAGTTTGCCCGTCCCCACCGCTGCCTTTCCATCCCCCTCTCTCACATATTTATGCTTTTCAAGTTTGTGCTTCTTTATTGCTGGCTTTTTCTCTCATGTTTCAATGCGCTTTTCTCTCTTCCTCCTCGCTTCCAATCTTAAACGTATGTCACCGCCCCGGAACCTCAAGTGCTTGAACTGTATATAAACCGCTTCCATTCTGTAAAATATTACTCTTGATAAATGATGGTCCCCGTCCGAAACATCGATGTAAAGTTATGTTTTCGAAGTAAACTTGTTATGTTTTTTATTGCGCCCGTTTTTACTATTTAACCTTCACTAGCCTAACCGTTTAGCTTATGTATATATATATATATATATATATATATATATATATATTATATATATATATATATATATATATATATATATATATATATATATATATATATATTTGGCAACACAGTGCTCACCACCTTCGCCGTGACAACACGCTTGGTAAGATTGTTGTACAGTAGAAAGGCGGTATAGAGCGAAATCCACTTTTGGTGCCTGCTTTGTCGATGGCTGACGACAGCAAGAAAGGAACATAAATTGCTCGCGTCGGCACTCAAAAACTACGCGGTGGGCCCCTTCTGTTCACGTTTTCTCGAATAAATCCATTTCTCCCCAAAATATTGCATTTTTGCAGCCCCAAATGTGGTCCTTCGATGTGAAGCCCCCCTTACATTGCAAGCCGGCAGAACACCTTAAACCAGCTTGTTATCTTTGCACGCGCCGAAATCGTCATAAATAGAATTTTTCGTTGTTCGTCTACATCAGGAAAATGACATCTAAGTGGGATGGTTGAATATGCATTACTGTGGCCAGCAGCCAACTGCTGATGCCCCGAGAAGCTTTTGAGGGCAACAGTTCTGGAGTATTTACGCTTTACATGGGTGCTAATTTT
This sequence comes from Haemaphysalis longicornis, assembly GCF_048455015.1. Classification (NCBI taxonomy): domain Eukaryota; kingdom Metazoa; phylum Arthropoda; class Arachnida; order Ixodida; family Ixodidae; genus Haemaphysalis; species Haemaphysalis longicornis. The sequence goes on from NW_027526361.1 coordinate 189,376,779, forward strand.
TTAATAAAATGATGATGATGATGGTTGCATTTTAATGGCGCAAGGCCAGCTGGGGCAAAGAGCCCCAAAAACAGATGGTTAGCTACAACAGATTAAATGTGTATACTAAAATTGAATAGCAACAGAGGTAAAAACAAAGACAATGAGATGGCTGGTGTAGAGGGCCAGGTTGTGATTATGCATGATATGATATGAGTTTCAGAAATTGAACTTCTGATAGATACTTAAAAACACGTTTGACTGTAAACATTGGTTCATCGCCTAAGAAGTACGATGGGTGGAGTGGGATTTGTTGTCTGTAGATTTCCGGAAAGTGTTTGCGTCGTGTGGTGTGGAGTGCCTTGCATGTGATTAGTATGTGAACTACGGATAGGCCTTCTCCACACCTGCTGCACACGGGTCTCTGAGACCCAGTGAGCAAGTGTGAATGTGTTACATAAGTGTGGCCTATCCGTAGCCTGGCTAAGGCTACTTCGTGTGTCTGTCTTGTTTGTCTGTTATGTATCTACCTAGGTGTGGCTTTATAGTGTAGAGTTTGTTGTTTGTTTGTGTGTCCCATGTTTCCTGCCAAGATTTGCGCAAGGCTGTCCGTACCAGTGGCTTCAGGTCGAGGTAGGGAACACACGGTACATCTATGCTACTGCGGAGAGCAGCCACAGCGGCACCCTGGTCAGCAATTTCGTTCCCCCGAATGCCACTGTGACCTGGAACCCAGCAAACAATTATTTTTAGTTTTGCGTGATCAGCAAATGTTAGAGCTTTAATTAGATGCTGGAGCACAACGTTTTTCGTAGGTCTGAAGCAATGCAAGGCTGTTACCACACTTAGAGAGTCTGTAAAGATAATGGAGTGTTCTGTTCTGGTTTGTGTAATGTGTTGTACTGCTAATAGGATACCATGCGCTTCTGCCGTAAAAATGCTGCTATTTCTGTGTAATGTCTTCGTACTGGTAAAGTTGGGGCCATATGCAGCACATGCGACGGCCGAAGAAGACTTTGAAGCATCGGTGTAGAAGGCGGTGTGCGGGTATTTGTGTTGTAACTGTAGGAAGTGCTGTAGTATAAGTTCACTGGGCGCATTTCGTTTGTCGATGTGTTTGAAAGAAATATCACACGAAATTGCTGACCTCTCCCAAGGCGAAACGAGGTTAGCAATGGAAGACTTTATGCTCTCCTCAAATGAAATCCCTAGTTCCTCAGCGAGGGCTCTCACTCGTATAGAGAAAGGAACGGGTATCGACGGCCGTGCTGCAAACAACGGATCGGATGAAATGTTGTTTATGATAAAGCTGCATGGGTGATTTTTTACAGAAGTCGCCTTAATAGCATACAGCAAGGAAGTGTAAGAACGCTGGTGTTCAAGGCTCCACCTATCACACTCTGCATACAGGCTTTCAATGGGACTCGTCCGGAACGCTCCAGATGCAAGACGGAGACCCATGTGCAGGACTGGGTCCAACATTTTCAGAGCAGTTTTACAGGCGGACCCATAGACGACACTCCCATAGTCCAACCGTGAGCCAATAAGGCTGGTAAAAACGCGGAGGAGTATTTGTTTGTCCGCTCCGTAGGAGCAATGCGAGAGGACCTTCAGGATATTCATGGTTTTCAGGCATTTCTGTTTCAGCTGTTTTATATGCGGAATGAATGTCAGTTTTTTATCAAGTACCACGCCTAAAAATTTGTGTTTCTTTTTGAGAGGGATTGAGACACCTTTAAGCTTAATATCAGTATCAGCATGAATCCCTCGCCTCCTTGAAAATAGAAGATAAGTACACTTTTCTGGATTCAGCTTAAATCCATTCCTGTCTGCCCAGTCGGCGACTTTGTTGACCCCAAGCTGGACTTGCCTCTCGCAAACCGACAGATTACAGGATTCGAAGGAGATTTGAACATCATCTACATAGAGAGAGTAAGAAATGGTTGGTGGCAAGCCTTTCCCAAGAGAGTTCATTTTTATAATAAACAGCGTGCAGCTCAAAACACCCCCTTGAGGCACACCGTTTTCCTGAACGTGAGCTCGAGAATATGTATTGCCCACTCTCACACGAAAAGTTCTTTCTGACATGTAACTTGCAAGCGTATTTAACATGTTGCCTGACACACCAAAAGACTTAAGGTCGCTAAGAATTCCATTGCGCCATGCAGTATCATACGCTTTTTCAATATCGAAAAATACTGTCATACAATACTGTTGATGAATAAATGCATCTTTGATGTAGGATTCTAAGGCAACGAGTTGATCATTTGTAGATCGCCCTGCCCTGAAGCCTGCCTGGCAGCTCTCGAGAAGTCCGTTGTACTCCAAAAAGTACACAAGCCTTCTGTTAATCATCTTCTCGAGAAGCTTACACAGGCAGCTTGTCAGGGCGATAGGGCGATAACTGGCGGGGGAGGATGGGTCCTTCCCCTCCTTCAGAAAAGCAATAACTATAGCCTCCCTCCAAGACCTCGGGATGTGCCCCGAGAGCCATATTTTGTTGTATAGGTGAAGGAGTGTAACAAGAGTGTCTGTGTGCAGGTGTTGTATCATTGTATATGTTATGTTGTCTGGGCCCGGAGCTGAAGGCTTACAGCCGCTCAGAGCAGCCCTTAGTTCATCAAGCGAGAACTCGGAGTTATATGAAGTGGCTGATCTGTTGTTATCACAGAATGGCTTCTTTTCAGCGGCCGTTTTATGTTTCAGGAAAGTGTTTGTGTAATGTGCGGAACGGGACACGTGTTGGAAACGTTGTGCGAGTGTGTTAGCCTGGTCTTCGAGCGTGTCTCCTGTTGGGGTAACCAGGGGCAGGCTGTGTGTCTGTTGCGCTTTAAGTTTCCGTATTCTTGTCCAGACTTTGTGGGTGTCAGTGTACGAGTTTATGGATGTGAGGAAGGCACGCCAACTCTCCCTCTTAGCCTCACGGCGCACGTGCTTCCCCCGGGCCTTCGCTCGTTTGAAAGATATCAGGTTATCTGAAGTAGGGTATCGACGAAGGATACCCCACGCCTTGTTCTGGGCCTCTCGTGCCTGCCTACAGTCCTGGTTCCACCAGGGCCTCCTTTGGTTGCGTGGGGCACTGGAGAACTGGGGAATGGACTTTTCAGCGGCGTCAAGAATGTGCGCCTGGACCAGTTGGGTTGCTTCCTCTATGTGTAGGTGTGTTATGGATGTGTGGTGTAGTTTAGATGTTTCTGTGAACGTGTTCCAATTAGCTCTCACTTCATTGAACTTTTTGTGGGAAGGGGAACTGTTTCGGCCTATATATGACAGTGAGGTAGGGAAGTGGTCACTACCATACGGGTTGGTGTCCACCTCCCATTCTAGGGAAGGGAAGAGAACTGCTGAGCCGATAGCTAAGTCTAGGTGTGAATAAGTGTTGTGTGCTATGTTATGGTATGTAGGCTGTTTCTTGTTAAATAGGCATGCTCCTGATGATGTTAAGAACCTTTCAATGAGGCGCCCCCGCGCATCTGTTCGAGAAGAGCCCCAGAGTGAGTTGTGTGCATTCAGGTCACCTAATAGTAGATAAGGTTCAGGTAACTGATCTATCAGAGTTTCGAAATCAGAACTTGTTAGCCGATGATCAGGAGGGATGTATCTGGAGCATATTGTTACTAGCCTGTGAAAGATTATCGTTCGGATGGCAACAGCCTCGAGGTTAGGGCTCAGAATGACCGGATGACATGCTAAGGATTTTTGTGCGATTATAGCCACACCACCAGAAGAGGTTGGGCACCCAACTCTGTCCTTTCTGAAAACCAGATAATTGTTGAGGAAGTTGGCATGTTTTCTGTTCAAATGTGTTTCTTGTATGCACATGACACTTGTTTGGTTAGCATGCAGTAACTCGTATACATCATCAAGATTTTTAAGAAGGCCTCTACAGTTCCATTGGATGATATTTTGTCTTCCCATTATAGCCATTTAAGAGCAACTGAAGTTGTGTATGAGTGTGTATTCATGTGTTATCTCTCGGGGCTTGTACTCTTGGGAGGGGCTTTTTGGGCCTGTCTGTTGGCTTGGACGTCGAATGCCGTTCTTTGCGCTGCGATGCAGGCAGATACGGCCCGACGTCCATCTCATCTCCAGATGTCCTGGGTGTGCCCGACAGACTGGGCTCCCTGGACCTGGATGTAGCACCCTTTAGGGCGGTTTTCTCTTCAACCACCACTGCCGAGGGCGTAGTGGGCGCCACGCGCGGGACAGGTGGTGGGGCGAGATTTGGAGAGGGTGTGGTTTCCTCCGTGTCCATTTCCACAGGGCTCTCGGGTGTGCTCGAGACCTGTGAGGCAGGAACAGGGGCGAGTACGCTCCCATCAGCATGAGCGGCCACCTCAACCACTGCTGGTCCAGCAAGTGGCGTGGTGACCGGGGCGGCTGCCACGGGCAGCCTCGTGGGGGGGCGGAGGCGGGAGCAAGTCAGCTGAGCTGTATTGCGTCGCCGCCGAAACCAGGCGCCGCTCCGCCCCCCTGCGAGCAGCGTCGGCGTACCTTCCGGAGCTGAAGAGTGCAAACCTCTTCCGGGCCTCCGGTAAGCTGATGTTTTCATTGACCTTCAATGTGATGATTTGTTTTTCTTGTTTGAATGTTTCACACGATCGTGAATATGCTGCGTGAGGTCCATGGCAGTTAGGGCAGGTGAAGTTGCTTGCGTCGCAGTTGTCTGTGAGATGGTCAGGTTGACCACACTTTGCACATTTTGGTCTCCCCCGGCAAGAGTTTGTACCGTGCCCATACCGCTGGCATTTGTAGCAGCGGCGTGGGTTTGGCACATACGGGCGCGTGGGACATCGCAAGTAACCTGCCGTCACGAATTCTGGTAGTGGGGTTCTGTCAAAGGTCAAAATTACGTGCTTTATTTTAATCTCTTTGCTATCTCGTCGTATTGTGATGCGCCGGACTGCTGTGACCCCTTGGTCACGCAGTCCTTCAAGGATGTCGGTTTCGGTTTTGTTGATTAGATCGAGTTCGGAGATGACGCCTTGAGAAGAGTTTAAGGTTCTGTGAGGTGTGATCGTAATTTCTAGACCATCGATGTTAGTTTGTTGAAGGAGCTTATTGGCCTGCTCTTTGTGGCTGACTTCAATGAGCACATCACCAGAAGTAAGTTTTTTCGCCTTGTAGTTTTTTCCAGCAACACTTTCAAGAAACTTTGCAACAAGGAAGACTGATTTTCCACTTACAGGGGTTTCTTTGTCACGAGATTGCATAATGAGGAAGCGAGGAAAGATGTCATTGCTTCGGAGGTCAATGTTCAGAAGAGGTTTGGAAGTTACTTCGGTGCGGGCCCTTTTGACGACCCGATCATTTGGTTTGGAGGGTTTAGATAATACCATAAGCTATAGTATAAAAGCAGGGGACGGGGGTACTTTCTTCGCTCGGGTTACCCTGATACCGAGAGAGGTCCCGGAGCTCCCTGCCTGGTAAACAGACAGGGAGCCCATCCGCCGGAGCTTGACCTGGGCTCCGACGGCCACCGTTTGAGGCTTCTACCCTTCACCTTTAAACACATCACCACGGTAGGTTACAGTTTATGTTGGGGGCTCGGGGTCCGCGGTGTCGCCAACACCGTCACCATGAATACTCAAGGTGCCCCATGCGGGGTTTTAATAAAATGCTGAAGTACAGCTTAGACGTTACAGTTGTTGACTTTCGCCGTTGCACAGTGCAGCAATATCACGCCTCTTTTTTAATTCCACAGTCGCCGCGTGGGAAGAGCAAAGTCAATGTTCCATGTCGCACGCAGGCTGCCGAGAATGTGAAATATCATTCCCTAAACCGTGCATTTGCTCGCCCTACGGGCGGCAGCTTACAATTGCAACATTTCTACGCATAGCTTTCCTAAAGTTGTAACTACGAAGATAGCTTCTATAGATGTGCGACTTATCAATGTTCGAAGTGGGTGAGAGATTGTGGGAGCGGACGCGCATCACGTCGGCTCCGCAAAAATGTTCTTTTCTCTGGTGGAACAAATCAATTTTTTGGTTTGAAAGTGGTGTGTGCTCCCTTCGGAACATCTACGGGCCCCGTGGACACCAATTTTGAACCTGTGAGTGGGTATTTAAGACTTTTGTGGACGCTTTACCGATTGACCACGCCGAACGCCTCACTAGGCCTCGCCTAGCTTAGGCTTAGCTGCTGGGCGGCCCGGGCTGCGTATTCCAAAACCGTACTCCGTGGTGGCCCAGGCTGGCCACACCCCCTTCAAACAGCGACGTCACAGCGTGACGTCACTTTCTCTTTATGCGCGACTTCATGCGAAGTGGATTTTTTTTTCTAGTTTTGGGCGGCGGCCGATGGTTTCCCTCCGTGTGCGAGGCTGGGGCTGCGGCGCTGGGGAGCTGACGCACATTTAGTAGAAGTTAAAGGCCCAACCACATGCAGCGTACTTTCGGCATTTTCTGGCCTGGCGGCGCTAGCTGATGCGCGAGAAACGCGGGTGTCTACGCTAGCCAGATATTGGCGTCGACGCAGCGCGAGAAAGCAGCGGAAAGCGGGCAGCAGCGGTCGGGTTTCACGTCCTTCTCGTGCTTTGGGGTCGTTCCTTTCAGCTGAAGAGAGTCAATTTCTTTTTAACTTGCGGTTCTCGGCTGCCTTGAGACAAATTTCAAGCTATTTCTGTTCGAATGCGCTGATCGTCTTGTTTGGTTTTCATCGGGGAGATCGCGTATTTGCGATAGCTTTTTTTAGTTAATAAAGGAGCTTTGTCTACGTCGCTTGTAGTATTAGCATGATGGAGCTTGGCTGCAAGATTCGTGCGTGACGACCAAGCCTTATCAACGCCAGAATGCTAGCGGCGCATGGCATTCCATTCATTGCTACACTGCCTTGCGTAGTGGAGACCGAGGTTTTGCGATAGCTATTCTTGACTCACATAAGGGGGCTGGGGGCAGATCGCTTGTAGTAATAGCATAACTGCCCTCGGATGCAAGATGGGTGCGTAATAACAAGCGTTACCACGGCTGAAATTTCTCAAACACGACCAAAGTAAATCCCTCGCCAATATTCATTGGCAGCCTCTGTTAGGGTACCAAATTTTTGCGGCAAGCGTCGCCTGATGGCATTGTCGATCGGCTGCATGCTTGTGTGGTGATGTTTTGTTTTGAAAGTCCATGGTTCGAATCTTGGCAAAACCTCGTTTTTTTTCCTTTTTGCAATGAGGCTTCTACCGGCTTTTTTTTTTCTCAATGCAAACAAAGAGTACCAGAGCAGTGTCGTTTAACCTACAAGTCACGTTCGACGGCAACCTCAGTATCAAGGCAGCTCCGAAATTTGATTTGCTCGCACTTTGAATTCATAAAGCTGCTGTCGGTACATAACATCAAGGTTAAATCAAGTTGCAAATAAAGTTGTGCTAAGTACGTCTTCGTTCATTTTCTTATCTTATTTTGTTCAGATTTGATGGTAACGACTAGAAATACATTTCGCAAGATGGCTAGGGTCTTGGTAAGTGCAGTTCAACAATCGACAATGACTGCTCATAATCGACTTCAACTAATGCATGTTTAATGCAAACATGTCCAACAGCGTACCGACACGGCGGCTTGCGCGTGACTATACTAGTACACTATAGCGTGACTTCGCCGGTCTCATGCCCCTGTGACACGGCACGTTCAATCGCGATCGAACTCGATCCCGCTCGAACTCAATCCTGGTTTCTCAAGCGCGATCGAGGCTCCCAAGCGCGATCGAACGAAAGCGGCGATACTTTCGTCCCCGCTCAGTAATGGCACAGAAGATGACAACTTCAACTAACTCCACAAAGTGTATCAAATAACTTGGCTCAAATGAGCGTGCGACAACATTTACATAGTTACGTACACTTACGGCCGCGTGAAGTTACCAGACGCTGGCCGCAAGTACATTGTTAGCGCTATCTGGCGTACACGAATGCAACCGGTGCAACTTCTCGATCATGATTGAAACGTGTCGAGTAGCGGCGGCAGTGCGTCGAGCCCGTTCGAAAAATCGATGGCAATTAACTTCAATCGCGAATGAAAGTGCCCGTGTCTGCGCGTTGCCGCCGAACGACGCCAACGCTCGCGCGACGCGTGATTTCGCGTCCATGTAGTTAGGACTTTAACCTTTTCTTACCTATACGTTCCGGAAAGCACTCTAATTAAAGTAAACACAAAAATTTGTTCTGGTCTTTTGTGGTCGCGCTGCTTCGCGGCGGTCGATGGTTTTACTCCGTCCGCGAGCATGACTTACGCGCTGGGAAGCTGAAGCACGAAGTATACCTTTGCATACCTGTTCTCGCTTCTCACTTTCCGCACTCTCTTGCGAGCCTGCAGACGCTCGTCTTCCATCCTGTTTGTAGTTAGGCTAGCGCTGGGCGCAGTGCTCTAAGGGCGAGCGCAGGCGAACGCTTATTCACGTACATGTTGTCATTGTTTACGTTTCTGAAAGCGAACACTCTCGATCATTACAGTGAAGACGAAAATGTTTTTTGATCTTCGGTGGTCTTTTGGATTCTGCACCGAAGCGCAGAACGTTTGGTCCCAATCGGTCGAAAGCACACACGTACGTCGGTCGCTCATCTGCTGTTAACATCAGCGAGCGTGTTGATCTGTTTTTATAATTGTGTCATTACCGTCAAATCTGAACAAAATAAGATAGGATGATGAACGAAGACGCACTTAGCAAAACTTTACCTGCTACTTGATTTAACCTTGATGTTATGTACCGACTGTATCTTCATGAATTCAAAGTGGGAGCAAAGCAAATTTCGGGGCTGCCTTGATAGTGAGGGTACCGTCGAACGTCAGTTGTAGGTTAAACGCCAAGGCACTCTGGCCCCCTTTGTTTGCCTTGAAAAAAAAAGAAAAGCCTGTGAAAACCTTATTGCGAAAAAAACATCGTTTTTCCAAGATGCGAACCATGGGCTGTCAAAGCAAAACACCATCACACAAGCCCGAACCGCTCGACCACGACAGGACAAGACGCCGGTGTCAAGAATTTGGTGCCCTAACAGAGGCTGCCAACGAATATTGAGTTATTTGCTTTGTTCATGTTTGAGAGATTTGAGCCGTTGTAACGCTTGTTTCTTACGCACCCATCTTGGATCCGAGGGCAGTTATGCTATTACTACAAGCGATGTAACCACAGCCCCCTTATTTGAGTCAAGATAAGCCATCGCAAAACCTCGGTCTTCCCTACGCAAGCCACGGTAGCAACGAATAGAATGGCATGCGGCGCTAGGATTTTAGGGTTGATAAGGCTTGGTCATCATGCACCAATCTTGAAGCCAAGCCCCATCATGCTAATCCTACAAGCGACGTAGCGAGAGCTCCGTTATTTAACTAAAAAAAGCTATCGCAAATACCCGATCTCCTCGATGAAAACCAAACAAGCCACAAATGAATGAGAGCTTTCGAACAGAAATAGCTTGCAATTTGTCTCAAGGCAGTCAATAACAACAATTTAAAAACCAAATGATTCTGTTCTGTTGAAAGGAATGCCCGAAAGCACGAGAAGGACGTGAAACCCGACCGCTGCTTCCAGGTTTACACTGCTCTCTCGCGCTGCGTCTACGTTGATATCTGGCGAGCGTAGACATCGGCGTTGCGCGCTCGTCAGCTCGCGTATCCACGCGAGAAAACGCCGAAAGTACGCTGCATATGGTTGGGCCTTTAACTTCAACTAAATGTGCGTCAGCTCCCAAGCGCCGCAGCCACAGCCTCCCGCACGAAGCGAAACCATCGGCCGCCGCCAAAAATTAGAAAAAAATCTACGTCGCATGAAGTCTTGCACGAAGAGAAAGTGACGTCATGCTGTGACGTCGCCGTTTCAAGGGTGTGTGGTCGGCCTGTGCCCCTACGAGATATGGTTTGGGAATACTCGCCCGGGCTACCACTGCCGTCGGTTGTCGCTCGTTTCCCGACGGCGGCTCACGCGTGGCCCACAAAAATGGTGGTGGAAGTGATGGTCGAACGCACGGATATTGATCCATCGGAAGTTAAAGAATCCAGCTGGATCACGAAAATGACCAAGAAAGTTATGGAATTACAAGACCAAGGTCGAAGGGAGAAACAAACCACCAATGACATCTGCACGGCAGCAGCCTTTGAACTCGAGAAAAAGGTCAAGGGGTCACCCGCCGGAGAAGATAAAGCTCTGCAGGCTGGCAAACAGCTGGCAGTAACGCCTATCGCCTCGCGACTACACGACTACCTTACACGGACCACAAGGTAATTGTGATACCCAAGGAAAGACCTCAGCTCACAAAGCTTTCCCTGGTCTAGGTTGGGGGGACGATTAGACTCGCCGCTAACGTACACCGGGAAAGAGGAAAAGAAGAGGATCAAGTCGTAATGAACAAGATACAAGGTACCATCACGTACAGCATGCCGAAGAAAGAAGACGCCCATAAAGTACTCGCAGTGAAGAAGCTACAGCTCGGAAGCGAAAGAGAACAGGAACAGCCACAACATAAGACTTAAAGTAATAAGACAGCAAATCCCCGCGAGGGACAAGATCAGAGTATTGGGGCTTCATGTCCAGGACACCGGCAGAGACACGAAGGCCATACGTCGACAAGAGAATGTGGTGGCACATGTTTGCAGAATGATGAAACGCATCTCAAACAAGCATGGGTGGATGAAGGAGCAGAACCTCCTGAGGGGGTTTCAGGCCTTCGGTATAAGTAGGATCCTTTTCGTAGCCCCCTACATAAGGCTGCCAAATCGAGAAGAATAAGTTGGACATAATAATAAGAAAGGAAATCAAATGGGCGCTAGGTCTTCCCCCGAACCCGTCAACGGCCAAGATTCTTAGTTTGGGCGTATCGAACACTTTAAATCAACTCATAGAGGCGGCAAACGCATCGCAACAGCAGAGACAGTTGGGCAGCAGGATGGGTCGCAAAATACTCGAACGTCTGGGATACCAGACCAGTGAACTAGCCAAAAATACACGGGAGATACCAAAGGCGATTAGGGAGAAAATTAAGGTAACACCCCTGCCCAGAAACATGCATTCCGCGTATCACGAAGCTAGACGAAAGAGCAGAGCGAAAGCCCTGCAAACCAGATACGATGGACAGATAGACGTCCTTTATACGGACGCAGCGGCATATCAGAGTAAAACCACTCACGCAGCAGTAGCCGTTACTGAAAGCGGGGTCTCAGTCTCGTGTTGCATGTTACTCAGTAGGGACGCGATAAACGCCGAGGATGTAGCCATTGCCTTAGCATTGCCTTAGCATTGCCTTAGGAAGTTAGAACATTAGTGAGCGAATCTAACTCGGCCATCAGAAATTTCGACCGAGGGAGGATCTACAGTGCGGCTTGGAGTAAGCTCGCAACCGTAAAAAAATTTACAACCGAAGAGGTAACGTTAGTGTGGACACCAGCTCATCGGGGACTCATTGGGAATGATAAAGCACATGCGTCCGCCCGAGGTCTTACAGTCCGGGCGACCGCCGCCAACGCCGCCGCTGCTGATGTCCAGTCGTTGGCCTCAGCCTTGCACGCCTAACCTCCTTCCCAAATGACGGCGAACAAAGGACCGAGTGACTACAATGAAATCACGCAATGTTATAGACTAGAGAGGAAGGTACTACCTCCTGCGGATCCGCCGCCAAGTAGAAAATAGAAGATTTACTGGAGACTTTTGCATACAGGAGTTTTCCAAAAAACAGTCTTATATAGTAAGTGGCATCCCAGAGTCGTCGATCCTAAATGTAAGGAATGTAACGGTCGAGCGGACCTCGTGCACATGGTGTGGACTTGTCCTTCGTACAAGAAACCGCACCGAAACGCAGCATCCTGGGAGGCACTACTCCTCAGCCGAACCTCAAAAACCCAGCGCAAGATCATCGGTCTCGCCCTAGAAGCCGCCAAGTCTCAAGGGATACCGGACGACTGATGGGGGGAGGGAGCACCTAAGCTCCCTTTTTGACTTGTGCATAATAAAGTTTTGACTTACGGACTGACTGTGAAATTGAAGGTGTGTGGAAAGCAAAGCCCTGAATGACATTGCCCGCGCATTATCATCGGGGGCAGGTTGAACTGTCTTGTTGGGAACCGGTAACCGTTATTTCTTTTTGCGGTTCAGTTCCGGTTCAGGTTTACCTTGCCAAAATTATAACGGTTCTAGTTTGGGTTCGGTTCAAGCAAAAAAACCGTTGGATTCCGGTTCGACAGCCTGCAGACAAAACATCATGCACCCCTCCGTCTAATGCTGGCGATGATTAAACATGGAGATTTTTTTGCGGTGGATTTCTGGGTTGGCCAATCCCACACTGGCGGTCCGTGCCACCCTGGAGCTATAAACCACTTTTCGAGAACAACCACAGCAACTTTCGGGTTTGCCCTCGGTAGACTTAACATTGGGGTGCTGTGCAGAAGACGTGATTACTACGTTGTGCTTTGTGTACAGCATGTACTTTTTCGAGTGGGTGCCGGCAATAGGTGCTAATTCTCGTAGTGTTACGTTAGCACTAATGTGTTAAACCCGAAAATGCGAAGTTAGGATCAAAGGATTTCGGCTTGTAGAGCAGCGTCATTCTCATGGTACGTCTAGCTGTGGGTAACGGCTCTCGCCATTCACCCCAGAACATGACGTTTGGCATGTATTAATCGCACCGTCACGCGCCAGCGTCACATCCCCCCTCTGCTCCACATCAGCCTTTAGCGAAAGGCCCTCACAGAACTGTCGCCAAGCTTCGCAGGTAAGCTTCTAATTTCTTCTTACACTACTCCTGGAATCATATTCATCGTCAGAGAAAGTTGCCGTTACTGCTGTACGTTTCCGCGTACGGGCTTCGTCAGCGAGAGGCGGAAAGCTTCGCTTTAAAATTAGAATCGCGCAGTCTGTCCGCCACCTGAAGGAGACGGCACGGGAGTAAATGAAGGGCACCCCAGCCCCACAGAACTCCTACTCTGGGAAAACGACAGCAAGTGTTGCCAGATGTCTTGTGGAAGTTATACGCGCGGAAACGCGAAATAAAACAGAAAGAAACGCCAACACACTGTAGCAGCAAACGAGTTGCTAATAAGCGTTGCTTTACTTTCGCCTTCAAACTTTCTATGTTAAATGAAATAAGAAGGTTTCTGTGCTCTGAACAATATTATAAGAAGCCGTTCTTGTTACTGGAACCACTCTTGTTGATTGATCAAGCAGCTATTTTCCGTGTGACCGTCGCTATTCATTTTCCAACATATTAGTTTCACTGTTAAGTTTTTTAGCCGTCCGGAATTTTGTTATAGTAATCGTCAGAATTGTGGAAACACGAGGCGGTGTTCTAGAAAGTTCCCTGAATTCACCTGTCCCTATGCCGCTTTATGGCTTGCACGCGCCATTATTTCGTGGTTGCGCACGCTTTGCCCACATTCAGCAGTCATGGTAAAATTACGACCGCCTGATACACATTAGATGAAGAAGGCGCCTATTGGGCTGCAGCCTAGAGCTACTAGTGGAGAAACCGTTCAGAAAGTCCTCAGCTTCACAGGAGAAGTAAACATTTCTTGCGCCCTCTATGGGCCTGCAAGACTGAAGCAATATCAAATATGGTGCAGTAAAATTCGGCTACAATTAAAAGTGTTTTCGGGTCACCTGCAGCTGCGAACATGGTGAACGAATTTGGAGCGTCAATAACGCCGTAGAAGAGCAAGAGAATCCACAAAATGTTTGTAGAGGGGCAGAAATTGGGAAATTTTCCACATTCTTAAAACTAGGTCCTTAAGAGGGATGTTAGTTTCCAGACATTATAGGAGTCATTAAAGCACGGCCCGAAGTGTGCACTTCACGCAGTGTTAGCTTCACTGCGGTGCGTAAGAAGGCACTTTTGGAGGCTGTGGAAGCCGTCTAGTCTCCTTCCTATATAAGTGGAAGGTTTATTATATTACCCGAATACCCACAAAATGCCATCATTAACGATTTGTCGTTACGTGATGCAACTCTGAGGATATTATCATCCAGAACATCGGTGGATCACCCTGGAGGTATGGGTTCCTCATGGTTTGCTAGATTGAGGTGTACTTGGTAACACGCTGTACGGTGGAGGCACAGAAGTTCTTTTTTGAAGGAGAACGAATTGCCGTATAAATTAGGTGAGTTTGTCAGGAAAGTACTGCAGCCTTAATGTAGGCTACGTGCCTCTCCACAATCACAGATATTAGACACAGGTTCCGCACTAGCAGCGTTTCGATCAGTCCGTCAACGATACCGCGAAACAGTGGCTTTGTTTTGGTTCTTCTACTAAGCGCACACACGTTTTGTTATCATTTTTTCGACGCCTCCTTCGTGTTCATATTAAACACCTAATCTCGCTGTGGAGCCTCAATTTTACAAGTGTCAAGATCAAGCAATCGACTTTCACTTTCCTGTCGCCATATCTGCTTTTCAGCTTATTGGCATTTTCGATGTTTGTACTGACAGCTTCTAGATAATTATGGTGTAGAAGCAGATGTAAAAATACCGCTTTCCAATATTTTATTGGTATTTGCTGAATTTTATAAAATGTACATCGTGCACATACTCGTATGTGAATAATTCTTAAGGACTGGATATGCCACTGTGACGCTGTCGTGAAAGAATCCTCGCTCAGCCTGCTGCCGGGACTGCACAGAGCTGAGTGATTATGTGATCGTAACGGCGGCGAGGGTTAAAGAAGCATTTATGTACAATAACTACAAGGGTGCTACCTAGTCGTGCCATAGGAAAGCTAGTAGCGAAAGTACGCCTCAGCGCGATGTCTCCGTCGTCCTTCGCCGCTCTGATGTCTCCGGGCGTTTCCACATATACTCCCTCGGATCCGTTTCCGCTGCAAGCAGTTGAAATTTCTCCAATCACAACCCTCTGCTGGCCGCGGTTTTAATGCCATGAATGCAAGCAAGGCTGTGGCCTAAGAACATCCACCGGATTAGGTGGCTGGGTGAGGTAACTTATAGGAGCATCTTAGGGAGGCCCGGCTAGCTTGCCGTACAGACCTGGGACAGCGCGGCGGGATTTTGCACACTCTTAGTGGTAATTGCTTCATTCACAATACTGTGCCGGACACAGAAGCTACGGCCATGGCGCTGCAGTCGAGTTTTCTGAGAAGAAATCTGATGTGCCTTTGCCGTGTTTTAGATCCTCCACTGAACCAGCTTCTTCACTCTACCGTTCTCCCGTTCATGCATCATAGACGCGTCGATTGTATTCTTCAGAAAGAATATCGGGACTCGCCTGGGTACGTGCGCAGTTGACGGTCAGCATCAGCTACAGTCGATTGCTTTTTGCGTATATAGAAGAGCAATCTTCTGTGCCTGGTAGCAATGGCAACGCTTCCTTCTGATGCCCTCCCAACATCGCTCATGAACATCGTGGTAGACGCGAGGAACAGTGACGGAGCACACGCTTATTATTCGGTGAGTATTTTATGGTGTATTTAATTCCATTTTTGCGCCTTCGGTAAGCGGCTACGTAGAGAGCCACAGTGATTTTAGTGGTGCACTGAGATCAGAGCACGTTTCGGCGGAGGCTTGCTTCTACGGTAGGATAACACGGTGCATCATCTATAGTTGCAGAAGGACTGTACACATCAGGAGTGGGCTGACATCCGGGTAGCTTATAATGACGGCGGCGGCTTTTCGTCACACTGGCCACACGGCAAAGTCACTGTTGGCGTAACCCTAAAGTATATTTTGAAGACTTCCTTGGGAAGCTGGGCACGGAATAATAGAAACACGAAAGGGCACACTTTCGCTGTTCCTCGACAAATTGATATATGCAGCGTGTCGGGACAATGGACAGACTGATACAACTTATAGCTAGCGCCCCCTAAAAGTACCTCGTTCACGTTTTCCCCTGGTCACGTAAGTAATGATAGATTAAATAAAACGCGCCCCAAAAACATCCGTGGTGCTCACGTGTCGTGAAGAATCAAAATCACGTGGTGGTGTGGTAATTGAAGTTTAGGCGCACGTTACCTATTGCGTCGCATGATCCGAAGGGTAGAAGAAATGTGACCTAAAAAGAGCACGAACGGCCACGAGAAAGCACGACCTTAAGACACAAGGGTTAGTGCATGGTGTCGAATTGTCGCAATAATCCATCCGACGTTCGTTGTACCTTTGGAATACACAAACTGACCATAGAACCGCCGCCGTCCACTTGTGGAATGCGCTGTTAACATGTCCTTAGGAGAAAGAAGCTCAGTTGCGTGTTCAGATGATGCAACACAAGCATGCCCAATGCGGGCATTGAGAGTACAGCCGCAACGTTGTGGTGGCCTTGTCCACCTGGTCAACGATACCCCTAGGGCTCACTGGGTTCTGGCCGCCATCTGTGGGAGAAAGACCATCGAACACTCTCTTTAGTTCCCTTACCTCCTCCACATTTGTCGTATTCATCCTTATTTGGCACGGATACTTGCGAGTGACCTAGTTTAAATACTGGATGGTAAAAAAGCTTACCATGTTGTATCAAATAGGAAAAACATTGCATTCAAACCAAAGCGCAGCAGCGCCTACTCAAAAACCCCTCAACAAGTAGGTATGAACGATTTCTGTTTAGGTGCAATGATATATGAGGCCGCAAACATTGCGAAAGAAGTTGGGAGCACGAGGCATGTTTCTTGACATTTACAGAGTTAGTGACTGCAGAAGGAGGCGTGCAATGTTTTTCCTATTTGATACATCATGGTAAGCATTTTACCATTCAGTCTTTAAACTAGTTCACTCGGTAGTGTCGCAGCCAATTATTGATGACAATGAGAAATTTTATTTTGCCCATTTTGGGGACGTTAATGAGTCTAAAGAGTGTGTTCGACGGTCCTTTCCAGTCGGACGGCTGCAAGGAGCCCGTGAGCCCTAGCAGGCGTCGTCGCCAGGTGGACAAGGTTGTGTTGAGTGTCTTGGTCACAACTGAGCAACACGGCCTCCCATTGCTCTAAAGCACTTATCACTAATGTCTGTGATGTGTGCAGTGGTTTCTGGGGACAGGCCCGTATGATGTGCTTCAGCGTAACTCATTCCGAGCACCATACACATTATTCTTTATAAAGATCTGCGTATAAGCGGCAATAGGCTTTGGGGTTAGGAAAGGTGTTCGACTGAAAGAGTCGTCACACCACATACTGCCACCGACTGAGCGGGGATGCGCGGCAGGATATTTCAGGTGCCCTAAGCGATAGCGAGCGCTGATATTTCTATAAGTCACTGTCCGTGCCCCCCCTCCCCCCCCCCTCCTATTTAGCGAATGCTCATCAAGATCGAGGGGGACCGGGTAGGTGAAACGTCGGGCCGCTTCGTAAGCATTCTCATAACCGGGAGAGGGCGATTGGGCTGGCGTGCATATTAATGAAGGTCCTCGCGGCATTTTGACCCCGTAAAGGTTTGAAGAGGGCGCAGCTCTTGGGGGAAATTGCACCCTTCTCAAAGTTTCTAATAGCTGTTTTGAAGTGCTTTACAGTAATCAGTCACAATTATATTGGGTGTGGAGGATATAGCACGTGGAATTGCTGCTTCCTCCCCGTCTCTGGGTGAATGGTACAACCCAGGTACAATATGAGCCAGAGGCAGTAGAATTACCCTGCTGATCCGCTGCATCTATGCTCATGGCTGCTCTGTCTCGGTATTCCTCTGTGTCGACGTCGAACACTTTTTCTCCTCTCTAACGCGGTGGTGGAGAGCATCCGCCCTAGCTAGGCGTCGAGCAACGTTGTATACCGGGAGCATATTTCCACGAAGTACGGATATGCCGCCGCTGTGACTCAGTAAGCATCACCTTTTCCCTATGTTGTCAGGCGTGAGTAATGTGGAGCTTTTGAAGGATAGCGCGCCCGGTTGCGCTACAGGAGAACCGTTGAAGTTGTGCCATTCTCTGCGCCTCAAAGCTCCTCAGTGCTGTTATGAATATTACTTGCTTCGAAATGGTCAGTATATTTGGTGATAAGAATTCTAACTACCGGTTTGTAAGTTTGCCTAATAATGCATTTATGTTTATCTGGTTTAACTTGCTTAATTAAGAACCAGAAAGGGCGCCCAAAACCCAATTCGTTTGTTAATAAATGCCTGCACAAGCCCTACATGCTCTAATTTATTCAAGCCATGATGCCTATTCGCGTTGCGAGTGATGAGGTGACTTATTTGTCCCGTGCTCGAGCGTAGTGCTAGAATGGTTTCTGAGTTTCGGACATCAGCTTGTATTCGGAGGCCTAATTTCCTGATGCATAGAACTCGAGGAATATTGTGCCCTTGTGCTTGCAGCTGAATATCTAGGGTAGCTTGAGGGCGTCTGCGCTGCCGCATTGAAGATTGGTGAGAAGGAGTTCTGACTTTTCTGGAGAACACGCAAGACTCCGAGCGGTTTCGCAAATATGGACGATGTCAACAGTTTGTTGGAGCGTCTATAGCATGTCGTAATCCCCACCCCAGACATCCGCAACGTGCTATCATCAGCATATAATTTATGTTGAAGGCTTGCAAGGAATCTCAGTAGCAGGGGAAGTTTAATCATAGCCAGGTCGGACACGAAAGGGGACAGCATTCAGTCCTGGGGAGGTCTCCTACTGCCCATTGTAATAATGTCTCGTTGCAGTCCGCCACCGATAAGCCGGCCTGTACAGTTGGAAAGGAAGTGAGTGAAGCGATTAACGTCTCGTGCACTGCAGTTTTAACTAAACATGTGGTGCCACCTGGTAGCGGCGGCAGAAGTTTTTCTGAATAACAAAATAAACATATACAGCAGTTCGCAACGGGGCTCAGTTTCATTAACAACCGGGAAATTATTACACAACAATTACCGCGTTTATTACGTTCACAGTTGCTATATTCATACAAATATTTCATTTACGGATTCTCCTGATTGAAAGCTGAAATACTTTAGAAAGCGCCCCCCTTCTCCAATAAAAGCAGACGGCAGTACACGGAAAAGCTGCCTGCGACGTCGACGGGCACAAAGCACATTGTATCCGAGAAATAAAGAGAACTGATTCATAGGTGCATTTTCGTATCTGCACGCTACTTGGCGTAAGACCGCTGCGCAAATATGCCGCTTAAAGAACGAAACGGAACGAATGCTTATGTTTTTTGGTCCTCCAATATAGCCTCTGGTGTCAGTACAACTGTGTACGCATCAGAAAATACTGGAAGCATCCCATAATAACGCAAGCTTCCATTGTGCGTAGTCATACCATCAAAATATGAAGATAGCTTTAAAATCAAAACATTAGAAACGGAAATGTTTACACTACACAGCGAAACAACAATAAACAGATGAACACCCACCAGACACCATTCGGAGGCTCGCATCTAGTTTATTGAAAAGACGCTCAAATATCCGGAACATGTTCCTGTACAACTTGTAGTTTGCGTTTCTGCCGCAGTAGGTGAATGGAGAAAAGTTCAAGTGGAGCTTGTTTATTTATTTATTTATTTAAGTACCTACATTCGCCCGAGGGCATTACAGTAGGGGGGCATTCACACAAGGCATAAATAATTGCCCTTAACAGTTTCAATGCTACAGTCGGAAAAAGTTAACAAAGAAGTAATTAAAATGTACAAGCAAACAACAATATGAAAAACAAATAGGCATAAGCACTACAGTTAACAATTGCACGATATGTGGTAAGGACTGCTAGCAAGGCATGAAAGAGGACATAAAAAGTCACAAAACATGGCTTAAAACAGGGCATATACAAGAAACATGTTTAAAACATTGCAAGAAGGGAAAAGCACAAACGCAGTACTATTGCCTGAGTAAATGCTGGGTTAACAATTCAAAAAATTTACCGTCGCTTATCATCCCCATGACGTGTTGCGGAAGGTGATTCCAATGCTTGATGGAACGGGGAAAGAAAGAATTCATAAAAATTGAGGTACGCGCAGCTACTTCTCTTATCTTAAATTGGTGGTCTCGCCGAGTAGATACGTAGTTTCGTGGTAGTAAATATAGATTCCTGGTAACGGCATTGCTCTGAAGGTATACATCAGGAAGGAAACAAATGCGAAAACGTGTCCGACGCAAAGAAAGGTTAGGCCAGCCAAGCGAGTTCTTTATTTGAGTAATACTTGTAGGAAACTGGTAATTATGAGTTACAAAACGAGCAGCACGATTCTGAATTGATTTTAGGCGGTAGATCAGGTTTTGAGTGTGGGGATCCCATACAATGCATGCGTACTCGAGTATAGGCCGAATATTTGACAAGTATAGCCGTTCCTTTACTTCCTGAGGTGCGTGTCTAAAATTTCTACGAATGAAGTTAAGAGTTGATGATGCTTTAAAAGACACGGCTTCAATGTGACGGTTCCAGGTTAGATCAGCTGAAAAGATTACTCCTAAATATTTAACTTCGTTTTTTTGTGGAATGGGCACGTTATTCAAACTGCATTTTGCTGGGAGAGGCACGTGTTTTCTAGAAAATCGAATATGTTGGCATTTACTGATGTTCAAGGGCATACACCATGTGCAGCACCATGAATGAATTTTGTCGAGATCTGATTGTAGCGCCAATTTATCCGAATGGTCACTAACCTCTCTGTATAAAACGCAGTCATCTGCATAAAGCCTGATTTTTTACTGAATGCCCTGGCCTATATCATTAATAAATATGAGAAATAACAATGGCCCCAGCACTGACCCCTGAGGAACACCAGAAGAAAGAGATTTTATGGCTGATTCGGTTCCATTGACAACAACTTTTTGATAGCGTCCATTCAGGTAGCAGTGGAGCCATTGAAGAATAGTTTCGGGTAATCCCAGAAAAGACAGTTTGTGCATAAGAAGTACATAAGAAACCTTATCAAACGCTTTTTGAAAGTCCAGTAATATACAGTCGGTTTCACGGCCACGGTCGTAAGATTGCAACACGTCATGGGAAAATTCTATCAGCTGAGTGGAGCAAGAATGCTCTACCCTAAAGCCGTGCTGATAATCTACAAAAAAGGAATTATTTCGAAGGTGACGAAAAATGCTCGAATACAATACGTGCTCCAAAATTTTGCAGCATACGCTTGTCAACGAAATCGGTCTATAGTTTGATACGGAGTTACGTGGGCCACTTTTGTGCAACGGGACAATGTTACCAAATTTCCAGTCTTGTGGAAGAATAGAATACTTTAAAGATAAGTTATATAACAACACAAGATACATAGTCAGAACTGGGGCACAAGTCATAAGTACAATGTTTGGGATACCATCTGGGCCTGGAGCAGCGTTAGTTTTCAGGTTCTGCAGAAACTTGAGGACCCCGCAACTGTCTACTATATAGTTGGGCATGCTATCATATGAAAGGCATGAGTAGCCAGGCATATCCTGGGGAACAGCCTTTCAAAAAACAGACTCAAACTAATTATTTAAACAGTTATCATCGTACGTTAGCAATGGAATGCCGGTATTATCTTTACGATTAGATTTAACAAATTTCCAAAAATAGTTTCCAAAAATAGTTGCGCAAAATAGATTTGCTGCGAAACTAGATAACATGCACGAGCACTATTCACGCTGTCATGTAGTTACACAAACATCGCGTACAACACTATCAGCTTTGAAACAATCTCCATTATTCCAAATGGTATTTTGTTTTTCATCGGCACTCCGAATGCGAGAGGAACCATTTGTGCACAATTATAGCTCCTGTTTTGCGCTCTACCATAGCTGTGCCCGTGGCGATTGGAGCGATAAACAACAAAGAATATAAACGCTTGCAGGCTTTCATGAAAGCTTCCTCACGAGCATCTACGTCTAAAAGTATTCGCCCATGAAGTACGCGTTTATGAACCTAATAATTTTTCTAAGATATTTTTCTGAGCCCATTCAACGAACTCATCGCAGTTTTAGCAGTTTAAAGTGCAGTTTAGTTGAGCAGTTGCATTTTAAATACCAGCCTTTAAAATACCGAAGATTCCAAAACCTGAATCTTCGGACTATTGAAGCCGCATATCCTTGGTGTCGCAACATTACACACGAACGTTTAGCCGCAATTTCAAACATATCGAGTCAGTTCCTGACACGTACAAGGCACAGTAGAGTTTACACGGGAGCAATTCGTTTCTGCAAGTCCTGGAAAGTCTGGTCGCTGTTCTTCTCTTCATTGAGCTTTTCGCCAAATTATGGCACCTACGCCAATCATGGATGCCGTGAGGACGTGCCTAAAGGCTGAAGCCGAACTAGCACACTGGCCGAACAAACGAAATCTTTACCCGCGCCGCTGGAACATTGCGCCGTAATTTAATGCTCTTGAGGGTACGAGGGGCCCCACAGAACCGGAGCACAGGAGTGCCTCCATTGGTGGAGCGAACGCTGCTTCTCTCTCACACACATATCGCTTCCAGAAGGCGATGCACGCACACAGACACGCACGCGCTCACTCCTGCAGTACTGTTTCTTTTCGTAAGTGGGCTCGCTTTTCTCGCCTTTTTATTTTTATCTTTCATTTGGGAGACGCCGCTGGTGCTGAGTTGAAGCCGTTGTAAAATGGTAGCCTGTTGCTACGGCGCTGAAACAGACCCGTGCCTGCCTACAATCAATTTCGTTTAGGTAATTCGCTTTCCTGTTGCCCTTGCGAAACATTTTCTGTTTAATAAAGTACCATTTGCCTGTTTGTATCGCGTTGCAGAAGAATAGCAGCTAGTCTTTCTTCCTTGTGCTGATATTCGTACACTGCCGAACGAGACGCTACGCGACGTCGCCTGCTCGCGGACTTCAGAAGTTACGTCTTCGTTGTCCGCAAGATGGCGCGGAAAACAGCAAATCAGTGGCGCCACCATACCAGTGCACGAGGCCCATAGATTCGTTGACCCACGCCGACACCAGCAAGGTGGGCCAGGATAGTATCGTGGTGACTTTGTCTTGCTCGCCTCAACAGTGAAATAGAAGGTAATGCTATCCGCCTATGCATGACCTAAGGGGTAGACAGGGCCTGAAACACCCTTAGGAGACTTCTTGACCACACACGTAGCACGTGTATTCAAGCTAACAACATATGACACTGTTCCAGTCGTTGGAGGGCGCTGATGGCGACCAATTGTGCGATATCCAGGCGCGCTATATCCCCGACCCCCTCCCTCCGTATACGGGGAACCCCAATGCTGATTTAGATAGGGTCATGAAGATAGCTTGGGTTCGTTATGTCATTTAAGGTCTCCGCACTAAATCGGTGCCTCGCCCCGACGGGATTACTGAGACGATCCTCCGCAACCTTCTTGATGATGAAGGTTGGATGTATATGGCGCAAGGCCAAAAAGGGCAAAGAGCGCCAAAACAATATTTATGTATAACGAATGAAGATTTCAACTCTAAAATGACTCTACAAGCACAAAACTAAAGTGAGTAAAAAACAATGAGGATGGCTGTGTAAGAGGCGAGGCTGTGATAGTGCATGGCGCGAAATTTGGTGCAAAAACCAGGCTTGATAGGAAATGAGGTGTAAGAATTTCACTCCGAATAGAAACCTAAAGGGCGCTGTAGAGGAATCGTAGGATCATACGCTAAAAACAGTGCTTGGTGTAGTGGAATGTTTTGCCTGTATACTTATGGGAAATGTTTGTGTCTTGTTGGGTTGAGTGCTTTGCATGTAATTAGATTGTGAATTATGGATAGGCCCTGCTCACACCTGCTGCACAAGGGCCTTGGAGATCCAGTGAGCAGATGGGCGTGTGTCGCGTGTGTGTGGCCTATCCGCAATCTAGCTAGGGCAACATCAATGAATCTGTTGTGTGAATCAATAATGTATCGTTCCAAGTGTGGTTTTACTAAGTGTAGCTTGTCTGTCTATTTACTCCAGTCGGCTTGCCATGCTTTGCGAAGGTGTTGTCTTATGTGCGGCTTGAGTTCGGTATAGGGTATTGCTATTATGTCCACTCTATTTGTAAGTGCAGCAGCGGCGGCCATTAGATCCGCGGTCTCGTTTCCCGCTATTCCCTCATGTCATGGAACCCAGCAGAGGACTTGCTGCAATTTTTTTGAATATGCAGACATTATGGCAGTAAAAACCAGATTGACAATGTGGTTTTTTGTGGGTCTGTTTGATGATAATGCACCCACAACGCTCAGAGCATGTAAAGATGACTGACTTGGAAATTTGTCTTTTATTAATGTGCTGTACGATCAATAAAATGTCGTATGCTTCTACTCAGAAGATTGTGGTGTGTAAGATCAACAATCTGCAAGAATTAAAGTAAGGACCATGAGCGGCAAACGGTGCCATATTGAAAGATTTCGAGGCATCACTATAAAATTCAGCACATTGAAATTTATCCTGCAGCGACAAAAAGTGCTGCAGAATCGCAGTTCGTAGAACGCTGTTTTTATTTATTTTATAAATGATAAATCACATGATACAGGCTGAAGTTGCGTGGTGGAAACTGTCTGTAAATGGTGACGTGTACCTGTCTGTAAAGGAATTGGTGATAGCCGATGCCTCCTCCGTCCATCTGTGTGAAAAAGGTAAACAGATGGGTGATTTACAAATAGTTTGGACATTGATGTGTCTTTCAGAGCATGCCTAAACGGGTAAGTATTTATTGATGATATCTTAAAAGCGTATAGTAAATCCGCGCATATTCGTTGATGTTCTATGCACCATTTCTTGCATTCCATATATAGGCATGTATAAAGCCCCTGCGGGAAGGCGAAGGCCTTCCTGCAGCACAGGATCAAGCATCTTCAGTGCTGTTTTCCTGGGCGACCCGTACACAACGCTGCCATAGCCCAGCCAACACCCCACCAAGGCAGAATAGAAATGCAGGAGGAGGTTTTTGTCTGCACCATAGCACTGGTGTGACAGCACCTTCAGCATGTTAATAGTTTTTAGGCATTTCTTTTTAAGTTGTCTCGGCTGTGAATGTAATGTGAGCTTTTTATCAAACATAACACCTAGAAACTTCTGCTCCTCTTTTATCAGAATGAAGACACCATGCAATTTTATTTCTGCGCTGGGGAAGATTCCCCGAATCTTGGAGCATACAACACAACTACTCTGTAGAGGACTAACTTTAAAACCGTTTTATCTGCCCACGTAGCAGTTTTTTTACACCAAGCTGAACTTGTCGTTCACATCAGGACATATTACAAGATTTAAACGAGCCTTGCACATCATCCACGTAAACTGAACAAGACATTGATGGTGGCAATGCCTTCCGAAGCGAATTCATCTTCGCGACAAATAACGCGCAGGTCAAGACACCTCCTTGAGGAACACCGCTGTCCTGCACATGAACTTGTGACAGTGCTGACCCAACTCGACACAGAATGTCCTTTCAGACATGTGACTGGCAAGAGTGTTTAACATGTTGATATACACACCGAATGACTTCTGGTCGCTGAGGATGCCATAATTCCATGCGGTGTCATACGCCTTCTCGAGGTTAAAAAACACTGTTACGAAAAACTGCTTATGGACCAAGGCACCCTTCATGTGCCTTTCAAGGGCCACGAGTTGATCAGTCCTGGATCCTGCCTCCCTAAATCCTGCCTGGCAGCTCTCGAGGAGACCAGTGTACTCAAAAAGTACATGTCTCCTATTTATCATCCTCGCGAGAGCTTGCAGAGGCAGCTCGTCTGGGCGATTGGACAGTAACTTAAGGAGGACGCCGGGTCCTTTCCCTCCTTCAAGTAAGCCACTACCATGGCATCGCGCGATGACGTTGGAATCTGCCCCAAAACCCATATCTTGTTGTATAGGTGCAGGAGTGTTAAAAGTGTCTGCGCGTAGGTGTTGTGTCATTGTATACGTTATGTCTGGGCCAGGAGCTGAGGTTTACACGTGCTCAGAGAAGCCCTCAGCTCACGTAGTGAAAACAGGGAATTGAAAGAAGTTTGTGATTTGTTGTTATAACATAGGAAATTCTTTCCACAAGAGGCTTTGTGTGTGAGGAAAGTGTGTAGTGTGCAGCGCTGGACACGCGTTGAAAGTGTGTGCAACTAGGCTTGTGTTGTAGGCTAGGCGGTTACGTCGTGAACCAGTGCCGCCCTGTGGTTGTTAATTTTGCTGCGTTCAAAACTAGGGATAAAGTTCTGTCCCAGCGATCCAAACCGAAAGGCAGTGGTGTAACCTTGCAAGAGGATTTTTGCAAGTCAACGAGGCTTTCAAGGAAAAAGCTGCTTGAATTCGGTAACGCGTGTGGACAGAAATTTAACCTAAAGTACAACAAGCTTTACATTAACAAAAGGTGTTATGTCAATGTTGCGCAAACTGACAGTGTATGTGAAGTGACACCTTTGAACAATCCCGGCAGCACGGCTTATATCGCATTCTCGTCTGCGACTGGCGATGATGCATGTACTTCTGCCGCTGTACCTCCCTCTTCTGCCCCTGCACCACCCTCATCATTGTCCTAGGAAACTTCGGCTGTTCAGGCACGACGAAAACATGACTATTCATTTCTTTTCATCAACATTAGAAGTATTGTAAATAAACGTGATTCTTTGTCTGCCTTGATGGACACTTGCTCAGCCGACGTAGTCATATTAACTGAAAGGTGGTTTCCAGTAAAGTGGACAACTGCGAGTTGTTTACTTGCAAAAAAGGATACAACGTGTACAAAAGTGACCGATGCGAGCGTATCGGCGGAGGAACCCCGATTGCGGTATCAAATGACCTAGTATCATATTCCATCCCTGTCACCGTCCCCGCCACTCTAGAATTCGTCTCAGTTAGCATCACTGTGAACCACAGAGACGCAGTGTTCTGCGCGTGTTATCGTGCACCTAACGCCGCAGATACCTTTTCTGCTGACCTATTTCACTGTTTCAGCAAAATTTCTATGAGGTATCCTAGCGCTTCAATTTTTCTTTTGGGAGACTTTAATTTTCCCGCAATCTCATGGGAAGACCAGCCTGTAGTAACCAATGGTTCCTCGGAATGTCTGGCATTTCTTGACTTGTGTAACATATTCCATCTGTCACAAATTGTAACAACCCCTACGCGCGTAACCACTTCCTCAGCCAATGTGCTTGACCTAATATTGACTACGGTACCTGATTTTTTCTCTTCCCTAACTGTTTTGTCCGGTTTAAGCGACCAGGCGGTTATGCACTTCAGCATTCCTTCTGCTGTACCCCGTCCGCCTAAGTGTTACAAAACAATTAGGGACTACAGTAAGGCTAATTTTGACGCAATTAACTCGGAGCTTGCGAATTTTGTCGATTCATATTTTCCGCAATTCTGGGAGCGTAGCATTGATGATAATTAATGCTTATTCAGAGATATAGTTAAAAAACTAACAGATAAGTATATCCCACTGCGTCGATTGGCATAGCACAAGTCGCCGTGGTTTAACCCAACGCTTAAACGGCTTCCTAATAAAAAAAAAGCGCATCTTTCGCAGCTACAAGCATTCCAGGTCGAGCAACAGACTATCCTCTTATCTCTCCGCAGCTTCAAAATACAAACGCGCTCTCTTAAGCGCGAAACACACGTTTTTTTACGGAAACACTTCCTGATCTATTAAACACTAATCCACGGAAATTTTGGAACGTGATTACCATGCGCCGAGCCAATGACGTACAATTAAGACTACCAGATGATACACCTGTACCCTCTCACCAATGTTGCACCGTCCTAAATAACACATTCTCCCTGTCGTTTACAGATTCTACACCAACAACATTCCCTTCTTGTTGCACCGTACCGTTTGAACGAATGAATGGTATTCCAATCGAATCAGAAGGCATTGCTAAACTTATTCGTAAGGCCAAGCTCTCATCCTCCTCCGGTGTCGACACAATTAACTACAAGTTTCTAAAAAGCACTGAAGCATACTCATCCATTATCTTGTCATACCTATTCTCACAGTCTTTACGAAGTGGCGTCCTTCCTTCAGACTGGGGTATCGGCAAGGTGGTCCCAATGCACAAGTCTGGTGATGTTCATTCTCCCGTTTAACTACAGACCAATTAGCCTCACTTCTGTTTCGTGTAAACTCCTCGAACATATAATCTATACTAATCTTATCAGTTTCCTCGAATCAAATTTCTTCTTTTCACCATACCAACACGGATTTCGTAAATATCATTCCTGTGAGACCCAATTAATAGCCTTTACCAATGACCTTCTTTCGGCGTAAGATCATTCGTTGCTCATTGACTGCATCTTCATCGATTTTGCGAAAGCTTTTGACACCGTATCCCATCAACTACTTCTCTTTAAGCTGAGCAAACTTTACCTGGACGCAAGCATACTCAAATGGATTGAGTACTTCTTACATAGCCGTACCCAATATGTCAGTGTCAATGGTTACCAATCCAACCTTCACCCAGTGACGTCCGGTGTGCCACATGGGTCAGTTTTAGCCCGTCTCCTGTTTCTCATATATATTAATGATCTTCCTGAATCTGTTTCTTCTTCCATACGGCTGTTCGCTGATGATTGCGTAATATATAGACAAATTACTAACCAATCCGATATCTCTTGCCTTCAATCTGACCTTAACAACATATATGCATGGTGTGACCGCTGGATGATGAAACGTAATACTTCCAAGTGCAAATCAATGAGAATTTCACGGAAGAGTAATCTTCATGACCCTGGTTATTCTCTGAATGACTTGCCTTTATCCGCCGTCAAGAGTTACAAATACCTTGGTGTCTACATTACTAATGACCTCACCTGGCACACTCACATTCAGCACATAACCAACAATGCCAACCGGATGCTTGGTTTCATTCGTCTAATCTTTTCTCTCGCCCCTACCGCACTAAAATTGTTGCTTTATAAAACGCTAGTACTGTCAAAAGTAGAATACGCATCATCAGTTTGGGATACACCAACTAACACGCTCATTTCCACTCTCGAATCACTCCAGAATCGCGCATCACGACTTATACTTTCAAATGATTCCCGTTTAGCTAGTGTCACGCAAATGAAATCTTCATTACATCTTCCAGATCTTTAGTCCCGCCGACAACTATCTCGTTTATCACTCTTTCATAAAATTTTTTATACCAATGCAATCTTAAAAGAAAGTCTTTTCCCTCGTCCACGCTACCTATCATCTCGCATAGACCACGATTTTAAAGTTGGCATACCCCAATGCAGGACTAACCTTTTTTATGATTCTTTTGTACCCAGAACCAGCAGGGACTGGAACCACCTTCCTGCCTCTGTTGTATCAATCACAGATCATTCCACTTTCAAAAACGCACTTCTTGGCTGTATAACTTGAGATTGTTTGCCATTTTCATCCATTTCTTGCTTGTTACTTGATTAATATTATTTTTGTACTTTGTACCCGGTCCTCTCTGTAACGCCTGAATGGCCCTGAGAGTATGTAAATAAATAAATAAATAAATAAATAAATAAACTGTGTTAGCCTGATCTTCGAGATTGTTCCCTGTAGTGCTACCGAGCGCAGGCTATATGTATGTTGCCCATTAAGTTTGCGTATTTTTGTCCATACCGTGCATGTCTGTGTAGGAATTTATGGATGTTATGAAAGAGCCCTAACTATCTCGTTTCGCCTTAGGGCGCACACTCTTTCACAAGGATTTTGACCTTTTGAAAGAAATGAAGTTAGCTGACGTGGGGTACCTGCGACGGACACCCCACGCCTTGTTCAGGGCGTGTCGCGCTCGCCTGCACTCCTCTTGCCACCAGAGCCTCCTCGGGTTGCGTGCGGCATCGAAGATACGGGGAATGGCCTTTTCGGCGGCGTGGAGGACGTGGGCCGTGTGTAGTTGGGCAACTTCTTCAATGTGTAATTGTGGTACTGATGTGTGGTGTTGTTTGGATGTTTCTGTAACACGTGTTCTTCCAATAAACTTTCAGTTGCTAGACAGCGCCTGTGTCGTCTATTCTCTTCTCCGTGTGTTGTTTCCGTTCGCGCGACCACCATGAATGTACTCCAGTTCGCTCTAGCTTCATTAAAGCTGTTATGGGTCGGTGAACTGTTTGGGCCTTTACCTATGCATGTTAATGTGGTTTGGAAGTGATCACGACCATATGGGTTAGTACCCACATCCCACTCAAGAGATGGAAAGAGTGCTGCTGAGCCAAAAGTCAAGTCGAGGTGTGAAAGAGTGTTGTGTCCCTAAATATGGTATGTCGACTTGTTTTTATTGAATATACATGCTCCCGAATATGTCAGACATTTTTCGATAAGGTGACCTCGGGCATTCCTGCAAGCAGAGCCCCAAAGAGAGTGATGTGCATTGAGGTCACCTAAAAGAATGAAAGGTGCGGGTAGCTGATCTACAAAGTCCTCAAAAGCCGAGCTCGAGAGCTGCAAATCAGGAGGAATATAAACGGAGCATAGTGTTATTTGCCTGTTGAAAATTATGGTACGAATTGCTACAGCCTCAATGACGCTCTGTAATTGGATAGTGTGACAAGCCAATGACTTTCGATATATGATGGCCACACACCCTGAAGATGTACCACCACCATCCCTGTCCTTCCTAAATATCAGGTACTATTAAAAAAATTTATATGCTTGGAATTTAAATGTGTTTCTTGTAGACACAGGACACTTGGCTGATTGAAGTGCAGTATCTCGTACACATCGTCAAAATTTTTAAGGCCTCTACGGTTCTATTGAATTGTCTTTTCTCTTCTCATTATTTAGTGGGAAAGCTACTAGAGTGCGTATGTTATGTGTCGTCTCTCGGGGCTGTGACTCTCGTCTTTTTGGGCTTGTCGGGAGGCTTTGGCGTCGGGACATGTTCCTTGTGGTGCACCGAAGACAAGAATGGTCCGACGCCCATTTGGTCGTCGGATGTCCTTGGAGTGCCTGAGATCTCAGGCTTCTAGGACCGCGCACCCTTTTGGGCACGCTTTGCCTTGCCCGCAACCGTTGAGTGCTTCAAGAAAGCCTCGGATGGCGTCGCCCCCGGCGAGGTGCGTCGGCGTACCTCCCCAGAGGGAAAGCGACGAACCCCATTGGAGCCTCTAGGAGGGTGATGTTTTCTGTGACTTTGATGTTTATAATTTTCTTTTCGAGTTTGAATGTCTCGCAAGCTCGCGAATACGTGCCGTGCGGTCCCTGCCAGTTCACGCAAAGCATTTGTTTCGAGGGACAGTTATCAGTGGGATGACCTTGTCGAGGGCACTTGGCAGATGTTATTGGCCCCGACACGAGTTAGTACCATTCCCGAACCGTTGGCACTTGTAACAGCGTGGATTCGGGGTGTACCCTCGGACAGAGGAGCGGATAAATCCTGCATTGATATGGTCTGAAAGGGTTGAACGGTCGAAAGTGAGGGTGATGTGCCTGGTAGGAATTTCCTTATCACCTCATCTTATGGATCTCCGCCTGAATGTGAGGATGATGTGCCTGGTAGGCATTTCTTTATCACCTCCTTCTATGGATATCCGCCTTTGTAACGCGTCTAACGGTGATTTCTCAGGCCTTGTAGAAGACCGGCTTCCCTCTCGTTTGCCATACCTGGCTCCGAGATCACGCCCTGCGAGCTGTTGAGGCTGCGGTGGTTGCGTGATCTTGATGCCCAGATCTGCAATAACGGTCTTGCTCAGGAGATGTGTGGCCTGTGGCTGGGTGGTGCCTTCTACCAGCATATTGAACAAGAGTGCGAAGCTGGGCGAGTCGGTAATGATCGATGATTAGAAACAGCGCAAGGGTCAGGACGAGAAAGCTGACAAGGACGGGAGCTGCTCGTCCTTGTCAGCAAAAAAACCTTGTCAGCCTTGGCCATCCTTTTTTTCTGCCAGCAGCTCCCCAGTTCTTTCCCTTTGGTTTTGTAGTGTTCTCCGATTATTCCTTCTATGAATTTTAAAATCACAAACACGGATATTGAGGCAACAAGCCTGTCTTCTTCAAAGGATTCGATAATCAAGAATCGGGGATAATTATCAGGTTTCCGGAGAGCAACCGTTGGAGGGGGTGGGTATGCAACATCGGTGCGGCCCCTTTTCAGGGACCGAACATGTTTACGAGGGGGGGGGGGTTGATTTATCCATGATGCATTGGAAAAAGGCAGGGAACGGGGGTATTTCCTTCTCAAACCTTGCCCTAATAGCTTGAGTGCTCCCGGAGCTCTCTGCCTGGTAAACAGACAGGGAGCCCATCCGCCGGACCTTGATCTAAGCTCCGAAGGCCGCCTGTTTGTGGTTCCTACCCTTCTCCTTAAAACACATCGCCAAGGTTGGATCCAGCTTATGTTTCGAGGCTCGGGGTCCGCGTTGTTGCCAATACCATCACCAATATTACGTCAACGGAGTGCAATGTAGCAAAGACTGGAAGTTTATATAATACGCTCGTTGTTTTTTACGGGCACAATACAAGTCTGAAATGTTTTACTCATTTCCTATTTCGTGTCATATTTCTTTACGTTTTACAGCGAAACATTTATTAGGCATTGGTGGTATGTACACTACTCATTTTTCACAGCACATATGAAATATCTTCGCTAACTATGCATTAATTGCACTGTATTGCTTGGGGAAAGGCACCCTGCCACACTCTTCGCTGCAGCCTGCTGCCTTCATATTTCTTAAGAAAGCGTGTACATACGTATTCCCTAAGAATATGCTATGACTCAATAAAAAGGTGAGAGGAGGAAAACAATGGGACCTAATTGTCATGCCAAAATGTGAAAGAGAAAAAGGTTGAGGGTCCTTCTTACCCGTGGTCTCGTCTGTTATATCGACCGTACTGCTGTATTGAGGATGAACCACGCAGTTGTTCGGCAATTAACAGTCGCCTAATTCATGGGTGTAATATAGTACGCAAACATGTGGCAACCGCAAAAGGTAAAATTGCACTTCCACCGCGAATGAGGAACAAAGAAATATGAAATGGTCGCTCAGGGTGGACTCATGTCGTACCCGAATTCATCTTTCCTGCCGTTCAGCTGGAAGGTCAATGGTAAATAGAACTAGCATTGGACTGCTATTAAGTAGGTCCCATAGGCCAGTGCAGAAAGCAGTTATGAGGAGCTAGCACAACGAGCTTTGCAAGGGGGATGGGGGATAGCAGGTCTTCTATGAGAAAGATCATAAACCTGATTTTGTGGCAACTAATGTTTTTCCGTATGTACTTTTTTTCACTAGAATAAACAGCGAGGCATTTGACAGACAAGACAGTTGCCTAGATAACCTATGAATATTTTTATTTTACTGCGCTCACAACGTCGTTCTAAGTGGCTTTTCAATTCTGGTCAGTTGTCCGCATTCAAACCAGTGTAAATGTCGAAACAGTTAAACGTGACCTGAAAATATGCTGTGGCTGCCTGAAAGCATAGATTGCGCGGTCATTGGGCTGAGATAATTGCTTCAATAACAGCGAAATAAGCGATATCACTTGCAAAACAACGGAGATGACGAAACTTGATTGATTGATTTTATGGTTTAACGTGCCGACGCAGCACAGGCGATGCGGCACGCCGTAAAGGAGGGCTACGGATTAATTTTGACAAACTGGGGATCTTTAACGTGCACCGAAATCTCTTACACGTGGGTGTTCTCGCTTTTGGCCTCCAACAGAAAAGCGGGCGGCACGGCCAGGAATCGAACCCGCGTCCTCGCGCTTAGTAGCACAACGGCCTCGACACAGAGCCACCACGGGGGGTTTCAAGATATTCTGACAGCACTCGCTCTAACTTGAAGTCAGAGTTCGGGAGACCAACGCTGAACTAATTTTGCTACCATAAACTTCACGCTGAACCACTGCTCCATGTGCTGAACTAACATTGCTTCATTAAGAGCAAAATGAGCACTATCAGTTTCAAAGCACCGACGATGACGAAACTTGATAGATTCGTTCTCAGCAATGCCCCAGTTACAGGCTAGCATGAACTAGCCACTCAGGGAAACTATATAAGATAATTGCCAAGCTAAGATCACATGAGAGTTTTTAATAACGGGAATGATTGCCATTAGGGAGTCCACCCATTGCAGTTCTTATGCAGAAAACAAGGGTTAATATTTACGGAAACGTTTTTCTTCAACCATGCCTTAAATATGCCTTTGAATGCGAAAAGTGACGGTGGTCATCGTCGGTGTCAACGAGAATCATACCGAAATGGCCGCCACTTTGCAAAGCGTTTCTGTGGGATTTGAACTCGGGTTCGAAGAAGAATGTTGAACAACAGAATGGAAGAACAATTACCCGCTGGGTGCGCCGTGACGGGTGTACGTGGCGGTACGCGCGTACAGCGAGTGCGCGCGGAGGACAGCTCTAACTATGGGGAACGTGCTGCGGGAGTTCAGTCGGTCAGCCTGTCCTCGTGGCAAAAGACGAAGAAAAAGTTTAAGGAGCCGGAAGCCCGAAGTAACAGTAACGAAGGAGGCTTTCGCATCAGAACCACGAAAGCTTACTTTAGCGCCCAAAAAAAATTTAAGTTACGAATTCATTGTTTATGCAGACTTCTTTAGAAATTTGGATTCCGCAGCCGCCACTTGTTCACCGGGAACACAGTTGTTAATAAATGTTGCTCAAAGAACAAGGCGATGTCGCGGTTATAAGACAGAGATCTTTGAAGTGACTAAAGC
Source organism: Haemaphysalis longicornis (assembly GCF_048455015.1). Lineage (NCBI taxonomy): Eukaryota > Metazoa > Arthropoda > Arachnida > Ixodida > Ixodidae > Haemaphysalis > Haemaphysalis longicornis. Next base: position 189,411,133 of record NW_027526361.1, read on the forward strand.
GCCGCTAAAAATGGACACAAGGTTGTGTATGCAAATTATTATACAGTCCCCTTTGACGTATGGAAATACCTTGATTATGGAAAACCTCGTGTAAGGTCCCCTCATGAGGTCAGTGGCCAGGCGCCCATGCCACGCGTGTGAAAGGAAAGATAACCGCCGCTCGGTGGAGCGGCGCAACACTGCCGTCTGCCGACACTGCGTCAGGGTCGACGACAATTCGACGCGGCACGTTGGGGAGCCGGCTTGTCTGGACGGAGGAGTGCCGCGGGGATGGTCCCCTTTTCGGAATGCAGACGGCCCTGCTAAGTTCCCAGAATTGTTCACATATCACACAACGGATGGGGGTGATCGTCGCCTGACCACACAGCGCGGCAAGACACCATTGTCACGCGCCCTTGTCGGCACGGTGTATAGCCACTGCTTTCACCCTACCCCTCGCCGCCACATGACTGCTCGGCCACGTGCCGGCTTTTGACACGAAGGTGGTGGCGCCTTATTGAATATTCTGAAGATGGTGGAGTGACAGCTGTCCACGCGAATTTGGGGCCTCCTTAACGCCTGCACGAAAGCTAGAGGGGTGTGCCCGAGAGACAGTAGTACAGAAGTGTTAAAAGGCCGAACTCGGCCGCAAAACAGCGTTCTTGTATGAGATCTCAGCTGGGTAGTTCCTGGCGAGACAAGGAGTTTCGACCGCAAAAGCTAGGTTGGCATTTCTGAGCCCCCTAAGCGAGAGATAGATAGACTAGAGGATCGCGTCGGAAGTTTATGGTTCAGCTGTGTACCGGGCAACTGGAGGGATCGTGCGGCGGGAACAGAATCCCGGCCGTTGTTTCTCGGGCGGTTTGTGTACCCTCCGAGGATAGGAGAGTAGACAGAGTTGGAAACCTTGAGTGACTTTTTCGCATTTAGAGCTAGTGTCTAACTGCAGTTTGAAGATTTTGCCTTTTATTACTCATATACCCACTTCTCCTACTGTAAATAGTTGAATATACATTCTTCGTTTCTTTCATGAAATCCAAACGCCTCGAGTTCAGCAATTCGGCCTCCATCTTCGAGAACTTCCACACCAGCACCCGGCGAGCCTCCTGCCAAATCAACCAGAGCCCGGGCGGTTGGGTTCCTGATCGCTAACGGACTTCGGGGAAACGAACATCAACAATCTTTACTCCTCCCTTCTTCAAGTAGTCTATTCTTACCGCAGGATAAACACGTATCGTAATGTTCATATAGGTTCAGAACTATTCTGCGTTCCCCTGACTGTCGTTGTGTCGAATCAGATCTATGCCGAGCTTCCTTTATTTAAGTTGTGTTTCATCTGCTTCCACGATGTGACAGGGGACAGGACATGACAAAAAACAACAGGACGTTCCTTTCACTTAGGGCTAGGAGTATATTCTTCATGTTGATTACAACATGCGTACTTACACCCCACGGTTGGCATTTGTGGCTTCATGGTACTTGCATGCATGCATAGGGCTTTGCTCTTAGAAAACACGCATGGGATAAACCAGGGAAAAAATTCCCGCGCCTTCCCGCGAGGGGAACACGAGTAAATGCAGAGCATTGGGGGTCGTTAACGTCGCGTAAAGTCGCGTTAGGGTGGGTAGTTGGGTCGTAGTGGCGTTGGTGTTGGTTTGGGGTAGAGAGAAGAGAGTAAAGTCGCGTTAGGGTGGAGCGAGCGTCAACCAAGGAAGGAAGGAGCAACGCAGTGACTAAAACACGAGCGACCGCTAGCCGCTTTATATTTGCAGCGCGCGCAGTAGAGGGAGAGCTGTACGGGGGGTTGAACGCTCATGCGCAAGCAGCGCGTGACCGTCCACGCCCCACCGCGCTGCTATCACGCACCTGTTACGCCGAGACCGCGACGGAGCGAACGGGCTGACTACGACGCATGCGCCCGCCAGATGCTGTTGAGAGAGAGGAGGGAAGGAGGAGAGGCGCACCTGCTGCGGACGCGGAGCTGTGGACGCCGTCCGACGCAGGAAGAGGCGAGGCTAAGAAATGCTCTGCATTTAAAAGGCCCCTTTGTGGTGCCGCACCCACGGCAATGCTGCGTTTGGACTCCGCCGTTTCTAGTCTCGAACCACAGACAATACCCCGTTGAAGAACGGCTTAAATCGATTCGGCAACTCAACCCAACATGGGAATACTTGTATGATCCAGGGGCGCCGATTTTTAACACCTTTTCGGCTGATTATCGCACAACCACGAGGGCGAGTGCGGCTTTGCTTATCCATGAAATAGTCAATATATGACACTGTTCTTGCATGGGACACTTGATGTGCGCTGCAAAGAAACCAGTGCTGCACGGGGCAGTACTGGATATTTGATTTGCTTTACCGCGAGAGTAACCACTCGAAGCTCGCATGTACGGAACCTTAGACAAAATTTATCTGTAGTTTGTTTCTCTCTGTCTGCCTGTAAGAACAAAATTTGACTTCGAAATATTGCGGTTCTTTGTATAACCAGAGTGGTACTCGGATCCCAACCCATTATATTTGATGTGGGCACGAAATATTTGTGTTCTGGCGGTTCAATTTTCAAAAATTTGTACTATTTATAAAATTACCAACATTTTCTTCTGTGTGACTGCACCAGCATTGGTGTTAAATTTAAAGGGGTTCAGTCCTAAGCCCTGATAAAATATACTGTCACGTGAAAGCTTCTTTTCTTGTCCTATTCCTGGTTGCCGCGTCCGTGCGGATTTATCAAGACAATGTTCATGATGTAGAGGCGTTGTTTCTGTAAAAATCTTCTTACGATTCCAATCGTTAAGACTGTGTCCTACGCTTACGGAGTGCGGAATGGGAAAACTGGCCTAGACGTATAAAAGCCGTACCCACCATTTGTGTTAACAACTACACCTGAAAGTACAAAGCTGGTTTTGAGATTTCGCAACACTTAGGCGGCGGAATGCGTCCTCCTCTTTTTTTTTCAGCAGGTTGCTCGTGTTCAACAGTATTTTTCTTTTATATTTTCAGAATGGATGGGAAATCATGCACACAAAAGAAAGCAGCAGAGCGATTTCGCCCGGCTATTTGAAAGACACGTGCAGTTATACTTTGGTTTTTAAGCACGACGGGAATGCCACTACGTAAGTATACCGCGTGAATGCCAGTTGTGAGAGCGTTCGTCCTTTACGGTTGTGTGTTAACATTCGCCAATATTAGATAGAACAAAGTATTTCACTCGGCACAGCGTTGAGAGTTGAACCATGGTTGCAGGGGTGGTTTGTCTGATGGTAGCAAACTACGAAAACAAAAAAACGCCTCTCATACCATCGACTCACCCCAAATATGACCACATGGTCTTCATGACGTACCTCTAAGCGAACGCAATACTTTTGTCGAAACAGGCCGATAGCAACTTCAGGATCTAAAACAGCTCGCTCGCTCCTTTACGGTAAAGGGGTAATAGATCAGGCGCAGTTCATTGGTCTATAGGCTATTTCGGTACAGGAGGCTGCATTGGCTGCCATCGTGTATATAGTTCCATTTTGGTGACGATTCTGTGGCGATGCCGGGCGCCACGAGAGCGAATACTTTAGCAGTTAAAGTTCGTGACAAGAAGTTCGAAGGAGAAGGGTCTGAACAGGAGAACAGTGTTTCTCGAATCATCGTCAAGCTTGAGAGCCCGGATCTCCCCGCCTTGCCAACGCGGGGATCTCTGGCCTTAATTGAACATGAGTGCAAACTCGGTTGACTCAGTACCTTCTAGACCACTTCAGGCATAAATCTGGTTTAGTGGCTTGAACGAGTTCTGCATGTCAAAAAGAGCGATAAAACGGGGACACAGGAAAAGAGAGTTAGCTAGGACGGGCGCTATAAATCAACTGGAGCTTTATTGACGAAATGGCCAACTTCGTGATAAATTCCCAGAAACACTACGAAATAAACGGATTTGCGTATCTTTCAAAGCAAACGGGATTATTGTTACAGGTAGGCTTATCCTTTTGTATTCAAGGGCATAGAGGGTGTATTCTCGTATTCGTCATTTTTGTTTCTAAGGTAAAACGCCCCCCTCCTAGATTGCTCTTTCTTGTTGAGGCCCAAAGTTTGGCAGACGCGTTTTTCCTGCAAGCTTGCATGTAAGAGCACTCACAGCAGTAGTCTGCCAAATGCCCTCCTCCCCGCAAATAAATTAACTTCAGCGCGAGGCTATCTCAATCGCTCATTATCTCAGCAAAGAGTCTGCCACGCAGCATTTTCCACAATCTATTGGAATCTTGTACACCATGCCGACTTCATATTCCACGAAGCGTATAGCGTGCTTTGTTGTGCAGCCAGCTCTTTCAACGGCATTGTTCACAATTTTGTCCTTACGTGAAGTTTGCCTGGCACCGAACCAACAACCCGAATGCCGCATTTTCCCGCCACTTCTGTGATATGGTGGGACAGGTTGTGATCGTAAGGCACGACCACAGGCCGTGCCTCCTTGGGTTCTATTTGACTGAGGCTTTCCTGGCTCGCTGAATTTCCTTTATTAATCAGGCGCCTAACAATAAAAATCAACCCTTCCGCAGTAAAGCCAGCATTACGCAGGTGTCGTGCTTGGAGCTGGACGCTAAGCACAGCTTATTTCTCACGGGATTTTTGTGCGAAGCGTGCATGAAGATTTTGGTGATTCCCCTTTCCAAACTCCTGGAATGACTGACCTAAGGGCTGGTTTTTGTGGCAGGGTTTGGTATCTCCAGCACACATTACGTTCATGGAAGAAGGCAATTATGTCGAAGAACAGAAGCATCCCTCTTCATGTAACTCAAATGTGAAGTTAAGCCCTTGGGTACGCGCATTAAAAACGCCAAAAATTCAGTTCATGAGCTTTTTTGTATCCTCAGACCTCACATCCTCTAAAGTACCCAAATAATCACCTATACATCTCAATATCTTTAGAATCTTGACACCACGTGGTTTTTTAAGGCACATGAAGTAACGCCTGTCAGAAGAATATATAATTAGACCGCCTAGCATAGGGGCTGTAAATGAAACCATACAACCCCTCTCCTATTGAAGGGCCGGTGGTAGGTAAAATCCTAATAATTCCACGAAAATTTGAATGCTAATCCAGTTGAATTTTGAAAGAAAACAGGGCCAAAGTCATCGATGCTATTACAGACAGCACAAAAAAGTTCATTTTGCTGAAATCAATAAAAAATGTCTAAGGCGGTTCAACACATTATTGGATGAACACGTAGAACACGTAAATTAGTGGTTCAACTCGTAGATCGTCTGCGTCTGGCCAATGTCAAGCTGTCTTGCGGCCTGGGATCCGCTAGCAGTTGCTGGTATTGCACCCTCGGCATCCCGTTCTGGTGGGCAGCCACTGGTGGGGTGCCCAGCCTAGCCCTCCTGGATCGGAGCTCGTCAGCTCAAGCGTCGCCATCGATCTCGACATTGGTACTCCCTATTGCCATTGGAGGCGCCTCGCCGATGTCTGGCTGATGATGACGTTGAAGATGCATGATAAAAAATGAGGTGTAAATTTTTTACCTCGGTAAGAAACGCAAACGCGTTTGATTGAAACCATGAACTCGTCCCCTAAGACGTATGATGGTTTTGGGGAATAAGTCGCGTCTATAGTTGCTGGAAGTGTTAGCGTCGTGTTGTGTTAAGTGCTTTGCATTGAATCAGTATGTGGTTTACGGATAGGCCCTCTCTCCACCCGCTCCACATGGGTCTTGGTGATCCAGTGAGCAGGTGGCAGTGTGTTACGTGTGTGTAACCTATCCCCAACCTTGAAACGGAAACTTCTGTGTGTCTCTTGTGCGAATCGGTTGTGTATCGTCCGAAGTATGGTTTTTAATGTGCAGTTTGCCTTCGGTCTGTTCACTCCAATTTTTTTGCCAAGTTTTACGTAGTTGTTTTGTGTGTGTTCGAAGTCCGTATAGCGCCTGCTGTTATGTGCGCTGTGTTGGTGAATGCCGCAACGGCCGTTTCATCTGGAGTCTCATTTCCACCGATTCCTGAGCGGCCTCGGACCCAACAAACAGTCACCCCAAGGTTTCTGCAATATGCCGCCATAATTGTCCTAAGAACAAGATTGATGATGTAATTTAGGGACTTCTTTCAGGATGATAACGCCCGTACAACGCTTAGTGAATAAGTGTAAATGACAGATTCTGAAATAGAGCATTTGACAATGCGCTTCACAGCAACAAAAATTCCATAAGCCTCTGCTGCGAAGTTGCTACATGTAACAATCGTGGTCTCAGATACTTTAAAATTGGGTCCGTGCGTAGCACATGACACGGCGGACGCAGTTTTGGAGGCGTCGTTGTAAAATTCTGTACACTGGTACTTCTCCTGCAGTGACACAAAGTGCTTCAGGATCCCATTTCCTAGTAACCTATTTTTATCCGGTTGGATGAAAGACAATTCACACGACACAGTACGAAGGTGCCATGGTTGTATAAATTCAATGCAAGATGATTTGAAGGTGTTTAAAAAGGAGGCATTAAGAAAAGCTGCTTCCTCTCTCACTCTCTGTGAGAGAGAACTAGAGAGAATGCATTTAAAGGCAAATGCGAGGTTAGCCGAGCCATATCGCTTAGCATGCTATGCCATATTAAGGAACAAAAACATGAGGGTCTGTGAAATAAAATAAATTATAAATGAATAAATAAATCAATAAAGAACGAGGTGATGCACACGAGTGTTCAAACACATACACAGAGTTTGGAAGTTGATCACGGTACTTGTTCCAAGCCAGTACTGCGCAAGAAAACCAACAGAGGTTTCGTATCCCGTACGGCCTGGCATGGGTCCTACCAAGGGCCCCAACGGGTCTTAGTTCAAGGCCTCAGTTGTGGGGTATACACAAAGATGTTAGGAGAATCTACCTTGGCACTGTGAAGTTTGGGAAGGTACAGATGACATGTTTGATGTCTTCTGTTACATGGCATGTTCGACAGAGTGGTGAAGTGTCCTGTTGAATTTTGCAGAGGAAATGCCGTGTGTATGCCACGTTGAGGCGTAGGTGGTGCAATAGCGCTTCTTCACGCTTGCTGAGCCCAGGAGGCATCTTGAAGCTGCATTTAGGGTCAACGATATCAATGCGTGAGAAGGGAACACAAACAGATTGACAATTTAAAAAGCTGTGAGGCGGATGTATCCATAAAACAACGGTTTAAAAGGATGGTTGCCGATTGATGATATTTTACAAGCATGTAGAAGATCAACATAATTTTGCTGGTACTCCGGGCACCATTTGTCACATTCTACATACAGCCTTTGGACAGGGCTTATACGGAAAGCACCACACGAGAGGCGAAGCCCGAAGTGCAGCATTGGGTTGAGCAGTTTTAGCGCTCTTTCTGCGACCGGCCCGTAGAAAACACTTCCGTAATCCAACCGAGACCCTACCATAGGGGTATAAAGGCGGAGCAGGAGTTGTTTATCTGCACCGCATGGTTGGCGAAATATGACTTCCAGAGTATTACATTTCCATTTGACGACCTGTGTACATTTATCTGTAATCCACCCCTTATTTAATAACCCTACATGGGAGTCTTTAAGGTGTTAAAGTGATGTGATCTGTTGTAATATAAATTGTTTTAGACACTGCTGTTTGATTTCTTTGATGTGGGAGATGAATGTGAGTTTTTCAGTCATTCATTTTTTTTTTCATTTTCATTTTCATTCAGTTAAAAGTGGCAAGACCATTCTTCAGCTCATGAAGTGTCAATTCATAGTTGTATGCCCACTTTGACTTGTTCTTTACACGTACGAGCTTTTTTCCTGCAGATATCTTGTGTTGCGTGAAAGTGTTTGTGAAGTGTGCAGAACTAGACACGTGTTTGAAATGTGCGAGTGTGTTAGCCTGGTCTTCCAGTGTGTCCCCTATCGAGCTGACCAGGGGCAGGCTATGTGTGTGTTGTCCTTTTAATTTATGTATGCCTGTTTGTGATTTATTGGCGGAAACGTTTCTAAGACAAAACAGCGCCAAAACTATGTTACGTGGTCTTTTAATAGTCATGTTTGTGCTTAAAATGTGTCGAAATAAGCACGATATATCCTAAAATACTAAATAGATGGGTTTAGAGGGCCCGTCCACAAAAACATGAAGATGAGCATAATGGTGTCTGAAAGGGACTATGGGTGGGACGTGATGCACCTCGAGCCAAAGAGCATGCGACGAGTGTGGGCCTCCCGTGCCACCAAAGGAAGCATCAGGGCCTCACTCACTGCTCGTAGGCTCTGATGTCACGCACTGTACGAGACGAGTTTTAAAAACTTGATGTCTGCAAGATAACTTAAAGGTTCTTTTGTTTGTGAACATAGGTTCATCTCCTAAAAACAGTGAAGGATGTAACGGAATGTTGTAGGTATATATTTTAAGAAAATGCCGTTTTCTGGCTTCACAGCAGAATGTGCACTCAATTAACACATGGATGACGGTGAGCCGTTCCCCACACTTGTTACAAACAGGTGGGAGTGTGCCATTCAAAAGATGCGTGTGTAGCGTAAGTGTGGCCTATTCGAAGTCTGCAAATTTATACTTCAATGAATATGTTTTGTTTTTCTGTTGTGTGTCTTCATAGGTTTGGTTTTACTGAGTAGAGCTTGTTGTCTGTGTGTGTGTCCCACATGTGCTGCCAGCATTCACGGATTCCCCTCCGGATTTCTGGTTTCAGTTTGAGGTGAGGGACCTGCGCTACTTCAACACCAGTACGAAGGGCCGCGAAAGTGGCGTTCTGGTCAGCAATTTTATTGCCCAGAATGCCACTGTGTCCAGAGACCCAGCAAACATGTATTTTTACCTTTGACTGATAGGCAGTGTAAGAGCTTTAATAATGCTTTTTGTGGGTTTAAAGGAATCCAATGCTGTAACTACACTCAGGGAGTCTGTGTAGATGACTGATTCTTGTATTTTGTTCTGTGCAATGTGTTCCACTGTTATTAGAATACCATAGGCTTCTGCTGTAAAGATACTACAATTTCTGTTCAATGTCCCTGTGCTGGCAAAGTCCGGGCCACGTGCAGCACAGAATACAGCAGAAGAGGACTTAGAAGCATCTGTGTAAAAAAGGCGTATGGATATCTGTGTTGTAAACTTAAGAAATGCCGTAAAATCAGTTCGCGGGGTGCACGACGCTTGTCAATTAGTTTGAAGGATGTGTCACAATGAATAGTTGACATGTCCCAAGGTGGGACTAGGTGGGCGATACAGGTTTTTATGCCATAATTTAAAGACACCCCTATCTACTTTGCAAGACCTTTGACACGCAAGGCTAAAGGGGCAGGGATCGGCGGGCGCGGTAGATACAAATGGGCGGATGAGATCACATTCACAATTGAATTGCATAGATGATTCGCCATAGACACTGTCCTAATAGCATAGAGGAGTGCTGTATAGGCACGCGGGAGCTCTAGGCACCAGTGGTCGAATTCTACATAAAGATTCTGGATTGGACTTGCCCTGAAGGCTCCGGAGGCAAGGCGAAGGACGAGATGTAGTACTGGGTGTAACAATTCAGTTTCAGACGCGGACCCGCATGTTACGATTCTATAGTCTATTGTGACCTAACTAAACTCACAAAGAGAGGTAAAAGGCCGTCTTTATCTGCGCCATAAGACTGAGGTAACAACACGTTTAAAATGGTAATGGTGTTTAGGCTTTTTTGTTGGAGTCTCTATAAGTGCTGTACGTACGTTAGTTTTCCGTCAGGTACAACCCCTAAAAAGTTATGTTCTTTCTCGACAGGAATCGGTTCTCCGTTCAGTGTGACATTGGGTTATGCATGAATTACACGCTGTCTTGTGAATAAAACACGTGTTCTTTTGTGAGGATTCAATTTAAAACCATTTTCTTCTGTCCATTTTGCAAGCCGGTTCACGCCTAAGTGTATCTGCCTTTCACATATAGACTGGTTGCTTGACCTAAAGCTAATCTGGACGTCGTCAACATACATTGAGTAGGAGGTTGAGGGTGGCAACGATTTCCCAAGTGAATTAATTTTAATCACAAACAGAGTACGGCTTAACTCAACCCTGGAGAGCACCATTTTCTTGTAAGCATGTTCTTGACACCACTGTCCCTACTCTTACCCTAAATTTTCGCTCCGACCAATATCTTTCAATAGCGTTTAGCATATGTCCAGACACATCGAAAGCTTTGCTATTAAGCAGTATGCTGTAACGCCATGTTGTGTCGTATGCTTTTTTAAGTCAAAGAAAACAGGACGACAGTGCTGTTTGTGGATAAAAGCATCTTTGACATACGACTCAAAGGCAACTAGCTGGTCAGTTGTGCTTCGACCTGATCGGAAACCAGCCTGACACCTGTCCAGGATGCCGTTATATTCAAGAAAATGCATTAGCCTCGTATTTACCATTTTTTGAAAGCCTTTCCTAGGCAGCCTGTCAGAGCTATTGGTCGCTAACTGGCAGGTAGTGAGGCATATTTCCCCTGTTTTAATACGGCAACTACAACTGCTTCCCTCCAAGCTTTGGGAAAGTATCCCACCGCCCATATTTTGGTAAAAAAAGTGCAAGAGTGTTCGGAGAGTTTCTGGGTGCAGATGTTGAGTCATTGTGTATGATATGCTATCCGCCCCAGGCGCTAAAGCCTTACATGTTCCCAATGCGACCAAAAGCCCTCTTAAGAAAAATTCGGTGTTTTGTTGGTTTGTCACATCTTTTGTTATCATGAATTGGTTTGTTCTCAATAGATGCTTTGTGTCGTAAGAAACCATTTGTGTAATTGGCATATCTCAATACATATGAAACGTATTACGCAAGTGTGTTTGCCTGGTTCTCTAGGGTGTCGCCTGTACTGTTAAAGGCAGGGTGTGTGGTTTACATCCATTAAACCTTCTGATTCTGTTCCATACTTTGTCTGCATCTGTTAGAAGCTGCATCTGATAGAAGCTACGAAAGAGCGCCAGCTATCGCTTTTTGCTTGCTGGCGAATGCGTCTTCTCTGTGCTTTTGTACGTTTGAAGGAAATCACGTTTTGCGTAGTGGGGTACCTGCGAAGGATACCCCCCGCCTTATTTTGAGCGTGCCGTGCATGCCTACACAATTCATTCCACGACGGCCGCTTGTGTTAGGTGTGGCACCAAATGTTTGCGGAATTGAGCCCTCGGCAGCATGAAGAATATGTGCAGTCGCCAGTTCACAGGCTTCGCCAATGCCCAAATGGCTTAAAGATGTGGGTGAAAGCTGATATAATTGTTTAAATTTTAACCAATCAGCACCAGATTCCTTAAACATTTTATGGAAGATGGAACTGTTACGGGCGTTATCAATGCCTTTCAAGATGACAGGGAAGTGGTCGCTAGCATAGGGGTTGTCGTCCACTTCCCATTCAACAGCCGGAAAGAGGACTGAAGACCCGATTGCCAGATGTATGTGTGAGTATAAATTGTGTGTAGTGCTGTAGTATGTCGGCTCTTTTTTGTTGAAGAGACAAGCTCCAGGTGATAAGAGAAATTTTTCTATCAAGCGGCCCCGGGAATCTGTGTGTTCAGATCCCCATAGTGGGCTGTGTGCGCTCTCGTCACCTACGAGTAGAAACGGTTCCGGCAGCTCATCTATGAGACTCAAATTCACAGCTAGACAAACGATATTCAGGGGGAATGTATAGTGAGCAAATTGGCGTTAACCTGTTTGAAATAATTGCCCGGTCTGCAACCGCTTCTAGGGCAGTACGCAATAGAAGAGATTGGCAAGGGATAGATTTGTGCGTACCTATAGCTACGCCGCGAGAGCAGTGCGTGCAGCTATCTCTGTCTCTCCCAAATACTGAATATTGGTTAAAGAAATTGGTGTGCTTAGAGTTCAAGTGTGTCTCCTGTAAACATAGGACGGCTGATTGCGTTTTGTGCAGGATTTCATATATATCATCTACGTTTATAATAAGTCCCCGGCACTTCCACTGTGAAATTATGTGTGGTACCATAAATGTTTAGGGAGAAGATTTTGGCTGGTGTAGTTGAGGACTAGGAATGGATGTATACTATATCTCAGTTCTGACTTGGGCCTGTGACACGGGTGGCTGCCACTGGCTGGTGGCTTTTAGATGCAACGCATATCTTTAACTCCCCTTGTCCCGCATCGTTGTCGCTGGCGTAGTCCGCATCCCTCCCCCATTGTTTTCGCCGCGGCAGCTGCGCGCTCCGCCGCTCTCACCGCAGCGCCATCTGTGCGTCAGCGCGGTCAGCGCGCAGCTTGCGGTATGCTCCGCTCGCTCCCGTCGCCGTGGAAGCTGTGCGTTAGCGCGCAGCTTGCGCTCGGTTAAAAATGTACACCATCTTCCCGCGAGGGGAACCATGGGGTAGATGCGACGCATCGGGGGTGAACATGCTGCGTAAATAGCATACACAACAACAGCAATCCACACGGTGACATCGCTAACATAACGGAACCGCAACGGCTACCCCCGATACGTTGCATCTACTCCATGGTTCCCCTCGCGGGAAGATGGTGTAACTTTTTGCCTCGCCCGCCATGGCACTGGCACTGGCCGAGACGGTGTTACCTCCATGTCATCGTCTGAGGTTTGTGACAGTGACGAGATGGAGTCCCTATGGGCTCCACCTCGGGGTATGTTTGAAGTGGAGGCAGCAGCCCCTGTCGTCCCCGACTGTTTGCCGGAAACAAAAGAGGTCGTGGGACCGACCACATCCACGTCCATGGCCGCCAGCAGTCTGGCAGCCGGAAGGGGAGGACTGACGGCAGAACCGTCACTCCTGACCCTCGCAGCTAACACAACACTTGCGGCAGCCACAGGTGTCGTTTCGGATGGTTGGGCTGCCTTGGGAAGCAGCTGGGGGGGCTGGGCTGCACCAATTCTGCTTGACAGTACTGGGTGGCCGCCGTGACAAGACGCCGCTCCGCCCAAGGGCGAGCTTCGTCGGCATACCTTTGCGAAAACATTAAGTATTTCTGTCGTGCTTCTTGTTAGGTGATGTTCTGGGTGACCTTCATGTTTATGATTTCTTTCTCGGCTTTGAATTTAGCACATGACCGGGGAGTATGCAGCATGGGGATGTTCGCAGTGGGCACATTTCAATAAGTTAGAAGCAAAGTTCTATGAAGGGTGATGGTGTCCTGCGCACTTGGCGCATGTCAGTTTTTCACGGCAGGTGGTAGTACTGTGCCCATATCGCTGGCACTTGAAGCAGCGGCGTGGCTTTGGTATGCAAGGTCCGACATTGCAATGAAGGAAGCATGCAGTGACAGACTCCGGTAGGACACTTCGGTCAAAAGTTAGGATCACATATTTCGTTTTTACTTCTTTGCCATCGTGTCTGATCATTATTCTTCTTACTGCAGTAACGCCCGGGTCACGCATGCCCTTGAGGAGGTCAGACTCACTTTCATTGAGTAGGTTCATCTGGGATATCACGCCCTGCTAGCTGTTAAGGCTCCGGTGTGGCGTTACAGCTATTTCAAGGCCAAGTAAGTCAGACTGGTTCAAGAGGCTGTCAGATTGTTTTTTAGTAGATAGTTCAACAAGCACGTCCCCCAATGTCAGCTTCTTTGCGTTGTAGTTCGCGCCAACTACACTCTCAATGAACTAGGCAATTAGGAAGACCGACTTGCAGGTAACTGGAGATTCCTTGTTCGTGGATTGTATCAATGAGAAGCGAGGAAAGTTGCCCGGGGTGTAAAATTTTCTGTTGGGCAGAGGTTTGAATATTACATCGGTGCGGACTATTTTTGAGGCCCGATCATATGGAAGAAAGGGCTTCGAAAATTTCATGCGACATAGTATAAAGCAGGGAACTGGGGTACTTTCTTCTTTGACGTTACCCTGATGGTCAAAGAGATCCCGGAGATCCCAGCCTGATAGGGAGACAGGGAGCCCGTCGGCCAGAGCTTGACCAGAGCTCCCACGGCCAACGTTCACGGCTTCTAACCGTTCACCTTTAAACTTCTCGCCACGGTAGGTAACAGCTTAAGTAGGGTGGGGGGGGGGCTTCGGGGTACGCGGTGTCGCCACTCACTGTCATTAAGATTACTCAAGGTGCCCCGTGCGGGGGATTTACGTATTTGTGTCCATACGTTGTAGGTGTTCTTGTAGGAATTTTAGGATGTGAGAAAGGAGCGCCAGCTCTCCCTTTTTGCTTCACGGAGCACACGCTTACGTAATGCCTTTGCTCTTTTTAAAGAAATGAGGTTAAAAGTTCTGGGGTATCTATGGACGATACCCCACGCCTTGTTCTCCGCCTCCCGCGCACGCCTGCACTTCAAATTCCCCCAGGGCCTCCTTGGGTTGCGCGGGGCAAAGGAGGCCTGGAAAATTTATTTTTCGAAGGCAGCGAGAATGTGCGCCGTGGCATCTGGGTTGCCTTCGCTACGGGTAAGTGTGCTATTGCCGCGAACCATACATTGGGTTTGTTTATTTGTGTTTTGCTTTTACCGCCCGGCTGCGCCGGTCTGCGTTATCTCTGCGCCAAGGGAAGTGCGTGTTCCATTATTTCTTTCTGTGCCGCATGTGTTATCTGTTGTGATAGGGAGAGCATTCCGATCTAACGTGAACAGCGCAGAATAATCTTCTTGGATCTACTATGTTCTCGATGCGAATCGACGTTTCGAGAAGCACGCGTGCCGAAAGATAAAAAGCCTGCAGTGCGGACGCCGGGGCATTCGATTCGACGACACTCGCCTGTGCAAGTCACTTCGTTGACCGCTGCTTCGCCGCCTCTGTATTCTTTTGAGTTGTTAGGGGAGCACAAGTTCGCTCCAATAAACGTATATCTCATTCAAGACAACTGCTTCGTCCTTGTCTTCGTGACATCTGGTGGAGGTGCTGGGTACGCACCCTTCATGCCCACTACAACCTCTGGAAGCCGCCAAGCCAGTCCAACAAGAGCCAGCCTCCGCGTGCAAGATTTACCACCCGAGTTCGGTCTACTACCAGAGAAGACGAAGAAGAAAGACGTCGCAACCAGCACCATGCTCAACCAAGCCAATCCTCCTGTCGTTCTGCAGCAGCCACGGGAACCGCCAGCATTCCGAGGAGCCCCCGCAGAAGACCCAGAAGAATGGTTGGAAAAACTGGAGCGCGTCCGGAAATTCAACAGGTGGGACGACGCAGAAACGTTCCGGCACGTTTTCTTTTACTTGCAAGATTCGGCTCGCACTTGGTTCGAGAACCACGAGAGCTCCTTGACAAACTGGGCTCAGTTCAAAAGCGAGTTCACTAAGACCTTCACTACCGTGGTCAGGAAAGAACGCGCAGCGCTTTTACTCGAAACTCGAACGCAGCACCCCAACGAAGGGGTAGTGATCTTTGTTGAGGAGATGAAGAGGTTGTTTCGACGTGCGGATCCGGAGATGACAGAAGAAAAGAAACTAAGGTTTCTCATGCGAGGGGTAAAGCAGGAGCTTTTTGCTTGCCTTGTCCGCAATCCTCCCAAGACGGTGGCCGAATTCGCGTCTGAGGCGGCCGCGATGGAGAAGACGCTGGAAGCTCGAACGAGGCAGTACGATCGCCCGGTCAACGTGATGGTTTCCGAGACGATCGGTGCCGGGGCTACAAGCTCCGACACGCTGCGTGAGACCATCCGAGCAGTGGTCAGGGAGGAGCTTCGGAAGCTTTTTCCGACGACGCCGCAACCTCAAGTGGCTTCCCTGACTGACGTCATCCGCGAAGAGGTTCAACACGCTTTGGGCACTTCTATGCCATCCGAGGCACCCCGCGAGCCACAGGCGATGACCTATTCTGCGGCTGTTCGTCGACCCCGCCCTGCTCCAACCCGTCTACAAGAAGCTCCACCGTACCGCCGTCCACTCTCGCCGCCGTCCCCACTCTCGCCGCCGTCGACCGTACCGCCGTACACAGCCCAAACCCAGACGCCGAGGAAGACTGACGTTTGGCGAACGCCAGATCATCGTCCGCTGTGCTACCATTGCGGGGAGGCCGATCACATCTATCGTCGCTGCCCGTACAGGAGACTCGGACTGCGTGGTTTCTCCGTCGACGCCCCACGCCCCCGACCCGGCCAGCGCCCTACTGAGATCGACGAATACCTGTCCAACACCAACCGAGGACCAGCCCGCTCACACCGATCGCCATCGCCCTACCCATACCAGTCGCCTAACCGCCGTAGCAATGCTGATTTCGCACGTGGAAGGTCCCCCAGCCCACGCGGGGGAAACTAAAAGCAGCAACTTCTGGAGGTGAAGTTGCTCTACGGCGAAATACTGGAAACCCTCCAACGACGCAAGGACGCACCGAAGACAGTGATTCACGACATGCCTTCATCCCGACGACCCGACCCAGCCCTGACGAGACTCCTGAACACGACGACAGCTACACGGCGCGGCGCGTACCCGACCTGACCGAGACGTCCGTTGAGAAGACGACGACAACGACGATGCACAGTGCCCGACCGTCAACACGTACAAGCAGAGATACGACGCCCCGACGAACCCGGAACTCGAGGAAGACTGCATCTGACGACAAGGTGTCCATCGACGGCTTTGACGTAGTCGCCCTCGTAGACACGGGAGCTGACTATTCGGTAATGAGCGGACCATTTGCGTCTAAACTGAAGAAAGTTATGACCAGATGGGACGGTCCGCATATACGCACAGCAGGAGGCCACCTCGTGACGCCAAGTGGAACGTGCACATCGCGCGTCACCATAGACGGCACGACGTACCCTGCCGCGTTCGTCATCTTGCCTAACTGCTCCCGCGACGTAATTCTCGGAATGGACTTTTTGACGGACAACGGCGCAATAATTGATCTGCAGACCAAGTCGATAACTTTTTCCTCCGATCACTCCATGACGCCGGAACCGAACCCCGAACACCGTGCAGCTGTAAGGATAGCCGATGATCATGTCACCCTGCCACCCCGCGCAAGTTTGATGATCACCGTCTACTGTGAAGGTGCTGCTGCTGACGTTGACGCTATCGTGGAGAGTGACCAAAGGTTGCTACTCGACCGCGGTGTGTCTGTCGCAAGAGGCATTGCGCGCTTCAAGGAACACCAATCCCACATTTTGGTTACTAATTTCACCGAGGAGTAGCAGCATTTAAACAAGGGCGCGGCAATTGCATTCCTCGAAGAAACGCAAGAAGCAAGTGACGTGATCGCGGTCGCCGACTTTGAACGCACCCCCGTAGAAACCTTCAAGCTCCCGCAGCACTTCGACGTGAATCCGGCGCTACCGCAAGAACAACGGAACAAATTATTGGCTTTGCTGCGTCGCTATAGCGAATGTTTTTCGTCGGGCGCAAAACTACGTCAGACCCCTCTAGCGAAGCACCGAATAATAACCGAAGATGGAGCCCGACCTACCCGACAGTCACCGTACCGCGTCTCTTCACACGAACGGGAAGCCATCCGGACTCAAGTCGACGACATGCTCAGCGACGACATTATACAGCCATCGAAAAGCCCCTGGGCTGCGCCCGTCGTACTCGTAAAGAAAAAAGACGGCACATTAAGGTTTTGTGTTGACTACCGGCGACTGAACAAAATCACGAAAAAGGACGTGTACCCCCTCCCCCGAATCGACGACGCCCTCGACCACCTCTGCCACGCGAAGTACTTCTCATCGATGGACCTGAAGACCGGCTACTGGCAAATTGAAGTGGACGAGAGAGACCGAGAGAAGACTGCATTTATAACCCCAGACGGCCTATACGAGTTCAAGGTGATGCCGTTTGGGCTGTGCACAGCACCAGCGACGTTTCAAAGAGTCATGGACACTGTGCTAGCTGGCCTTAAGTGGCACACCTGCCACGTATACCTCGACGACGTAGTGGTATTCGCCCGGACTTTCGACGAATACCTTGCAAAGTTGGAGTCTGTACTCGAGGCCATTCGTACGTCGGGGTTGACGCTGAAGCCTGAAAAGTGCCGTTTCGCATACGAGGAACTCAAGTTCTTGGGCCACGTCGTCAACGCCGCGGGAGTCCTACCTGACCCGGCAAAAACTTCAGCTATCGCGAACTTCCCTAGGCCGAAAGACAAGAAGGGCGTGCGAAGATTTCTCGGGCTGTGCGCATACTACCGGCGCTTCGTCGCAAACTTCGCACGCATTGCAGAACCACTCACGCGCTTGACGAAAGACAGCACGCCTTTCAGCTGGGAAAACGACCAAGAAAAAGCATTCTGCGAGCTGCAAAAACGCCTGCAAAGCCCGCCCGTGCTCGCTCATTTCGACAAAAATACCGAAACGGAAATGCACACGGACGCCAGTGATATAGGCTTGGGTGCCGTCCTTGTCCAAAAGCAAAGCGGCTGCGAAAGGGTAATCGCCTATGCCAGCCGTGGTCTGTCGAAGGAGGAGAAAAACTATTCTGCCTCTGAGAAAGAGTGCCTGGCTATTATATGGGCGATTTCAAAATTTCGCCGATACGTGTATGGAAGGCCATTCAAGGTTGTAACAGACCACCATGCGCTGTGTTGGCTCGCCAATTTGAAGGACCCCTCTGGCCGTCTTGGGCGGTGGAGCTTGCGCCTGCAGGAGTTCGACGTTACAGTCGTTTATAAATCCGGCAGGAAACACTCCGACGCCGACTGCCTGTCCCGCGCCCCCGTCGACCCACCACCACAAGACTCTGATGAAGACAGCGCGTTCTTCGGGATCGTGACGGAGAGCGACCTAGCCGCCCAGCAGCGTGCCGACCCCGACTTACGCGTCATAATCGAGTACCTCGAGGGACGCAACGTTGCCGTTCCTAGGACCTTCAAACGCAGCTTACCAGCATTCAGCCTGAGAAACTCCGTCCTCGTGAAGAAGAATTTCAGCCCCGGAACAAGAGCGAATTACCTTCTCGTCATCCCCGCGGACCTTCGTGACGAAATTTTGGAAGCGTGCCACGACGACCCGTCTTCCGGACATCTCGGCACAGCCCGCACTATTGGAAAAATCAAGGCGAGGTACTACTGGCCCGGCCTTACCTCTGACGTCACCCACTACGTCCGGAGCTGCCGTGACTGCCAGCGACGAAAAACGCCGCCGACAAGACCCGCCCGACTTCTACAACCGATCCCCGTCCCATCGAGACAATTTCAACAGATTGGAATGGACCTTTTAGGCCCGTTCCCTACGTCACGATCACAGAACAAGTGGATTGTCGTAGCGACAGACTATATGACGCGCTACGCCGAGACCGCCGCTCTTCCGAGGGGGACTGCAAAGCAGTGGCAAAGTTCTTTATAAGCCAAGTTGTGCTGCGACATGGAGCCCCGGAAGTCCTAATCACAGACCGCGGAACGGCATTTACTGCGGAGCTAATGCAAGGAGTATTACGCTACAGCAACACGGATCACTGAAGAACGACGGCGTACCACCCCCAAACGAACGGACTAACAGAACGTCTGAACAAGACAATCGCAGATATGCTGTCAATGTACGTTGACGTTGAACACAAAACTTGGGACGAAGTGCTCCCGTATGTCACGTTTGCGTACAACACGGCTATCCAGGAGACGACGCAGCTGACGCCGTTCGAGCTTGTCTACGGTAGAAGGCCGACTACGATGCTCGACGCCATGCTTCTGCACGTAGAAGACGACGACCTCAATGCCGACGTCCACGGATATCTTCAACGTGCGGAGGAGGCCCGCCAGCTCGCTCGAGTTCGTATAACGGACCAGCAGCTGGTGGATGCGGGCCGCTACAACCTCCGACGCCGAGACGCCGAGTACCAACCAGGGGATCGTGTGTGGGTTTGGACTCCCATCCGACGACGCGGACTCAGTGAGAAGCTCCTGCGACGGTATTTCGGACCCTACCAGATTCTACGACGTGTTGGCCAACTTACCTACGAAGTGATCCCTGATGGTGACTCCGGCACATCACGACAACGCAGGCGGCCTGAAGTCGTCCACGTGGTTCGACTAAAACCTTTCTACGGACGATGACGAACTTTTATTTTCATTTGTTCGGACTGTCGCTTATGTTAGCATCGAGTCGATGCACTCTTAGATGGGGGGTAATGCCGCGAACCATACATTGGGTTTGTTTCTTTTTTTTTCTTTTACCGCCCGGCTGCGCCGGACTGCGTTATCTCTGCGCCAAGGGAAGTGCGTGTTCCATTCTTTCTTTCTGTGCCGCATGTGTTATCTGTTGTGATAGGGAGAGCATTCCGATCTAACGTGAACAGCGCAGAATAATCTTCTTGGATCTACTATGCTCTCGATGCGAATCGACGTTTCGAGAAGCACGCGCGCCGAAAGATAAAAAGCCTGCAGTGCGGACGCCGGGGCATTCGATTCGACGACACTCGCCTGTGCAAGTCACTTCGTTGACCGCTGCTTCGCCGCCTCTGTATTCTTTTGAGTTTTTAGGGGAGCACAAGTTCGCTCCAATAAACGTATATCTCATTCAAGACAACTGCTTCGTCCTTGTCTTCGTGACACTATGAATGTGCTGTGTGGTTGAGATGTGCGTGTGTGTGAATGTGTTCCAGTTTCATCTGGCTGCAATAAACTTACAATTGGAAGGTGAACTGTTAAGGTCTTTATCTAAGTATGTTAGTGAGGCAGAGAAGTGGTCACTGCCATACGAGTTGGTCCCAACATCGCACTCAAGCGATGGAAAGAGTACTGCACAGCCAATAGCCAAGTCGAGGTTGGAATAAGTGTTGTGTCCTATGGTATGGTATGCAGACTTGTTTTTTTTTATTAGGCGTGCTCCTCCAGATGTTAGAATTTTTTGGATTAGGCGACCTCTAGCACCCGTGCAGAGACAGCCCGAAAGAGAGTGGTGTGTATAGAGGTCGCCTATGAGAATAAAAGGTTCCAGTAGCTGATCTACAAAGCCCTCGAAATCTGAGCTTGAAAGCTGGAAATCAGGAGAGATGTAGATGGAGTACAGTGTTATTAGCCTATTGAAAATTATGATTCTAATGGCAACAGCCTAAATGACAGTCTGCAATTAGATAGGGTGATATGCCAATGATTTTCGGCTAATGATGGCCCCACCCCTCGAAGATGGCTACACCCCCCCCCTCCCTGTCCTTCCTAAATGCAATGTAACTATTCAAGAAATTTGTGTGTTTTTAGTTTAGAGGTGTTTCTTGTAGACACATCATACTTGTCTGATGGGAATGAAACATTTTGTATACATCATCAAAGTTTTACTGCCAAGCAGTATATGTCTAATCACCCCAGTTTTCATTCCGGTATCATCGGTTTACTCGGCGCGGCTGCGGGGCACCTCCTCACAACCGCGGACACCTCTTTCACAACTATTTTCCCCCTCTCTTTCACCGATGCCCCTTTGGCAAGTTGCGCAGTCGGAAGCTAACGGCAGTAGTGCGCTTTTCAGATGAATGTGAAAAATAAACAGAAGCACTGAAGGTCGTAATAAATGCACTGACGATTACTACACTCCCTGATATGAAATTTCCGCGCACCGCGAGCTGCACTCTTCTCGGTCACGGCGCATTTGTGCTGCGTCTCAGGAAGTGTTCCTGTGATCGGCAACCGTACGGCAGCGTGCGCTACTCTGCTGCTACCTGGCAGGGCGCCGCCGCCACCAAGCATGTTGCAAATCGTGTTCGGTCCTCCCGCGCGAATGTCACGTAGTTCGGATTAGCCCCGCACAAGGGAGAAGCGGGCATGTTGTTGCATATCCTGTTTGAACCATAGAGTTTCATACTAATATACACTAGACGGAAATCTGGCGCCACTGTCTAGGGGAGCCCGCTCTTCCGCGAGCGTTCCGTCATGTACCAGGCAGGCACGTTCCACTTATCCCTGGCATGGCTTATAAACAGGTGAAGAGTTGGCTCTGGCTGCGAAAAACCGACGCTATTACTGCAGAAGGTTCATCAAAATTGTTTCGGTATTATAAAATTGAACCTCCAAAAAAATTAATTTTAAATGCAGAGCATTTCAGTAACTCACGATGTCACCCGCGTTGGCGTCCGTAGTCCGCACCGCACCCCTCCCTACTATATAAAAGAAAGAAATACTATCCGGCGCCAGGTTTCGATCCCTCGACCCTGCGGGCGGAACGCAATGTACAAGGTACTCTAACCACTGCGCCACAAAGCCGACACAGAATGCGCGGCTATGAACGCGCCTTATATCGTTGACTCATTCAAATTACTGCTGACGAGCGCTCTCTCGTCAGCAGTTGCCACAAGTGCAACAACATTAACGTAACGCAAACTACTTAACGTCGTGCGCCCCCGGAAATGCTCTGCATTTGATCGTGCCCCTCGCGAGGGGGATGTCTCAATGCGTCTTCCTACTGGCCAGTACACTCGTCGCCATCTGTCGGATGTTGTGCGAACGCTTTGCGGCTGATGGCGCGCGATTTGAAACGACATTTGCATATGTTTCATGTCGAAATAGTAGAGAATGCTATTTCAGTGAATATGTAGAAGCTTCATGCATGGTGAACAAGAAAAAAGTTTAGCCTTTTTTCTTGATTTTGGCTTCCAGAAAAAAAAAGCCATTATGCTAGCTAAGTCAAGTAGGCGAGTAACGTCGCTAGCGGCAATGGCGCCGCCCACGGTGGCTAGCGAGTGCAGCGAAAGATTTCCCTCTTGTGTATATTACAATGAAATGCTATGGTTTGCACCGCCTGCGCTAACGCCACGTGGTTTGAATTAGCGGAGAATGGAACAGCATCTGGGGAAAGTGTCAGGTTGAAGGCTCCTCTTGCTGCTGACTCCGGAGACATGTGTGAGGGAAACGTAGTGAGAAAGATGACGCCGTAGCCGCACGTGTCGTACTCCAGTTCACCCTTCGCTAGATGTTCCTCTCTGTTTTCTTTCTTTCGCCGCTGCTTCGTTGGTTCAAACAGTTAGGCGGGCATAAACAGACGCCGCTCCAGCGAAGCCCAGGTAAGGACTGCCAAAGGGCTGCCCGCTAAAACGACCGAAACGCGCCGTCGCCGTTTACGCTCAAATTCACTTCGCCAAGTAGCTGCGATTCCCTCCCAGTTGAAGAGGAACTTCCCCTGTTGGAACGCCGGCTCGAGCCCATTTTTCCTTTTCATCTTGGAAGACGTTTCGAGCAAAATTTTCGCCAGTGTCTTTTACGCCTAAGTATGCGCCATCACCAGTTTCCGGATTCTGCGTGCGCGGTTTGCGGGTAGAAAATGGGGGCGCTGGCACGCACAGCTCGCCTTAATGCCGCTACAGTTGTGCTTGGGGGAGACTTAGATGTCGAAATTACATGGCACAATGCTGTTAGTCGGCTGTACTCCTTAATCGAGTGGTTCGGGTGTGGGTTAATGAGTTTAACAGACATCTTACACACACAGTAAAATGCATACGACAGGAAGGAAAACGGACAGCCGCATTTTTATTCGGGAGAATAGAGCTCAAGGATTTCAAGGTTTTAAATTGTTATGGGACGGATGCATGCCATTTGTTTGAAGCAAGAAGAGCAAGAATTGAATGGTTTGCCCGAACACAAGCACGAATGGGCGCGAAAACAACGGAAAGCAGATGGTGCCGCCATTACCGCCTCAAGATCAGCTCGTGGAGTAGCGGCGTATCCCTCCCGGATGAACAGCAACTTGCCAATCTGGAACGCCGGCGTGAGCCAATATCACGTCTTAAGTGGTCTTTCAGGGGATATTTCCGATGGCGTTTGTCACTTCTAAGTACGCGCACATGACCGGTTGCCGGTCATCCGCTGTCAGTGCTGCTAGAAGCTAGGAGGGCAGAACGAAAAGCTTAAAGGGGCCATGCAGACAAAACAAAAGTTTGGTTCATCTGAAAGATTGCCTCATTAGAATCATACTCACTCCACTCTTATCCTAAACTTAAGTCAAATAAGCTACATAATTACGAAAAAGGGAATGACCATTCGACCCGCTAGCTTATTTCCCGCAACGGAACCGGTGATGTCTTACGTGCCAGTTGTGCGATTGGCGGGGGCCAGCAAAAGCAAACTGAAATTAGGCAAAGCTTATAAGCTTGCCAAAAGAGCATTTTGCGCATAAATTTAGGGCATATATTTTTACAGCAGCAAGAAAAGCGGGATAAACAGTGGAAGGAACAAAAACACATGTATTCATAAAAGTTGCAATGATTACTGCGGTAGCTACTGCGCGCACTATGCGTGTTTTAGCTACACTGCACGACGGCTCTTTGCGGTTCTCTTAGAAGACATTGGCTACTTGGTGTCACGGACGGCGTCTTACGGGAACATATTTGTCGAGCGGGCATCATGTTTCACGAAACTATTGTTTTCTCCCTGAACAAGAACAAGCCAGGTACAAATACGGTGAAAAACAAAGCAAACACAAAATCAGCCCGCTGCGGCATAGTGGCGCCATCTAGGCTGACTAACGGTTAACAAGTCGCCGCTTCACACCAATTTTAGCTTGGAGACCCGTTCTTATGATGTCATTGCAGACGTCGTTAAAACCCACGATTTGCCGGGAGAACCAAAATTTTACCTTAAATTGATTAATTTTCCAGTTAACAAACCATGCTTTGCTTCCGGACACTTGAAACACGAAATTTATCGAATAAAACAAACATGTACATGGCCCCTTTAAGCTCTCGTGTTATTTAGGCTGTAACGGAGACGCCGCTATTCGCCCGCAAGCGACTGCTCCGAAATTTCAAGAAGGATGATGCTAATTCGAAGATTCCTATATGAGAGACAAACAACGTGTTCTACGAACATCGTCCTGTTCCACGAAGGGTCAGTGCTCCGCTTAACGGAACAGGAACTCACGAAGCCACAAGGCGCACTAACGAATTTCGTTTTTGCACTTTGCTTGCAGGACAAAGCATGAGCTTATATTTGGAGCGTATAACGCGGAGGACCAATTTCGCGTTGCTATTCAATCACAGAAATTTTACACCGCTCTTGTGACAGAACACAATCAAGCACAGAAAAAGCACGCTGACATAAGCAAAAGCAACATAGCATTGAAAGGATTTCATGTTTTGGAATACAAAAATCAAGGCGGTGCACTGCAGGTACGTGAAGTTGTTCTTGAGGTCTGTTTTAAAGCATGCCGCTCTCGTCAATCTGCAGTTGGCCCCATTTGCTTGCGCCGTTCCCATTACGTGTCGCTTTATGCTTCATTGACTGATTCTGTTAGTGTGCTCAGTATTATTTACGTCTCCAGTGCTAGGCAAACTATTTTCTGCAGTGTTATAATAATGAAAGCCTTCATTTGCGTGTTAATATCTCGTTAAAAAATGCAAGTGGTGTTGGATGAAGGAAGTTCCTTATACGTGCCGCTCTTATGACCAACGTCTGCCGTGCAAGCTCTTGCAGCGCTTGCAGGTCAGACGCCACTGCAAGCGCTACAAGGAGGATATATAGTTGTCCAAATAAGCTTTATAAGATTGTGGGTGTCATTAACGACGCCCGTGAAAACACAGTAGCGTCTTCACAAATTTTCTAAGCATACAAAATAATGCCTTGCTAAGTGCGGCCTCAGAAGTTAATGATGCGGATACTCATAGCTAAACAGAGCGGTAGGAGGCATGCCCATCGATGCACAAAAAATATAAGGGTAACGTGGAACAAAATAAATGCAAGTTTTCTGAATGCCACCAATAATAGAGGCGTCTTAACTAAGAGAATTGAAAGCTATTGTCGCGGATTGCGACGTAAGAAAGGAGCCCGACAGCCGGTCGCCCGTTCGATGGGCTCGTCATGCAGCACTGCCCGAGCGCGAGGCGCGAGCTGGGCCCGTGCCCCCGTTCCCGTGCAGCGGCCTGTTTATTGCCATCATCATTGTCGTTCCTCAACACCCTCCCCGCAGCCAAGATGTGCAGGTCAAGCGCGAAGAAAACAGGTGATAGGCGATCACACAAATGCACTCATGTTCAAGAGGTAGTACTAGGACGTTCAGGAGGAGAAATGGCATGAAAATGCAGCAGCCAATGGTGAGGAAAATTGCATATGGCCGGAACATCTCGTTGCATCCGCGGAGTTAGTTTATCACAGAGCACTTCGCGCTGATGCGTCGTCCATGGAGCTGCAATGGAAGGAGAAGCATCCTATGCTGTGCCCCTTAATAGCATAGCGCCGGTTAAACAGAATCACCTTGCGGCGTCTCTGAGTTTCTTCGGCCTAGGGCTGCACCTCATAATGTTTTACGGAAGGACCGAGCGACGGAGAGCGCTGTTCTGAAGAGCAGCGGCTGGAGATACTGGCAAGGCCATGCCGGTGTTCAAGAGCGAATTGCCGTTATTCGACGGCACTTTGCTTTTCGTTCCCCTCATTCTTCTTGCCGGCACTCTAGACATGATGCGAGGGTTGGCAGGTGCTATTCCTGAGGCACTCTCATTGCTCCGCTTCATGCGAAGCACACTCGAGGGCTGGAGGCTCACTCCCGTAAGTCTTCG
Source organism: Haemaphysalis longicornis (assembly GCF_048455015.1). Lineage (NCBI taxonomy): Eukaryota > Metazoa > Arthropoda > Arachnida > Ixodida > Ixodidae > Haemaphysalis > Haemaphysalis longicornis. Next base: position 189,437,388 of record NW_027526361.1, read on the forward strand.
GAGCCAGCGGTACTTGGTTGGAAAGCGCTGAAACTTGTGATGCATGCCTTGTGATGCATGCAAACTTGTGATGCATGCATGCCAACGTACGCATGGTGATGAGCGACCCCAGCAGAGGCTTCGGCGATGTCGCAAACTTGAGTGGGGTTTGACTTCTTGGCGCTTGCGTTCGTGTGGAACTCCTCTTCTCACAACTGGCCAGAGTAGCTCTTCTGGCTGGGTGACGGCTTGACTTGCGTCGCTGGTTCGGCGCCCGACGAGTGCCGCGTCGGGTGGAGGAGCTGGAACCTGCGCTCGGGTATCTGTCCTGACTTCCGTCACAGGCCCCGACATTTCTGACCGTCCTTGCGGTAGGCTGCGAGGCCGTGAAGGCTTGTATCGAAGTGTAACCGAACCCTCTTGCGGTTCTGTCGCTTACATCCCCTGTTCCTTGCAGCGTCCAACCAAACAATGTCTCGGAGGCAGTGAGATTGGTAGTCAAGCGCCAGATTCTTCGGACGACACTTTCCAGTATGAATCGGAGCCAATGAGGATGCTGGCTCAATCCTCCATGTGGGTGTCTGCCAGCCGAACGTCTGCAGCAGTCAGATTCCGTCCTGCCTTCGTTACTTAGTACGTCTGCGTTTGCAGGTGGACTTGTCACCGCGTAAATTTCGGGGACCTCCACAGCTTCGATGGTGATGCGTCTCCCGTCCTGCTTACTCTTCAGAGTGAGTGCAACGTGATTGCATCGCACAGATGACCTCGGACGGGAGTCTCCGAAAGTAACAAGTAACAAGTCCTCGACACACCGAACTGGCCAACGCAATGTACGTGATAGGTCACGCCGAATAAACGTGCGCTGACTACCCGAATCCAATAGTACGCGGACTAGCAGCTTGTGGCTGGCAACAATCGCCCACGCCCTCCCGGTTTTCAGGTAGATGCGCGCCGCGCTCCACTTCCCAGGCGATGTGGAAGTGACGGTAGGAGTTGCCTGTACGTCATTCGGAGCGCTGACTTGATCCGCTCTGGCCGTTCGAACTCGTCTATTCGCAGCTGCCTCCGGTGGATGTGCTATGTCGCAGAGAACTGTGACGTGCCCTTGGGAGCAACGGACGCTAACCAACGACCTCGACACTCTGCAGCATCGGGCAAAGCGACCCTTCGAGCCGCACCGAAAGCAGCGTCCAGCGGTTTGTAATTTGTGGCGTTTTTCTTGAGGCGACATCTGTACCGTGCACTCTGCTATACGGTGGTCTGCTGCACAGAGAGCACTGCCGCTGTAATGCTTGTGACTATGGTTCCGCCCTCGTCGGAGGCAGCGAAGCACCTGCTGGTAAGGCCGCAGCCGATGGAAGGCCTGAATCAGAAGTTGGGGCGTCGCGCTTTTTGTGAGGGCACCGCTCAGGAAACCTGGGATGGTCGAAGTGGCCATCCTCGCGAACTTCTACCGGGATGCACGGGAAGTCCAGTATCTCGTCCACTTGCTTCGCCCTAACCGTCCCCGCGGCATTACACTGATTATTCTAGGAATTACATGCAATTATGAACCACAGTGCTTGAATATATACACAAATATGAAACGCGAACACGGAAATACTAACCAGAACACACAAATAGCGTCATTTATTTCCGTGCAAGTGAAATTTTCGCGTGCCTTTATTGGAGTAACAAGGCTAGAAAATGCAATTTTTTTAATATACCGATGCCGCGCCATTAACACTGGACCTCAATATACTTGTTCAACGTGTTCTGGTTCATACTTTCGTGTTCGCATTTCAAGAGTGCACTCAGGCATACAATTTGTTTACGAGACGCAGATTGTCCTGCGTGGACAAAAATGAACACATATTTATTACGATGCACTTGATCCGCAATGTGCCAAGAGCTTGCGTATGTACTTTTACTTATATATCACTCGAACGAGAGTAGTTTGTTTCGTACGTAGTTTGTTGCATCTCCGCAGCAAATGCTAAACTTCAGTTCCTTACCAGGACCACAGGGACCGCATCTTTGTGCAGCCGAATCAATCTCGGTGACGAAAAATCAAAGTCGCGCAAGCGAAAGTGCTTGGAGCGGACAAACGCAAACTTCGGCACTTTCCAGTCCGGTAGCCTCACGGCGTTCGCCCACTGTTTGCGGCGTTCTCCATTGCTTGGAAACCTATACACGGGGGCGATTGCAAACACAGGATGAATGCACACCAATGTACAGCAATACAAGTAAGCGGAATGATCCCAGCTTGTCCAGGATTCTTCTGCCCGCTTTAGTTATGGTTAGCCTCTCTAGCTGCGCCACCCGTTGGGCCTCGATGACTTCGTCCAAGGTGTTGTGTACGCCCAGGATTAGCAGTCGCTCGCTACTTGTAGACTCGGGTAGTCCGATGGCCGTCTTATACGCCCTTCGAATGAGCGATTCCTGCTTTTTCTTCTCATTGGTTTTCCACTTGTGAAACGCCGCCACGTATGTTATGTGGCTCATTACGAATGACTGCACTAGTCGTATGAGGTTCTCCTCGCGCAGCCCCCTCTTCCTGTTGGAAATTCTTTTCATGGGCCGAATGGCGCTGGCCACCTTGTCGGCGATCTTCGCCATTCTTCCTCCATTGTTGCCCTTCTCGTTGAGAAGCATACCCAGTACTGTGATGTCAGATACCCTGGGGATCGCCGACCCATCCTGGGTGTAGATCTTAATCTCGTCTCGTTCTCTTCGTAACCGGTTGATTTTCGGGCTCTACCGGTTCTCCCCTGTGCGGGAGGTGGTTCATGCGTAACAAACACTGCGTATCGGTATTTCTAATGCGTGGCACTGTTTGTCGACTAACCCCCCCCCCTTCCTCCCGCCCCCCCCCCCGAGCCTGGACTGTGTAACTTTTTGCATCTCCGCAAAAAGGCAGTTTTGGCAAAAGTAGCACCTATAACCCTTAGCGTTAATGGCGGTATTTGGCCGGACACAAAGATATAGAAAAAATCGAACAAATACCGGTTTCACGACGATGATCTCCCAAAATCAAAATTATGCATCTAATATATCTCCCTCAAAACCGAAGAGAAAAAAAAGTCCGCAAAAAAACTTCGAAATACATTAAACATTGCGGCATAGTAATCTACGTAACTACCTGCGCTTCCACAAAACTTTAGATTTGGTGCAAGTAAGACCTGTGATCCTTATAATAGCGTAAAAATGAACAGTCGTACACAATTTTGAAGAAAAAACGAGCTATAAGAAAACTATAAAAAACTGTATTCGATTCCTCTGTCACAGCAGTCGGTGAAACACGAAAGTGAAATGTGCAGCGAAATCTGCAGCTCGGCATGATTCGCGAGTCGGCGTCCTCCAGGCGTGTCGCGTCATTTCCGGGACTAATATGAATGCAGTGAAATTTTGTTGAATCCCGGCATCAAACACTTTCGTGTTAAAATATAAAACCCTACCACGAACAACCAAAAGTATAACTTACTCCGTAATTCTATAGGCTGCTTCCCCCAAGGCGTCCCTGCGTGCAGGGGTGCATCGTTTACAGGCCACATTCTTCGTTGTACTGGCGTCATTTCCGTGAACAATATGACCTCAGTGGTATATTTATGTAAGCCGGAATAAAACACGTTCATTTTAAAATTAAACATTAAACAAAAATAGCCTTGCATAATCAGAAATATGCATCTCGCACACTCCCCCAAACATCGAAGATGAACAAAAAAGATCGCAAAAAAATGTTCAATTTGCGAACCATCAAAAGTCCTTTCGGGCTGTAGGTAAGCACGGGCCATCCCAACCAACGTGAAATCCGTAGAGGGGCGATGCATTCAGTGTATAAGTATGTTCTGGCCGCCTTGGCGTTTTTGCCAACGGAGATGAAACCGTTTGGGGGTGGGGGGAGGGTAGAGTATGCAGCTTTGCTGTAAAACTCTCTTGTCTGTGAGGCAGAAAGCTCTCATGCGTGAAGCGTAAACCAGTGTCTCGGTGTTTTTAGTACGCGTTATCAATTGGTCCACCGCGAGTGCCCCGCAATTTTTTAGTATGCATTTTGTTCAAGAGCGAGGCATAAACGACTTTCCCGTCCTGGTGGTTTAGTACCGTGACTACATGACACGACGATTTCGGCGACAATTGCTACGGTGACGACGACTGCAGGAGACCTACGGTTTTTTGTTAGGGGCTTCGTACCTAACAAGAAAGCGTAGGCGGTCAAGCATAAGTGTGCCTTGCATCTTCGTAAAAAAAACATGACTACCTAAGTAAAGGCACTTCTCCGCTGTGATGGTACCGAGTTACATCATTAAGTAAAAAACACAAAAGAAAACTTCAAAGGATAAATTATTCTAACGTTCTTTTGGTACTGTCGGGCATATTTGGTTGTAAAAAATCCACACTAAGGAAAGCGCCAATAAAATAATACGCATTAGTAGAAAACTCTTCCAGTTTCTGCAGATCTTTTGCTTCTCGAAAACTTACCAATACCTCTGTATACTGGCATTCTAAATCTCTCTTAACACAAATTGGAAGTTTCTTGCTCCACTGGGTTTTCAAATGGCATTCGGCTGAAATGACGGTCGAGTCGAATGAGCACCCCGAGAGATAATTGGGGCTCAGGAATACCATGTCTGGCTCTCCCGCACTCATCGTTCCAAGTCAAACTTAACCACTGTGTTACTTGCGTCCGTAAACCAAACAAAATATTCTTAACTTAGGGATTGATTTGCTTTTTATTCAAATAAATCATGGTATTCAGATGCAATAATTCCATTCTCTCGCCACCAGTGTGATAAAACGATGAAACAGTGTTCCCAGACAGCACAAAACATGCACTCAAAAGTATAAAAAACCTATATTTTCATGTATAATTATTCAAAGCTGGGTCAAAGCGTCTTTTTTATCTCATATCATTTCTTCCAAAGAGTGCCGCTAACATTGAGCCTTGCATTATTGTGTGAAAATAGAACTCGTCAGCAGCAGCGACACGCAGCATGGCGAGCGCTTAAAAGGTTTCACATGGGATTGAAATTGTAGTGGAACACACTGGTTTGAGTCGAATGACATTCGGTTCGAAGGCATTCAACGTGCCAGTGTAGCAGGGGTATAACAAGCATGAACATTCAATATGGACATTCAACATTAGGCTGTGCAATTTTTCATCGTGAGCATACAAATGAGAGAACGGCGCCCATCGGAGGCAGAGTTAAACAGCGCATGTGTAGTTTCTCAGATAAAGTTGTTGAAATATTTTCCTTTGCTTCCTTTTTACACAGCATTCGAGAAGAAATTAACAAAAGTTTTATGTTAACCATTATTTCCCTAACTATTATTAACCATGCGTCGATGTGTTAGAGGCAACATGAAATGGGTGTGGACAGGGTTTGTAGAAGAAAAAGAAACGATTTCAAATGTATTTATGAAAAAAGTACTTTTGTTGAGTTTTCTTAACATCGAGAGGTGTCCGCACAAATTTATGTCCCTCAATGGGGGTGTCCCGATGAAAAAACAAAAAGAGCTTCTTGGGCGCCTTACTCGCTAAGAGATTTTGCGCTTATACCAAGCATTACAAGGCCGAAACTACCATGCGCGGGAATAAACTATTATAAAACTTTTGATAATACAGTCCAATATTATCGATAAGCAGGACTTTATAAATATTTCAGCAGCCCTTATAGGGACAGACTGCACTCTTCAGCCGCTGTGCGGGCGTCTGGTTTAAATTCGATGTCACAACTAGCATAACGCAGTGTAAAAAGGAACAGGCGAAGCTTGCAGTTAGTGGCGCAATGCTTGGACCATAGCGAGGCTGCAGGAATTCTTGGTACGTGAACACTAAAAGACGCATCGCCAAGCATTGCAGTGGCTTATTCACACGTTCCGTCGTCGCTTTGCACTGTGCTAGCTATCTTGAAATGCATCGAGGTGGTCGTGTTCCTCGTACCAAATAGTACATGCGTGGAAGCGCCTGACGACAGTCGGGGAGCAGCGCTGGCGCGTACCTACAGGACACATGTGCGGCGTCCTATTGTCGCGTAAAGGTTCTCTGCAGCAGGTGTTGAGCCACCTGGGACGTTGTTGGTGGCTCAGAGTTTTCGCATTTTTTTCCCTAAAGCCACTGTGCGAACTGGGGAGGCTGGTAAGTCGCCGCGATGCACGCGTTCACAAGCGCTAGTCATTTTCCTGGTATTTTTAACACATTACGGATAACGCGTTATGCTTCAAACATTACGGCCAGCTGCAACAGCTCCACTGTTAGTAAAGTAATTATAGGACAGTTATATTCAAAATGATGTTATATATTCGCTCGCTCGACTGGGATACAAATTTGACATTTTTGTAACAAATGCTAAAACGGTTTGAAAAGAGCCCCGTTTTACTCAATGATGGAGGATATTTTGGTGGGAAAATCAAACTCCGGCTTTAACTTACATCCTCGAGTTACCCAAGGTGGCCGCGGACTTCATACAATCTCACCTAGCGACTCCTGCATCACGTTGCGAGTTGCACTAAAGGTGCCCGAGGCACCGGGCGACCTACGGTATCTCGGCCGTTAGCACGGTTGCCGTTGGAGAGACGCAGCTCTTCATTAGGGGTGCTTCGCCTGCGGTATTCGCTGGGAGCTCGTTCTTAATTAAATGAAGCGGATGGCAGCCGCACGAGGGGTGCGTTGCACCTTGCGCAAGCCGAAAGAGCCATTGATGGAGCATTCCCAGTCACCCACGACTCCGCATGGTGTGACTCTGGTGTTTGGGCAGGCTCATGAGACAATCCTCTGCCACTCGGGTGTTGAAGCAAAGGCGGTTAAAAGTAATGCTACCCCGCCATTCTCTCTACAAGATGACTGGATAATGGCTTCCTGTTTGAGCCGACCGGGCTCTCTCGCTCTCTACTGTCCCGAGAAACCTCAGTAGAAAGCCTCCGCTACGAAGTTCTCACAGTGGTGAGCGGAGGGTAAATGAAGTACGTATTGCATTCTTACAATTCCCTAGGTATTGTCACTAGGGCTGATAAAATGTGTTCAGATCACAATTTCAAGGTAATTGCAAATACAACAGCCCGCTTTGAGATCGAAAGCCTGCCGCAGGTAATCACGTCGTTTCTTTGACATGATTTTTTCAGGTGTACCTTGATGGTACGGCATGCCTGGCTCCGAATACGGTCAAAGACAACGTAATAAACTACAGAGTATTTAAATGCTACCCAAAACAAGGAAGCCCCTTTTCAATTTGGGAAGGGCACTACAATTTTGACAATTACCACAGCATTGTAGTAAGTACCTGCTTTGTAGACCCACATCCGTTTTCGAGAGCTTATGCGATGTACGCCAACACAATTGTTCTGACAAAATTTGCGTAGTTAACGCACAAATAAATTTTTGAGGCAGTGTAGGTCATCTTCAAGCGACGGAGCTACGCGTATGAGGTATGGTAAGAGAATAGTGCTGACTTAAGCGGTGTAATCATTAAACGTTGTTTCCGAGGATGTTGTCTACGACAATGAAACCGCCGCTACTGAGAAATCAAACCTCCCTCAGAATGCACTCACCCCGAAACGCGGCCGTCACTCTCAGGGCTCCTACCATCCGCTAGGCACCTCTACTTTCCTGAGCCCCCTGAGGCACGCCGTCGAAATATTCAAGACTTTCGATCAGTGCTCGCACGCCCCCTGCCTGAATCTGCACAAGCGATAGAAGGAGGAGGAAAACTTTTATTCTTATTGTAATGAGGTGGCAGGACAGATGACACGAACTATGGCAAAGAATGAGGAACGATATATTTACCGTATTTACAAGCGACCATGGTTGTTGCTGCTGTTGTTGTTGTGGTTCCTCTTCTAGTGGCTCATACCCACATGGGAATTGACCAAGAAACGGGGTGGCTTTTGGGGGCTAAAACGGCCACCTCATAGCGCTATATAATCAGCCTGTAGGATTTTGGGAAACGGTTACCGAATTATATAGTATATCTAGAGAAGAATTGCTGAATGATGCTATTTTTGGGAGAAAATGTTAAAAACATTTTGACCGGGTTAGGAGGATATGCGTCTGGTCTCTGATACGTACGCGTGAATAGCCGCAATAATCCCTCTGTGACGAAATCCCAGGGATGTCACCCCAAACAAAAGTAGCACCGGCATCGACAGAGGAAGGCCAATCCGTTGAATTGGTGCTGCTAGATACCGTTTCCGAATGAAAGAAAAACCGCGGCAGTACAGGAAAAAGTTTTCAATTGTTTCAATTTCACTGCAAGCAGCACAAAGACCGGAGGAGGTGAGACCAGCTCGATGCAAATGAAAATTAGGCTGTGGTCATGGCAGAGTCCGCTCAGTCTGCACGCGCCCTCTTCCTCGTCGTCTTCCACATCGAGCTTCGCCGCCATGGGGCATTGTCCACCGGTCCCGTGACACTACCCCCCCGGCAAAGACGACGGTCCCGGTCGAGCTAATAGGGATACTATTCGAAGGCGCTGTCCTTGATTCCTGTCGCCTGCGAGGGTCTGCGTCGGCAGTTCGACCTTGTCTTAGCAGTGCTCAAGTGCCAGCCGCAGTGGTTCACGCGGCTGCTGATGGGTTGAGTGCAATTGCAGAAGACGGGTGCTGTGGGGTTGCAGGTGCTTATACGACGTTCAGCTTGGGGATTCGGGCTTCTCAATTGGACAAGCCGTAGCACCAGTATCTCCATTTCTTCGCGGCAAAGCTTTTACCATCACGGAGAATTCGTCGGAAGCGACCAGCGCGAGCTCGATGATGTCGACGCGCAGTCGGAAAGTTCTGATGTCGATAGCTGCGGTGAGGACGAGATGGGATGAGTATATACAGTGAAGTCCTTTCCACGACAGATGATGGTGATGGTCATGATAAGGACCGGCCGCGGAGCAGCTGTGACCACCGCCGACCCCACGAGGCAGCGTCCGAAGCCCTCGGAGAAGCGCCGGAGATCTGGGCGGGGGAACGTCGTCAGCTCTACGTCTGGTCGTGGCTGGTCAGTTCGTCTGGTCTCGGCGGGGCATGGGCAGGGGTCACGGGGCTGGGGAATGGTGGCGTCTATAACTCACCGGGGCTGGGGAGGCCCGACGCTTTCCAAGAGCTTCATGATTCGACCCGGGTTGAAGCTCGGGGCCGAGATGGGACTGTACCCCACACAGACAAACAGACAAATGTTTTTAATTGGATGGCTCGAGGCCGCAGGCTTAAGGGAGGGGGTTAATAATGTCCGGCCATGGCTGCCTCGCAAAAGAAGTGCCACAACGCAGCCAACGTAGCTTGGTGTCGATCACGTGGCCTGATCCAGTCCTCATAGGAGAGGACCCAGGCGGGACGATATTTGGCACGAAGCCGATCGAATGCCCCACAGTCCCAGACGAGATGGCGGATTGTATGGGTCACGTCTGTGTTGCAGGCACAGCAACGAACTGGTCTAGGAAATGTTGCAGCGGAACCACTGTTAGAGAGGCTTCCATCCTGGGATGTAGGTTGGGGAGCGTAATTTCGCCATCGAGAAACCACGTCATCTGTATATGCGTACCCCGACCGCGCCCGGTTGAGGAACACCTGAGCACCTCGGGGTAGACCAGGTGGTGTGGGGTCGTCACATGGGGGAATAGAAGTGGCCAATTCCTGCCTCCTTCGATTACGTCGACGGCGGCGCTCCACATCTGGATCAGTAAGCAGCGTATATGGTCTTACAGGCAGCATGAACTGGGAACGGTGTAAAGAAGCCTCGCTCGCAAGTTCATGAGCCTTCTCGTTTCCTGGGTGCCCTTGATGGGCAGGAATCCAGCGTACCGTTACCAGTACTCCAGAGTCAGCCCTAAGTTCCTCGCATTTCTGCTTGATAGCGTGGGCGGTGCTGTTTTGCCTGGGTGGACCAATAAGGCATTTCAGTGCCTCAGTGCAGTCAGTCAATATTTCCACCCGGTCGTAACACCATTCTGGATGATCGGTGACAACCTGGCGTGCATGGTGAATAACTTCCTCTATGGCAAAAAGCTCAAGTTCCGTTATATCGGGGTCGGCGTCCAGCGAAATTAGTCGAATGCTTTGTAGTTCATCGGAGTTGGACACAGCGGCTACTGCCGCCATACAGGACTCCGCCCGCAAAGACGCGTCCACAGCTATCTCGAGGGTTGAACTGCTCCGAGAAGTAGCACGGGCTACAACCAGCGAGGTCCGCTGCGACGTGTGCCTCCGACGCTGAGTTTTAGAGGGTGCAGGTTGTTGCGCTATAACAAGCGTGTCCTCCCATGGCGGGATAGGCTTCTTTATAATCGGCGTGTCCGCCGGTGCAATATGGCCATCATCGGTCAGTAATCGGCGCCCTTGCGGTGTGAGCTCGTGGCGATCCGAGACTCCTCGGGACCGGGCAAGGACCGTTTCTTCGAGAGTAGGAAGGCCAGCATAGCGGTACAGTTCAGTGACCTTCGTGTGTCGGGGACACCCCGTGATGACACGAAGGGCTGCCCTGTAAAGCGTCTCGAGCTGTTCCGTCTCACGTTTCGTGAGACGGAAGCACAGAGCCCCGTAGCAGGCTTTGCTCACCAACCCGCCGCGGTGGCTCAGTGGCTAAGGCGTTGCGCTGCTGAGCACGAGGTCGCGGGTTCGATTCCCGGCCGCGGCAGCCGCTTTTCTGATGGAGGCGAAAAGCAAAAACGCCCGTGTGTACGAGATTTCGGCGCACGATAAAGATCCCCAGGTGGTCAAAATTAATCCGGAGCCCTCCACTACGGCGCGCCTCATCGCCTGCGTTGCGTCGGCGCGTTAAACCCCACAATCAATCAAATCAATCAAGCTTTGCTCACCAGAATGGCTTGAACTAGTCGGCGGGCGATGTTTTGGGACGCTCCACCGAAGGTATTAGAAATTCTTCGGATTACGCTTAGGAGAGGAGTCCATTGCGCCATCAACTGTCGAAGCCATTCTGAAGCTCCTCCGGACTCGTGGATTGGAATGCCCAGCACTCTGATCCACCGTTCTGGGGCCCGCTGAAGTGTTTGACCTCCCATGGTGAGAGCAACTAGGGCTTGCTCTTCTGGTCTACCTCTAATTATAATAAAGTTGCTTTTTACCAATGAAACCTCCATTCCTGTAGCGGGGAAGAGACTGGTGAACGTATCAAGAGCTTGTTGCCGACTACGCACAGCGCTTTCTGTCGAGGAATGATCCGCAGCTTCGGTCCATATAGTGACATCATCGGCATATGCCGTGACGTGGACGCCGGGGATAGCTGCAACCCCTCGCACAAGCTTAGTCATGACCAAATTGAACAGAGTTGGAGATAGGATGGTCCCCTGTGGAACTCCTGAACGGTTGTTAAAGTGTAGAGTGTCGTGGCGTCCAGAGAGGATTTCAAAAGTCCGGTTAGCCAGGAAACTCCGAACAAAATTGTTCAGTCTCTTGCCCGGGTAGGCGTCCGCCAGCGCTTGAAGAACAGCTACGTGAGTGACTGTGTCATAAGCTTTGCGGAGATCCAACGCAACCATGACGTGCGGGCGCTTGTGATTTCTTTTCCGTAGAATACGCCACAGGAGAAACAGGGAATCATGCGTCCCCAGATTCTGCCGGAACCCAGATTGACAGGGGTGGAAATACTGAGCTTCCTCCTCGAGGTGGTGATTCAGTCTGGTCACTGCCATCCATTCTATTAGCTTAAAGAGGGTAGACGTAAGTGAGATAGGTCGAAGATTGGCCATATCTGACGGGTCTTTCCCTGGTTTCGGAATGGGAGCTATTACAGCATGTTTTAGAGCTGCCGGCACCTGTCCGCTGATCCAGATTTCGTTTATCTTCTCAAGAAGCTCTCCCCGTAAGGGCGCGGGAAGGTTCCGAAGCATTGTCCACGTGACGCCATCCTTCCCAGGTGCACTACGAACATTGATTTGCTCCAAAGCCGCCGTAAGTTCGGCAATAGTGAACAAAGTCTCGATAGGCTGTGATTCGCCCACCTCGAGAGGGGCATATATATCCGGAGGAGGCAGGGTTACTGGTTGCGGAAAAAAGATAGAAGCCGATTCCCTTTCGAAGTGCTCCTGATCCACCCCGGTGCGGAGCATCACCGCCTGCACCGTTCCTTGGAGCTTACCGCGTCCACAAAGAGACCGGAACGTTGACCAAAGCTTTCCTGCTCCTGTATGGCGTGAAAAAGTTTCACAATACTCTTCCCAGTGCTGGCGAGCGAGTAGTTTTGCATGACGGCGAATCTTCGCGGTTTGTTGCCGTATTTTCACCAAGTCGTAGTACATGCGGCCACCGGCAATGTACATCTCCTCCAGTTCATCCCTGTGCTTCCAAAGGTTGACCAGGTGACGATCCGGCGGTGGGGAGTCTCCTTCAACCTCTGAAATGCTAGTAGCGGCTTTAGCCGCCTCCAGAATGCGATCTATTAATTCTGGGCAGGTTTGTCTGGTCGTGTAGAGCACGTGTTTCCGACACTTCTTGTCTATACCGGAGAGCTGGATCCAGGTGGGGTAATGGTTGCTGCTCCACGGTGTCGGCTCGCGAGACCAGGTGGCCACAGCATTGGCTGTTGCCCATGTCAAGTCTGGAACGGTATCACGCTGTGCAGGGTTCTGTCTTCGTCGAGTTGCCTGACTAAAGTCGTTTACAAGGTGTAGCTCCGCCTCGTCAGCCTCTTCCAGAAGTTGCAATCCTCGACTGCGCGTAATATGATACCCCCAGGCCTTGTGCTCTGCATTGAAATCTCCAGCGAATACCGTTGCGTCATGAGGGTAAAACGCGCGAAGGCGCCGCATCCAGCAGAAGTTGACCCTCGTGGAAGCATGTTGGGCAGTGCGGGAGCGCACGTATGTGGAGGCAACCGTGAAGTTGCGGCGTCCAACACGGAACCGAACAGCCACCACCTCTTGGGTGTCTGTACCGAAAGCGGCAGTTGGTATCTGGCAGTGGGCTACTGTCTTTAAAACGTAAATGATTGTTTGGCATTCGACGACAGTTTGTGATGGGTCTGACCGGGATGAACGTGTACTACTGGGTGCCGTGTACGCTCTGTATCCATACAAACTGGCGCCGGTTCCCTGTGTGTCTTGGAGCAAAACCGCCAATGGTTTCGTATCCATGCTTTTGATACACTCATTTAGTTCGGGTGCCGACGCGCGGATTCCACGACAGTTCCATTGCAATAGCAACAGTTTATTGCTGTTGGACATGGTTGTTCTCCCTGCTATGTAACTTCGAGCTTTGCTCTGTTTCAATAGCAGTAACTTCTTTTGCCTTCAGATACGGTATAAGTTCCCGCAATATGGATATCACCAGCGTGGGAAGGTCAATGCACGGAAATCCCGAGGCTGCGGCACAGTGTGGCGCCTGTGTTCGAGAGGGTGAGCATTCCTGTAACGACTGGCTCGTTTGGTTTTCGTTCTCCATCTTCTCGTCAGCAAGGGCTAGGTCCAGTTGCTTCTGAAGTTGCTTCTGAAGAGATTGTAGATGGCGTCGCTGGGAGGCGATCTCTTGCCGCAGTATGTTGATGCTGTCTGGCATGTGTGGTTGCCTGGACTGGCGTGGTAACCTGTAGGGCTGAGAAACCTGTTTCCTCGAAGCTGTGGTCGACGTAGATGCTGCCGACGGGTCAGACATTTCAGTAGAAGATTCAATCATTACCTCGGTCTCACAGACGGGTTGTATTTTTCCCTGCACCGGTGCTGTCGGCTTTATTTTCCTCTCTAGCGACGGAAAAGCAATGTTATTAGCAAGGTCGGGTGGTGCCGTATTATTTGTTGCCTTGGAGTGTCTTGCACGCTTACGCACTTTGTGCTCTATGCGCTCCCGCACTTGCTGCAATCTTTTAGCCTTTGTTGGGCATACAGGATCACGTGCTGTGTGCCCTTCCGTATGGCATAAATTTCAATAAGGCGTCGCGTTTAAGCAGGCCTCGTTTTTATGACCTCTTCCGCAGGTTGCACAGACAGCCGCATTTGGACAGTGTTTCTGGAGGTGCCCATCCTTGTGACATCGGTAACAAACCAACGTTCGGGGCACATACGGTTTCACAGGACATAATTCGAAATAATTTCTCACAATCTTCGGTGGATGGCTGGTGTCAAATGGGACCAGAGCGTAGTCAATCCTACCCAAGCGTTTGATGTGGAGAATGTTTGCCGATTCACAAGTTGTATTAATGCGCAGGTCCTCATCTGTGTCATTCGGGTCCACCCGGATCACTCCGCGCGAGCAGCCGTGTGACGTGAGAAGCTGTGCGTCGAACTCAATTGTGCGGCCATCAATGGTCATCGAAGACATTCCGCACAGGTTTTTCGCATGAGTCTGATTATATAACGTGACTGTCGCGGAGTTGCGTCGAAGGTCAACGCGAGTCGATGTGAGCGCGTTCAATGAAGCATGCGGTGCTACTTTGGCTATGACCGCTGCCAGCCCACGTCGCGACATAGCGGAGATGCTGGCGTCGTTTTTAGGACGAAGCAGCACCACAAATTTCTCTTTTGACATACGAGTGCAATCTTCTGCTGTATGGCGCGGCGGCTTGCTGCGGCGGTGAACAACAGTCGTCCGTGCGCCACCATCACCGTTGTCCTCCGATGCCGTCGACGCTAAATGCGGCGTTTTAGAAGGGCTGAGGGAGCCATCGGAAATCTGATCACTGAACTTGCGCTTACGTACATCCTTCAGGTGCTGTTCAGTTGGTGGTAGGTTTCCGTCACCGTAGCGGTAGCCATGGCCGAACGCGGCGGAACCGTGCCTACCGGAGGTGAAGAGGTGAGAGTCAGCGTCTGGACCAATTAGCTTGAAATTTCGCAGGAATTTCGCAGGAACACCCTCCACCAAAATGTAACGAGGCGGGAGGAGAGATGACACGAACCATGGCGAAGAATGCGGAAAGATCTATTTAGAGTATGTACAAGCAGCCATGGTTGGTTGGTTAGTTGGTTGGTTGGTTGGTTGGTTGGTTGGTTGGTTGCCTCAGACCATGGCACATACCCACGCGGGGGATTGGCCAAGAAGCTTGGTACCTAATCAGGATGTCACCTTATTTATTTTAGATGTCAAAATTTAGAAAAGAAAATACAGAGCAGACTTTTTAATATAGAACATGAAAGTAGAGTCAGGAAGAAAAATTAAGTAAATGTGAACGCTTAGCTGTATAGCAGGAAAACTGCCCTGTCGCCGCAACATAAGAGTGAAGGGCGGACACAACATTCCTGTGGCTTACTCCTAGGGCGGAAGCGCCTTGTGACAGAACCTCGGAAGTAGATAGCGGAATGTGGAGGCGCCTAAAGGTTCACTTCAGATGTGTGCGTCGCATTGGGGAGAAGCTGCGGCAATTAAACAGGAAAGTTTGTGTATTTTCCAGATCGTCGCAGAAAGGGCGTTGCGGAAATGTAGCCAAACCAGATTTATAACGATAGAAATTTAATGGGGGAACTTCGCACCGAAGTTTAGTGAATGCTACCTCACTTAGCCTTGATTCACAAAACATCGGCTTCCATGCATGACGAAGATGGGTATAATCTCTAGAAGAAAGAAGGGCGTCTTGCCAATAAGTCTGGAGTGGTTGTAAGCGTCTTAATCTCGCCCTCAATGTCTGAAGACTATTTCTATATTGTATGCTGCTTGTGCACTACAGCTGCTTCTGCTGCTGCTCAAGCGGGGTGAAGCCTAGTCAGGAGAGTATACCTCCTTTTGCTTTGCCCCGCTGTCATTTCTGTATTGTACTGCCCAAATATACAAAATAAATACAATTACAATACAAATAGAAAGCTATCATTTGGACATTGCACCACCACAGGGTTACCAGGGGACATCTTGGCTAATTGATCAGCCACTTCATTGTATGAGATTCCTGTATTTCCTGGAACCTATACTAGCCTAACTTCAGAAAGCTGATGATAAACAAATGACCAGAATGTACGGATACTTCAAGAATCTTTTTCGGGTGTTAATGCGGAGTTCACAGAGACGGAATCAGAAAGAATAACAACTTGTGAAAATCTATGCTGAAATTTTTGAAGAGCCAAAATCATTGACAATAATTGCGCGTTGAAAATAGGTGTGTGATCAGGTAACCTAATTAAAAAAGACCAGTCGAGGGACTAGGAGAATATCCCGACTCCAGCCTTCTCATCGCTTTGCGAGGCATCGGTACCAATGACGATATGGGAATGAAGGGTCGACAAATGATCCTCCATCGATCTATTGAGGATTCGGGCCGCAAACATCCTGGCATTCGGGCGGAAGATATTATCAAAGTTTATTTCCACAGATGACACACTAATACAAGGAGGGGAGAGCTGAAAAAATTCTGCGTGAAGTAGTTGAAGCCATGACTGTACTAGATCCATCTGGGGGCTCTGGAACCGCGGCAGCTGAATGGCTTGAAAAAGATCAGGCCTCAGACGGAAAATGAACTGTGCGTCATGCAGTGGGGAGTCAAACAGTTTGATAAAGGTTAATGCAGTCAAAAAGTTAAATCTATACTTCACTGGAGTAAATCGTGCCTTTATGTGTAAATTAGGGTTAGCGACATATTTTGGTAATCGCAAGCATAGTCGCAAAGCGATTCTCTCAACAATAAATAGGGGATGTAATTTGCACGCCGCACAAGCAGAAAAAGGACGCTTCCAAGCTCTAATACCGGGGGGAGATAAGTCCGATGTATCATTAACAATGTGTCCCGACGCAACCCGAATTTGTGATTACGTAGTCTGCGGAGTACGCCTGCAGCTCTTTCTTCTTTATCAGCAACATGGTTCATATGAGGGCGCCATGTAAGCTTGTCATCGTATATTATAAAGAGACATTTATTTCTGTAACTTGAGGGATGCATTGCTGTCGGTACAATAGGCATAACGATATGGGAATGGTAACCGAAAAAGTAAAACAGCACATTTTCCCACATTACGCGATAGATGCAGCCTGCTAAGCCAATTATCTAGGGCGACCAGATAGCCATAGCCGAGTCCGCTCAATCTGCACGCGCCCTCTTCCTCGTCTGCCTTCCGCGCCGAGTTATGCCTCAATGAGGCATTGTCCACCGATCCCGTGACAATATCTAATAAGAGCACTTTGAGTGGAGTCCTTAGTCCAGCACCCCAGTAGAGCTTGCTGCCGCCTTCGCCCTCTCTACCAGCCGAAGCCAGCAGGAGTATGTTTTTTTGGTCTTGCTTTAATTTCGTATGGAGCTGTTTTGCATCAGTTCGAGCACGCCACTCTTTTCTTGCGTGGCCTGAGCCTTTCTGTGCCATTTCGAACACTCCATTCTTTTCTTGCGTGGGTGGAGCCTTTCTGCGGCATTTCGGACACGTCATTCTTGCGCGGCTGGACCCTTTCTGCGTCATTTCGAACGCACCATTGTTTTCTTGCGCGGCCACTTTTTTTGTTTACTCTCGTACAAACCAACCTAACGAGCGTTCCTAACTAAATGAACGCAGGATATGCCGGTTATATACACAGATGTTGCCTGAAATGTACCTGAAGTTTTCTTTGCGATAAAAAAACGGGGAGGAGTAAGACAAGCACCAGCGGTTCACGAGGTTCGAGCTATTATGACTATTTGAACCCCGTAGATTTTCCCAGCCTAAGGAGGACACCCTGATACCGCTACAGAAGGCTGTACTTGGGTCCGTTATCGCGCTGCGCACCCTGATTCCGGCAGTCGCATCGACCGTTAGCGAGCTAAGACGCCAAGGCTAGCCCATAAAATGCTCTGCACTTAAAATCACCACTCAATTCAGCCCCTTGTTGTCAAGGAGGGGTTAGAATTTTGGCCCGCACTGGTGTGCAAGTACGGCAAAACAGACAATGTGCTAATCTGCTCGCTATTCAGCTGAGCTCGGCAAATGACAGAGCAGTGGTGGCAGTGGCGGCCGCCTGTCAAATCGAGGTTTTTCACGGCCTCAAGAACGATGGAATCCTTGGACAAGGTACGAACGACTAAGAAAATTTGACAACGATGCAGTTTCAAATCACTCTTCCCGATTATGGCGAAGACGGCGTGCCAAGGGGCCATCATCACTATCGTGAGCAAGGGACAAAAAGAAAAAGTACAAAAGTGTCTTCAGCAGAACCATGACCTTGGGTGGTGTACCCGACATTCCTTAACTGGGAACCCCAGAAGAACGGCCCAATGGACTCCTGATAACGGCATACGCAACTTCGAGGCATACTAGGCCTCGGCAACCCCTTCATCTCCTAATCCCGGAGGCCTTGCCCTTGAACGGCGTCCGCCATGGCTGGCAGCTCGAAGAATCGCACCGACCACCTTGAACCCAGAGATCTTCATATACAGCTCCGTGGCCAGAACACCCTCCCTGTTGATATTGAGCCTACGGACGACAGCAAGGTCATCAGCGAACTGAAAGATCCTGAAGACCAACTACGGGCAGACATGTCTTAGCTCGCTAAAATGAGACAGCATTGTGAACTGACCAACATCGGTAATAAGTACGATTGACTTCCTTACTCTCACGATTGACTTCCTTCTCTCACCCAAAAACTGGACAACATAATTCACCTTGATAAACAGATCCTAGACGTCCTAGACTTCAACGGCTTTGAATAGTAATATGAAGAAACAGACAAATATATATGTATTGTTTTTTGCGTATAGTGACTATTTAGTGAGAAGGTTTATAAAATGCGCGTGATTTGTATAGAGGCTATCAGGAAGGAAGACCTCAAGGACAATCTTTCACGGAGACGTAGAAACGCTCATCAATCGCACCTGTCGAAACATCGTGAAGCCTGTTGGCTACTTCTTCAGCTGCCCGTGATACAGCATCCGACTACCCAGAGCAATCACTAGAAGCGAATACGAGAGCACCGGAAGCAACCACATTGCAAGCAGGCTACTGTAACCCTGCCACACACCTGAAGCCATCGCCTCGGAGTGATTTCGTACATCCAAAAAAATCCCGCGCCATTTTCACTTACGTGAAACCTGGGGAGGGGTGAAGCATGCATTGTATCCTTGGCGCCTTGGAGTTTTTGTTCAGGCAGATGCAACCTTCAGCGGGAGAGGTATACAGCTGTGCTGTAAAAGTCTCGTGCCTTTGAAGCACGAAGTGTTCTAGTGGGAGGCCTTATAAAACTTGCGCCCCGATGTGTCCTTTATTGCGCGTTTTTGCCCACGGAGATGAAACGTTGTAGCGCGATGGCTTGGCAAACGAGTGTCCCGCTGTGCTCTTTTAGTAGGGGTTATGTTCCAGCGCGACGCTTTCGAAAAGGCAGGTCCCGGCGTTTTAGTACCGTGATTACATGATACAGAGACGACAGACACCGACATCCTGAGCCCCTAAGACACTTTGCACTTAAAAGTGGAAAGCGTGAATCTTCAGCACAAGTTCGTAATCGAGCACCTGAACAAGTCTAAAAAAATGCCTCCTAACTCGAACACTGACGCGAAGAACACCGTTCCAAACCTGCGCAAAAAAACGCAATGTGCGGTACAAGAATTAGGACTTTCATGGCCAAGAACGAGGATCACAACTGCAGATTTCACTCGGATACTTCGAACCAAGTCAATCTGGCCAAAAGCTCCTTGGTATTCGACATTGCGAAGGCAATGTCGAATACCAAGGAGCTTTTTGGAGCCTTTGGACGGCCAAGGACGGCTTTTGAACGGCTTTTGGAACCAAAAAGCCTTTTGACGGCATACTGTCCTTGCAAGCACCGAATGTTGGAATTCTTTGTTACTCTTTCCTAAAACACCACACGAAAAAGCAAATATAATAAATATGCCACCGGAGGGGCAGTCGAAGCACGAGTAAACTGGGTCACGCAGATGTAGTGAAGCACCTTGACTGGCATACTGTTATACCTTCCTCAGAACACATTTCTGTTAAAGCCTTGTTGCCTGCCCTAACTAATTGATCTCAAGACCAAGTCGATAACTTTTTCCTCTGATCACTCTACGACGCCGCCACTGAACCCCGATCACCGTGCTGCTGTAAGGACTGCCGACGATCACGTCACCCTGCCAACCCGCGCAAGCTTGATGATCGCCGTCTACTGTGAGGATGCTGCTCCTAACATAGACGCTATCGTAGAGGGTCACCAAAGTTTGCTTCTCAACCGCGGTGTCTCCGTCGAAAGAGGCATTCCGCGCTTTTAGCAATGCTAATCCCCTGTTTTGGTCACCAATTTCACCGAGGAGTACCAGCATCTAAACAAGGGCGCTGTAATTGCATTCCTAGAAGAAACGCACGAAGCAAGTCAAGTGATCGCGGTCGCTAACTTTGAATGCGCACGCGCAGATGCTTCCAAGCCGCCGCAACCTTTCGACATGAACCCAGCGCTGCCGCAAGAAAATCGTGACAGATTACTGGATTTGCTCCGTCGCTACAGCGAGTGTTTTTCGGCAAACTCAAAATTACGTAAGACATCCCTAGCGAAGCACCGAATTATAACCGAAGATGGAGCCCGACGTACCCGACAGTCACCGTACCGCGTCTCTTCACACGAGCGGGAAGCCATTCGGACTCAAGTCGACGACATGCTCAGCGACGACATAATACAGCCATCGAAAAGTCCGTGGGCTGCGCCGGTCGTACTCGTGAAGAAAACAGACGGCACATTAAGGTTCTGCGTTGACTACCGCCGACTGAACAAAATCACCAAAAAGGACGTGTACCCCCTGCCACGAATCGATGACGCCCTCGACCACCTCTGCCATGCGAAGTTCTTCTCATCAATGGATCTGAAGACCGGCTACTGGCAAATTGAAGTGGACGAGAGAGACCGAAAGAAGACTGCATTTATAACCCCGAATGGCCTATACGAGTTCAAGGTGATGCCTTTCGGGCTTTGCACGGTGCCAGCAACTTTTAAATGCAGAGCATTTCTTTAACTATCGATGTCACCCGGTGTTGTCGGCGTGCCTCGGCGTCCGCAACAGCCGTTCCAGGTGCGCCCTCTCCCCCACTCCTCCTCTCCCGCATCACGCTACCCTCCTCGCTCTCAACAACAGGTCGGCACCCCCCCCCCTACACTATATAAAAAATAATACTTACAGGCACCTGGTTTCGATCCCACGACACTGCGGGTGGAATGCAAGGTACATGGTGCTCTACCCACTGCGCCACAATGCCGACACAGAATGGAAGGCTACGAACGCGCCTTATATTCTTGACTCATTCAGTCTACGTCAAGAAGCTGCTCATACAACGCATTCACTACCACCGACTCCTCAAACACTAAACGTTAACGCAATACACCCACCCCCTATGCGACGCATTTACTCGAGTCCCCCTCGCGGGGAGATGGGCCCTTTTTCAACGAATCATGGACACTGTGCTAGCTGGCCGGAAGTGGCACACCTGCCTCGTATACCTCGACGACGTTGTCGTATTCGCCCGGACTTTCGACGAACACCTCGCAAGGTTGGAGTCTGTACTCGAGGCCATTCGTAAGTCGAGGCTAACGCTGAAGCCTGAAAAGTGCCGTTTCGCGTACGAGGAACTCAAGTTCTTGGGCCACGTCGTCAACACCGCGGGAGTCCTACCTGACCCAGCAAAAACTTCAGCCATTGAGAACTTCCCAAGGCCGAAAGACAAGAAGGGCGTGCGAAGATTTCTCGGAGTGTGCGCATACTACCGGCGCTTCGTCGCAAACTTCGCATACATTGCAAAGCCACTCACGCGCTTGACGACAGATAGCACCCCTTTATGCTTGGACAACGACCAAGAAAAAGCATTCGGCGAGCTGAAAAAACGCCTGCAAAGCCCGCCCGTGCTCGCTCATTTCGACGAAAACGCCGAAAGGGAAATACACACGGACGCCAGTGATATAGGCTTGGGTGCCGTCCTCGTCCAAAAACAAAGCAAAGGTAATCGCCTTTGCCAGCCGTGGTCTGTCGAAGGAGGAGAAAAACTACTCTGCCCCTGAGAAAGAGTGCCTGGCAATTATATGGGCGATTTCAAAATTTCGCCCATACGTGTATGGAAGACCATTCAAGGTTGTGACAGACCACCACGCGCTGTGTTGGCTCGCCAATTTGAAGGACCCCTCTGGCCGTCTTGGGCGGTGGAGTTTGCCCCTGCAGAAGTTCGACGTTACAGTCGTTTACAAATCCGGCAAGAAACACTCTGACGCCGACTGCCTGTCCCGTGCCCCCGTCGACCCACCAGCACAAGATCTGATGAAGACAGCGCGTTCTTCGGAATCGTGACGGAGAGCGACCTAGCCGGCCAGCAGCGTGCCGACCCTGACTTACGCGTTATAATCGACTACCTCGAGGGATGTAACGTCACCGTACCTTCAACATTCAAACGCAGCTTACCAGCATTCAGCCTGAGAAACTACGTCCTCGTGAAGAAGAATTTCAGCCCCGGAACGAGAACGAATTACCTTCTTGTCATCCCCGCAGACCTACGTGACGAAATTTTAAAAGCGTGGCACGATGACCCGTCTTCTGGACATCTCGGCACAGCCAGCACAATTGGAAAAATCAAGGCGAGGTACTACTGGTCCCGTCTTACATCCGACGTCACCCACTACGTCCGGAGCTGCCGTGACTGTGAGCGACGAAAAACGCCACCGACGAGACCCGCCGGACTTCTGCAGCCGATCGCCGTCCCATCAAGGCCCTTCGAACAGATTGGAATGGACCTGCTAGGCCCGTTCCCTACGTCACGATCCGAGAACAAGTGGATTGTCGTAGCAACAGACTACATGACGCGCTACGCGGAGACCGCTGCTCTTCCAAGGGGGACTGCACAAGAAGTCGCCAAGTTTTTCATAAGACAAGTTGTGCTGCGACATGGAGCCCCTGAAGTCCTCATCACGGACCGCGGAACGGCCTTTACTGCGGAGCTCATGCAAGGCACCTTACGCTATAGCAACACGGATCACCGAAGAACGACCGCGTACCACCCCCAAACGAACGGACTAACGGAACGTTTGAACAAGACGATTGCGGTTATGCTGTTCATGTACGTCGACGTTGAACATAAGACTTGGGACGAAGTGCTCCCGTATGTCACGTTTTGCGTACAACACGGCTATCCAAGAAACCACGCAGATGACACCGTTCGAGCTCGTTTACGGAAGACTGCCGACTACAAAGCTTGACGCCATGCTGCCTCACGTAGAAGACGACGACCTGAACGCCGACGTCCAAGGATGCCTTCAGCGTGCGGAGCAGGTCCGTCAGCTCGCTCGAGTTCGTATAACGGACCAGCAGCTGGTGGATGCCGGCTGCAACAAGCACCGACGCCAAGACGCCGAGTACCACCCACGGGATCGTGTGTGGGTTTGGACTCCCATCCGACGACGCGGACTGAGTGAGAAACTTCTGCGACGATATTTCGGACCCTACAAGATTCTACGACGTGTTGGCCAACTTACCTACGAAGTGATCCACGATCGTGACTCCGGCACATCACGACGACACACGCGGCCCGAAGTCGTCCACGTGGTTCGCTTAAAACCTTTCTAAAGACGATGACGAACATTTATTTTTATTTGTTCGGACTGTCGCTTATGTTAGCATCGGATCGATGCACTCTTCGAGGGGGGGTAATGCCACGAACCATGCATTGGGTTCGTTTATTTGTGTTTTGATTTTTCCACCCGGCTGCGCCGGTCTGTGTTATCTCTGTGCCAAGGGAAGCACGTGTTCCATTCTTTCTTTCTGTGCCACATGTGTTATTTGTTCTGATAGGGAGAGCATTCCGATCTAACGTGAACAGCCCGGAATAATCTTCTTGGATCTACAATGTTCTCTATGCGCATCGACGGTTCGAGAACCACGCGCGCCGATAGATAAAAAGCCGGCGGAGCAGACGCCGGGTTATTCGATTCTGCGACGCTCGCCGACGCAAGATACTTTGTTCACCGCTGCTTCGCCGCCTCTGTATTCTTTTGAGTTGTTAGGGGAGCACAAGTTCGCTCCAATAAACTTGTTTCTCCTTCAAGACAACTGCGTCGTCCTCGGCTTCGTGACAGTATTAAGAACACCCGAACATTACTACGGCAGGTCGCAATACCTACCTAAAAATGAACTCCTTATAAAGCATTCTTTTGTTAAGACAAATATAATATACTACTACAAATTCCTTCAGTTCATTAACGACAACAATTTGTACAATATTTCAATATGTGCAAAATGAAAGAAGTTGGATAGGGCTCCAAGTGGTGAAGTCGCAAAGTCCACAACGGGCCGGAAGGGAACATCGGGATTATGAATTTAGGGTAGCCCATAAAACCAGGCGCTCAGCCATTCCGGCAGATGAGTCACAGATGCAGGCTTCGGGAAATCAGGGTACTTGCGAAGAGTTGCAGAGACTTTGTTCTTGCAAAGAGCTTGTTCAGCTCCTTTTAAACTTGTGAGGTTTGGTCCTCTCTCAGTCACTCTTACGTTGAGTGATCGAGGTCTTGAACTTTGCTTTCGTAGGCTTTCAAGTCAAGCACGACAGAGCAATTTTCTATTATAATAGGCACAATAGCCCACCTTCAATGGCTTTTTCTATTTTTGGCAGAGTGGCCGCGTAGTTGTTAGATTAAATACATGGCCTTTAGCTTCATTGTAACAGGTGAGAGTTGTTTTCATCATAAATTAACACCAAAGCTTGACGATCACAAGATGTGGGCTCTTTTTCTTCAGCACGGAAAGTTTACTTTCATGGGATGCCTCATGTTTCTGAGATACAGACGTAGCTACACGTTTTCTGAAGGAATTGATTGAATCAAATTTGCCTGGTATGCGATGTTTGTTTTGCCTACGCGGAGAGAAAAGGTCAAATTCTTTCCTCCTTAGGGTCACTTGGCCCTCGAAGATTCTAGCGCACACCAAACGACCCCGTGCGCATCTGCCCTCCCCGTAAGCTCGTTCCTTTTTATTCCGGGGCGTTTACGGGACGTTCGCAGACCTTCTAGCATCCGACATTGCAGCGTACCGCATAGGTTTTTCCTTTCCCCCTAACACTTTCTAATGTATATGGCATGTAACGTTTTGATGTTTCTCCAAATCCGTGTTATGTAACATCATTAAATACACGGTGTCATCGTCTGCAAAACAAGCATTAACTGAGTTCCCGTCACGTGATCCCCGGCCCAATTATTACACCATGTTTCCCTAGGGAAAAATCTTTTCGCTGCTATTTTTTCTCTTGTTGACCGCTTATGGTCTTTTTCCCCAGTGATCTGTAATTTTCAAGTTCACTTAAGGGAGACATTAATGTATCAGACACGGGACTAGTTGTGGAGCCTGTCATGGGTACAGATATGCCATCAGGATTCAGGGGACCGTAATCCCCAGGATTGAGAGACACGTGCCGCTGAAACCTGATTGCAATCTCTCCCGGCGCTTCGCTCGTGCGGGCATAATTGAATGCCGCCAAAAACAAACGTCTGCCGTTTGATGAATAAGACAGGTAGAATACGTACCTTTCGGATAGCCGTACATGGGCTCCAGCACCACGCCGTGGCAAAATGTTACGCATGTACGACTAAAATACGAGGTTCGCAAGGCATCTAAAAGTTCACTGCTGCTGCCTATGAGAACAGGCTGGATTTCAGGTTGTGCCACCGTGCTTAACACAAAATTGTGGCGCTCAGAAAACAGATAGGAAGAACAACTGCTGCGTTTGGGTAATTGAGGTTGTGGGCTACAAACAATTTATTGTAGATTTCTTGCAACGTTGTTTGTGTAGCTTGACTGGAATAATTTTCATGGCTGGGGTAAGTCGTATTGCCACAAGCTTCGAAAAACTAAGGCTACGTGACGCCCCTCCTTTTCCTAGAAGGAGGGGCGCCACGGGAAGACACAGCGGGAAGACACACTGGACGACGCACGTGTGTTCCCAGCGCAGCGACCACGGCCCACACGGCGAATGCAATGTCTTTATTTTGCTTTTGTCTTAGGGAGGTAATGCTGTATAGCAAATAGAAGTAACGTTTAGTGTTAGTGGTGTGTAGGCAAGCATCGCACGGTAATTGTACTGTATTTTCCAGCGTAGCGCGCGCGGGAGAACGCGGCAGTAATAACGTCGTGGACGGCAGTCAGGTAGCTCCGAAACATGCCGGCGAAGAAGAAGCCGGGCGTTGCGTGCATTAGGTGCAAGCGGGAGTATCTACTCGAGGATACAAGGTTCGAGACAGCTGAGGATGCGGAAGGGCAGGATTTCATGTGTAGAATGTGTGTAATAGAGTCCCGCCTCGACCGGCTAGTCCAGGGGAAGGAGCAACTGAAGGTACAGGTTGACGGGTTATTAGAGGAGCTGAAAGCCGAAAGGCAACAGCCGGACGTGCTGAAAAGGAAGCTAGCCCAGGTAGAAAGCGTGTGCCTATCCGGAAAGCAATGGCGTACGCCACGGGGCAAGTGCTCCGAGGGTGCCTGGCTCCGAGACGGGAAGACAAGGGGAGGCCAGGGCCGCCGAACAAGAGACAGCGGGCGGACATGGCAGCGCTAGTCACGGAGAGGGGCCTAACGCTGTCGTGGAAGAAGGGAAAGGGTCGGCGCCAAGCAAGAGCTGCTCAGCGGCAATCAGCGCGAAAGCCTCGGCGGCAAAAACACCTGCGCAGCCAATAGAACCAAGGCAGCGGCGAGTCACCATTGTGGGCGACTCGAACATGCGCAGGGCAGAGCAGGTGATTACAAACACGACAGGTGAGGACAACAGAGCTAAGGCTAGCACGCTCCCTGGAAAGATGGTTAGCGTGGTGATGGAGAAGGCGGAACAGCAGGTGTGGGACACAATGACAGAGAAGCACCTAGTGGTGATAATGGCGGGCTTAAACGACGTGCTTCAGGGAAGAGGACGAGGCATAGCGAACTAGGTGGCGAAGGGGGTCAATGAACTCCGGGCGCATTCGGACGACGTCCAGATCGCGGTCTGCACGGTGCCAGAATTTGACGGTAGAGGAGGCCATGTAGCAAGGGCAGTGGCTGAAGTCAACAGGGAAATTTGGACGCTCGCGAAAGCAATGAATTTTGAAGTGGTTCACCTCAACTGGGAAGCGCACCGTGCGGGCCGGGGCTGGGCGTTTGTTAGGGAAGGAGTACATTTCACTGAGGTCGTAGCGGAGCCAGTGGGGAGGCGACTAGCTGCGCGGCCGTTACCTTTCTTAGGGGGGCCAAGAGCATCCCGGAAGCTGGACTAAATAACAGGCACAGTGAAAATGCGGCAGAGACAAGCGATTGCGATCGAAGTCGAATGTACAGCGCAAAGGAAAGTACCAACGTTAGCACATAGGGCACAGAAAAGTTTAGAAAGGGGCATGAGGTAGCAATGCAGGCGAATGAGGAGGTCAGCGACGTCACCATGGTGACTGACTCCTATGCCAAACATCAGAAAAAAATTATCCAAAAGAAAAAGCATGGGGTGAATATGATTAACTACATAAACGTGCACGGTGGCAGATCACGGGGAAAATGGTTAGAGGTTAGCGGTCAACTAGAAAAAAAAACTGAAGTATATGCCTTTACAGAAACTTTTCTTTGAGATTTAGAAGAGCCACCAACAATGCATGAATATATATGGTAAGGCTGTAACAGAACGGTAGGTACTAGAAGGGGGGACGGGTCGGCATGCTTATTCAACGGGCAGCCAATGGGAACAGAGTAAACGAAAACTGCGAAGAACAAATGTGGGTTAAGGGCACGGTAGCGGGAAGAGAAACGCTGTTGGGAGTCGCCTATCTGTGGTCAGGTGATGACAGGGAGGTTAGAGAAAAGAAGAAAAAACTGGTAGGATGCATTAAGCGGGACCTGGATCAGTTAAGACAATCGGGAGAAGTGATTCTAGTGGGAGAGATGAATGCCCACATTGAGGACCTGGACGGATACACAGACCGCAACGGCAAACTCGAACTAGATATGTGTGAAGAACAAATTGTCATTCTAGGAAACAGAGAAAATAAATGTGAGGGACAATTATTTGGGAACGAGGGAAAAGCAGTCCAGTATAGACTACAGCCACCTTTCAGAAGGAGTGTATGAAAGGTTGACTCTAATAGAAATAGATGAAATAGGTGCCCACAGCTTAGGAAGTGACCATAAACAAATAACATTGACTTTTGGAAAAATGCTAGGTTAAAACCAGAAAACTGTGGTACACGACTTGAAATTAGGCGACCAGAAAATGGCTAATATTGCCAAAAGCGTGGAGACGAAAATCGAGAGACAACCTACGAAAGATTGGGAATACAGCGAACTGATTAGTTTCATTCAAGGAAATATAAGGAAAGCGAAAGAACGCAACTACTGGAAAGGAAAAAGAAAACCTCGAAGCTGGTGGCACACGGAAACCAAGGAAGCTATAACTCAAAGGCACCAAACCTCGAGAGAGCACAGGGAGGCCAAGCGAGTGGGAATGCAAGCAGAGGAAATAACTTTGAAGTGGAATTGGTACCGCCTTAAGAAGGTGAAGTACAAAAAATGTACAGCAAAAATGTAAACAAGAAAGTCAGCGATGGGTTTCGAATATATGGGCAGAGGATAAAGGCGCGCCGAGAAAGTTTTGGAATCAGTAAAGGAAATAAGGAAAAAGACCGAAGTACTACGTCCTGTCATAAACAGCGAAGGCCAGGTACTAAAAGGTAAAGAAGTGGTATTTCACATATGCTCAATGATACAAGAGAAGTTCAGAAGAACGGAGAGAGGGCGACGAAACAACATTCAGGGAGTGGGGTAAGCGACGTGCGTAAATATAGAGGGCTAAAGTTGGAGAGTCTAAACTGGACAATTGCCGAAGAAAATGTTCCAGCCAATACGGCAACAGGGACGGATGAAATTCCTATACGGCTGGTCAACCAACTGGGTGTAAAAAGCAAGGCACAACTGGTTCGAGTAAACGAAAAAGGGATAAAAACTAAGCAAGTACCGGACAATTGGCGTAAGAGCAGGATGAATATTATATATAAAGGTAAAGGAGACAGGGCTGATGCCAATTCGTACAGGCCTATTAGTTACCTCAGTGGCATACAGGCTAGCAATGCAAGCCATAAAAGCGGAAGTACAGGCGTGGATAGAGGGGAACAGCATACTGGGAGAACTACAAAATGGTTTCAGACAAGACAGACGCTTAGAGGACAATTTATTTGTCCTAACCCAGTGCATAGATGTGTCAATGGCTCAGGAACGACGGCTAAGGATAGCATTTCTCGATATAAAGGGAGCCTACGACAGCGTAGATAGAGAACTTCTATGGACCATACTTGAGCGGGAGGAATTAGGCCAGGGCTTCATACAGCTGTAGCGGGGAATTTACAATGAGAGCGAGGTGCAAATTACCTGGGAGGACCAGAAGAGCACGAAACCGGTAGTCACAAAAAGGTTTAAGGCAGGGTTGTCCTCTGTCGCCATTGCTGTTCATGCTCTACATGGCTAGACTGGAAAGAAAGTTTGAAGGCAGTAAAACAGGTTGCAATCTAAGTTATGGCCGCAAAGGACAGGACATGGAACAAGATATCCCGGGACTTATATATGCAGATGACATAGTACTACTAGCAGATAGCAAACAGTGTCTGCAACAGCTCACTGATATCTGCGGTGAAGAAGCCACTGAACTGGAGTTAGAGTTTAGCACACCAAAGTCGGGAGTTATAGTTTTTAATGTCAACGCCCGTAACAAATCGGTATTCGTTCAAAAAGCAGCAACACCATGGGTGACGGAATACAAATGTCTGGGCATATGGTTAACTAAGGTGATGCGTATCTAAAAACTCATGAGGAGCGTTTAAATATGAAAGGCAGAAGAAACGCCTCTATCATGAAGCACACAGTACTGTGGGAATATAACAGATATGAAGTAGTGAGAGGAATCTGGAAGTGAGTAATGGCACCAGCACTCACCTTTTCAAACGCAGTAGTGTGTGTCAAATCAGAGATTCAATAAGGGCTAGAAGTAAATCAGAGTGCCGTAGGTCGACTGGCATTAGGAGCACACAGTAAAGCAACAAATGAGGCTGTGCAGGGAGACATGGAATGGGCATCCTTCGACGTGAGAGAAGCACAGAGCAAACTATGTCTTGAAGAACGACTTAGAATTATGGATGATCAGAGATGGGCGGCCAAAGTGTTACAGTATCTCTGCATGAAACGCGTGGACACACAATGGAGGAAAAGAACCAGAAGGCTCAGGACAAAGTATATGAAACCTAGAAGTGCAAGTCGCGTCCTGATCTCTATCGGCAAGCTCGGCGGCTCGGTCGAGGGTCAAGTCCCCTGCAGCAGCTAAAACGATGCGAGTGGACTGTGGCAAGCGCTGCAGAAAGAGTTCTTTTAAAAGTGCACCGTTCGAGTCCACGTTGCTCGCGCCTACGAGCTGTCGCATGGTGTTGAGCAGCTGGGAAGGGCGGCGATCTCCAAGCTCTTCGCGTGTGAGCAGGTGCCGGAGGCGCGTGCTCTCGGACGCCGTGGTTCGATCCAGAATACTCTGCTTGAGCCGCTGGTATGGAGCATCGTTCAAAGGTGCACCGATGACGTCTGCCACTTCATCAGCCACCTCAGGTGGCAGGTTTCAAAGCAAGTGGCGAAGCCGAGCAGTCTCCGAGGTGACGCGGTGCAGATCGAAGACGGCTTCGACCTGGGCGAACCAAACGTGTGGGTTCTTGCGCATGAAGGTGGGCAGACGGAGCTGCATGACTGCGACGTCCGGCGGCCGCGAGGAAACGTCAGGCAAAAGAGGGCCCGAGGGCGCGAGGTTGCTGGGGTCGGTCATGTCTTAGTCCGGAGTCACCACTGTCGGGTACCACGGGGTCGCAGCGCAGCGCAAGAGAGGAAGTACCAGTGTGGCAGGCTTTCAGAATCGAACTGCCCGTGCCGTGCTGGCGCACGAAGCACGCGCCGCTCGTCTCTTTATTCTCGTCTTTCATAGCCGGCGCCAAGGCGCCGAATAAGAGCGCCAACCAGAGGGCGCTACAGGCTCAGCAGCACAACACGTTAGCCACTTGCCACCGCGGCGGGTTGTACAAGCGCCAAGAAGACCATCACATACATAAACTGACATGGCGAAATAGTTATGTGGCCATAGAAATGCGCAGTCTGAAAAACTAACAACCATATCAGGGTTTTATAGCCCATACGCAACAATGACGCGGTATGCTGCTGATGAGATGTAAACTAGACATGGACGGAGATTTCTTATAGCAGTTACACCTGCGGAATGAACTCCTGAATAAAATCTGTGAACTCTTGAATGTCCAACCTATTGAATATAATTTAGCTCTAAGTTCGCAATTTTGCGTAAAACAAAAACAGGCAAGGCAAGAAATCAAGCCCACATTGTTTGAAATTCCACTTTAATGGTAATCGGCCACTGACTAGATTTGAGAATGTGTTTTGCTGGTGCAATATCTGCGTTTTTTTTGAAAAATGTGTCTCTAACATATCCATTTAGGCTTTCGTCTAAACCAGGGCTCTCAAACTCACATCAGTGAGTGGGCCGAAGTTACGAATTTTAGTCCCGCAAGCGCCGGGAGAGTGAAGAATGTTGAAACGAGGGGGCGGGGACAGGGACGATTAACAAAATGTCAGATAACGCTGCCATTCCAGCATGTAACTGGGCGTCAGGATTCGAGACACATATCGATACCAATCTCCAGAATGACTAATATGTGGATGCCTATACTGAAATATCAAACATTTGTTCCACGATTATGCTTCCACGTGTGGTGACTGCATTGGTTGCCTCATAAAAAGAGGCTGCAGGGCAGATGAATCTCTGTATCATACTATAATAAACGTTCTAGATAGTAATTGACGAGAAAATATTGCCGGTTCCATTTATAAAAGTCACAAATCTTTATTCCTTGAGAACCTCAATGTAGTTGTTATTGTTCTAAACATGCTGGCTTGATGCCTGGCAACGCTTGGCTGCGACTAGAGAAGAAATGTCCGCATGAACTTCTTGCGCGGAAACGATCCTCATGGTCGATGGCAGGTGCTCATCAGTCATGGTCGACCGGAGAGCTGACTTGTTCAGCTTCAGCAAGGAAAACAGACGTTCACACAAGTAGGTGCTGCTGAACAAAGCTATGATCCTCGCAGCCTGCTGATGAAGCGCAGGGAAACTTGCATCGTCAAGAAACTTGTAGCAGTGTGGTACAGCCGCGTCCTGAAATGTCTGCTTAAACGGAGTGTTACCTTGCAGCTTAAGAAGTTCCATGTGTAACTCGGGCGCTGCGTCATCCAACGCCACGGAAAACGGCAACGAAAAAATCCGGAATTCATCGGCGAGGCTGGTGATGTCTTGGAATCGTCCTTCGAATTCTCTTAGGAGATCATGGAGGAGGTCAGCGAAGGTATCACAGGATTGTTTATCCACGTTCTCCAGCGACAACAGGGTTAGAAATGATCAAACTTCTCAATTCTCATCTGTCTCTCACAAATCTGCAATTTGGATTGAAAGCTTGAATGTCGTCATGCATTTTCGTGATCAGTTTTTTTCCCCTGAAGTTTAACGTTGAGGCAGCTCAAATGATCAGTGGTATCACTGAGGAACGCAACGGAGTGAAGCCGCTTTTCTTCTGACAGCTCAACAATAGCCCTATTCTTGCTCTTCATCAAGGCGTCAATTTCCTCTTGGATATCAAAACATTGTTTCAGCCCTCTTCCACGACTCAGCCATCGCACCTCTGTATAGTACGAAATTTCACCATATTCGCTGCCAACCGCTTCTAAAAGAGATACAAATTAGCCGTGGTTAAGAGCTCTTGAACGGATTAAGTTCACTGCGCTGAGCGCGATTTCCATTACGCTCTTCATTTGCAGATACTTGGCGCAGAGTGATTCTTGGTGTAAAATGCACTGAACGGCGGCAAATTGATTAGTGATTACCAGTGCACCGAGGTTCGTCCGCAATCGACCAACAAGCCCGCTCTTGCACGCCACCATTGATGGCGCACCGTCTGTTAGCAAACAAACCAACTTTTCCCACGGTAGTTCAGCGTGTTCGGCAACTCTTTCGAGAACAGAAAGAATATCCGCCCCCGTGGTCGTGCTTTTCATTGGGATTAAGTCCAATAGTTCCTCAGTGGCGTTCAGGTTTTTGTCCACACCCCTTACAAAAATAGCACATTCTGCCTTGTCGGTAATGTCAGTGCTTTCGTCAACTGCAATAGAGAACGCTTGAAACTCCTGGCATCGGTTGATTAATCCTTTTTCAATGTCTCCACTGATCTCGTTAATTCTCTCGGTGACTGTGTTTGGAGAGAGGCTTATTTTCTCGAATGTCTTTTTCATGCTGGGACAGGTAGCATCAGCGACTCGTAGAAGCCACTGCTTAACGAACAGGCCTTCAGTGAAGGGCTTGGAAGATTTGGCAATAAGCTCAGAAATTACAAAGCTCGCCGTTACCTTTTCGTCGCTTGCTTTGGCCGCCTTTTTGAACAGGTTTTGCTGCTTTCCCATGCCGCCTTCAGTTGAGTCATGATGTGCTCGCGAACGTTGCCAGTAAGAGCAAAATACTTTTCGTGATGACAAGACATGAAGTGACGTCGAACATTGTACTCCTTCGACACAGCCACAGTCTGATGGCAGACTAAGCACAACACCTTGTCTCTTGATTCCGTGAAGAAATAAGAAAGATACCATCGCTCCTAAAAGCGTCTCTTCTCGTCTTCCACTTTGCGTTTGGCAGACTACTTGGACAACGACATTGTGGCTCCCTAGACTGCCACAGCAGAAAGCTTCGCTGTCTGCAGATCGTCCAAAAAAAGGGCAAAAATACACCTGGCTCATTTACGGAGGCGACAGGCACTTAGGAGCACAATTATGTAGTGCGCTCTATCATGATTGCCTTGGGGCGCTGCTACCATCCACAGTGCTGTCAACAGCTTGCGAGTCGGAGGATAGGCGCTTCGTTTGGCGTCTCAATTTAGCGTACGCGAACAGATATGTGACGTTTGATGTCCGGAAGTGCACAGTTTCGAAGCGCAATGTGCAATCTTTTCTTTAGCTGCGAGATGTCACTCTCTCCCAGGCCATAAATAATGCTGCGACACGCCCCTAAACGCACGTGGGTGCATTTTAGAGCCCGAACCTGGAGTCCGGTTGCTGCTCCCTTTTCGCCACAGCTGCAGCGCAGGAAAAGTATTTGACTCAAAGACGAACAGGAAAGCAAATATCCACAAACACCATACAACGCCTGGAAAGCTTCGCGCTTTCGAAGAAGCCTGGAAAACTCCGGACAAGCCGCCGTCTTCTCATTAGTGACGTGCATCCCCGTTCGCAGGGCCATAAAACGCCGTGGGCACTTTCTCCCCGGCCTGTGCTCGTCCAGCCCTGTGCCCACTGTAGAGTGCTCGATCCACAAGTCGCAGTTGCTTGTGACCATTGTGCACCCGACTTAACGGCGCCCGAATCGAAGGGCCTTCGGAAAAGAGGGGTGCCCGTTCTGGTAACGAGAAGCCGTGGAAGACGATATCCTCGTGTTTTCGAGCAGTCTCTGGCCACCTGCGTCCTTGGCTACACAAGCAGGGCGCGCATTCCCGCATTCGCATAAAATAAATAAATGAACCAAGACACTCATGAGAGGGCCGCTGGCCTTAATTAGCGGGTCCACGGGCCGCGTATTTGAGACCCCTGGTCTAACCCATACAGCGGAATATATTTGTAGTCCGATTCGTGGAGTTCTACACATGGCTTCCGCAATCGGCTACCGGCGCGCCGCCGTTAGCAGTTCGCAGAGGCCACGTTGAACAGAGCCTAGTTCGTACTTCACAGGCCGCAGTTTGGATGGCTGCATTTGTAGACGCAAAGGACGCACTTGGGGTATCAATGCGTTCGCTCGTGGCGGCTGCGGTCACATTCGTCGGAGTGTAGAGACGGCAATTACGATTGTTAGAGGCCGTGCAGGTTTGTGATGTTAAGGCTCCTCTCTTCCTTTTTTCCCTTCCTGCTTCTGGGAATTTCAACAGTAAAAGGCTTGCCCACTGGGGGTAACCGTCGAGAGCGGCTTAACAGTGTGAAGTCCCTGTTTCGCGCACCTTGGGGGAGAGCAAGAGCACAGAAAAAGTCTCTTGAACTCAGTACGCAACGTGGTGAAAGTTTTTCGAAGCCTGAGGCCGTGTCCCGACATCCTGGCCATTCCGAGATTCCACAACGGCTACTTGTTGGTTGAGTGCCGGAATCTCTTGCTCCTGCGCTCCTGCGCGTCCTTTCTCTACTGATACTCCATGAGGGCCTCCCTTTCCTCCCTTTCCTACCTTTCAATTGCTGACACAGCCTGAGGATCGCTTTTTTGTGCTCACCCCAAGCTTGTTTTAATAGAGCAGTGCCAACACCAAGTCGCCGAGCCTATCTATTCAGAGCTAGCTCTGCTTTATGCTTCACGCGCTGAGTGCAAAAATAATTCCAAAGCTCTGCACCGGTAAAACCGTGATGTTGCGAAGCTTGCGTTATTTTTTGTCATCCGGCTCACCTTATTTTGGTGCATTGGTGCACTGCGAAAGGAAATAGTAGTAAGGATCCCCTCCACAAAAGGTAAAAATTAGATGCTGGCAGGCTCGTCACATTTCTGATGAATGTTCGGTAGGTCGGCGCAAAAAGTGACGAGCCCTCATGTCTGTATTCCAAACGCAGGAGCACCACATGTATCAGCGAGAAAGACGAGCAAGCGGCGATTGCCCAAATATTGAAAATGAAGCAGCAAACTGGAATGGGCGCATGAAACACTCAGGCAGAACAGATTGGCTGATGAAGTTTGGAATGCGTAGTCATACGACTGTTCAAGGACATCGAGGAGACGAATGTGTCGGCTAGCGCCATGTCGTCGTACGGTAGAGCCACGATGAAGTTGTCGTTTGTCGAAGAACGGGAACGTTGCAACAACCTAGCCTATCAGCGTCGTCGATTAAGAACTTGTGTAGCCGGAGAGGATCGAGGCTCCACACCGGGATGTCGGTCCCATGGCCAGGCACGTGGAGATGGCTGAAGGCTACGTCACGGGAGGGACGTGTTTCGGCCTGCGCACCAACGAGGCCCCACTGTTCGCTCTCTGCGCCAGCGGCACACTGTACTCCGTCGTTTGCTTCAACCGGCAGCGTCGAGGACGGTCGTCGGGCCTACAGCACGAGGGTAGCGTTATTGCGACGTAGTCGGGAAAAGTTCCCCGAGTCCTTCACTTGCTACGTCGTTGATTGTATCACAAAATGCGTCTGTAGTAACACCAACTGCATCGCCTCGGTTCTTAGTGAAAGCGCCAATTTTTCGGGTGTACTGTCGTGAACGCATGCCAAGGGTCTTCTAGATCATAGTGATTTCTTGGAGGAACTCCCCTATGGTATTATGTTGCTTCAGAGATGCGTGTAATGTCAGCTGAGAGTTCCTGCTTAACTCACCGCATCGGAATCCGCAGTTTACCCTCCTCTGCCACCTCCCGATCTGGAAACATGGTAAAAAATGACCGCCCGTTCGTAGAGGTGTTACGGGCGCTTGCGGCAAAAGATCCGCTGGTCCTGCTTTCAGCAAAAGTTCAGCTCATGCAGTCAAAGGTTTTCCAGAACTAGTTTTAAAATAGAACCAAGAACGTACGAGCGCTTCCTTGGTTCTCGAAGTAAGTTCGAGCTGAGTGTTCCATGCAAAAATCCTTTTTTCGGAGTGCTTCATTATTGTGCCACCTGTTGAATTCCCGGACGTGCTGGACCTGCAAAAACCGCTCTTTTACGTCTTCACTAGCTAGCCCGGGGCTGCGGCAGAATGACGGGGGAAGTGCATGGCTTAGTTACCAGTGGTGGCCGTCGGGAGCTCTCCTTTCCTCTTTTTCTCCAGAAGTCCAAACACAGGTTGAAGACGCTGGTGTGGGCTGTTGGCCCGAGTACGGCTTCCTTGGTGGCCTTCAGGGAGATTAGGGTTCATGGATCCAGCACCTACCGGGTATCACTTTGTGAAGACAGGAAGAATGGTCTTGTGGATATGAACATTATTTGGAGCTAACCTGTGCTACGTACTAAACTTAAAACACAAGCGCCGTACAAGCAGCCAAAAAAGTGACAAGCATAGACGAACGTCGGCCAATTCGACGCCGCGGTGTTTCCTCTGTACGCATTTATATTCCGTGCTCCCGTAAGCAGAAACATCGATTAAGATTGAGAACACTATAGATTAAACAAGAAGTGTTTGGGAAACCAACGGCAGCACAGCGGTTTTTTTCTATCAAAATGAGATTTTTGGAGTGTTACCTGTTTGTGGCGGCCAAACACTGCCACCCGAACATGAACAAACAAGTCAAAGGCATAGTTAGGGGAAATATGGACGCCTAAGTGTTTGGGAGCCATATCACCTTCAAGTTTGTTGGCGTTGCTTCAACAAAATACCATCGCACGTTAGTAGTGACGCAAGAAATTCGCATTATGTGCACTGTTTAGTTGTGATTCTGATCTGAAAGTAATACACCAGTTAAATTATCCTTTTAAATCAGACAGGCTCCCGCATATAATCCTCAGAGAATAAACTGCTAATCCTGAGTCGCAATTTCAGAAATAAATACCAAAGACAAAAAGTGAAAATATAGTCTCAATAACAGTGCCTATGGTGCACATGAAGTGACCTGGTTTCGAGACGTATTGCTGTTTTTGGCTATGGCAAATTCAGAGCGATAACTTAGTAATGACTCATTTTAATTTGGTAAGTATTGAGGCCAATACCGTTTCATTTGTGCAAAAACATGCCCAGGATTTAGGGTCACGCGCCGCCGAAACCTGATTGCTTCCTATCCCGGCTCTTCGCTCGTCCGGGGGGCGTAACTGAATGGGGCATAAAACACACGGATGCCGTTTGATAACAAAGACAGTAAGGAGGACGAGAAAAAGTTTATACGCCTTGGGAACCTCGCACGTTTGTCATGCAAGCCTAAACTTTGGCCACAGCATGCCGCGGCTGCCATGATACGGATATCCCGGAGGCGTTTCTCCTAGCTGTCTTCGTTATCAAACGGTAGCATTGTTTTATACGCCATTCAGTTACGCCCCCCGGACGACCGAAGCGCCGGGAAAGGGCGCAGTCCAATTTCGGCGGTGCGTGTCCCTAAATCTTGGGCATGGGTACTTTATGGAACGGTATTGCAAAATAGAAATAGAAAAAATGCAGACAGCGGATCAGAGATGAGAAAAAAATATTTATTGTTTCCACGGGAGGGACCGTTTTCAGGTCGACTTCAGTGCCCCTCTGCTGACTGCTGGATTCATATGCCACGCTTTGGCCTCCTGGATTAGTGAGGGCTTAGTTCAAAGGGTCTGCGCTGCGCAGTGTTGACTGCCACTGCTTTGTGTTCGTACTTTGAAATACAATGTGTTGCCTTTTAAGAGTCTGTGGGGTATTCTCTTTGCAGAACCCTGTCATATGTGATAGGTCTGCACAATGATGGCATATAGGGCGTTGGTTACTCTGCAGTCCGGTGTGTAGAGTGATAGGAAGACAGGCGTCGGACACGTAGATGTTTTCGGTTGGAGGCATATTGCAGCGTGGCCGCGGGAGAGGGAGAGGCGGGTAGTGGGAAGCGAGATCTCTACATGCAGCAGTGATCGAGTACCAATCGGTAGGTGCAAGGAACAGTTCTCCGTACAGGAAAACTGTTGAGGAGGTTCTGCAGCGTCATTTGGTTCTCAGATATTCAGCTCTGGAGCGGCCCGTTGCCCAACCGATGGATATTTTGTTGCGTTGAGGGAACTAGCGTGCCTGCTGGAGTAGGCGTAACGTTCAGGGACAACTCGCCCGTCGGTTTATTGGTAACGGAAATCGAAAGAATTTTATGAATACTGTGATATTTGTAATAAACAAGTTACTTGCGCTTCACAAGAGAAAGACGTTTGACAATCAGTGCTGCTGATAACGTGGATTCGGGTTTAATTCCCGGCAGCGGCGGCCCCTTTTCTGATGAATGTGAAAAGCAAAAACACCCGTGTTTACGAGATTTACCCGCACCTGAAGATCCCCAGTTGGTCAAAATTAATCCGGAGCCCTCCACTACGGCGCGCCTCCAAGCCTGCGTTGCGTCCGTGCGTTAATCCTTAGCATCAATAAAATTTTGACAACCCACCTTAGCGGGGTTTAAAAAATAGTTTAATTTAGGCTAGTTCACAACATCAGAGCGCATGATGCGGGATTGAAGATGGTACGATAACAATAGATACTGGCCTGCATTTCAAAGATGACGGCTCATCTCTGAATTGCCATACTGTCACCACATTTCCTATTTTCAAATAAATAGGCATGTTATTTAGTTTGAAACGTCGCTTTCAGAGTTTAGCCACGATAATGACTAAATTTATAGCATTGCTGTTATGCAATTTGTATATAATGTCATCGATGAAAGCAGAAGACATTTTAGGCCAGTCAGTGATATCATTTTGGTAGAGTCAAGTGCAGCGGGCACACCGGTATATAGTCATAACCTTTGTAGTTTGGCGTAAAAGAAGTGGAAGGGGCAGAGAAAAAATAAAGAAATTGCTGTGGTTTAGCGGTGATTAACCTTGTTGACATTGAAAGCTTCACTACCCAGAGTAGGCCTTCTATCGAGGTGCGGTTGCGCAATGACATACAGACATGTTTCCAATGAATACACTGTTTATCAAGGAGCAGGAATATATTGGAGGCGAAACGGCCCGTTTCAAAAAATCCGGGCAGGCACCATACAATGCAACACTGAAAACCAACGCGGACTGCAACGCTTCGTATCTCGGATGGTGCAGGAGAGGGTAATGAACCTCATGGACGAAATGATAGCGGCCATACTCGCCACACTTCATTCCGGGTATGAGCAGTGAAACGCCGATCGCTGTGGCCGCGCAGTTTATTCACCGGCGGCAAATGCCGCTAGCTTAACTTAACACGAGAGCTTGTGACATTACCTGGCCGCACTAGGAAGCCTGCTTTCGCCTCCTATATATCTTTGCTCGCGCTGTTTGTTCCTCATCGCTGCGGCGGCTGCCTCCTCGTTTTCCACCGCTAGGTGGCGACGCGGGTCCCGCGGACGTCTCTGTTCCCTTCTCGCCTATCTCTCCCCGTGCGGCCTATCGGTCCCCGCCATCGGGCTGCTGCTCCGCGCAGGGCGCTTGCAGAAGGGGGTGCGCTATGTATGGCCTTAACCTCTAGACGTCAAAACTGGTCACTCCGCAAAGACTGCCCGAGGTAGCGTAGTGTAGCTGTCGATACAAAATACACGTGTTCAATGCACTACCACACTCATTCTAGAGAGCTGTCAGCAGGGTTAAATAGAGGTACACATTCCTGAGGGTAATTAGCAAAATATCAGCAACGTAGGTGTTAGGAAGTACTTTTTGTGCACCTTTGACAGCGGTACTGTATTTCATTACTGCAGAAGTTGCAAAGACGACTTCTCAGTTCAGTGAGGGGACTTCGACATGGTAAAAAGCGCACTAAAACGAGGACACATGAAAAAGGCGGTGACACGGGACGAGCGCTCGTCCCGTGTCACCGCCTTTTTCTTGTGTCCTCGTTTTAGTGCGCTTTTTACCATGTCGAAGTCCCATCACCAACTAGCCCAAATTTCTGCCCTGATCAGTGAGGGGTTTTGGAGAGACGGTAAAATATTTTGTTTGAAATGCAGAGCATTTCAGTAACTCACGATGTCACCCGCGTGGGCGTCCGTTCCCCCTACACTATCGCTACACTCTCGCTCCCCCTACACTATCGCTCCCCCTACACTATATAAAGAAATAATACTTGCCGGGGCCAGGTTTCGATCCTACGACTCTGCGGGCGGAACGCAAGGTGCACGGTACTCTACCAACTGAGCCACAAAGCCGCGACAGAACGGAAGGTTACGAACGTGCCTTATATCCTTGACTCATTCAACCGTCGGCCAGAGGTGCGCCCTCTCCCCCGCGTCCTCCTCGCCTTCTCTCCGCCCGCAACGCCCTCTCTCGCCGCGTTCGGTTCGGGCGCACAACAGGTGGGGACGTGCGCAACACGCTCTCTCGCCGCGTTAGGTTCGCGCGCAAGAACAGGTGGGGCGCTCGCATCGCGCTCTCTCGCCGCGGTCGGTTCGCGCTTAAACCACATATGTCGTTCGCGCGCGCTGCGGTCGCTAACATCTGTAGCGTGATCGTAACGTCAGCATCACGCGTTCGCGTGGTGGCGATTTCGGCGCTATAACACTCTCTCGCGAGGGGCATTGGATTGGATTCGTTCGATTGGATTGGCTTGGATTGGCTTGGATTTGGATTGGATTAAAGTGGATTGTGTTGGATTGTGTTGCGTCATAGCCGCGCCACGTTGCTTCATAGCCGCTCCACGGAATTCAGTGCGAATGATTGCAATTGTTTCTGTCACCAAGAGGCCATCGCTCTCTTATCTTGCTTCTCTATCACGGCTATAAAAATTGAACGGGTTAGAAGAATCTGAAAATTCAAACTGCCGCACAGTCGCAACGGAAAAAGCTTCCCACAAGGGACGCATGACGAGAGCAGAAAAATCGCGTCTCGTGGCGCTATTGTTCCTGAGCGCGGCTGCAGCGATAGTGCCAAGCACATCCCACTTTTTTTCGCAAGAAGCGGTAGATATTAAGAAAGAAATACTAATGGGTGGTCGGCGGAAACTCCAACAAACAGCCTACGTATGAAATAATTGCTTTCCCGTTGCTTGTCGGTAAAGTGATCCGCCAACGTTGCTGCAGGTTCACCTGTTTTTTAGCTGACATTGCAAGAAGCGGTATTTTCTTTATCTCAGGGCCAACTGCACGATTGGCTGCCTTCTGCCGGTGACCCCTTCTTTGGAAAATGGCATGCGTTTGCCGCTCTCGCTGTTGGTGAGCTAAAGAACAGTACCGCCGCAATAATCGAGTCACTTGTGCCAATTCATTCCTGTTGTGACTGTACAGTCATGACCCAATGCAACGCGAGCACGAAAATATCAACCAAAACACCCAAATAGCGAGATTTCTTGGAACGCAAGTGAAAATAGCACTCGGCTTAGTAACAAAAACAAAGCTCGAACTGCTTCTTTTGAAATATACCAAAATCGAGGGGTTAAGTTATCTGCACTATGTTTTTTTATTTTAGGTGTTGTGGGTCATATTTTCGTGTCCCCATTATATTTGTGTATGGCTGTACCTTCTTATACAGTCATGTTACCTTTATGCCTAAGAGACCTGTGGATGTAGAAATCAAGGTGGTCTTCTGGGCAAGCTGGTATTGAATGGATGCCATATGTCACGCTTAAAATAAAGAAAGGACGTGGGAGGACAACAGGAATGAGCTCTGGTCCTTGTTCTGCTCCCTCGTCCTTTAAGTAATTGGTTGCGCTTTACTCGTCTACGATGTGGGAATAAACCCCACGACACATCTGGGGGTTTTGTGAGTACGCTTCTGATAATAGTAAATAAAACACAAGCGTTTGCATAGTGCTACTACTACTACCTGTCGCTTCCCGTTGCCTTTCGG
Organism: Haemaphysalis longicornis; assembly: GCF_048455015.1. NCBI lineage: Eukaryota > Metazoa > Arthropoda > Arachnida > Ixodida > Ixodidae > Haemaphysalis > Haemaphysalis longicornis. Next base: position 189,479,652 of record NW_027526361.1, read on the forward strand.
GCACAGTAATAGTTCACAACCAATGACTGTCATTCCACGGTTAATGGTGTCATTGGAATAAGACCTATTTGCTTGAGGCAAAGAACATTTTGCGTCGCCTTAACAGTACTACTGTGTAGGTGAAGTTTCGTTTATCTCAGTTTGAAAGACGGAGATTGTACTGACATTTGGGAAAGTGAACTAGCCTTCTGCGATCTAGAAGTGCTGCAAGCAGAAATTCAATGATGTTAAGGTTGTGTGTGTTGTCTGTTTCGTATTTTCATGAATTTTTTTTTGTTTTGAAACTGATGAACTTTCGCTAATATTCGCTCTCTGACCTAGTCGTGCGTTTGTTGTTACAAAATGTTCTAACAATTTTTCCAGATGAACTCATACTAACTCAGTCAGTTTGCTGTTCCTTTATTATTGGGCGGCCTCTCAAAATTATTTGATAATTAATATATTTTGAGGACTTGGGTGTGGGAAGAAAATTTTGTTACCTGAGTCATGCTTCCTTGCAAAGTTATTTAAAACCGTTTGAAAGCTGGCCTTACCTACAGTGCTAAGTTGTGTTAGCCGTCAGACAACGCCGTCCTTCTTGAGTCAAACGTGCGTGCGAACAGTTTTGTTTTCGTTCTATTGACGTTGGTTTTGACAAAACACTCATTGCATCATGGCTAAGGATAAATGACATACTACCACCTGGATTTTTTTTATTTTGTTGCAGCACAAATATGAATTCGGTCACTATGATTTGGACCTCGGTGTAGGAAGCTACTACCAATTTCATGCAGACTGGAATGATCGACCGTAAGCACTGCCTTGACAAGTACCTTCTAATACTAGTTTACGCCATAGCGATTATTGCTACCTTGGTTCCTTAAAAACAAAATACGCAATTGGAACAGTGTAATACCATCTGAGATGATCGGGCATCAAACTTTGTTAAAAACGCAGAACGTATACCTGTTTAGGGTGTAAGCAAAGGCACAGGTGCCATAATTTCGGTTTGCAAACCTGCGTAGGCTGAAAGTGTGTGAAAATAAATAAAATCGCCATCGCACAACACGAAAGTCGAACGAAAACAAACAGATTTTTCTCTGTCCAATCAGGAGCGAACAAGTTTTCTTTCGCTTTATTTTTTCTGGAAGCTGATAACACCGGCTACAATAACAAACCATCAAAATTCCACGTACCAAAAATTTAATAGTATATTTTAATACTATATTTTGCATGGCTAGGGAAGCTCGCTCGAATGCCCTCTTCTCAGCGCAAATGTCCGCGTTATATTAGTTCCTGAGCACATTGGTGAATCTGCTATATTTTAGCCTTCCCTTAACTGAAAGAAATTTTTAACTCAATGTCCTCAGTGGGGCTGTTTTTTTTACTATTTTTCTCCAATACACATAATGCCCTTTCCTTTTCCTTACGCCACATGCCACCGAACGTAGGCCGATATGTGTGCGTTTTCCTCTTTAATGAAGAATATTTCTCTCACTTCTTTTACTGGCGCTTTGTTTTAAAGTTTTTAGTCTTGTTTGGGCTACTTAAACCCAGAAAGTTTGGTCTGTCTGTGTGTCTGTCCGTCTGTCTGTCTGTCACTCGATTCAGCCACCCGGCCAAAGTAAAACAATGCCTGCGCAAAAGTCTTATATAGTCACAGCTAATCTACCCATCTAAGGCCGGTGTAATGTTCATACTTGTCAACATTGTTGAATCAGAACAAGACATTACGCAAATATAAAACAATAGATTAATACAGATGTGATATTTGCAGTGTTCCTTTATAAAAAATCCTACATGCTTGAATTTTCCGAAAAAAAATACTTAATCAACTGCAGAAAAAAATTCACTCCGCCGTCACCTGCTGTCGCCCGCGCCGCTATAGCTTCTGGCGGCATTTTAAGAAATCAACCCGCAACAGGTACTAAAGGTTCTACGTTCTTCTTGCAACGCACGTGGAGTATGGAAACCCGGTTCTAAACACGTTGGAGTAGGGCGCCTCGGTTCACGCGCGTCTTCGCCGTACGGAAGCGTTGGCATCGAGACACCCGTCCTGGAGCAGTGGAACGCGGTAAATTTAAAATGATTTAAGCAAACCTTTGGCGTCTTTACCTTGGGAGGAGCGCGACGCAAGAGGAACAAAATGAGAGGCGAGCGGGAAGGCCAAGGGAGGCATTTACTTGGCAAAAGTCGATAAAGACTATCATCTTTTGTCGACATTTGCAACGAAAGCAGCAGATACGCGGCCATGTTTTGTACTTGCGAATTCTTCGCATGACACGTCCTCCCACTTAAGGATTTTTCAGTTGAAAAATATCTTTTCACGGTCCACTACACCATGCACACCGTCCTTGAGGTGAATAGTCGCAGAACATCTAATACTCAAAACTGCACTTGAAACGTCCCCATGGCAAAACACAAGCCACAAAAACCTTCTCACCCTGCATAATCAGTCAAGGCACAGACTTCATTATGTTTAAACACGAAAAAATGCGGTATCCACAGACCAGAAGTCATCCTAAGAGGCAAGCTAGCAGGAAGTTTGTGCCTTTTACGGCAATGAAAGCGGTGCCATCCCCTGCTGTCTCTATATATGCGGGTTGCACGGCTCCAAATATTTTTAATATCGCAAGCTATCACCGTGGGAGGGAGCTCATGGTAGCTCTCTGAGAAAGATTCACAGAACCTTTTCTGCCTACCAGTGGCCTTCTTTTGTGAACTGTTGGGCTTGGGCTTTGCCCTTTTTGTGTATCTTTTTCTTTGTTGTTGGATGTCACCCCTTTGGCCGATTGAAGTAACCACTTAGCTTACGCGGAGGGTGCTGACTATTCGACACTTTCTGAGGACTCTGGGTAAAAATACGGGGTTGTAGGAGCCCGGTACCTCGGACTGGGACACTTTTTTGTACTGAGCTGTGGTCCTCAGGCACGATGTCATGCACATTCACTTTACGGTCATCACTACTAGGAGGTTCAAAGAACTCAAGGACAATCAAAGAAGATATCTCCATCTGGGTTTAATATGGGGTTTCTCCATCGCCCTCTGATTGAAGTAGGTGCTGAAGTAAAGTTAGCCGGAGCCGCAAGAGCAAAGTTTCTTTTTCAATTTTTTTCACGTGCTCGTACGTGTACCTCACGTTCCTTCTCTGTTGCGGCGCGCGCCTTGTCCATTTTGGCAAACTTTTTCAGTGATTCTAGCTCTAATGCTTTCTCTTCCTGTCAGTATATGTGCACCTCCAACACCCACTGTTCGAAGTCGTCACCACTTAGTCCTAAGGGGTTCCCTAATTAAAAAAGTTCTGCCGGGTTCATGTCGAGTTTAAGGGCATACTCAACCAAGTAGTCTCGTCCTGTCGCGGACGCCAATTATTGTAAGCATCGGGGACAAGTTTAAATAGAAGAATAATATTTGGAAACAAGACTACTTTATCAAACCCGAACCCCACATCAACTACACACAAGAAAGTAAAGAAACCCAGGAACACTGGAGAGTGAAAGAACAGAAGGCGATTGCGATAACACAGTGAAGAAAATGCTAAAGAGTTCAAGCAAACTGGAAATAGTCAAAGTTAATGAATTAAGGGAAAAAGCACAGTTTGAATATGCGGGAAAGAGTTCAAGTTGGTTAACGACAATATCACGGTAGGTGTTCGCGGCGGGAACGGGGTTGTCCTACCTCACGTCCCAGAAGCGCAGTCGTGGTGTTGCAAAGTCTAGATGATGTCGTGGCCATGTGTGGTCGAGGGCGCTCTCAGCTGCCGTTGCAGAGAGGCCAACGTAGCTGTCGTGGGGCGTCGTTGTCTTTCACTGACACACGGCGAGACGACTTCCTTGCGGAAGAGAAGTCCTGGAGGCTGAAGAGGACCACTTGGGGCACGGCATGGGTCCAGTCGCCCAACCGCCGCGCATTGCGGCTTCGCTCCACACTTTGGAGCCTCTGTTCTCCCTGGGTGTTCTCAGGATCGTTTACCAGCCACCGGCCGCTGTCGCTCGAAGCTTCTCATTGGTCGGTTGCCGGTGCGAGCTCGTGCCGTGATTGCGAGCACTCGGCGCGCTATCAGTATCAGTGAACTTGGCGGAGCATCTCGCGCGTGTCATCTTCTTCGTAGTTTTAGATGCAATGCATCTCTTACTCGGGGCTATGACCAGCGTCCGTCCTCCGTTGTCCGCACCTTTCCCCCTACATTATAAAAAAAAAGAAATGGTTAGCGGCGCCCAGTTTCGATCCCACGACTTTCTGGCCGCAGCGGGAGATACGCGGTGCTCTTCCCACTACGCTACAAATCCTGGACCGGAGCAAGTGCTACGAACGTGCCTTATATCCTTGACTCATTCAAACTACGTCAAGAAGCTACAGCTACAACAAAGGCACGCGAAGCTCAACGTCAACGAAAACAACGGACTGACAACTTTAGAGGAGGATGTTGAATTTCCCGTGGGAAAGCTTTGGCGGGAAGCGCCACGCGCCTTGCAGCTCAACCAGCCCCGTCCGCAGCCCCTCTGATAATGATTGTGGCAGGATGCCCCTAGAGATTGGCCAACCAAAGAATCCATCACGAGATAGCCTCGCGTTCAACCACCGTCGTCATCTTCCCGTAAGGGAACCGACGAAGAAGAAGCAGGAGAAGACAAAAATATTTCCAACCGGTCTAAATTATCTTTCCTAAGCGTCTCGTGATTACATAAGAATTCCATTCATTTTAACCATCCTGTGTTGATTGGCCCATCTCCTGATTGGGTATGTGCCATATTAAAGGCTCAACAACAACAACAAAAAAGCTGCGAAGAGAAGGGCGTGTACATTGCTCTCAGCCGGTGCACTAATGTCAACAACCTTTACTTCACCAACGCTGGTGGAGACTACCGATTCTACCACTGAGACGACATCATGGACAAGAACATGATGGACGAGTTTCGGCGCCTCAAGAACCCACCGCCTACTTACCGCAACGCAACAATACTTGCGTACCTTTGCCACCGGTGTGGACCCGGACGCTGAATTCCCTCTGGCGCTAGTTAACACCAGATCACTCAACATAACGGCAACACATTAGAACCACACGGAACCGCCACGATGCTTCGCATCCTCATAAGGGTTCCCCACGGGAAGATGGTGTAATTGTTATTTCCTTCGTTTTCTTTTAACGGCACTTCTTTTTTGTCCTCGCGAATTCTTTTTTGTCCTCGCGAACATGTCCTTTATCACGGGCTGTTTGAAGAGGTTCAGCAAGCGTAAGAGCCATTATTCGGTACCCGTTTCTGGCCTGAACATTTGATAGGAGCAGAAGCGCTGGCTTTGAGTCTAAGCTGACAGCCCACTTAGCTCTTTGCTTCCTTGTGGCAATAAACTTGACACCCTCTACCATTTCAGAGAGTTCTGCAGTTGTCGAGGATATTCTGTGTGACAATCGGATTATCTGCTCCACACCTAATGCACGCACTGCAAACGCGCAAGCGTACCTACGTTTATTGCAAGATTTATCCGTGTACACATGTTGCTTGTCCGCGTGCGCGTTATACATATGCATTAGCCCTAATTAGACCAACGCCGGGAACGGAACATTGGCTTTCTTGTCGGTGCCTGGTATTCCAGCAGTTATGTTAGGCCGTGGAAGGAGTCAGGGAGGACTAGGATCAGCCCACCGTGTGAATCCAGGAAGCAGTGCCTCGTAGTCTTGCAGCATTGCAGAGGCCCTGGAACCAGCTCACTTCAATATTGCATCTACTAGTGGGTGGTAAGCATGTTGCGAGATTATTCTGAACAGGTGCCGATTTATTTGTTTTAGCTGCAGGACCACAATAGGAAACTCGCGTGCTTCTGCCAGCAAAATGGGGCTTTACGTGGCTTTAGAGACCCCCAAGCACTCACGAAGACTTCGAGGAAACGATGGTTTGTCACAAGTGCCAGGGGTCTTCCGTCCAGGCGTATATTAAATCTCCTCAATTGTTTTACAGTAAAAGGAAGGACTGGTTATTTTCCGGCCGACGAGTTCAATCCCCGCTGTGTCAGAAACATCGAAACTTCATTAATTCCGCGTTTCAATTTGACTTGAATGACTTCCAATGAGGGCCCGGACATCCAAAACCTTATGGCGTCGGCGCAAATGGAATAGTGAATGCCATGTCGGGGCGTGTTATTAACTGCACCATTTTTGCATTGAAAAGAGTGGGACTTGGAACGCTGCCTTGAGGAGCCCCTTGGGTCGCTACATATACCGATGTTTTCGCATTCTTCGTCGTGACAAAAATACGCCTTCCCTCAAGAATTTCGGATATAAAGTGGAGCGTCCTCCCATGTAGTCCTAATAGCGGCATTCGTTCTAAAACGTGGAAGTGGCTATCCATACCATAAAAACGCAATACGTCTACGAATTTTGCTACCGTAATGTTGACTTTGGACTTTTTTGTGTTCAATAAAGGTCCCCAAATCTATGATGCTGTTCATGTTACACCGTCCTTTGCGGAAGCCGGATATTCTTCCTGATACCACATGTCGAATTTCGAACCAATACATCAATCGTTCATTGATCAATTTCTTCATGACTGGATATACAATTTCTGAGGCTGACAGCCCTCAATGAGTGTAATGCCAAGGGGCTTTTCCCGGGTTTCAGTAGAGCAACCGCTTTTGCAAGCTTCCATGATATTGGCACCCGTCCACTTTTCCAAATTCTTCGTACTCATTGCCTTTTGTCATAAGCCATGGCAGTATGGGGCAAGCCCACCTATGTCTCCCGCGACAGTATTACAGTGTTCACTGTAACGTTCGGATGTTGCGAAAGAGTTTTTTTTGTTGTGTGCGCCCCCACCACGAGCGCAATTTTACGGCTTAATCCGTGATTTCGCTACCATACGTACCCTTATGTGGGCCCTAAGACACCAATGCTGTTGTATGAATAAATACTGGTCAGCCTAAATTGAACTCTGGACACAAAGACGACATACGAAGTACAAGCGCTGACCCAACCGAATTTTTCTTACGCCTTGCCTTGTATATTAATACACCCCTGTAGCCACATGGTCCAGGTGCAACAGTCCGCAGAAATAGTTTTTCATCTTCGATTAGCGCAAACGAGGCAGTGCTGACGCAATCCTCGACGTTCTCTTCAGTTTTCATTCGTCGATGACTTCGCGCGCAAGCCTGTCACTGTTATTATGCATGATAATGACGCCATAGAAGACCACTTCGCACTTGGCACAATCTCGAAGGTGCATGGCGAAGTGTACTGACGAACGTTCTTTGTAGAGGCCTTGTGCTCTCGAACTCGGTAGTTGACCCAACGGCCGGTATGGCCAATGTAGCTTTTTCCGCGCAATAAGGGTAGCTTGTTGCGCAATTACTACGCAGTCCTGCGGCATGTCCTGCCACAGGCCGTTGCGAGTTCAGCGTCCCCCGTGGCTTTGGAAGGCACCATGTGCATTCGGATGCCTTGGTGGCGCCGGTCACCTACCGGTGAAATAGGTACAAGCGATTCCCCCGCCCGGCGCTCGGCCCTTGTGTGGGACTCAACGCCTGGGAAGTTCACCCGTATCGCACGGAAGTCGCCTATATGAAAAGAGCGACTGAAAAAACGTAGGAACTTTTTTCGTCTTTGGTATATCTTTGTCATGGGTTAAATTTAGGATGACCAGTATTTAAGCAAATATGATTCACCTAGCTCAGATTCTGCTTACCCCCCGCGGTGGCTCAGTGGCTAAGGCGTTGCGCTGCTGAGCACGAGGTCGCTGGTTCGATTCCTGGCTGCGGCGGCGTTTTTTCTGATGGAGGCGAAAAGCAAAAACGCCCGTGTGTATAAGATTTTGCCACAGGTTATAGATCCCGAGGTGGTCAAAATTATTCCGGAGCCCTCCACAACGGCGCGCCTCATCGCCTGCTTTGCGTCGGCGCGTTAAACCCTACAATCAATCAATCAATTAATTAATCAATCAATCAGATTCTGCTTACTATAGTATATGAGTCTCAACATCATAGGTTCCCGGTGAAAGGACCCATAAAAGCGCAGATGTGAAATAAAAACAACACAGTACAGCATCAACGTCTGTGTCTTCTAAATTTGCAGCGGCTTGCAGCGATTACAAATTTTGCCTGGCGAATCAACCGACCTGTTGATGCTTGAGAAGGTTAAAGTGTTGCCAGTTAGATCCGCGCGTGCTGCGTAGTAGCATGCAAGTATTTATTTGTGAAAACCATGTTTTCAAGTAAGTAAGATTTCAAAGAAAACTAAAACACTTTAGATGCAGAATGACGGAAGCAACGGGGGTCACGGCGCAAAAAATTACGAATTCATGATATTTGAGAGGGCAACAATATGCGCATCTGGCTTTTCCCTGACTTCAAGGTGCCAAGGCGAATACAGGGCGCTAGGCATGCGAACGTCCCACCGCACTTAGCGTTGCTCACAAGCTGGTTCTAGACAACGGGCGTTTTGCCTCACATCTAGCCAGTCACTCAAGCTGTTTTGGCTCGCATGAAGGCGAGAACACTTCCTACCTCCCGCTGCGATAACACGGAACGCAACTACGACATTGTTTTCGTAAATATAACATTGTGCAATAATAATAGCTACGCCATCACCACACAACTGCAGTCGCTTTTTGATCGAGCATAGAGATTCCTCAGACATTTTGAACATCGGTGTAAATCTTCCCACTCTTTTTTTTTTTTATTTACGCAAGTACGCCCTTTGGCATAAACTAGATGTAGTCCAGCAGTCCCGTCTCCACAATGAAGTCGAGGAGGGGCCGGTATTGGGGACCGTGCGTCCAGCGGCGAAGGTCAGGTGGTCGTCCTGGGTGGTACCCAAGGGCCCTCATGTGACGAACTCGTGCTGCCTGGAGGCCCGAGCATGAACCAAGGAGGTGGTCCAGGGTCGCTTCAGTGGCAGGGGTTTTACAGAAGGGGCATGTTTCTGGGGGAACTTGCGTCCTCCATGAGGCCTTTATCGCCGGGGTCAAAGCTGCGCCCACGCGGATTCTCCGAAGCGCCACCTCCTCGCGGCGGGTTAAACCGCCAGGAAGGTCCGACCCACGCGGGGGAAGAAGGGCACGCGTGGAGCGCCGGAGAGACTCCTTGTGAATGATGAGGGTGTCACTCTGCGACAACTGGAGCAGGGGTAGCGGCCCAGTTACCCTCTGGGGATGGCAGGCCGCGTCAGCGTCAGTGTGGGCAGGTGTTGAACGTCTATTCCACAGAACTCGCACGGGACACGGAAAAGAGTTCACAATGCGATGCACATCGCAGGTCAAGTCGAGCGACTTGGCGACGCGTCGGAGTTCCCGGACTGCCTGTGTGGAGTCTGTGTACAGGTGAAGGCACGACGGCGGGTTTATGCGTAATCGAGGCTCTAATGAGGATAACCCATCCCGGATGGCCAGAAGTTCTGCCATGATTGAGGGAAGAGGTGCCTCGGTGAGGTATGAGCAGGTCTGCTGCAGTTCTGGATGAGTGGGGCACACAAGGCTAGTGTGTAGGAGATTTGGGGCCATGCCTGCGTCGACGTACACTTGCATTGCCTCGGCTGTGCCATCCGACTCCGAGGGAAAAGGGTTGGGCTGCAGGGACTGATTATGAAAACGGCGTATCCGGGTCAGTGGCCGGTTGTCTGTGGATTGGCTTCGGCTCCAAGGGGGAAGGTCAGGTGATTTTCGTAATATAACAGGTGACTTGGAATCGAAGTAGTGGGCCAATGCCGCTGCAACGGGAATTGTTTGAATTTTCAGGTGACGTGCCCTCCTCCGCTGTTCAACAAGCTCGTCGAGGGTGTTCAGCTGGGCCTCCGCTTGTAGCGTCGGAATTGGGGTCATACGAGGCAGGCCTGTGATAACTCGCATAGCCTCTCGGTTTACACTTTCCAGTAGGTCCCAGTCCCTTCGTGTGAGATGCTGAAACTGAGCTTGGTATATCAGCCGGGGTTGCAAGACAGATCGAACTAGGATACGTGCCATGCGACTACAGGCACCGCCGGTCTTTTGTGAGATCCGTCGGAAGAGATGAAGCGTCTTGGAGGCTTTGCCGCGCACGCAGCGGATCCATGGAGCAGCGGACCCAGAGGCGTCTATTTCTACTCCAAGCACTCGCATTGACGATGCGGGATTGAGGGCACGGCCGTTTAAGGCCAAGGAGAGGGGCGTCTGGGAAAGGCGACGTCGGCCCCACCTATTTGTGATCGACATAAAGGTCGTCTTTGCAGCCGAAAGTGTCAATCCAATCTTGGCACACCAATGCGCCGTTTTGTCTAGGGCCGCCTGGAGGCCTGCTTGCTGTCTGTTCAAATCTGCATGTACTGACCAGACTGTAATGTCGTCGGCGTAGATTAGAAAGAAAATGTCCGGAATGGTAGCTAACTGCCACGCGAGGGGAAGGAGTGCCACATTAAACAACACTGGTGCCAACACAGAGCCCTGGGGTACTCCCCGCTCTGAGGTGAAATGCCCTACACTTTCCTTGCCGATTCGTATAGAAAAGGTACGACTGTTGAGGAAAGACCGCACCAAGTTGCAGACCATGACTGGAACTTTCAGCTGACGTAAGATGGTAAGGATCGCTGAGTGACTGACATGGTCATAAGCCTTTAGGACGTCCATGGTTAGGAGCGTTCGTATGCTGCGAGCTCTGCCACCCAAAAGTACCATGTTCGAAAGATGTTCCAGGCCATCTTCTGTACCGAGGTGTTGGCGGAAGCCTATCTGAGCTGGATGATACCACAGGTAGCGCTCAAGCCACCAGGACAGGCGAGTAGCGAGCATACGCTCCAGCAGCTTGCAGATAGTGCATGTCAATGCAATCGGCCTAAGGTTACTCATGCGGTCCACTGGCTTGCCTGGTTTTGGTATCGGAACCACTTCCGCATGTTTCCAGGAAGCTGGGAGCTCCCCTGAGGCCCAGATGGCGTTGAGTGAGTCAAGCATCCACTGAAGAGCTGGGCCATCAGCGTTCTTGAACACTTCATAGGTGATACCATCTGGTCCCGGAGCTGTGCGCAACTTGGCCTGGTCGATGGCGGCCACAAATTCCGCCATTGTAAAGGGCCCTTGTATGCCATCAATGTCCACCTGAGTTGGGCACGCACCTGCTTCAGGAGGGAGGTAAAGTTGGCCGATAAATTGTGGTGGAGCCTGGTCGAACGCCGGGAAGAATGCTTTGGCTAACTCTGGGGCAAATTGTTTTGGCGTTTTCCCAGAGGCAAGACACGCACTAGTGGCAGGGTCCGGTGGTCGTGCACCAGCTTCCATGCTGCGGAATGTCCGCCAGATGGAAGATGTCGTTGAGGACGGTCCAATGGACGCACACCAATCTAACCACCTTTGTCTAGAAAGGCGCTTCTCGTGGCGGCGGGCAGCGGCTGTGGCACGATTTAAAGAAGCTCGCAATTCTGGAGATCCTGGATACCGGTTCACAGCCCGTTCAGCACGACGACGAGCTGCCCATAATCGAAGGAGATGCAGGTCAGGAACTGGCCTAGACTCGTCCACCCAAGCTGTCCGCGTTGCGTCCTTAAGGGCGGCGCTTAAAATAGGCACTGCATCGCATAGGGTTCCAGGTAGGGAGCTGTCTAACACCCTCCTAAACAAGTCCCAGTCAGTCACACGACAGCGGCGCCGTAGGCATCGTTGGGACCCTGGAGCTAAACCAAGACGTAAGGGATAGTGGTCACTGCCCCAACAGTCCGGCTCACGGTCACATGAGACCGGAGTTACGCCTGTCCACCAGGAAAGGTCCGGGGCATAGGGGGCCGCGCGAGGATGATCCCAGCGACGTGTCGATATGTGCGGAGCATTGAGTAGCACAAACTGCTGGCTTGTAAATGTATCTAAGACTGCCACACCACGCGCACTGGACGAAGGGTAACTGACGAAGGGTAAAGTCCCCACCGACTAGCACAGGTCGTCCGGGGTACGTGCGGCGAAGGTGAGCAAGCCAGCCCATTCGCAGTCGGGGTGCACTGCCACTGTACGGACGCACGTAGCACGACACCAGGATCACGTCTGTGCGGGGTAGGCGAACCAATACAGCAACCACTTCCTGCCACGCACTGCACCAAGACACCAACGGCACTTGAGTCTGGGGGTAACAGGTGGCTACGTACACAGCCACTTTACCAGGTGGACCAGATGCATTGCTGCAACGGCGGTCCGGAATGGTAGGTGAAGAGTACGCAGTGAATCCCTTAATGCGTGGCATTGAGTTTGTTTCCTGCAAGAGCAGAGCCCACGCTTGAAGTGTGCCCATGCGGAGACGAGACTGCAGCTCCCCTACCTTGGTCGCGAGACCTCTGCAGTTCCACTGGAGTACACACTTGTGTCGTAGCGGGCTTGGGGAAGCATTCGCACCTTGAGGGGCCACTGAAGCCATCATGGACGTAGGTGCGCCACGAGAACCGTCGCCAGATGTTGCAGTTGCTCTGCTACGAAAGTGAGAAGTTCTGTGGCCGTAAGGTTAGAAGAATCAGGATGTAATTCCCGAAGCGGCGCTGAAGTGGCAGGTGGAGGAGCAGGTGCATCGTGGTGCTGTCCCCGTTGCGCAAAGGTCGCGCGACGTTGCACTGATGTGGCAGTTGTTGAAACAGGTGTTTCCTGGTGCTTCGCCCGTTGCGCTAAGGTTGCACGACGTTGCCGGATACGCTTCATTTCTGCTTCTAGCTCCGCCAAACGGTGGTCCAAAGCAGCCACGCTATCCGCGCAATCCGTATATGAAGGCAATGGTTCCTTGCGGGTATTGCCTGGTGGTTGACGTCGCCGCTTCACCGCAGTAGCGTAGGTGTGGTCGCCGAGCGGTTGGCTCCCATTTGGCTCCGTAGATTCGTCACATTCCTGTTCCTCTGCTAATACTTCATACCTGTTCGACAGTGCTAACATATTGCCAGTGTCTGCCGCAGCTTTGTTTTGGCGCGTTTGTCGACGGTTTTCCCGCAGTTTCTCTGTTGCGCGGCACTTTGTTGGGCACTTCGCAGACGTTATGTCGTGGTCATTGCTGCGACACAATGAGCAGCGATATTCCGGCGTTGTCGGGGCTTCCATGTCGGCGTCCTTTGGAGGAGTCGGACAAGAGGCCTTCATATGTCCAGGACGTAAACACTGGTAGCAGAATATCGCGGACGGCCGGTACGGGCGAACTCGAAGGATACACCCAAAGTAGTAAAGGCAGGAAGGTGGTTCCGAAGGCCCACTTAAGGTGACGAGGCATGTACGGCTGCGCCCTAGGTATCGCGCCGACACCACCTTATGAGTTGGACAGGTGAGGTCCGCACTTAGAGTCGCTTGATCCTGCCCGACATCTACTCCACTCACGACGTACCTTTTGAGGTCGGTTCCGGAGGTGAGGTAGGCTTGGACTGGCAGGGTAAATGTTTCTGTGACCGGTATCGATTGGAGGGTCTGCAGTTTGGCGGTGGCTTCCAGGGTAGGCACCCACACAGAGATCGTGTTGGTGGGGCGGTGGTAAGTGTAGCCACTAAACCATGTGGTGCCGAGACAACCATCAAGAGTGCGTTGCATGACTTGATTGGGCAGTTTTGACATGTCGTAGGCGCAGCGTGGCTTGACAACCACCTTGTACGACCCTGCAGATGTCGATGTCAGGAGACCAGTTGATGGGAGAGTCGGACATTGGCGCTTGGCGCTGCAACCTTGGGATGTCAGGTCAGATGCTGGTACCGAAGGGCGTTGCATCGCCCTCTTGGGAGGCGGCGTAGTAGCAGGAACCGTAGGCGTACCTCGTAGCTGGCCGGAATTCAACGAGACACAATCCATTGCTGTCGAGGACTCCGGGGCCACGCCCGGCGTCGATGAGTCATGGTCCATAGGCGAGCCGTGTTCCGCCGGTGGAGGAGTCAACAAGGGCGGCGCAAGCCCGCGTGCGCCCGCCCGCGTTCCAGAGCAGCCAGCTCGAGAACTGGTAGCACGTGCAGCAGCGGCAGACATCGGGCGGCGTTCGCGGATCTTGAAGCGGCGAGTTAGGCCTAGCCGCCGAGCGACCGGCAAGGCATTCGTTGCAGAAGGCGGTGGGCGCCGAAGCGCCCTCCGAGGTACCGGTTTCGAAGCCAGGAGCACTCAGAACGTTGATGGTGTCCGTTCTCGTGCACCAGGAGTTGTATGGGCGCAGGAAAGTCGATGCAAAAGGGAGCAGCACAGAGACACGTCCACACGCTCACAGCGCTCACAGCGCCCCATCTTCCCACTCACTACTGCACTGCTGGTGGTATTGAAAGGAAAAGTTTAGCGGGCATATTTTTCGCCTAGCAACACTGGAAACGGCCAAGTCGGTGGCTACCTTGCCAGCGCATGCGCTTTGCGCCCGCATCTTGAAGAAAAAGAAACCAGCGTACATCGTCTGCTGTGTTCAAGCAGACGATGCAACTCAAGCAAACAACTCAAGTCTGACGTTAAAGTGCGGCGGCTGCAATCAGCTGATCGGCAGCGGCTACTTCATAAGCGTCTGGCGATAGGTAGATCGTACTGTGCTGCACTCAAGAGCACTTGGCATTCAGTGGGAAAGAGTTTTGAAAAGGTGCAGTTCCTGCTGTGAAACGCACAACTGCGCTCACGTTGCAACCTTTGTGCCAAGACCGACTCGCACTTGCTGGTAGCGTGCGGGGAGGCTGGCGTTGAATTGCAGATAACTCTGCCACACCCACAAGCGGAATCATGACTTTTCGTGTAACCAAACGCTATCGCGGTACAACTGACTAGTGAATCACTCGTACACGCCTTGCACGGAAGCACAACTTCACGTCGCGGCCCGCGACCTGCCTGGCCGCCCTGAAGGCATGGAGGAAAAGAGGGGTGTCTGATCTGGGGAGCGTGCGCACTACGTCGCCTCGGCAACAGACGCTTGGCCACAGATATGGCGGCGCTCTCGCATGGTTGCCTGCTTGCATTCCACGCCATTCAACACCGATCATAACTTAAATATATATCTACTGTTCCAAAAGCAAATAGCAAGCTCATTAGGAAAAGGATTAAACAGACTCTTGTATAAATTTTGCTCGTTGTTTTTATCGGACGTCGCTGACAATTTTATGGGAATAATCTTTCCTGACGCGTAAGCAATACTCCGCAGTGTCTAGAGTCCCGTCCGATGGCGCTCTAGCGCAGCCCCCAAGGCATGGCTAGTGTGCTGTCGGACGACATTCGAGTATTTAGGAGTAGGCTAGCACCACCGAAAGCGTCTGTCGGTGTGGTGTAAATGTTCCATCTTAGCTTGTTGATGCCAAGGTCGGTGGTTCAAGACCGCCTGTTGCCTCTATTAGTTATGTCATTTTATGATAGTTTAGATTACGCTACGTTGCTTTGCGTTCGGTAGAGCAATCTAGTGCCAGGCGGAGATTTTTAGTTTTACAAAACGAAGGCGGACACCGATAAAGTGCTTATAGTACCGTCGGGCTGCTCTGTAGACACAACCTTTACACTCAGCACTCGTTACTCAGTAAAACGTGAGCGATTGCTCTTGAGGATGGCTACGCTTAAAAGATAAGAAAGAAGAGGACATCGGTGCTTGTGTGGCTTAAAATGTTATACCTGCTGGAGAGGCGCATCCTTCGATTCTGCATTAGCCTCCCCCGGTTAGTCTCGAAGCGGGTTTTGTACTTGGAGTCACGCATTCCTCAACTCACGGTCCCATTTCTCTTGCTGACAGTTCGAACTTACCTCCGCATGTACGAAGTCCCATTTGGAGCGGCTAAACCTGTATTTATTTGTGATCCGAGTTTATTTTGTACCTATGCGTAGCGCAAACGTATTTACCTCCAAGTGCAATTCGGTCAAACATGCCTTGATTGCATTTCGGTTAAATTATATAAAGTCATCCCAGTATCTACTATTGAGCGAGAAACTAAGTGTTTCTTTCAAAACCCTTTTCCTTCGGCTGCAACGCTTCTCCGACGCTATTTATCAATCGTTTTGTTAAATGAATATCTATCCAAGTATCCAGCCTCTTCTGTGATATACACTGATGCATCTCAAAAGTGCGAGAAAGCAGGAATAGGTATTTTTTTCAGAATCTCTAGATTGGAGTTATTCGCTACGATTCCCGGAATATCCACCCATTTTTATGGCGGAAGGTTTAGCAATTGTTCTCGCTCTATCCAAAGGACAACCACATGTATCAGAAGTCATTATACTTTTCGATTCGATGTCAGTATATCGGCATCAACTTCCTCTTCCGACTGTTCTTTGTACCGCACATTACTGTTTTTTGTTTCAAGGCACGTGAAGCAGGTACGCTTGGCTTGGGTCTCTGGCCATACGGACATCATGGGGAACGAGCTAGCGGATCATTTAGCTAATGTCGCTGTTACAGCTCCCATTCAATTTGGCATTCCTAATCAGGCCCTTCTTGCATCTTCGAGATTACGACGTTATTCTCATTTAGACGCTACTCGCTCAGATGCACTCCTATCGTTTCAAGAGTATTAACATTTAAATTTCGGGTGGAATGATCATTTTTGTAGTTCTCGGCAATGCGAAGTGACCTTCACCGGGATGCGCCGCAGGATTCCATGACTAAACTTCTATCTGTTTAGGACAGGGCTTTCACCTCGAGCTATGTGTTCGGTGCCAAGTCCCGGAAACAATCGAACATTTTTTCTCTCCTGTTGCCGCTTCTCTGCAGCAAGACAGCTACTTTTTAGGACCAAACTGAGCGTTTGGGATTTCCTTTATTGATTCCACTATCTATTTGCGCAATAAATGTTCGGTATGCAAAAATGGATATACGTAATTATAGTCAAGGTTTTCTTCAGGTCGCTTTGATTCCTGAGGGGTACGAGTAATGGGTAATTCGGGAATTTAATCGTAACGAAGTTTCATTTTACGGTCTCGCTCTTCCCGGTAATAAATTAGTGTTGTGAGGTCCTTGCGAATTTCAGCAATATATTTAGCCCTGGCCAATCCCCACTTGTGGGTAGGTGCCAAAAGCTTTGAGGGTACCATCTTCATCAAAATGTCGTGAGAGCATGGGGATGCGGGCTTATTGCTGTGTTAGCACGAGAATGCGCCATAATGACTTTTCAGAATTGTATGCCTTTTGTGGGAGTCGCGCTGCACCGGCACTTGCTGTGTGGGACGGCCATTCGTTTGGCAGGTAGAGCTGGTGGCAGGAGCTTGGAAGTTTCCAAAATTTTGTTCGCAAGTTTATGCAGTTAGGGGCTATTTTCCAGCAATATAATGTCTTGTAAAGAGAAATTTTAGTTCCTTTACGTTCATATTTTAGTCCTGTCATCAGTTTTGGGGGGTTTATAGATTTAGGCCTGGAGCACCACAAATTCGTGCTGGCATCAGTTCCTGCGTCAGATTGTGGTTCAGTTTTATCAGCTCCCTCCCCCCTTCCTGTGCGCCGAAAAAATCCGGTGGGGACAGGTCTGAACCGCTTCGTGAACGTCCGTTACGATTCGGCGTAGCCCGTGTATCCCTTACAAGGCCATGCACGCCTTGCGGTTACCTTTTATACAGACACCACGAGGTTGGCTTGTGCTGTACCATGCTCGACTAAGTAACCTAAGTGTATAAAGCCAGAGACAATGAGCGGTACAACATATCAGACCCTTATAAAGTAATACACAAAACGAAAACAGAAAAATGAATAATCTTTGGAGACCCATTAGAGTCTGCGAGAGCATCGCAATCTGGAAAACTAAATAAACAGCCGTCAGAACTCGTATTTTGAGGCTGCAAATGTCGTCTACTCTTTTCTGGTTGCCTGGACTCAGCGGGGTATGGAGAAATGAAATACGTGTCCAGAGCGCCACTGTGGTCGCAATCCGCAGCAGCGTAGGTATTTCTTGCGTCCTCTTTCGAGACAAGAAACCTGCCATACGGGGGAGCTCCGGAACATTGTAAGAAAGCATGGGAATCGCACGCAGACAAGAAACTTCACCTAATACAGCCACCAAAAAGGTATCTTTATGAAGATGGAGCAAAGGTCACACACTTCCTGCACAAACGCACTCGTTAAACGTAATAACCACGAAATGCATGTAGTGCCCTGGACCACTTACAATTTTTCAAGTCTTAATTGACTACTCGGCGTTGTACCTTCAGCGACAACGGCATTTATGCGATATTTTTACTCTCATTTCCGCTACACCCACCGCAGCTTTTGGGAGACCAAGAAATGTTTTCAGCTACACGTCGTTTTTCTCACCTGCATGGAGCAGGCTTGTCAGTGTTCATTCAATACCGCATTTAACCTCCCACAGCCTCTCAATTGACCCTGGTGCTTAGGTGTAGCTTGTGTGCGCAGCTAACTTCCTAACGATAGCAAGGGCAAGGGGCGTGTTTCGGTCAGCCACATTCCTGTTCCCAGAAATGTACAGGCCCAGCGTTTTGCGTAAGCAGCCGCCGCCATTAACTGTGTCGCTTGGAGCACTCATCCAGTACTTTTGGTTAGTTCCTAAAAGCACTCCGCTGTTCGGCATGAATACTCCAAGGATATAATCGTGGGTCGTAGGCCGAACGCCCTCGGTTCAACCTCCAGGAATTCTACAATTAGGGGCTAAGGCCCCTTAGGGGCTGGGGTTTTAGGTGTCTCCTGTCGTCGTCATCGTCGTCGTCATCGTCTTCGTCATTTTTCGCATGTAGTCACGGTTCCAAAACACCGGCAAACTTGTTTTGGCCTGGCGCTAAAGCTGAACACGTACTAACAACGCGCCGGGACACTAGTTTACGCCTCGCGCTGCAGTGCTTCGTACTGAAAAGCCTCGTGCTTGAGAGCTTCGTGCTTCCAAGACTAGAGACTTTTACAGCAAATCTGTATACCTCTACCCCACAACACTTTCATTTCCGTTGGCAAAAACGCTATGGCGCCAACAATACCCTTATATACTACATGCTTCGTACCTCCCCAAGCTTCGCGTTAGTGGAGATGGCCCAGCATTTTTTTGCACCAGGACGGGTGACTTGTTTAGTGAGTATAGTTTTGATGGTTTGATTCTGCACCTTCGTTTTTGAAACAAGGTTCGTTTCGTGTCGACTCAGTCAGCTTGGCGATGGTTCGGGGCCTATCAACACGTTAAAAACGTTCTTCATCGCACCGATACTGCTGGGCTTGTGCGTTTCGGGGAACGACGTGTCATTTTCGGGGCTCTGAGGCCCTTGGCGCCTTTAAGCCATAGTATATTGTCAGCGCTTATCACGTCCCACCTCATAGTTTACATCATCATCAGCCTGTATAGGCCAACTGCAAGACAAAGGCAGATCTCCAGGGCAAAGGCCGTAGATCTGGGGCAAAGGCCATAGATCTCCATTTAACCCGTTCCTGTGCTAACTGCCACTAATGTATCCCCGCAAACGTCTTTATCTCACCTGCCCACCTAACGTTCTGCCGCCCCCGGTTACGCTTCCAGTTTATAGGGATCCACTCTGTTAAGCTTAATCACCTACGATTATCTTGCCTTCGTATACATGCCTGCCCAAGCCGTTTGCTTCTTCATAATTTCTACTAATATGTTCTTAGGACGCGTTTGTTCCCTGACCCATTCCGCTCTCTTCCTGTCCCTTAACGTTACATCTATCCTCTCCCGTTCTATTACTCGCTCATTCGTCTCCAATTGAAGTTCAACTCGTGTAGTGAGCAGGTACTGCCTTGTAGGTGAGTACCGGTAATAAGCAGCTGTTACACCCTTTACTGTGCAGGGACAACAGTAGGTTGCCATTCATCATCAGAGAATGCCTGCCGAATTCACTCCACCACATTCTTACCTTCCAAATATATCTGCCCCATGGTTGGGATCCGGGGTCACGGCTTTGCCTAAGAAACCATTTTATATTCAAGACCATAAATATATACTTTAAGACCACCACGGTGATACTTCAAATATTTAAATTTTTAGGCTTTTGAAGTGAAGACGATCAAGAGGTGTTTCCGCTGCACTTTGATCTTACCTGCTTTTGCACCATTAAAATACACACGCACTAACCACACTGCAGAAAGCTTACTCACAGGATAAATTAAAAAAAATTACAAAACTGTACTAACTTACACATGCTTGCGAAACAAGCACGTTTAGCAAATGTAACGAAACGTTGAAAGAGGTCAGTGAATATAACGGTTTTCTTCAGCGGTAAATAGCAATTGCAAGGATTGCTTGATGGGCTAGTCGGTGGGACATCATGAAGGCGTTAACAGTGAACGTAGACAATGACACACAAGAAAAAGAAGACAGCACAAGCGCTGATTGCAACAGCTAAACAATCACAACGCAAGTTGCAACCAGAGAAACAACTGCAACCCGAGAAAACAGTTCCAAGAACGCCTAAGCACTTCTTCTCGGTTGTAACTGAGAAAACAAGAATGTCCAGTGAAAACCTGGAACTTCTTGCTTTCACCTCGTGCAGTTGATGGGCATTATAAATCATGCGCTTGAGGCGCTTCGCTTTGCCACCCGCACTGACGCGTTGCAACGACTTCGATGGTTGAAGTCTTGCCCTGCTACTTCTAGCTTACTCTGTGTTTCGGGGGAGTTAATGACGCCGCTAAAAACATTCGCCCGGCCCGGCCACATATTGCTACTGCCAATTTCAAGCTCGCCTCGTAGAACATATCTTGTTACTCGAACATTTCAGTATCCGTTGTTACAGCGGATCTGTATATCCCTCGGTGTGCACATAATTTCTGCGTGGAAAAATCGCCGTGGAACAGAAATATTTCACACGGAAGAGCTATTTTGTGTTTCCTTCTTCTATGGCTCCTAGAGTGAGGTTCTGGCCGGTGTTTTCCAGTTCAGATTGAAGGGCTCCCTGAGCGACGTTTCGGCGGAATTCTGAAGGCACGCGCAAATTACCGGTTGCCCAGTGAATATGAACAGCTTCGTCAGAACCCTGTCTGGTATTCAGCTGTTGCGTTGTGATTTTTACACTAGACCGGATTCTGTCAAAAATATTCACATCCAAGAGGATACCGGTCATTAGTTGTGTGTGCACGGGCGCTCCAAACCCACACCGGTATGGGCGATTAAAGAGACGGAGGTGCAGGCGAAGCTAGCCTAAATACGTTGAAATACCTCATCCGGCCAAGGGTGTGTCACAAACAAGATGCAGGCCATCCTTAACAAAGACTCTGTAACATCCCTCGCACAATATATAAATGAGTGTTGGGCGTCCTACCACCGGAATGGAAGACTGCCGAGGTTAATTTAATATTGAAATAAGGAAAGAAAGCAAGCCTCGAGAACCTCCGAAAAATTTTATTAACGTCCCGCATAGGAAAGATACTCGAGCACGCAATCCTGGCTCGCTTACAACAGTGCCTAGGATATTCCTGCGAAATTCTTAGTCCATGTGCAGATTTAGACCGAGTCTCAGTGCACAAGATATTCTTCAGTTCAAAGAGGAAATCATATTGCAGGACTATTATCACTTGCCGAAAGCCGTTTTCGCCCTTGATTGAAAAAGGGCTTTTGAAAATGTCAACCATTAAACTATCCTGAACCCCCTAAATAACCTCCACCGCGGAGCCACAACATACAGCTACATAATGTAATTTTCTTACCGAGCGACAAACACACCTCAAGAACGGTGATCTGTAATCACCTCAGTAATGTCTCGTTCTTCTCCAATTCGCCTCCTTGCGAGGCGGGCGTTGGTGACCCTTGGAGTTCCTGCAAGCCCTGCGCTGCGTTTAGTGCAGCGCTGCGGCTGTGATGAAGGCGACGACCCGTTGAGACAAAACGAAAACTTGTATTTACACTTTTTACAGTTGGTTACAAAGAGGATACATTGAGGCCGTTGGTCGCTATGTGCCCGCGGCACCCCGTCAGAGACGAGCCACAACTCAACCCGGTCTGTCCGATGAGCGCATGCTTGCAATCGAAGAAACCTCGCATCCGGGGGAGGAGGTCGCGCTCGCTCCGACCGCGTTCCCACGCACCTGCACTGTTGCGGGCCCTTCGTCCAAGGGCGCGCAACCATACGCGCCACTCAAACCAAACGCACGTGCACAACGATATCCGACGCCTCAACCTAGCGCTAGCCTCGGCCCGGCCGCACACTGCATCCGCCGCGCGAAATACAAAGCGCGGTCATCCACCCAGCAGCTCCCTCGATTGCCTCCATCTGGCACGCAAGGCCGACACACGGCGCTCAAGGGGGGGGACTCTACGCCCGCGAGGCCGTTGCCCTGTTGCCTGCCTGGGCATGAAATTAGGGCAATAATGACGGGATCGCCCGACCCTTACACGCCCTTCCCAAGATAAACATAAGGGCCCAAAGGCCTCTTATGGAGATCCCAACAAGACACAGATAATAGCGACAACCGCTCCCTTAAAACTGAATAAGAAAAGATGAACACAACACGGAGCAAACCCGACAAAATTCCCCACGGTCACTTTCCAAGACAACACAGGCACTTGCCCATAAGCATAGTGTCCACTCAGGAAAAGCGCGTCACCGTAAAGAAAACAACACACACGCACACACACTCTCGTGTCAAAAAAACACCCATGCAAAGGTCGTTTTCAGGCCGATGGGTTCTCTGCAAGTTCGAACGTTCCCGGTATTCTTCTCCGCCGTGAGACCCCTCACTTCTCTTTGAGTGGGTCCTTCTCGCCGCCCGCCAGGCCACCAACACTGCCACCCGCTTCCCAACATGCGTTAGGTACTCTGGACAAAGCGTCCGCGTTTGAATGGTCGCTACCCTTTCGGTGCTGTACGACAACATTATAGCGCTGCAGCGCTAGTGCCCAACGAGTCAACTTTGCGCCCTGTGGCGTGGACAAAAGTGAGGAAGGAAAGGGGGTTGTGGTCGGAGATCACCGTCACCTGGGCGCCGAAGAGCCAAATGTCCAACTTTTTAAGCCCCCAGATCACCTTTAATGCCTCCCTCTCCATGGTCGACCATCGAGCTTGAGTGGGCGTGAACTTATGGCTCGCGAACGCTATGGGACGCTCGGAGCCATCCTCGGCGCGCTGGGACAAACAGGCACCCGCCGCGAAAGCCGAGGCGTCGGTGGACAACAAAAACGGCGCGTCCGGCTTCGGCGTTGCCAGCGCGGTCGCCTCGCAAAGTGCTGCTTTGAGTCTCTGGAACGCGCTGTCAGCTTCGGCCGACCACGGAATCTTGTTTGGAATTCCCTTCCCGGTCAGTTCCGTAAGCGGCCTCGCCACCTCAGCATAGTTGGGCACGTAACTTCGGTAGTAGCCGCACAGTCCGAGGACGCTGCGCAGCTCCCTCTTAGTCGTTGGCTCTTTAAGCCCCCGTATTGCAGCCAACTTGTCCGGGTCCGGCGCGTGCGCTCCCGAACCGACACTATGCCCTAAGTAGCGTATGGACCCTCGGGCGACCTGACACTTCTCGAGTTTCACCTTGAGCCTCGCCCGGTCTAACGCCGCGAAGACCGCCCTTAAATGTTGTACGTGCTCGCTCAGGGTCTCACTGAATACCGCTATGTCGTCTAGATACGCACAGGCGTATTCAGAGTGCGGATGGAGCAGCTCGTTCATGGCCCTCTGAAACGTTTGCGCCGTGTTTTTGAGGCCAAAAGGCATGACTTTCCATGCAAACTGCCCCCGATGGCACGTGAAGGCGGTGAGTGAACGAGCCGCTGGCGCTAGAGGCACTTGCCAGTAGCCTCTTCGCAGGTCCAAAAGGGTAATATAGTTGGCCTGCCCGACGTTCATTAGGAGCACCTGCTGCAGTGTCATCGGATACGCGTCGGGCACCGTTCCTGCGTTCAGTCTGCGGTAATCAACGCATATTCTGACTGATCCGTCCTTTTTCGCCACGCACACGATGGAATGCGCGTGTGGGCTCTCGCACGGGAAAATTAAATCCCTATCTAGTAGCTCGTCCAACTGCGCCCCTACTTCTCCCTTTAGAGCTATGGGGATGCGATACGGTTTACACGGTTTTAGCGTGAAGTCCTCCTGCAACACTACATCGTGTTCGCGTACCCTCGCCACCCCCAGTCTGTCGTCGAACAAACCGCTGTACTCCGCAAACACCTTGCGGATCTGACCACTCTCGTTCTTCTCGAGATGACCTAATAAGTTCCCCAACAAGGTCATGTCCGCGGAACCTCCTTTCCCAGATCGGGGCGCGCACTCCACCTCCCCGAACGCCTCATCTTCCTCGAAAGCGACGCCTATCTGCATTACCCTACTGTAATAGGGTCGCAACTTTCTCGCATGCACTAGCCGTCGGTTTCCTTCCGGCATTTCGACAAAGTATGAGTGCTCCCTGTACCGCTCGGTTACCCTACCTGGTCCCTTCCACTTGGGGAACATCTTACCCGGCCTGTCGTCATCAAACACCAACACTGCGTCCCCCTCCTGAAAGCTCTTGCTTGTCGCCCGCTTGTTGAACTGCTTTGCGTAAGCATTCTGCTGCCTGGATCCTACCAGTTCGGCTGTTTGCGCTGCCTGCTCTAGACGCTCTTTCAGCTCTTTCATGTAAGTGGACGGGGACGGGCCAAGGTCCGCTAACGCAGGCATTTCTCCCGTTAAAGCGCGTTTGACGACAGCTAGCGGTCCGCTATGCGGTCTACCGTACACCATTTCAAATGGCGACACTCCTGTAGTATCATGCGGGACTTCGCGATATGCCCACAAAAGAAAGGGCACCGCCTTGTACCAGTCTCTACCTTCCTTTTGGATGGTGTGGTACAGCATGTTCTTAAACGTCCTGTTCCATCACTCCACAGTGCCGTTGCTCTCCGGATGGCCCGGGGTCGAAAACCTCGGGGAGCAGCCGAGTCGCTTTAAGAACTCCTGTGTTAACTCAGCAGTGAAGTTAGTCCCACAGTCGGACGCGATCACTTCGGGTATCCCTGTGCTGCTAAATACCCTCAGCAGGGCGTCGCAAGTCGCCCTAGCGCTCAGAGAGCGGAGACACACTACCTCTGGCCACCGTGTGCACAAATCAATTATGCACAGTGCATATTTGTGCCCTCTACCTGATGGTGGCTGCAGCGGGCCAATGATGTCAACGTTAACTCTCTCAAACGGGTACCTAGGCCTTGCCAGCGGTTCTATCGGGACCCGGTCGGCAGTACGCAAGTCGGATCTTGTCTGGCAGGCATGGCAGCTAGCGCAGTAGCGCCTTACGTCTCCTTCGATAGCCGGCCAAAAGAAACTGTACTTTATGCGGGCCTTCGTTTTGCGGAAACCTAGATGACCAGCCAAGTTTGACTCGTGAGCCATTCGCAATACATCGCCTCTACGACTCTCCGGTAGCATCAGTTGCATTACAGCTTGTCCCAGAAGTTTGTCTCGGTGGTACAAAATGCCGTCTACCACGACCATGCGTCCCTTTCCGCGTTTTGCATTTTCCCAGGCAGCTTGCAATGTCGCATCACTCTGCTGCTCGGCCCGAAACCTCTCCCACGAGCTCCTCTCGCCATTCCCGTCGTGAGTTGTTTCACTGCACTGCTCCTCGCTTCCCACGTCCTGACCACCCTTTGCTCGCGTTGTAACCTGACCGATTGCAACTTGAACCGACCCCTCTGCGCTCCGCTCATCGTCTACCAGCCTTGCTAGTTCGCCCTCCGTGCGGTCCGCTACGTCGCTCCCGTCTGCCCATACCACCCCTTTCATCTCGGCTCCCGCCCTAAGACGTTCCCACGCCTCTTCCGAGAGTAGACAATCGGTCTGAGAAACCAACCTGTCCGTCAGCGCGCAAAGTACCGGCACCGCTTCTTTAATGTCCGAAAACACGCCGACCTCGCGCGTTATCATCAACGGAACCACCGCGAGCTTTGCCACTACCTTCTCTCCGAATGCGGAAGTCAAGTTGATTGTCCCGTGAGGCTCGACTAGCTCCGGTGGCAGCGCGCTTTCTCTAACGACAGTTATCTCCGCTCCCGTGTCCAGAATTGCGTCGATCTTCCTGCCATGGCAGCCCAAGCTCACGGGCCTAAGTTCGCTGTGGCCTGCACACGCTTCATTCGTTGCAACTCTGGCCGACAAGCTATTTCATTTTCCTTCCGAGGCCCCTGCCGTCAGTTTGTTGACATTGTGCGGGCATTTCGCTTTTAGGTGGTCCCTTGAACCACACCCGAAGCAGGCTCCCCACTTTTTTCGCACGTCGGTGCTCTGTTTCACCGCGCCCGGTTTTGGCGGCGGTCCACTTGAAGTTACTCCCTGCGAGGCCGGTGCATGCCGTACCTTTGTTTCCGGCTTCTTAGCTGCGCCGTCCCTTCCCTCTGCATCCTCAAAAGTCTGCAGTAGGCTTGCCAAAGCTGAGGCCTTCTTCCAGCCTTCCCCTTCTTGAAGGGTTACGTAGCGCAGCGCAGACTCGGCCAGGTTATTTTTTAGCTGGTCGGCCACCAGCAGCTCGATCACCTCCTCGAACGACTTCACGTTTCTGGCATCGAGGTAGAAATGAAGGTAACTCTGGAGTCGCGTCGCGAATTGTCTCCATCCTTCACTTGCGCGTTTCCTCGCCCCAAGAAACCTCCGCTGGTACTCCCCGGCTGACAATTTCAGCTCCTCCAGCACTGTCTTTTTGAGAACCTCATACTCACTATGCTGGGATGGAGTAAGCCGCGTCGAAACAAAGGGAACCTTTTCCGCTATCAGCGGAAAGACAATTTTGCCCCACAAATCCTTCGGCGCGGCGTATGCCTCAAGCGTATTTTCCACGGACTCAAACCAGATCGGCACTTTCGCTTCTGAGGGGAATTTCGGCACTACTCCCGAGACGAGTTTTGAAAAATGCCGGAGTTCGCTGCGCGTGTCCTGTCCGCCCGAGTCGCCGGAGCTCACGCCTGGTTCAGAACTCCTTTTCAGTTTCTCAAGCTCGATCTGCCGCTCGAGGACCAAGCCTCTCTCCTGTTCGATTTTGAGTTCAGTTTCCAATTTTTTCATTTGCATTTCCGCTTCGGACGCCACTGGCTCAGGTGGACTCCGCCCTTCCGCACCTTCATCTTCGTTACCCATGATGGGCTCCCCTCGTTTGTCCGGATTCAAGTGGGCAAAACGCGTGATCGTGCGTTTTACGGGCTCTTGTTGGGTGGCAGTGATCGCGACCCAGCGGAAGACAAAAAGGACTCACCCAGTGTCGATCCGATGTGGCCGCCTGCCTCGTCCGCCGTTTCCGCGCAACTGTCCGACCTCTCCCTCAGATTCGGCAGGTCTGCGATGCCTGTTGGCGCTCCTTCGCCATCACCGAGGCGGTGTCGTTCACAGTCCGTCGGTCTGCGGTGACTGCCGGCCTCCTTCGCTACCGCAAAGACTCGCCGTCTCCGTCGGCCGCTCCTCCGCGACTCTCCCAGCTGCTCCGCTAGTCGCCTGGAGTTTCCGGTTGCCTGCAGGTGCTCCTTCACCTGGCTGCAACCCAGTCGTCGCTCCTCCGTCGGCGTCGTGACGACTCCGCTGCTGTCGATCGCACCCAGCAAGTTCGGGTTAAACTCGCCCTTCCCGCTTCGGCACGTGCTCCTTGGATTGGCAGAGCCCTCCGCCTGTGGCCGATGCGTCTATCCTCCGTTCTCGTTCCCTGGTCGTCTCGCCAAGCAGGATCTTGCTGACTGCGCCAGTAATGTCTCGTTCTTCTCCAATTCGCCTCCTTGCGAGGCGGGCGTTGGTGACCCTTGGAGTTCCCGCCAGCCCTGCGCTGCGTTTAGTGCAGCGCTGCGGCTGTGATGAAGGCGACGACCCGTTGATACGAAACGAAAACTTGTATTTACACTTTTTACAGTTGGTCACAAAGAGGATACATTGAGGCCGTTGGTCGCTATGTGCCCGCGGCACCCCGTCAGAGACGAGCCACAACTCAACCCGGTCTGTCCGATGAGCGCATGCTTGCAATCGAAGAAACCTCGCATCCGGGGGAGGAGGTCGCGCTCGCTCCGACCGCGTTCCCACGCACCTGCACTGTTGCGGGCCCTTCGTCCAAGGGCGCGCAACCATACGCGCCACTCAAACCAAACGCACGTGCACAACGATATCCGACGCCTCAACCTAGCGCTAGCCTCGGCCCGGCCGCACACTGCATCCGCCGCGCGAAATACAAAGCGCGGTCATCCACCCAGCAGCTCCCTCGATTGCCTCCATCTGGCACGCAAGGCCGACACACGGCGCTCAAGGGGGGGGACTCTACGCCCGCGAGGCCGTTGCCCTGTTGCCTGCCTGGGCATGAAATTAGGGCAATAATGACGGGATCGCCCGACCCTTACAACCTCCCATCCACGTTGCAGGACGAGGCACGCCAGAGGGCGCCGTTCTTTCTCCACTGCTACAAATCATCACCCTTATCGGGCTTCTCAAAATATTAAATACCAGGCCTGATTTTTGTCATGGCCCCTATCCCGATGATATATTGTTACAGACGGGGACATGGCAGGTAAGGGCAATGCAAAATCGTCTTCATCGACTGGTGACATGATGCAAGCTTACGCTACCAAGTGTGGTTAGTGCTGG
Organism: Haemaphysalis longicornis; assembly: GCF_048455015.1. NCBI lineage: Eukaryota > Metazoa > Arthropoda > Arachnida > Ixodida > Ixodidae > Haemaphysalis > Haemaphysalis longicornis. Next base: position 189,507,980 of record NW_027526361.1, read on the forward strand.
TTTTCATTGAAATCTGAATTCTCGTTGAGCGGAAACCCCAAAATAGATAATAGCAGAACACAGGCATCCTAATTAGACTTCACGGAGCTACGAACACGCTTTTTCAACACATGAAGATACTGGGGATAACTTTTCAAGAAGGATGCTCCAAATCAGAACTTGTTCGCCACCTGTATCGAATAACAGGACAAATTGTTCACATTCTCTGTCGGATCACCTCGAAGACATAAGGGCCCAAGGAAGCGGACAAATTACGACTTGCCCAAGCCTTCATCGTCTCCCTCATCAATTACAGCATCACTTATACGAAACTCTATCCTCTCCAAAAGCGACGTAAAAAACATTATACACATATTCGGAAAGCAAGCACCGCCATGCACAGACTACGCAAACTTGGAGTACATAACATGGCAGATGAGCTCATAGAGGCCGATTTGGTAAACCGGCTCCAGCGACAAGCCACCGCAAGAACAAGACGCCAACAGCTTGATCACCTACGATACAATACCGCAGGAGAACGAGGCAATTGTACCATGTACATACCCACAACCCGAAGTCAAAACATGTATGTAGCTCCCATTCCATGGAATAACCACCCACAATTATACTAAGGAAGCCCTGTGGGAAAAGCACAGGCATAGATATAATTCATGAATCAAACCCTTAAACTGTGTACACGGACGCTGCCGCCTACGCTCGCATAGATACCACGACAGCTGTCACCACTACATGTACCTAGCTCGTCGCCCGTGTCACTCTTACTGCAAAAAACTCTATCCAAGTAGAAGAAACCGCCATCCCTCCAGCAATCGGCCACACATCAGCCGATACAATCATTAGAATCTCAAGTAACGCTCTGAAGCAACCTACGTGGAAGAATATCAAGCCCATCTGCAAGTAGCCTTCTCCAGCGATCCCCTCAACAAAAGCTCCTTCTTGTTTGGGCCCCTGCCCACTCGCCCTTTTTCGGCAATGTCATGGCCCACACGACCGCCCGAGAATTAACCTACCGGACACCGCGAGACGACTGGCTGCAAGCAGCTCATCCCCTAGAAACCTACCAAAGCATCGCAGAACACTACAAGTTAGCTAGGCAATTGGGACGTCCTGCCGACCCGTCACTCACCAAGGAACAGGAACATCAACTCAACCTTTTGCAAGCAGACACGTTCGCACACCTATATAAACTTCACCCCATCAATCCCACCTCCCCACCTGTCCGCACTACAGTGATCTGTACCCTCTACCACGTGGGCCGGACTGTTAAAAAACCAAATGTTCGCCCAATCCCCAACACTTCCCATTAGAAGTGAGAGAGAGAGAGAGAGAGAGAGAGAGAGAGAGAAGAAGTGGGAGAAGAACCGCCCAGATCCAGCAGCGAAACTCAGCACCAGCTGGTCGAACGTGCGGCGTAGGCAGCAACCTCACACGGTATCCTGAAATGCAAAATCTGGCCACATACAGAATAAAATTACTCGCTTTTTCTCTCTCTTCCTGTTTGTCTAATTTGATTAAACTTGCAAAAGAGGCATATATACCAACGAAGGGCGTTCATTGTAAAGTGGTCCCAACGTTTCGGAATCTACTGATAAAGGGTGACAGCGTGACAGTGAGGGCGCAGGTCAGAGGGTCTGCGCTGAGCAGTGTGGACTGCCACTGCTCTGTGTTCGTACTTTGGAATACAATGTGTTGCCTTTTAAGAGTCTGTGGGGCATTCTCTTTGCAGCACCCTGTCATATGTGATAGGTCTGCACATTGATGGCACATAGGGAGTTGGTTACACTGCAGTCCGGTGTGTAGAGTCATAGGAAGACAGGCGTCGGACACGTAGATGTGTGCGGTTGGAGGCATATCGCAGGGTGGCCGCGGGAGAGGGAGAGGCGGGTAGTGGGAAGCGAGATCTCTACATTCAGCAGTGATCGAGTACCAATCAGTAGGTGCAAGGAACAGTTCTCCGTTCAGGAAAACTGTTGAGGAGGTTCTGCAGCGTCATTTGGTTCTCAGATAATCAGCTCCGGAGCCGCCCGTTGCCCAACCGATGGATATTTTTCGTTGAGGGAACAAGCGTGCCTGCTGGAGTAGGCGTAACGTGCAGGGACAACTCGCCCGTCGGTTGATTGGTAACGGAAATTGAAAGACTTTTATGAATACTGTGATGTTTGTGATAAACAAGTTGCTTGGGCTTCACAAGACAAAGTCGTTTGACAACCAGTGCTGCTGATAACGGGTATGCGGGTTTGATACCCGGCAGCGGCGGCCCCTTTTCTGATGAATGTGAAAAGCAAAAACACCCGTGTTCACGAGATTTACGCGCACCTAAATATCCCCAGGTGGTCAAAATTATTCCGAAGCCCTCCACTACGGCGCGCCTCCCCGCCTGCGTTGCGTCGCGCGTTAATCCTTAGCATCAATGAAATTTTGACAACCCGCCTTCGCGGGGCTTAAAAAATAGTTAAATTTAAGCAAGTTCACAACATCAGAGCGCATGATGCGGAATTCAAGATGGTACGATAACAACACATACTGTCCTGCATTTCAAAGATGACGGCTCATCTCTGAATTGCCATACTGTGACTACATTTCCTATTTTCGACAGCGTTCGACCACACGCCTCCATTATATCCGGTAATTTCTAGTTTTTGCTCGTTTGTTGCTCTTGCATGTGAGATGCCGTGGGTGTAAATGGCAGGGAGTGCAGCTAGGGACCTATACTGCCCTCCTCTAGTCCCATCGATGTGCTAGGACTCGAGGAGAATTCTTTGTTGACCAGATAATTTACTTTGACGCTGCGCAGGCGATAAGCACCCAACAAATTACTGACTAAAGATCGTCTACGAGTCTTGGCACGTACAAGAGATTCGGGAAGGTGGTATAGGTCTCGCGGTTCCCTTGCCGCCATTTACGCCCACGGCGTTTGACGGGCAAGGGCAAGAACCAGTAAAAGAACAAAGACGTTATCGTATATAGCTTCTGGTTTTGGTCGAACACAGTCACCCCTGATGAAGGAACGAATAGGCTTGTAATCGCTGGTACCGTGCGATTGCTTTCCCAAGTACATGCTCTGGGTTGGTGTATTAGCCTCTTCTTCACCGGTTGTGCCTTTCTGCGTGCACGGGGTGGTGGACGTGCACGCGTGGACGAGCACCACGCACTCACCGATGACAACAATGTGAGCGCGTGGGGCATGTCTGGGGCCTTTAAACGAGGTCGTCTCAGCATCCGATGGGACATGTCTGCTTCCCTCCGTGGGCGAGCTGATCAAGTTCGTGTCTTACACATACGGTAAGATGCCCACGACCATTACCTCCTACACAGTTTTAAGGCCTGCTCGTCACGCGGCTTGACTCGGATTCATGCTGAAAAGCAGGGCGAGAAATACAGTTCACGAGGATGGCTTGGTGGGCTAGTTGGTGTAGCATCATAAAGGGTTAACAGCGCATAAACACGACGACACAAGGAATAGAACACAGGACAAGCGCTGAACTACAACTGATTTTTTATTTCGCCATGAAAAACATAAACCAAGTCACACCCAAACACAAGGCCCAAAAAATATGACAAACACTTATGACGTGCCCCGCCTTCTACGCTCGTTGCTCCAGATAGTGTTTTTCTTTTTCTGAGAGTGCAACAGATGGTCTGCTGACGCAGTTTTTATGAAGACATCTTCATAAAAACTGCGTCAGCAGACCATCTGTTTGATATCAGAAGACTAATGGCAGACTTCGTTTTACTTATGCCGGGTGGGTGAATCGAGTCACAGCAAGACAAACAGGCATACAGACCGACCAAAATTTCTGGCTTTAAGTAGCCCAAGAAAGGTTATCGTCTTTAAAAGCGGCGGCAACTGTCAACTTTCGCTTCAGGGCTCCGCATTGTGTTCGCCGCGTGAAGCAGCAGACCGCGCCTGGTGTGTGCAATCGGGCTGCCGCGCCAGCGCCCTTAAATAAGCTGATTGAAAGCAACAGATTTGCCTGCCGCACGCCCGAACGAACGGCGCATCACATCGACAATGGCATGCATGGAAGCAACAGCAATAGCAAGTTTCGCGAGTTGCATGTTGAAGATAAGGCACATGCTCGGTCGCGGTGGCTTCCGTTTCGTTATTTCGTTCTGTACAACTATGCAGCAGCCTGTTCGAAGGCACTGGTTTATGACGTGGGTGGTAGCGCCGTCAGGAGCTATCTTACTGCAATGTAGTATACCTCTCTCCAAGGGTTCTTTCGTGACCATTGCCGTAAACACAAAACTCCCGCAAACAAATAAAAAAAATGACTAAAACCACCAGGAATCAAACCAGGACCCGAGTGGAGCAATGGAGCAACAGCGCCCCGTCTAACCGACTGAGCTACGCCCCCACGAGAACTCAAGGATACCGACGGTGCACTCAACTAGCCCAGCGCAGGGTCTACAACCTGGGCTCATTCAGAGCCCTCGTATGAAGTTCACGTTATATATCAACATAACCCGGCAGGAATGATGCTAGACCGCCTCGAACAGGCTGTCAATGTAGTTAGGCCTATGTAAAAGGTTGCAGAGAGCCTTGCCCCCTGCTCCTCCCCGGCCCAGAATTCGAGCTTTTACTCGTGCAAAACAGGCGACGCGACACTGCCATGGACATGAAGATATCACTGGACGGACACAGTATTTTTTCTTGTTGAGCAATTAAGATATTGGGCATGACCTATCAAGAATATTGCAAAAATAACCACCTAATCCAAAAGCTAGACGCAACCCACAGTATAAATAATTACGATCCTCAGAAGGATTGCGAATCAGAACCACGGCATGAAAGAGGAAGACGTGCTTCTTTTGGTCGAAGTGTTCATTGTTTCTCGAATCACCTATGTCACCCCCTACAGCATCTTTTAGGTGCGAGAAAAACCGAAGATAAACACAATTATCCAGAAAGCATACAAACAAGCCCTAGCATTCTACTGCAAGCACTTGGACTACAAAACAGTCATGAAAAAATTATTGCCCTGCCACTCTGTGAAGAACGATGACTGCAAAGCTTCACGCAATTCACTGAGTGCACGAAACAAAGCACGTTTATCGTAATTTGCGGTGAAGCATAGCCAATTAGCTGAATGACCCTCTGAACGATCCAAGCTTTATTCTTGCATGTAAACATGGAACTGCGTCTGTCCCTCCCGCGTCGTAAGCATCTTACTGTTTTTGTAAGGCCGGGTTCAGACTGTTGCCGCAACTGTCGTAATGACTTTAAAGAATGACGTCACTTCCCGTCTCAGCCAACCGAACTGCGTGACATGGCATTTTTTTACGTCCATAGATCAACATACGGGTTTTGCGTCGGTAATCTCAGCAGAGCCTAAAGGTACGTCGTCACTTGCGGCGCAGCGCGCGTGCAGCGCGACGCGCAAAAACGCGCGCCGCAAAACGCCCTTTCGCTGCAAGACTCACCTGCCGCGCAGGGATAGTTCCTCGACCCATTTTTGCGGCAACGCGCTTTGCGCAAAACTCAACAAGCCAATCAGCACCCGGTTCACGTGTGCTGCGAGGTCAGTGCTCTCCCCGGGTAGCTGGCTGGCGCCGAGCGGGCATACCAGTTCCTCCCCTGTTCCCCCATCGGATACCGGTTCTCTCGGTCGCCGGCGCCGCTTTTGCACGCGCGCGCTCCCAGTAGTGCGGACTTTTATAAAATCGGCGGCGTTTTCGCGCGCGCGGCGCTGCGCGTGCGCGGCACCGCAAGTGAGGAGGTACCTTAACACTCAAAAACAATCCGCTCTACCACAAAGAACTCCGGAAAGCTCCCGGTCATGTGCGGGTGCTTAGAAGTGACAGACGCCGCGGCGGCTTGTTTTGGTCGTTTTCGGGGGCAGGCCTTAGTCAGTTATTACCTGGGATTCGCGGGAGCGGCGTCTGGTTATGTCCGCGTAACCGAAGGAGCGATAACAGCAGCGACGAAAGAAAGAAAATGGAGAGCAGCGTCTAGCGAAATTGAAGTGGAGTACGACACGTACGGCTATGGCGTTATAGAGAGTTATTGCAGATCGGAAAAAAGGTTCCGGTACGGTGCACGGTACCCGTTACCGGACCGCACCGGGAAGGCTCGTTTTAAGAGTTATAGCAGACCGTATCTACCGTCCATGCTACCGTGACTGGGAGCGACTTGTGTTGTACGTCGTATGGCAATTTTTCGTGAGTCTGTGGCACTTCCTGTGCTGAAGTATTAGTTTTCAGTTCTCAAAAGCGCTAAAGACAGTATTAGAAAAAAAATCCAACGCCCCTACAGAGACTCGAACTGTGACTGCGTGAACATGAAGCGGGCATTTTACCTCTACGCCATTTCAATAGATGGCGCCAGCAGGTCAAGCTGGGCTCTCAGTACATACGGCTGGCTGTTTCTCGTTTTTCGTTGTATTTGAAAGTCCCTCGCACTGACCCCGCCTGTTCCTCACTCGTCGATTTGTAGACGGGCCCCATGTTGCTGTCAATACAAGTTATGTGGCCGTATCGCCTTTATTTAACCTAAAAGAAGCTATCGGACATGTGTCGCTCGACGACACAAGCCACGGCAGTTGGGCCTGGACCGTGTTTCGCTTGCTGCTTGAGCTGTCAGAATCGCGCGGATTTAACTTGTTGCAACCTCATTTTTCATAAGCGATCTCATATTTGGAATCGGTTCGACTAGGCGTGAGCCAATCATACGTCTCCCAAATTCTTCCAAAGCGGCCGCCCGCTTTCGAACGACGGACCATCTCAGTACCGTGCTGCCAAGTCGCTCCGGTATACGGTAAGACGTTACCGTACCGGAACCGTTTTTCCGATCTGCTAGAACTCTCAACTGCCTTTCCCTCACACATGTTTCATGTGTCGCCACCAGTGAACGCCTTCCCCCTGACACTTTCCCCAGACGATGTTCCATTCTGCGCTAATCTAAACCGCGTGACGTTTGCGCGGGAGGTTCAAACACGTTATGCAACAACATGCTCGCTGCTCCCTTGTGCTGCGCTAATCAAAACAACGTGACATTTGCGCGGGACGTTCAAACACGATTTGCAACATTCTGACTGGCTACGGCGGTGCAGTGCGAGTTAGAAGCAGAGTAGCCCACCCCACCGTGGATTCGCTGATAACGCGAACACTTCCTGAGACGCAGCAGAAACGCGCCGTGACCGAAAAGACTGCAGCTCGCACTGCGCACAAATTTTATACTAGTGACTGTAGTAACCGTAAGTACATTTTTTACGCCCATCGGTGCTTCAGTTTATTTTTCACAATCATTTGATAACCGCATACCGCCTTTAGCTGCCAACTGCGCCACTTGCCCAAAGGGCATCGGTGGAGGCGAGGGGAAAATATTTCTGAAAGAGGTGTCAGCGGTGGTGAGGAGGAGGCCCGGAGTGGTACCGAGTAAATCGATGACACCGGAATGAAAACTGGGGATTAGACATATACTGCTTTGCAGTAAAAACAGACTGAAGCCCCCATCACCGCGCAGAGAACACAGCTAGGCATTACCCCCTGGACGCCACGTACTCCAATGCCTAGGCTATGTACTTCCACAAACCATCGAAATGACGTCATACATCTCACGTGAGATTTGGTCAATACTGCGAGTACCCCCATTTCCATGGTACTTGAACCCTCAGCACCATCACGGGAAAAGACGAGCCAGATCCCATGCCTCCAAAAAACCATGAGGAGAATCTATCACTATGGTTTACACGGATGCAGCAGACTACGCGCACGCAAACACCAAAACTGCAGTTATCGCAGCCCCCACTGCCCTCATCACGAGCATAAGTCTAAAGCAGTGCATAACCTCCAAGCGAAAGAGCAGCGATATCATAGCCATGGCGCAGGCTCAACCCAGTACCATGATCACTTACTACCAAGCAGCTTGGCGTACGTACATGATGGGAAGAATTTCTAAAAAAGCAATGAAGGTTTGGTACTGCACGGCACGGCCGTTCATTTGGTACTGCACGGCAACCAAGAAGCTCAAAGCGTTCGTGCGATGTTTCTAAAACCGCGCACCACTGGAGAATGACGACCGGGCAGATCACCCTCTCACTACTTTCAGCGGCACAACGCAACACTACAAGCTATCCCGATGCACGTACCCGCCAGGAGCTGACTCGCTGTCCACAGGACAAGAAGTGACCTTCCGCCGTCTGTAAACGGTCCCACACCCACCTTCCGCCGTCTATAAACGGTCCCACACTCCACGAGACTACATCCCACACCCCACGAGACTACAAGTGATCTTCCGCCGTCTCTAAATGGTCCCACACCCCACGAGACTACATGCCGTTCACTCACACCCGATTACCTCTGTGCAATTACTGCGGCCAACGCAATCCTCTTTATCATATGGCCTGGGAGTGCCAGAATAACGCAGACTTGAAACCAATGCCCAGTCCCTACGAGCAGTGGGAGAGTGAGCGTGGCAGCTCTGACCGGAATAGGCAGTTAAAGCTGACCGAAAATACAAAGACCCAGTGTAGAACCAATGCAGTCCTGGAACTTGCCGACCTACCAGCTCTTCAGTCGAATAGCGTTGTTCCTCACCCTCCACCTTCCTGTGTGAAGTGCAAACCGCACAATGTATGACAACAACGTTTAGGTGGTTTGAATTAGAGTGAACTAAACAGCGTCTGGAGAGGGGGAGGGCGGATGAGTGCGCTATTTGGCGGCGACGCATGAAAAAAGACGGCGGGCGACGCAGTGCACGAAAAGACGGCATAGCCGCACATGTAGCCCTTCTCCTCACATTCACCCAGACGCTCCAGTCCGCTTTCTATCTGCCGTCATTGCTCGTTCGCTACGCCGCATCGCCAATAGTTGCCGTGCTCTTTACAGCTTTGCAGTTGACCACCTTCACGGTGTGGTTTGGATCCATTTGTTTCATATTTAGCGGGGTTTGCTATCAGTGATAAGAAATGAGTGCGCAATTAGTTCATTGCAGTAAATACCGCAGTTAGGTACCTCTTGGTGGTACCTACATGTACCTCATGGACACTTAATAATTACGACTGTATTTTGTAGTTAGATGATCAATCAAAATACTTATACGTCATTAACAAGGAACGTTACTGGCTGCTATTCTACTGTACTGGAAGTATTATCCGATATGTCTCACTTGAATCACGGAATTGTTCTTTTAAATCTTCGCTCTTGATATCCGCGCAGCCCTGTATAATCTTTTTGCCTTACGTAACGTTGAATTAGTAGCGGCGGAGCTGCACCCGGCAGAATTTCAAAGTGCTGAACGGTAGGCTACCCGCGTTTAACATGAAAGCTGTACTGCAAACGCTTACTTCCATTTATGTCCTATGGCGTGGAAACATTGTTCTTAGGAAGAGAAAGCTCAATTCATGCCAACGGGCCATGCGAAAGCAGGATTATGGAAGTAACGCTTATCTGTAGGAAGCAGGGACGTATACTCGGTAGTAAACTCTGGTGGAAAGCCTTTCAGCAGTACTAATTGCAAGTGTCACTGCGAAAACTGCCCTACAAGCCCATGTGGCGCTATGAACGCTTGGTTGTAGAACGTTGACTCTCAGCGCGGGAGCCGGCAGGCCACACATACTAAGCAGATGACATTGGTCTGCTGTGTTTATCTTACTCACATTTGCCACGGCGATTGATCGTTTCTTTTTGCGTACTTTGGGCGGAATTTTGTGTGCAGCGCGAAATAAAACCGTTTAGGTTAAACTCAAAAGGGCGTGTCCACCTGGAGTGAAATGCTCACAGGGTTACTCTCATGAGCTGAAGGAAACACTATCTAATCGACAAGGTTACTGTTGATTTCAACATTTCGTCACACAAAAATATTAACTGAATGCTATTAATGCACTTGACGTTTTTTCGCAGAAAAATATGGGTAGGCGGTAACTGGGCTGCGGACCTAAGAGTGCCTGGCGAGCAAGTGATTACTATACGGGTATACAAAAATAATTGCTTCATCACATCGTCAGCAGATCAACCTACAGATGACGCTGTTTTGGCCTATAACTGTTCGCCGCCTGCTCACTCGTATATCGACTTCACCCCGACGTTGAAGAATTTTTACAACGTCACAGTCGTAAGTAAAAATTATAATTTCGTAATGGTAAACAGTTACAATTGTAATTGTAGTAAAACCCGTAAGCCCACTCACCGCTGATTTTGTTATATAAATATTAAATAGTGACAAACATTGAGCTACGTTTCTTAGCTAGCTTTCATACGGCAATGGTAAACAAAATGGTTGCTTGGTGGTAGTCGTAAATGTCAATATCTTTTTTGCATAGCTCAATGTCTGGTACAGCGAGCTCATTAGAAACTATTGACGAAGACATAGGCATATTAAGTGTACAGTAAGCCAAGCTGGCATAATTAGACAGTTGTTCGTATTGTCAGCTGGGCGAGAATTGTACGTTGAGAAACGTAGGTTCCTTCATGAGAAACGTACGTCGCTCATGTTTTCGCTTCTGGCGCTAATGCCACCAACTCTCATCTCGATCCCCTCGGGAGTTACGAAAGGCGTGCTATAAGAATAATAAGCCACAGTTACCACAATGAACCAAGTCGGCTGTTATTCCGGGCGCTGAAACCACTGCCCTTCCATCTATTGCGATAATACAAGAGTTCTCTCTGTGTAACTAGCATTGTGAAATACCGCAACTCATTTGATCTATCGTTATTATATTTCTCATCTCACGTGACTATAAGTCTCACATTCGGTAATTTTTTTTTGGAGCCAGGAGATGGCGTTTAAGGGGAAAACAATGTAATATGCACCGATACAAATTTTAAATAGTAGGCCAACGAATTGAAATGGTAAGATAAAATTGCGGTAATAGTAAAGCAACAATGCTTGAGTATACTGTAACGGTTTTTACGGTAAACGCTTCTTTCTATTCGACAATTGTACACTTGCAATTCTTGTGAAACCAGCATTTTTAAATGTTTTGATAACACGCTTGATAGATAACGTGTCTATTGCATATCTCTTAAGTTCCTAGGTGTGCCCGCCGAATGTAGTGTTAGAACTGCTTGATTGTGTGCGCGTATGTAGCTTTTTTTTTCTCTGTCGGTGATCGGAGCGTATAAAACGAGTAAATAACCTGTCTACTCTTTAAGCGTGCATGTTATGTTAATGCTTACGATGAAGTAGCTGTAACCGATATTTACAGTGTCTGAACGTTGCTTCTGTATTGGAACCCTGCACTAGCTTTTGTTTGTGGGTCCAACCAGTTTTCGTTAGCTTCATATGCAATAATGGTAAAAACCTTTAAAACACGCAAAAGCAGCTACGCCCTCTAAATCATGTGAATATGTAGCCATTGGTTTCTTATCGCCGAATGTAGGTTCTCAATAGCACTGCTACACCTAGTCCCATGGGTGTTTTTCTTCCTTCTTAGGTTACTCGAACTTGCCGCTCTAACCAATCACCATTTGCGACCTGCATCTAGGCTTTATTTTAGAAAACTGTAACATACGCCGGGGTGGCTGGGTGGTTTTGCCATTGTGGGGCTCAGCCAGTTCCGTCCCGGTAGTGGTGGCTGCTTTTTTGATGCAGGCGAAAAGCGGAAATACCCGTGTGCGGAGATTTCGGCGCAAATTTATTATTCCCAGGTAATCGACATAAATACGAAGCCCTGCACTACAGCGCGCCTCATCGCCCAAGTGTAGCTTCGGCTTTTGAACCCCAAAATCAATCAATCAATCAATCAATTCATCAATCAATCAATCAATGAGTACAAATGAAATGATATTGATTGAATAATTGATTAGCAATTTTGAGTCGCGGAAGCTACACCTTGGCTAATCAATCATAAGGCCTTAATGTTGAGTCATGCGAGGGGTCAGGTGACCTCACACAAATTGTACGTCAGGTTGCGGGTAACGGTTGACTACGTTAGAGCTCAAAGTGTTTCGTTTAGCCTTACGTTTTCAGTTGAAGGCCACTACGCGTTCGTTGGGAGCTTCTCTGGTAAGGCAGATACACGGCGCCTTTACGATTCACCGATATGATGCCGAGCAGTGCAAAGATCACAAGTGACACGTTGGGCCACAGGAGTGCCCAGGCTTGTAGATGGTACGGCGCCGATGAAGGACCATTGGAGACACACCGGCATCACACGTCGGGTAAGGAACGGGAAATGAAGTCGACGAGCTCGATTGGGATCTGGATGGCTTCAGAATTATCCAATAGATGCCGCAGGTTTGGCGGTTCAAGTGGTGGCCGCACAATGCGAAGCAGTCGTTGAATGTATGATGACGTTTTTCAACACTCCGTCAGACAGTGAGAGACGGAAGTGGCGGCCGCACCGCAAAAACACAGGCAGTCCGGCGTAAGTTCGAGACGGAAGAAATAGTGAGGGAACCGGCCATGTCCAGTTATTAGGTGGGTAAGTTTTTTAGACGGCGGAAAAAAAGCAGGCAGATTGAGAACACTCGGCGTCCAGCGGAATAATTCTGTGTCACTGTTGTTCAATGACCACGCCTCCTGCCACAATAGACGACCTGCTTTCAATGGCGACGAGCGGACCATATGTTTGGATATTTTCCCGCACACATCCTGTCCTCTCGTAGCAGCACTTCGCGCGACTGCGTCGGCGCTTTCGTTTCCCCACACGTTAGAGTCTCTGGCACATTGTACAAGGCCAAGGAGACCGAGCTCGAGAGCAAGAGAATGTCATGTTTCAATTGGTGGATTGTGGAGGGCTTATTGAAAGGATTGTTGAGTGCCAGAAGTACAGAAAGACTGTCAGAGTATATATTGACAGGAGAGGAAGGCCTATTGTCCAGGAGGAACTTGATGAGTTTTTGCAGGGCTATCACTTCAGCGTCAAAGGATGTAGTGGGAGAAACTAAACGGAACCTTCTTACGGCGTGCACGCGGTCGGGCCCGTTCAGAATGACAAACGCTGCTCCAGCCGCAGTGGGTGTGTGGGAACCGTCTGTGAAAGCGTGGAGAGCGGAGAGGTGAAGTCGCTGGTTCGCCTCCGCGCTCCTCAAGCGGCCACTGCGGACACGAAGACGTCGCGCAGGGTGAGTGGCGAGACCGATGGGAAGGTCTACATCGGCAGGTCTGAAGGAAACCGAGTGGAATGTGATTGATTGTCGATGATGGAACAGTAAGAAGATGCGCACAGCGATGTCAAGGTGAATGTGTAACGGGAGCGCATTGGCGATGACCTCAAGGGCTGCTGTCCTCGTCGTGGTATAAGCTCCCGTGATCGCGCACAATGATGACCTAAGCAATGAGTGAACTCGAGCTTTTAGACTATGGTGTTGATTTAAGTGCCACCAAGCGGGAGCGGCGTAGGAAATTACAGGAAGAACGACCAGATGATGCAGTTGACGCAGATGAGAACGGTTGACGAGGGTGTGCATGCGTGCAAATCTAGTGAGCGAAACAGCCGTTTTCTCAACAATTGATTTTAAATGGTTGGTGTGAGCCACAAAGGTCAAGTGGTTGTCAAATACAACTCCTAGCAGTTTCATTTCGGTGACTTGCTTAAGGGTTACACCAAGAAGTCTGATGGTAGGCTTCCGTATCGCACCTCGCTCACCTCTTGAAACGAGGAGGAAAGAACATTTGGAAGGGTTTAGCCTTAGCTTCGCCTTCTCTGCCCAAGTAGTAATCTTGCACAGCGTTTCATGGGCAGTGGCTTCTAGTTGACGGCGCGTGCGCGCGTGAATGACGATAACCGTGTCATCTGCGTAGGCCTGTAAATACGTGTCTTCCGGCATGGGAATGCAGAGCATGTCAAAAATATAGGCCTTCCACAAAAGCGGGCTAATGGGAGAACCTTGAGGAGACCCCTTTGTTGTGAAGTGGGTAATGTTTCCTGAGAACGCCTCGTAACGAACGGTGCGCCCTTCAAGGAACGATTTTAGCAGCTCATAGATGTTTCTAGGGCAATTGTGTGTGCGAAAAAAGTACAAAAGTCGGGGGTGCCAAATAGTATCAAATGCCCCAGCGAAATCAAGGGATATAACAAGAGACAGACCACCATGGTCTCGATGGTGTTGCAGACGGCTACACAAATCAAACAAAGCGGTTGTTGTGTTGTGTCCCAAGGTAAAGCCATACTGATGTGGATGAAGGAGCCCGGAACGGTGTAGAAAATAGTAAAATTGTGAATTTAGCATTCGTTCTAGCAGCTTCCCAATCATCGACGTAATGCATATTGTCCTGTATGAAGAAGGCTCCGTCGGCGGACGTCCAGGTTTCAATAAAAATTTAACGTGGGCTTGCTTCCAGTGAGGAGGAAAATAGCCAAGAAGAAGGCAAGAGTTGAACACGTGAAGCAGGAACGAAGAGATGTGGTGAACAAGAAGATGAACCATGGGAGTGGTGATGTTATCAGGTCCCGGAGCAGAACCCAAATTCAGTTTTCTGGAGGCCAATCGCAACTCATCAAGAGTAAAGAGCTCGTCGTGGACTTCCGTGTGGTATCTAGTTGTGGCAATGACGACCCTCATTGCTTTGTGGGCCAGAGTGTCGTCTTCATGACAATCAGAAGGGAAGTGAGTTTTCAGGAGGAGACCTGCCCACTCTAATGTGCTTGTTGTCGACGTATCATCCGGTAAGTGCAGAGGGGATAAAACAGAAGGTTGTCGGTGCTTCCGAAACGCGGCTTTGAATGGTTGCCCGAACAAGCTCTTGCGGGACGCATCTGCACATGCCTGTCTTAGGGCCTTGTCCTTGGCGATCTGTATGCGCTCTCTGTAGGCGGCGAGACTCCTGTAATAAACAATACGATGATTTGCCCGCAAGAGTGGATCCCGGCACTTCTGGTATCGCCTCCGCAATACTCGCACCGCCGATCTTTCCCTCACCAGAGCGTCGCTCCACCACGCGTTTCCCCTGAGTTCCTTCAGGGGTCGTTCAAACTTATTTTTTAAACTAGCTAATTTGGAATAGAAAACGTCAAGAACTGTGTTGAGGGCGTACTTCGTACAGACATCTTGCGGGTTAAAATTTTGAATCCAATCATCTGCTGCCAATTCCTCAACCAAATATTGTAATGATGCCTTGGTAAGTCGTCTTTTCAAGGGCAGTGGAAACCGTTGCAGGCCGAATACTACGTACTTGTGATCTGATAAAGTTGGCGTGTCATGTACATTCCACAAACAATCACCGTCCCAAATAGGACCGGAAACAAGGGTGAGGTCGATCCAAGACTCTGAGTAGGCATTTTGAAAGGTCGCTACCGAATTTGGGTCATTCAGTATTTTGAGTCGGGTTGTGTGGATGAAGTGGGCGAGCTGGGCGCCGCGGGAGTTCAAAACATCGCCTCCCCAAAAGGGATTCCGGGCGTTGAAATCTCCTGCCAATATCACATTCGTAGCACAGTATCGTTCGAGGACGTCATTAATCCGATACAAAATAAAGTCCATCGGCACTGATGGCGCAGCATAAGTAGCGATGAGAAGCATGGTGGACTGTTGATTTTGAAGTCGCAGAGCTACAATATAAGGAGACACGGTGAGGGGAAAGACATCGAATTTGCGCCGGGGTATGAGGACCATGCATCGGGGAGTGTCTTGATGCAGAAAACGAAGCCAATTGGGTGGTACTCCAAGCACGGTTGATCCGCTGGCATATGGATCACAAACAACAGCCACATCAATGTGCTCTGCTTCGACGAAATCAACAAGATGTGGAGTTGCCGCACGAGTGTGGTCTAGGTTTGCCTGAAGAAATTTTAAAGAATCCATGTGGAATTTTGAGCGGTCGGTTGGTTGGAGCTGGAGCTGTTGTTCTAGGCGGAAACGGTAGAGGGCGAGGTAGATGTCAGAGTGGTGTCATAAATAGTTTTTTGACGCATGCGGGCAACCCTCCATTCTATTGTAAAACAGCACTGTGCGTTGAAGGTGTGGTTGAAACGTCGCCCTGCGGCGCGACACTCCCTGCACACAACGTTCTCTTTGTCGGCAAGGGTGCAGTCTTCTGCGAGGTGATCACCCGCCCAGTACAAGCAGCAGACACTCTCCGAGTAGCATCGTAGAGCGACGTGGCCGTATGTGCAACAACGACTGCACGCCGCCACGTAGAAATTTTCTTTAATGGGACAGGACGTCCAGCCGATCAATAAGCGATCTTTAGCTTTCAGGATGTGATAGACGGACGGCGAAACCTCCACAATATGGACGTTGTTACCAGTACGGTCTTTAAAGTAGGTCCTGTGTTTAAACTCTTCATCGCGGATATTCAACCCATTGCGAGCATTGATGTTCGTGCGCAATATACCTGGAACGATGCTGGGGTCTACACCACTGATTTTAAACTGTGGCAAACGGCGTAGAGAACGGATGACTTTGATGGCTGTTCTAAGCTGAGTGTTTTCTTCGATGGCTTTTTCGAGATTCTCAATCGAAGCTCGGTCCGCAGACACTACCGTCAGCCCGGTGCGGTTGGGAATGAGTTTAACTTGTTTCACTCCGATTCCGGATGGATCGTTCCCAAAAGTTGATTTGAGCAGGGTAATAGTTTCGGCGCCAGGATGAGCAGATGGAAGAAGAGGCCTAATGTGCAAAACGTGGTTTGGGTCAGTTGCAAGAGGCCTAACTTCTTTGTCAGGGTGGTGCTGCACAGGCTGAAGGGGAGGATAGAGTGACGGTTCGGGGACGGGTGCATTGCACGCAGAGTCCCTCGGGTTACCCAGAGCATTCGCGAAGGACTGCCGCGGCACAGGTGGTGGATTATGTGGGAGGACTTCTTCATGGCGGCACTCAGCTAACTGCGATCGTAGCTCGTCGATCGTGCCTTCGGCGCGGGATAACTTCGTACGTAGGGACATGAACATTGTCTGCAAGTCGAAGAAGGTGTCCATAATCCTTTCGCGCACTGGGTGCAATACTTTGTTTCTTCCATCACTCAGAACATTTAGGAGCTGCTTCCCTTTGTCGCAGAGGAGGGAGGTATCTTCTTCTCTTTCGACAGGCGATCCCTCAAAAGGGTGCGTCGGACGCGCCACAGGGCTGGAAGCACGGACACTGTCACTGTGAGCGTGATCCCGCGGGGGATTGCACCCCTCTGCATGATGATGACTACCTTGGGGATTGCCAGCTAGTAACGGCTCTTGATCTTGAATCTCTCGTTGAACATCACCGTTCGGACCATTAGAGCCGTCTGCAAGTGATCCACGAGATGTTTGGCGGAGCGCGACGGGTGGTTGATGTTCCATTGCGTCCCTGAAGCGAGATCGCGTCGGGCGCTTCAATGCAGGTTTCCCTGCGGCCTATACACGATGGCTTGCAACCCACACTAAGCCTAACCGGCTAACCGGGCTCCTACAGTCAAACCCATTGCCCTGGGAAAAACATGCAGGCTCACCGGCACCACCGGAGACGCTAAGACGAAGGAACGTGCCGCTGGTTAATCACCTCGAGGTTCGTGGACTGGAAAATCACGCTGCGAACACAGAGCAGAAAAAATCGTGGCTTCGTCTTCCTCGGCCGAGGCAGAGGAAGGCCTCCTGTCGAAAATGCGACCATCAACGCCGACAGCGCAAAAACTCCCCCTAGAGACCCGCTACCTCAAAACAATGTCAACGTGGTTCGCCGCCCTCTAGGAGGCCTTAAATCCCCACAGTCAACGGTGCGGCTCTCGCGTACGTACTTCAGGACCAAGTCAAGCTCCTTCGCTATGCGGGAGAGCAGGTTCCATTGCCGCTCCAACTTCATTGTTGTGAGTGCCCCCAATAAAAACGAGCCCAACGCTGCCTAGAGTTTTCGGCCGTAAATTTGAAAGGCACCATGTACACACCCGCTAAACACATCTCCACCCCAAAGAGCAACTGCGGACAGAGCAATATTCACTGTACCCCCCGAGTAAGACCCCCACGCCATCCTTCAAAGCATCATAGAATACAATCCTTTGCTTCCTATTTTCAACGCTAAAAGACTTCATGGCTCCACGATTGCACAGGTCTTAATTCAATTTACCCTCGTGCCGTATTGGATCCACTACCACGCCTGTACCATGACATGGTACGCTTTTAGTAGGAAGCAAGAGTCCTTTCATGTGTGCTAGCGTCGTGTATACTAAAAATACGTTTTCCTGCATCTACCCCTTTTCGAACCTTGCACATCCTGCAGCACCCAATAGCCTTAACCCAACCATCCCTCTACTCCGTCCTGCATCTTATTCGGCGCTGCATACCTCACCGGAGCGTCTGGTTATAGTAATCGCTTCCAACACCAGCGGAAGTCAAGCACTCCTGCCATTACTCGACAGCACCTGGATACCCTCCCACCTCAGGGACAACCAGCGAAGTCGACCACTGTACCTGGCCACCACCTGCAACATTTTTACCAGTACACAAGGCAACACCACCTCTGACAGCCCTCCTTCCTACAGCAAAATACCCAAGTGCACCCCCGATGACCACGAGTCGGCCAAGAAGCGTGGATACCCCCGGAGCCTCCCAGTGACCCCAACTTCTCCTGCCACCCACTGTCACAGCTCATCCAGGGCCACTTAATCATCACGTCATTCGCCAAATGAAAATACTACGAGAAACAGTCCTCCGCCTTACTGCCGCTTAGTGCGAGAAAACCAAAAGCTGTGTCCAAGCCTTTCCACTTTCCCCACCATTCGCGCCACCCCCTCCACAGCGCCCGCGCCTACTGAGTAATCCACTCCTATGATTCGCGCCCAACCCCGCGTTAAAGCACGAAGAAAACGTTGCACAAACAAGAAGTGGAAGGAGGAGAAAAGATACCACAGATGCAGGCGCCGGTATCTTGCGTATCTTGTGTCCTTCGTACACGTCTAGTCTGCGGCACGTTTCCTTCGTTCTTTAACTATGTACCAACTAGCTGAGCAACAGGTTTCGTTAAGTCCCAGCCCCCCAAACGAGAAGCCGAAATCGACACTAAGCCAGCCTATACGGACGCCCCCTTACTCCGCGCTCATTATCAGTCCATGTTCATGTTGATTCATGGCCAATTGACGGCACTACAACCGCTACACAAGAATTACGTACCGAGATACTAGACTGGGATACTAGATACGAGCAGAGCTCACCACCCTTCATGAACCTGACTCCTGCGGATGCCCTCATACCTATAGATGCCTACAATAACCTCTAAAGACGTTATAGCCTGCCGATGAACCTACCGAAGCTTCAAGACGAGGGGGGTATTGCTTCAAGATTTCCTGGTCATAAACACGCCCTCAGTCATTTCTCTAGACGAGACGGGATCAAATATCCAAATATGGAATTGCAAACCTTACCGATATTCCTAATTCCCAAAGTCTGCGCATTTACACACCGCCACTGCAGCTCAGAGCACCATCCTCGACTATCGATGAGCGAGAGTGATGTCGGTGGGCGTCAGCCGGAAGAAGAGTTCGAAATAGCAGGTTGTAGAGATTCAAAGGTTTAGGAAGTAGTTGAATCGTCGGGAGAGTGTAAAGGGGGGAACACGGAAGGAGACGTGAACTTTTGAAACACCATTTTGTAAGGGACGCCAATTAGGATCTGGGTTGTTGTGGTGACTTTTCTCCTAACAACTTCATTCTTAGCTTCCAGAATGTGACCCCTGTACCGACATAGGAATCTGTAATAGCAAAATGTCAGGTCTGCACGAAGTAACGGGTCACTACACGCTTTATATTTGCAGTGCAGGCATCTCCGATCATTCGACCCACCATGCATTGCCCTTGTGTGGCTTAGGAACACTTTCGAACTTCCTGTGGAGATGCGATGCTGTTGGAAGGCACTGTTTCAAACAAGGGACCCTGGACAAGATCCTCGACCAGACGCAACGAACAAACCTTCATCAGCCGCTTCTTTCGCGCAACGGGGGCCTCTTCATGCCAAAGACAACGTAACGGTGGTCCGAAAACATCGGAGTGTCCCGAACTTCTCAGAAAAGCATGCCACAACAACGGTTGACTTCGGCTTCATACATGGCTTCTAATGTGTGTTGAAGAAGAAGCCTCTTGTTACCACGAACCAGACTTAGACGCTAGCAACCGTGTTGTGAAGACAATCATATTTAAGCACGCCTCTTCAATTGTGGGTCGCGCAGCGAAGAGAGACACCTACATAAACACTGCAATGCGAAAGGTGCTGCGGAACTTGTAAGATGGAATCTTCACGGAAAAGTTTGAGAAAGTTCATCCAAAGTAGGCCCAGTGAACCAAAATACGCCACTCGAATTCGTTACTGCGGTGAAGTTGCATTAAGACAATGGCCTACCAATCCACCTCGCAGTGCTTATTAAGGCCGGTGTACTTTCTGAGTGAAGTAGGAATCACCGCTAGCGTGCATTACTGGGTACACATGCAATATGAGTTAATGATACGGTGGTGATTGATATTGATGGGGCCTCTGCTGTAATAATTTATTTTCTTGTGTTACCTTCCAGGTTTTTGCAGACATAAATAGCCAATAAGAGTTTTGTGTCACTCTCTGTAATTGCTGGACATGCTGATCTCATGGTTCTTTTCCGATAAACGCCGTTTTTACTGTAAACATGGGCTAATACCGTACGATACAAAAGACGGCGCATTTTGATTACAAGTTCCGAATCTTGCATGGCACTGCAAGCATTTTATGAAGAGGCAATACGAGTGTCACGAAAAGTGCATTTTGGCATAACAATTATCCTAATTTCAAAAAACTCAAAATTTAAAAAAATTGGCAGGTGTCAGGAGCGATTGCTGTGAAAAAAACATGCTTGGAGAAAACGCGTAAATCCAGTGCCCCCTGCCCCCCTTTGCAATGCCGAACTGGCGTAGTTTGCTGCAGGTGACCTTGAGAGGTATATATTAAGAAATAAAAATCCACCGGTAATCGGCTTTTATTTACTGAGAGGCGCAACGCCCAACCGCTGGTTTGATAATGTTCTTTATATATCAAACAGGGACACGTCTGTTTAGAGATACGTAACCTGTCAGGCATTCCCACGAATCCCTAAAGGAAAACAACAGGGCGGCGGGCAAACACACATGGCAATGCCGTTGCGGGTGCTTGTCTTTTTTGTACCGCTGTTTCTGGCTTTTTCAATTTTCTAATACCGCGGTGACAGCTATGACTCCTTCACCCCTGCTTACACGTAGATGTCGTCCCATTTATGTTACGTCATTCGATGGGGTAACGTATCTATTGCACTGGCAACGCTTTTTCAAACATAGGGGAAGAGTGGAAACTCGCCAATTAATAATAATAGTAATATTAATAAAAATCATAACAATATTATTATACTAATAATATTATAATAAGACAATCATATAGATAATAATAAAAATGATAACAACAAGAACAATAATAATAATAATAATAATAATAATAATCAATCAATCAATCATGTTTATTTACGTGCCCAGGAACAGCCAGAGGCCTGAGTGCTGGCGCACGGATAGTTATATGAAAACAAAATACAAGAAACATATTGCAAGAAACAAACAAGCGACAAGACACACACATATTGAAGTAGCGAAAATTACAAAAATAAAGCACAGGCGGAGCCTGGGTACAGGTAAAAAAGAAAAAAGAAAAAAGAAAAAAAAAAGAAAAAAAAAGAAATAATAATAATAATAATAATAATAATAATAATAATATTAACAATCAATCAATCATGTATATTTATTGTGCCCAGGAACAGCCGTAAGGCCTTGGTGCTGGTACACACATGGATACAGCTGAAAAAAAGCAAAACAAAAAGTAACAGAAAAGAACACTTTGAGAGCGTATAAGATAAAAGAGTAGAAAAAACTTTTAGAATGTATATTACGAAGTATACCGTACAAACCACTACAAAACGTAGATAGCGTATGCACTACATGCAACGAACACAATCAAAACTTACAGGGGACAACAGAATTGGTAATCGCATCGTACCGATGAAACAGAACATCTGCACACTACAGATAATCGTGTAACCTTATAACAGCAATCCATGAAATGGAAAACAACAAAAGAATCATATAAACAGCATACTCTCCATACAGTAAGGCAAGCCGGTAAAAAGAAGTTACTATAACTAGAACAAGATCCATTCAATATGACGGAGAAAAGAAATATTCCATATAGTTCCATGTAGGAGAATAAGAGGGAGCATATTAGCGAATCATAATTCTGGAAATGTCTTAACTGAACTGATTGGGGAGCTGTTAAAAATATCTACGTCTACAGAGTAGAAGTTACACGTGCTCTGCAGCCTGAACATCGGGCAATGTCGGTTACAGGAGCTGAGAGTACGAAAAGGATGACATTTTCTTGTGGTTTTAATAGGCACTGTTAGCTGGAGCTCTGAAAGCAGTTCTACACTGCTAATTTGTCCATGTATAAGCTTAAAAAGAAATAAGAGGTCAGCTGTATTGCGCCTAGCCTTTAGCTCAGGCAGCACTTGCAAGTTCCGTGGTCCCGAGTCAAGATGGTTATACTCGTGAGGGAAGCGATGTCTAAGTATGAACAGCAGCTTATTCTGCACTTTATCAATGGTCCTGCTGTTAGTTTGCATGTACCATTCCAGATATCCGAGGCATATTCCAGCACGGGTCAACAGACAGTGGAGTACCGTTTCAGGAAGGACTTTGCACTACGGAATTATTTAGACATCCGGCAGACCACGCCCAAGCGGCGGAGAGCTCGCTGTTTGATGGATCGAACGTGCAGTGTAAAAGTCAGCTGGTTATCAAAGAGCACGCCAAGATCAGTTGTCGTCGAGGCTCGAGGCAGAGTAACATTATCAACTGATTAGTTATAAAGCAGGCAGTCTGTTCTACGCGTGTATGACAACACTTTGGTTTTCATGGCGTTCACTATCAGTTCGTTCTCTTTACACCAGAGTGTAAATGCATCCTCGTCTCTTTGCAAATGCCCGCAGTCGCTAAGAGACGAAACTTCCCTAAAAATCTTGATGTCATCAGCATAAAGTAAAAAAGAAGAATGCTTTATAGTAGCTGAAACATCATTGACAAATAAAGAAAACAAAAGAGGGCCTACAACAGACCCCTTTGGCACGCAGTAACGATAGGATTGCTGGCCGTTAACATTTACGTAGCAGATCCGCCCACGCAAGTAATTAATTAGGAGGTCAAGAATCGAATTATCTATGTTCATGAGTGACAGTTTAGAAATTAACAATGGGTGACTGACCACATCAAAACCCTTGCTCAGGTCAAAGTTCACAGTATCAAGCTGCCTCCTATGATGAACCGCTTCGGACACTCGCTGCATGAAGGAAACGAGATTATTGCTTGTGGAACGTCCGCACATAAACCCGTGCTGTTCGAACATAGTATGCCCTTAACACTGGAAGTTAAAACATCGTGCGACACAGTCTCAAAAAGCTTAGACGCCGCACACAGAAGCGAAATAGGACGATAGTTTCTAGCACTATCTTTAGCACCAGTTTTGAAGACAGGGACCAAGCGTGCTAACTTCCAGGCTGCTGGAAAAGTAGCAGATTGAATTGAATTATTAAATATAGCGGTTAGTATGGGAATCAGAAGCTCCCCATAGGTTTTTAATATTGCGGGAGGAATGCCGTCAGGGCCACAGGAAAATGACGGTTTGAGGCGCTTCGGGGCTTTCCGAACGTCGCCCTCACTTATTCTGGGAACCCACAAATTAGACGACGCAGAGGAAGAGTTGGACAAAAGGTTAACGTCACCCTTTGGAAATACTGAGCTAAAATGATCCGCAAAGGCATTAGCAACGTCTCCAATCGGGTTTATATTGTCTTCTAGAAGGTTAACTATTTCGGCAACCTTTCCAGCAGATCGAGAGCGAACATACTGCCAGAACATTTTCTGGTCGCGCGTAGCGCTGATTTCTACCTTGGCGATGTAGTCTGACCGATCGCGATCATACAGATCTTTCCACAGGGCTCTGAAATACTTAAACGCCTTTTTCCAAGCTTCGGATTGTAGCCCGCAAATTTTCTTGTGAGCAAGGGCTTTACATTTTAAAGCCTTTCGCAGTTCCGCAGAAAACCAGTTCGGAAATTTAAATTTCTTTCCGGACGTTCTTGGTATAAACATTTGCATACCTTGCTGAATAATTGTAGAAAGATTCTCGACTTGGTCATAAACAGAGGGAAGTTTGACGAGGAGAGACCAGTCAGTGTTACATAAGTAGTTATAAAAAGCAACGTAGTCTCCAGCAGCATAATTGTACGTTGGATGTGCAGAATGGCCGCAGCATCTCGATTGCCCCGACACATACGGCAGTGAGATATGAAGGACAGGATAAAATTTGTTACGACGGACCAGCAAGGTACCCGACAGAGAAATGGTAAGGCCCGCCTGGTTGGAAAAGCAAAGGTCTAAAACATTACCACAAATGTTTTTACACCTATTACTTTTTCCAGACCACTGTAAAAAATAAAGTCTAACAGACAGTAGCCCTTCTGGGAATTGTAATGATGATCGTGTCTGACAGTGCGATCATCCCAGTCTACACCGGGAACGTTGAAGTCCCCGCATATAAGAAATTTAGTGTCTGGGTAGGCATTAACAACATCCTCTATTGATGTGACATAGTGCTGAAATTCGGCGTAGTTTATGGATGGAGGTATATAAAAGGTAGAAATTAGGATAGTATTTTTTTCTACCGCCGAGAACCTCCACCCACACTGATTCTGCAGCAGTTTCAAGGTCTGAGCGACGACGGCATTTCGACGACTTGTCCAACGTGTTGAGCACTCTACCACCGCAATTTTTAGAAGTGGGGCCAGTACGGTCACTTCGGAAAACAACATAATTATCGGTAAAATAATCGCTAGACGGAATTTCTGAGGATAGCCAAGTTTCGGTAAGGACGATTACATTATATGAGGACGAAGCTATAGAGAAAAAGAACTCAGCAGATTTGGTCCGCAAACCACGGACATTTTGGTAACAAATACTGATCATGCGGGCGAGGAAAGTTCAGACAGGTGCAGCATGGACTCACGCAGTACGCCCCGGAAGGGATTAAAAAACACTCACTTGGCCCCAGAGCTGGATCCTGCAGTAATTCATAGCACACGTTGCTTACGGTAACATAGAAGGAGGCATAGATGTCGACCTAGCTTTTATCCGCTTGCAAGCAAGGGGAGCCGCATCTCTGGCAGTCAGGTACGAGCACAGCTGAGCTTCCGAGTTTCGAGTGAAAGTTTCGTGACGAACAGAGCCTTCGGCAGCGGCCGCCGCTGCACCACCGTGAGCTCAGACGAGGTGAACACAGGAACTCAGAATATTGAGCTCAAGAACTCAGAGCTCAGAATATTGAGCTCTGAATATTGAGGTGAACACAGGAACGAAAATATTTGCATACGTTTTTACGATTGCAGCAGGAATACCATCTGGCCCAGAAGAAAATGAGGGCTTGAGCCGCTTGATGCTGGTCCGCACGATGTTCTCATCCAATTGGAAACAACCGGCGTTACCATCCTGGTGACAAGAGTCGCTGCCGTCATCACTACCACCGATAAGCCCAAACAAAGAAGAAAACTGAGGAGCAAAGCAGTTGGCCGCATCTGCAACCTCATCGCCGTTGGAATCCAGTAGACGAATAGACTCGTTGTACTAGATCTAGAATGAATGTACTTCCAGAAGGCTCCTGGCTGATGAGTTGCTTTAGCTTCAACTGACGTCAGGTACAAAGCATGATCACGCTTGTGCAATATTTTGCATAGGGCACGTAGGCGCCGGAACTCCTGAGCGAACTGATTCGCACCAGAGCGCTTCATCTTTCTGTGCGCATGTTCTTTGAGTTTCAGGGCATCCCGCAATTCAGAAGAAAACCAGTGTGTGAACTTGAACTTCATTGGTAAATAATAATAATAATAATAATAATAATAATAACAATAATAATCAATCAATCAATCAACCTTTATTTTTGGTGCCCAGGAACAACCCTAGGGTCTTGGTACTGGTACACCATATACAAGCATTCATAAAAACAAACTAAAATCAAGACAACACAACACAGAAAACCATATATATGAAAGAGACAATAAAGTAAAAATAGTTACAGAGATCCCAGAAAGCAAAACAGCAAAAAAAAACGGAAGCCTAGTGTTAGAAGCCATGACACCCGGCCAGCAAAACGTTGAGGGCACGTGAAAAATTGAAAATACACAAGCAAATACTCAATGAACATGACGGAGATAGATTATACACATAAAACAAAGGTTTTGTAACAAGATCTTAGGAAGTATCAAAATGGAAAAGCGAAGTTCAGCGTTACAAGCAGTGACACTTAAACCGACAAAAATTCAAGCAACACAAAATCAGGAAAAGTGAAAAACAAACAAGCAAGATGATGATATGCATAGAATTAATACGGAACAGAAATACGGCACATAAATGACATAAAGGCACTTAAGCTACAACAGTTTTCAATTCATTAGAGAACAAAGACAAAGAGCTCTGGAATATATCAAGACGATCGGAATATTCATTATATGCACATTGTATTCTGCAGATGGATGAGCGTCGCCTACTTAAAGCATCTGTTCTGAAAGTTCGAAATCTTCGGAAAAGTTTGTTGGCAAGTTGACATTGATAAGTGCAACCACGTCATCACACAAAATATCACCATAAAGAAGTTTATAAAAAAAGATAATATCAGCACTCATTCGTCGATACCAAAGGGAAGGAATACTTTTGAGACTAGACATGCTGCCGTTTGCGTCTTCTTGCACATGACTTAAGCGGTGCTTAAAGATAGAAAGGAACTTATTTTGAACCCTTTCGACACGGTCACTATTGGACTTGCAAGTTCCATTCTAAACAACAGACCCGTATTCGATAAGAGGTAAGCAGAGAGCCGAATACAACTTTTGGAAAGGAAGAGGACTTTTAAACTCTCTAGAATACCTGCAAACAGCACCCAGACATCGAAGGGAGCGTCCGGTAATTTGTGTAACGTGGGAAGAGAAAGTCAGAGAAGAATCAAATAGTACTCCCAAGTCCCGAATTTCGGTCACCCTCGGCAGTGCAGTGCTTGCTATTTTATAGGAGTATTGCAGCTGTTGAGTTTTCCTACTATAGGAAACAACTTTAGTTTTTGAGGGGTTCAAAATTAAGTCGTTTTTGGTGCACCAACGATGGAATGACACGATATCAGCCTGAAGAGAATTACAGTGCTGAACATTACGCACTTCTCTGAAGATTTTCATATCATCAGCATACAACAAAAAAGATGAATTTGGAATGGCAGAAGCAACATCGTTAATGAAAATGGAAAGAAGAAGGGGACCCAGAACAGATCCCTGGGGTACACCACTGGTTGCTTTGTACCTAAATGAAGTTTGACCGTAAACACTTACATAGCAATATCGCTGCTGGAGATAGCAACGTATGAGACCCACCAAAGAAGCGTGGACATCTAACAGAATGAGCTTGGCAAGCATTAACGAGCGGTTGACTACATCAAAGGCCTTGCTCATGTCACAGTAGACCGCATCAAGCTGGCTTCTACCAACGATTGCTGGGACGGCCTGCTCCATGAAGCACGCGAGGTTTGTGGAAGTTGAACGACCACGCATAAAGCCATGTTGATTAGGAATGAGGACGTCTTTAAGTGAGAAAGACAAGACCATATGAAGAGATAACTCGAATATTTTAGAGGCAGAACAAAGGAGCGAGACTGGCCTATAGTTTATGGCGTCCGTTTTTGGGCCTGACTTGAATACAGGGAATACGCGAGAGATTTTCCATGAGCGAGGGAACGTGCCAGACCGGAGACAGTTATTAAACATTGAAGTGAACACAGGAACGAATATGTTTGCATACGTTTTTAGAATGGCGGCAGGAATACCATCTGGTCCACAAGAAAGCGAGGGCTTTAGCCGCTTGATACTGGTCCGCACGATGTTCTCATTCAGTTGGAAACAACCAGAGTTACCGCCCTGGTGACAAGGGGCGCTACTGTTATCACTGCCACCACTAACTCCAAAAAAAGAAGAAAACTGACGAGCAAAGCAGTCGGCCACCCCCGCAACCTCATTGCCGTTGGAGTCTAGTAAACGAATAGATTCTTTAGTTTTACCAGATCTTGAATGAATGTACTTCCAGAAGGCTTCCCGTTGATGGGTTGCTTTAGCTTCTACTGACGCCAGGTACGAAGCGTGATCACGCTTGTGTAATATTTTGCATAAGGCACGTAGGCGCCGAAACTCCTGAGCGAACGGGTTCGCACCAGAGCGCTTCATCTTTCTGTGCGCACGTTCTTTGACTTTAAGGGCATCCCGCAATTCAGAAGAAAACCAGTGTGGGAATTTCAACTTCTTTGGTAAATATTGCGGGATGTATTTCTTCATACCCAAAAGTACAATCTCAGTAAAACGGTCAACTTGTTCATTGACATCAGTTTCGTCAATGACTGTCGACCAAGCGGCAGCAGAAAAGTAATCATACAGCCCAACGTAATCTCCCCGGGCGAAAGCGTAGCGAGGTTGCGTGTTGCAGGAACTTACGAAATTGTGGAGCATTGTGGGAAGGGAACAGGAAATAGAAAGAGGAGGATGAAATCTGTCAGGTCTAACTAAAGGACAAGCAGAGTGTGACACACTAACATCATCAAAATTCGAAAAACACAGGTCCAAAATGTTTCCACTGCAGTTTTCTATGTGATTATGCTGTGCCATGGAAGTGAAAGACAAAAAATCTAGTAATCTATTACCCTTCTGTTCAATGTGGTGGTTATGATGGGAACAGGATAGATGGCTCCACTGAACGCCAGGAGCGTTAAAGTCTCCAAGAAGGAGGACCTTGCGGTTGCAATTAGTAATAAGCTCCTGTTCAATGGAGGAGACTAACTGATTGAATGCGTCAGGAGCTACATCAGGGGGAATGTAAAAAACCCCAACAAGAAGTTTTTCAGTTTTAGAAGAAATTTCAACCCATACAGACTCATCTGCATTCTGAATATCACTACAAAGCACACTCGGGAGAGATTTGTCGATGGCAAGAAGGACCCCACCCCCTTTTTGTTTGCTACCCGTCAAGGCACGATCACTACGATATACATGGTAATTTTGAGGGAAATAATCACTGGACAGGGTATCAGGGCAGGACAGGACAGGATTTAGTGGTTTTGTTCAAGTGTATCCACTCCAGATTCGACAGCCCGAAATTAGTGAGCTCTGTTCGGCTAAGGGCACCAATTCGAGCTCTCCGCCCCCACCTTTGCTTTGATGTGACCACCTCAGAGATGCTGTCTCCAGTGTGCCGTGTGCAACGTGTGTACAATGATGACTTTCGTGCATCTTTGGACGTCTTTTCCGGCAATGTTAACTCTTTTAAACGCTCCCTGAAAAATGCATGCATTTGAAGCCGCTGTTGCCCATTCAGTATGGTATAGAAGTTATCTCGTGTTCGTGTTTTCCCTTCCCTTCCCATTTTCTACACTTGCACCGTTTGCCGTACACATACTCCCGTGCACCTATGTATGTGTGTCCGCAGGTGTGTGTGCATGCATGCACGTGCGCATTTGCCTGCACTTGTTCACCTTGACATGCACCCGCGTGGGCATGCGTGTATGTATGTTTTGTTTGCACTCACGAGCGTATGTGCCGTGCATACGTATAAATTTTGCTTTATATGAACTTATTACCAGTATCCATGTTCCCCAGTAAGTTACGATGGTGGATCGTACTGAACTTGCGTGTATGCCAATGTACTTTGTAGTATACCTTGTCACAAGCCCTGTCTCAGCGCGTCCTAATGTACCTGACTGTAATCTCAATTCCTTAAATGTACACATTGAGTGTGTGTGTGTGTGTGTGGTGTGTGTGTGTGTGGTGTGTGTGTGTGTGTGTGTGTATGTGTGTGTGCGTGTGTGTGTGTGTGTGTGCGTGTGTGTGCGTGTGTGTGTGTGTGTGTGTGTGCGTGTGCGTGCGCGCATGCGTGCGTGCTTACGTGTGTGTGAGTGCGTGTGCGTGCCTGCGAGCACGCGCGTGTGCGGTGGTACTATGTACTTTGTGATCCCTGCACTTCATAACCAGTCTCCATGTTTTACCGTTTGTTTATCTGTGTGTCGCCCTATCCTTTTTGTGTGCACCACCCAAGAAGGCCTAGTGCTGTTGGTGGGCACCACCCAATAAACAATAAACAATAAACAATAAACAATAAACAACCAAGTTTCAGAGATAGCTATTAACGGAAAACAAGAAGCCAGAACATTACCAAAGAAGTCAGTTGCCTTGGTACGAAGACCGCGCACATTCTGATAAAACACATCCAAAGTACTAGTCATCATTGCTTTTCTTATGGGATGCGCTCAGAGCTGTGAAGCATGCCTTCGCGAAACATGCCTCGAAATTCCTTAAAGAGGCAGTCTTTCGGCCAAACAGCGGGGTCATTCAAGCGCAATAATAATAATAATCAATCAATCAATCAATCAATCAATCAATCAATCATGTTTATTTACGTGCCCAGGAACAGCCAGAGGCCTGAGTGCTGGCGCACGGATAGTTACATGAAAACAAAATACAAGAAACATATTGCAAGAAACAAACAAGCGACAAGACACACACATATTGAAGTAGCGAAAATTACAAAAATAAAGCACAGGCGGAGCCTGGGTACAGGTAAAAAAGAAAAAAGAAGATGCCTTTGTGGCTCAGCTTATTGTAATGAATACACAACAAGCAGAGAACAAAGTTTGACAGTAAGACGGCAAAAACAATGACAAGAGTATAGAGACAAATGTTAAGACAAGCAGGATAAGTAAACAGTTTCAAAAACAGGCAACTATATTGGTTAAACAGAACCGCAGAGAAACCAAATTTCAGCAATAAAAAAAAAGAAAAACGAACGACAGAGATATCATAGATGTTTAACATACTGTGTTCAACAGCGCAGTACGGTAAATTGTAAAGGAGCTTTGAAAGATGTCAAGGCGTTCAGAGAAGCGGTTGTAGCAATTCTGTATTCTGCGCACTGGAGAATGATTGGAGTTGCGCGCAGCGGTCAAGAAAGGGCGATGCGACCTGGTGGGCCTCTGTGGAACACTAAACTCTAAACAGTTAAGCAGGTCCGCGCAAGAAAGGTCACCATGAACAATTTTGTGAAGAAATGTAAGGTCTGCACGCATACGTCTGCAGGTCAACGAAGGGATGGAAGTAACTATGGGTAAGTCAGAATCAGGATGAAAACTGTGATTGTGATGACGGTGCTTAAATATGGATAAAAACTTCTTCTGCACACGTTCTATTAATTCACTACTAGATTTGGAGATGCCGTTCCAGGCAACAGAAGCATATTCTAACTGGGGGATACATATTGCATTGTATAGCATTAGAAATGGATCTGGAGAAGAGAATTCCTTTGTAATCCGACACACATTTCCAACACTTAGGAGCGCTCGCCGGGTGATGAGCCTAATATGAGAAGAAAAAGAGAGGGTACTGTCGAAAAGAAGTCCGAGGTCCCTAATCTCCTCAACCCTTTGCAAAGGAGCTCCCTCTATACTGTAGGAAAACAGTAGACGATGGGTTTTCCGGCTGTACGTGAAAACCTTTGTTTTAGCTGGATTTAAAATTAGACAGTTTTTGCTGCACCAGACCGATAATTCCGACACATCCCTCTGCAAGGCACAGCAGTCCTGAAAACTGCTAATGTGCCTAAATAGTTTTACATCATCAGCATAGAGCAG
Source organism: Haemaphysalis longicornis (assembly GCF_048455015.1). Taxonomy (NCBI): domain Eukaryota; kingdom Metazoa; phylum Arthropoda; class Arachnida; order Ixodida; family Ixodidae; genus Haemaphysalis; species Haemaphysalis longicornis. The sequence goes on from NW_027526361.1 coordinate 189,539,557, forward strand.
AAATGAAGATTTTGTTAACACGTCATTGATAAAGATAGAAAACAATAGTGGACCCAGCACAGAGCCCAGTGCTGTGCTTGCAGTGCTTGCTATTTTATAGGAGTATTGCAGCTGTTGAGTTTTCCTACTATAGGAAACAACTTTCTTTTTGAGGGGTTCAAAATTCGGTCGTTCTTGGTGTCAAAATAATCATTTAAAATCATAATAATAATCAATCAATCAATCAATCAATCAATCAATCAATCATTTATTTGCGTGCCCAGGAACAGCCGGGGGGGGCCTTTGTGCTGGCGCACGGAAACAGAAACACACGAAACATAATGTACACATCTCTCAAATACAAAATAAAATACAAAATACAAAAAAAACGAAAGGATAGCTTATGTTGAAGTTACGAAATGAAAGTCATTTAAGTGCATGAACTCGAGGATAAAAGACAAATGCAGAATAAGAAAAGTTGGCAGTTACGCCAATACAAACTCACAGACGTGTTTGCGAAACAGAGTAGGGCAATCATTAAATATATCAAGGTAATCCGAGTACCGATTGTACGTGCATTGCAGTCGGAACACAGGGCACAAGACACGCAGACAATTGGGGTTGCAAAAGGTATCATGTTTCCTGGTCCACTTTTGCGGCACATAATAATAATAATAATAATAATAATAATAATAATCAATCAATCAATTATGTTTATTTACGTGCCCAGGAACAGCCAGAGGCCTGAGTGCTGGCGCACGGATAGTTACAGAAAAACAAAATGCAACAAACATATTGCAAGACACAACTTTAGGAAATATAATAATAATAATAATAATAATAATAATAATAATAATAATAATAATAATAATAATAATAATAATAATAATAATAATAATAATCAATCAATCAATCAATCAATCATTTATTTGCGTGCCCAGGAACAGCCAGGGGGGCATTTGTGCTGGCGCACGGAAACAGAAACACACGAAACATAATGTACACATCTCTCAAATACAAAATAAAATACAAAATACAAAGGGAAAAAAACGAAAGGATAGCTTATGTTGAAGTTACGGAATGAAATTCATTTAAGTGCATGAACTCAAGGATAAAAGACAAATGCAGAATAAGAGAAGTTGGCAGTTACGCCAATACAAACTCACAGACATGTTTGCGAAACAGAGTAGGACAATCATTAAATATATCAAGGTAATCCGAGTACCGATTGTACGTGCATTGCAGTCGGAACACAGGGCACAAGACACGCAGACAATTGGGGTTGCAAAAGGTATCATGTTTCCTGGTCCACTTTTGCGGCACATAATAATAATAATAATAATAATAATAATAATAATCAATCAATCAATTATGTTTATTTACGTGCCCAGGAACAGCCAGAGGCCTGAGTGCTGGCGCACGGATAGTTACAGAAAAACAAAATGCAACAAACATATTGCAAGACACAACTTTAGGAAATATAATAATAATAATAATAATAATAATAATAATAATAATAATAATAATAATAATAATAATAATAATAATAATAATAATAATAATAATAATAATAATAATCAATCAATCAATCAATCAATCATTTATTTGCGTGCCCAGGAACAGCCAGGGGGGCATTTGTGCTGGCGCACGGAAACAGAAACACACGAAACATAATGTACACATCTCTCAAATACAAAATAAAATACAAAATACAAAGGGAAAAAAACGAAAGGATAGCTTATGTTGAAGTTACGGAATGAAATTCATTTAAGTGCATGAACTCAAGGATAAAAGACAAATGCAGAATAAGAGAAGTTGGCAGTTACGCCAATACAAACTCACAGACATGTTTGCGAAACAGAGTAGGACAATCATTAAATATATCAAGGTAATCCGAGTACCGATTGTACGAGCATTGCAGTCGGAACACAGGGCACAAGACACGCAGACAATTGGGGTTGCAAAAGGTACCATGTTTCCTGGTCCACTTTTGCGGCACATAAAGACGAACATGTTGTAGCAGCTCATCACAAGACACCATGCCGTGCATAATTTTAAAGAGGAAGAGAATATCAGCCTTGTTCCGCCTGGAAGTTAAGCATGATAGCGTAAATGAAGAGGGCGATCCAGGGTTATAATTACTACTATCGCCAAAGCGATGGTTGAAGATAGATATGAACTTATTTTGGACTCTTTCTACAAGTTTACGGTTTGTTTTACTCGTGCTGTTCCAGACAACAGATGCATATTCAAGCTGAGGACGACATATAGTTGTGTAGAGCATGAGAAGAGAAAGCGGCTCCTTGAACTCCTTGGACACGCGACAGACAACGCCAAGCGATCGAAGAGCTCTACGAGTAATTACCTGAATATGTGGAGAGAAGCTCAGTTTACTGTCGAAAGTGACGCCTAGGTCATTATCCTCTACCACACGTGGGAGTAATTCACCGTCGATGTTATAGGGAAACAAGATGTTGTCAGTCTTTCTTGTGTATGTCATTACCTTAGTTTTAGATGTATTAATGAGGAGTTTGTTGCATGAGCACCAATGCGAGAAGGACGAGATTGCTCTCTGGAGAGCGGAACAGCTGGCAGAGTTGAAAACAGATTTAAATATTTTTACATCATCGGCATATAAAAGAAAATTACAATCATTAAATATTGTCGCGACATCATTTATAAAGATTGAGAAGAGAAGTGGCCCGAGCACTGAGCCCTGAGGGACACCACTGGTGACCTCATAGGAAAGAGAAGACGGTCAATTTACATGCACGAAACATGACCTATCACATAGATAATTGCATATAAGAGATATCAGGGATGGTTGTATATCAAGCTCAGATAGTTTTTTGGCTAAGAGCTCGTGGCAGACGACATCAAAAGCCTTGCTTAAATCAAAGTAGACTACATGAAGTTGGCCTCTTCCTTGCACAGCTTCCGAAGCATGCAGCATGAAGTTGACGAGATTGGTAGTGGTCGATCGGCCCGCGAAAAAACCATGCTGTTCAGGTATTAATGTGGTATTTATACTGAATGTGAGTAGTTTATGCAGTATTGACTCAAACAATTTAGAAGCAGCACATAGAATAGATATCGGTCGGTAGTTCGTGGGGTCCAATTTTGAACCTGTCTTAAATACAGGAACAACCCTTGCATTCTTCCATCGAGCGGGGAACTTGAAAGACTTGAGAGAAGTTTGAAATATACACGTCAATACTGGAACTAGGATATCACCAAACGCTTTCAGTACGGCAGAAGGAATGCCGTCAGGGCCGCATGAAAATGACGATTTCAATTGTTTAAGAGCTTTCAAAACGAGACTTTCCGAAACCAACACTTCTGAGTTTTTACAGTAACCTAGAGATTGTGGAGGGGGGCAAGCTGCACTGTTGTTGCCATAAGTGGAACGGAATTGTCGCGCAAAGGCATTGGCAACGTCCGATATGCTCTCTCCTCGTTCATCGGTGAGGTTAAAGGAGCCATGAAGAGAAAATGCAAGTTGGTTTTATTCGAAAGATTTCGTGTTTTATAGTGCCCCCAGCGCTTGTCCGGATACAAACGGTGCTTTATTCACTGAGAAATTAAACAATTTAGGTTAAAATTTTGATTTTCCCGCTCAATCGTGCGTTTTCGTGGTCCCAAGTGACATCACGGGAACCGACCGCTCTGCAGCCTAGAGTAGCTTCATTCACGCATCCGCCGTACAGGGTAGACACGTAACGCTGGCGCCGCCATGTTCGGTTGCTCGCTCGCCGCCGAAGCAAGTCATTGTGTCAAAACCGCGCTAAAATTATCGCCGCAACGCGGTTTACGAAAGAAGTTTGAATCATATTGTCTGTTTCGCGTTGCTAGGTCTCGTGGGAAACGAAAAGAATAACGCGTTGAGCCCGTTGGCCCAATTGCGGCGGCACGGGACCGTTCAAAGGTTGTCTCCATCCTGTAGCGGTGTTGGTTTGTTCCCGCGTTTCTTTACGTTCCGTAACCTAGATGGCGCCACCATACCGTGGCAAGCGTTTGGTTTGTTTTTGCCCGCATTTAAACCTGGCTTGTTTTTGTTCTGGGAGAAAATATTCGTTCCCTGAAACAGTGCTCGCTCGACAAATGGGGTCACGTAAGACACCGTTGCTTGCGTCAATCGGCCAGTGTCGTCTGAGACAACCCCAAGCCCCATAGTGCTGTGCAGCTAAACCAAAGCATGCTGTGCGCAGTACGAACAGCAAAACGCATCAGTACTTCTATGTTTACATGTGCTTTCGTAACTTCCACTGTTTGTCCCATCATTCCTATTGCTTTGTAAAGAATGTGCCCTAAATTTAAGCGCAAATCGCTCGTTCGTCTAGTTTGTAAGCTCTACCTAATTTGCGTCTGCTTCTGCCAGCCTCCGCCAATCGCAGAGCTTAGCCCATTTGACATCACAGGTTCTGTTGCGGGAAATGAGCTGGTGGGTCGCATGACCATTCCCGTTTTTCCTAATTATGTAGCTTATTTGAGCGAAGTTTACGTTAAAAGTGGTGTCAGTATGATTCTAACGAGACAATCTTTTGAATGAACCAAACTTGTGTTTTCTCTTCATGATGATGATGGTTGGATGTTTATGGCGCAAGGCCAACTAGGGCAAAGAGCGCCAAACCAATAGTCATATGAGGGTGAGACCTTAACCACTATGTAAAGTCAGTAAAAACAAAAGTAAAATCCGATAACGGCAATGGGCATGGCTGGTGTATAGGGCCAGATTTCATTATGCATGATAGGAAATGAGGTTTAAAAACTTGACTTCTGACAAATACTCAAGCACACGTTTCACTGAAACAATGGCATCGTCACCTAGAAAAAACAATGGATGTAGGGGAATATGTTGTCTGTAGAGTTCTCTGAAGTGTTTGTGTCGTGTTGTGTGAAGTGCCTTGCATGTTATTAGTATGTGCACTACGGATAGGGCCTCTCCGCACCTGCTGCACTGGGGTCTAGGAGATCCCGTCAGCAGATACGAGTGAGTTGCATGCGTGTGCCCTATCCGTAGCCTACCCAAGGCGACTTCCGAGTGTCTGTTGTGTGAGTCAGATATGTACCGTCCCAAGTGTGGCTTTATTACATGTAGTTTGTTGTCTGTCTGTTCGTCCCAGTGTGTTTGCCATGTTCTTCGCAGGTGTTGTCTTATGTGTGGCTTGAGGTCTGTGTAGGGTACTGTTGCTATGTCCGGTGTATTTGTATGTGCAGCAGCAGCGGCCATCTGATCAGCGGTCTCATTTCCCGCAATCCCAGAGTGGCCTGGAACCCAACACATGATCACCTCGAGATTTAATGCATACGCGGACATAATGGTTTTATACACTACATTAAGAACATGGTTTTTAGAAGACTTGTTGGATGACAATGCATGTACAACACTCAGTGAATCTGTGAAAATGATAGACTTGGGTATTTCATGTTGCACTATGTGATTTAAAACAAGCAAAACGCCATGGGCTTCTGCCGTAAAAATGCTGGTCTTCGAGTTCAAGGTCTTAGAGACTCTAAAATCGGGTCCGTGCGCCGCACAGGACACAGTAAGGGCAGTTTTTGATGCGTCACTGTAAAACTCTGCACATTCATACTTGAACTGCAGGGACAAGAAGTGCTGCAAAATAGCAGTTTGTGGTACCCTGGTTTTATCAATTTTCACGAAGGACAAGTCACAACACACAGGTTGAAGCTGCCAGGGTGGTAAGACGTCAGTAAAAGAAGATGTGTGAATGTCTAAAAAGGAGATGTCGAAATTTGAAGCTTCCTGTCTCACTCTAAGTGAGAACGGCAAAGGAACAGACGGGCGATTTACAAACAGTGGCGATGTGGATGTATCATTAAAAACACGTTTAAAAGGATGGTCCTTCAAAGATGAAATTTTAAAAGCGTAGAGAAAGTCCACATACGTTCGTTGGTACTCAAGGCACCACTTATGACATTCAACATATAGACTCTGGGCCGGGCTAGTGCGGAACGCACCCGACGCAAGGCGCAGACCCAAGTGGAGTACTGGGTCAAGCATTTTTAGTGCGGTTTTTGATGCCGACCCATACACGACGCTGCCGTAGTCTAACCGGGACCCGACTAAGGCGGTAAAGACCCGGAGAAGTAGCTCCTTGTCTGCACCATAGGATTGGTGGGAGAGCACCTTGAGAATGTTTAGTGTTTTTAGGCATTTATGTTTAAGTGCTTTTACGTGAGGTATGAACGTGAGCTTGTTATCAAATATGACACCTAAAAACTTGTGCTCCCTTTTAACAGGAATAGACGCACGGCCAAGAGCAATCTCAGGGTCCGCACTAAGCCCGCGCTTGCGGGAGAACAGAACACAAGTACTTTTGCCCGGGTTCAGTTTAAAACCGTTAAGGTCCGCCCATCCAGCAAGCTTCTTAACACCGAGCTGTACTTGGCGTTCGCAAATGGACAGGTTACAGGATTTAAAAGATATTTGAACATCGTCTACATAAATGGAAATGGAAATGGTTGGTGGCAATGCCTTTCGGAGGGAGTTCATCTTAACGATAAACAATGTGCAGCTTAAAACTCCACCTTGCGGCACACCATTTTCCTGCACATGTATCCCGGACAGGGATGACCCAACCTTAACACGAAATGTCCTCGTGGACATGTAGCTAGAAATGGTATTTAACATGTTACCTGACACACCAAAGGACTTCAGGTCGCTAAGGATGCCGTATCGCCAGGCTGTGTCGTAAGCCTTTTCAAGATCAAAGAATACCGTAAGGCAGAACTGCTTATGAGCAAATGCATCTTTTATGAAGGATTCCAACGCAACAAGATGATCGTTGGTGGATCGCCCCACCCTAAAGCCTGCCTGGCAGCTCTCGAGAAGACCGTTGTACTCAAGGAAGTACACGAGCCTGCGATTTATCATCTTCTCGAGCAGCTTGCACAGGCAGCTTGTCAGGGCGATGGGACGATAACTGGCGGGAAAGGAAGGGTCCTTCCCTTCCTTCAGGAACGCCACTACTATGGCCTCCCTCCAAGAGTGTGGAATCTGCCCCGAAAGCCATATTTTATTGTATAGGTGTAGGAGTGTTTCAAGAGTGTCTGGGTGTAGGTGTTGTATCATGGTGTATGTAATCTTATCTGCCCCTGGAGCTGAAGGTTTACATGTGCTCAGGGCAACCCTCAACTCATAGAGTGTAAATTCAGAATTGTAACCAGATTTTGACCTGTTAGTGTCATGTAGGGACTTCTTTTCACAAGTATTTTTATGTTTTAGGAAAGTGTTTGTGTAGTGTGCAGAGCTGGAAACATGTTGGAAGTGTTGTGCAAGTGTGTTAGCCTGGTCTTCTAGTGTGTCCCCTGTTGTACTGACCAGGGGCAGGCTGTGTGTCTGTCCTCCTTTAAGGTTACGTATTCGTGTCCAGACTTTGTGAGTGTCGGTGTATGAGTTGATGGAAGTGAGGAAGGTGCGCCAACTCTCCCTTTTCGCCTCACGACGCACACGCTTCCCAAGAGCCTTTGCCCGTTTAAAGGAAATGAGATTATCTGGCGTGGGGTACCGGCGAAGGACACCCCACGCCTTGTTCTGGGCCTCTCGCGCCCGCCTGCAGTCCTCGTTCCACCAGGGCCTCCTTGGGTTGCGGGACGCACTGGAGGCCTGGGGCATGGACTTTTCGGCGGCGTCGACTATGTGCGCCGTGACGAGTTGGGCTGCTTCCTCAACGTGTAGGTGTTTTATGGTTGTGTGGTGTAGTTTAGATGTTTCTGTGAATGTACTCCAGTTTGCTTTTGATTCATTAAACCTGTTATGGGAAGATGGACTGCATGGGCCTTTACCTATGTATGTTAGGGATGTGGGGAAGTGGTCACTACCATATGGGTCCGTGCCCACGCCCCACTCAAGACATGGAAAGAGAATTGCAGAACCAATAGCCAAGTCAAGATGTGAGTATGTATTGTGTCCTAAGTTATGGTATGTAGGCTGTTTTTTGTTGAAAAGGCATGCTCCTGAAGATGTAAGGAATATCTCTATCAGGCGACCTCGGGCATCCGTTCTAGAGGAGCCCCAAAGAGAGTTGTGCGCATTAAGGTCGCCTGTTAGGATGTATGGTTCGGGCAGCTGGTCGACCAGCGCCTCGAAATCAGAGCTCGAAAGTGTATGATCAGGAGGAATGTAAATGGAGCACACCGTTACCAACCTATTAAATATTATTGTTCGAATTGCTACAGCCTCGAGGACAGTGTTCAGAGTGACAGGGTGGCAGGCTAAGGATTTCCGGGCGACAATTGCCACACCTCCTGAAGAGTGTGTGCAGCCAACCCTGTCCTTTCTGAATACCATGTACCTATTTAAGAAATTTGTCTGTTTGGAATTGAGGTGAGTCTCTTGGAGACACATGAGACTTGGCTGATTGGCATGCAGGATATCATACACATCATCAAGATTTTTAAGGAGGCCTCTGCAGTTCCATTGAATGATGTTTTCTGTTCCCATTATTTAGGTTTAAGAATGAATGGAGTGTGTGTACGTGTTCATGTGTCGTCTTTCGGGGCTGTTACTCTGGGGTTAGGCTTTTTAGGCCTGTCTGTAGGCTTGGAAGTCGGTGGCCGCTCCTTGCGCTGCGTTGCAGGCAGGAACGGCCCGACATCCATATCGTCGTCGGATGTCCGAGGGGTGCCCGACGGACCGGGCCCCCCGGACTTGGCCCCCCCTCGGGAGCCCTTCGTTTGAGCCGCCACCGCCGAGGGCGTCCGGGGCACCAGAGGTGGCACCGGCGGTGCGGTGGCGGTGGGAACCGGTGCGGGGCCCGTGGTGTCCATCACCTCTGTACCCTCCAACGCACTGGAGGGCGGGGAGGCAGAGGCGGGAGCGGCACCGGTCCCTACAGAAGAGGTTGTCACCACAACCGCTGCTGCCTCAGCAAGCGGCGTGGGAACGGATTGGGCTGCCAGAGGCAACCCAGGGGGGGGGGCGGAGGAGGGACCAGGTCAGACTCGCTGAACTGGGTCCCTGTGGACACCAGACGCCGCTCCGCCCCCCGGCGAGCCGCGTCGGCGTACCTCCCCAGGGGGAAAGAGGCGAACCTCTTTCGCGCCTCTGGGAAGGTGATGTTCTCAGTTACCTTCACATTAATAATCGCCTTCTCCTGCTTAAACTTCTCGCACGTTCGAGAGTAGGCGGCATGGGGTCCCTGGCAGTTGGCGCAGGTGAGGGTTGATGATGGACAATTATCAGATGGATGATCATGCTGAGCGCACTTTGCGCAGGTCAGACGACCACGGCAGGAGTTGGTTCCGTGCCCGAACCGCTGGCACTTAAAGCAGCGGCGCGGGTTTGGAATGTAAGGACGAATGGAGCATCGGATGAACCCTGCGTTGATATGGTCAGGAAGTGAGGAGCAGTTGAAGGTCAAGATGATATGTTTCGTGGGGATTACCTTATCATCTCTACGCATCGTGATGCGGCGCACGGCTGTGACACCCTGATCCTTTAGACCTTCAAGAATATCGGCATCTGTCTCGTTAAGAAGATCTGCCTCAGAGATCACACCCTGCGAGCTATTCAGGCTGCGGTGGGGTGTGACCCTGATGTCCAGATCGACCATTTTCGTCTGACCAAGAAGTGTGGTTGCCTGCTGTTGGTTTTTTACTTCAACAAGGACTTCACCTGTGCGTTGTTTTTTGGCGTTATAGGTTTTCCCAATGATTCCATCAAGGTATTTTGTAATAAAAAATACTGATTGTGAAGCAAGAGGGCGGGCTGTGTCAAGGGATTCGATAACAAGGAAACGAGAGTATTTGTCTGGCTTTGGGAAGCTCATGCTTGGAAGTTGAGGGAAAGATACTTCGGTGCGGCCCCTTTTCAGGGACCGATCACGTTTGGGGGGGGGTTTTGAATTTTCCATACAGCATAGAAAAAAGCAGGGGACGGGGGTACTTTCTTCTCAAACCTTACCCTGATAGCCTGAGAGGTCCCGGAGCTCCCTGCCTGGTAAACAGACAGGGAGCCCATCCGCCGGAGCTTGACCTGGGCTCCGACGGCCACCGTTTGAGGCTTCTACCCTTCACCTTTAAACACATCACCACGGTAGGTTACAGTTTATGTTGGGGGCTCGGGGTCCGCGGTATCGCCAGTACCGTCACCAAGATTACTCAAGGTGCCCCGTGCGGGGTGTTTTCTCTTCATGGCTCCTTTAATGTTCCCAGGTGAATTTTTACATGTTTGAGAACGGACGTGGCCCTAGAAAGCTTTTAATAATAATAATAATAGAAATAATATTAATGTGAGCACAGGCGTCATCGTTGTTTCGTAACTGTTTCGACTGGCCGATCCCCCATAGCAACTCATATTCAGTGTGGCGCACGCGAGCACCACACCATCTTCTTCATCTTCCATCCTCGCGCCTTCTCCACCATCGCTTTTTGCAACGACCTCTCGGCGATGTTGCGTCGTCATTAAACGCGTCCTATAAGTCTCCCGTGTCCGAGTCTTGCGCATGGTGGAGGTGCACCTCGATCCACGTACGCTCTCCCCGGCTTCCCCCTGGAGCTTCGCTCAGGTCGGCGTCTTCATCGTCGCACTCACAGCTTGCCAGAAGGCGATCCGACCAACCCTGCCGATGTCCCAGCACCTGCAAGCCCGCTTGCCCCAGTCTGGATGATCACCAGCCGGCAGCGGGACCCCAGATGTTTTCAGGACTTCCTGGAGATGACGTAGAGGATTGGCTCGAAGTTTATAACCAGGTGAGCGCCTTCAATCGGTGGGAGGATAAGCTCAAGCTCGCCAGCGTCAATTTTACTCTAAGGGAAGTCGGTAAGACAGGGTACATGAATAACAAGGAGGACTTGACTGACTGGTCGCGGTTCACCGCAGAAACACGTAGAATATTTGGCACGTCCACTTTGCGCTCAGACGCGGCCAAGAAGAAGCTTGCTGAATGCTATCAGCACCCCGCCTTATCGTACACGTCGCACATTGAAGACGTTTTGGCTTTATGTAAGCGACTGAACCGAGAAATGGCTGAATCTGATCGAGTGAAGCACATCCTGAAGGGCAATTCTTCCTTTGCGTTCAACGCGCTCGCCGTGCAAAACCCGACAACCGTGGGTGATATCGTGACGATTTCTCGCGCCTAATTAATCTTCATGCCTTGCGCCTGCAGCCACCATCTTCCGACACACTTGTACCTGACCAAGGCACTTTACGAGCCACAATAAGAGCAATCATTCGCCAAGAGCTCCATGGGCAGGCGTCATCGAGCTTTCCGGTGGTGCAGCCCCAGACATTTAGCTCCAGTCTGCGGGAGATTATCAAGGAAGAATTGGCCTCAGTCACGTGCTCTTCACCTCTGAAGCCCGACTTTCGCGCCGGGCCTGCGCACTCTGATGTGGTTGCGATGCCACACATCCCGTCCTCGCCCTCCGTTCCTGAGGCTTCGCATGTTCACGTGGCCCCCGTCTCCGCTGCATATCAACCGGCCACTTATCATGCACTATACTACCCACCATGGCGGCCGCCTCGCTCAACATGCTACTACTGCTGCATCCGGAGCCATATTTCTAAGTTCTGCCTACGGCGCCAGCGGGATGAACGTCAAGCATTTTCTACTCCGCCACGGGGTGATTCCCGGTCCACGTACGACTAGCGACCGCAGCCATTTACCTATTCTCGCCTCCGCTCACCTTCTCCTCCGGACTCCGTTGATCATCGTGCCACCAGCAGGTCTGACCGCCGCCGATCCCCTTCACCTTTCCGTCAATTTTCGTCTCCCCTCCATCCAGCCTCTCAGAACGTCGGCCGCCGCGCGGAAAACGAAGAGCCGCAGTTCAGGGAGGTAGAACTGCGTCACACGGAAAAACGACAAGTCCTCCTTACCGGCCATGCAATATTTTGGTAGTTGTTGTCGAAGGAATTCCCGTCGATGCTTTAGTGGACACTGGCGCGAGCATTTCCATTATTCATGCGGACTTGTCTCGCGGCTACGGAAGGTCAGAACTCCTTATGTTGGTCCTGCTCTACGCGGCGCCAACAAAAATGTGATTCAGCCTTCCGGGCTGTGTACAGCGCGTGTATTCATCGAACGCATCCGTCATCACATTCTTTTCACCATATTAACCCCATGTGCTCATCAGATGATCCTAGGTTGGGACTTCATGTCATCAGCATCTGCTAACATTTTCTGTCGTGCACCCACCCTTTTTATTAGTGACACGGCTGTCGACATGGCACCGGACGGGCGAATACATCAATTGGTGTCAACTTCCGAATTTGTTCTGCCTCCTGAAGAATCAGTGTTTTCCATCACGTTTGACAGCATTGTCGATGGTGATGCGCTCATCGTGCCAGCTGTACACTTTATTCCGAAATGACTATATGATACCGGCACGCCTTGTCTGTTTTTCTTCCGCATCAGCTCTCGTAGCCGCTGTGAACACTACGACTGAACACATTTTGCAACCTCAAGGCGCTACTGTTGCTTCTCTGCCCCGCGACGATCCCGTAATCGTTCTTCCGGTCTCTTCTCTTTCTTCGGACCAATCAAGCCACGAATCAAAGCCCTCGCCCTCCCTTTTTGCTGGTACCATCACTTCTGACCTGACCTCGGATCAAAAAGAAGCATTGCTCAAGTTGTTGACTAAGCACCAAGGATCATTTGACTGCTACTCTTCCTTCCTTGGCCAGAAGTCTGCCGCAACCCATCGAATCGAAACGGACAACTCCTGCGTCGTCCCTCACCGCCTATATCATGCACCTCCGTCAGAAAGAAAAATTCTTCAGGAAAACGAGGTTGATATGCTGAAGCGGGACATCATTCGTGCATCATCGAGCTCGTGGTCATCAGCCGTTGTAGTAGTCGGAAGAAAGACGGAAGCGTGCGATTTTGTGTCGATTACCGAGCCCTGAACAAAATAACTCGTAAAGATGTATACCCCATGCCACGTATCGATGACGCTCTAGATACCTTGCAAGGTGCACAATTTTTCTCCATCCTTGATCTTCGGTCAAGGATACTGGCTAATTCCTATGGATAAGGCCGACAAAGAAAAAACAGCCTTTGCCACACCAGATGGTCTGTTTGAGTTTAACGTTTAAGTTTAACTTGAAGTCGCATTTAATGACGACGCTACCTCGCCGACATGTCGTTACAAAAAAGCGATGGTGGAGAAGGCGCGAGAATGGCAGATGAAGAAGATGGTGTGGTGCTCACGTGCGCCACAGTGCTGATGAGTTGCTAAGTGGGATTGGCCATTCGAAACAGTTATTAAACAACGATGACGCCTGTGTTCACAATAATCAAACATGCCTATTCAATCAATCAATGACCCAAAATTATTATGGCTAGGAAAGCGATGTTTGAAGGTAGATATAAAGATTTCTGGACACTGTCAATATGCATACAGAGTGTTTTGCATGTGTTATTCCGTACCGCAGAAGCATACTCGAGCTGCGGACGACAAATACTCGTCTACAGCTTGAGAAAAGAGCCCGGCACCTTGAACTCCTTCGATAGGCGACATGTAACGCCAACAAATCGGAGGGCCCGCCGAGTGACCTCCCGGTTGTGCGGGGAGAACCTCAATTTCGTGTGAAAATTAACACCAAGATCCTTAACCCGCACAACACGTGATAGGGCTTCCCAGGTAATGTTATAGGAGAACAATATGCTGTCACTTTTTCTAGTGTAGGTCATTACCTTAGTTTTTGATGTATTAATAAAGAGTCTGTTAAGTGAGCACCAATCAGAAAAAGACGTGATCACTCGCCGGGGAGTGGAACTGCTTGTGGTGTTTGAAGCAGCCTCAAATATTTCGACATCATCAGCATATAAGAGAAAGCAATCTTGATTATTAAAGAGAAAACATCATTTATAAGAGACTGCTTGTTTGTATGCGCGAAGCATAACCTATCCGATAAATAATTACATAAAAGGGATGTGATGTATGGTTGTAAACTGAGTAGACAAAGCTTACTAAATAATATATCATGGCAGATGACATCAAAAGCCTTGGTCAAATTGAAGTAAACGACTCTTCCCTGCACAGCTTCCGAAGAGTGCTGCATAAACTTTAGAATATTAGTGGTGGTCGATCTCCCAGCTAGAAAGCCGTGTTGCTGAGGTAATATAGTTTTTACACTGAGAGTGAGTAGTGTATGTAGTACAGTTTCAATGAGTTTTGAAGCAGCGCCGAGAATAGAAATCGGGCGGTAGTTTGATGGGTCTAACTTTGACCCAAACTTATATATAGGAACAGCCCGCGCAGTCTTCCAGCGATTGGGGAACTTACCGGTATTGAGGGACGTTCGAAATATACCCGCCAAGACCGGAACAAGAAGATCCTCAAACGCTTTCAGTACTGCGCAAGGAATGTGATCAGGGCCGCCCGAAAGCGACGGCTTAACTCACTTTAGAGTGCTTGATACAAGACTTTCCGAAAAAGAACATTCGTAGCTTTTATAATACCCCGGAAACACTTGCGGGGGGCAGGCTGCACTTTTCTTGCCGAATACTCAATTGAATTGTTGAGCAAAGGCATTAGGAACGTCAGGAATGCTGTCACCCCTCTTGTCAATGAGGTTCATATTTCCTGGGTTGTTTTGCAATGGTGCGGGGGAACGAGCCGCTTGTCCACGGGGACTCTATGGCATGCAGTAGCATGGTATGTAGCTTCGCGAGCACCTGGCGGTGGCACTGACCTCTACCGCGAATCTCCCTTTCAGTGAGTCAGCTAATGATGGCCATTATAGCAAGAAAGATCTCTCCTTTATTTTATAAGCTCTTATAAAGCAGGTAGGGCTGCTGACATGAGACTTGCTTTAACTGAAATATTATTGTGTGGGACGCTAAATTCTACCTCAAACATTTTTTTTCGCACCGAAGCTGGCTTAAACAAAAAGGCACAGCTAAATGCCACATTTACATCACACGAGGATATAAAGCTAGCGCCGCAAAGGCGACGTAAGGGTATTCTATTAAAAAAAACGAAAAAAAACAGCAGCTGTTGCAATGGATTTAACTAGCATTCGTGTTGTGTTTGGAAGCACCGCGCCACTCTGGTTACTTTAGGAGTGATACCCATGAAATAAAAAAAAACAGGCAATGAGCATGTAGACCACTCATTTCATTTTCATTTTCCAAGCCTACCACGCACATGCATAGGCTCCGAGTAGACAGCTAAGTGTCCGTCATACACGTGGCGCTACTGATTCACATCAGCCTTTCATTTGAGACATGTGCTGTCTTAAGTTATTGTTGGCCTGAGCATGTGTCTGACTGGAGATGCTCTCACAGTCATCGGGAGAATGACGCCAGAGGACTCTCTGAATTACCAGAAGGTTAAACTGGCTCTTCTCCAGCGACTTCGATTCACGGCTCAGGGCTATAATGACAAATTCCGCCATGCCAAGGCTGAAGATGGAGAAACTGGGCTACAGTTCGCTTCCCGCCTGTCAGGATATTTTGATCGGTGGATCGAGACGTCGGGCGTACCAAAGACATTTGATAGCCTACGCGACAAAATGATCGCCGAGCAGTTCCTGAAGTGCTGCAGCCAGGAACTTGTGGTCTTCATTAAAGAAAGAGACTGCCAGACCATTAACCAAATGGCCGAGGTTTCCGATCTGTTTCTGGAAGCCCAGTCTCTAAAGAACTTGGGGAAGTTCAAGGAAGGCACTCCGACACACGCAGGCTCGAGTCATACGGATGGCGCTGCAAAGAAAGGGCCGACTTGCTTTATTTGTGATAGAGTTGGACATCGTGCTCCTGATTGCCGTATGACGGGACAAGCTCCAATCTGCTCCGAGTGCGGCAAACCAGGCCACAAGAGCGAGAACTGCAAGTCGAGAGAGCCCCCATCCCAAGCAAGTTTCTGCTTGTGTAGCAGCGACATCTGGGAAAAGTAGACCATGTACTTGTCCTTACATGCATACTTCTGATCCCAATCCGCGGAAGACGCTTGGAGGAGACGCAACTCAACCAGGACGCTCCGCCGACAACTTACCTGTTGTTACCGGTCAGATGTACGGGAAATCCGTAACTGTGCTGCGGGATTCAGGAAGCAACGCCGTAATTGTACGCAAAGAGCTCGTTCCAGATACGTGCCTGACAGGTCAAGCCACTACCGTGTTGTTCCTGGACAAGACTACACAGCGCCTCCCAGAGGCGTATATCAAGATCCATACGCCCTACTTTTCAGGCCACGTCCTGGCAAAGTGCCTGACTGACCTACTTTATGACTTGGTCCTGGGTAACATCCCCGGCGCAGGAGATACATGCGATCCTGACCCGAACTTCACCCAACAAGCACAGCAAGCAGATGAGATGAAGAAGCTACGTGCGCACCGCCGGAAGCACAGCGACACCAGAGACAACAAGCCACCCGAAGTAGTCTCGGTTGTCAGAGAAGAAAATTGACCCGCATTTCCCCGAGAGGAAGAATGTGAAAGTGCGAATGCACGAGTTGAATTTGCGCGGTTCGGTAATGTTCGCGAAAGAGAGATCACACACACACACACAACTACAAAGAAAGAAAGATGCATTTATTCACAGACACCTATTTGTGTTGTCGTTGTACTTGATTGCTAGAGGGGATCTCCGCTTTGAAATTGCGTGTCAGTACTCCTTTAAGCGGGTGCATTAGCCCTTCTCATGCCCGATTCCTGGCCAATCCCCCACGTGGGTATGTGCCATGTCAGCGGCCAGGCAGCGCGCGCCCATCTCCCCCCGTTGCCAAGGAAGACGAGGAGATGCCTGGCAATCCCCCACGTGGGTATGTGTCATGTCAGTGGCCAGGCAGCGCGCGCCCATCTCCCCCCGTTGCCAAGGAAGACGAGGAGCGCGCGCACCCGCAGCTGTTGCTATGCGGACGGCGGCGGAATGCGGACGGCGGCGGACGCTTCAGGCTCGCTTAAGAAGTGCATTCGCACTTAAAACTTCTTCTATACACGTTCTATTATTTCACTACTAGATTTGGAGATGCCGTTACAGGCAACAGAAGCATATTCTAGTTGAGGGATACATAGTGCATTGTAAAGCATTAGAAATGGATCTGGAGAAGAGAATTCCTTTGTAATCGGACGCACATTTCCAAGACTTCGGAACGCTCGCCTGGTGATAAGCCTAATATGAGAAGAAAAAGAGAGGGTACTGTCGGAAAGAACCCCGAGATCCCTAATCTCCTCAACCCTTTGCAACGGAGCTCCCTCTATACCCTAGAAAAACAGTAGATGATGGGTTTTCCGGCTGCACGGGACAACCTTTGTTTTAGCGGGGTTTAAAAGTAGACAGTTTTTGCTGAACCAGACCGATAATTCTGACACATCCCTCTGCAAGGTCCAGCAGTCCTCAAAACCACTAATGTGCCTAAGTAGTTTGACATCATGAGCATAGAGAAGAAATGAAGATTTTGTTAACACTGTTGACTCATCATTGATAAAGATAGAAAACAATAGTGGACCAGCACAGAACCATGAGGTACACCACTTGTTGCAGTGTAAACACTAGGCCTTTTGAAGTTTACATCTACGTAAAAGGACCGGTCAAGGAGATAGTTGGACAACAAGGCAACAAGGCTTGCGTCTACACCGGACGTAGTCAGCTTGTTAATTAATGATTGATGGTTCACCACATCAAATGGCTTACTGAGGTCAAAATAAATAACGTCCAACTGGCCGTTTTCCTAAACTGCAGCCTAAGCATGTGTCAGAAAGCGTGCAAGATTTGTAACCGTCGATCGACCCGAGAAAAAGCCGTGCTCGTTTGGTATCAGAACGTTCTTGACGCAGGCAGGAAGAACGTTGTGCAGAGCTGACTCAACGAATTTTGAGGCGACGCAAAGGAGTGAGATTGGGCGATGGCTAGTAACCGCTGACTAATCACCAGACCTAACTATTGGAAAAAATTCGAGCGATCTTCCATGCACGAGGAAATGTAGCGAAAAGTAAACAGTTATTATAAATGGAAGCTGAGACAGGCACAAAAATATTGCCGTAAGCCCTCATGAGGGCTGCTGGAATTCCATCTGCACCACCAGAAAATGACGGTTTCATCCGTTTAAGGCTATCATTGACAAGTTTTTCATCGAACATAAGTGTACTAAAATTAGACATATTATTAAACTATGGGCGGTCATCGTGACCATCTGGTAGTTGAAAGACAGAAAGAAAGTACTGAGCAAAGCTCCTGACAAAATCCTCAACCTGTTCCCCATCGGAATTAACCAGGCTAATGTGTTCTTTAGACGCCTTGGAACGGCCGCGTACATACCTCCAGAAGTCAGCCGGTTAGAGGCAGAAGCCTCTATCGACTCTATATGGAGCTGGTGGTCACGCCGGTAGATGCTTTTACAAGAGCGATACCGACTAAACTCCGCTTTCCACTTGTCAAGCCCAGAACGCTTGGCCTTTTTCTGGGTGCTGTCTTTATTTTAAGCGAAATTCGAAGTTCTTTACAAAACCAATGGGGAAATTCGGATTGAACAGGCTTATAACAAGGGATGTGCTTTTTCATGCCACTCCTGATAATTTCGGTAAAATGTCGAACCTGTTCGTCAACATCATTGACATCAAAAACACTTGACCATTCAGCAAATGAATAAAAGTGATAGAGCCCAACATAATCTCCACGCTTGAAAGCATATTGCGGGACTGCACAATCGTCAACACCACCATAGCAATGCTGGGCCGCGACAGAGAGAGAGACAATAAGAGGGGGGTTAAACTTGTCGGGGTGTACGAGAGATATTTCGGAGGCACACACTTGTACGTTTTTTAAGTTCGAGAAGCACACATCTAGGACATTACCACAGAAGTTTTCTATGTGGCAGAACTGCTGCAAGGAGGTGAATGATTGAAAATCTAATAACATGCTGCATGTCTGCGCTGCATAATTGTTTTTATGCTGAAATGAAAGACAGTTCCAATGAATACCTGGGGTGTTGAAGTCCCCAAGTATAAGTAGCTTATGGTTGGAGTCTGTATTGGAAACATTTTAATAGATGTCAGCTTTCGGTTATATTCAGAAGGTAAAATATCTGGTTATATATAGAATGCCCCGATGAGCAGCTTCTCGCCCCTCTTGAGGCCAACCTCAAGCCAGACTGATTCCTCGGTCTCGAGGTCTGCACGCCGCACGCATTGCACTCAGCGATCGAAGGCAAGGAGAACACCGCCACCCATTCTTAGGCCCAGTTAACTTTCTGTCACTTCTAAAAATTTCATAGGTCGGAGGAAAATAGTCTGAAAATGAGATATCATCGCAATGGTAAGTTTCAGTAATAACAATAGTAGAAAATGTGGAGCACACATTTCTATGAAATTCGGAAGACTTAGTACGTAGACCCCGATCATTTTGATAATAGATGTCCAGAGTGTCATTCTTACTGGTCATTCTCAGGAGTTTCACAGCTGTGCACCATGCCAGGGTGGAGCTTGCATTGGAACGGCTTGAAGAGGGAGCCCTTTGGCCAAATTGACGGGTCGCACAGGCGCCTGAAACACTCTGCGTCAACACTTACACAAAAAGAAGAACACGGGTTATACTTGGTTTTAAGGCGTTTGCACGACAATGGCGTGACTTGCACATTCGACAAGTGGGCCAACAGTTGCCCAGATGTCGTGTTAGCCGAAAACTTCGAAACAAAGATGGCCCAGGAGCTCGGTGGTCGGCGCACCACAACCAAATCAGAAGCTTCCGATGCACCAACGCGAGGAGGGCTTCTTTTCTTCACTAAGTTCGCCGGCGGGCCTTTAGTCGCAGTGTCGGACCGTAGAGGCGGAGGCAAAGGGCAATCCGATGGGGAACCCAAATCACTCAACGCTGCACCTGGTTGACCGCTGGAGCGTTCTACGAATGCCGAAGCGTTCGTCGAGTACAGGAGGGGACCGCCTTCGCCCGCTGCACCAGCGGCAGCTGCAGCGAACGACGACCTCATAGGGAGACCGGAGTGCGGTGACGTCACCGGTATCGTGGAAAGGCTAGCAGGCTTCGGGGAAGCAGGCGGGGAGGCGGCGGACGGGCGAGCTCCCCTCGCAGGCAGCGAACCTCCCCATGCTTGGAAGCGACGATTGCAAGCTGATGGGAAAGCCCAGCCACATTGTCCCGTCGCAGAAGCCGGATCCTTTCGCGCAGCTCGGTGACAACATCCCCGAGAAAAGAGAGGCTGGCGCAGGCTTCGGACAGGAGATTCTTCAAAGCAGCTACCTCTGCGCGTAGGTCCGCCGCAGGGTTGAAGCTTGCTCCGACAGGGGACGCCACTCGTTTGGCCGGGATGTTCGCTGGCTCACCGTCATCGCTGGTTTGGTCACCGGGGTCGCTAGGCCTAGTGAGTGACGCCGCAGCAACACACAGATTGCAGACGAACGGCTGCTCACCGGCGATCAAACGCTGCAGTGCCTCGTCCGGAAGAACAATGCACTTTCCGAGCGCACGGCGTTTACACGCAGAACATCGAAAAAACTCCTGCCTGCCGAAGAAAGCGAGGCAGCAGAGGAGGCACTTGTCCTTACAATGCGCCATCATGCGGCGCCCAGTCATAATAATAATAATAATATTATAATATTAACAATGATAATAATAATATTATTCAATCAATCATTTATTTAACGTGCCCACGAACAACCGAGAGATCTTGATGTTGGCGCACCAAAAAAAGAAACAAAAACACTAAGTACAGTATCACAGTAGAATAACATGACAGTGTTCAGAAGAAAACTATGAAACACAGTCACTACAGAAATATTACGACGACAGGACACAAGTAGATTAACACAGTATGGGAAATAGCTATTGACAATGACAAAAAGTGAAATATATATACATATATATATATATATATATATATATATATATTTTAAAGGTTTGGTTCGTTTTTTCTTGCATCAATGCGCCGATGTTGTGGCGTGTAGAAGTATTCCGATGGTTGCGGCACTGAAGACACGACGACGATAGTTGATGGAGGGTTATTAAAACTGTATATTTACATGGTAGGCATATACAGAAGATTTACTGTCTGAGGATAGACATAACAAAGTTAGAAATAAAGTGAGAGTCTTAAGCCAGCTAAGACTTTGTGCACGCGGCACCGCCGTCAGCGACGGACCCTGACCTAAGACTACCCAGGTGGTGAGATCCTTCTTAGCCGAACATGGCTAGCCCGGCAATACGCCGGCCATGCATAGCACATTAAAACCGTGAGGATTCGACCCCGAGACCTCGTGTCTCATGGTTTTGATGGGTTACTTAGGCTCCACCCCCGATACACAGGCCAATCGGTATTACCTGGCGCCCTGATTGGACGGATTACAAAATCCGGGCCTAAACCGTGGTGGGCAACGCCTCTCCGTAACCCTCAAACGCTGGTCACTCTCTCCCACCAGAAAAACAAGGAAGAGATCCAAAGTAAACCAAACAAATATGATAAACACCCAGACACCGGGAGAAACACGTGCGAGTGCACGCGGCAAGCTTTCACGCACGCGGCTTGCGTTGCCCCTTCCCATGCCTGCACTTTGCCTGTATAACGCCTTGTCCAAAGCTGGACCGCCACCACAAATGCGGGGTGACCCGTATCCGTTCCTCTTAACGAACGCAGCGCGCCCTCGAGGCTCCCCGCAATTGACAGGCGATCCTCGGCAGAAACCATATGGGACGCGCGGACCTCGCGGCGCCGCATTCCCAACGAAACGTCTTCGCACTTCCTTACTGTGCGCGCGGGAGAACAAAGACCGAACCACCGCCCCACTGGCTAAACGTGCGAGCAGGCGGCCCCCGAAGCAACCGCTGCCACGTCCGCGGAAAGCGAATCGAGCATCCGACCCACGCTTTCCCACGCTCGTACTGTGCTTTGCAACACGCCGTTCAAAACAACGTCAAAGCCCAGCTGAGGCTACAGAGAATTCATCCCCACGCCGGCGGCATGATCCAAAGGCCGCGTGCTGTTGACAGGCTGGCTGACATAAAGCCCTTCATGCGCCCTTCAGGGAAACAGCACTTCCCAAGCGTTCGACTTTGCAGCATCGCTGGTGCCTGCAACCCTTGTAGCCTGCGTCACAAGATTGACGTAGGGGCCCACTGGTCACAACGGGAATAACACAGACTATTTACAAGACAGGCGAGAAAAGCGACGATGCAAAACCACACGCAACCCCTCCGCACAAAGAAACTCCCAAAATCCTTAGAGTTCCACAAGGCAGGATATGTCTCCAGCACTGGCACGCACGCACACACGCACACACTGGTTTAGTCCCACCACGTCTCGTCGTTGCCTCCCTCGGCATCGTGGTCGGCCACTGTTGCAACCAAGAGTCCGCTCTCCTCGTCACCCAGTCACGAGCACTGCCGTCCGAATCCCAACATGCGTCCGGAACCCGTGACAACGTGTCAGCATTGTCATCAGCACTTCCCTTTCGGTGCTGTACAAAGACATTGTACCTTTGTAGGGCTAGCGCCCACCGCCTTAACTTGGCGCTGAGAGGCGTAGTCAGGGTAAAGAAAAAGAGCGGGTTATGGTCGGACACCACCGTCACCTGAGCGCGCAAGAGCCAAAGATCGAACTTATTCAACCCCAGATAACCCCAAATGATTCCCGCTCGATTGGGGACCAGCTGGTCTTCGTGGGAGAGAACGTATGGCTGGCGAACTCTATTGGGCGCTCAGAGCCATCAGCAGCACGCTGCGACAGGCAAGCCCCCGCTGCAAGCGCGGAGGCGTCAGTGTAAAGCCAAAATGGCATATTTTGGTCTGGCGTTGCAAGTGTCACTGCCTCACAAAGCGCTGCTTTGAGCCCTTTGAACGCGCTTTCTGCTTCGGCGGACTATGGTATCTTGTTAGAAACCCTCTTTCCCGTCAGTTCTGTCAACAGCCTCACCACCTCGGCGTAGTTCGGAACGTAGCCTCGGTAATAGCCGCAAAGCCCCAGCACACTACGTAGTTCTTTTTTAGTAGTTGGTGCTTGCAAGCCCTGTAAGGCCGCTAGCTTGTCTGGGTTTGGCGCATGCGTCCCTGATCCTACCACGTGCCCTAAGTAGCGTATAGAACCACATGCGATTTGACAGTTCTCAAGCTTAACCTGATGGTGTACCCGCTCTAAGGCCGTGAAAACCACACGTAAATGCTGCAGGTGTTCCTCGAACGTCTCGCTGAAAACCGCGATATCGTCCAAATAGAAGCAGGCCTACTCGGAATGATTCAGCAAGAGCTCATTCATTGCTCGCTGAAAAGTCTGGGCGGCATTTTTGAGACCTAAAGGCATAACCCTCCACGCGAATTGGCCTCTGGGACACACAAACGCGGTTAGGAGCTGAGCCGATTGCGCAAATGGCACCTGCCAGTATCCCCGCCGGAGGTCGAGCAGAGTTATGTAACGTTGCTTCCCTACTCTCATTATCAGTTCCTACTGCAGGGCCATGGGATAAGCGTCCGCTACAGTACCGGCGTTCAACCTACGGTAATCCACGCATATCCTCAAGGAGCTGTCTTTTTTAGCAACGCATACAATTGGATGTGCATGCGGGCTATTGCAAGGGAAAATTAGGCCTCTCTCAAGGAGCTCATCAATATGCCTGCTCACCTCCCCTTGTATACGGCGAGTACGCGGTAGGGGCGACACGATTTTGGGGCGAACCCTTCCTCTAACAGAGTGGAGTGTTCCCTCACCTTGGCCATTCCTGGTTTGTCCTTAAAGAATCCCTCGTGCTCTGCTAACACTGCTCGAATGTACGCCCTGGCTCTTTCCTCCAGATGAGCTGTCATGCTTTCTCGGAGGACCTAGCCACTAGAACGCTCATCTGTAAGCGGAGACGCATAGTCGACCTCACCAAAAGCCCCGTCCTCGTCAAACATAACACCCACTTTTCTCACCCTGCTTTGGTAGGGCCGATATTTGCTGGCATGCACAAGCTGTCTCCCTACTTTTGGCATTTACACGAAGCATGACTGCTCCCGATTCCCTCCGACGACCGTGCCGGGTCCTTTCCATTTAGAAAACATTTTCCCGGGACGCTGATCGCCGAACACCAAAACTGCTTCGCCCGCTTGAAAGCTCTTGTACGCAGCCCGTTTACTGAATTGGCTCGCGTAGGCGTTTTGCTGCTTCCTGCTGATTAGCTCGGCTGCCTCGACGGCGCGATCTAGCCTCGCCATCATGTCTCTCATGTACGCCGATGGGGACGGCCCCAGAGCCGCCGGCACGGTGCCCTCTCCTTCCCACATGCGCCTTGCCACGGAGAGCGGGTCGCTTGGCGTTCTCCCGTAGAGCATCTGAAAGGGTGCACCCCCGTCGTATCGTGCGGTACCTCCCGATAAGCCCACAGCAGGAACAGGACAATCTTCTCTCAGTTCCTCCCTTCTTTTTGTATAGTGTGGGCCAAGGTGTTCTTAAAAGTGCGGTTCCACCTTTCAACGGCTCCCTTACTTTCCGGGTATCCCGGCGTCGAGAACTTAGGGGAGCAGCCCAGTTTTCCCAGAAACTCCTTTGTGAGCTCCGCGGTGAAGTTAGTTCCGCAGTCAGATGCGATATCCTCGGGTATCCCCGTCCTTGTGAACACGCTCAACAGGGCGTCGCAAGTCGC
Source organism: Haemaphysalis longicornis (assembly GCF_048455015.1). Lineage (NCBI taxonomy): Eukaryota > Metazoa > Arthropoda > Arachnida > Ixodida > Ixodidae > Haemaphysalis > Haemaphysalis longicornis. The sequence goes on from NW_027526361.1 coordinate 189,564,074, forward strand.
CCTGGCACTCAAGGAGCGCAAACACACCACTTCCGGCCACCGTGTGCAAAGGTCGACAATCCATAACGCGTATCTGTGGCCCCTAGCCGATGCCGGCTCAAGTGGGCCTATCACGTCGACATTGACCTGCTCGAAAGGGTAATTCGGCCGCACCAGTGGCTCTATAGGTACACTGTCGGAGTGTCAGAGGCCTGCTCTTGTCTGGCACCCGTGGCAGCTGCTGCCGCAGCGCCTAATCTCGTCTTCCATGCCTGGACAAAAAAAGTTGTATTTTATCCTGGCCTTTGTTTTACGGAAGCCCAGGTGACCCCCCCCCCAGTTAGACTCCTGGGCCACCTGGAGCACTTCCTTTCGCCTACCCTAGGGAAGGACAAGCTGCTTCACCGGATGCCCTAGTAGCTTGTCTTTGTAGTAAAGGAGGCCTTCGATGATGATCGTTCCTGCCTTTCCTGCTCAGCCGTCTTTCCACGCGCTTTGCAAAGTCTCGTCGCTTCGTTGCGCCCCCTGGAATACGGCTGACGCACTTCTTTCGCGCACCTCTTCGAGGCCTGATTGTTCTTGTCCGGCATTATCCTCCGTGTTGCGCCTGCAGCCCCCCTTCGCGCCTATCTGGGAAACCGCAACCCGGAGCGCCTCGGTTTCTTCTCCGGGCGCTCCGGCCTCGCGCCCCGCCAGTCCGATCTCCGCGTGCACGGTCGCTTCCCCCTCGCCCACCGTTACGAGCCCTTTCATGTCGCACTCATTTGTGAGCGACTCCCACGCTTCTCGGGAAAGCAAGCAATCTGCTCGTGAAACGAGCTTTTAAGCGCGCAGAGCCCTGGCACTGTCTCTCTTATCTCGGCGAACTCGCCCGTCTCGCGCACAATGTTTAGGGGCACCACCGTCAACTTGGCACTCATTTTCTCCCCAAAGGCGGAAACTAGGCCAATGGTGCCATGCGGCTTAACTAACTCCGCGTGAACAGCGCTCTCGCGCAGGACCGTGATTTCTGCCCCCGTGTCGAGGATCGCGCCGATCTGGCTGTTCAAACATTCCGAAGTGACAGGCTGCAGCTCACTGTGCGCGCCTTGATCCCCTCTGTCGCCACCCGCGCCGACAAGCTGTTAGCGTTTCTCGGAGCCTGGCGTGGCTGCTTTTTTGTACCGTGCCGGCACTTAACCTTTTGGTGACCGAGAGCACCGCATGCGAAACACTCCTTTGGCGCCCGCTTATAACCGAACTGTTTCGCGGCACCCTGCTTCGGCGGTTCTTTAGCTCCCTTCTCTTGCCGCACATAGGGGAACTGGGCATCCTTTGCTTCTGCTTTCTTGGATGCGCTGCATTTCCCCCATCGCTTCCTCAAATGTTTGCAAACAAACCAACAAAGCGGAAGCTTTCTCCCATTTGTTTCCTTCCTGCAACGTGACGTAGCTCAGTGCGCCTTCCGAGAGGTTATTTTTGAGCTGATCTGCTACTAGTAGTTCCACCAGCTCATCGAACGTCTTCACCCCTCTCGCGTCCAGGTAGAAATTGAGGTAGCTGTGAATACGCGTGGCAAACGGTCGCCACACTTGGTTTACCCTTTTCGTCTTCGTTAGGAACCGCCAGAGCTACTCTCCTGTTGAAAGCTTAAGCTCTTCGATCACTGTTTTCTTGAGCGTCTCATAAGCTTTGTGTTCCGATGGCGTGAGGCGTGTCGACAAAAACTGCACTTTTTCGGCTATTATCAGGAACACAATTTGGCCCCTCAATTCCCGTGGTACCGCCTACGCCTCCAGTGTGTTGTCGACGGACTCAAACCACGCGGGCACTTCTACCTCTGTAGGAAATTTCGGGAGTGCTCCCGCCAGCAGCTTCGAAAAATGACAGAGCTCCTTGTGTGCGTCTCGGCTAGCCGGCGTAGCTGAACTCTATTCCGTGCCTGTTCCGGACTTTCCTTTCGCTTTTGTCACCTCGAGCTCAAGCTCGAGAGCTTTAGAACGCTGGGACACCAGCCTTAGCTCGAGGTGCATCTTCGACATCTCAGGGTCAGATGAACCTGCCCCCTGCTCTCGCTCCTCGTCCCCGCTCATCGTTAAAAGCTTACACTTGTCCGGGTTTAAATTCCCGAAACGCTGTTGACGAAACACCAAGACTCAAGAGGACAGCAGTGCTCGCCCCTGGGTGAAAGAAAAAGGGGACTCACCTTCGGATGTGTATTCGCCCGTCGCTTCTCCGTCTTTCTCCCGGTGGCTTCTCTCGCTGCTGCTCGTTGCTGCACTGTCCGTGCCCAGTCTTCGGTGTCAGCGGTCGCTCTACCAATGCGCCGCTACCCCGGCAGTTTCTCCGATGACGTGTCAGCGGCTCCGTCGATCCTGCTGGTCCCTGCAAGCTGTCCCTCGCTCGCCGCAACGCTGTCTGCCCGGGCTCCCAGAAGACGAGGTCTTCCCCACGTTGCAGTTGCGGCTCTTACTTGTTCTTAAGTCAGTAGTCGCCCTCCTTGTCGCCGTGCTACGCAGATTCTTACCGGCTGCGCCAGTAAAGGTTTGGTTCGTTGTTCCTTGCTTCGATGCGCCGACGTTGTGGCATGTAGAAGTCTTCCGATGGTCTGCGTTGGTGCCTGATGGTTGCGGCACTGAAGTCACGACGACGATAGTTGATGGAGGGTTTTTAAACTTGTATATTTACACGGAAGGCACACACAGAAGATTTACAGACTGAGAATAGGCATAACATAGTAAGAAATAAAGTGAGAGTCTTAAGTCAGCTGAGACTTTGTGCACGCGGCACCCCCGTCAGCGACGGGCCCTGACCTAAGCCTACCCAAGTGGTGAGATCCTCCCTAGCCGAACCTGGCTAGCCGGCTGTGCATAGCATGAATAGGCCGGCCGTGGATAGCACATTCAAACCCTCAGGATTCGACCCCGAGACCTCGTGTCTCATGGTTTTCATGGGTTACTTAGGCTACACCACCGATACACGGGCCAATCGTTAACACCTGGCGCCCTGATTGGACGGATTACCAAATCCGGGCCTAAACCGTGGTGAGCAACGCCCCTCCGTAACCCTGAAACGCTGGTCACTCTCTCCCACCAGAAAAACAAGGAAGAGATCCAAAGTAAACCAAACAAATACGACAAACACTCAGACACCTGGGAAAACACGTGCGAGTGCACGGGGCAAGCTTTTACGCACGCGGCTTGCGTTGCCCGTTCCCACGCTTGTACTTTACGCGAATAACGCCTTGTCCAAAGCTGGACCGCCACCACAAATGCGGGGTGACCCGTATCCGTTCCTCTTAACGAACGCAGCGCGCCCTCGAGGCTCCCCGCAATTGACAGGCGTATTCGGCAGAAACCATATGGGACGCGCGGACCTCGCGGCGCCGCATTCCCAACGAAACGTCTTCACACTTCCTTACTGTGCGCGCGGGAGAACAAAGACCGAACCACCGCCCCACTGGCTAAACGTGCGCGCAGGCGGCCCCCGAAGCAACCGCTGCCACGTCCGCGAAAGCGAATCGAGCATCCGACCCACGCTTTCCCGCGCTCGTACTGTGCTTTGCAACACGCCGTTCAAAACAACGTCACAGCCCAGCTGAGGCTCAAGACAATTCGTCTCCACGCCGGTGGCATGATCCAAAGGCCGCCTGCTGTTGACAGGCCGGCTGCCATAAAGCCCTTCATGCGCACTTCAGGAAACCGCCGCTTCCCACGCGTTCGACTTCGCATTTTACATGTGATGTTATCTTATAACGGTACAAACATCAGAGGGAAGCGATAACTGTGACCCATCAAAAACATCGAGGTCAAGAAAATAAAAATTACAAAGACTTTGTATCCTATTGAGTGTTGAGTGCTGACAGAGGCGGGTAGTTACAAGAAACGGCCTGCTCTCTCTTGTTATCTTCCGCGGCATCCGAAAATTTGTACTTTTCAGCAGTAGAGGACAGGATATAGTAGCGCCAACGAGATTTAAAAGAATGAAGAGACCAGCGCGATTCCGCCGACAGGGAAGTGAAGGCAGTGACAATAGTTCAACGATGTTAGAACAAGTTCCAGAGTCATTTTTAGCGAAGCGTTGGTTGTATATGCTTAGACATTTTTTCTGGGCCCGCTTAATGACAATATGTAATCAATTAGAGATGTCATTGCAGATTACCGATGCATACTCAAGTTGGGGAAGACATATTGCGGTGTACAATTTGGGGAGGGGCATAGGAGAATTGAATCCTCTCAATATTCGGCGAACACAGCCTAGAGAACGAAGACCCCGCATAGCAACGCGTTTATGATGAGCTGAAAAATGGAAGGTGCTATCAAAGAGAACTCCGAAATCATTGATTCCATACACCCCACATAAAGGCACAAGATTGACAGAGTAAAAAAAAGACACGCTAGACGATTTGCGAGTCAAACTCATGACTGTCGTTTTTGAGATATTGAGAGAACGGTTATTGTTTTTGCACAATTCTGAAAAAGAACACAAATCAGACTGCAACTAGCTCCAATCGTTAAATGAATGAATTTCCTAGGTATCTTTATATCATCCGCATACAAAAGGAAAGAAGAATTGCGACTGGCAGAAGAAACGCCATTACATACATTACCAAGAGGAGTGGGCCTAATACTGAACCCTGAGGTACACCACTGGTCACTTTGTAAAAGGACGACATTTGACCAATGACGGCAACATAAAAGATAGGTTCCGTAAGCTGATCTACTTGATCATATACATTGGTTTTTTTAGTTACCATTGACCAGTAAATGGAGGACAAGTCACGAGGTAAGCCAAAATAGTCAACTCTTTTTAAAGCAAATCTGGGCGATTTGTTAATATTATTTGGAAAGCTCTGGTTTTTCCCCTGACAGAGAGAGCGTTAGTTTAAGTGGTGGGTGAAATTTATCGTGACGAAGATAGCTCTGCAATAGATTCACAACAGCGGTCTTAACATCAAAGTGAGCACGTTTAAGCATAAGCATTCAGTGACTGACTACATCAAACGCTTTGGTGAGGTCACAGTAAATGGTGTGTACCTGTCCTCTCTGAGTACAAGTGTAGATATTTGCGTCATGAAACTGGGAAGATTAGTGACGGTTCAGCGGCCAGGGAGAAACCGATGTTGATTATAATTCAATGAGTTCCTCACATTAAAAGACAGTATGTGGTGAAGGGCCACCTCAAAAATCTTTGACATGGCAAAGAGGAGAGAAATCGGGGGATAATTCGAGACATCAGTTTTAGAGCCAGACCTAAATACTGGAAAGCACCCGAGCAATTTTCCACGTGCTAAGAAATGTAAAGTAATCAGACAGTTATTAAACATGCTCGTCAGTACTGCGACCAATATACTGCAATAAGCTTTTAGTATGGCTGAGGGGATACCATCTGGACAACAAGATAAGGATGGTTTCAAGCGGTTAATGCATTCGCTGATGAGATTTTCATCTAGCGACAGAGTATTGGTTGTGTTGACTGCCCAAGGTTGTTCGATAGTAGTACTAGAGCCAGAGGCTTTATAAACGGAAGAGAACTCCGTGGCAAAACAGTCAGCGACGGCTTGTAGCTCTGTTTCGTTGGAGTACAGTACTATTAAAGACTCTCCACTTTTGTTACACCGTTTGCGTACATACTTCATGAACTCAGCCGGCCTGCCAGAGGTGCTTTTTTCTTAGTGTGCAATATATGAACTGTGATCCCGTTTATATAGGTGTTTACAGAGAGTTCGAAAGCACCGGAAATCTTCTTGCGCTCAAGAGATGGAGTACTTTTACGCTTTCGGTGTGCGCGATCTTTATGCTTTAGAACACTTATGAGTTCAGACAAGAACCAGGGGGATATTTATGGAGTTGAGGAGTATATTGTGGTATATATTTCTGCATACTGCTTAAGATAGGTTCCGTAAGCTGATCTACTTGATCATATACATTGGTTTTTTTAGTTACCATTGACCAGTCAATGGAGGACAAGTCACGGGGTAAGCCAACATAGTCAACTCTTTTTAAAGCAAATCTGGGCGATTTGTTAATATTATTTGGAAAGCTCTGGTTTTTCCTCTGACAGAGAGAGCGTTAGTTTAAGTGGTGGGTGAAATTTATCGTGACGAACAAGAAATACGTCTAAGAGTGATACTTCAATAGGGTGATTGTTCGAAATACACAGTTCTAAGATGTTACCGCAAGCATTGGCAATAGTATTATGTTGTTGAAGGGAATTAAAAGCAAGAAAATCTCATAGCAGGCTGCACTTATTCTCTATGTATTGATGGTGATGAGAATATTTAAGTGTGCTCCAGTCTAACCCATGGTCATTCAATTGCCAGCAACACCAATCCATGCTTCCTATGTGAAGCTATGACATTTTCAATTGCAGAGATGATCACATTAAAAGAGATTGGGGTAATGCTAGGCGGCACATAGAAAAACCCAATCAACAATTTTTCACAGCAATCAATGGTAATTTTGACACATATTGATTCAGGAACAGTTTAAATGTCTCTTCGGCGAACAGATCTTAGAGAATTATCTACAGCCATAAGTACGCCACCGCCTTTTTGTTTGGTTGCACTGAAGTCACGTTCACTGCGGAGAGAGAGAGAGAGAGAGAGAGAGAGAGAGAGAGAGAGAGAGAGAGAGAGAACTTTATTTTTTTCCAGTTGTTTGTAAGGAGTACTACTTCTTAAATGGTGGCCAGCAGCCCTTGGGCACTGGCGGCGTTTTCAGCCAACTGGACGGCCCAGAGATGGCTTTTCGGTCTGAGCTGAGCAGCGCGGTTTACAACTGCTCGTCATTTGCGATTTTACGGCCTTCTTGGGTCGCCATGTGGACAAGCCCATAGTATATGTGACAGGTCTGCAAGGTCCTTACATAGTCCACACACGCCTGAATATTGGCCAGGGTAGTAATGACTGTATGCCACGGGGTTTCGATATATATTCGTTTGGAGGAGGCGCCAGACCACCGACTGCCTTTTGTTCAGGGATGGATGAGCGGGAGGAAAACAGCCCCGTTCTAATCTGTAATGATTATTAATTTTCCTCTATGAGCCATGCATTCTCCTCCCGACCTCAGCGGAGGTTGCTCCGTGGTTCGGCATTCGAGTCCTCGAGCCGTCTTGTGAGCTGCCTTGTTGCCGGGGAGGGAAGAGTGTGCAGGTGCCCAAAAAAGTTGGACTTTTCTCTGGTCTCGGAAATTTAGCAGAATGCGTCATGCATCCGGCGTTATGGGCCGTCCAATAAAATTTTGAACTGCCGTTTTCAAGTCACTGTGTATGTATTTAGCTGTCGTGGAGGCTATCGCAAGTGCGATGGCGCATTCCTCGGCTGCCTCGGATTTTGCGGCTATGACCTTTCCGAAACAGGTTAATTTACCTTCACAGTCTACTGCTGTCATTGACATGGCATCACACGTGGCATATTCTGCGGCATCGACGCAGATCACGTCTCTAGAATTTTGAAACCTTTTCGTAATGGCTTTGGCTCGCTTTTGCCACCTTCTCTCGTTGTGTTTCAGGTGCATGTTTCATGACCACGGAAGTATTTTGGCACACGCACGTATTTTCTGAGAAATGTCTACCTTGGTGCCTTGTTGTGCCGCGTAGTTATTCCGAGGGAGTCGAGTATGTGTCTTCCCGTTGGGCTCTGTGTAAGCCTTTGGTATTATGCCACTGTGTGGGCGTCTATAAGCTCTTCCAGCGTATTGTGAATTTCTAGAGCTAGTAATCGTTCGTTAGCCGCACAGGTAGGTAACCCGAGGGCTTGCTTGTATGCCCCTTTAATGATACGCTCGATTTCAGTATTTTCGGTGACTTGCAAGTTTATGTACGGAGTAACATGTACTATACGACTCACGACGAAAGCCAGCACTAATCTTATGAGGTTTCCCTCCTTGAATCCGTGATTCCTGTTGGCGATCCTCGAGATAAGTCTCATCGTTTGATGGGCGCTCTGCTCTAGTAACTTGATGTCTTCCCCATTGCCCGTTCCCCATTGCCCGTTCGAGTGCAGTCGGATCCCGAGGATTCTTATACTTTTAACAATGGGAATCGGATTCCCGTCCGCAACTAATTTAATGTTTGGAGTTTCGGTGGGGCTTTACCGTCGTATACGCATTGGTTGTTAGAGCAGCAGTTCCGAGTTTTGTGGCGAACATTTTAGACTTTTGGTGGACACGTAGTGTACGACTGTATTATTGGCCGTCTCGAGCGTTTCAGTAATTAGGCCAACGCTGCCTCCCGTAACCCACATAGTGGCGTCGTCTGCGTATAAACTATGATACAGCCCATCTATCTTGTTGGGTTGTGCGGGTAATCCTATCATTGCAACATTGAAAAAGAATGGAGAGAGGACTGAGCCGTGTTGCATGCCTTTGCTCCCGGGGTTGATACATTCTGATTTGACTTCGCCTATAGGTATTTGCAATTAACGGCGGGATAGGGAGTCTTTTTTGTATGTATACGCTCGTTTTTCGACTCCTACGTTTTGTAAATTCTCCAATATGGCTTTGTGCATGATGCTATCAAAAGCGTTTTTGAGATCTAGGCCAAGTATGGCTTTTATATCAGTCGATTGGGATTCCTTGTCAATTACTTGATGCTTTATTGTAACATTACATCCTGGGTGGGTAATTTAGGAATAAACCCTATTATTGCGTGAGGAAATAACCCTTCATTGTCCATGATGTTGCTTAATCGGGCTAGGACTACATGCTCTATGAGCTTACCCAGGCACGACGTTAGTGAGATTTGTCTTAGATTTTCCAAGTACAACTTCTTACCTTGTTTCGGTATCATTAGGACTTATTGTCCTCCACTGTTGTGGCATGCTGCCCCTCTCCCAACATACGTTTGTGTATTTGGTGAGGGCGTCTATGGATTTGTCATCGAGAGTTCTTAATAATTTATTAATAATGCCCTCTGGACCGGGTGCGTCTTTAGTGCGGAGCTTCTCTAGCACCGCTCGTACGTCCGCTATGGTGATGAGCCTATCTAAGAATTGGTTATCTTCCCCAGCAAATGGATGTAGCTGGTCGTTGGGTGTGGTGTCGCGTACATATATCTCCTGTATTTATTGTAGAAGGTCTTTTTCGGTACCCGGATAGGTATGAATGACTTTGCTCAGGTTCCTTTGGATGGTTTTACTGCTTTCCGGATCGAGTAGGAGTCTTAACAGGTTCCATGTTTTAGCTGACCCTAACAATAACACCATGTAGTGGCACGTACTTGCGCAGTTTTGTCTAGTTAGCTTATTTGCGTACTCTTCCATTTCCCTATTGAGCAAGGCTAGCCTTCTCCGCACTTTTCTGTTGTGTTTTTGCCCAGTAAGGCGTTTCTGTATACTGTATTCTGCTTCCCACATGTGTAGGAGCCTGCTTTCCGCTTTTTTGAGTTACGCTTCCTCCGGGATGGTTTTTGCGGCTTTTTCTACGCTTTGGGGAAGTTTTGTGGTCCACGATCCTATTTCGTCTATCTCTTCGTGTGTGTCATGCTCTCTGATTTTGCGAAAAAAGTCCCTGTCTACTATCCTGATTTCTCTTCCCTTCTTTTTGGAAGGCCCCACGTGGGTAGTCGTAGCTACGATATAATGATCGTTGCCCCAATTATCTAGAATGTTGTACCAAGTTTGATCAGGAATGTTTTTAGGTAAAGTGAGGTCGGGTGTGGTGTCGTTACACACACTGTTGCCGAATCTGGTGGGAGACACGGGGTCCGTTACAAGGGTCAGCCGTTCCTGTCGGGCGTTTAACCATAGATTGCGTCCATTGATGGTTTCCTTGTTGTACCCCAAGCGGGATGCGGCGCGTTAAAGTCCCCTACCATGATAACCGCCTGTTTGCTGGTTATGCTTAACGTTTTCCGGAACAGCGGTCCGAAACAAGATTTTTGTTTAGGGATACTGCATACGTAAATAATATATACGCTGCCTTCGTTTTTCCTAGTTGGAACTTATTCGATTAGGACGTGACCGACGTTCGTTACGCCAGTGACGTTAAATATTCAAGCAGCAGATTGGCGAGTTGGGTTACTTGGTGAAATTTCATTTTGAAACCTTCACGAAGCGCACCACTGAAAAAACACGAGACGAAGAAAGGGAACACAGTAAGAGCGCTACTCACAACTAAAGTTTAATCAGAAACAACAAACTACATATACCCTCCCAGTCACCCGACCATGCATGCGTCGGTTGTAATCAGATGGAACAACTAACAAACAACAGTAAAACCTACAAAAAGCATATACATTATCAACTGCCACAGCCCGCACAACTCAATGACCACTAAGATACGTAATCTCTTTGTCGTGTAAAGCAACAGATGCCTGAATTCCACAATCCGCCCCTCGCTGGGTTATCTCGAACGCTTCAGCTATTTCTCTGGTCAACTGCCGCGCATGCCTGAACACAATCTTTGTATCACCGAAAAGCGGCCTACAACCACCACGATGGCGGCGTTTGCTATAATGTTCTGCAAGATGTAACGATATGGCCCTCTTCGGGACTGTTCATGCTCTCTGAGGCGCACGTTTACTCATCTGCCCGTTTGACCTACGCATTCCTTACCCCTAGACAGTGGAAGTACATAAACACAACCAACATTGCACTTTACATACCGCGTCTCATGTTTCACTCTGCATTCATTCCTGCCTGCACGATGGTCACTGGACAAACGTTTTTCCACCAAAGAACAAACCATGCCAACTTTGTTTAGTGCTGTAAACACAACCTTCACATTGTTGATGAAACAAACTTTTTTCAACGCACGTGACAGCTTGTGCAGATAAGAAATTACTGCCGGCCTCTCAATAAAAGCTCAAACCCGGTGTCAGACGATCTCACTTCTCCGTCTCTGCCGGACGGAGGCGATGAGATCGGTGGCAGAGGTGGTGAAGGAGTAGCAGAAGGAGGAGCTAGGGGAAGAAAGTACTTCTATTCAGATTTCTGAAAGGCCAAGGAGCGGCCCAGGGGAGTGGTTCCTTCTTCACTGTAGCCCATATTCAGTCCGCGCTGCCTGTGCCCTGTCCACTAGCTGAAGCTGGGTAGGCAGAGAGGGGCTGGACAGCCGCATCTCTCATTGCTCTTGTTAGGTAGTTGACAGAATGAGAGGAGGGTGCTCAGGGCTAAAGTAGCACACCCTGTTTATGTGGCAGAGTGTTCGTACTTAGCAAAATTTACATGTAGCGTCGTAGCGATTCGGGTGTATTAAGTGAACACGCGTCCGGTGTGGGAAGGAGCCTGCTTGAGTGAGCCGTAGGGTAGTTTGTTGTTCTATGAAAAGCTCAGGGTAAGACGAAGGTAGGGTCTGCCTCAGAAGGCGATAATTCTGGGTTATGTTACTGAAGGAGACAAATGGGTAACGGTCCTCGTGCAACTCCATAGCACCGGTGGTGAAAGTGCTGGCTTGGTGGGCGTATTCGTTGCCCTCCATGGAAGCGTGAGCAGGTGTCCAGATGAGCTGAATGGAACTATTTGGGGAGTGGTTTTTTAGCACACGCCGTGAAGGTCAGGACACTATATCCGACAGGTAGTTCCGGTAGGCTTTTTGGGAATTGGTGACTACTTTACGAACCCCTGGTTGAGAGCCAATGCGATGGCTGCCTCTTCTGCTGCGATCACGTCTTCCGTCTTGAGGGAGGCACAAGCAAGGAGGTTGGTTCTGGAGTTAGCCACGATGATGGCGTACTGCTGCCCTGGATGTTTGGAGGCGTCTGTGTAGATAACTGCATGATCCCCACCGAGGGTGGTGTTGAGCGCTTGAGCCCGTGCTCGTCGGTGACCCTCGGCGTCTAAGGGGTACATATTTCTAACCAAACGGAGCATAGTTATTTCTTCTCGCCCAAAGCCCAGGAGTACATGAAGCGGAGTGATATTCTTTGCTTCCCGCCATCTGGTGAAAAATTCCGCAACCCGTCGCAGTTCTGCTCATTTGGAGCTTCTGGATAGAAAGATGACCCTCTCTCAGCTTTTTAGAGCCCTGTGCTAAGCAGCCTCTCTGGACACACTTCATGAGAAGACCAATGGCTTGCTCAACCGCCTTTGTAATAATTATATAAAGCATCTTTATTTCCTCCTTGCCGAGAAGAAAACAGAGGGTTGACGTAAGCGATTCTTGAGAGGACAAAAGCTTGAACTAATCGAAAGGTATCGGATTCCTTGAGGCCACGCTTCTTGGTGGCAACTGGCGTGGTCATGTGTATGATTTATTGATTTTGTCTTTGAGGCACTCCAAGGATGCGTTACTCTTGGTGTTGGCCTGAAGATGTAGGCCCAGAATTTTGATGCTGGGGCTTGGGGTGATGGCCTCGCCACCAAGGAGTATTTGAATGTGTTTCTTGAGGTATCGTTTGGCGTGAGGGGGGACGACAAGGAACTGTGATTTTTTACGCGAACACTGGACGCCACAGGGCCATTGACGTACTAGAAGTGAGATGCCATGGGTCAGAGTGAGCTTCGTTTAATCGCTATCGCGTGGAATTTAGCGACAATGCAGGTGTTAAACCCGTAGATCTGCTTGGTCAGTGCACCACTTGTCTTCCCCGTCTCCGCGGGGCTCGTAGCTAAATCGACAAGACTACGGGCTCTTGCTTTGTTACTCTGTTCCACGTTCAATTCCTGACGGTGCAGTGAATTCTTTTATTAGTTTTTTGATGACACCAACCGTCGCGAAAGAACCCTTGAAGGGTAGAGGTAAAAAGGTTTGCTTTAAAAATGAAGAGTAAACTAGATGTTCTGGATTCAGACCGCTCTCGCTGTGCATTTGTGGGTGCAAGAGCGGATCAGTTAGCCACAGGCAAAACGCCCACAAAGCGTGCGCTTAGCTTGGAAAATCCGCATGCTCGACATAACCTGATAAGCGTGATAGAATGGAGGGGCCGAGTAGCGCACCGAAAAAAGACATCGAGCATCCGTTTTTGATTTCTACAAACAACTATTTGCTCACCGAAAGGTTGCTTTAGAGAGTTTAAAAACAATTTGTTAGTGCTATTCCTGAACTGGATGATGAAACTAAACACAGATTAGAACAGAAGAAGAAGAAGAAGAAGAAGAAGAAGAAGAAGAAGAAGAAGACTTTATTTTTCAGCAGACGTTACAATCCCTGCTGAAGGGGCAGGGGCTAAAGGCATTGAGTGCCTGAGGAGGGCTCCTGACCCTCTGGAGTCCACAACCGAGACGTTCACAGTAGAGGACATGTTCAAATCAAATATGCGTGCTTAGCAATAAGATCCAGCAATACAGAGAAAAAAAAATTAGTAAATCAAGAATAATACAAAAAATTGTACATTTCCGATAATGAGAATCACAAGTTATACAATATATATAAAAGTTTTTTCTTCAATACCTGTTGCCAGCAGATGCAATACAACACGAAATGTTTCCTTACTGATTGTTCCTCATGTCTATGAAAAAATCACGTCTTCACACAGTACAGTTTAAATTCTTTAGAGTTTGACACGCCTAGTGATTGTCATATCTCACTTTCTTTTCTATAAACATCACCTTGGTTTCAGTCCTAAATACGGTTGCACTGGTGCTAAAATTTAAATTATCCGCTAGGAAATAACCGCTGAAGAAGCAAGAAAAGCAATCCAGAACTTGAACCCCCGCAAGTCCCCTGGCCCGAATGGAGTAAGCGCCGCTTTGTATAAAGCATTTGTCTGCCTGTTAGCGCCATGTTAGTCGCACTGTTCAACGAGGCCTTCAAACGCAAGTCTTTACCACCGTCTTTCAGCGAGGAACACAACATTGATACCGAAAACGGACAACAAAGAAAAAATCAAGCAAGTTCTATCATACTGCCCCATTTCATTGACCAATGTACACAGTAATATTTTCATGAAAGTGCATGTCCAAAGAACACAAACAGTAATTCAGCAATTATGGATCACACCAAGCATGTGGTATAAAGGGCCGTACAATATTGCTGCATCTTAGTAGACGAAGGTGTAGACAGTAGGAAGGCGATGTACCTAGTTATTATGCGTAGCGCTACACCGAAGCGTACAGGCAGCACGGCGAGTCTCAAGGAAGATGGCTGAATCAGTGTGGCCCGCGAGCGGAGGAGCCACACATTTACGTCGTCGTCTACAAACCTGTGGCTGGCCAAGAAGCACGGAACGTAGCACTCACTGGGGATTGAACTCTGCACGACGTTCGCACACACCGTAGGCAGGGGTGATCGCAAACACCGCCCCCCCCCCCCCCCCCGGCTAGAGATCATCGTCCGGAGCGTTCAAATCTCTTAGGGAGAAAAACGAATGCGCTTGCGGCGTTGTCCCTCTACGTATGAGGTAGGGCATCATACGCACGACATAAACGACGTCAGGGCGGCGGTTTCGCCGGCGTTGAGAAACGATTCCGTCGTCCACAACCACGTAGGTTACGTCGCTAAATTCTATACGGATCAAAGTAGCGTTTGAGCAGCTTTTCAGAGAGTCCTCGACGTCAAACAGGAGCCCATACCCAGACTCGTTCGCCTGGTTTGAAAACGGCAGTCCTGTGACGGATGTTGTAACGGTGCTTGTCATGGCGCTGTTGCTGCCGTGTTCGTAAGCGCACCAGTTGACGCGCCTCTTCCGCTCGTTCTGTAAACTCATTTAGCTGCATGTTGTCATTACTGGTGTCGTGACGCAGCGTTGCGTCTAATATAGTGGTCACGGGTCGGCAAGAAAGAATGATTAACGGCGTCATACTGGTCGTGTCTTGTTGAGCCGTATTGTAAGCCAATGTGACTTATGGCAATACGGCGTTCCAGGTCTTGTGCTCAGCGTCGGTGTACATACTGAGCATATCCGCTATAGTTTTGTTGAGAGGTTCAGTCAACGCGTGTGTCTGCGGAGGGTACGCTGTTGAGGTGCAATGTGAAGTACCACTAAGTTTCATCACTGCGTCGACAAGCCCAGCAGTGTACGCTTTGCCTCTGTCTGTAATAACAATGGCGGGGCACCGTGCCGGAGAAAAATGTTGTAATGAAAAACTTGGCAACCTCAAATGCAGTTCCTCTCTGGAGAGCTGTTTCTGCATACCTAGTCAGGTAGTCGGTGGCGGCTACAATCCACTGGTTCCCTACAGACGACGTCGGAAATGTTCCCAACAGGTCCATCACGACCTGCTCAAACGGCTTCTCGGGGATACGGACGGGGTGCACGAGGTCCGCTGGCCGAAGTTGTGGCGCTTTCTGGCGTTGAGATTCACGGCACGTGCGCACGTAATGCCGCACGGCTGCAGAAAGTTTTGTTCAGTAGTATAACAGCTGGATTCTAGTCAGGGTACGGGTGAAGCCTAGGTGACCCGCCGTCGGCTCATCTGGCAAGCCTGCAGAATCTCGTTACAAACTATTGCGGGAACAAGCTGGTAGCTTCGGACACGCGCAGAAGCGTTAACTTTATAGAGGACACAACCACGGAGACTGAAAGATGACAGCGCTCTTGAAAACACACGCGGCAAAGTCGGCAAACGTCCGTCCAAAAACCGAATCAGCGGCCATCGGAGTCCCCCCGTTGCTGCTCCGACACGGAGGATGTGTCCAGCACGCCAGGAAAGGCGTTGTAATCGGTGTAGTCATTCGCCGACGCAGGGAAAGCTGGTGCTCGCGAGGGCAATCTGCGTCGGCATGATCTTGGCCGGACTAGTAAACGACTTTGACGTCGAATTCTTGAAGCCGAAGGCCCCAGCCAGCTAATCGTCCAGACGGGTCTTTTAGGCACATCAACTAGAAGAGTGAGTGATGGTTACTGACCACTGTAAATGGACGGCCATACAGGTATGGTCAAAATTTTAGTACTGCCTAAACGACGGCGAGGCACTCTTTTTCGGTGGCCGAGTAGTTCGCTTCCGAAGAGGACATCATTCGGCTGGCGTACGCTATCACCCTTTCGGCGCCGTCTTGCCATTGCAGAAGAACCGCTCCGAGTACAACGTTACTGGAGTCGGTATGAAGCATCGTGGTTGTGTTTCGTCGAAATAGGCCAAGAACGGAGGTGTTAGCAACCGTTCGTGCAGCTGGTCGAACGCCCTCTGTCGCTCGTCATTCCAAAGCAACAGGACATCATTCCTCGTAAGGTTGGTCAGCGGAGCTGCAATGCAGGCGACGTCCTGTATAAATCGACGGTAATAGGATCATAGCCTCAAAAAGCGCCTCTCGGCTTTCATGTCGGCTGGCACGGGGAACTGGGATACCGCTTCAGTCTTAGAATGATCAGGCCGAACTCCGGCACTGTTAACAACATGGCCGAGGAACAGGAGTTATTCGTACCCAAAATGACACTTTTAAGCCGTTAGTGTGAGTACGGCGGATCGTATTGCCTCGAGGACAGACGTGAGACGTGAGAGGTGTTCTTCAAACGTGGTGAAAAACCCGAACACGTCGTCCAGATACACCAAGCCAGTTTCCCACTTTAGGCCCGACAGTACGGTGTCCATGAGTCTTTGAAAAGTGGCTGGAGCAGAACACAACCCGAACGGCAACACTTTAAATTCGTACAGTCCATTAGGCGTTTCAAATCGGTTTTCTCGCGGTCCCGTTCATCGACCTCGATCTGCCAATACCCGCTTTTTAGGTCCATAGACGAAATATAGCGGGCGTGTTGTATCTGTCGAGGGAGTCCTAAATGCGAGGCAACAGGTAGACATCTTTTTTGGAGACCTCTTTGAGTTTGCGGTAGTCCACACAAAACCGTTATGTCCCATCTTTCTTTTTCTCTTAAACGCCGGGCCACGCCCAGGGACTATTCAACGGTGCCATTACGTCGTCTTCCCGCATTGGCGTTAGTTGCCGTTGTAATGCATCGCGCTCCTTGGGGGCCACACGATACCGGTTCTTACGAATGGGCCTCGTCGTTCGTTCGGCAATTATTCGGTCTTTGCCAGAGGCGTCTGACGGACACCTACCATGGACGAAAAACGGTCCGTATATTGTTCCAGTAGTTGGAGCAGCGCTCGGCGTTCTTCGGACGACAGGTTGGGGTTGACGTCTATTGCTAGTTTAGCGCTCGCTGTTGCGGTGGCACCAGTTTGGAGCACAAAACAGCCTTCTGTGTAGCCGACAGCTTCGAAGAAGGCTACAGTATTCCCTTTGAGGATGTGCTGGCGTTCATTGGCGAAATTGCTGAGCAGGAGATTTCCGCGGCCACAGGACAGGTGCACCAGGCCTCTCGCGAAGGCAAATCCATGGTCGAGGAAGAGCGATGTGTCCATGGCATGGCTTCACGGTGATGTGATGCTATGCCGATGCCACAGTTCTTTCGTGAGATTGCCACGCTTTATGTTGAAGGGCTTAAAGTCCAAGAGTTTGTGCCAGAATGGTTGGCGCGATAGGAACCACTGACAGCACTGAAATAACTTTGTAACGACAACGCGATCTGGAAGAACCGGACGGTGGCTTTGTAATAAATTGGACTGTCTTGTGTTGTATTGTGTTCGTTTTGTGTATGCCGAAGTCCGGCAATAAAAAAAAAGATACCTGGTGTAGTGGATACAGTCAACGCCATCCACTCGTTGGCCATGCATTTGAATCCCGGCGCGTGTTCGTTTTTTTCCTTCAGAAATTCATGAACATGAAAGAAAGAAAATGGTCTCTGTTGAACACCGACTTATTTAATGCTTATAATGAATAATTCAAATTCAAATTCAAATTTATTCAAAAAGTACAAGGTTGTATTGACATAGGGGGAATTTACAGGAGGAGGTCCCAAGGTTTCCGAACCGCAGGCGGGACCTCCTATGCTAGGTGTTTCGGAGGTAAAAAGTTGTGAGCGAAAACAACTAGTATGTATTGCGTACGTTATACAAATATAACACATTGTGGAAAAAAACAGGAAAATTGTAAACAATTGACAACAGAACAAGCAGGGAAAGATGTCACACGAGAAAAAATATTTCTAGGAGTTACTGGTGAGTAGCTAAGAACATCTTCAATTTTCTTTTAAATGGTTGAAGCGAGCTAACTGTCTTTATTTCCAATGGTACATCATTCCAAAAAGAAACAGCAGAAAAAAGTAGACTAAATTTGCCATAGTTAGTTCTTACCTTGGGCAATAACCAATTCTGACGGGAGGAAAATCTAGTGCAATTAGGGTTGGTTAACATGTGGCGGGGGAAGATGTCAAGATCTAGGAGGCTATGCAACACTTCAAAAAATAGAACTCCAACGCTATACAAATACATCTTTGGCAAAGGTAATATATTAAGTTGAGTAAAGATAGCAAGAGATGGTGACGTTTTTGGGGAAAACGTTATTATACGCATTGCTTGTTTTTGAAGTTTTTCTAATGGTGAAAGGTGATTTTTATACGATCGACCCCACGATGTGATGCAGTAGTTCAAGTGGCTATGGATAAATGCATAATATAAATCCAACAGAGTTTTCGTGCTAAAGTACAGTCTAGCTCTAAGAAGTGCTCGAATGCCAAATGATATCTTTTTGCAAATGGAGGAGATATGGCATTGGAACTTTAGGTGAGAGTCAACAATAACACCTAAAATGGGTGTTTGGTTCCGCACTAGAATGGGATTGAGGTCTATTGGAGGCAAGGATTTATTTGCAACTTTTTATTCGGGGAGTGAAATACCATAAGCGACGATTTGGACGAGTTAATAGATAGTTTGTTATAAGCACACCAATTTTCAAGAGAAGATATGTCATGTTGCTGGTCAGAAATTAATATCTCTGCATCAGGATTGTCTGAAAAGATGGTGGTATCGTCGGCGTATAGAATGCATTTCGAGCGCGTGAGGCACTGCGGTAAATCATTTACGTAAGTAAGGAATAAAAGCGGCCCTAAAACAGAGCCTTGAGGGACGCCTTTCCTGTTAAAAGCAGAGGACGAAAAAGTGCCATTTACGCAAACAATTTGCTGTCTATCTGATAGGAAGCTCTTGAATAATTGAAGAGGCGGTCCAGTTATTCCGTATAACTGAAGCTTAGTGAAGAGGATGTCGTGATCAATACTGTCGAATGCCCTCGATAAGTCGACGAATACCGAGCCAGCGTAATTTCCTTTGTCAATGAATAATTTAATACTATCGACTAAACATGCCAAAGCTTTATCTGTTGAAAGGCCAGGTCGAAAGCCGAATTGACTGGGAGTTAGTATATTAAACTTTTTATAGTAGTTAGACAGTCTCTTTTCGATTAACTTTTCAAGCCCTTTGTCAAGAAATGGGAGGACTGAAATCGGTCGATAATTTTCTATTTGATTCGGATCGCCTTTTTTGAAGACCGGAACAACTTTAGCCAATTTAAATATGCTTGGGAACACACCGGTTTTAAAGACAAGATTGAAAACAGAACTTAAGATTGGAAGAATGAATGGACAAATCAATTTGATGTGTTTCCCCTGAATTCTATCTAAGCCAGGACCAGTCGCTTTCCGCCCTGAAATGACGGCTTCAATTTCCGCAGGGTTGGTAGGAGTAAGAAAGAATGATTGTGGTTGGCGAGAAAATGTGGGCGTATACATCAAAGAAGAAGGGTCAGATGATTCTGTAGAAAAATGTTGATTAAAACAGTTCGCGATATCACGCGGTGCTGTGACCAGCGAGTCGTTCATTTTAATGGCCGTGACCTAGTCACGTTGAAGTGGTGTGTTTAGGAATTCGCGTATCAACTGCCACTTTCTTTTTGTGTTGCTTCCACTGTCCTGAATTTGGTTTTCATAATATCCTCGCTTGGCCTTTTTTAGCAATATGGATAACATATTGCAATATCGTGTATATCTGGTTTTGAGGCGTGTGTTAAATGGTTGCCGCTTAGTTTTTTTATACAGGTTGTCTTTTTTTCGTAAAGAACATAACAAACCCTTCGACAGCCAAGGACAACGAGGGGCGTGGTAACGTCGATTGGACACCTGAACAGTAGTAGACGAGTCAATGGCTGATGTAATTGTTTCACAAAGCATTTGAACGGCAATTTCAGGATCTGGTGTGTCGAGTATCGCAGACCAGTCAGTATCTGATATAATGCGTGTATATTCATCCGCATCAAAAATAGCTCTAAAGCACGGCCTGACGATAGCAGGAACCGACAGGTTAGCGGTCATAAAGACAGGGTAATGATCTGTAATTTCAGTTTGAATTACGCCTCCTTCAGAGGTGCAACTGGAATTTGTCAGTATGTGGTCAATCAAGGAGTGAGTGCCATGATTAGGACATCTGGTAGGAACGTTAATAAGACACTGAAGCCCATAGCTGTACATGCAGGTGATGTATTCCAGGGTATCGTGGTTTGAATCATCGAGAAGATTAATGTTAATGTCACCGAAAATAAATACGGTTTTCTTTTCACAAGAAAGTTGGTGAAGTATGTCGGAGAGCATGCTTAAAAAAATTGCAGGATCAGAGGAGGGAGATCGATATATAGCGCCACAGACGACATTGGAATGATTATCTTTTAAAGATGACGCTTCAAATTCGATCCATACAGATTCACAAGAAGGAACATTGAAATTTATATCAAAACGCCGTTTATATGACATGCCATTCAAAACGTAAATAGCTGAGCCTCCGTGCGCACTACCATCACGATGACCGTATTCGCTTTTGTAGCCTGGAATATTAAAAATATCTTTATCATGGACAGAAAGCCAAGTTTCTGAGAAGCAGATAACAGAAAATCGCTTATCAAACGACTGGACGAAAGTTGAAATGCTGTCGTAGTTCCTGCGCAGGCTTCGAGCGTTGAAATGAATTGCGGAAAAGCAAGAAGTATTGTTCAAAGTGGTGTTGACGTCATTCATTGAAACGTAAGCCATGGGAATGGACGAAAGGAAAGCCGCTTAGCTCATGTTATTTTTACCCGAAAACGCGAAGATCCTGATCGCAGGTGATACGATGCACACGGCTGTCGAGAGTTTTCCTGGCTTTGATCACACAATGATCGGTCCAGAGGAACATCCATTTGCGCTGTTTCTTCAGTTCGAGCGCTTTTCCAAACAGGATTTTGTTTTCAGGGGTCAAATGCTCATTCACATAGATGGGTTGCACTTTGGACTTTTGCTCTTTGTCAGCGGCTGTGTTTGACTCATCCTGACCTTCCGTATTAGCGGTGGCCTGCTGGGACGATTCACCAAGAACACCAAGGGAAGATTCACCAAGAACACCAAGGCAAGAAGTTGTGGGACGAGACTTGCGAGCGTTTGAGAGGAATTCTGTGCGTTTGTCGCGTGAGCAGAACCTCACAATTATGTTCTTGTGGTTAGCGTTGTGAGTTGGGACCCGTTGCGCCGTATCGATGTCCTCGGTCTGTACCGTGCACCCAATGGCATCACCGAGTTGCTTGACAATTTCTAAGCATTCTTCGCCCTGCGTCACGAGAACGCCTCTTATTTCGAGATTGTTTGCTCTGGAGTACTGCTCAAGTGCGGCGACTTTGCGTGCAAGAACATCGTTGCTTTCAACAAGCTTTTTGTTGGTAGCAACAAGGGTAGTGTTTTGGAGCTTGACAGCCTCAAACGCATTGTTTATGAAGTCAAGGGACTTCTTAAGCTCTTCCATGTCATTTTGAAGTTGCTTGGCTTCCTCTGGTTTACATTTCACAACAGCACATTTCACAGTTTCCAGCGAACTTGTCAACGTGGAAAGTTTTGCCTCGAAAGTAGTTTTAAATTCTTCGAAGTCTTTAGCCAAGGCAGCAACAGTGGGAGCCATTACCATAGGAGCGATCAGCACACCACGGTTCGATGCTAGGTACAGAAATAATGAGAAAAGCTAATTTTTTACCTGTGTAAAGACGAGGGCAGCAGATTAGGTTGCAGGCTTCGATCGAACCGCGGTGGCTGATCGCGGTGGCTGATGAGAGCAAAACAGCAAAACAATGTGTAGAAATTTTGAGAATTGCCTACGGAAGCTTCACTTTCTTATGCCACTTGTGTCGAGTGTGAGGTCTTTGCAGCCAATTACGACTAAGATTAGCGAAGGACGCTAATTTAGTTAATTCGTCTTAAATTTGGTTTGTTTCTTTTCACGAAGGACGCAAATATTAGAAGTACAGTGATGAAGCTTCTGCAGTTCGCTAAAAATTATTTTTCTGAAGATGCAAGGCGTACTGTAGAGTTGGAGTCTTGACGCTCTTTTTATTGGCATTTCTAACGTTCTTTTGCAAGCTTTTTAGTTTTTTCTTTGATTCTGGGGAGAGATGTTTAAAATGCGTATTTTTAATTTTGTAAGATATTGTTTGTAAAGAATTTACTTTTTATTTTTTGTCTTTTGGTTTTTAAAATGCTGTCTGACCAATTGTCCCCATTTATGCTATCTTAACGATTAAAGCTACTTTTTCGCCAAACTTTGATTTTTGTAGAACTTCAGACAGTTACATGGTTTTGGTTGCGGGAATGCAAGCGAAAGAATGCTACCCATTATTTGTTTCGGCATAGAGCGTCGCAATATCGCACCTCTGCTTTTTACTTCTACATAAATGACTTAGTCAATACTACCGAGTCAGCCGAATTCATACGACGCCATTTTTTAAAACATAGCAATCCTAACAAACAACTGTCTAACTTAACGTTATATACGCACAACTACCACACGCGAGTGTTTGAAATAGGCAAGTTCGACGCGCACACGCTATGGTCTTCAGATGCTACTGCATACGTTGCCAACTCTGCTAAACACAGTTGCACAATAATAACAGAAACAAATAATAGTGCCTGCCTTCCAAATGGTAGAGATTGGACATTGCCAATTATCTCTGGTGTTTTTTTGTTATTTTATTTTGTTATCCTGGTTCAGAGGTCGATGGACTGTCATGAGGTAACTCACTCAGACTCATTTGGACTCAAACTCACACGTGCGTTTGAGTTTGAGTGAGCGCGAGGCTAGAGTGACATGGTGAGTTTGAGCTTGAGTGAGTTTGAGCCCCACTGAGTTTGAGTACGCCTGCGACCGAGTGAGTACTGAGGACATTTTGAGTTTGAGTACATTTTGAGTTTTGAGTACTTTTTGAGTTTGAGTACACTTTGAGTTCTGCGTAGATTTTGAGTTCTGAGTACATGAAAAGCCATGAGGATTGCGCGGAACGACGAAAAAAGAGGAGACAACAGGACGAGCGCAACGAGCGTCTCCTCTTTGTGTCGTCGTTCCGCGCCATCCTCATGGCCTTTGCAAGTATCAGACCAACTAGCCCGTCAACAAATCTTTCTGAGTACATATGAGTTTTGAGTCCATTTTGAGTTCTGAGTACGTATGAGTAGCCTAGGATGCAGGTGTGGTTGGCGGTTAAGTTTCATGTGTCGCTTTGGACTCGCAATTCAGGTTACCTGCGTCTACAGCGGCATTCGCGATGCGCATGATCGGTTGGTAGGGAGGGGGGTGGTTGTTGTGTTAGTGTCTGATTTAGCGGCTTGGCGTGTGAATGATAATCGACTGGTGAGGTCATAAAAAACTGTTACGTTTTCCTTTTGATGGATTCTCTAAGAAGGGGGAGAGGGTGGTGGTAAAATACATGGCGGCACTTGCTTGCTGGTTGTTTGCTTGCTTCTGTTAACGGTTTGGGTTGCTAGGGTCAAAAAAAGAGGTGAGCGCCGGGGGGAAGAGATGCCGTTTCAAATGAATTGTCAACTGAATTGACTGCGCGACGCCCGTTTAGACAGAATAATGACCGCATTATGAGATCGAATGTGAAAAATTCAAACTGGCGTTGCTAAGGCATGCAAGGTATAAAGTTAAGATTCCGATTAACAGAATCACGCGAGAAAAATTTTAAAAATGCTTCCTGTGTATAGTCATCAGGCAGTCATAATAAGTCATAGATTGGGTTAAAATTCAAAATGATGCAACGACGTCATGTGGGGACTCATAGTCAAGGTCTAGATGAGGAGAATCACGTGGGACAAAAATGCGTTATGGTTATATTATGAACTAGTCATGGGTAGTCATAAGTTTGGTTAAAATTCAAATAGGGCAAGGGCGGGTGGCGTATGAAATTAAAGGTCTCTATGAGGGGAATCAAGTGGGACAAATGTAGAAATGCATCGGTGAAAATTCTAAATGATGCCACGAGGGTGTGCGGGGCATGAAATTGAAGGTTGCGATGACGGAAATCACATGGGACAAAAATGCGGTGTGGCTATATCATGAGATAGTCACGTTAAGTCATTGCTTGGGTTAACATTCAAATTGATGCCTCTATAATGTGTCGGGTATCAAATTATTGCTGGCACAGGGGAATCACGTTGGACAAATACAAAAATGCTTCATGGTTGTAGTCACAAGATAGTCATGGCGAGTCTTATATTGGGTTAAAATTCGAAGTGGCCCCCCGCTTGTGCGCGTTGGGTATCAAATTTACGATCTTGATGAGGGGAATCACGTTGGAGAAATAAACAAGGCTTCGTCGTTCTAATCACGACATAGTCGTATTGAGTCATATAAAATTAAAAAACAACTTCAATTAAAGAAAAAGAAAATCCAAATTGAGGCCTCTAAAGCATGCGGGGTATCAAAGTGAAGGTTTCAATCAGGGGGATCACTTGGGGCATATAAATAATGCGTCCTGCTTACAGTCCTGGGAGTCATGGTTAGTCAGATTTGATTAAAATTCCAAAGGATTCTGCTAGGGTGTGTGTGGTATCAAATAAATGTGTCGTGGAGGGGAATCAAGTGGGAGGAATATAGAATTGCTTTCTGGATATAGTTATCAGATAGTCGTGGTGAGTCATAGATGGAGGGAAAATGTAAAGTGACGCCAATAGGGCTTGTTGGGTCTCAAGTGAAAGGAGCCGATGAGGGAAGTTACGTGGAATAAATATAATAAATGCGTGCAGCATATCATCATGATATAGTCATGGCTAGTCACAGATTGTGTTAAAATTCAAAGTGATGCCGAAAGGCGTGTACGGTATCGAAATATTTGTCTCGGTGAAGGAAGGTGGATCGGATGCTACCAAAGGGAATCACGGCACTGAATAATTACGAGTTAAGTAAACATGTCTTATTCAGTGCCCCATAGATATAATTGTGCTCGTTAATGGTTGGCACGCCTTCTTGAAAGCGTGGTTGGTTCGACACATTGCACCACTCAACATTCGTCAACAATCCTTCGTTCCCAAGAAACAGCTTAGGAACTATTGGGCTGATGTGCCCCCTACGTGCTGGTTTGGGCCTGTCGGTAGAACACGACAAAGTATTGAAGCGCTAGGACCAAGGTACAAGTGAGTAAACACACACAAGACGCTTTGTGTGTGTTGACTCGCTTGTCCCGTGGTCGTAGCGCTTCAATTCTTTGGCCTCCTACGTATACGCTCAAAAGTGGGTAGGCGCAGTCAGCAAATGCCCCCGATCCTGCGCGCGATAATACAAATTTCCAAGCATGGCATGCTGATGTCGCAGCGCGAACGTGATGACATTTAATACGCGTTCCCACACCTCATACTGACTTGTTTGTTAAACAAGGCCCTGAAATCCTCCTTTAACTGTGTAGGACGTAGGCGTACATGCTCATAAAAGTAATATATTTGTCAACGCAAAACACTATTTCGTGCTGCCAAACAGGGGCAACTTATTTCATACATTACACCAATATTTCACGGCCGTTTCCTTGCTCAAAAGAACTTTTGCGATTCGTCGGCGGGTGGGAACCCCGAACAACTACTTCCTGACACTACCGGGCAATCTCCGCTACCACGACGCTTTTATTCCGCTTTCGACTCAACTTTTTCGCATACCCGAGCTGCAGCAGAGGGCTTCCCGTCGATGAGATGAATAGAACACGCCTCCAGAGAATATAAATGTGCAATAGGGAGGGAACATGAGGTCGAATTTTCTTAGTTCGAAGTATTTCCGATTGAGCACGATGTCTAATTCGCGGCATCACTCAAGAGGCGCAGAAAATTTGGGCAGCGAACAGATTCCGCACATGCAGACACTTCTTTTGTCGTGGTGCACTTCACACGTTGGTTGCATGGGCACTTTGCCCTAATGCCAATTGTTGGTGTCGCCAACAACGGCGTAATCACGCCCGGACGAGTAGCTTCTGCACATCGCCAAGTAAAGCCAATGACGGCAACCTGCCCAAAATTAGAAACATAAACATCAATTGGAGATGAAAAGTCGGGGGTCCTGCTGGCACGGCGAAATGTAGCCTCACAGGCGAACTCCGTCATGATGAAGTGCGTGTGGGGTGGCCTAGCGTCTAAGCGGGTTGGGGACGGAATTTATGTTAAAATCTGGCAGCTCTCGGATGCTTTTAACGTTCTCTTTAAAGCCCTGTTGAACTTGTCACTGCTCAGGCACCGAAAAAATGACACTTACTGATTTTCGATGCCGCCTGGACGTCTGATGTACACGCGCGGCACGGAGCAACAACGTAGGTTTGTGACGTCGTCTGCAGCACCTAAGAAATGCCCGCCAGATGGTGCCGCGATCGTTAGAAAATGGCCGACCCGGCAGCCTATATCCAAACGCTTCGGTGCACAGAGCACTCACGTGACATGTCGGTTTGCGTGATGCAGAACGGTAATTAAACGTTGTCATTGGCAGCGCCCGAAACCTAAAAAGACATTGATCATACCAAATTCCTATTATTAAAAAAGCAACACGTATATTTGTGTTTAGAAAAAATCAAGTCTTCAAATAAAGTTTAGCGATGAAACAAAGCAAAACACAGACCTGCTGCCGCTCGAGCCAAGACGTTATCTCCGTAATCCAGTACTCTATATCGAGGCCACAGAGCCCGAACAGCCGGAACCCTTTAGCAGGCGCTCAAAAGAATAGCGCGCGCACTGACCTCACACAGGCCACGTGGGTGCTCTGTGCAACGAAGCATTTGGAAACGCCCAACTCGGCAAAATTCTGGTCTGTACAAGTTACAGAAGCGCGGAACGGTGATCAGATGGGGAGTGAGGATGGCCCCTGCGGATGGGTGGCCTTCCCGACATTTTAAAAAGTTTCCCCGATCGCCTATTCCATCTTGCCCCTGTGGCTGTTCACCAGCGTTGTTTTGGTGCCTAAGCGGGCTTCTTCCTAGGCATTGCGAGCCGCCGGGTGTCGACGACCAAGCCACGTTTTAAAGACGGCCTGGTCAAATGCCGCAAGACCGATTGATCCCTCTGAAGCACCAGATGATGATTTTTGAAGTCCTTGGGTACATGGTGAAGGAGGACGTTTATTCTATGACACAGCTGTCTCCAATTTCCGGTCCAGGAACCAACCATGATGATGATCAGTCCAGCAGAAGTCGAAGTGTTCCTGGAAGTGTTTCTTGATAGGCATAATGTGGAAGTGAAATAAAGAATTTCCACGCTTCGCAGCTTCGCGCTTACAATATTGTCGTCCTTCAAAACTGAACTCGGCATTACAAGGTAGCATGTGTTCGCTTTAAATACGAGTGAATCCTGACATGAAAACCAATAATTCTACAGCCCCGATGAGCTTATGACACAACACCGAATTTTCACTTATGAAGTGTCTCCGCGTACTTATCTTACGATGTGATCATTGCATGGCTTACATTTTGTTCCTCAAACCCTTCCCTTTGACACCCCAATTTCTTTTCTGCTACCGTTGCATCACCTCGCAGGTGTTGCATCACGTCGCAGCTTGGAAGCATGTGCAATGAATTTCCTCAGTTTACTTTTAACTACTAATAATCAGCGGGATGACCTTTTTATCTGCCCCACCATTTTTTTATTCACCAAAACATTTAATTTGATACCCCACGCACCGTGTGGCATTTCATTACATTTTAACCTAATTTATAACTTACCATGACTATCGCACGGGGATAACGAGGAAACACCTCTTATTGGTCCCAAGTGATTCCCCTCATCAAGACTTTCTGTTTGCTTCTCCATACCTCGTGGCAGCATCGCTTTCATTTTGTAGGGTTTGTACAACATGCAACAACTTTCTCGCTAAGCAGAAGATTCCACTCTTTAGCATTACCAATGGGTATCGTTACCCGGCCATGCCACCAGGTCTACCGGTTCTGAACGATGTGGCCGAACGTTTGCGTTCGCCACGCATTCCCTTTGTTCAGATCCGTTGTCTGATAAGCTAGAGAAATAGTCACTTTGACATTAATGTACCCGTGGTGAACGTGCCGGTAGACACGGACGAGATGCTAAGGCAGTTCCCTCGCAGCTAGGAAGATGATTAGTGCATAGTGGTGAACATAAAGAGGATAATGTTTAGCAAGGATACGTATCTGTGGACATGGTTTCTAGATATACGCTTGAACCATGGGTTGAAGTACTGAGAAACTCTCGCTGTATAAACACTGCGGCATAACCATTGATGCAGGACGTTTAGAGAGGCTGTATCGGGAATTGTCGCGCCAGATTAACACGTTAACGTGGAGCCTTGTCCGGATCTATCTGATTTAGATGATCCGATGAATGTGGCCACAGCTTTCACATTTTACCAGCATAGTTTGGTGTACGATGAAGACACGGTCGCAATCATGCCATCGGGAAAGGGCAAGAGACCTGTCAGTGTCTTGTATGATACCGATACTAAGGAGCTGTCTTTCCCCCAGATATACTTGGGCCAGGCTCATTGTATAGCCCCCCAAACTGAGCCTACTCTGTTCTCCATTGCCTCGAGTGAGAATCGTTGGAAAGATAGACAGGCTTCTTTCCAGATGCACGTGCTGTGTATGGCTATAAAGGTGTTGCATCACCATGTTTCGTCGCAGATGACTATATGTATCGGAATATTGCAACAACTCGTGGTCTGACCAGACAGGATGTCGAAGATCCTGACAAGGTTAAACAGTTGATTGAACATGATTTGGGATTCTTGATAGGTGTCCCAAGCACTGTGCAGTACTGGCACAAAAGGAAGAGCGAGCTGTTCGCCATAATTAGGCAGCTTGGGAAGCTGAGGGTGTTTCTGATGCTTTCTGCATATCAAGTGCACTGGCCATATTTACTGAAACTGCTTGCGAAACTCCAGCTTAGGCTCCAGGAATTGGGCGTTGACGAAGGCGAGATGATCCAGAGCTACGCGGCGACGTTGGTAAATAGCGATCTAGGCTCGTGTGAAAATTCCTTGAACACGTCGTTGGGGTTATTCTGGAAGTGCTGCGAAACTCCAGGATTAGCCTGTTTCAGCCGTACAACGTGGTGGAATGCTCATCTTTTTCTTTTGGCTGAATCAAGCCCTGGATGAGGAGGTGTCAAACGACTTCATGCCAAACACCGTGAGGACGACAGAGAACCTCCGGTCCGTGGATCACGATGCTTTGTAGTGGCCGAGGTGCAAGGAACACCAGCACACACACACATGTGCTATAAAGGTGGTCGTAAGAAGTGCAGGTTCCACGCTCCGTTCTGGCCGATGCCGAGGACTAAAGTGCTTACGCCGCATATTTAGTGGTTCAAAGCGACCATGAAAAATAAATGGAAATCTGGTGCCTTTGAAATACTGATTTTCCCAGTAAAGGTTGTCTGTGAGAAATGAGGCAAGAGGAACGGATGAAGTAGTGGAGATGATTCACCAGTTCTTTTCCGCCCAGACGTTATCTTGGCTTATGGGGACTGCTTAAAGCAACAACCAAGGGTGACTCTATTTTTTGGCTATACTTTTCCCCGCTTCCTTATTTTGTTTTGTTGAAGTCCCAATCGTCTTTCGGCAATCGCGCATCATCACCCTGAACGTTCAAACCCGAGCATTAGCCCTGCCTACTGGCAAGTTCAGGTTCGTTTTTAAGGACTACCGGTTTACTTTTTCATCTGCTGTTGTATTTGGAAAAATAACCCAATAGCAGCCACGTAAGCGCTTTATATGAATTGAACAGTTTGGCCACCTAGGTAAGTTTGTCAGCAATCACCTCCACGATAATGATGATGATGATGATGGTTGGATTTTTTCGCCGCAAAGCCAGCTGGGGCAAAGAGCACCAAACAAAAGTATACAACAGAAAACAGTGGCTAATATAAAGTGTAAGCCAGAATAACAGTAAAATAAATTAAAGTAATGGTGATGGCTGATGAATAGGGCCAGTGTTTATTACGCATGATAAAATATGAGGTTTAAACAGTTTATATTAGAGAAATATTTAAAAACGGGTTACACAGAAACCATGGCATTGTCACCCATACGCAAGTAAGGGTGCAGCGGAATGTGTTGTCTGTATAGGTCCTTGACATGTCTGTGTCTTGTGTCGAGTGCGTTGCATGTGATTAAGTTGTGGATTACGGATAGGCCCTGCCCACCCCTGCTAAACATGGGTCTTGGAGAGCCAGTGAGCAGGTGCGAGTGTGTTACATGTGTATGGCCTATCTGCCACCTAGCTAAGGTGACTTCAATGTGTATGTTGTGTGAGTCAGTAGTGGATGATCCCAAGTGTGGTTTTATTACGCATAAATTGTTACGTGTCTGTTCACTCCAGTGTTCACTTCACTATTGTTCTGATCACTGAAATCATTTTGAGATAGCTATTATGGTTGTTTGCGGCAGCGTGCACACATCTCCAGTATCTTTTAGCCAAATGCTTTTTAATTTGTCGACAATGGTACAGCTCCTTAGGAGCAGCAAAGTGGCAAGTTGTAAAACTAAGTAATGTGTTTCTTCAAAAACAAGGAAGCGCAGAAAGAGCAAAAGCAGCCGTGCAAGAAGAAAGGATTAACCTCCTTTCTGCTTGTTCAGCTGCTTCGTCTGTTTCCACGCTTCTTTCGATGAACGCCCCGCATAGGGCACCTTGAATAACATCGGCGACGGTATTGATGACACCGCGGAACCCTAGCCCCATACTCCCATTGTACACTACCATGGCTAGGAGTTAAAAAATCAGGCTCTGGAGGATGGGCTTCTTGTCTATTTAACTCGGCAGGGAGCTTCGCGACCTCTTCAGCTATCGGAGTAAGGCTGACGAAGGAAGTACCCCCGTTTCCTGATTTTATAGTATGCTATATGGTATTATCAAAACCCCCTCCAAACATGAGCGATCCCTGAAAACGGGCCGCAACGAAGTTCCATTTGCACCTCTTTCAAACACCACATCCCCCAAACCTGGCAACTATTCCCATTTTTGGTCATTGAATGACTAGATAAATCGAAACTCATCTCTTCCCAGTCTGTATTCCTCATTTCGAAGTTTCTTAAATGATTCATTAGCAAATCTTCCGAGGCAAACTACGAACACGCAAGGTGTTATTCAAATCAAGACACAGCAGCAAGCCACAAATCTCCCGACTCGAAACCGCATGGCAGATCTCGACATCAGTGCGACACCCCACCGCCCCTCTACAGCTCGCAGCGTGTGATATCTGAGCAAGATCTGCTAAGCGAAACCCAGGCAAACCTGTGGTAGGCCTGAAGGATCAAGCCGCTACAGCCGTCAGGAGGGTCACGATCCATAGAGATAACATACCAGTACAACCAAAACGCATCACCTTGACTTTCGACCTATCGAAAATTCCTGAACACATCAATACAGGTTTCATTAAGTGTGGCGTGCGTCTATACATACCTAACCCGCGCCGCTGCTTCAAGTTCCAGCACTTCGGACAAAGTACAACTTCTTGCCGCGGCAAAACAACCTGTGCGAAATGCGCGCACTCGACCACCCCACTGAAAACTGCCACACCACCTTTAGCTGTGCAAGCAGCCAAGGACTGCGCACGGCGTGGTCCCACAGCTGTGTGGAGTTACAACAGGAAAAGACGATCATCAATCTGAAAGTCGCCGATAACATCTTCCCAAAAGCGCGAAAGAAGTTCGCCGCTTTCGCTGATGGGAAGTACGGTGACACACCTCGCCGGGATGCCCAGCGGCGTCTGGTCGGTCTGGTTTCGGCAGGTCCCCCCCCCCCCACGGTTGCCTGAGGCAGCCCAACTCACCTCCGCACCGCTCGCTGAGGCAGCAGCGGCTGTGGTGGCAACCACGTCGGTTGGGGACGCTACTGCATCCACCGTTTCATCTCCACCACCCCAAAGCATATGCGATGGCATGGAGGAGATGGAGACAGAGGCTCCCGCGGCAGGTGTACGCCCGGCGCATTGTCTGTACCATTCGAGGCATTCTTGAAACCCTCGGTGGTTGCGAGACAAGAAAATTGTGCCTAAAATTGTCCGCAGTCCAAGAGCCTGATCACCCTGGCACTCTAAGGACGTCCGATGATCTAATGGACATCGAACCGTTCTTGTCTGCGGCGCACCACACGGAACGTGTCGCAACACCAAAGCCTTCTGACAAACCAAATAAGACCAGAGTCACAGCCCCGAAAGGCAATACATGAACAAACACGTCCCAGTAGCTCTCACACTTATTATGGGAAGAGAAAACATAACCCGAGGAAACTGCAGACACCTTAAAATCTTCACGACGTGTACGAGTTCCTGCATGCTAATCATCCAAGGTTAATGTGTGTCCAAGAGACCCATTTAAACTCCAAGCACACAAATGTGCTGAATATTTACATGGTATTAGGAATGGACAGGGAAAGCTGCACGCTGTTCCAGCAGTGTGACAATAATCGCCAGGAAATCCTTTGCATACCACCGTATCACTATAAACACTTTTTTTGAGACTATAGCAACCGGCCCACTAATATTTATTATGTAGATAACGGTATGCTCCATATACATTTCTACTGATTTTGCACTTTCGAGCTCTGACTTCGAGGCGCAGATTGACGAGCTGCTTGAACCATGCATTCTCACAGGCGAGCTTATTGCCCAAATTCTCTTTGGAGCTCTTCTCGCATGAATGCCAGAGGTCGCCTGATAGAGACGTATCTAACATCCTCTGGAACATCTTTTTAACACAACCCAGCCTACTTACCATAACCTATACCTCAATACATACATCTTCATTTGGCTATTGGTTCTGCAGTTCTCTTTGCCGGTCTTTAGTGGGGTGATGTCACGGACCCATATGGTAGTGACCACGTCCCCACCTCACTAACAGATATAGGTAAAGGCCCATGCAGTCCATTTGCCCAGAACAGGTGCAATGAAGCAAGAGCCAGCTGGAATACATTGGCAGAGACAAACTACCCTACACGAACATATTAAAGAAAGGATACTAAATAATTTTGAAAAAAAAGAATATATCATTGGACTTTTTCTATATTTCAGAAAGGAATTTGACTCCATTAGCATGACATATTGTTTGATAAGCTTCCCTTCTATGACATCCGAGATTTCGCCTTGAATTTGCTCTGTAGTTGCTTATCCGAACGCTTACACTTTACCAGCCTCAATAGCTACCGATCGTCGTCAAAAGGTATTTCCTGTGGAGTCCCTGAAGGTACCAATTTGGGGCCACTGCTGTTTATTTTATACATAAATGATATTGCACATATTCTTTCCACTCCTGTTATTACGCTGTATGCCGATAATACTAGTGTGTTTTTTTATTATGGTTGGATGTTTATGGCGCAAGGCCAACTGGGGCAAAGAGCGCCAGAACAATAGTCATATATGAGGGGTGAAACCTTAAACGCTAAGTAAAGTTAGCAAAAACAAAGGTATAATCACAAAACGAGAATGAGCATGGCTGGTGTAT
Organism: Haemaphysalis longicornis; assembly: GCF_048455015.1. NCBI lineage: Eukaryota > Metazoa > Arthropoda > Arachnida > Ixodida > Ixodidae > Haemaphysalis > Haemaphysalis longicornis. The sequence goes on from NW_027526361.1 coordinate 189,597,468, forward strand.
AGGGCCAGTTTTGATTATGCGTGATAAGAAATGAGGTTTAAAAACTTAATGTCTGACAAATAGTCAAAGACACGTTACACAGAAACCATGGCATCGTCACCAAGAAACAGCGATGGTTGTAGGGTGATATGTTGTCTGTAGAGTTCTCTGAAGTGTTTGTGTCGTGTTGTGTGAAGTGCCTTGCATGTTATTAGTATGTGCACTACGGATAGGGCCTCTCCGCACCTGCTGCACTGGGGTCCAGGAGATCCCGTCAGCAGATACGAGTGAGTTGCATGCGTGTGCCCCATCCGTAGCCTATCCAAGGCGACTTCCCTGTGTCTCTTGCTTGAGTCAGATGTGTACCGTCCCAAGTGTGGCTTTATTACATGCAGTTTGCTGTCTGTCTGTTCGTCCCAGTGTGTTTGCCATGTTCTGCGCAAGTGTTGTCTTATGTGTGGCTTGAGGTCTGTGTAGGGTATCGTTGTAATGTCTACAGTGTTCCTGAGTAAAGTAGAAGCGGCCCTCTCGTCTGCCAACTCGTTCCCAGCGATCCCAGCGTGTCCTGGGACCCAGCAGAGGACCAGCTCATGCTTTTGTGCATACATGGACATGATACTGTTGAATACAAGATTAACTATGTGGTTTTGGGGGGGCTTGTGCGATGACAGTGCGCGAACAACACTCAAAGAATCTGTATAGATGATGGAATTGGAAATTTGATTTTCAAGAATGTGTCGTACAATCAGAAAATTTCCATACGCTTCTGCTGAAAAAATTGTTGTGTGGACGCTCATGGTTCTGGCTGCATTGAAATTTGGACCATGAGCAGCACACGACACCATAGTGGAGGTTTTAGAAGCGTCACTATAAAATTCTGCACATGTGTATTTCAACTGCAAAGACAGAAAGTGCTGCAGTATTGCAGCTCGTGGTACACGATTTTTGTCAAGTCTCAGAAAAGAAAGGTCGCACGACACAGGGCGAACTTGCCAAGGCGGTAAACTGTTAGAAAAGGACGACCTGTACACATCTTAAAACGAAGCACTGAGATCCGAGGCTCGCTCTCTCACTCTAAGTAAAAAGGGCAGAGGAACGGATGGGCGATTTACTAAGAGCAAAGATGTTGATGTAACGTTAAAGACTGGATAAAAAGGAGAAATATTTAGCGACGAAATTTTAAAAGCATAAAGTAGGTCCATGTACGTCCGTTGGTTCTGAAGGCTCCACTTATTACACTCGGCATACAGACTCTGGACAGGGATAGTGCGAAAAGCACCCGACGCAAGCCGTAGCCACAAGTGTAGCACTGGGTCAAGCATTCGCAATGCTGTTTTAGTCGCCGACCAATATACCACACTGCCATAGTCTAAACGAGACCTAACCAAAGCAGTATAGAACCGTAGTAGGAGTTTTTTGTCGGAACCATACGATTGGTGGGAGGGAACCTTAAGTATATTCATTGTTTTGAGACATTTATGTTTAAGTTCCTTGATGTGTGGAATGAATGTGAGTTTGTGGTCAAACACAACACCTAAAAACTTGTGCTCCTTGTTCACAGGAAGCGACACGCCATTAAGAGTAATGTCTGGGTCCGGATGGACCCCGCGCTTCCTAGAGAACACAACGCAGGAGCTTTTTTACAGGATTCAATTTAAAACCATTCTTGTCTGCCCAGCCGGCAAGTTTCTTTACACCAAGCTGGACTTGACGTTCGCAGATTGACATATTGCATGATTTATAGGATATCTGCACTTCATCTACATACATGGAATAAGATATTGTAGGTGGCAGTGCCTTACCAAGAGAGTTCATTTTTACTATGAAGAGAGTGCAGCTCAACACGCCACCCTGTGGCACCCCATTTTCTTGCACGTGAACCTTTGAGAGTGCACAACCAACCCTTCCTCAAAACGTTGTCTGACAAGTAACTAACAAGAGTGTTCAACATGTTACCCGAAACACCGAATGACTTGAGGTCACTAAGGATCCCATAACGCCACGTGGTGTCGTATGCCTTCTCAAGGTCTAAAAACACAGTTAAACAATACTGCTTATGCGCGAACGCATCCTTGATGTACGAGTCAAGAGCTACCAGTTGATCGTTCGTCGATCGACCCAACCTGCCTGGCAGCTCTCGAGAAGACCGTTGTACTCGAGGAAGTACACGAGCCTGCGATTTACCATCTTCTCGAAGAGCTTGCACAGGCAGCTCGTCAGGGCTATAGGACAGTAGCTTGAGGGGGACGACGGGTCCTTTCCCTCTTTCAGGAAAGCTACAACTATAGCCTCCTTCCAAGAGTTTGGAATGTGCCCTGAAAGCCATATCTTGTTATATAGGTGTAGGAGTGTTAGAAGAGTGTCTGCGTGCAGGTGTTGTATCATTGTGTATGTGATGTTGTCGGGGCCTGTAGCTGAGGGTTTACACGTGCTCAAAGCAGCCCTCAGCTCATGCAGTGAAAACTCTGAGTTATAACAAGATGTTGACCTATTGTTTTCTAGTATAGGCTTCTTTTCGGCCATTTGTTTGTGTTTCATGAAAGTGTTTGTGAAGTGTGCTGAACTGGACACGTGTTGGAAGTGTTGTGCGAGGGTGTCAGCCTGGTCTTCTAGTGTGTCCCCTGTTGTGCTGACCAGAGGCAGGCTGTGTGTTTGTTGTCCTTTGAGTTTGCGTATTCTTGTCCATACTTTCCGTGTGTCTCTGTAGGAGTTTATTGATGTTATGAAGGAACCCCAACTCTCTCGTTTTGCCTCACGGCGCACACGTTTTCTTAACGCCTTGGCCCGTTTGAACAAAATGGGGTTACCCGACGTGGGGTACCGACGAAGGACACCCCACGAGAGGCTCGCCTCTCGCGCCCGCCTACAGTCCTCATTCCACCGCGGCCTCCGCTGGTTGCGCGGGACACCAAAGGCGTGGGGAATGGACTTTTCGGCGGCGTCGAGGATGTGCGCCGTGAGCAGTAGGGTAGCTTCTTCAACGTGTAGGTGTCCTATGAATGCATGGTTTAGTTTGGATGTGAGCAGTTGGGTAGCTTCTTCAACGTGCAGGTGTCCTATGAATGTATGGTGTAGTTTGGATGTCTCTGTAAATGTATTCCAGTTAGCTCTTGCTTCATTAAACCTTTTATGGGAAGATGGACTGCTCGGGCCTGTACCTAGATACGTTAATGAAGTGGGGAAATGGTCACTACCATATGGGTCCGTGCCCACACCCCACTCAAGACATGGAAAGAGAATTGCAGAGCCAATAACCAGGTCAAGATGTGAGTATGTGTTGTGACCTATGTTATGGTATGTAGGCTGTTTATTGTTGAAAAGGCATGCTCCTGAAGATGTAAGGAATTTCTCTATCAGGCGACCTTGGGCATCAGTGCGAGAAGAGCCCCAAAGAGAGTTGTGAGCATTAAGGTCGCCTGTAAGGATGTATGGTTCGGGCGGCTGGTCGACCAGCTTCTCAAAGTTTGTTTATGTTTATGTATGTTTATGTGTCGTCTTTCGGAGCTGTTACTCTTGGATTGGGCTTTTTGGGCGGCCTATCTGTAGGCTTGGGCGTCGGAGGCCGCTCCTTGCGCTGCGTTGCAGGCAACAACGGCACGACGTCCATCTCGTCGTCCGATGTCCTGGGTGTGCCCGTGGAACCGGGCCCCCCGGACTTGGCCCCCCTTCGGGGACCCTTCGTTTCAGCCACCACCGCCGCTGGTGTCGGGGGCACCAGAAGTGGCACGGGCGGTGCGGTGGCGGTGGGAGCCGGTGCGGGGCCCGTGGTGTCCATGGCACCCTCCAACGCACTGGAGGACGAGGAGGCAGAGACGGGAGCGGCGCCGGTCCCGACGGAAGAGGTTGCCACCACGACCGCTGCTGGCTCAGCGAGCAGAGTGGTGCCGGGCTGAGCTGCCTGAGGCACCCAGGAGGGGGGGGGGGCGGGGGGGACCAAGTCCGACTCGCGGTACTGGGTCCCCGCCGAAACCAGACGCCGCTCCGCCCCCCGGCGAGCTGCGTCGGCGTACCTCCCCAGAGTTAAAGAGGCGAACCTCGTTCGCGCCTCTGGGTAGGTGATGTTTTCAGTGACTTTGATGTTGATGATTTTCTTTTCTAGTTGAAACATTTCACATTTTTGAGAGTAGGCGGCATGGGGTCCCTGGCAGTTGTCGCAGGTGAGGCTTGATGATGGACAATTGTCCGATGAGTGATCATGCTGGGCGCACTTTGCGCAGGTCAGACGGCCACGGCAGGAGTTGGTTTCATGCCCGAACCGCTGGCACACAAAGCAGCGGCGCGGGTTCGGAATGTAAAGACGTATGGAGCATCGAATGAAGCCTGCGTTGATATGTTCAAGAAGTGAGGAGCGGTTGAAGGTCAGGATAATATGTTTGGTGGGGATTATCTTATCATCCCTGCGCATCGTGATGCGGCGCACGGCGGTGACGCCCTGATCCTTTAAACCTTCAAGAAGATCGTCATCTGTCTCGTTTAGGAGGTCTGGCTCAGAGATCACACCCGGCGAGCTATTCAGGCTGCGGTGGGGTGTGACCCTGACGTCCAGATCGATTTCGTCTGACCAAGGAGTGTGGTTGCCTGCTGCTTGTTTTTTACCTCGACGAGCACTTCACCTGTGCGTTGTTTTTTGGCATTGTAGGTTTTCCCAATTATTCCGTCAAGGTATTTTGTAATCAAAAATACCGATTGTGAAGCAAGTGGGTGGGCTGCGTCAAGAGATTCGATAACAATGAAACGAGAATACTTGTCTGGCTTGGGGAAGCTCATGCTTGGAAGTGAAGGAAACAAGACTTCGGTGCGGCCCCTTTTCAGGGACCGATCACGTTTAGGAGGGGGGTTTGATTTTTCCATACGGCATAGAAAAAAGCGGGGAGACGGGGGTACTTTCTTCTTTGACCTTACCTTGGTAGTCAAAGAGGTCCCGGAGCTTCCTGCCTGGTAGACAGACAGGGAGCCTATCCGCCGGAGCTTGACCTGGGCTCCCACGGCCACCGTTTGAGGTTTCTACCCTTCAGCTTAAAAACACATCACCACGGAAGGTCACAGCTTATGTTGGGGGGCTCGGGGTCCGCGGTATCGCCAGTACCGTCACCAAGACTACTCAAGGTGCCCCGTGCGGGGCTAGTGTTTTTTTCTGGTCTGTCTTTGCGTAACTTAAAAACACCTGTTAATAACTGGCGCATTGAACTATCAAAGTGGTTGACTCTAAATAAATTTGAATTAGACGTCAGAAAAACAAAATATGTCATTTTTAAACCCAGGAACAAGCTCGATGATTACGACCCATTGGTAGAATTTTGAAACACTTCTATCGAACGGGTGCCCTAGGAATTCTTTTGATGAAAACCTTAGTTGGACTCTTCATAATAAAAAGTACACGCCGCTGTGTCACGGTCTGTTGGTTTGCTTTATGAAATTATATAGGTGGTCCCAACTAAATGAAATGAAAATGAGAATGAAAAATAAGACACCTAAGCCTTTAAGAGGCGACCCAGCTACTCACGGCCCACATCCTCGACCTGGACGAAAAGTCGATTCCCCACTCCTCTGGTGCCCTGCGCATCCAGAGGAGGCCATGGTGGAATGAAGACTGTAGCGGGAGCGAAAGGCCCAGAACAAGGCGAGGGCTATCCTTCGTCGGTACCCTAAGTCGGATAAACTCCTTTATTTCAAAAGGGCAAAGGTGTTAGGAAAAGAATGCACCGCGAGGCAAAACGAAATAGTTGGCACTAATTAATAACATCAATCAACCCCTACACACACGCACGAAAATTATGCTCGCGAATACGGGAACTCAAAGGGCAGCCAACACACATTCTGCCTCTAGTCACCACAACAGGGGACCCACTCGAAGACCAGTCTGAAAACTCGCACAATATTTCCAACACATGTTCAATTCAGCACACTACACAAACCAATTCAGCAAGCACAAACTCTCGGCCGAAAAGAAGTCTTTACTAGATAACGGCAAGTCAACCTCCTCCTATAATTCCGAGTTTTCAAATCAATAGCTGAGGGCCGCTTTATCGACTTGTAATCCCTCAGCTCCGGGCCCAGATAATATCACATATACAATGACACAGCACTTACGCGCAGAAACTCTTGTCACTCTCCTTCACCTTTACAACAAGATATGACTTTCGAGGCACACTCCAGGTTCCTATAGGGAGGCCATAGTTGTAGCACTCTTGAAAAAGGGGAAGGACCCTTTCTCTCGGGCTAGCTATCGACCCATTGTCCTGATTAGTTGCCTGTGCAAGCTTCTCGAGAAGATGATAAACCGGAGGCTCTTGTACATGTTGGAGTACAGCGGTCTTCTCGAGAGCTGCCAGGCAGGCGTCAGGGATGAGATTTACAAACAATGAACTTGTCTCACTACACTCATGCATGTTTGATGTGTTCCTTCTGGGATGCGTGTGTGCACTTTCAAAGGTTCATGTGCACTAAAATGGCGTGCCGAAAGGTGGAGTGTTGAGCTTCACTCTTTTCATACTTAAGATGAACACGCTTGAAAAGGCATTGGCCCCAACACTCTCTATTTTGATGTGTGTAGACGATGACTAGATATCCTTTATATGATGTATAATGTTAGTCTGCATACGTCAAGTCCAGCTTGGTGTCCATAAACTTGCTGGCTGGTCAGACAAGGATGGTTTTAAACTTAATACTTGAAAGAGCTCTTCTATTGTATTCTAAAGGACGCGAGGGGTACACCAAGACCCAAACATCACTCTTAACGGTGTGCGGAGTCATGTGAACGACGAGCACAAGTTTTCAGGAATTTTATTTGGCGAAAAGCTTACATTCATTCTGCATATCAAACAGCTTAAATGCAAATGCTCAAAAACAATAAACATTCTTAAGGTCCTCTAAAACCGATCCTATGGGCCGACAAACAACTGCTGCTGCGGCTCTAGACTTCCTTGGTAGGGTCTCGGCTTTAAAACAGCCGTATGAAGTATGGGTCGGCGACAAACACAGCGCTGAAAATGCTCGACCCATTGCTGCGTCTTGGCCTTCGGCTATCATGTGGCGGTTTCCGCACGAGCCTTGTCGAGAGTCTGTATGCCGAGTGTGACAAATGGTGCCTAGGGGATCAGCGGGAGTATGTTGACTTCCTGCAAGAACATAAGATTGTGGCTCTCGCCAACCATCCTCTTAATCCTATCACGAACGATACTGCAAACTTAAAACGATATTTTAGCAGGTCGTGTATATCCTTAAATTTGTCTCTCACTGTGAGGGAGAAGGCTTCTAAATTTAAGACCACACTTTCAGACGCGCACAAGACATCCATCCATAATGTCATTCCACTGTAGCATCCACGTCCTGTATCATGCTACCTGGCATTTACGCAAGTAGAGAAAAACTAGGGTACCCAGTAATGGGATTTTGGAGCACTTCCTGTTCCTTCAGCGCCAGTACAGGTGCGCAGAATTGCTCAGCGATGCGTCCAAAAGTGCTTCGACTGTCTCTTGTGCAGCGCGCTGACCAAACTTTAGCATCAATAACACGAGGAATTTCCATAACAGTGTGAAGCGTATGACATCTTCCTCGTTCCAAATCGCATCATAGAACATAAAATTCCCCAGTCCATCCTGTGCACAGATTCTCTAGGCACTGTGCAGGCACTGTCATCAGGAAAGTTGTATAAAAACTTTTTGATCAATGTTGTTTTAAAGGTTTTGATTTCTGCACGTGCCTCTAATCCTGAAATAACTTCATGCTGGGTAATAGGGCACCGTGGAATCCCTGGAAATGAGGGCGCTGATCAAATGGCTGGTGCTGCTGCTCTTCTGACTCCAGTGTACATAACAACAGTCGCTTACACCTTCCTAAGGACAAACATCAGATGACAGCTTCGTAACACATGGCAATTACACTGCAGTCAACAGAGAAAAACCAACATGTACTAAAACCGAAATTGGGAACCTACACAACTGACTCTGGTGGTGATGGTCAGCATGATGACGATGACAACTGACTCACACAACAGGTACACAGAAGTCACCCCTGACTAGGATGCAGATAGGCCACACACATGTAACGCACTCCCACGTGCTCACTGGATCTTCACGACCCACGTGTAGCAGGTGTGGAAAGGACCTATCCGTAGTCCAGGCACTACTCACAGGCGAGGAATTTGACACAACACGACGGAAACATTTCGCGGAACCCTACAGGCAACACATTGCATAGCACACGGCATACTTTTTAGCCGACAAACCAATGTTTTCGGTCCAACGTGTTCTTAAGTTCTTAACAGAGATACATTTTCGCTGCTCTTGCCTTACCACGCATGATCAGCATGGACCTATACACCAGTCATCTGAAAATGTCTTTTTTACGTCTAACTTTTACTTGCACTCACAGGTGTTAGTATTCACTTACACCCCCTTATGAATATTTTTATTTCCTTTGAACTCACAGTCAATTGCCCATGAATATCCAAGATGCAGTACAAGGGAAGTTTCCTTTGAGGTGCCTCTGAATTGAGAATTGGCCACTGCTATTTAATAGACTTTGAATGTCCTTCCTTTGTATTGCCTCTGAACTTCCTTCCTTTGTACTGCCTCTGAATGTCCTTCCTTTGATTGCCCCGGCTGTACTACCTTTGAATTTACTCTGAATGTACTATCCTTTACATTTGAAGGAGCAAACAGTGTGTGGAAAATGCCTCGGTCCATACTAAGAGGGACCCAGGCATGATTGTGACACTGCTGGCATTTCTCGCCTTATACATCTCACATTTCTTGCACTAATACATCCATTCATTATCAGGCCACTTGTCTTCCATAATTTCGCCCTATAAGTAGATGTTTTCCTGAGCACCAAGCCACAGTTCAGACGAGCACACCTGCAAAATTGTGTAGGGAAGCATGCTTCAGTTTGAAAGCATGAAATTTCAAAAAAAAACTAGAAATAGAGTTTAGATAATTGGAAACATAATGTATGAAGTGATTCCGAGGCCACTATATTAAGGGCATCAAAAATTTTACATAATTCTTTTTGCAGTAACTGATAGATGTGGCAAGAAACCACGTACCAGCAGAGCACACGCAGCGAGTATAGTGCCTTACAAACCCTTAAATAAAGTGTTTTCTTCCATGGATGCCATGCAACAAAGAACAATGCGCAATATGTTGCTTGTTACGAAATTATCACAACTTACCGTCCATAAACTGAAGAAAAACAGGCAGTTCATGACTTCAGGCCTGTCCAAAAGTATAAATATATATATATATATATAGTCTATAGACTTTTATTCCCTGTAGTCATCAGAAAGGAAAAAGAGAAGGAAAATAATGCTTTCTGAAGTATAATTTTTAAAACCACAACCTAATAATCATAAACAAGAGCAGCTGCCATCTTGCAGCACAGCTGGGTCATAGTTGGAACGTAAAGGGGTTCAAAAAATTTCCTCTTTCAGCTTCTTGAGTGATTTTATGGAATGATGACTACCGAACAAATTTTACCCACTAAATTACCACCCTTAGAAAAACGGTTAATAAGACTGAATTGCGAGTCAATTGACTTTACTCAGTACATTGTGTTGACAGTCAGTTGACTTTGACAATAAAAATTTTGTATTGAGTTCCCGTTGAAAATTGGTTGCCGTGTTTCAACTGACTTTAATTTTATGAAGTTATTTCAACAATTGCTCAGTAAAGTTCAGTTGACTGTACTAAATATATACTGATTCTGCTTCAATAATATAAAAATATTATAAAAACTGTGATCAAGGTGTGCATTGACCATGTGAAATGGTGAGGTGTTTCATGGCAAAGCTTGCTTTATTGCTCGCGAAAGCATCACGGGAGGGCTGCAGTCTCGCAGGGTACACTTGGCTACTTGACCGTGCAGCTTGCAAAATCAACAAGAAGCAGACTTGTTTGTTTGCACATGATGATTGCACCCCTTCTTTATTAGGCATGTGTGTCTAAGTAGCTTGTAATTTTAGAAGTCAAATGGTTCGTCTTTTTAAAGCAAAGCAAGGAGACAGTAGTTCAAAAATGTACAAGCTTTTCTCAGGTTTTCATGCCGTAAGACAAGCTAACCACATCAAATAATTCTACAGTGGTTAGGGGGTGGAATTCCTTTACTTGAATGCCTTCCGCATTAGCGCGCCTGAAATGTAGATGAACGACTATGTTTCAATGCCAGAAGGAAGCCACAAAACAATCCGCATGGGTTCGTCATCGTGTCTTTCAGATCTTTCAAACCACAAAAAAATTTACATAGGCTTATAAGACTGGTTGAGCCACTATCTACCAGGCGAAACACCAAACCTGTCCAAAAGCATACCTGTCAGCCTTTCAATTTTGTTTTTTGAAATTTTAATGCTTGAAATTTCATAAAACAAACTTAGAAAACTGTCAACTTGCATGAACTGGTTTATAAAACTGTAGTCTTGGTTAAAAAAACGAGTGTCAGATGGTACAGTTCACTCAAGTTACTACCACAGGCAATCACTGCAAATGGCTTTATGAATGGTTGAGCACATAACGCTTTGTGCTTACAGACTAGTGGAAAAAATACATGAACGTGACAGAAAAAAAAGCCGCCAGAAAGAACGTGACCGAAAAAATTACGTTGTAAGTTGAATTTCACAGTCTTTCACACTCTTGAAAGGCTGAACGGTGTGTGCCTTGCAGTACGTTTACCCAACAAGTACCACTAAGCAGCAGCTTGAAGTTGTTATACGAGACATATGAGACTCCTCTGACATTGTTACGATTAAGGCAAAAACGCCTTAATTGTAACAATGACAGAGGAGTGTCCTAGTATAAAAAGGTCATTTGACCCCATTTTCACACAAGGAGGACACGAAACAGTCTTATTTGGTGAGGGGAAAAACAGCAGAGTTGCTGTAATGAGAAATAATTTAAAAGCTTTTTTTTCTTTTTCTTGGCGAGATTTTCTGTACAGTAGCAGCATTAAAAAAGTATAGTGATACCGTGCCGACCAATCGTTTGGGTAATTCCTAGAGGCGGAATATGTGTCACAACAGATCGACTAAGCCGTCACTCAGTGACGGTCTAGCATCAGTCAGTGGCACGTCTGACGCCTGTTCAGCCAACATGTTATTTAGTGATTTTTCTATTACTGTCACCACATCCAGCCCGACTTATTCAAAATTGCGCTGAGAAAGGCAGTCAGCAGGGTGTGATTAGAAGCAATGGCAGAGTTCAATTTATGCTAGCAAGTCGAGCTTAAATCAAAACCGGTATTCATCAGACTCAAACTTTGACACCTCTGCATGTTCTAGCACAAGTTGCCTAGTACCTGAGACATAAATTGGCAAATTAGAAATTTACGGAAAGATACGTGCAGAGGATTGGCACTTTGTGGTAAAAGACTAATATTGTGGTAAAAGACTAATGAGTGGGCACGGCGGAAGCTCAGCGAGCGTGTCGCTCAAGAACCCGTTTCTGTTTCTTATTCAGGCCCTGATTCTCGCCTCGTCCAGCCGACCTACAGAGCATGTGTGTGGCGCCATTCTTGTCGAAGCACAGCCGGTCGGACGCTGTGATAGCCACGAAGCTGCTCCTGGTGATTCCTGCAACGGCTACGGAACCCTGAGCATGCGCTGTTGGATCCCTTCACTCGCTGCTCAGCACACTGCACCGCGTGTCACGTCACCGGTGATCACGGCTATAAACTCCCACGCTTCGTCCATCCAAGCCAGTGGGCACGGCGGAAGCTCAGCGAGCATGTCGCTCAAGAACCCGTTTCTGTTTCTTATTCAGGTGAAATAATCTAGAAAAGTAGCTTGCTATCGTAGCGATGATGTTTTCCTATTGCTTCTGCCGTGCCCACGGCCACTGGTTGTTGCTGTTTGCGTGACCTATGACTGCTTTGCTGATTTGTTGTCATCTTGTGGTGATGTCAAGCCCAACCCGGGACCCGCCGTCGAGGAAATGCTGAAAACAATTCTGGGTCAACTTGGTGAACTTAACAAAAACTCAGTCAAGGTTAATCAGCGTTTCGATGAGACGTGCAGTAAGCTAACAGTGATCAATAACAAGCTGGATGAACTCACCCAGACCGTTACGTCCTACACTGCAAAAGTCGACGACTGGCAGGAGCAAGTAAATGGTTTAATTAGGAAAATTGATGATCTGGAGAATAGGAGTCGAAGAAACAATATCATAATTTTTTGTGTCAAGGAACCCGAGGGCGAACCTCAACAACCTCTTGAAGAGCAAGTAACAAAAAATATATTTCAAGATTTGCTCAAAATCTCAGACGTCGCAATCGAACGAATTCACACAATTGGGCGACCAGCCGAGAACAAGTGCCGGCCAGTCATTTTAAAACTGGTTGACGGAAGAGATAAGGTAAAAATCTTCAAAAACGGCTGCAACCTAAAGGGCACAGAATACAGCATGTCGGAAGACTTTTCTCCTCGCGTTCAGGCCATCCGAAAAAAAGTTATGGGCAAGCGCAAAAGCGGAAAGAGATAGTGGTGTGAAAGTTGCTTTGCTGTTTGACAAAATAAAAATAAATGGAAAGTTACATCAATGGGACGAGTTGCTCAACAAGAGAGTGCAATTATCTGCGCCGTGACGTCAGAACGGCCACACAAGCACGACCGTACCGGGTACAGTTTCGCCTAATCTGCATCGTATCTCAGGGCACTTTTCACTCTTAAACATAAATTTTCGAAGTGTCGTCAACAATTCTGATGATTTAGAAAGTCTCCTCATTACGCATGATCCCGACGAAAACGTGGCTTCACAGCGGCATTCCTGACTCGACAATTATTCCAAACTCTTATGAAATTATTCGCCAAGATCGAGGTTCAAAAGGAGGTGTAGCAATAGTACTAAAAATGTTCTCGATTATACGTGTTTGCCAAACAATACGTGTATTGAAATGACTTGGATAGTCCTTCAGCATAATAATCTCAGTATACTCATTGGTGCCGTCTACAGGCCTCCGGACTCCGACATTTCAGTTCTTGAAAAACTGCACGACTATCTTAGCGAGTATTGGAAACGCTATACACACGTAATCCTGTGTGGGGATTTCAACCTGCCAAAAATTGACTGGGGTCGCCTCAGCAATGATTACAATTGCCGGCACTCTGGATTACTACCCGACACAGTTTTTTCGTTCAACTTAACGCAGCTAGTAAGAATGCCCACTCGACTTACACGAGGCACGAGTTCAATTCTCGACCTTATCTTTATTTCCGAGGCTATCCTCGGGTACAATAACACCATAGAAATTCAACCTGGATTTTCTGATCACGAACTAGTATTGTTCCACAGCAACATGCTATGCACCCCCTCTACTCCTGTGATACGCAAGTATCTTGATTTCAATGCTGCCCCGGACGAAAGCATTTTAGATTTACTTGAACTGGAATTCGATAAATTTCATTCAGAGTACAACAACAACGGACCGAGTGTTGATGCGCTCTGGACTCAATTTAAAAACATCGTGCAGAAGTGCATTACTGATGTTCCATTAAAACAGAAAAAAAATTGCTAACCAAAGTCCCTGGATCACACGTGAGATTCTTCAACTCATAATTGAAAAAATGCGCTAACAGGACGGGACTGAGGGAAGGAAACACAAAACAGCGCAGACTAGCAAACTGAGTTTATTGACCACAGCATATATACTACCACTTATCGGCACGTGGGCAATCAACAAGGAAAGATAAAACACACATCACTAAACGCACAAGCAGCCACATATCGGTCAATAGTCCAGGAACGCGATTTCTTTGGTCGATAGGGATATCGACGCCACGCTTATGCAATTATCACCCGCATGCGCAATTTCTCGTGCTTCTATAATCTCCCGCGTGAGCGAGTCACGGCTCTTGGCAATCACCTCGGTTTTGTTAAAAAAGGGGTAGCAATTTCTACAATCACGGCAATGAATAGCTAGATGCCCATTGTTAGAGTTCCGGACGTTATTTTTATGTTCTCGTAGCCTATCGTTAATGCATCTGCCGGTTTGGCCGATGTATACATTTTTTACAAAAAAGAGGAATCTTGTACACTACTCCTTCGATGCAGTCCACAAACATGGTGCCGTGCCTAGTGTGACAGTCACTCTCCTTCTTGGGTCCGCAATTAATCTTCCGACAAAGCTTGGACAGCTTGTCAGGCGCTGAAAAGGCTACTTTGCCGCCGGTGCGCATGGCAATTCGTTTCAAGTTGTGGCTTAGCTGATGGATGTAGGGGATCACTGTGGTTCTTTGTTTGCGTGCAGGATCCGCCGTACTAGCTGTGCACGTGGCACCACGCGCTGCCAGCTTAGCCTCCTTGAGTGCCTTTTCTGCCACCGCCACAACAAGGTGTGAGGGGTAACCTGCCTCGGATAACCGCTCTGCCTGAGCAGTTAGGCTTGCCGTCATCTTGTGCGGACAAGATTTGGATAGGGCATTTTTAATGCACAGGGAGGCGATGCCTCTCTTCACCAGTTTCGAGTGGGCCGACCCAAACGGGAGGAGCGGTTTATTTGCCCGAGGGGCATAGGACCAACAAACATGATTGCTGGCGAATTGGAGATCCAAGTCTAAAACGTAAAATAAGACGGCTATCACGCATTTCCAACACAGCCAGTAACAGTCTGCTAACGACCCTGCGGACTGAGCTTCGGAAAAAAATGAAAAAGCTCGAAATTTCACTTTTTTATTCTAAGGATGCATAACTTCATGGGTGTTAATCCGAGAAAATTCTGGACGCACCTAACTAACAAAAAAGAGGGAATAAAGAAACTAAAAGTGAATAATGTTGATGTCATTGACCCGCGCTCCTTGGCAATAGCCTTCAATGATTACTTTTCCTCTGTATTTGTACGGAAAGTCGACTCACCACCAGAATGTTTGGTGTCTTGCATATTTATACCTGATTTGGTTGTTACCGAGGAGGGCAATTTCTCCGCTCTGCTCCACCTCGACGCAAACAAATCCGCTGGACCGGGCGATATGCCAAATGCTTTCCTTTTTAGGTATGCTGAGTGGTGCTCAAGATTTTTGTTTGTAATTTTTCGAGAAAGCATCCTACTAGGTGAAGTTCCAGAAGACTGGAAAAAGGCTAAAGTTGTTCCCTTCCCAAGTCCGGCGACAAACTTCATATTAAAAATTACCGGCCGATTTCTCTCTTATGCAGAGCAAGTAAAGTGCTGGAACACTTTGTTTTCAAACATATCAGCTCATTCTTGGAACAAAATAACTTCTCTCCTAATCAACACGGATTTCGGCATGGGTTTTCAACCGTAACGCAGTTAATTCATACTACAAAATATCTCTTTAAATCGCTTGATGAAGGCGAGCAAATTGACGCAGTTTTTATAGATTTTGAAGAAGCCTTTGACCGTGTCTGCCATTCTCACTTGCTGTTTAAAATAAAAAAATTATTAGCTAATCCAAAAATTCTCCGGTGGCTTGATTCGTATTTGTCAGGCAGATGTCAGTACGTCCACATTGTTAATAATACGTCAAACTTAGCCCCCGATTACTCTGGTGTTCCCCAAAGTTCGGTCCTGGGTCCACTCTTATTTTTGATTTATTTGAACGATCTGTCTTTTTCATCTTCAGTGCGCTGTGGGCTTTTTGCCGATGACTGCGTTCCGTACCTTCCTGTTCGCACGAGAGAGGACCAGACTGCCCTTAGCACGTATCTAAGTGCTATCACTGACTGGTGCAATTCCTGGAAAATGAGCCTCAATGTAAAAAAGTGTGCCCAAATGACCATAACGCGTAAAAGAGACCCCCTCGAATTTCCTTACAAACTGAACAACACTGCACTGCAAAGTGTAAACCAGTTGAAATACCTAGGTGTAAGTTTAACTTAAAATCTAAGCTGGAACACACATATTCGAATCATATCATCAATTGCTATTCAACGTTTGTGGTTGCTAAGGCACCGATTAAAACATAGCAAAAGCAAAACAAAACAATTGGCATACACATCTTTAGTACGACCTATATTGGAATAGGCAGACGTTGTGTGGGAGCCCCATACGAAAGCAGACCTACACTGTCTCGAACTCATTAAAAAAATCCCTATGGTTTATTTACAACGCCTATGGCAGGCGTGTTTCAGTTACAGAGCTACGTACCCGATCAGGACTTCCAACACTATAGGCACGCCGGAAACTACACCGCCTAAAATTTCTGTTCAACATTGTTAACAATAACTTAGGAATAGCCTTTACCACCTACATGCAGTTTAATACATCGCGTCAAACACGTAGAAAACATGCGAAAACAATCGAAATGCCCCACACAAAAACTAATGCTCACCGCTTTTCTTTTTTCCACAAACAATATCAGATTGAAATACGCTGCCACAAGCTGTCACCGAAATTGTGACCCCGGAATCATTCGTATCATCTATCAGTTCGTACTTTTAACAAACAGACAGGGCCCGCAAGACGCCAACGAGCGTTATCGCCTCGCATTAGGCAAACATTGTGTACATTTCAACTTGTGTGTATTCTCTTGGAAGCCGGGATGTACCTACCCAACATTCTGTTTTCTGGTGTGTTACGCGCTTTTTTTTTGTTTGTTTCTGCTCCGGAAACTTTGTGATGGATGTACTTAACCAAGAGTGCTTTTTTCGGCTATGTTACGCGCTATTTTTTTTCGGATTGTTGGTTTCTACTCACAAAACTTTGTCTCCCTTGTTCGGTTACGTGTTTCGCTGTACCACGCGCGTTCTCCGCTGCACCACAGTGCTGAATCTGTCAATATGTAACCACTCCTGCCTTGGCTGCTAACAGGTGGCTGGCAGTATATTACAAATAATAATAATAATAATATGACAAAAGTGTGCAGTTTGTTTCGAACGATTACGTTTTTTACTACGCAGCACGTTTTTTTGTGCATTGGTTTTAAAGCCAAAGTGTCTGCTTGCTTTAAGGGTGTCAAGATAACGCACCAGACTTGTGAAAAGATGCTTTGGGTTCTTTAAGCCAAACACCATAGCTTCTGCGGAAAGCAATGCAGCAGCGAGGAAGAAAGTAAAATACTGATTGACGTCAAAATTTTATGTGCCATTACAATATCCTCCCCCTTGAATTTTCTACACATACGTACAGTATTTTTGAAAGGCTGAAGTGAAATCATACCTTTTAGGTCGCTTTCGAGACGGCAGGCATAAAAACACTGTTTATATAGCGACAAATAACCAAGTCGTCAGTATAGCAATTCAGGTAGGACTGCACAACGTCAGACATGACTAAATGCACAGCTGCCGAATATTTTAACAATATCACGGGAGCGTCGACCGTTCCGTCGATCAGCGCCGTATGATGGGGCGATAGGACAAACTCGGCGAAAGTAGACTCATGCGCTTTAAAAGAAGGCCGCTGCTGCCGTCGTCTGCTGGGCCGTTCCAAGAGCACACAACCACCCCGTACTGCTGTTACCAGTCGCTTTCACTTGCACTCTTCGTACCGTTAACGGCTGGTTGGAGTGTGGTGTGATAAGCGAAAAAAAAAATCGGGCGTGGCCGTCAGCTCTTGGAGCAGCTTAGCGGACGACGACAGCAGCGGCCTTTGCTTCGTGCGCATGCAGCTACTCTCGCCGGGTTTGTCGTATCGTTCCATCACGGCGCTGATTGAACGTACGGTCGACGCTCCCGTAACATTGGTACAAAATTGGGCGGGTGTACAGGAGCGCTCGGAAAGAATGAACTTACCTTCTGTATCTATAACGTCGCTTCCAGCGGGGCTCCCAGCGTAGTGAATTTGACTGATTCCAAAGCGTTGCTAACATATTTCGCCAAAGTATGCTAACACCACACTTCGCAAGCTTCTTTACCGTACGATCACAGCGCACAGATACAACACGGACACAAACGATGTTCACCGGCGGTAGAAGAGCGCATATGATGGCTTTTCCTTCAATGAAGTCGACGTATCGCCAGCTGCACTGCAATGTCTGATCTTCGATGCTCATTTAAATGATTCGCACACGGCACATTAATCGCCAACAACACAAACAAACCTGTAAATTTGCACAGAACACTGAGCACGCCCGCACCACGCCGGACCCCGCACATCCGCGATTTAGAACAAGCGACTTTGGCTTGGCTTCCAGTCGCTTTGCGATGGCTGTGGCACAATATAATAAATATATTGACACAATACATTAATAAATATTGACGGGGGCTTGTGACTCCTATGTTTATATTTCAGATTATTTTTTACAGAATTATTACCAACCCCTCTAGCACCAGTAATATTATATTGCAGGTAACCGAGCTCCGGCCAAGTCGCGAGGTTGCTGGATAGCGCCGCTGGCGACAGTGGCGTTGCAGCGTAGTAGAGATTCGCGACAGCGCGGTCGCTTTAGCTTAGCGTGGGAGGGTGCCCTAGGCACCAAAAGAACTGGTTATTGCGGGGTGTGCGGGTGGAATGCACATGTCTTTTGTCCGCGGCCCCGCATCTTCGGACCCTTCCCCGCTTCGGCGTACAGGAGCGGAAGGAGGACGGAAGAATTCTGGAAAGTCGAATCCTTCAATACTGTTTTGAAGTTAGGGATATTTCTACGCGCTTGTGGTTGCGAAACATGGTCCGCGAATATGTTAACATCTTTTAAAGAAATACTTTTGGCAGCCAGAGAGGGGTTCGGAGTGTAACAGGCGGCACGCCAGCTGACTGATTTGTTAGGGTTCTCTCTTTTTTTTCTAGTGAGGAGAAGCAGTGTCAGGCGCGTTTTTTTGTGTGTGTGTGCCTGTGCAGTAAAGATGAGTTATTATTCAGCGCTTTAGTTTGTGTTTTTTTTTCTTCTTTCTTTGTTCGTTTAGTTAAAGTGAGAGGCTAGACTGAGGCTGTCCAGCCTCTCAAGGCCCGTCTGGAGGCTGGACTTGCCTTGGACTGAGGGCCTCATCCGCTTGCGAGTACGGAGTTCTTTTCCCTTGAATAAATTGTTTCCACCTGTTTTAGATAGAACGTAGATGCGCGTTTGCTCATTGCAAGATTCTCTGTATTACACACTGCAGTTCTACAGTTGTTATCGTAGACAGTTCACGGTATCCACAACCTAAGTTATGTATGCGAGAGATATTGATTTGTTTGATTACGAAGTTTAAGCCGCCGACGCTACACAGGCGATGGGGCGCGCAGTAGTGGAGGGCTCCGGATTGACCACCCGAGCACGGTATCATATGTCGAAGGTAGCAAGTGACTTTCACTGCCGCCAATTTATGGAAAATATGGAAAATAGTGCTAGATGAAATAACTCATAGCGATGGTGTCGGATAGTTGTGTGACCACCCTGCAAGGCCAATTAAGGTTGCTTAAAATGCTTATACAGTTGTTTAGGATATGACTGAAAATGAATGGTGATGGGGCAGAAGACATATTAAAATGACACTTAAATATCAAGAATGGATATACACTTTTGCTCCTTATGTGTGTCGTTACAGTAAAAAAGTGCAGTTTACTTTTTCAGAGTTCTTACTTAGCGTGATCTGACATCGCTTTTCTATATACTGAAGGAAAAACAGAGGCAGTTCATGACTTCTTGTTTCCAACAGTCCATACAGAGGGTATTTATCTTTAATTTCCTGTAGTCAGTTGAAAAAAAAACTAGAAGGAAATGCTTTACGAAGCTTCAAAAAGGTATAATGGTCTGTCAAATATTTATATTGATTGCTTTCGAAAAGCAAACTGCACTATTCTCTCTGTGATGCCACTCAGGTTAAGAAAGCGTGGCAAACATCCTATATATGTGTGTCAATCAATACCTTTTTACACTATTAACGACCTCCCTACAGAGGCTCTGAAATGCTTGAATAATGAGAACGTGTGCCCATTCTTACTTTCCGCATGCGGCGGCCCAAAAACACAAGTTCAGTTTACTTTTTAGCAGTAGCTATATAGAGTAGTTCGACACCAATTTACTTTTTAAAGACTGGAGGAAAAACCGAGACAGTTCCTGATTACCTGTTTCCAACAGTCTATACAGAGACTATTTACTTTTAATTTTCTGTAGACAATCGAAAGGAAAATCAGAAGGAAATGCTTTACGGTGCTTCAATTAGGTATTATGTTTTGTCAAATTAATTTTAATGATTGCTTTCAAAAAGCAAATTGCTCTATTTCTTTGTGGTGCCACACAGGTTAAAAAAGTATTGCAAATATCTTACATATTCGTGTATAATAAATACCTCTTTCTACACTAGGACCTCCCTACAGAGGCTCTGAAATGCTTAAATAATGAGAACGTGTGCTCATTCTTACTTTATATGCGTCAGCCCCGAGACAAGTATTCAGTTTGCTTTTTAGCAGCAGCTATTTAGACTAGTTCGACACCAATTTACTTTTTATAGACTGCAGGAAAAAGAGGCAATTTGTACATTGCTGTTTCCCACACTCTAAAAAGAGGCTATAGACTTTTTATTTCCTTTGGTCAATTCAAAGTAAGTAAACACAAGGGATGCTCAGGAAACACAGAGCAAACACAAAGAAAGCAAAAAGGAAAAGTTCAGTTTCATAAGGGTCATTCACAAAATAACTCGTTCTTGGCGCTTTTTGCCTTTGCTGGCACTGCGCCATTAAACACCAACCATAATCACCATGAGAAAGGATGAACACTTCGCTCATGGGACAGTTCGGGACTGGCCTCTTTCTCGACATGTGTCTTTCTGCTGTTTTTTTTTTTCAAGATAAATTATGTAGTTCTGCAATGTATAGCGATACACTTTTTTCCAAAAGGATAACGTCTGGGCCGTACGCTGACAGTTTTCGCTGCTAATCTAATATCATTGTTGCTACACAGCGCTCACCACCAGCGCCGTGACGACACGCTTGGTCAGATCGGATAATAGACGGTATAGAGCAAAATCCACGTCCGGTGCCTGCTTTTTTGATAGCTGAAGGCAGCAAGAAGGGCGCATTATTGCTCGTGTGGGAACTCGGCTCCGAATACTTAAAACTACACGGTTTGCCCCTTCCGTTCACGTTTTCTGGAATAAACCCATTGCTCCCCCAAAATAGTGCATATTTAAAGCCGCGAAGCTGCTCGTGTGCTATAATGCCCACCTTAATTGCAAGCCGGAAGAAGAACCTAAACCACCTGGTTATCTTTACAGACGGCCAAATCATGATAAACGGAATTTTTCGTTGTTCCTCCACATCAGGAAAATGGCAGCTGGGTGGAATGGTGGACTCGCATTACTGTGGTAAGAGGCCCCGATATGCCTTTGAGGGCAACACATTATTTTTATTCATTTATTTAAGGATACTGCAGGCCAGTATTTTCACCATGGCAGGAGACGCTGCACAGTATACATTTATTATAATGAAGATTAATAACAACAATCAAGACAACACGAAGACTATAGCAACGTTCAAACGTCAAAATTTACAATGTGGGACTCAAGCTGTTTCATAAAATCAGCAGATTCAAAAACCTCTCGTGGCAAAGAATTGCATTCAGACACAGTTCAGGGGGAAAATGTGTACTTGTGAGTATCAGTTCCGGCGAAAATTGGCGATAATGATTATTCATGGTTATGTCTAGTTGTCCGTTGTGTTGAAGGTTTTATACAATTAGGAAGTAATAATTTAGTTTTTCCTACAAGACAGTTATGAAGAAACCCAAGGCGACTAACTTTCCGGGGAGCTTCGAGAGTCAATACTTTGTACTTCTGCATCAACAAGGATGGCGAATCATGCCTTCTATATTTACAAAAAATAAATCTCATTGCCTTTCGTTGGACTCTTTCAAGCTGCATAACATCCTTCTTAAAATGGGGATCCCATACTTCAGCAGCATACTCCTGTTTTGACCAAACGCATGTATTGTAGGCTAACATCTAACATCTTAGTACTAACTTGAGCATTTTGAAGTTTTCTTTTAATGAACCATAGCTTGCGCAGGGCTGATGAAGAAATATCCAATATATGCTCTGACCAATAAGCTTGCTCGCAAGAGTCACACCTAGGTACTTATATAGAAACTTCTAATACAGGCTGTTGATGTAGTATATAAGAAAAAGAACTAGGACATTTTTTCCTTGTGACCCGTAAAAGTACCGTTTTCTCTGAATTCAGCGCCATAGCCCAACGCATACACCAATCATCAATTGCCAAGAGTTTTTTGCAACACAAAACGATCATTTGTGGATGATATTTCTTTAAAAACAGCACAATCATCCGCCAACATACTTGTGAGTACATCATGAGGCACTACTTCCACCAAATCATTTACATAAAGAAGAAACAGCAGCGGACTCAAAACACTCCCCTGTAGAACGCCCGACGTAACAGAAAGTGCACTAGAGGAACAATGATTAATTTCTACAGACTGTTTGCTATCGGCTAAATACGAGGCAATCCACCGAATAATGTACAAACGTAACCCTATACACTCTAATTTATACAATAGTTTTCCATGAGGCACTCTATCGAAGGCTTTCGATAAGTCTAAAAACAGAATGTCAATTTGACCGGACTGATCAAGCACACTCGATCTCTCGTGTACGGTCGAAATAAGCTGCGTGGTTGTAGATAGGCCCCGTCGAAACCCGTGCTGATGGGGGGACAAAATATTGTTTTTAGTAACGAAATCCTGAATAAACGTCACGACTACGTGTTCCAAAAGCTTGCAGCAGGAACTAGTTACATAGACAGGACAGTAATTTTTAGGAAGTGGCCGGTCACCGGATTTATGGACGCGCGCAAACGCGGGCTATTCGCCAGTCAGCTGGAACGTCACCAGTAGTTATTAAGAAGTTAAACAAAGCGGTCAAAAAATTGATATTTGTTGTGCGAACGTCTTAAAAAAGATTTTGACAGTTCGTCAGGGCCAGTGGACGTCTTATTATCTAGCTTCAACAACATGGCCAGAACCCCCTCACTAGTTATATCAAACTCGTTTTCGGATACAGGAGAAACATTCAGCAGGTTATATTCGTCATGTATTGAAAAAACAGATTGAAAGTACTGATTAAACGAGTCTTTAAAGGGACCCTGCAACACTTGCCATCGACTACTAGTAATGTGTTTTGGGATAAAGTCTATTGTCCCAGAAATCTCCTCCCGCAAGAATTATGAAAATCCGTTCACAATTAAGGAAACTACGCGCGATGAGAAATCGCGCATAATCGTTCCCTCTCAACTCGACCGCGGAACGCGACGAAAGCTGCGCCCTCTCTCCCGGAGAGGGGGGCGGCTCGCGGCGTTCTCTTCAGCGGCCTTCGATATATCACATGCCGGGTAGTTTTCTCCTTTTCTCCGCAACGCGGAGGGGCCTATTTCCGGTCTGGTGCCACAAAAAAGCAGGCATGGGTGCCTGCTCGCAAGTGCGCGCTCGGGCTGGTAGGGTGTTTTTGAAGCAATAAACGTTTGTAGTCGAGTGGTCCCGTTGAAAAGGAAGTATTGAGCTCATCACTCAAACTCCGCGCGCACTCAAAACACAAAAGAAACGGCAAAACTGTGCCTACAGGTTCAGGCATAGAAGAGGTTCGTACACAGCGATGACGACGACGGAAATGGGAGAATCTAGCTACGAAGTTGACCAGTGACAGCCGATCGGGCAGCCATGGCCTATGTGACGTCCCTTAGGCCATGCATAATGAGGACAACTGAAGAGAGAGCGGTTTGTTTTTCCGCGTCTTTCACATCGATTTGCGCGGTCACCGCTTCACGTGCACGTGTAATATTTGGCTCAGGTATTCCTGGCAGTGTAATCTAAACGTCGCGCAGGTTTACTTGCACTGCTCAAAGAGTGTTGCAGGGTCCCTTTAATATAAGTGGGGTCATCCAGAATGGTATCATCAACCCTGACTTTTTTAATCTCCTTCTTACTCTGGCTGAGGAAGCGCCAAAACTTTCTAGGGTAATTAGTAATGAATTCTGCAATAGCGTTTCTGAAAAAATTGTTTCTCGCTTGCTTAACTTTACTTTGCAGATCACGCTTTAGCGCCATTAATTGTGGAGTGAACGTTTTGTTCTGCTTTCTCATGCGCTTAATCTTTCTTTTGGTCTGTATTATATTCCGATTAGTCCAGGGGTTTTTCCGGTGCTTTTGCAGTCTTTTGGATGGAATGGAATGTTTAATGCAGAATTTAACTGCAGAATGAAACTTCTGCCGCAAACTTTCAACGTTATTGGTGGTAACAACAAGATTCTTTCTAAATAATCAATTACAGCTGCGTCATCGGCTTTATTAAAGTCTTTTACTGAAGCTGCACGAATTTTTTCTTTTCGCATCTCGTTAAATCTAGACCAGCAGAAGTAAATTAGGCTATGGTCAGAAATCCCAGGTTCAACCTGCACTGTTCCGGAGCTGAATTTTTCCGAAAGAAATAGGAGATCCAAAATTGCATTCCCGCGGGTATAATCTCTCACAATCTGATCAAGATTAAATGTAAGCATTATATCAACTGGAGCGTCAGCCGCTAAAGAATACCCCCATGGCATATTATTCCAATCAATCGATGGTAAGTTAAAAATTCCTGTTATAATTAGGTGTTTGATCCGGAATTTTAGCAGGTGGTCATATAGCCTGCTCAAAAACAAGTCATCAGCAATCGGAGGTCGGTAAACAGCACAGAAGAAAAACGTGTCTCCCCGCCCCGACACCCTTAAAAGCAGACTTTCATGATCAAAGACTTGGTCAGCAACCGTAACTTCAATATAATCTTTAGTTACCACCGCAACGCCACCACCGCGGGAATCCCTATCGCGTCTGTAAAGCCTGTAGCCAGGTGGCACGACTTTATCGTCACCAATTTGATCGTGGAGCCAAGTTTCAGTTATAACACATATTTGAGGGTCATGGGACAAAAGAAGCGTTTCCAATTTATCTATTTTATTAACGATGCTCCTAGCGTTACTTACAAGCACACGAATTTCGTGCTGCTTTAGTCGCTAGCTTGTTGACGTAAGGTTGTTCGTCCTCGGCATAGCCTTGAGGGAGTTAGAATTGTTGTCCCAATAATAAAGTTGTTTATCAATGCTAATCTTATCATGTACTAGCCATACTTTTTTGCACGTTTCCTTATCTTGCTTAGCACTGTCTCAGATCAGTTTTCTTTTTCGCAGCGTTTCTGTGCAGTAGTCGTTTTGAACGCTTTTTGTAGTTCCTTTCAATTTTTTTGCATTGCTCAAGACTGCCTCCTTTTCAGTAAAATCTTAAAAGTAAAGAATTATAGACCGCTTTTCGGAAGGTTTTCCTAGTCTATGAATTCTACCAATTGATACGCACTTGATTTCCAATTTTTGCTCGAAGACCTCTGTAATGACTTTATTTCGCAATACGGCTTCAGATTCGTTGGGTTCTTCTGGAATGCCGAATACAACAAGATTACTCCTACGGCTTCGATCCTCGAGTTCAACTATTTTTGCTTGCTGGGACATGAGTGCACCCTGTATACTAGTCACAGATGCATTTAATTCATCCGCGACACAACTCGCTTGCAATTCTTTGACCGCGTCTTTTATGCCTACTGAGCTCACAAAAAGCTTTTATGGCTGAATCTGCCTTATCCAGTTGAGATTTAATATCAGTGATGTCAGAACCGATAGCTTGCTGTCCTTTATTAATAGTTTGAAACATCTCTTCCACTCTTAGTCCAAGATTTTTCTTAACATCTCCGCACAAAAGAAGTTTGCATACACAGAAACACTCATACCAAATGCGTACACATCTACGTGGGCACGGCAAAATCACCAAGCAACGATCATCTGACAAGAAGGCGGCGCCCTTCAAGGAACGCAGGCGGCTTTATTGAGCGTCTCGCAGACCACCCTCAGTCCGCCTCCATGACCGAACATGAAGAAGACGAAGGCGAAGTGCACGAGCCAGGCCCATACCACAAGCATGCAATGCAGGCCCAGCGCCACCATTCAATGTCACTTCTTCCTCCTCTAACAACAAAGTTCCAACAATCATCACTGCGGGTTGAATGATAATAACTAACCTGAACAAAAAAGAACAGTCGCATAGAGAATGCAACTTCTCACCCACTTTCCACATTTATAAGTCGCAGAACTATGGAAGCTATCTGCGTCGTTACAACTTCAGGAAAGCTATGCGAATAAATATCGCAATAATGAAGTATTCACGCTTTCCAAGGGGGCTTTTTTAAAATAAAAATGCTGAAATACAACATACACTTTACGGCTGTTGACTTTCGCTGTTGCACAGTGCAGCTATATCGCGCCACTTTCCTTCATTCCGCAGTCGCAGCGTGGGAAGAGCAAAGTGAATATTCCGTGCCGCCAGAAGGCTGCCGAGAATGTGAATAATCGTTCCCTAAGCCTTGAACTTGCTCGGCCTACGGGCAGCAGCTTACTATTGCAGAATTGATTCGCATACCTCTCCTGAAGTTGTAACGACGAGGACAGCTTACATTGTTCTCCGACCTATAAATGTGAAAAGTAGGTGAGAATTGCCAAATTGAAGGTGTGTGGAAAGAAAGGCCCTGAATGACATTTTCCCCGCATTATCAGCGGGAGAGGGTTGAACCGTCTTCTTGGGAACCGGCAACCATTACTTCTTTTTGCGGTTCCGTTCCTGTTCGGGTTTAGCATGCCAAAAGTATAACGGTTGTAGTTTGGGTTTAGTTCAAGCAAAAAAAACTATGGGGTTCCGGTTGGACAGCCTCAAGACAATAAACGCTGGCGATGATTGAACGTGAAAATTTCTTGCGGTGGATTTCTGTGTTGGCCAATCCCACACTGGCGGTCCGTGCTACTCTGGAGCTATACACCACTTTTCGAGAACAACCACAGCAACTACCGCGTTTTCACTCGGTAGACTGAACATTTGGGTGTGGTGCCGAAGACATTATTACTACGTTATGCTTTGCGTAAAGTATGTACTTTTTAGAGTGGGTGCCGGCAATAGGTGCTAATTCTTGAAGTGTTACGTTAGCACTCATGTGTTAAAACCGAAAATGCGAAGTTAGGATGACAGGATTTTGGCTTGCCGAGCAGCTCATTCTCATGGCACGTCAAGCTGTGGGTAACGGCTGTCAACATTTACTCCATAACATGACGTTTGGCCTATATTAATCGCGCCGTCACACTTCAGCGTCACATCATCCCTCTGCTCCACATCAGCCTTTAGCGAAAGGCCGTTACGAAACTATCGCCACTTTTCGCAGGGAAGCGTTTAATTTTTTTTACACTTTCTGCGGGATCATATTCATCACCAGAGAAGGTTTCCGTTTCTACGGAAAGCTTCGCTTTAAAATTAGAATCGCGCAGTCTGTCCGCCACCTGAAGGAGACGGCATGGGAGTAAACGAAGGGCACCCCAGCCCCACAGAACTCTTACTCTGGGAAAACGGCAGCAAGTGTCTACAGATGTCTTGTGGAAGTTATACGCGCGGAAATGCGAAGAAATAAGACGTACAAAGAAATACCAACACCTACTAGCAGCCAACAAGTTGCTAATAAGCGTTGCTTTACTTTTGCCTTGAAACTTTCAAAGTGAAATCAAATAAGCAGATTTCTGTGCCCGGAGCAATATTTTTAAAAGCCGTTCTTGCCACTGGAACCACTTTTAGTGGTTGTTCAAGGAACTATTTACCATGTGATCGTCGCTATTCATTTTCCAACAGATTAGTTCCTTTCTGATGGAGGCGAAAAGCAAAAACGCCCGTGTGTACGAGATTTCGGCGCACGATAAAGATCCCCAGGTGGTCAAAATTAATCCGGAGCCCTCCACTACGGCGCGCCTCATCGCCTGCGTTGCGTCGGCGCGTTAGGCCCTACAATCAATCAATCAACAGATTAGTTCCCCATTCATTTTTTTAACCATCCGGAATTTTGTGGTAGTAATCTTAAAATTGTTGAAACACGGTGCGGTGTTCTAGAAAGTTCCCTGAATTTACCTGTCACTATGACGCTTTATGGCTTGGACGCGGCATTATTTCGTGGTTGCGCACACTTCGCCCGCATTCAGCAGTCATGGTAAAATTACGACCGCATGCTACACATTAGATGAAGAAGGCGCCTACTATGCTGCAGCCTAGAGCTACTAGTGGGGAAACCGTTTAGAAAGTCCGCAGCTTCACGGGAGACGTAAAAATTGCTTGCGCCCTCTGTGGGGCTGCAAGACTCAAGCAACATCCAATGTGGTGCAATAAAATTCGGCTACAATAAAAGTGTATTGGGGTAAACTGTAGCTGCGAACAGGCTGAATGAATTTGGAGTGTCGATAGCGCTATACAAAAGACAGCGAACACACAAAATGTTTGTGGAGGGGCACAAAACGTCAAAATTCCCACATTCTCAGTAGCAGGAGGTCTTAAAACTAGGTCATAGAGAGGGGTTTAATTTCCAGACATTATAGCAGTCTACAAAACATGGCCCGAAGTGTGCACTACGCGCAGTGTTTGCTTCACTGCGGTGCATAAGAAGGCTATTTTCGAGACTGAGGAAGCCGCCTCCTCCCTATATAAGTCGGAGGTTTAATTAAATACCCGAATACGCACAAAATGCCATAATTGGCGATTTATCGTTCTTTGCAAGTGTGAAAATATTACCCTCCACGACATTGGTAGATCACTCCGAAGCTGTGGGTACCTAATGGTTTGCTACTTTGAGGTGTACTTAGTAACGAGCAGCACGTTGGCACAACAGAAATTGCTATAGGAAGGGGAAAGAATTGGCATACAAGTGAGGCGACGTTGGCAGGAAGTAATTGCATCCTTACTGTAGGCTACGAGTCTCTCGACAATCATAGATATCGGACACAGCTTGCGCACTAGCAGCGGGGCGATTTGGTCAACGACGCCGCGAAACAACCCCTTGGATTTGCTTCTTCTACTAAGCACACACGCGTATTGTTCTTATTATATTTGATGCCTCCTTCGTGAGAATATTAAAAACCTAATTTTGCCGTGGAGCCTTAGTTTTACAAGAGTCCAGATCAAGCAATCGACCTTCACTTTCCTTCCGCCATATCTGCTTTTCAGTTGATTTCGCTTTTGCATCTTTGTATTGACATTTTCTAGATAATTATTATTTAGCATTACGCGTAATAATAGCGCTATCCGTTATTTTATTGTTATTCGCTGATTAAAATTAAAATATACATCGTGCACATACTCATACTGGTAATCATTTTGTAAGGACTGGATATGCAAAGCATGATGTCATGGGAGATGTACAGGGAGCGTACCGCTAGACACCCATTAAATGTTACTGCCCCTCCCAAGAGTGCAAGCCCCGAACGACCTTACGTAAATAGTCACACACCAGTAGCTCTAACACATCATAATGGAAGTTTCTTGCTACACACTTAAGAAGAGTGTTCAAAGAGAGAGGGTGGAATGTAATCATTTCAAGGCGAGAATGGCCGCACCACCCGAAGTGTCTGTGTACCCAACTCTGTCCTTTCTGAATACCATGTACATATTTAAAATTTTGTTTGCTTGGAATTGCACTGTGTTTCTTGGAGATACATGACGCTTGGCTGAGTAGCGTGCAGCATCTCGTAAACATTGTAAAAATTTTAAGGAGGCCTCTGCAGTTACATTGAGTGATGTTTTCTGTTCCCAATACATTTAAGGATGACTATAGTGTGTTTGTGTACATGTGTTGTCTTTTGGAGCTTGCACTATCGGAAAGCGCTTTCTTGGAATTTCTGTCGGCTTAGATGTCGGAGGCCGCTGCATGCAGTGCGTTAAGGTAGAAACGGCGCGTCATCGATCTCGTCCTCAGATGTTTTGCGGGGTGCCCGGCGGACCGGGTCCCCTGGACTTGGCACACTTTCGGTTGCCCTTCATTTGAGCCGCCACCGCCAAGGGCGTTAGGAGCACTACAGGAGGCAGGGGCTTCCAGCGGCGATTGTAGGATATTTAGAGCCCCGGTGTCCATCCCCTCGGCATCCTTTAACGTACTGGACGACGGGGAATGAGGGGAGGGAGCCGCATCGGTCTTGAAGGGGACAGCACCACAACCACTGCTGCCTCAGGAAGGGGCGTGCTGACGCATTGGGCTTCCTAAGGCAACCGTGTGGGAGTTGGGGGCACGACCAGATCACAATCTTTGAACTGGGTTCCTGTGGAAACCAGACGATGCTCCGCCCCCAGGCGAGCTGCGTCGGCGTACCTGCCAAGAGGGAAGAGGCGAACCTCTTCCGCGCCTCTGGGAAAGTGATGTCCCCAATTACCTTGGCCCTGCATGGAGCACCTTGAGCTATCTTGGTGACGGTATTGCCGACACCTCGGACCCCGAGCCCCCATACATAAGTTGTTATTAACGTGACG
The DNA here is from genome assembly GCF_048455015.1 of Haemaphysalis longicornis. Classification (NCBI taxonomy): domain Eukaryota; kingdom Metazoa; phylum Arthropoda; class Arachnida; order Ixodida; family Ixodidae; genus Haemaphysalis; species Haemaphysalis longicornis. The sequence goes on from NW_027526361.1 coordinate 189,627,652, forward strand.
ATGTGTTTTAAGGTTAAGGGTAGAAACCTCAAACGGTTGCCTTTGGAGCCCAGGTCAAGTCCGGCGGATGGGCTTCCTCTCTGTCTACCAGGCAGGTTGCTCCCTCCAGGACCTCTTCAGCTCTAAGGGTAAGGCTGACGAGAAAGTACCCCCGTCCCTTGCTTCTTTTACATGCGATATGGTAAATTGTAAACCCCCCCAAATATGGTCGGCCCCTGAAAAGGGGCCGCACCGAAGGTTCATTTCCGCCACTCCAAGCCCTCTGTTTTCCAAAGCCCGAACCCCATTTCTTGGTGTTGGAATTCACTGAACATGAAAAGCCTCTTGCATCACAGCTCGTGTTCCTAAGATCAAATTTTCTGGAGGGCATCACTGGTGACAAATACAAGGCTAGAAAACAAAGAACTGGAGATATCCTAGTTGAACTGCAAAACCATCAGCACGCCTAAGTCCTCCTTGAACAAAATCGCATAGCCAATCTCGAAATCATGGTGACACCCCAACGGAGCCTGAACAGAGTACTGCAGGTGTGATTTCCGAACTAGACCACATGAATGAAAGAGATGCTGACCTGCTGGAGGGCCTGTGAAATCAGGGCAGGACCGCTGTGAGGCTCATAATAATGAGGAAGGATGACAAAGTAGTCTCGACCAAGCACATTATCCTTACTTTTGATTGGCCCACGCTCCCAGAGTACGTCAATGCAGGTTTTGTACATTGTAATGTCCGGCCCTACATTGCAATCACGAATCGCTGCTTTAAGTCAGCGTTTCGGGCATGGTACCAACTCCTGCCGTGGCCGTCCGTCCTGTGCAAAGTGTGCCCAGCATGATTGTCCATCTGACAATTGTCCATCATCAACCTTCACCTGCGCCAACTGCCAGGGACCCCACGTTGCCTACTCTCGAAAATGCGAGAAGTTTAAGCAGGAGAAAGCGATCATAAATGTGAACGTCACTGACAACATCACTTTCCCAGAGTCGCGTACCTCCCGTTGGGGAGGTACGCCAACACAGCTCGCCGGGGGGCACAGCGGCGTCTGGTTGCGGCGGGGACCCAGTACCACAAGTCGGACGTATTCCCGCCCTCTGCCTCCCCCCCCCCCGAAGGGTTGCCCCGGGCAGCCCAAACCGCCTCTGCACCGCTCGCTAAGCAAGCAGGGGCTGTGGTGGACAGCACGTCCGTCGGGGATGCATTCCCTGCTTCCTCTACACCAGCCCAAAGCACATGCGAGGGCACGGAGGAATGGAGGCGGAGGCATCCGCGGCAGTACCCACCCCCGCCGCACTGCCTGTGCCATACGGGGCGCTCCTGACACCCTTCGCGGTCGCGGCTCGAACGAAAGGCACTGGAAAGGCTGCCAAGTCCGGGAGTTCCGGTCCGCCTGGTACCCCTTCCAAATCTGGTGATGACATTGATGTGGGACCTTTCCTGTCTGCTTCGCAGTGGAAGGAGCGGGTCCCTCCATCTAAACCTCCAGAGAAGGTTAAAAAAACCCTTTCAAGAGTGCAAGACCCGAGAGATCTTACGTAAATAGTCACACTCCATTAGCTCTACACATCATAATGGAAAGAGAAAATATGGTTAAATGGAACTGCAGAGGCCTTCTTAATATACTTGACGATGTATATGAGATCCTCTATGCTAATCAGCTGCCACCGGTTTCCTTAAATAGGGTGCACTGCCAGAAGATACGGGGAGTCGACTCAAGCGAGCCAACAAACCCCACCGAATCCACAGGGCACAGGTGACGAAGGGGGTGGCCGTCTGATGTGCGCCTTGCGCCGACCAGAGCGGCAAAAATAAGTAACAGCATTGAACGAAAACACACAAAGACCTATATTTAGACAGGCAAAACAATGCACAAGCAGGAGGTAACGAATTGATAATGACAGACAAGTTAGATCGCATTCGAATGAAAGAACCCGTTCAAAATTAAGCAAAATAATACAAACAGGAGCGTTAACAAAAGAATATTACGAAGCGGAGTAATTACCTAAAAGAAAAAAGTTCGATGCATATGAGAGACAGAGTCCCACAATATTCACCGACCGGGCCGGACTACGCACCGCAGTCGGAGGCGAATCGAATACCTGGGCAGCGTGGCTTCATTGTATGCCAGGCCGTCCGAGACAATCACGCTGATTCGAGGCCCGGGAGTACGTTGGAGTCTTCCAGGGCGCGGGTCGCCGATGGTGTGATGCACAAACTGACAGGTGCCGTTGTCCCATCACGACGTCCAAACGTAGCTGGTTTGCTTAGGCGCGGCTCCTCCTTTAATAACCGTGCCGGCGTGGAGAGAGAGCACAACACACAACGCGCCCGCCGCCGTCAGTGAATAACTTCCCTATTTCTCCCTTCTAGCATCATCGACGCTCTTTAGCACTGACAAGGCCACCCGTGCGTCCTCGAGAGTGCTCGAAACTTCGGTGTAAGTTCAGCGGCGGAGCTTTTAGATGCGACGCATCTCTTTGCCTCGCCTTGTCCCTCCATCAATCTGTAGTCCGCACGCCTCTCCCCCATTCTCCTCGCCACGCCAGCTGCGCCGTAACGCCGCTCTCACCAAAGCGACATCTTGCGTTAGCGCTCGCTCCCCTCGCCATGCCAGCTGTGCGTCGGCGCGCGTTAGCGCTCGGTTAACACATGCGCATGCGCTGCTCTCTCTCATTCCCCTCACCGTTAACGCGCGGTACATGTAAACGCGATAACTGCGCCGTTCCACTCAGTCGCTTCACTGCCGCCTCTCCGATGACATCCGATGACCACCGATGATTTGAATGGAGACTAACAGGTCTGCTATCGCGATGCTCGGCGCAACCGTAACAAGCACCGCCCAGATGCATCGCATCACCCCATGGTGTCCCCCCGGGGAACGATGTGTCAATTTTTTATTTTGGTATTTTCTTGCCGGCGAGTGGTCGTGTTACCGCCTCTTCGTTCGCGAAAGTTCCAGCCTTGTTTCGGGGCGAATAGAACCGAACTGAATGAATCGGACGACTGCAAGAAGAATTAGGCGCTGTACAATAAAATGAAAAATTTATACGCTACTTTTAGACATCGTATGCTCGAGTTTGTGACATCATCAAAGCTTGTTGTGTGTACAGGAAACACATTTCAATTAAAATCAAACAAATTTCTTGAATAGTTACATGGTGTTCAGAAGGGACAGGGGTGGTAGCACACACTCTTCTGGCAGTGTGGCAATAACCGCCCGGACATTTTTAGCAAGCCACCGTATCACTCTGAACACTGTCCTTGCGGCTGTAGCGATTCTAACAATAATATTTATTAGGTTGATAACGGTATGCTCCATATACATTCCTCCTGATTTTACACTTTCGAGCTCTTACTTGGAGGTGCTGGTTGACGAGCTGCCCGAACCGTACATCCTGACAGGCGACCTCAAGGCACACAATTCTCATTGGGGCTTTTCTCGAGCGGACGCCCGACGTTGCCTGATAGAGAAGTTTTTATCCTCTGGAGCATGCCTTTTCTACAAGAAACAGCCTACATACCATAACATAGGATACAATACATACTCAAATCTTGACTTGGCAATTGCTTCGGCAATCCCCTTTCTATGTCTTGAGTGGGGTGTGGGCACGGACCCATATGGTAGTGACCACTTCCCCACTTCACTAACATGTATAGTTACATGCCCAAGCAGTTCATCTTCCCATAATTGGCTCAATGAAGCACGAGCTACTGGAACACATGTACAGAGACATCGAAACTACACTTCACAATCATAGGACACCTGCACGCAGATGAATCCGCTCAACTCCTCACGGCGTACATCCTCGACGCCGCCGAAAAGTCCATTCCCCCCACCTGTGGTGCCCCGCGCAACCAGAGGAGGCCGAGGTGGAAGGCGGACTGTAGGCGGGCGCGAGAGGCCCAGAATAAGGCTATCCTTTGTGGGATATCCTTTGTCGGTACCCCGCGTCGGGTAATCTTATTTTGTTCAAACGGGCCAAGGCATTCGAAAAACATGTACGCCATGAGGCAAAACGCGATTGTTGCCGTTCATTCATAACATCAATTAACTAGACACAGGAAAATACGGACACGAATACGCAAACTCAAAGGCCAACAAACACAGCCTGCCTGTGGTCAGCACAACAGGGCACACACTTGAATACGAGGGTGACACACTTGCAGAACACTTCCAACACGTGTCCAGTTCAGCACACAACACAAAGGCTTTCATGAAACACAAACTCGTGGCCGTAAAGAAGCCTTTATATGACAATGACAGATAAGCCACTTCTTATAACTCTGAGTTCACACTTCATGAGCTAAGGGGTCCTCTAAGCACGTGTTCAGGCTCCAGGCACCAGGCCTCAGGCTCGAAGCTCCGGGCCCAGAAAACCTCACATATAAAATGATACAGCACTTACACAGACATTCTTGTAACATTCCATTACCTTTTCAACAAGATATGGCTTTCAGGGCACATTCTAAAGTCTTGGAGGCCAGCCATAGTTGTAGCATTTTTTAACGAACGGAGGGACCCTTCCTCTCCCGCAGCTATCTACCCATTGCCCTGACCAGCTGCGTGTGCAAGCTTTTTGAGAAGATGATAAATCGGAGGCTTGTGTACTTTTTGGAGAACAACTGCCTTCTCGAGAGCTGCCAGGCAGACTTCAGGGCGGGGTGATCTACAAAGGATCAACTTGTGGGACTACAGTCGTACATCAAGGATGCCTTCATTCATAAACAGTTCTGTTTACCTGTGTTTTTCTACCTCAGAAAGGCTATGACACCGCTTCGCGTTATCGGATCCTTAGTGACCTCAAGTCATTCGGTTTTTCTGGTAATATGTTTAACGCCCTTGCTAGTTACATGTCGAAAAGAACCTTTCGCGTCAGATTTGGTTCTGCACTGTCAAAGGTTCATGTGCAAAAAATGGCGTGCCGCAAGGTGAAGTGTTGAGCTGCACGCTCTTCATAGTTAAGATGAACTCTCTTGGAAAGGCAATGCCACCTACAATCTCTTATTCTGTGTATGCAGACGACGTCTATATATCCTTTAAATCATGTAATATGTCCATCTGCAAACCTCAAGTCCAGCTCAGCGCCAAGAAACTTGCCGGCTGGGCAGACAAGAATAGTTTTAGAATTAATCCTGAAAAGAGCCCTTTTGTTGTGTTCTCCAGACAGCGTGAGGTCCACCAGGACCCAGACATCACTCTTAAGAACGTGCCGATTCCTGTGAACAAGAAGCACAAGTTTTTAGATATTTTATTCGATGAAAAGCTTACATTCATTCGTCATATCAAACAGCTCAGATGCAAATACTTAAAAACAATGAACATTATTAAGGTCCTTTCACACCAATCTTATAGGGCTGACAAACAACTTCTTCTGCCCCTTTACACAGCCTTGGTGGGGTCTCGGCTTGACCACGGCAGTGTCGTGTATGAGTCAGCGACAAAAACAGCCTGTAGAATGCTCGGCCGAGTCCTGCATCTTGGCCTTCGCCTCTCATGCGGTGCTTTCCACACTAGCCCTGTTTAGAGTCTGTATGTCGAGTATGACAAATGGTGCCTGGGGCATCAGCGGGAGTATGTTGACTTGCTGTATGCATCTAAGATCGTATCTCTCACCAACCAGAATATCCTATCATGAACGATACATCAAATTTACAACTCTTTTTAAACAGGCCATCTATCTCCTTACCTTTGTCTCTAAGAGTTAGGGATGAGGCTTCTGCACATACGGTCCTTCTGTCAGACACGAACAAGACGCCCATCTATAATTTATTTCCACCATGGCACCTACATCCTATATCATGGGACCTATCATTCACACTAGTAGAAAAATTAGGTTACCAAGGGGTGCAATTATGCAGCATTTCCTGTTACTGCAGGACCAGTACAGGTGCGCAGGATTCTATAGCGACGGGCCGAAAACTGGTTTTACTGTCTCTTGTGCAGCGCACGAACCAAATTTTAGGTTTAGCAAAACAATGAATTTTCATAACACCCTTTACACGGCAGAAGCGTATGCCATCTTACTCGTTTCAAATCACATCATCAAACATAAAATTTCCAAGTCCATCGTGTACACAGATTCCCTCAGCGTTGTACAGGCACTGTCATCAGGATGGTCATTTAAAACTTTGTGATCAATGCTCTTTTCAAGGTACTAATGAGTGCATATGCCTCAAATCTTCAAAAAACTATATGCAGGGTACCAGGGCACTGTGGAATTCTTGGCAATGAGGGCGCCGATAAAATGGCTGGTGCGGCAGCTTTCATAACTACAGTTGACACTACAACAGTACCTTACACCTATCTAAAGACACACACGAGACGACAGCTTCCTAACACATGGCAATTACACTAGAGTCAACAAACATACAACAAACTACATGTAATCAAACCACAATTGGGACGCTACACAACTGACACACACAACAGATAAACTGAAGTCACCCTGGCTAGGCTGCTGATAGGCCACACACATGTAACGCACTCCCACCTGCTCACTGAAAATTCAGGACCCATGTGTAGCAGGTGTCGAAAGGGCTACCCGCAGTCCAAATACTAATCACATGCAAGGCGCCTCACACAACGCGGCTCAAACATTTACCTGAATTATACAGACGACACATCCCACTGCACCCATCCTACTTTTTAGCCGACGAACGAATGTTTTCTAGTCAACGTGTTTTTAAGTTTTTATCTGAGGTAAAATTTCTGCAGCTCTTGTCATATCACGTGTAATCATCCTGGCCCTATACACCAGCCATCTCCAGTGTCTTTTGTTTTGCGTCACGTTTACTTTTATTCACATGTCATAGTCTTTATGGTCTGATCAAAAATTCAGTAACTTCTTCTCTGGCGCTCTGTGCCCTCAGTCGGCCTTGCACCATAAAACACCAACAACAATTTTCATCATCTTCATCCAATGACCTTGATGTTAATTACCTTGCAAGACTCTTACACGGGGACTTGAACGATGCGTTTAATGACGACGCAGCCTCGCCGAAAAGCCGTTGCTAAAAGCGATGATGGTGAAGGGGCGACGATGATAGATCAACAAGATGGTGTGGTGCTCACATGGGACACACTGAATGAGTTGCTAGGTGGGATTGGCCATTCCAGTAACAGATATAAAACAACTATGACGCCTGTGGTCACAATCTTTTTTTTTTCAGTTGAAATTTCTCACATTAGCGGAAGTATGTCGCATGCGGCCCCAGCCAGTTCCTACTAGCGAGGGTGTTGGATGGACAGTTGTCACTCGGATGATCTTCTGCTGCACATTTCGCAGTGATTGTTCGGCCAGGGCAATAGTTTGTGTGCTCGAACCGCCGGCACTTAAAGGAGCCATGAAGAGAAAACACAAGTTTGGTTCATTCAAAAGATTGTCTCGTTAGAATCATACTGACACCACTTTTAACGTAAACTTCGCTCAAATAAGCTACATAATTAGGAAAAACGGGAATGGTCATGCGACCCACCAGCTCATTTCCCGCCACAGAACCTGTGATGTCACATGGGCTAAGCTCTGCGATTGGCGGAGGCTGGCAGAAGCAGACGCAAATTAGGTAGAACTTACAAACTAGACGAACGAGCGATTTGCGCTTAAATTTAGGGCACATTCTTTACAAAGCAATAAGAATGATGGGACAAACAGTGGAAGTTACGAAAGCACATGTAAACATAGAAGTACTGATGCGTTCTGCTGTTCGTACTGCGCACAGCATGCTTGGTTTAGCTGTACAGCACTACGGGGCTTGGGGTTGTCTCAGACGACACTGGCCGATTGACGCAAGCAACGGTGTCTTACGTGACCCCATTTGTCGAGCGAGCACTGTTTCAGGGAACGAATATTTTCTCCCAGAACAAAAAGAAGCCAGGTTTAAATGCGGGCAAAAACAAACCAAACGCTTGCCACGGTATGGTGGCGCCATCTAGGTTACGGAACGTAAAGAAACGCGGGAACAAACCAACACCGCTGTACAGGGTGGAGACAACCTTTGAACGGTCCCGTGCCGCCGCAATTGGGCCAACGGGCTCAACGCGTTATTCTTTTCGTTTCCCACGAGACCTAGCAACGCGAAACAGACAATATGATTCAAACTTTTTCAGTAAACCGCGTTGCGGCGATAATTCTAGCGCGGTTTTGACACAATGACTTGCTTCGGCGGCGAGCGAGCAACCGAAAATGGCGGCGCCAGCGTATACGTGTCTCTACCCTGTACGGCGGATGCGTGAATGAAGGTACTCTAGGCTGCAGAGCGGTCGGTTCCAGTGATGTCACTTGGGACCACGAAAACGCACGATTGAGCGGGAAAATCAAAATTTTAACCTGAATTGTTTAATTTCTCAGTGAATAAAGCACCGTTTGTATCCGGACAAGCGCTGGGGGCACTATAAAACACGAAACCTTTCGAATAAAACCAACTTGCATTTTCTCTTCATGACTCCTTTAACACAGCGCCGTGAGTTCGGGATGTATGGACGGATGAAGCACCGGATAAAGCTTGCATTTATATTTTGTGGTAGTGCTGAGCAGTCGAAGGTCAAGATGATGTGGTTGGTGGGAATATCCTTGTCTCTGCGGATGGTGATGCGCCGCGCAGTGGTGACGCCCTGATGTTTCGAGCCTTCACGGAGATCGGCATCTGTTTAGTTCTGTAGATCTTACTCGGAGATCACACCCTGAGAGCTGTTGACGCCCCCTTGGAACGTGACCCATAAGTCGAGATCATCCATTCGAGTATAAGCTAGAAGCTTTGTGGCCTGCGACTAGTCATTCACCTCGGCATGGAATACACCACTTCGTAGTTTTTTAGCCTTGTATAATTTCGCCATTATGCCTTCAAGTTATTTTGCAATCAAGAAGACTGATTTATTTGCAAGAGTATGTGCTGTATCACGGCATTTTATAACGAGAAATTTAGAGTAATTTTCTGGTTCAGCAAACGTTAAGGATGGCAAGGGAGAAAAATGTACTTCGGTGCGGTCCCTTCTCAGGGACCGATCCCGGTAGGTGGGGTTGAGAAAATACCATATATTAATATATAATAGCAGGGGACGGGGGTACTTTCTTCGAACGGTTTACCGTGATACCGAGAGAGGTCCCGGAGCTCCCTGCGTGGTAAACAGACACGGAGCCCATTGGCCGGAACTTGATCTGGGCTCCGGCAGCCACCGTTTGTCGTTTCTTACTCTTCACCTCTAAACACATCCCCACCGTAGGTTACAGCGTATGTTGGGGGCTCGGGGTCCGTGGGGTCGCCAATACCGTCACCAATATTACTCAAGATGCCCCTTGCGGGGAAAACATAGATTTTAGGGAAAATATTGAGCGGCTTCTGCATCTAACTTATTCACGCCAAAGGAGAAAGAAATATAGGCAGTAAATGGGACGAGGAAAACAATGTTGCAGTACACAAATCTTTGATAATAACTAGGCTTTCACCTGTAAGCACGTAAGCAGACGTAAGAGCCCGAGGAATATTTTAGGAGAGTCAATTTGTGGTGACCGTGTAAGCCGTGTTCTGAGGCTGCATCTGTGCGACTTTTGAGCCACGCAGCATTATGTAATGCGAAGCTTGTCTTCATGCTTTATGTCTGTCGCTGTTCTCCCGTGATCGTCAATAATAGAATCCGGTCGAAGTGCAGAGAAGGAGCAGTTGGCACGTGATCGGGAATACCACGACGCCAAGAAACAGAAAAAAAACTCAGTTCTTAGGCGAACAACTGCGAAAGCTAAACGTCAGGCTTAGCAGCTGTACATGACTTTATACATACGACGAAATAGTTTAGGTTATCAAAACTGATTATCCAAACTGGGAAAGTCTGTTGGATATAAAAGCTGACTTAACGAGAAGGTTTGGTAGTTATTTTATTTTAATGTGCTTTTCGAATGTGTAGTGTTCACGCTTTATTCTCTTTACCTTTCAGCAGTTGGCTCGGACCCTCATAACCTTCAATCGCCTGCTGTGCTAGAGCAATTGTGAACACTCGAGAAGCATCATAAAGGAGCCTTGATATTTTTACGGCAAGGGTTTATTCCCCATCGTTGGGTCCACGGACCTACCGACGGTGCCTTCCTAAACTATATCCGGTATGCTAAACTAGTCTTCTCAGTATAGCTCCCACTCACTTCTTGCCCACCATTCGTGTAGGCTCATAACCGCAAACACAAAAACACTGTGAACTTGGTGCGTCCCTATACCGAAAAATCGCCTGGATGGTTTGTGTGCCATGCCGAACGACAAAAGCGGCTAGAGCAAATATTAGAGTGAAGTGCTACGGTGATTCAACCGACAAAAGTTGTGTTTAACTGCATTGATGGCGCAGTGAGTGTTAAGGATATTTTTGGGTTATCCAATTAAAACGATGACGGGAACATTAATATGTTCCCGACATTGTGGAAGTCTGGGACTGAGGCTCGCCTTGAGCTAACAATAAGACACTGCTTTCACCAGCTTGCTTTTTGGCAGAATGCGTTAGCACAATTGCCTGGATGCGCAATAGCACGGAAGTAATGCACCTCAATAAAACAACTGCTTGTCAATAATGGCTTTGGCTGCAATAGACGGAACGCTGCATAAAAAGGTTCTCCGTAGAACCGTGGTACGCCGTAAAATTGATGTGTTTGTTGAAATTACTAGCTTTTGTTTTCATATTCTTCCAAGTGGAAACAGTACCGCTTGCAGCGTTGAAAAATCGAACGCATTCTGCACACTCTTGGTGGTAATTGTTTCACTCACAATACTGTGCCGTGCAGAGAAGCTACGGCCATGGCGCTGCAGTCGAGTTTTCTGAGGTGAAAACTGTTGCGCCTTTGCCGTGTATTAGATCCTCCACTGAACCAGATTCTTCACTCTACCGTTCCCCCGTCCATGAATCATAGACGGAGCGATTGTATTCTTCTGAAAGAATATCGGGACTCGCCTGAGTACGTGTGGAGTTGACTTTCGGCTTCAGCCACAGTCGGTTGCATCTTTCGTATAGAGAAGAGTAATATTCGGAAAATCGTAGCAATGGCCACGCTTCCTTCTGATGCCCTCCCACCATCGCTTATGAACATCGTGGTAGCCGCAAGGAACAGCGACGCGACGCATGCCTATTATTCAGTGAGTATTTCATGGTGTATTTAATTTCATTTCGGCGCCTTCGGGAAGCGGCTTCGTAGAGAGAGACGGTCATTTTAGTCGAGCACTCAGGTGAGTGAACGTTTTGTCGGAGGCTTGCTTCTACGGTACGATAACACGGTGCATCATCTGTAGTTGTATAAAGGGGGTACACATCAGGAGGGGGCTGACATCCGGGTACCCCGATAATACAGAGTTTTAGTACAGCGTTTGTGGCCTTTGCGTACGCTAAACGCTAAATTTTTGCGTTCCGCTGAGTAAACACCGCGAGCGGAGTTTTAGTAGAGCGTCTCATCAGTTTTTCGTAGCGGCACGCTAATGCTTACGGCGCCATCTGTCTAATGCTTTGCGAAATGACTCGCCGGCTGATCTGCGAGCGGAGTGCCAGAGGGCTTGGAGATTTTACGACTATCCAAACAATTTTAAACAAACGCTTCCACGTTAGTATTGAATGCAATACGGCCACAGCACGGAATGAATATTCTCTTACCTGAGTGCGTTCCATAAAGAGACCGTTGAAGTCCCGCGGAACTTCTTTTGTGCAATCGCACAGTACGCCCTTAACCGAATGCCCGGGTTTGACGCATACATTTTATTCAACTTAAAAGCAATCCAGAGGGGCGTTTCGAACGAATACAACGTCACGACATGCGTTGCAAGTCTGAACTGCGATCGACCGGCGAACGCTTGCCTCCTCCTGCCCGTCGTAAATTCGGCATCACATCGCGCGCTGTTTGCGGGGTGGAACAGCAAGTCACTTAACTCTGGCGCTCAAGCAGAGATGGCTTTTAGCCACGCACACTGTACATACCCGATGCGAGGTTGAGTCGTACGTCTCTCGATAAAGATAATCCAGAGCATGGTAAGCACTGTCCACCCGCAGAAACACAACGTCGCATTTCACCGTGAACGCGCCCACAACGCACACACACACACACACCACTTCGGTCGCTGGCCTGGCTACAAAGCTTCGTTCGGGCACTCAGCGATGTCACGACGATACGGAGCTTCGCGAGGGGGGATGTGCTAAGCACTCGACGTATTTAAAAACACAGCGGCAAGGAACTTAGTTCATCGGGAGCAAATTACTGTCGAAAGAAAAGCGGAATCGTGGATGCTTGCCGGGCTACTTGCGGCCATGTTAGAAACGCAGGCGGCCTCACGTAGGCAGGCTATTTCGCTGAAATAGCGACCGCTCGACTTCCGTCCGCTAAACGCAAAAGCGGCTTAAAGTACGGCGCATGCACAGTGAGAACGACGCAAAGAAATAGCGTTCGCTAACTCTTTACGTACGGTTGGTACGTTATTCTAAAAGTCTATAATGACGGCGGCAGCTTTTCGTTACACGGGCCACATGGCAAAGTCGCTGTTGGAGGTAACCCTTAAGTAAGTTTTGAGCACTTGCTTCGGGAAGCTGGGCACGAAATCATAGAAACTCGACAGGGCACACTTTCGCTCTTCCTCAAGAAATTGATAAACGCAGTGTGTCGGGTCAATGGGCAGACTGATACAACTTAAAGCTGGCGCCGCCTAAAAGTACCTCGTGCACGTTTTGCGTCGTTACGTAAGTAATGATAGATTAAACAAAATGCGCCGCCCTAAAAAAGTCTTAAGGATGAATAAAACATGGCGCAAACTAGACGTAGACGAAAGAAAAAGGTAAGACATATATAGGCGCCAACTTGCTACTGTTTCCAACTTCCAACTTTCAACCACGCGAAATTTATACAAGTCTTATCTAAGCAGAAAGAACAACAACAACAACAAAACAAAAAAAAACAAAAAAATCAACCTATGTATAATCATGTTAACAAGTGTAAAAGGTGGTGACAATAGCTAAAATGGATAAGTACAACACTGCTGAAAGAATGACAACAAATCTTCGTCAGCCTCAAGAGTAATCGAGATGGTCCGATAGCGCGTACGTGCAATCCAGACGCAGAACAAACCGAAAAGAGGGAAGGACAGCTGCGCGTGCAAAACTACACGCTGTGGTTTAAAAATGGCATTTCTTTTTCTTTTAACGCTAGTGACGGCGTGCTAACACACTTGTCGCCGGCTCTTTTGATAAAAACCGCCTCGATCACCTCCCTCTCCGTTTTGTTTTTTGCTCTCCTCAGAAAGGTCCTTTTATCCAGGAGTGGCTCACACCAACAGCGCTTGCAGTGGTCTGCAAGGTGCCCTCCCATGTTGCTGCTGACGGCCAACCGGTGTTCTCTGGCACGTTCCTTGAAGCAACGTCCAATCTGACCGATATACACCCTTTTGCATTTCAAGGGGATGCTGTAAATGACGTTGCTAACACACTCGGTGTATAATGTGGCGTGCTTTTTTGAGCATGACTCCGGTATCTCATTCACCATCATAGGACAATCTTTAGCCAGTTTGCACGGGGCGGAACACACAACGCGCAATTTATACCTGGACGCGACCTTCTTGACGTTGTGCGAAAGCCTGTGCATGTACGGTATTACGTGCGTTTTCATTTTTTTCTTTTTCTTCCTACACTTTGTACTGTGTTTCATGTTCTAAAGGATCCTTTCACACACACACTTGTGCTAACGGTGGGAGGAAATCGGGCGGCTTCCAAGCAGCTGATCTGATTGTTAAAACTTGCAGTCAGATTGTGCTCGCAAGATTCTGTTAACGCCGAATTTAGACATGTAGTGGCTCTACACCTCTTTATCAGCTTGGGATGCGTGCTGTGGTACGGCAGAAGGCTTTTTTTCGTTCTTGGGTAGTACATCCAGCACGTGTGGTCCTTTTCGAAAGTGAGTTTGAGGTCCAAAAATTGTATTGTATTCCCCTGAGGCGTTTCTCTGGGGAAGTCTAGCCCGCCGGATTCAGATAAAAAGGCGTTAGTCACATCGGCCACAGCAACGTCAAGGTTAGAATCAGTCAAATTAAAAAGCACAAGGTAGTCTTCCATATATCTAAAAATTCTAACCACATTAAAATTACAAATGGCGATTTTTGCGTCAATGCGCTTGTCAATGTACGCTAGGTAAATGTCACACAAAACCGGGGCAACAGACGAACCAATGCAAATACCATCTTTTTGAACGTAGAATGAATCATTAAAACACACAATGATGGACTTAATGTACACTTCTAAAATCTCTAAAAACTGCATGGTGCTCATGCAGCACTGTTCTGGAATTCAACTTCACCCGACGCCTTTATGGTTTAACGCACTGCTCTAAACAAGCCCTGCTGGGGTACAGAATAAAAGAGATCTTGCACATCCATTGAAAAACCATTATTTACAGACGCCAACTGGCCTTCTGCAAGAGCTTGCACAATATCGGTCGAGCTACGCACCAAGAAAGGATCCTGCAGGATAAGCTTGGTGAGAATGCGCTGAAGATAAGTGCTGACCTCGTTTTTCCAGGTTCCTCTCTCAGATATATTCACTCTCAGTGGGCACTCTGGCTTGTGCGTCTTGCCCGCAAAGAAAACATCCAGGTAGCTCTTCTTAGCCTTTGTGACAGCCTTTTGGAGTTGCTCTAAATTTCGGTTTTTTAGCAACCGGAGGACCACGGCCTTTTGCTTCTTTGGTATATCTTGGGAGGGTTTGAAGTTCTTTTGTATCGCCTCGTTTGCCTTAGCATAAAAGATTCCTAGCGGCATTACGACAAAACCCCCTTCCTTGTCGACTTCAACAATAGATAACCCTTCATCTTTCAGGCATTTCACTATCTTTCTAAACGGAAGTTTTTTATGTGGCTTATCACTTACAGTCCGCAGAAGGCAGTCGACCATGTCTCCAGTGGCTCGTTCACGGTCCTGCTAGCACGTACTGCTGGCAACACCTCGGACCACGGCTACAAGTTGCGTCCTTCTTGAGGCGGGTTCGTTGCTGAATTTTGGGCCGTTTCCCAAAATCTGTTGAACGTCACTCGAGACGGAAGCGCCTCCTAGAAAGGTTACTGATGATGTTTGTGCAGCCCCCGGACTCGTGGGGGAAGCTCCATTCGGGTACGCTGCCAAAGGAACTCCGTAGTTTGCGCCGCCAGCCGTTGAAGTTCTCGTAGGCTTCCAAAGCTACCATCTCGTTGGACCAATACCCTCAACCAGTCATTGTAAAGGCGGACCTGTTGCCATAACACAGACTTGAGCACCCCGCAAATTCTTCGGGCGTGGCCCCATGACGGCTCTTGAATTCCAAATAGTAGTTGCACTTACAGTGGCACCATCTTTCGCTTGATGCAGTAGGAGAGTAGCCTCGACAGGCAATAAGAAGCAGCAATGAGGTTAACGCAAGTGAAAATTTGACTTCGCGTGGTTTGCTGAAACAAAGAAGAGCTCAGTGTAGAAGAAATATGACTTAACAAAACTTGTTGCTGAGCTATTTAGTACATATTTTAAGGAAGAAGAAAACGTGCCGCAAAATAGACGTAGACTAAAGAAACGAGGTAACACATGTACAGGCGCCAACTTCCAACTGTTTATTTCAAGTAAACCACGCGAAATGTATACAAATTTTATCTAAGCAGAAACAACAGCAACAAACGTCTAGTTTGCGCCACGTTTTCTTCTTCCTTCAAATATGTACCAACTAGCTCAGCACCAAGTTTTGTTAAGTCATATTTCTTCTACACTGAGCGCTTTCTTGTGTCAGTAAACCATGCGAAGTCAAATTTGCACTTGCGTAACTTCATCGCTGCTTCTAATTGCCGGTCGAGGCTACTCTCGTACTGCATCAAGCGGAAGGTGGTGCCACTGGAAGTGCAACTACTGTTTGGAATTGAAGAACCCTCATGGGGCCACGCCCGAAGAATTTGCAGGGTGCTCACGTCGGAGTTATTGCAACAGGTCCGCCTTTACAATGACTGGTTGAGGGTATTGGTCCAACTAGATGGTAGCTTTGGAAGCTTGCGAGAACTTCAAGGGCTCGCGGCGCAGAGTACGGAGTTCCTTTGGCAGCGTACCCGCATCGAGCTTCCGCGACGAGTCTGGGGGGCTGCACAAACATCATCAGTAACCTTTCTCGGAGGCGCTTTCGTCTCGAGTGACGTTCAACAGATCTTGGGAAACGGCCCAAAATTCAGCTACGAACTCGCCTCAAGAAGGACTCAACTTGTAGCCATGGTCCCAGGTGTTGCGAGCAGTGCGTGCGAGCAGGACCGTGAACGAGCCACTGGAGACGTGGTCGACTGCCTTCTGCAGACTGTAAGTGATAAGCCACATAAAAAACATCGGTTTAGAAAGATTGTGAAATGCAGGAAAGATGAAGGGTTAACTATTGTTGAAGCCGACAAGGAAGAAGGTTTTGTTGTAATACCACTAGGAATGTTTTATGCTAAGGAAACGAGGCGATACAAAAGAACTTCAAAACCCCCCTAGATATACCAAAGAAGGAAAAGGCCGTTGTCCTCCGGTAGCTAAAAAACCGAAATTTAGAGCAGCAACAAAACGCTGTCACCAAGGCTAAGAAGAGCTACTTGGATGTTTTCTTTATGGGCAAGACGCACAAGCCAGAGTGCCCACTGAGAGTGATTATATCTGAGAGAGGATCATGGCAAAACGAGGTCAGCACGTATCTTCAGCGCATTCTCACCAAGCTTATCCTGCAGGACCCTTTCTTGGTGCGTAGCTCGACAGAACTTGTGCAAGCTCTTGTGGAAGGCCAGTTGGCGTCTGTAAATAATGGTTTTTCCATTGATGTGCAAGATCTCTTTTATTCTGTACCCCAGCAGGGCTTGTTTAGAGCAGTGCGTGAAACAATAGAGGCGTCGGGTGAACTTGAATTCCATAAGAGTGCTGGCATGACCACCTAGCAGTTTTTAGAGGTTTTAGAAGTGTACCTCAAGTGCACCATAGTGTGTTTTAATGATTCATTCTATGTTCAAAAAGGTGGTATTTGAATTGGTTCGTCTGTTGCCCCGATTTTGTGTGACATTTACCTAGCGTACATTGACAAGCGCATTGACGCAAAACCCGCCATTTGTAATTTTAATGTGGTTAGAATTTTTACAAATATGGACGACTACCTTGAGCTTTTAAATTTGACTGATTCTAACCTTGACGTTGCTGTGTCGGATGTGACTAACGCCTTTTTATCTGAATCCGGCGGGCTAGACTTCACCAGAGAAATGCCTCAGGGGAAAACAATACAATTTTTCGACCTCTAACTCACTTTCGAAAAGGACCACACGTGCTGGATGTACTACCCAAGAACGAAAAAAGCCTTCTGCCTTACGACAGCGCGCATTCCAAGCTGATAAAGAGGGGTATAGCCACTACATGTCATAATTCGGCGTTAGCGAAATCTTGGGAGCACAATCTGACGGCACGTTTTACAATCAGATCAGCCGCTTGGAAGCCGCCCGATTTCCTCCCACCGTTATCAATAGTGTGTGTGAAAGCATCTCCAGAAGATGAAACACGGTAAAAAAGTGCATGAAGAGAAAGAAAAAATGAAAACGCACGTAATACCGTACATGCACAGGCTTTCGCACAACGTCAAGAAGGTCGCGTCCAGGTATAAAGTGCGGGTTGTGTGTTCCGCCCCGTGCAAACTGGCTAAAGTTTTCCCTATGATGGTCAATAAGATACTGGAGTCATGCTCAAAAAACCACGCCACGCTATACACCGAGTGTGTTAGCAACGTCATTTACAGCATCCCCTTGAAATACAAAAGGGTGTATATCGATCAGACTGGACGTTGCTTCAAGGAACGTGCCAGAGAACACCGGTTGGGCGACAGCAGCAACATGGGAGGGCACCTTGCTGACCACTGCAAGCGCTGTGGTTGTGAGACACTCCTGGATAAGATTGCCTTTCTGAGGAGAGCAAGAAACAAAACGGGTGATCGAGGTGGTTTTTATCAAAACAGCTGGCGACAAGTGTGTTAGCACGCCGTCACTAGCATTAAGTGAAAAATAAATGTCATTTTTAAAGCACAGCGTGTAGTTTTGCACGCGCAGCTGTCGCTCCCTCTTTTCGGTTTGGACTGCGCCTTGATTGCCCGGACGCGGTATTGGACCATCTTGATTACTCTTGAGGCTGACGTAGATTTATTTTCATTCTTTCAGCTGTGTTGTACTTATCCATTTTAGCCATTGTCACCACCTTTTACATTTGTTAACATGATTATACCTACGTTGATTTCTTGTTTTTTTTGTTTTTTGTTTTGTTGTTGTTGTTTCTGCTTAGATAAGACTTGTATAAATTTCGCGTGGTTTGCTTCAAATAAACACTTCGAAGTAGGCGCCTGTAGATTCTTACCTCATTTCTTTCGTCTACGTCTAGTTTGCGCCACGTTTTCTTCTTCCTTAAAATATGTACCAACTAGCCCAGCAACAAGTTTTGCTAAAAAAGTCCGTGGTGCACACGTGTCGTGAAGAATCAAATTCAAATGGTGGGGTGGTAAACGAAGCTTAGGCTCAGGTTACCTATTGCGTCGCATTATACGAAGTGTGGAAAAGAATGTGTACGAAGAAGAGCAAGAGCGGCCACAAAACAGCAAGATCGTAAGACACAAAGTTAGCGTATGGTGTAGAATTTTCGCAATAATCCTTCCGACGTTCGTTGCACCTTTGGAATACACAAACGGACCAGAGAACCGCCGCCGTCCACTTGTAGAATGCGCAGTTAACATGTCCTTAGAAGAAAGAGGCTCTACCGCGTCTTCCGATAATGCAACACAAGCATGCCCAATGCGGGCATTGACAGTACAGGTGCAACGTTGTGTTGGCCTTGTCCACCTGGCCGACGATGCCACCAGGACTCACGGGCTTCTGGCCGCCATCTGCCGGTGGGTATTCTGGGCCGCCGGATATACACCGGTTTCTTTACAGGGTACAAGCGTCTCCGTAGCGAGCTCGTCTCGACGGTGGAACAAACGCTTGCAGCGTGACCACAAGCAGCCATAGGAGGCAATGTGGTAGGTCCCTCGCACCCCTTCGGGTGGGGTCTGTGACCGCTGGGCACCTACCAGTTCAAAGGGTACAAGCGCCCCCTTTCTCGGCGGGGGTCGAAGGGCTTGGACACGCACTACCACTACGGCAGACGTGGTAGGTTCTTCTAGAGCCACTGGCCACCCACCAGAATAAAAATTACGACAGGCGCCCCCCGTGTGGGGGATCCAGTGGACTCGAAACCGTTTCACCACGTCGGTTTGTACCATGGGGTACGAAAATGTGGGACGTACTTCGGTACCGCTGGGCACCAAGCAGTAATAATTGGTACAAACACGCCCTACAAAGGGGATCTCCTGCTTAAGAATTTACCCGACGTTTGTCGGGAAATGCCCCAGTGGAAGGGGTCGTAACTTTTACCCGATGACGACGGTCGAGTGGTAAAACACTCTTATCGTATGCGAGACGATCCAGGTTCGAATCCTCGGCCGCCGAATACCCACCGGTTTCTTTAAAGGGTACAAGCGACCCCGTAGAGCCGCTCGTCTCGACGGTGGAACAAAGGCTTGCAGATTGACCACAAGCATACATGGGAGGCCTTGTGGTAGGTCCCTCGAACCACTTCGGGCGAGGTCTGGGACCGTTGGGCACCCACCAGGTCAAAGGGTACAAGCGCCCCTTGTCTCGGATGGGGATAAAGGGCTTGGGCACGCTCTACCACTGTGGCAGTCGTGGTAGGTTGCTCTGGAGCCGCTGGCCACCCATCAGAATAAAAATGGGGACAGGCGCCCACCGTACGGGGGATCCAGTGTACTGGAAACCGTTCCACCATGTCCGTTTGTACCATGGGGTACGGAAATGTGGGAGGTACTGTGGTACTGCTGGGCACCAACCAATAAAAATTGGTACAAGCAACCCCTACTAAGAGATCCTATTTTCCTATTTTCAAATGAATAGGGATGTTATATAGTTTGAATGGTCACTTTCAGATTTTAGCCACGGTAATGGCTAAATTTATAGCATTGCTGTTACGCAATTTGTAAATAATGCCACCGATGACAGCAAAAGATATTTTAGGCCAGTCAGTGATATTATTTTGGTAGAGTCAAGTGCACAGGACACATCAGTAAATAGTCATAACCTTTGTAGTTTGGTGTAAAAGAAGTGGAAATGGTAGAGAAAAATAAAGAAATTGCTGTGCTTTAGCAGTGGTTAACCCTAGTTGTTGTTGAAAGCTTCAATGCCCTCAGTAGGCCTGTTGTCGAGGTGCGGTTTCGCAAGTACATACAGACATGTTTCCAATGAATACACTGTTTCTCAAGGAGCAAGAATATATAGGAGGCGAAACGGCCCATTGCAAAAAACCCGGGCAAGCGACCATACAATGTCACAGTGAAAACCAAGGCGGACTGCAACGCTTTGTATCTCGGATGGGGCAGGAGAGAGTAGTGCACCTCATGGACGAAATGATAGCGGCCATACTTGCCACACTTCATTCCGGGTATGAGCAGTGAAGCGCCGATCGCAGTGGCCGCGCAGTTTATTCACCGGCGCCAAATGCCGCTAGCTTAACCTATGACGAGCGCTTGCGACATTATCTGGCCGCGCTAGGAAGCCTGCTTTCGCATCCTATATATCCTTGCTCGTGCTGTTTATTCCTCATCGCTGCGGCGGCGGCCTCCTCGCTTTCCTACGCAATGTGGCGACACGGGCCCCGCGGACGTCTCCGTTCCCTCCTCACCTATTTCTCCCCGTGCGGCCTATCTGTCCCCACCATCGGGCTTCTGCTCCGTGCCGGGCGCTTGCAGAAGGGGGTGTGCTATGTATGGCCTTAACCTCTAAAAGTCAAAACTGGTCGCTCCGCAAAGACTGCCCGAGGTAGCGTAGTGTAGCTGTCGATACAAAATACACGTGTTCAATGCACTAGCACACTCATTCTAGGGAGCTGTCAGCAGGGTTAAATACAGGTACACATTCCTGAGGGTAATTAGCAAAATATCAGCAACGTAGGTGTTAGGGAGTATTTTGTGTGTACCTTTGACAGCGGTACTGTATTTTATTACTGCTGAAGATGCAAAGACGGCTTGTCAGTACAGTGAGGCGTTTCGGAGAGACGGTAAAATATTTTGTTTTTCGGCTTGAGGGGCGCGTAGCGTTAAGCGTATACCAAAGACAATTCGGATTCCACGAGGTTGTCCCAGTATGTGTGAAGTCCTATGTCATGCTAATTATCTGCTGTTAAAATAAAGCCCAGTTTCATTCTGGTTACCGTTCATGGAATTCATTTATGGAATAAAGCATTTCACTATAAATATCTCCGAAGTGAATTTCAGGTCCTTTTTGATTGCTTTGTTTTACTAGCCCATTGGTGTACTGGTGATGTGAGTGAAGCTTCGAATGTGAAATCACTGAGGTTGGAAATGTACGTTATTTGCCATCGTAGATCCCTGCAGTTTGTATGAACTACATCTCATATGATTGCGGTAGTTGCCGTTAAACCGGTACGTTTTGATTTTATTTGAGTTAAGTTAAAGAATAAACGTAAGTCGATAAACTGTTCGTAACAGACGAAAACGGATTTGAAAAAGATGCTGCCGCCAACCATTCAATGCAGGGGTAAATAAAAAACAAAAAATTTAATTACGTTAGATATAAAGATGAAAGTCCTTTCGTAAAAACGTGCAGGTCACTAACTAAAGTCGTAGAAGCACGAGGCGGACTATAACATGCCCCTAAAATTATTCTGCGATACGACAGCTTAGCCGACAAAAACATGATTTGCAAACCAAATGCTATATTCAGTGCGAATGATTGCAATTGTTTCTGTCACCAAGAGGACGTCGCCTTCTTGTCTTGCTTCTCTATCACGGCTATAAAAATTGAACGGCTTAGAAGAATCTGAAAATTCCTGATCGCACAGTCGCAACGGAAAAAGCTTCCCACAAGCGACGCATGACCGGAGCAGAAAAATCGCGTCCCGTGGCGCTATTGTCCCTGAGCGCTCCTGCAGCGATAGTGCCAAGCACATCCCACTTTCGCAAGAAGCGGTGGTCATTGAGAAAGAAATACTGTAACGTGGCGGCATATGACACGAACCATGGGGCGATGAAGCGATGTATTTACACGACTATTTAAAGGCAGCCATTCCAAGCCCGGGCTCGCTGCGCCCCGCACCCATCTTCTTCCTTGTCGTCCTTAGTGGTGGACGATGCCGGCGCGGGTATTGTCCCGTCCCGTGACATCACCTCCCCGGTCGATTTAGACCATCCCGGTCCACGCAGAGGCAAATTGGCGATTGAATGCGGATGAGATGAAAAATGCAGTGACGAATCACTTGCCGCCACGGATGAGGATGACGACGTTGATGATGCCTGGCCCAGCAAGAGCAATGGCGTCAGCCGTCACGAAGCACCGAAGGTCCTCGAGCCACGTCGGACGGAAGGGCGGGGGAACACATCGTAGGCGTGTCTGGGTCGGCTCGTCTCGGCTGGTCTTCGTTCGGGTCTTGCGGACTGGGGACACGGGGCGGGGGAAATCGCCTTGATCTGGTCTCGTCTGGGCTGGGGTGGCGCGGCGCGGCTTCGTTGTCCTTGGCGGCTGCATCCACGCCGATGCAATGCGAGGCTGGGGCCAGGATGGGGATGACGAACCCGCACACTCCATCTAATGTACCGTGGCGGCATATGACACGAACCATGGGGCGATGAAGCGATGTATTTACACGAGTACTTACAGGCAGCCATTCGAAGCCTGGACTCGCTGCGCCCCGCACCCATCTTCTTCCTTGTCGTCCTTAGTGGTGGACGATGCCGGCGCGGGTATTGTCCCGTCCCGTGACAATACTAATGGGTGGCCGGCGGAAATAATTGCTTTCCCGTTGCTTGTCGGTAAAATGATCCGCCAACGTTGCTGCAGGTGCGAGTTCACCTGTTTTTTAACTGACATTGCAAGAAGCGGTATTTTCTTTATCTCAGGGCCAACCGCACGATTGGCTGCCTTCTGCCGGTGACCGCTTCGTTGGAAAATGGAACGTGCTTGCCGCTCTCACTGTTGGTGAGCTAAAGAACAGTACCGCCGCAATAAGCGAGTCACTTGTGCCAATCTATTCCTGTTGTGACTGTACAGTCATGGCCAAATGCAACGCGAACACGAAAATATCAACCAAAACACCCAAATAGCGAGATTTCTTGGAACGCAAGTGAAACTAGCACTCGGCTTAGTAACAAAAACAATGCTCGAACTGTGTCTTTTGAAATAGACCAAAATGGAGGGGTTATCTGCACTAGATGTTTTTTTTTATTTTAGTTGTTGTGGTTCATGTTTTTGTATCCTCATTATATTTGTGTATGGCTGTACATTCTTATACAGCCATGTTACCGTTATGCCTAAGAGACCTGTGGATGAAGAAATCAAGGCGGTCTTCTGGGCAAGTTTGTATTGAATGGTTGCCATATGTCGCGCTCAAAATAAAGAACGGACGTGGGAGGACAACAGGAATAAGCCCTGGTCCTTGTTCTGCTGCCTCGTCCTTTGAGTAATTGGTTGCGCTTTACTCGTCTACGATGTGGGAATAATACCCGACGACACATCTGTGGGTTTTGTGAGTACGCTTCTGATAATAGTAAATAAAACAGAAGGGTTTGCATAGTGCTACTACTACTACCTATCGCTTCCCGTTGCCTTTCGGGCACAGTAATAGTTCACAAGCAATGACTCTCATTCCACGGTTAATGATGTCATTGGAATAAGGCCTATTTGCTTGAAGCAAAGAACATCTTGCGTCGCCTTAACAGTACTACTGTGTAGGTGAAGTTTGCTGTATCTCAGTTTGAAAGACGGAGATTGTAATGACATTTGGCAAAGTGAACTAGCCTTCTGCGATCTAGAAGGGCTGCAAGCAAAAATTCAATGATGTTAAGGTTGTGTGTTTTCTGTTTCGTATTTTTATGAATTTTGTTTTTGTTTTGAAGCGGATAAACTTTCCCTAATATTCGCTCTCTGACCTAGTCGTGCGTTTCTTGTTACAAAATGTTTGTTTTAACAATTTTTCCAGATGAACTCATACTAACTCACTCAGTTTGCTGTTTCTTTATATTGGGGGGCATCTCAAAATTATTTGATATTTCCAAATATTTCGAGGACTTGCGTGTGGGCAGGAAATTTTGTTATCTTAGCTATGCTTCATTGAAAAGTTAATAAAAACAGTTTGAAAGCTGGCCTTACCTACAGTGCTAAGTAATGTTAGCCGTCAAGACGACCCCGTCTTTCGTGAGTCAAACGTGCGTGCGAACAGTTTGTTTTCTTTCTATTCACGTTGGTTTTGACAAAACACTGGTTGCATCATGGCTAAAGATAAATGACATACTACCATATACATTGTTTTTAATTTCGTTGCAGGCAAAATATAAATTCGGTCACCATAATATGCACCTCGGTGTGGGAAGCTACTACCAATTTCACGCCGACTGGCAAAACGTACCGTAAGCATTGCATTGACAATTGCCTTCTAATACTAGTTTACGCCATAGGGATTATTGCTGCCTTGGTTCCTTATAAAAACAAAATACGCGATTCGAACGTGTGATATCATCTGAGATGATCGGACAGCAAAATTTGTTAAAAACGCAGGACGTGTACATGTTTAGGGTGTAAGCAAAGCCACAGGTGCAATAATTTCAATTTGCAAACCTGAGCAGGCTGAAATTATGTGAAAATAAATGAAATCGCGATCGCACACCAGGAAAGTAAAAAGGAATGAACAGATTATTCTCTGTCCAATCAGGAGCGAACAAGTATTCTTTCGCTTTATTTTTTCTGGAAGCTGATAACACCGGCTACAATAACAAAGCATGAAAATTCCACGTACCAAATATTTATAGTGTATTTTAATACTATGGACCTTTTTATTTTCTTCGTCCTGGGAGCTTCCATTTCGTCAGTGGGCTGTGCTAGCGGGCGTACAATTGGCGCAGTCGACAGGAAGATGAAAGTGCGCATGCGCAACACAGCCCAGAACATGCTCTGATCTTATTAAAGATTAACCGATGAAAAGGTTTATATTTTGCATGGCTAGGGAAGCTCGCTCGAATGCCCTCTTCTCAGCGCAAATATCCGCGTTATAGTAGTTCCTATCCTAGTAGCCTTCCTATCCTAGTTCCTAGTAGCCTTCACTTAACTGAAAGAAACTTTTAACTCAATGTCCTCAGTGGGGCTGTTTTTTTTTTGTACCATTTTTCTCAAATACACATAATGCCCTTTCCTTCTCCTTACGCCACATGCCACTGAACGTAGGCCGATATGTGTGCGTTTTCCTCTTTAATAAAAAATGTCTCTCTCACTCTATCTCACTGCTTCTCTCGTAACGCTAAGGCGCCGTGCGCATAGGCGTCTTTAAACAGTTTATTCTTGTGAAATCAACCCAAAACATAAGTGCGCGGTAAGAGCTCAATTACTGCGCAACCTAGTTTTATAATTTGGGTACACTTCAATATACAAGCTGTGACGCAGTAGTTTTAGTGTAATATGGCGGCAACAAAGACGACAAAAGCCACGGCTAAGAATAATGAACGGTTTATTTAAATTATTTTCACGGTGGCATGAAATATCGCGCGCACGTAAACAGCCCCTTCTTGTGGTTTAACTGGTTTATTGATTGGATAGGTTTGAAACGAATGCACTGCCGCTACTCCATTTCACCAATACAGGGTCATAAGAGACAAGTGTACTGTGCGCAACAATTGAGTACTAGTATTTGCCTATAAAGTATCCACCTGGTTTGGTGCTCAATAAGTCACGGTAAAAATTGAGTGATTGATTGTGGGGTTTAACGTGGTGACGCAACGCAGGAGATGAGGCGCGCCGAAATTGAAGGCTCCGGATTATATTTGACACCTGGGGACCTTTAACGTGCACCAAAATCTCGTACACACGGGCGCTTTTGCTTCTCACCTCCATCAGAAAAGCGGCCGCCGTGGCCTCGCATTGAACCCGCGACCTCGTGCTCAGCAGCGAAACGCCGTAGCCACTGAGCCACCGCGCCTGGTGAGTCACGGTAAAAAGCTAATAGGCCACCCAATACTTTGTTGCAATTGCGGTCGAGATAAAAACACATTCAGTGTACGAACAAGCTTATCTTGAAGCTCCGCATCAGCCCATTATCCCAGTAAAGACGCTAAACAGAGCACACGACGGTTATGTAATGGGAGGTTGTTGAAAAGTTCACGTCTTTGCGGTGAATATAATAGACTGTCTAGCATTACGTAGGGAACATCTTCCTCGGGCGCTCCGCATGCGCAGAATGGTGAATTTGCACAGTGAATTCGGATCAGAAATGACTTCGTATAAGTAACACCGAGTCGCGTACGGTGACGCAGAGTTAACACAGTTCGTGACAGCTGCACATTCAAAGTTAACTAAGGCTGTGTATATCGCATACAGCAATGACCGCGTCATGTCTTCATCAAACCACGCCTCTGTGGACCGTTTCTCACTTGGTTTTTCAATGATACTCTTTTTATTATCGTAGAGGAGAGGAACGGTGAGCTCGTCGCCACCGTCATGGCCCTGTTTGGCGAGTCTGTCTGCTGTCTCATTTCCTTTGAGGCCACTGTGTCTGGTGCCAGGTTTGGGGGACAAGTATAAATAGAAGAATAATATTTGGAAACGAAACTAGTTTATGATACCCAAAACCCACATAAATACTACACACAATAAAGTAGAACAACTAAGGAACACTAGAGAACGAAAGAAAGAAGGGGATTATAATAACGCTGTGAAGAAAATGCTAAAGAGTTCAAGCAAACGGGAAACAGTAAAGTTAATGAATGAAGGGAAAAAGCAGAGTTCGAATATGCGGAATAGATTACAAGTTGGTTAACGACACGGTCACGGTAGGTGTACGCTGCGGGAACGGGGTTGTCCTACTTCACATCCCACAGGCGTAGTTGTGGTGCTGTGAAGTATAGCTGATGTCGTGGCCGTGGTGGTCGACCGCGCTCCCAGCTCCCGCTGCAGGGAGGCAAAGCAGTTGTCTTGGGGCGTCGATGTCTTTCACCGACGCACGGCGAGACGACTTCCTCGGGGAGGAGAAGTCGTGGAGGCTGCAGTCGTGGAGGACCACTTGGGGCACGGCACGGGTCTAGACGCCCGACCACCGCGCAACCCGGTGTCGCTGCACACTTCGGAGTTTCTGTTCTCTCTCGGTGTTCTCGGGATCGCTTCCCTCCCACAGGCTGCTGTCGCTGGAAGCTTCTCATTGGCCGGTGGCCAACGCGAGCTCGTGCCATGGTTGCAAGCACTTGCCCTCGTATCAGGTGTCAATGAACTTTGAGGAGCCTCTCGCGCATGTCTTCTGCTTCGTGGTTTTTTCTCTTCGTTTTCTTCTAATGGCGCTTCGTTTTAAAGTTGATAGACTTTTTTGGGCTAGTTAAACCCAGAAATTTTGGTCTGTCTGTGTTTCTGTCCGTCTGTCTGTCTGTGACTCAATGCAGCCACCCGGCCAAAGTAAAACAATGTCTGCGCAAGAGTCTTATATAGTCACAGCCAATCTACCCATCTAAGGCCGGTGTAATGTTCATACTTGTCAACATTGTTGACGAAAAACAAAACATTACGCAGATATTAAACAACAGATTAATACAGATGTGATAATTGCAGTGTTCCTTCCTAAAAAATCATGCATGCTTGATTTTTCCCAAATTAAATACTTGATCAACTGCAGAAAAAAATTCACTCCGTCGTCGCCTGCTGTCGCCCGCGCCGCTATCACTTCTGGCGGCATTTTAAGAAATCAACCGGCAACAGGTACTAAAGGTTCCACGTTCTTCTTGCAACGCACGTGGAGTAGGGCGCCTCGATTCACGCGCTTCTTCGCCGTACGGCAGCGTTGGCATCGAGATACCCGGCCTGGAGCAGTGGAACGCGGTAAATTTAAAATGATTTAGGCAAACATTTGGCGTCTTTACCTTGGGAGGAGCATGACGCAAGAGGAACAAAATGGGAGGTGAGGGGGAAGGCGAAGGAAGGCATTTACTTTGCAAAAGTCGATAAAAACTAACATCGTTTGTCGACATTTGGAACAAAAGGAGCAGATACGCGGCCAATTTTCTGTACTTGCGAATTCTTTGCAAGACACGTCCCTCTACTTAAGGATTTTGCAGTTAAAAATGGATTTTTACGGTCCACTACACCATGCACACAGTCCTTGAGGTGAATAGTCGCAGAACATCCAATACTCAAAAATGCACTTGAAACGTCCCCATGGCAAAGCACGAGCCACAAAAACCTTCTCACAGTCCACAATCAGTCCAGGCACCAACTTCATTATGTTTAAACACAAAAACATGCGGTATACACAGACCAGAAGTCATCCGAAGAGGCAAGCTAGCAGGAAGTCTGTGCCTTTTCCGGCAATGAAAACGGTGCCATCCCCTGCTGGCTCTATATATGCCGCTTGCACGGCTCCAAATATTTTTACTACCGCAAGCTATCACCGCGGGAGGGAGCTCATGGTAGCTCTCTGAGAAAGATTCACAGAACCTTTTCTGCCTACCGGTGGCCTTCTTTTGCTGTTAGGCTTGGGCTTTGCCCGTCTTGTGTATCTTTTTCTTTGTTGTTGGATGTCACCCCTTTTGCCGATTAGTAACCAATTATCTTACGCTTCGGGTGCTGACTATCCGACACTTTCTGGGGACTCTGGGTAAAAATACGGGGTTGTAGGACCAAAGTACCGCGGACTGGGACACTTTTTTGTACTGAGCTGCGGTCCTCGGGCACGATGTCATGCACGTCCACTTTACGGTCATCACTACGAGGAGGTTCAATGAATCCGCCGGCAATCAAAGAAGATGTCTCCATCTGGGTTTCAATTACGGTTTCTCCTTCGCCCTCTGATTGAAGTAGGTCATGAAGAATAGTTAGCCGGAGCCGCAGCAGCAAAGTTTCTTTTTCAATTTTTTTCACGTGCTCGCACGTGTTCGTCACGTTTTTTCTCTGTTATGGCGCGCGCCTTCTCCATTTGGGCAACCTTTTTCAGTGACTCTAGCTGTAATGCTTTCTCTTCCTGTCAGAATATCTGCACCTCCTGCACCCACTGTTAAAAGTCGCATCGCTTAGGCCTAAGTGCTTCCCTAATTAAAAAGAGCTCTGCCGGGTTCATGTCGAGTTTAAGGGCATACTCAACCAACTAGTCTCGTCCTGTCGCGGACGCCAATTATTATCACGATCGGGGGACAAGTATAAATAGAACAACAATACTAGGAAACGAGACTAGTTTATGATACCCGAACCCTACATCAAACTCCACACAAGAGAAAATAAACTAAGGAACACTAGAGAATTAACGAACAGAAGGGATTGCGAAAACGCAGTGAAGAAAATGCTAAAGAGTTCAAGCAAACTTGAAATAGTCAAAGTTAATGAATGACGGGAAGATGCACAGTTCGAATATGCGGGAAAGAGTTCAAGTTGGTTAACGACAATATCACGGTAGGTGTTCGCTGCGGGAACGGGTTTGTCCTACCTCACGTCCCAGAAGCGCAGTCGTGGTGTTGTGCTGTTGCAAAGTCTAGCTGATGTCGTCGCCGTGGTGGTCGAGCGCGCTCTCAGCTCCCGTTGCAGAGAGGCGAACGTAGCTCTCGTGGGGCGTCGCTGTCTTTCACTGATGCACGGAGAGACGACTTCCTTGCGGAAGAGAAGTCTTGGAGACTGAAGTCGTGGAGGACCACATGGAGCACGGCACGGGACCAATTGCCCAACCGCCGCGCATTGCGGTTTCGCTGGACACTTTGCAGTCTCTGTTCTCCGTGTGTGTTCTCGGGATTGCTACCAGCCACCAGCCGCTGTCGCTGGAAGCTTTTCATTGGCCGGCATTTGGCGCCGTATCAGGTGTCAGTGAACATGGCGGAGCATCTAGCGCGTGTCATCTGCTTCGTAGTTGGAGATTCAATGCATCTCTTGCTCAGGGATATGTCCGTTGTCTGTCCATTGTCCGCGCACCTCTAACTATGAAAAAAAAATAAACGGTTAGCGGCGCCCGGTTCCGATATCACGACTCTCTGGCCCCAGCGGGAGGTACGTGGTCATCGTCCCACTACGCTACAAATTCGGGACACAAGCAAGTGCTACGAGCGCGCCTTATGTCCTTGAGTAATTCAAACTACGTCAAGAAGCTACTGATACAACGAATGCACGCGAAGCTGAACGTCAACGTAAACGACGAATTCACAACTTTAAAGAAGGATGTTGAATTTCCCGAGGGAAAGCTCTGGCGGGAAGCGCCACGTGCCTTGTAGCTCAACCAGCCCCGTCCGCAGCGCCTCTGATGCTGATTGTGGCAGGATGCCCCTAAAGATTGGCCAACCAAAGAATTCATTACGAGATAGCTTCGAGTTCAACCACCATCGGTTGGTTGGTTGTTTGCCTCCCACCATGGCACATACCCACGCGGGGGATTGGCCAAGAAGTTTTGTGCCTAATGAGGATGTGACCTATATTATTTTAGATACCAAAATTTAAAAAAGGAAATACCCAACAGCATTTTTTTAAATATGTATAATAGGAAAGTAGATTCAGGAAGAAAAATGAGCTATGTGTGAATGTTTAGCTGGCAAGCAGGAAAACCTTCCTGTCGCCACAACATAAGAATGGAGGGGAGACACAACATCCCTGTGGCAGACTCCAAGGGCGGCAGCGCCTAGTGACAGGACCTCGGAACTAGATAGCGGAAGGTTAAGGCGTCTAAAGGTTGACTCCAGATGCGTGCGTCGCAATGGGGAGAAGCTGCGGCAATTAAATAGGAAATGTTCTAAATTTTCCAGTTCGTCGCAGAAAGGACATTGCGGAGATGGAGCCAGACGAGATTTATAAAGATAAAAATTTAGTGGGCGAATTTTGCACCGAAGTGTATTGATTGCTACCTCGCATATCCTTGTTTGACAAAACATTGGCTTCCATGCATGACGAAGGTGGCTATAATCTCTGGAAGATAGAAGGGCGTCTTGCTTATAAGCCTGTAGTAGCTGTAGACGTTTAAATCTCGCCCCCAATAGAAAACTGTCATTTGGACATTGCACGACCACAGGGCCACCAAGAGACATGCTGGCTAATTGATCAGCCACTTCATTGTATGAGATTCCTCCATGTCTTGGAACCCACACTAGCCGAACCTCACAAAGCTGATGCGGAACAAATGATCGGAATGTGCGGATAATTGGAGGGAACCGATGAAGAAGGAGAAGAATATAAAGCTTGGAAGAGGAGAGCATGGACGTTGCTCTCGCCCCATCCACAGCACCTGTGGTAATGATTGTGGCAGGATGCCCCTAGGGATTGGCCAACAGAATCCATCACGAGATAGCTTCACGTTCAACCACCATCGCCATCTTCCCGTAAGGGAACCGACGAAGAAGAAGGAGAAGACAAAATTTTTCCAACCGGTCTAAATTATCTTTCCTAGGCGTATCGTGATTACATAAGAATTCCAGTCATTTTAACCATCCTCTGTTGATTGTCCGATCCCCTGATTGGGTATGTGCCATATTAAAGGCTCAACAACAACAACAACAAAGCTGCGAAGAGGAGAGCGTGTACGTTGATCTCTGCCGGTGCACCAATGTCATCAACCTTTACCTCAGCAACGCTGACAGAGACTACCGATTCTACCACAGAGACGAAAACATGGACAAAACATGATGGAAGAGTTTCAGCGCCTCGAGAACCACCGCCTACTCACCGTAATGCAACAGTATGCGCGTGCCTTTGCCACCGGTGTGGACTCGGACGCGGAATTGCCTCTGGTGCAAGTAAACACCAGATCACTCAACATAAAGGCAACACATTGGAACCACACGGAACGCGACGATGCTTCGCGTCCTCATCAGGGTTCCCCACGGAAAGATGGTGTAATTGTTATTTCCTTCGTTTTCTTTTAACGGCACTTCGTTTTTGTCCCTGCGAATTCTTCGCGAAACACTTGGTACCCATTGGAAATCTACGAAATCTCCTTTATTACGGGCTGTTTGAAGATATTCAGCAATAGTAAGAGCCATTATTCGGTACCCGTTTTCTGGCCTGAACATTTCATAGGAGCAGAAGCGCTGGCTTTGAGTGTGAGCTGACACCCCACTTAGCTCTTTGCTCCCTTGTGGCAATAAACTGGACACCCTCTACCATTCCACAGAGTTCTGCAGTTGTCCAAGATATTCTGTGTGACAATCGGAACATCTGCTCTACACCTAATGCAGGCACTGCCAACGCGAAAGCGGACCTACGTTTATTGCAAGATTTATCCGTGTACACATGTAGCTTGTCCGCGTGTGCGTTATACATATGGATCAGCCCTAATTGGACCAACGCCAGGAAAGGAACATTGGCTTTCTTGTCTATGCCTGGTATTCCAGCAGTTTTGTTAGGCTGTGGAAGGAGACAGAGAGGACTAGGATCAGGCCAACGTGTGAATCCAGGAAGCAGTGCTTGGTAGTCTTGCAGCATTGCAGAGGCCCTGAAACCAGCTCACTTCAATATTGCATCTACTAGTGGGTGGTAAGCATGTTGCGAGATTATTATGAACAGGTGCCGAGTTTTTTGTTTTAGCTGCAGGACCAGAATAGGAAACTCTCGTGCTTCTGCCAGCAACATGGGGCTTTATATGGCTTTAGAGACCCGCAAGCACTCTCGAAGACTTCGAGGAAACGATGGTTTGTCACAAGCGCCAGGGGTCTTCTTTCCAGGCGTGTATTAAATCCCCTCAATTGTTTGACAGTAAAAGGAAGGACTGGTTATTTTCCGGCCGACGAGTTATTTCCCCGTTGTGCCAGAAACATCGAAACTTCATTAATTCCACTTTTCAATTTGGCTTAAATGACTTCCAATGACGGCCCGGATGTCCAAAAGCTTATAGCGCCAGCGTAAATGGAATATCGAATGCAATGTCGGGGCGTGTTAGTAACTGCACCATTTTTGCATTGAAAAGAGTTGGACTTCTAACGCTGCCTTGAGGAGCCCCTTGGGTCACTACATATTCCGATGTTTTTGCATTCTTCGTCGTGAAAAAAATACGCCTTCCCTCAAGAGTTTCGGATATCAAGCGGAGCGTCCTCCCACGTAGTCATAATAGCGCCAATTGTTCTAAAACGTGGAAGTGGCTATCCGTACCATAGAAACGCATTACGTCTAGGACTTTTGCTACGGTAATGTTGACTTTGGACTTTTTTTGTGTTCAGTAAAGGTCCCCACATCTATGATGCTGTTCATGTTACATCAACCTTTGCGGAAGCCGGATATTCTTCCTGATACCACATGTCGAGTTTCGAACCAATACATCAATCGTTCATTGATCATTTTCTTCATGACTGGATATACAATTTGTGAGGCTGACAGCCCTCAATGAGTGTAATACCAAGGGGTTTTTCCCGGGTTTCAGTAGAGCAACCGCTTTTGCAAGTTTCCATGATATATGCACCCGTCCACTTTTCCACGTTGTTCGTACTCATTGCCTTCTGTCATAAGCCATGGCAGTATGGGGCAAGCCCACATATATCTCCCTTGACAGTATTACAGTGTTCACTGTAACGTTCGCATGTTGCGAAAGAGTTTATTTTGCTGTGTGGGCCCCACCGCGAGCGCAATATTTCGGCTTAATCCCTTATTTTGCTACCATACGCCCCCTTATGGTGGGACCTAAGACAACAATGCTGTTGTATGAATAAATACTGGTCAGCCTAAATTTAACCCTGGACACAAAGACGGCATACGAAATACAAGCGCTGACCCAACCGAATTTTTATTACGCCTTGTATTGTATATTATACACTCCTGTAGTTACATGGTCCAGGTGCAACAGTTCGCAGAAATAATTTTTCTTGATCGATTAGCGGAAACGAGGCAGTGCTGACGCAATCTTCAACGTTCTCTTCAGTTTTAATTCGTCGATGATTTCGCGCGAAAGCCTATCACTGTTATTATGCATGATAATGAAACCATAGAAGACCACTTCACACTTGGCACAATCTCGAAGGTGCATGGCCAAGTGTACTGACGAACGTTCTTTGTTGAGGCCTTGTGCTCTCGAACTCGGTCGTTGGCCCAACGGCCGGTATGGCCAATGTAGCTTTGTCCGCGCGATAAGGGTAGCTTGTACGCGTACTTAGTACGCAGTCCTGCGGCATGTCCTGCCAGAGGCGGTTGCGAGTTCAGCGTCCCCCGTTGCTTTGGAAGGCACCATGTGCATTCAGATGCCTTGGCGGCGCCGGGCGCCTACCGGTGAAATAGGCACAAGCGATTCCACCGCCTGTCGCTCGGCCCTTGTGGGTGACTCAAGGCCTGGGAAGTTCACCCGTATCGGACGGAATTCGCCCATATGAAAAGAGTGACTGAAAAAACGCAGGAACTTTTTTCGTCTTTCGTATTTGTCTGTGGCCTGGGTTAAATTTAGGCTGTCCAGTATTTAAGCAAATATGATTCACCTGGCTAAGATTCTGCTTACCTGCCGCGGTGGCTCAGCGGCTTAGCCGTTGCGCTGCTGAGCACGAGGTCGCGGGTTCGATTCCTGGCCGCGGTGGCGTTTTTTCTGATGGAGGCGAAAAGCAAAAACGGCCGTGGGTATGAGATTTTGGCACAGGCTATAGATCCCGAGCTGATCAGAGTTATTGCTGAGCCCTCAACTACGGCGCGCCTACTCGCCTGCTTTCCGTCGGCGCTCTAAACCCTACAATCAATCAATCAATTATTAATTCAATCAATAAGATTCTGCTAGTTATGGTATATGAGTCTCAACATCATAGGTTCCCAGTGAAAGGACCCATAAAAGCGCAGATGTGAAATAAAAACAACACAGTACAGCATCGACGTGCGTGTCTTCTAAATTTGCGACGAATAGCAGCGATTAGAAATTTTGCCTCGCGAATCAAGCGATCTTTTTACGCTTGAGAAGATTAAAGTGTTGCCAGTTAGATCCGCGCGTGCTGCGTAGTAGCATGCAAGTATTTATCTGTGAAAACCATGTTTTCAAGTAAGATTTCAAAGAAAACTAAACACTTTAGATGCAGACTGACGGAAGCAACGGGGGTCACGGCGCAAAAAATTACGAATTTATGATATTTGAGAGGGCAACAATATGCGCATCTGGCTTTTCCCTGACTTCAAGGTGCCATAGGCGAATACAGGGCGCTAGGCATGCGAACGTCTCACCGCCCTTAGCGTTGCTGACAAGCTGGTTCTAGACAACGGGCAATTCGCCTCACATCTAGCCAGTCACTCAAGCTTTTTTGGCTCGCATGAAGGCGAGAACACTTCCTACCTCCCGCTGCAATAACACGGAAGCCAACTACGACATTGTTTTCGTAAATATAACGTTGTGCAATAATAATTGCTACGCCATCACCTCACAACTGCGGTCCCTTTTTGATCGAGCATAGAGATTCCTCAGACATTTTGAACATCGGTGTAAATCTTCCCACCCACTACTGCACTACTGGTGGTATTGAAAGAAAACGTTTAGCTGGCAATGCTTTCGCCAGGAAACACTGGAAACCGCCATATCGGCGGCTACCGTGCAAGCGCATGCGCTTTGCGCCTGCATCTTTAACAAGAAGAAACCAGCGTACATCGTCTGCTGTGTTTCAGCCCGATTATCGGTAGTGGCGTCAACAGATATAATACTAATCGTACTCACATTACGTGGTGGCGCTCTACCTTCCCATGAGCACTTCGAATCCCGTAGGATGAAACCGCGGCGGCGAACGCCGCGTATAAGCAGCATATGTCCGACGCAGCAGCTTGCTGCCGTCGCGGATGTCGTGGCAAGTGCACCCGCACCACATCCATGACTTCGTCTGTTAAGTGCCCTCTAATACTTGATTGACTACAAAAACCGAATAAGTTGTTTAGGAAAATGGTTCACGCGTACGCCGATTCAGCGCTGGCTTTCTCGTGCGCTAAATGTTTCACACTGAGCAAAACAACTCAAGTCTGACGTGAGAGTGCGGTGGCTGGCAATCAGTTGATCGGCAGCGGCTACTTTATTAGCGTCTGGCGATAGGTAAATCGTACTGTGCTGCACACAACAGCATTTGGCATTCAGTGGGAAACCGTTTGGAAATGGTACAGTTCCTGCTGTGAAACGGACAACTGCGCTCACGTTGCAACCTTTGTGCCAAGACCGACACGCACTCGCTGGTAGCGTGCGGGAAGGCTGGCGTTGCATTGCAGATAACTCTGCCACACCCACAAGCAGAATCATGACTTTTCGTGTGACCAAACGCTATCGCGGTACAACTGACTATTGAATCACTCGTATTGATTCAGACGCCCCTACAGAGTTTCGAACTGCGACTGCATGAACATGAAGCGGGCACTTTACCTCTACCCCATTTCAATAGATGGTGCCAGCAGGTCAAGCTGAGCTCTCAGTACATACGGCTGCCTGTTTCTCGTTTTTCGTTGTATTTGAGAGTCCCTCGCACTGACACCGCCTATTCCTCACTCGTCGATTTATAGACGGGCCCCAAGTTGCTTTCAATACAAGTTATGTAGCCAAATCGCCTTTATTTAACCTAAAAGAAGCTATCGGGAATGCGTCGCTCGACGAAATAAGCCACGGTAGTTGGGCCTGGACCGTGTTTCGCTTGCTGCTTGAACTGTGAGAATCGCGCGGATTTAACTTGTTGCAACCTGATTTTCTTAAGCGATCTCATATTTACAATCGGTTCGACTAGGCGTGAGCCAATCGTACGTCTCCCAAACACTTCCAAAGCGGCCGCCCGCTTTCGAACGACGGACCGTCTCGGTACCGTGCGGCCAACTCGCTCCGGTATACGGTAAGGTTCTGCGTATGCGCGGTGGCGTCCAGACGGTAGACGTTACCGTACCGGAACCGTTTTTCCGATCTGCTATTACTCTCAACTGCCTTTCCCTCACACATGTTTCATGTGTCACCACCAATGAACGCCTTCCCCCTGACACATTCCCCAGACGCTGTTCCATTATCCGCTAATCTAAACCGCGTGACGTTTGCGCGGGAGGTTCAAACACGTTATGCAACAACATGCTCGCTTCTCCCTTGTGCTGCGCTAATCCAAACGACGTGACGTTTGCGCGGGAAGTTCAAACACGATTTGCAACATGCTTACTGGCTACGGCGGTGGAGTGCGAGTTTGCAGCAGAGTAGCCCAAACCACCGTGCATTCGCTGATACGCGAACACTTTCTGAGACGCAGCAGAAATGCGCCGTGGCCGAGAAGACTGCAGCTCGCGCTGCCCACAAATTTTATATTAGTGACTGCAGTAACCGTAAGTGCATTTTTTACGCCCATCCCTGCTTTAGTTTATTTTTTACAGTCATTTGATAACCGCATACCGCCATTAGCTGCCAACTGCGCAACTTACCCAAGGGGCATCGGTGGAGGCGACGGGAAAATAGTTCTGAAAGAGGTGTCAGTGGTGGTGAGGAGGAGCCCCGGAGCGGTACCGAGTAAATCGATG
The DNA here is from genome assembly GCF_048455015.1 of Haemaphysalis longicornis. Taxonomy (NCBI): domain Eukaryota; kingdom Metazoa; phylum Arthropoda; class Arachnida; order Ixodida; family Ixodidae; genus Haemaphysalis; species Haemaphysalis longicornis. The sequence continues at coordinate 189,665,109 of NW_027526361.1, forward strand.
ACACCGGAATGAAAACTGCGGGATTAGACATATACTGCTTTGCAGTAAAAACAGACTGAAGCCCCCATCAACGCGCAGATAACACAGCTAGCCATTACCCCCTGGACGCCACGTACTCCAATGCCTAGGGTATGCAGTTCCACAAACCATCGAAACGACGTCAGACATCTCACGTAAGATTCGGTCAATGCTGCGAGTACCCCCATTTTCATGGTACATGAACCCTCAGCTCCATGACGCGAGAAGACGAGCCAGATCTCACGCCCTCAAAAAACCATGAGGAGAATCTATCACTACGGTGCACACGGATGCAGCAGACCACGTGCACGCGAACACCAAAACTGCAGTTAAAGCATCCCCCACTGCCCTCATCACGAGCACAAGTCTAAAGCAGTGCATAACCTCCACGCCGAAGAGCAGCAATATCATAGCCATGGCGCAGGCTCTACCCATTACCATGATCACTTACTACCAAGCAGCTTGGCGTACGTACATGATGGGAAGAATTTCCAAAAAAGCAATGAAGGTTCCAACCCAAAATCACCCAACAAAAACCTATCAATTATTTGGGCGCCTTTCATTTGGTACAGCACGGCAATCAAGCAGCTGCAAGCGTTCGTGCGAGGTTTCTAAAACCGCGCACCATTGGAGGATGACGACCGGGCAGATCACCCTCTCACTACTTTCAGAGACACAATGCTACACTACAAGCTATCCCGATGCACTTACCCGCGAGGAGCTGACTCACTGTCCACAGGACAAGAAGTGACCTTCCGCCGTCTATAAACGGTCTCACACCCCACCAGACTACATGCCGTTCACTCACACCCGATACCCCCTGTGCAATTACTGCGGCCATCGCAATAGTCTTTATCATATGGCCTGGGAGTGACCGAATAACCCAGACTTGAAACAAATTCCCAGTCCCTACCAGCAGTGGGAGAGTGAGCGTGGCAGCTCTGACTGGAATAGACAGTTATGGCTGACTGAAAAGACAAAGACCCCGTGTTGAACCAATGCAGTCCTGGAACTTGCCGACCTGGGACTTGCCGACCTTCAGTCGCATAACGTTGTTCCTCACCCTTCACCTTGCTGTGTGAAGTGCAAACCGCACAATGTATGACAACAGCGTTTAAGTGGCTTGAATTAGAGCGAACTAAACAGCGTCTGGAGAGGGGGAGGGTGGATGAGTGCGCTATTCGGCGGCGACGCATGAAAAAAGACGGCGGGCGACACAGTGCAAGAAAAGACGCCATAGACGCGCATGTCGCCCTTCCCCTCACATTCGCCCAGAGCTCCACTCCGCTTTCTATCTGCCGTCATTGCTCGTTCGCTACGCCGCATCGCCAATAGTTGTCGTGCTATTTACAGCTTTGCAGTTGACCACCTTCACGGTGTGGTTTGGAGACATTTGTTTCATATTTAGCGGGGTTTTTTATCAGTGATGAGAAATGAGTGCGGAATTAGTTCATCGCAGTAAATAACGCAGTTAGGTCCCTCTCGGTGGTACCTACATGTACCTCATTGACACTTAATAATTACGGCTGCATTTTGTACTTAGATGATCAATCAAAATACTTATACGTCATTAACAAGGAACGTTACTGGCTGCTATTTCACTATACTGGAAGCATTATCCGCTATGTTTCACTTGAATCACAGAATTGTTCTTTAAAATCTTCGTTCTTGATATCTGCGGCGCCCTGTATAATCTTTTTGCCTTACGTAACGTTGAATTAGTAGCGGCGGAGCTCCACCCGGCAGAATTTCAAAGTGCTGAACGGTAGGCTACCCCCGTTCCTAACATGAAAGCTGTACTGCAAACGCTTACTTCCCATTGTGTCCTATGCGGTGGAAACATTGTTCTCACGAAGAGAAAGCTCAATTCATGCGAACGGGCCATGCGAAAGCAGGATTATAGAAGTAACGCTGATCGGTAGGAAGGAGTGACGTATTCTCGGCCGTAAACTCTGGTGGAAAGCCTTTCAGCAGTACTAATCGCAACTGTCACTGCGAAAACTGCCCTACAAGCCCATATGGCGCTATGAACGCTTGGTTGCAGAACGTTGACTGTCGGTGCGGGAGGCGGCAGGCAACACATACTAACAAGGCGACGTTGGTCGGCTGTGTTTACCTTACTCACTTTTGCAATGGCGATTGATTGTTTGTTTTTGCGTACTTTACGCGGAATTTCGAGTGCAGCGCCAAATAGATGATGATCGTTGGATGTTTATGGCGCAAGGCCAACTAGGGCAAAGAGCGCCAAAACAATAGTCGATGATAGGTGTGAAACCTTAAACACTAAGTAAAATCAGCAAAAACAAAAGTAAAATCAAAACACGACAGTGAGCATGGCTGGTGTATAGGGCCAGATTTCATGATGCGTGATAGGAAATGAGGTTTAAAAACTTGACGTCGGACAAATACTCAAACACACGTTTCACGGAAACAATGGCATCATCACCTAGGAAAAACGATGGATGTAGGGGAATATGTTGTCTGTAGAGTTCTCTGAAGTGTTTGTGTCGTGTTGTGTGAAGTGCCTTGCATGTGATTAGTATGTGCACTACGGATAGGGCCTCTCCGCACCTGCTGCACTGGGGTCTAGAAGATCCCGTCAGCAGATGCGAGTGCGTCGCATGGGTGTGCCCTATCCACAGCCTACCCAAGGCGACTTCTGTGTGTCTGTTGCGTGTGTCAGTGGTGTATGGTACCAAGCGTGGTTTTATAGCGTGTAACTTGTAGTCTGTCTGTTCAGTCCAGTGTGTTTGCCATGTTCTACGCAAGTGTTGTCTTATGTGTGGCTTGAGGTCTGTATATGGTACGGTTGTTATGTGTACAGTGTTCCTGAGTGCAGCAGCAGCTGCCCTCTCGTCTGCCAACTCGTTTCCAGCGATCCCAGCGTGTCCTGGGACCCAGCAGAGGAGCAGCTGATGCTTCTGCGCATACACAGACATGATAGTGTTAAATACAAGATTAACTATGTGGTTTTCGGATGGTGTATGCGATGAGAGTGCGCGAACAACACTCAAAGAATCTGTGTAGATGATAGACTTTGGAATTTGATTTTCAAGTATGTGTCGTACAATCAGTAAAATTCCATACGCTTCTGCTGAAAAAATTGTTGTGTGGACGCTCATGGTTCTGGCTGCACTGAAATCCGGACCATGAGCAGCGCAGGAGACCATGGTGGAGGTTTTAGAAGCGTCACTGTAGAATTCAGCACGTGGGTATTTGAACTGCAAAGAAAGAAAGTGCTGCAGTATTGCAGCACGCGGTACCCGATTTTTGTCAAGCTTTATAAAAGAAAGGTCACAGGACACAGGGCGAACTTGCCAAGGCGGTAAAATGTTTAAAGAGGATGACCTGTACACGTCTAAAAAGGAAGCACTCAGATCCGAGGCTCGCTCTCTCGCTCGAAGTGAAAAAGGCGGAGTAACGGACGGGCGATTTACAAACAGCACAGATGTGGATGTATCGTTAAGGACAGGATAAAAAGGGTGGTTATTCTGAGATGAAATTTTAAAAGCATAAAGTAAGTCCATGTACGTTCGCTGGTTCTCAAGGCTCCACTTATTACATTCAACATATAGGCTGTCGACAGGCCTAGTGCGAAAAGCACCCGACGCAAGCCGTAGCCCCAAGTGTAGTACTGGGTCAAGCATTCGCAATGCTGTTTTACTCGCCGACCCATATACCACACTGCCATAGTCCAAACGAGACCCAACCAAAGCAGTATAGAGCCGTAGTAGGAGTTCTTTTTCGGAACCATACGAATTGTGGGAGAGAACCTTCAGGATATTTATTGTTTTAAGACATTTATGTTTAAGTTTCTTAATGTGTGGAATGAATGTGAGTTTCTGGTCAAACACAACACCTAAAAACTTGTGCTCCTTGTTCACAGGAAGCGACACGCCATTAAGTGTAATGTCTGGGTCTGGAAGGATCCCGCGCTTCCTAGAGAACACAACGCAGGAGCTTTTTGGAGGATTCAATTTAAAACCATTCTTGTCTGCCCAGCTGGCAAGTTTCTTGACGCCGAGCTGGACTTGACGTTCGCATATTGACATATTACAAGATTTAAACGATATCTGCACGTCATCTACATACATAGAGTAAGAAATTGTAGGCGGCAGTGCCTTCCCAAGGGAGTTCATCTTTACTATGAAGAGAGTGCAGCTTAGAACTCCACCTTGCGGAACGCCATTTTCCTGCACGTGTACCTTTGACAGTGCAGAACCAGCTCTGACGCGAAAGGTTCTCTCTGACAAATAACTAATAACGGTATTTAACATGTTACCAGAGACACCGAACGACTTAAGATCTGTAAGTATGCCATAACGCCATGCGGTGTCATAGGCCTTCTCTATGTCAAAAAACACCGTAAGACAGAATTGTTTGCGAATGAAGGCATCCTTAATGTATGACTCTAGTGCCACAAGTTGATCGTTTGTGGATCTCCCTGCCCTGAAGCCTGCCTGGCAGCTCTCAAGAAGACCGTTGTACTCCAAAACGTACACAAGCCTCCGGTTTATCATCTTCTCGAGAAGCTTGCACAGGCAGCTGGTCAGGGCAATGGGTCGATAGCTAGCGGGAGAAGAAGGGTCCTTCCCTTCTTTCAAAAATGCTACAACTATGGCATCCCTCCAAGACTTTGGAATCTGCCCCGAAAGCCATATCTTATTGAAAAGGTGAAGAAGTGTTACAAGAGTGTCTGTGTGTAAGTTCTGTATCATTGTATATGTAATGTTGTCTGGGCCTGGAGCTGAGGGTTTACACGTGCTCAGAGCACCCCTCAGCTCATGAAGTGTGAACTCAGAGTTACAAGAAGTGGCTGACCTGTCATTGTCATGTAACGGCTTCTTTTCGGCCATTTGTTTGTGTTTCATGAAAGTGTTTGTATAGTGTGCTGAACTGGAAACGTGTTGGAAGTGTTGTGCGAGTGTGTCAGCCTGGTCTTCGAGTAGTGCTGTCCTGTAGTGCTGACCAGAGGCAGGCTGTGTGTTTGTTGTCCCTTGAGTTTGCGTATTCTCGTCCATACTTTCCGTGTGTCTGTGTAGGAGTTTATCGATGTTATGAAGGAACGCCAACTCCCTCGTTTTGCCTCACGACGCACACGTTTTCCTAACGCCTTGGCCCGTTTGAACAAAATGAGGTTTCGCGACGTGGGGTACCGACGAAGGACACCCCACGCCTTGTTCTGGGCCTCTCGCGCCCGCCTGCAGTCCTCATTCCACCACGGCCTCCGCTGGTTGCGCGGGGCACCAGAGGCGTGGGGAATGGACTTTTCGGCGGCGTCGAGGATGTGCGCCGTGAGCAGTTGGGTAGCTTCTTCAACGTGTAGGTGTCCTATGAATGTGTGGTGTAGTTTGGATGTCTCTGTAAATGTATTCCAGTTAGCTCTTGCTTCATTAAACCTTTTATGGGAAGATGGACTGCTCGGGCCTGTACCTATATACGTTAATGAAGTGGGGAAATGGTCACTACCATATGGGTCCGTGCCCACACCCCACTCAAGACATGGAAAGAGAATTGCAGAGCCAATAGCCAGGTCAAGATGTGAGTATGTGTTGTGACCTATGTTATGGTATGTAGGCTGTTTATTGTTGAAAAGGCATGCTCCAGAGGATGTAAGAAACCTCTCTATCAGGCGACCTCGGGCATCCGTACGAGAAGAGCCCCAAAGAGAATTGTGAGCGTTAAGGTCGCCTGTTAGAATGTATGGTTCGGGCAGCTGGTCAACCAGCGCCTCGAAGTCAGAGCTCAAAAGTGTAACATCAGGAGGAATGTATATGGAGCATACCGTTATCAACCTATTAAATATTATTAAGCGTATTGCTACAGCCTCCAGGATAGTGTTTAAAGTGACAGGATGGCATGCTAAGGATTTCCGGACGATTATGGCCACGCCGCCAGAAGAGTGTGTGCAGCCATCCCTGTCTTTCCTGTATACTAGGTAACTATTCAAGAAATTTGTGTGTTTGGAATTCAGATGTGTTTCCTGGACACACATTAAACTTGGCTGATTGGCATGCAGAATCTCATACACGTCGTCAAGATTATTTAGAAGGCCTCTGCAGTTCCATTGAACGATATTTTCTCTTCCCATTATGATGTATTAGAGCTACTGGAGTGTGACTGTTTATGTAGGGTCTTTCGGGGCTTGGACTCTTGGACGGGTTTTCTTTACCTCATCTGGAGGTTTAGATGGAGGGACCCGCTCCATCCGCTGCGAAGCAGACAGGAAGGGTCCCACATCCAAGTCATCATCTGATTTGGAAGGGGTACCCAGCGTACCGGACCCCCCGGACCTGGCACCCTTTGCGGTGCCCTTCGTTTTGGCCGCGACCGCCGAGGGCGTCAGGAGCGCCCCGGGTGGCACAGGCGGTGCGGCGGAGGTGGGAAACGCTGCGGTTTCCTCCTGGTCCATCTCCTCCGGGCCCTCGCATGTGCTTTGGGCCGGTGGAGAGGAGGAAACAGAGGGCGCAGCAGGATCCCCAACGGACGTGGATGCCACCACAGCCGCTGCTGGCCCAGCTAGCGCTGTGGAGGCAGGTTGGGCTGCAAGAGGCAACCCATGGGGGGGCGGTGGCGGGACCAAGTCCGACTCTCGGTACTGGGTCCCCGCCGAAGCAAGACGCCGCTCCGCCCCCCGGCGAGCTGCGTCGGCGTACCTCCCCAGAGGGAAAGAGGCGAACCTCTTCCGCGCCTCTGGAAAGGTGATGTTTTCGTTGACTTTCAAGGCAATTATCCGTTTTTCCTGTTTGAACTTTTCACAGCTCCTAGAATAGGCAGCGTGTGGTCCCTGACAGTTCGCGCAGGTGAAGTTCTCGGATTTCCAATTGTCTGTTAGATGATCATGTGCTGCACATTTTGCGCACGTCAATTTACCACGACAAGAGGTTGTGCCGTGCCCAAACCGCTGACACTTGAAACAGCGCCGTGGGTTCGGCACGTAGGGTCGGATTGAACATCTCAAGAAACCTGCGTTGACTGACTCAGGAAGGTTAGAGGGGTCAAGTGTCAAGATTATGTGCTTGGTTGGAATTATTTCATCATATCGACGTATGGTGATTCGCCTCACCGCTGTCACGCCCTGATCTCGGAGGCCCTCGAGCACATCTGCTTCAGTCTCATTCATTAGATCCCGATCAGAGATCACGCCCTGGCAGCTATTGAGGCTGCGATGGGGCGTGATCTTGATGTCAACATCTACCATGCGCGTTTGCTTGAGGAGGTTGGAGGATTGTTGCTTGTTCTGTACTTCTATCAAAACTTCTCCCGTTGTGAGTTTCTTAGCCTTGTACGACTTTCCGATAAGGCTTTCAAGAAACTTGGATATTAGAAACACTGACTGGGAAGTGATGGGCTTTGCCTTGTCAACAGATTCCATGATCAAAAACCGCGAGAAATTATCAGGCTTTGGGGAAGAGATCGATTGCAAAGGAGGAAAAGAAACTTCGGTGCGGCCCCTTTTCGGGGGCCGATCACGTCTGGGGGGGGGTTTGAAGATGCCATATGATACATTGGAAAGCAGGGAGACGGGGGTACTTTCTCCTTTGACCTTACCCTGGTAGTCAAAGAGGTCCCGGAGCTCCCTGCCTGGTAGACAGGCAGGGAGCCCATCGGCCGGAGCTTGACCAAGGCTCCGACGGCCACCGTTAGAGGTTTCTACCCTTCACCTTAAAAACATATCACCACGGTAGGACACAGCTTATGTTGGGGGGCTCGGGGTCCGCGGTATCGCCAGTACCGTCACCAAGATTACTCAATGTGCCCCGTGCGGGGGCAGCGCCAAATAAAACCTTTTAGGTTAAACTCGAAAGGGACTGTCCCCCGGGAGTGATACGCTCACAGGGTTACTCTAATGAGCTGAAGGAAACACTATCTAATGGACGACGTTAATGTTGATATGAACATTTCGGCACCAAAGAGAAATATTAACATAATGCTTTTAATGCATTTGACGTGTTTTCGCAGACAAGTATACATAAAGGGTTATTGGGCTGGAACCCTAAGAGTGCCTGGCGAGCAGGTAATTACTATACGGGTATACAGAAATAATTGCTTCATCACATCGTCAGCAGATCAACCTACAGATGACGCTGTTTTGGCCTATAACTGTTGGCCGCCTGTTAACTCGTATATCGACTGCACCCCGGAGGTCAAGCAGTTTTACAAAATCACAGTCGTAAGTAAGCTATATAATTTTGTAATGGTCAACACATACAATTGTAATTGTCATGAAACCCGTAAGCCCACTCACGGCTGATTTTGTGATAAATATCAAATAGTTACAAACATGGAGCTACGTTTCTTAGCTAGCTTTCATACGGCAATGTTAAAGAAAATGGTTGCTCGGAGGTAGTCGCAAATGTCAATATCTTTTTTTGCATAGCGTAAATGTCTGGTACAGCGAGCTCATTAGAAATTATTGACGAAGAAATAGCCATATTAAGTGTACAGTAAGCCAAGCTAGCATAATTAGAAAGTTGTTCGTACGAGCAGTTGGGGGAAATACTCTTCATGAGAAACGTATGTCGCTCATGTTTTCGCTCTGCCGCTAATGTCAGTAACTCTCATCTCGATCTCCTCGGGAGTTAAGAAAGGCGTGCTATAAGAATAATACGCCACAGTTACCACAATGAACCAAGTCGGCTGTTATTCCGGGCGCGGAAACCACTGCCCTTCCATCTATTGCGTTAATACAAGAAGTCTCTCTGTGTAACTAGCATTGTGAAATACCGCAACTCATTTGATCTATCGTTATTATATTGCTCATCTTGCGTGACTATAAGTCTCACGTTCGGTAACTTTTTTTGGAGCCAGGAGATGGCGTGTAAGGGGAAAACAATGTAATATGCACCGATACAAATTTTAAATAGTTGGCCTACGAATTGAAATGGTGAGATAAAATTGTGGTAATAGTAAAGCAACAATTCTCGAGTATACTGTAACGGTTTTTACAGTAAACGCTTCTTTCTTTTCGACAATTGTAAAGTTGCAATTCTTGTGAAACCAGCCTTTTTAAATGTTTTGATAACAGGCTTGATAGATAACGTGTCTATTGCATATCTTTCTTAAGTTCCTGCTTGTGCCCGCCGATTGTAGTGTTAGAACTGCTTGATTGTGTGCGCGTATGTAGCTTTTTTTTTCTCTGTTGGTGATCGGAGCGTATAAAACGAGTAAATGACTTGTATACTCTTTAAGCGTGCATGTCGTGTTAATACTTACGATGAAGTAGCTGTGACCGATATTTACAGTGTCTGTACGTTGCTTCTTTTATGGAACCCTGCACTAGCTTTTGTTTGTAGGTCCAACCAGTTTTCGTAAGCTTTATATGCAATTACTGGTATAAACCATTAAAACATGCCGAGGCAGCTACGCCCTCTAAATAATGTGAATATGTAGCCATTGATGTCTCATCGCCGAATGCAGGTTCTGAATAGCACTGCTACACTTAGTCCCATGCGTGTTTTTCTTTCTTCTTAGGCTACTAGAACTTGCCGCTGTAACTAATCACCATTTGCGACCTGCATCTAGGCTTTATTTTAGAAAGCTGTAAAATACGCCGGTGTGGCTAAGTGTTTTTGCCATTGTGGGGCTGAGCCCGAGGGTCTGAGCCAGTTCTGTCCCGGTAGTGGTGGCTGCTTTTTTGATGCAGGCGAAAGCGGAAATACCCGTGTGCCGAGGTTTCGGTGGAAATTTATCATTCCCAGGTAATCGACATAAATTCGAAGCCCTCCACTACAGCGCGCCTCATCGCCCGGGTGTAGCTTCGGCTTTTAAACCCCAAAATCAATCACGCAATCAATCAATCCTCCTCAACCCCCAATCCCCCTAAGCGTGATGAGCTGGCAGAACTTAAACGACTAAACGCGCAGCTTCTTGCGAGATTAAACAACAACGCCAAGAAAACCGACAACTCCATAGTGAGCTTCTCGCCCTCAAGGCAGAAATTAGGCAAGGGGCATACACTACGCCAGAGACACGCAAACAACCTGAACGCCCGGAACCAACTGCCCCGCAAACACCCAATTGAGAACCAACTTACCAACCTGCCACCACGATACAAGTCCCACTGGCTCAAGAGAATACCAAAATTGCCGAAACCGAAAAGCAAATGATGGTCATGCTAAAACAAAGCACGCAACGATTATATAAATTAGAATTACAGGTACAGACGACTGTTGCTCGTCTTTCTCGCCGAGACCTCAAGCCCTACAGCAGGCCATCACACCTGGCAGAAGATGCCACTTCCCAAGATGGCAACTCCCAAGAATAGGCGGATTCCTACGCAAGCGTCAAAACTCACCATATGGCAGTGGAACTGTAGGAGCTACAAGAACAAGGCCAGCTCATTGGCTCAGTACATTGTCATGGCTCAGGAGTCACCAGATGTTATTACCCTTCAGGAAACAAACTCCCCAGCAAAACTACCCGGCTTTATCTCATATGAATACAGACCCTCAAGTTCTCTCGCCACGCTAGTAAGCAAACGAATCACAGCTATACAGCATCCGCTCCAGCAGTCAGAAAAAAATCGGAATATTAACGGAAATTGTCCCGATGAAAGTTAGAGTGGCGCAGAGTCTTTACTCACTAAACATATATTGCAGTCCAAGGGGCCAAGATGCGAACCTTTTTTTTTGGTCATCAAGCAAGCAAAACACATTGCATTGCCTAATCCCCTCATCATCGTGGGAGATTTTAACGCCGCACATCCTTTATGGGGATACAGTTACACCAACAAGAGAGGAACCGCGTTGCATTCCATCCGTGAGGAGGAAAACTTCATACTGCTGTCAGACCCGCATACTCCCACGCGCATGGCTAACAGCGTCTCCAAAGACACGTTTCCTGATCTCTACACCACTACACGGAACGTCACGGCTATGTGGTCTCACATTGGGGAAAACCTGGGAAGTGACCATTCGATCCTAGCCACGACGATACTTGGAGAGGCATACATTATCCCCCTGGGAAGGGCGAGCCTCACGGACTGGCCTAAATTTCGTGAGCGAAGGGAACAAGCCAGACTTGACAGTGAAACCACCCCATCGCTCACTCTAGAGGAATGCACCATCCAACTCCGCAAGGATAGATTTTTCTAACAAGAAAAATTCAGACAACCACTACAACCCCCTGTATAGACCCTCACCTCCTCCATTTATGGGAAGCGAGAAGAAGCCTCATCAAACGCTGGAAACGACAGCGCCTAAACCGTCGTTTGAAAAGGAGGATAGCCCACCTAACAGAAGAAGCAGCCCGCTATGTGGCTCACCTATGCAAAGAAAGCTGGCTATCCCTTTGCGACAGTCTCCGAGGCCAACTCAGTACATCAAAGACATGGAGACTGCTCAGATATCTTATTGACCCTTCAACAAGCAAGACCGAGTCAAATGAAACCATGAAAAAAATAATTCACTCTTACCCAGGAGATTCCGCTGCCCTCATGAAGTCCCTCCTGGAGAAGTACCTCCCCATCCATCCGAAAACGCCACTACCACCGCACTCTGGACAACCAAATATCAAACTGGATGAAGACATCTACATCCATTAAGTAAAAGTGGCACTGCAAACCATCAGACGCAACACAGCCCCAGGGGTGGCTGGCATAACCAATAAGCTTCTAGCGAACTTGGATAATGATTGCACCATTGAACTCACCGCCCACCTGACACAGTATGGAGGTCGGGCCAACTTCTGGAAGGATGGAAGACGGCTGAGGTGCACCTTATTCCGAAGCCTGGAAGAGCAGAGAGCACCGAGGACCTGCGCCCTATATCACTCACCTCGTGTTTGGGAAAGCTTCTAGAGCATGTCATCCACAAAAGGCTACAGCAGTACCTCGAACAAAATAACATGTTTACACATACCATGTGTGGATTTCGTAATCACCTCTCCACGCAGGACATCCTTCTTCAACTGAAGGAAGAGGTTATGCTGAAATGCTCGAAGCACAACCCCAAAGCCATCTTAGCCCTCGATTTAAAAGGTGCGTTTGCAATGTCAGTCATACGGTCATACTTAAACAACTTAATTGCCTTAAATGCGGAGAACGCACCTACAAATACATTCGGGACTTCCTCGAAGACCGAAGAACCATTCTGAAGGTGGGAGATTTAAACTCCAATACAGTTTCTCTCGGCAACAAGGGCACTCCCCAGGGTGCGGTCCTTTCCCCCTTGCTGTTTAATATAGCTCTCATAGGCCTCCCTCCGCTCCTGGATGCCATACCAGGCATACACCATGGATTATATGCGGATGACATCACCATATGGGCCACTCATGGGTCAATGGGGGAAATGGAGACCACCCTACAGCAGGCGGCCGACATTTTCAGTGAATACGCAAGGCAATGTGGTTTAGCGTGTGCGCCGCAAAAATCTGAGCTGCTTATCGTCTCACCACGTAAAAAACTCCCTCCCGGGTCGCCAACTATCTCCTAGAAGTGGCCACCCTATTGTTCCAAGTCAGCAGGTGAGAATCCTAGGCAAGGTTCTACAAGCGGATCGCTCCAACCTCAAACTGCTAGACCGACCTAAACACACCACGGAGCAAGTCTCCCACACTATCCGCAGGGTCAGCACAAAAACGAGTGGTATGAGAGAGGCGGATGTGCTAAGACTTGTAGAAGCCTTTGTAATGCCCTCCCCTACACTGTGCTGTTGAAGGCTGAAAAAGACAGGGTGGAAACTATCATACGGAAGGCGTACAAACTGGTGTTGGGACTACCTGTCAGCACCTCGACACAGAAACTCCTACACTTGGGAGTTTATAATACCTTGGATGAACTCCTCGAAGCTCATCATATGAATCAATTATTATGTCTGAGCTCCACCTCCACCGGCAGAACAATTCTGAACCAGCTGAGCCTGCGCTCACCGCTTCAACACCCCCAGGCCGATGCGACTCAGCTTCCGCATGAGATCCGCCAATTCATTGATGTGGCCCCACTGCCCCGGAACATGCATCCAACGCACCATCAGGATCGCAGAGACGCCAGAGCTAAAGCTATCTTCAAACGGTATGGCCAAAACGCCACCACAGTATACACAGACGCAGCCTCCTATCCCAGGAGGAGAGCTATGACTGCTGTTGTGACTACAGCTCAAGCCCTCCTCACAAGTGCATCAATTCTTACCACCCATACACAACAGGCAGAAGAAGTGGCCATACCCCTAGCAATTGCTCAAACCCCTGCAGAGATCATTATTACGGACTGCCAACAAGATGCACAACTTTTTCCGGCGGCTTCGTCTCACCCCCGCCACACAAATTCTGTTGCAGAGTCCTCCACAACACCGCGTAAGGATTATTTGGGCTCCCGCCAAGCCGACGTGCCTGGCAACGAAGCTGCCCATCAGCATGCCCACGATCCGACACACCGGGCTTGTCAGGAGTTCGGCGAGCAGCGGCGTGACTGTCCCCTCTTGTCCTACAAGGAAATCACGCAGCACTACCGCCTGCAGCGAACCATGTACCCGCCTCCACACAAAAACCTAACAAAAGAAGAAGAAAGCCACTTTCGAGGTATCCAAACCAATACCTTTCCCCACCCAAATAGAGAACACATTCTGGTTCCCACCCTCTACTCCTCGCAATGCCGCTTCTGTGAGGCTTCGGGAACGCTTTACCACATTGTATGGGGCTGTTATAAAAACCCTGACCTACCCCCCTCTGCCCTTCCCCTCCCCTGAGCACTGGGAGAGAGCACTGTCCAGCTCGGACCCTGATGACCAGCTTTGGCTGGTGAAGAGAACCCAAGAAGCTGGACGGTTTCAAAGGGTCCTGGAATAAGGACTCTTCCCCAAGGCGAAATTCTTCATAGGGACGTTTATTCCTCCTCTCCCCCTTCGTTGGGAGCTTCTCTAGTAAGGCAGATACACGGCGCCTTTACGATTCACCACTCGGACGCCGAGCGTGCAAACGCACTTCCACATTGGGTGTTCAATGACTCTTTTTTGGAAATTTTCGACCCTCCGGATTGGATACCAAACTCACGAGTCTGGAGAATAACCTCATGGGAACCAGCACTGTGAATTTTCCGACCTGTCCAGCGATTTTTACGTTTGAATGAAGTGGTTGTCTATTGACCACGCCTGCGCTCAGCCAAGCCTAAGCAGAGCGCATGACACGGAGGCGTTGGAGGAGAGGCCTAAACCAAAAAGCAAAGCCGGTTTCATTCCGAATGCAGTATGGTCTCCATCTACTGACACCAGGGTAAGCCACCGAGAGAAGCCAAAGAGTCAGCGGCAGCAGCGCGACGGAGCCCAAAAGGCGCGCTCACCCGCCGGACGGATTGCACGCCCCTGGCATGAGTAGATGGAGACCCCAGTGCGTTCGGAATAAAACCGGCATTGATATCGGTCTCGGCGCCCCCGTGTCATGCACTCCACACCTAAAGCCACAGCGGCCCCTCGCGACGTCGGCCTGTACCTTGCCGCTGCGACAATTCACGTGTAGTGCAGGCGCACCCTCTAGTGCACTGGAAAATCAGGCGGCCACGTTCCCCCGCACGTCCCTGCCTGCCATGGAACAAGCCAACGAACCCAACGACGCTGATGACGCTACAAAGCCTCATGAAGTGCATGGTTGAGAGGGAGACACGCACCCCAAATTCCCAAAAGCCTACCTGGCTGACCATCTTCCCCGAACTCGCCACGACGCCGTGACACCGGCACACCGCAAACCAACCAAACCTCCGGTCGAAAATGCCGCCATCAACGCCGACAGCACAAAATTTCCCCCTGGAGACCCGCTACCTGAAAACGATGTCAAGGTGGTCCGCCGCCCTCTAGGAGGCCTTAAATCACCACAGTCAACGGTGCGGCTCTCGCGTACGTGCTTCAGGACCAAGCCAAGCTCCTTCGCCATGCGTGAGACCAGGTTCCATTGCCGCTCCAACTTCATTGTTGTGAGTACCCCCAATAAAAAACGAGCCCAAAGCTACCAGGAGTTTTCCACCCTGAATTGGAGAGGCACCATGTACACGCCCGCTAAACACATCCCCACCCAAAAGAGAAACTGCGGACAGAGCAATATTCACTGTACCCCCCAATTAAGACCCCGACGCCATCCTTCAAAGCATCATAGAATACAATCCCTTGCTTCCTATTTTCAACGCTAAAAGTCCTCATGGCTCCACGATTGTCCAGGTCTTATTTCATTTTACTATCGTGCCGTATTGGATCCACTACGACGCCTCTACCATGAAATGGTACCCTTTTATTAGGAAGCAAGAGGTCTTTCATGTGTGCTAGCGTCGTGTACACTACAAGTATGTTTTCCCGCACCCTTCCTTTTTCGAACGTTGCACATCCTGCGGCACACATTGTCCTCACCCCAACTATCCCTCTACTCCGTCCTGCATCTTATTCGGCGCGGCACACCTCACCGGAGCGTCTTGTTGTAGTAATCGCTTCCCCCATCGGCGCAAGTCAAGCACTCCTGCCATTACCCGACAGTACCTGGATACCCTTCCACCTCATGGACAACCATCGAAGTCGACCACTGTACCTGGCCACCAACTGCAACATTTTTACCAGTACACAAGGCAACGCCACCTCTGAAACGCGCTCCTTCCTTCAGCAAAGTACCCAAGGGCTCCCCCGATGACCGCGAGTCGGCCAAGAAGCGCAGATACCCCCAGTTATCTTCGAGATGTTCTTTTCCCCGGGGCTTCTCCTCCAATCCGCAGTAGCGCTGAGGATCTCACCCCGGGTATCTCCAACCGACAAACTCAGCCTCCGATCAAAACTGTATACATTTATTTACAGCCCGGCGGGCGACTAAAAACGAGTACTCGCGCGGAGCTCGAAGACGACGGGCCGAGCTCTCCTGCGCCCGGGCCGCGTCTCTCTGTCTTCATCTTCCCTTCCTCCTGACGCTGACGGCCGGGGAAGAAGGAAAAGCCAGTTGTCTCCGTCGGTGGCCATCGCATGTGGTGGTGGTTAAGAGATCCGGTGCGCGCAGGCGTTCGAAATGCGCGGCGTCTCAAGGCGCCGCGCGACACGTGCATTTCATTTGTGCGCTGCTCGCCCCAGGGCCCCCGCCAGTTCGTGCGTCGAAGCGCCCGACACCTCCACCACCACTGTGAAACATAACTTCAGGAATGTTTCACACACGAAACACACACCACACACACTTTTGGCACGTGCACCATCGTTCCTTCAGTTTGACGACACAACAATCAGCACGGCCAGTGCCTCATGACCCTGGTTGCAGGTCACCATGACAAAACTAGCCACTACACTCTAGTTCACTCAGAGCGAGCGGCCTTTTGAAGGCGGTACGTACCGGCCATCGTCGCCCAAAAACACCCCTGCCATGCGGCGCACCCCATCGAACAACAGTATCAGGGACCCCTCTCCTCCTCGCTTTCTCGCTCGAGGAGGGACCGCTGCTGCCTCGTCGGCCTGCGCTGCAGCTACGCTGCACTGCGGTGAAGCTGGCTGAGGCTTCGTCCCCTTTTTGTCCGAACACCCATGTTCAGCCAATCCTGAGCTCGGAGCGCCGTGCTCCACTACGCGCTGTTCGTCAGCGTAATCAGCAGACGGCTGCCTAGCGGCCACATCAACGCTGACATACAATGCTGGAGATGCTACCTCTTCAGCCACTCCAACAGTCCTACCTGCAACTCCCTGGGGCTGCATTACATGAGCGGCCGGACCCTGAAGCAGGCTTTCCTCTCTAAATTCGCTGGAGCTTTCCATGGCGATTACATCTTCGCGGCAAGACATTTGTGGATCTCCAGAAACGCAAGACGCAATGTGCGTGACCCCAACTGCGGCCGATTCCTCGCGTGATTCAGGTTCTGCTGCATCCCCCAAAGTAACTGGCCGCTCGACCACGCTCCCTGAATGTTCTGCGCCTCCGCACGGTGCGACGACGGGCTCACGCTCAACTGAAGCCAGCCTCAGCCCCTTAAGAACGGTTGATTTAACGACTGCATAGTTCTTCCGCTCCTTTCTGTGCGAACTCTCGCGTTCGGTCGCTACTGAACCACCGTTCGCGCACGAAGCTCCGTTCTCTACCACACACCGTTGTGTGACGCAAGGAGCAGTGAGGGGCTCATCGGCCACCTGAACGCGAACATGCGACGCAGCGGAGCCTGTCTCGCTTGCTATCAACTTCTTCACGGGCATGCGCACACTCTCATTCACCTCTGACTGCCTGTCATTTCCAAATGCAGCCTCGCGCGTGACACCTTCCTTCACCTCCATCTTCATTTCGGTGAAGCTTTCTACGCGGGATGCTTCACTATCCTGCTCCCCGGTTGCAGGAAATCTAAGCGCCCACGAAGGAACGCGCGCTACTATCCTCTCTTCGCCTATTTCGCGTGACTCTGATAGTGCCGAATCCCGCGAAACAAGAGGCTCACGCACGCCCAGTGAATGGACTCCACACCGCACATCTTTCGGCGTACTGGCGCACCCCAGTCCACTCTCTCCCTCAGCGCCGAACTTTACTCGTTGAGCAATCGGTGAGGCAGGAACATTGTTAGCTCTCTTGAAACGTTCACTCTTGGAACGTTCCGCTGCTAACTCTGCCTCAGCGATTCTCAATTTCGCCAGCAATAGCGCCTTCTGCTCAGCGAACGACATGACTGACCTAATCCGGACACTTGCTTCCTCGTCAGCACTCAGACTCAGCTCCATCTCCCCATGCCTAGCTAACCACCCCCCATTATCTCAGGGCTGCTCATGAAGCACCCCCTACATGTCATGGTGAGCCACGCACCCAGGATCAAGAGAGGCACTGACCTGCATGGCTCGGTGCCTGCAGAGATGCCGAACCGGCGCAGACGGGGTATCCATTATACGCGACTCCTTCCGCCGAGGTGTCCACCAAACAATGGCCCGCTGACTTCTCGCCTGCCGACAGCTCGCTGCTCCTGCCGCTCCTCGTTCAGTGGGCTGCTGATGCCTCCACTGACCGCTGGTCAAGCTGCTTCTCCGCCGCTGAGCAGGCCGCAGAGATTCCCTCGGTCACCGTGGAGAAGTCCGCTGAGCGCCGATAGAGCCGCTTCTCCACCTGGCCGACGAGCTCGCTGCTCCCGCCGATCTCGTTCAGCAGACCGCGATTTCTCCGCGATTTCCGTCCGTGGAGGAGCCCGTCTCGCCCGCCGGCCAGCTGAGTCGTCGCTGTTGAAGATCCTGTCGACTGCGCCAGTTATCTTCGAGATGTTCTTTTCCCCGGGGCTTCTCCTCCAATCCGCAGTAGCGCTGAGGATCTCACCCCGGGTATCTCCAACCGACAAACTCAGCCTCCGATCAAAACTGTATACATTTATTTACAGCCCGGCGGGCGACTAAAAACGAGTACTCGCGCGGAGCTCGAAGACGACGGGCCGAGCTCTCCTGCGCCCGGGCCGCGTCTCTCTGTCTTCATCTTCCCTTCCTCCTGACGCTGACGGCCGGGGAAGAAGGAAAAGCCAGTTGTCTCCGTCGGTGGCCATCGCATGTGGTGGTGGTTAAGAGATCCGGTGCGCGCAGGCGTTCGAAATGCGCGGCGTCTCAAGGCGCCGCGCGACACGTGCATTTCATTTGTGCGCTGCTCGCCCCAGGGCCCCCGCCAGTTCGTGCGTCGAAGCGCCCGACACCCCCGGAGCCTCCCAGTGACCCCAACTTCTCCTGCCACCCACTGTCACACCTCAACCAGCGCCACTTAAGATCACGTCATTCGCCAAATGAAAATACTACGAGAAACAGCCTTCCGCCTTACTGCCGCTTAGTGCAAGAAAAACAAAAGCTGTGCCCAAGCCTTTCCACTTCCCCCGCCATTCACGCCACCCCCTCCACAGCGCCCGCGCCTACTGAGTCATCCACTCCTATGATTCGCGCCCAACCCCGCATTAAAGCACGAAGAAAACGTTGCACAAACAAGAACTGGAAGGAGGAGAAAAGATACCACAGATGCAGGCGCCGGTATCTTGCGTATCTTGTGTCTTTCATAAACGTCTAGTCTGCGGCACGTTTCCTTCGTTCTTTAAATATGTACCAACCAACTGAGCAACAGGTTTCGTTAAGTCCCAGCCCCCCCAAACGAAAAGCTGAAATCGATACTCAGCCAGACTATATGGATGCCCCCTTACTCCGCGCTCGTTATCAGTCCATGTTCATGTTGATTCATGGCCAATTGACGGCACCACAACCGCTACACAAGACATACGTACCGAGATACTAGACTGGGCGCGGTAGTACGACCAGAGCTCACCACCCTTCATGAACCTGACCCCTGCGCTTGCCCTCATACCTATATATGCCGACAATGACCTCTCAAGACGTTTTAGCCTGCCGATGCACCTACCGCAGCTTCAAGACGAAGAGGGTATTGCTTCAAGATTTCCTGGTCATAAACACGTCCACAGTCATTTCTCTAGAGGAGACGGTACCAAATATTCAAATGTTGAATTGCAAACTTTACCGATATTCCTAATTTCTAAAGCCTGCGAATTTACACACCGCCACTGCAGCTGAGAGCACCGTCCTCGACTCTGGATGTGCGAGAGTGTGATGTCGGGGGGCGTCAGCCGGCAGAACAGTGCAAAATAGCAGGTCTAGAGATTCAAAGGCGGAGGAAGTAGTTGAATCTTTGGGAGAGTGGAAAGGGGGGAACACGGAAGGAGAAGTGAACTTTTGAAACGCCATTTTGTAAGGGACGCCAAATACGATCTGGGTTGTTGTGGTGAATTTTCTCCTAACAACTTCAATCTTAGCTTCCAGAATGTGACCCCTGTACCGATATAGGAATCTGTAATAGCAAAATCTCAGGTCTGCACGAAGTAACGGATCACTACACGCTTTATATTTGCGGTGCAGGCATCTCCGATCATTCGACCCACCATGCATTGCCCTTGTGTGGCTTAGGAACACTTGAATTTCCTGTGGAGATGCGATGGTGTTGAAAGGCACTGTTTCAAACAAGGGATCCTGACAAGATGCTCGACCAGGCGCTACTAAGAAACCTTCATCCGCCGCTTCCTTCGCGCATAGGGGGCCTCTTCATGCCAAAGACAACGTAACGGTGGTCCGAAAACATCGGAGTGTCTTGAATTTCTCAGAAAACCCTGGAAGACCAGGCCGTTCCACTCGCCAAAGTGACGTCGATCCACGTTCGCGAATATTCGGTGGCAAAAGTAGGAAGCGAGTCCGGGTCATCCAAAATTTTACGTTGCCGAGAATGAACAAACTGCGACAACTGCTGTCCTCTCCTGTTCAATAAATCACCCCACTAAAGGGGGTTTCTAGCATTAAAATCAACAGCAATGACCACATTGTCAGCGTTGTAGCTGTCCAAAGGGAAACCAACAGAGGAAAGAATATGGTCTAGAGCCACAGATGACAGGTTAGGCGCGTTTGAAGTGAGGGTGATCACGAAAGCTGACACGTGAATGGGAAACAGGTTCAAACATACATTTCGGCAAACAATCATGCAACGCGTTGTTTGGGCATGGTGAAATTTAAACCATCGAGGCGGAATGCCTGGCACAGTCCCAGCCCTAACATGGGGTCGCAAACCACCGCGAAGTAAATGGTTGTTGCTTCCATATAAGAGACGACATGTTCAAGTGAAGCGCGAGTGTGGTCAAGGTTTCTTTCAAAAAACCGTAGTGATGCCAGTTGCGAGGTTAAACTAAGTTTAGCTGGTAATTTGGAAGCGTTCAGAGTGTCCTCATAAATGGGTTTGGCGCGAAGTCTTGCAACGCGAGCTGTCAAGACCTGGCAGCACGGCGCATTGGAGGTGTAGTTAAAACGATCTTTATTCGCGGCACGGCACTCCCGGCCCACCACGTTATTCTTATTTTCTAGGTTGCAAGCATCGGCCGTGAACGTCTCTGTGCAATACGGACAGCTCAAGTGATCATTTGGGCAACGGGTTGCCACATGGTTGTAAGAGGAACATTTCTGGCAGGCCGCAACGTAGAAATTCGCCTTAATGGTGCAGTAGGCGCAGCCCATGAAGAGTCGGCCCCGGTCTTTGAGTACATTGTATACCGATGCTGAGACCTCAATTATGTGATCATTGTTGCCACCACGATTCCTGAATTAGGTCTAATGACGGAAGCCCCGCTCAGGAATGTGCATGTTGTTGCGCGCGTTTATGTTAGCCCTCAAGATTCCAGGAGCAATGCTAAAGTCGACGCCAGAATTCTTGAATTGCGGAAGGCGACGTGGAGACCGGGTAGCCCTGAGTGTATTTTTACTTTGTGTATTTGAAGAAATTACCTTTTCTAGATTGTCGATCGACTCGCGGTCGGCAGAGACAACAGTGAGACCCGAGCGATATGGAATGAGCTTCACCTGTTTAACCTTATCCCCGAGGTGTAGTTAATGTTGAATTCAGCAATATTATAGTGTCAGGGCCTTGCTTTGCTGAAGGATAAATCTGGGTCAGGAAAGGGGCATGGGTGGGGTTGTTTGCGTAGGACTTGTACGGCTGTGCACCATAAGAGAAACAACGGTAGGAGCGGACTCCGTAGCCATGAAGTGGGCAGAGACAGTCTCTGTGGTGCATCCCGAGCCCTATAGGATGTCTGCAAACACTGGCTGGCTGGCCTGACTTGATGCCACGCAATCAGGAGGGGAATAGGAATCTTGGTGGCGCATAACTTCGGAAACCTGCATGCTTAGTTTTTCAATCACCCTTCCGGCCGATCAAGATCGGTATTCAAAACAACAACCGTGGCTTGAATAGCAAAAAACAAGCCCATCACCTTCTATTTTACAACTACCGGCACCTTCAGATACAGGGCTTCGACAGGCGTCTCGAAAACCTATTGCCCCGTTCACTTCGATAGAAGATAAAAATTGAAATGTAGCGTGTGATGTACGTGTATCATGCCCAAAATATACAAATAAAACAAACAAAGAAACATACTTTGTAATGATTGTCCGAGAAGCAACTCAAAAGCTCCCTCCCAATTTGCGCGGTGTCTAGAGCGTCTGCGGCCATCAACACTTCATATGACTGCGGTAGGTGGTGTTTACAGCTACCGGGGCAATTTTCCATATCCTCTTAATGCAGATGGTCAGGAAGATTGTCCGTGGTTATGAGAGAATGATCCGAGCTATGACTGCTGAGTCCTTCCGCTGGTGTCTCGTTACTTTCCTCAGCGTGAGCAGAAATGTGGGATAACACAAATTGAATAGTGTCCTGGCGCAAAGACCTTGTTGCTCGATTGAAGATCTCCATCACTGTCCAACTGCATAGCGGTGACGGGGTAGCCGAAGCTATTGCTGACAATGGCTGCTAAGCTGAACTGGCGATTTTAGTCATTAAAAAACTCACAGCCGAAATTTTACACCAGCAGTCGCTTACCCGATTCACTGCAGACGTTCATATTGCCCCGAACCATTCATTGGGTTCGTTTATTTGTGTTTCGGTTTTGCCGCCCGGCTGCGCCCCCCTCTGTTATCGGTGTTGTCTGTGTGGCAAAGGAGACGTGTTCCGTTCTTTTTTTCTTTGCCGCAAGTGTTATCTCGTCTGATAGGGAGAACGTTCCAAGCTAGCGTCCACAGCCTAGAATAACCTTCTACGATCTAGAGTGTTCTGGATGCGAATCGACTGTTCGAGAAGCCCGCACAGAGAGATAAATGACCGCTAAGCAGACGGCGCGGCATTCGACTCCCCGCCGCTCCCCTACGGAAGTTACTTTGTTGACTCCTGCTTGATGATCACCGTCTACTGTGGAGGTGCTGCTCCTGACGTCGACGCTATGGTGGAGAGTGAGCAAAGGTTGCTTCTCGACCGCGGTGTGTCTGTCGCAAGAGGCATTCCGCGGTTTAAGCAACGCGAATCCCACGTTATGATCCAGAATTTCACCGAGGAGTACCAGCGTTGAAACAATTAAGGGTGCTACGATTCCGTTCCTCGAAGAAACGCAACAAGCACGTGACGTGATCGCGGTCGCCGACTTGAACGCACACCGGACGATACCTTCAAGCTTCCGCAGCCCTTCGACGTAAATACGGCGCTCCCGGAAGAAGACCCGAACAAGTTATTTGATTTGCTGCATTGCTAAAGCGAGTGTTTTTCGCCGAACTCAAAATTACGTCAGACACCCCTGGCGAAGTACCGGATAACCGAAGATTGAGCCCGACCTACCCGACAGTTATCGCACCGCGTCTCTTCACACGTGCGCGAAGCCATCCGGACTCAAGTAGACGACATGCTCAGCGACGACATATTCATCATCATCATCACCAGCCTATCTACGCCCACTGCAGGGCAAAAGCCTCTCCCATTATTCTAGAAGTACCCCGGTCCTGTGCTAATTGCGACCGATTTATCACCGCAAGCTTCTCGATCTCATCTTCCCACCTAACTTTATGCCACACCCTGCAACGCTTGCCTTCTCTATGGATCCACTCTGTTACCCTTATTGACCACAGGATATCTGGCCTTCCGCATTATATGGCCTCACCATGTCTATTTCTTCGTAATTTCTACTTATATCTCCTTAACACGCCTTTTTTTCCCTGACCCACTCTGCTCTCTTCATGTCCCAGATTATTACACCTATCGTCTTCCGTTGCATTGCGCGCTGAGTCGTCCTCAATTCAAGTTGAACCATTTTATACAGCCTCCAAGTTTCTTCCCCGGATGTGAAACGTCGTAATACAGCCATCGACAAGTCCGGGGGCTGCGCAGGTCACACTCGTGAAGAAAAAAGACGGCACTTCGAAGTTCTGCTTTAACTACCGGAGACTGAACAAAATCACCAACAAGGGCGTGTATGGCCTGCCACTAATCGACGACGCCTTCGACCACCTCTGCCACGCGAAGTACTTCTCATAAAGGGATCTGAAGACCGGCTACTGGAATATAGAAGTTTACGAGACAGACCTAGACGAGACTGCATTTATAATCCTGGACGGTCTATACGAGTTCAAGATGATTCCATTTGGGCTGTGCACGGCGCCAGCAACGTTTCAAAGAGTCATGGACAGTGTGCTAGCTGGCCTGAAGTGGCACACCTGCCTCGTATAACACGACGACGTTGTGGAATTCGCCCGGACTTTCGATGAACACCTTGCAAGGCTGGAGTCTGTACTCGAGGCTATTCGCTCGTCGGGGTTAATGCTGAAGCCCAAAAAAAGGATGACCTGCAAATGTGGATGCAGTCCACGGACGAAACAGAACACGTTTGTTCTAATTTGCGATGGAGCATACTTTCCAACCAATTACCTGAATGAACCTCTTAACGATCAAAGCTCTGATCTTGCAGACAAACATGGAGCTGCCTGTGTCCCTCCCTCGTCGCAAGCATCTTACTGTTTTTGTAACTCACAGACCCAATCCGCTGTACCACTACCTACTCTGGACAGGTCCCACCGGGCCGTTGAACGTACGCGTTTAAACTTCGTACCAGCACTACGAACCTACCATCTATCATTACGGTCATGAAACCTATAGCTGCTCCTGCACAGCCCCCACCACTCCTCACTCTTGCAAACCTGCGCCCGCATAAACTGGCAACCGGCCATGTGCACGTGCTTAGAAGTGTTAGACGCGGCCGAAAGTATCCCCTGAAAGCCTTCTAAACAAGTGATATTGGCTCACACCAGTGTTCCAAGCGGACAAGTTGCTGTTCATACGGGAGGGATTCGCCGCTACTCGACGAGCCGCACTAGAGGCGGGAACAGCGGCGTTAGCAGCTTTCCATTGTTTTTACGCCCATTCGCGCTTGTTTTCGGGCCAACGCTTCAATTCTTGCTCTTCTTCCTTCAAACGAACGTCATGCATTAATTCCATACGGATTTAAAAGCTCGAAGCCCTTGAGTTCTATTCCTGCGTAAAAACATGTGGCTGTCCGTTTGCATTCACCCTAGCACGCATCCTAATCTCTGTGAAAGATGTCTGTGTAACAAATGAACCCACACCCGAACAACTCTATTAAGGAGGACAGCCGACGAAGTGCTTTGGGCCATGTTATACCGACATCAAAATCTCCCACTAGCATAACCGGCATTTCATTGGTAGTGGCCTGAAGCCTAGCTGTGCAGACACGCCCTCCTTTTCCGCTCAGAAATAGTGGACAAATACACCGGAACAGGTAATGGCGCATACTTAGGCATGAAAGACACCGGCACAAATGTCGCTCTGAAGCCCTTCCAAGTTGAAAAATAAATAAGGGCTCATGTGGTAGTCAAAGTGTTTTCGCGGGTTCGGGGCTGCGGCCTGAGTTAGGCTCTCGGAGTTTATCGCCTTGGCTCAACGTTTCGAAGGAGAGGAATCCTGCTGCGAAATGTCCATCTCTACGGCAGAGTCACACGCATGCGTCGTTTGGGAGTATGCAGCAGTGAGCAGCGCTGCCTGGCTAACTGGGCCCGTCGTTCGGGCACCGGGACGTGTGCAACTCAGTTCTACATAACTGTTTTTTGTTTCTTCAAAGTGAGCGAGTTTGGCTTTGAGCATGCCATTTTCAGCCATTAGCACTTTGAGCATCTCCTTTATTTTTGCTGTCTCGGAATAATGATCAGACTACTGGGATTTTAACGTATTCTCTGGGGGAGAGTGGGAGCAGTACGTTTCTCATTGTGTTTCTTTGGGTGCGCGTATTCGCCCAGCTCACGTTGTTCAGTGGAGAAAGGCCGGTTGCTTGATGTCCGTTTCGCGACGTGGATCAGCGACTGCAGTCCTTGGTGGTTGGGCCCCATGTGGTTTGGGTCCTGCGCCGTGATGTGGATCGGGAACGGCGTCGGCTGCTGGAGGAATCACTGCAGTATCCTTCCCCACAGTTTCCGTCCCGTCGGCGCTGATGCTGACGGTGTGGCAGTTCAGGGAAAAAGTCATCGTGGCCGCATTGATCAGCTGCGGTCCCGCTCTTGAGTATGGACGACGAAGTAGAGTTGAAGAGTTGCTGTTGACGGTCAGCTTTCTGTTCTTGCTGCATTTGCTGCTGTTGCCTTTTCTCCCATTTTCGCTTCTTCAGAAGCTATGGGTTTGGAAACGCAGGCGGATCTTTTTATCTCCAGAAGGATGATCCCGGCCACACAGTGCACACTTAGGTTCACAATGGTGTTGGTTCATCGGGGCTTCGGGGCCGCAGACTTTGCACACTTTGTTGTCATAGTCTGGGCAAACCTCCGATCGATGCCCAAGCCGGCCACAGCTGTCATATAGTTCATGCTTCTTATGAATGACGCAGCGGTATTCCGCGCCTCTATAGGAGACATAGTGAGGTACCTGTGAGCATTCTAAGACGATCAGGACCGCGTTAGTACGGTCCTCGCGCCTCGCCTGGAGAATTGTGGGATTTTTCCGGTAGAGTAGGCTGCGGGAGACGTCTTCGGCGCCATCATATTAGAGGATGTTGTGGATGACCCCATTGTCGGTGTCCTCCGGCGGCGCTGGGTAAGCGATAACTTTGTGTGTGTTGTCTCCGAAGCGGAGCCCTTGTATGGCCGTGTAATTTCTGGCCTGTGCCATACTTAGAGTACTTGCGAATATTACAATTTTTACGGCGTTGGGTCAAAGTATATCGTCCGCTGCCTAGTCGTAACTAATTCCAGGGGCACTTAGGACTCTGTCACGACGTCCGGCTTGGCTCTTCTTGATGGTATCCAGGCCTTCTCGACGCCGCAACACAATTTTAATGTCCTGGCTAGGTGGCGTCGGCTGCCTGGACAGGCACTGCAAAAAGCGGGCTTGCGTATTTAGACGCGTAGTTTTGCTGCTTGGTTGGCAGTGATTGGTGGGCTTGCGGGGCAGTCACCTGAGGTTAGGCCTAGCGTGGCTAGGGCGCGGGAGATTCGTCTACGGTGATTCGTAAACCAGACAGCCTTTTCATTTTTCATTTAGGTATTCTGGCGAGATCGACTCACCGTCCACCTCGATTCGTTGCATTTTGCAGCTACGAGAGAAGGGAAAAGGGGCGGAGAGCCACAAGGAGTGCCGAGGGCTGAGTTCGAAGGGTTCGGCTTAGGCCAGGTTGGCCCGCTTATGAAGTGGTTCCTATCCAGTGCAAGCCTTGCGAGGTCCATACTCGTGAAAAGCGAAGTGGTTATCTCCAAGAAAGTGTACGAAATTTGGCCACAAGAGCCATGATCAATATTTTTTTTGCTTATATCATTGCACACAAAAAATACTAGAAAAACCTTTACAATTTTCCTGAATACTAAAACAGGTCCGAATGAAAAAAATTGAGGACCTATTTTGGCACTCTCACCATCGTACTCGCGACCAAGCTTGCTTTGGTAAATAGCGCTGCAGGCAGACTCACATTTTACGGCGTAAATCATAGGAGCCAGCCGTACATTTCACTTCAAATTATCGTGTAAAAGCAATCGCACGTGAAAAGCAGAAGGTCGCACAACTATATTGCGGTAGAGGTCATTGAAGGTAACTTTAGAGTGCTCAGGACATTAATTTAATAGCAAGAGCCTCAATGTTTACCGAAACAAAAGATCGAGCGAGATGGAAGGTCCAATCGAGCCTGAATGTTCAACGAAACGAAAGATCCAACCAGACTGAAGGTCCAATCGAGCCCGAATGTCCAACGAGACGAAAGGTCCACAAATACGGAATATCCACTGTTGGACCTTTCGTTTCGTTGTACCATTAAATGCTGAATCCTCGGGGAGCAGAGACAGGGTAAGCCGTACAGGGAGATACGCACCACTACAGGTTCAGCCGTCTCAAGTACCCTGCACCACACTCTTCCCTCAACAGATGGCCGTCGGTTGCGTGGAGATGGCTACAGCTGAACACCTTCACAGCCCCGTTCTCTAAAACCAGTATTTTCATGACGCATATTCCCACATACAAGGGTTGTGCAGACACAGCCCCCTGCAACACATCATATGGGCACGCCCATAATGACCTCGTGTACCTAATCGAGCATTAACCAACAGGACTCAAGAGCAATCGGAGGCCGCCTTTCCCAGCTCTCACACCGACCCACAAGTGCTACTCGTCCAGCTGGCTGAAGATGCCGCTAGAGTTCACGGGCTCATGGCCACCATCTAACGGGGAAGGCCAGGTGACTTCCTTCCTGTCACCCCCTTTCTTCTACAAGTTGCGGCTCAAAAAAACTTGCTTCTGCCTGTCTCTCTCTCTCCAGCAGGCAAGCCACCATCTTCTTCTTAGTATCGGCGATTTCAATGCCTGGAATATTGCGTGGGGCTCTTTCCACACAACCCGTAAACCTTCTGGGTAAGGGAATCCAAGCTGCACGTTACCACCCACAATGACCCTGACTTTACCACGCCCATGGGAAACTGTGAACAGCGGGATACAGCCCCCGATATCACTTGCTCGAGTCGACGTGGCACCCCGCTGCACATACCGTGGCCAGTAAACTTTTATGCAGAAATGCATTAGAGCCGAGGGTTATCATGCGTACGTTGGCCGGCTTCCGCAGCGCGTCTGATGATGATTGTGGCATGATGCCCCTAGGGATTGGCCAACCAAACAATCCATCACGAGCTAGCTTCGCGTTCAACCACCATCGTCATCTTCCCGTATGGGAACCGCTGAAGAAGGAGAAGAAGATGCCAAAAGGAGGGCTGCGTGAGTTTTTGCTACCGTTATCCTCCTCGGCCGGCGCATCTTCCCGATCTGAACCCGGTCGAACAGCGGCTCATCGCGCCTCGACTCCCCTTCATGAGCATCAGGCGGCTGACTCGAGGCAACGGGAGTTTGGAATCAAGGGACAGGCGGTGAACGTGCCCATCGACGTATCGAAGGTTGTGCGGTCGGAAATGACGGGTGTGGGAAAAGAAAAAAATAAATGATTACGCTCACACTCTCGCCTCTCTCTTCGCCATTAATCGCATCACACTCATCGGTGCACCCAATGCATTTCTGCATCCTCACAATCCCCATCGGGGACGTGCGGGGGAATTTTTTTATGGTTGAGCTGCACACTACGCTACACATATCTTCACGCAAGCTCCTACAACACACCAACATAACGGACTGGGATGCATTTCGCTTGCACAGTCAACTTATCCTTTTCTTATGCCTGACAAAGACGCTCACCTGGAGCACGGAGTCGCCAACCTGTTGCAAGGTAAACAAGAGAAACTCGTATACTCAAAAATTCCTTCCGCCTACGCGGACTCCAAAATGATGCATGAAAGGGAGGCTAACAGTGGCCTCAAACGATGGTGGCGCAAACATAAGCACCGTCATGCCCTGTGCCGCCGACTCGAACTCCTCACACTGAATTCACGCGACACGCAGAATACCTTACATGGACAAAGTGACATCACCACCGCGAATATATGCGGGGTATCCTCAACATTCGTCGCCCTTGCGCTCTCTTGCGACACCTGCTTGACCCTTTCGAATCCAAATCCAATCAATCCTTGCATATTACACAGCTTCGCCACAAGCAAGATGGCACCAAGCAAGATATCGCATCCCGCCTTAAAGCCAGATACATACCGACTTCTAACACCCCCGAACCACCCACACAGGCTACGCTACAGCTCCTCCTGCCCCCCGATGCTTAATTTTCTGGAGATTGAATCAGACCTGAAGTTCCCTGCAGTGTGAAACAGGCACCAGGCGAGGACGCCTTCACTTACAAGTTACAACGAACAGCATCTTGACAATATTTCTATTTATAATATCACCGCCTTTTTAACTACCCCTGGAAGCGCACACTCGTCCCCACTCGTGGAATCACGCAAGTATCTCTCCAAGTCGATACACCTCCCTACACGGTTGAGATGATGCCTCTCGAAGTCTCGCATGCTGGCACCATTATTGCCCATATATGACAAGTCTAAAATCCTCGAATGTATCAAAGACACAACTCGCAGCAGCGCACACACAGTCGCCAAATTTTGAACTTAGACCACACAGAGCATTGGCTTCATTAGGCGCACCACGGCGGGAAAACATGTCCTTCATAGCTTCCTCATTTCTAGATTCTAGTACCACCTACCGTCCGCCACCTTCATGCTCACTCAACAGCAATCCTTGAACGCTTCCTTAAGACGCGCCTATTATGCCGAGCT
This sequence comes from Haemaphysalis longicornis, assembly GCF_048455015.1. Classification (NCBI taxonomy): domain Eukaryota; kingdom Metazoa; phylum Arthropoda; class Arachnida; order Ixodida; family Ixodidae; genus Haemaphysalis; species Haemaphysalis longicornis. The sequence goes on from NW_027526361.1 coordinate 189,695,087, forward strand.
TCTCTAGCCAACATACGCCCCTACCAAACGACTCCTATCCCTAGAACTGCACAACACCGTGACGGAGCTACCCGAAGCTCACCGTACTGCCCAAATTGACCGCCTCTCCAAATCGGCCGCCGACCGCTGCATTCTTGAACGGGGCGCCTTAACCAACCAATTCTACTTGACCCTATGGCTACCATCCTTGTCTCCCTCCGCTACAGCATCGATATCAAACCCCTTCCTTGCAAAGGGCATCCCACCTTCCACAATGGCAGCCATTTACCCTGTGCCGGTGATCATCACAGACGTTACCCCACCCGTCCCGGCACGTTCTATATGTTGACCCGGCTGAGTATCCCAGCAAGCCCAAACTTGCAATGGCGCTTATTGCAGCATCTAGCACGGAACCGCAAGCTTCACCCACAGTACTCACCTCTACTTGATTTCCTGCGCAGGAGGTGGCAATCGTCCTCGGTCTCAGTCAAACACCTGCCCCACTCATCGTATTATAAGAGTCGCAATAAGCCATTCGGAATTACTTTACGCGCACAATTCCATCCGACAAAGGGAGACCCTGCTGTTAGTCTAGCTTTGCACCACGAGTGCATGCTGCACCATTTTCTTCCGGCAATTCCCGTCCTCATCCGTATAAACAAACAGAAGGGTCCAGTCATTGCAGCCCTTCATGCCATCGGTAAAGTAAAAAAATGAAATGCTCACTTTTTGAACTGACGCCGTAAGCACCTATTTTGGTACCTATCAACATTGGTGCGGAAGACTGGTTCATTCTTCTGGTGATCGAAGACTGTAAAGGCGTCCTGCATGCTCCTGGTGATGGTATCAAGATTTGCCACTGGGCCGTTATGATACAAAATAAAACTTTACTCTGCCTCACAGAAAATGTCGCAGGGTGTCATGCCAGGAGACCTCGGAGGCCGGTGCATCGAGGATGGACCTGGTCCTATCTACCGGTTGGGAAAGCTGACGTCAAGCCTACGGCAAACACTAGCGGCGAAGTGGTCAGTGCATCATTCTACTGAAAAACTCAAACATCTCGCCGCATGCGGCACTCCAAAATATCGTGTGGTAAATCATCTTACAAGAGATCCAGGTAGAATATGGCTGCGACGTTGCTGTCGAAAAAATTGGGTTGTTTCCTCTTCCATTGGAACCGGTGGAACACGAAAGCGAAATGTACATTAACAGGACAAGCTGAATGTTTATTGTGCATTGATATGAACTTGCACGTTGTATTTCGTGAGATTGGCACCGTTAGATGCGCCAGAGCATTGCATAAATCCGACTGAAACTACAGGCGCTCGCAAACCGTCCTTGCGAACGAAAAGAAACGGGTTGTCAGCGAATCGGTTGGTGAACACACGGTCCGCTGCAGCGAAAGGAGCAAAGGAGCACCGGACCCGGTCACGAGCACTACATCTGCAAGTCGGCTTCTCCGCAGTTTCAACTGCGCGTCAAGGCGCCAACTGTCAGCGCTAATTAGCCGGCAGCAGATCGCGGAGGCCACGCAGCACAATCTGAAAGGAAGGCTATTAGGCACGTTTGACGTCCCGTTCACGCGTCAGTTCGTAGCCCAGTCTAAAGCGCACCGCGTACCTCCCATTGCAGCCGGAGAGTCACGGGAATGAAACCGGGCGCCGCCGGTTTAATGGTACTTTTCTGGCGACGTCACTTCCGTGACGGATATCACGTCACCAAAATCTTTGTGTAGCCGGGGAAAACACTTCCGTGTTAAAAATTTGGCCTCGAATATGCTCACTTCGTTGCAAATGTCGACGAAAGACGTTAGCCGTCTGGCGTCCGTGCCAAGCAAAAGCCTCCGTTCTCGCGCTTGCTATGCTGTCCCTCTCCCGTCTCGCTCCTCCCAAGATAAACTGGCTAACGGTTTGCTCAAGTCATTTTAGTTTTACCGCGTTCAACTTTCTTATGCCGAATGCATCGATGCCAGCGCTGCCGTAAGGCGGAGACGTGCGCGAAGTGAAGCACCCTACTCCATGTGCATTTCAAGCGGAATGTGGTAATTATCAGGGGGATCCTTTCGATACTGTTGCCGTTTGATTTCTTTAAATGCCGCTACCTAAACTGCAGGCGACCACTTGCGTATTTTGCTGGACGTATCTTTCATTCAATTCCCCATCGGTGTATTGTAATGAAAGAAAGCTCTGCGATTATCCCTTATGTATTGGTGTCTTGTCAAGATAACCGTAATATTTTGTTTTGCCTACACAATCTTGACAAGTATAAACATTGACACCGGACATAGACGTCTCGGTTTGCCGGTTGGCATTTATTTATTTATGTATTCACAATACGGTAATCCCTGTCGGGTGTTACAGAGTGGACACTACATCATACAATCACAATTCTTATTTAACAACAAAAGATTCAACTGTGTTTATATTTTAAAAGAAATCTTCGGCAAGGCAGTTCAAGTCGACAGCTGTTCTGACAAGGAAAGTGTTTTTAAACGTGTCAATTCTTGGTGTGCAGGGCATAACAGCGTGTGGGTGATTGTCTAGTTATGATACTCTTTCTGGGGGACACAAATTGAGGTTAGGGTTTAAATTGAGCTTAGTGTTGTGAAGCTGATACAAAACATTTAGTCGAGCGATTTTTAGGTGAATGGCAAGTTGGGGGAATGTAACCTCAGTGAGCAGGGGTGTTATTGACTGCTTCCTCTCACAAAAGGAAAACATAAATCGCGCTGCTAGCCTCTGAACACGCTCCAATTTATTTATTTGATATTGTTGTGCGGGTCCAAGGCTACACTACCGTATCTTAAGGTAGGTCGAACAATAGTTTTGTACGCCTGAAGTTTAACCTCAGGAGGAGCACCTCTTAATTTACGTCTCAGTAATCCAAATTTGCGCATAGCTGATCCGCAGATATTGTCGATATATGCATTTCAATTTAGTGTACATGTAATTTTCATACCAACATATTTATTTTTGGGTGGATCTTTTGATTTGGTTCGTGTTCACTGTACAGTCAAACATCAAAGACGTTTTCTTATTTGAGACTGTCATGCAGACCAATTGTGAATAATGTTTAAGGCATCATTTAAACAAGTTTGGTCAGAGACAGCATTGACACGTGTAAATAAAAGACAATCGTCGGCACACAATCGCACTTCAAGGTTGGGATGTACGCCACTTGCATTGTCAATAATGAATTGGAGAAACAAAATTCGGCCTAAAACCAACCCTTGCGGCGCACCAGAGGAGGTGGACAAAAAAGACAAATTTTCTCCGGCTATTTCTACAAAATGTTGACAATTTTCAGGCAAGCTTGAATTAGCAGCGTAACCATGTAATTTATTTCAAAGTTTCGAATGACATACCCTTCTAAGGCCTTTGATATATCTAATGAAATAGCATCTGTTTGTTCTTTCGGATTCATAGCTGCAGGAAAGTGGTGAACGGTTTCAAATAACTGTGTCACATTTGAAAGGCGTCGGCAAAAACCATGTTGTTTGTTGTAAAAGAGGTTGTTATTTTCAATGTATGCAGCAAGATGTTTACCAATTGTGTGCTCTAAAACTTTACACACTGTACATGCAATAGAAATGGGGCGATAGTTTTCAACCATCAGCTTGTCTTTCCCTTTAGGCATTGGCACAATCCTTGCTAGCAGCCGATCACTCGGTACAGCAACAGTTTCCAATTAGGAGGCAAACATTTGGACCAAGAATAATGCAACCCATTTGCAGTAGCGCTATAAAAACTCCCTAGGTCTTTTATCGGGCACTGAAGACTTGTAGAAATCTAATTTTAAAACAAAATCAATTACAGCTTCCTTAGAGATAACAATGTCATCTTAGAAATGCGTACCATGTTCATGGTTTATCGAGGCCATGTCCGTTGGGTTAGTATATGTACTGTTAAATAAATCGTTAATATCTTCAGCAACTGAAACAGAATCACTGCAAATCTTTCCATTTAAAAGTAACTGGTTGTAGCCGGCTTTGACAAAACCAAGTATGTCCAAAACTTCTGAGGTGAAATTTTCAAATATTCATCCAACCTTGCTGAATAAAATTGTGTTTTTAGCAGTTTTGAAATCCTTTACTAGCTGGGTACTACGCGTAGCGTTGGCAACAGAGTTTCTCGGTCTTTTTTGTGTGCCCGGCGCAGTCGTCGTTTCAAATGAATTATAGGTGGATTAATCCACGGCTTTGTTTTCGGTAAGTATTCCTTTTCGGCACAAAACGAGATAAGCAGTCACTCACAGAACCTGTAAAATATTCCCAAATTTCATGCACGTTATTCCCTTTGGGCTTGTTATCAAGAGCAGTTTCTAGTAACTCAAGAATTGATGTGTCATCGGATCGTTTGAAATTGTAAACCTTCACAATCGGATTCTTTCCTACGGCCGTAGTGGCAATTTGAACCGTGGGACGACAATCTTATGATCAGAGATCCCTTCCTCAATTTCGACTGTATATTGAAATATTTCATCTGACAAAAATAAGAGGTCCAGCAGAGCCTGGCACAGTCCTTCAATTCGCAGGGGGATGTCAACTACATCAAAGAGACTGTGTGTTGCCATAGATTACAATATGTATTCAGCGTGAGGCTTCTTCATAGGCCCAGCAATGCGCGCCTCCTAATCTATTCCAAACAAGTTAAAATCCCCTACCACAATTATCCGGCTTTTGGTACTAGTTAGGGCTGTTAACTGATCTTCGAATTTTTGAACGAATTCGACAGGGCTTCCTAATATGACGCCAAATATTACAGCTGTTTCATCAAGAAATACCTTGCACCAAACAATTCCGTGGTCATCTAAAAGGGGTAGTTGCTCATATTTGACGAAACCTTTAATCAGCCATGCCACACCATTTGCACTCGTTGCGCTATCTTTACGGATTACGCTGTATGTACTGGGATATACTTGATCATTCGTATTTTGTTTGTTTAACCATGTCTCAGTTATGCCAATAAAACGAGGATTATGCTGTAACGATACGCCCTCCGATTGGTCAAGCTTGTTCACGACACTTCGGGCGTTTATGCTTAGTAGCTTGATTCCATTGCTCGCCTGCTGTGAGTCCCGATCCCGCGAAGCAGTTCCATTATCACTGCGCATTCTGGCCCGAGCGTTGGACTGCTTGCCCCACGTGTAATTGTACCAATAATATCTAGCTCGTCGTCAACAAGTTTGACTTTCGCTCCCTCTTTCTTATCTTGTTGGGTTAAGTGCCTAAGTAACTCCGATTTTCAAGAGTTTCCTGTGAGAAGTCTTGTAATAGACTAAATCTTTGATCCTTTCAATTTTTTACACTGTTTGAATATCGCAATTGTTTCGCTGTACTCATAAAGCCGCATAATAACAGGTCTCTCTTATTGGCCTTTTCTCGCCCAAGCCTGCGAATTCCCTCTACGGATGACACAGTGACACGAAGACGTTCAGTGAATACGCTTTTTAGCACCTTGTCCTGTGTATCTTCTCGCGTTTCGTTCTCAGATTCCGGAATACCGAGTACAATCAAATTCTTCTGACGGACTTCATCTTCCATTGTAGTTGTAATTTGCTGCTAGTACTGGAGAGTTCGGTCTAGGTTGCGGACGGTTTCTTCGAGGCCAAGGAGCGTCCCACACTGGTGGGCCAGAGATTGAATATTGTTCTCAATATAAGCTGGACTACATTTGATTTTGGTTGTCTAAAATTTTTTGAAGGAGTTCCTCAGTGGTTGGGCTTGGATTATTTTCAACATCGCCAGAAAGCTACACTTACAGGTACTAATAAAACGGATTGTTGGGCGAGTTGGTTCATGGCTTCAAGAAAAATAAAAAGAGCGCAAAGGACGAGGACAAAGAAACACAGTAGACGGGACGCGCGCTCACTACCAACTAGTTTATTTCGAAAACCCTTCCCACATACAAATGTCAATACACCAGGGGCGCGCCTGCGCATAGAAGACCTAAAAAAGGCAAGCCACATGCGCGCTACCGATTACGGCACAAAAGGCGGAACTCACTCTCCCGCAAATACACCGATGTCTGGCTGACACAATCTGTGCCCCTTTTTTTAATATGGTATGCCTCCAAAAGTTCACGTGCCACCGTATCCCTGCTGCGGCCCAGTATCTTCAACTGATTAAACAGAGGCATGCATTTACATTCTGCGCAGTGCGCCGGAAGATTCGTACCGGAATCCTTTGTGAGGGACAACTCATGTTCTCGGGCCCGGCCATTGACACATCGGCCGGTTTGTCCTATGTAGGACTTGCCGCAGTCCAGTGGCAACTCATTTACTGCAGCCACTGCGCAATCCACATAACGCAGTGCGTGCTTTTTACCACAGGCAGCCCCTTTTCTGGCATCCCCAGGGATGCGCGCACACAACTTTGCCAGCTTTTGCGGCGCTGAAAAAACAACGGGTACATTATGCCTGTTCGCCACTTTCTTAAGGTTATGTGTCACCTTGTGGATATATGGAATCACTTCGGGCCTCTCGGTGCTCTTTTGTCTTTCTTTTTCCCTCGCCGTGCCTTTTAGTTTCTGCAGCAGGGATTCCACAGTCGCCGCCAGGATGGTATTTGGATACCCTGACGACCGCATCCTCTGAATCTGTTGTTGAAAACTGGTGTGGGCGGCATGCTCGCAAGACTTTTGGAGAGCGGATTCCAGACCGAGCTTAGGAATTGCTCGTTTAACAGTCTTTGAGTGGGCCGAATTGAACGGCAGCAGTGGTTTGCGGGAGCGTGGGTTGTACGCCCAGCATACATGAGATTGCATAACAGAAAGCTTAAGATCTAAAAATTGCAAGTTCCCCTCGGCAGGCAGTTCGTGTGTAAAAGACAAACCTTGTCTCATCTCGTTGAAAGTGTCCAACACTTCTTTGCACCCATCCGTAAAGCTATTAAAACCATCATTAAAATCGATAAAATCCAGCTTCTTAAAAACAACTAAAAAATCATTTACATATCTAAACCCTTTAAGCACTTCGCTTCCATTAAAAGCACTGTGCAGACGTCTGTCAACAGCCGACAAAAAAATATTGCAAAGTACCGGCGCCACACATGACCCAATGCAGATACCTCGTTTCTTGCTATCAAAGGACACGACCGTGGCACCTAAATAAAACTCCAAGAGGGACATAAAGTCGTCAACGCATATTCCCGCACTATTTTGAAAGGGTATGTCACCATTCTCTTCTATGCACTCTCTGCCTGCCGAGGGGAACTTCCAATTTTTAGATCTTAAGCTTTCTGTTATGCAATCTCATGTATGCTGGGCGTACAACCCACGCTCCCGCAAACCACTGCTGCCGTTCAATTCGGCCCACTCAAAGACTGTTAAACGAGCAATTGCTAAGCTCGGTCTGGAATCCGCCCTCCAAAAGTCTTGCGAGCATGCCGCCCACACCAGTTTTCAAGAACAGATTCAGAGGTTGCGGTCGTCAGGGTATCCAAATACCATCCCGGTGGCGACTGTGGAATCCCTGCTGCAGAAACTAAAAGGCACGGCGAGGGAAAAAGAAAGACCAAAGAGCACTGAGAGGCCCGAAGTGATTCCATATATCCACAAGGTGACACATAACCTTAAGAAAGTGGCGAACAGGCATTATGTACCCGTTGTTTTTTCAGCGCCGCGAAAGCTGGCAAAGTAGTTTGCGCGCATCCCTGGGGATGCCAGAAAAGGGGCTGCCTGTGGTAAAAAGCACGCACTGCGTTATGTGGATTGCGCAGTGGCTGCAGTATATGAGTTGCCACTGGACTGCGGCAAGTCCTACATAGGACAAACCGGCCGATGTGTCAATGACCGGGCCCGCGAACATGAGTTGTCCCTCACAAAGGATTCCGGTGCGAAACTTCCGGCGCACTGCGCAGAATGTAAATGCGTGCCTCTGTTTAATCAGTTGAAGATACTGGGCCGCAGCAGGGATACGGTGGCACGTGAACTTTTGGAGGCATACCATATTAAAAAAAGGGGCACAGATTGTGTCAGCCAGACATCGGTGTATTTGCGGGAGAGTGAGTTCCGCCTTTTGTGCCGTAATCGGTAGCGCGCATGTGGCTTGCCTTTTTTAGGTCTTCTATGCGCAGGCGCGCCCCTGATGTATTGACATTTATATGTGGGAAGGGTTTTCTAAATAAACTACTTGGTAGTGAGCGCGCGTCCCGTCCACTGTGTTTCTTTGTCCTCGTCTTTTGCGCTCTTTTTATTTTTCTTGAAAACTTATAGGTACGACCACATCAAACACAAAATTATGCAACACCTCAGTTGGAGCGGCAACACAGCAAGAAAAATGCAGTTAGAACAGAAACTTGTTGTAGAGCAATTACTAACCTGCAAAAAGAACCATGCGTGCGTGAGCAACATGGTCCCGAGCATACTGCCGCCCCCACTAAAGTCCGGTGGGCTCGGCGACGGCTTTATATGCACGCTGCGGCAGACTTCCGGCGTTGTCCCATTAGGCTGGTCCAACTGGGTGTTCCAAGGGACCTCATACGGTTGCAGACACGGCAGATCCAGAAAAGTTAGTAGTTCTTAGCTTGATAGCGTTGGATAGACGATAGGCGGCATCAACTGAAGAGAGCGCTACGTGCGTGAGCGACATGGTCACGCACGTACTGCCGCCCCCACAACCTATTGGGTAGATCTAAACCTATTGGCCAGATTCTCTTTCACTTTTCCCCGCACGGGGCACCCTGAGCAATCTTGGTGACGGTACTGGCGATACCGCGGACCCAGAGCCCCCAAACATAAGCTGGATCAAACCGTGGCAATGTGTTTATAGGTGGAGGGTTAGAAACCACGAACGCCCCGCACGGGGCACCTTGAGTAATCTTGGTGACGGTGTTGGCGACACCGCGGACCCCGAGCCCCCATACTCTTGCTGTAATCTACCGTGGCTACGAGTTGTAAGGTGAAGGGCATAAACCACAAACGGTGGCCGTCGGAGCCCAGGTCAAGCTCTGGCGGATGGGCTCCCTGTCTGTTTACCAGGCAGGGAGCTCCGGGACCTCTCAGGCTATCAGGGTAAGGTTTGAGAAGAAAGTACCCCCGTCCCCTGCTTTGTCCAATATCGCATGGCTTTTTCTTTATCCCCCCAATCCAATGATCGGCCCCCTAAAAGGGGCCGCACCGAAGTACTAGCTAAAGGTAAAAGAGAACATTTCCACAAATTTATTGTCATTCACTCTGCAGAAAGCACTCCTGTTGCAAAGAAGTCTGTCATTCTGTTGGCAAAGTGCATTGAGTCTGTTGTTGGTTCAGACTATGATGCTAAGAAACTCGCATCAGGTGATGTACTGGTCGAAGTAAAAAGGAAAAATCAGAATGAGAACCTACTGAAACAGACGACGTTGGCCAACTTGACTGTCACTGTGACACCACACCGGACGCTCAACTCCTCGCAAGGAGTCATATCAGAGAAAGAACTAGAGTCTGAGACGGAAGCAGATCTTCTTGAGGCGCTCCATCCTCAACATGCAAATGCAGTAAAAGGAATCGTGATTCGGAGAGCCCACCAAGAAATTCCGACAAAGCATCTAATCCTAACGTTTGATCGCACAACGCCTGCAGAGAAGGTCAAAGGGGGTTTTCTTAGCTGCAACGTACGACCGTATGTCCCAAATCCGAGGCGCTGCTTTAAGTGCCAACGATACGGCCATGGAACCCAATCATGCAGAGGGAAGTTGACATGTGCCAACTGTGCTGAGACAGGTCACGCCTTAGAAGCTTGTGAAAGCACCAATCAGAAGTGCCCGAATTGCAGCGGACCGCACGCTGCTTATTCGCGTGCGTGTACACAATTCAAGGCCGGAAAGGAAATAATTCACATAAAAGTAAATGGAAACATCACCTATCCAGAAGCGCGCCAAAAGCACAAGCAGCTTTCTGCCACATCGTATGCAGACGCCGCCCGCCGGGGGTTGGGGCGGCGTTTGGTCAGCACGGCAACACAGTGCAGCCTTCTTGCTGACGTGTTGCTGTCCCAACCCCCAGCTGAGCAGCCACCTGCTGCCTCTACAACAGCTGTAGAGGCTGCGGGGGCCCCGTCTCTTGCCGGACTGCCTTGGGTAGTCCCGAGTAGTCAGGAATCGCCCAGTGTGGCGACTCCAGCGAATGTGGCGAGTGCGATTGCCGCTGGGAGCTCTGCCGCTCTCACTGTGTCCTCTCCACAGGCCCTGAGGGCACGGAGGAGATGGACACGGTAGGGCCCACAGAAGCGCCCATCCTAGCCCCGCCGCCTGCCCCAGCCGCGGCGCTTGCGGCTGGAACCAAAGGCACCCGTAAGGGTGCCAAGTCCAGGGGGCCTGGTCCGCCGGACACCCCTCGAACATCTGATGAGGAAATGGACGTCGGACCGTTCATGTCTGCATCGCTCCGCAAGGAACAGGCTGCGGCGTCCAAACCAACAGAAAAGCCAAAGAAACCCGCTCCAAGAATACAAGCCCCGATAGACAAAACATGAACCCACACACACATTCCAGTAGCTCTTAAAGGTTCATAATGGGAACAGAAAATATCATCCAGTGGAACTGTAGAGGCCTCCTTAACAATCTTGATGATGTCTACGAAATATTGCATTCCAATCAGCCAAGTGTGATGTGTCTACAAGAAACACATTTAAACTCCAAACACACAAATGTCTTGAGTAGTTACATAGTATTTAGGAAGGACAGGGCTGGTGGCGGTACATCTTCAGGTGATGTGGCCATCATTGCCCCAGAATCCAATTACAGACTGTCCTTGAGGCTATTGCCATTAGAACCATAATTTTCAATAGGCTAATAACAGTGTGCTCCATCTACATCTCTCCTGATTTCCAGCTTTCAAGCTCCGATATCGAGGGCCTTGTAGATCAGCTACCAGAACCTTTCATTCTTATGACCTCAATGCACACAACACGCTTTGGGGCTCTCAGCGCACAGATGCCCAAGGTTGCCTAATCGAAAAATTTCTAATATCTTCAGGAGCATGCCTATTTAACAAAACCAAGCCTACATAGCATAATATAGAACACAACACTTATTCACACCTCGACTTGGCCATTGGCTCTGCAGTACTCTTTCCATCACTTGAGTGGGATGTTGGCACTAATTCATATGGTAGTGACCACTTCCATACCTCAATACCATACATAGATAAAGGCCCTAGCAGTTCTACTTCCAATTGCAAGTTTATAGAAGCAAGAGCAAACTGGAACACATTCACAGAGACATCTCAACTACACTACACAGACATAACACACTTACCTGTAGAGAAGGCAACCCAGCTCGTCACGGAGCACATTCTCGCCGCCGCCAAAAAGTCAATACCCCAGACCTCTGGGGCCCCGCGCAACCCGAGAAGTCCCTGGTGGAATGACGACTGCAAGCGTGCGCGGGAGGCCCAGAACAAGGCGTGGGGCATCCTCCGTAGACACCCCACAAGTTTTAACCTTATTTCTTTCAAAAGAGCGAAGGCATTAGGTAAGCGTGTGCGCCGTGAGGCAAAAAGGGAGAGCTGGCACGCCTTTCTCACATCCATAAATTCATACACGGACAGCCACAAGATATGGACCCGAATACGTAAACTAACTAAGACAACACACACATAGCCTGCCCCTGGTTAGCACGACAGGGGACACTCTGGAAGATCAGGCTAACACACTTGCACAACACTTCCAACACGTGTCTAGTTCTGCGCACTATACAAACACTTTTATGCAACACAAAACATCTGCCGAAAAGAAGCCTATACGCGACAAGAACAAGTCAAAGTCTGGATACAACTGTGAATTTACACTCCATGAGCTGAAGATTGCTCTTGCCACTTGTAAACCTCCTGCTCCAGGTGCAGACAACATTACATACACTATGATTCAACACCTACACGCAGACACGCTTGAGACACTCCTGCACCTATACAACCAAATATGGATATCGGGGCACCTTCCAAGGCTTTGGAGGGAGGCCATAGTTGTGGCTTTTCTGAAAGAAGGGAAGGACCCTTCTTCTCCCGCAAGCTATAGACCTATTGCCCTGACAAGCTGCCCGTGCAAGCTCTTCGAGAAGATGATTAACCGGAGGCTCATGTACTTTCTAGAGTACAATGGTCTTCTCGAGAGCTGCCAGGCAGGCTTCCGGGCAGGGCGATCCACAAACGATCAATTAGTTGCACTGGAATCTTACATTAGGATGCCTTTATACACAAACAATACTGCATGACCGTATTTTTTGATATCGAGAAAGCTTATGATACGGCATGGCGTTATGCGCTCTTGCAGACCTAAAATCCTATGGTGTAACAGGTAACATGCTGGACACTCGTTCCAGTTACCTATCTGAACGAACATTTCGTGTCAGAGTCGGTACGGCATTCTCAAACGTTCACGTGCAGGTGAATGGCGTGCCTCAAGGTGGTGTATTGAGCTGCACCTTGCTTATAGTTAAGATGAACTCTCTCCGAAAGGCACTGCCGCCAACCATATCCTGCTTGATGTATGTAGATGACGTTCAAATATCTTTCAAATCATGTAACATATCCATTTCTGAACATCAGGTCCAGCTTGGGGTAAACAAACTTTCCCGCTGGGCAGATGAAAATGGATTTAAACTTAATTCTTCTAAAAGTACCTGCGTTGTATTCTCAAAAAGGCGGGACCCCCTGCCCGATCCCGACATAAAACTCTTTGGTGACTCGATTCCAGTAAAAAGAAAACACAAGTTTTTGGGTGTGGTGTTTGACGAGAAACTCACGTTCATCCCTCACATCACACAACTAAAACATAAATGCCTCAAAGCAATAAACATACTTAAGGTCCTTTCACACCACTCCTATGGCGCGGACAAGCAACTCCTCTTACGTGTCTTCACAAGCTTGGTGGGGTCCCGCTTGGACTATGGGAGCGTGGTTTATGGGGCGGCAACAAAAACAGCGCTGAAAATGCTAGACTCAGTGCTTCACTTGGGGCTTCGCCTCACGTCGGGCACTTTCCGTACAAGCCCCGTACAAAGCCTATACGTCGAGTGCGACTAATGGTCCCTAGATCATCAGCGAACATACATAGATCTTCTGTACGCTTTTAAAATTTCATCAATAACCCACCATCCTTTCACACCATTTATTTGTGATACACCCATGTCGGAACTTCTTAATTGTCCATCTATATCTGCTCCGTTCTCACATAGGGTAAGACAGGAAGTGTCAGAATTATCGGTCACCTTTTCAGACACCTACATATCAACCCTTTCCGACTTTTTACCACCATGGCAGCTGCGCCCCGTGTCGTGCGATTTGTCTTTTGTAGCGATTGATAAAAAACGAGTACCCAGAGTTGCAATTCTTCAGCACTTCTTGTTCCTTCAAGATAAATACAAGTGTGCAGAATTCTTTAGCGACGCGTCAAAAACAGCCTGTATCGTGTCGTGTGCTGCGCACGGACCTGATTTTAGGGTATCTAACACTTTAAACTCGAAAAGCAGCATTTTTACGGCTGAAGCCTATGGGATATTTCTGGTTTTAAAGCACATAGTTCATCATAAAATTCCCAAGTCCATCATCTTCACAGATTCCTTGAGTGTTGTACGTGCATTGTCATCTAAGCAGTACTGTAAAAACCATGTTATTCATCTAGTTTACAAAACCATTATGTCAGCTTATGCATTAAGTCTTGAAGTAACCGTATGCTGGGTGCCAGGTCACTCGGGGATCGCCGGAAACGAGACAGCAGATCAAATGGCCGCTGCTGCTGCACTTGCAAACACGGTGGACATAACAGCAATACCATACACTGACCTTAAGTCACACATCAGACAACACCTTCGCAATACATGGCAAGCACACTGGAATGAACAGGCAGACAACAAGCTACACGTTATAAAGACACTCTTGGGAGCATACACCACTGACACACACAACAGGCACAATGAAGTTACCCTGGCTCGATTACGGATAGGCCACACGCATGCAACACACTCATACCTGCTCACGGGATCTCCAAGACCCCAGGGTAGCAGGTGTGGAGACGGCCTATCCGTGATCCATGTGCTACTTCAATGCAAAGCTCTCCACACAACACGACAGAAACATTTCGCCGACCTCTACAGACAACACATTCCACTACACCCAGTATTGTTTTTAGCGTATGACCCCATGGTTCCTGTACAACGCACGTTTAGGTTTCTTAGTGACATCAAGTTTTTACACCTGGTTTCCTATCACGCGTAGTTGCTTTTAAACCCAATCTCATGCCACGCACCATCACAACCTGGCCTTTTACACCAGCCATCCTCATTGTCTTTTACTGAATTCACTTTGGTTTTTGTTGAACGGTCTTAGCGTTTACGGTTACATCCTTCATACCTAACCACCGTTTTGGCGCTCTTTGCCCTCGTTGGCCTTGCGCCATAAAACACCAACCATCATCACCATCTTTCACTTTTGACGGGCGGGTAAATCTTGTGACAGACAGACAGACGCTAAGGCAGACCAAACGTTTTGTATTCCAATAGCTCAAGAAAGGCTATTGTCTTTAATATCACCCTATCAAACTCTCGTCCCATAAAACCCACCAGATGATGACACCTGGGGAATTGGAGACAGCCCTTGCGTCACAAAGTGCGGTTTCGTTTTCTACTAAAACCGCGTGCACTCGCTGTCTACATGCTTGTCCAAGTGGGGCGTATGGGGATCGCGACTTGCACGCGAGCCCCTTCCTGGCTAGCCTCCAATCGCGGCCACCATTACACAGCGTGCCTCGCTCCGGTGGTGGAAGCGGGCGAGCAACAGCAGGGTTTCATCTTGCGGAGTGTAGTGGACCCTTTTCCTCTCTGCCTTACCCAAGAACCAGTTCTTCCTCGGCACTAGAGCAACTGTTCGTCGAGGTCTGGTGGAATGCAGCATGACGAGGGGACAGCCTCTTGTCTTGGGGATGCGGCAGCACGCGGATGTTTTGGCGCGCTTGTCCGGGGCTTGCAAACCGCCACAAAGAGAGGCTACCGGGCGAGCTCGGACACTGCACCCCCGCTCGCTCGCGCGGCACCCTGCTGCTCTGATATTCCATCGGTGAGTCGAATAATCTCGATCTCTAACGTTGTTTAGTGCCTCGCTCCCAATGTTACCGTTATGGCCTACAATCAGCCTGTATGCAGTGTATTTGATTTTCACGTTGCAATAAGTGCTGCCATTGGTGTTTTGCCTTTGTCGCCTCCTGCCTTTGTCTGCCTCCGCTAACAACGGTACTTTCCGCAGCCGGCGCTCGCAAGGCATATTTGCTGAGCGTGATGGCGGCGGGGCAGGAATAACTAGTGTGTGAAATGTAGAAAACCACATCTGGCGCCCAACGTGGGGTCTTTTTGCGGCGACATGCAGGAGGCACGGAGCATCCTTTGTTCTGGCGTCGGACGATACGAGCATGGATAACAGGATGCAGGCCTAATCTATTGGAGAGAGTAATTACCATAGGCGAACTTTCCTGAGAGAGAAGCGAATTATTTATTGCTGCGGTGTTTTTTATTTCTTACGCGCCCTGTTTGCAGCAATCGTGTATATGGCAGGACATCACTCCCACTGAAGACATGGTATCCGAATTTCGTCGGGTAGTTGTAACGAGGGTTAACGAGTTTGCATCTACGCGAGGCCAGGGAGCGCTGTTGTGTCAGCCCGAAATGAGTGTATATGGAAGCTCCAATTTGGGTCTGAGTTTTCTTTCATGTTTTCTCGACTCCGGGAGTCGAGGCACTGGGAGCCGTGTGGCTGGGACAGGCTGCTGCAAAAGGCTAGCTGGTATTGCAGCCTGGCACGGGCACTCCGATACCGCTGACTGCGGTAGGCGCCATTCGCTTTTTGTTGCAGCCAGCTTGTAGGACCCTAAACAAAGCAGATGTCTCCTCACAGCAGCACGTACGGGCATGTTCAGGGTTTCTTTTAATTTGCTCTATTTTATTTTGCGCATTTTGGGATGCGGCTCATTTGCCGAAGTGAGTGGCCCGAAGGTTTTCACAGCCAGTCCTTCCTGGAACGGCAGAAACTTGAAGACAATGCGAGGGCGGCACCGTGCGCTCCCTCTCTTTTGTTGATCGCCTGGTGCGACAGAAAGGAATCTCTCCTGCCTTCGATAAGACTGTTGCTTTGACCCCTCGCTGCTTGAGAAAATTCCTTCTGCCGCGTAGCTGTTGTTATTGCGCGTCGCGCACGAACGGGACTGAAGAGGCGCCTCATCCCTCCAAGTTTTGGGTGGACGGGGAAAATTATAGGGAGACAAACTTTGCACCCGCGAATTGAAATGTTCCACGAGCCCTCTTTTCGGCTCGAGAGACCAAGCTCTGTTCCCCCGAAGTAAGCGGCCTTATGCTGAAAGGTATTTTAGCATTTTTACGTGGGCGGTGTTCAAGTGTGTTAACATAGGGTTGTTGTTGGGAGCAAATAGTGTTTCCGCGTTCATATGTGCTACTGATGCGATCAAATACTGCTGGCGTATTTGTGGGTTAAGCACCGCGCTGGGTGGTCGATGCGATCGTGAGTTATTTGTGGCCTGTATGCCACAGTGTTAGATCAGGTTCTAGCTCTTTCGACATTTCCAGAGTGGTTGCACTGCCGAAAAACTTTACAGCTGAACCATCGGATTGTGTCACGTTATTGATACAATCGAGTTTGTGTTCTCCCTACCTGTACTCTGCATGGTTAGGACAATTTGGCGTGCTTTGTTTGCAATAAAAAGCAGGTTTTTATGCCGATGTTATGGCAATTGTGATATACGACGTCGAGCCATGTGATCAATGTGACCGAAGGGCTACTGCAGCCTGGTTTTTCTGCCCAATACATTGTAGGGTTAGGAAAATTTTTTGGTCTTTGTTGATATTTACAGAGCGAAGGCAATGCTGACAATTTGGCAATTGTCATTAGGATCGCCTTACAAAGGCGTTCCGTTTGACGAGATTTTTTCCTCTCTACGGTGAAGCTGCTGGGAGTTTCTTAGTGCAGCTGAGCAACCCAGGCTTGGACCACATGACGGAATTGTGTTTATACTGCTCACTACTGTTCCGAACGACGGGTCGTCTGCAGCTGGCGAGACTGCTGAAGGGGCGCGTTGCACCATACCACCGCCAGCCTGGCCGAGGGAGCCGGAAGTCGATGGCCGCACTGCGGCCACGGGCCAACACGGATGTACTGCCACTTCAGGAATGGTTTCTTTGGTGGCTGGTGCGATTCTTCCCGGATCCACCTGCTAGCAGATATCAGCTGGTGACGACCGGGACTGCTGGTACACTACCACCGGTGGCACTGGACGAGTGAAAGCCGGTGTAGGCAACACGATGCAGTCACTTATAATGATTTAATAAAGGAACGAACTTTCCGTCACCTGTAGTCCTGTAGTAAGGTCTCGTCGGCGTACGCAAAGAATTTAGGAGGGAAGGATTCGGGGATCGCGACTTGCAAGTGAACTTTTTTCTGGCTAGCTTTTCATTGCGGCTCCCGTTGCACAGCGCGCCTCGCTCGCGCGATAGGAGCCTGCGGGAATGTAGCATGAGGAGGGGACAGCCTCTTGCCTTGGGGATGCGGTAGTGCACGGACATTTCGGCGCGCTGATCCGGGCAGTGGGAACGCCCAAAAAAGGGGCCGCACCGGAGCTCGCACGCGTGGCGCCCCGCTGCTCCGGTATTCCATCGGTGAGTCGGATCATCCCCATCTCTAACGTTTTTTAGTGCCTCGCTCCCGATGGTACCGTTATGGCCAATAATCAGTCGTCATGCAGTGTATTTGATTTGCACGTTGCAATGAATTCTGCCCGTGGTGTTTTGCCGTTGTCCCATCCTGCTTTTGTCCGCATCCGCAAACAACAATCCCGTCCGCAGCCGGCGCCCGCAAGGCATGTTTGCTGAGCGCGATGGCTGCGGGGTTGGGAATAACTAGTGTGTGAAATGTAAAATCCCACAGGCGCTGCCCCATCTCTGAAGGCGACGAACTGCAGACCTCCGGGATCTGCCGTCCTTCACCTGGAACCGTACAAGAAAAAGCCCAAACGACCGCATTGGGGTCGCCCATCAACCTCTGGCGGCCTGCACATTTTGCAGCCTCAGAACCTTCGCATTCGGAGCACGAGTTAAGTTAGCCGCCGACGCCCCGAAAATTAACACTTCGGGTCTGCACGACAAGCTCACGTTGGCTTCAAAATTCAATGCAAAAGAAGGCTCGTACTCGATATACGACTGCGTCATTATGAGGCAACACAGCATAGCTACCTTTCCTTGGTTAATTAATGCTTTCTTGGCAGCACTTCATGATCACAGACACACGCAAGCATAATTGCAAACTACAACAAGGACAATTATACTAACAAGAAAGGTTTGGCTGACTTTGGTGAGCTGGATAGAAGACAGCGGCCAATGTGAAAACGGGTGAGAAAACAATGCCAGCGTTTATAGGCAATATGAGCATTGGAACTGGTATCGGCTGTTTTGGAACTGCTCGTGATCCTGGTAATCTAGCGACGAAAATAAACCTTTGGTCACCCACCATATTTACTTCCGGCATGGAGCGTTTTCTTCTGCATACCCCACATGGCGCTGTCATTTCAAGGTCAGGATCGTACGAGGATGAACATCCAAGATGGGTGACATTTTCCGAGATACGAAAATTAGTTTTATTTATTTTCTGAAGAAGTACGTAGGTGTGGTCCTTGTAGTCGGCATTAAAAAAACTACACCATGAAATGAGACCTTCTTATGATGTGTGGGTGCCAACGGAGCAGCGGTCATTTCTCGGTGTAACCCACTGCATTCTCGCACTTCGCGGGTTCACGTTAAACTGTCTGGTTAGCTCACAGAAACACCACACATGTCCGTAGAGTACCTTCCCGCGCGAAGGCGTTGAATTAAGCATTACTTCTGGGTAATATCCCGTTCTTAATGGCGGTGTGCACAACAACGGTTGACTTCGTCTTCATACATGGCTTCTTATGTCTGTTGAAGAAGAAGCCTCTTGTTACCACAAACCAGATTTAAACGCTAGCAACGGTGTTGTGAAGACAATGATATTTAAGCATTTCTGTTCAATTGTGAGTAAGGCAGCGAAGGGAGACACGTACATAAACACCGCAATGCGAAAGGTCTGCGGAACTTGTAAGATGGAATCTTGACGGAAAAGTTTGAGAAAGCTAATCCAAAGGAGGCCCAATGAACCAAAACACGCCACTTGAACTCGTTACTGGGGTGAAGTTGCATTAAGACAATGGCCTACCAATCCACCTCGCAGTGCTTATAAAGGCCGGTGTACTTTCTGAGTGAAGTCGGAATCACCGCTAGCGTGCATTAGGTACACTTGCTGTATGAGTTAATGTTACGGTGTTAATTCATATTGATGGGGGCTCTATTGTAATAATTTATTTTCTTGTATTACCTTGCAGGTTTTTGCAGAAATAATAAGCAAATAAGAGTTTTGTGATACTTTCTGTAATTGCTGGACATGCTGATCTCATGGTTCTTTTCCGATAAACGCCATTCTTACTGTAAACATGGGCTAATACCGTACGATACAAAAGACGGCGCATTTTGATTACAAGTTCTGAATCTTGCAGCACTGGAAGCATTTTAAATGAGGCAATACGAGTGTCACGAAAGGGCATGTTGGCATAACAATTATCCTCAATTCAAAAAAGTCAAAATTAAAAAAAATTGGCAGGTGTCAGGAGCGATTGCTGTGAAAAAAACATGCTTGGGAGAAAAGCATAATTTTAGTGCCCCCTCTCCACCCCCCCCCTAGCAATTCCGAACCGGCGTAGTTTGCTGCAGGTGACCTTGAGAAGTATATATTAAGAAATAAAAAGCCACCGGTAATGGGCTTTTATTTCCTGAGAGGCGCAACGCCCAACCGCTGGTTTGATAATGTTCTTTATATATCAAACGGGGCCACGTCTGTTTAGATCCGTAACCTGTCAGGCATTCCCACGAATCCCTAAAGGAAAACAACAGGACGGCGGGCAAACACACATGGCAATGCCGTTGCGGGTTCTTGTCTTTTTTGTAGCGCTGTTTCTGCCTTTTTCAATTTTCTAATACCGCAGTCACAGCTATGACTCCTTGACCCCTGCTTACACGTAGATGTCGTCCCATTTATGTTACGTTATTCGATGGGGTAACGTATCTATTGCACTGGCAGCGCTTTTTCAGACATGGAGGAAGAGTGGAAACTCGCCAATCAATCAATCAATCAATCAATCAATCAATCAATCAATCAATCAATCAATCAATCAATCAATCAACCTTTATTTTCGGTGCCCAGGAACAACCCTAGGGTCTTGGTACTGGTACACCATACAAAAAAAAACACTACATTTAAGACAAGACAACACACAAAAACTATATGTATGACAAACAACAAAGTAAAAATAGGTAGAGAAATCTTAGAAAGCAAAAAAGGAAAAAAAAAATAACAGAAAGTTAAAAAAGAAAAGGCAGGCTTAGTGTTGCAAGCCATGCCACTCGGCCAACGAAACGTTCAGTAGATGTGAAAAATAGGAACTATACAAGCAAATATTGAATCAACATGACATAGAGTATACGTATGTAACCAAGGTTTTCTAACAACATATTAGGAAATTCAAAAAAAAAAAGGGGGAAAAGCTTCAGCATTACCAACACTGACACTAAAACGTACAAATATTCAAGCAACACAAAACAAGAAAAAGTGAAAAGCAAGCAAGAACAGTTTGCACATAATACATAGGGTACATAAATTTGGAATGACATAAAGGACTTAAGCTACAACAGTTTTCAACTCATTAGAGAACAAAGTAAAGGAGCTCCGGAATATATCAAGCCAAACGGAATATTCATTATATGCACATTGTACTCGGCAGATGGACGAGCGTCGGCTATTTAAAGCAACTGGTCTGAAAGCTGGAAATTTTCTGAAAAGTTTATTTGGCAAATTGACATTGATAAGTGTAACCAAATCGTCACACAAAATATTAGCATGAAGAAGTTTATAGAGAAAGATAATATCCGCTCACATTCGTCGACACCGAAGGGAAGGAATGCTTTTCAGAAGAGACATGATGCCGTTTGGGTCGTCTTGCACATGACGGAAGCGGTGCTTAAAGATAGAAAGGAACTTATTTTGAACCCTTTCGATACGGTCACTATTGGACTTGCAAGTTCCATTCCAGACAACAGACCCGTATTCAAGAAGAGGTAAGCAGAGAGCCGAATACAACTTTAAGAAAAGAAGCGGACCTTTAAACTCTCTAGAATACCTGCAAACAGCACCCAGACAACGAAGAGACCGACGGGTAATTTGTGCAATGTGGGAAGAGAAAGTCAGAGAAGTATCAAATAGTACTCCCAAGTCTCGAATTTCAGTCACCCTCGGCAATGCAGTGCTTGCAATTTTATAAGAGTATTGCAGCTGTTGAGTTTTTCTACTATAGGAGACAACTTTAGTTTTTGAAGGGTTCAAGATAAGGTCGTTTTTGGTGCACCAGCGATGGAATGACGCTATATCAACCTGAAGAGAATTACAGTCCTGAACACTACGCACTTCCCTAAAGATTTTTATATCATCAGCCTACAACAAAAAAGAAGAATTTTGAATGGCAGAAGCAACGGCGGGCACGGCGTGGGCACGGCGAAGCGGCAGGGAACATGCCGATAACCAAGAAATTCTCGTTCACTGTCCAGGCTTTCCTGCTAGTCATCACAACCAGCACGTGCCAAGCGTTTCCTGTGCATGACGCAAGATACGACAGCGTATTCTGCCAGAACTGGTCACCAACGGTTCTACATCTGGTTGGACCTCGTGACCTACTCTCGACCGGGACAACACCACTGCAGGCTATAAAGGACGGCCCACAGCATTTCTTCTTCAGTGGGCACGGCGAAGCGGCAGGGAACATGCCGATAACCAAGAAATTCTCGTTCACTGTCCAGGCTTTCCTGCCAGTCATCACAACCAGCACGTGCCAAGCGTTTCCTGTGCGTGACGCAAGATACGACAGCGTATTCTGCCAGAACTGGTCACCAACGGTTCTACATCTGGTTGGACCTCGTGACCTACTCTCGACCGGGACAACACCACTGCAGGCTATAAAGGACGGCCCACAGCATTTCTTCTTCAGTGGGCACGGCGAAGCGGCAGGGAACATGCCGATAACCAGGAAATTCTCGTTCACGGTCCAGGTTAGTTCAACCTATTCCACAGTTCGCAGTGATGATCGTACTCTCCTTGTTCTGCCGTGCCCACGGACATGTGTTTTCATTGCGTACAGTTGTTTTCATGCCTGTAAACTCGCCGTCTGCGGTGACGTAGAAGAAAATCCTGGTCCAACAGTCGAAGAAATGTTTGAGCAACTAATGAAGGGTCAGTCATCAATTTTAACAGAGCTTTCTGATATCCGAAGTAGGCTGACAGCCACTGAAAATACTGTCACTCTGTTAAATAGCCGTTGGACCGAACTGGATAAGGTATTACACGATGTACGCGAAAAATCTTCGCAAATCCAGACACTACAGGATAAAGTTCTTTCCCTTGAGAATGTAATTGAGCAACAGATTAACAAAATAACTGACCTTGAAGACCGCAGTCGACGGTCCAATCTTGTTGTCTATGGTATTGAGGACCAGGCTGATGAAAGTGATCAAGTGTTGCGTGCGCAAGTCCTCGATAATGTGTTCACAAAAATACTCAAACAACCCAGCACATCTGTTGCAAGAATTCACCGTCTCGGGAAGCGTGTTGGAAATAGACCAGTGATTGTATATTTCCAGGATTTCCTGGAGAAGGAAGCTATCCTGCATAGTGCCAGCAAACTCAAAGGCTCTGATATATTCATCCAAAACGATTACAGTCAATCCACACTACGCAAACTGTTATGGCAATCCGCGAAAGCCGACAAGGCAAACGGCAAAAGCGTTTCGCTTATCTATGATAAGCTGAAGATCGATGGTGTAACTTATACTTGGGATGACACTAGACAACAACGCATTGCCATGAGCACTCGTGTTGAACCCTTTCCGGGTAATGCGCACAAGGCATCTGCAAACAAAGTCTCACCTACAAACGAAGTCGCACCTCCCGATACTGCGCACATGGCATCTGCAAACAAAGTCGAACCTGCCGTGCCTTGACGGGAAGTTTACGGTGCACCAAAACAGCTAAGAATCCTAAATGTGAATGCCCGAAGCATAGCAAATAAAACTGCTGAGTTAGAAAGTCTCTTGTACAAATATGATCCCCATCTTACGGTCATAAGTGAAACATGGTTGCACGATGGGATCAGCGACGACTGTATTGTACCTCACTCGCACCAAATATTCCGTCGCGACCGCTCTTCTCGGGGAAGAGGAGTTGCTGTCATATTAAAAAAATCATTCTCAGTCACTCTGCTTCCGCAGATTGATGCTCACGAAAGCCTCTTTTTGAAAGTAACTTTCTGGGGTCATGTGTTTACAGTTTGCGCGGTATACAGGCCACCGTCTTCCCCACCCGAATTTCTAACGATGCTTTTGGATTATATGACAGCAACAAACCTCGGCAAGATTATTATGGCGGGGGATTTTAACATGCCATCTATAAACTGGACAAGTGACCACCTTTCCCAAACAGTGGATAATCCACTTCTTGACATAATGATGGCATGTGACTTGGACCAAGTGGTAAAGGAGGTCACCCGTCCGTCCGGTGATGGTGGCACAATTTTGGATCTCGTTTTTATCAGCAAAGCTACGTTACAGCATGATGTTTGCATAGAAGAGGGTATATCTGACCATAAGCTCGTTTTTATTACTTGTTCCATTAATAACTGTGCTAAAAACGCTAAGCCCAAGGCAAAAGTTATTAGTAACTTTGCCCGTGCTGACGACCAGGCAATCTTAGACGAGCTTTGGGCGTTTGCCGACAACGTATCAAATGAAAATCCCCTCTCACTATGGCTTGAATTTAAGAGGATGGTCCTCGATTGTATTCGTACCTATGTCCCTCGTAAAAAAATCAAAACAAACGGAGCTAGTCCCTGGGTAGACAGGAATATCATTCACTTAAAGCGGAAACTGAAACGGGCCAAGAAAACAAAACCACCTAGAGATGAACTCATTCAGAGTCTTAAAACACAGCTTTCAGCAAGTTTATCTACAGCCAGAAAGAAATACTTTTCGACCTCGTTGCCAAATTTTATAAACACACAACCACAAAAGTTCTGGCGCTATCTGGGCGGCAGTAAAAAACGTTTGGAGCAAATTGAACAAAACAACGTCCTTATAACTCAACCGAAGACCCTTGCTAATACAATGAATGAGTATTTTCATTCGGTCTTCTCGCCCCAGACTGAAATCAACGGGCTGTTTACGAATGTGATTGATATTGATCCTGACTTTATATCTTGCGAAGGCGTTCTCGCACTTCTGCTGGATATAAATGATAAGTCTTCAGAAGGGCCAGACCTAATTCCAAATGCTTTTTTGCGCCGTTAGGCCGAGCCGATATCGCACATTTTTACCGCCATCTTTTGTTTATGCTTGCGCCACTCAGTCTTGCCTGATGATTGGCGCCTAGCCCGCGTTGTGGCTGTTTTTAAAAAAGGAAATAGCTTGAAAATGGAAAATTATCGACCCATCTCACTAACATCAACCTGCTGCAAAATTTTGGAACACATAATCGCCTCTTTTATTAACAAATTTCTGGACACAAACAGCGTCCTTTCCGAGTTCCAACATGGTTTCCGCAAAAACCTTTCTACCACTACTCAACTTGTTACAACCACTCATGAAATCGCACAAGCTTTAGATTCATCTAGCCAAATAGATTTAGTCTTTCTTGACTTCAGTAAAGCCTTCGATCGCGTACCCCATGATAAACTACTCACTAAGCTTTCTTCTTTGGGTCTTCCTGCGTTTATAATTAACTGGATCAAATCATATCTAACAAACAGAACACAGTTTGTGGAAGTCGACGGGTGCGCATCTGAAAGACTTGGTGTAACTTCTGGCGTTCCACAAGGCAGTGTTCTGGGACCGGTTCTTTTTTTAATTTACATCAATGATATAACATCTGCTATTGACCCGAGAGTTTCTATTAAATTGTTTGCAGACGACTGTCTTATTTTCAAGGAAATCACGGGCACCGATGACCAAGTTTTGTTAAACAGCAGTTTGACGGGAATTGGTCAGTGGTGCGCTACCTGGGGTATGAGCTTGAACGCCGACAAAACAGTTCTACTTCGTGTAACGAACAAAAAACAACCCTTTCAGTTTTCTTATTCAATAAATGGTGCACCAGTGGTAGAAAAAAGCCAGTACAAATACCTCGGGATAACGTTCACCAATACTCTGTCGTGGTCAAAGCACATAGAAAACATCTGCGCATCTGCCACACGCAAGTTAGGCTTTTTACGGCATAAACTCAAAGCGTCACCAACGCATGTCAAATTACTGGCCTTCAAAATGATAATACTTCCTAAACTGCAATACGCTTCGGTTGTATGGGACCCCTTCCTTAAAAAAGATAAATACCGCCTTGAAATGGTGCAAAGACGCGCTATACGCTTCATTTTCAACAAATATAGGACCACTGACTCACCAACTTCTCTAATGCTGGCGAACAACATTTCAACCCTGGAAGATAGATGAAAAATTGATAGGCTGAAACTGTTGTTTGCTCTTTATACTGGTTCCACAAAGGTGAATGCATCGGTATGCATTCAGCCATTTCAATCGCGCCCAACGAGACATCGGCACACGCACAATTTGCTTCCGTATCGAGCCCGCACAAACATGTTCAAGAATTCGTTTTTTCCACGTACAGTTTCGGAATGGAATTCACTGCCTGAAGTGGTCTTCACATCTCAGTCCATTTGCCATTTTGAGCGTGCCATATTGTCTGTACTGTAGTCTGTACTCGACTTGCTTTACTGTTTATTGCAATTGTGATTGTATAATAAGGAGATATACTCATCTCCGTTGTTCTGAAGGTCGTGTTAACCTGTGTTTAAGCTCATCTATACATCTCTGTATAATGTGCTTATCTTCTTGTATTTTGTGTACGCTTGTTTTTATCATTCATCTATCACGCTTACGTGTATTTTCCACTTAATTTTTGTGCCTCTCCTGCTTGGTCTTTTTCAAGACCGCAGTATATTGTAAATAAAATAACATCGTTAATGAAAATGGAAGAAAGAAGGGGACCCAGAACGGAGCCTTGGGGTACACCACTGGTTGCTTTGTACCTAAATGATGTTTGACCGTTAACACTTACATAGCAATATCGCTCCTTGAGATAACAACGTATATGACCCACCAAAGAAGCGTGTACATCTAACAGAGTGAGCTTTGCAAGCAATAACGAGTGGTTGACAACATCAAAGGCTTTGCTCATGTCACAGTAGACCACATCCAGTTGGCTTCTACCAACGATTGCTGGGACAGCCTGCTCCATGAAGCATACAAGGTTCGTGGAAGTTGAACGACCACGCATAAATCCATGTTGATTAGGAATGAGGACATGTTTAAATGAGAAAGACAAGACCGTATGAAGAGATAACTCGAAAATTTTAGAGGCAGAACAAAGCAGCGAGACAGGCCTATAGTTTATGGCATCAGTTTTTAGGCCTGACTTGAAAACAGGGAATACGCGAGAGATTTTTTATGAGCGAGGAAACGTTCCCGACCGGAGACAGTTATTAAATATTGAAGTGAACACAGGAACGAATATATTTGCATATGTTTTTAGGATTGCAGCAGGAATACCATCTGGCCCACAAGAAAGCGAGGGCTTGAGCCGCTTGATGCTGGTCCGAATGATGTTCTCGTCCAGTTGTAAACAACCGGAGTTCTCGCCCTGGTGACAAGGGGCGCTGCTGTTGTCACTACCACCGGTAATCCCCAAAAAAGAAGAAAATTGACGAGCAAAGCAGTCGGCCACCTTGACAACCTCATCTCCGTTGGAGTCTAGAAGACGAATAAAATCTTTAGTCGTACTAGATCTAGATTTAATGTATTTCCAGAAGGCTCCCGGTTGGTGAGTTGCTTTAGTTTCTACCGACGCCAGGTACGAAGTATGATCACGTTTGTGCAATATTTTACATAGGGCACGTAGGCGCCGGAATTCCTGAGCAAACTGGTTGGCATCAGAGCGCTTCATCTTTCTGTGCGCACGTTCCTTGAGTTTCAGGGCATCCCGCAATTCAGAAGAAAACCAGTGTGTAAACCTGAACCTCCTCGGTAAATATTGCGGGATGTAGTCCTTCATACCCGAAACACAATCTCTGTGAAACGGTCGACTTGTTCATTGACATCAGTGTGGTCAAGGACGGTCGACCAAGGGGCAGCGGAAAAGTAGCCCTATAGCCCAGCATAATCTCCCCTGGCGAAAGTGTAATGAGGTTGCGTGTTGTTGGAATTTACGGAACGTTGGAGCAATGAAGGGAGGCAACAGGAAATAGAACGAGGAGGATAAAATCTATCCGGTATTACTAAAGAACAATCAGAGTGCAACACACTAACGCCATCAAAGTTCGAAAAGCACAGGTCCAGAATATTTCCACTGCAATTTTTTATGCGATTACACTGTGCCATAGAAGTGAAAGCCAAAAAATCTAGCAGCCTATTACCCTTCTGTTCAATGCTGTGGTTGTAGTGGGAACAAGTTAGCTGGCTCCACTCCACGCCAGGAGCATTAAAATCTCCAAGCAGGAGGACTTTGCGGTTGCCATGAGTGATAAGCACCTGTTCAATGGAGGAGATTAACTTATTGAACGCCTCAGGAGCTACATCAGGAGGAATGTAAAAAACACCAACTAGAAGTTTTCCAGTTTTAGAGAAATGAATTTCGACCCATAAAGACTCATCTGCGTTATCAATATCGCTACGTAGCACACACGGGAGAGATTTGTCAACGGCGAGAAGGACCCCGCCCCCTTTTTGTTTGCATCCCGTTAAAGCACGATCATTACGATATACATGGAATAATAATAATAATAATAATAATGATAATAATAATATACAATCAATCAATCAATCATGTTTATTTACGTCCCCAGGAACAGCAGAGGCCTGAGTTCTGGCGCACGGATAGTTACATAAAAACAAAGTACAAGAAACATATAGCAAGAAACAAACAAGCAACAAGACACACACAAATTGAAGTAGTGAAAATGACAGAAATAAAGCACAGGCGGAGCCTGGGTACAGGTAAAAAAAATAAAAAAAGAAGATTGCTATATTGCTCTGCCTGTCGTAAAGGCGACACGACAGGCAGAGCAACAAAGTTTGACAGTAATACAACAAAAGCAACGGCAACAGTGTAGAGACAAATGATAAGACGAACAAATGACAGTAAACAGTTTCAAAAATAGGCCACTATCAGTTGGATAGACACAACCGCAGAGAAACCAAATTCTAGAAAAAAAAGAACGACAGACATATCTTAAGTGTTTAACATACTGTATTCAACAGCGCTGTACAGTAAATTGTAAAGGATTTCTGAAAGATGTCAAGGCGTTCAAAGAAGCGGTTGTAACAATTCTGTATTCTCCGCACGGGAGAATGATTGGAGTTGCGCGCAGCGGTCAAGAACGGGCGATGCAACCTGGTGGGCCTTTGTGGTACACTAAACTCTAAACGGTTAAGCAGGTCTGCGAAAGAAAGGTCACCATGAACAATTTTGTGAAGAAATGCAATGTCTGCACGCATACGTCTGCAGTTCAATGAAGGGATGGAAGGAACTATGGGTATGTCAGAATCAGGTTGATAACTGTGATTGTGATGACGGTGCTTAAATATGGATAAAAACTTCTTCTGCACATGTTCTATTAATTCACTACTAGATTTGGAGATACCGTTCCAGGCAATACAAGCACATTCTAACTGAGGGATACATATTGCATTGTATAGCATTAAAAATGGGTCTGGAGAAGCGAATTCCCTTGTAATCTGACACACATTTCGAAGAATTCGGCGCCCGCGCGGGGTGATAAGGCTAACATGAGAAGAAAAAAAGAGGGTACTGTCGAAAAGAACCCCGAGGTCCCTATTCTCCTCAACCCTTTGCAAAGGAGCTCCCTCTATACTGTAGGAAAACAAAAGACGATCGGTTTTCCGGCTGTACGTGACAACCTTTGTTTTAGCGGGGTTTAAAATTAGGCAGTTTTTCCTGCACCAGACCGATAGTTCCAGCACAACCCTCTGCAAGGCACAGCAGTCCTGAGCACCGCTAATGTGCCTCAATAGTTTGACATCATCAGCATAGAGAAGAAAAGAAGAGTTTGTTAACACTGTTGACACCTGATTGATAAATATAGAAAACAATAATGGACCCAGCACGGAACCCTGAGGTACACCTCTTGTTGCAGTGTAAACACTAGACCTTTAAAAGTTTACATTAACGTACAAG
Organism: Haemaphysalis longicornis; assembly: GCF_048455015.1. Lineage (NCBI taxonomy): Eukaryota > Metazoa > Arthropoda > Arachnida > Ixodida > Ixodidae > Haemaphysalis > Haemaphysalis longicornis. The sequence goes on from NW_027526361.1 coordinate 189,724,405, forward strand.
CACCGGTCTAGGAGATAGTTGGACAATAAGGCAACAAGGCTTGCGTCTACACCGGACGTAGTAAGCTTGGTAATTTTTAGTTGATAGTCCACCACATCAAGCGCCTTACTGAGGTCAAAATAACTAACGTCCAACTGACCCTTTTCACAAACTGCAGCCGAAGCCTGTGTCATAAAGCTTGCAAGATTAGTAACCATCGATCGACCCGAGAACACGCCGTGCTGATTTGGTATCAGAACGTTCTTGACGCAGGCAGCAAGAACAGTGTGCAGAGCTGACTCGAAGAGCTTTGAGGCGACACAAAGCAGTGAGACTGGGTGATAGTTAGTAACGGCTGACTTATCACCAGACCTAAATATTGAAAAAATTCGAGCGATCTTCCATGCATGAGGAAATTTGCCTAAAAGCAAACAGTTATTACAAATGGAAGTTAAGACAGGCACAAAAATGTTACTGTAAGCCTTCATGAGAGCTGCTGGAATTCCATCTGCGCCACAGGAAAGTGATGGTTTCATCCGTTGAAGGCTATCATTGACAATTTTTTCATCGAACATAAGTGTTCCAGTGCCCTTAACACTGGAAGTAAAACATCGTGCAACACAGTCTCAAAAAGCTTAGACGCCGCACACAGAAGCGAAATAGGCCGCTAGTTTCTACCACTATCTTTACAACCAGTTTTAAAGACAGGGACCATGCGTGGTAACTTGCAGGCTGCTGGAAAAGTAGCAGATTGAATTGAATTAATAAATATAGCGGTTAGTATGGGAATCAGAAGCTCCCCATAGGTTTTTAATATTACGGGAGGAATGCCGTCACGGTCACAGGAAAATGACAGTTTGAGGCGCTTCAGGGCTTTCCGAACATCACCCTCACTTGTTCTTGAAACGCAGAAATTAGACGACACAGAGGAAGAGTTGCACAAAATGTTAACTTCACCCTTCGGAAATACTGAGCTAAAATGATCAGCAAAGGCCTTAGCAACGCCTCCAATCGGGTTTCCATTGTCGTCTAGAAGGTTAACGATTTCGGCAACCTTGCCAGCAGATCGAGAGCGACCATACTGCCAGAAAATTTTCTGGTCGCGTGTAGCGCTGATTTCTACCTTGGCTATGTAGTCTGACCGATCGCGATCATACAGCTCTTTACACAGGGCTCTGATATACTTAAACTCCTTTTTCCAAGCTTCAGATTGTAGCACGCAAACTTTCTTGTGAGCACGGGCTTTACATTTTAAAGCCTTTCGCAGTTCCGCAGAAAACCAGTTCGGAAATTTAGATTTCTTTCCGGATGTTCTTGTTATAAACATTTGCATACCTTGCTGAATAATTGTAGAAAGATTCTCGACTTGGTCATCAACAGAGGGAAGTTTGACGAGGAGAGACCAGTCAGTGTTACATAAGTAGTTATAAAAAGCAACGTAATCTCCAGCAGCATAATTGTACGTCGGCTGTGCAGAATGGCCGAAGCATCTCGATTGCCCCGACACATACGGCAGTGAGATATGAAGGACAGGATGAAATTTGTCGGGACAGACCAGAAAGGTATCCGATAAAGAAATGGTAAGGCCCGCCTGGTTGGAAAAGCAAAGGTCTAAAACATTGCCACAAATTTTTTTACACCTATTACTTTGTTCGAGAATACTGAAAGAAATACAGTCTAACAGATAGTAGCCCTTCTTGGAAATGTAATGATGATCGTGCCTGACAGTGCGATCTTCCCAGCCTACACCGGGAACGTTGAAGTCCCCGCATATGAGAAATTTAGTGTCTGGGTAGACATTAACAACATCCTCTATTGATGTGGCACAGCGCTTAAATTCGGCGTAGTTTATGGATGGAGGAATATAAAAGGTGGAAATTAGGATACTATTTTTTCTACCGCCGAGAACCGCCTCCCACACTGATTCTGCAGCAGTTTCAAGGTCTGAGCGACGACGGCACTTCAACTAGTCCACCGCAATGAGCACTCCACCACCGCAATTTTTAGCAGCGGGGCCAGTACGTTCACTTCGGAAAACAACATAATTATCGGTAAAATAATCGCTAGACGGAATTTCTGTGTATAGCCAAGTTTCGGTAAGGACGATTGCATTATATGAGGATGAAGCTACAGAGAAAAACAACTCAGCAGAATGGGTCCGCAAAGCACGGACATTTTGGTAACAAACACTGATCATGCGGGCGAGGAAAGTTAAGACAGGTGCAACATGGGCTCACACAGTACGCCCCGGAAGGGCTTAAAAAGACACTCATTTGGCAACAAAGCTGGATCCTGCAGTAATTCATAGCACACGTTTCTTACCGCAACATAGAAGGAGGCATAGGTGTTGTACCTAGTTTTTATCCACTTGCAACCAAGAGGAGCAGCATCTATGCCAGTCAGGTACGAGCACACCTGAGCTTCCGTGGTTTCGGGTGAAAGTTTCGTGACGAACCAAGCCTTCGGCAGCGGCCGCCGCTGCACCACCGAGAGCTCAGACGAGTCCGAGGTTCGAAAGGATGCGGGTTGACGAGCCTCTCCGTGGACATCACCAATCCTGGTGAGGCCCGCGGTAGATCTTCCACCTCCAGGTGACGGTTGCGATGCGAAACGCGCATGGGCACCAGTGACGACAGCATTCGGGCTGGAGCCGGGCGACGCAGGCTGCCGTTGCAGACGTTGCTGTCCGTGTTCTGCCACCGGCTGGTGACGGTGGACAACGTTTTTAGAAGCGCCACTAACAGTGACAGCAGGAGCGGCTGCAACGGCAGCGGCGAACGACCATGTCACGGGGACTACAGGTGAGCCAGACCCAGCCAGACCCGACGTCGCGGTTGAAAGCATCACACCGGGAGAAGAGAGAGCTTCGGGGGAGGTCCGCAGGGTAACCGGTAGCCGCGCGGCGACCTCTTCTCGTAGAGTACGTACCTCTTGCCGAAGGGAAACGACGATGGCAGTGTGGAGGGCCTGCTCCCGCTCAATCTCCCGATGAAGGCTGTCAAAACCCAGATATTCTATCGGCGCAGCTGATCATTGTCGTCACGCAGTCGGGCCATTTGGTCACTCAAAATAGAAATGCCCTCCAACGCGTCGGTGTGGAGCGCGCGGAGGGCACCAGCATCAGCCCACAGGCCAACTGATTGGGACGGCGATACAGGGGCCTCTTCGGCCGGCGACCTTTGTTGGAGGGAAGAGGCGGAAGATCTCCGAGTGGCGGACGGAGACAATCTGTGTGAGACAGCCAAGTGGCCTTGGCTGTCTCACACAGATTGCACCTGAACGGCCGGGCACCGGACCTCAGAATTTGCAGCTCAGCGTACGGCCACGCAACACACTTCGCGTGCACATGTTTTTTACAGGTGGCACATCGGAAAAACTTTTGCTTACCGAAGGAATCCTGGGAGCACAAAATAAAGAAATCCGCACTAGGCGCCATCTTGCGCCTCATGTTAATAATAAAAATAATAATTTTCAATCAATCAATCAATCAATCAACCTTTATTTTCGGTGCCCAGGAACAACCCGAGGGTCTTGGTACTGGTACACCTTATACAAACATTCATAAAAACAAACTAAAACCAAGACAACAAAACACAGAAAACCATATGTATGAAAGAAACAATAAAGTAAAAATAGTTACAGAGATCCCAGAAACCAAAATAGCAAAAAGAAGGAAGCCTAGTGTTAGAAGCCATGACACCTGGCCAGCAAAACGTTGAAGCCATGTGAAAAGTTGTAAATACACAAGCAAATACTCAATGAACATGACGGAGATAGATTATACACATGAAACGAAGGTTTTGTAACAAAATGTTATGAAGTTTCAAAATGGAAAAACGAAGTTCAGGGTTACAAGCACTGACTCTCAAACCTACAAAAATTCAAGCAACACAAAACCAGGAAAAGTGAAAAAAAAACAAGCAAGAAGATGATTTGCATAAAATAAATACGGCACATAAATACGGCACATAAATGACATAAAGGCACTTAAGCTACAACAGTTTTCAATTCATTAGAGAACAAAGACAAAGAGCTCTGGAATATATCAAGGGGATCGGAATATTCATTATATGCAATTTCTATTCTGCAGATGGGCGAGCGTCGTCTACTTAAAGCATCTCTTCTGAAATTTCGAAATGTTCGGAAAACGTGTGTTCGGCAAGTTGCCATTGATAAGTGCAACCAAGTCTTCACATAAAATATCACCATGAAGAAGTTTATAAAGAAAGATAATATCAGCTCTCATTCATCGACACCAAAGGAAGGAATACTTTTGAGACAAGACGTGCTGCCGTTTGCGTCTTCTTGTACATGACGGAAACGGTGCCTAAAGATAGAAAGGAACTTATTTTGAACCCTTTCGATGCGGTCACTATTGGACTTGCAAGTTCCATTCCAAACAACAGAACCGTATTCGAGAAGAGGTAAGCACAGAGCCGAATACAACTTTAAGAAAGGAAGAGGACTTTTAAACTCTCTAGAATACCTGCAGACAGCACCCAGACATCGAAGAGAGCGTCCGGTAATTTGTGTAACGTGGGAAGAGAACATGAGAGAATAATGAAATGGTACTCCCAAGTGCAAAATTTCGGTCACCCTCGGCAATGCAGTGCTTGCTATTTTATAGGAGTATCGCAGCTGTTGAGTTTTCCTACTATAGGAAACAACTATCGTTTTTGAGGGGGTTCAAAATTAGGTCGTTTTTGGTGCACCAACGATGGAATGACACGATATCAGCCTGAAGAGAATTACAGTCCTGAACATTACGCACTTCTATAAAGATTTTCATATCATCAGCATACAATGAAAAAGAAGAATTTTGAATGGCAGAAGCAACGTTGTTAATGAAAATGGATAAAAGAAGGCGGCCCAAAACGGAGCCCTGGGGTACACCACGTGCAGAGTGTCCTCGTAAATGGGTTTGGCGCGAAGTCTTGCAACGCGGGCTGTCAAGTCCTGGCAGCACGGCTCATTAGAGGTGTAGTTAAAACGACCTTTTCTCGCGGCACCACACTCCCGGCACACCACGTTATTCTTATTTTCTAGGTTGCAACTATCGGCCGTGTGTGCCTATTCGCAATACGTACAGCTTACATGCTCACTTGGGCATCGGGTTGCCACATGGCTGTAAGAGGAACATTTCTGGCAGGCCGCAACGTAGAAATTCTACTTAATGGTGCAGTAGGCGCAGCCTATGAAGAGTCGGCCCCGGTCTTTGAGTACATTGTATACCGATGCTGAGGCCTCAATTATGTGCACATTGTTGCCAGCACGATTCCTGAATTAGGTCCGGTGACGGAAGCCCTCCTCAAGAATGTGCATGTTGTTGCGGGCATTTATGTTAGCCCGCAAATTTCCAGGTGCAATGCTGAGGTCGACGCCAAAATTCTTGAATTGCGGAAGGCGTCGTGGAGACCGGGTAGCCCTGAGTGTAGTGTTAATTTGTGTATTTGAAGAAATCGCCTTTTCTAGATTGTCGATCGACTCGCGGTCGGCAGAGACAACAGTGAGACCCGAGCGATATGGAATGAGCTACACCTGTTTGACCTCATCCCCGAGGTGTCGTTACCGAATGTTGAATTCACCACTGTTATAGTGTCAGGACCTCGCTTTGCTGAAGGATGAATCTGGGTCAGGAAAGGGACATGGTTCGGGTTGTTTGCGTAGGACTTGTACGGCTGTGCACCATAAGAGAAACAACGGTAGGAGCGGACTCCGGAGCCATGAAGTGGGCAGAGATAGTCTCTGTGGTGCGTCCCGGGCTCTATAGGATGTCTGCAAACACTGGCTGGCTGGCCTGAGTTATGCAGCAGTCAGGAGGGGAATAGGAATCTTGGTGGCGCCTAACTTCGGAAACCTGCATGCTTAGTTTTTCAATGCACCCTTCCGGCCGATCAAGATCAGTCCTCAAAACAACAACCGTGGCTTGCCTAGCAAAAAACAAGCCCATCACCTTCTCTCGCACAACTACCGGCACCTTCACATACAAGGCCTCGACAAACGTCTCGAACACCAATTGCCCGGTTCACTTCGATAGAAGATAAAAATTTAAATGTACCGTGTGATGTACGTGTATCATGACCAAAATATACAAATAAAACAAACAAAGAAACAAACCTTGTAATGATTCTCCGAGAAGCAACTTAAAAGCTCCCTCCCAAATTGCGTGGTGTCTAGAGCGTCTCCGGCCATCAACACTTCATTAGACCGCAGTTGTTGGTGTTGCCAGCTACCGGGGCAATCTTCCATGTGCTCTTAATGCAGATGGCGAGGAAGATTGTCCGTGGTTATGAGAGAATGATCCCATCTATGACTGCTGAGTCCTGCTGGTGTCTCGTTACTTTCCTCAGCGTGAGCAGAAATTTGGGATAACGCAGATTGAAGCGTGTCCTGGCGCAAAGTCCCTGTTGCTCGATTGAAGATCTCGATCACTGGCCAACTGCATAGCGGTGGCGGGGTAGCCGAAGCTATTGCTGACAAGGACTGCTAAGCCTAACTGGCGATTTTAGTCATTAAAAAGCTCACAGCCGACATTTTACACCAGCAGTCACTCACCCGATTCACTGCAGACGTTCATATTTCCGCGAACCATTCATTGGGTTCGTTTATTTGTGTTTCGCTTTTGCCGCCCGGCTCCGCCCTCCTCTATTATTGGTGTTGTCTGTGTGGCAAAGAAGGCGCGTGTTCCGTTCTTTTTTTCTGTGCCTCATGTTATCTCGTCTGATAGGGAGAACGTTCCAAACTAGCGTCCACAGCCTAGAATAATCATCTATGATCTAGAGTGTTCTAGGTGCGAAGCGACTGTTGGAGAAACCCGCGCCGAGAGATAAATGACCGCTAAGCAGACGGCGCGGCATTCGATTCACCACCGCTCCCCTAGGCAAGGTACTTTGTTGACTCGTGCTTGATGATCATCGTCTGCTGTGGAGGTGATAATCCTGACGTCGACGCTATCGTGGAGAGTGAGCAAAGGTTGCTTCTCGACCGCGGTGTGTCTGTCGCAAGAGGCATTCCGCGGTTTAAGCAACGCGAATCCTCCGTTATGATCACGAATTTTACCGAGGAGTACCAGCATTAAAACAATTAAGGGCGCTACGATTCCGTTCCTCGAAGAAACGCAACAAGCACGTGACGTGATCGCAGTCGCCGACTTTGAACGCGAACCCGATGATACCTTCAAGCTTCCGCATCCCTTCGACGTAAATACGGCGCTCCCGCAAGAAGACCGAAACAAGTTATTAGCTTTGCTGCATCGCTAAAGCGAGTGTTTTTCGCCGAACTCAAAGTTACGTCAGACACCCCTGGCGAAGTACCGGATGACCCAACATGGAGCCCAGCCTACCCGACAGTTATCGCACCGCGTCTCTTCACACGTGCGCGAAGCCATCCGGACTCAAGTACACGAAATGCTCAGCGAAGACATATTCATCATCATCATCACCAGCCTATCTACGCCCACTGCAGGGCAAAAGCCTCTCCCATTATTCTACAATTACCCAGGTCTTGTGCTAACTGCGACCAATTTATCACCGCAAGCTTCTTGATCTCATCTTCACATCTAACTTTATGCCGCAGCCTGCAACGCTTGCCTTCTCTAGGGATCCACTCTATTACCCGTAATGACCACAGGACATCTTGCCTTCCGCATTATATGGCCTCACCATGTCTATTTCTTCTTCTTACTTTCTACTCATATCTCCTTAACACGCCTTTGTTCCCTTACCCACTCCGCTCTCTTGATGTGAATTATTAGTACACCTATCATCTTTCGTTCCATTGCGCGCTGAGTCGTCCTCAATTAAAGTTTAACCATTTTATATAGCCTCCAAGTTTCTGCTCCGGAGGTGAGAATCGTAATACAGGCATCGAAAAGTCCGGGGGCTGCGCCGGTCGCACTCGTGAAGAAAAAAGACGGCACTTTGAAGTTCTGCGTTAGCTACCGGAGACTGAACAAAATCACCAGCAAGGACGTGTAAGCCCTGCCACGAATCGACGACGCCTTCGACCCCCTCTGCCATGCGAAGTAGTTCTCATCGATGGATGTGAAGACCGGCTACTGGAAAAAAGAAGTGGACGAGAGCGACCTAGACAAGACTGCATTTATAATCCTGGACGGTCTATACGTGTTCAAGATGATGCCATTTGGGCTGTGCACGGCGCCAGAAACGTTTCAAAGAGTCATGGACAGTGTGCTAGCTGGCCTGAAGTGGCACACCTGCCTCGTATAACACGACGACGTTGTGGAATTCGCCCGGACTTTCGATGAACATCTTGCAAGGATAAAGTCTGTAATCGAGGATATTCGCTCGTCGGGGTTAACGCTGAAGCCCAAAAAGAAGGATGACCTGCAAATGTGGATGCAGTCCATGGACCAAACAAAACACGTTTGTTCTAATTTGCGATGGAGCATACTTCCTAACCATTTACCTGAATGAACGTCATAACGATCAAAGCTCTGATCTTGCAGACAAACATGGAGCTGTCTGCGTCCCTCACTCGTCGCAAGCATCCTACTGTTTTTGTAACGCACAGACCCAATCCGCTCTACCACTACGTACTCTGGACAGGTCCCACCGGGCCGTTGAACGTCCGCGTTTAAACTTCGTACCAGCACTACGGACCTGCCATCCATCATTACGGTCATGAAACCTATAGCTGCTCCTCCACAGCCCCCCCCCACTCCTTCCTCGTGCAAACCTGCGCCCGCATAAACTGGCAACCGGTCATGTGCACGTGCTTAGAAGTGATAGACGCGGCCGAAAGTATCCCCTGAAAGCCTTCTAGAGAAGTGATATTGGCTCACGCCAGTGTTCCAAGCGGACAAGTTGCTGTTCATACGGGAGGGATTCGCCGCTACTCGACGAGCTGCACTAGAGGCGAAAACAGCGGCGTTAGCAGCTTTCCATTGTTTTTACGCCCATTTGCGCTTCTGTTCGGGCCAACGCTTCAACTCTTGCTCTTCTTCCTCCAAACGAATGGCATGTATTATCTCAAGGATTTAAAATCTCGAAGCCCTTCAGTTCTATTCCTGCACAAAAACATGTGGCTGTCAGTTCGCCTTCCCCTTAGCAGGCATCCTACTGTCTGTGTGAGATATCTGTGTAACAAATTAACCCACAACCGAACAACTCCATTAAGGAGGACAGCCGACTAAGCGCTTTGGGCCATGTTATACCGACATCAAAATCTCCCACTAGCACAACCGGCATTGCATTGGTAGCGGCCTGAAGCCTAGCTGTGCATACACGCCCTCCTTTCCCACCTGAAAATAGTGGACGCATAAACCGGAACAGGTAATGGCGCATACTTAGGCATGAAAGACACCGGCGCAAATGTCACTCTGAAACCCTTCCAAGTTGAAAAATAAATAAGGGCTCATGTGAGTTCGTGAGTTCGGGGCTGCGGCCTGACTAGGGCTCTCGGAGTTTATCGCTGAGCTCAACGTTTCGAAGGAGGTGAATCCTGCTGCGAAGTGTCCATCTCTACGGCAGAGTCACACGCATGCGTCGTTTGGGAATATGCAGCTGGAATATGCAACTGGGCCCGTCGTTCGGGCACCGGGACGTGTGCTACTCAGTTCTACATAACTGTTTTTTCCTACTTCAAATTGAGCGAGTTTGGCTTTGAGCATGCCATTTTCAGCCATTAGAACTTCGAGCATCTCCGCAGGCGGCACAGAAAGTGTGCCCCAAGACCGGCCCGTCTATGGCCGCTTTGTGGCATGTCCGGCCAGCATCTAGGTTCTGGCAGCCACTGATCATGCATTGAAAGGCCAACATTCGGCAACCAGCGCTTCGGTATTTTTCCGTCCGCCCGTGTACGGACGCACAACGGCAGCTAACCGGCTGCCAGATATTCAGTTCTCCTACGGCTGCCGATGTTGAGAAAGAGAACGGCCGAAGTACGGCCTTAGGGCATCCGTTTTTTCTTCGGGAAGCGGTAATCGGCCGAAGCACGGCAAGTAACTGGCCACAGAATATGCGTATTCTTGCGGAGTTGGTGTTCGAAAGGAGACTGGCCGGAGCGCGGCTGCCGTGCATTCGTTGTTTCAACGGAGAACCGCGCGTGCGGCGGTAGAATATTCGTTTTCTTCGGGCAACCGGTGTTATGAAGGATACCGGCCAACGTACGGCGCCAGAATATACGTTTTTCATTCGGTTAGCTGTCCTCGGCCGAATTACGGCAAGCGAATGGCCACAGAATATTTGGCAACCGGTGTTCAAGAGGAGACCGGCCTACGTAAGGTATCTGGTTATACGTCATTTTTTCGGCAAATGGCATACAGCCGAACAACGGCACGTGCCTGGGCGCCGAGAATTCATGCACAGACGTGTTTGGAAGGAGACCGACTCGGTTTTTCCTGGGGGGAGAAAAAGCCGTTAGGGAGCCGAACGACGGGGACGCGTTTTTCATCCGCTCCGTGTTTCTACGTTTTAAATGAACGAACATCGTTTGTCAAACAGTAATGAGTGTTCTCGGTGAACGGGCAAGGTGCAAGGACTCACTGGACATTAGCAGGGAACCTTTTAGGCCATCGAAATGTCATTTATTGCCACAAGAAGACTGTGCCACACCGACGGGTGAGCTAAGCCTCGCCAGTCATCGCCGCTACCACGCCTCTGCCGCCGGCTTCGTCGACGCATCAGCTCGAGGCTATTCGCCCCCTCAAGAAATGGATAGCATTGCAGACATCGACACGGCAGAGATGTCCGATCCGAGATGGAGATGGTTCACCAGAATAACTGGCCTTCAAGGGCGTTGAGCAAGCGGCCACCACGCAGGTGCTAAACCGCCACCATGTCAAGGACTCCCCACCAAAGAAAGGCAAGTGCGAGCAAAAGCGCAAGTTATTCTGCGTACAATTAAACTGCGACAAGCAATGTTGCACTATGTTGTTGGTGATAAACGTAGAAGAGACTCGCTCGTGCATTGGTAGGATGAACTTCATGCCCTGGACTATGTTACTTCATGGAATTTACGACTACCTATATAGAAAAAAAAATATTTTAAATTTGCGATAACAATAAAGCCTTGTCACTCACGAAGCCTAGCTGTTAATTTAGTTCCCATGTTTGAAGGTGAGCTTACTAACTCTTGGGATATGACTCATTTGGTTAAACATAATCGCCAGCATCCTAGCAAACACGGATTTTGTCAGGATTTTCTTGCTCAACGCAGATTGTTGAGTTCACGCACGATTTGGCTCTTGCAATAGATAAGCTTAAAGTGGTTGACTGTATATTCTTGGACTGCAAAAAAGCAACTGATGGTGTTCCATATCACCTTCTGCGTAGTACATTTCATCCTATGAACTGAATGAATCGGTTTTTGCATTGTTATTACTATTCGCCCTATAGCTTTGTTCAAAAGTACTGTGTAGTTTACCGGGCTATAGCGAATGAACGGGATTCCGTATACCTCCAGCTTTATTCGAATTTAATAACATCCTGGTGTGCTGATTCAGAAAAGTTTTTGGATGTTAAACGGTGTGTTAATGGCACCTTTACAAGAAAACCTTCATTCCAATTGAATACGTATACCGTAAACTATGCTGCTGTGACAACGGCCGAGGAATATAAATACCTAGGAGTTTATTTAGGGAGTGGTTAGAGGTTAAATAGGCAGGTTCACACCATGAAAGTTACCGCTGCATATGTTTTTGGCTTTCTGAGACGAAATTTCAGTGAACCTCCATCTAACTGAAAAGAACAACCGTATTTCACTCATGTGCGCTCAATCTTGGAGTACGCATGTGTTTTCATGGATCCCTAACCAAAGAGCTGGTTGATACGCTCTAAAACCTACAGAATATGTCGGTGCGATTCGAATTAGGTAATTGGCACGCTCAACTTAGCATGAGAGAAAGTAAAAGTAAACTGAAATGGCAGGGCGTGAAAGATCACAGACGAAACCACAGGTTGAACTTTTTTCGTAATATCTATCATTCGAAAACTGGAATAGAAGGGGAAAAGTATGTCCAAGCGCCATTCTACATATCGCAAAGTGGGACCGCTAGCTTAAAGCAAATTATTAACTTTCCTTTAAAGGTCACGCCTTGCGCGATTCATTTTATTTTACATCAATACTGAGTGTTATTATCTTCCAAGTATGATTGCATTAACTGTGTATATTGACGATTTTCAGCGCGCTTTGTAGAATTATTTTGTTATTTTGTCTCGTATTTAATGCTTAGTGCTATGTATCTCCCTTCTGTAATGCATGCAAAGGCAAGCAGGCATCAAATAAATAAATAAATAAATAAATAAATAAAACAATGAATAAATAAATGAATATAAATAAATAAATAAATAAAAAACGAATATTAAATAAATAAATATATAAACTTCCAGAGGCGCAAGTTTGCCTCCGACGGGTTGAAAACCCTACGCATTCAACCTTGACCAATAAAATATTTATTGCCCTATTCGTTTCAGTATGCAAGGTTTCCTGTATGCATGCTACCATTGCTATGTTATTGGTTTGAAACAAATTATGTAACTCTAATTTTACGCATTTCCTTGGGTGAACACGGAGGGATACAACTGCAGCCATCTGAAGCAGGGCGTCATTCGCAACGCGTCTAGACTTTTTTGAACGTAGTATGACATTAGAAGAAAATTAAGTTCTTAGGACTATTACGTGGTGTGGACGTATACTCATGAAAACAACATTAAAATAGATTGCAAATGAAAGTACCTCTTCGCTCCTTCTTAGGATCAGCCCTGCGCAAGACCATCAGAAAAGTTGATCGAGTAGAAAATGTCTTTGAAAGAAAAAAGGGGCAAAAACTGGACATACTTTTTTTGTGAAGGAGTTATATTAAATGCTCCCGAGTGTTTTGTTGAGAATCAAAACGCTTCATAAAGGCATTCACGCTTGTTTCATATGCATCAAAATTGGTCAAGCAACTGTTATGTTTATGTGTATGCTTATGTTATGTTTATGCTTAAAATAGTTTATGTAGTCATAGCATGAAAGTGTTCCGGAATATTGCCCTAAAAGAAATTGGCTAAAAGCGGCGCAATTTATCTCTCTGAAGTTCAACCCACTAGAGTATGCGCCCTCCGCACGCCCCCCCCCCCCCCCCTCCTCTTTCCCCATTTATTACAGGTAAGCCGCCCCACAGAGGATATCAGGACCTGGACAATACATCTATTCGAGCTCTACAAAGAACTGAATATTTTCTGTGTTCGGCAGTAAAAGAGGCACAGCAATTAAAGGAACGACGATTTGTGAGGACTGTTTAATAAAAGAATTTTGCTGTCAACTGAGGCTGGTAATTAAGCAAGGCTGCGCTGAAACCTTGACGGCTGGTGGTTGCGCGCGAGCTCAGTTTGATGTGGCTGCATTGGACCCAAAATGCTGCGTTTGTGCTGCTTCTGCACTGCGTGAATGAGTCATCTGCTTGCGCAACATGCAGTGACCGGCCTCAGTACTGTTAACGTACTGTGGCTGAAGTCCAATGCCCGTAGCACAGCCGTATTTCCGGTAGCTTTAGTCCGGCTGGAGTCCGACGCCCGCATCTCGGCTGTCCTCCGGCGGCCGTACTTCGGCCGTACACGGGGGGCTTTGGAATGGCCGGAGCCCTACGGCTGGAATCTGGCCGTATGACCGTAAGCCGGTCGACTGGCCGACGGACACTGGCCGTTGGACAGCCATGGGAGTACGGCCGTATACGGCCAAAAGGCCCACATTTGGACATGGGCCGAACATGGCTGCCGGAAAACGGCCGGACAGAAAATCACCGGCCAAAGTACACCAGCCTGTTTTAGGCCGAACAGACCTGTGCTGCCTGGGTCCTTTATTTTCGCTGTCTCGGAATATAGATCAGACTGCTGGGATTTTAACGTATTCTCTGTGGGAGTGTGGAAGCAGTACGTTTCTCATTATGTTTCTTTGGGAGATCGTATTCGCCCAGCTCACCTTGTTCAGTGGAGAAAGGCCGGTTGCTAGATGTCCGTTTCGCGACGTGGATCAGCAACTGCAGTCCTTGCTATTTGGGCCCCATGTGGTTGGGGGTCCTCCGCCGTGATGCGGATCGAGAACGGCGCCGGCTGCTGGAGGAGTCACTGCACTATCCTGCCCAACAGTTTCCGTCCCGTCGGCGCTGATGCTGACGGTGTAGCAGTTCAGGGAAAAAGTCATCGTGGCCGCATTGATCAGCTGCGGTCCCGTTCTTGAGTATGGACGACGAAGTAGAGTTGAAGATTTGCTGTTGACGGTCGGGTTTTTGGTCTTGCTGCATTTGCTGCTGTTGCCTTTTCTCCCATTTTCCCTTCTTCAGAAGCTATGGGTTTGGAAACGCAGGCGACTCTTTTTATCTCGAGTAGGATGATCGCGGCACACAGTGCGCACTTAGGTTCACAATGGTGTTGGTTCATCGTGGCTTCGGTGCCGCAGACTTTGCACACTTTGTTGTCATTGTCTGGGCGAACCTCCGACCGATGCCTAAGCCGGCCACAGCTGTCATATAGTTCATGATTCTTCTTTGAATGACGCAGCGGTATTCCGCGCCTCTATAGTAGACATAGTGAGGTACCTGTGAGCATTCCAAGACGATGAGGACCGCGTTAGTACGGCCCATGCGCCCCGCCAGGGGAATTGTGGGATTTTTCCTGTAGAGTAGGCTGCGGGAGATGTCTTCGGCGCCGTCATATTAGAGGATGTTGTGGATGACCCCTTTGACGGTGTCCTCCGGCGGCGCTGGGTAAGCGATAACTTTGTGGGTGTTGTCTCCGAAGCGGAGCCCTTGTATGGCCGTGTAATGTCTGGCCTGTGCCATACTTGGAGTACTGGCGACAATTACATTTTTTACGGTGTTGATTTGAAGTATATCGTCCACTTCCTAGTCGTAACTAACTCCTGTGGCACGTAGGACTGCGTCACGAAGTCCAGCTTGGCTCTTCTTGGTGGTATCCAGGCCATTTTAAGGCCACAACACAATTTTCATGTCCTCGCTAGGTGGCGTCAGCTGCCTGGACAGGCACTGCAACAAGTGGGCTTGCGTATTTAGACGCGTAGTCTTGCTGCTTGGTTGGGAGTGATTGGTGGGCTTGCGGGACAGTCACTTGAGGTTAGGCCTAGCGTGGCTAGGGCGCGGGAGCTTCGTCTCCGGTGATTCGTAAACCACCCAGCATCTTTGTTTATGTAGTCTGGCTAGATCGACTCACCGTCCACCTCGATGCGTTGCATTTTGCAGCTACGAGAGAAGGGAGAAGGCGCCGAGAGCTACAAGGAGTGCTAAGGGCTGAGTTCGAAGGGTTAGGCTTAGGCCAGGTTGGCCCCGCCTTATAAGTGGTTCCTATCCAGTGCAAGCCTTGCGAGGTCCAGACTCCTAAAAAGCGAAGTGGTTATCTCCAAGAAAATCTAGCAAATTTGGCCACAAGAGCCGTGATCAATATTTTGTTTCGCTGATATTATTGCACACAAGAAATTCTAGAAAAACCTTTACAATTTTCCTGAATATTAAAATGGGTCCGAATGAAAAAAACTGAGGTCCTATTTTGGCACTCTCAGTAACGTACTGGCAACCGAGCTTGCTTTGGTAAATAGCGTTGCAGGCAGACTCAAATTTTACGGCGTAAATCATAGGAGCCAGCCGTACATTTCACTTCAAATTATCGTGTAAAAGTAATCACACATGAAAAGCAGAAGGTCGCACAACTATATTGCGGTAGAGATCATTGAAGGTAACTTTAGTGTGCTCAGGACATTCATTTAATAGTAAGAGCCTACATTTTTACCGAAACAAAAGATCGAGCGAGATGGAAGGTCCAATCCAGCCTGAATATCCAACAAAACGAAAAATCCAACCAGACTAAAGGTCCAATCGAGCCTGAATGTCCTACGAGAAGAAATATCCACCGAGTCTGAAGATGAAATCGAGCCTGAATGTCCAACCAGATGAAAGGTCCACCAATACGGAATATCCATTGTTGGACCTCTCGTCTCGTTGTACCATTAGATGCTGGATCCTCGGGGAGCAGAGACAGGGTAAGCCGTACAGGGAGATACGAACCACTAGAGGTTCAGCCGTCTCAAGTACCCTGCACCACACTCTTCCCTCAACAGATGGCCGTCGGTTGTGTGAAGATGGCTACAGCTGAACACCTCCGCAGCCCCGTTTTCTAAAACTGGTATTTCCATGAAGCATTTTCCCACATACAAGTGTTGTGCAGACAAATCACCCTTGCAACACATCATATGGGCACGCCCATAATGACCTCGTTTACCTAATCGAGCATTAAGCAACAGGACTCAAGAGCAATCGGAGGCCGCCTTGCCCAGCTCTCACCACGACCTACAAGTGCTACTCGTCCAGCTGGCGGAAGATGCCTCTAGAGTTCACGGGCTCATGGCCTCCATCTAACGGGGAAGGCCGGGTGACTTCCTTCCTGTCACCCCCTTCCTTCTACAAGTTGCGGCTCAAAAAAACTTGCTTCTGCCTGTCTCTCTCTCTCCAGCAGGCAAGCCACCATCTTCTTCTTAGTAACGGCGATTTCAAAGCCTGGCATATTGCGTGGGGCTATCCCCGCACAACCCGTAAACCTTCTGGGTAAGGGAATCCAAGCCCCACGTTACCACCCACAACGACCCTGACGTCACCACGCCCATAGCCCTTTAATGCCGGAATTATGAATTAGGCCGCAAAAAAATTTCTTTTTTTGTGTTTCAGCTTAAACAGTCACAGTGATTACATTCCCCAGTTGTATTGTCTGGGATTCAACTTAATCGCCGACTTTTGGGTTTGTCGCGAATTCGCGACAACAGGCACTTAGGCCAATATCTGGAATGCAACTTTATCACCTACTTGGTCCTTATCACCTACTTGGGCCATCCCTTTGTTTGGGTTTTTTCGCGTTGCAGAAAGATTGGTCTGCTCTACGATGTGATGCAGTGAGCTGTCATCAAAAAACTCCTTGAAATATTCATTTGGTGGTCGCACAGTATCTCTTTCAAGAAGAGTGGTATTCCAGGATGGTATTTCCCGCTGTTCTTGACAGTCTGTTTTTTTACTTCACTGTTTGTTTGGCAGAGGCAGTTGGCAAAGGCACCACGTCACCGTTTTCATCTTCCATGCTTTGACGGAGGCTCTCCCAACAGCACAGCTCGTGCTTGTGCATGAGGATCGTAGTCAACATCGTCGTAATCACTGTCACTAAGTTAGCTATCGTCACTGTTATCCTCAGGTCGCAGGCGGGTGCCAAGCCCTTTTCTTCCATACAACGATCTGACATCCATCCTCGGCCATAAATTAAAAAAACCAGTATACCTGCAAACACCGCAAACTGCCTAAATGGCCGAGTGTCGCGAATTCGCGACATACCACGCAAGCAAGAAGCATGCAACAAAAAAAGTATTTTTCGACAATGTAACACCTCATAAGCAGTCTCCTGAATGCGTGCAAATAGAAAAAAATTGAGGGACCTTGTACTCACTATGGTTAGACAGAAAACGACGACGAAGTGAGAGCTGTCGCACGCGGCGCGCGCAGTCCGCCAACCGATGGATATACTGAGTTTAATTTTCAACACCTTATACGAAATGGCCCAACAAGTCTGGAGCGCAACAACCACCTCTTTGCCGCAAAGACATCACAGCCGCTGCTGAAGCCAGCAAAGGTTTCGCGAGTTGGTTGGCCAGCTTCATTCAGTATGTCGCGAATTCGCGACAACCGGCATTAAAGGGATAGGAAACAGTGAACAGCGCGACACAGCCCCCGGTGTCATTTGCTCGAGTCGACTTGGCACCCCGCTCCACATACGGTGGGCAGTAAACTTTTCATGCTTGAGCTGCACACTACGCTACACATATCTTCACGCAAGCTCCTACAGCACACCAACATAACGTACTGAGATGCATTTCGCTTGCACATTCAACTTATCCTTTCCTTATGCTTGACAAAGACGCTCACCTGGAGCAGGGCGTCGCCAACCTGTTGCAAGGTAAACAAGAGGAACTCGTATACTCGTATACCCGAAAATTCCTTCCGCCAACGCGGACTCCAAAATGATGCATTATAGGGAGGCTAACAGTGGCCTCAAACGATGGTGGCGCAAACACAAGCACCGTCATGCCCTGTGCCGCCGACTCGAACTCTTCACACCGAATTCACGCGACACGCGGAATACCTTACACGGACAAACTGACATCACCACCGCGAATATATGCGGGGTACCCTCAGCATTCGTCGCACTTGCGCTCTCTTGCGACACCTGCTTGACCCTTTCGAATCCAAATCCAACCAATCCTTGCGTATTACACAGCTTCTCCACAAGCAAGATGACACCAAGCAAGATATCACATCACGCCTTAAAGCCAGATACATACCGACATCTAACACCACCGAACCACCCACGCAGGCTACGCTACAGCTCCTCCTCACCCCCGATGCTTAATTTTCTGGAGATTGAATCAGACCTTAAGTTCCCTGCGGTGTCAAACCGGAACCAGGCGAGGACGCCTTCACTTACAAGTTACAACGAACAGCATCTTGACTATACTTCTATTGAGCATATCACCGCCTTTTTACCTACCCCTCGAAGCGAAAATCCGTCCCCACTCATGGAATCACGCAAGTATCTCTCCAAGTCGATACACCTCCCTACACGGTTGAGCTGAATGCCTCTCCAAGTCTCGCTTGCTGGCACCATTATCCCCATGTATGACAAGTCTAAAATCCTCGAATGTATCAAAGACACAACTCGCAGCAGCGCACACACAGTCTCCAAATTTTGAACTTAGACCACACAGAGCATTGGCTTCATTAGGCGCACCACGGCGGGAAAAAATGGCCTTCAGAGCTTCCTCATTTCTAGATTCTAGTACTACCTACCGTCCGCCACCTTCACGCTCACTCAACAGCAATCCTTGAACGCTTCCTTAACACGCGCCTATCAGGCCGAGCTTCTCTAGCCAACACACGCCCCTACCAAACGACTCCTATCGCTAGAACTGCACAACACCGTGACGGAGCTACCCGAAGCTCACCGCACTGCCCAAATTGCTCGCCTCTCCAAATCGGCCGCCGACCGCTGCATTCTTGAACGGGCGCACCTTAACCAATCAATTCTACTTGACCCTATGGCTACCATCCTTGTCTCCCTCCGCTACAGCATCGACATCAAACCCCTTCCTCGCAATGAGCATCCCATGTTCCACAATGGAAGACATTTATTTTGTGCCGGTGATCATCACTGACGTTACCCCACCTGTCCCGGCACGTTCTATATGTTGACCCGGCTGAGTATCCCAGCAAGTCCAAACTTGCAATCGCAGTCATTGGAGCATCTAGCACCGAACCGCAAGCTTCACCGACGGTTCTCACCTTTACTTGATTGCCTGCGGAGGAGGTGGCAATCGTCCTCGGTCTCAGCCAAACACCCGCCCCACTCATTGTATTATCACAGTCAAAATAAGCCATTCGGAATTACCTTAAGCACACAATTCCATCAAACAAAGGGAGACCCTGCTGTTAGTCTAGCTTGGCATCACCAGTGCAAGCTGCACCATTTTCTTCCGGCAATTCCCGTCGTCATCCATATTAACAAACAGAAAAGTCCAGTCATTTCAGCCCTTCATGCCATCGGTAAAGTAAAAAAAACGAAATTCTCACTTTCTGAACTGACGCCGTAAGCACCTATTCTGGTATCCATCAACGTTGGTGCGGAAGACTGGTTCATTCATGTGGTGGTCGAAGACAGTAAAGGCCGCCTGCATGCTCCTGGTGATGGTCTCAAGATTTGCCACTGGGCCGCTAGAAGAAACTTTACACTGCCTCACAGAAAATGTCGCAGTGTGTCATGCCAGGACACCTCGAAGGCCGGAGGACGGACCTCGTCCTATCTACCGGTTCGGAAAGTTGGCGTCAAGCCTACGGCATACATTAGCGGCGAAGTGGTCGATGCATCATTCTACTAGAAAACTCAAAGATCTCACCGCGTGCGGTACTCAAAAATATCGTGTGGTAAAGCATCTTACAAGTATTCCAGGCAGAATATGGCTGTGACGTTGCTGTCGAAAAAATGGGGTTGTTTCCTCTTCCATAGGAACCGGTAAAACACGAAAATGAAATGTGCATTCACAGGGCCAGCTGAATGTTTATAGTGCATTGATATGAACTTGCACGTTGCTATTTGTATTTCGTGAGAATGACACCGTTAGATGCGCCGGAGCGTTGCATAAATCCGACTGAAACCACAGGCGCTCGCAAACCGTCCTTGCAAACGAAAAAAAAACAGGAGCAAAGGAGCAGCGGACCGGGTCACAAGCATGACATACGCAAGTCGGCTTCTCCGCAGTTTCAACTGCGCGTCGAGGCGCCAACTGTCAGCGCTAATTAGCCGGCAGCAGATCGCGGAGGCCACGCAGCACAATCTGAAAGGAAGGTTATCAGGCGTGTTTGTCGTCCCGTTCACGCGTCGGTTCGTAGCGCAGTCGGAAGAGCACCACGTACCTCCCGTTGCGGCCAGAGTCGCAGGATTGAAACCGGGCGCCGCCGGTTTAATGGTACTTTTCTGGCGACGTCACTTCCGTGACGGATATCACGTCACCAAAATCTCTGTGTAGCAGGGCATAAAACACTTTCGTGACAAAAATTTGGCCACGTAAATGTTCACTTCGTTGCAAATGTCGACGAAAGACGGTAGTCGCCTGGCGTCCGTGCCAAGCAAAAGCCTCCGTTCTCGCCTCGCTATGCTGTCCCTCTCCCTTCTCGCTCCTCCCAAGATAAACTGACTAACGGTTTGCTCAAGTCATTTTACTTTTACCGCGTTCAACTTTCTTACGCTGAATGCATCGATGCCAGCGCTGCCGTAACGCGGATCCGTGCGCCTAATGAAGCACCCTACTCCACGTGCATTCCAAGCGGAATGTGGAAATTATCAGGTGGATCGTTTCGATACTGTTGCCGTTTGATTTCTTAAAATGCCACTACCGAAGCTACAGGCGACCACTTGCCTATTTTGCTGGATGTATCTTTCATTAAATCCACCATCGGTGTATTTTTATCAAAGAAAGCACTGCGAATGCCTTATGTATTGGTGTCATGTCAAGATAACCGTAATATTTTGTTTTGCCTCAACAATCTTGACAAGTATAAACAATGCCACCGCACATAGACGTCTCGGTTTGGCGGTGGGCATTTATTTATTTATGTATTCACAATACTGACAACCCTGTCGAGTGTTACAGAGTGGAAACTACATCATACAATCACAATTCTTATTTAACAACAAAAGATTAGACTGTTCTATATTTTAAAAGAAATCTTCGGCAAGGCGGTTCAAGTCGACAGCTGTTCTGACAAGGAAAGTGTTTTTCAATGTGTCATTTCTTGGTGTGTAGGGCATAACAGCGTGTGGGTGATTGTCTCGTTATGATACTCTTTCTGGGGGACACAAATTGAGGTTAGGGTTTAAATTGAGCTTAGTGTTGTGAAGCTGATAGAAAAAATTTAGTCTAGCGATTTATAGGCGAATGGCAAGTTGGGGGAATGTAACCTCAGTGAGCAGGGGTGTTATTGACAGCTTCCTCTCATGATGATGAATAAACTTTATTGGAGACCAGGTGCTGATGTTAGGGCACCCGCCCGGTGGGAGGCTTCCTTAGTCCGGGATGCCTTGGGCTATGCTGGCCATCCGTGCCCTCTCCACCAATCGTCGCTGGTGTGGAAGGTCGGAGCTGGTCAGCTGCTCCACCCACTGCTCATAAGTAGGTTTGGGGTTAGGGGTGAGGGAAGGGGATTGCTGGCACTCCCATACAATGTGGTACAGGGTGCCTGGGTGGGGGCAGGAGTTGCATGTGGCAGCGTATTGGGTGGGATACATGGCATGTAGCAGGGTGTTATGTGGGTAGGAGTTTGTCTGTAGGCGCCGGATGGTAGTAGCTTCATCGCGAGAGAGGTTCGGGTGGGGGAATGGGTATTTGCGACGCTCGTTCCTGTAGTGGGCGAGTATTTCGGCGTATGTTTGCAGCGGGGTGGGCTTAGCTGTTGCTTCCGATGGGGGTTCGTGGCCCTCGTGGGAAACGGCCCGGTGTGAGTGAGCGCGGGCAGCGGCGTGTGCCGCTTCGTTTCCCCCGAGGGATTCGTGACCTGGAGTCAAAATTATTTGCAGTTCTGGGAGTAGTTTCGCTTGTTGCAGAATTTTTAAGGCGGGTTGTGATATGCGTCCTTTTAGGTCCTAAACAAAAAAAATAAATCGCGCTGCTAGCCTCTGAACACGCTTCAAATTATTTATTTGATATTGTTATGCGGGTCCAAGGTTTCACTACCGTATTCTAAGGTAGGTCGAACAATAGTTTTGTACGCCTGAAGTTTAGCCTCAAGAGGAGCACCTCTTAATTTACGTCTCAGTGCTCTAAATTTGCGCATAGCTGATCAGCAGATATTGTCGATATGTGCATTCCAATATAGTGTATCTGTAATTGTCACACCAAGGTATCTAATTTGGGTGGATCTTTTGATTTGGTTCGTGTTCACTGTACAGTCAAACATCAAACGCGTTTTCTTGTGTGAGACTGTCATGCACACCAATTGTGAATAATGTTTAAGGCCTCATTTAAACAAAATTGGTCAGAGACAGTCTTGACAAGTGTAAACAAAAGCCAATCATCGGCACACAATCGCACTTCAAGGTTGGGATGTACACCACTTGCATTGTCAATAATGTATTGGAAAAACAAAATTCGGCCTAAAACCAACCCTTGCGGCGCACCATAAGAGATGGACAAAAAAGACAAGTTTTCTCCGGGTATTTCTACAAAATGTTGACAATTTTCAAGCAAGCTTGAATTAGCAGCGTAACCATGTAATTTATTTCAAAGTTTCGCATGACATACCCGTGTAAAGCCTTTGATATATCTAATGAAATAACATGTTTGTTCTTTTGGATTCATAGCTGCAGGAAAGTGGTGAACGGCTTCAATTAACTGTGTCACAGTTGAAAGGCGTCGGCAGAAACCATGTTGTTTGTTGCAAAAGAGGTTGTTATTTTCAAAGTATGCAGCAAGATGTTTACCAATTAGGTGCTCTAAAACTTTACACACTGTACATGCAATAGAAATGGGGCGATAGGTTTCAACCATCAGCTTGTCTCCAACTTTCGGCACGGGCACAATCCTTGCTAGCAGCCAATCACTCGGTACAGCAACAGTTTCCAATTTGGAGGCAAACCTTTGGACTAAGAATAATGCTACCCATTTGCAATAGCGCTTTAAAAATTCCCTCGGTGTTTTATCAGGCTCTGAAGACTTCTTGAAATCTAATTTTAAAAGCAATTCAATTATAGCTTCTTTAGAGATAACAATGTCGTGTTAGAAATGCGTACCATGTTCTTGATTTATCGAGGCCTTGCGGTTGGGTTAGTATATGTACAGCCGGTAAAACGCTTGTCTATAACAGCGATTTCAACTTCAACCAGCTACATCCGAAAACTGCCGAAACATACTCGTTCCAAACATGTCAGAGGGAAAAGCGAAGGGCTAAGACTTAAGAATTCCGCAGTAGTTTTATTCAAATCCCGCTCCGGCGGGGCAGGATAGGGCTGAGAGTACGAACACTGTGTTATAGACAAGCCTTTTACCAGCTGCACTGTTAAAGAAATAGTTAATAGCTTCAGCAACTGAAACAGGATCACTGCAAATCTTTCCATTTAAAAGTGCACTGGTTGTAGCCGGCTTTGACAAAACCAAGTATCTCCAAAACTTCTGAGGTGAAATTTTCAAATAACCATCCAACCTTGCTGAATAAAATTGTGTTTTAGCAGTTTTTAAATCCTTTACTACCTGGGTACTAAGCGTAGCGTTGGCAACAGAGTTTCTTGGTCTTTTTTGTCGTGCCCGGCGCAGTCGTCGTTTCAAATGAATTATACGTCGATTAATCCACGGGTTTGCTTTTGGTAAGCATTCCTTTTCGGCACAAAACGAGATAAGCATTCACTCACAGAACCTGTAAAATATTCCCAAAGTTCATGCACGTTATTCCCTTTGGGCTTCTTATCAAGAGCAGTTGCTATAACTCAAGAGTGGATGTGTCATCGAATCGTTTGAAATTGTAAACCTTCACGATCGGATTCTTTCCTACGGCCGTAGTGGCAATTTGAACCGTGGCCACGACAATCTTATGATCAGAGATCTCTTCCTCAATTTCGACTGTTTATTGAAATATTTCCTCTGACGAAAATAACAGGTCCAGCAAAGCCTGGCACAGCCCTTGAATTCGTGGGGGGAGGTCAACTACCTGAATAAGACTGTGTGTTGCCGTAGTTTACAATATGTGTTCAGCGTGAGGCTTCTGTAAAGGCCCAGGAATTGATTGATTGATTGATTGTGGGGGTTTAACGCGCCGACGCAACGCAGGCGATGAGGCGCGCCGTAGTGGAGGGCTCCGGATTAATTTCGACCACCTGGGGATCTTTAACGTGCGCCGAAATCTCGTACACACGGGCGTTTTTGCTTTTCGCCTCCATCAGAAAAGCGGCCGCCGCGGCCGGGAATCGAACCAGCGACCTCGTGCTCAGCAGCGCAACGCCTTAGCCACTGAGCCACCGCGGCGGGTTGCCCAGGAATGCGCGCCTCCAAATCTATTCCAAACAAGTTAAAATCCCCTACCATAATTATCCGGCTTTTGGTACTAGTTAGGGCTGTTAAGTGATCTTCTATTTTTTGAACGACTTCAACAGGGCTTCCCGGGGGTCTATAAATGACGCCAAATATTACAGCTGTTTCATCAAGAAACACCTTGCACCGAACAATTCCGTGGTCATCTAAAAGGGGTAATTGCTCATACTTGATGAAACTTTTAATCTGCAATGCTACACCACCTCCTCTCGGTCGCTATCTTTACGGTTTACGCTGTATGAACTGGGACATACTTCATCATTCGTATTTTCTTTGTTTAACCATGTCTTAGTTATGCCAATCAAATGAAGATTATGCTGTAACAATACGCACTCCAATTCGTCAAGCTTGTTCACGACACTTCGGGCGTTTATGCTTAGTAGCTTAATTCCATTGCTCGCCTGCTGTGAGTCCCGATCCCGCGAAGCAGTTCCATTATCACTGCGAATTCTGGCCCGAGCGTTCGACTGCTTGCCCCACGTGTACATTGTACAAATAATATCTAGCTCGTCGTCAACAAATTTGACTTTCGCTCCCTCTTTCTTATCTTGTTCGGTTAAGTGCCTAAGTAATTTCGCTTTTCAAGAGTTTCCTGTGAGAAGTAATGTGATAGACTGATCTTTGATCCTTTCTATTTTTTACACTGTTTGAATATCGCAATTTTTTCGCTATACTCATAAAGCCTCATAATAAGAGGTCTCTCTTATTGGCCTTTTCTCGCCCAAGCCTACGAATTCCCTCTACAGATGACACAGTGATACGAAGACGTTCAGTGAATACGCGTTTTAGCACCTTGTCCTGTGTATCTTCTCGCGTTTCATTCTCAGATTCCGTAATACCGAGTACAATCAAATTCTTCTGACGTACTTCATCTTCCATTGTAGTTGTAATTTGCTGCTAGTACTGGAGAGTTCAGTCTAGGTTGCGGACGGTTTCTTCGAGGCCAAGGAGCCTTCCACACTGGTCCGCCAGATATTAAATTTTGTTCTCAATATAAGCAAGTCTGGCCTCCATTTGATTTTGGTTGTCTAAAATTTTTTGAAGGAGTTCCTCAGTGGTTGGGCTCGGATTTGTTTCAACATCACCAGAAAGCAACACTTATAGGTACGACCACATCAAACACAAAATACGCAACGCCTCAGTTGGAGCGGCAACACAGCAAGAAAAATGCAGTTAGAACAGTAACTTGTTGTTAAGTAATAACTAACCTGCAAAGAGAGCCATGCGTACGTGAGCAACACGGTCATGCGCGTACTGCTGCCCCCACAACTTATAGGGTAGATATAAACCTATTGGGCAGATTTTCTTTCACTTTTGCCGGGCGGCTAAATCCTGCGACTGACAGACAGACGTAAAGGCAGACCAAACGTCTTGCATTCCAATAGCTCAAGAAAGGCTGTTGTCTTTAACGTCACCCTACCGCACTCTCTCTTCCCATAGTACCCACCATATGATGACACTTGGGGAATTGGCGGCAGCCCTTGCGTCACAAAGTGCGGTTTCGTTTTCTACTAAAACCGCGTGCAATGGCTGTCTACACCCCTGTACAAGTGGGGCGTATGGGGATCGCGACTTGCACACGAACCCATTCCTGGCTAGCCTGCCATCGTGGCCACCGTTGCACAGCGCGCCTCGCTCGCGCGATGGAAGCGGGCGAGCAACAGTAGGGTTTGTTCTTGCGGAGTGTAGTGGACCCTTTTTCTCTCTGCCTTACCCAAGAACCAGTTCTTCCTCGGCACTAGAGCCCCCGCTCGGCAAGGTCTGGTGGAATGCAGCATGACGAGGGGACAGCCTTTGTCTTGGGGATGCGGCAGAACGGGGATATTTCGGTCCGCTTGTACGGGGATTGCAAACGCGCCACAAAGAGAGGCTACTGGGCGAGCTCGGAGACTGCGCTCCCACTCGCTCGAGCGGCCCCTTGCTGCTCCGGTATTCCATCGGTGAGTCGAATCATCTTGATCTCTTACGTTGTTTAGTACCTCGCTCCCAATGTTACCGTTATGGCCTACAATCAGCCTGTATGCAGTGTATTTGATTTGCACGTTGCAATAAATGCTGCCGTTGTTGCTCTGCCTTTGTCGTCTCCTGCCTTTGTCTGCCTCCGCTAACAATGATACCGTCCGCAGCCGGCGCTCGCAAGGCATATTTGCTGAGCGCGATGGCTGCGGGGTTGGGAATAACTAGTGTGTGAAATGTACAATCCCACAGGCGCTGCCTCATCTCTGAAGGCGATGAACTGCAGACCTCCGGGATCTGCCGTCCTTCACCTGGAACCGTACAAGCAAAAGCCCAAACGACCGCATTGTGGTCGCCCATCAAGCTCTGGCGGGCCTGCACATTTTGCAGCCGCAGAACCTTCGCATTCGGAGTACGAGTTAAGGTAGACGCCGACGC
This sequence comes from Haemaphysalis longicornis, assembly GCF_048455015.1. NCBI lineage: Eukaryota > Metazoa > Arthropoda > Arachnida > Ixodida > Ixodidae > Haemaphysalis > Haemaphysalis longicornis. Next base: position 189,751,396 of record NW_027526361.1, read on the forward strand.
CCCGAAAGTAACCACTTAAGGTCTGCACGACAAGCTCACGTTGGCTTCAAAAGTCAATGCAAAAGAAGGCTCGTACTCGATAGACGACTTCGTCATTATGAGGCAACACAGCATAGCTACCTTTGCTTCGTTAATTAATGTTTTTATGACAGCACTTCATGATCGAGACACACGCAAATATAATTGCATCTTATACTTACAAGAAAGGCTTGCCTGATTTTGGTGAGCTGGATGGCAGACAGCAGCCAATGTGAAAACCGGTGAGAAAACAATGCCACCGTTTATAGGCAATATGAGCATTCGAACTGGTATCGGCTGTTGTGGAACTGCTGGTGATCCTGGTAAACTAGCGACAAAATAAACCTTTGGTCGTCCACGGTATTTACTTCCGCCATGGAGTGTTTTCTTCTGCATACCCCCCATGGCGCTGTCGTTTCAAGGTCAGGATCATACGAGGATGAACATCCAAGATGGCTGACATTTTCCCAGAAGCGAAAATTAGTTTTATTTATTTTCTGAAAAAGTACGTAGGTGCGGTCCTTGCACTCGGGATTAAAAAAAACTACACCACGAAATGAGACCTTCTTATGATGTGTGAGCGCCACCGGAGAAGCGGTCATTTCTCGGTGTAACACCCTGTATTCTCGCATTTCGCCGATTCACGTTAAACTGTCTGGTTAGCTCACAAAAACATGACACAAGTCCTTAGAGTAGCTTCCCGCGCGAAGGCGTTGAATTAAGCATTACTTCTGGGTAATATGCCGTTCTTAATGGGGGTGTGCCACAACAACGGTTGACTTCGGCTTCATACATGGCTTCTAATGTCTGTTGAAGATGACGCCTCTTGTAACCATGAACCAGACTTAGACGCTAGCAACCGTGTTGTGAAGGCAATCATATTTAAGCACGACTCTTCAATTGTGAGTCAGGCAGCGATGGGAGACACCTACATAAACACCGCAATTCGAAAGGTGCTGCGGAACTTGTAAGATGCAATCTTCGCGGAAAAGTTCAAGAAAGGTCATTCAAAGGAGGCCCAATGAACCAAAACACGCCACTGGAACTCGTTGCTGGGGTGAAGTTGCTTTAAGACAATGGCCTACCAATCCACTTCGCAGTGCTTACTAAGGCCGGCGTACTTTCTGAGTGAAGTAGGAATCACCGCTAGCGTGCATTACTGGGTACACTTGCAATATGAGTTAATGATACGGTGGTGATTGATATTGATGGGGGCTCGGCTGTAATAATTTATTTTCTTGTGTTACCTTCCAGGATTTTGCATAAATAATTAGCAAATAAGAGGTTGGGTTACTGACTGTAATTGCTGGACATGCTGATCTCATGGTTCTTTTCCGATGAACGCCGTTTTTACTGTAAACATGGGCTAATACCGTACGATACAAAAGACGGCGCATTTTGATTACATGTTCCGAATCTTGCATGGCACTGCAAGTATTTTAAGAAGAGGCAATACGAGTGTCACGAAAAGTGCATTTTGGCATAACAATTATAGTAAATTCAAAAAACTCAAAATTTAAAAAAAAATGGCAGGTGTCAGGAGCGATTGCTGTGAAAAAAACACGCTTGGGAGAAAACGCGTAATTCTGGTGACCCCTGCACCCCTCCCCTAGCAATGCCGAACCAACGTAGTTTGCTGCAGGTGACCTTGAGAGGTATATAGTAAGAAATAAAAATCCACCGGTAATCGGCTTTTATTTCCTGAGAGGCGCAACGCCCAACCGCTGGTTTGATAATGTTCTTTAATCATCAAACGGGGCAACGCCTGTTTAGAGATACGCAACATGTCAGGCATTCCCACGAATCCCTAAAGGAAAACAACAGGGCGGCAGGCAAACACACATGGCAACGCCGTTGCGGGTGCATGTCTTTTTTGTACCGCTGTTTCTGGCTTTTTCAATTTTCTAATACCGCAGTCACAGCTATGACTCCTTGACCCCTGCTTACACGTAGATGTCATCCCATTTATGTTACGTTATGCGATGGGGTAACGTATCTATTACACTGGCAGCGCTTTTTCAAACATGGGGGAAGAGTGGAAACTCGCCAATTAATAATCAATCAATCAATCAATCAATCATGTTTATTTACGTGCCCAGGAACAGCCAAAGGCCTGAGTGCTGGCGCACGGGTAGTTACATGAAAACAAAATACAAGAAACATATAGCAAGACACAAACAAGCGACAAGATACACACAAATTGAAGTAGTGAAAATGACAGAAATAAAGCACAGGCGGTGCCTGGGTACAGGTAAAAAATAAAAAAAGATGCCTATGTTGCTCTGCCTGTCGTAAAGGCCACACGACAGGCAGAGCAACAAAGTTTGACAGTAATACAACAAAAGCAACGGCAACAGTGTAGAGACAAATGATAAGACGAACAAATGACAGTAAACAGTTTCAAAAATAGGCCACTATCAGTTGCATAGACACAACCGCAGAGAACCAAATTCCAAAAAAAAAGAATGACACACATATCATAGGTGTTTAACATACTGTATTCAACAGCACTGTACGGTAAGTTGTGAAGAATTTCTGAAAGATGTCAAGGCGTTCAAAGAAGCGGTTGTAACAATTCTGTATTCTGCGCACACGAGAATGATTGGAGTTGCGCGCAGCGGTCAAGAATGGGCGATGCGACCTGGTGGGCCTTTTTGGTACACTAAACTCTAAACAGCTAAGCAGGTCTGCGCAAGAAAGGTCACCATGAACAATTTTGTGAAGAAATGTAAGGTCGGCACGCATACGTCTGCAGTTCAAGGAAGGGATGGAAGGGACTATGGGTAAGTCAGAATCAGGATGAAAACTGTGATTGTGATGACGGTGCTTAAATATGGATAAAAACTTCTTCTGCACACGTTCTATTAATTCACTACTAGATTTGGAGATGCCGTTCCAGGCAACAGAAGGATATTCTAACTGTGGTATACATATTGCATTCTATAGCATTAGAAATGGATCTGGAGAAGAGAATTCCTTTGTAATTTGACACACATTTCCAAGGCTTCGGAGTGCTCGCCGGGTGATGAGCCTAATATGAGGAGAAAAAGAGAGGGTACTGTCGAAAAGCACCCCTAGGTTCCTAATCTCCTCAATAATAATAATCTTAGTAATAAAAATCTTAACAATAATATTATAATATTATTAATATCAATAAGACAATAAAAACGATAAGAATAATAATGATAACAACAACAACAACAACAATAATAATAATAATAATAATAATAATCAATCAATCATGTATATTTATTGTGTCCAGGAACAGCCGTGAGGCCTTGGTGTTGGTACACAGATGGATACAGGTGAAAAAAAAGCAAAACAAAAAGTGATAGGAAAGAACACTTTGACAGCGCATAAGATAAAAGAGTAGAAAAAAAACTTTTAGAATGTATATTACAAAGTATACCGTACAAACCACTACAAATGTAGATACCATATACACTACATGCAATGAACACAAACAAAACTGACAGGGGACAACAGAATTGGTAATTACATCGTAGCGATGAAACAGAACATCTGCACACTACAGATAATCGTGTAGCCTTTTAACAGCAATCCATGAAACGGAAAACAACAAAAGAGTCATATAAACAGCATACTCTCCATACAGTAAGGCAAGCAGGAAAAACGAAGTTACTATAACTAGAACAAGATCCATTCAATATGACAGAGCAAAGAAATATTCCATATACTTCCATGTAGGAGAATAAGATGGAGCATATTAGCGAATGAGAATTCTGGAAGTGTCTGAACTGAACTGATTGGGGGAGCTGTTAAAAATATCTACGTCTGCTGAGTAGAAGACACGTGCTCTGCAGCCTGAACATCGGGCAATGTCGGTTACAGGAGCTGAGAGTACGAAAAGGATGACATTTCCTTGTGGTTTTATTAGGCACTGCTAGTTGGAGCTCAGAAAGCAGTTCCACACTGCTACTTTGTCCATGTATAAGCTTAAAAAGAAATAAGAGGTCAGCTGTATTGCGCCTAGCCTTGAGCTCAGGCAGCACTTGCAAATACCGTGGTCCAGAGTCAAGATACTCGTGAGGGAAGCCATGTCTAAGTATGGACAGCAGCTTATTCTGCACTTTATCAATGGTCCTGCTGTTAGTCTACATGTACCATTCCAGACAACCGAGGCATATTCCAGTACGGGACGACAGACAGTGGAATACAGTTTCAGGAAGGACTTTGCACTACGGAATTCTTTAGACATTCGGCAGACCACGCCTAAGCGGTGGAGATCTCGCTGTTTGATGGATCTAACGTGCAGTGTAAAAGTCAGCTGGTTATCAAAGAGCACGCCAAGGTCAGTTGTCGTCGAGGTTCGAGGCAGAGTAACATCATGAACAAAGTAGTGATAAAGCAGGCAGTCTGTTTTACGCGTGTATGACAATACTTTGGTTTTCGTCGCGTTCACTATCAGTTCGTTCTCTTTTCACCAGAGTGTAAATGCATCCACGCCTTTTTGCAAATACCCGCAGTCGCTAAGAGACGCAACTTCCCTAAAAATATTGATGTCATCAGCACAAAGTAAAAAAGAAGAATGCCTTATAGCAGCTGAAACATCATAGACAAATAAAGAAAACAAAAGATGGCCTACAACAGACCCCTGTGGCACACCACTTGAAACGCAGTAACCATAGGATTGCTGGCCCTTAACATTTACGTAGCAGGTCCGCCCACGCAAGTAACTAATTAGGAGGTCAAGAATCGAATTAATAATGTTCAGGAGTGAGAGTTTAGAAATTAAGAACGGGCGACTGACCACATCAAAACCCTTGCTCAGGTCAAAGTTCACAGTACCAAGCTGCCTCCTATGATGAACCGCTTCGGACGCTCGCTGCATGAAAGAAACGAGATTATTGGTTGTGGAACGTCCGGACATAAACCCGTGCTGTTCGATAATTAATATGCCCTTAACACTGGAAGGTAAAACATCGTGCAACACAGTCTCAAAAAGCTTAGACGCCGCACACAGAATCGAAATAGGACGATAGTTTCTAGCACTATCTTTAGCACCAGTTTTGAAGTCAGGGACCAAGCGTGCTAACTTCCAGGCTGCTGGAAAAGTAGCAGATTGAATTCAATTAATAAATATAGCGGTTAGTATGGGAATCAGAAGCTCCCCATAGGATTTTAACATTGCGGGAGCAATGCCGTCAGGGCCACAGGAAAAGGACGGTTTGAGGCGCTTCAGGGCTTTCCGAACGTCGCCCTCACTTATTCTGGGAACGCAGAAATTATACGACGCAGAGGAAGAGTTGGACAAAATGTTAACTTCACCCTTTGGAAATACTGAGCTGGAATGATCAGCAAAGGCATTAGCAACGTTTCCAATCGGGTTTATATTGTCGCCTAGAAGGTTAACCATTTCGGCAACCTTTCCAGTAGATCGAGAGCGAACATACTGCCAGAAACTTTTCTGGTCGCGCCTAGCGCTGATTTCTACCTTGCTTATGTAGTCTGACCGATCGCGATCATACAGCTCTTTACACAGGGCTCTGAAATACTTAAACTCCTTTTTCCAAACTTGGGATTGTAGCCCGCAAAATTTTTTGTGAGCACGGGCTTTACATTTTAAAGCCTTTCGCAGTTCCGCAGAAAACCAGTTCGGAAATTTAGATTTGTTTCCGGACATTGTTGGTATAAACATTTGCATACCTTGCTGAATGATTGGAGAAAGATTCTCGACTTGGTCATCAACAGAGGGAAGTTTGACGAGGAGAGACCAGTCAGTGTTACATAAGTAGTTATAAAAAGCAACGTAATCTCCAGCAGCATAATTGTACGTCGGATGTGCAGAATGGCCGGAGGATCACGATTGCCCCGACACATACGGCAGTGAGATATGAAGGACAGGATGAAATTTGTCGGAATGGACCAGCAAGGTATCCGACAGAGAAATGGTAAGGCCCGCCTGGTTGGAAAAGCAAAGGTCTAAAACATTACCACAAATGTTTTTACACCTATTACTTTTTCCAGACAACTGAAAAAAATAAAGTTTAACAGACAGTAGCCCTTCTGGGAAATTTAATCATGATTGTGTCCTACAGTGCGATCATCCCAGTGTACACCGGGAACGTTGAAGTCCCCGCATATAAGAATTTTAGTGTCTGGGTAGGCATTAACAACATCCTCTATTGATGTGACACAGTGCTGAAATTCGGCGTAGTTTATGGAATTTAAAAGGTGGAAATAAGGATACTATTTTTTCTACCGCCGAGAACCTCCACCCACACTGATTCTGCAGCAGTTTCAAGGTCTGGGCGACGACGGCAGTTCAACGACTTGTCCACCGCAATGAGCACTCCATCACCGCAATTTTTAGAAGTGGGGCCAGTACGGTCACTTCGGAAAACAACATAATTATCAGTAAAATAATCGCTACACGGAATTTCTGAGGATAGCCAAGTTTCAGTAAGGACGATTACATTATATGAGGGCGAAGCTATAGAGAAAAAGAACTCAGCAGATTTGGTCCGCAAACCACGGACATTTCGATAACAAATACTGATCATGCGGGCGAGGAAAGTTCAGACAGGTGCAGCATGGACTCACGCAGTACGCCTCGAAAGGGATTAGAAAGACACTCATTTGGTCACAGAGCCGGATCCTGCAGTAATTCATAGCACACGTTGCTTACGGTAACATAGAAGGAGGCATAGGTGTTGTACCTAGTTTTTATCCACTTGCAAGCAAGAGGAGCCGCATCTCTGGCAGTCAGGTACGAGCACAGCTGAGCTTCCGTGCTTTCGGGTGAAAGTTTCGTGACGAACAGATTCTTCGGCAGCGGCCGCCGCTGCACCACCGTGAGCTCAGACGAGGTGAACACAGGAACTCAGAATATTGGGCTCAGGAATTCAGAGCTCAGATTATTGAGCTTTGAACATTGAGGTGAACACAGGAACGAATATATTTTCATACGTTTTTAGAATTGCAGCAGGAATACCATCTGGCCCAGAAGAAAACGAGGGATTTAGCCGCTTGATGCTCGTCCGCACGATGTTCTCATCCAATTGTAAACAACCGGAGTTACCGTCCTGGTGACAAGAGACGCTGCCGTCATCACTGCCACCGCTAAGCCCAAACAAAGAAGAAAACTGACGAACAAGGCAGTCAGTCGCATCTGCAACGTCACCGCCGTTTGAATCCAGTGGACGAGTAGAGTCTTTCGTTTTAATAGATCTAGAATGAATGTACTTCCAGAAGGCTCCTGGCTGATGAGTAGCTTTACCTTCAACTGACGTCAGGTACAAAGCATGATCACGCTTGTGCAATATTTTGCATAGGGCACGTAGGCGCCAGAACTCCTGAGTGAATTGATTCGCACCAGAGCACTTCATCTTTCTGGGCGCATGTTCTTTGAGTTACAGGGCATCCCGCAATTAAGAAGACAACCAGTGTGGGAACTTGAACTTCTGTGGTAAATAATAATAATAATAATAATAATCATAATAATAGGAATAATAATAACGTGAGCACAGGCGTCATCGTTGTTTCATAACTGTTTCGAATGGCCGATCCCCCCTAGCAACTCATCATCAGTGTGGCGCACGCGAGCACCACACCATCTTCTTCATCTTCCATCCTCGCGCCTTCTCCACTATAGCTTTTTGCAACGACCTCTCGGCGATGTTGCGTCGTCATTAAACGCGTCCTTTAAGTCTCCCGTGTCCGAGACTTGCGCATGGTGGAGGGGCACCTCGATCCACGTACGCTCTCCCCGGCTTCTTCCTGGAGCTTCGCTCAGGTCGGCGTGTTCATCGTCCCACTCACAGCATGCCAGAAGGCGATCCGACCAACCCTGCCGATGGCCCAGCACCTGCAAGCCCGCTTGCCCCAGCCTGGATGATCACCAGCCCGCAGCGAGACCCTCAAATATTTTCAGGACTTCCTGGAGATGACGTAGAGGATTGGCTCGAAGATTATAACCAGGTGAGCGCCTTCAATCGGGGGAAGGATAAGCTCAGGCTCTGCAGCGTCAATTTTAATCTAAGAGAAGTCGGTAAGACAGGGTACATCAATAACAAGGAGGACTTAACTGACTGGTCGCGGTTCACCCCAGAAATACGTAGAATATTTGGCACGTCCACTTTGCGCTCAGACGCGGCCAAAAAGAAGCTTGCTGAATGCTCTCAGCACCCCACCGAATCGTACACGTCTTACATTGAAGACGTTTTGGCCTTATGTAAGCGAGTGAACCTAGAAATGGCTGAATCTGACCGAGTGAAGCACATCCTGAAGGGCAATTCTTCCTTTGCGTTCAACGCGCTCGACGTGCAAAACCCGACCACCGTGGGTGAAATCGTGACGATTTGTCAGCGCCTAACTGATCTTCAGGCCTTGCGCCTGCAGCCATCATCTTCCGACACACTTGTACCTGACCAAGGCACCCTACGAGCCATGATAAGAGCAATCATTCGCGAAGAGCTGCATGGGCAGGCGTCATCGAGCTTTCCGGTGGTGCAGCCCCAGACACTCGGCTCCAGTCTGCGGGATATTATCAAGGAAGAATTGGCCTCAGTCACGTGATTTTCACCTCCTAAGCCCGACTTTCGCGCCGGGTCTGCCCGCTCTGATGTGGCTATGATGCCCCCATCCCGTCTTCGCCCTCCGTTCCTGAGGCTTCCCATGTTCACGTGGCCCCCGTCTCCGCTGCATACCAACCCGCCACGTATCCTGCACTATAACTACCCACCATGGCGGCCGGCTCGCCCAACATGCTACTACTGCGGCATCCGGGGCCATAATTCTGAGTTCTGCGGACAGCGCCAGCGGGATGAGCATTTTCTACTCCTCCACGGGGTGATTCCCGGTCAACGTATGACTACTGACCGCAGCCATTTTCCTATTCTCGCCGCCGCTCACCTTCTCCTCCGGACTCCGTTGATCATCTTGCCACCAGCATGTCTGACCGCCGCGGATCCCCTTCACCTTTCCGTCAATTTTCGTCTCCCCTCCGTCCAGCCTCTCATAACGTCTACCGCCACGCGGAAAACTAGGAGCCGCAGTTCATGGAGGTAGAACTGCGTCACACGGAAAAACGACAAGTCCTTCTGACGGGCCATGCAATATTTTGTAAGTTGTTGTCGAAGGAATTCCCGTCGATGCTTTAGTGGACACTGGCGCGAGCATTTTTATTATTCATGCGGACTTGTGTTCGCGGCTACGGAAGGTCAGAAGTCCTTATGTTGATCCTGCTCTACGCGGAGCCAAAAAATGTGACTCAGCCTTCCGGGCAGTGTACAGCGCGTGTATTCATCGAAGGCATCCGTCATCACATTATCTTCACCGTATTAACCCAATGTGCTAATCAGATGATCCTAGGTTGGGACTTCATGTCATCAGCATCTGCTATCATTTCCTGTCGTGCACCCGCCCTTTCTATTTCTGACACGGCTTTTGACATGGTACCGGACGGGCGAATACATCAATTGGTGTCAACTTCCGATTTTGTTCTGCCTCCTGAAGAATCAGTGTTTTCCATCACGTCTGACAGCATTGTCGATGGTGATTGCTCATCGTGCCAGCTGGACACTTTATTCCGAAAGGAAGGTATGATACCGGCATGCCTTGTCTGTTTTTCTTCCGCATCAGCTCTCGTAGCCGCTGTGAGCACTGCGACTGAACACATTTTGCTACCTCAAGGAGCTACTGTGGCTTCAGTGCCCCGCGACGACCCAGTAATCGTTCTTCCGGTTTCTTCTCTTCCTTCGGACCAATCGAGCCACGCATGAAAGCCCTCGCCCACCCTTTTTGCTAGTACCATCAGTTCTGACCTGACCTCGGATCAAACAGAAGCATTGCTCAAGTTGTTGACTAAGCACCAAGCATCATTAGACTACTACTCTTCCGTCCTTGGCCAGACGTCTGCCGCAACCCATCGAATCGAAACGTACAACTCCTGCGTCGTCCGTCGCCGCCCATATCGTATGTCTCCATAAGAAAGGGAAATTATTCAGGAAATCGCGGATGATATGCTGAAGCGGGACATCATTCGGCCATCATCGAGCTCTTGGTCATCACCCGTGTACTAGTTCGGAAGAAAGACGGAAGCGTGCGATTTTGTGTCGATTACCCAGCCCTGAACAAAATAACTCGTAAATATGTATGCCACGTATTGACGACGCTCTAGATACCTTGCAAGGTGCACAATTTTTCTCCAACCTTGATCTTCGGTCAGCGTACTGGCAAATTCCTATGGATGAGGCCGACAAAGAAAAAAACAGCCTTTGCCACACCAGACGGTGTGTTTGCACTTAACGTTTAAATTTAACTTGAAGGATGCGTTTAATGACGGCGCAACCTGTCCGAGAGGTCGTTGCAAAAAAGCGATGGTGGAGAAGGCGCGAGCATGGAAGATGAAGAAGATGTGGTGCTCACGTGCGCCACACTGGTGATGAGTTGCTAAGTGGGATTGGCCATTCGAAACCGTTATTAAACAACGATGACGCCTGTGCTCACAATAATCAAACATGCTTATTCAATCAATCAATGACCCAAAATTACTATGGCTTGCAAAGCGATGTTTGAAGGTAGATATAAAGATTTCTGGACACTGTCAGTATGCATACAGAGTGTTTTGCATGTGTTATTCCATACAACAGAACCATACTCGAGCTGCGGACGACAAATACTCCTGTACAGCTTGAGAAAAGAGCCCGGCACCTTGAACTCTTTCGATAGGTGACATGTAACACCACCAGATTGGAGGGCCCGCCGAGTGACCTCCCGGATGTGCGGGGAGAACCTCAATTTCGTGTCTCGAAATTGACACCAAGATCCTTAACCTACACAACACGTGACAGGGCTTCCCGGATAATGTTATAGGAGAACAATATGCTGTCACTTTTTCTAGTGTAGTTCATTACCTTAGTTTTTGATGTATTAATAAGGAGTTTGCTAAGTGAGCACCAATCAGAAAAAGACGTGATCACTCGCAGGGGAGTGGAACAGCATGTGGTGTTTGAAACAGAATTAAATATTTTGACATCTTCATTATATCAGAGAAAGCAACATTGATTAATTACTGAGAAAACATCATTTATAAGAGGCTGCTTGTTTGAATGCGCGGAGCATAATCTATCCGATAAATAATTACATAAAAGTGATGTGATGTATGGTTGTAAACTGAGTAGACAAAGCTTACTAAATAATATACCACGGCAGACGACATCAAAAGCCTTGCTCAAATTGAAGTAAATGACTCTTCCCTGCACAGCTTCTGAAGAGTGCTGCATAAACTTTAGAATATTAGTGGTGGTCGATCTCCCAGCTAGAAAGCCGTGTTGCTGGGGTAATATAGTTTTTACACTGTGAGTGAGCAGTGTATGTAGTACAGTTTCAATGAGTTTTGAAGCAGCGCAGAGAATAGAAATCGGGCGGTAGTTTGAGGGGTCTAACTTTGACCCAAACTTAAATATAGGAACAACCCGCGCAGTCTTACAACGATTGGGGAACTTACCGGTATTGAGGGACGTTCGAAATATACGCGCCAAGACCGGAACAAGAAGATCCTGAAACGATTTCAGTACTGCGGAAGGAATGCCATCAGGGCCGCCCGAAAGTGATGGCTTAACTCACTTAAGAGTACTTGATACAAGACTTTCCGAAAAAAAACATTCGTTGCTTTTATCATACCCCGGAAACACTTGCGGGGGGGCAGGCTTCACTTTTCTTGCCGAGTACTCAATTGAATTGTTGAGCAAAGTCATTAGGAACGTCAGGAATGCTGTCACCCCTTTGCAAATGAGGTTCATATTTCCTGGGTTGTTTTTGGACGAGTGTGCACGGACATGACCCCATAAATCTTTACCATAGCGTGACGGATCAGCTTCAGCCGCGGCAATTTAATTGAACCTAACTTGCTTAAGCAGATATTTACAATGCGACCTGAGTGGGCGAAACTCGCTTTGCCACCTCTCTTGACCAGTTTTCTTTGCTTATTTGTGAGCTCAATTCTGTTTACCAAGGGCCTCTTTAGTTCAGATAAAAACAAGTACGGAAAATTTCTGTTTTTTTGTTTTTGTAGGTACAAATCTTCTTAAGCCATCGTGAAGATCTTCGGCGAAAAAACAAGTCATTTCGTCACGGTCATTGAGGGTGTTCAATGGTAACCAATCCGTCTCACAAAGGAAGTGAAACACGCCAATACAGTCCCCACGAGCGAAGGTGTAACCACAGACACCTGGTGCGTTCAAGGGACGGCTGTGGTGGGCACGAGATACGTTAGAAATTGAAATGATAAGGGGGGGGGGGTTAAACGTGTTAGGTTTTGCGAGGTCAATATAACTACCCGACACCTCAACGGGTTCTATGTCAGTAAAACACAAGTCCAAAACGTCTCCCCGCATATTCCTAATGAAGTTTCATTGCTGTAGCGAATTGAAAGAAATAGAATCTATCAAAATTTCACACTTCTTTTATATCGGATGGGACGTCCGATCAACCAACTGAGTTTCCTATGCAAATGCAATTCCGGGTGCATTCAAGTAGCCAGTAATCAGAAAATTGTGATCACTGTGTGAGGTTACAACATTTTCTATTGAATATAAGGTATGTTTGAAGTCAGTGGCGTTTGTTTCGGGTGGTATGTAGCAAGTGCTTAGTAAGAGGCGTTTGCCCCGAGAGCAAAGCACCTCTAACCAGATAGACTCAGTTTCCAATTCAAGGTCCAGGTGCCGTTCACAATCAATCGAATCGTGTAGGGCAACCAATACGCCACCTCCCCGTTGTTTGCCGCACGAAGGGTCACAGTTGTGCCGAAAGACTTGGTAGTTTGGGGAAAAGAAAGATGTAGAGCTAATTACCGGGCACAGCCACGTTTCTATAAAAATTATTACTAGAAAGCAGGAAGAAACTACATTAGAAAAAAAAATCGACAGATTTAGTACGTAGCCCACGGACGTCTTGGTAGAAAAAAAATCAAAACTCCAGTTACTCGACATCGAAACGGTTTTCCTCGACATAGATCATTAGTTGACGCAACTCACCGCGGAAAGGTTTAAACAGGCAATGCCGCGGCCAAAGCGCAGGGTCTCTCAGTTTCTCGACGTAGTCCACGGTGGCGTAGTCCACGGTGGCGTAGGAGGAGGCGTACGAGTCATGTTTCGTTTTCAGTCGCTTTCACATGATCAGCACAGCACCCACAGTACATCCCAGGCAGCACAGGACTGTTCGGCCTAAAACAGGCCGGTGTACTTTGGCCAGTGATTTTCTGTCCGGCCGTTTTCCGGCAGCCATGTTCGGCCCATGTCCCAATGTGGGCCTTTTGGCCGTATACGGCCGTACTCCCATGGCTGTCCAACGTCCAGTGTCCGTCGGCCAGTCGACCGGCTTACGGCCATACGGCCAGATTCCAGCCGTAGGGCTCCGGCCATTCCAAACCCACCCGTGTACGGCCGAAGAACGGCCGCCGGAGGACAGCCGAGATACGGTCGTCGGACTCCAGCCGGACTAAAGCTGCCGGAAATACGGGCGTGCTACGGGCATTGGAGTTCAGCCACAGTACGTTAACTGTACTGAGGCCGGTCACTGCATGTCGCGCAAGCAGATGACTCATTTGCGCAGTGCAGAAGCAGCACAAACCCAGCATTTTGGGTCCAATGCAGCCACATCAAAGTGAGCTCGCGCGCAACCACCAGCCGTCAAGCTTTCATCGCAGCCTTACTTAATAACCAGCCTCAGTTGACAGCAAAAGTCGTTTACTAAACAGTGCTCACAAATTGTCGTTCCTTTAATTGCTGTGCCTATTTTACTTCCGAACACAGAAAATATTCAGTTCTTTGTAGAGGTTGAATAGATGTATTGTCCAGGTCCTGATATCCTCTGTGGGGCGGCTTACCTGTAATAAACGGGGAAAGGAGGTGGAGGGGGGGGGGGGGGGCGGAGGGCGCATACTTTAGTGGGTTGAATTTCAGAGAGATAAATCGCGCGGCTTATAGCCAATTTCTTTTAGGGCAATATTCCGGAACACTTTCATGCTATGACTACATAAACTGTTTTATCACAGTTGCTTGACCAATTTTGATGTATATAAAACCGGTGTGAATGCCTTTACGAAGCGTCTTGGTTCTCAACAAAACACTCAGGAGCATTTAATATAACTCCTTCACAAAAACGTATGTCCATATTTTGCCCATTTTTCTTGCAAAGACATTTTCTACTCGATCAACTTTTCTGATGATCTTGCGCAGCGCTGATCCTAAGAAGGAGTAAACAGGTACTTTCATTTTCAATCTATTTAAAATGTTGTTTTCATGAGTTACGTCCAGACCACTTAATAGTACAAAAGAACTTAATTTTCTTCTTATGTTATACTACGTTCCAAAATTTCTAGACGCGTTGCGAATGACGCCCTGCTTCAGGCGGCTGCAGTTGTATCCCTCTGTGTTCACGCAAGGAAAGGCGTAAAATTAGAGTTACAGAATTTGTTTCAAACCAATAACATAGCAATGGTAGCATGCATATAGGTAACCTTGCATACTGCAACGAAAAGGGCAATAAATATTTTATTGGTCAAGGTTGAATGCGTAGGGTTCTCAACCTATCGGTGGCAGACTTGCGCCTCTGGAAGTTTATTTATTTATTTTTTATTTTTATTTTTTTATTTATTTACTTATTTTTATTCGTTTATTTATGCATTGTTTTATTTATTTATTTATTTATTTATTTGATGCCTGCTTGCCTTTGCATGCATTACAGAAGGGAGATACATAACACTAAGCATTAAATATGAGACAAAATAACAAAATAATTCTACAAAGCGCGCTGAAAATCGTCAATATAAACAGTTAATGCAATCTTACGTGGAAGATAATTACACTGCAGTATTGATGTAAAATAAAATGAATCCTGCAAGGCGTCACCTTTACAGGAAAGTTAATAATTTGCTTTAAGCTAGCGGTCCCACTTTGCGATATGTAGAATGGCGCTTGGACATACTTATCCCCTTTTTCTCCAGTTTTCGAATGATAGATATTACGAAAAAAGTTCAACCTGTGGTTTCGTCTGTGATCTTCCACGTCCTGCCATTTCAGTTTACTTTTACTTTCTCTCATGCTAAGTTGGGCGTGCCAATTACCTAATACGAATCGCACTGACGTATTCTGTATGTTTTCGAGCGTATCAACCGGCTCTTTGGTGTAGGGATCCACGAAAACACATGCGTACTCCAAGATTGAGCGCACATGAGTGAAATACGGTTGTTCTTTTCAGTTAGATGGAGGTTCACTGAAATTTCGTTTCAGAAAGCCAAAAACATAGGCAGCCGTAACTTTTATGGTGTGAACCTGCCTATTTAACCTCTAACCACTCCCTAAATAAACTCCTAAGTATATATATTCCTCGGCCGTTGTCACAGCAGCATAATTTACGATATACTTATTCAATTGGAATGGAGGTTTTCTTGTAAAGGTGCCGTTAACACACTGTTTAACACCCAAAAACTTTTCTGAAACAGCACACCAGGATATTATTAAATTCGAATAAAGCTGCAGGTATACGGAATCACGTTCATTCGCTATAATCCGGTAGACTACACAGTACTTTTGAACAAAGCTATAGGGCCAATAGTAATAACAATGCAAAAACCGATTCATTCAGTTCATAGGATGAAATGTACTACGCAGAAGGTGATATGAAACACCATCTGTCACCCGGTTCCTTAAATTAGGGTGCACTGTCGGAAGATATGGGGAGTTGACTCCAGAGAGCCAACAAACCCCACCGAATCCTCAGGGCACAGGTGACAAAGGGGGTTGCCGTCTGATGTGCGGCTTTCGCCGACCAGAGCGGCAAGAATGAGAGAGAGCCCTGAATGAAAAACAGCACAAAGACTTATAATTAGACAGGCAAGTTACAAACACAAGCCCGAGGTAACGGATCGATAATGACAGACAACTTAGATGGAATTCAAATACAAGAAACAGTGCAATTAGACAAAATGATACAAACAGGAGCGCTAACAAATGAATATTACGAAGCGTAGCAGTTAACAAAAAAAGAAAAACAACAGTTCGATGCTTATGAGAGACAGAGTCCCAGCATATTCACCGACCGGGCCGGACGATGCACCGCTGTCGGAGGCGATTCGGCTACCTGGGAAGCGCGGCTTCGTTGTAGGCCAGGCCGTCCGGGACGATCACGGTGATTCGAGGCCCGGGAGTACGTTGGAGTCCTCCATGGTGTGGGTCGCCGATGGTGTGATGCACAAACTGACAGGTACCGTGGTCACATCACGACTGGCAAACGTACACACTAAACTTCTTTACACCCTTTTTGGCCGAAAAGGGTGTAAAAACCTTGTCCCAGGGCTAACACCTTTAAAAGGTGTTTTCGCAAAAAAAGGGTGTACGGACGAAAAAAGGGTGGAAGAACAAAAAAAGGGCGTTGAGCTCAACACCTTAAAAAATGGGTGTTGAGGACGCTCAACACCCTAAATAAAGGGTGTTGAGCATCCTCACATCGCTTTTTAAAGGTGATGGCATGCGCAGTACCTTGGTGCTGCGCGTGTCATCACCAGGGCCTTGGAGGCTTGCGACCTATCACCATGGTGTCCTAATGCAATTCATGGCGACAGGTGTATGTCTGGAGGCTCTGTAAGTAAATGAAATGCAACAATTTATGACTAATGGCACAATTTTAAGTTATATATGCAGTGATCCCTCGTGGCGTCAAACTCGGATATCTTGAAATATCGGTTAACTTGACATGACACACAAAAAAAAAACGTAGTAGTCTGAACCAAAAAAGAAGAAATAATAGAACTTCACAATTTCATGCACGTGACGATCACAACATTCGTGCACTAGAGGGACCACTGAAAACCGTTATCAGTGAGCTCACTACACGTTACCATTCAAGTGATACAACTAGACAGAACTGGACCCCACTACAATTGCAATCATGTTTTCTGGTGGTAGCTTCCAAAAACAATATCCCATGTGATGTGCACCCTACAGAACTTGTATTGGTATTTGTCGTCACACTTTTTTAAAAGGCAGACAACCACATTTATAAGGTCAATTGACCATAAATTGCACAATTTCTTTTGTGTCAAAAATCTCGAGACTCAAGCCGAAGGACACCATGTTTTACAATCGAACGAAACTTTTACAATCGACAGTAAATGTCGCAACATAAAAAAACAGAAACAAGAATATTTGCAGAATTCTATGCATGAATCCTGAGACTAAAACTAATTCACAACCATAAACTATGATTGAGGTGTCTATTAATAAACATTTTGGCAACTTCCCTTAAAACTTCACAGCCAAGCACATACCAAATATCAAGACACAAGCAATTATGAACTTCCTTCCCTCCGAATGCAATGAGGTGGACACAGCAGTCTGAACTATAAAGAACATTTATCTTTGACCCATCCTATAGCCAGTATTCATTGAAAAGTTTAGCTGTCAATTTCTTCGTTTGGCAACACTGAAATAGCCACGAACATCGCTGATTGCCGGCTCGTGCCACTGCGGCTGCACGCCGAAGAAAAATATAACACTGATGTGCGTCGCCTGCTCCGTTTCAACCGATTCTCAACAGTGGTGTCATCAAAGTTGTTATTAAAAGCACTCGCATTGGAGTCAAGGCATTACTTTGCGTTCGGCGGGCTAGAGCTTGGAATGTCCAAACCATATCATGCGCTTAGCACGTACAAGTACCGCCATCTTGCGGAGCTCGACGTAACCACACACTAAACATGTTTACTCCCAAAAGGGTGCGTTCAGCTTGTCGCCGCAGGAGCGCCCTCATAACACAATATTTTACCCCCCTAAGGGTGCTTGAATTCTGTCGCCGCAGGAGCACCCTTTTGTGCCCGAAATATCATACGGTGCTTACTTAGCACCCCAATCTGTAGGAGCTTTTCCTGCAAAAGCACCCACCTAAAGGGGTACAAAAAAGGTGCATCATCCTCGGTTCAGAAATGGCGCTGCAGGTGTGCAGCCACATAGGCACAATATGACACACGATTATGGTATGAAACATTCCTGCTTTCCAAGCTCCGGTCTACAGGACATTCCATTGAAGCGCAATGTCAGCTGATAATTTACTTGAACTTTTTGTCCCACCGATTTTTAAAACATCCATTTATAAAGTCTAATATTACAGCCAAATCGCAGTACAGAAGTTGTATCATTAGAGGTTTTTGATTACTCAAAACGGTGTTAAAAATTCAATTTTATGTTCATTTAGCTGAACTGCAGCGCACATCCTTCGAGCTTCACTGCACAGCATAAACGTGTTATGCAGTGAAAGCAAGTAGGCGTGCAACACATCAGCTGCACAAAACTTGTTTGAACCTTACAACCCTCGGCTTCTCAGCATTGCATCAAACTTCCAATCACGGTAGCTACCGGCAATGTTTAGTGCCTTATTCTTGAGCTGAGCAGAAAAGCTCAATATTAAGGCAGACCAAATGCAATATGTATACTTCCCTCCGTACTGTGGCTTTATTCTACCCATAAAAGTTGGGTCCCCACTGCCACTTATTTTATTTTACATTATTCTTTTTGCTTCATGAAAAATGACCCCACATAGCAATACCAAGAACTGTAAACATCACAGAACAATGCATATGCATACCTGCTAGGTTTGCCGGGGTGGCATTAAGGAGATCTTACTGGGGGGGAGGAGGGAGGTGTAGTAGCTGCAACAGAATGGGTAACTTTACACACATTTTTTTTATTTGCTTAACACGTACCACGAAATGAACTGTTTCTTCCTACAAACTACCAAGAAGCTAGACCACTCAAATGTTCGACGAGGCTGACACCGCCCTTATCAGAAAGTCCTGGAAATAGTACTGCAAGTGCAATACAAAACAGCAGGAACTGAACTGTTTTGTTGTTTCGTCTAAGCTAACAACAAGCTACACCACTGGAAACTTGCTAAATCTTCAGAACCGCCGTCCAGAACGGCCGTGCTCGTGTGTAAATGAAAGCGGCGGCGGCGGCGCTGCATTTCTATAAACAGTAAACTAACAATGGGTCGAACAGGTTCACCATCTACACATGGCCCACTACACTTTTTAAGCACTTCATTGATAACGATGCCAATTGGTGTCGCATTGTATTGTCAGGTATACCTCCCTCACATTGTGGCCACACTGGGAAAAAGATTTGGCCAAAGACGGGTGCGTTTTCGGGAGATTTTTGTTTTGGTCGTACAATCGTACGAAACCATCAAAATTCGGAAGCCTCCTGGAAAATTTGGGAAACCTGGCAGGTATGCGTTCCCTGGTGAAGCCCATGGTTGAAATGTGATGACATTGTTGCTATAGCAGTATTTTATCATGAGTCTAGCTTGTGCATGGTGCCTTGCATTATGTCCCTGCTGGTGGATGTGGGGTCATTTTTCAATGTTGCAAATGAAAACCCAACAGCCAGTGCCCATTAGTTTCGTCTAGTATTACGAGGTGCTTTATGGGAAGCATCAAACCCGTCTATAGCCCTTTTTAGAGTTGACTAGAAGTAAAATCAGCAAAATATTATCGATAAAACGTTCAGCATCTTTTTTATTAGCAGCTTTAGTGTTGCTACTTTCCATATTTAGGTTTTTTTCTGATTTTCTTAATGACATTTTTGTTTCGCTGAGAAGGTGCATAACCAATGAAAGCTTTTCTGTAAACCTTTGGTAGCTATGCAACTGTTAGAAAATATTTTACTAAATAAGGCAGCTTAAACTGAGAATACTTGCATTTAGAAACATTAAAATCAATTTAAATTGATCATACATTTCTGGCTGTTTTTACACAAAGCTGCACATGGGATATTAAGTGCACCGCAGAGGAGGGCTCTGGATTAGCTTTCGCAGCTTTGGGATATCTATTGCGGACTTAAATCTCCACACATGGGTATTTTCACTTTCTGCCTCCACCAGGAAAATGGCCACCAATTTAGAGAGCTATTCTTACTAGTATTTGACGTACATTTTAAAATAATCTCAAGTATTATAGCCACAAAATTATTCTCTACAGCAGCACCCAGCGGGTGCTGTTATAGAGAGATTGTGCACTACACCAGACACTGTACTACACTGTCGAGAGCTTTAACATCTACAATGACCTCTACAAAGCAAGCTAATACTGGTAAAATGTTTCATACCATAATTACTGCGTGTTCAAAGCTCACGTGTGAAGTACAGATACTGGTGCTTCAGCAAGAACCGAGGATGAGCACCCTTCCTGGTTCTGAAAAAAAAAATAAACATGGAAAAATGCTTTAAGCAGGATTAAAAAACAGGGTTGAAAGAAAGTGAGCAAGCAATTTTTTCAAAATATGTAAAGCAATGCAAACAAATATTTATTTCAACTTCATGTCTACAAAAGACACTCTCATTAAGGCTGGTAATGGGGTCTTGGGTAAAAAAAGAGCAGAGAGCACTTATATAAATGCTACAGGGAACCTTCAAGCCAAAAATTGCTTGAGCACTTAAACTAATCACTGTTCAACAAATTCATGAAAATTTAATGGATGAAAAACCAGCGGTAAACACAGGACACAGTTAAAAGAGTGCAACGGGACAAGCTTATCCCGTCATTCTCTTCCGTACCCTGTGTTTTCCGCTGGTTTTTCATCCATTCAAACATGTACCAACTAGCACAGCCCGACGCCTTGGTATCATAAAAATACGAATTGTCACTCCTTACAGACATTTGGAAAAAAAGAAAGTATAAAGCAGGTGACAAACTTAAAATGACAGCAGATTGTTTAACTTTTATATTAAGTGATAATATAAAAAATAATGGCATGAATGAAAGTGAGCAGCAACCAAAGGACCATGATGCTATGCCGAATTGCGCTTTGAAGCAAAATATCCGCTTTCAACGCTACATAGGTCAAACATGCAATCAGGCAACCTTTTAGGCCCACAAAAACATACCATAATCTTTAAAAAAGCTACAATTTAGTTGAGAAAAACTGACCACAACAAATTGGAATGGACAACTAGGTACAGTTGTCACACCGAAGCAAGCCGGCGAAAGATGAACAGATATCTAGCTGTCCTACCCCCTATTTGTGCCATAGCCTCTGATCCGCTGAAGCAAACAAAAAAATTGTGTATATGTAGAACTATTGCTCTTGGTAAAACATAGACAGTTCTAATGAAGGAGCCAAGTGGGTTCCGAAACGTTGGGAACGCTTCGGATAAAGTCCTTGGTTAGAGTATTATATTTGTTTCCATCAAACACAAAAAATGCATGGTAAAGCGCTGACATTTACTTTGTCTACTGCGGCTCCTTCATGGTGACATCACTACAAGAACCAAAAATACAATACAGTGCATTAAAGGGGCCATTCGGCCAACACAGAAGTTCGTTTCGTTCTAAATATTTCCTGTTTTATAGTGCCCCCACCACTTGACCGGCAGCAAATGATGCTGCATTCACTGAGAAATTAATTCAGGTTAAAAGTCTGATTCTCCCACCATATCGTGTGTTTTTGGGATGTCAGCAATAAAGCCATAAGTGCGTGTAATCAAACAAACTAATGCGTCACTCGAATCTGCAGCCTTGCTAACCATCAGTCCTCCCAGGTGGAGCTACCATACTCATCCGCAAACCGTTGTTTGCCATTGCTTTGTTTTTGATCGTATCTGCACCTGGCTTGTTTTTGTTACTGTAGAAAGTAATGGTAAACTCCAAAGCGGCGGAGTGCTGTCCAGCTAAAACAAGCATAGTGTGCACGCCGTACCAACAGCAGTATGCATCGGTACTTGTATGTTTACGCGTATTTTCGTAACTTCCATAGTTTACTGCACCATTTTTACTGCTGTAAAATGAATATGCATTACATTTAAGCGCAACTAGCTCGTTCGGCGTGCTTATAAGGCCTGCCCCATTCGCGTTTGCTTTTGCCGGCCTCAGCCAATCGCACAGCTGGGAACATATGTCATCATAGGTACTGCTGTGGGAAATGAGCTAGTGGGTCGCATGGCCATTCCCTTTTTCCTAATTATATAGCTTATTCGAGTGAAGTGCGCGTTAAAAATGGTGTCAGTATGATTCTAACGAGGCAATCTGTCGAATGAACCAAGCTTGTGTGTTGTCTGCATGGCCCATCTAAGCAAAGGCAAGGCAGCCAATTTTTTAATTTAGGCTGCCTTCATGCACACAGTAGTGCTCTATTACTGCCAGAAACTCATTACGGGACTCCAGACACATTCACAGTTGCAATAAAAATCAGAAATAGAACGAAAAATCATTAGACACTCCACAATGTCAAAAAAACAAAGGCATAATGTGTGAGTGAGCTACCTAAAACACTGCGACAGAAGATCATATTCATCAAGGCAACTAATAAAAACCATGGCTAGTGCATAGCCACTACGCAGCTCATTTGTTAAGAGCTTATGTGCGTCCCCACAAGTTGGCTGTGTAAACCCACTGACACCAACAGAGTCCAAGGTTCGACGAAAACTCGTCAGGGGAGGGTGATTCATTGATGAAATACAAGCAAGCACTCGCCTGGTCAAAAACAAATAAACAAATAAAGACGCCTTGGGGCCCCTACGGGCCCCTTGTTCACAATGAAGAGGGGGTGAAAGGTCGCGACTATCTATAGGTTTGGTGGCGCAGAGTGCGCATGTATATCTCGGGGAGATTACCCCGCGACCGGTTAATCGTGATTTTAGTTGGTTGAATATGCACTGGTTCTAAAAGTAGTCGTGTCGACAGGCGCTTCTCTGATGCGATTATGCTTGCGGAATCCCAATCGATGACGTGGTCAGTAGCTAGGTGATGATCCGCCAAGGCATTTCAGCTTGCATTGCTTTTTTTGACATCGTTCTGGTGCTATTGAATTCTTTTAAAAATTTCGTTTCACCTATGTAGGATTAGGAACGAAAAAGAGATGCCGACCAGTCCAAACAAAACGTACTGACGTTTCGGCTTCCAGCACGGAAGCCTTGTTCACAATAAATGCATCAGCAGAAGTGGGTCATTTAAGTGGGCTTGAATAATCGCTGCAAAGAGTGTGCGTAGATCGGGTTTAGATTTCCGTCGTTACGATTGACTGTGTTAGATGTGGTCTGAATGATTAGTGATTCTAGATGTAGCCGTGATGCTGTCACTTTTTCTGTAGCGACGATTCTTGCATTGTCCCAATCAATCTTGTGGTCATTCACGACGGCGTGTGCGGCTAAAGCGTTGTTGCGGACGCTTTTATTCTTTACGTCACGTGTGTGCTGCTGCAGACGATTCTTATAATTTCCTGATTCCCCGATATACACGCCGCTGCAGACTGCACAAGGTATCTCGTATACAACACCGGAGAAGCGCTCCTTGGGCAAGCGGTTCTGACTCTCACGAGCTCATGGCACATCTTTTTGGCTGGAATGTGGGCCACCTGCACGTCATATTCCCGTACGACACGTGCCAAACATTCACTTGTTCCTGGAAGGTAGGGCACAGGAGCTCGCTTCATCGGGGCAGGAGCCACGTCCAGTTGTCCCTGTCGGGTCAGTTGGCGTTCCGTTGCATTTATAAAGTGCCTTGGGTAACCGCAGCTAGCCACGTCGTCCCGTACCTTTGCCGTGTCCACCGCCGCATCCTCGGACTTCGAGCACAATCTTTTCGCACGCTGCAGTAGTGTGCTAACAACAGCCCTCTTGTGGGAAGCGGGCTGCACGGAGTTGAAGTTCAGGTAGCGGCCTGTGCGCGTTTCCTTGCGGTACACGCTGAAACGTAGCCTCTGGCCCTGCCGAGACACGAGGACGTCCAGGAAGGGAAGTTTGCCATCGGCCTCCGCTTCTGACGTGAACTGAATGGCACGTTCCATACTGTTGAGGTGGGCCAGCAAGTTGTTCGCCGCGTCTTTCTGAACGACGCAGAAACAATCGTCGACATAACGCAAGAACACTTTTGGTTGAGGGGAAAAGGAGGCTAGCGCGCGTGCTTCCAGCGCTTCCATGGTCAGGTTCGCTACCGTGACCGAAATAGCGGCACCCATTGGAGTCCCCGGCCTTTGCTTGTAAAAATGGCCCATAAAGACGAAGTACGTATTGTTCAGGCAAAAATCTAGAAGCCTGCGTAGTTCTGGCACATCCATCGGTGATCTCCCGGGCAACGTCTCATCAGCCTCGAGAACAGCGGTGCATACGTTGACAGACAGGTAAATCGGAACACTCGTGAAAAGGGACTTCACGTCGAAGCATCAAGTCGTCTTTCTCGATCACGGTGTTGCGAGTCTTCTCGACAAAATCAAAAGAATTACGAACGTGAGTGGTCCCTTTACCGACGAGCGGAGCCAGAACTTGGTGCAGGAACTTCGACAGGTGGCCCACGTTCCAGCCAAAAAGATGCGCCATGAGCTCGTGAGAGTCAAGGACCGCTTGCCCAAGGAGCGCTTCCCCGGTGTGGTATACGAGATACCTTGTGTAGACTGCAGCGGCCTGTATATTGGGGAATCAGGAAATTATAAGACTCGTCTGTAGCAGCATGCACGTGACGTAAAGAATAAAACCGTCCGCAACAATGCTTTAGCCGAACATGCCGTCGTGAATGACAACAAGATTGATTGGGACAATGCAAGAATAATCGCTACAGAAAAAGTGACAGCCTCACGGCTACATCTGGAATCACTAATCATTCAGACCACATCTAACACAGCCAATCGTAACGACGGAAATCTAAACCCGATCTACGCACGCTCTTTGCAGCGATTACTCAAGCCCACTTAAACGACCCACTTCTGGTGATGCATTTATTGTGAACAAGGCTTCCGTGCTGGAAGCCGAAACGTCAGTACGTTTTGTTTGGACTGGTCGGCGTCTCTTTTTCGTTCCTAATGTACCCTTCCGGCCAGACAGGATTCCGTCATGATCTCGATTTTACCTATGTAGGATGCGTTGCAATCCTTGCATGGAATTTTGTAGGCAACTCTGGGAATCTTGATTTTTCTAAAGGGTCTTTCACGCGTACCAGCTTCTGATTAAGCCTGTTCGTTGGCACGTGTGCAATTTTAACGCCATATGTGCCAAACACCCTTGCAAGAGCTTCACTGATGCCTTGCGTGTAGGGGACGGCAGCGCGGTTTTGCCTGTATTCTTCAGGAACCCTTTCGGGGGAGGCAACCGAAGCCCGCAATTGTTGCGTCCTCACAAGCTTTGAAGGGTAGCCGTTGCTGCGAAGGTCCTTCCTTACCACGGCTAGCTCTTGCTTGCGCAGACCAGGCTCAGAGCAGATTCGTGATGCGCGTGAGAAGAGTGCCGCGGCGACAGAGCGTTTTTGGCCTATAGGAATGCGCATATTCGAACCCCAGGTATACCCGTGTGGGTCGGCTTTCGATACACACTGGTTGTAAATCCTTTGGCCGACCGTCTCACAAGCACGTCGAGGAAGGCGATCTGTCCATTATTTTCCTGTTCCATGGTAAACTGGATGCTTGGAACACAAGAGTTTAGATGCTCAAATAAAGGCATTACGTCTCGGCGGTGGATCACACAAAAACAGTCGTCTACGTAGCAGACAAAGATCTTTTGGCCGTCTTGTACGAGCATAGCGCAGAATTTTCTATAGCCTCTAAGGCAATATTCGCACAGACTACTGAAATGGAAGCTCACATCGCTGTTCGAAACCGCTGCTTGTAATAGTGTCCGTTGAAAACAAAATATGTGTTCTGCAGGCCAAATTCCAGGAGACGATATAAGTCTTGCGTCTCAATTGGCGACCATGAAGGCCGAGATACATCGTTCTCGAGTAGATCCTTGCAACTCCGGACCGCGTAATTTTGCCTGGAATTTGGTCTGCAGAACACGTTTTGTTTTCAATGTACAATGTTACAAGCAGCGGTTTGGAACAGCGATGGGAGCTTCCGTTTCAGCAGTCTGTGCGAATATTGCCTTAGAGGCTCTAGAAAATTCTGCGCTATGCTTGTACAAGACGGCCCCAAGATTTTTGTCTGCTACGTAGACGACTGTTTTTGTGTGATCCACCGCCGAGACGTAATGCCTTTAATTGAGCATCTAAACTCTTGTGTTCCAAGCATCCAGTTTACCATGGAACAGGAAAATAATGGACAGATCGCCTTCCTCGACGTACTTCTGAAACGGTCGGCCAAAGGATTTACAACCAGTGTGTATCGAAAGCCGACTCACACGGGTAGATACCTAGGGTTCGACTATAGGCCAAAAACGCTCCGCCACCGCTGCACTCTTCTCACGCGCATCACGAATCTGCTCTTAGCCTGGTCTACGCAAGCAAGAGCTAGCCGTGGTAAGGAAGGACCTTCGCAGCAACGGCTACCTTTCAAAGCTTGTGAGGACGCAACAATTGCGGGCTTCAGTTGCTCCTCCGAAAGGGTTCCTCAAGAAGACAGGCAAAAACGCACTGCCGTCCCCTACACCCAAGGCATCAGTGAAGCTCTTGCAAGGGTGTTTGGCACATATGGCATTAAAATTGCACACGTGCCAACGAACAGGCTTAAGCAGAAGCTGGTATGCATGAAGGACCCTTCAGAAAAATCAAGATTCCCCGGAGTTGCCTACAAAATTCTATGCAAGGATTGCAACGCATCCTACATAGGTGAAACAGGAAATTTTTAAAAGAAGAATTCAATAGCACCAGAACGATGTCAAAAAAGGCAATGCAAGCTGAAATGCCTTGGCGGATCATCACCTGGCTACTGACCATGTCATCGATTGGGATTCCGCATGCATAATCGCATCAGAGAAGCGCCTGCCGACACGACTACTTTTAGAATCAGTGCATATTCAACCAACTAAAAACACGATTAACCAGTCGCGGGGTAATCTCCCCAAGATATACATGCGCACTCTGCGACACCGAACCTATAAATAATCGTGATCTTTCACCCCCCTTTCACTGTGATCAAGGGACCAGTAGGGGCCCCAAAACGTCTTTATTTGTTTTTGACCAGGCGAGTGCCTGCTTGTATTTCATCAACACCGAACTAACCCGCCTGGATCACCACTTTATAGACATTGAGCAATTCTTCGAATTGGTTTATTGTAGCAAGCTGTCTTGTTTATTTCCTTATTTTTTTGGCATTTCCTGTCTCATTTGAAATTGGGAAACCAGATAGCTTTTACTACGGGTCATGCACTGGTGACAACAAATAATTGATTTCACTTTAAACAATTTTCAGTTCTGTTTTATTGCTCACCAGCCAATGACCTGAAATATCAGAGGCCCTTAAAATATATGCTGGCATTTCTTTCCTGCACTGTAGTACAACTAATCATGACTTTTATCACATTTTGTTCACAAATTGTAATATTTAGAAAGTATTCAGCTGAATGAAAATGTTATTTCAGAAGCATGCGCAATCAACAAGGCCTCAATGACTCTCACCACATGGTTCACTTGTTTCTGTCACAAATAACCTGATTGCAGCCACATTCCACCCAAGACGAAGGTAACATACCCTCTGGGATGATGAATATTTAAAATGCCTTACGAGTAAGTGCTCAGCACATGAAATTGTGGCATTAAAATTAAAACAGAAGATCCCTCTGCGGCATCCTTTACTTGGGGCAGCGCTTGATCACAAACTTCGAGAAGCTGAAAAATGCTCCATGCGCCGCTCCAGCCAGCAGAAACAATGCAGGACGTAAGTTGGTAGGTGGACCGTTGGCATCCTGCGATTGTGAAGATTTTTGTTTAGTAGATGCTCTTCTTTTTGTACCACTGTTTATTCCTCCTTTAACAAGCAGCTGAACTCCTGCAGGTTCTACGAATCATACAAGCATAATAAAATGCAGCAATGCCGAACGATTGGCAGGGTTACCTCAATTTTTCTTTTCTAGGAATGAAAACAATGTAGGTAATCTATGCACAACTACAATCAAACCTTTCAATTTTTACCTACTTCACTCCTAACAAGCACACATACACGTTAGACATGTGAGCAAGCTGCTAAATTAATGCCCACAAACTTAATCAGGCATCAGAAATCGGCAGAGAACGACGTGTCACCTTTAAATGGCACTTTTTTCGTTCAAAACACGTAAATGGGCGAGAAAGATACATAATTATGAGTTGGTACCCTCATCTGGTATGGTTTTCAGGCAATGCTTACATGTCACTTCAGTACCTTCAGGTGGTGGAGATCTTTGAAAACTCATTGCGGGCAAGTGGGTTGTGTTCAAGCTCTTGCATCTTGCCAGCATATGCTGGATTCCAGCATTCCCAAATCAACGTGACGACCCGAATGTGGTGGATGCAAGAAAGAATAAGCACATGCCAAGAGCGTAGCCGAAGGTAGAATGAGGGGAGGGGGGGCCGGTGCCCCCCCCCCCATAATGTTTTATGCCCAGGCTTGGGTGCGGTTTAAGCAGCCTGAAAAACCGCCTAAAGTCACCTGCAGGCGCGGAACCTGCAGTTTTAAGGACATTATTGCTCATATAAAGCTGACAACAAGGGCAATGTCAACGTCTGATCCCTGCGCCCACTCCAGATGCTGTACCTGTCAATATATACAGCCCGGCTGCATTTCGCGCCGGATACATCGACAAGCGCCGGGAACCTGCCGCGAGCCGATCGAAACAGCCCTACTGTTTCACTGGCGGAACAGCACGGCCGGGGAATGGCAAAACAGCAGGAAAAGCCTCATTAGGCTTACATGTGGTCGGCAGCGTGTCATTCCTTGTCTTTACACTGATACAAAGTATAATGACATGACAGAGCATGTCGCTGTATTTTGTTCAGTCAACTATCAATCCTTGATATGTTTATTTTTCTACCGACATCGCATTTCATTGACTATTGCAGTTCCATAATTTCTGCTGCATAAAAAGTATTGCTCTGCCCATCTTGTATTTCCTCCACATCAACAAATCTACACAATTCTCCTTATTGCGGAGCTTTGTTTTTTTGGCACTATTCCACTGTTTCCTTGACCTCCCTTTAGAATCAGCATTCTGCTTAACAGGAATTTTACTGAAGCCATGTCTGTTTCAATTCAACAGATAGAAATAACGAAATTTAATAAAAAACGTGCAACAAGCTCAACATTCAACAGCAGTGCAATAAGGTGTTCCGCTTAGCGCAAGTTCACTACTCACGTTACTAGCACAAAAAATAACAAAAGGCGATTACGTAAAGGAGCCATGAAGAACAAAAGTTTGTTTTATTCGAAAGATTAGGTGTTTCATAGTACCCCAAGCGCTTTCCCGGAAGCAAATGATGCTTTATTCACTGAGAAATAAGGCAATTTAAGCCAAAATTTTAAATCTCCCGCTAAAATTGCACATTTCGTCATGTGAAAAATGGCGTCATACGAGCCGGTCCATGAAACATATACTTAGTATGTCGACTCCATATAGCACCCACACGCGGGAGTCGATCGAGACGGCGGCCATTTTAAAAATACTAGTAAAACCTAGTGCACCCGCAGCCCTAGTCATGGAATCGCCTGATCCGGAGAACAAAACTCTCGCCGAGGAGCTCGGGCTTGCATTTAACAACCTCACACCACTTGAACGCTCAATGCTTGTAAGTGCACGAGCGGCAAGAGTTGTGGGATACGCGGTGGACGGGAAAGCGACCATTCCGTGATAGCCACAACAGACGAACGCCCAGCCGTCGGCACCGCTGCCTCGTCAGCCCCGTCGCGACGGATGAATACAGACTGGTACGTATGTGCCGTATTTTCAATTTTAGTAGCAGTATCGCTTATGGCAGTTGGCCGGTGTCGTGTATGGAAAGCCGTTCGCTCGAGCTCTCTGCTCCGACCAGAAAGATTTGAGCGTCAATGCGCGGTGTGTACGGCAATTTTTTTCCCCAAGGTCCGAGCGCTTTGGCGGCGATTTGACGAAGTCGGCGACGAGCGCCAGCATGTCCGGGTCCATGCCGTAATCACTTCCTCGGAAATGAAGCGAGCACACTCGTACTTCCTTTAGCTCTCTTTCTCATCCGTTTGCAAAGTTCACAAAACATAGCCACTTGCTTCGCCGAGGTTCGTCGTTGGGCAGCACATGAAAGGAGATCTCACCGGCCGGGATGTCGCACTCCCTCGACGATTTGCCCGTACTACATGGGCATTTCAAAACGCAGCAACGAAATTTCATTGTAAAGTGCTCGAACAAACTGCAGTTTTCAGTGGTTGTAAACTGTAAACGAGCTCGTAACGACAGCAGCAAGCCAACACGACCTCCATACCGAAACCTGTGCGACGAGTGGCACTATCTTGTTGCTGCTCTGTGTTCCTTACTCCCCTTGTTCCTATTTTTACCTTTCCTGGTTGGCGATATGACGGCCAACCTCCTGTGAAGGGATTACGATACCAAGCAAGGTCGCGGCTGTGCGTGCTGGGACGGTTCATTGGCCCCGAAGAGCCTTGAACCCGAAAATTCGTCTGCGCGATGGTGGCGACGGCGAGATGTCGAGTTCGGCTGGCGGTAGTTTCGTACGCATTGGCATACACGCTTGCGTGTTCGTTCGGAACTTCAACCGTTTACTCCACCGTTCTTTGTCATAAAAAGATTGTGCAGTATGTTTCACGGGCATTTAGCTCGCTATGCAAACTGTAAGCCCTGCCTAACATGCGTTTGCTTTTGCCGGCCTCCGCAAATCGCAGAGCATTCTCGAGTGACATCATAGGTTCTGTTGCGGGAAATGAGCTGGTGGGTCGCGTGATCATTTCCTTTTTTCCTAATTATGTAGCTTATTTGAGCGAAGTTTGCGTTATAAGTGGTGTCGTTATGGTTCTAACGAGGCAATCTTTCGAATGAACCAAACTTGCGTTTTCTCTTCATGGCTCCTTTAATGACGAAGACGCACGTTTGCTAGCTTCACCGCCATAATATACGAATGCGCCGCATGTACAGTCCACTGCGATTCGAAGGTTGTCGCAGGAAAGCTACTCTTTCAAACGAAGCAGAAAGAACACCAGCTTTAGCAAATATTCCATGCAAGTTTCGTTATCGTCGGCGTAGATAAAGGGCAACCAAGTCCAAGTCTGTGCTTTATAACAACGAATGTACAGCTTGAAACCCAAAGGGTGGCAAGTCAGTCGTGCGGGCCATTGTTGTATCATGGAACAGCCAACAAGGGAGCGAAGAGTGCGAAAGCTCGATTTTCATGGTTCCGAAACGAAACCGTGGGCTGGTGGCCCGCTTGGCCGCTCGATGCTGGCGCGATAACCTTCAAATCGTGCTCGACTGTACTTCATAGCTGACAAGAAAACTTAATAGTGCCTTTTCTGAAGGAAAATCTAAAACACGAGAATCTTGATAGTAAACACCCAGTGTTGGCCAGCACTTCCGCCCGACGAACTTCATGGACCGCGCGTCACTCACGAGCGCACTCATGATCACGCTCACGAGCGTGGGTCCGCCTAACCACCTGCTCTGCGGACGAATGAATCGCCCGTGGTGTGCCCACAGACCAGCGAACGGCAATTTAGGTGGTCATCATGATCATCACCATCTAAGCTCCTTACGGTGGGCTTTACAGTTAGCATTGAGCATACACAAATCGCATGTTAAAGTCAGTTATTTCAAGCTTCGTTTCCAAAACAACGCGCAAGATGCCTTGCCCTCCACCCTCTCCCCCCGAAAAAAATTCCTGGCTATGCGCCTGGCACACGCCCAATCAGGAGTACGTTCAGCATGCACGTCGGTTGTTTAAAAAAACGGGTGTAATGTATTGCTCAGAAGACTCAATGCTTGCACGCATCTTGGAGCAGCAACGGCCTTAGCAGATGTGTTTGAGTGGTTTTCCTCTCTCATAACATCCACAGTGCTTTCAGGAAAAGCCCCAGGCCTTGAAATTAGCATGTTCCAGTTAAGAATAATGCAGGTGATACTTTACACTTTCAAATATTTTTCTTTGTGGAAGGATGTTTCTTTATTGGCGGTACAGCACTAGCGTGCGTAAATCGCAGCCTTCAGAACCCCAATCAGGCCTCGTTAAATGGTACAGGCAGTTACATTAACTATTTGAAAAAGTATACTGCAAGGACTGTCAATTCACATGATAAACATCCAAAAAATAGCTTGAAACAGAACTGGTAAGGCTTTATCGAAGACTAAACTACAAAGGTAATAACATTTTTGTGTCACCACCTAAGAAATATGGCTTCACCGTAAACATGACTAACACCAGGAAATTCGTATACATTCTGATTAACTGCTACGCCCACATTATGATTTTTGGTGAAACTGAGTTTTCCGAAATTAGTAATAAAGGTTGCCAAGCGCAGTTTGCAACCTAGAGACAAGCCCTCTAGGTTAAACCTAGCTAGTTCAGTTAAACAATTCACACACGCGGGCTCCTGTTAACAATGCAGCTACATATTAGGTTATGCATGAAACACCAATAATTGTTACGGGGGCGAGAACTTGTACATTCAAGTGATCGAACATTATTCAAGTATGGTAGCCCACTGTGCTACCAAAACTGTTTGAAAACTTACGTTCTGGCGGCCAAACACTGTTGACAATGGTTGTGGCTCTTGTCCGGTTGAATGGAGGAACGTGATGTGCTCAGACCGTCCAGAGGTCTAAAACAGGATGACACATGATTACCACTCAGGCAAGAATGGAAATTATTGGGTGCACGAATGTTACAACTCGGGCAACACAACATTCAGCCAAAATCAATACCCGCGTACAGCGGCACCGTACACATGGTGAGGTGGCTCGCCGCAAACGCAACGAAGCTTTCGAGGCGCGCACATTCGCTCGAAAACAATTTTCCCTCGCCATTTACAACACGGCACAAACGACAGCGGTGATTAACGAAGCCGTAAACGCTGCGCCGCACAAGTAGCCACCCGTGTTCTGATAAACTACGCGTAAGACGTGGTTCGCAGTGGTGAACTCTGAAGCTGTTCAATATAGTGCTGCGGAATGAGAAACGTTACTGAGTTACTGAGCGCCACTGCGTTACAGAGCGCCAGTGCGTTCAGCGCTCAATGCAAGCACCCCAATGTTCTTTCGCACATCGCCTTTCTAGAGACAAGCCCTCTAGGTTCAACCTAGCCAGTTCAGTTAAACAATTCACACACGCGGGCTCCTGTTAACGAATCCTTAAAGCGGCGATGACAGCTACAAACGACATCCAGTGACAAGAAAGGCGGCAAATGTGACGAGACAGCTTACCTGACAGAGACCACGCAGAGGAGCGAGCGACGTTCAGGGGCAAGCGCCAAAAGAAATTAGCCGTCTTCAGGTGGCAAAGTTGTTCTCAAATACTTCATCGCGAAGTCGAACCCGACTGACATAACCGAAGACGACGAGGTGTCCAATTAATCATAATAACTGCGCTTTGTTAACCGCACGGTCGCACAACAAAGTAAACAGTCCATGAAAGACGGGTCACGGGGTATCTGTTCCGGAATCCGGCCACGCCGCCGCGCGCCGTACTCAGGGTGTCGGCCGTTGGCAGGGAGTTGCGTAAACAAATTAAAACGACAACAATAAATAATTGCATCTTTTAGTGAATATAACATAATCTTTAAGTTTATTATTTATTGTGTCTATTATAATAAAGAAGCTTAGATATTTAAAGTTTACAAACACAAAACGCGAACTGAAGCTTTTGGCCCTCGATTTGAACGTTAAAAAAAGCAGCAGATAGTAAGATAACACTGCGCAATGAAAGTTGGCAGTGTTCTAGTGTAAGTAATCGTATTATTATTTGGCGCCGGTTTATTTAGCGCCCGATTTCATGCCCCTCCCTCCCCAACTTTTGTTTTCTTTTGATATCTGCCTTGTTCTCCAAAGTTGTTTCTGCAGGAGAAACTAGGTGGTCTGTTTATTGCATTTGCACACAATATTTACGGTCGCTAACAATAAGAATGGAATAAAATTGTAATTGCTAGTACGCTATAACTCCACTGAGCGACGAGAATGACTGTTGTCAGAGGGGGCTATGATTTTGCTGGTGGGGCAGGAGAGGAACAGGGAACGACGGAATGATGATACAGATGTCACAGTTCAAGGTTGTGCTGTGCTCCGTGGAAGGCTGTAGAAAACAAAAATTGGGAGGGGTAGTGTTATTCTGTCGATGTCGTAATAAGCAAGGGCTGATATTTTTTTCTGTTTCAACGTCGGTGCTGCCGCTGCTTTTTATTGAATTTGGCAGCTTTTTTTTTTGCTTCTGAAGATTTCTGACGAGGTTGGGAGGATGGTGCAATGGGGTGTCTTTTTGAAATTATATTGCATGCATGGCCTCAATCAATGAAGAGCTGAACACCTTTTCCCTACCCTTTCAGCACCCTTCCAAAAAAAAGGGTGTTGAGGTTGGTCAACACCCTTTTTTCACGCAAAAAGGGTGGAGAGCTACGAAAAAGGGTGTGGAGATTCAAGAAAAAGGGTGTAAGGGCCTCCCAACACCCTTTTTTTCAATTATTTTACACCTTCTTTGGCCAAAAGGGTGTAAAAAATTTTATTGTGTAGCTGGTTTGCTTAGGCGCGGCTTCTCTTTTTATAACCGTGCCGGCGCGGAGATGGAGAGCACAACACACAACGCGCCCGCCGCCGTCAGCGAATAACTTCACTCTTCTCCCTTCTAGAATCATCGACGCTCTTTAGCACTGGCAAGGCCCCGCGCACCTCCTCGAAAGTACTTGAAGCTTCGACAAAACCGGAGCGGCGGAGAGAGAAGAGAGAAATAAACGTTTATTGTCTGAAAAGACTAGCTAGGACTTGGCCCTTGCCGGTCCGAGGTGGTAGGTCTCCTCAGTCCAGGAAACCTCTGGCGGTGGCTGCCGTCTTCGCCCGGTTCACCAGATTCTTCTGGTTCTCCGGATCCTCGGAGACGAGCAGCGCCTCCCACTTTTCAGCGATGTCGTGGTCCCCGGTGGTATGGGCGCTTGCATTGTTTTGTGGTGCGGAAGTGTGTATTGTTGAGGACGCTTGGCTACCCACAGGTGGGTCTGGGCGGCGGTCTTCGCAAGGGCACTCCAGGATCATGTGCGGCAAGGTGTCGGGTATGTCACAATAAGGGCAGAGATAAGGGAATTGCGTGGGGTAAATGCGGTGCATGATTATTCCGTGTGCATATGTAATTGTTTGGAGGCGACGAAGGATTACACTTTCTTCCTTGGTGAGATCGAGATGTGGTGGGGGATATCTCCTCCGCTCAAGTCGGTAGTGCTCCAATACTGCCCTATAGGTAGTGGGTACCTCTTCTGTGCCCGTTGCCGCACGGATGTTGGGTGGCAGGAAGGCCCGGCTTGTATGTTCTCGGGCTGCAGCGTGCGCTGCTTCGTTTCCCGCCATCCCTTCATGCCCCGGGATCCAGGTGACGTAGGCGTCAGGAAGTTGGGGGCGCGTCTTTAAGATTTTAAGTGCTGTCGCGGACACGCGTCCTTTTTGGAAGTTCCGACATGCCGCTTGGGAGTCGGTGAATATCAGTGCTCGGTCGCTGCAGGTTGTCATTGCCAAGGCGATGGCTGCTTCTTCCGCTGTTTCGGGGTTACGAGCCGGTATTGTTGCCGACGCCAGTTCCCTGCCTCGTTGGTCCGTGACGCTTACTGCGAAAGCAGTGTGGTCTGGGTATCGAGCGGCATCTGTGTATCTTGTGTTGGGATCTTTGGCATATTTTCGGAGGAGTGCCTTCGATCTTGCTTCTCTTCTTTCTTTATGGTAAGAGGGGTGCATGTTACGTGGTATGCGTGCTACAAGGATGGCCTCTCGGAGTTCCAATGGTAGTCTTGCTTTTTCGTCGGTGTCCGCGATGTATGTTTCACTGTAATTGAGATAGCGGAGTACTGCTCTGCCTGTAGAAGTGAGCTTGAGGCGTTCGAGTTGGCTGGCTTTGTGGGCTTCGGCCATCTCCTCCCACGTATTATGTACGCCTAATTTAAGCAGCTTGTCGGTGGATGCCATGAAAGGGACTCCCAGAGCAGTCTTGGTTCCTTTCCTGATCATTATGTCCATTTTTTTTATTTCAGCGCTTTTTAAGGCTAAGTATGGGGTGCCGTACGTCATCCTACTGGTTATTAATGCTTGAATGATCCGTAAGGTGTCTTGTTCTTTGAGCCCCCTTCGTTGATTTGTGATTCTTTTAACGAGGTGGGTGACTTGTGTCACTGTTTGCTGTAGCTTGGGAAGATGAGCTGCACCCGATCCATCATTGTGTATTGTAAGACCCAGTACCCGAAGGGAGTTGAACTTGGGAATTTCCACTCCGTAAAGAGTGACGCTGGGATCCGCATCAACAAGTTTGGGTGGCCGTCCTCGAGTTCGAGCCTTCAGCACGAGAAGTTCGGACTTGTCCGGAGCGCACTGGAGGCCGCAAGAGTCTAAGTAGGTAACTACCACGTCGATAACCTCCTGTAGAGAGTCCTGTTGTTTCCCCGTTGTAGGCGCTCTCGCTCACAGCGTGAGGTCGTCTGCGTAAAGAGCATGCCTTAGTCCTTCGATGGTCTTAAGTTTCTTTGGCAGGTGTAGCATGGCGATGTTGAAAAGCAGCGGGGAGACCACCGAACCTTGAGGCGTGCCTTTGTTTGGTAGCTGGAATTTTTCGCCTCGAAGGTTGCCGATGCCCACCGTTGCCGTACGATTGGTGAGGAAGTTTCGAACATAATTATAAGCTTTGGGGCCACAATTGGTACTTTGCAGATTTTCGAGGATCTTTTCGTGCTTGACATTGTCAAAGGCGCCCTTTACGTCGAGGGCGAGTATGCAGGACTTGTGATGGCGATCCAGGCGGTCTATGATGTCCTCCTTCAGAAGCAAAAGGATGTCTTGGGTAGAGAGATGCTGTCGGAACCCAAACATCGTGTCCGGTATGTAGCCGTTGTCCTCGAGATATGACGTGAGCCGAGCATGGACCATGTGCTCAAGAAGTTTACCCGCACAGGAAGTCAGCGATATACGGCGAAGATTCTCAATACGTAGAGGCTTGTTTGGCTTGGGAATCATGGTCACATCCGAATGCTTCCAGGTTGCCGGCAGTTCGCCTGTTTCCCAGCATACGTTAAAATACTCTAGGAGCGCTTCTGCTGCGTTTGAAGGTAGGTTACGGAGGAGCTTATTGGTAATCTTGTCATTGCCGGGCGAAGTGTTCCTTGTGAGTTTGGCCAGGGCTGCCTCCATTTCAGCTTTTGTGAAGGGCCGATCGAGGTCAGGATTATGCTGGCCACGGTACGGATCAGTACTTGTCGGACTCGATGGGATGTTACCGGTCAACTTGCGTTGTATCTCGTCTAGTATGTCTTGTTGGGTGCCTGCGTATGAGTGGATTAATTTTTGGAGGTCTTGCTTTTGCTGCATTTTTGTCGCTGTAGTCACCAGGAGGCTTCGTAAGATATGCCAGGTCCTTTTCGTGCTGAGGGTGCCCTGAAGTTGGTCACATGCTTTGTCCCAATTTTGCCGGCAGAGTAGGGCGCCATATTCTTCGGCTTTCTTAGTGATGGCGGCGATTTTCAGCTTGAGTTTTTTGTTGTGCTTTTGTCTTTTCCACCGTTTGAGGAGGCTTCTTCTTGCTTCCCAAAGGTGGGAGAGGTGAAGGTCAACAGCGGGAGTATCTGTGCTCAGTTGAATTATTTTTGTATGCTCTTCCGCTTTCTCAAGTATCTTAGAAAGCCATTCGTCAATTTCTTCGATGTTTCCGGGATTGAGGTCGCTACGGAAGGCTTTCCAATCCGTGAGTTTTGCTGTCCCGGATCGAACAGTTCTTTTTCGATGGCTTATCTCGAGTTGTAGTATATGGTGGTCACTTCCTAACGTCTCCTCTAGTCGGGTCCATTCCGCCTGCGGGATACCGTGGGTAAAGGTGAGGTCGGGATTAGTGTCTCTGGAGACGCTGTTTCCTACTCGGGTTGGTTGCAGCGGATCGTTCCAGAGACTTAAATGGTGAGATTGGGCTGCGTCATGGATTCGGGCCCCTTTCTTGGTTGTTCACGGGTACCCCCACGCCGTGTGTGGAGCATTAAAGTCACCCGCGATGACGACTTTGTGCCCTTTCGTGATGTCCCTGATTTTCCTTATAAATTGCTCGAAGTTCGGCAGGTGGTCTCGAGGAGGGCTGTAGACGCTTAAAATAAAGAGGCTTTGCTGAGTCTTTCTCTCAGGTAAGATTTCGACAAGTGTATGGTCCACGTTTGTGTTCGTGATTTCGTGCACTTGGGTGGTAAGGGACTTTTTAGTCAGGACTGCGGTACGCTCTGTTTTGCTGAAGGCGTTGTATCCTTGAAGGCGAATGTTTGTGCTGTATGTTTCCTGGAGGGCTATCACATCTGGTTGATCTTGTTTAGTGAATTCTAGGAGGTTAGCTATTTTGCGCCTGATAGACCTACAGTTCCATTGCCAGATTTTGGTTTGTAAGGCGTCTGTGGTGCCGTTAGTTTGGACTGCCATCTTCGAATGATTCCACGTCAGAGAGCTCTTCTCGGCTTAGGGAGCAAGAACGTGAAGCGTCGTGGCTTTCTTTTCTTGCCTTTTTACGCGCCGCATCTATAGGGCTGAGGAGTGAATCGAGCACCGTTTTGGTGATGAAGTTCTTCCTGGCGTATGCGACGAAGTTGTCAAAGATTGCCGTGTTGTGCGATGCTTGCTGCGCAAAAGGCGCTATGGCCTTCTGGATTTCTGCCGCGACCACCTGCTGTAGGTTTACTATGATCCGCTGTTCAAGTGCGGTTATTCTGTCTTCAGTTAGCTGAATTGCTCTCTCCTCTGCGAGTAGCACTTGTTGTGGAGGGCGTTTAGCAGCTTCTTGTTCACGGCAGCGCTGGAGCAGCTTATCAATGAGAGTTTGCTGGCTTTGAATCTTCATCTCTAAGGCTTTGATGGCAGCTTCGTCTTCGGAGCTTCTTCCAGATTCGCTTGCCACATTGGCGTAGCTCACTCTCTTTTGGGATGAAGCTCGCGAGCCGGATCGAGATAGCGAACGCGCTCTAGATCTGTCTCTGCTGCTTCTCTGCGCGGTGTTAGCGCTGCTATCTGAAGTTGTGGTCTTGACTGCTTGTAGATCAGGGAAGTGCTCTGTGCAGGGCCGCCATCCACTCTGTAGTTCTGGGCTCTTTACTTCCCATTGCTGTCGAACCTTGTGAGGGGGTGGTGCTGGCTTCAGCTTCTGTCTGCAGTCTGTCCCTGCGGTCTCATGCGGTTGTTTGCAGATTTTGCAGCATGGTCGACAGTCGTGGTCAGGTGATTGATTGTTCTAACCGCATTTGTGGCAGAAGTTTTGAGCTGGGTGCTGGCATATGTCTTGCCGGTGGCCCAGCTCCCCGCAAGAACGGCAGTACTGTACTGTCTTGCGATAGGGCCGGCAACGGTAGTCACCGCTCTGATATATCACGTTGAACGGTACGTGGGGGCCATTAAAGTAGATGACGGCTGCAGACGATTTTCCAAGCATTCGTGCTGCAACAATGGTATATCGCTCTGGCACGCGGAGTCCGTCCATGAGTTCTCCGGGACTGGTATTCGGTGGAACGCCGTTGATGACTCCTCTGCTGATCCATTCCGGAGTTTTCACATGGGCTCGCACGGTGAATATGTCTCGTCCTAGTTGAATGCTGCTGATTTCTCCGAGGAAGTCGAAAGCCAGGTCTTTCCTTGGCGTACTTGCGATGACGAGGTTTTCGATGCGCTGCACTTGAATGCGAACATTGTCGTAGAATTCCTTCTGTGTGATTTTGCTTGCTCTTCCGATGGCGTTAGTAATTTCTGCAAGGGACCATTTCGAAAGTTGAAGGCCGGCTTGTGGGCGATAAATGATTTTCGTGTCGTCTATGGGAAATGGTGGCATCCGGGAACGTTTCCGCTGCGCCGTCTCCGGGGCCGAGTGCTGGGAGGTTGGTTGTGCGGCTTGTGCGGCTCCTTGAGTGGCGGCGGTCTTGTTTCGTTTCCTTTCGGTCACTTTCCATTGATTCCGTAAATCGATTGTTCTGCCGCTGTTTTCATCGTATGCCCACTTCGCTGGCGAGCCGCTTTCTTCAGTGGAGTCGGTGTGCATAGCGCTGTCCTCCTCGTTCTGTTCCTTGCTTTGCGCGTGCATCGCCGCGTCGGATGCTTGGCTCATTGTGGGGTAGTGGGAGCTTGCGTCGGCGACGAGCAGCTGCGGCTGGACCGGCTCGTGGAGCTCTTGCGCAGCCGCAGCTTGCCGAGGAGTGCTTGCGCTGCTGCTCATGCGCGTGGTGCGGGCATGTGCTACTGGCTCCTCGAGGCGCTCTCCTTCGCCGGCCTTGGAACGTTCCTCTCGTGAGGCCTAGCCTGATGCGATGTTTAAACAGCCTGAAATCTTGGCCTAAAATGCACTCACTGCGGCAAACGGGGCAACGGGAGATTCCTTGTGACTTGCCGGTGTTCTTGATGCACAACTGAGAAAGGTGAATGGCCTTTTTCCGCATGAAAAGCAGCAAAAGCGAGAGCTCATGTGGAGTAGGTTATGACTCCATAGCCCCCTAGCGGAAGTCTCCGGAGCGGCGGAGGTTTTATTTTTGTTATTTTCTCGCCGGCGAGCCGGCCAGTGATCGTGTTACCGTCTCTTCGTTCGAGAAAGCTCCATATTGTCTCGGGGCGAATGGAACCGAACTGAATTAATCGAACGACTGCAAGAAGAATTAGGCGCTGTACAAATGAAATAAAAAATTTATAAGGTAGTTTTAGACGTCGTACGCTCGAGTTTGTGACACCATCATTTGCTTTTTTCCAGTCCAAGAATATACAGTCAACCACTTTAAGCTTATCTATTGCAAGAGCCAAATCGTACGTGAACTCAACAATCTTCATTGAGCAAGAAAATCCTGACAAAATCCATGTTTCCTAGGATGCTGGCGATTATGTTTAATCAAATGAGTCATATCCCAAGAGTAGCTGAGCTCACCTTCAAACATCGGAACTAAATTAACAGTTTGGCTTCGTCAGTGACAAGGCTCTGTTGTTATCGCAAATTTAAAGTAATTTTTTTTTCTAAATAGGCAGTCGGAAAATCCCATCAAGTAACATAGTGCAGGGCATGAAGTTGATCCTACCAATGCACCAGCGAGTCTCTTCTACGTTTATCACCAACAACATTGTGCAACATTCCTTGTCGCAGTTTAATTGTAAGCAGAATAACTTGCGCTTTCGCTCGCACTTGCCTTTCTTTGGTGGGGAGTCCTTGACATGGTGGCGGTTTACCTCTTGCGTCGTGGCCGCTTGCTCGATGCCCTTGAAGGCCAGTTATTTTGGTGAACCATCTCCATCTCGGATCGGACATCTCTGCCGGGTCGATGTCTCCAATGCTCTCCATTTCTTGAGGGGGCGAATAGCCTCGAGCTGATGCGTCGACGAAGCCGGCGGCAGAGGCGTGGTAGCGGCGATGACTGGCGAGGCTTAGCTCACCCGTCGGTGTGGCACAGTCTTCTTGTGGCAATAAATGACATTTCGCTGGCGAAAAAGGTTCCCTGCTAAGGTCCAGTGAGTCCTTGCACCTTGCCCGTTCACCGAGAACACTGATTACTGTTTGACAAACGATGTTCGTTCATTTAAAACGTAGAAACACGGAGCGGATGAAAAACGCGTCCCCGTCGTTCGGCTCACTAACGGCTTTTTTTCCCCCAGGAAAAAACCGGTCGGTCTCCTTTGTCTGTGCATGAATTCTCGGCGCCCAGGCGCGTGCCGTTGTTCGGCTGTATGGCGTTTGCCGAAAAAATGACTTATAACCAGATACCTTACGTAGGCCGGTCTCCTCTTGAACACCGGTTGCCAAATATTCTGTGGCCATTCGCTTGCCGTAATTCGGCCGAGGACAGCTAACCGAATGAAAAACGTATATTCTGGGGCCGTACGTTGGCCGGCATCCTTCATAACACTGGTTGCCGGATATTCTACCGCCGGACGCGCGGTTCACCGTTGAAACAACGAATTCACGGCGGCCGCGCTCCGGCCGGTCTCCTTTCGAACACCAACTGCCGCAAGAATACGCATATTCTGTGGCCGGTCGCTTGCCGTGCTTCGGCCGATTACCGCTTCCCGAAGAAAAAACAGACGCCCTAAGGCCGTACTTCGGCCGTTCTCTTTCTCAACATCGGCAGCCATAAGAGAACTGAATATCTGGCAACCAGTTAGCTGCCGTTGTGCGTCCGGACACGGGCGGACGGAAAAATACCGAAGCGCTGGTTACCGAATGTTGGCAGTTCAACGCATGATCAGTGGCTGCCAGAACCTGGATGCTGGCCGGACATGCCAGAAAGCGGCCATAGACGGGCCGGTCTTCGGGCACACTTTCTGTACCGCCTGGGATAGGTGCGTGGCTACGTCCGCCGATGTTCTAGAAGGACGCAGCTTGGTGAGAAATATAGCTTTAGGGGGCCTGGGACGGCCGACCGCTGCAAGGCCAGTCCCATCAGAAACGCCAACCGCCAGCGGACACGAGTTGTGTTTTACGCGGCGCTGCGGCGTCGGTGGTGATAGGTTCTGGATAGGCCGAGAACCCGAATTCATCGTCGTCGGGCTTAGGCAGGCAAAGGCAGGTAGCACGGTATTCTGCGAAGAGCTGGGCGTCCGCGGGGTAGGGTGTTTCATTTTTTCTACCGTCGTGTTTGGTAGCGGCATAAAATCAGCCAGCCGTGGCGACCTCTCAGCAGAGTCAAATCACTGGCCTTAGAATGCACCTCTTGGCGCAGCGATTTCACGGCATCGGCGTGAGCCTCGGCATTTGTTGCACCCTCCCGGCGGAGCTGCCAGTTGTGCTCCCACAGCTTAGCAACCTGATCGGACAGGAAAGTGATTCCCTCCAAGGCGTCCACGAGAAGGGCACGGAGGGAAGCCAGCTCGGCGGCAAGGTCAACGGGCTGCGCAGCAGCGGCTGCGAGGCAGCGGCTGGACAAAAGCACCGGCGACGCTGCCGCTTCATAACAAATGTCGTGGTCGATGATAGGGCTGGGTGGCGACGAAGCAGTCTTGTAGGCATTCCAAGCGAAGCGCCGCGCACCTGACTTAATTAACTGGAGGTCATCGTCCGGCAACGTGATACATTTCTCGTGAGCACGTTTGTTGCATTCGCCGCAACGCAGACTTTTGTTTTCGGAAGAAAACACAGGAACAGAGAACGCATGCGTCCTTGCTCGGCGCCATCTTGACAAAAAAAAGAATAATCAATCACTCAATCATTCAACCTTTATTAAAGTGCCCAGGAACAGCCGAAGTCTTCCTGCTGGCACACTGAGAGAGGAAAAAAAATGCTCCATTGAAATTATTCAGTCGCTGACACATAACCAGCCAGTAAACAAGGTAGGTGAGTTAATAACAATAACAACTGGAATATCTACAGAGAATAAATTTAAAAGTGTTATCCAAAAAACAATACACGACTAACAGAGACTGTAAATTATGGTACATTGCAAAAATACATCGTACCATGATCATAGCAATAGGATGAAGCAGCAATTACACAAAAATGTATGAAGCAAAGTACGGGGAATATTTTTACCTCTTTACAGTAACTGATGTTATAGAAACATTTGTTACTGTGGCCGGCCCGGGCCGCTTCAAGATACGTAAGATGAGTTTACTACAGAAGTGTGTCATAGTACATACGACGATTACACCTGCAGCGCCAACACCATATACGAACAAATGATAACGAACTCTGTGAAAACAACGCACACATGAGGAAACTAACTGAAGAACGCGAGTACGGTCGAAATGGAGTTAGCGCGCCATGGCTAACAGTCCGGCGAAAAACTACTGAAGGGGACGGTGAAAAATACATAGTTCGCCGGAGTGAACGTTATATAGGCGTTGCAACCAATCAAAAGGAGAACGTCTGCTAAGTTGTGCAGCTGTGTGGAAAAAGTTGTTAAGCCTTGTTGCTGTTTTCGGAACACGAAAACCTATTGCTGCAAGCAGTTCCTGGCATAAAATTGTACCGTGAAGGAGTTTGTATAAGAAAAGTAGATCTGAGCGGGTTCGTCGCGAACTTAAAGAGACAGCTGTCGGGAGAGGCTCAGAGGGAAAACGAGGCATAAATATTGATGAAAGTTTCGTCTGTACACGCTCCACACGTTGACAATTAGATATGCAAGTTTCATTCTAAATGACAGAGGCATGTTCGAGTTGACAAGTGCAAAGTGCCATAAAAAGTTTTAGTAAAGAATGGGGAGAGTGGAAGTCTCGTAAAAACCTGCATACAGCACCAAATGAGCGGAGCGAACGCCGAGTCAGTTGAGTGACATGAGGCTAGAAAGTCAAGACGCTGTCGAAGAGAAGTCCGAGGTCTTTGATCTCGTCCCCTCTAGACAGAAAACCGCCATCAATACTGTAGCGAAAGAAAATGGGGTTCATTTTTCGGGTATAAGACATGACATTGTTTTCGCCGGAATAAGATTTAGTCGGTTATCTGAGCACTAGTTATCAAAGGAAAATACATCTTGCTGCAGGGTATCACAGTTATCGATGGACTTTACACGTCTGAATATATATTGTCGTGAGCATAGAGAAGAAAAGAAGATTTTTAATTGCGACAGACACATCATTAACAAAAATAGACGTCAAGAGAGATTCAAACACGGAGCCTTGGGCATACGGCTTGTTGATCTATACATAGAGGACGTCTGCCCATTAACACCAACGAAACTGAACTGATTCCTTTGTTAGCTACCCAGCAATGCAACGAGTGGTGTATCAATGCCCGACTGCAAAAGCCTACAAAGTAACAACGCGTGGCAGACAACATCAAATGCTTTGCTCAGGTCACAGTAAACGACGTCCAACTGGCCTCGCTCAGAAAGTGCAGCGGAGGCCTGCTCCATGAAGCAGGCGAGATTAGTTGTTGTCGAACTTCCTGACATAAAGCCATGCTGTTTACTTGTAAGAAACTGCTGTACAGAACTCGACCATACCTTGTGCAGCGCTGTCTGAAAAAAGCTTGGAGGCAGCACAAG
Source organism: Haemaphysalis longicornis (assembly GCF_048455015.1). NCBI lineage: Eukaryota > Metazoa > Arthropoda > Arachnida > Ixodida > Ixodidae > Haemaphysalis > Haemaphysalis longicornis. The sequence continues at coordinate 189,796,215 of NW_027526361.1, forward strand.
GGAGAGAAACTTCTCTATAGTTTTTTGCATCAGATTTGGTGCCTGACCTGAGAATGGGCGCACTCGATAAATTTCCCACTTGCAGAAAATGTGTTTGTTTTTGGACAGTGATTGAATATCACAGTTTAAACAAAAACAAAGATGCTGCTTAATGTTTTTCATTCAGCAGCAGGTATTCCGTCAGGGCCACACGGCCGCGACAATTTCATGCACCTTAAACTCGGAAGCACCAACAGCTAGCCATTTGTACTAAGCTAGAAACCTGTACATTATTCAACATTACGTTTATTTCACTGTCATCGGGCTGGCCATATGTAGTACAAAATTGCAGCGCAAAATGGTTGGCAACATCAAGAACTTCTTCCCCAAAGGAATCAACAAGGCGGATTTGCTCATGTGAACTATTCATACGGGATTGAATATATTTCCAGAATTCTAAAGGCTGGGAATAAACGCTGCCCTCCAGAGAATAGAGATAAGAGCGCTGGTCGCCCTCATCACGACTTTTACGCGTTTTACTGTAAGAGCGGAAGTCTTCTTTTTATGCATCAAGCAAAGTTTTCTTATATTTTCTATGGCAGAGGTCTTTTAACTTAAGGGTGGGGTGTTTTGAATGGCACGGTTTGTACTTGTGTATAAACTTACTCATGCCGCTTGTGACTATTTCAGGGAACCGCTCGACGTGCGCATCGCAATCAGGGGGTTATTAAAGTTCTAACCACTTCAACGAAGAAAAAAAGTTACACAAGCCAATGTAATCACCACGGGCGTAACAGTCGGGAGGGAATTCATTATTCTTCAGTGTAGCACTGCGACGCTGAGTCGAGACGGGACCAGAAACTAGAAAATGAGAGAGAGAGAGAGAGAGAGAGAGAGAGAGAGAGAGAGAGAAAGAGAGAGAGACAGATAGAGAGAGAAAGACAGATAGAGAGAGAAACAGAAACTTTAATTGTGCAATTGGGGTTAGGGAAGCGTGGTGGCCGCCGGTTGGTGGTCGGTGGCGACGACGGCAGCTCATAACACCAAGGCGATCTGAACACCCCGGTCGGAGCTACCCATCGCACCCTCCCATTGCTCGTCATTGGTGATTAAAGGGGAGGGATTGGAAGGACAGGCTCAGATAGAGTGGGGAAGTGGGGCGCGCTGGCCACATGCGGGGCAATGAGGTGAGGGGTTAAGGGAAGGGTGGATTTGATGGAGCACGGCCCTGCAGGGAAAGGAACCAACCTGCAGAAGACTCGAGGTGCGTGCTTGCTCATTGCTGAGGTGGGGATGCGCCGGGGGGGTATTTTCGGCGGGCGAGGCAGTAATGCGTGAATATGTCATGATACGTAATTAGGCGGTCTCTGGCGGATGAGGCCCCGTGGTAAGGAACTAGGCTTGCTCCCGCTGGGATTGTGAATCCTCGAGCCGCGTCATGGGCCGCCTCGTTCCCCTCTAGTCCCGTGTGCTCCGGGGTCCATAGCAGTTCTGCCGGGGAATATGGAGGACTTTGAGCGTTATTTTTAGTGCCAGTGGCGAAATGAGACCACGGGCGAAATTTATGAATGACCGTTTTTTAATCAGTGATTACGATTGTGGGGGTCGGCCTTTGTGACACGGCGAGCGCAATTGCCGCCTCCTCCGCCGTGGCACGGCAAGGGGTGCGAACTGTAAGGGATAATAAAGGGTGGTCGTCCGGCCGATTCACGATGACCAGAGCATAAGCATCGTAGTGACGGTATTCTGCCCGTCCATATAAAAAATACCTGGTCTTACAGGCAGGCGTCGCTGAAGAGCATGCGCTCGTTGCATTATGCTATCCGCATGACACACAGGGTGCATGTTGCGTGGTACAAGACGGACGACAGGTCGAGCGTAAATAGCGCGCGGAATGGGAGATTTATGAGCGGGCAATGTAGGGGCACGAATCCCGAGTCGATCTACGATGTGCAGAACGGTTGAGGTAGTGGATAAGCGTGCTGTTTGTCCTGTCAGGTGCACCTCCACAAGTTCCTCGGCATTATTACGGATACCCAAACAGTCTAATCTGGTAGTGGAAGAGTACATAGGTATGTGAAGTGCCGCTTTTTAGGCTTTTCTGATGAGGCAATAGATTTTTTCAAACTTAGCAGTACTGGCATGAAGGGAGAGAAGGAGTATGTTGTTCTGCTGATCACGAAGGCCTGAATGAGTCGCGATCTCTCACTCTCACACAGCCCGTGCTGGTGGTTGGCAATCCTTTTTATGATACCAATTGTTTGGGCAACATGCTTAGTTAACTGGGTGAGGAATTGTGCATCGGTTCGATTCCGTTGTATGCGGAACCCGAGAACTTTAAGTGTTTGAACTTCCGGGACTGAATAACCATTAATAGAGATGGAGAGAGAGATAGAGAGAAATAACATTTATTGATAGAGCTCCCCCTTATGGGGCGGTGGCGTTTGCCCACAGGGCCTCGGCGACCTGGAGGCCTCGGGAGGTGACTAGCACCTGGTCCGAAAGCTCGGATACTTGATGTTGTGCGGGCTGCTCTTTTGGGTGGCAAAACGAGCAGCTCTAACTTGTCAGGTGAACATGTGGGGCCTGCTAACTCTGCTTGTTTAACTGCTATATGTGCACCATTTGTAAGGTCTCTTCAATGTGCGTATCACTGCCACCTGTCACCCAGAGAGTGATGTCATCGGCGTACATACTGAAGCGCAGACGGTGAACTTTCTGTAATTCATTGGGGATATTTAGCAAGGCCAGAATAAAGAGCATGGGTGGTAACACAGCCCCTTGCGGTGTACTTATCGATGGCAATTTCAAGGTGTCTAATATGATGTGTCTGATTTGGAGGATTACCATGCATGCCGTGAGAAAGCGGCGGACATAGTTTTATGTGCGCTGTCCCGGGTTTACAGATTCTAATCCGCGCAGAATGGAGGATTATGCTTGTCGGGTTTGAGAAAAGAGATGTCAGACAACGATACTCGCGCGTTTTGAATGTGTGAAAAGCAAAGATCTAAGATATTTTGAGAGCTGTTTTTTATATTATTATGTTTAACCAAGGGGGTGAAGTCTACGAAGCATAAATTAATTCTGGATGATTGCTGTACGTAATAATTGTCGTGTTGATGGGTAAGATGTTCCCATTGTACACCCGGTGTATTGAAGTCGCCCAGAATGATATGCTGGTGTTTCGGGGGTGATGAGCTAACTTCTTCTACAGATGTAAGGGGCTATTTTAACGACGATATAGGAACATCAGAGGAAATTTAAAACGCCCCTAAGGTTCTCACCGCCAGTCAGACGAATGTCCAGCCAGACAGACTCGTTGTCGCCCTCAAGTTCATGACGCCACATAGATTGAAAAGCTCTCTCGACCGCAACTAACACCTCCTCTACCTTTCGTTTCGCCCCAAAAAAGTTCCTATCTTAACGGGAAACTTGGTAAGCCTTTGGAAAATAACCGTAAGAGCTAATGTCATCAGAAAGCCAGGATTCAGAAAAAACAATATTCCAAAAAATTTGAACAAATCGCATTTCAAAACAATTTAGTCGCTTTGGTGCGAAGGCCGCGCGCATTTTGATAATAGATGTCCACCCTTTCGCATCTTTTAGTCGTTATTTTACACATCGGTGGGAGATAACATGTCGGCCAGCAGCTTCCAACGGATGTTTTTGTAAAAACAGCTTTGGGCCACAAGAAAGGATCACCCAAACGCTGAAAAACGACCTCGTCGACAGTCACAAAGAAAGATTAGTACGAGGTATACTTAGTTTTCAGCTGCTGGCAAGCCAGGGGTAGGACGTGCACGGTTGCCAGGTGCTCCGCCAGGTGCTCCATCAACGATGTGCCTATGACGTTTCGAACGCTGGACCACAGAGATGCGACATGAATCAGACGCACCCACACACGCCGCACGCCCGCTTCTTTTGTTTGTAAGGGCTGAGTCGTCGCAATGTTCCTCAGGGGACACAGCTGAGGTTCCAGTGCTGGGGTCAGCTGCTCCAACGTTGAAGGTGTTCCGCCTGTTTTCGCCACAGCAGCGGCCGACGATGAATGAACCCCACTCTGCGGGTAGGTGTCGGCGGCGCCCCAATAAGCTCACGACTTAGAGGGGAGGCAGGCGGCAGGCGGCAGGCGGTGGGGAGCCGGAGGGGACGCCGTTCGGGAGGGAAGGGACCAGCCCACGGTAGCGGCGCCCCTCGAAGGCTGCAAACTTCCTCCCGCGGCGAAGCAATTATGCCTGCCTGCTGGCGAAAGCACATGCGTTCTGACTACCCAGGCGGTCGTTGGCCTCGCTAAACTTGGCGACCTCGTCCGTCACAAATTAAAGTCCCTCGAGGGCGTTGGAGGGATTTCCCGGAGATCGGTTGCGTCTCCGCCAAGGGCGCCCGGTCGGGGAACGCCGTCCTGTTGTTGCGAACACGGGTACATTTCCGGCTCTCTTGCACGGACTCGTCGCTAGGACTCCCGCAGCCTCCGTTTCCGAGGACGTGCATAAATTGCACAGAAAGGGCCGCTCACCAGTCTTCAAAGCTTGCAGCTCCATGTCGGGCAGCTGAATACATTTGGAGTGCGTACGATGTTTGCCCGACGTGCATAAAAAAAACTGCTGTCTGCGTAAAAAACTGCGGAGCACAGCGCACAGCATCTGTACTGGGCGCCATATCGGGCGCAATAATAATAATAAGAATAATAATAAATCGTTTATTAACGTGCCCAGGAACAGCCGGAGGGCCTTTGTGCTGGCACGCGAAGAAAAAAGAAAGAAAAAACAGGCAATGTAAGACGCCCACACCTCACAGGTAATGCACTTAAAGGGCAGCGATACTGACACGCGCACACAAAAATTACACACAGTCGTACACCAGAATATACATGCACCCACAGAAAACACAAACACACACATACACACAAAAGCAAGTACAGTGCCTTGCAGTAAGGCATGTAACATCACGCCAATGGTCGTCATACACAGATAATTTCAAAAATATACATAAGTGTTAAAGTTTAGTTGCACGGAAACTGAGTGAATCAAGATAGCTTATATGTAATAAAAGGAGCATGGAAGGAATGTAAATGTAAAGAAAACCAGACATGGAATACGGGGAATATATAAGAAAGAAAGTCTTGTGTTGTCATGACTTCATGCTCAAGTGACCGCGTGTGAACAGAGGATAAAAAAGGTAACTTACATGACAAGCTCACAGACATGTTTGCAGAACTGTGTGGAGGAATTATTAAATATGCCTAAATATTCGCTGTACTGGTTGTACGTACACTGGAGGCGCAACAAGGGGTACAAGCCACGCAGCCAGCTCGGATGAAAGAATGCGTCGTGTCTTCTGGTGGAATTTTGCAGCACATGGAGTGCTACATGTTGCAGCATTTCACCACAAGACACTGTACCGTGAAAGATTTTGAACAGGAAAAAAAGCTCAGCCTTAATACGTCTGGAGTATAACCACTCTGGTATCGGTACAGAGAATGACCCAAAATTATTATGGCTAGCAAGGCGATAATTGAAGATAGAGATAAACTTTCTCTGGACACTTTCAATATGCATACAGAGTGTTTTGCATGCGCTATTCCATACCACAGAAGCATACTCGAGCTGCGGACGACAAATAGTCGTGTACTGCTTGAGAAAACATCCAGGCTCCTTGAACTCCTTTGATAAGCGACATATAACTCCAAGAGATCGTGGGGCCCACCGAGTGACCTCGCGAATGTGCGGGGAGAAGCTCAATTTACTGTCGAAATTAACACCAAGATCAATATCCTCACCAACACGTGGTAGTGCATCACCGTTTATGTTATAGGAGAACAATATACTGTCAGTTTTTCTAGTGTAGGCCATTACCTTAGTTTTTGATGTATTGATAAGGAGTTTGTTGCGTGAGCACCAATCTGAAAAAGACGTGACCGCTCGCTGGAGAGCGGAACAGCTTGCGGTGTTTGAAACAGCCTTAAATATTTTTTCATCATCAGCACATAGGAGAAAGTGACAGTCATGTATCACTTAGGAAACGTCATTTATAAAAATTGAAAAAAGAAGTGGCCCCAGAACAGATCCCTGAGGGACACCACTTGTGGCCTCGTAGGAGAGGGAAGACCAGCCGTTTGCATTCACGACGCATGACCTATCCGATAAATAATTACATAAAAGGAATGTGATGGGTGGTTGTAAAACGAGTGGACCTAGCTTTCTAAATAATATATCATGGCAGACAACATCAAAAGCCTTGCTGAAATCGAAGTAGACGACATCGAGTTGTCCTCTTCCCTGCACAGCTTCCCAAGCATGCAGCAGAAAATTTACAAGATTAGTGGTGGTCGATCTCCCAGCGAGAAAGCCGTGTTGCTGAGGTAATAATATAGTTTCTACGCTGAAAGAGAGTAGTGTATGTAGCACAGTCTCAAAGAGTTTTGAAGCAGCGCAGAGAATAGAAATCGGGCTGTAGTTTGTGGGGTCTAACTTTGACCCTGACTTAAAAATAGGAACAACCCGCGCAGTTTTCCAACGAGTGAGGAACTTACCGCTATTGATTGACGTTCGGAATATTCGCGCCAAGACCGGAACAAGAAGATCCCCAAACGCCTTCAGTACTGCCGAAGGAATGCCATCAGGGCCACACGAAAATTAGGGCTTAACTCCCTGTAGAGCTCTTCATACAAGACTATCCGAAAGAAAACATTCTGAGCTGTTATCATACCCCGGAAACACTTGAGGGGGGCAGGCTGCACTTCTCTTGCCGAATACTGAACTGAATTGTTGAGCAAAAGCATTAGGAACGTCAGGAATGCTGTTACCCCTCTTGTCAATGAGGTTAATATCTTCAATGTTGTTTTTGGGAGTTTGTACACGGACATGACCCCAGAAAGCTTTAGCTTTGCGCGGCGCATCAGCTTCAACCGCGGCAATGTAACTGGACCTATCGCACTTAAGCAGACTTTTACACTGCGACCTGAGTTGACGAAACTCATTCTGCCACCTCTCTTGGCAATTTTTTTCGCTTGTTTGTGAGCTCGATTCTTTCTACCAAGGGCCTTTCTTAGTTCAGAAGAAAACCAGTACGGATAATTGCTACGTTTTTTAGTTTTTTTGGGTAAAATCTGCTTAACCCATCGTGAAGTACTTCGGTGAAAAAATCAGCCATTTCGTCAGTGTCATTGAGAGTGCACAATGGTGACCAATCCGTCTCAGCAAGGAAGTAAAACAAGCCAATATAGTCCCCACGAGCGAAGTTGTAACCACGCTCGCCTGGTGTGTTGACGGGAGGACTGTGGTGGGCAAGGAATACGTTAGAAATTGAAATGAGTAAGGGGGAGTAAAACCTGTCTGGTTTTATGAGGTCAATATAACTACGCGACACCACAACGTGTTCCATGTTAGTAAAAGACAAGTCCAAAACGTTTCCAAGCAGAATCCTAATTAAGTTGCATTGCTGTAAGAACTAAAATAAATAAAACCTAGCAAAATTTCACAATTCTGTGATATCGGATGGGACGCCCGATCAACCAAATGAGTTTCCCATGCAATGCCGGGTACGTTAAAGTCACCAGTTATTAGAAAATCGTTAAAACCTGTCTGGTTTTATGAGGTCAATATAACTACGCGACACCACAACGTGTTCCATGTTAGTAAAAGACAAGTCCAAAACGTTTCCAAGCAGAATCCTAATTAAGTTGCATTGCTGTAAGAACTAAAATAAATAAAACCTAGCAAAATTTCACAATTCTGTGATATCGGATGGGACGCCCGATCAACCAAATGAGTTTCCCATGCAATGCCGGGTACGTTAAAGTCACCAGTTATTAGAAAATCGTGATCGCTGTGAGAGGTTACAAATTTTCTATTGAATTTAGGGTATGTTTGAAATCAGTGGCATTTGCCTCGGGTGGTATGTAGTAAGTGCATAGTAAGAGGCGTTTGCCCCGAGAGCAAAGCCCTTCTAACCAGATAGACTGAGTTTCCAATTAAAGGTCCAGGCACCGTTTACATTTAATCAAATCGTGTAGGGCAACCAATACGCCACCTCCCCGTTATTTGCCGCACGAAGGGTCACGGTAATGCCGAAAGACTTGGTAGTTTGGGGGAAAGAAGGAATTAGAGCTAATTTCCGGGCACAGCCAGGTTTCTGTAAGAAATATTACTGGAAAGCAAGACGAAACTAAATTAGAAAATAATTCGAAAGTTTTTGTACGTAGCCCACGGACATTTTGGCAGAAAAAATCAAAACTGCAGTTACTGCAGTTCCTCGACATTGATAATTTGTTCACACAACTCACCGCGGAAGGGTTTAAACAGGCAGTGCCGCGGCCTAAGCGCAGGCTCTCTCAGTTTCTTGAAACACACGTCGTCCACGGCGACGTAGAAGGAAGCAGACGAGTCATGCCTCGATTTCAGTTGCTTGCACATGATCGGCACAGCACCCACAGAACACAAGTGCGTGCCTACTTGCGCCGATGTTATAGAAGGACGCAGCTTGGTGAGAAATATAGCTTTAGGGGGCCTGGGACGGCCGACCGCTGCAAGTACAGTCCCATCAGAGACGCCAACCGCCAGCGGACGCGGGTTGTGGCTTGCGTGGCGTTGCTGCTGCTGCGTCGGTGTACAAGTCCTGGAGAGGCCGAGAAGCTGAATTCACCGGCGTCGGGCTTGGAGGGCCAGAGGCAGGCAGCACGGGATTCTGCGAAGAGCCGGGCGTCCGCGGGGTAGGGGCTTTTGTTTCCGCGAGCGTCCTGGTTGACAGCGGCGGGAAATCGGCCAGCCGGGGCGCACCCCTCAGCCGGGCCAAATCGCTGCGCAGGGAATGCACCTCTTGGCGCAGCGATCTCACGGCATCGGCGTGAGCCTTAGCCTTTGTTGCGCCCTCACGGCGGAGCTGCTGGTTGTCCTCACCCAGCTTAACACCCTGGTCAGAGAGAAAAGAGATTCCCTCCAGGGCGTCCACGAGAAGGGCACGGAGGGAAACCAGCTCGGGAGCGAGGTCAACGGGGTGCGTGGTGGCGGCTGCGAGGGAAAGGCTGGACGAAAGAGCCGGCAACGCCGCCACTTGCGAAGAAATGCCGTGGTCGATGGTAGGGCTAACCGGCGGCGAAGCAGTCTTGCACGTGCTGCAGACGAAGCGCCTCGCACCTTACTTAAGTAACTGGAGTTCGTCGTCCGGCAACGTGATATATTTCGCGTGAGCGCGTTGTTGCACTCTCCGCAACGCAGAAATTTCTGTTTTTCGAAGAAAACACAGGAACAGAGTACGCAAGCGTCCTTGCTTGGCGCCATCTTGCAAAAGAATAATAATAATAATCAATCAATCAATCAATCATGTTTATTTACGTGCCCAGGAACAGCCAGAGGCCTGAGTGCTGGCGCACGGGTGGTTACATGAAAACAAAATACAAGAAACATATAGCAAGAAACAAACAAGCGACAAGACAAACACAAATTGAAGTAGTGAAAATGACAGAAATAAAGCACAGGTGGAGATTGGTAAAGGTAAAAAATAAAAAAAAGAAGATGCCTATGTTGCTCTGCCTGTCGTAAAGACCACACGACAGGCAGAGCACCAAAATTTGACATTAATACAACAAAAACAACGGCAAGAGTGTAGAGACAAATGATAAGAAGACAAATGACAGTAAACAGTTTCAAAAATAGACAACTATCAGTTGGATAGACACAATCGCAGATAAACCAAATTCCAATAAAAAAAGAACGACAGACATATCATAGGTGTTTAACATACTGTATTCAACAGCGCTGTACGGTAAATTGTAAAGGATTTCTGAAAGATGTCAAGGCGTTCAAAGCAGCGGTTGTAACAATTCTGTATTCTGCGCACAAGAGAATGATTGGAGTTGCGTGCAGCGGTCCAGAACGGGCGATGCGACCTGGTGAGCCTTTGTGGTACACTAAACTCTAAACAGTTAAGCAGGTCTGCGCAAGAAAGGTCACCATGAACAATATTGTGAAGAAATGTAAGATCTGCACGCATACGTCTGCAGTTCAAGGAAGGGATGGAAGGGACTATGGGTAAGTCAGAATCAGGAGGATGAAAACTGTGATTGTGATGACGGTGCTTGAATATGGATAAAAACTTCTTCTGCACAGGTTCTATTAATTCTCTACTAGATTTGGAGATGCCGTTCCAGGCAACAGAAGCATATTCTAACTGTGGTATACATATTGCATTGTATAGCATTAGAAATGGATCTGGAGAAGAGAATTCCTTTGTAATCCGACACACATTTCCAAGACTTCGGAGTGCTCGCCGGGTGATGAGCCTAATATGAGGAGAAAAAGAGAGGGTACTGTCGAAAAGCACCCCTAGGTCCCTAATCTCCTCAACCCTTTGCAGAGGAGCTCCCTCAATACTGTAGGAAAACAGCAGACGGTAGGTTTTCCGGCTGTAGGTGACAACCTTTGTTTTAGTGGGGTTTAAAATTAGGCAGTTTTTCCTGCACCAGACCGATAATTCCGACACATCCCTCTGCAAGGCACAGCAGTCCTGAACGCCGCTAATGTGCCTAAATAGTTTGACATCATCAGCATAGAGAAGAAAAGAAGGGTCAGTTAACACTGTTGACACATCATTGATAAAGACAGAAAACAATAATGGACCCAGCACGGAACCCTTGGGTACACCACTTGTTGCAGGGTAAACACTTGACTTTTTGTAATTAACATCTACATAAAACGACCGGTCAAGGAGATAGTTGGACAACAAGGCAACAAGACTTGCGTCTACACCGGACTTAGCAAGCTTGTTAATTAATAACTGATGGTTTACCACATCAAACGCCTTACTGAGGTCAAAATAAATAACGTCCAACTGGCCGTTTTCACAAACTGCAGCCGAAGCCTGTGTCATAAAGCTTGCAAGATTAGTGACCGTCGATCGACCCGAGAAAAAGCCGTGCTGATTTGGTATCACAACGTTCTTGACGCAGGCAGCAAGAACTTTTGGCAGAGCTGACTAAAAGAGTTTTTAGGCGACACAAAGGAGTGAGATCGGGCGATAGTTAGAAACGGCTGACTTATCACCAGACTTAAATATTGGAAAAATTCGAGCGATCTTCCATGCACGAGGAAATTTACCTAAAAGTAAGCAGTTATTATAAATGGAAGTTAAGACAGGCACAAAAATGTTGCCGTAAGCCTTCATGAGGGCTGCTGGAATTCCATCTGCACCACAGGAAAAGGATGGTTTCATCCGTTGAAGGCCATCATTGACAATTTTTTCATCGAAAATAAGTGTGTTAAAATTAGAGTTATTAAACGATAGGCGTTCGTCGTTGCCATCTGGCAGTTGAAAGACAGAATGAAAGTACTTAGCAAAACTGGTGGCCACATCCTCAACCTCTTCACCATCTGAATTAAGCAGGCTAACATGTTCTTTAGACGCCTTAAGACGGCCGCGTACATACCTCCAGAATAAATCCGGTTTCTGAGACGCAGCAGCCTCTAACGATTCTATATAGAGCTGGTGGTCACGCCGGTAGAGGATTTTACAAAGTGAGCGATACCGACTAAACTCCGCTTTCAACTTGTCAAGCCCAGAACGCTTGGCCTTTTTGTGGGCGCTGTCCTTAAGTTTAAGCGAACTTCGAAGTTCTTTAGAAAACCAGTGGGGAAATTTGGAAGGAACAGGCTTATAAGAAGGGATGTACTTTTCCATGCCACTTCTGACGATTTCGGTAAAACGTAGAACCTGTTCGTCAACATCATTGACATCCAAAACACTAGACCATTCAGCAGATGAATAAAAGTGATACAGCCCAGCATATCTCCACGCTTGAAAGCATATCGCGGGACCGCACAATTGTCAACACCGCCAGAGCGATGCTCGGTCGCGACCGAGACAGAGACAATAAGAGGGGGGTGAAACTTGTCGGGGTGCACAAGGGATATTTCGGAGGCACACACTTGTACGTTTTTTAAGTTTGAGAAGCACACATCTAGAACATAACCACAAGAGTTTTCTATGCGGCAAAACAGCTGCATGGAGGTGAACGATTGAAAATCTAATAGCATGCTGCATTTCTGCGCTGCATAATGGTTTTTGTGCTCAAAGGAAAGACTGTTCCAACGAATACCTGGGGTGTTGAAGTCCCCAAGTATAATGAGCTTATGGTTGGAGTGTGCATTTCAGACATTTTCTATGGATGTGAGTGTTCGATTAAATTTAGAAGGTAATACATCCGGGGATATATAGAATGCACCGATGAGTGCATTCTATAATCAATCAATCAATCAATCATTTATTTGCGTGCCCAGGAACAGCCGGGGTCGGCCTTTGTGCTGGCGCACGGAAACAGAAACACACGAAACATAATGTACACATCTTTCAAATACAAAATAAAATACAAAATACAAAAAAAACGAAAGGATAGCTTATGTTGAAGTTACGGAATGAAAGTCATTTAAGTGCATGAACTCAAGGATAAAAGACAAATGCAGAACAAGAAAAGTTGGCAGTTACGCCAATACAAACTTACAGACATGTTTGCGAAACAGAGTAGGGCAATCATTAAATATATCAAGGTAATCCGAGTACCGATTGTACGTGCATTGCAGTCGGAACACAGGGCACAAGACACGCAGACAATTGGGGTTGCAAAAGGTATCATGTTTCCTGGTCCACTTTTGCGGCACATAAAGACGAACATGCTGTAGCAGCTCACCACAAGACACTATGCCGTGCATAATTTTAAAGAGGAAGAGAATATCAGCCTTGTTCCGCCTGGAAGTTAAGCATGATAGCGTCAATGAAGAGGGCGATCCAGGGTTATAATTACTACTATCGCCAAAGCGATGGTTGAAGATAGATATGAACTTATTTTGGACCCTTTCTACAAGCTTACGGTTTGTTTTGCTCGTGCTGTTCCAGACAACAGATGCATATTCAAGCTGAGGACGACATATAGTTGTGTAGAGCTTGAGAAGAGAAATCGGCTCCTTGAACTTCTTGGACACACGACAGACAACGTCAAGCGATCGAAGAGCTCTACGAGTAATTACCTGAATATGTGGAGAGAAGCTCAGTTTACTGTCGAAAGTGACGCCTAGGTCATTAACCTCTACCACACGTGGGAGTAATTCACCGTTGATGATATAGGGAAACAAGATGTTGTCAGTCTTTCTTGTGTATGTCATTACCTTAGTTTTAGATGTATTAATGAGGAGTTTGTTGCATGAGCACCAATACGAGAAGGACGAGATTGCTCTCTGGAGAGCGGAACAGCTGGCAGAGTTGGAAACAGATTTAAATATTTTTACATCATCGGCATATAAAAGAAAATTACAATCATTAAATATTGTCGCGACATCATTTAAAAAGATTGAGAAGAGAAGTGGCCCGAGAACTGAGCCCTGAGGGACACCACTGGTGACCTCATAGGAAAGAGAAGACTGTCCATTTACATGCACGAAACATGACCTATCACATAGATAATTGCATATAAGAGATATCAGGGATGGTTGTATATCAAGCTCAGATAGTTTTTTTGGCTAAGAGCTCGTGGCAGACGACATCAAAAGCCTTGCTTAAATCAAAGTAGACTACATCAAGTTGACCTCTCCCTTGCACAGCTTCCGAAGCATGCAGCATGAAGTTGACGAGATTGGTAGTGGTCGATCGGCCCGCGAAAAAACCATGCTGTTCAGGTATTAATGTGGTATTTATACTGAATGTGAGTAGTTTATGCAGTATTGACTCAAACAATTTAGAAGCAGCACATGGAATACATATCGGTCGGTAGTTCGTGAGGTCCAATTTAAAACCTGTCTAAAATACAGGAACAACCCTTGCATTCTTCCAACGAGCGGAATAATAATAATAATAATAAAAAATATTATATATTAATAATAATATAATTAATAATAGTAATCATCATTTATTTAACGTGCCCACGAACAATTGAGAGCTCATGATGCTGGCGCACAAAAAAAGAAACAAAAAACTAAGTAGAGTAACGCAGTAGAATAAGATGACAGTGTTCAGAAGAAAACTATGAAGCACAATGAGTACAGAAATATTAGGACGACAGGACAAAAGTAAATTACCACAGTTTGAGAAACAGCTATTGACAATGAAAAAAAGTTAAATATATATATATATATATATATATATATATATATATATATATATATATATATATCAAGGTTGCAGTCGTCATTGCCAGTGCTATTCGGCTTTTTTCGAAATATTTAATAGGGCCGAATGACGTGTGCTTGTCACGTTTCTTTGATTCATTGATAAATAAGCGAAAATATAAGTCGAGAAAAAATCCGCCGTTTTTCCGGGAGCGGGACGGCGGATTTTTTCTCGACTTATATTTTCGCTTATTTATCAATGAATCAAAGAAACGTGACAAGCACACGTCATTCGGCCCTATTAAATATTTCGAAAAAAGCCGAATAGCACTGGCAATGACGACTGCAACCTTGATATATATATATATATATATATTGCCGCGAACCATATACGGGTTTGTTTATTTATTGTTTTTTTTAATGCCCGGCCGCGCCCGGATCAGTTATCTGTGTCGCGAAGCACGTGTTCCATTCTTTATGCCGCACGGGCTATCTCATTCAGATAAGCAGAGTGTTTCGCCCTAACGGCTCTAGCCCGGAATAATCTTCTGTGATCTACAATGTTCTGGATGTGAATCGACGGTTCCAGAAACTCTCGTGCCGAAAGATAAACGCTGGCACAGCAGACGCCGCGGCATTCAATTCTGCGACGCTCGCCGACGCAAGTCACTTAGTTGACCGCTGCTTCGCCGCCTCTGTATTCTTTTGAGTTATTAGGGGAGCACAAGTTCACTCCAATAAACTTGTTTCTCCTTCAAGACAACTGCGTCGTCCTTGACTTCGTGACCTCTGGGGAAGGTGCTGGGTACGCACCCTTTATGATGACCTCTGCAAGCCGCCAGCCCGGTCCAACTAGAGCCAGCCTCCGACTGCAAGGATTGCCACCCGAGCTCAGTCTTCTGCCAGAAGGGCTCAAGAGAAGGAACGCTGCAACCAACACCATGGTGCAAGAACGAGCGTCGCCAATCGTCCTGCAGCAGCCCCAGGAATGACCATCGTTCCGCGGATCCCCCGGAAAAGATCCTGAGGACTGGTGGGAGAAAGTGGAGCGCGTCCGCATCTTTAACAGGTGGGATGACGAAGAAACCTTCCGCCATGTTTTCTTCTATCTAGAAGATACGGTCCGAACGTGGTTTGAGAACCATGAAAGCTCCCTAACCAACTGGACTCTCTTTAAGAGCGAATCCCTCAAAACATTCGCTACCGTCGTGCGAAAATAACGAGCCGCCCTCTTGTTGGAAACGCGCACGCAACACCCCAACGAAGGGGTTGTGATCTTCGTTGAGGAGATGAAGCAACTATTTCGCCGCGCGGACCCCGATATGACGGAAGAAAAGAAGCTACACTTCTTAATGCGCGGTGTAAAGGAGGAACTGTTTGCGGGACTTGTCCGAAACCCGCCCAAAACTGTCGCCGAATTCGTGACCGAAGCCGCTACAATTGAGAAGGCCCTCGAAATGCGTGCTAAGCAGTACGAGCGGAACTTTGTTGGCGCGGCTAATGCGAAGTACATCGACAACATGCCGATTCCGGCTGAAAGCCTACGCGAGACCATCCGCGCAGTAGTCGGAGAAGAGCATCGGAAATTTCTCCCCACGCTGCAACAGCCTCAAGTCGCTACCCTAACCGACGTGATTAGAGAAGAAGTGCAACAAGCGTTGGGCACTTCTGCGCCATCCGAAGTACCCCGAGAGACACAAGCTATGACATACTCCGCGGCTGTTCGTCGGCCCCGCCCTGCTCCAACACGCCGTCAAGAGGCCCCGCCGTACCGCCGCCCACTGTCACCCGCCTGACCCCCGGTAGCCCGAAACCAGACGCCGAGGAAGACGGACGTATTGCGAACTCCCGCTAATCGTCCTCTGTGCTACCACTGCGGTGAGGCCGATCATATCTACCGTCGCTGCCCATACAAGAGACTCGGACTGTGTGGTTTCTCCGTCGACGCACCTCGCCCTCTCCCTGGCCAACGACCACGTGAGATCGACGAGTATCTATCTGAAACCAGTCGTGGCCCAGCACGTTTCCACCGTTCCCCGTCGCCCTACCCATACCAATCGCGGAACGGCAGTAGCAACGCTGACTTCGCCCGTGGAAGGTCCCCCAGCCCACGCGGGGGAAACTAAAAGCAGCAACTTCTGGAGGTGAAGTTGCTCTACGGCGAAAAACCGGAAGCCCTCCAACGAAGCAAGGACGTGCCGAAGATAGTGATTCACGACGTGCCCTCATCCCGACGACCCGACCTAACCCTTACGAGACTCCCGAACACGACGACAGCTATACGGCGCGATGCTTACCCGACCTGACCGAGACGTCCGCTGAGAAGACGACGACAACGACGACGCACAGTGCCCAACCGTCAACACGCACAAGCCGAGATGCGACGCCCCGACGCACCCGAAACTCGAGGAAGGCGGCATCTGACGTCAAGGTGTCCTTCGACGGCTGTGATGTAGTCGCCCTCGTAGACACGGGAACCGACTACTCCGTAATGAGCGGACTATTTGCGTTTAAGCTGAAGAACGTTATGACCAGATTGGACGGTCCGCACATACGCACAGCAGGAGGCCACCTCGTAACGCTAAGCGAAACGTGCACATCACGCGTCACCATAGACGGCATGACGTACCCTGCAGTGTTCGTCATTTTGCCCAACTGCTCCCGCGACGTAAGTCTCGGAATAAACTTTTTGACAGACAACAGCGCAATAATTGATCTGCAGGCCAAGTCGATAACGTTTTCCTCCGATCACTCTATGACGCCAGAACCGAACCCCGAACACCATGCAGCTGTAAGGATCGCCGATGATCATGTCACCCTACCACCCCGCGCAAGCTTGATGATCACCGTCTACTGTGAATGTGCTGCTCCTGATACCGACGCTATCGTGGAGAGTGACCCAAGGTTGCTTCTCGACCACGGTGTTTCTGTCGCAAGAGGACTTGTGCGGTTTAAGCAACGGAAATCTAACGTTTTGGTCACCAATTTCACCGAGGAGTACCGGCATTTAAACAAGGGCGCAGCAATTGCATTCCTCGAAGAAACGCAACAAGCAAGTGACGTGATCGCAGTCGCCGACTTTGAACGCGCACCCGAGATACCTTAAAACACCTAATCTCGCTTTGGAGACTTTGAAGGGCAAGCAATCGACGTTCTCTTTCCTACCGCAATATCTGCTTTTCAGCTAATTGGGATTTTTGATATTCGCATTGACAGCTTCTAGATAATTAGGGAAGGCGGTGCGGTCACCGTGGTAAGCGGACGTGTCTCGCATCGGCTCCGTCGGTTATGCTCAATTGTGCCGACATTTTCCCGCGGACCCAGGAAATTCTGCTACCACGAGAAACAGCTCGACCCAGGGAACACGCCGATACCAAATTTTGGTGAGTCGACTCGACTTTTCACCGATTTTTGGCAATTGCAAGACCATAGCAAGACCGTAGCAAGACCATAGAAAGACTTCGAGCGAGGCCCGGGAGCTACGCGTAACCTAGCCTTAGCAGGACTTTGGGCCGGCGCGCTCGCCGGCCGCCAGCCAGAGCCCCACAGCCGTCGCCGCATCGTGGAGCATGGCGTCTGCGATGGACACGGATCATGCGCCAGACCGAGAACAAGCAGAGCCCCAGAATTTCCACATGCAACTGGACCAGCGAGATGGCCGCACCGTAATCGCGGTCGCCGGTGAAGACCTACCAGAATGCGACACCGCGGGGTGGACCCTCGCCGCGCGGCGCCCGACGACATCGCACAGGGACCTTCAACCGCCAAGTGCAACCGGTGAGTCTCCCGCCAAAAGGCACGAACCTCGTTCCTCGAAAGCCGACTTTATGAGAAGAGTAACTGCTACTATGACGAAGGCAGCTCGTATGCCTACCAACATTTCTAGGGACGAGCACAAGATTATAGTACGACCTAGAGGCGGGCTTAACACCGGCCGCGTGGAAGTCACAACCCTAGTGACGGCCATAATGGCGGCTACAGGCATAGCGAGAGACAAAACCCTGCAAGATACTGCTTGTGCTAACGCGTCACAAAATATCATACTTTTCAGCACCCCAAGCGAACAGAGAGCGGTGAAATAGGCCCAACTCCGAACGCTCAACATAGGGAACCAAAGCTACGAAGTCAACGTTTACCACGCCGCGCCCAACATCACAGCCAAAGGCGTAATTTACAATATCGTGGCAGCAGACACGCCGGAAGAAATAAGAGCTATCGTAGTGAATCAATGCAACCCCATGGCGATCGACGCACACCGAATAGGAGACTCGCATGCCGTCATCGTCCTGTTTCAAGGTCACAAAATCCCGGCAACGGTGAAATACGGCGCGTTCTTACTCTACTGCAGCCTGTACCACCAACACCATCTGGTATGCCGACAATGCATCAAAATCGTGCATCGTCAAGACGTATGCCCGCATCCTCAAACAAATATATGCTTCGCATGCGGAAAACTCAATCCAGGAGAGAATCACGAAGAAGAATGCAAGCCTCACTGCAAGCTGTGTAGTGCCCCCCCCCCCCCCCCCGCACAGGGGCACCCGGCTGCTCAAACCGATTCAAAATGCCATACTTAGTCAAGAAACGACGCTGGGAACGCGCGCAGCCACCCCCGCCGCAAAACGAACGTGTACCGAGCAGAAACCCCGCCAATTTCCCACTTCTCGAAACTCAAGGTCAACGGGAGAGGAGCCGCAGCTGCACGCGGCGAAACCCCGCCCACCAGGATCGCTCGGCCTCCGGCAGACGCGAAATCCGCAGCAGAAGCACTCGGCGCGGTAGCAGAAACGGTCGCAAAACGTCTCGCTCCTGTGAAAGGTTTAAGTGATCGGACGTAGTTATGAACCCCAAGCAAGGCACCAGCCCGCCAAAGCAGCCCAAGACGGCGATGCAAGCCCTACAAGAAGAGAACGCCGAACTCAAGGTAGAGATCAGACGTCTGGATCAGCGCCTCCAAGTGGCGTTACGGCACCTTCGCAACCCACCGCAACAGCAGCGGGAGCAACCGAAGGCAGCAGCAACCGCTCCGCAACCGGAGTTGGAACAAGGCAGAGTTCCCCGGCCCAAGTCCCTCACGCCGCGGCATCAACAACCCCCACAGCACACAGCGAGAACACAGGCAAGTCCCCAGCCTACCTTCCAAGTCCCACCAACGAGCAAGCATGCCCCCAAACACGAAGCGAAGCCTGCACCCCGCCCTACCTCCCCCGAGGAGAGCATGGAAGAAAAAGACGACGAACCCCCCCAGCCTGCCAACGATGAGACCGAACCCCGCTCAACCAGCGGGATAAGCTTTGCTCCGCGCCTACGTAAGTGCACCGAGAGAATTGATCGCCTCGAAAAAAGAATGGATGACTCCAGCACCGAGTGAATGCCCGCTTCACTGCCATAGAGCGCCGCCTGGACGCGATCCAATACTTCCTAAATTGCAAGCTAGGCCGTGAGAAGGACGCAGCAGAAAAGCGCAAACCCCACCACCTCCCCGCAAGCATCAACATGGCCCAACACCGCAAACAGAGGCCTGAAAATATGGCAGTGGAATACCAACGGGTTTCGCTGCCGAAAGGCGGTCCTCCAACAACACCTACAAAGCATCGACTCACCACCCGGAATCATCATGGTACTGGAGGCCCACACGGAGAGTGCACCGACCCTGCCTGGTTACCCAGCGCACGCTAGCCCTCCGAGCGCGAGAGTCTGTGGCAAAGGGACAGCGCAGGGAGTGTGTACTTTCGTGAAAAAGGGACTCCCATTCATCAAGCACGACCACTTCCTCAATCGCAGAACCATAGAACACTGCGCGACCGAGGTGGTGGTCGGCAAGAAACGACAGGAAACCCTCCTGCTCGTCAACATTTACAGCAATCCAACGCACCGGCAACAAAAGTTCAAAGCCCTGTTACACAAAGCGACACGCACGGCAGCAAACGAAACAATAGTTATCGGAGGCGACTTCAACGGCCCGCACAAAGAGCTGGGATACAGCCGCACAACCACCAAAGGGAGAGATCTGCTCGACGAAGCCAACGCTGCAGGATACACCCTCTACTCGGACCCAGAAACCCCCCCCCCCCCCGCATCGGGACCTCCACGACGAAAAACACGAACCCGGACTTGACATTCATCCGACTGTCAACGAAGACTAAGGGAGACGTCTCATGGACCAATACGGGCTGCAGCCTGGGAAGCGACCACTACATCCTGGAAGTCGTAATCCCAACAAGTGTACGCCATACAACCGCACCACGCCGCCAGCACAAACTCACCAACTGGACACAATTCCGCAAGACCCTAGAAGATTCCCATCAACTGCAAGACATCACAGACATCGAAGAGTGGACGTCAGCTGTCAAGAAAGCGGCGACTGAAGCCACCACCAAAACCGACACCGACGAGGACATCATCCAAGTCGACAGCAATATATCCCACATGATCGAAGCTCGCAAATCGCTACAACGCTGATGGAAACGACAGAGACATAACCGCAAGCTCCGGCAGAAAGTGGCCGAGATAGGACGAGCCATCGAAAAGTACAGCCAAGAACTGTGTACCCAACAGTGGTACGCCATGTGCAGCGCCGCCGATGGTCAACTACCAAAGGGCCAGACATGGAAGCTCCTCCGCCACCTCCTGGACGAGACATCGACCAGGGGTTACCAAAAACACCGGCTCTCCCAAACCATGCACGCAGCACTAAAGGAGTTGGGAGAAGAGACAGGCAAGCGCATCAATGCAAAATATCTGCCCAGTACCCCTGCAGAACAGATCGAAGATTGCCAAGGAACCGACAATCCAAACCTGGATAAAGACATCGAGGAGTGTAAAGTCCGTGCCGCGCTACAGGAACTCAACTGTAAGTCCGCAGCCGGTCCCGACCAGATCTCCAACAAAGCATTACGAAATCTGTACGATGGGGCCATCACGGCCCTAACGAAATACTACAACCGCTGCTGGCAAACTAGCAAGCTACCGTCGCAGTGGAAAACGGCCCGGACGGTGCTCATACCCAAACCCGGCAAACCCCCCAGCATAGACCACCTCCGCCCGATCTCACTAACGTCATGCGTGGGAAAGGTGCTCGAGCACGTACTACGAAACAGGTGGCAACGTTACCTCGAGCAAGAAGGCCTCTATCCGGACACCATGCTAGGGTTCCGGGAGAAGCTCAGTACCCAAGATGCTATGCTGTTACTACAACACGAAGTCCTCGACACGACAGTCTCCACCAGAGACAACAGAGCAGTGCTCGGCCTCGACCTCCAGAGCGCCTTCGACAATGTGAACCACTCAGCCATCTTGAAGCAGGTCTCTCGGTTAGAAATGGGCCAATGCACCAACAACTATATCCGGTACTTCCTGTCCAGTCGAACCGTCAAGATCCAGGCGGGAAACCTGCAACTCCAAGAACGAGCGCTGAGCAGCATAGGAACTCCACAAGGCTCAGTAATATCGCCATTACTCTTCAATTTGGTCATGATTGGAGTGGCCAACCGCCTGCTCTCAGAGGTCCCGCAAGTCCGCTACACTATATATGCGGACGACATCACGCTGTGGGTCTCCGGGGGCAGCGACGGCCACATAGAAGAAACGCTACAAGCCGCCATCAACACCATTGAAAGCCACCTTGTACACACGGGCCTTACATTTTCATCACAGAAGTCAGAACTCCTCATCATTCCACCACCGGGAAGATACCCGAAACAAGCCGCCCAAGGCGCACAAAAGATCACATTACACACAAGCGATGGCACCGTCATCCCAAGAGTCACGATGCTCCGAGTGCTCGGAATGTTCCTCGAAGCAAGCAGAGGTAACGGAACCACAGTCGACAGACTGGTGACCAAACTGGGGGCCGCTACACGCCTCATCAAGGGCATGGCCAACCGGCATCGAGGCATGAAAGAGGCAAGTCTCCTCCGGCTGGTCCAATCATTTGCAACAAGCCACGTGTCTTACATCGGGGCTTTTCACGGCTGGAAGGCCCACGAACGAGAGAAAATCAACGCTGCAATTCGCAATACCTACATGGCTGCCCTGGGACTCCTCAATTGCGCCAGCACGGCCAAACTACTTGAGCTAGGTGTCCACAACACCCTAGAAGAAATTGCAGAGGCCCAGCGGACAGCCCAAATAGAATGCCTCAGGAGGACTAAGAAGGGGAGGAACATACTCACCAGACTGGGCTTTTCAGAGGCAGAAACACCGCAAACACAGGCAGCCCCCTCCCTACCGGAAGGCGCCAGGCGACGACTCCAAGTCTCACCAATGCCCAGGAACGTCAACCCGGCCAACAACCCGGGAAGACGCGCAGCACGAGCAAAGACCCTTACAGACACATACGCTGCCGACACCGCGGCCCTCTTTCTCGACGCAGCAAAATACCCACATCGACAATACACCTAAGTGGCCGAGGTGGTCAAGGCCACCACCGGTGAAATCTGCAACGCCTGCAGCGTCCGAGCATCGTCGGCAAGCCAGGCGGAAGAGATGGCCATAGCGTTGGCACTCAAGGATCCCCGATGCTCCACGATCCTGAGTGACTTGCGCTCGGCCATCAAGAACTACGCAACAAACACGGTGTGCAGCGAAGCAGTGAAAGTGATACGGTGCAGTGAAGTGCGCCAACCAGTGCGCGACGGAGTGCCCACCACCCATTTAAGGTGGTTCCTAGCACACACTACCACAGACAGCAACGGGTGCAGTAGCAGCAACCCCAACCGTATCGACACGGCGGACGCCGCCGCGCGAACTCTCACCAGATGCGCGACGACCACCACCTCCCTCGTCTCAACGGCTGGGGCGGACTGCGAAGACTGAAACCTGTGGTGCAGTGAACGCCGACACAGGCGACCGAGACGACGAAGAAATAGATTCAATACAAGAGTATGCAGAAGTGCTGGGGTGGTACAGGTACGGTCGTCGGACCATGCCCCCACCCCACCGTAAACTCACGCGAGAACAAGCAATGCTTTATAGGCAGATACAGACGCGATCAGTGCTAAATCCGGCGCTCGCGCGCCACGTGTGCACGGAAGTGTTCCGCAGCGACGTGTGCAGTGTGTGCAAAAATTCTAAGGCGACCCTGACCCACATCTTGTGGAACTGTGAACTACACCCCACAGAACAGGCAGCCTTCCCTGGACGGCTGCCAGAAGACATACAAAGAGCAGTGCTTTCACACGAACTAGCAAATCAGCTACTGGCAGTCCAGCGGCTCGAGGTGGCTCTCTCCGGGCAAGCGCGAGAGACTGAGCCTGCGGGTGGTCGAGGGCACGTCCCCAACGGCCATCTGCGGGCTGGTCGAGCGTAGGCTGGGGAGGCAACATCACGAAGACGCCATAAACAAAGTCGGGTGGAGGGCGACCCTGCGGTGTCCCCCAACCACCTCCGCAGGACATTTTCAATAAAGTTCATTTCTCTCTCTCTCTCTCTAGACAGTAATGTTGTAGCAGCAGACGTAATAATAGCGCTTTCCATTATTTTATTGGTATTAGCTGAATAAATTTAGAATATAGATCGTGCGCATACTCGTGCTGTGAATAATTAGGACTGGATATGCGAGTGTGACGCTGTCATGAAAAAACGCTTGCTCAGCCCGCGGCCAGGGCTGCGCAGAGCTGAGTGGTTATGTGGTCGTAACGACTGCGAGAGTTAAAGAAGCATTTATGTACAATATCTACAAGAATTTTACGTAGTCGTGCGGTTAGAAAGCTAGTAGAAAGCCCGTCTCAGCGTGACGTCTCCTTCGTCCTTCGCCACTCCAACGTCTCCGGGCGTTTCCAAATATATTTTCTTGGATTCGTTTCGACCGCCAGCAGTACAAATTTCTCCGATCATGACCCTCCGCTGGCCGCTGTTTGAATGCGATGACTGCAAGCAAGGCTGTGGCGTAAGACGATCCACCGGATTAGGTGGCCGGAGGAGGTGACTCATAGGAGCCGCTTAAGGAGGCCCGGGCAGCTTGCCGCCGGACGTGGGCAGCGCGGGGGGATTTCGCGTGGCCAATCCCATGGGCGTCGTGCTTTAGCATCCAAGCAAACTTGTATGGCCCGCTTTGGCACAACATAGCGCATGCACACAGGACAGCAAAGTGACAGAGATAATGGCATGGGTCCGTGCAGAAGGAGCCCTTTACAGGAACCTTCGCGCAGTGGTGTACTGGCTGGTGCAAAGCCACTCCAAGCACAGAGATTCAACTACGACACATCGGCCGGAACAAAGAAGAAAGTAACCAGAATTACAGCGACCCAACTATCCAGTATGACAAGGCAGCATCTTTTGTGAACATTGCGCAATAAGAATGATGTTTGAGCTTCTAAAGTCCATTAGTCAGACTCCAACGCAATTAATCCCGAACTCTGCCAATGACTTCACCCGCATGAGTAGAAAAAAAATAATGTGTGACGCACATCGTGGCTGCTGCTGGCAACTCTCGGCCCACTACAGAATTCATGTAGACACAACATGAAATGCAACTGTTTTCTCCTACACCTTGCTCACGGTCCATTGATCGACCTGCCACGCGACTAATGTCTCCTCTATGCAAACGCAGGTGGCTGTATGTCCCGACAACCCTTAGTAGTATCCGCGTGGAGCTTTGGAATGAAATGGGTTTGCATTTGTTTTTGTGGCGTCATTCGGTCCTGCGTGAGAGATATCCGCAAGATGGCTCGTAACCGAGCCATTTTGCGGATGTCGTCGCGTTATAACTCATCTTGCTACTCCGTCGTTCGGATGTAATCAGGAGTAGCTTCATTATATCCTGTCCTTGGATATCCCGATGTGGCAGAAGGACGCTGTTTTCTACGGTCGATAAAAACTGGCTTTCCGGGGATACCGTGATTGCTGACATAGACTCGTTGTTCTGCCAGGTTAATGCCAGCGCGAACGGAACTCAGGTCTAAGTCGCATTGTTTGGACACACTGTGGATACTGTTGACTAGCTGCGCTATAGCGTTGACAACTTTCATTGGGCAGAGAGCCTTTCATCCAACGAGAAAGTGACTCTCGCAGTAGTCAACACAATTTTTCAAAATAGCCGCTGCTCTAAAGAGGGACGGTGATAGAAAGAATAAGTATTTATGCTATCCATTGCCATTGTGACATCTCCGCGCCAGTCAGGTGAGTCCACAGTCAAGAATTCCCCTTCTGTAGCCGACCGTCCGTGCCCTATTCCCCAGCAGCACTACCAAGGGGTAGGGTGGGATTGGGAGGGAGGGCCATGCGGCGGTGTGGCATGCCAACACTAGGCACTACAGTTTTCTTAATGTGGGGCTGAATCTGTATTGACGTGGAAATGGTTTGAAATATTTTGGGCAAAGCGTGCTGGGGGGAAAGTGTCGTGTTGGAGATGTCTAAGTGTGACTACTCAACTGTGAGGGGAGTTTGGTTAGGGGGAGAGAGGAAACTGAAAATTACTGCAACAACTCAGGTTCAAGCGGTATTTGAAACAGGGTACAGATTGCTGCGGCCGCTGCGGAATATTTCTATTTATGTATTGCGTGTGTCGGTGGTGTATGGCACCACGTGCGCTTTTATTACGTGTAACGTGTAGTCTGCTTGTTCACTTCAGTGTGCTTGTGATGTTTTTCGCAGTCGTTGTCTCATGTGGGGCTAAACGTCGGTGTAGGGTGATGTTGTTATGTCTACTGTATTCAGAGTGTAGCAGCAGGAGCCATTCGACCAGCGGCTTTCTTCCCGCTATACCACAGTGGCCAGGTTCCCAGCAAAGCACCAGTTCGAATTTGCAAGCATACATAGACATAATACCCTCGACAATGGCATTGACAACATAGTTTTTGAATGAGTTTGGTAACGACAATGCCCGCACATTATTAACCACAAAATATGTATAGATAAGGGATTGTGGACTGTGGCGTTGAAGAATATTGCCGCGACCCATGCATTGGGTTTGTTTATTTGTGTTTTGCCTAATGCGCGCAATGCCTCTAGCGACGGAGATACCACGGCCGAGAAGCGAACTTTGGCCATTCTCTACAATAGCGTCGATGTCAGGAGCAGCATCCTCACAGTAGACAGTGATCATCAAGCTTGCGTGGGGTGACAGGGTGACGTGATCATCGGCGAAACTTACAGCAGCACGGTGTTCGGGGTTCGCCTGCGGTGCCGTGGAGTGATCAGAGGCAAAAGCTATCGACTTGATATGCAGATAAACTATTCCGTCGTTGTCCATCAAAAAGTCGATTCCTAGAATTACGTCGCGGGAGCAGTTAGGCAAAACGACGAACGCAGCAGGATAGGTGGTGCCCTCTGTGGTTATGCGCGATGTGCACGTTCCACTTGGCGTTACCAGATGGCCTCCTGCTCTGCGTATGTGCGGACCATCCCATCTTATCGTAACTTTATTCAGCTTAAACGCGAATGAGCCGCTCATTACCAACTAGTCGGCTTCCGTATCGATGAGGGCGACTATGTCAAAGCCGTCGATAGATTATTGGACGTCGGACGCCGCTCTCCTCGAGTTTCGGGTGCGTCGGGGCATCGTATTTCAGCTTCTGCGTCTTGACGGTTGGGCACTAAGCGTCGTCATTATTTTCGTCTCATCAGGGGCAGTCTCGGTCATGTCGGGTAGGCATCGAGCCGAGTGGCTGTCGTCGTGTTCGCGAGTCTCGTCAGGGTTAGGTTGGGTCGTCGGGATGAGGGCATGTCGTGAATCACAGTCTTCGGCGCGTCCTTGCGTTGTTGGAGGGTTTCTGGTTTTTCGCCGTAGAGCAACTTCACCTCCACAAGTTGCTGCCTTTAGTTTGCCCCGCGTGGGCTAGGGGACCTTCCACGTGAGAATTCCTCAGTGCTACGGCGGTTCGGCGACTGGTACGGGTACGGTGACGGTGAGCGGTTGAAACGGGGTGGGCCACGGCTTGTTTGAGAGAGGTACTCGTCGATCTCACGTGGTCGTTGGCCAGGAAGAGGGAAAGGGCGTCGACGGAGAATCCTCGCAAACCTAGGCTCTTGTGATAAAGAACATGAAGTACACCATAAGACTCAGCGGTAAACATACTAGTACTCCTATACAGAATTCTTGTGATATTAAGTCCCGGTCCATGCACAGCGGAGGACAAAGATGTTCCTGCTTTGAGGCGTCCGTATAAAATTCACCACACTGGTATTTCTGCTGCATATACAAGAAGTGTTGCAGGATTGCACATCTGGGCGCTCGGTCTTTCTACGTATATGTAAAAGATATGCAGCATCATACAGGGCGGAGATTCCACGGTGCTATAAAATCTGTTACAGAAGTTTTGATGGTCTTTAAAAATGAGACAGCAAACTCAGATGCTTCCCCTGTAAGTTTGTAAGCAAAGGGTGCAGAAAATGATGGTCGATTTAGCAGGGGTTCAGTTATGAATGTATCGTAAAAATCTGACTGAAAAAGATGGTGAGGCGTTCATGAGATTTTAAAAGCATAAAGCCCGGTCTGTGTAGGTTCGCTGACATTGACGTTGTCGGTTCCGTTTAGTACACTACACATGGAGTGCTTCGAGCAGCCTTGTGCGGAAGGTGCCACATGACAGGCTGAGCACTTAGGCACCCCAGATGCGGGATGTTTTACTTTAGGGATGTTTTACTTGCTGACGCATGAACAACACTGCCATAGTCCAATCGAGAACCAATTAGGCAAGTGAAAACACGTAAAAGAAGATGTTAGTCAGCACCATATGAAGCTTGTGAGAGAATATTTACTATAGTTATAGCCCTTAAGCATATATGTTTAGGTTGTTTGATATGTGGGATGAATGTGACCTTTTCATCAAGGACTACACCTGGTAAATTGTGGTCGTTTCTGAGTGGAATGGAGGCACCATTAAGTTTGGTGTCTCGATTCAGATGAATTCCATGCCTTTTCGAAAACAAAACACAAGACCACGTTCCTGGATTATATTTAAAACCATTGCTATCTGCCCGGACAGCTATCTTGTTAACAACAAATTGGACATGGCGGTCGCAAATACACCGTTTACAAGAGTAAAGGTAATCGTATGTCGTCGACATAGACTGAACAGGAAATTGATGGTTGAAATTCCTTTCCAAGTTAATTCGTTTTCACAATTTAAAAAAGTGCAACTAAAACTCCACCTTGC
This sequence comes from Haemaphysalis longicornis, assembly GCF_048455015.1. Taxonomy (NCBI): domain Eukaryota; kingdom Metazoa; phylum Arthropoda; class Arachnida; order Ixodida; family Ixodidae; genus Haemaphysalis; species Haemaphysalis longicornis. Next base: position 189,824,383 of record NW_027526361.1, read on the forward strand.
TGCACGCCGATTTCATGCGCATGGATCTTAGATTCTGCATTTCCAACTCTACACGGAAGGTTATTTCGGACAAGTAACTGCCAAGCGCATTTTTCACGTTACCCGACATGCCAAAGGACATCAGGTCGCTGAGGGTGCCGTACCGCAACGAGGTATCGTACGCTTTTTCCAGGTCGAAGATAGCTGCCATACAATGCTCCTTGTGGAGAAAAGCATCTTCGACATAAGACTCAAATGCTACAAGTTGATCGTTGGAAGATCATCCGGCCCTCTTACCTGCCTGGGGGCTCTCGAGAAGACCGTTGTACTCTAAGAAGTACATGAGTCTCCTGTTTATCATCTACTGTAAGAGTTTACACAGGCAGCTTGCCAGGGTAATGGGATGATAACTTGCGGGAGAGGAAACTTCCTTCCCCTTCTTCAAAAAATCCCCTACGATGGCCCCCCTCAAAGATTGTGAAAGGCGCCCGGAAAAAAAATATTTTGTTGTAGACGTGAATGGGTGTTTCAAGTGTGTCGGCATGTAGGTGTTGTATCATAGTGTTTGTATTGTTGTCTACACCCAAAGCTGAATGCTTACAAGCACTGAGTGCGATCTTCAGCTCATGAAGTGAAAAGCGCTGTTGTAAAAGGATGTGGACTTTAAATATGTCGCGCGGAGTTCTCACAGGATGTTTCGTGTTTCATGAAAGTGCTTGTGTAGTGTGCTGAACTAGACACACGTTGGAAGTGTTGTGCGAGTGTGTTAGCCTGGTCTTCCAGTGAGTCTCCTGTTGTACTAACCATGGGCAGGCTGTGTTTGTTGTCGTTTGAGGTTTTGTATATGCGTACAGACAGTGGGCGTGTCAGCGTTTGAATTTATTGATGTGACGAAGGTGCACCAACTATGCCTTTTTGACTCCCGGCACACGCGCTTTGCAAGTGCGTTTGCCATTTAAAGGAGATCAGGTTATCCGACTTGAGGTACTGACGAAGGACACGCGACACCTTGTTCTGGGGTTCCCTTGCTCGCCTACAGTACTCCTTCTTCCACCAGGGCCCCCTTTGGTTGTGCGGGGCACAGACACCTGGGGAATGGACTTTTCGGCCGCGTCGAGAATGTCTGCGTGAGTAGTTGTGCAGACTCTTCTACGTGTAGGTGTGTAATGAATGTGATGTTTTCATGTTTCTGTAAATGTAATCCAGTTCGCTCGAGCTTCATTGACCTTTTATGGTAATGGTAACTGGGAATGGTAATGGAGTTTAAGCTGGAAGATTGGTGGCCTGCGGCTTGTCCTTCATCTAGGCAATGACTATACCACACCGTAGTTTTTTAGCCTTCAATGATTTCCCAATTATGCCTTCAAGATATTTTGCAATCAAGAACACTGATTTATTTGAAATAGGCTGTATCACGGGATTCCATAACCTGAAATTTAGAGTTATTTTTGGGTTCAGCGAACGTTAAAGATGGCAAGGGGGGAAAATACTTTGGTGCGGCCCCTTTTCAGTGACCGATCCCATGGGGGGTCGTTATAAAATATCATATATTATATTATAGGGTCAGGGGACAGGGGTACTCTCTTCGAATGAGTTACCGTGATACCGGCAGAGGTCCCGCAGCTTCCTGCTTTGTAAACAGAATTGGAGCACATCGGTCGGAGCTTGACCTGGGCTCCGGCGGCCACCGTTTGTGGTTCCTTACCCTTCATCTCCAAACACATCACCGCGGTAGGTGACAGGCTATGTTGGGGGGCTCGGGTTCCGCCCAGGCAGCACAGGACTCTTCGGCCTAAAACAGGCCGGTGTACTTTGGCCGGTGATTTTCTGAACGGCCGTTTTCCGGCAGCCATGTTCGGCCCAGGTCCAAATGTGGGCCTTTTGGCCGTATACGGCCGTACTCCCATGGCTGTCCAACGGCCAGTGTCCGTCCGCCAGTCGACCGGCTTACGGTCATACGGCCAGATTCCAGCCGTAGGGCTCCGGCCATTCCAAAGCCACCCATGTACGGCCGAAGTACGGTCGCCGAGGACAGCCGAGATGCGGTCGTCGGACTCCAGCCGGACTAAAGCTACCGGTAATACGGCCGTGCTACGGGCATTGGAGTTCAGCCATAGTACGTTAACTGTACTGAGGCCGGTGACTGCATGTCGAGCAAGCAGATGACTCATTCGCGCAGTGCAGAAGCAGCACAAACCCAGCATTTTGGGTCCAATGCAGCCACATCAAAGTGAGCTCGCGCGCAACCATCAGCTGTCAAGCTTTCAGCGCACCCTTGCCTAATTACCAGCCGCAGTTGACAGAAAAATTCATTTATTAAACAGTGCTCACAAATTGTCGTTCCTTTAATTGCTGTGCCTCTTTTACTGCCGAACACAGAAAATATTCAGTTCTTTGTAGACCTTGAATAGATGTATTGTCCAGGTCCTGATGTCCTCTGTGGGGCGGCTTACCTGTAATAAACGGCGAAAAAGGATGGGGGGGGGGGGGGGAGCGGCGGAGGGCGCATACTTTAGTGGGTTGAATTTCAGACAGATAAATTGCACCGCTTTTAGCCAATTTCTTTTAGGGCAATATTCCGGATCACTTTTATGCTATGGCTACATAAACTATTTTTATAACAGTTGCTTGACCAATTTTGATGTATATAAAACCGGCGTGAATGCCTTTACGAATCGTTTTGGTTCTCAACAAAACACTCAGGACCATTTAATATAACTCCTTCCCCAAAAAATATGTCCAGTTTTTGCCCTTTTTTTTTTTTGCAAAGACAGTTTCTACTCGATCAACTTTTCTGATGATCTTGCGCAGGGCTGATACTAAGAAGTAGAGAACAGGTACTGTCATTTTCAATCTATTTTAATGTTGTTTTCATGAGTATACGTCCACACCACTTAATAGTCCAAAATAACTTAATTTTCTTCTAATGTCATACTACGTTCAAAAAATTGTAGACGCGTTGCGAATGACGCCCTGCTTCAGGTGGCTGCAGTTGTATCCCTCTGTGTTCACGCAAGGAAAGGCGTAAAATTAGAGTTACATAATTTGTTTCAAACCAATAACATAGCAATGGTAGCATGCATACAGGAAACATTGCATACTGCAACGAATAGGGCAATAAATATTTTGTTGGTAAAGTTTGAATGCGTGGGGGTTCTCAACCCGTCGGAGGCAAACTTTCGCCTCTGGAAGTTTATTTATTTATTTGTTTATTTATGAATTTTTATTCATTATTTATTCATTTTTTTATTTATTAATTTACTTATTTATTTATTTATTTATTTGATGCCTGCTTGCCTTTGCATGCATTACAGAAGGGGAATACATAACACTAAGCATTAAATATGAGACAAAATAACAATAATTCTACAAAGCGCGCTGAAAATCGTCAATATAAATAGTTAACGCAATGATACGTGGAAGATAATTACACTACAGTATTGATGTAAAATAAAATGAATCGCGCAAGGCGTCACCTTTAAAGGAAAGTTAATCATTTGCTTTAAGCTAGCGGTACCACTTTCCGATATATAGAATTGTGCTTGGACATACTTCTCCCCTTCTACTCCAGTTTTCGAATGATAGATATTACGAAAAAAGTTCAACCTGTGGCTTCGTCTGTGATCTTTCACGTCCTGCCATTTTAGTTTACTTTCACTTTCTCTCATGCTAAGTTAAAGGTGTTGTGCCACCAAATTTTAAGTCTGGAAAAAGCCTGCTGTAGGCTTTCCCTGTATGCAAGGACCATCAACACGAAGTGCTGGGTACAGCAAGCGCTTAATATATATTTTAATTCGCTTCTAAAAAGTACCTAAATGCTCTTCTGGAGATCGGGACCCATCGCTAGCGCCACTAACCATGACGTCAGTGAATTGCCAGCATAGCAAAGTTTGTGACGTCATACCACGTTAGCGACTCGAGCGACGTCAACGTGAACTCCAGTTACCACAGTTTGTTTGGTCGCTTGGTCGTATCAGAGACACTAGGCCGACGCGACGACGACGCGACGCCGACGACTTGGCGCCAAACCATCGGCCAACTGCCAAATTGCCAGACCGCGTTGTCACACTACGCCGATGGCGACACAAACACGTCGGCCGATGGAAAGTCGCCGTAGTGTGACTGACTCGCCGACCGAAGACGCCAACAAAACTGGTCGCCTGACTGCGGTCGCCCGACGCGTCTTCGGGAATAGACCGAGACGCGAAAACTGCGCCCCGGCAACATTCGTGCCGCAATGAACGCGGATCTATTTTGTCAGTTTCTGGAGTGTAATAAACTGAGTAAGGTCCATGAAGCCCATACAACTCAACACTAGCGCTAATGCGATCCGTATTTTTGCGTTCGACGCTTCGGCCGTGCTCTTCGGCGACGCCGCTACCCCAGAACTGCAAACTGCATATGCGTGTGCGATCGGCTCGCCCGCAGAAAATATAAGGTCAGTTTCGTGCAGAAGAAGAGTTACGTAGGGTAATTTGGGTAATAAGAGACAAGTAGCGGCAAAGGTTTTTAACGTAAAACGTAAAACCAAAGTACGGCAAGCACTATCCCTACAGTGCAAAATCGCAGTAGCAGCATGGCACACTTATTTTTGCGAGCGCTTTCGCGAAGCAGGAGAGTTTATGGCGATAAGCTATTGCGGGGGCTTCGCGGAACCTTGCTACGCAAACGTTATTTAAGAAATTTGAGTTTACAAGCCAGGAATTGTGTGAACTAGCTAGTAAACATCGCCGTACGACTCCAAGAATGGGCCTCCGTCTAGTACACCGACTATTTCGCATTGTGAAACCTTACGTGCGGTTGGCGCAGTGGTCTCGCGCGACGCGCCCGCTCGGTCAACGTTGCGTGTTCAATTCGCGGCGGGGGCACCCTTTTTTTTTGTTTTTTAAGGGGAATGTTTTGCATATCCAATTGCATTTACATGGTTTGCAAATCCATGGTTTTCATTTGTCTGCATCCGAGGATGCAGACAAAGAGTCTGTGTCGGAGCTGTCGCGGCTTGACATGACGAGTCCGCGTGTTTACTTCCGTGGTGAAGCACGTGTGTGCGGGAGCAGACGCCGCAGTAAAGTCGCAGCGTACCGCAGCGCCGCATGGTGACACACGTGGCAGAGCGTCCGCGCAACACTGTGACGTCACTGCTTGAATCGGCGCCCAGAAACCGAAACCGAATCCTGTTCACATGAATCGTGCGCTAATAATTTTTTTACTCAGAATATGTGCATGTGAGGGCATGTACCGTGCTTTCTAACGAAATATAAAACGTTTGAAACAAAGAATGCACAAGCAACAAATTTGGTGGCACAACACCTTTAAACGTGCCAATTACCTAATACGAATCGCACTGACATATTCTGTATGTTTTCGAGCGTATCAACCAGCTTCTTTGGTGTAGGGATCCACGAAAACACATGCGTACTGCAAGATAGAGCGCACATGAGTGAAATACGGCTGTTCTTTTCAGTTAGATGTTAGATTCAATAAAATTTAGTCTCAGAAAGTCAAAAACATACGCAGCTCTACATTTTATGATGTGAACCTGCCTATTAAACCTCTAAGCACTCCCTAAATAAACTCATATGTATTTATATTCCTCGGCCGTTGTCACAGCAGCATAATGTATGGTATACGTATTCAATTGGAAAGAAGGTTTTCTTGTAAAGGTGCCGTTAACACACTGTTTAACATCCAAAAACTTTTCTGAATCAGCACACCAGGATGTTATTAAATACGAATAAAGCTGCAGGTATACGGAATCACGTTCATTCGCTATAGTCCGCTAAACTACACAGTACTTTTGAACAACGCTATAGGGCCAATAGTAATAACAATGAGAAAACCGATTCATTCAGTTCATAGGATGAAATGTACTACGCAGAAGGTAATATGGAACACCGTCATTTGCTTTTTTTCAGTCCAAGAATATACAGTCAACCACTTTAAGCTTATCTATTGCAAGAGCCAAATCGTGCGTGAACTCAAGAATCTGCGTTGAGCAAGAAAATCCTGACAAAATCCGTGTTTGCTAGGATGCTGGCGATTATGTTTAACCAGACGAGTCATATCCCAGGAGTAGCTACGCTCACCTTCAAACATCGGAACTAAAATAACAGCTAGACTTTGTCAGTGACGAGGCTCTGTTGTTATCGCAAATTTAAAATAATTTTTTTCTAAATAGGCAGTCGTAAAATCCCATGAAGTAACATAGTGCAGGGCATGAAGTTCATCCTACCAATGCACGAGCGAGTCTCTTCTACGTTTATCACCAACAACATAGTGCAACATTGCTTGTCGCAGTTTAATTGTAAGCAGAATAACTTGCGCTTTTGCTCACACTTGCCTTTCTTTGGTGGAGAGTCCTTGACATGGTGGTGGTTTAGCTCCTGCGTGGTTGCCGCTTGCTCGACGCCCTTGAAGGGCAGGTATTTTGGTGAACCATCTTTATCTCGGATTGGACATCTCTGCCGGGTCGATGTCTCCAATGCTCTCCATTTCTTGAGGGGGCGAATAACCTCGAGCTGATGCGTCGACGAAGCCGGCGGCAGAGGCGTGGTAGCTGCGATGACTGGCGAGGCTTAGCTCACCCGTGGGTGTGGCACAGTCTTCGTGTGGCAATAAATGACATTTCAATGGCCTAAAAGGTTCTCTGCTAATGTCCAGTGAGTCCTTGCACCTTGCCCGTTCACCGAAAACACTCATTACTGTTTGACAAACGATGTTCGTTCATTTAAAACGTAGAAACACGGAGCGGATGAAAAACGCGTCCCCGTCGTTCGGCTCCCTAACGGCTTTTTCTCCCCCCAGGAAAAACCCGGTCGGTCTCCTTCCAAACACGTCTGTGCATGAATTCTCGGCGCCCAGGCGCGTGCCCTTGTTCGGCTGTATGCCGTTTGCCGAAAAAATGACGTATAACCAGATACCTTACCTAGGCCGGTCTCCTCTTGAACACCGGTTGCCAAATATTCTGTGGCCATTTGCTTGCCGTAATTCGACCGAGGACAGCTAACCGAATGCAAAACGTATATTCTGGGGCCGTACGTTGGCCGGTATCCTTCATAACACTGGTTGCCCGAAGAAAACGAATATTCTACCGCCGCACGCGCGGTTCTCCGTTGAAACAACGAATGCACGGCAGCCGCGCTCCGGCCAGTCTCCTTTCGAACACCAACTGCCGCAAGAATACGCATATTCTGTGGCCAGTTGCTTGCCGTGCTTCGACCGATTACCGCTTCCCGAAGAAAAAACGGATGCCCTAAGGCCGTACTTCGGCCGTTCTCTTTCTCAACATCGGCAGCCGTAGGAGAACTGAATATCTGGCAGCCGGTTAGCTGCCGTTGTGCGTCCGTACACGGGCGGACGGAAAAATACCGAAGCGCTGGTTGCCGAATGTTGGCCGTTGAATGCATGATCAGTGGCTGCCAGAACCTAGATGCTGGCCGGACATGCCACAAAGCGGCCATAGACGGGCCGGTCTTGGGCACACTTTCTGTGCCGCCTGGGTTGGTCCTGTCCCGGACTTGTAGCGTAGTGGGAAGAGCACCACGTACCTCCCGTTGTGGCCAGAGAGTCGTGGGATCGAAACCAGGCGCCGCTATTTCTTTTTTTTATAGTGTAGTATTGCGCAGCTGTGGGTGTAAGATGGAGAGTTGCGCATGTGCAGTGTGAGTGCGGACGCCGACATCGCCGACGCCGACGCGGGACAGGCCACTGCTATAAGATGCTCCGCATATAAAATATTGCCTGCATCGTCACGTTCAACTTCCCCTACATCGTGGTCTCGCGGACTCTTCTTCGGGAGGGTCAGGCCTCTCTCTGCATTATGTCCACGATTCTCGTTGCCATTTAAAGCGATGCTTCACACACTCGTTGCGGAGCTCAGCTTCTCTGTCTGCAGTGTTTGCGCTCGCCCGGTCCTACGGCCAGTGCATAACATCTTCCGGGAGTCCGCGGTAAAAGTGTTCTCGCCTGATCACGCAACCACCTTCTCGTGCTCTCCGAAAGCCTCTGCTTCTGTGAACTACTATTCAATTGGCGTCGTGTGCGTATAGGCGAACTCAGCCTCCGCTCTATCGACCTGGACATAGACAGCTTTACAGTTCAGGAGACGAAGGTGGAAGCGGAGGAGGAGGCCGGGAGCATGGTGCTGTGGTTTACGTCACGCTATTTTGTAGGTATTCACTCGGTAGGCGTGTCGGCAGGCTGTGCTCTGTTTTTGAAGTTACCCGGACTTGTAGTTGAAAACCTGTGGTCCTGCTTGTCAGCTGAGCTTGTAGTATGCCATTACATATTGGCAGACGCGGACTGGCAAACCGTCAGCCTATATGCGCCTAATGAGGCCCAGCCTAGGAATCAATTTTTTTAGACATCAGCTCGTGTTTCACTACTGAATGGCGGCTAATATTCTTTTGGATTTTAAGTGTCCTAAAGGCACGTGATAACCTCAGTACAAGTCCGCCTAGTGACTCCACTACAGCCACATTGTCTCAAATACCTAATAGAGGCGAATTAATGGACGCGGGAGAGTGCCTGGATGGAGGAAGTCAAGTACGTACAAGCAATTTGAATGTGCGAGCCACGACCGATTGGACGGAACATGTTTCCAATGTGGTCTTATTAAAAAAGGTGAAGACTATATTGTAAAGCCTGCATTGGCGGCACAGAAAGTGTGTCCCAAGACCCGCCCGTCTATGGCCGCTTTGTGGCATTTCCGGACAGCATCCTGGTTCTGGCCGGCACTGATCATATGATGAGCAGCCAACATTCGGCAACCAGCGCTACGATATTTCTCCGGCCGCCCGTGTTCAGACGCACAACGGCAGCTACCCGGCTTCCAGATATTCAGTGCACTTTCGGCTGACGACGTAGAGAAAAAGAGCGGCCGAAGTACGGCCTAAGGGTATTCGTTTTTCTTTCGAGAAGCCGTATTTAGCCGAAGCGCGGCAAGCGACCGGCCAAAGAATATCCGTATTGTTGTGGCAGTTGGGGTTCGAAAGGAGGCCGGCCGGAGCGCGGCTGCCTCGAATTCACTCTTTCAACGGTGAACCGCGCGTACGGCGACAGAACATTCGTGTTCTTCGGGAAACCGGTGTTATAATGGAGACCGGCCGACGCAGTGCCCCACGAGGTATGTTTTTCATTCGGCTAGTCGTGCTTGACCGAATTACGCCAAGCAACGACCTCAAAATGTTTGGAAACCGGCGTTCAAGAGGAGACCAGCCTACGCAATGTCACAATTTATACGTCATTCTTTCGGTAAGCGGCGTGTAGTCGAATAACAGCATGCGTCGGGGCGCCGGAGCTCATGCGCTATTGGTTGGAACGAGACCCGCCGGTGTAGGAAAGCTTTTTCCCTGGGTGAAGAAAAAACCGGTAGCGAGCTGGACGATGCAGACGCGTTTTTTATTAGCTAAGTGTTTCTACTTTTTAAATGAACGACCGTCATTTTTCACACAGTAAATAGTGTTCTAGTTGGATGGGCAAGGTCCAAGGACTCACTGGACATTACCACGGAACCTTTTAGGCCATCGGAATGTAATTTATTGCCACCGAAACACTATGCCACACCGAAGGATGAGCTACGCCTTGCGAGTTATAGCTGCTACCACGCCTTGCCCACCGGCTACATCGACGCATGAGCTCGAGGTGATTCGCCTCCTGAAGAAATGGAGAGCATTGAAGACATTGACTCGGCAGACATGTCCGACCCGAGATTGTGGTAGTTAACCAAAATAGCTTTCCTTAAAGGGCGTCGAGCAAGCCGCCACTACGCACGCGCTCAACCGGCGCCATGTGAAGGACTCCTCACCAAAAAACGACAAGGGCACGCGAAAGCGCAAGTTTGCGGTTATTCTTCTTACAGTAATACTGGGAAAAACAATGTTGTGCTAATTTGTTGGTGACTTCGTGCTCTGATGTTACTTCATGGGATTTCATGCCTGCCTATATAGAATAAAGTGTTATTTTAAATTTGCGATGAAAACAGCCTTGTCAATGACGAAGCCTGGATGTTGATTTTGTTGCTGTGTTTGAAGGTGAGCTTAGCTACACTTTGGACCTGACTGATTTGGTTAAACATAACCACCCGCTTCCTAGCAAACACGGATTTTGTAAGGTTTTTCTTGCTCAATGCAGATTGTTGAGTAAAGGCAATATTTTGCTCTCGCGACAGATAAGCTTAAAGTCTATGACTATTTTCTTGGGCTGCAAAAAACCATTTTATGGCGTTCCATATCACCGTCATTTTAGTACATCGCGGGGTATAAACTGAATGAATCGGTTATTGCATAGATAGCGCAGTATCGGTCTCTGAGACAGCAGTCGGTCGCTCTCAATAGTTGTTTGCCGGATATGTCCCCGTGACCTCAGGAATTCCCCAAGCCTCAGTTGCTGGCCCTCTTTTGTTTCCGTATATTTTATATTACTACAGCGAATGAACGTGATTTCGAATACCTGCAGCACTTCTTGAAGTTAATAGCATCCTTGTGTACTGATTCAGAATAGTGGTTGAATGTTAAAAAGTCTGTTAATGTAACCATTACTAGAAAGCCTTCATTAGAATTGAATAGGCATACAGTAAATTACGGTGCTTTAGGAACGGCCGTGGTACTGAATTAACTAGCAGTGTATTTAACCAGTGGTTATAGTTTCACAACATAAAAGTTACAGCTGCACGTGTTTTTGGCTTTCTGAGACAAAATTTCAGAGAACCTCCATATAACTCAAAACACACTCGTATTTCACTCATGTCTGCTTAATGTTGGAGTGCCATTGCTAGGATACCTACACCAAAGAGCTGGTTGATATGATCGAAAACGTACAGAATAGGCCAGTGCGATTCGTATTAGGTAATTGGCACTGTCCACATGAGCGAAAGTAAAAGTAAACTTAAATGGTAAGACGTGAATGATCACGGAATAACCCCCTGAGTTTTTTCGTAATATCTATACTTTGTGGCGATCGCGACTTTCAGGCAAACCCCTTTGTGGCTAGCTTCCCATCGCTGGCGGCGTGCACAACGCGCCTCGCTCACGCGACGGGAACCATACGGGAGGACGCCAGCGACCGGACGGTTTTTTATCGCCCTGGTGAAGGCGTTGACCCTTTTCCACTCTACCTTATCCGAGAACCAGTTCTTCCTCGATACTAACGCCACCAAAAGGCGAGGTGTGGTGAGTTGTCGGATGACGCGAGGACGGTTTCTTGTCTTGGGGATCCGGTAGCGCTCGAACGTACCGGCGTGCTGCACTGACCTGGGGAACGCCCCACAAAGGACGCGTCCGGACGAGCTGGGAGACGGCACGCGCGCTCGCACGCGCGACGCCCTGCTGCTCTGGTATGCCATCGGTGAGTCGAACCATCTCGATCCCTGGGGTTGTTTAATGCCTCGCTGCCAGTGTTACCGTTATGGCCTACGATTAGTCTGTATGCAGTGTATTTTATTTGAATATTGCAATAAATGCTCATTGATGTTTTGCCCTTGCGCCTCCTGCCTTTGTTTACCTCCGCAAACAACGGGCCCGTCCGCAGCGCCGGCTGCGGACGGGCCCGTTGCAACGGGTTCGTCCGCAACGGGCCCATCCGCAGCCAAAGCCTTTTTGCTGAGCGCGGATGGCTGCGGGATGGGAAATAACTAGTTTGTGAAACCTAGAAGGCCCCACATCTGGCGCCCAAGCCAGGAGACGAGTAGGAGGCACGGCAGTATCCTTTGTTCTGGCATCGGACGATCCGAGCACAGACATTAGACTTCAGGCTTAACTGATTGGAGTGAGTTATTAGCAGAAGAGAACTTTCCTGACAGTGAGGGGAATTATTTATTGCTGCGGGGTTTTTAATTTGTTAAGCGCCGAGTTTGCAGCAATCGTGTATATCGCATGACATCGCTGCTAGTTAACACGTGGTCTCGGAATTTTTGTCGTGAAGTTGCTGTTTATGGAAACGAAGGTTTCCGAGTTTGCATCCACGCAAGGCCAGGGAGCCCGCGCCGTTGTGCAAGCCCGAAGTGAGTGTGTACAGAAGCTGCCATTTGGGTCCGAGTTTTCTTTTGTTTTGTCTATTCAGCAAGTCGAGGCTCAGGGAGGCGTGTGGCCGGGCCACGTGTGCCGCAAAAGGCTAGCTCGTATTGCAGCATGGCACGGGTGCTCCGATACCGCTTAATGCGGTAGGTGCCGCTCGCTCAGAAGCTGGTTGTGTTGCAGCGAGCGCGTAGGACCCTAACAAAGCAGATGTCTCCTCACGGCTGCACGTACTGGCACGTTCAGGGTTTCTTTTCGTGTGGTCTGTTTTATTTTGTGTTTTTGGACATGGGTCGTTTGCCGAAGTGAGTGACCCGATGGCTTTCGCAGCCGGTCCTCCCAGACGAAGGCACGCTCTTGGGAACAATGCGAAGGCGCATGGAGCGCTCCCTCTCTTTTGTTGATCGCCTCGCGCGAGAGAAAGGAATCTCTCCCGCCTCAGAAAACACTGTCGCTTCAACCCCTCGCTGCTTGAAAAACTCCTTTCCGCAGCGTAGCTGTTTTTGTTGTCGCGCCACGCCGGCGACTGGTCTGAAGGGGTGCCTCATCCCTTCACTAACGGAAAGAATTATGCGGGACAAACTTTGAGCCCGATAATTGTAACGTCACAGGAGCCCTCTTGTTCGACTCGAGAGACCAAGCTCTGTTCACGTGAACTAAGCGCCATTTTGTTGAAACATATTTTATCATTTTTACGCAATCGGTGTTCATGTGTGTGAACATAGGGCTCTAGTTGGGAGAAAATAATCTTCCCGCGTTCATAGGTATGAATGTAGTGTTACAGATGTGAGCAAATACTGCTTTCGCATTTGTGTGGTTAAGCATCGCGCCGGGCGGTCGATACGATCACGTGTGTTTTTTGCGCCCTGTACCCTACAGGGTTAGAAAAGGTTCTAGCTCTGTTGACATTTCAAGAGCTGAGAAAGTTAGCAGCTGAACCATCGGATTGTGTCTCGTTATTGATGCAATCGAGTTTGTATTCTCCCTACCCTGCATGCTGCAGGGCAAGGACAACTTGGCGACCTTTGTTTACGTTATTAATATGGTAGTTATGCCGAAGCCTTGGGAGTTGTGATATTCGACATAGAACCACGTGATGAATGGGATTAAAGGGCTACTGCAGCCTGTTTTTCCTGCCCTATACATTGTAGGGTTTGGACTATTTATTGGGCTTTTTTGACATTAACAGAGCGATGGCAATGCTAACAACTCGGCAGTTGTCGTAAGAATCACGTGACAAAGGCGGTGCGATCGGAGAGCTATTTTTCTGCCGTACACTGAAGGTGCGGGGAGTTTCTTTGTGCAGCGAAGCCACCCCGGCTTGGACCACATGACGGAGCGTGTTTATGCTGCTGTGTACTGTTCAGGCCCAGCTGCCGAGCCTGCTGAAGCTGTGTGGTGCGACATGTCGCCACCAGCCTGGCTAAGAGTCGGCAGTCTCTGGTCGCTCGGCGGCCACGGCCCATCACGGATGTGCCGCCACTTGAGCAACGCTTGCTTGGGTTGGCTGGTGGGATTCTTCCCGGAGCTACCTGCCTGCAGACATCAGCGAGCGACGAGCGGGCTATCTTGTACACTACCAGCGGTGGCATTGGACGAGTGGAAGCCGGCGTAGGCAACACGATGCAGTGACTAACGATTTAATCGACGAACGAACTTTCCGTCGCCTCTAGTCCTCTAGTGAGCTCTTACCGGCGTACGCAAGAAATTTAGGAGGGAGGGATGTGGGGATCGCGACTTTCACGCAAACCCCTTTCTGGCGAGCTTCCCATCGCGGCCGGCGTGCACAACGCGCCTGGCTCACGCGACGGGAACCATACGGGAGGGCGCCAGCGACCGGACGGTTTTTTGTCGCGCTGGTGTAGGCGTTGACCCTTTTCCACTCTGCCTTAACCGAAAACCAGTTCTTTCTCGATACTAGCGCCACCAAAAGGCGAGGTGTGGTGGGTTGTCGGATGACGTGAGGACGGTCTCTTGTCTTGGAGATCCGGTAGTGCGCGGACGTTTCGGCGTGCTGGTCCTGACCTGGGGAACGCGCCACAAAGTACGCGTCCGGACGAGCTGGGAGGCGGCACCCGCACTCCCACGCGCGACGCCCTGCTGCTCCGGTATGCCATCGGTGAGTCGAACCATCTCGATCACTGGCGTTGTTTAATGCCTCGCTGCCAGTGTTACCGTTATGACCTACGATTAGTCTGTATGTAGTGTATTTTATTTGCACATTGTAATAAATGCTGTCATTGATGCTTTGCCCTTGCGCCTCCTGCCTTTGTCTCCACAAACAACGGCCCCGTCCGCAGCTGGCGCTCGCAAGGCATGTTTGCTGAGCGCGGATAGCTGCGGGGTGGGAAATAACTAGTGTGTGAAACCTAGAAGCCCCCACAACTTCAAAAACCGAAATAGAAGCGGGGAAGTTTTTCCAAGCGCGAATCTCCATATCCCGATGTGGGACCACTAGCTTAAAGCAAATTAATATCATTTCTTTAAAGGTGTCGCCTTGCGCGATTAATTTTATCTTAGATCAATACGACAGTGTAATTATCTTCTACGTGAAAGACAGTTTATCCACTGTTTATAATGATGATTTTAACCGCACCTTGTAGAATTATTTTAATATTGTGTCTGAAATTTGATGCTTAGTGTCATGTATCTCCCTGGTGTAATGCATGCAAAGGTGAAGCAGGTATAAAATAAATAAATAAACTTTGGAAGCCGCAACTTTGCTTCAACGGGTTGCAAAGCCTACGCACTGAAACTCGATGAATGAAGTATTTATTGCTTTATTTGTTGCATTATGCAAGATTTGCTGTATGAGCACTACCATTGCTCTGTTATTGGTTTGAAACCAATTATGAAACCCTAGTCTTACGCCTTTCCTTGCGTAAACACCGAGGGATACAACTGCAGCCACCTGATGCAAGGCATCATTCGCCACGCGTCCAGAATTGTTTGTGTAGTACGACATTAGAGGAAAATTACTTCTTTTGGACTATTAAATGGTGTGCACGTAACTCCGAACACAACATAAAAAATACACTGAAAATGAAAGTACCTGTTCGATCTCACCTAGGATCAGCCCTGTAAAAGATCATCAGAAAAGCTTATCAAGTAGAAAATTTCTTTGCAAAGAAATGGGCAAAACTGGACACGCTTTTTCTGTGAAGGGAATTATATGGAATGCTCCTGACTGTTTTCTGCAGTACCAAAAAGCTCCGTAAGGGCATTCCCCCCGGTTTTATATACCGGGGGGAATTTAGTCAGAGCATGAAAGTGCTCAGAAAGATTGTCCTAAAAGAAATTGGCTAAAAGCGCCAGTTTCATCATTGTGAAATTGAAACCATTGAAGTATGCGCCTTCCGCCCCCTCCATCTCCGTTTATTAAAGGTACGCCGCCTCACTGAAGGTATCAGGACCTGGACAATACATCTATTCCAGCTCTGCAAAGAAATGAATGTTTACTGTATCCGACAGTAAAAGAAGCACAGCAATTAACCAAATTAACCACAGCAATCAACCAAAGCCTATTTTTGAGCACTGTTTCATAAATTAATTTTGCTGCCTACTGACGCTGGCAATTAAGCAAAGCTGGTGTGAAGGCTGGATGGCTTGTGTGGCCCGTGGGCTCACTTTGATGTGGTTACAGTGGACCCAAAATGGTGGGTTTGTGCTGCTGGACAGCGCTTGAGTTACGTGGTAGCAGTGGTCGTCCACCGGCCTCAGTACAATCAACGTACTGGGGCTCAACTCCAATGCCAGTAGCATGGCCGAACTTCCGGCAGCTGTAGTCCGGCTGAAGCAGCTGTAGGTCCTCCGGTGGCCGTACTTCGGCCACACACGGGTGGTTTTGGAATGGCCGGAGCCCTACGGCTGGAATCTTGCCCTACGAATGTAAGCCGGTCAACTGGCCGACAGACACTGGCCGTTCGACAGCCATGGGAGTTCGGCTGTATACGGCCAAAAGGCCCACATTTAGACACGGGCCGAACGCGGCTGCGGTAAAAGGCCGGACAGAAAATAACAGGCCAACGTACACAGGCTTGAGTTAGGCCGAACAGTCCTGTTCTGCCTGGGTGTATTTAGGGATGACATACAAAAAATGAAGCAAAACATAGAGGTGCTGGATGCAGACTTCTCTCGCGGTGCATTTGTGGGAGCAAGAGCGGATCAGTTAGCCACAGGTGAAACGCCCATTAAGCATGCGCTGAGCTTGAAAAATCCGCATGCTCGACATAACCTGATAAGCGTGGTAGAATGGCGACGCCGAGTAGCGACACAGAAAGAAGACATCGAGCATGCGTTTTTTAATTCTACCAACAGTTGTTTGCTAACCGAAATATGATTTAGAGGGTTTTAAAAATAATTTGTTAGTGCTATTCCCAAAGTGTATGATGAAACGAAACACCGATTAGAACAGCAATTAACCGCTGAAGAAGCAAATAAAGCAATCCAGAACATGAACCCGGGTAAGTCCCCTGGCTCGGATGGGTTAAGCGCTGCTTTCTATACAGCACTTGTCGCCGTGTTAGCGCCCTGTTAGTCGCACTGTTCAACGAAGCCTTCTAACTAAAGCCTTTACCACTGTCTTTCAGCGAGAAACACAATATTGATATCGAAAACTGACAACAAAGAAAAATTCAAGCAAGTAGCATCATACCACCCCATTTCATTGACCAATGTAGACTATAAAACGTTCATGAAAGTGCTTGTCTAGAGAACACAAACAGTTTTTCTGCAATTAATTGGATCCCACCAGATGTGTGGTATCAACGGCTGTACAATATTTACTAATACACATAAAGGTAGGTGCGTGGGGGAGTGTTGCAAGGCGACACGTGAATGGGTCGGAGGTCTTCAACTCGACCTCGAGAAAACATTCAATTGTGTGGAGCACGAGATTTCTTTATTTTGGAGTTTGTAAATGTAGGTTCAGTTATAATAAAATGTGTATTTCTGGCGTACAAGAGGTGCTCCACTAGGTTAATAGTTATAAACGTTTGGGGGACCCAATTATGGGGGAGCATTCAGTGCGCCAGGTGTTCCCTCTGAGCTCTCTCTTTTTTCGTGTTTTCATCAAGACGTTCCGTTTGAAAATAATCGGAAACGAACAAATCCGTCCTTTATAGCTGCACTAGGATGAAGTTAAATTGATAGCGTACGCCGAAGACATCGTACTATTCTGCAAAGACAAAAGAAGTGTTACCATTGCTATAGAGGATGTAAAAAAGTTGAGTATGGTGTCAGGCAGTATGGTGAACTGGTCCAAGTGCCTGGTGTTCTAGCATGGCGGTTGGCCGACGACACCAGGCTTATTGGCAGGTATCAGTTCGGAAAAGAAACCCGGCAGGAATCTTAGAACACCCCTTGAGAACAACAGGGATAGTCATCCATACTGGTGTGCCCGAGCACAGGAAATACGGGATAGGGAGAAAAGTGGAAAGGGGAAAGTGGAAACTTGTCAATATTTGCCAGGGCAACTGTGTGCAATTCATAATTTCTTTCAATCTTATGGTTTGTAAACCAAGTGATGCATTACTCGCGTATGAATGTTCAAACATTGACGTGGATATTGCAGTGATTATATGGTCGTCAACGTGGTAAAAGTGTGCAAGATAAACCTCTTTACACGTGTACGAGACGGTGGATTGAGACAGGCACATTTCTTCATGCGCCAGTTAGTAAATCGGTTTCTGTTTGTGCGGGACAGAAGAGGCCTTTTTTTAAGAACCATGTGCTAGGTGCGCTTAGTTCTACTGCTTCCGTAGTTTGTAATTTTTGGAAGTAATTTTTGATGAAACTTTGTCCTGGGATAAACGTGTTAACTCAGTTGCGGGCAAAATTTCTCCAGTTGCTGGCATTCTTACAAAACTGCGTTCCCTTCTACCTGCAAGCATTAGGTGGCTGACCTATAATTCCCTTTTTTTGTCGCATTTACAGTACTGCCACTTAGTTTAGGTACCTAATGGAAAGTTTGACGTGCACGTACTATCTGTGTTAGAGCATACGCTGCGAGCTCTGCTGAACACAGTTGCATAATAATCACAAAATAAATAATAGTGCATGCCTTTCAAATAGTAGAGACTGGACATTGCCCATCACACTCCGGTGTTTCTTTGTTCTTTTATTTTGTTACCCTGCATTGTTTCTGGCATACTTTCTGTATTTTTGCACTTTATGTCATGTAAATTTTTTGTTACCTTATTTACCTAATGACTGCCAGTGCTTATTTCCGCTCTTTGGTCTATCTTTGTCGCACGTACACTGCACATGGCGTGCAGTGTTATAATTCGGAAGAACGAATTAATTGTTTATTTTTTCCTGTGATGTAAAGCTTGCTCTCATTTCATGTTATTTATGTTAATTCTGTGCCACTTGAAAATATTTCTGTGCGACTCCCGCTGCTAAGCACCCTTGTTTGTTTGACTGTAAAGAAACAAGCGATGAAGGGGCACAGACCCTCGTCAAGCCCAATCCTTCCAGGCTTTTTATCTGTAGTCTGCACATCTGTAACACGTCTAATGTCGAATAAAGAAAGAAAGAAAGAAAGAAAGAAAGAAAGAAAGAAAGAAAGAAAGAAAGAAAGAAAGAAAGAAAGAAAGAAAGGAAAAAAAGAAGAAAAGAAAGAAAGAAAGAACCCAAGAAAAAAATACAAAGAAACAAAGAAAGAAAGGTATTGGTTTGGGCAGAGTGGTTCAGTGGGGCTTCAGCAGAGATGTAGATTGTACGCTTTCCTTCATAACCAATTCTTCTCTTGCCCAACCAAAGGCGCGCGCCTGTAAACTGGAATATTTCAATAAACTGTTCGTGAGGAGCATTAGGAATTGCAATCGCTTCACTATCGGGAGAGAATTCACGCTGACGACCTCATTCGACTACCACTGATTCGCGATTGCTTATAGTTTGTGTGGCATCCCATTCTACCTTCGTTCTCTCATTAAAAAAAGGGAAGTTGAGGGGAAAGCACATTGGGCTGCGAAGGCTTTTAAGCTGCAATGGTGGCTGAGGGCACACTCGTATTCCGGCTTCTGAGGTCTTGTGACATCACACAGCAGGCTCCCGCATTTCTTTGTTCAAGGACAAATACACACAAACAATGATGGGCTGTGCCTTATGACGGACTAGTTGTACAGGGGCCGCCTCATTTCCAAATATTACTGATTTTCTCAGGGTTGAAAAGGAATATTTGTACGGCAATCCAAACTGACGACCGATGCTTATTTTAGTCTTGAAAGCGATGGAAGAAAACCGAGCACGGACACCGGGTTTTGTGGTAATTCTTGATACTATAAAACGTTCTTGTGAGTGGCGCAAAGATCTATCTGTCAAAAGCGCCAATTAAAGAATCCTCGTTAAGACAAATAAAATGTAAAGCAATTAGATTTCTTGAAGGGCACATCGACAACATAGCGAAGATTTTTGTCAGTTTTGAATACATTTAATTTACAGTTTCGCGTTTCATTTCTGTTTAAACTTGATCCTTATGATCTGCATCATCTCTATACGGGATACTTTGATTCCGCTACAAGTTCTCGAAGTTCGCTTCGCGATCTCCTTCCGCCTTATGGTTACAAATGAATTCGATCAGTCTGCTACACGTCACACAGCTGCTTGTTTCCTTAAGACACAGCTGGTTTAAAGCGCTGGTTTAAGCGAGCTTCGTGCGTCAACGCATTTGTATCCCCTAAAGCCGCTTTAAGCACGTACGCCAACAAAAAATAAACGCACAGTCAAGATATTTTGAGTATATTTGACGCCTCACACTTTATAAGCAGGCACATAAAGTTGTCTTTACTGCAAGGCGTCTTGGTATGACCGCCTCGAGACAGAGAGAGAGAGAGAGAGAGATAGAGAGAGAGAGAGAGAGAGAGAGAGAGAGAGAGCGGCTAGAAAGAGGGGGGTGGAGGTTTGTAGGCCGCAGCGATGTCCAGTGGCCGCGACGATGATCACCAAAATATGTTTATTATCGTGGCGTGATACACATCCGCTATGAAAAAGTACTATTATCCTTACCTTAACTCTCGGTTTAAGCAGATTGTTCGTGCCATCCATGCATCTGCAAAATCTAATTTTCCTACATTGAGATTTGAACCCATAAATGATGATTGGAAGGCGGATACTCCATCCACAACAGTACGGCCCTTCCAGTAATCCAAAGCAGCGCCCTCGGCAGATTTCCATATTTCTGGGTTCAATTTCCCTGTGTCGCTTTTTCCACTCTTGAAGTATTCTACTTCACTGCGATCCTATCTTTGTTCGCCTATTAGGCCGCCTGTGGAAGGTAGGCTGCTTGTAACAGCAGGAGCGCTGCCTACGGCACCGACACTAAAAGACCGTAGATCAGGCGTTGCTTGGCGCACGCCGATGCCGCGTCATTGCTTGTGCAGTGTCATCATACTTCAACAGCTACGAGTGCATGGCGGCCAATGCGCCGTAAAGGGACACTTGGATTTGAAAACCTCCCATTTTTGCTTACACTGCGTAGACTGGCTCAAATAAACACACTTTACATCGTTTATCTGGTTGATAAGTCGATTAATACTTTATAAAGCCCGAAAGAAGAAAACCTACTTGTGCGCTGGAATTCGTGATTGGACGATGTGCACAATTAGCATTCAAACTGGTTTTGGTTCTGTAACACAACTTTTTTTGATATCGGACGTTATTGTTGGAAGGGCATTCTCGATATCTCAATAATCACCATACCGCGCTTCTGCCACGTTGGCGGCTGTAAAATGCCTAAGATAAGCCTCCCAGGACAGCTTGGAATCGTAGCGATCCCTAGCCGAGGCCTACGCAGTGGAATAATGCCCTCGGGGTCACCGAAGGGGCTCAGATTTCATGCGCTTTTCCCCCGTATTTGGAGCTTGCCTCACTCATGGCTGTATCGTAAAAAGCGTGTTCGTGCCACGCCAAGCGTCTGCTGATTCTGGACTGTGCCCACTGCCCACAAGCAATCGGTGCTTACGCCACAAGCACGCCAACAAGAGCTCGCTAGCTCGTCAGTGTAAGTCTGCGCGCGTTCTGCGAACTCGCTCGCGGAGCAGTGCACGTTACGGCAAAAAAAGGCTGAACTAAGAATAGAAAACATCGCCCAAAAACAAAACGCCACCTTACAAAAAAAAAAAAGAATGCACCCTCGGGGACTCGAAGTAGCGACTTTCAAAAACACATACCTGCCGCTCGAGACCACTGGGCAACGGGCGAGCGCTGCCGCGGATGGAAATATAAGGTGTATAACGTGTAAGCAAATTACACTTTTAATTAGTTTTAGCTTTTCAAGCAGCTTAAGGTGACTATTTGGTGTATAGCGCTCGTGCAGCAAGCCTCCCACAAATTTCCACAATATCTCACGTCTTGCAAATGCATTTACCAGAGGGACAAGCGTTCGCAGATATGTGGTCGTGATGCTAACCGCTGTGCTTGTTCATCAGTGCAAAAAAGGGTTTCCTGCTTTCTAGTTTTACGCTGTACGGTGAACGTTTCAGTTGATTTTAATTCCTTAGTACCTACACTGAACTCGCTGACTCTTCTCCAGCCTTCAAATTTCCTTAGGTTTTCCTACTAGGGTACCAGTCATCGCAGCGTGGCAAGTGTGCTTATGCAGGGCTTGTGGGGTGTCGTGCACATTGAGCTTGATACAGCGTACAAACTAACAAAGTAAAGAAAGGTACATACTTCCATTCACAAAGGTGTCCTGGCTTAGTTTCAACGGAGTGAACGAATTGCGAAGACTCATTGGCGGCCGGCGGAGTAAACGCTGGGACGACTTGCTCTGTCGGAAGTTCGGCGAGCCGTGTAGTCGCGAAGTCAACCCAAGTCATCTCCTCCTGACCACACACGAAAACGCCACAGAAAATGGGCGAGGAAGCAGAGCGAAGGACAGCATTTTCGACTTTATTTTTCTACTAAATAAATTCGCGTAAACGCACTCAGAGTGGTCTCAACATAGCCTATGCAGTCCAGACTACACTTTGCGCTAGTAATCGCGAAATGTTTACAAATCCCCCGCACGGGGCACCTTGAGCAATCTTGGTGACGGTACTGGCGATACCGCGGACCCCGAGCCCCCAAACATAAGCTGGATCCAACCGTGGCGATGTGTTTATAAGTGGAGGGGGGGGGCGGAGTGGCGTCTGATTTCGGCGGGCACCCAGTACCGCGAGTCGGACTTGGTCCCGCCCCCGCCCCCCCCTGGGTTGCCTCTTGCAGCCCAGCCCGCCTCCGCACCGCTCGCTGAGCCAGCAGCGGTTGTGGTCGCAACCTCTTCCGTCGGGACCGGTGCCGCTCCCGTCCCTGCCTCCCCATCATCCAGTGCGTTGGAGGGTGCCATGGACACCACGGGCTCCGGACCGGCTCCCACCGCCACCGCACCGCCCGTGCCACTTCTGGTGCCCCCCACACCAGCGGCGGTGGCGGCTCAAACGAAGGGCTCCCGAAGGGGGGCCAAGTCCGGGGGGGCCGGTTCCACGGGCACACCCGGGACATCGGACGACGAGATGGACGTCGTGCCGTTCTTGCCTGCAACGCAGCGCAAGGAGCGGCCTCCGTCGTCCAAGCCTACAGATAGGCCGCCCAAAAAGCCCAATCCAAGAGTCAAAGCCCCGAAAGACGACACATAAACATACACACTCCAGTAGCTCTCACACTAAATAATGGGAAGAGAAAATATATTTCAATGGAACTGCAGATGCCTTATGAATAATCTTGACGACGTGCATGAGATTCTGCATACCAATCAGTCAAGTGTAATATGTGTTCAGGAAACACATTTGAATTCTAAACACACAAATTTCTTGAATAGTTACCTTGTATACAGGAAAGACAGGGATGGCTGCGCACACTCTTCGGGCGGTGTGGCCATAATCGTCCGGAAATCCTTAGCATGCCACCGTGTCACTTTAAACACTATCCTTGAGGCTGTAGAAATACGCTTAATAATATTTAATAGGTTGATAACGGTATGCTCCATATACATTCCTCCTGATGTTACACTTTTGAGCTCTGACTTCGAGGCGCTGGTTGACCAGCTGCCCGAACCGTACATTCTAACAGGCGACCTTAATGCTCACAATTCTCTTTGGGGCTCTTCTCGTACGGATGCCCGGGGTCGCCTGATAGAGAGGTTTCTTACATCATCTGGAGCATGCCTTTTCAACAACAAACAGCCTACATACCACAACAAAGGTCACAACACATACTCATGTCTTGACTTGACTATTGGCTCCGCAGTTCTCTTTCCTCTTCTCGAGTGGGGTGTGGGAACTGACCCATATTGCAGTGACCACTTCCCCACCTCACTAACGTACATAGGTAAATGCCCAAGCAGTTCATCTTCCCATAATAGGTTCAATGAAGCACGAGCTAACTGGAATACATTTACAGAGACATCCAAACTGCACCACACATCCATAGGACACCTACACGTTGAAGAGGCTACCCAACTCCTCACGGCGCACATCCTCGACGCCGCCGAAAACTCCATTCCCCACGCCTCTGGTGCCCCGCGCAACCAGCGGAGGCCGTGGTGGAATGAGGACTGTACGTAGGCGGGCGCGAGAGGCCCAGAACAAGGCGTGGGGTATCCTTCGTCGGTACCCCATGTCGGGAAACCTCCTCTTGTTCAAACGGGCCAAGGCATTAGGAAAACGTGTGCGCCGTGTGGCAAAACGAGAGAGTTGGCACTCCTTCTTCACATCCATAAACTCGTACACAGACACACACAAAGTCTGGACACACAAACGTAAGCTCAAAGGACAACAGACACACAGCCTGCCCCTGGTTAGTACAACAGGGGACACACTGTAAGACCAGGCTAACACACTTGCACAACACTTCGAACACGTGTCCAGTTCAGCACACTACACAAACACTTTCATGAAACACAAAACATCTGCGGAGAAGAAGTCACTGCGTGATAGCAACAAGTCGCACACTTCTTACAATTCTCCTTTTTCAATTCATGAGCTGAAGGCAGCCCTGACAACATGTAAGCCTTCAGCTCCAGGTGCAGACAAAATCACATACACCATGATACAACACCTGCACTCAGACACCCTTGAAACACTTCTACATATATATAATAACATATGGCTTTCGGGGCACATTCCTCGCTCTTGGAGGGAGGCCATAGTAGTGGCTTTCCTGAAGGAAGGGAAAGACCCTTCCTCTCCGGCTAGCTATCGGCCCATCGCCCTTAGAAGCTGCCTGTGCAAGCTCCTCGAGAAGATGATAAACAGGAGACTTGTGTACTTTCTTGTGTACAACGGTCTTCTCGAGGGCTGCCAGGCAGGCTTCAGGGCGGGGCGATCTACAAATGACCAACTTGTCGCCCTTGAATCATACATAAAGGACGCTTTCATTCATAAACAGTTTTGCACAACGGTGTTTTTGACCTTGAGAAGGCCTA
Source organism: Haemaphysalis longicornis (assembly GCF_048455015.1). Taxonomy (NCBI): domain Eukaryota; kingdom Metazoa; phylum Arthropoda; class Arachnida; order Ixodida; family Ixodidae; genus Haemaphysalis; species Haemaphysalis longicornis. The sequence goes on from NW_027526361.1 coordinate 189,848,776, forward strand.
TGATACCGCTTGGCATTACGGGATCCTCAGTGACCTGAAGTCTTTCGGTGTTTCGGGCCATATGCTCAACACCCTTGCTAGTTATTTGTCCGAAAGAACGTTTCGCGTGAGAGTAGGTAGCGCACTCTCAGAGTACATGTGCAAGAAAACGGCGTTCCCCAAGGTGGAGTTCTTAGCTGCACTCTGTTCATAGTTAAGATGAACTCCCTTGGGAAGGCATTGCCACCTACAATTTCTTATTAAATGTATGTAGACGACATCCAGGTATCTTTTAAATCATGCAATATGTCCTTCTGTGAACGTCAAGTCCAGCTCGGTGTCAAAAAACTTGCCAGCTGGGCAGACAAGAACGGTTTTAAACTTAACCCAGAAAAAAGCACCTGTGTTGCCTTCTCCAGGAAGCATGGGATCCATCCGGGCCCAGACATTATCCTTAAGGGCGTTTCGATTCCTGTGACGAAGGAACACAAGTTTTTAGGTGTGGTGTTGGATGAAAGGTTTACGTTCATCCCTCACATTAAACAATTGAAACATAAATGTCTAAAGGCTCTCAACATTCTTAAAATCTTGTCCCACCAGTCCTATGGAACGGATAAGCAACTCCTGTTACGTATTTTCACAAGCCTAATGGGGTCTAGATTGGACTATGGGAGTGTTGTTTATGGGTCAGCCACTAAAACAGCACTTAAAATGCTCGACCCAGTGCTTCACTTGGGGCTTCGCCTCTCTTGTGGCGCATTCCGTACGAGCCCTGTACTGAGTCTTTACGCAGAGTGTGACAAATGGTGCTTATCACACCAGCGAACCTATGTTGACTTGTTATATGCCTCAAAAATTTCATCAATAGACAACCATCCTTTTAAACCGGTTTTTAATGATACATCCACATCAAAGCTCTTTTTAAATCGCCCATCCATTCCTGTTCCCTTCTCGCTCAGAGTGAGGGACGAGGTCACTATTCATGAGGTCTCCTTTGCAGACACATTCAAGTCATCTATCACTGATCTTGTAGCACCATGGCATCTTCGTCCTGTTGCATGTGACCTGCCTTTCTTAAACTACAATAAGAACAGGACACCAAAAAGTGAGATTTTGCAGCATTTCATGTATGTGCAGGATAAATACAAGGCTGCAGAGTTTTTCAGCGATGCATCGAAAACGTTCACTGCAGTGTCTTGTGCGGCGCATGGGCCGAATTTCGAAGCATATGGAACAATGAATGTAGAGACAAGTATTTTTACGGCAGAAGCATATGGCATTTTTCTTGTTGTAAATCACATAGTTGAACATCATATTCCTAAATCCATCATCTATACAGATTCGCTGAGTGTCGTCCGTACATTATCATCCGGAAAGCCATCGAAAAACCATGTAGTTAACCTTGTCTTGAAATCAATTGTGTTGGCATATTCTTCAAACCTTGAGGTGACTGTGTGTTGGGTGCCAGGCCACACTGGCATCGGCGGAAATGAACTGGCGGATGAAATGGCCGCCAATGCTGCACTCCGAAACACAGTAGACATACCAACACTACCTTACACAGACCTTAAGCCACACATAAGACAACACTTGCGCAGAACATGGCCAACACACTGGAATGAAGAAGACAGACAACAAACTACATGTAATAAAGCCACACTTGGGACGGTACACATCTGACTCACATAACAGACACATGGAAGTCGCCTTGGGTAGGCTGCGGATAGGGCACACCCATGCAACGCCCTCGTATCTCCTGACGGGATCTTCTAGACCCCAGTGCGGCAGGTGCGGAGAGGCCCTATCCGTAGTGCACATACTAATCACATGCAAGGCACTTCACACAACACGTCACAACCACTTCAGAGAACTTTACAGACAACATGTTCCCCTACATCCATCAATGTTTCTAGGTGACGATGCAATGGTTTCTGCGAAACGTGTCTTTGACTATTTGTCAGATATCAAGTTTTTAAACCTCATTTCCTATCACGCATAATCAAATCTGGCCCTATACACCAGCCATCACCATTATCTTTAATTGATTTTACTATGTTCAGCTTACACGTTGTTATACCTACCCTTGTGAGGTAATCACCTCTCTTTATTAAATAACCTCTTCTTTGGCGCTCTTTGCCCTCGTTGGCCTTGCGCCATTAAGCACTAACATCATCATCAATGTTTACAAATCACTTCATTATGCCTTTAAATTTTGACGGCGCATTGGCTTAGCTGGTGCCTGACGGCTAGGATCCTTTTATTCTTCAAGTGGCCACGCATTGCTGTCAATGTACGTGCAAAACAGCACACAAGGGCAAGGTTCGGCGGGAATATGGCTGTTTTAACTGTATAAAATAACATTTCGATGCCTGTAACGCACTCGACATAAAAAGTACAAGAAATGAGAACATGGAAAACTTTGTTAGTTCCCTCCAGTTTAAACAGTGCCCCATTAAAACATATAATGCTCTGCGAACACATTTTCTTTATATCGGCGTCTCAGGGAATTCCCTTCTTACAGGAAGCTCTTGAAATACGTCACTGATGGGCGAATAACATATACGAAAGGTTGGCCGAAGAAATTGTTAGTGCTTTAACGAACCTCGCTTCATTCCTCATGTCATTCAACATATTGGTACCATTTCGATGCACATATTCATCCGAGAACAAATACTTTTTATGAGAGAAGCTGTTTCGCAAAGGGTAATTTTTTGTGTCCCAACATTATAATACCGAAAAATTGCCCAGACCGCACACATGAGCGCGGTCTTCAGGACAATCACCCAGTCGTTAAACAAACCAAGACAATGCCTTGCGCTTGTGTTCACGTGCCTCGCGACGATCGCCCAGCGTCCCCTGCGCATGTTCTTCAAGCCAAGCTTACCCACCTAAGGAGGTTGGCCAGGATTGTAGCGAACGCATGGCCGGTACAAAACTAAGAAAATGCCGAGCGGTCATGCTTGCGTGCCCCCCGGCGACTGCCCAGCATCCCGGCCGCATGCTTGTCAAGCCTATCATACCCTCTTAGCCAGATTGTCCAAGATTAGCCAAAAAATCACCCCAGCTTTCGCTTTTGTTGTAGAAACACTTGCGCGGAATGAAAAAGACTCCAGCGTTCGCCGTAATTGTGGCAACATTTGTTCGGTACGAGGAAGACCCGTCATAACATACACGTCGTAGCCCCTTTAAGATGATGTTCCTAGGATATAACCTTTCCAAAAAATGAAGAAAACTTCCAGCAACACTATAGGAGTAAATATTGTTGCGCCCACGAAGAAACACCACATCGGCCGCAAACTTTCTACTAAACCACAGTAATGGTTGTGAAGGTTGCGTATAGCTTCGCTACCTTCAAGTCTTACGCGTTAGTGTGAAGTTCCTTCATTTTTTGACAACCATGGTGAATGGACACCTTTTGCTTGACACTCTGACAAATCGTCTTCTAAAAGTCGCAAACCCTAACAAACGAGATCTTGCATGATTTGCTGAAAGATCAAATGAATTATGACGGGTAGGGATTTGAACTTTGGCTGACGAATGTTTTTTCATTTATTTGCCTGCTATCTCCCAAATGCTCTTTTAATTCTCACGAAGCTGAGTGGCGCAAATTCCGCAAAAAGCGGGAGAGAAGTGAACGCTACGGACCACGCAAGAACGTTTGCCTTACAGTATTTGCGTAAGAGTTTCGTTTTTACTTCGTGAAGCAGCAAAAATGTTACCTTCACATACGGGTCTTGTTATTTGTCAGAACTTTTTATTTAGGCCGCAGTGGCTTGGTGGCTCAGGCATTGTGCTACTAATCACAAGGAAGCGGCTTCAATCCCGCCTGTGTTGGCTGCTTTCAATGAATTTAATCAATCAACCAATTAATAATTAATCATTGAATAATACTGAAACGATAATTATTAGCAGTAATAAATAGTATATTTTATTAGACAAGTAATTCACTTGTGGTCAGTCAATCAACCAATCAATCAGCCTTTTAACACGAGAATTTTTTATGCCGGGGTACGTAAACCTTACCGACGTCAAATCCGTCACGGCATTAAAATCACCAGAGAAAGTTCCACTGGTGAGGCGGCGCTAGGATTCGAGCCCACGATCAGTCTTGCCTCACCGGGAGGTGTACAACTCTCTGCCAAATGAGTCATGAAGTCCTGACTTGAGAGCTGTACGAACGCACGCTATGTCCTTTCCTCTATCATGTTCATTCAGAGGATCCTGCCATCTAGGAGTGGGGAAGCGAAGTAGTGCGTAATGACACGAATAAGCGCCCACACCTGCCGCCACGATAGGGCGGCGTATTGAAGCGGTAGTTTCTGTGTTTATTTGCCCGCCGCCTATGTGGAACGCCGCCCCCACGTTCCAGCAGGACGCTGCTCGCCAAGCACACCCACAAGGTTACTTCCAACCAGAAAATCATTCTCCTTTTGCTGGAGCCGTCCATGACTTCCCCATACGATATTCATTTTTTCAGACATTTATGCCGAAGTTACTTCTTCTGAGGGATGATAGAGAAACTCTTGTCAAACACACCTAAAAACATGTGCTCCTTGTTCACTGGAATGGAAACAGGATTAAGCATATTGTCTTGGTCTGGATGGATCTCACGCTTCCTGTAGAATACCACGCAGGAGGTCTTTCCTGGATAAAGTTTTAAACCATTCTTATTTGCCCAGCCGGCGCGTTTTCTGACACCAAGCTGTTTGTTTAATGTAGTCGCTTAGTATACTGTATGCAACTGTACTGTATTGTTCAAGATGCCTAATGATCATGTGTGCTAATATGCATAAATATTTTACTGTTGTAGTTCAATGTGCATTGTCAGGTTATTTCTCTTGTATTATTGCTTAGAAAAGTTTCCAACCCAGTATCTTGTAACATTTATAACCCCTTCACCGAATGTTACCTGTGAAACAGTCAAAAACCACACATTCTTGTTATTCATGTGTTGCTGTAGGCTGTCCTTGCAAAAAGGGGGCGGGAGCTTGTCTAGCTGCCAAGAGCAGCTTTTTCTTTCGCCCCCTCATGTACTACTTGGAACTTGAAATAAAGATTATTATTGTTATTATTAACTTGACGTTGGCAGATGGACATATGCATGATTTTAACGATATGGACGTCACCTATACACATTTAAAAAGATATTGAAGGCGCAATCCCTTCCCAAGGGAGTTCATCTGGACTATGAAAAGAGTGCAGCTTATTACTCCACCTTGAGGCACGCCGTTTCTTACTCGTGATCCCTTGAACCTGCACTACTGACTCCCCAGCGAATAGATCTTTCCGACAAATAACTAACAAGGGTGCTTAACATGTTACTTGAGACACCGAATAACTTGAGGTCAGTAAGAATTCCGTAACGCCAACCGATGTAATGGGCCTTCTCAATGTCGAAAAAGACCGTAAGGTAAAAGTGTTTATGCACGAAGGCATCATTGATATACGATTCAATTTCACGAGTTGGTCATTCGTGGATCGCCCCGCCCGAAGCCTGTCTGGCAGCACTCGACAATGCCATTGTACTCAAGAAAGTACATCAGTCTCCTGTCTGCCATTTTCTTTAAAAGATTGCACAGGTAGCTTGTCAAGGTGATGTGCCGGTAACTTGAGGGGTTCGACGGGTTTTTTCACTTTTTCATAAAATCCACTACAATGGCCCCCCTCCAACACTTAGGAAGCTGCCCGAAAACTATATTTCGTTGTATAGTTGAAGAAGTGTTCCAAGTGTGTCTGTATGTAAGTGTTGTATTATAGTATATGTCATGTTGTCTGGGCCTGTCTGGGTTTACAAGTGCTCAGAGCAGCACACAGCTCATGTAGTGAAAACAGGCAACTGAAAGGAGTCTGTGATTTGTTGTTGCCATGTCGGGACATCTTTTCAGAAGAGGCTCTATGCTTCACGAAAGTGTTCGTATAGTGTGCTGAACTGGGCACGTGTTGGAAGTTTGTTCCAGCGTGTCAGCCTCGTCTTCCAGTGTGTCCCCTGCTGTACTAACCAGGGGTAGTCCATGTGTTTGTGGTCTTTGAGTTTGCGTATACGTGTACGGACTTTACGAGTGTCGGCGCCAACTCTCTTTCGTTGCCTCACGCCGCACGTACTACCCAAATGCTTTCACCCATTTTAAAAATTTCGGTTTTGCGACGCGGGGTACCGACGGTGGACACTCCACACCATGTTCTGGGTATCTCACATCCGCCTAGAGTCTTCAAGTGACCATGGCCTCCCTTGGCTGCGCGGGGCCCCAGAGCCGTAGGGAGTGGACCTCTCGGCGGCGTCAAGGATGCGCGCCGTGAGTAGTGAGGTAGCTTCTTCACGCTTACGTGTTTTATGGATGTGTGCAGAAGTTTGGATATTTCTGTGAATGCATTCCACAATGTTCTTGTTGCTACATTTACCTATTATTGGAAGATGAACTGCTTCGGTCATTACCTATACATGTTAGTGAAGTGGACAAGTGCTCACTGCCATATAAATCTGAGCCCACGCCCCACTCAAGTGATGGAAAGAGAACGGCAGATACAATAGCCAAGTGAAGATATGAGTATGTGGTATGTGAGCTGTTTTTTTAAAGGAGGGCTTCAGATGATGTCAGAAACTTCTCTCAGGCAACCTGTGGCACCCGTACGAGAAGAGCCCGAAAGAACATTGTGCCTATTCAGGTCGCCTCTGAGACGTATGGTTCTACGAGCTGGTCAACCAGCGCCTCGAAGACAGAGCTCGAAAGTGGAAGAGCAGGACGGATGTAATAAGAGCAGATCGTTAACAACCTCCTAAATATTATGGCGGGAATAGCGACAGCCTCAAGGACAGTGTTCAAATTGAGAGGGTGGCATGCTAAGCACTTCCGAGCTATTATTTCTACGCCGCCAGAAGATTGTGTGCAGCCAGCCCAATCCTTTTTGAATAGCATATATCTATAAGAAAGTTTGTTTACTTTTAAGGTGAGGTTTCTGCAGACACGTGACACTTGTCTGAATAGGAGGCAGTATCTCGTATAAATCGTGAAGAGTTTGAAGAAGGCTTGGGCAGTTTCATTGGATTATGTTTTCTCCTCCCATTAAAGGGGTTCTGAAATACCTTCCGCCGATGCATGGATGTACATGTAACTAAATAAAACAATGTATTATCAATCTCCTCCCGCAAGAATTTTGTTGAAGCGATGAGTACTAGCTGAGAAATCGTAAATCAAAAACCGCGCATTATCGTCGCGCCGCGTTTCCTCCTCCTTTCAACTTACTCTCCGCTGTGGACGGCACGCCAGCCTTACCTCCCGTGATGCTGCGCTCCTCGGCGGTGACGTACTTCCGCTATCGCGCTGCTCATACTGCCGTCTGCTACGGGCAAGCTTTGTTGACACCTTCAATCCCTCACTCCGCTCAAGGCTGGAAAAGCGAACGAAAAATCTGGCCGCGTTTGTGCGGCGGCCTGGCCTTGCCCTTTCGCGGTGTGCGTTGCTGCAGGGCAGCACGTCACTTTTACTCGGCGGCGAACTCGCAGCCGCTCGGGGAGGACCGTGCGCTCGGTCCCTCATGCCCCTCATGCACCGCGCACTGTTTATCCAAAAAGCGCCGTATCAGATGTGGCCCCGCTGGTGCCGGGTCTTATTTTGCGGTGGTGGTAATTCCTGCCGGCGGCGTGTGAAAAAGACATTTTAAACCGATACAGAACCCGTGCACAAAACACTTCAATCATGTGACCAGTTCAGCTTGGGGCGACGCGTGGTGGAGAGCGGCAACGTTGGCAAAACATGCTCCGGCGCGCCTCTGAGCTTTCTAGCGCTGGAGCAAGCGCCATTTCTTTGACAATCTCAAACATCGGTTGCCTTGGTAACAAGGCACAAACCACCCCAGAAGTCAGTTACGGTTGCGTGATCCCGGTTCAGCTTGGGGCCCCACCTCGCGGCATATGGGCACTGCAGGCATACTACTCACTCTCATTTGGAAGTGCGAGATGCGTTTGGCATTACCGGAGGCGATGGTGTGTGCGTTGTGGACGCCTTTGTTTCGCGATGAAATGCGACGTTGTGCTTCTGCGGGTGGATAGTGCTTCCCATGGTCTGGATTATCTTTCTCGAGCGCCGTACGACTCAACCTCTCATGGGGTATGTGCAGTGTGCGTGGCTAAAAGCCATCTCGGCTTGCGCGCCAGAGTTAAGTGACTTGCTGTTCGTCCCCGCAAGCAAGCGCGAGGTGAGTGCCGAATTTACGACGGGCCGGAGGAGGCAACCGTTCGCCGGTCGATCGCTGTTCAGACTTGCAACGCATGTTGTGACGTTGTGTTCGTTCGAAACGCATCTCTGGATTGTTTTGAAGTGGAATAAAATGTATCCGTCAAACCCGGACATTCGGCTCAGGGCGTTCTCTGCGATTGCACGAAAGAAGTGCCACGGGGCTTCAACGCTTTCTTTATGAAACGTACTCAGGTAAGAGAATATCCATGTCGTGTTATGGCCGTGTTGCATTCTATACGAACGGTTAAGCGTTTGTTTACACTTGTTTCGTTGGTCGTAAAATGTCCAAGCACTCCGACACTCCGCTGGCAGATCAGCCGGCGAGCCGACGCTGAGCAGACGACTCATCTCTTTGCCGGAAGTGCGTGAAAAAGCCGCCCAATAGCAGGATGTCTAGCTCATGACGAACATGTGGGAATCGATGATGTAGACATGTGAAGATGGCGGAGTCCAAAAACACGAAGGAAAGGGTGAGAAAAAAGCTACAAACTTTGCAACAAAATTGTGAGCTTTCCGCTGCGCGTAAAAGAGTAATACTTGACCCAGATGACCTTGATGACCCAATCTAACGATTGCGCTACTTCATTTAGTGTGCTCAAAACGCCTTTCAGGGCCCCTTTAAGAAATGTTCGGAGCTATTGGAGTGTGTTGTTTATGCATCGTATTTCGAGGCTCGAACTCTCGGAGGGCTTGTATGCCTCTCTGAAGGTTTGGATAAATGGACCCTTCCTTACGCTGCGAACCAGTTAGAAAGGGTCCGATATCCCTCTCCTCCTCGGATTGCTACTTTGAGTGTTCACGTCACTTCATGACTGTGCCTATGAACGTTTCTGTACTGTTATTGCGTTATGTCACAAAAGTTTTGTATTATTCGATGTTATGTAACACTTGTCAATTTATTTGCATTCATTGTTCCTGATTGATCATCATGCTGGTGTTTGCTGACTTGTAACGGGGTCGGGACCTCGTCAAGCTGCTCGAGCCTTTAGTCCTGTACTCCTGCTTTTCAAAGTAAATAAAGCTGTTTGATTGAATAAAAGCTGTTTGATGTCCGGGGAGTGCCAGTGGACCGCCCCGTTGGACATCGCATCCCTTGGGGTGCCCTTCGTTTCGGCAGCCATCATCGCGGACGTCGGACGCACCGCGAGTAGGGCAGGCTGTGGGGCGAAGATGGGGGCTGCCGTGGGCCATTCCGTGTCCGTGACCTCCATTGTCGCTTTCCCAGGTGGAGCAGAAACGCGGGGAGCAGCACCTCTTCCAGCAGCGATCGCAGTCACCGCGTTTAGTGGAATCGCCACACTCAGCGATTCCTCACGACTCTGGGCCGCCGAAGACAGTCCTATTTGAAACGGGGCTACCACTGCCTCTACTGGCATTGTGGAGGCAGCAGGTAGCTGCACTGGCGGGGGCTGGGACAGCAACCCATCATGAACAAGACTGCACTGTGTCGCCACGCTGGCCATGTGCCACCACGCTTACCATACGTCGCCCCCGGCGGGCCACGAGTGCATACCTAGGCGGCACAGAAAGTGTGTCTCATGATTGCCCGTCTATGGCCGCTTTCTGGCATGTCCGGCCAGCATCCAGGTTCTCGCAGCCACTGATCATACGTTTAGCAGCCAAAATTCGGCAACCAGCGGTTCGGCGTTTCTCCGGCCGCCCGTGTTCAGAAACACAACGGCAGGTACCCGGCTGCCAGATATTCAATTCCCTTTTGGCTGCCGATGTTCAGAAAGAAACCGGCCGAAGTACGGCTATAGGACATCCGTTTTTTCTTTGGGAAGCGGTGTTCAGCCGAAGCACGGCAAGCGACTGGCCCCAGAATACCCGTATTCTTGGGGCAGTTGGTGTTCGACAGGAAACCGGCCGGAACGCGGCTGCCGTGCATTCACTCTTTCAGCTGTGAACCGCGTGTCCGGCGGGAGAACATTCGTTTTTTTTCGGGAAACCAGTGTTATGATGGAGACCGGCCGACTTACGGTGCCAGAATGTACGTTTTTCATTCGGTTAGCGGTCCTCGGCCGAATTACGGCAAGCGAACGGCCGCAGAATATTTGGCAACTGGTGTTCAAGACGAAACCAGCCGACGTAAGGGCTCAGGTTATACGTTATTCTTTCGGCAAGAGGTGTACAGCGAAAAACGGAACGCGTCTGGGCGCCGAGAATTTATGCACAGACGTATTTGGAAAGAGACTCGCTAGTGTGGGTCGGGTTTTTTTTCGGTGAGGGAAAGAGCCGTTAGGGAGCCTAGCGATGCAGTCGCATTTGACTCGCTCGGTGTTTCTACGTTCTAAATGCACGAACTTCGTTTGTGAAGCAGTAATGAGTGGTCATAGGTGAACGGGCAATGCGCAAGGACTCGCTGGACATTACCAGTTAACGTTTTAGGCCATCGGAATGCCATTTAGTGCCACAAGAAGACTGTGCCACACGGACGGGTGAGCTAAGCCTCGCCAGTCATAGCCGCTACCCCGGCTCGCCAGCCGGCTTTGTCGACGCATCAGCTCGAGGCTATGCGGCCCCTCAAGAAATGGAGAGCTTCAGAGACATCGACCCGGCAGAGATGTCCGCCCCAAGACGGCGGTGGTTCACCGAAAATAACTGGCCTTAAAGGGCGTCAAGCAAGCGGCTACCGCACAGGAGCTCAATAGGTGCCATCTCAAGGACTCCCCACCAACGAAAGGCAAGGGCGCTCAAAATCGCGAGTTTTCGGCTATTCTTCTTACCCAGTTAGGAAGGGTCCGACATCCCTCTCCTCCTCGGATGTCCGGGGAGTGCCGAGTGGACCGCCCCGTTGGACATAGCATCCCCGTTGGACAAAGCGGCTGCCCCGCATTCGCTCTTTCAACTGTGAACCGCGCGTCCGGCGGGAGAATATTCGTTTTCTTCGGGCAACCGGTGTTGTGATGGAGACCAGCCGACTTACGGCACAAGAATGTACGTTTTTAATTCTGTTAGCGTTCTTCGCTATCAACCAGCTCTTCAGGGTAGGGAGCAACACAAACGCGTGCGTATTCCAACACTAAGCGCACATGAGTGAAATACGGTTGTTCTTTTAAGTAAAATGGAGGTTCGCTGAAATTTTGCCCCAGAAAGACGAAAACACGTGCAGCCATCACTTTTATGTTGTGAAGCTGCCTTTTTAACCTCTAACATCTCGTTAAATACACTCCTAGTTATTTATATTTCCCGGCCCTTCTTAAAGCAGCGTAATTTACGGTATACGTATTCAATTGAAATGAAGGTTCACTTCTAAAGGTGACGTTAACACCCTTTTTATATTCAATGACTTTTCTGAATCAGCACACTAGGATGTTATTAAATTCGAAATATGCTGCAGGTATTTGGCGAAAAACAATTTGAACTATTTTTGTTGGTGATAAACGTAGAAGAGGCTGAGATCATACTCGCCTTCGTGCTCTGCACTGTTACTTCATTGGATTGCAGTATGTAAGGTTTGCCGAATGCATACTACCTTTGCGATTTTATCAGTTTGAAACAAATTATGATACTATAATCTTACGCCTTTCCTTGCGAGAACACAGAGGGATACAACTGCAGCCACCAGAAGCAGGGCGTCATTCGCAACGCTACTACTATTTTTTTAACGAAGTACGACATTAGAGGAAAATGAAGTTCTTTTAGACTATTAATTGGTGTACTCGTAACTCATGAAAGCAACATCAAAAATAGATTGAAAATGAAAGTTCTTGTTCTAACTCTCCTAGGATCAGCACTGTGAAAGATCATCAGTAAAGTTGGTCGAGTAGAAAAATTTTTTGCAAGAAAAATGGTGAAAAACTACACAATTTTTGTGCGAAATAAATTATGATAAATGCTCTTGAGTGTTTTGTGGAGTACCAAAACACTTCGTAACGGCATTCCCGCCGGTTTTATTTAAAACTAAACTGGTCAAGCAACTGTTGAAAAATGGTTGATTTAGTCAGAGCACGGAAGTCTTCAGGAAGACAGTCCCAAAATAAATTGGCTAAAAGCGACACGTTCATCTTTGTGAAATTCAACCCACCAAAATATGCACCTTCTGCGGCCGCCCCCCCCCCCCCCCCTCCTTCCGCGTTTATTACAGGTAAGCCGCCCCACAGAAGATATCAAGTCCTGGACGATACATCTGGACGATACACCAATTGTGAGCACTTTTTAATAAATGAATTTTGCTGTGAACTGACGCCGATAATTAAGCAAGACTGCGCTGAAGGCTGAACGGCTGGTGGTGGCGTGCGGGCTCACTTTGATATGGGCTCAGCGGACCCAAAATGGAGGGTTTGTGCTGCTGCACAGCGCGACTGAGTCATCTGCTTGCGCTGCATGCAGTAGTTGTCCACCGGCCTAAGTACAGTTAACGTACTGTGGCTGAACTCCCATGCCCGCAGCATGGCCGAATTTCCGGCAGGTTTAGTACGGCTGGCGTTCGACCACCGCATCTCGGCTGTCCTCCGGTGGCAGTATTTCGGCCGCACACGGGTGGCTTTGGAATGGCCGGAGCCCTACGGAGAGAATCTGGCCTTTCGAACGGCCGACGGAGATTGGCCGTTGGATAGGCATGGGAGTACGGTCATGTACGGCCAAAAGGCCCACATTTGGACACGGGCCGAACACGTCTGCCAGAAAAAGGCCGGTCAGAAAATCACCGACCAAAGTACACCGGCTTGTGTTAGGCCCTACAGACCTGTGCTGCATGGGTAGGATGTGGCCGAAAGCCGCCTGTGCTTTTGGGGTACCTCGGCTAAGGTGATGTTGCCTGTTACGTTCATTTGTAGAATGTCATTATAGTTTTGAATGTCGGGCAGGTTTTCGAATAAGCAGCATGTGCCCCGCGGCAATTCAGGAATTCTGCTGTGCTGTTTCCAGAGTCATCCAACAAATGATGAGTCTCGGCACATTTCATAAAAGTCAGCTTTCCTCGACACAATTGAGTTCTATGGCCATATCGTCGGCACTTAAAGCATCACCTGGGATTAGGGACATATGGTCGCACATTAAAGCATAGGTAGCCGATTTTCACCTTTTCGGGCCGGCTGTGAAGTGAAATCAAAATTTAGGACAAGATGCTTCGTAGGGATTTCTTCAATTTCTCTTCGGATTACAATTCGTTTGACAGAGGTTATCCTTGAGTTTGAAGCACCTGAACCCCATCCACCGGAATTTGACCACACGTTCGTGGTTTCTATCCTTCACCTTAAAACACATCGCCACGCAAGGTTACAACATATGTTTGGGGGCAAGTGTCCGAGGCGTCGCCAATACCGTCACAAAGATTACTCAAGGTGCCACGTGAGTGGGGCCAGGTCTGAGAAAGCCATAAAATTAGCAGGAATAGTTGAGTGCTTAATTAACGTCAGCAATTCTCAAAAGCCACGAAAAGCGTCGACGTACGACCAAAGTGGCTATGAGTTATCGCTGGCCGTTGGTGTTGATAAGCCAGTTGTTGATACCGAGAGATGACAGAGGTTATTTCCGGAAGGCGTCGGTTCACCTAAGAAGTCTAGTAGGACGCTGACCTCGGCTACAGTATTCAGTAAGATTGGTTCATTGCAACCTTGTTTGGGACGTTGAAGAGGAGGCTGACTGCGGGACGGGATTCCCTCACCGTCACCAGTGTCCAGTCTCCTAGTTTCGTGTCCATGAGGACCATTGGCTGCACTTTTGGTGGCATCGCCGAAGGTATGATGATGTCAACAGACGGCCGAAGGGCTGGGCTCTGCGAGCATGATGAAGGAAAAATTTTAAGTAGACGGCGAGGGGCCTGAGGTCTGCGTATGATGCTAGCTAATGACTCAGTTCATCATTTGAACTCTCAAGTTTACCGAGGCTGGAGTCGTCACTTGCGATGTAGGCAGGTCTGAGGACTGTGGCGATGCTGGGGGCGGGAGTAGTCCACGTGCGGTGAGACAGTCATGCCAGCTTGCCAAGTTGTAGGTATTCGGAAGCGGCAAGTACCAAGACCAGGTCCTGTGAGAGGCATTCAGGGAAGAGCTGCGGAAGAAATAGGTGGTTAAGGTCCTTGCCATGATAGCTTCACATGCCTCATGCAATGAACTAGTTCCTTGGGCCGCCTGTCAAAGAGCACGCCAATATTCAGAAGCATGCTTAGCCTGCTGCGCACCGACTCGGAGTTGCGATAGATGATCGCGGCTTTGATGTGGGCGTACGCTGCTACAGGACGTAGGGCATCGAGGACATCGCCAAGTTCGTCCTCGATGCTCCGTGGCAAGAAGGTCACGACACTGCCATATTTCGTCTCCTGGCTAGTGATGAGATGAAGACGAAAACGCGCTTCGACCAGCGTGAATGCTGTCCGGGGTTTCCGAGTAGAAAACAGGGGTAGCACAGTGCTGAGCACGACCGCAGTAGTTGTCGCGGAAAGCGATGGAGAAAAAGAGCCGAAGAGCATTCGCTTGATTCCTGGTGCTCCACACGAGCCACTGCCACGAGCGCGAGGAGCGAGCTAGGCCCGTCCCCCGTGCCCATGCGGGCTGTTTGTTTATCAGAATAAACCCACTCCCTCGCCGCCGAGATCCAAATGTCGAGCAGGAGGAAGAAAACGGCAGGCGTCAAAAGACCACAGTACATGCGCTAATGTCGTATAGGCTGCCTGCGTCTAGCAGATCCCTCACAGAATCTGGCCATTGGGACTAGTCGCCCACGCCTGCTAGGTATGCAGGTAAACTGAACTGGGCCCTGTGACGCTGGTTGAGGCTGTGATAACCGAGGATGCCTAGTGGGAAGGTCTCGGCACGTGGGGAGTCCCATTGAGCAGACAACTTGGCACGCCTGGTAGCGTGCACGTCGTCTGGCTGAGCCATGTCGCCGGGAACAGCGGCTGCAAGACATGGTTCTAGCAGTCTGGCAGGCACGTGCAACATGATTTTTCTTGCAGCACCGGAACCAATGCCTGCCCGCTTGCAGGCGCTGTCGCTTCTCGTCTGGTGGCACATTCGTGGTGGAATATGTGATCCCATGGTCTCGACCATCATAAAGGGGCCAACAATGTAATGCGAGAAAGCAAAAACTTCGCATGCAGCGCTGCGGCTGATGGTGGAAAAATACTCATGCGATGTCTGCCGGGGTGCTGGAGGGCGTCGAACCTGAGGGCCGGTAGTGAACATGTGCCCTTTTTCCGAATTTACCCCTGAATTCGCCGAAACTCAAAGATCTGGACTTGCTTGGCATCACCGGTCACCTCTCGTGCTGCTGATTCGTTCACGCGTTGCCGGTAAAGAAGAGCGATGTCGCAGGGCAATGCCCTTAGCAGGACACGATAGATTATGACAGCGCACCGGTCGGGCTCCACGCCTACTCCATCCAATGCGTGTATCCCAACAGCTATCTCGTCTTAGAAGCTCTGTAGCCTCTCGACATCCGCAGATATCTTCACAAGAGGTAGCGAGGAGGGCATGGACATGATTTGCTATGAACAGGTCTCTACACCGAAATGGCCTTTCGGGTTCCTGAGCGAAGCGTCATAGCCATTCTCCGCATGCCTGATGCTTTCAATCGCCGGCATGTATTCGTGCAGTGCAAAAAAATATTTAGTGGTTCAAAGCGACCATGAAAAATAAATCGAAATCGGGTGCATTTGAAATACTACCTTTCACAATAAAGGTCGTTTGTGAGAAATTTTATTTCATTTCATTTCATTTCAATTAGGCCACATAATAAGAGCAACCGGTGAAGTAGTGGTGATTATCCAGTTACTTGCCCACCCAGACGTCACCTTGGCATATGGGGACTGCTTAAAGCCACTACCTAGGGTGATTCTATCTTTGGGTTATACTTCGTGCTGCTTACTTATATCATTGTTATTGAAGTCGCAATCTTCTTCCTGTGATCGCCCATCACGCTGAACGTTCAATCCCTAGCGTTAGCCCTGCGTAATGGCGACTTAAGGTTGCTTTTAAGTAGTAGTGGTGTACTTTTTCATCAGCTGTAGTATCTAGAAAATTAATCCTATAGCAGCCACAGAGCGCTTTTTATGAATTTGACAGTTTGACGACCTAGGTAAGTTTGTCAGCAATCACCTTCACGAAGACGTGAGCCAAAATTGTGTTAAAACCAAGCTTTAGTTAACGCTCAGTTACTCACTATTGTTGTCGGCAACAGTAATGCCCCTCCTGAACTAGTAGCAAGAGCAGCAGAGTGGCAATTTGGACTACCCAGTGAAAGTGTTTCTTCAGAAACAAAGAAGCGCGGAAAGAGACGAAGCAGCCAGAGAAGAAGAAAGGATTAACGTCCTTTCTGCTTGTTCGACTGTTTGGTCTGTTTTCACGCTTCTTTAACAAAACATTGTCCACGGTAACATTGGCCAATAACATTGGCCACGGTATTGATGGCCCCGCGGAACCCGAGCACCATGCTCCCGTTGTACTCTTCTGTGGCTAGGAGTTTTAAGTTGAAGGGCAGAAACCACAGACGACGGCCGTCAGAGCCCAGGTCAAGTTCCGGCGGATGGGCTCCCTGTCTATTTACCAGGCAGACAGCTCCGCGACCTCTTCAGCTATTGGAGTAAGGCTGACGAAGGAAGTATTCCCTTTCCGTGCTTTTATATTATGCTATATGGTATTATCAGAATCCCTTCCAAACATGATAGGTCCCTGTGAAGGGGCCGCACCGATGTACCATTTCCACTTCTTCCAAACATCACATCCCCCAAACCTGACAACTATCCCCGTTTTCTGGTATTTGAATGAGTTTATAAATCAAAACCCATCTCCTCCCAGTCTGTATTTCTCGTTTCAAAGTTTTTTTTGCACAGTCATTGGCAAACAAGTCTAGGCAAACAAACTACAAACACGCAAATTGTTAGTTGAAGTCAAGACACAGCAGCGAGCCACAAATCTCCTCTCCCGAACCCGCATGGCAGATCTACACCTATGTGCCACGCCCCACCGCAGCCTCAACAGCTCGCAGGGTGTGATATCTGAGCCAGATCTGCTAAGCGAAACACAGGCCGACCTTCCGCAAGGCCTGAAGGATCAAGGGGTTACAGCCGTCAGGAGGGTCACTATCCGTAGAGATAACATACAAGTACCGACAAAACGCATCCTCTTGACTTTGAACCGATCGAAGATTCCTGAACACATCAATGCTTGTTTCATTAGGTGTGGCGTGCTTCAATACATACCTAACCCGCTCCGCTGCTTCAAGTACCGCGGTTCGGGCACGGTACAACTTCTTGTCGTGGCAGAACAAGCTGTGCGAAATGCGCCGCATATGACCACCCCACAGAAAACAGCTACAACACCACCTTCAGCTGTGCAAACTGCCAGGGACTGCACACGGGACGGTCCCGCAGCTGTGAGAAATTACAACAGGAAAACAAGATCATCCACTTGAAATTAAACGAAAACATTTTCCTGAGGGGCGAAAGAGGTTAGCCTCTTTCCCTCTGCGTAAGTACGCTGACGCAGGTGGCCGGGGGCGGAACGGCGTCTGGTTGCAGCAGGTACCCAGTACCGAGAGACGGTGTTCGTCTCTCCCGCCTTCCCCGTCCACCCTCCCTCCCTGGGTTGCCTCAGGAAGCCCAACCCGCCTCCGCACCGCTCGCTGAGCCAGCAGCGGCTGTTGTGGCCAGCACGTCGTTTGGGTATGCTGCTGCATCCACTGTTTCTTCTCCACCGGCCCAGAGCTTTTGTGAGGAAACAGAGGAGGTGAGATGGAGGCAGCGGCGGCAGTTCCCAACCCCTCCGCATTTTCTGTGCCATCGGAGGCGTTCTTGAAACCCTCGGCAGTTGCCCGACACGAGAAGCGTGCTCAAAATGGTCCTCGGTACAAGGAGCCTGATCACTCAGGCACTCTAAGGACATCCGATGTTGTAATGGACGTCGGGCCGTTCTTGTCTGCGGCACACAACAACCGACGTGTCCTAACGCCAAAGCCTCCCGACAAGCCAAAAAAATTCCCCCGCATTTCCCCGAGGGGGAGAATGTGAAAGTGCGAATGCACGGTTGTCGGCCCGCTTGCGGCGCTTGCGCTCGGCCCCCGCAGCCCACCGCCTCGCCGCCTTCTCTTCCATCTCTTCCATCGGGTTTGTAGTATCACGTGTACACCACGCAGTTATCAAGCCGCTATAACGCCGCTGAGTCGCCAACGTACGCCGCTGATGACGTAGTTTAAATGCGTTAAAGATATAAGGCGCGTTACTACCACTGATATCAGCGTCGCGTCCGTGGCTTAGTCGGTAGAGCGTCGCGCTGCGGCCGCAAAGTCCTCGGATCGAAACCTGGCGCCGGATGCTGTTTTTCTTTTATATAGAGAGGAGGACTGCGGACGCCGCCGCCGCCGCCGGCGGTGGAAGGTTTGGGGTCGCTTATAAAGTGCATTCGCACTTAAAAACAAGAGTCACCGCCTCGAAAGTCAATACATAAACATACACACCCTAGTAGCTGTCACACTTAATAATGGGAAGAGGAAACATAACCCAAAGAAACTGTAGACGCCTTCTTAAAACTTATGACGACCTGTACGAGTTTCTGCATGCTAATGAGCCATTTGTAATGTGTTTACTGCTCTCCATAGGGAGAGCAGTAAAATACATATAGGGAAGGGCGTCAGACAAGGAGACACAATCTCTACAATGGTATTTACAGCATGTTTACAAGAAGTATTCAGAACGTTGGATTGGAAATAGGTGGGAGTAAGGTTTAATGAAGAATACCTCAGTAACCTCAGATTTCTGATGTCGTTGCCTTGCTAAGTAACTCGGGGGACGAATCGCAAAGCATGCTTTCCGCACTAGAGGAACAGAGTTGAACCATGGGCCTAAAAATTAATATGCAGAAAACTAAAGTGTTAATCAATAACCTCGGGACAGCACAGCAGTTTGGGTTAGGGGGCGAGGTAGTGGAAGTGGTAAAAGGATACATCTACTTAGGCCAAGTTGTGACCCTGGATCCGAACCATGAGGCATAGATAATTAGAAGGATCAGAATGGAGTGGAGTGCATACGGCAGACATTCTCAGATAGTGAGTAGCAGCCTACCATTGCATTATCCCTGAAGAAGAAAGTGTATGACAGCTGCATCTTACTGGTACTCACCTACGTTGCAGAAACTTGGAGGCTCAGAAAGAAGGTTCAACTTAAATTGAAAACGACTAAGCGGGCAATGGAGCGGAAAATGATAGGTGTAACATTAAGGGACAAGAAGAGAGCGGAGTAGGTCAAGGAACCAACGTGTGGTAAGGACATACTTGTAGAAATTGAGAAGACGAAATGGACGTGGGCAGGGTATTTAATGCGAAGGCAAGATAACCGTTGGTCATTAGGGTAACAGAGTGGATCCCTAGAGAACGCAAGCGTTGCAGGGGCGGCAGAATGTTAGGTGGGCAGATGACATCAAGATGTTTACTGGCATAAATTGGTCACAATTGGCTCAGGAACGGGGTAATTGGAGAATAATGGGAGGGGCCTTTGCCCTGCAGTGGGCATAGATAAGCTGCTGCTGCTGATGATGATGATGATGACTGTGTGTGCAGGAGACCCATGTAAACTCCAGGCACACAAATGTGTTCAATAGTTACATGGTATTAGGAAGGACAGAGATAGCCGCACACACTGTTCCGGCAGTGTGTCAATATACGCCAGGAAATCATTAGCATGCCACGTATCACTATGAAAACGTTTCTTCAGACTGTAGCATTCGGCACAGTAATATTTAATATGTAGACAACGGTATCCTCCATATACATTTCTACTGATTTTGCACTTTCGAGCTCTGACTTGGAGGTGCAGATTGACCAGCTGGCCTGACCATGCATTCTCACTGGCGACATTATTGCGCACAATTCTCTTTGAAGCTCTTCTCTCACGGATTCCCCAGGTCGCCTGATAGAGCAGTTTCTAAGATCCTCTGAAGCATGCTGTGTTAACACAAACCAGCCTCCATACCAGAACCTAGAGCTCAATACATACATCTTGACTTGGCTATTGGTTCTGCAGTTCTCTTTCCATGTCTTGAGTGGGGTGCTGGCACGGACCGATAAGGTAGTGACCACTTCTTCACCTCACCAACATATATAGGTAAACGCCCACGCAGTCAAGTTTGCTAGAGCTGGTTCAATGAATAATGAGCTATCTGGAATACATTGATAGAGACAAACTACCCTACATGTTTATAAGACACAAGAGCCAACCCAGGTACTCACGGCCCACATCATCGACGCGGACGAAAAGTCGATTCCAAACTCCTCTGGTGCCCTCCACAACCAGAAGACGTCGTGGTGGAATAAAGAGTGAAGGCAGTCGCGAAAGGCCCAGAACAAGGCGTGGGGAATCCTTCGTCGCTACCCAAAGTCGGATAACCTCCTTTCTTTCGAAAGGGCAAAGGCGTTAGGAAAACGTATGCACCGCGAGGCAAAACGAAATAGCTGGCACTCATTCATAACATCAATAAACTACACAGACGCACGAAAAGTATGAACACGAATACGCAAACTCAAAGGACAACAAACATACAGCCTGCCTTTGGTCAGCACAACAGGGGACACACTCGAAGGCCACTCGGACACACCCGCACAACACTCAAAAGACGTGCCCAGTTCAGCACACTGGAAAAACACATTCATGAAACACGAACTCGCGGCCGAAAAAAGTCTTTACTGGATTACGGCACGTCAACCTCCTCTTATAAATCCGCGTTTTTGTATTCATGAGCTGAGCGCAGCCTTGAGCACATTTAAATTCTGAGCTCCAGGCCCAGATGACATCACATATACAATAACACAGCACTTAAACGCAGAAACTCTTGTAACTCTTCTTCACCTTTAAAACAAGATATGACTTTCGAGGCACGTTCCAGGGTCTTGGATGAAGGCCATAGTTGTGGCATTCTTCAAAAAGGGGAAGGACCTTTCTTCTCCAGCTAGCTATCGACCCATTGCCCTGATAAGTTGTCTGTGCAAGCTTCTAGGGGAGATGATAAACCCTGGGCTCTTGTACGTTTGGGAGTACAAGGGTTTTCTCGAGAGCTGCCAGGCAGGCCTCAGGGCGGGGAGACCCACAAACGATCAACTCGTGGCACTACAATCAGAAAAGTGGGATGTGTTCGTTCTGGGATGCATTTGTGCACTGTCAAAGGTTCATGTGCAAGAAAATGGCGTGACGAAAGGTGGCTTGTTCAGCTGCACTCTTTTCATACTTAAGATCAACACTCTTGGAAAGGCATTGCCGCAACAATCTCTTCCTGCACGTGTCTAGATGACGTACATCCCGTAAAAGATGTATGATGTCAATCTGCGAACGTGAAGTCCACCTTGGCGTCACGAAACCTGCCGGCTGGGCAGACAAGAATGGTTTTAAACTTCATCATCCAAAGATCTCTTGTGCTGTGTTCTCAAGGTAGCGTGGGGTCCACCCATACCCAAATATCACTCTTAACGGCGTTTGGATTCGTGTGAAAAATGAGCACACGTTTTTAGGCATTCGATTAGACAAAAAGCTTATATTCATTCCGCATATCAAACAGCTTAAATGCGAATGCCTAAAACAATGAACATTCTTAAGGCCCTCTAAACCCAATCGTATGGGGCCGACCAACAACTCTGCGCCTCTAAAGTGCCTTGGTAGGGTGTCAGCTTGACTACAGCCGTATAAAGTATGGGTCGCGACAAACACCGCACTGAAAATGCTCGACGCTTTGCCGCATCTTGGCTTTCCCGTCTCATGCAGCGCTTTCCCCACTAGCCCTCTCGAGAGTCTATGTCGAGTGTGAGAAATGGTGCTTAGAGGATCAGCGGGAGCATGTTGACTTCCTGTGTGCACCTAAAATTGTGTCTCTCACCAACCATCCTCTTAATCCTATCATGAATAATACATTAAAGTTACAACTATGTTTAACAGACCGTTTATTTTCTTACCTTTCTCTCTCACAGTAAGGAAGGAGGCTTCTGAATTCAAGTCCGCCCATTATTAACGGCATCCCTTCATTCCACCTTAGCATCTACGTCCTGTATCATGCGACCTGTCATTTACGCAAGTAGAAAAAACTTGGGTACCCAGGATGGTGATTTTGGAGCACCTACTGTTCCTGCAGGACAAGTACGTGTGCGGAGAATTGTTCAGCGATGCGTCCAAAATTGCTGTTACTGTCTCTTGCGCAGCGCACACACCAAATTTTTGCTTCAGTAAAACGAGGAATTTTCACAACAGTATTGACATGGCAGAAGCGTTAGGCATCTTACTCATTACTAATCGCATCATCGAACAAAAAATTCCCAAGTCCATGCTGTGCTCAGATTCCGTAATCGTTGCGCAGGCACTGCCATCAGGAAGTTCCTCTTAGAACTTTGGGATCAATGTTCTTTTAAAGATTCTAATGTCTACATTTGCCTCAAATTTTTAAATAACTTCATGCTGCGTACCAGACCACTGTGGAATCCCTGGAATTGAGGACGCTTATCAAATGGCTTGTGCGGGTGTTCTCATGTCTCCAGTTGACATAACAACAGTACGTTACACCGACCAAAAGACACACATCAGATTTAACCTTCGTATCACATACCAATTACACTGTAGTCAACAAGCATACAACACACAACATGTAATAAAACCGCAATACACCCTTTAGGAAAGCCAGCTCCGGCTAGTAACGGACACACCAACTGCTCTCGTCCGCCTTTACTTGATTAATTTTACTTGAATAATGCACGCGCGGGACGCCTCAGTGCTCTTTTGGTTAAGTTTCCCATCTTTTGTACTTTTTGCAACCTCTTGTGCCCTGCAGACGCTAGTCGTCATCGTCTGAACACATCCGCGATGCCAGGATGCTGTTCCGTGCTTTTGGGCAGCCAGCGTGCCACGAAAGACGCGCTCGAGAACAAGGTACGTACGTACTCAGTACGTACGTGACGCTAGAACCTGCCGTAGCAGATCTGTTGTATGAACGGAAAACATGCTGGCCATGTGTACTGAAAAAACGCTTGCGTTCAAAAGTAGGGAAGGTGATCTGTTTAAATCGCTGGCAAAGGTGCTGCACTGCTGGACGAGTGCGTACTTTCCCTGGTCGCGGTGGACAAGTGTTCGGGCTCGCAGTGGGCACTTCGCGCGAACTGCTCGCGCTTGCTTCCGTTTTTATTAATATCGGCGCTAAATACTACGATTAGGACCAGTTTGTAAAGATTACCTCACTGCTGCGCAAGCGTGGGCTGATGTGAAGTCATTGGAGGTAGATATTTTCATCATTTTTAAGCGCGTTGAATTCGCCCGATGACTTTCGCGTCAGATTTCCTGTTGGTCTCAATGTCTTTTCCGTTAGTTTCGTCAGCGAGGTACTTCTACGTTTTCAGTCAAAGTTCTGCTTCGCATATAGTTTTCACGGTGCGATTTTAGTGAGCTCGCCAAAATCCCATGTGGTTACTACTCAACGCCCGTTCATAGTTTTTATAGTTATCAGGCAACCTAGAAACATTGTACTAAATTGTTCCTTTTCCTAAGGGGATAACAATTTGAATAGTATAGAAAACAACTCCGAGATGTTTTTTTTTTTGTTTGCTTCTCTGGGCTAATGCAATTTTTTTAACCCTTTCTTAGGTTTAATTCTTAGGATTCCCAAGTGACCCTGGCCTGAAAAAAAAACATTGGATTGTGGCTATACGCCGAGATAAAGGCAAAAAATTCCAAATAACTAAACACACAAAGGTCTGCTCAAAGCACTTTGTTGATAGTGACTTCTTCTCAAACTACGCGTCTGGTAGAAGACGCCTGAAAGAGCATGCTATGCCAAGTGTGTTAAACTTCCCGTCACAACGTCCATAAGTACAAAGGCCACCCCCTAAGCAGCGCTGTGCAACAAATATGCAGCAGTTGTCAACCCAACGTCAAGGAGCTGTTACTGGGAAAGACAACTTTGATGGGGTGTGTGCACAAGATGTAGATCTCACTTCCTCGGACCAGTCAAGCAACGAGGACACTGAAATGACCAGCTTGGAACGACAGTCATCTGTTTCCAGCCAAGGCCGTCCATTCTGCAATGAAGCCAAAAAATGCAGCGACACAGAATCAGCAGCTGCTGAAAGCAGCCCAGGATGATCTAAAAGCCATGCAGAACGAACTGTTAAGTGTTAAAATCGAACTTCGAAAAGCTGAAGAGCTAGAAGAGGAGCTGCAGGCTGCTAAGTTTAACGTTTTGCGAATTACCAGAGAGTTCGAACTGATGCAAGTGGTGTCACATGGGCTGCGGAAAAAAGCCGGAACACAGTTTTTCATACAACGGTTCAAGCACAGCGGTGAAGATATGCGTTTTTATACTGGCCTACCATCATACACGGTGTTCCAGTTTCTTATGTTCTTCAACCCTGGCTTTCAACGCGAGAATGTGAGAACTTCGTCCGCACTTCGTTCAGACCCACCGAAAGCAGGAAGACCAAGGAGTCTCACAGTGGAAAACAAATTCTTTTTGTTTCTGCTGAGGATGCGCCTCGGACTGTTCGAAAAAGACCTGGCAGACAGTGTTTCCGTGTCAATCGCCACCGTTTCAAGCATATGCATAAATTGGACATGCTTCGCTGATATCAGGTTGTCACATCTGAATTTATGGTTCTCTTAAGCAAAAGTTCTTGAAGAGATGCCTGCATCTTTCAAGCCTAATTACCCCTCAACACGCGTTATCGTGGATGCAACTGAGATAAAATGCCAGGCAGCGAGCTCACTCGCACTTCAGTCGGAAATATATTCGCACTACAAGTCTGCGAATACATTTAAGGGTTTGGTCGACATTTCAGCCGATGGCGCCGTGACTTTTGTGTCAAACCTTTTTTCAGGCTCCATCTCCGACAAGGAATGCGTGCGTCAAAGTGGTTTTCTGAAGCGTTCTTTTAAAGAGGGTGACGTCGTAATGGCTGACAAGGGATTCAAAATCCTGGACCTACTAGATGACATCAAGGTTCAGCTGAACACTCCACCCTTTTTCACTAAAGAGCAATCCTCGGAGGAGGAGGTGGAAGAGACCGAGAAAATCGCGTCTCAGCGGATACACGTGGAGCGACGCATAAAACGAATCAAGAAATTCCACATCTTCGACAGGCCTATAATGCTTTCCCTGGGTCCTGTCATCAACGAGATGTTGGTGGTGTGTGTATTGCTGATAAACTTTGTCTCACATTATACGTGCACCAGGTGACCACACATCTAATGACACTACCCCAAATGACTGAACAGCAAGTGTGAGTGAACGAAAATGTGTTTATTCATGGGTGATTCATCCACCGCACAGAAGCTATAGAACAGAGTTAGAAGCTCTGAATAAATAAACACTAAATCGTCTGAACAAAGAAAATTTGTATTGTATCTTAATGGCCCCTTTAAGCAGTTCAATACTTACTTGACACATCTGTGCTTGTAGTGTGAACTTGCAGCACAAAGTGTGCTTCTCTTGACTAGCAAATACTGCATTGCCACTTTTATCACATTTGCTTGGCTAAATAGGGCAGCAAAACGGAAAAGAAAAAGTTCTCAAGTTTAGGCCTGCCTACAGCCCAGTCCTGCTCGCAAAACCTTATGCGTTCAACAATGATGAACTGCTCCGAAAATACGGCTAAATCTGTCCAAGACAGGCCTGCCAATGCCATCTGGCCGAGTACTTAAAAGTAGTAATTATGACAACGGTCTAGCCTGAAGGTGCCTTGATGGTATTTCACCATGTAAAAGGGCTGTGCTATTTCTGAAACGGATTTCCCCTTTTGGCCGTATGGGCACTTAACCTCAAGGAGGCCACGCACAGGTGTCTGACGGATAAAATACCAGCCTGTCTGACGACCCAACCAGCCAGGGACATCAAGGGTCAACCAGCAACCCACATCTGAAGGCTTCAACATCGTGTCCTCTGGTCTTCATCACCGACACATTTCGGTAAACTGCAGGTTGCTCGTTGCTGATGCAACGAGAAACCTGTAAGAAAAGGTTGCATCAGTGGTGCAAAACAATTTTAAAAATGTGGAGGAGGGTGTGTTTATGCGTGAAAGCTATGAGCTAAGAGGCACAACTTGTAGAGGGCCTGGGATTAATTTCAGCCGAGTAGAAGTCTTTTGCGTTCACCAAAGTCTCAATATACGGGCATTTTTGTTTTTTGCCGCAATCAGAAAAATGGCTGCTGTGGCAAGGATACCGCATTGTGGTGCTCAGAAGCGCCATTGAACCACGGCAGCAGAGAAAAAATGTATGCAACTGCCACACATACGTTGCAATATTTGCAACGTATGCAAGCATGAAATATTTGCGGGTATACATTGACACTCGAGCCATTCCTCCTCTGTTTTTGTGTGACCTCTGCCTAAAATTCTAAAATGACATGACGACCCACCAGATGTAATCTCCTAATGCTCGTGCTACACGCTGTGATCAGAAGCGAGCGCATGCTCATGGCCAGTTAGCCTATAGGATCAGTGTCATGCGTTTAGCCGACACGGTTTTTGGGGCTTCAGCTTCAGGAAATGCTGGACACGTAGCCCATAAAACTTTCATGATACAAAATATTAAAACAAGCATACTCACACAATTGCACACATGTGCATGTTGGAACAAATGTTAACTAAGTTTTGCACATATGGAGCATAAAATTGCATGCAGTTGGTCTTGGCCGATGCATGCGCATATTCAACTTGGTTTACTGGTCAGCCTACAAAAACTAATGCTACATGGGCAACCAAAACTTAGCGACACACAATGCTGTGCGTCGTCACATTTTGTAGCCATGTTGCATTAGTTTTTGTGGGATCTGATCCAGAAACCAAGTTCAATCAGCCATGAACCAACTAGTTCACTCAGTTTCTGCCCATTGTACACGTGCACATCTCACAAATACAAAAAATGCATGCTACATTATTCTGTTCAATATTTGAGAATTTTCTCTTCCTTGTAATGCTTCGAGATGAAGTTGCCAGTAACAGTCGTTGGCCGCAGTGAGTGTCTCATAGGGCATTCAAAACTGCGAATTCATATAGTGAAGTGACAATCAATGAAATGTCACAAACGTAGAGAAACAGTTGCTTAAATGTAGGGTCATGCAATGTTCTATTTTGGTTTAAAAAGGAAGTATGTGCTACTGCCTAAAGCTACATCGCCAAATTTAACTTGACCAAGATTACATGCACTGTAAAAAAAGAAAGGCCTTATTACAGAATTTGTTGTTAGGAACAAGCCCAAACATATTTGTACTTACAGGATAGGTCTCACGCGGGACAGATCGTTCTGCGACGTAAAATTGTGCATTCCTTTATCCGTCCACGTAGGGGGTTTTAAGACAACCCCGAAGGACGACGCTGTTACACGCTGCGACTGAGCCTCCTTCCACATTTCGCTCTTGGCTTGCTGGCGTGTATTCTGCTCTAGGGCAGCAGCATCAGAAGGTGTGATTTCCACGACCTGAACAAAAATATTGGGAAGAGGTTGTTGCTTTTTTGGCTTAAAGTTGCAAGTGGAGCAGACCCGCACTGCTATTACGAAGATTATTGGACCACGAAAAAAATTTGTTATATGAGATTCAGAAGCACAACGCCTTAGCCACTGCGCCACAATGACAAAAAAAGCTATTCTTATGCCTATTTTTTTTGTACCTTTATCCTCAGTGCCTTCTTTCTGCGATGACTTATGTATCCATCACGTTATACCAACCTGCCCAGGCAGCCACTGTTGCAAGTTGCCTGCCCAGATCTGGTCATGACGCAACTTTAGACTGCATACTTACCTCAAGGATTGGAGCTTGCTTAGGAAGCCAGCTCGCTGAAGTGTGCCTCCACACTGTGCACGACTGGAACAGGGCTGGCCTTGTCGGTGTTGTCGTGGTTGGGGCTGTGAACTCTACCTCGGGACCGATCAATGTCTCGAACCCGTGAGGCACCACTGGTTTCAAATACTCTAGTGGGCTGTCTAAAGGTGTAGGCCCCATCATTGGGGAGCTCTCAATGTGGTCCCCTGTTTGTAGTTGTCTCGATAATGGTGAAGGACAGACTGAAGAAAGCTTTGATCCGAGCGTCCTTATACCGGCAGCCACTTCATTAAATCACTCCACGGTCACCCTTGCACCATAGAATTTACAGTACATTGGCTCTATTAATACTTCTTGCCGCACACTTCTCCAATCGACAAACTCCAGTGGCATGGGAGCAAGTGGGGTGCTGCGTGGCCTTCGCCATTGCTGCGGCAGCTCTGTGCAGTACAGCTCGGGTGGCGGTTCTGTGTATCCGTGCTCTTTTAGGAACGCCAGCAGATATAATGCAGCCCTACTGTGACTGCAGGCTCCGATCCTACCGGCGGTGCACTGGCAAGTAGCTTTTGTCACGGTGCCACCAGGCCCCAGGACTACGTCCACTTCATAAGGCTTTTAGGTCTTTTTTTGTCTCCTGAAGCACTTGCATTTCACATGCATGTCCCCACGGCTGGAATGAATCGAGAAGAAGTTTAATGCACTCATTCCTAAAATGTGCACTAGTGAAAAACACTGCCAACATTTTTACCTACATCAGTATATTAAACTGAGTAAATGACGTGCATGACAAATTTTATTTCTGTGAATAATAAGACGATTTAATACACAAACACACAAATATGTTCAAACATGAACGCTTTGAAACTCTAGAAAGGGAGAAAGAAGTTGGTAAGGACAATATTAAAATGATACTTTCACTAATGTGTGAGACACCAACAAGCTGGCCGAAAATTATGGGGACCTTGGGCCTACATTGGTTCTCACCCGCCGCGGTGGCTCAGTGGCTCAGGCGTTGCGCTGCTGAGCACGAGGTCGCGGGTTCGATTCCCGGCCGCGGCGGCCGCTTTTCTGATGGAGGCGAAAAGCAAAAAAGCCCGTGTGTACGAGATTTTGGCGCACGATAAAGGTCCTCAGGGGGTCAAAATTAATCCGGAGACCTCCACTACGGCGCGCCTCATCGCCTGCGTTGCGTCGCGCGTTAAACCCTACAATCAATCAACATTGCTTCTCACATGCTTTTTTTTTTCCTGACAAGAAGATATGCACACATACTACCTGCGATCGACTTAAAAATTGTTTAAAACTCGGTGTTTGCAGGGGAAGGGAGGGGGGGGTGCAGCATGTCCTACGACCTAATATGTATGCGGAATAAGAAAACTCACAAGCATTTATAGCGGTTTCAACGTATGCCGCCTCTCACCACCACATATCTACTTTTCCTGCATATGCCACCGCATGCTTTTCTAAGCTTCACTAGGCCGCGAAGGGTCCCCAGTTTATGCAGATGAAAATGAAATTTCAGCGTCTGATCAGAACATGCGTTGTTTTTTCAAACAACTTATTGTTTTTTGCGTTAATCAAGATTGGCCGCCGTAGAGCCTAAAACTCTGTACGGATTGTTTTTTTTTTTTTTTTTTTGCTTCTGCGCCACGCTGCGTGCGCCCATCGCCGACACCTATAATCTTATAAGGCTAACCCGTGGTAAATCTGGGTTTGTTCGACGAGTTCCCCGTGTGACTGCTCGTTTTTAAATACCTACATATTAAACGCCATGCCATTCCATCGATTTGCTCCGAAGTTTCCACGTGTAATATGTTACAGATTCCTCGCCGCATGCTTCTTTGCCATGCTCTTATTGTAGGGCGAAGGTTCGCTCGAGCACTGAAGGGAGATCGAGTGCTCGTGGCTGAAGCCTTTCGTAAGCTGTGCCGCTGAGTACACTATTGAGCTGACATAACGGCGATGTTAACGACCTACACGCACCCATTTGTAGCCTCGCCTGAGAAGCTATGCTGGCCGTTCACATGCAGTTAACCAAAATCAAATATAATAATGTACTGTACCTTGCCTATAATTAAGCAACACGCACAGACGACGGGTCGGCATACGACTCCGAGACGAGCTTGCGGCTGCGCTCGCAAATACGTCCGGACGAACTGGAAGCACCCAAACTGTCGAAGTAGGGGCCTAAGCGCCTCTCTGAAAAGCCACCCGGTAGCAACGATAAATCCTTCGACCACTGAATCGGGTCGTTGGGCATTTTAACAGAGTGCCGGGACAGATTACCTCACTTCCGCACCGGGCCAATATTACGCAGGTTGATAGTGGAGATCATGTAATGGCCGACGGCAGGTGAATATCGGTGGTGATGATGGTAGGTTACGTTGCCAGACTGAGTTTTCTAACGGGTGTATGGGAGCCTACAGAACGGACTCACACAATTGGTACACTGGTCACTCTGGCTTGATTGATTGATTGTGGGCTTTAACGCGCCGACGCAACGCAGGTGATGAGGCGCGCCGTAGTGGAGGGCTCCGGATTAATTTTGACCACCTGGGGATCTTTATCGTGCGCCGAAATCTCGTACACACGGGCGTTTTTGCTTTTCGCCTCCATCAGAAAAGCGGCCGCCACAGCCGGGAATCGAACCCGCGACCTCGTGCTCAGCAGCGCAACGCCTTAGCCACTGAGCCACCGCGGCGGGTGGTCACTCTGGCTATAAGGCCGATAGTCCAAACACATGTAACGCACTTCCTCCTGCTCACAGGATCTTCGCGGCCCATGTGCAGGAGGTGTAGAAAGGACGTATCCGTAGTCCAGGCACTAATCACATGCACGGCACTTGACACAACACGACAGAAACATTTCCCGGAACTCCAGAGATGACACATTCCATTGCACACATCATACCTTTTAGCCGACGAACCAATGTTTTCCGTTCAACGTGTTCTTAAGTATTTAGCAGAGATAACTTTTCGCAGCTCTTGCCTCACCACGCACGATCATTCTGACCCTATACACCAGTCGTCTAAATTGTCATTTTTTACGCGTCTCTTTTTCGTTCACTCACAGGTATTAGAATTCACTTACATCACTCAATACATAACTCGTTCTAAGCGCTCTTTGTCCTTGTTGGCCTTGCGCCATGAAACACAAACGATCATCATCATCAGAAAGGATGAACGCTTGGCACATGGGGCACTTCAGGACTGGCCTGTTTCTGAACGTGTCTTTATGCTGTTTTGTTAGGATAACATATGTCGTTCTGCAAGGTTGGACGATACAATGTTTTCCCCAAAATAACAGAGTGTGTACCGTACACTGACAGTTTTCGCTGCTAATCTAATATCGTTGTTAGAATCCACTACCAAAACGCGGAAGAATTGCCCGCCATACTGTAGCATGCATATATTTATGTATAAATATATATATATATATATATATATATATATATATATATATATATATATATATATATATATAGCAGAAAGGGGCGCAATAAAAAACAAAACATAACAAGTTTACTTCGCAAACATAACTTCACATCGACGTTTCGGACGGGTACCGTCCTTTATCAAGCGTAATATTTTACAGAATGGAAGCGGTTTATATACAGTTCAAGCACTTGAGGTTGAAAAGCGCAGTGAAACATCAGAGAAAAAGCCAGCAATAAGGAAGCACAAACTAGAAAAGCAGAAATATGTGAGAGAGGGGGATGGAAAGGCAGCGGTGGGGACTGGCAAACTAAAAAGTACCGAGAGGACACTACAAACAGAAGCTTAGGAGCGATGGGAGACACATAATTGCGTGGTCGACAGGGATGACCCACAGGGCCGGCGAGTTGTACCTGCCCGTGGCCATCGCCGGCGAACAATTTGCAAGGGTTGTTGTACGTGCGCGCGCTTCCAAGACTCCCGTGCCAGGAGCGCGTGTTTTTCGTTGGCCCTCAAAGACGCACCGTCATCTCTTTCCCCCCACCCTTCCTGCTCAGTTCGCGGAAGCCGTAATGTGTCGCCGTGTCGGAGAAACCCGGGAAAAAACAGGCCGCCCCAGTCGCGCCGGCGAGAAGATAAGCAATCCGAAAGTCCGAATGAGAGTGATTATGTCTGAGTGAGGAGACATGAATCACGTTGCCTGCAGAGACAGCGAGAATAGTGAGTCAACGTGAGCGATAGGGGGCACATAATTGTGTGGTTGACAGGGGTGACGAGTTGTAAGCGCCCGCGGTCAGCGCCCGTGAACAATATGCGAGGGGTGTCCTACGTACGCGTGCCCTGAAGACTCCCGAGCGATTGGCGCGGGGTTTCGTCGGCTCCCGAAGATGATCCCCCATTCAGTTCCCTCCACCCCCTCTTCCTAGTCAGTGTTGTAATGTGCCCACGTGTTCGAGAAACCTGGGAAGAAAGAAGGCGCCCCCAGTCGCGATGGCGATAAGAGGGCTAAGCTGTCGAGTGAGAGTAATTATGTCTGAGTGGAGAGACAGTGAAAGTAGCAAGCCAACGGGGGAGAAAAAGAGAGGGATATCGGTGCCACAAATCAAAACAGAAACAGGGCGAAGGTCAAAGGCAATAGCCGCGCAAACGCGCACACAAGTAACAAACACGCACAAACGACCAAGTGGCCATGGAAAGAAGTAAAGACGCCAATGGCTCGACCGATTGACCCAAACAACGAAATCAACAGAGTGGCTGATAAAGCAAGCAAAATAAACAGTGACAAGACAGTTTCTTTTGATGCGCGGGTACACTGGGTGAGGCAAAACATTATCAATGGTCTCAAGAAGAATGACGTATAGAAACAATTCTCTAGAAATGAGGTATAGAAACAAGCTTGTATAGAAACAAGAAGAATGACGTGTAGAGACATTCTTACACCATTCTGTGCTTATACATACACACGCGTACACGGTCAACTCCTAAATAACACAATGTTTATACATAATTACAATGAGCAGATTTTTCACATCACCACAACCTACCGATAAAAAAAGAAGCAGCAGATGTGTGCGTTACGGGGACAAAAACGAAAACTTGCCCTCTTGTTCATTTATTCCACCTGCAACTGTGTTGAATTTGTTGATTAGAAATTATTCCAACATCTCTCTTTCGTGGTGTGTTCTAAACTTCGATTTTAGCACGATCACCGTGAATTTGTCAAAAGAGTGACCAAGGCAAGTAACGTGTTTTGAGACAGGGAGGTGAGGCAGCGTTTTGGTGTGTGATCTGTGGTTATTAATTCGTACTCGCAGTGGTGTTTCCGTCTGACCAATGTACTGCGCGCTGCATACAGTGCACTGAAGAAGGTACACAACATTAGCACTATCACAATCGAAGGTTCCGCGTATTTGAAAGCAGAAGCTAGTGGCAGTGCTTTTAGCAACAAGAGTTTTTGGCATCATGGGGCAAAGCTTACAGCGGGGTTTGTTGCATGGTCCAGAGCCTTGAAATTGGGAGGTTTCAGTTTTTGAAGAAGTTATGACATCTTTCAGGTTTTTTGCTCGTCTATATACGACGCGGGGCGGTTCAGGGAGGACACGTCGCATTTGATCACTTTCTAGAAGGATGTTGTGATGTTTTCGCAAAATTGTTTTTACGTTCGGAGCGGAGGCCGAGTATGTTAGAACCAAATTGGTTCGAGGTTTATCAGTTTGGACGTTGCTGCTGCTGTTCATTAGTTCAAGTCTGTCCAGTGTTTTCGATTTTTCAATGGCATCGTTTATTACGGGAAGAGGGTATTGTTGGCGGGTTAAATCTTTGCGTAGTTGGTCACAGTTAGCGGCAAAGTCTTGAGGGTTGGAAAATATTCTTTTGAATCGGATGGACTGTCTGTAAGGAATTCCGGTTTTGCAATGGCGAACATGGCTGCTGTGAAAGTTTAGATACTGGTGTCGGTCAGTGGGTTTTCTGAAAAGTGATGTTGTCAGGTTACAGCCAGATAGTTGCACGGTTACGTCCAAAAAGTTTATGCTACAGGCAGAGTACGAGTGAGAGAACCTGATGTCGCTGAGGACATTGTTGAATGCTTCAATAAACGTAAGGAGAGCATCCTCTCCGTGAGGCCAGATCAGAAATATGTCGTCAATGAATCTCTTATAGAACAGCGGCTTTAACGGGTAGTCGCCTAGGAACTTGTTTTCCAAATTTCCCATGAAGATGTTGGCATAATTGGGACCAATCTTTGTTCCCATAGAGGTGCCATTGATTTGCACATAATGGTTATTGTTGAACTCAAAGTTATTCATTTTCACGAATTATTTTCAAGAGTTCCCCAAGCGTCTGAATATCGATTGATCTGTTAAGCGGCTCCATTTCCTCATAAGCAAGTATTACTGAGTTTATGCCATCTTCGTGAGGGATGTTTGTGTATAGCGAGGCCACATCCAGGGTCACTAAAAGGCTGTCTTCAGGTATACTGAGGTTAATTGTTTGGGCAAGGAAATGGGTGGTGTCTCTAATGTAGGAGGGAACAGAGCATGGTAAGTTCCGTATCAAACCGTCCACAAAACTGGATATGTATTCGGACACTGTGCCTATGCCTGGCACGATCGGTGGTCCTGGATTGTTTCCTTGTGGATTTTAGGCTGAATATACAACCTCCCATCTACTGGACTTAGTGGTAAAAGAGACCGCGCCACCAATTCAGTTATTCTTTGTCCTTTCACAAGGTGGTCCAGATTTTCCTTTATCTTATCTTTAAAGTGAGGGGTTGGGTCGTTCGGCAATAATTTGTAAAAAGAAGTATTATTCAGTTGTCCCTGGGCTTCGGCTATGTAGTCTGATTGGTTCATGACCACTATCGCTCCTCCCTTGTCTGCTGGCTTTATTATTATGTCGGTACGGGTGCTTAAAGCCTCCAGTGCCTTTTCTTCCCCGCGGGAAAGGTTTTTGCGGTAGGGTGTCTGATTCTTATATGATGACACGATGTCACGTTGGACTGCCCTAATATAGATATCAAGGCATTTGTCTCTTTGCGCCGCAGGTGTCCATTGGCGACTAGATGGGAGTTTTCCCTCGCCATCCGTGTTTTGCGGCTTGTCCAGGAAATATTCGCTGAGTCTTAAAGATCTTGCAAAGTTATCTACGTCTCTGTAGAGCTGAAATTCATTGACGGAGCCTGTAGCATTGCAAAAGTTGAGGCCTTTGGAAATAACTTTATGTTCTTCTTCCGATAGTTCTACATCTGAAAGGTTAACAATCGGGTCTTCACTTTTGTCAATAGTTTGGGGTATGATGGAATGGGCAGCGCACGAAGATGTAAGGGCTGCTTCTGATCGACTGTCAGTAGTGGAGTGTACGCCGTCACGGCGAAGCTTTTACGTTTTGTTTCCTGCAGCTCGCGCTCTTTGTTTTGTATAAAGAGTTCCAAGCGGCGGAGTTCATTTTCTATTAGGGGATTCTTTCTGATGAGTTTCTCTTCCTGATTTTGGAGCGAAAGTAAGTAGGACCGGTTATGTTGGATCACATAGGTTATGTTGGATTGCATATTGTTCGCCGGCGATGGCCACGGGCAGGTACAACTCGCCGCCCCTGTGGGTCATCCCTGTCGACCACGCAATTACGTGTCTCCCATCGCTCCTAAGCTTCTGTTTGTCGTGTCCTTTCGGTTTTTTTAAATGCATAGCATTTTAGTAACTCACAATGTCACGCGGCGTTGGCGTGCCTTGTCGTAGTCCGCAGCCAGGCCACTACACTATAAAAGAAATAACAGTTTCCGGCGCCCGGTTTCGAACCCATGACGCCGCGGGCGGAGCGCAAGGTGCCCGGCGCACTACCGACTGAGCCACGAAACTGATACAGATTTCAATGCACCGAACGCGCCTTATATCCTTCACTCATTTCTGGTTTGTTTCGAAAGCGCCACAAGTTGTCCCGCGCCTCCGAAAGATGGCGACACGGGTCAGTCGATCGAGAGATACGACTTGCCGGCGCACCCCCTCGGAAATGCTGTGCATTTGATCCTGCCCCTCGTGAGGGGGATGTCTTTTTGTAAGAGGGAAACATCCACACCATGTGAACGAGATCCGCTATGCCCTGACATTTTTAGTTTGCCCGTCCCCACCGCTGCCTTTCCATCCCCCCTCTCACATATTTATGCTTTTCTAGTTTGTGCTTCCTTATTGCTGGCTTTTTCTCTCGTGTTTCAATGCGCTTTTCTCTCTTCCTCCTCGCTTCCAATCTTAAACGTATGTCAGCGCCCCGGAACCTCAAGTGCTTGAACTGTATATACACCGCTTCCATTTTGTAAAATATTACTCTTGATAAAGGATGGTCCCCGTCCGAAACATCGATGTAAAATTATGTTTTCGAAGTAAACTTGTTATGTTTTTTATTGCGCCCCTTTTTACTATTTAACCTTCACTAGCCTAACCGTTTAGCTTATATATATATATATATATATATATATATATATATATATATATATATATATTTGACAACACAGTGCTCACCACCTTCGCCATGACAACACGCTTGGTAAGATTGTACAGTAGAGAGGCGGTATAGAGCGAAATCCACTTTTGGTGCCTGCTTTGTCGATGGCTGAAGACAGCAAGAAAGGAACATAAATTGCTCGCGTCGGCACTCGAAAACTACGCGGTGGGCCCCTTCTGTTCACGTTTTCTGGAATAAATCCATTTCTCCCCAAAATATTGCATTTTTGCAGCCCCAAATGTGGTCCTTCGATGTGAAGCCCCCCTTACATTGCAAGCCGGCAGAACACCTTAAACCAGCTTGCTATCTTTACACGCGCCGAAATCGTCATAAATAGAATTTTTCGTTGTTCGTCTACATCAGGAAAATGACATCTGAGTGGGATGGTTGAATATGCATTACTGTGGCCAGCAGCCAACTGCTGATGCCCCGAGAAGCTTTTTGAGGGCAACAATTCTGGAGTATTTACGCTTTACATGGGTGCTACATTTTTAATAAAATGCTGAAGTACAGCTTAGACGTTACGGTTGTTGACTTTCGCCGTTGCACAGTGCAGCCACATCACGCCTCTTTTTTAATTCCACAGTCACCGCGTGGGAAGAGCAATGTGAATGTTCCATGTCGCACGCAGGCTGCCGAGAATGTGAAATATCATTCCCTAAACCGTGCATTTGCTCGCCCTACGGGCGGCAGCTTACAATTGCAACATTTCTTCGCATAGCTTTCCTAAAGTTGTAACTACGAAGAGAGAGAGAGAGAGATTAAACTTTATTGTTAGAAAAAGGGTTGCGATGGAGCTATTTCAGCTCAGTCGGAGTGGTTCCTTATTCACAGGTTCCCATATGCTTCCCGAGCCTCCTGGCCCCTGTTGATCAGCCGAAGTTGGTCTTCCAGGGCGGGGCTGGTCAGCAATATCTCCCATCGCTCATCCTCTATGCTGACGGAGTCAACAAGAATTGGGGGGGACTTGAGTTTTGTGCATTCTCCGATGGTGTGTTTCAGGTTGCCTGGTTTTGAACACATTACGTCTGGTGCAGGCCTTCGTGATATCAAGAATAACATACGCAGCACCATACCTGAATCTCAGAAAGGCAGACACCATATACCCAGATACTTTAATCAGAAAAGCGACCAAACAAGCCCTGGGGATACCGCAAAACTCGTCAACAGCACGACTTCTGCGCATGGCAATGCACAACACGCTTGACGAGCTAGTAGAAGCCCACCTTTCTAATCAACGAGTTCGCTTCAGCAAAACGGACGCCGGAAGGGCTGTACTTAAGAAGCGCCACACGTCACGGAGCGACAAGTTCCAGACCAATAGACTTCACAAATCGAGACCAAACCAACCCCAAAGAACATGGACCCCAACAGAAACAAAGGAAGAAGGGAGGCGAGAGTAAAAGCAATTAACAAACTGTTGGAAGAAAAGAGACATGAGGGAATACTCTACACTGATGCTGCCCCGCCCAAATTCTCCAACAAAGCAACTATAGTAGTGACCACAAGAAACGAAATAGTGAACTGTGCATCATTGTACACCACGGAGCCAGATGAAGCGGAAGAGGCCGCCATAGCACTGGCGCTAACGCAACCTGGTACAGCGACAATTCTCACGGACTCAATGAAAGCCTACAACAGATACAGAACAGGACGGATCTCAGAAACTGCCGCCAAAATCCTGACAAGGGGGAAACCCCCGGAAAAAAGAATCGAACTCATTTGGGTCCCTGCGCATTCCTTGATCGAGGGCAACGATTTCGCCCATCGACAGGCTCGAGACTTAAACCTCCGGGCCACAGAGGAAACGGAAGAAGGGATGCACCCAATAACCAAATATGCAGAAATCCTCAAACATTACAGGGAGAACAGAAGAAGCCTTCCGCGCCCTCACCCTAAACTATCCAGGGAAGAACAATCAATTTATCGACAGATACAGGCAGACTCTTTCCCACACCCTCTACTCCTGAACCGCATGTTCCCAATTAGATACGCAAAAGAATGTAACTACGAAGATAGCTTCTATAGATGTGCTACTTATCAATGTTCAAAGTGGGTGAGAGGTTGTGGGAGTGGACGCGCACCACGTCGGCTCCGCAAAAATGTTCTTTTCTCTGGTGGAACAAATCAATTTTTTGGTTTGAAAGTGGTGTGTGCTTCCGTCTTAACATCTACGGGCCCCGTGGACACCAATTTTGAACCTGTGAGTGGATATTTAAGACTTTTGTGGACGCTTTACCGATTGGCCACGCCGAACGCCTCACTAGGCCTCGCCTAGCTTAGGCTTAGCTGCTGGGCGGCCCGGGCTGCGTATTCCAAAACCGTACTCCGTGGTTGCCCAGGCTGGCCACACCCCCTTCAAACAGCGACGTCACAGCGTGACGTCACTTTCTCTTTGTGCGCGACTTCATGCGAAATGGATTTTTTTTTCTAGTTTTGGGCGGCGGCCGATGTTTCCCTCCGTTCACGAGGCTGGGGCTGCGGCGCTGGGGAGCTGACGCACATTTAGTAGAAGCTAAAGGCCCAACCACATGCAGCGTACTTTCGGCATTTTCTGGCCAGGTGGCGCTAGCTGATGCGCGAGAAACGCGGGTGTCTACGCTCGCCAGATATTGGCGTCGACGCAGCGCGAGAAAGCAGCGGAAAGCGGGCAGCAGCGGTCGGGTTTCACGTCCTTCTCGTGCTTTGGGGTCGTTCCTTTCAGCTGAAGAGAATCAATTTCTTTTTAACTTGCGGTTCTCGGCTGCCTTGAGACAAAGTGCAAGCTATTTCTGTTCGAATGCGCTGATCGTCTTGTTTGGTTTTCCTCGGGGAGATCGCGTATTTGCGACACCTTTTTTTAGTTAATAAGGGAGCTCTGGCTACGTCGCTTGTAGTATTAGCATGATGGAGCTTGGCTGCCAGAATGCTAGCGGCGCATGGCATTCCATTCATTGCTACACTGCCTTGCGTAGTGGAGACCGAGGTTTTGCGATAGCTATTCTTGACTCACATAAGGGGGCTGGGGGCAGATCGCTTGTAGTAATAGCATAACTGCCCTCGGATCCAAGATGGGTGCGTAATAACAAGCGTTACCACGGCTGAAATTTCTCAAACACGACCAAAGTAAATCACTCGCCAATATTCATTGGCAGCCTCTGTTAGGGTACCAAATTTTTGCGGCAAGCGTCGCCTGATGGCATTTTCGATCGGCTGCATGCTTGTGTGGTGATGTTTTGTTTTGAAAGTCCATGGTTGGAATCTTGGCAAAACCTCGATTTTTTTTTCCTTTTTGCAATGCGGCTTCTACCGGCTTTTTTTTTCAATGCAAACAAAGAGTACCAGAGCATTGTCGTTTAACCTACACGTCACGTTCGACGGTAACCTCAGTATCAAGGCAGCTCCGAAATTTGATTTGCTCGCACTTTGAATTCATGAAGCTGCTGTCGGTACATAACACCAAGGTTAAATGAAGTTGCAAATAAAGTTGTGCTAAGTACGTCTTCGTTGATTTTCTTATCTTATTTTGTCCAGATTTGATGGTAACGACTTGAAATACATTTCGCAAGATGGCAACATTTTCCCGCAAATATTTTTTATAAGGCTAGGGTCTTGTTAAGTGTAGTTCAACAATCGACAATGACTGCTCATAATCGACTTCAACTAATGCATGTTTAATACAAACATGTCCAACAGCGTACCGACGCGGCGGCTTGCGCGTGACTATGCCTGTACACTATAGCGTGACTTCGCCGGTCTCATGCCCCTGTGACACGGCACGTTCAATCGCGATCGAACTCGATCCCGCTCGAACTCAGTCCTGGTTTCTCAAGCGCGATCGAGGCTCCCAAGCGCGATCGAAGGAAAGCGGCGATACTCTCGTCGCCGCTCAGTAATGGCACAGAAGGTGACAACTTCAACTAACGCCACAAATTGTGTCAAATAACTTGGGTCAAATGAGCGTGCGACAACATTTACATAGTTACGTACACCTACGGCCGCGTGAAGTTACCAGACGCCGGCCGCAAGTACATTGTTAGCGCTATCTGGAGTACACGAATGCAACCGGTGCAACTTCTCGATCATGATTGCAACGTGTCGTGTAGCGGCGGCAGTGCGTCGAGCCCGTTCGAAAAATCGATGGCAATTAACTTCAATCGCGAATGAAAGTGCCCGTGTCTGCGCGTCGCCGCCGAACGACGCCAACGCTCGCGCGACGCGTGATTTCGCGTCCATGTAGTTAAGACTAACCTTTTCTTACCTATACGTTCCGGAAAGCACTCTAATTAAAGTAAACACAAAAATTTGTTCTGGTCTTTTGTGGTCGCGATGCTTCGCGGCGGTCGATGGTTTTACTCCGTCTGCGAGCATGACTTACGCGCTGGGAAGCTGGAGCACGAAGTATACCTTTGCATACCTGTTCTCGCTTCTCACTCTCCGCACTCTCTTGCGAGCCTGCAGACGCTCGTCTTCCATCCTGTTTGTAGTTAGGCTAGCGCTGGGCGCAGTGCTGTAACGGCGTGCGTAGGCGGACGCTTATTCACGTACTAGTGGTCATTGTTTACGTTTCTGAAAGCAAACACTCTCGATCATTACAGTGAAGACGAAAATGTTTTTTTTTATCTTCGGTGGTCTTTTTGGGTTCTGTACCGAAGCGCAGCACGTTTGCTCACAATCGGTCGAAAGCACATGCGTACGTCGGTCGCTCATCTGCTGTTAACATCAGCGAGCGTGTTGATCCGTTTTTATAATTGTGTCATTACCGTCAAATCTGAACAAAATAAGATAGGGTGATGAACGAAGACGCACTTAGCAAAACTTTACCTGCTACTTGATTTAACCTTGATGTTATGTACCGACTGTAGCTTCATGAATTCAAAGTGTGAGCAAAGGAAATTTCGAGGCTGACTTGATACAGAGGGTACCGTCGAACGTCACTTGTAGGTTAAACGGCAAGGCACTCTGGCCCCCTTTGTTTGCCTTGAAAAAAAAAGAAAAGCCTGTGAAACCCTTATTGTGAAAAAAACATGGTTTTTCCAAGATGCGAACCATGGAATTTCAAAGCAAAACACCAGCACACAAGCGCGGAACCGCTCGGCCACGACAGGACAAGACGCCGGTGTCAAGAATTTGGTGCCCTAACAAAGGCTGCAACGAATATAGAGTTATTTGCTTTGGTCATGTATGAGAGATTGGAGCCGTGGTAACGCTTGTTTCTTACGCACCCATCTTGGATCCGACGGCAGTTATGCTATTACTACAAGCGATGTAACCACAGCCCTTTTATTTGAGTAAGCCATCGCAAAACATCGGTCTTCCCTACGTAAGCCACGGTAGCAACGAATAGAATGGCATGCGCCAGTAGGATTTTGGGGTTCATAAGGCTTGATCGTCATGCACCAATCTTGAAGCCAAGCCCCATCATGCTAATCCTACAAGCGACGTAGCCATTGCTTCGTTATTTAACTAAAAAAGCTATCCCAAATACCAGATCTCCTCGATGAAAACCAAACAAGCCACAAATGAATGAGCGCTTTCGAACAGAAATAGCTTGCAATTTGTCTCAAGGCAGCCAATAACCGCAATTTCAAAGCCAATTGATTCTGTTCTGCTGAAAGGAATGCCCCCGAAGCACGAGAAGGACGTGAAACCCGACCGCTGCTTCCAGGTTTACGCTGCTCTCTCGCGCTGCGTCTACGTTGATATCTGGCGAGCGTAGAAATCGGCGTTGCTTGCTCGTCAGCTCGCGTATCCACGCGAGAAAACGCCGAAAGTACGCTGCATATGGTTGGGCCTTAAACTTCAACTAAATGTGCGTCAGCTCCCAAGCGCCGCAGCCACAGCCTCCCGCACGGACGCGAAACCATCGGCCGCCGCCTAAAATGAGAAAACAAAAAAAAATTAAAGCCGTTCCACTCAACGTGTAAGCTGTCGGAAATGCAGAGCAGTGATTCGCCATAATGAGCTGTAGCGCCGTTATCCGCTCATTGCTACCACAAAATTCAATTCAAATTTTCCGCCTCCTCAGCGCTCGTGCGCCCCCTGCCTGATGCTGCGGCAGCGGGAGTTCTGTTCTTTTTGTGCTTGCTTTTCCTCCCACACGTGCCGGCGTTGCACTGCGTCTTTTTTCGCGAACTGTGGTAAACATCTCCCCGCGAGGGGGACTCAAGTTAATGCGTCCCATACGGGGTGGGTGTATTGCGTTAACGTTTAGTGTTTGGGGAGTTGGTGGTAGTGAATGCGTTGTATGAGCAGCTTCTTGACGTAGTTTGAATGAGTCATGGATATAAGACGCGTTCGTATCCTCCCATTCTGTGTCTGCTTTGTGGCGCAGTGGGTAGAGCACCATGTACATTGCGTTCCGCCCGCAGGGTCGAGGGATCAAAACCAGGTGCCGGATAGTATTTTTTTTATACAGTGTAGGGGGAGGGGTGCGGACTACGACTACGGACGTCAACGCGGGTGATATCGTGAGTAACTGAAATGCTCTGCACTTAAAAAATCTACGTCGCATGAAGTCGCGCACGAAGAGAAAGTCACGCCACACTGTGACATCGCCGTTTAAGGGTGTGTGGTCGGCCTGGGCCCCGACGAGATATGGTTTGGGAATACTCGCTCGGGCTACCGCTGCCGTCGGTTGTTTCTCGTTTCCCGACGGCGGCTCACGCGTGGCCGACAAAAATTGTGGTGGAAGTGACGGTCGAAGGCACGGATATTGACCCGTCGGAACTTAAGGAATCCAGCTGGATCACGAAAATGACCAAGAAAGTTACGGAATTACAAGACCATGGTCGAAGGGAGAAACAAACCAGCAACGACATCTGCACGGCAGCAGCCTTTGAACTCGAGAAAAAGGTCAAGAAGTCACCCGCCGGAGAACATAAAGCTCTGCAGGCTGGCAAACAGCTGGCAGTAACGCATATCGCCTTGCGACTACTACGACTACCTTACACGGACCACAAGGTAATTCTGATACCCAAGGAATGATCCAAGCTCACAAAGCTTTCCCTGGTTTAGGTTGGGGGGACGATTAGACTCGTCGCCAACGTACACTGGGAAAGAGGAAAAGAAGAGGATCAAGTCGTAATGAACAAGATACAAGGTACCATCACGTACAGCATGCCGAAGAAAGAAGACGCCCATAAAGATACTCGCAGTGAAGAAGCTACCGTTCGGAAGCGAAAGCGAACAGGAACAGCCACAAATAAGACTTAAAGTAGGAAGACAGCAAATCCCCGCGAGGGACAAGATCAGAGTAGTGGGGCTTTATGTCCAGCACACCGGCAGAGACACGGAGACCATACGTCGACTAGAGAATGCGGTGGCACATGTTTCCAGAATGATGAAACGCATCTCAAACAAGCATTGGGGGATGAAGGAGCCGAACCTCCTCAGGGCGTTTTAGGCGTTCGGTATCAGTAAAATCCTTTACGTAGCCCCCTACATGAGGCTGCCAAATCCGAGAAGAATAAGTTGGACATAATAATAAGGAAATCAAATGGGCGCTATATCTCCCCCCGAACCCGTCAACGGCCAAGATTCTTAG
Organism: Haemaphysalis longicornis; assembly: GCF_048455015.1. NCBI lineage: Eukaryota > Metazoa > Arthropoda > Arachnida > Ixodida > Ixodidae > Haemaphysalis > Haemaphysalis longicornis. Next base: position 189,892,658 of record NW_027526361.1, read on the forward strand.
TTTGGGCGTATCGAACACTTTAAATTAACTCATAGAGACGGCATACGCATCGCAACAGCTGAGACTGTTGGGCAGCAGGACGGGTCGAAAAATACTCGAACGTCTGGGATACCAGACCAGTGAACTAGCCAAAGATACATGCGAGATACCAAAGGCGATTAGGAAAAAAATTAAGGTAACACCCCTGCCCAGAAACATGCATTCCGCGTATCACGAAGCTAGACGAAAGAGCAGAGCCAAAGCCCTGCAAACCAGATACGATGGACAGACAGACGTCCTTTATACCGATGCAGCGGCATATCAGAGTAAAACCACTCGCGCAGCAGTAGCCGTTACTGAAAGCGGGGTCCCAGTCTCGTGTTGCATGCTACTCAGTAGCGACGCGATGGACGCCGGGGATGTAGCCATTGCCTTAGCAATGAACCGGCCGGGAATTAGAACATTAGTGAGCGACTCTAACTCGGCCATCAGAAATTTCGACCGACGGAGAATCAACAGCGCGGCTTGGAGTATCCTCGCAACCGTAAAAAAATTTACAACCGAAGAGGTAACGTTAGTGTGGACACCAGCTCATCGGCAACTCATTGGGAATGATAAAGCACATGCGTCCGCCCGAGGTCTTACAGTCCGGGCGACCGCCGCCAACGCCGCCGCAGCTGATGTCCAGTCTTTGGCCTCAACCTTGCACGCCGAACCTCCTTCCCAAATGACGGCGAACGAAGGGCCGAGTGACTACAATGAAATCACGCAATAATATAGACTGGAGAGGAAGATACTACCTCCTGCGGATCCGCAGCCAAGTAGAAAACAGAAGATTTACTGTAGACTTTTGCATACGGGAGTTTTCCAGAAACCAGTCCTATATAGTAAGTGGCATCCCAAAGTCAATGATCCTAGATCCAAGAAATGTAAGGGTCGAGCGGAGCTCGTCCACATGGTGTGACTTGTCCTTCGTACAAGAAACCGCACCGAAACGTAGCATCTTGGGAGGAAGTACTCCTCAGCCGAACCTCCGAAACCCAGCGGAAGATCATCGGTGTCGCCCTAGAAGCAGACAAGTCCCAAGTGATACCAGCCGACTGATGGGGGAAGGAGAACCTAACGCTCCCTTTTTGACTGGTGTGTAATAAAGTTTTGACTGACTGACTGACTGACTGACTGACTGACTGACTGACTGACTGACTGACTGCGAAATTGAAGGTGTGTGGAAAGCAAACTCCTGAATGACATTAAGAGGCAAATACACCAACCAAGGGCGTTTATTCAAAGCGGTCCCAACGTTTCGGAGCCAACTCGGCTCCTTCTTCAGGGGTGACTGTGTACGACAAGAAGCAGCAGTTATATAGGTGTCTTCTTTTTTTTCTTTTCTTACTGGATTCCTGCCCTTGCGCGTCGGAGGCCGTGGGCGTAGATGGTGGGAAGGGCTCCGAGGGATCTGTTCAGGCCTTGCCGGTTCCCTTGTATGTGCCAGGACTCAAGCAGTAATCTTTGTGAGTAATTTATTTCGGTGCCAATCACCTGCGCGCCGTCAAAGTTAATCCGGTGGTCAGCTTTTTCGCAGTGCTCGGCCAATGCACTGCGCTGAGTGTCGGACTTGCGAACGTCGTTTTTGTTTTGGCGGAGGCGTTCCGGGAAGTTCATGGTCTCCCCAACATAACTAGCGGGGCATTGTGCGCAAGCAATTTTGTAGACGAGCCGTTGAGATTTTCCTTTTGGCGGCCGCTCTTTAGGTCCAGGTATGAGCCGTCCAAGAGTTGACACTGGCTTGTGGGAGACGACAATGCCTTTCTTGTGAAGAATGCGGGATAATGTTCCTTTAACATAGGAGACGGAAATACGGGTGGTTCGGCGGGCGGAGGGGGTGGTGGGGCAGACGGCGGAGACAGGAGAGGGGTTGTTGACCGGCAGTGCCTGCGGCGTCAGTGCAGACGAATTTCCTTGGTTGCAGCCTGGCTGGGGGATACGATGTTTGACGCGTCGTATGAAGTGTCTCGTGTATCCATTTTTCTTCAGGTCAGCGATTACGGCTTTTTCTTCTTTCTTCCGGTCCTCTTCTGTTGAGCATATAGTTCTGGCTCTAAGTAAGAGAGCTGAGACCACAGATGATTTGTGGGAATTTAGGTGGCAGGAATCGAATTGCAGGTAGCGGCCGGTGTGGGTGGGTTTCCTGTATACTGTGAAATTTAGTCCGTCGGGATGTCTTTTTATCAAAACGTCGAGGAATGGTAATGTGCTATTCGTTTCTTTTTCCATGGTGAATTGGATGGCTGGTTCAATCGAATTTCGCTGCGACAGGAAGTTGTCTGCTGTTGTTTCTTTGATGACACAAAAGCAGTCGTCCACGTACCGGAGAAACACCTTAGGCTTTTCGGGGAAATTTTCCATAGCGGTCCTTTCAATTTTTTTCATTACAAGGTTGGCTGTGGTCACGGAAATAGCTGCCCCCATAGCAGTTCCACTTACTTGCCTGAAATATTCCTGCTTATAGCAGGAATATGTGCTTTGCAGGCAGAACTGCAGAAGTTGCGTTATCTCGCCGACGCTGAGGCAGGTCCTGGAGCTCAGGCTGTCGTCGTTCTCGAGAGCACTTGTGGCGGTTGCGACGGCCAGGGAAACAGGGACGCCGGTGAAAAGCGACACGACGTCAAAAGAGACGAGTCTGTCCCCAGGGTCGATCGGCACTTCGGAGACAAGTTCGACGAAGTGGCTGGCGTTCTTGACGTGGGTGGACGTTTTGCCGACGAGAGGGGAGAGAACCTGATGAAGGAGGTTGGACAGGGCTCGAAGTGGTGAAGTCGTGAAGTCCACAATAGGCCAGAGGGGGACATCGGGTTTATGAATTTTTGGTAGCCCATAAAAACCAGGCGCTGAGCCATTCCGGCAGATCAGTCGCAGATATAGGCTTCGGGAATGGGGGTACGTCTTGAAAATGTTGGCCAGGAGTTTGTTAAGCTCCCTTTGAACTTGGGGGGTTGGGTCCTTTTTCAGTTTTTCGTACGTTGAGCAGTCGAACAGCTCTTGAAGTTTGCTTTCGTAGGCTTGGCGGTCAAGCACGACGGTACAATTTCCATTGTCGGCCGGGAGGACGACTACATTATCATCATCTCGTAGGCTACGGATGGCTGCGGCTTCATCTCCGTTTAAGTTATGTTGGTGCTGTCGGGGAATGCTCCCGAGAACGCCAATCACCTTCAGTCGGACTTCCTCTCGGACGCCTGCCTCAAAACGCATATTCCCACTTTCGATGGCAGTCACCATTTTTTCCACAGGGGGCCGGGTAGTCGTAACGTTAAAGCCATGACCTTTGGCCAAAACTTCCGTCTCGGAAGGAGAGAGTTGTCTGGATGACAAATTAACAACAAAGCTGGCACGGTCAGCGGGTGTGGCCTCTTTTTTTTTCAGTGCCGAAAGCTTGCTTTCTTGGGATGCCTGATGTTTTTCTGGTGCAGACGAAGCGAAACCAGTTGTTATAGCCGTTCAAGAGGCCAACACGTGCATAACATTACCTGGGTACATATCGTATGGATCAATCGACACCTACCCAACTTTAACCTTTGTCAATAAGGCCGCATCAGCCGTTCATCACATCACACCACAGCACGGATGTAACCATACCCTCCTGGAGCTTCTGTCCCCGTCCACCAGAGCCAAGTCCAGCGTATTTATACTCAACATATATTGTCGTCCTACCCAAAAGTCACCCGACATTAAAGCCACGATCAATGATGCCATCAAAATCGCCAGAAATAGACCTCTTTTTATTTTAGGAGATTTCAATGCCGCTCATCCTAACTGGGGTTACCACTACAAAAACCAGCGGGGCTCCATTCTGGCCACTGTTATCGACGACCTTAATCTACTGCTGCTTAACCAACCCAATTCACCAACCCGCACTGGTACAAGCGTCACGAGGGATACTACCCCGGATCTTTCACTTCTTTTGGGCTCCCTAGACGTCTCCTGGTTTCTCCCGCAGGAAAACCTTGGATCTGATCACGAGCTTATACTAATAACAATTAAAAACCACATGTACAATGCTCAGCTGGGGGTGGCACGCCTTACCAACTGGGACGCCTTCAGAAAAGCAAATTCTTCCAAACCTATTGACCCCAGTCAGCCCCTATCAGCATAGATTGATGATTTACTTCAAACTGTTCACTCAACAACCAAAACCGTGGCTATCACCTACCACACCCCTGATGTCGACCCGAAACTCTTGAGGCTTTGGGAGGCACGACGGAGCCTCACCAAACGCTGGAAGCGACAGCGGCACAACCGCAAACTGCGTCTCCGAATCGCTCTTCTAAATCAACAAGCAACAGAGTACGCCAACCACCTTTCCAAAGAAAATTGGTTACAGCTGTGTGACAGCCTCCAAGGTACTCTGACAACCAAAAGAACTTGGCACCTGCTCCGGCATCTCATCGACCCCCAAACCAATAGGAGCGCTGCTCATCGAGCATTGACCCAAACTCTTCATTCTTTCAATGGCTCTTCTGAAGCACTCATGCGTTCCTTGGAAAATAAATACCTCCACACAGCCAGAAATTTCACTCCCCCTGCCTACACAGGCCAGCCAAATCCGGACCTTGATCGAGATTTTCAATTTTACGAACTCCGAACATCTCTTTCCGAATGCAACAAAAACAGCACCCCGGGCCCGGATCATGTTACCTATCGTCTTTTAGCCAACTTGGATGACGCCTCAATGGAACAACTTCTGCAGCATATTAACGCCCATTGGAAATCTGGAAAACTTCCCCCCCAATGGAAAACAGCAGAGATCCGCTTTATCCCGAAGCCTAACAAGTCCCCCCATCTGGACAACCTTCGTCCTTATTCTTTAACATCTTGTGTGGGTAAATTAGTGGAGCGCATGTTACTCCGACGTCTACAACCCTACCTAGAAGCCAAGGATCTCATCCCAAATACAATGTATGGTTTTCGAAAACATCTGTGCACTCAAGACATCCTTCTTCGCATAAAGGAAGAAATTCTTATACCAGCCTCCCGAAATTCACCTCGTGCAATTCTTGCATTGGACTTAAAGGGAGCCTTCGATAACGTCTCTCATTCTGCCATCCTCTCCCGTCTCAACGAAACAGGCTGCGGCTTGCGTACCTACTCCTACATTGCCGATTTTCTCACCCACCGACAGGCGATCCTCAAAGCAGGCGATGTGAAATCTGATCCCATCACTCTAGAAGATCGAGGCACTCCTCAAGGTTCTGTTCTTTCACCTTTGCTTTTTAATATCGCTCTCCTAGACCTCCCTCGTCAGCTTAAAGCCATCCACTGTGTTCATCACGCACTGTATGCGGATGATATTACCATTTGGACTGACACGGGTTCTTTAGGTGAAATTCAAGATACCCTTCAAAAAGCCACTGACACTGTAAACCAATATGCCTCATCAATTGGTCTTCGGTGTTCCCCTCAAAAATCTGACCTCATCATTGTACGGAAAAGTCCACCTGCATCCAACAAAGAATCAGTTCAAATTACCCTCGATGGTCAGCTTATACGTCCCAGACCTTCACTCAAGATACTTGGTGTTACAATCCAGGCCAATACACGGAACGATCAGACATTATTCAAGCTCAACACAGTATTCACTGAAATTACCCACATGCTTCGTCGCACCTCCAATCGTCATCGCGGCATGAAGGAGGAAGACTGTCTTCGCCTTATCCGCGCCTTCCTCATATCACGGGTCATCTACATCGCCCCCTACCTCACTCTCAGCAAAAGTGACACGGAAGCCATTGATCGCCTCATCCGCAAAGCTATAAAGAAAGCTCTTAACCTTCCTATGTCCACCGCGAAAACTAAACTGCTCCCATTAGGCATTCACAACTCGGTCACGGAACTCATCGAAGGTCATCTTTCCAGTCAACGTCTCCGTCTAACTCAAACACCAACAGGACTGGCACTTTTACAGGAGCTCAAAATGTCAATTCCTCAAACCACGGACAGAATACCTCTTCCCCATAATTGGCGTCAATCCATTCGTGTCCGCCCTCTTCCCAAAAATATGCATCCCATTTTGCACTCCGGTCGTCGACACGCCCGTAGCCAAGCCCAAGAACGAATCTACGGAAAAATCCTAACGTTTTGTACACAGATGCCAGCCCTTACTCCAATCCGTCCCATTACTTAGCCGTAGCAACCACTAAAGACAAGATCATCACCTGCGCCTCAATCAAGACCACATCTACCTGGGCCGCGGAAGAATTTGCTGTGGCCCTCGCCATCACTCAAACACCCGCCACAATTCTAATTACTGACTGTCAAGCCGTCTGTCGCAGCTTTTTATCTGGTTACGTGGCCTCAACTACGTGGAACCTCCTGGCTCAACACGCCCCCAACAGGAAGATCGACATTGTGTGGACCCCGGGACACTCCTCAATAACGGGCAATAATTTTGCCCATAGACAAGCCTGCGAACTCTCCTCCCAGGCCTCTGAGGAACCACCAAGTCTCGTTCCCCTGCTCACATTTCAAGACATCACCCAACATTACTGCACATCAAGACAACATTTTCCCCCTCCTCACCCACATCTTACTAAAACAGAAGAAGTAATACTCCGGAGGCTTCAAACAAACACCTTTCCTCACCCAACTTGGCTACATCGGATGTACCCCACCCAATACTCTGCCACATGTAAATTCTGCCCTAACCCATGTAGCCTCATACACATGATCTTGGGGTGCGCACACAACCCAGCCCTCCCTCCTTTACCCACTTCCCTTCCCCTTCCTGAGCTGTGGGAGAACCTGACGACCAGCGCCAGCTTGGATGCACAGCAACTCCTGGTGTCCAGGGCTGAGACAGCAAGGTCGTCCCATGGTCTCCTGGACTGAGGAGCCACTCCCACATCACCTGGCTCACAATAAAGTTTTTCCTCTTCCTCCTCCTCCTTGCAAAAGAATCCATTCAATCAAACTTGCCTGGTATGCGATGCTCCAGTTGCCGGCGGAGGAAGAAAAGGTCCAATTCCTTTCTCCTTAGGGTCGCTTGGCACTCGTGGACTCGAGCGCACACTAAACGCCGTTCAGCTTGCGCTATGATGTTGTTTCCTTCAGGAGTGTGGACGAGGCGCTTGAGCTGGAGGCTGCGAGGCACGACGTCCAAGTCCCGGCAGGTCTTCGTAAAAGCGAGGTGGTTCTTGAAGGATGAGATGCTTCTGGTGACGTTTACGTAACGTTTTGCCAGCGCTGCTGCCTCTTTGCCGAAGTCGAGGCGTAAAGACTTGAATGTGAACATCTTCGACAGAACTCTGTCTGGTTGGGTTAAACTTAGATGCAAATACACCAACCAAGGGCGTTTATTCAAAGCGGTCCCAACGTTTCGGAGCCAACTCCTTCATCAGGTTCTCTCCCCTCTCGTCGGCAAAACGTGCACCCACGTCAAGAACGGCAGCCACTTCGTCGAACTTGTCTCCGAAGTGCCGATCGACCCTGGGGACAGACTCGTATCTTTTGACGTCGTGTCGCTTTTCACCAGCGTCCCTGTTTCCCTGGCCATCGCAACCGCCACAAGTGCTCTCGAGAACGACGACAGCCTGAGCTCCAGGACCTGCCTCAGCGTCGGCGAGATAACGCAACTTCTGCAGTTCTGCCTGCAAAGCCCATATTTCTGCTACAAGCAGAAATATTTCAGGCAAGTAAGTGGAACTGCTATGGGGGCAGCTGTTTCCGTGACCACAGCCAACCTTGTAATGGAAAAAAATTGAAAGGACCGCTCTGGAAAATTTCCCCGAAAAGCCCAAGGTGTTTTTCCGGTACGTGGACGACTGCTTTTGTGTCATCAAAGAAACAACAGCAGACAACTTCCTGTCGCAGCGAAATTCGATTGAACTAGCCATCCAATTCACCATGGAAAAAGAAACGAACAGCACCTTACCATTCCTCGGCGTTTTGATAAAAAGACAGCCAGACGGACTAAATTTCACAGTATACAGGAAACCCACCCACACCGGCCGCTACCTGCAATTCGATACCTGCCACCCAAATTCCCACAAATCATCTGTGGTCTCAGCTCTCTTACTTAGAGCCAGAACTATATGCTCAACAGAACAGGACCGGAAGAAAGAAGGAAAATCCGTAATCGCTGACCTAAAGAAAAATGGATACACGAGCAACTTCATACGACGCGTCAAACGTCGTCTCCCCCAGCCGGGCTGCAACCAAGGAAATTCTTCTGCACTGACGCCGCCGGGACCGCCGGTCAACAACCCCTCTCCTGTCTCCGTCATCTGCCCCCGCACCCCCTCCGCCCGCCGACCCACCCGTTAAAGGAACGAGGAACGAGTGAAACATTATCCCGCATTCTTCGCAAGGAAGGCATTGTTGTCTCCCACAAGCCAGTGTCAACTCTTGTACGGCTCATACCTCGACCTAAAGAGCGGCCGCCAAAAGAAAAATCTCAACGGCTCGTCTACAAAATTGCTTGCGCACAATGCCCCGCGAGTTATGTTGGGGAGACCATGAACTTCCCGGAACGCCTCCGCCAACACAAAAACGACGTTCGCAAGTCCGACACTCAGCGCAGTGCATTGGCCAAGCACTGCGAAAAAGCTGACCAACGGATTAACTTTGACGGCGCGCAGGTGATTGGCACCGAAACGAATTACTCACAAAGATTACTGCTTGAGTCCTGGCACATACAAGGGAACCGGCAAGGCCTGAACAGATCCCTCGGAGCCCTTCCCACCATCTACGCCCACGGCCTCCGACGCGCAAGGGCAAGGATCCAGTAAGAAAAAAGAAAAAAAGAAGAAGACACCTATATAACCGCTGCTTCTTGTCGTACATAGTCACCCCTGATGAAGGAGCCGTGTTGGCTCCGAAACGTTGGGACCGCTTTGAATAAACGCCCTTGGTTGGTGTATTTGCCTCTTAAGTTTAACCCAACCAGACAGCGTTCTGTCGAAGATGTTCACATTCAAGCCTGAATGACATTGTCCGCGCATTATCATCGGGGGCAGGTTGAACCGTCCCGTTGCAAACCGGTAACCGTTATTTCTTTTTGCGGTTCAGTTCCGGGTCGGGTTTAGCTTGCCAAAAGTATAACGGTTCTACTTTGGGTTCGGTTGAAGCAAACCCCGTTGGATTCCGGTTAGACAGCCTGCAGACAAAAAAATCAAGCACCCCTCCGTCTAATGGTGACGATAACTGAACATGAAGATTTTTTGCGGTGGATTTCTGGGTTGGCCAATCCCACACTGGTGGTCCGTGCTACCCTCGAGCTATGCACCGCTTTTCGAGAAGAACCACAGCAACTTTCGGGTTTCACTCAGTAGACCTAACATTTGGGAGTTGTGCCGAAGCCGGGATTACTACGTTTTGCTTTGCGTACACTATCTACTTTTTCGAGTGGGTGCCGGAAATAGGTGCTAATTCTCGAAGTGTTAAGTTAGCACTAATGTGTTAAACCCGAAAATGCGAAGTTAGGATAAAAGTATTTCGGCTTGTAGAGCAGCGTCATTCTCATGGTACGTCAAGCTGTGGGTAACGGCCATTCACCCATTCACCCCAGAACATGACGTTTGGCATGTATTAATCGCACCGTCACGCGCCAGCGTCACATCCCCCCTCTGCTCCACATCAGCCTTTAGCGAAAGTCGCTCACAGAACTGTCGCCAAGCTTCGCAGGTAAGCTTCTAATTTCTTCTTACACTACTCCTGGAATCATATTCATTGTCAGAGAAAGTTGCCGTTACTGCTGTACGTTTCCCCGTACGGGCATCGTCAGCGAGAGGCTGAAAGCTTCGCTTTAAAATTAGACTCGTGCAGTCTGTCCGCCACCTGAAGGAGACGGCATGGGAGTAAACGAAGGGCACCCCAGCCCAACAGAACTCCTACTCTGGGAAAACGGCAGCAAGTGTTGCCAGATGTCTTGTGGAAGTTATACGCGCGGAAACGCGAAATAAAACAGAAAGAAACGCCAACACACTGTAGCAGCAAATGAGTTGCTAATAAGCGTTGCTTTCCTTTCGCCTTGAAACTTTCTATGTTAAATGAAATAAGAAGGTTTCTGTGCTCTGAAAAATATTATAAGAAGCCGTTCTTGTTACTGGAACCACTCTTGTTGATTGATCAAGCAGCTATTTTCCGTGTGACCGTCGCTATTCATTTTCCAACAGATTAGTTTCACTATTAAGTTTTTTAGCCGTCCGGAATTTTGTGATAGTAATCGTCACAATTGTGGAAACACGAGGCGGTGTTCTAGAAAGTTCCCTGAATTCACCTGTCCCTATGCCGCTTTATGGCTTGCACGCGCCATTATTTCGTGGTTGCGCACGCTTTGCCCACATTCAGCAGTCATGGTAAAATTACGACCGCCTGATACATATTAGATGAAGAAGGCGCCTACTAGGCTGCAGCCTAGAGCTACTAGTGGGGAAACCGTTCAGAAAGTCCTCAGCTTCACAGGAGACGTAAAAACTTCTAGCGCCCTCTATGGGCCTGCAAGACTGAAGCAATATCAAATATGGTGCAGTAACATTCGGCTACAATTAAAAGTGTTTTGGGGTCACCTGTAGCTGCGAACAGGGTGAACGAATTTGGAATGTCAATAACGCTATAGAAGAGCAAGCGAATCCACAAAATGTTTGTAGAGGGGCACAAAACGTGAAATTTTCCACATTCTTAAAACTAGGTCCTTAAGAGGGGTGTTAGTTTCCAGACATTATAGGAGCCATTAAAGCACGGCCCGAAGTGTGCACTTAAGGCAGTGTTAGTTTCACTTCGGTGCGTAAGAAGGCATTTTTGGAGACTGTGTAAGCCGTCTAGTCTCCTTCCTATATATGTAGAAGGTTTATTATATTACCCGAATACCCACAAAATGCCATCATTGACGATTGGTCGTTACTTGATGCTCTGTGAGGATATTATCCATAGCATTGGTGGATCACACTGGAGGTATCGGGTTCCTCATGGTTAGCTAGATTGAGGCGTACTTGGTAACACGCAGTACGGTGGAGGCACAGAAGTTCCTCTTTGAAGCAGAACGAATTGCCGTATAAATTAGGTGAGTTTGTCAGGAAGGGACTGCAGCCTTAATGTATGCTACGTGCCTCTCGACAATCACAGATATTAAACACAGGTTCCGCACTAGCAGCGGGGCGATTACTCGGTCAACGATACCGCGAAACAGTGGTTTTTTTTGTTCTTCTACTAAGTGCACACACGTTTTGTTATTATTTTTTCGACGCCTCCTTCGTGAGGATATTAAACACCTAATCTCGCACTGGAGCCTCAGTTTTACAAGTGTCAAGATCAAGCAATCGACTTTCAGTTTCCTGCCGCCATATCTGCTTTATAGCTGATTGGGATTTTCGATGTTTGTATTGACAGCTTCTAGATAATTATGGTGTAGAAGCAGATGTAATAATACCGCTTTCCAATATTTTATTGGTATTTGCTGAATTTTATAAAGTGTACATCGTGCACATACTCGTACTGTGAATAATTCGTAAGGACTGGATATGCTACTATGATGCTGTCGTGAAAGAATCCTTGCTCAGCCCTCTGCCGGGGCTGCGCAGAGATGAGTGATTAGGTGATCGTAACGACGGCGAAGATTAAAGAAGCATTTATGTACAATAACTACAAGGGTGTTACCTAGTCGTGCCATAGAAAAGCTAGTAGCGAAAGTACGCCTCAGCGCGATGTTTCCGTCGTCCTTCGCCGCTCTGATGTCTCTGGGCGTTTCCATATATATTCCCTCGGATCCGTTTCGGCTGCCAGCAGTTGAAATTTCTCCAATCACAACCCTCTGCTGGCCACGGTTTTAATGCCATGAATGCAAGCAAGGCTGTGGCCTAAGAACATCCACCGGATTAGGTGGCTGGGTGAGGTAACTTATAGGAGCATCTTAGGGAGGCCCGGCTAGCTTGCCGTACAGACGTGGGACAGCGCGGCGGGATTTTGCACACCCTTAGTGGTAATTGCTTCATTCACAGTACTGTGCCGGACACAGAAGCTAAGGCCATGGCGCTGCAGTCGAGTTTTCTGAGAAGAAATCTGATGCGCCTTTGCCGTGTTTTAGATCCTCCACTGAACAAGCTTCTTCACTCTACCGTTCTGCCGTCCATGAATCATAGACGCGGCGATTGTATTCTTCAGAAAGAATATCGGGACTCGCCTGGGTACGTGCGCAGTTGACGTTGAGCATTAGCCACAGTCGATTGCTTTTTGCCTATAGAGAAGAGCAATCTTCTGTGACTGGTAGCAATGGCAACGCTTCCCTCTGAGGCCCTCCCAACCTCGCTTATGAACATCGTGGTAGACGCGAGGAACAGTGATGGAGCGCACGCTTATTATTCGGTAAGTATTTTATGGTGTATTTAATTTCCTTTTTGCGCTTTCGGTAAGCGGCTGCGTAGAGAGCCACAGTGATTTTAGTGGTACACTGAGATCAGAGCACGTTTTGTCGGAGGCTTGCTTCTACGGTAGGATAACACGGTGCATCATGTATAGTTGGAGAAGGGCTGTACACATCAGGAGTGGGCTGACATCCGGGTAGCTTATAATGACGGCGGCGGCTTTTCGTCACACTGGCCACACGGCAAAGTCACTGTTTGCGGTAACACTAAAGTATATTTTGAAGACTTTCTTGGGAAGCTGGGCACGGAATAATAGAAACACGAAGGGGCACACTTTCGCTGTTCCTGGAGAAAATGATATATGCAGCGTGTCGGGTCAATGGACAGACTGATATAACGTATAGCTAGCGCCCCCTAAAAGTATCTCGTTCACGTTTTCCCCTGGTCACGTAAGTAATGATAGATTAAATAAAACGCGCCCCACAAACATCCGTGGTGCTCACGTGTCGTGAAGAATCAAAATGACGTGGTGGTGTGGTAAACGAAGTTCGGGCGCACGTTACCTATTGCGTCGCATGATACAAAGACTGGAAAAAATGTGACCAAAGAAGTGCACGAACAGCCACGAGAAAGCAAGACCTTAAGACACAAGGGTTAGCGCATGGTCTCGAATTCTCGCAATAATCCTTCTGACGTTCGTTGTACCTTTGGAATACACAAACTGACCAAAGACCCACCGCCATCCACTTGTGGAATGCGCTGTTAACATGTCCTTAGGAGAAATAAGCGCTGTTGCGTCTTCAGATGATGCAACACAAGCATGCCCACTGCGGACACTGAGACTGCAGCCGCAACGTTGTGTTCGCCTTGTCCACCTGATCGGCGATGCCACTAGGGCTCAGGGGCTTCTGGTCGCCACCTGACGGGGAAGGACCATCGAACACTCTCTTTAGTCCCCATACCTCCCCACCTTTCTCGCCTTCATCATTATTTGGCTCGGATCCTTCCGAGTGACCTAGTTTAAATACTGGATGGTAAAAGAGCTTACCATGTTGTATCAAAGTGGAACAATATTGCATTCAACCAAAAGCCCATCAGCGCCTCCTCTCAACCCCCTCACCAAGTTGGTATGTACAATTTCTGTTTAGTTGGAATGATATATAAAAGTACGAAAGACGTAGTAAGGATGGTAAGGAATTTACCATTCAGTCTTTAAACTAGTTCACTCGGCAGTGTCCCAGCCAATAATGATGACAAGGAGAAAACTTTATTAGATTCAGAGCATCTGATTTACTCGCCTTGTCCCTCCGGCGTCGTCGTCGTTGTCGTCGTCGTCGGCGGCGGCCTTGTCCACCCCTCCACCATTCTCCTCGCCGCGCCAGCTGCGCTCTCCGCCGCTCACCCCTCTCCACTCCGATAGTGAACACTCTCTCGCGAGGGGAATTGGATTGAATTAGATTGGATTGGATTGGATTGGATTGGATTGGATTGGCTTGGCTTGGCTTGGATTGAATTGGATTGGGATTGTGTTGGATTGTGTTGCGTCATAGCCATGGCACGTTGCGTCATAGCCGCGGCAGACGCGCTGGGCCAGGCGCATGTGCAGGGGCCGAATTCTCTAAAACGACGGGGCGTCGTTTTGAAACGACGGGGTAGCGCCATGAAAATGCATGTGTTTCGGGGTTGGGGCCGTCGCTTTGAGGAGTGAGAAAGCGGCGAAATGGCACTTCGGCACATCGTCAGCAGGGAGAAAAGTGCCAAACAAAACGACGGGGGGCAGCGCGTGTCGCTTTTCTCCCTGCTGACGATGCGCCGAAGTGCCATTTCGCCGCTTTCTCACTCCTCAAAGCGACGGCCCCAACCCCGGAACACATGCTTTTGCATGTGCCACACCGTCGTTTCAAAGCGACGGCCCTTTTTTAGAGAATTCGGCCCCAGTACTCTCTCTTCCGCGGTTTCCTCTCCTTCGGGCGCGCTGCGCATATAACCGAAGTGCCGTTCTCCGGCGAAGCAACATCCACGCTTGGCTCAAACACCTAGAGTCCACCCCGCTTTACACGTACGCCAACGTCGTCATCGACTGGGACCGGCTTACGCAGTCCCCTCAACGTTATGCACGCTATAAAACGCGGTCCCTTCCCCGCTCCGCCTATGCGTCGCATCTACAAAGGGGTTCCCACAAGGGGAGGAGGGAGTTTTTTTTGCCTATTTTGGGGGAGTTAATGAGTCTAAAGGGTGTGTTCGACGGTCGTTTCCAGTCGGACTGCGGCCAGGAGCCCGTGAGCCCTAGCACGCATCGTCGCCAGGTGGACAAGGCTGTGTGGAGTGTCTTGGTCATAACTGAGCACCACGGCCTCCCATTGCTTTACAGTACTTATCACTATTGTCTGTGATGTGTGTAGGGGTTTCCGGGGACGCCCGTACGATGTGCTTCAGCGTAACTCATTCTGAGCACCATCTACATTATTCTTTATAAAGATCTGCGTATAAGCGGCTATAGGCTTTGGGGTTAGGAAAGGTGTTCGACTGAAAGAGTCGTCACACCACATACTGCCACCGACTGAGCGGGGATGCGCCGCAGGATATTTCAGGTGCCCTAAGCGATAGCGAGCGCTGATATTTCTATAAATCACTGTCCGTGCCCCCCCTCCCCCCCTTCCTATTTAGCGAATGCTCATCAAGATCAAGGGGGACCGGGTAGGTGAAACGTCGGGCCGCTTCGTAAGCATTCTCATAACCGGGAGGGGGCGATTGGACTGGCGTCCATATTAATGAAGGTCCTCGCGGCCTTTTGACCCCGTAAAGGTTTGAAGAGGGCGCAGCTCTTGGGGGAAATTGCACCCTTCTCAAAGTTTCTAATAGCTGTTTTAAAGTACTTTACAGTAATCAGTCACAATTATATTGGGCGTGGAGGATATAGCACGTGGAATTGCTGCTTCCTCCCCGTCTCTGGGTGAATGGTACAACCCAGGTACAATATGAGCCAGAGGCAGTAGAATTACCCTGCTGATCCGCTGCATCTATGCTCATGGCTGCTTTGTCTCGGTATTCCTCTGTGTCGACGTCGAACACTTTTTCTCCTCTCTAACGCGGTGGTGGAGAGCATCCACCCTAGCTAGGCGTCGAGCAACGTTGTATACCGGGAGCATATTTCCACGAAGTACGGATATGCCGCCGCTGTGACTCAGTAAGCATCACCTTTTCCCTATGTTGTCAGGCGTGAGTAATGTGGAGCTTTTGAAGGATAGCGCGCCCGGTTGCGCTACAGGAGAACCGTTGAAGTTGTGCCATTCTCTGCGCCTCAAAGCTCCTCAGTGCTGTTATGAATATTACTTGCTTCGAAATGGTCAGTATATTTGGTGATAAGAATTCCAACTACCGGTTTGTAAGTTTGCCTAATAATGCATTTATGTTTATCTGGTTTGACTTGCTTAATTGAGAACCAGAAAGGGCGCCACAAACCCAATTCGTTTGTTAATAAATGCCTGCTCAAGCCTTACGTGCTTTACTTTTGTCAGGACATGATGCATATTCGCGTTGGGAGTGAAGAGGTGACTTATTTGTCCCGTGCTCGAGTGTAGTGCTGGAATGGTTTCTGAGTTGGGGACATCAGCTTGTAATCGGAGGCCTAATTCCCTGATGCACGGAACTCGAGGAATATTGTGCCTTTGTGCTTGCAGCTGAATATCTGGGGTAGCTTGAGGGCGTCTGCGCTCCCGAATTGAAGATTGGTGAGGAGTTCTGACTTTTGTGGAGAACACGCAAGACTTCGAGTTGCAAAGGCAGTAAGTGAAGTAATGATAGACTCGTTGACCCACGCCGACATCAGCAAGGTTGGACAGGATAGCATTGTGGTGAATTTGTCTTGCTCGCCTCAACAGCGAAATAGAAGAATATGCTGTCCACCTATGCATAACCTAGGGGGGGTAGCCAGGACTTAAAACACCCTTAGGAGACTTCTTGACCACAAACGTAGCAGGCTTATTCAAGCTGACAACATACGACACTGTTCCAGCCGTTACAGGGCGCTGAGAGCGAGCAATTGTGTGATATCCAGGCGCGGTATATCCCCGACCCCCTCCCTGCGTATACGGGAAAACCCCAATGCTGATTTAGATAGGCCCATGGAGATAGCTGGGGTTCGTTATACCATTTAAGGTCTCCGCACAAAATCGGTGCCTCGCAGTGACGGCATTACTAACAAGATCCTCCGCAACCTTGACTATAGCTTGTTGATGATGAAGGTTGCATGTATATGGCGCAAGGCCAGCAAGGCCAAAGAGCGCCAAAACAATGGTTATGTATGACGAATGAAGATTTACACTCTAAAATGGCTCTACACACACAAAATTAAAGTGAGTAAAAGACAATGAGGATGGCTGTGTAAAAGGCGAGGATGTGACAGCGCATGGCGCGAAATTTGGGGCAAAAACTAGTCGTGATAGGTAATGAGGTGTAAGAATTTACCTTCGCTTAGAAACTTAAAAGTGCGGTGTAGCGGAAACGTAGGATCACACGCTGAAATCAGTGCTGGGTGTAGTAGGATGTTATGCCTGTATACTTGTGGGAAGTGTTTGTGTCTTGATGTATGGAGTGCTTTGCATGTAATTAGATTATTAGATTGTGAATTACGGATATTCCCTGCCCACACCTGCTGCACAAGGGTCTTGCAGACCCAGTGAGCAGATGGGCGTGTGTGGCCTATCCGCAATCTAGCTAGGGCAACATCGATGACTCTGTTGTGTGAATCAATAATTTATCGTCCTAATTGTAATTTTACTAAGTGTAGCTTGTCTGTCTCTTTACTCCAGTCGGCTTGCCATGCTTTGCAAAGGTGTTGTCTTATGTGTGGCTTGATTAAGGTATGGGGTATTGTTATGTCCACTGTATTTGTAAGTGCAGCAGCGGCGGCCATTGGATCCGCGGTCTCGTTCCCCGCTATTCCCGCATGTACTGGAACCCAGCAGCGGACTAGCTGCAATTTTTTTAATATGCAGGCATTATGGCACTAAAACCAGATTGACAATGTGGTTTTTTTTGTGTCTGTCTGATGATGATGCACCCACAACGCTCAAAGAATCTCTAAAGATGACTTACTTTGAAATTTTCTTTTAAGAATGTGCTGTATGATGAATAAAATGTCGTATGCTTCTACTGAGAAGATTGTGGTGTATAGGCTCAAAAATCTGCAAGAATCAAAGTTAGGACCATGAGCGGCACACGGCGCCATAGTGAGAGTTTTCGAGGCATCACTATAAAATTCAGCACACTGATATTTATTCTGCAGCCACAAAAAGTGCTGTAGAATCGCAGTTCTTGGAACGCTGTTTTTATTTATTTTAATAAATGATAAATCACATAATACAAGCTGAAGTTACCGTGGTGGCAAACTGTCTGCAATTGATTACGTGTACATGCCTGAAAGGGAATTGGTGAGACCCGACGCCTCCTCCGTCCAGCTGTGTGAAAGAGGTAAACAGATGGGCGATTTACAGAAAGTTTGGACATTGATGTGTCTTTCAGAGCTTGCCTAAACGGGTGACTATTTATTGATGAGATGTTAAAAGCGTGTAGTAAGTCCGTGTATACTCATTGATGTTCTGGGCACAATTGTTGCATTCAATGTATAGGCTCTGCGCTGGGCTAGTACGGAAAGCCCCTGAGGGAAGGCGAAGGCCTTCCTGCAGCACAGGATCAAGCATCTTCAGTGCTGTTTTCTGGGCGACCCGTACACAACGATGCCCTAGCCCAGCCAAGACCCCACCAAGGCAGAATAGAAACGCAGGAGGAGGTTTTTGTCTGCACCATAGCACTGGTGTAACAACATCTTCAGGATGTTCACAGTTTTTAGGCATTTCTGTTTAAGTTGTTTCAGGTGTGAATGGAATGTGAGCTTTTTATCAAACATAACACCTCAAACCTTTTTCTCCTGCTTTATCAGGATAATTACACCACGGAATTTTATTTCTGGTGTCTTTATCCTGAACCCAACTACTCTTTAGAGGACTAACTTTAGACCATATTTATCTGCCCAGATAGCAAGTTTGGTCACCCCAAGCTGAACTTGTCATTCACATATGGACATATTACAAGATTTAAACAAGCCTTGCACATTATCCACGTAAACTGAACAAGAGATTCATGGTGGCCATGCCTTCCAAATCTATTTCATCTTCGCTACAAATAACGTGCAGCTCAAGACACCTCCTTGAGGAACACCATTCTCCTGCACATGAACCTGTGACAGTGCTGACACAATTCGACGCGGAATGTCCTTTCAGACATGTGACTGGCAAGAGTGTTAAAAAATATTGACATACACACCGAAATACTTCAAGTCGCTGAGGATCCCATAATGCGAATCGGTGTCATACACCTTTTCGAGGTAGAAGAAAACACTGTTACGCCAAACTGCTTATGGACGAAGGCATCCTTCTTGTACCTTTCAAGGGCCACGAGTTGATCATCGTGGATCGCGACTTCCTAAATCGTGCCTGGCAGCTCTCGAGGAGACCATTGTACTCAAAAAGTACATGTCTGCTGTTTATCATACCCGCCGCAGTGGCTCAGTGGCTAAGGTGTTGCGCTGCTGAGCACGAGGTCGCGGGTTCGATTCCCGGCCGCGGCGGCCGCTTTTCTGATGGAGGCGAAAAGCAAAAACGCCCGTGTGTACGAGATTTCGGCGCACGATAAAGATCCCCAGGTGGTCAAAATTAATCCGGAACCCTCCACCACGGCGCGCCTCATCGCCTGCGTTGCGTCGGCGCGTTAAACCCCACAATCAATCAATCTGCTGTTTATCATCTTCTGGAGAAGCTTGCACAGGCACCTCGTCTGGGCGATGAGACAGTAACTTTAGGAGGACGTCGGGACCTTTCCCTCCTTCAAGTACACCACTACCATGGCATCGCGCCTGGACCTTGGAATATGTCCCGAAAGCTATATCTTGCTGTATAGGTGGAGGAGTGTTAGAAGTTTCTGCGTTAGGTGTTGTGCCATTGTATATGTTATGTCTGGGCCAGGAGCTGCGGGTTACACGTGCTCAGAGCAGCCCTCAGCTCACGTAGTGAAAACACGGAACTGTAAAAGGTCTGTGATTTGTTGTTGTCACATAGGGACTTCTTTCCACAAGAGGCTTTGTGTGTGAGGAACGTGTGCAGTGTGTAGAGCTGGACACGTGTTGAAAGTTTTGTGCAAATGTGTTAGGCTGATCTTCGAGTTGTGCTGACCGAGGGCAGGCTATGTGTATGTTGTCCATTAAGTTTGCTTTTTCTTGTCCATACCGTGCATGTGTGTGTTTGAATTTATGGATGTTATGAAGGAACGCTATCTCGTTTCGCCTTAGGGCGCACACTCTTTCACAAGGCCTTTGCCCTTTTGAAAGAAAGGAAGTTAGCTGACGTAGGGTACCTGCGACGGACGCCCCACGCCTTGTTCCGGGCGTATCGCGCTCGCCTGCTGCCCTCTTTCTACCAGAGCCTCCTCGGGTTGCGTGGAGCAACGGAGATACGGGGAATGGCCTTTTCGGCGGCGTGGAGGACGTGTGCCGTGTGTAGTTGGGTAACTTCTTCAATGTGTAGTTGTGTTACTGATGTGTGGTGTTGTTTGGATGTTTCTGTAACACGTGTTCTACCAATAAACGTTCAGTTGCTAGACAGCGCCTGTGTCGTCTATTCTCTTCTCCGTGTGTTGTTTCCGTTCGCGCTGACCACCATGAATGTACTGCAGTTTGCTCTAGCTTCATTAAAGCTGTTATGGGTCGGTGAACTGTTTGGGCCTTTACCTATGCATGTTAATGTGGTTTGGAAGTGATCACGACCATATGGATTAGTACCAACATCACCCTCAAGAGATGGAAAGAGTGCTGCTGAGCCAAAAGCCAAGTCGAGGTTTGAAAGAGTGTTGTGTCCCATAATATGGTATATAGACTTGTTTTTATTGAATATACATGCTCCCGAATATGTCAGATATTTTTCGATAAGGTGACCTCGGGCATTCCTGCAAGCAGATCCCCAAAGAGAGTTATGTGCATTGAGGTCACCGAAAAGAATGAAAGGTGCGGGTAGCTGATCTAAACGTCCTCGAAATCCGAGCTCGAAAGCTGGAAATCAGGAGGCATATAAACAGAGCATAGTGTTCTTTTCCTGTTGAAAATTATCGTACGAATGGCTACAGCCTCAACGACGCTCTGTAATTGGATGTGTGACACGCCAATGACTTTTGGGATATGATGGCCACACGCCCTGAAGATGCACCTCCACCATCCCTGTCCTTCCTAAATACCAGGTAACTATTCAAAAAAATTTTATGCTTGGAATTTAAATGTGTTTCTTGTAGACACATTACACTTGGCTGATTGAAGTGCAGTATCTCGTACACATCGTCAAGATTTTTAAGGCCTCTACAGTTCCATTGAATTATGTTTTTTCTTTCTATTGTTTAGTGGGAAATCTACTAGGGTGTGTATGTTATGTGTCGTCTTTCGGGGCTGTGACTCTCGTCTTTTTGGCCTTGTCGAGAGGCTTTGGCGTCGGGATCCGTTCCTTGTGTTGCAACGCAGACAAGAACGGTCCGACGTCCATTTCGTCGTCGGATGTCCTCGGAGTGCCTGAGATATCAGGCTTCTTGGACCGCGCACCCTTTTGTGCACGCTTTGCCTGGCCCGCAACCGCTGAGTGCATCAAGAAAGCCTTGGATGGCGCAGGTGGTGCGGCGGGGGTGGGAGCTCCCACGTGTGCCTCCATCTCCTCCGTGCCCTCGCGTGTTCTTTGCTCCGGTGGAGTAGATGTGGTTGATGCAGGGGCATCCCCAACTTACGTAGTGGCCACCGCAGCTGTTGCTGGCTGAGCATTCAGTGTGACGACGGGCTGGGCTGCACGGAGCAACCCGAGAGGGGGGGGGCGAGACCAGGTTTGACTCGCAGTACTGGGCCCCCCGGAAACCAGACGCCGCTGCCCCCCCGCCGAGGTGCGTCGGCGTACCTCCCCAGGGGGAAAGCGGCGAACCCCCTTCTAGCCTCTGCGAGGGTGATCTTTCGGTGACTTTGATGTTTATGTTTTTGAATGTCTCGCAAGCTCGCGAATATCAGCCGTGCGGTCCTTGCCAGTTCACGTAAAGCATTTGATTCGGGGGACAGTTATCAGCGGGATGACCTTGTTGCGCCTACTTGGCACATGTTAGTTGGCCCTGACACGTGTTAGTACCATCCCCGAACCGCTGGCACTTGTAACAGCATGGATTCGGGATGTACGCTCAGACAGAGGAGCGGGTAAATCCTGCATTGATATGATCTGAAAGAGTTGAGCGGTTGAATGTGAGGGTGATGTGCCTGGTAGGAATTTTCTTATTCCCTCATCTTATAGATATCCGCCTGAATGTGAGGATGATGTGCCTGGTAGGCATTTTCTTATCACCTCCTCTTATGGATATCCGCCTGACTGTCGCGTCGAACCGTGATTTCTCAGGCCATCTAGAATACCGACTTCCCTCTCGTTTGCCAGACCTGGATCCGAGACCACGCCCTGCGAGCTGTTGAATCTGCGGGGGTTGCGTCACCTTGATGCCCAGATCTGCAATAAAGGTCTTGCTCAGGAGATTTGTGGCATGTTGCTGGGTGGTTACTTCTACCAGTATATTGAACAAGAATACGAAGCTGAGCGAGACGGTAAGGATCCACGATTAGAAACAGCGCAAGGGTCAGGACGAAAAATCTGACAAGGACGGGAGCTGGCCGTCCTTGTCAGCAAAAAAAACCTTGTCAGTCTTGGCGGTCCTTTTTTTTCTGCCAGCAGCTCCCCAGTTCTTTCCTTTTGGTTGTGTAGTGTTCTCCGATTATTCCTTCTATGAATTTTAAAATCAGAAACACGGACATTCAGGCAACAAGCTTGTCTTTTTCAAAGTATTCGATAATCAAGAATCGGAGATAATTATCAGGTTTTGGGAGAGTGAAAGTTGGAGGGGGTGGGTACCCAAAATCGGTGCGGCCCCTTTTCAGGGACCGATCGGGTTTACGGGGGGGGGGGGGGGTGATTTATCCATAAGGCACTGGAAAAAGGCAGGGGACGGGGGTACTTCCTTCTCAAACCTTACCCTGATAGCTTGAGTGCTCCCGGAGCTCCCTGCCTGATAAACAGACAGGGAGCCCATCCGCCGGAGCTTGACCTGGGCTCCGACGGGCGCCGTTTGAGGTTTCTACCCTTCACCTTAAAACACATCACCAAGGTTGGTTCCAGCTTATGTTTGGGGCTCCGGGTCCGCGTTGTCGCCAATACCGTCACCAATATTACGTCAACGGAGTGCAACGTAGCAAAGACCGGAAGTTTATATGGTCGTTGTTTTATGTGGGCACAATACAAGTCCGAAATGTTTTACTCATTTCCTCGGTCGTGTTATAATTCTTTGCGTTTTTAGAAAGAAATATTTATTAAGCATGGGTGGCATATACACTACTCATTTTTCACAGCACTTATGAAATTTCTTCGTCAACTATGCTATAATGGCAATGTATTGCTTCGGGAAAGGCTCCCTGCCACACTCTATCCTGCAGCCTGCTGCCTTCATATTTCTTAAGAAAGCGTGTACATACGTTTTCCCTAAAAACTGCTATGACGCAATAAAAAGGTGAGAGGAGGAAAACAATGGGACCTATTTGTCATGCCAAAGTGTGAAAGAGAAAAAGGTTGAGGGTCCTTCTTACCCGTGGTCTCGTCTGTTATATCGACCGTACTGCTGTACTGAGGATGAACCACGCCGTTTTCGGCAATGAACAGTCGCCTAGTTCATGGGTGTAATCTGGTACGAAAACCTGTGGCAACCGCACAAGGTAAAATTGTACTTCCACCGCGAATGAGGAACAAAGAAATGTGAAATGGTCGCTCAGTGTGGTCTCACGTCGTACCCGAATTTGTCTTTCCTCCCGTTTAGCTGGAAGGTCAATGGTAAACAGAACTAGCATTGAACTGCTATTACGTAGGTCCCATAGGCCAGTTCAGAAAGCAGTTATGAGGAGCTAGCACAAAGAGCTTTGCAAGGGGTAAGGGGTTAACAGGTCTTCTATGAGAGAGATTATAAACGTGATTTTGTGGCAACTAATGTTTGTCCGTTTGTACCTATTTTCTCTGGAATAAACAGTGAGGCATATGACAGACAAGACACTTGCCTAGATACCCTATCAATATTTTTATTTTACTGCGCTCACAACGTCGTTGTAAGTGGGTTTTCAAATTCTGGTCAGTTGTCCGCATTTAAATCAGTGTAAATGTCGAAACAGTTAAAACTGACCTGGAAATATGCTGTGGCTGCCAGAAAGCATTGATTGCGCCGTCAGTGGGCTGAAAAAATTGCTTCACTAACAGATAAATAAGCGATATCACTTGCAAAACAACGGAGATAACGAAACTTGATTGAGTGATTGATTGATTGTAGGGTTTAACACGCCCACGCTGTGCAGGCGATGCGGCGCACCGTAGTGTAGGGCTCCGGATTACCTTTTACCAACTGGCGATCTTTAACGTGCACCGAAATCTCTTACACGTGGGTGTTCGTGGGTGTTCTTGCTTTTCGCCTACATCAGAAAAGCGGGCGCCGCGTCCGGGAATCGAACCCGCGTCCTCGTGCTCAGTAGCACAATGGCATTGACACAGCCATGGCGGCCGCTTTGAAGTTACTCTGACAGCACTCGCTCTAACATGAGGTCAGAGTTTGGGAGACCAACGCTGAACTAACCTTCATTATGCTGAACCAATTTTGCTTCTTTAACCTTCACGCTGAACCACTGCTCCGTGCGCTGAAATAAAATTGCTTCATTAAAAGCAAAATGAGCACTATCAGGTTCAAAGCACCGGAGATGACGAAACTTAATTGATTTGTTCCCAGCAATGCTCCAGTGACAGGCTAGCATGCACTAGCCGCTCAGGGAAAGTATATAAGATATTATTTGCCAGGCTAAGATCTGATGACAGTTTTTCATAAAGGAAATGATTGCCATTAGGGAGTCCACCCATTGAAGTTCTTATGCCGAGAGCAAGGGTTAACATTTACGGAAACGTTTTTCTTCAACAATGCCTTAAATATGCCTTTCAATGCTAAAAGTGACGGTGGTCATCGTCGGTGTCAACGAGAGTCATACCGAAATGGCCGCCACTTTGCAAAGAGTTTCTGTGGGATTTGAACTCAGGTTCGAAGAAGAACGTTGAACAACAGAATGGAAGAACAATTACCCGCTGGGTGCGCCGTGACGGGTGTACGTGGCGGTACGCGCGTACAACGAATGCGCGCGGAGGACAGCTCTAACTATGGGGAACGTGCTGCGGGAGTTCAGCCGGTCGGCCTGTCCTCGTGGCAAAAAACGAAGAAAAAGTTTAAGGAGCCGGAAGGCCGAAGTAGCAGTAACGAACGAGGCTTTCGCATCCGAACCACGAAAGCTTACTTTAGCGCCCTAGAAAATTTTAAATTACGAATTCATTGTTTATGTAGACTTCTTTAGAAATTTAGGTTCCGCAGCCGCCACCTGTTCACCGGGAACACAGTTGTTAATAAATGTTGCTCAAAGAACAAGGCGATGTTGCGGTTATAAGACAGAGAGCTCTGAAGTGACCAAAGCGCCGCTAAAAATGGACACAAGGTAGTGTATGCAAATAATTATAGTGTCCTTTTTGACGTATGGAAATACCTTGATTATGGAAAACCTCGTGTAGGGTCCCATCATGAGGTCAGTGGCCAGGCGCCGAAGCCACGTTTGTGAAAGGAAAGATCCCCGCCGCTCGGTGGCGCGGTGCAGCACTGCCGTCTGCCGACACTGCGCCTTGGTCGGCGCCAATTCGACGCGGCACGTTCGGGAGCAGGCTTGTCTGAACGTAGGAGTGCCGCGGGGATGGTCCCCTTTTGGGAATGCAGACGGCCCTGCTAAGGTCCCACAATTGTTGACATATCGGACAAAGGAGGGGGGTGATCGACGCCTGACGACACAGCGCGGCGAGACACCATTGTTACGCGCCCCTGTCGGCACGGTGTATAGCCACCGCTTTCACCCTACCCCTCGCCGCCACATGACTGCTGGGCCACGTGCCTGCTTTTGACTCGTAGGTGGTGGCGCCTTATTAAATATTCTGAAGGTGGCGGAGTGACAGCTGTCCAGCTGTCGAATTTGGGACCTCCTTAACGCGTGCACGAAAGCTAGAGGGGTGTGCCCGAGAGAGAGTAGTACCGAAGTGTTAAAAGGCCCAACTCGGCCGGAAAACAGCGTTCTTGTCTGAGCTTTCAGCTGGCAGTTCCTGGCGAGACAAGGAATGTCGACCGCAAAAGCTAGGTTGACATTTGTGAGCCCCCTAAGCGAGAGATAGACTAGAGGATCGCGTCGGATGTTTAGGGTTCAGCTGTGTACCGGGCAACTAGAGGAATCGTGCGGTGGGAACAGAGTCCCAGCCGTTGTTTCTCGGGCGGTTTGTGTAGCCTCCAAGGATAGGAGAGTAGACAGAGTTGGAAAGCTTGAGTGACTTTTTCGCACTTAGAGCTAGGGTCTAACTGCAGTTTGAAGATTTTGCCTTTTATTACTCATGTACGCACTTATCCTACTGTAAATAGTTGAATATACATTCTTTGTTTCTTTCATCAAATTCAAACGGCTCGAGTTCATCAATTCGGCCACCATCTCCGAGAACTTCAACACCAGCACCCGGCGAGCCTCCTGCCAAATCACCCGGAGCCCGGGCGGTTGGGATCCTGATCGCTACCGGACTTCGGGGAAACGAACATCAACACTCTTTACTCCTCCCCTCTTGAAGTAGTCTATTCTTACCGCAGGATCAACACGTATCGTAATGTTCATATAGGTTCAGAACTATTCTGCGTTCCCCTGACTGTCGTTGTGTCGTATTAGATCTATGCCGAGCTTCCTTTATTTAAGTTGTGTTTCATCTGCTTCCACGATGTGATAGGGGACGGGACATGACAAAAAACAACTGGACGTTCCTTTCACTTAGGGCTAGGCGTATATTCTTCATGTTGATTACAACATGCGTACTTACACCCCACGGTTGGCATTTGTGGCTTCATGGTACTTGCATGCATGCATAGGCCTTTGCTCTTAGAAAATACGTATTGGATAAACTATGCAAAAGGCCCCTTTGCGGTGCCGCACCCACGGCAATGCTGCGTTTGGACTCCGCCGTTTCTAGGCTCGAACCACAGACAATACCCCGTAAAGACCGGCAGAAATCGATTCGGCAACTCAAACCCAACATAGGAATACCCGTAACATCCAGGGGGGCCGATGTTTAACAACTTTTAGGCTGATTATCGCAAAACCACGTGGGCGAGTGCGGCTTTGCTTATCCATAAAATGGTCGATATATGACACTGTTCTTGCATGGGACACTTGATGTGCGCTGCAAAGAAACCTGTGCTGCACGTTGCAGGACTGCATATTTGATTTGCTTTACCGCGATAGTAACCACTCGAAGCACGTATGTACGGAACCTTAGACAAAATTTATCTGTAGTTTGTTTCTCTCTGTCTGCCTGTAAGAACAAAATTTGACTTCGAATTATTGCGGTTCTATGTATACCCAGAGTTCTACTTTGATCCCAACCCATTATGTTTGATATTGGCATGAAATATTTGTGTTCCGGGGGTTCAATTTTTGAAAATTTGTACTAGTTGTAGTGCGCCTCCTAACGCATACAATAAAAATACCAAAATTTTCTTCTTTGTGGCTGCACTAGCGTTGGCGTTAAATTTAAACGGATTCAGTCCTCATCCCTGATAAAATATACTTTCACGTGAAAGCTTCTTCTCTTGTCATATTCCTGGTTGCCGCGTGCGTGCGGATTTATCAAGGTAATGTTCATGATGTAGAGGCGTTGTTTCTGTAGAAATCTTACGATTCCAATCGTTAAGACTGTGTCCTACGCTTTAGGAGTGCGGAATAGGAAAACTGTCTTAGACGTATAAAAGCCGTACCCACCATTTGTGTTAACCACTACACCTGAAAGTACAAGCCTGGTTTTGAGATTTCGAAACATTTAGACGGCGGAATGCGTCCTGCTCTTTTTTTCAGCAGGTTGCTCGTGTTCAACAGTATTTCTCTTTTCCATTTTCAGAATGGATGGGAAATCAAGTACACAGACGCCCACAGCAAAGTGAATCTACCCGGCCATTTGAAAGACAAGTGCAGTTATACGGTGGTTTTTAAACACGACGGCACTCCCACTACGTAAGTATACCGCGTCAATGCCAGATGTGAGAGCCTTCTTCCTTTACGGTTGTTGGTTAACATTCGCCAATATTAGGTAGAACAAAGTATTTCACTCGGCACAGCGTTGAGAGTTGAACCACGGTTGCAGGGGTGGTTTGTGTGATGGTAGCAAACTACGAAAAGAAAAAAACGCCTCTCATACCATCGTCTCACCCGAAATGGTCTTCATGGCGTACCTCTAGGCGAACGCATTACTTTTGCCCGAAATAGCCCGATAGAAACATCAGGAACTAAAACAGCTCGCTCGTTCCTTTACGGTAAAGGGGTAATATATCAGGCGCAGTTCATTAGTCTAAGGCTATTTCGGTACGGGATGCTGCATTGGCTGCCATCCTGTATATCCTTCCATTTTGGTGATGATTATGTGGCGATGCCGGGCGCCCCGAGAGCGAATACTTTAGGAATTAAAGTTCGTGGCAAGAAGTTTCAAGGAGAAGGGTCTGAACAGGAGAACAGTGTTTCTCGAATCATCGTCAAGATTGAGAGCCCGGATCTCACCGCCTTGCCAATGCGGGGATGTCTGGCCTTAATTGAACATCTGTGCAAACTCGGTTGACTCAGTACCTTCTAAACCAATTCAGGCATAAATTTGGTTTAGTGGCTGGAACGAGTTCTGCATGTCAAAAAGAGCAATAAAACGGGGACACAAGAAAAGAGTTATTTAGGACGGGCGCTATAAATCAACTGGAGCTTTATTGACGAAATGGCCAACTTAGTGATAAATTCCCAGAAACACTACGAAGTAGACTAATTTGCGTATCTTTCAAAGCAAACGAGAATATTGTTGTGGGTAGGCTTATCCTTTTGTATTCAAGGGCATAGAGGGGGTACTCCCGCATTCGTCATTTTTGTTTCTAAGGTAAAACGCCCCCCTCCAAGATTGCTCTTTCTGGTTGAGGCCCAAAGTTTGGCAGACGCGTTTTCCGTGCAAGTCCTGCATGTAAGAGCACCGACAGCAGTAGTCTTCCAAATGTCCTCCTCCCCGTCAATAAATTAACTTCAGCGCGATGCTATCTCAATCGCTCATTATTTCAGCAACCAGTCTGCCAATGTAGCATTTTCCACAATCTAGTGGAATCCTGTACACCACGCCGACCTTATATTCCACGAAGCGTATAGCGTGCTTTGTTGTGCAGCCAACTCTTTCAACTGCATTGTTCACAATTGTACCCATAAGTAAAGCTTGCCTGGCACCAAACCAACAACCCGAATGCCGCATTTTCCCGCCACTTCTGTGATATGGTGGGACAGGTTGTGATCATAAGGCACGACCACAGGCCATGCCTTCTTGGGTTCTAGTTGACTTAGGCTTTCCTGGCTCACTGAATTTCCTTTATTAATCAGGAGGCTAACATTACAAATCAACCATTCCGCAGGAAATCCAGCATTACGCTGGTGTCGTGCTTGGAGCTGAACGCTAAACGCAGCTCATTTCTCACAGGATTTTTGTGCGAAGCGTGCATCAAGTTTTTGGTGATTCCCCTTTTCGAACTCTTGAAATGACTGACCTAAGGGCTGCTTTTTTCTGCCAGGGCTCGGTATCTCCAGCACACATTACGTTCAGGGAAGAAGGCGATTATGTCGAAGAACAGAAGGCATCCCTCTTCATGTAACTCAAATGTGAATTTAAGCCCTTGGGCACACGCA
The DNA here is from genome assembly GCF_048455015.1 of Haemaphysalis longicornis. Lineage (NCBI taxonomy): Eukaryota > Metazoa > Arthropoda > Arachnida > Ixodida > Ixodidae > Haemaphysalis > Haemaphysalis longicornis. The sequence continues at coordinate 189,921,890 of NW_027526361.1, forward strand.
TTAAAAACGCAAATAATTCGGTTCACGAGCTTTTTTGTATCCTTAGGCCTCACGTCTTCTAAAGTACCCAAATAATCATCTATGCATCTGAATATCTTTAGAATCTTGACACCTCATCGTTTGTTAAGGCACATACAGTAACGCCTGTCAGAAGAATATACACACAGATCGCTTAACATTGGGGCTGTAAATGAAACCATACATGCCCTCTCCTATTGAAGGGCCGGTGTCAGGTAAAATCTTAATAATTCCACGAAAATTTGAATGCTAAACCAGTTGAATTTTGAAAGAAAATAGGGCCAAAGTCATCGATGCTATCAAGGACAGCACAAAAAAGTTTATTTTGTTGAAATCAATCAAAAAGGTCTACGGCGGTTCAACACATTACTGGTTGAACACGTAGAACACGTAAATTAGTGGTTCAACTCGCAGATCGTCTCCGTCTGGCCAATGTCAAGCTGTCTTGGGGCCTGGGATCCGCTAGCAGTTGCTGGTATTGCACCCTCGGCATTCCGTTGTGGTGGGCAGCCACTGATGGGGTGCCCAGCCTAGCCCTCCTGGATCGGAGCTCGTCAACTCAAGCGTCGCCATCGATCTCGACCTCGGTACTCCTGATTGCCATTGGAGGCGCCACGCCGATGTCTGGCTGATGATGACGTTGAAGATGCATGATAAGAAATGAGGTGTAATTTTTTTACCTCGGTAAGAAGCGCAAACGCGTTTGATTGAAACCATGGGCTCGTCCCCTAAGTATGACGGGTGTTGGGGAATAAGTCGTGTCTAGAGTTGTGGGAAGTGTTAGCGTCGTGTTGTGTTAAGTGCTTTGCATTGAACCAGTATGTGGATTACGGATAGGCCCTCTCTCCACCCGCTCCACATGAGTCTTGGTGATCCAGTGAGAAGTTGGCAGTGTGTTACATGTGTATAACCTATACCCAACCTTGAAAAGGAAACTTCTGTGTGTCTGTTGTGCAAATTGGTTGTGTATCGTCCCAAGTATGGCTTTTTAATGTGCAGCTTGTCTTCGGTCTGTTCACTCCAATGGTGTTGCCAAGTTTTACGTAGTTGTTTTGTGTGGGGTTTGAAGTCCGTGGAGCGTACTGCTGTTATGTGCGCCGTGCTGGTGAGTGCCGCAGCGGCCATTTAATCTGGAGTCTCATTTCCACCGATTCCTGAGTGGCCTTGGACCCAAAAAACAGTCACCTTCAAGGTTTGCGCCATATGCCGCCATAATTTTCCTAAGAACAAGATTGATGATGTAATTTTTGGACATCTTTCGGAATGATAACGCCCGTACAACGCTTAGCGAATAAGTGCAAATGACAGATTTTGAAATAGAACATTTGACAATGTGCTTCACAGCCATAACAAATCCGTAAGCCTCTGCTGCGAAGATGCTACATGTAACATTCATGGTCTCAGATACTTTAAAATTGGGTCCGTGCGCAGCACATGACATGGTGGAGGCAGTTTTGGAGGCGTCGTTGTAAAATTCTGTACACTGGTACTTCTCCTGCAGTGACAGAATGTGCCGCAGAATCGCATTTCCCGCTACCCTATTTTTATCAAGTTGCATGAAAGACAAGTCACACGACACAGTGCGAAGGTGCCATGGTTCTATAAATTAAATGCAAGATGATGTGAAGGTGTTTAAAAGGGAGACCTTAAGTAAAGCCGCCTCCTCTCTCACTCTCTGTGAGAGAGAAAGAGAGAGAATGCATTTAATGGTAAATGCGAGGTTAGCCGAGCCATATCGCTGAGCATGCTATGTCATATGAAGGAACAAAAACATGAGGGTCTCTGAACTAAAATAAATTAAAATAAAACCAATAAATAAATAAATAAATAAATAAATAAATAAATACATAAATAAAGAACGAGGGGATGCACACGAGTGTTCAAGCACATACACAGAGTTTGGAAGTTGATCACAGTACTTGTTCCAAGCCAGTACTGCGCAAGAAAACCAACAGAGGTTTCGTATCCCGTACGGCCTGGCGTGGGTCCTACCAAGGGCCCAAACTGCTCGTAGTTCAAGGCCTGCGTGGTGGGGTATACACAAAGATGTTAGGAGAGTCTACCTTGGCACTCTGAAGTTTGGAAAGGTACAGATGACATGTTTGATGTCTTCTGTTACATGGCATGTTCTAGAGTGGTGAAGTGTCCTGTTGACTTTTGCAGAGGAAATGCCGTGTGTATGCCACGTTGACACCTAGGCGGTGCACTAGCGCTCCCTCACGCTTGCTGAGCCCAGGAGGCATCTTGAAGCTGCATATAGGGTCAACGATATGAAGACGTGAGAAGGGAACACAAACAGATTGACGATTTAAAAAGCTGTGAGGCGGACGTATCCATAAAAAGATGTTTAAATGGATAGTTTCCGATTGATGATATTTTACAAACATATAAAAGATCAACATAATTTCGCTAGTACTCCGGGCACCATTTGTCACATTCTACATACAGCCTTTGGACAGGGCTTATACGGAAAGCACCACACGAGAGGCGAAGCCCCAAGTGCAGCACTGGGTTGAGCAGTTTTAGCGCTGTTTCTCCGGCCGACCCGGAGGAAACACATCCTTAATCCAACCGAGACCCTACCAAAGCGGTATAAAGGCGGAGCAGGAGTTATTTATCTGCACCTTATGATTGGCGAATATGACTTTAAGAATATTCCATTTCCATTGGACGACCTGTGTACATTTTTCTGTAACCCACCCCTTATGTAATACCTCCTACATGGGGGTCTTTAAGGTATTAAAGTGATGGGATGGGATGTGATATTCATTGTTTTTAGACATTGCTGTTTGAGTGCTTTGATGTGAGAGATGAATCTTCTTCAGAATACGAGACAAGTACTTTTGACGTGAATTAGTTGGAAACAATTTTCGTCTGCCCATCGAGAAAGTTTGTTTGCCCAAAGCTGGACTTCGAGTTCGCATATAAATATGTTACAACATTTAAAAGATAATTGTACATCATACACATACACTAAACAGGATATCGATGGAGGAAATGCTTTCCGAAGTGAATTCATCTTGATGATAAACAGCGTGCAGCTTAAAACTCCGCCTTGAGGCACGCAATTCTCTTTAATATGAACTCTTGACAGTGCCGACCAGACTCTGACACGAAATGTTCATTTGGACAAGTAACTATCAAGAGTGTTAAACACATTACCTGTTAAACCATAAAATTTTAAATCTGCAAGAATGCCGTAACGCCATCCCATATCATACGCTTTTTTATGTCAAAAAATACGGTCATGCAGTACTGTTTGTGTATAAAGGCAAGTTTATTGCATGATTCTAATGCAACAACAGGATCATTTGTGGATCGCCCGGCCTGGAAGCCTGCCTGTCAGCTATCGAGAAGACCATTGTACCCAAGACAGTGCATGAACCTCCGGTTAATCACCTTCTCGAAAAGCTTACAGAGGCCACTTGTAAGGGCAATGGGTCTATAGCTTGCGGGAGAAGAAGGGTTCTTCTTTTCCTTCAGAAAAACCAAAACTATGGCCTCCCTCCGAGACACTCGAATGTGTCCCGAATGCCATATTTGGTTGTATAAGTGTAGGAGTGTCTCTAGAGTGTCTTCGTGTAGGTGTTGAATCATAGTGTATGTGATGTTGTCTGCACCTGTAACTCAAGAATTACAAGTGGCAAGAGCATTCTTCAGCTCATGAAGTGTAAATTGAGAGTTGGAATTTTGCGACATCTTGTGCAGTCCCGCTCGGGAGAGCGGCGGTCTCTGCGTAGCGCGTCATGTTGTCTGTCGCTACAACAATCCACTTGTTCTCGGATCGGGATGTAGGCAACGGGCCCAGAAGGTCTATTCCAATCTGTTGCAAGGGCCTAGATAGGACGCTGATCAGCTGCAGAAGTCCGGAGGGTCTCGTCTGTGGCGTTTTTCGTCGCTGGCAGTCACGGCAGCTCCGGACGTAGTGGGTGACGTCGGATGCAAGGCAGGGCCAGTAGTACTTCATCTTGATTTTTCCCAATTGTGCGAGCTGTGTGGAGATGTCTGGAAGACGGGTCGCCGTGGCACGCTTCCAAAATTTCGTCACGAAGATTTGCCGGGATGACAAGAAGATATTTCGCTCTCGTTCCGGGGCAGAAATTCTTCTTTACGAGGACAGAGGTTTCAGGCTGAATGCAGGTAAGTTGCTTTTGAGGGCCCTGGGCACGGCAACGTTGCATCCTTCGAGGTAGTCCATCATGACGCGTAGATCGGGGTCGGCGGGCTGCTGGGCGGCCAGGTCGCTCTCAGTCACGACTCCGAAGAAGGCCCGGTCTTCATCGGAGTCTTGTAGTGGTGGGTCCACGGGGGCACGGGACAGGCAGTCGGCGTGGGAGTGTTTCCTCCCGGATTTATAGACTACTGTAACGTCGAATTCTTGCAGGCGCAAGCTCCACCTACCAAGACAGCCAGAGGGGTCATTTAAAAATGGCGAGCCAACACAGCGCATAGTGGTTTGTCACAACCCTGAATGGTCTTCCATACACGTATGATCGAAATTTTGAAATGGCCCATATAATCGCGAGGCACTCTTTTTCAGAGGCTGAGTAGTTTCTTTCTTCCTTGGACAGACCACGGCTGGCATAGGTGATTACTATCTCGCACGCGCTTTGCTTTTATACGAGGACGACACCCAAGCCTATATCACTGGCTTCCGTGTGCATTTCCGTTTCGGCGTTTTAGTCGAAATGCGCGAGCACAGGCGGGCTTTGCAGGCATTGTTGCAGCTCGCAGAAGGCTGTTTCTTAGGCATTTTCCCAGATGAAAGGGGTGCTATCTTTCCTCAAGCGGGTGAGTGGCTCTGCATTGCGGGCGAAGTTTGCGACGAAGCGCCTGTAGTATGCGCATAGTCCGAGAAATCTCCACACGCCCTTTTTATCTTTCGGTCTTGGGAAGTTCGCTATGGCGGAAGTTTTCGCCGGATCAGGCCGGACTCCCACTGCGTTGACAACATCGCCCAAAAACTTTAGTTCCTCGTACACGAAGCGGCACTTTTCCGGCTTCAGCTTTAACCCCGACGTACGAATTTCCTCGAGTACAGACTCAAACCTTGCAAGGTGTTCGTCGAAAGTCCGGGAGAATATCACAAGATCGTCGAGGTATACGAGGCAGGTGTGCCACTTCAGGCCAGCTAGCACCGTGTCCATGACTCGTTCAAACGTTGCTGGCGCCGTGCAGAAGCCGAACGGCATCACCTTGAACTCGTATAGGCCGTCTGGGGTTATAAATGCAGTGTTCTCTTGGTCTCTCTAGTCCACTTCAATTTGCCAGTAGCCGGTCTTCAGATCCATCGATGAGAAGTACTTCGCGTGGCAGAGGTGGTAGAGGGCGTCGTCAATTCGGGGGAGGGGTACACGTCCTTTTTGGTTATTTTGTTCAGTCGCCGGTAGTCAACGCAAAACCTTAATTTGCCGTCTTTTTTCTTTACGAGTACGACCAGCGCAGCCCAGGGGATTTTCGATAGCTGTATAATGTCGTCGCTGAGCATGTCATTGACTTGAGTCCGGATTGCTTCCCGCTCGTGTGAAGAGACGCGGTACGGTGACAGTTGGGTAGTTCGGGCTCCATCTTCGGTTATTATTCGGTGCTTTGCTAGAGGTGTCTGACGTAGTTTTGAGTTCGACGAAAAACACTCTCTGTAGTGATGCAGCAAATCCAATAATTTCTTGCGTTCTTGTTGCGGTAACGCCGGATTCGCGTCGGAGGGATTAGGAAGCTTGAAGGTATCTTCGTCTGCGCGTTCAAAGTCGGCAACCGCGATCACCTCACTTGCTTCTTGCGTTTCTTCGAGGAACGCAATTGCAGCGCCCCTGTTTAAACGCTGGTATTCCTCGCTGAAATTAGTGACCAAAACTTGGGATTGGCGTTGCGTAGAACGCGCAATGCCTCTTGAAACGCAGACACCGCGGTCGAGGAGCAACCTTTGGTCACTCTACGATAGCGTCGACGTCAGGAACAGCATCTCCACAGTAGACGGTGATCATCAAGCCTGCGGGGGGTGGCAGTGTGACATGATCATCGGCGATCCTTAAAGCAGCACGGTGTTCGGGGTTCGGTTCCGGCGTGATGAAGTGATCGGAGGAAAAAGTTATGGACTTGGTCTGGAAATCAATTATTGCACCGTTGTCCGTCAAAAAGTCTATTCCAAGAATTATGTCACGGGAGCAGTTAGGCAAAATGACGAACGCTGCAGGGTACGTTGTGCCGTCTATGGTGACGCGCGATATGCACGTTACACTTGGCGTCACGAGGTGGCCTCCTGCTGTGCGAATGTGCGGACCATCCTATCTGGTCATAGCTTTCCTCAGCTTAGACGCAAAAGGTCCGCTCATGACTAAGTAGTCGGCTCCCGTGGCTATGAGGGCGACTACTTCAAAGCCGTCGATGGACAGCTGAACGTCGGACGCTGCCTTCTTCTCGTTCCGGGTGCATTGTGGCGTCGTATCTCGGCTTCTGCGTGTTGACTGTCGGGCACTGTGCGTCGTGGTCTTCGTTGTATTCTCATCGGCAGGTGCAGTCATGTCGGGTACACGTCGCGCCGTTTTGCTGTCGTCGTGGTCGGGAGTCACCTCAAGGTTAGATTGGGTCGTCGGGGTCGGGGCATGTCGTGAATCATGGTCTTCAGCGGGTCGCTGCTTCGTTGGAGGTTTTCATTTTTCCGCCGTTCTGCAACTTTACCTCCCGAAGTTGCTGCTTGTAGTTTCCCCCGCGTGGGCTGGGGCACCTTCCACGTGAGAAGTCAGCAGTGCTGCGGCGGTTCGGTGACTGATACGGGTAGGGCGACGGTGAACGGGTGTAGCGGGCTGGTCCTCGGTTGGTGTTGGTCAGGTATTCTTCGATCTCAGCAGGGCGCTGGCCGTATCGGGGGCGTGGGGCGTCGTCGGAGAACCCTCGCAAACCGAGCCTCTTGTAGGAACAGCGATGGTAGATGTGGTCGGCCTCACCGCAGTGGTAGCACAGTGGGAGATTATCGGACGTACGCCACACGTCGGTCTTCCTTGGCGTCTGGTATTGGTCTACAGGGCGTCGGGCGGGCGGCATTGGACGGCGGTATGGCCGCACCTCTTGACGACGGGCTGGAGCAGTGCGGGGTTGACGAAGAACTGCGGAGTATGTCATCGCTTGGGGCAGACGGGGTGCTTCTGAAGGCGCAGAAGGCCCTAGCGCCGGTTGAACCTCTTCTTGGATGACGTCAGCCAGGGAAGCCACTTGAGGTTGCGGCGTTGTTGGAAAAAGCTTCTGAAGCTCCTCGTTGAGCACTGCTCGGATGGTCTCGCGCAATGTATCGGAGCTTGCAGGTGCGGCACCAATGGTCTCCGAGAACAGTGTGCTGACAGGGCGGTCGTACTGCCTCATTCGAATTTCTAGCGTCTTCTGCATCGCGGCCGCCTCAGACGCAAATTCCGCAACCATCTTCGGCGGGTTAAGGACTAGACAATCAAAAAGCTCTTGCTTCAGACCTCGTATTACAAACCTGAGCTTCTTTTCTTCGGTCATTTCGGGGTCCGCACGGCGAAAAAGTCGCTTCATCTCCTCAACGAAGATCACGACCCCTTCGTTGGGGTGCTGCGTTCAAGTTTCAAGCAAAAGCGCAGCTCGCTCTTTTCTGACCACGGTAGTGAAGGTCTTAAGGAACTCCCTTTTGAATTGAGTCCAGTTGGTCAAAGAGCTCTCATGGTTCTCGAACCAAGTTAGAACACCATCTTCTAAGTAAAAGAAGACATGCCGGAAAGTTTCTTCGTCGTCCCACCTGTTGAAGATGCGGACGCGCTCCAGCTTCTCCAACCATTCTTCAGGGTCTTCAGCGGGAGCTCCCCGGAACGATGGAGGTTCTCGGGGCTGCTACAGGACCATTGGCGACGTTGTTTCGTGCATCATGGTGTTGGTTGCAGCGTTCCTTCTCTTGGGCCCCTCTGGCATAAGACGGAACTCGGGTAGCAATCCTTGCAGTCGGCGGCTTTCTCTGGTTCGACTGGCTTGGCGGCTTCCAGATATCGTAGAGAGCATAAAGCCTTACTACCGAGCACCTCCACCAGATGTCGGGAAGCCAAGGACGACGCAGTTGTCTTGAAGGAGAAACAAGTTTATTGGAGCGAAGTTGTGCTCCCCTAACAACTCAAACGAATACAGAGGCGGCGAAGCAGCGGTAAACAAAGTGGCTTGCCCAGGCGTGTGTCGTCGAATGGAATGCCGCGGCGTCTGCTCTCCAGGCTTTTATCTTTCGGCGCAAATGTTTCTGAATCCGTCGATTCACATCCAGAACTTTGTACGTCACAGAAGATTATTCTGGGTTAGTCAAGTTAGGGTGAAACAGTGTGCTTGTCTGAATGTGATAGCCCGTGCGGCATAAAAGTAAAGAGTGTGAGACGCGCTTCGTTTATAACGCATATAACACAGCCGCGCGTGGCCTGGCCGTAAAAACAAACAATAAAGAAACCCAGACATGGTTCGTGGCAATATATATGATATCCGACGCAAAACGCAATCAGCCATACTATGTTTACAGAAGACACACTTGAACGCTAAGCCCACCAATTTCCTGAAGCAATATTCAGTATTCAGGAGAGACAGAGATAGCTGCTCGCACTGCTCTGGTTGTGTAGCCATAGTTACGCAAAAATCAATACCTTGCCAATCTCTAGTATTTAAAAACAGTGCGTTTGACGTTTATAAGATATGAAGGGAAGTCGAAAAGCACTCTGAAATTACAGACCACTGCGTACCGCCCTAGAAGCGGTTGCAGTCCGGGCAATTATTTTGCAGTGGGCATGGCAAAGTGAGCAAAACAGCAATGCTGACCATGTCTGTTCCCTTTGCTATCCAGGCAATCCTGCTTGGTAGCGTTTTCTTCGAGCCCGTCTGTCATCAGAACCCCAAATTCCTGCCCTGGCCGGCATCGTCACAGCCTACCGCACCACCGCGCATGCCTGAACCAAGGCACGTGCTGTAAGGTCTCCCGCCCGTCGACTGCTCCATGGCGCTCCTGCCTGTGACGTCAGCCTCAGCGCGGACTATAAAGCCGGACCTTCAACGGTTTCACTTCAGTGGGCATGGCGAAGTGAGTAAAACAGCAATGCTGACCATGTCTGTTCCCTTTGCTATCCAGGCAATCCTGCTTGGTAGCGTTTTCTTTGAGCCCGTCTGTCATCAGAAGCCCATATTCCTGCCCTAGCCTGCCTCGTCCCAGCCTACCGCACCACCGCGCATGCCTGAACCAAGGCACGTGCATCATAGCCTCCCGCCCGTCGACTGCTCCATGGCGCTCCTGCCTGTGACGTCGGCCTCAGCGCGGATTATAAAGCCTGGCCTTCAACGGTTTCACTTCAGTGGGCATGGCCAAGTGAGCAAAACAGCAATGCTGATCATGTCTGTTCCCTTTGCTATCCCGGTTAGTAGCAAACACAGCTGCGTACGTTCAAGTAATCGGTTTTTGATTGTTGTGCCATGCCCACAAATGTACATCTGTATTGTGTATGATTGTTTTCATGATTGCAAACTTTTGCTTTGTGGAGATGTAGAACTGAATCCCAGTCCTCAAATAGAAGAGATGCTCGCTGAAATCTTGGCGCAACAAGGTGAAATTTTGAAAAGAATAGTCTGTTTGGAAAGCGAACAGGCTGTCCAAAAATCCTCTCTAGCGGTTATCGCTGAAAAATGTTCTGTGGTAGAAAAACTTGTCACCGAAACAAAAGACTCAACAAGCAAGATCGATCAGTTTGATTCAAGTTTAAAAGAAATTAAGACTTCCGTAGTGGGGACATCAGAAAAGATTGTTGACATAGAAGACCGTAGCCGCCGTTCAAACTTAGTCATACATGGTATTGTAGAAAAAGTGAATGAAACGGAAGGTCATCTAAAAAATGAGGTCGTTAAAGAACTATTTGGCAAAAAGCTTGGCGTAGAGTGCAAGTCGATTGGACGAATACACAGACTTGGAAGGAAAACTGGCAATCGTCCCATAATTATGTACCTACAGGATTACAACGAAAAACAAGAAATACTAACGAACGCCAAGAAGCCTAAAGGCACCGAAATTTTTATCCAAAATGATTACTCCCGCTGCACGCTGCGCAGGCGTAAAGTGCTGTGGGACAGTTCTCAAATTGATAAGGCAAACGGCAAGAAACCCTATCTTTTGCACGATAAGCTCCGCATCGATGAGGACATGTTCATGTGGGATGACAGCACCAACTGCCGCGTAAAGGTTCCAACCATTACCCGTCTAAGTTCATCACCGGCACTTAAGCCCCCGGAAAATGCCTGACAAATGCCGCCTCCACGTAATCAAACCTCGCGTCTTCTTAATATCAACGCGCGAAGCATTATCAACAAAGTCGTTGAACTAGAGAGCACATTGTTAGCATACTCTCGTCACATCACGTTCTTGACTGAAACTTGGCTGCACGAAGGTGTCAGTGATGCTGAAATTGTTCCTCGTAACTTTAAAGTGTATAGAAGGGACAGACCGTCACGTGGCGGAGGTGTCGCCGTTATTTTGAGCACTCATGTGATGGTTACGCCATTGAAACAAATGGACGACCTGGAAAGCTTATGTTTGAAACTAAACATGTTTGGAAATTCTATTACTTTAGTAGCGGCCTACCACTCTTCGACTTCAGATGACAATTTTTTGTCCAAAATCTATGATTTCTGCGTAGAATATTCTAGAAGCTGCCTAATAATAACAGGGGATTTTAATTTACCTAATATTAATTGGTCCGAACTAAGCTCTTCCTCCTCAAGTGATCAGGTTGTTTTTGATTTAATGCTGGCATGCGATCTTGAACAAGCTCTGAATGTGCCGACAAGGGTGCAGGATCACACATCGTCGATATTAGATCTCGTGTTTCATAGCAAATGCCTTTCTGACGTACATGTATCGGTTGATGATGCCCATCTGATCACAAATTGGTTGTCTTTACATGCCGTCTTGGTAATAAATCTGACAATATGCACGGGAAACAAAAAGTGTTTAAAATTATTTTAGAGCCCATGACGAGACAATTCTAGATTACCTTCATGTAGCCTTCGGTCGATTTTCTGGTGATGATGTAAACTATCTTTGGAGTATCTTCCGGTCACTCTGTGGCTATTGCCTCGACAATTTTATTCAAAACAAAATTAACAAGCAACATTCCAAAAATCCATGGATAACTACAGAAATCATTCAAATTCCACGGAAAATGAAGCGTATGAGAAAGCGCCACTCAAAAGGATTGCCATTTCAGATATTATAGAGAACGCTTTCAGAAAAAATACGGTCCAGCAAAAACGTATTTTATTCTGTTAAATTACTCCAATTCCTTAAGAGTGATCCAGCCAAATTTTGCCACCACATAAAAGTTAATAAAAAGAAAACTGCAGATTGCATTGTGCTTGGCGATCAAAATATTCAAGATGAGAAACAAATGTCCACAGAGTTTAACCGTTACTATCACTCTATTTTTTCCAATCCATGCTCATTTAATAGTGCCATTGGTAGTATTTCTGTAGAAATTGATCCTGACTTTATAACATTTGTAGGTGTCTTTTCCATGCTTCTGAACCTTAAAACAAAATCTTCGTGTTGTCCCGACAACCTGCCAAATGCTTTTTTACGTCGTTACGCCGAGTCGATTTCCATTTTCCTTGTAGTAATCTTTCGCTTATCGTTATCCCAAGGCATTGTTCCCTCCGACTGGCGCATTGCTCGAGTAATTCTCGTTCTTAAAAAAAGAAATACCACTTTTTTGTCTAACTGCAGACCAATAACCCTAACTAGCACTTGTTGTAAACTTCTAGAGCACACAATTTCTAACTATATGATTACTTTTCTAGACGAGCGCAACGTACTATCACTTTTCCAGCACGGTTTTCGTAAAGGTCTATCCACTACAACCCAATTAGTTCCTCCTCAGTCCTAGATAAATCCTGTCAAACTGACATTATCTTCCTTGACTTCAGCAAGGCATTTGATAAAATACCCCACACCAAATTAATTCACAAACTTAACTTGCTTGGTTTTCCCTCGACAATTGTTAAATGGGTAACATCGTATCTATCTTCTCGCACACAGTTTGTTCATATAAATGGTACCTACTCCAATCCTCTTCATGTTAACTCCAGAGTTCCCCAGGGTAGCGTCCTAGGACCACTAGTGTTTTTAATCTACATCAATGATATTACATCGTGTGCCAAACATGGTGTTCAATTGCGACAGTTTGCCGATGATTGCCTTCTGTTTCGTTCAGTCAAATCCATAGATGACCAAGTGTTATTGAACCAAAGTATTGATGCAGTTAATAACTGGTGTGAGTGCTGGGACATGCACATAAACCCCGAGAAAACTGTATCTATGCGCATTACTAACAAAAAGCAACCACTAATTTACTCGTACAGTATAAAAGGAACTCCCATTTTACTTACACAAAGTTGTAAATATCTTGGCGTCACAATCACCTACAATTTAACTTAGTCCTGCCACATTTTAAAGATTTGCTCATCTGCTCGTAGAAAATTAGGGTTACTAAGGCACACCCTCAAAAGCTCTCCCGCTAAAACTAAACTCCTCGCATTTAACACAATATTCCGGCCTTGTTTAGAGTACGCGTCTGAAATCTGAGATCCGCACACTAAAAAAAGATATTAACAATCTTGATAGAGTCCAAAGATTAGCTGTTCGGTTTATTTAAAATCGCTTCCACCAGTCCGACTCCATGACAGAACTAATAATTAATAACAAAATTTTAACTTTAGAATCGCGAAGGAAACTAGCGAGACTTAAATTTCTTTTTCAACTATCCAGGAAAAACTGCATCATGGACCTTTCGCACGTCCTCACTCCGTTATCTTCACGTCCTACTAGAGGATACCATTCTTACAAATTCACACCTATCTTTGCACGCACTAGCAACTTCAAGTACTATTTTTTCCCTCGCACAATAACAGACTGGAACGAACTGCCGCACCACATTTTTGAGTGTGGAAATGCACTAAAATCTTTGGAAAATGACTTTGAAGTGTGATTTATGTTACTTGTGAATATTTTGTACACCTGTCTGTTTTTTTCTGTTTTTTTTTTTCTCTACACCTGTAGGACTGTGTAATTGGTCATATCATTATCGTTGTACCACCTCCCACTCCTGCTTGGGCCATATTTATGGCCTGCCGTATTTCATAAATAAATAAATAAATAAATTTTCAACAGGTTAACACCAATTTGTTCACTATACATTCCCCCTGAATATCGTTTGTCTAGCTCTGAATTTCAGTCTCTCATATATGAGCTGCCGGAACCGCTTCTACTCGTAGGTGACTTGAATGCACACAGCCCACTATGGGGATCTGAAAACACAGATTCCCGAGGCCGCTTGATAGAAAAATTTCTCTTCTCATCCGGAGCTTGTCTCTTTAACAAAAAAGAGCCGACATACTACAACACTACACACAATACATACTCACACATAGACTTGGCGATCGGCTCTTCTGTCCTTTTTCCGGCTGTTGAATGGGAAGTGGACGACAACCCCTATGGGAGCGACCACTTCTCTGTCATCTTGAAAGGCATTGATAAAGCCCGTAACAGTTCCATCTTCCATAAAAAGTTTAAGGAATCTGGTGCTGATTGGTTAAAATTTAAACAATTATCTCAGCTTTCATACACGTCTTTAAGCTATTTGGGCATTGACGAAGCCTGTGAACTGGTGACTGCACACATTCTTCATGCTGCCGAGGGCTCAATTCCGCAAACATCTGGTGCCACACCTAACACTAGGAGGCCGTCGTGGAATTAAGAGTGTAGGCATGCAGGGCAGGCTCAAAATAAGGCGTGGGGTGTCCTTCGCAGGTACCCCACTACGCAAAACTTGATTTCCTTCAAACGTGCAAAAGCACAAGGAAGACGCATTCGCCAGCAAGCAAAAAGGGATAGCTGGCGCTCTTTCGACACTTCTATCAATTTATTCACAGATGCAGGCAAAGTATGGAACAGAATAAGAAAGTTTATTGGACCTAAAACACACACTCTGCCTTTGGAAAGCAGTAGAGGCGACACCCTAGAGAACCAGGCAAACACACTTGCGAAATACTTTTTATATGTATCGAGTTATGCTCATTACACAAATTCTTTCTTACGACACAAATCATCTATTGAGAAGAAACCAATTCGTGATAACAAAAGATCTTACCAGCCATACAACACCGAATTTTCCTTAAAAGAGCTTTTGGTCGCCTAGGGAACATGAAAGGCTTCAGCGCCTGGGGCGGATAGCATATCATACACAATGATTTAACATCTGCACCCCAGAAACGTTTCGAACACTCTTGCACTTTTTACCAAAATATGGGCGGCGGGATACTTTCCGAACGCTTGGGAAGAAGCAGTTGTAGTTGCCGTATTAAAACAGGGGAAAGATGCCTCACTACCTGCCAGTTACCAACCAATAGCTCTGACAAGCTGCGTAGGTAAGGTTTTTCAAAAAATGGTAAGTAGGAGGGTAATGCGTTTCCTTGAATATAATGGCATCCTGGACAGCTCTCAGGCTGGTTTCCGATCAGGTCGAAGCACAACTGACCAGCTAGTTGCCTTTGAGTCGTATGTCAAAGGTGCTTTCACCCACAAACAGCACTGTCTTTCTGTTTTCTTTGACTTAGAAAAAGCATACGACTCAACTTGGCGTTACGGCATACTGCTTGATATCAAGGCATTCGGTGTGTCTGGACATATGCTAAACACTATTGAAATTTATTTGTCGGAGTGCACATTTAGGGTAAGGTAAGGGACAGTGGTATCAAGAACATGCTTACAAGAAAATGGTGCTCTCCAGGGTGGAGTATGAAGCTGTCCTCTGTTTTTAATTAAAATAAATTCACTTGGGACATTGTTGCCACCCTCAATTCCTCTACGCAATGTATGTTAACGACGTCCAGATTAGCTTTAGGTCATGCAATCAGTCCATATGTGAAAGGCAGATACAGTTAGGCGTGAACAGGCTTGCAAAACGGACAGAAGAAAATGGTTTTAAATTGAATCCTCACAAAGTACGTGTTTTATTCCCAAGACAGCGTGTATTTTGTCCATAACCCAATGTCATACTTAACGGAGAACGGATTCCTGTCAAGAAAGAACATAAGTTTTTAGGGGTTGTACCTGACGGAAAACTCAAACAAAAAAAGCCTAAACACCACTGACATTTTAAAAGTGTTGTCCCCTCAGTCTTATGGTGCTGATAAAGACTGCCTTCTACGTCTCTTTGTGAGTTTAGTTAGGTCACGTATAGACCATAGAAGCGTAACATGCGGGTCCGTGTCTAAAACTGCCTTAAAAATGTTAGACCCAGAACTACATTTGGGCCTTCGCCTTGCCTACGGAGCCTTTAGAAAAAGTCGAATCCAGAGTCTTTATGTAGAATGCGACCACCGGTGCCTAAAGCACCAGTGTGCTTATACAGCACTCCTCTATGCGATTAGGACAATGTCTATGGTGAATCACCCATGGAATTTTATTGTGAATGACATCTCATCCGACCATTTGTATTTAGCGCGCCCGTCGATCCCTGCCCTTTTAGCCTTGCGTGTCAAAGGTCTTGCAAAGTAGGTAGGGGTGTCTTTAGATGATGGCATAAAAACCTGTATCGCCGACCTAGTTCCACCTTGGAACATGTCAACTATTCATTGTGACACATCCTTCAAACTAATTGACAAGCGTCGTGCACCCCGCGAACTGATTTTACAGCATTTCTTAAGTTTACAACACAGATATCCATACGCCTCTTTTTACACAGATGCTTATAAGTGTTCTTCTGCTGTACCCTGCGCTGCACGTGGCCCGGACTTTGCCAGCACAAGGACATTGAACAGACGTTGTAGCATCTTTACAGCAGAAGCCTATGGTACTCTAATCACTGTGGAACATATTGCACAGAGCAAAACACAAGAATCAGTCATCAACACAGACTCCCTAAGTGTAGTTACAGCATTGGATTCCTTTAACCCCACAAAAAACGTTATTCTAAACCACCTTTTTAAAGCTCTTAAACTTCCTGTCAGTCAAAGCAAAAAATACTTGTTTGCTGGATCCCTGGACACAGTGGCATTCTGGGCAATGAAATTGCTGACCACAACGCCACTTTGGCGGCCCTCCGTAGTGGTGTTCAAGTAGCGCAGGTCTCTCACCTTGATCTGAAACCAGTAATCCGTAGGGGAATCCGTTAATGCTGGCAGAACATGTGGGACACGCACATAGACAACAAGCTCCACTCAGTAAAACCAAACCTAGGAAGACACACAACAGAAAAACAAAACAGATTCATTGAAGTATCCATTTGCAGATTTAGAATAGGCCACACTTGCGCTACACACGCATCTCTTGAATGGCACACTCCCACCTGTTTGTAACAAGTGTGGGGAATGGCTCACCGTCCTCCATGTGTTAATTGAGTGCACATTCTGCTGTGAAGCCAGAAAACGGAGCACATCGGAGCAGTCCAGGCAGCCGCTGGGCGGAATCGCTACTAAAACCACTGCATTTTTTTCGCAGCCGGAAAACTAAAGCGGCACAGCCTTTGAACAGTCATGGCGGCTTCATCGTAGCATCGCAAACGTGCCGGCGGCAGAGAAATCGGCATCCGAGCGACGACAGCGCCTGCGCAGCCAGAGAAACATGGACGTCACGGCATGAACAGCTACACAAGGGCTTGCTGACCAGGAAGGGCCATCACATCGGAGCAGTCCATGAAGCCGCTGGGTGGAATCGCTACTAAAACCACTGCATTTTTTTCGCAGGTACGTGCAAAGGCTATCGCAGCCAATAAGTTATACATTGCCTACTGAACTGCTCCAAGTGTGTGCTAGAAATGGGCGACAGACAACCCTCCACGATTAAAGAGCTTTGTAAGGCACTCGCGGACATGGCTGAGAAGTTTCAAAAAGGTCAGGGCGAATTAAAAGCAGATCTTACTAAGGTTTTTGAAACTGAACTTGGCGCTGTGAAAAAAGGCATGGATTTCATCAACAAGATGTTTGAGGAATTCAAAACCGAAATTACAGACGTCAGGAAAGAACTTGCTGATGCTAGGGCAGACCAGCAGGCGGTGAGGATAGAAACCAGCCGCCTCATGAAAGAGCTGAACGAAACGAAGAAGGAGCTCATTGATCTGCAGCAATACAGCCGCCGGGAAAACCTGGAGATAAAGGGAACACCGGAAGTTCAAAATGAGGATCTTTTGGCCATAACTACAGCCATCTCCGCCTGTCTCAAGGTTCCGGTCAAAGAATCTGATATTGATGTTGTTCATCGTGTGCCTACCAAAGATAAAACTAAATCCAACATCATTGTCAAATTTACATCACGTGCAGCAAGGGAGAAAATACTAAAGGAAGCAAAAAAATTACGGTTGAACACATTCAACTTGGGTCTCCGTGGAACATAACCAATATATATAAATGAGCATCTCTGTCCTGCAAAAAAGGTTCTTTTAGGGTGTGCTCTGAAGGCGAAACGAGATAAAAATTGGAAGTTCACGTGGGTGGCGGATGGAAAAATCCTGATGCGCAGAACAGATAACTCCAGGGCCGTTCACATTTCATGCATGGATGATCTTGCTCAAGTGGTATAAGAACCATTCAACTGATACGAAGTTAAAGTCTGAATATGGCTTGCACCACAGCTCAAATTGAACATATACGACTTGAGCATGGTTATCTGACCGTTTTTCACTGTAACGTACGTAGCATACGAAAGAATTTGGACACGTTGATTGCTTATGTATCTAAATTTACATTCAGCTTTGATATAATCGCAGTTACGGAAACTTGGCTTAGAGAGGGCGAGACAGCAGAAATTCCCGGTTACTACATGCATTCCCAACCTAGAAAATGTTCGGCACGTGGAGGGGGCATAGCGCTGTTTTTAGACGGAATGTAGATAGCTACTATTTCAACGAATGCACGTTTACTAAAGATGCAATTGAATCTCTTTTTGTTCGCATCAAAGGCGGTATCACTGTCGGTGTTGTCTACCGTCCTCGAAACTCAAGCAAAAGCGATTTCATTTCGGCCATGGAAAGTATTCTGTTATCTACTACAACATCGAATGGTTCTTTAATTATTTGTGGTGATTTTAATATTGATTTGTCAAAGGATGATTGCCCTGATTATACATATTTGTTACCTTCATTTAACGTCCAAAATGTTATCGCAGAACCTACACGAATAACCAATAACTCGGCCACTTTAATTGATCACATACTATGCAACATTGATATGAATGTATCTGCTGGTGTATGGGATGTTGCTATCGCTGACCACTGCCCAACGTTTGTGTTTTTGCCCCAAAAATACCTGAATTCCGTGTCTGATGTGCCCGTGAAACGGAAAACTCGAGTAGATTATGATCTCGTAAGAACGTTACTGAATTCTGTCTCTTTTGAAGACATGTATGATGAGGACGTACAGATAGAATGTGCAACCTTTGTGCAAAGCATTACAAGAGCAATTGAACAATCAACGCGTCAGTGTTCCCGACATAATTACCTACAAGCGATTTGTCCTTGGTTGAGTACTGCTATACTAGACGTGCTCAAAAAAAAAGGATTCATATTACCGAGGATGGAAGAATAATAAAACAAATGACTACTACCATAGTCAATTTAAGTATTACCGGAATAAGTCGGTCGCAATGATGAGGAGGTCAAAAAAAACAATATTACACAGATCTTATCGCTCGTCAAGGGGGTGATAATAGGAAGTTCTGGAGAATTGTAAATGATGTTATCGGAACGAGCCGGAAAGATACTGTTGTACCCGACAACCCCTCTACTGATGTCTGTAATTGCTTCAATACCTATTTCACCAACATAGGTAAAATTGCTAGCAACGGGCCTATCGCAGACGAAGCTGAAGATTTTCCAATGACCAATAATGTTTGCAATATTCATACAGTAACGCAGGGAGATATAATAAATATCGTAAACCAGCTATCGGAGAATAAAGCTGTCGGTTGTGACGCAATACAAGCGAAAGTAGTGAAGCAAAACATTGACATTCTCTCGGTTCCCCTTCATCATATAATTAATCATGCAATCAACTCCGGTTCTAATCCAAATGTACTTAAAATTGCACGAATTGTTCCAGTT
Organism: Haemaphysalis longicornis; assembly: GCF_048455015.1. Taxonomy (NCBI): domain Eukaryota; kingdom Metazoa; phylum Arthropoda; class Arachnida; order Ixodida; family Ixodidae; genus Haemaphysalis; species Haemaphysalis longicornis. The sequence continues at coordinate 189,941,020 of NW_027526361.1, forward strand.
TATAAGAGTGGAGATCCGAACAATCCAAATAGTTACAGACCAATATCTGTGTTAAGCGTAATTATTACCATTTTCGAGAAATTAATATCTATACAGCTTAAAAAATATCTCCAGGAAAATCACGTAATTTGGCCGCAGCAGCATGGGTTTGTTCCCAACAGGACTACGTCCTCGGCCGTTGTAACACTTGCTCAAGTTATAAACAGCGCTCTTCACAAAAATCAGTTGGCAATAGGAGTGTATTTGGACATTAAGAAAGCTTTTGACTCGGTTAATCATTCAATTCTAATAAATAAACTAGAAAAATATGGTATAATTGGCAACTCCCTTAAATTCTTTAAGAGCTATCTTTCATCTAGAAAACAGAAAGTAGTAATCGATAATCACCATTCTTCATACAGTGACTTAACATGTGGTGTTCCGCAAGGATCAGTTTTAGGTCCTATTTTATTTTCCTTGTATGTAAATGATCTCCCACTCACAATACAGAACTCCACAATACTAATCTATGCGTTTGACACCGCAATTATATTTTGTGGTGATTCTCTATCTGAAATGCAAGATACCATACTAGCTGAAATGGACAGTAGCTACTCATGGTTTTTGAAAAGTAAGTTAACCATAAATACCGACAAAACTAAATGTGTCGTCTTTCACTCGAGGAGAAAAGTAATTGATAATAGTTCTTTTAGTGTGTATATAAACGACAAACCAATTGAGAATGTAACTTCCTTCAAATATCTGGGTGTTGTCTTTGATTCACACCTACATTGGAAAGAACAAATACAAAAGGTGTGTAAAAAACTTTCGTTTAGTTGTTTCACATTATCCAAAGCGCGGTCTTTCTTCCCATGTAGTGTGTTACGATCTTTATACTTCACTTTATTTCAGTGCCACATTATTTATTGTACGGAAGCCTGGGGGCTTACCTATGAAACATATTTTACGCCTTTATATCGAATACAACGACGAGCACTAAGAATAATATCATTTTCTGCATTCAACCGTCCTGTCAATACAATTTTTAAGGAATTTCGTGTACTTTCTTTTTCAACTATTCGGGACTACAAAATACCTGTTTTAGTAAACACAATTATAAACCATAACTTCCCTGTACCCTTAGCACGTTTTTCTATCCCTGTTCGGAGCACTAGGCAAGCATCCAACGGCAACTTCAACTTGCCAATATGTCATAACGTTTATGGCGAAAGGCTTATTGAATTCTACGGTGCCAAAGTGTGGAACGATGTACCTATTCAAGTGAAAACTGCGAGGAACTTCAAATTGTCTTACAAGATGTTTTATGTGGATAAACAGAATGCCGTTTAATGATGCGATTGTGATTACAGTGGATGTTTACACTGTTTTGTGTTTCATTTATTCCTTGCCTATTTTGTTTATTTTCTTTATCTTCGAACCTTGGTGGACACCCGCGACTCATTTGTATGTGTATTTTTGTATTGGACCGGAAACTAGCATGCTGGCTATCGGTCCAAATAGTCTGTAAACCTTTTTCCTGTGTTGTGATAATAAAGCTCTTGATTGATTCATTGATTGATAAAAAAAACGGCATTTTCATAAAATATACACCTCCGCTACATTCTTCCCTGTTTTTAGGAGATCAACCTATGTTCACAAACAAAAGTCTTTTAACTTATCTTGCAGACATCAAGTTTTTAAAACTCATCTCGTACAGTGCGTGATCTCAGAGCCTACCAGCAGTGAGTGAGGCCGTGATGCTTCCTTTGTTCGCACGGGAGGCCCACTCTCGTCGCATGCTCTTTGGCTCGAGGTACATCACGTCCCACACATAGTCCCTTTCACCCACCATTATGAACATCTGCATGCTTTGTGAACGGGCCCTCTACACCCATCTATATAGTATTTTAGGATATATCATACTCATTTCTACACATTTTAAGCACAAACATGACTATTGTAATACCAAGTAACATAGTTTGGGTGCTCTTTGGTCTTAGAAACCCTTGCGGCAATACATCACAAACTTACATGCATAAATGAAAAGGAAGACACACACATAGCCTGCCCCTGGTCAGCATGCTAGGGGACACACTGGAAGACCAGGCTAACACGCTCGAACATTTCCAACACGTGTCTGAAGTCGTCAACGTGGTTCTCTTGAAACCTTACTTTGAGATGACGGACTTTTATTGTTGTTCTTTCCGCCTGTCTCCATTTTAGCATCGGGTCGATGTACTCTTAGAGGGGGATAATGCCGCGAACCATGTCTGGGTGTGTATTTATTGTTTGTTTTTACTGCCGGGCCACGCCCGGCTGTGTTATCTGCGTTCCAAACGAAGGGCGGCTTACATTCTTTACTTTAATGCCGCACGGGCTATTGCATTCAGATAAGCACACTGTTTCGCCATAACGTCACTAGTCCAGAATAATCTGCTGTGATCTAGAATGTTCTCGATGTGAATCGACGGTTCCAGAAACACTAACGCCTGCAGAGCAGACGCCGCGGCATTCCATTCGACGACACTCGCCTGGGCAAGTCACTTTGTTGACCGGTGCTTCGCCGCCTCTGTATTCTTTTGAGTTGTTAGGGGAGCACAAGTTCACTTCAATAAACTTGTTTTTCCTTCAAGACAACTGCGTCGTCCTTGGCTTCGTGACAATATCGTCTAGGTTTTTAATAAGACCCCGGCAGTTCCACTGTGTAATTATTTGTGGTACCATAAATGTTTAGGGAGAACATTTTGGCTGGTGTAGATGAGGACTAGGACTTGATGTATACTATCTCTCAGTTCTGACTTGGGCCTGTGACACGGGTGGCTGGAGGCTTTTTGCCTCGCACCGCCAAGGTGCGCTGTTCTTTTGCCTCCTTTTGCACTGGCACTGGCCGAGACGGTGTTACCTCCATGTCATCGTCTGATTTCTGTGACAGTGACGAGATGGAGACCTTGCGGCCTCCACCTAGGGGTATGTTTGAAGTGGAGGCAGGAGCCCCTGTGGCCCCGACTGTTTGTCGGACAAAGAAAAGGTCGTGGGACCGACCACATGTACGTGCATGGCCGCCTGCAGTCTGGCAGCCGGAAGGGGAGGACTGACCGCAGAACCGTCACTCCTGACACTCGCACTTGCGGGAGCCACAGGTGTCGTGTCGGATGGTTGGGCTGCCTTGGGAAGCACCTGGGGGTGGGGGAGCTGGATCGCCACCAAGTCTGCTTCGCAGCACTGGGTGGCCGCCGTGACAAGACGCCGCTCCGCCCCCCGGCGAGCTGCGTAGGCATATTTTTGCGAAAATATTAAGCGTTTCTGTCGTGCTTCTTGATGGGTGATGTTCTGGGTGACCTTCATGTTGATGATTTCTTTCTCAGCTTTGAATGTAGCACATGACCGGGAGTACAGCATGGGGTGGTTCACAATTGGCATATTTCAATAAGTTAGAATCACAGTTCTCTGAAGGGTCATGATGTCCTGCGCAATTGGCGCATGTCAGTTTTCCGCTGCAGGTGGTAGTACTGTGCCCATACCGCTGGGACTTGAAGCAGTGGCGTGGGTTTGGTACGCAAGGTCGGAAGTTGCAATGAAGGACGCCTGCAGTGACAGACTCCGGTAGGGCACTTCGGTCAAAAGTTAGGATCACATATTTCGTTTTTACTTCTTTGCCATCGCGTCTGATCATTTTTCTTCTTACTGCAGTAGCGCCCTGGTCACGCATGCCCTCGAGGAGGTAAGACTCGTTTTCATTGAGCAGGTCCATCTCGGAAATCACGCCTTGCGAGCTGTTAAGGCTCCGATGTGGCGTTACAGCTATTTCAAGGCCAAGTAAGTCCGTCTGGTTCAAGAGACTGTAAGATTGTTTTTTAGTAGATAGTTGAACAAGCACGTCCCCCGATGTCAGCTTCTTTGCCTTGTAGTTCGCGCCAACTACACTCTCAATGAACTTGGCAATTATGAAGACAGACTTGCAGGTAACTGGAGATTCCTTGTTCTTGGATTGTATCACTAAGAAGCGAGGAAAGTTGTCCGGGGTGTTAAATTTTCTGTTGGGCAGAGGTTTGATTACATCGGTGCGGGCCCTTTTTCGGGCCCGATCATTTGGAAGAGAGGGTTTCGAAAATACCATGCGACATAGTATAAAGCAGGGAACTGGGGTACTTTCTTCTTTGACGTTACCCTGATAATCAAAGAGGTCCCGGAGCTCGCAGCCTGATAGACAGACAGAGAGCCCATCGGCCGGATCTTAACCAGGGCTCCTACGGCCACCGTTCGCGGCTTCTAACCCTTCACCTTTCAACTTCTCGCCGCGGTGGGTAACAGTTTAAAGGGACACTGAAGTGAATTTGTCAAGCTCCCGTTTTTGCTTGCACTGTGTAGACTGGTTCAAATTAGCACACTTTTCATCGTTTTTACGATTGACAAATCGGTAATTATTTTACAAAGCGCGAAAGAAGAAAAACTACCATGCGCGGTTTGCGGCGGCCGCACCAACTCAAGCTGTGACGTTAGGAGGAGCGGGCACCGTGATTGGACGATGCCCAAGGTGAGCAACCAAACAAGTTTCGGTTTCGGTTTCGGTTCTGTAAAACACAACCGGTGGCGTTGTTGGATGGGCATTCTCAATGAATCAGTAATCATCGTACCGCGCTTCTGCCATGTTGTCAGCTGTAAAAATGCATAAAGATAAGCCTCCTGAGACGGCTTGGAATCGTAGCATTCACTAGCCGAAACCTACGCAGTGCATGAACGCCCTCCGCGTACCCGTAGACGCCCAAATGTCATGCGCTTTTCCCCCATAATTGGAGCTTGCCTCCCTCATGCCTGTATCGTAAAAAGCGTGTTCGCACCAGGCCAAGGGTCTGTTCATTCTGGCCTGTGCCCACTGCCTGCAAGCAGTCGGTGCTTATGGCAACAGCACGCCGACGAGAACTCGCTAGCGCGCCATGCATGTGCCAGCCTGCGCGTGTTTTGTGAACTAGTTCGTGTAGCCATGGACGTTGCGGCACAAAAAAAGGTGAACTCAATATAGAAAACATCGGCGGAAAACAAAAAAGTTAACTTACAAAAAAAAAAAGCACGTACCCGCGGGGATTCGAACTCGTGACTTGCAAAACATTTGCAGTGACATACACAGCGCCCCAGACTACTGAGCCACGGAGCGGGACGCGAAGGCCTTGCTAATATAGGGTATATATTGTACAACCGGTTTACACTTTTATTTAGTTTTGGCATTTCAAGCAGCTTAGGTGACTATTTGTTGTACTGCGATCGTGCAGTAAGCGTCGCCCGAGTTTCCACAGTAGCTCACGTCTAGCAATTGCATTTCGTAGACGGAAAAGCGTTCGCAGATGCGTAGTCGTGCTGCTGACCGCTGTGCTTGTTCGCCCAGCGCAAAAAAGTGCTTCCCGCGCCCTAGTTTTACACTGTACGGTAAAAATATCAGTTGATTTTATTTCCTTAGTACCTATATTGACTTCGCTGACTCTTCTCCCGCCTTCAAGAGGCCTTATATATTTTCCTACTGGCGTACCAGTCAGCGAAGCGTCGCATGTGCGCTTGTGCAGCACTTGTGTGAAGCGAACTTGACTTGGAGCTAGATACAGTGTACAAACAAACCAAGTAAAGAAAGGCACATTCTTCCATTCACAAACGTGTCCTGGCTTCGTTTCAACTAAGTGAACGAATAGGCCTCCTGCGCTGGAGTTTTGGCGACATGCAGCGCCGCTAGCGGCCAACGCCTCTGGGTAGTACAAAAGCAGACGACCCCCGCCGCCCTCCATGTGTTTTCAATTACAAGCCAGAGTGAAAGTTGGTTGTGGCGCTTTGTGGCGAGTTTAAATGACTGCATATTGTATGAAATAGCCCTTAAAGTAGTTGCAGAGGCTAAACAAAATAATATCCGCTAAAAGAAGCCGATTTGTCGGCTTTCTTTTAGCGAGCTTTCGCGATGGTCGCGGCGTGGGACAGTATCGCCAGGTCGGGTGGTTTAACTGTTTCACGACAGTTACAGTTTTTTCTTCTTGCGTGCGGTCGACAAAGGAAAGTTCACGAGTAGCATAAACAAGGAACGCTGCTCATCCTATATCCTGAGGTAACTGCAAAAGGTTGCTTCAGCGGGAGCATGCAAGCGAACGCAAGAATTGCGCAGCCGACTCAGCTGACACTGCTGGCCTGGCACCGCCTTTGAAACGAGTGGAAATTTTGTTTCGTATTTTCGCAAACTAAATGATTCTTGCGTAACGTTTTACGCCGCACGATTTACGAACGGGAGGGTACATGTATACTAGCGAGTTGGTGGGGCAATAGCGCCAAATAAACAAATTAAGCGCTATTAAAGGACGCAAAACATGCACCAAATCACACGCCCGCTGCCTGCAGAGATGTGTACTTCTATAACACCACATAACACAGCATAACATAACCAAGCCGCATACACGGCGCGGGGCCCCGAATATTTACATACGATCATCACTGACTGTGTTGGTTTCCTAGTGCAGGGGTCGTCGAATCTAAACGCCGACACCCCAGTTTTGACTTCAAATGGAGTTAGACAGCGAGGTAAGAACAGAGAATTGGCGTCCTCCAGTTGAATTGCACCCCCATCTTCACACTTCGCCAGATTATTGTCAAATATTATTAGAAATTCGCTGAATTTTTTCTCTTTGCATTCAAAGCCCCCCTCCTTCTCCTCCTCCCCCCCCCCCTTCCGATTTGCCGTCCAGCCCTCCGCCGTGTCGGCTGCATGGAACTCGGCCGTTGCTGACGCTCATTCTAGGCTATTAAGTGCGAACTGGGAATGTATACTGCAAGAGCGTAATTAAGTAAAGCGAGAGCAAACAAGGAAAGCGAGCGGCCTCTTAGTTCGCCCGACCACTTTGTTTTACGGCCACTATATATAATTTCGGAATCGCAAAACAGATTTCACGCTTCTGACGGTCGCGGCAATTTGTCACTGAGACACGCAACAAAACGGCAAGCTAACGCTGCACCGTGTATTCGTAACGGCAACGCAAACGAGCACTGTTTGATTAAAGTGCACGCATAGTGTGCAGGTACGCAAAAGAGCGGCGCACCGCAGCAGGCGAGCCTGCGGTCCGCCGGACTCGCTGGCTTTTTAAAGCGCGATCATCACCGATTGCGTCACTCTTCTTGGCTGTTTTTGAGAAATCTCTCTCACCTAAAGTATTAGTTTAAACTAGAAATTTCACTTAAAATTTTACTTCGTACGACCATCGATCAGTGAACCTGCGAGTAGCAGACGCCGTCACGGTCCCGGCACTTTCGTCGGCGCTGTAAACGTGTTAAGCGCTGCAAAGCTTCTCCCCCTAATGCCAAGTTGATCGCTGAAATAGATCGGACGCGTCGGGGATGAACTGGTGACCACGTCGCAAAATAATCGGGAGCGTCGAGCTCAGTTTGCTTCTGTCAACACGGGATCCTATGGGACCCGCGCAGCTTTGTACTACCCGGAAGTACTGCCCGGAAGCCGCTTGCGCAGCGCCCCCTGGGCAGCGCAGGAGGCCTATTGCGACGACCCGCCGGCGGCCGGCGGACGAAACGCTGGGCCGACTGACTCTGTCTGAAGGCCGGGGAGCCGTGCAGTAGCGCAGCCAATTGCCAGCTCATCCCCTCCTGACGTCACACGAAAACGCCACAGAAAATGGGCGAGCGTAAAGAGAGGAGGACAGCATTTTCGAATTAGTTTTTCTACTAAATAAAATCGCGTAAACGCGCCTAGAGTGGTGGAAACATGGCCTGGGGACTCCGTACTACAATTTGCGCTAGTAATCCCGCAATGTTTACATATCACTTCACTGTCCCTTTAAGTATGGGGGGCTCGGGGTACGCAGTGTCGCAACTCACTGTCACCAAGATTAGCAAGGTGCCCCGTGCAGGGATTTACGTATTCGTGTCCCTACATTGGTGGTGTTCGTGTAGGAATTTATGGATGTGAGAAAAGCGCGCCAGCTCTTCCTTTTTGCTTCACGGAGCACACGCTTACGTAATGCTTTTGCTCTTTTTAAAGAAATGAGGTTCAAAGTTGTGGGGTATATATGAAGGATACCCCACGCCTTGTTGTCGGCCTCCCGCGCACGCCTGCACTCCAAATTCCCCCAGGGCCTCCATGGGTTGCGCGGGGCAAAGGAGGCCTGGGAAAGTGATTTTTCGAAGGCAGCGAGAATGCGCACCGTGACATCTGGGTTGCCTTCGCTACGGGTAAGTGTGCTATGAATGTGCAGTGTAGTTTAGATGTGCGTGTGTGAGTATGCGTTCCAGGTTCATCTGGCTTCAATAAACTTGAAATGTGAAGGTGAACTGTTAAGGCCTTTATTTAAGTATGTTAGTGAAGTAGACAAGTGGTCACTGCCATACGAGTTAGGGCCAACATCCCACTCAAGCGATGGAAAGAGTAATCCACAGCCACTAGCGAAGTCGAGGTTGGAATAAGTGTTGTGTCCAATGGTATGGTATGTAGACTTGTTTTTGTTGATTAGGCGTGCTACTGCAGATGTTAGAAATTTTTGGATTAGGCGACCTCTGGCACCCGTGCGGAGATACCGCGAAAGAGAGTGGTGTGCATTGACGTCGCCTATGAGAATAAAAGGTTCCAGTAGCTGATCTACAAAGCCCTCGAAATCTGAACGTGAAAGCTGGAAATCACGAGATATGTAGATAGAGCACAGTGTTATTAGCCTATTAAAAATTATGCTTCTAATGCAACAGCCTAAATGACAGTCTTAAATTAGATAGGGTGATATGCCAATGATTTGCGGGCAATGATGGCCCCACACCCCAAAGATGGCCACACCCCCCGCCATCCCTGTCCTTCCTAAATCCAATGTAACTATTCAAGAAATTTGTGTATTTTGAGTTTAGAGGTGTTTCTTGTAGACACATCATACTTATTTGATTGGAATGAAACATTTTGTATACATCATCAAGGTTCTACTGCAAAGCAGTATATGTCTAATCGCCCCAGTTTTCATTCCGGTGTCATCGATTTACTCGGCGCAGCTCCGGGGCTCCTTCTCACAACCGCAGACACCTCTTTCACAACTATGTGCCCCCTCTCCTCCACCGATGCCCCTTTGGCAAGTTGCGCAGTCGGCAGCTAACGGCGGTAGTGCGCTTATCAGATGATTGTGAAGAAATTCAGAGCCCTTCCACCCTGTGAAGAGGAATGGCCAGCAAAGCTGCGGTGCCGAGCCTCCACGTGAGGTTTGACTGGGTCGTAGTCCAAGGGGTGCACGAAGCAAAACACGTTTGTTTGTAATTTGCGGTTGAGCATTCTTCCTGGTTATTAACTTGTAGCGCCACCATCATCATCTTCGTCAGCGCCACCATCATGATCGGTAGAGGGGCCAACGGGGCAAGAAGGACACGCAGCACTCAGCACCGGGTCTCGGAAGGGCCCCCTCGTTCTATGCGCCTCGTTCCGACCATGACACAGCCAGCGCATCCGCAATAAACGTGGGCTCGGCCGCACCGCAGCATCGCCCGCCTACAATTTGGTGACCCGGACTAGCGGCTTCGCCATGGCTTCGCAACGCTGCTTCCCCAGCCAAAACGCGGACGACGGCCCGCGAAGAACGTTCCCCGCCCTCCCAGACCTTCCTTTGCTGATTCCGTTTGCCGCCATCAGAAACCACGCTGCATGGTTCGTCATCCTGGAGAGCCATTTTTATGTTCACGACATCCAGTCCCAGGAAAGCAGGTACCGCGTCACTTTAGAGAAGTTGCCTGCTGACCTCACTGGGCGCATCCAGCTGCCGGCCCCAGGCCCACGTGCATACGACGACCTCAAGGCTGCGGTCCTAAACCACTATGGTATAGCACCGCCTTCGTCCACACCACCACGCCTTTCAACGGCATCAGTGGATCGCACGTCGCCGGTCTGTCCACCCTCGCATGACCAACAAACGCGAGCCCCGACTTCGACTTGCGGGGCTTCCGAGTTGGCGTTGCACTTAGTCAACTCGACTCCACACCATGGCGCAGTCCCACACGTTGTTGCGTCTCCTGCCCAAACCCACACGGGTGTGGACTGCTTTGCCGCTAACAACTGGGACACTTCACCGCCTTCACCGCACGGCACGGCTGAGAATGAACTTTCAGACCCTTCTCCTCCCCGCACATGCGAGCCCTCTCCCCCGTCAGTGGTGGAACAGCTTCCAGCAGTCGACAACAGCTCGAGATCCTCACTCGAAACTGCTCAGACTGCCTCCGACAGACCTGACACCCTGGCTACGACGGAGACACCGGAGAAGCAATTGCGGGACAACCGTCCCAACAAATGTCACCGAAAGAACAATCTCGTGTCCCCATGCAGTCAGACGCCCCGCAAACTGCTAAACCCACCTCGGCCGATTCCCTGCTACAGGAGCGCATTCGGTTTACGGTGTGACAGGCGCTCTGCTCTGCGACCCCGGTTGAAATCAGCGCGAGTGCACTGCACGATAAGAACCCGACCCACCGCTAGTTCGAGAGACGCTTGTCGTTGGCGCCCTCCGCCGCTCCGTCTCGCACGGCGCATGCGCACGTTACCCAGACAGCGACACATCCCTAGAGCAAACACCACCGCACAGTCAAGCCCGAACTGCGGTCGTCATTCTGCTGCACCACGCTTCACCTTGCCGATGTCCTTCGAGTTACGCCCGCCGTTTGCTCCACCATCAATTGCAGCAGCCGCTTCGCATCCCGCAATGCGTCCGCGGCCGCATTCCCAGCCTCGTCCACCAGAGGTTCCCCACATCCCGGACGCTACCTCGCCGACGACCAGGACCGTGCCGTTTAGTCAACCCCTGCCACTTGACCCCTGACTGCCCACGGATTCTCCTTGACTACGGACAAATTGTACATACCTGTACATAGTGTATTTTCGCGCATTGTCATTTACAATCGTCACTTTACCGCGCTTCACGCTAGGGGGGGAGCCCTGTAGCGCCACCATCATCATCTTCGTCAGCGCCACCATCATGATCGGTAGAGGGGCCAACGGGGCAAGAAGGACACGCAGCACTCAGCACCGGGTCTCGGAAGGGCCCCCTCGTTCTATGCGCCTCGTTCCGACCATGACACAGCCAGCGCATCCGCAATAAACGTGGGCTCGGCCGCACCGCCTCATCGGCCGCCTACAAACTGAAAGTCCAGTCCTGTCCAGTTAGGGCTCCTCGCGCATGCTCAGCACGCCTCTTCAGGAGCCACGTGAAACGGCTATCAAGCGACTCCGACGCATCGTCAGACTTGGCTACTGCGCAATCGAGGCGCACACCTGGGCAGCGCCGGCGCCAGTGCGTCTGCCGTGGCTATGACGCCACACAATCCACCTTAATCCAATCAAATCCAACTCCAAGCCAAGCCAAGCCAAGCCAAGTCAATATAATCGAATCCAATTCAATCCAATGCCCCTCGCGCTTGCGCAGAACGGCCCTTCACGGCGCACGCGAAACTGCTCAACCTCGGCCAGTGTAGCTTACGCTACAAAACACACAGGAATCATGGGTAGAAATTTATTATAGTGCGGGTATGGTAATCACGGCGCATGCTCTATGAAGGCCCTAGGACCTTTTTAATTTTGTGTGATTTTTTTCGTGTCACGGGGTGCGGCGGGCAGTTTTACGATTCCGGGGATTTACGTGGGCTCCGCAACATGGCGCTACGCTCGCTAGCGATTCCTGTCTACATCGCTCTGGGACCGGAGACGATCTGCTGGATCCTAGCCATTTACAGTTTTGCTGTAAAATAATCAGAAGCACTGAAGGTCGTAATAAATGCACTGACGATTACTACATTCCCTGATATAAAATTTGCGCACACTGTGAGCTGCAGTCTTCTCGGTCACGGCACATTTGTGCTGCGTCTCAGGAAGTGTTCGCGTGATCGGCAAAAGTACGGCAGCGTGCGCTACTCTGCTGCTACCTTGCTGTGCGCCGCCGCCACCAAGCATGTTGTAAATCGTGTTCGGTCCTCCCGCGCAAGTGTCACGTAGTTCGGATTAGCCCCTCACAAGGGAGAAGCAAGCATGTTGTTGCATATCGTGTTTGAACCATAGAGTTTCATACTAATAAACACTAGGGGTAAATCTGGCGCCAGTGTCTAGGGGAGCCCGCGCTTCCGCGAGCGTTCCGTCATGTACCAGGCAGGCACGTTCCACATGTCCTTGGCATGGCTCATAAACAGGCTGAAGAGTTGGCTCTGGCTGCGAAAAAGCGACACTATTACTGTAGAAGTTTCATCAAAATAGTTTTGGTAGTATAAACTTGAACCTCCAGAAAGATTACTTTGTCAGTGAATATGTAGAAGCTTCATGCATGATGAAGAAGGAAAAATTTTACCCTTTTTTTTATTTGGGCTTCGAGAAAATGAAAAAAAAAGCCATATGGCTAGCTAAGCCAAGTATGCGAGGAACGTCGCCAGCGGCAATGGCGCCGCCCACGGTGGCTCGCGAGTGCAGCGACAGATTTCCCTCTAGTATATATTACAATGAAATTATATGGTTTACACCTCCCGCGCAAACGTCACGTGGTTTGAATTAGCGGAGAATAGAACAGCATCTGTGAAAAGTGTGAGGTTGAAGGCGCCCCTTGCTGCTGACTCAGAAGACATGTGTGAGGCAAACGTAGTGAGAAAGATGACGCCGTAGCCGCACGTTTCGTACTCGAGTTCACCCTTCTCTAGACGCTCCTCTCCGTTTTCTTTCTTTCGTCGCTGCTTCGTTGGCTCACTCGGTTAGGCGGACATAAACAGACGTCGCTCCAGCGAAGCCCAGGTAAGGACAGCCAAAGGGCTGCTCGCTAAAACGACCGAAACCCGCCGTCGCCGTTTCCGCTCAAAGTCACTTCGCCATGTAGCTGCGAATCCCTCACAGTAGAAGAGAAAGTTCCCCAGTTGGAACGTCGGCTTGAGTCCATTTTTCTTTTTCATCTTGGAAGACATTTCCAGCAAAATTTTCGCCGGTGTGTTTTACACCTAAGTATGCGCCATCACCGATTTCCGGTTTATGCGTGCACGATTTGAAGGTAGGAAAAGGGGGCCGTGCACGCACAGCTAGGCTTCATGGGGCTACAGTTGTCCTTGGGGGAGATTTAGATGTCGAAATTACATGACACAATGCTGTTAGTCGGCTGTACTCCTTAATCGAGTGGTTCGGGTGTGAGTTGATGAGTCTAACAGACATCTTACACACACATTAAAATGCATGCGACAGGAAGGCAAACGGACAGCCGCAAGTTTATTCGGAAAAATAGAGCTTAAAGGTTTCCAGGTTTTCAATTGTTATGGGATGGATGCATGCCGTTTGTTTGAAGGAAGAAGAGCAAGAATTGAAGCGTTGGCCCGAACACAAGCACGAATGGACGCGAGAAAAAACGGAAAGCCGCTGGTGCCGCTATTACCATCTCAAGATCAGCTCGTTGAGTAGCGGCGAATCCCTCCCGGATGAACAGCAACTTGCCAATTTGGAACGCCGGCGTGAGCCAATATCACGTCTTCAGTGGTCTTTCAGGGGATATTTCCGATGGCGTTTGTCACTTCTAAGCACGCGCACATGACCGGTTGGCGGTCATCCGCTCTCAGTGCTGCTGGAAGCTAGGAGGCCAGAACGAAAAGCTTAAAGGGGCCACGCAGACATAACAAAAGTTTGGTTCATCTGAAAGATTGCCTCATTAGAATCATACTCACTCCACTCTTATCCTAAACTTAAGTCAAATAAGCTACATAATTACGAAAAAGGGAATGACCATTCGACCCGCTAGCTTATTTCCCGCAACGGAACCGGTGATGTCTTACGTGCCAGTTGTGCGATTGGCGGGGGCCAGCAAAAGCAAACTGAAATTAGGCAAAGCTTATAAGCTTGCCAAAAGAGCATTTTGCGCATAAATTTAGGGCATATATTTTTACAGCTGCAAGAAAAGCGGGATAAACAGGGGAAGGAACAAAAACACATGTATTCATAAAAGTTGCGATGATTACTGTGGTAGCTACTGCGCGCACTATGCGTGTTTTAGCTACACTGCACGACGGCTCTCCGCGGTTCTCTTAGAAGACATTGGCTACTTGGTGTCACGGATGGCGTCTTACGGGAACATATTTGTCGAGCGGGCATCATGTTTCACGAAACTATTTTTTCTCCCTGAACAAGAACAAGCCAGGTACAAATACGGTGAAAAACAAAGCAAACACAAAATCAGCCCGCTGCGGCATAGTGGCGCCATCTAGGCTGACTAACGGTTAACAAGTCGCCGCTTCACACCAATTTTAGCTTGGAGACCCGTTCTTATGATGTCATTGCAGACGTCGTTAAAACCCACGATTTGCCGGGAGAACCAAAATTTTACCTTAAATTGATTAATTTTCCAGTTAACAAACCATGCTTTGCTTCTGGACACTTGAAACACGAAATTTATCGAATAAAACAAACATGTACATGGCCCCTTTAAGCTCTCGTGTTATTTAGGCTGTAACGGAGACGCCGCTATTCGCCCGCAAGCGACTGCTCCGAAATTTCAAGAAGGATGATGCTAATTCGAAGATTCCTATATGAGAGACAAACAACGTGGTCTACGAACATCGTCCTGTTCCACGAAGGGTCAGTGCTCCGCTTAACGGAACAGGAACTCACGAAGCCACAAGGCGCACTAACGAATTTCGTTTTTGCACTTTGCTTGCAGGACAAAGCATGAGCTTATATTTGGAGTGGAGAACGCGGAGGACAAATCACGCGTTGCTATTCAATCACAGAAATTTTACACCGCTCTTGTGACAGAACACCAGCAAGCACAGAAAAAGCACGCTGACATAAGCAAAAGCAACATAGCATTGGATGGATTTCATGTTTTGGAATACAAAAATCAAGGCGGTGCACTGCAGGTACGTGAAGTTGTTCTTGAGGTCTGTTTTAAAGCATGCCGCTCTCGTCAATCTGCAGTTGGCCCCATTTGCTTGCGCCGTTCCCATTACGTGTCGCTTAATGTTTCATTGACTGATCCTGTTATTGTGCTCAGTATTCTTTACGTCTCCAGTGTAAGACAAACTATTTTCGCCAGTGTTTTAATAATAAAAGCCTTCATTTGCGTGTTATTATCTCGTTCAAAAATGCACGTGGTGTTGGATGAAGAAAGTTCATTATACGTGCGGCTCTTATGACCAACGTCTGCCGTGCAAGCACTTGCAGCGCTTGCAGGTCAGAAGCCACTGCAAGCGCTACAAGGATGATTTAAAGTTGTCCAAATAAGCTTTATAAGATTGTGGGTGTCATTAACGACGCCCGTGAAAACACAGTAGCGTCTTCACAAATTTTCTAAGCATACAAAATAATACCTTGCTAAGTGCGGCCTCAGAAGTAAATATGCGGATACTCATCGCTAAACACAGCGGTAGGAGGCATGCCCATCGATGCACAAAAAATATAAGGGTAACGTGGAACAAAATAAATGAAAGTTTTCTGAATGCCACCAATAATAGAGGCGTTTAAACTAAGAGAATTGAAAGCTATTGTCGCAGATAGCGACGTAAGAAAGGATCACGACAGCCGGTCGCCCGTTCGATGGGCTCGTCATGCAGCACTGCCCCAGCGCGAGGCGCGAGCTGGGCCCGTGCCCCCGTTCCCGTGCAGCGGCCTCTTTATTGCCATCATCATTGCCGTTCCTCAACAGCCTCCCCCGCCGCCAAGATGTGCAGGTCAAGCGCGAGGAAAACAGGTGATAGGCGATCACACAAATGCACTCATGTTCAAGAGATAATACAAGGAAGTTCAGGAGGAGAAATGGCATGAAAATGCAGCAGCCAAAGGTGAGGAAAATTGCTTGTGTCCGGAACATCTCGTTGCATCCGCGGAGTTAGTTTATCACGGAGCACTTCGCGCTGATGCGTCGTCCATGGAGCTGCAATGGAAGGAGAAGCATCCTATGCTGTGCCTCTTAATAGCATAGCGCCGGTTAAACAGAATCACCTTGCGAAGTCTCTCAGTTTCTTCGGCCTCGGGCTGCACCTCATAATGTTTGACGGAAGGACCGAGCGACGGAGAGCGCTGTTCTCAGGAACAGCGGCCGGGAACGAAGAGCGCTGTTCTGAACAGCCGCGGCTGGAGATACTAGCAGGGCCATGCTGGTGTTCAAGAGCGAATTGTTGTTATTCGACGGCACGTTGCTTTTCGTTCCCCTCATTCTGCTTGCCGGCACTGTAGACGTAATGCGAGGGTTGGCCGCTGCTATTGCTGAGGCACTCCCATTGCTGCGATTCATGCGAAGCACTCTCGAAGGCTGGAGGCTCACACCCGTAACTCTTCGGAGCCAGCGGTACTAGGCTGGAAAGCTTTGAAACTTGTGATGCATGCCTTGAACGGTCGGGAGCCGTTAACGTACGCATGGTGATGAGCGACCCCAGCAGAGGCTTCGGTGATGTCGCAAGCTTGATTGGGGTTTGACTTCTTGGCGCTTGCGTTCGTGTTGAGCTCTCTTCTCACAACTCGATCGAGTAGCTCTTCTGGCTGGGTGACGCCTTGACTTCCATCGCTGGTTCGGCGCCCGACGAGTACCGCGTCGGTTGGAGCATCTAGAACCTGTGCTCGGGTATCTGTCCTTACTTCCGTCACCGGCCACGACATTCCTGACCGTTCTTGCGGTAGGCTGCGAGGTCGTCAAGGCTTGTATCGAAGTGTAACCGAACCCTCTTGCAGTTCTGTCGCTTACATCCCCTGTTCCTTGCAGCGTACAACCAAACAATGTCTCGGAGGCAGTGAGATTGGGATTCAAGCGCCAGATTCTTCCGGACGACACTTTCAAGTATGAATCGGAGCCAATGAGGATGCTGACTGGATCCTCCATTAAGGTGTCTGCCATCCGAACGTCTGCAGCAGTCAGGTTCCGTCCTGCCATCTTACTTAGTACGTCTGCGTTTACAGGTAAACTTGTCACCGTGCAAATTTCAGGGACCTCCAAAGCTTCAATGGTGATGCGTCTCTCGTCGTGCTTACTCTTCAGAGTGACTGCAACGTGATTGTATAGCACGGATGACCTCAGATGGGAGTCTCCCAAAGTAACGAGTGACAAATCCTCGACACCCCGAACTGGACAACGCAATGTACGTGAGAGGTCACGCCGAATAAATATGCGCTGAATGCCCGAATCCAATAGTACGCGGACTAGCAGCTTGTGGCTGGCTCCAATCGTCCACGCCCTCCTGGTTTGCAGGTAGATGTGCGTCTCGCTGCACTCCTCAGACGATGTGGACGTGACGGTAGGAGTTGCCTGTACGTCGTTCGGAGCGCTGACTTGACCCGCTCCGGCCGTTCGAACTCGTCTATTCGCAGCTGACTGCGGTGGATGTGCTATGTCGCAGAGAACTGTGAGATGCCCTTAGGACCAACGGACGCTAACCAACGACCTTGAAATTCTGCAGCACCGGGCAAAGCGACCCTTCGAGCCGCAACGAAAGCAGTGTCCACCGGTTTGTAATTTGCGGCGCTTTTCTTGAGCCGACATCTGTGCCGTGCACTCTGCTATAAGGTGGTCTGCTGCACATAGAGGGCACTGCCGCTGTGATGGTTGTGACCGTGGTTCCGCCCTCGCCGGAGGCAGCGAAGCACCTGCTGGTAAGGCCGCCGCCGATGGAAGGCATGAATGGGAAGTTGGGGCCTCGTGCTTTTCGTGAGGGCGCCGCTCTGGAAACCTGGGATGGTCGAAGAGGCCTTCCTCGCGGACTTCTACCTGGATCCGCAGGAAGTCCAGTATCTTGTCTACTTGCTTCGCCCTTTCCGACGAGCTGGCTTTCTCGCTCACTTGCCTCGCACTTCCAGACGAGCTGGTTGCTCCGTCCGACAGGGATGCCTCCTTAACCCACTGCCGGTACAGGATCCTGAGGTCGGGTGGCAGGGCCTTTATCAGTACACGATAGAACACACCCACGCGTACTCCGTCGCCGCCACCCCCAGACCCTTCAGCGCGTTTACACGGAAGGATATCTGGTCGTAGAGGTCTCGGAGTTTCTCGACCTCTGCAGAGCTCCGCACAGGGGCCAAGGTGAGCAAGCTGTAAATATGGTCCTCAACGAGCAGGTCGGCCTGGCCGAATAGGACGGTGAGAGATCTGATCGCGACATCGTAGTTGGCCTCTGCGAGTCGGATCCCTTCGATTGCCGCCTTCGCCTTGCCCGTCAAGTATGATGTCAAACACCTGAATTTCTCGATGCGAGCCAGGGTGGGATTGCTGTGAATGGTGGTATCCAACTGGTCCCAAAACGCTTGCCAGCTCCGCCGGTCGCCCGAAAATGTCGGGATATGCAGCTCGGGAAGTGCGGCGAAGGGTATGCTGGTGACAACAGGAGCGAGCGCCGGCTGACGCAGGGTGCTGCTCGAGTCCTCGTTCGGGCGATCTCCCGTTCCCACAGCGACAGCGTGTGGAGTATCCGTGGGCCTTGTGGCAAACTCGACACACGCCCGAATATCCACCACCTTAGCGTCGTAATCCCACGAGGCAACCAGATCTGCCTCGAAGTCCTCCTCAGTAAGGCCCTCCTGAAAGTTCCGGTCGAGAGCTTTGATCTCCTCATACCTCATGTTGACGAGGTTCAGACGCCTTTGAAAAGCAACAGCAGGCGTGGCCGGATCCAGAAGCAGGGATTTAATGGTGGCAATTCCCTTGGTTATAGCGGCCCGAGCCGCACCACGGTGGCGGCGGACCTTGTCTATGGCTGGAGACTAGTCAGAACCAGGCGACCGGGTTTCCTCGGCACGAGCAGCAGCGGCGGAAAGCATTCGACGACGAGGCCAAAAGAATCGCGGAGCCTTCCGGGAACCAAGGCCTTGCGTCCTCGACGTCTTCGCCGCGTCACGTCAGGTCTGCTCGTGGCCTCAGTCTCCCGGGTTTCGCCACCAGAGTGTCGCGGATCGGGACGTAAGAAAGGAGCCCGACAGCCGATCGCCCGTTCGATGGGCTCGTCACGCACAATTGTTGTTGTTGTTGTTGTTGATCCTTTCTGATTGTGGTGCGTACCCACTTGGGGGATTGGCCAGGATCAGGAGATATATTGGGGCTAATGTGCCCAATTTAGGAGGTCGCACAACTGCCCGGGCGCGAGGCGCGATCTGGGCCCGTGCCCCCGTTCCCGTGCAGCAGCCTCTTTATTGCCATCATTATTGTCGATCCTCAACACCTATAGCTTCATGAATGTGTCTCAAACTGTTCGCCCTCGTCTTTATTAGCGCTTTTGTATTACAGGACCCTAATAAAAAACCCAAACCCTTGCACCCAAGAGGTCACAACAATACTGTTTGTTTATCTGAGAAGTTGCAGTTCTTTTATTAAAACTATTGTGTTCTTTGTATTTAGGTCTAAATTCTTTTTGATTAAAACTGTTCCTTTTAATTAAAGTACATGTGTGCTCGGTTTTGCTAGAACAATTGAAAAGCGTGTTTAAAACACTGTGTAACCACTCGATACGTGCTGGAAACGACACTTTTTAAAGCCTCGTTTCACCACGTATTAATGTGTGCTCCGTGAGTAGTGACCACCACCGGTTCGTGCAGGAACCCTGAATAACCAACTAGGTCCCATACTTCAACCGGCAAAGCTTATTTTTGCTACTTCACAAAAAAATGCCTCGTCCTTCGCACAATGAGCGGCGCTAGTGGGAGAAAGTCTTCCCGTCGTACCTCAGGACGTGGACGAAGTGCTGCAGCTCCGACCACAGTTTGTTCTTCCACAATAGTTGCATAAAACCAAGCTTCTATCCGTGGTTAAGGACATGGCCAAAAAAGCCCCCCCCCCCACAAGCGGCAACCTGGAAGCTGTGGACAATCTCCCGAAGGGAATTATTTGAAAACGAGGGGTAACGTATCTAAAATCGCTACTACCCCCTGGCAGGCTGGCTGAAATATGACGCTGCCGCACCAATAAGGTGGATTCGTGATCGCATGCTGAATCGCATTCAATGAGAAAGCGATGACACATTTCTAGCCAACTTCCGACCATTGGAGAACCCGCCGAAGAAAAAAAGGAATGATGCGAATGATGCTGTGAAGCTTGTAGCATACAGTTTCTTGGTAAGTATACTGGAGAAAACTGCACCTGAGAATCCATGTCGGCGTGGGGCGGTGATTGCCTCATGGGAAGACCGCAGCTTCGGGCTTGCTATGTCTATAGGATTCTTAAGCATCTTCGCGGCTTTGCATTTTCCACTATGCATTGCTTTGTCTACGAGGTAGCCGCTCCGGCCGAAATGGCCGAAACTCGCTTCGGATCGAAACTCGCCATTCACTCCATTAGTGCATGCAGAGTCCTTCAATGCTTTACTGTCAACGAAACTGATCCGTAACTGAAAGGGAGATCTTTATATGCTGCGTTTGACCGGCGCGCGGGGGCGTCACCATCTGACTACGGCCACTCCTCAGGCGGCTTTGCGCTGGCTCGAACGACGGAGATGTGGCGAGTCGTGTTTGTTTTGTACGGCAGAGAAATTTAACGTGCATCTGGCGCTATTGTGATGCCACTTAAGCAATGCAACGACGATGCCGAACAAGTGTTGTGTCCCGAAATGTCATTCTGGGTACAAGGCTACAACAGAAAAAGTTTCCTTTTTCTCTTTACCGAGCAACGGAGAGCTGCCTGCGAATTGCAAGCGTGCGATTCCAAGGCAAGAAACGGGAGATGTCAGCTTCCAGTCTAAGTATGCGAGAGTGTGTGAGAATGCAATGTGTGTGAGAACGAAAAAAGCAACGTACCCTTTAGAGAACCTTCCGGACCTACAAGTGTAGAAGGCTAACTTAAAGACGGAGTTTTGTGAGATCAGTCAGATAGTAGCTGTCCTTCATTACCTGTTTGCAACTTTGATTAGGTTGCGCTCAGGCTCGCATGTGAAAATTATAGTCCTTGTTCTTTTACAGTTTATATTACTACGAACTATCGCTTAGGACTCGTTTTGCCGGTTTTTCAACCGCGCGTGCCCGCTTCCGGTTTTCTTATGCGGTGTTTCAACTAAGGCGCCGGTTTGCTTTTC
The DNA here is from genome assembly GCF_048455015.1 of Haemaphysalis longicornis. Classification (NCBI taxonomy): domain Eukaryota; kingdom Metazoa; phylum Arthropoda; class Arachnida; order Ixodida; family Ixodidae; genus Haemaphysalis; species Haemaphysalis longicornis. The sequence continues at coordinate 189,961,981 of NW_027526361.1, forward strand.
TTGTCGTACTTCGCGTCAGGCAATATTGTTTTATATGGAAAGGATGTCACCTTATCACTAACTTGATTTGTTGCTTCTTCGACAATGTTCTCGATCCAGTTTCCATGGATCCGAAATTGATAACGTTCCGTGAATAATGCATGCATAGCAAACGCCGCGAAACTTAACTTATTGACGTTCATCCGTGCTCTTCACGCTACGGACTGCTTCTTCGACGTTTGTATTGTGCCTTTTGTAGACAATGAGGTCGCTTTATGAAACTTCGTTCAGTAGAACGCTTGCGTGGTCCTTGGCTACATGGCAATATTCTGTTTCCTCTGTGTGCTGCACATGACAGCGCAAAAATAATTTTTGTATGCTGGTCCACACTCTTTTGTCTGCCTTCGTATTATTGTTTTTTTGTAGCATGTGATGAAATCAGTTTTATTCTTCTTCTTGCGCTAACTTTTTTGAAAGGTTTGAAAAGCGTGCCATCGGACAGACACACGGTGAAACATATATCTCTGTGTGTTTTGATCACATGCGTTTCTGCAGCGTTTCTAAATGTTCTCAAGTATGTACCAACTCATCCAAACGACAATAATATTGGGCTACCTCTTTGAGCGTTCTGCGTATTCTAGAACAATCAATACACTCAATAATAGCATAGTCTGAACGAGGCGTAGTTAGTTCCTTTCAGTTTTTTATTGTATTATCGATACGCCCTCAGCCGCGTGTAACTAAGGAGCTACCGTGTATATACTGGTTACAAATTTTGCTGTGAGAAAAGGAGCAATCGATATTCATAAATTCATAAACATGCCGGCGCAGCGCTTGGACCCGAGGACGCAAAAGCAGTTGCTTTTCGTAGCCAAAGTCTACGGCAATTTAATTCTAAAAATAAAGCCCACTGAACGCAGGTGGTATGCACAATGATTGGACGACTCATAGCTAACTACTACAAAAAAAAGACATTTATGGCGCAGAGACCAAAAGCACTTAGCCTTTACAACTCAGGAGCTGGCAAATATGCGGCACGCGCGGCGGCTGGATGCGCTTAGTGCGACGGTGGCGACAGCAGTGGCGCCCGTGGTCCCTATATCAAACCAGCGCCGACGTTTCGTTCCCATTAAACCATGGAAACACTCTGCTACATGCTAAGACAGCTATGCCACATGAGAAGGGGCCATCACTGGTTCAATTCCCATGCAACCGGTGATGGTGACATGGGAAGTAAGCAAGTTGGAGGAGCAGTGCCTGCAAGCGACCATGAGTACTTATTTACACAAGTACACACTCAGAATGCAAACAAGTTAGTTGGTGCTAAAGAAAGTGCGGTTCTCATTTTTTTTCGCGCAGCAGAAGTACATAAGTTCATAGCGACCAGACTTCTTGACTAAGCAAGACATTTGCTGCCGCGAAAGTTGTAGCAGACGGTCGGTTACAAAAACATGAACAAAACGCCGCGAAGGTGAGGTTCTCGTTTTCACACGTACCCAGATAAAAGCTTCCTGAGGTTTTCAAACAATTTATTTTTAAATAGTGGCAAAATAAAAGTGTTTATTAGGGTTCTTAGGAAATTTTACATTATTGCTAATATACTAGCGTGATCCGCAGAACCATTCTGAGAACCGTAGACTTTCTTCTAAAATTTCACAATACTGCCTAATATACAAGCGCGACCCGCAGAACCGTTCTGGCAGACTCTCGGGAAAAGAACTGCCTTTATGTTTATTTCCTTAGCTTTAAAACAGCGTGTTTTATTTTATAATGATAAACTTACACACTGTGTGTTTTCGTGGCATTGTATTTGAATTTATGGCCACCAACACATTTCAATCCAAGCCAATGATGAAAATGAGGCGAGCGCACGGTACAATGGCTCCCATGACGACACAAACAGCCTTCATGTGAGTCACATAGACGCTAGCGCCAGATTCCTGTATATTGTTTATGGTGAGAAACGCTTTAATGTGTAGTGAAGGCCTGGTGCAGTTTCCTGGCCCATCCGCCAAGCCGATGGCGTAGCACTTCTACAAGAGAATGTGCCGCATCTAGCCAGAGCAGAGTAAAGGATTTCCGAAAAAACTTCCGGAAGGCGGTACACCTCGCGGTGTAGGCCTGAGGACTGTCGGCGGCGCTGCCGTCCAAACTTCCACCAAGCTGTCATTGGGAGGACGGCCACCCGTTCCCGTGTAGGCCGCACGATCCTCCTTGATGCTGCCGGGAGAAGCTGGTGTCCGGACGACGAGTGATAAATGTGTCGGTGGTGCAAAGCGCGGGTAGAAAGGCCCGTCTCGGCAAACGCCTAAGCTGTTATTGGCCTGCCACCTTCTTTGCATTGGGACCATCATCCGTACTGAGCTGAGCAGCCCCGCGAACAGAACTGCATGCCACTGGCCTATAGTCTCGCTGGATGCTCCGAGTCGATAGGCCACTTGGGTGGTCCCCACCTTGCCAGGCGCACCGAACTAAAGCAGGGCCAATGTCCCGTTAGTCCTCTCTGTGTTATGTGAATAGTATTTTCCCGCTTGCCGGATTGACAGTTTGAATATTCTGTGAATACAATGATTTTGTTTGCTGAAAACCAGTGTCGGTGGTCATGACTGTACGCACGATACCACCTATAGGAAACCTGCGCTGGAGCTTTGACTGATAGGTAGCGCCGCCATAGTGGGAGCGCCATTTTATTTTGGTAGTACATGCATCGAGACGCTCGAAGCTAAAGTGGCTGCGAACGCTAGCGGCGGCGGCGGTTGTCGCGACGTTCCCCGCAGAAAGCCATGTAAACTAAGATATTCCTGTGTCTACCTGTGCCACAATCAGAAAGGATTCGGCGCGAATATTACGTTCTACTCATCTTCGTCGAAACCGCACGAGGTCGAGCGGCGATAGCACTGGATTGGGGTGGTCCGACAGGCGAGGCAAGCAATCGGAATTCTCGTTGGAGCGAATCTTGACGTTGCGAACTTTTGCGCGGCTAAGCGCGGAGGACAACGAGTTTACGAATATTTAATAAATCCACAGCCCAGACTGCCCACCATGGCAGCCCACATTAAACACCAGGATATGCAGTGCGCTTTTGGAGGACCACGCGATGGGTAAAGGGGTGACACATGCGGCGGCGAGCGACGCAAAAACCCCAACTCATCGGGTACAGCTAGAAGGCAGTGAGCGCTACAGCGACAGGTTAAAAAAAAATTGCCCCCACCTCCCCGAAGGGAATCGTGAGGAAGTGCGAATGCATTTCTTGCGCCGAGAGTACACGGCGTAGTAATTCTGACATCGCCTTGAGAGGCGCCCAGCCAGCGAACGGTCTAAACCGGAGCAGAGCGAGCAGGAGACTGTAGCGAGAGAGCGCGTGCGAGCCGACCCACGGAGGTCTGGCGGTTTATCGCTGCATATAAAGGGGGGTACGCCGCGCTGAGCGCGCCGAGCCAGGTGGCTGAGAGAGGAGGCGGGCGCGCGAGAGAGAGGGGTGCGCGCGCAGCTGCAGCCAGCGAGGAGAGAGGAGGAGCGAGCGAAGGGGGAGGGGGACGCGCGCAGCGGCGCACGGCAGCTGCCGGGAGAGGAGGTGGTGCGTGACTTTACGGCGCGGGTGAGGAGAGGGATGCGCGCGGCGCACACCGCCGCGCCGCGAGGGAGCGGTGAGGGCGTGGTGTCACGTGGTGAGTGACGTCACTGCGCCGTTGCTACCGACGCTCCTCTCCGCTCTGCGCCGTTGCTAGGAAGAGCAGGGCTGCGGACGCCGCCGCCGCCGGCGGTGGATGGTTTGGGGTCGCTTATAAAGTGCATCGCACTTAAAAAATTATACGCAGGCCCCCGGGGTTGCCGACAGCGGCAGGCGACGGGCTGTCACTGTCGCTCGTTTTTTGTTGGTCAGCAGCGGCTCACAAGCGAACGGCAGTGACACGCGATGACGACGGAGAGTATTGGTGGCAGGGTATTAACTTTTTTTTTCGCTTGCAACTTTCGCCGACGCTGTTTGTTGTACAGATTGAGTTACGTACGTTTTTCACGTCGCCTTTCACCGTAGCTGCATGTGGTTACCCGTCAAAAAACACGCACCGCCCGGCATACATCCCGTTGTGTTCCTCATCGGCGTACCACTTCCTTGTGATGCTTGATCGTCAGTAGAGCGATTCGAGAGGTCAGCCCTTAGTGCGCTAAACGATGTCCTTGTGTTAGTAATCTGCACGCCCTTTTTAATGTACCCACTGCTGTGCAAAACTCCCTACTCTTTTTTGCCCGGATTACCCCGTCATGACTACAAAGTGTGGGGAATGGCCGAACGATGGCGATACCTGCGCGGAAGAATCAAAACAGGCCACGGCAGCTGCCTTAGTCACCAATCGCACGAAATGGCAGTTATTGCGAAAATAAAGCTCCACATGCGGGAAAGGGGATGACGGTGAGGTAAAAAGTTGTATCAGGGGTCATTCGCAATTGTACAGATAGCGGCGATGAAATATCAGCCTCGATGCTAAACCTAAAATTCCCAACACCCGAGCCGACCCGATCAACGCAGGCTGGTTGCGGGTTGTTGGGGGAGCCCCTCTAAAACTCGCCGCGCACAAGTCCGTTGCGTTCGGGGCCGGGTTTCCCTATTCTAATACTGCCTAGTAGCGCATGTAGTCGCTTATTTCGCCCGGCCAGATGCGAAGACTGCGCCCTCAAAAACATTCTCTAGTTGCTTATTGCGCTTGTACCATATTTCTTTTTTGGGGGAGGGGGGTAACTTGTTTGCGTTTGAAGGAGATCCTTTCTGTCTACTTGCAGAGGTGGGCAACACGAATTCGGAGCTGCGCAAACCCAGCGGAGCTCCACGTCCTACACGTAGCTTGCTGTAAACAGCTTCCGCCCTTTACACATCAAACGTTCTCGTAGAATGTATTAGTGTAATGGTAGCAATTCGCAGATCCATTCCGCGAAATGACCGGCGACATTCTCCTCCGCCAAACACAACACAAAATAGGTTAAAACAAGCACATTCGCAACCCGCGCGCCGGCCGATATACGCACGGACACTGCCGGATCGTCTGCTTCCGTAGTACTAAGTGTTTCTGCGGCGCTCCTCTAGGCGGCGCTCAGTGTACGATGTTCAGAGCGCCTCCTACCCAGCGCAGGTTCCCTATTGGCGGTGAGATGTTTGAGTGGCGCCCCCTGGCTCTGACGTCGGCTTAGGGACTCGCGCCGCTGTCGTCTGCTACACTCCGCTTGTGAGGGGCAGCAGTGTCTGTGCTAGAAATCGCCAGCTTTGTTGCTGTAGTGCATTAAAAAGCGTATTTCTAGTACTTCAGTTGTTTTGCCAGCTTCTGTCGCATCTGAATAATTTGAAGCTGTATCGACAACAAGTTTGCAACACATGATGAGATAGAGAACAACTTTCTTCAGAGCATCGGTCAGAAGATCGCTTGTAACTCGTCCTTTCTAGCTTATTCGCGAGGATCAGCGGTCATAGCTCCTCGATAAGTATTCAAAATGCGAAGGCTTCCCTGCTGTATTTTTGAGATGCTCTTATGAAGACTCAACAGTGTAATGCTACGTACCAAGCAGCGCGGGCCCCTACACGCGCATCGAACGTACAGCAGGAAATAAAATGCCTGTCTTCTTTTTCTTTTGTTGTTGTTTTCTTGCATCAGATGAATGTTTCTTGTTCTTTTTTTGTGCCCGACGCATTAATTTTTCTCCACCATCCTAAACGTCTTATTAGAAGGCTTGAGGATGTTTGGGAGTCTCACAAAGATAGTGTGGAGTGGATATTTTGTTCAAGTTGTAAGGCATACATTCCCTTCGTCACAAATTGGCTCTCACTATGGCTGCATGCAAGAATGTGCATATCCGTAGCGTGCTTTGTTTATTCACATGGAATTACAGTGAGGGGGCTTGTGCTGCGCCACCGTGGAGGAAAAAAAAGCTTAGGAGAGGCCCCCAGCTATCCCCGCGCATTGGCAAAAGTGTGGAGGAAGTCACGTGTTTTCGGCGGCCCTTGGAAGTCGCGTTAGCAACGGCGTCCTAGCAACAGCCCGCCCGCCGTTCGCCAGTCATGGAGGAAAGGCAGCGCCTGCCTCGTCGTCCGATTGCGAAGATTGCTGCTTCGCTTTGCTGCGCTGTGGTCTTGCGGAACTCGAAAAGGATGCTGCGAGTTGCGACAGCTGCGCCGATGTGAATATGTCATTTAATTTCTACTTGCAAGTGCACCTTGCACCGCGTCAAGCTTTTGCTCCGGTCGCGATCACGATCGACGCGCCTATTGAAGTGCAGATATCGTGAACGCACCGTCCCGTCGTACGCGCGGACACCCGTCAGGTACATTTTCGGGAAGTGATACACGGTGTGCAGTACGTAGGCGACTTGCAACCGAACGATTCGCAACTCAATTTTTTGGTTATCGCCGCTGCAATATATAGTTTGCTAGGCCGGCAATGCGCGGCAGTGCCTTTGCAACTGTTACAAGGTAGATTCCCAGTTGATATAATTCCATCGTCCTATTACCTTAGTAGGTGTCCGTCTGTTGACTGGAAGAGTCCTGGATCTGGAATATGGATCTTTTTGTGGTCTCGCTCTGGATTTCGCTTTTCAATGCTTCATACTGCGAGGTTAGTGTATGAACGTTTTCAACTGATATCACCTTGAATTTATTGACACTGAGACAAGTTGAAACTTGGCGAAAAAAAGTTCATTGACGCCACCCACCCTCTCATTTTTTTACTCAATAAAACGTTTTGCCTCCTACACCTCCTCCTCCTCCTTCGCAAAAAATTCTATCGAAGGCACGCGAACAACGGTAAAAACATTCCACAATTTTTTAACGTGAAATCTGCATGAAGTACTGCTTACCTATATATATAGAACGGCCGTTTAATTGACTAGTCATCTCTGGGATTGCCAGTGAAACTGCAACGCAAACTTGGGCACTTTCCAGTCCGGTAGCCGCACGGCGTTCGCCCACTGTTTGCGGCGTTCTCCATCGCTTGGGAACCTATAAACGGCGGCGATTGCAAACAAAGGATGAGTGCACACCAATGTACAGCAATACTTGTCAGCGGAATGATGCACTAACCGGTGGAAAGTGACGCCCAATTCCTTGGGTACCGATCGCGACTTGCAGCCTGGCACCGAGCATTGCGGCATTGTTAGAGCGAGCCGCTTCGCAAACCTGCTGCGGCCACACTGAAGACGTGTAACAGTGTAACCGCGCGCTTAGGTTCACGGTCACGCGCTGCAAAACGGCTTTCTACCTGCCTATCAGCTGATTTCCGCCGGCTCGGCGCTGGCAGATGCAGACAACAAGAGAGGCGATACAGGACGGAGGAGGCGGAGGAGGTGCACCGAGAGAGAGAGACAAAAAGAGTCCGCCAATGGCATGGAGGGCCAATGGTCCGCCATTCGACTTACAGAAATGGCGTTTCCGGCTGCGCTGGGTGTGACGTCAGGGCCTCTCCTAAGATTTTCTTTCCTCCATGTGCGCCACCGTGATCGCGCCCCAACCAACGTTGTCCACAGTACTCGAATGTTGCTTTTGTGCCCCGAATTTATATCGTAATCATTGTTGTCATAACGAACTGACTCTCAACCCGAACAATGATGACATGATTACGGTGTTGAAGGCATTATATACACCCTAACTAACGCAATAAATAGTATACCTGCAAATAACACAAGAATCGAAACCGATGAATATTTCTAGGCATGTCTTTCTTGTTTTCCAACCATTCCAGGCGGAAAGTACAAATCCCATTCTACTAGGGATGGCGTTCTATGAATTGAATAAAATTGCTTTTACTCTCTTGTCTTGGACTGAGGACCCGGCCCACTAACCAGCTCGATTTCATTGTTAAAGTTTTCTCCTCCGCCTCTTCATCTTCCTCCTCTTGAGTGCAGTTTTCCTATAACGCATATCCGAATATCGGGAGGATATGGCTGTGGAAAACGTACCGAAATATCCCTACAGGTCTGAACAAACAGAGTGTTATTGTATCTTTAACGTAGACGCGACTCGTTTTGCTCAATAAACCTCCTACTGGGTAGAAGCCTCGTACAAAACGAGTGCGCGCCTATACACACAGTGGGTTATTTGGAACTCAACCTATAGTTTTTGCAGCCTATAGTGCATGTCTGGAAACTTTCATGCCATGACACAGTAAAGTGATGTGATACAATGTGATGTGCTACTTTCGAGTGTTCGGCAAGGTCGCAAAAACTGTTTTACCTTACATATGATTACCGGGAATCATAATGCCTTCTGCCAAAGCCGATAGCCCTGACGGCCTAGAATTTGTTTTGATCTTTCATTTTCGCTGTTGTCGGTTGTTATTATTGCAGCTGACTGTTCCCTTTTTGAATAATTGCCTAATACAGAAGCTGACGCATAGCTCCGACTCGTCGCGCTCCGCACAGGACCGGCTCCGCAAGGAAGGGGGGGGGGCGACGCCGGCAATGTTTCTTCCGTAGCGGTATCTAAAACTATACTCTAACTCACATTTTAAGCCTATTATTATGATAAAATGTTTCCCACACGCCAATTCTGGTGCCGACAAGCATCAGACGTTGACTGAGCGCAAAGAAACAGCAGGGTGAGCGAGCATGAGAGCAGCAGACGACAAATGCGAGAATCCCTAAGCTGACGTCACGGAGGCGTGCTCCGCAGCGCCACCCGTGTTCGTGCTCACCGCCAATTCCTTCAAAACAAACGTGTCGGTGCTTGCGACCCTGACAAAATTTGCGTAGCCACATTACGCCTGGGGCAATTTTTCTCTAGTGAGTGATAAAAAACCATTCCCTTTTCTCTTATAATCACTGAACAGAGAACTCTCCAGCTTGACGGCCGGCTGTTCTCGCCTTTTTCTTTGCCTTGCTCACTATCGAAGACACCCTGATTGTTCGAAGTGTGAAGGGAGTGACGGACGGAATATAAGCAGCACGTGAGTCCTGCAAACGCAAGCGCCTTTTTAATAGACATGAAGGACATTTACTTTTTTGCCGCATGTAGCGCATATAGAAGTCGTAGAAAGCGGCATCGAATGGCAAGACGGGATTGCTTCCAAAGCGCTACGGAGACGTCTAAAGCAAAACTTCTACAACTTTGAAGTTTTACATTACCTGTTGGTAGTAATGACTTTACAAAGACACCTCCTCTTAAAGAACATCACCCCACCACCTCTCATAGCTTCAGGCAGTCATTCTGAATTTTCTCTGGTGCGGAGCCACCTGTTGCACGCCTGCTGGGATAAGGAACTTGAAGCAAACATCGCCTGTAGTCATTTTTTACAGGTCTACTACGGGGGTGGTTTTTTGGTATTCTTCGAGCGCTACTCACCTGCAGACAGTCTGGGACAAGATCAGTGTGTTCTCACCAATTGTGTACTTCACGTTGATGACTGTAGAGCCATGGGCGAGCGCCTCAGGGTTCTGCACCTGCAGTTAACTTTGCATCCCGAGAATGCGGGTTCGTAATATTCCCCTCGCTCGAACAAGAGCCTGTCCCCATTGATGTGACCCCATTCGAAATTTCGCAGAGAGGCATTGCCACCTCGGCGCTCAAGAACGCTCTTGCTCAGTCCGGCTCGCACAAAATCGAGTCTAGGGTTTACAGTTAGGTTGACGCACTGACTCGCCAGCAGTCATCACACCCATGCCGTGCATATTGTGCGAGCAGTTCTTAATTAAGGAATTACGCAGTCAGAAAGCAACGAGACTACGTCAAGGGATTAAAAGGGTCCTTGACAGCCATCCTGTACATTCATGGTGTTTCTCACGTAGTGACAACGATTGCAGCTATGGTCTGCTTCCTGTTTATTTTTAGTGCACCGAACTAAGTGCGTAGTGGAGGAGAGTAAACAGGGTAGGAAGAACCATAATATCTTGCTCAAAGGAGGCAGAACAGCGAATGGCTGGATGTAAGTCAGCGTTGTCTCTCGGATTTCGTTGCCCGGCGGAAAGCATTCTGCAGGCCAAACAGGCCGTCGCTTCAGTGACTGGCTGAGGAAAGACTCATGCACATCCAAAAATGGAACAAGCAGTCATCTCGCCCTTCATTGTTCACAGTAGGGTGCACTCACAACTTTGAGCAGGCAAGCGTTCTACAAATATAAGGAGCCGTGTACAAAAGTGACAGTTAGAGAGAGGGAGAGAATACTTCATTTTGGATACACTTTCAAGGAAGGATATATGTTCTTTTTCTAAGGTGTGGCAAGAAGTCCGTCGAGCTTCTTGCTCCATGGGCCGGGAAACTTGGGATGTGTGCTGAACAGCACGATCTCTCAACAAATTGCTCCAGTAATTTCGCGCGAATAAAGAAACCTTTTGACACCTTGTAGTCATCTTGGGGAACAGTGATGAGATAAAAATCAGCAGTACAAGCTCTGACTTTCAACAAGATTTACTGAAAAAGACGTCGTAACTACTGATAAATACACAAAATTCTCCTCCCCCACGCCACGTGCCCACACCAGCCAATGACATACTAACACGACCGAAACACTCCACTGTTGACAACGCACCCTTGTTAACACTGGAACACAGTTAACTTCGCGATGATGTTTTCCCCGGGGGTTCTCCTCCAAGCCGCAGCAGCGGCGATGACCTTACCCCGGGTATCCACAACCAACACACTCAGCCAGCCTCCGACAAACTCAGCCAGCCTCCGATACAAAACTGTACATTTCTTTACAGCCCAGCGGGTGGCTAAAGAAGAGTGCTAGAGTGGAGCCCAAAGAGGACGGCCAGAGAGCTCCGGCGCCAAGAACCTCGTCTGTTTGTCTTTATCGTCCTCTCCTGCTGCCGCTGAGCACCGGGGGAAGGGGAAAAAGCAAGTCCTCTTTGCCAGTGTCCATCCCCATGGGTTGGCCGTTAGGGCATCCTGTGCAAGCAGGCGCAGCCCTTCTCGGAATGCGCGGCGTTTGAAAGCGCCGCGCGATACGTTCTTTCCCTTTCCGCGCTCCTCTTCCCAGGCACCGCGGCAGTTAGTGTTTCGAAACGCCCGACACCTGCACGGCCACTGTGAAACATAACTTGAAGTGTTTTCACAAACAAAGCACACACAATGTTCGCTCGCGCTCCATCGTTCATTCAAATGGGCGGCACAACAATCAGCATGACCAGTGCTTCATGACCCTGGCTGCATGTCACCATGACAAAAATAGCCACAGCACTCTAGTTCACTCAGAGCGAGCGGCCTTCACAAGGCGGTAAACACCGGCCATCATCCGAGAACACTCTTGCCATGCAGCGCACATAGTCCAAAAGTATCAGGGGCCCTCTTCTCCTCGGTCGAGAAGAGACCGCTGCTGCATCGTTAGCATGCGTTGCACCCAAGCTGCGCTGAGGTGAAGCTGACTGACGCTTTCGCCTCTTTCTGGGCGAACAATTGGGTTCGGCCACTTCTGCGCTCAGGACGCTGTTCTCCACTGGGAACCGTTGGTCTGCGTAAGCAGCAGAGGGCTGCTTAGCGACCACATCAACGCTGACTATCTCAGTCAATCTCTTAAGCCACTCCTACAGTCTTACCTGCAACTTCCTATTACAGGAGCAGCCATATCCTGATTTACCCGTTCCTCTCTCAATTCGCTGGAGCTTCCCATGAGAATCACATTGTCACGACTCGACTTTTGGGTATCTCCAGAAGCACAACATGCACTTTGCGCGACACCAACTGCACCCGATTCCTCGCGCGATTCCCGTGCTGCTGCATCCTGCAAAGCAACTGGGCGGTCGCCCACGCTCCCGGAATGTTCTTTGTTTCCGCACGCTGCGGCAACGGGCTCACGCTAAACTGAAGCCAGCCTCAGCCCCTTCAGTACTGCTCCTTTAAGAACTGCATAGTTCTTCCGCTGTTTCACCGAGAGTCCAGCTAGGCACCCGCTAGTAGGGAAGAATTACCCCTGCTCGCCATTTTGGGGGAACATAGAGGAGTCCAGCCTGGCCTCGGCACCAGCGAACCAATCAAGCACAAGCGCTTCCTTGGAGGGCATATGTACAAGAACCCCTTGCAGCATGCTCATTCAATTAAATCTACCATCGCTCTAGCTGCACCCTTGTGCTGGCTGCCCGATCGGTGAAGCGGTGGCGTTGATAGCGCTTCTCAAACGTTCACCCTTAGACATTCCGCTACTAACTCCGCCTTAGCGATCTTGAATTCGCCTGATGTAGGGCCGTCTCGTCAGCGAACGACATGGCTGACCTAATCCTGACGCTTGCTGCCTCGTCAGCCCTCGCCTGAGCTCCATCTCGCCATACCCAGCAAACCGTCCCCATCATCTCAGGGCTGCTCATGAAGTACACCCTACATGTCATGATGAGCCACACACCCAGGATCAAGTGAGGAACTGACCTGCACAGTTTGGTGCTTGTTGTGATAGCCTGGCTCTGTCAAGGAGGCGATCCATATCCACGCGCCACCGGCCGCGTTCTAGTTCTCACGGCTGCAGAGGTGATGCGGCTCCTTCCACTCTGGCGTCCGCACGCGGCCGAAGACACCGCCTTCTAGCGTGGCCAGCTGGCTCACTGCTCCCGCCGTTCCCGTTCAGCAGGCTGCTGCTGCATCCGCAGACCTCTAAACACCTGCATTTCTGCCGCTCAGCAGGCCGCAGAGATTGCCCCGCTCTGCATTGAGAAGTCCGTTGAGCGCCGGTCGAGCCGCTTCTCCACCTGGCTGGCGAGCTCGCACCTCCCGCCGATGTCGTTCAGAAGAATGGAATTCCTCCGCGTGCTTCCTCCGTCGAGGGACCCGTCTCGCCAGCCGGCTGGCTGAGTTGTCGCTGTTGAAGATTGTGCCGACTGCGCCAGTTAACTTCGCGATGTTCTTTCCCCCGATGATTCTCTCCAAGCCGCATCAGCGGGGATTATCTGATACCGGGTATCCTCAACCGACAAATCCAGACTGCCTCCTTTACAAAACTGTACATTTATTTACAGCCCAGCGGGCGGCTAAGAAATTGTGCTCGAGTGGAGCCCGAAGACGAAGGCCCAAGTGCTTCGGCGCCCAGACCTCGTCTGTCTGTCGTCATCGTCCCCACCTCCTGCCACCGAGGACCGGGGGAAGCAAGTCCTCTTCGTCAGGGTCCATCCCCATGTGATGGCCGTTAGGACACCCACTGGAAGCAGGCGCGGCCTTTCTCGGAATGAGCGCGGTTGAAAGCGCCTAGCGACACATTCTTTCCATTTCCGCGCTGAACTTCCCAGGGCGCGCGCCAGTTAGTGCGTCGAAATGCCAAACAAACACTTTAACGCACGACCGCTTCAAATAAACAAATTCTTTTTGTACAGAACAACTAATGATTCACAGATACAGTAACTCCCCCATTTTCTGATGTAGTATGATTCCAGCAACTCTCTAGTGCGCCTGTCTTTGTGCTTGTACAGGGTATCAGTCTCGCGGAAACGCGGATAGCAACGGTGCCCACACGTGCGACAATGCTCGGCCAGACGTGCGTACTCGTCTTTTTTGGCGTGATGCGTTGCTCCATTAATCGAACGTTTACACCGCGACCTGTCTGACCTACATACACTTTCCGCAGGATAACCGAATCTTGTAAACAACAGCCACACAGCACGGTGGAAAGGGTCATACATGATTTACTTTACACGCACTTTTCTTGTTTCTCAGCCCATCTTCAGCACGCCGCTGGGCGGCCGGACAAACGCTGTTTAATTTAACCGGGGCAGAAAGCACTAATTCTACCCCAAACCGTGCTGCCACCTTTTTCAGCCCGTGTGACTTCGTATGTATGTAGGGCAACAAAGCAAACTTTTTATTTCTTTCCCTTAAGGATCCAGCCTCACCAGCAGCTCCCTGCTTTTTTAGCAGCCTGACCAATTTTTCTGCCGAAGTCCTGAGTGCGGTGCCAGGAAAACCTGTCTGTTTAGGCCTAGAAACCTCATTATGGAAAGCCTGACATACTGAATCAGAACAGGAACGCGTCAAGGACGCCCGTAAGCAGGATAACGCCATCCCGTTCTTTTTTACTTTGGAGTGTCCTGAATTGTAATTCAAGAGTGTTTTTTCACCTTGCTGATACAGGAAACACAACTGGTCTCACCTAAAGCGAAGCCGCGAGTCAAGAAACTGGAGTTTATCATTGCAAGGTAATTCGAGGGTGAAATGCTGTCCCCCCCGTCTTCAGTAAAATTCTTTAACACATCCGTACCATGTTGACTAACCACGGTTCTAGGCAGAAAAGCCAAATAGTCATCAACAAAACCAAAAGCTACGTCAACCACCCCCGCAAGGCACTTTGCATCGCTCTCTCTAGGTGGCAACAAAATTGTTACTTAAGATAGGAGCGACCTCGGAACCAATAAAAACACCGTTACGCTGGATTAGTTATTTATCTCCCCAGGCTACTACACTGGCCTTCAAGTACATCGACAGGAGTTCTAAAAAAGATGCAACTGAAACCCCGGAGTCATTCCTAAACCGAACTTCATCATTATCATCCCGTATGCATGACTTCACTGCTTTAAGCAACTTATCTTGCGGTAAGCAGCAATAAAAATCGGCCACGTTGAGGGCATAATAGCCTTGAAACCTCCCAACCTTCGTTGCTTCAGGAACCGGGAAATCGCCTAAGAGTTGCGCACCAGAAAGGGGTCCTGAAAGCACAGGGACAAGTGCTTTTGAGGGAACGAGGCAACAGCCCCCTGCCAAGTCCCAGCCTAGGAGACAATAGTACGGAATGGTGCTCCTATTTTGGAGGCTTTTGTGGAAAAACGCTTCAAGTGGGAACCTTTTTTTTCTTTTTTCACTTGACCAGCTAGCGACAATTTCAAGCTGTCGAGCAAGGCCAAGGCCTTCTGCTTTACGTTTACCGCATTCTTGATACTGGAACAAAATTGTTATCACGCGCTTCACTAGCCGTATGTGCAAAAAATTCATGAGGCATCACGACGAAACAGCCTTCATTGTCAGAGACAACAACCCTTAAGTTCTCAGCCACATGGTCGTCAATTACACCACACAAACTTAAGAGCCTAGAGTGCGTGCCTATAGTCCTGGCCCCAGCATGTCCACACACTCAGTTAAGCACCTAGGTCGCTCCTCTTCAGATGCCTGTCCGGAGATGCGTCTCGCTGCAGCCAATTTTTTTATGGGTGTCAACCGAGGTACGAACACAAATTTGGGCCCAAAGGACAACAGTTCTCTTGAGCAGTCCGCAAGTGACACTCCCCCGGCCGTCCGGCCATCCAGAGGTGTGCTGAAGGTGAGCTAGGACAGAAGAAAAGAGCTTGTAAAGTAAATCATGTATCACTCTTTTAAAGCAAAGCTTTTTACCTCTACCCCCAAGGGTAGAGACAATGTTGTTGTACCCCCAAGGGGTTCTTTCGCGACCGTTGTTGTCACCAGAAAACTCCAGCGAACAAATAAAAGAATTTACTGGCACTACCGGGAACTAATAGACTAACAAAGCGAGAGCCCGTTGTCTTACCGATTTAGCTACGAGCCCAAGCGAAGACAGGGAAGACTGGTGGTATACCCACCAAGCACATCTACGGGTTTACCCCCTGCGTTCTCGATGAATGCCACGTGAAAGCGTCACGCGACCACTGACGCCCGTCTAGCGGCCCCGTGCGCACTTTGCTCATGTGCTAATAGTTACAAAAATTAAAGTAAGCTCACACCAACGCATGGCATCTCACTTCTAGTACGCCAATGTGCTAAAGCCTGTGGCCTCCAGTGTTCACGTAAACAATCACAGCTCCTTGTCATCCGCCCTCACGCCAAACCAAGGAATACATTCAAATACTCCTTCATAGCCAGGCCGTCAGTCCAAGCCCTCGCATCAAGATCCTGAGCCTACATGTCGAGGCTGACACCAAGAGTGACGTCTCCTTGCAGCGCCTCAAAAACAGCATTAATCTAATCATACACATGATCAGGCGAGTTGCCACCAAGAAGCAAGGCCTAAAGGAATCCGGACAAAATTGAAAATTTTGTCCTCTCGAGAGTCACTTACGTCAACCCCATGTCTTCTTCTCGACAAGGAAGACATCGAGATGCTTTATATAATGATTAGAAAGGCGGTCGATCAGGCCATTGGTCTTCTCATGAGTGCGTTCACAGAGAGGCCGCATAGCACGGTGCTCCACGACACGGTGGAAGAGCTCAGAGAAGGCCATCTTTCTAACCAGAAGGTCCGACTCAGAGCTGCGATGGGTAACCGCATGCTTCACCAGATTGGCTGGCCAGCCCAAAATGTCACTCCACTTGACGTACTACAAGACTCTTGGCGGATAAAACTAAAGATGCTCCCTTTGCTTAGAAATATGAACCCCTCACGTGACGAGGGTCACCGAAAAGCACGGGCTCAAGCGCTAAACACCACCCTCGGTGGGGATCATGCAGTTATCTACATAGGCGCCTCCAAACATCGACGGCAGCAATACGCCATCATCGTGGCTACCTCCAGAACCAACCTCCTTGCGTGTAGCTCGTTTAGGACCAAAGAAATGACGGCAGCAGATGAGGCAGACATCACCTTGGCTCTCGCACAACCAGGGGTTCGGAGGGTAGTCATCGTGTCCCAGCAAGCCTACTGGAATTACCGGTAAGGTTGGGTGTCCTGACCTGCACTGCGTGTGCTAAAAAACCACTCCCCAAACGGTTCAATTCAGCTTATCTGGACATCCCCTCACGCTTTAATAGAGGGCAACAAATACGCCCACCCAACAAGCCTGCGCTTTTACCTCCCGTGCTAAAGAGCTGCACGAGGACAGTCATTCGCTTGTCACGTCAAGGGAGATAACCTAGCATTATCGCCTTCTGAGACAGACCGTACCTTCGCCTTGCCCTGACCTTTCCAGAGAACAACAAGCTACCCTACGGCTCAAACAATCCGGGCTCCTTCCCACAGCCTACGCGTCTTCACTTATAGTATCCGAATCGCTACGACGCTGAATGTAAATTTTGATCAGAAGTAGGAACACTCCGCCCCGTAATCGGGGTGTGCGACTTTAGCCCTGAGCACCCTCTTCTCTTCCCGTCAACTACCCAACAAGAGCAATGAGAGATGCTGCTGTCCAGGCCCTCTCTACCTACCCAGCGTCAGCGGGTGGGCAGAACACAGGCCACGCGTACTGCATATGGGCCCCACAGAAGAAGGAATCACTCCCGAGGGCTGCACTCTGGGCCGTTCAGAAATCTGAACAGAAGTATTTCTTCCTCCTCCTCCTTCCCTGCCGCAAATCTCGTCGCCTCCGTCCGCGGCGCAGAAACGGAGAAGACAGATCGTCTAACACCGGGTTGGAGCTTACTTCAATTTTATAAAAAAAAGTTTCCACTCTTGTGCTACACCAATACAACTCCACCAAACACCATCCATGCTTCAGGCGTTGATTTAACCTTAACAAGAATATTTCTTTGAAGTCATAAATGGTGTGGTTAAGTGCATTTCGCTTCTGTCTGTTTTTGCTATTTTTAGAGCGATGAGAGTGAATTGAAGTGACGTCGCAAGGGTAATCGTTATGGGGGCCGTTTACAGCTTTGCTTTCCAACCACATTCACGGGGTGGATTGGCGCGATTTTTTTACCGTGCTGTTGGGCTGTTTACAAGATTCATTTATCCTGCCGAAAAGTGTATCTAGGTCAGACAGGTCGCTGCATAATCGTTCCAATCGTTCGAATAATGAAGCATCGCAACACGCTTAAAAATGATGAGTAAGCATTTCTGGCCGAGCATTGTCGCACGTGTGAGCCCCGTCGCTATTCCGCGAGACTGATACCTTGTACAATCACAAAGACAGGGGTACTACAGAGTTGCTGGAATCATACTACATCAGAAAATGGGCGAGTGATTGTATCAGTGAATAATGAGTTGTCCTGCACGAAAAAGATTTTTTTTGTTGAGCGGTCGTTGCGATTAGGTGTTCCAGTGTTAAGAAAGGTGCGTTGAAAAGAGTGGAGTGTTTTGGTCATGCTAATGTCATTGGAAGGTCTGGGTACGTGGCCTGGCGGTGGAGGATTCTGTGTATGTATAAGTAGTTATAACGTCTTTTCTATTAAATCGAGTTGAAAGTCAGCGCTTGTACTGTTCACTTGTTTCTTATTTGTGTACCTGTTGTTCGCGCTGTTCCCCAAGATGCAAGTGCACCAACTAGCCCAACTCGCCATCCTTGTATTCATCCATTATTCATTGCACGTCCTCGTCCTCATGTAGAGGGCACCAGGTTGCCGTGCTGTCATTTAACACCTTGTTATTTCTGTTCGGCCTGGGCAGGCCCAGAGGAAATGAGCCAGATCTGCCGTGGCCATTGTACCAAAAAAATGTGCCTCCTACATTCCGGGGTAGCCCCGGCTGTATAACGACAGATTTGAATACCTGTTGGCATGAAGGGGCCCCAATCACACCGCCAGAATCCTTTCAAATGATTCAACTGCCCGTGGGAGGTCTACCCTGCGCTTCTGCAATGGTCTCATCCATATGCGTTACCAGACTCCCGCTGGGGAATACCAAAGGATGGAAGACATGTCACCTCCTTTTGACCCTTCCTTGATCCCTCGCATGAAGTCGGCAACGGCAGCAATTCTCCTCCGTCCTTTTTAAAAGGAAATATATGCGTGGCCTCACAGCCATGAACTCTGTTTATCTTCGAGCCACTTCGTGAGCGCGGGTGTTCCCTGTGTGGCCCCAGTGTGCTGCCAGTTACAGTAACGTAAGAGAATTCTTGTTCGGTCGTATAATTGTGGTCCCGGAAAAAATACGAGTGCCCTTGTATTTTCAAGTGACGCGCGCTCTTTCATGAAGAGCCGCATTGTCGTCTTGGAGCCACTGGCAACTACGACCACTCTTGTTCAGTTCCTTCCATCTTTCTCCTCTACCGACTGTGCTGGGTCGTACGTGGCTGTATTCAGGGATGAGTGATTGCTGTGCTTCACAACCCGAGACGCTCTTCGGCGACTTTGGCTCTGCCTGCCAGAGTGACTGTCACCTTGTAGTCCCCTGGGGGGTCATGGCGCTGGCAGACCTGGAAGGAACCAGTTTCCTCATAATACTCTTCAGACGGGGAAAGGTTTGGGCGTGATGGTTCATAGTCACACCGAAAACAAGCGCTATTTTTGTTGAAAGCTTAGCGCTTGTCCCGTCCACAGCTCGTCCTGTGTTTTTTAAATAGCGCTTCTTTTCTGTGTTCCTCATAATGCATTGCCGCCGTAGGCTTTGGCCATATCTTCCCTGCTGTCGTTCTTTGATAGTTCGCAGCGTCCACATAGTAGACTCTGTATTCCTTCGGGTTTTCGTTTGCGTTAAACTATCTGTTTTTTTAGAGGTGCCGCTTTGCCCGTTCTTTTCGCAAGACCTTCCTTTGTGGAAAACCAGGGGGCTGACCCGAGCGAACGGGCTGCATATGGGCTCCTGGAAAATTGCTGCAAAGCAACGAATAAGTCCCCTGTTCACAAGAGAAAACTCCACAGCCACTTCTATGAAGCTTTAATGATCACCTTGATGCCAAGCGTACGGCTGTGAGTGAGTTTTTCTCAATTCCACAGTACTTTGAAGATTCAAGGCGAGAGCCGCTTTGCTAACACTAACACCTGCGCGGGCGACACCGGCACGAATACGAAGTGGTTGGGACAGCAATGATGGCTGCAGGCGCGGCAGCTATCACCTTCGACGAAGACGATAACGAGATGGAAGCTCAGGAAAGGCTAGAAATCCCAAGTATGCAAGAAGCCAATGAAAGATGGATTGAGGCGATCAGCAAGGTGACGCGCAGAAAAAACAGAGTAAGCCCGGACTCCACCGCGCAGCAACCGAGCGAAACCCTACGTAAAACAAGCACTAGGCGAGGTGCCAACGCAACAAAGCCAAGACCACCCCCTCTGCCAAAAGAAGATTTCAAGATGGTAATTCGCCCCAAGGAAGCACTCGAACTACGAAAGCAAAGCCCGGCACTCCTCGCGAAGAGCATTCTCTCGACCGCCCAAATCACGTACAGAGAAGCTGATCTCCCAGTCCGGGTTGACCCGAGCCAGAACATCGTAACTATAAGCACACGCCATAAGCAAGCCGCCGGAGCCCTCAACCACTTCACGCAGCTGATCCTACGAGAGAAACCCTACCCGGTGAGCCTATATGGACTTTCCCCGCACGACTCCTGCAGAGGCATAATACATAATATCCCGCAACACTACTCCATAAAGGAAGTCCTCGAAGACCTCTGGCTCCCTGGTACTGAATTCCTATCATCTGTCTGGGAAGTACTTCCACAGTACTGATCGCGATGCCAGGCAACAAGGTACCCTTCTAAGTATTCTATAAAGGAGTGGACACCAGGTGCTACATATTCAAGCAAACAATTCCTTACCGCAACAACTGCCATGAGACAGGCCACCGCACTGATGTTTTCCCAACACCTAATGCCAGTGCCTGCGCCAAGTGTGGAAGACGTAATCCAGAGCCGGACCACCCATGCTCCCCCAAATGCTCACTCTGTCAGGGCGAGCACTGGAAGCTAGCAAAAAATGAACGCGACGTCTCAAGGAGCCCTACTACCTCCGCCAGAAGAATTGGGAGAAGGATGCCTCTGCGGAAAGCCCACCCTCTGGCGGCCGGAAAATATCGCGCAGCAGAGGGTCCTCTCAAGGCAGCCGATCCGCCAGGTCACGGTCGCGCTCCGAGTCGAGGGCCCCCACAGGCAGGATCCAGTAAAAGCAACGGGCGCCGACCACCTTGAGGAAAAAAGAAACGCCGACTCCACAGGTGAGCTGGTCTCAGTTTCTCTCTACCACTGCTCATTCCTCCAAACCCACCTGCTATGAATGCATTAACCTACAAAAAGAAGTCACCTGTCTTAGAAGCGAAATCGCACCGCTCAAAGCAGCCATATCGCCCCTGACGCAGTCCAACACCTCAGCCCAGCACCCACTAGCAGGGGTAGAGAAAAAACGTAAAACCTCCGACGCGAGCAAAACGACCACTCCGAATCATGCTCCCACTCCTACACAAATTTATGACGTCAGAACAGAATGCAAGGAAGCCACCGACAAACATGCTCAAACTGTTAATGAGCAACGTGGGGCTCTCATTGCGCAGGTTAGCTCACTCTCACAGATAATAGCGCAGTGCCGGCAGACCAATACGCTCATACTGAACCGCCTTGACAATTTAGAAAGTCAATCAACGCCGTCCCTCAGCCCGTCATCTCAGACAAAAAAGCCGTAACATCGACTTACCACGACAGACAGGGCAGACAAGGACATCTCTATGTCCCTCCATGGTTAGGCAGGATGCAGGAACGTCCAAAAAACGCGTAATCTGGCAATGGAATTTCAGGAGCATAAAAAACAAGATTGGCCTACTTCAAGACTACATTGAATCAGTGGCCACTGCACCCGACGTCATTACACTTCAAGAAACCAAAGCACAGGCTAGGCTTCGAGGATATATCACACATGAAGACTCAAAGGGTTTTAATTCTTGCACGCTAATCAAGAAATTTATCAGTGCCATACACCACGCCATAACGCAAGCAGAAAAAATTGGCATCCTCACCGAGCTCATCCCGAGGAAGGTACACAAGGGGAAAGCCTGTTTGTCCTCAATGTCTACTGCCGACCAAAAAATAAGACTGCATTGACCGCATAGTGCAACAAGCAACTACCGCCGCCGGCTCCAATCCCCTCATTCTCCTCGGGGATTTCAACGCGGCCCACCCCGTATGGGCATACCGATATGCGAACAAGCGAGGCAATAATCTTCTCCACTGCGTGTGTGAAGAGGGTTTGGTGCTACTTACGGACTGCAGCACGCCGACGCGGATGGGAAACAGCGTAACTTACGACACGTGCCCGGATTTGACATTTACTAAAAACGTCAACCACGCCGCATGGGTGAACCTGGAGGAAAATCTAAACGGTGACCACTCATTCGTTTCAACCACCCTTTACGGGGAAGAATATCGAGCACCCCTGGGTGAAGTTCGAATAACGAACTGGGGCAAATCCAGCGAACACAGGGCAGAACTGCCTAGCTCAAACATCGATGACATCTACACCTGGACGCAAGCGCTACGAGCTGTGTAAAAGCCACAACGCAAAAGCTAAATACCACTACACAGGTTCCGCATATAGACACCAAGCTACTCTACTTATGGGAAGCTCGCCGGTCGCTCATCCGCAGATGGAAGAGCAAAAGCACAATCGCAAACTCCAATAGCATATTGAAGTTCTGACTCAAGACACGGCTAAATATGCCGCCGAACTGTGCAAGCATAATTGCCGCACACTGCGACAGCCTCGGTGGTACTCTCACCACATCTAAGACATGGCGACTACTCAGATGTTTGATTGACCCTTCAAAAAGTAAAGGTGAAACTACCAAGACAATGAAAAACAATTTGCACACTTTTCCGGGCACCACGGACGACCTCCTCAAAATGCTTCAGCAAAGATACCTGCTTCTATCTCCGCCATACTGAGCTCGGGACTACTAGGGCGATCCAAACCTCCACCTGGATAGGCCCATTGATGAATCGGAAGTACGGGCAGCGCTAGCCAAGATACGGACAAATACCACACCCGGCCAAGACCTTATCGCAAACAAGATACTGACCAACCTTGACAGTACACTCCGTCACATTCCTCATACAATTCATGAATGGCTGTTGGGAAAAGGGTGTCATACTGCTTGAATGGGAGACGGCTTAGGTTCATTTATTACCAAAACCAGAAAAGGAGCCAAGCGTCGAGAATCTCCGCCCAATTTCATTAAAGTCCTGAATAGGAAATCTACTCGAGCACGTCATTCCCGCTCGCCTACAACAATACCTAGAAAGTAGATGCGATATTCCTACATCCATGTACGGATTTAGACCAAGTCTATGCGCCCAAGATCTTCTTCAGCTCCAGGAGGAACTCATGATGCAGGCCAATAATCGCACGCCAAAAGCAATTCTCGCGCTTGATTTAAAATGGGCGTGACAATGTAAATCATCAAACGATCCTGAACAATCTCAATAACCTCATCTGCGGAGCCAGGACATACAATTACATCAGGTATTTTCTTACACACCGGCAAGCAGTCCTGGAGGTCGGTGACGCGCAACCACCTCCAATTCAAGTTGGAGGTCGAGGCATGCCGCAGGGCGCAGTTCTTTCCCCACTGCTATTACACATCGCCGTCATCGGCATGCTCAAACTATTAGATGCCATCCCTGACCATCGACGTGGCCTGTATGGCGATGATAAAACGTTATGGACGGGTGCAGGGTCGGTAGGGGAAATGCAAGATCGTCTTCAGTAGGCTGCTGAGATCGCGCAAGCTTATGCAAACAAGTGCGGTTTATGCTGCTCTGCACAGAAATCTGAGCTTCTCCTTGTCCGGAAACGCCAAAGTAGAAAACAGCGAGACCAAGGTATCCAATTACACTTGAAGGAGCTACGATCACGCCTTCCCCACACGTAAAGACACTGGGGATGCCCTTTCAAGAAGACTGCTTTAACTCTATACTTTTTCGGCACCTCACCCACACAACAGGGCAAATTGTTCACGTGGGCCGCCGAATCACTACGAAAACTAGAAGGATGAAGGAAGCAGACACACTACGGCTTGTCCAACTTTCCTCATCTCTCGCATCAATTACGCAATCCCGTATGCGATCCTCTCCAAAAACGACGTAACCAAGCTTGATACACTCATTCGGAAAGCATTTAAACAAGCACTTGGTCTCCCAATCAGCACGGCAACGGACAGACTTCTGAAACTGGGAGTACAACACACTGTGTAGGAGATCATAGAGGCTCATATGGTAAACCAGCATCACCGTCTAGCGACTACAATAACAGGACACCAACTGCCTGGTCGCCTAGGATACAGTACCCCACAAGAACAAGGCAGTTGTTCCATAGACATACCGACAACTATAAGGCAAAACATCTATGTGGCTCCCATTCCACGGAATATGCACCCTCAGTTTCACCAACAAAGAAGTGCGGCGAGAGCACAGGCATTAAATATAGCCCATGGATGCAACCCCAAAACTGTGTACATGGACGCTGCGGACTACGCTCGCCTGAATACGATGACAGCTGTCGTCACCACATGCACCGAGAATGTCGCCAGTGTCACACTTCCTGGAATCAACACTACGCAAGCAGAAGAAGCAGCCATTGCTCTTGATTTTGCCCACACCTCAGCTGATACAATCATTACTGATTCTCAAGCAGCATGGCGAAGTTACCTACCAGGAAGAATATCAACACCAGCTGCAAGAATCCTTCTCCAGCGACCCCCCCAACGCAAGATCCGTCTGGTTTGGGCCCCCGCCCACTCGTCCCTTCGCGACAATGTCATGGCCCACACGACAGCCCGAGAATTAGCCTGCCGGGCACCATGAGACGACTGGCTTCAAGAGATTCATCCCCTAGTAACATACCAGGGCGTCACACAGCACTACAACCTGATTAGGCAAAAGTATCCTCCTGCCGAACCGTCACTCACCAACGAACAGGAGCATAAACTCAGGCTTTTGCAGACAAACACGTTCCCACACCTATCTACGCTTCACGCCATCAACACCACCCTCTACAGCGCCACCTGCTCACACTGCGGTTGAGATCTGCACCCTCTACGTTATGGGCTGGGCCTGCCAGAAAAACCCAAATGTTCGCCCAATTCCCAACCCTTTTCTTGAGCAGTGGGAAAGAGAACTGGCCAGCTCAAGCAGCGAAACTCCGCTTCGGCCGGTGGAAATCACGGAGGAGGCAGCAAACTCCAACGGAATATTTAAATAAGGAATCCGACCACGTGCTCCCCTTTTTTTGCAAAATAATGTGCTTAATCCTCGCAATCTTCGTAATTCTTTTCACTTCCCCGCACGGGGCACCTTGAGTATTCATGGTGACGGTGAGCAGCGACACCGCGGACCCCGAGCTCCCAACATAAGCCGTGTCCAACCGTGGCGACGTGTTTAAAGGTGAAGGGTAGAAGCCGTAAACGGTGGCCGTCGGAGCCTTGGTCAAGCTCCGGCCGATGGGCTCCCTGCCTGTCTACCAGGCAGGGAGCTCCGGGACCTCTTTGACTACCAGGGTAAGGTCAAAGGAGAAAGTACCCCCGTCTCCCTGCTTTTATACTATGCTTTATGGTATTGTCTAAAACCCCCTCCAACCGTGATCGGCCCCCTAAAAGGGGCCGCACCGAAGTACCGTTTCCCCCATTGCCATCTTTGACATTTCCTGAACCAGATAATTTTTCTCGATTTCTTGTGATGGAATCGCTCAATCCAACCCACCCTCTTGCATCTCAGTCAGTCTTCTTGATCGCCAAGTATCTTGAAGCCATAGTAGGAAAATCGTATAAATGCAAAAAACAAAGGTCTGGTGAACTCTTAATTGAAATAAATGACAAGCAGCAGTCTGCAAAGCTTCTAGCTCAGACTAGACTGGCAGATCTTGACATCCGGGTCACACCGCATCGGAGCCTCAACAGCTCGCAGGGTGTGATATCCGAGACAGACCTCCTGAACGAAACCGATGCGGATCTCCTTGCCGGCTTGAAGGATCAGGGCGTCACTGCTGTGAGACGCATCACTATCCGTAGAGACGACAAGGAGATTCCCACCAAGCACATCATCTTGACCTTTGACCGCGCAGTTCTCCCACAACATATGTATGCAGGTTTTATCCGGTGCTCAATACGTCCGTACATCCCGAACCCGCGGCGCTGTTTTAAGTGCCAGCGGTTCGGGCATGGTACGAACTCTTGCCGTGGCCGAACGACGTGTGCGAAATGCGCGGCGCACGATCATCCTAGTGACAACTGCCAATCCGATACCCTCACTTGTGTAAACTGCGGGGGACCGCATGCAGCGTACTCCCGCAAGTGCGAAAAGTTCACACTCGAAAAAAAGATCATCAACATCAAGGTAACCGAGAACATCACCTTCCCGGAGGCGAGAAAGAGGTTCGCCTCTTTCCCTCTGGGGAGGTACGCTGACGCGGCTCGCCGGGGGCCGGAGCGGCGTCTGGTGTCCACAGGGACCCAGTTCAGCGAGTCTGACCTGGTCCCGCCCCCGCCCCCCGCTGGGTTGCCTCACGCAGCCCAACCCGGCACCACGCCGCTTGCTGAGGCAGCAGCGGTTGTGGCGCAAACCACTCCTGTCGGGACCGGTGCCGCTCCCGCCTCTGTCTCCCCGTCCTCCAGTGCGTTGGAGGGAACCGAGGTGATGGACACCACGGGCCCCGCACCGGCTCCCACCGCCACCGCACCGCTTGTGCCACCTCTGGCGCCCCCGACGGTGGCGGCTCAAACGAAGGGCTCCCGAAGGGGGGCCAAGTCCGGGGGGCCCGGTCCGTCGGGCACCCCTCGCACATCCGACGACGAGATGGACGTCGGGCCGTTCCTGCCTGCAACGCAGCGCAAGGAGCGGCCACCGACTTCCAAGCCTACAGAAAGGCCCAAAAAGCCCAATCCAAGAGTAACAGCCCCGAAAGACGACACATGAACACACACGAACACACACATTCCAGTCATTCTTAAATTTAAATAATGAGAACAGAAAATATTATCCAATGGAACTGCAGAGGCCTCCTTAAAAATCTTGACGATGTGTATGAGATTCTGCATGCCAGTCAGCCAAGTATTATGTGTCTCCAGGAAACCCACCTCAACTTTAAACAAACAAATTTCTTAAATAGGTATACGGTATTCAGAAAGGACAGGGTTGGCTGCACCCACTCTTCAGGAGGTGTGGCCATTATCGCCCGGAAATCATTAGCATGCCACCCTGTCACTTTAAACACTGTCCTCGAGGCTGTAGCGATCCGTGCCATAATATTTAATAGGTTGATAACGGTATGCTCTATTTACATCTCTCCTGATTTTGCACTTCTGAGCTCTGATTTCGAGGCACTGGTTGACCAGCTGCCCGAACCATACATACTAACAGGCGACCTTAATGCGCACAACTCTCTTTGGGGCTCCTCCAGAACGGATGCCCGAGGTCGCCTGTTAGAGAAGTTTCTTACATCCTCCGGAGCATGCCTTTTCAACAAAAAACAGCCTACATACCATAACTTAGGACACAATACATACTCTCATCTTGACTTGGCTATTGGTTCCGCAGTTCTCTTTCCATGTCTTGAGTGGGGTGTGGGCACGGACCCATATGGTAGTGACCATTTCCCCACTTCATTAACGTATATAGGTATAGGCCCGAGCAGTCCATCTTCCCATAAAAGGTTTAATGAATCAAAAGCAAACTGGAGCACATTCACACAAACATCTCAACTACACCACACATCCATAAAACACCTACACGTGGAGGAAGCCGCCCAACTCGTCATGGCGCACATCCTCGACGCCGCCGAAAAGTCCATTCCCCAGGCCTCCAGTGGGTCCCGCACCCCAAGGAGGCCCTGGTGGAACGAGGACTGCAGGCGGGCGCGAGAGGCCCAGAACAAGGCGTGGGGTGTCCTTCGGCGGTACCCCACGTCAGATAACCTCATTTCTTTTAAACGGGCAAAGGCTTTTGGAAAGCGAGTGCGTCGTGAGGCGAAAAGGGAGAGTTGGCGCACCTTCCTCACTTCCATCAACTCATACACTGACACACACAAAGTCTGGACACGAATACGAAAACTAAAAGGACAACAGACACACAGCCTGCCCCTGGTTAGTACAACAGGGGACACACTGGAAGACCAGGCTAACACACTTGCACAACACTTCGAACACGTGTCCAGTTCAGCACACTACACAAACACTTTCATGAAACACAAAACATCTGTAGAAAAGAAGTCCCTGCGTGATAACAACAAGTCGCACACTTCTTACAATTCTCCTTTTTCAATTCATGAGCTGAAGGTTGCTCTGAGCACATGTAAGCCTTCAGCTCCAGGTGCAGACAAAATCACATACACCATGATACAACACCTACACCCAGACACTCTTGAAACACTCCTACATCTATACAACAACATATGGCTTTCGGGGCACATTCCTCGCTCTTGGAGGGAGGCCATAGTAGTGGCTTTCCTGAAGGAAGGAAAGGACCCTTCCTCTCCCGCTAGCTACCGGCCAATCGCCCTCACAAGCTGCCTGTGCAAGCTCCTCGAGAAGATGATAAACAGGAGACTCGTGTACTCCTTAGAGTACAACGGTCTTCTCGAGAGCTGCCAGGCGGGCTTTAGGGCGGGGCGATCTACGAACGACAACTCGTTGCGTTAGAGTCATATATTAAAGATGCTTACCTCCATAAGCAGTACTGTATGACAGTATTCTTTGATCTTGAAAAGGCGTACGACACTGCTTGGCGGTATGGCATCCTCAGCGATTTGAAGTCCTTTGGTATGTCGGGTAACATGTGGAACACGCTTGCCAGTTACCTCTCTGAAAGAACGTTTCGCGTGCGAGTTGGAACTGCACTCTCTAGAGTTCATGTGCAGGAAAACGGTGTTCCGCAAGGTGGAGTTTTGAGTTGCACGTTGTTTATTGTAAAAATGAACTCTCTTCGGAAGGCTCTGCCACCAACCATTTCCTGCTCAATCTATGTAGACGACGTACAATTATCCTTTAAGTCTTGTAACCTGTCTATCTGCGAGCGCCAAGTCCAGCTTGGTGTTAACAAGCTAGCTGGCTGGGCAGATAGCAACGGTCTTAAATTTAATCCAGTGAAGTGTACTTGTGTTTTGTTTTCGAAAAGGCGTGGTATTCGGCCGGATCCAGACATCAAACTCAATGGTGTCTCAATTCCAGTCAGAAATGAACACAAGTTTTTAGGTGTAGTCCTTGACGAAAAGCTCTCGTTCATTCCACACATAAAACAACTTAAACATAAATGCTTAAAGGCCATGAATATACTCAAGGTTCTCTCCCACTCTTCATATGGGGCTGACAAACAACTTCTTTTACGTGTTTTTACCAGCCTGATAGGTTCACGATTAGACTATGGAAGCGTTGTTTATAGGTCAGCAAGTAAGACATCCCTCAAAATGCTGGACCCAGTGCTTCATCTGGGGCTCCGGTTGGCATGTGGTGCCTTCCGGACTAGCCCAGTCGAAAGCCTCTATGTGGAGTGTAATAAGTGGAACCTACAACGTCAGCGAGCATACACAGATCTCTTTTTTGCTTTTAAAATGTCATCTATGCCACACCATCCTTTTAAATCGGCTTTTTATGATACGTCTATGACTGCACTACTCCTAAACCGACCATCGTTCTCTGCGCCCTTCTCTTACAGAGTTAGAGAGGAAGCGTCAGAGCTTTCTGTCTCCTTTTTAGACACCATACAAAGTTCTCAAACAGATTTTATAGCACCATGGCATCTCCGCCCTGTATCATGCGACACATCCTTCACACATGTAGATAAAAACCGAGCTCCCACATGTGCAATTCTGCAGCACTTCCAGTATTTGCAGCAGAAGTATCAATTTTCTGAATTTTATACGGACGCCTCTAATATATACAGACTCCCTCAGTGTCGTGCGGGCGTTGTCGTCAACAAAGTCTTCAAAAAATCACGTTGTAAATCTAATAGTCAAGGGTATTATGTCTGTGTATGTTCACAAATTTAAACTAGTCCTTTGCTGGGTCCCTGGCCACTGTGGTATAGCCGGGAACGAAGCAGCGGATCGAATGGCCGCTGCTGCTACACTCTCGAATACAGTAGACATAACCACATTACCCTACACCGACGTGAAACCACACATCAGACAACAACTTCGCAAAACATGGCAAACACACTGGAGCGAACAAACCGACAACAAGTTACACGTAATAAAACCACACTTGGGACCATACACCACCGACACACGCAATAGATACACTGAAGTCGCCTTGGCTAGATTACGGATAGGGCACACTCACGCAACACACTCGCACCTGCTCACTGGATCTCCAAGACCTCTGTGCAGCAGGTGCGGAGAGGCCCTATCCGTGATCCACATCCTCATAGAATGTAAGGCACTCGACAGTACACGACGCAAACACTTCCCTCAACTACACACACGACATATTCCACCACACCCATCATACTTCTTAGGAGATGATGCCATGTTTTCTGTTCAGCGCACGTTTAAGTTCCTATCAGAAGTTCACTTTTTACAACTCATCTCATACCACCCATAGCTTTACCCCTGGTCCTATACACCAGCCACCTTATTTATTTTTTAACCACTCTTGTTCTTCACCCTGGCTCTTTACACCAGCCGTACTCATAGTTTTTAACTGATTTTATTTCGTGTTGTCTCCTCATCAAATAACTTTCAGTTTGGCGCTCTTTGCCCGTGTCGGCCTTGCGCCAATAAAATCAAACCATCATCATCAATTCTTTTCACTTCAGCTGTCTCGATTCATCGATTGAATGTAGCAGCCCCACCAGCGCAAAACCTTCGGTCAGTGTTGTGAGTGGTATGCCTAACGCCTGTTTTTAGGCACACTTGTCTACCCTATATACTTTGTCTTGATTTTGTGCAGTTTGACGTAAGGCACCACGTACACCACCCGACTCCCGATGAAGACTAGTACAAACGTAAAAAAGAATGGCGTCGTCTATTATCCCATGCTGATAGGGCATGAAGGAAAAGGAATTTCGTATTCTGTTGTACTCCACAGCCCAATGCCTTGATTGTGTCCATCTTGTGCCCGTCCGCTTGAATCCTGAGCCCCAGCATTTTGATCCTGTTTACAACGGAACGCTCCAGTGTCCAAATGGGAGCGTGCTCGCTTGGAGGTTTCTATGTCATTTCTCATTCTGTGGGAATGTAAATTATGATCTGGGAATGTCTTATTCTCCTGCCAATTTAAAAGAAGAAGCAGGAAGTGTGCTCGGCCTGCGCTAGCTGCGTCACCGAATAAATGGGTTTTCTTATCCGCACCGTTCCGACTACAGTGTCGGCGGGCTTGCGAACCCCATGGACGACCACGATCATCCCCCGGCGACAAACGTTGCGCACAGCGCTACCGCACCCCATTTATTATCAAGCAGCGTCAGTGGCGAAAACAAAACCCCGCTCGTCTGTCTTCGCAACCACTTCGACGGGACTGCTCCACTTCCTCCAGGCTTCCCTACGCTGCTGGGCCTCCCGCAAGCCCAGCTTCAGCAGGTGACAAGGTACAATCCCAGCGACGACCTCGCTTTAAATCAAAGAAGCGTGGTAAGGTGCAGGGCCCAATGTACGGCAGGATCGGCAGAGCGTCGAAAGAACATCAGAGGGAATATCCGAGGTGAGCGGAGCGGTGACGGCCTCCCTTAACAGTAATTCAAAGGGACACATCTATATACAACCTTCCCACACATTACCAGGTATCGCACACACCGAATTAACTCGCATACGTGCCACCCACGATCACGTGTAGGTTGAAAACAAGAAGATCAAGGCAGAAGTAGCCCACCTAAAATATAGCACAACTACATAGACAGTGGTCAGGACGTCCGCAGTCAGTCCCACATTTCTTCCAGCTGGCTGCTTCTCCCTGAAAAGAACAGCGATGAATCGAAGACAACACGTGCTGTCAGCAACCAGTAGTACATGACGGCCGTGGTGGCTCAGTGGCTGAGACGTTGCGCTGCTGAGCACGAGGTCACGGGTTCGATTCCCGGCCGCGGCGGCCCCTTTTCTGATGTAGGCGAAAAACAAAAACACGCGTGTGTACGAGACTTTGGCGCACGTTACAGATCCTCAGGTGGTCAAAATTAATCTTGGGCCCTCCACTACGGCGCGCCTCATCGGCTGCGTTGCGTTGGCGCGTCAAACAACACAATCAATCAATCAGAAATCAATCCGATAGTTCGAAAGCAAGGTGGAATAAAATAGTAGCAACGATTAGAAAAGCTGCGCAACATGGTAATTAGCATTGCCGGAGCTCTCGCCAAGTTGAAAGAGACGATTGGCGGTAACGTCATCACCATCATAGTCATCACCACCCTGTCTCCACCCACTGCAGGGCAACAGCTTCTCCCATTAATCTCCAATTATCACGCTCCTGTGCCAACAGCGACTAATTTGTCCCCCAAAATTTCCTAATCTCATCTCCCCCTCTAACTTTCTGCCGCCCCCTGCCACTCTTGCGTTCTCTAGAAATTGACTCTGTTACTCTTAATGAGCAATGGTTTTCTTGCCTTCGCATACATGCCCAGCCCAAGTACATTTCTTCTTAATTTCCACTACTATTTCCTTAACGTGTTTGTTCCCTGACACAGTCCGCTCTCTTCTTGTCCCTTAATGTTACACCTATCACCTTCCCTTCCATTGCTCGCTGAGTCGTCCTCAATTTGACCTGAGCCTCCTTAGTGAGCCTCCAAGCTTCTGCCCCATAGTTGAGTACCGGTACGACGCGGCTATCATACACTCTTCTGCAGGGACAATGGTAAGCTGCCATTCATGATCTGAGATGCCTGCCGAATGCAATCCAGCCAATTCTCATTTTTTTCAATTATCATTCCCTCATAAATGGGATCCGTGATCACAACTTGGTCTAAGTATATTCGCTTACTTGGTCTAAGTATTTGCTTACCACTTTCACTGCCTCGCCACCATCTGAAACCGCAGGACTCTCCCGAGGTCATTGATCATTAGTTCAGTTTCCTGCAGATAAATTTTCAGGCCCACGGTTCTACTCTGTTTGTCCAGTGCGGTAAGCATGCTTTGCAATTCGTCCCCCGAATTACTTAGCAAGGCAACGTCATCAGCAAATCTGAGCTTACTCAGGTATTCTCCATTAACCCTTACTCCCACCTCTTCCCAATCCAATGTTCTGAATACTTCGTGGAAACATGCTCGTGAATAACAATCGGGAGATTGTGTCTCCTTGTCTGACGCCCTTCGTTATAGGTATTTTACTGCTCTGCTTATGGAAGATGACGGTAGCCGTGGACCCATTGTAGATATCCTCTAGTATTCTTACATATAGCTTATCTACCCCCTGGTTCCGTACTGCCGGAATGACTGCTGAAGTTTCAACCGACTCAAATGCGTTGTCATAATCAATGAAGGCTATTTATAGGGGTTCAGTATATTCCGCGCACTGCTCTATCACCTGACTAATCGTGTGGATATCGTCCATTGTTGAATAAACTTTACAAAACCCGGCATGTATTTACGTTGACGTTAAGGTGGCCGACATTCTGTTAGTAATTACCATCATGAGTTCCTTCTAGACGACTGAAGTAAGCTGAGTGGCCTGTATATTTCCAAGTCTTTAATGTCACCTTTCTTATGGATCAGGAGGAGGTTCGCGTTCTTCCAAGATTCAGGTACACTCGCGGGCATTAGATATTGCCTGTACAGGTTTGCCAAATTTGTAGTACAATTTCCGCAGCATCCTTCAAGAGGTCTGCTGTTAACTGATCTTCACTAGGTGCTTTGCCACCTTTCATTTCTTTCAGAGCCTTCTTTACTTTTTCTGTCGTTACTGGAGGGATGTCTATCTCCTCTAAACACCTTTCTCGTCTGGTAATTTCCTGGATGTCCGGGCTACTGTACAGGTCTCTATAAAACTCCTCGGTTACAATGTATATTTGATTCCTATTTGTCATGACATTGCTTCACTAAAATGTAGGTGCATACATCTGATTTTTCCCCTTGCCTAGGCGCCTCTTCACTGCTTTCACGCTGCCGCCTTTCTTTACAGCTTATTCGATCCTCGGCATATTCTACTTTCGTATGTCAGCTTTGGAAAGCTCCGTCAACTTCGAAAGCTCCGCTGGTTCTATTCTGTCAACCGGGGTGGGGAGTGTCATTGTTTCCCGTTTCCGTTTCTTAATTAAATCTTTCCCCTCCTGGGAGAGGTTTCGTATCCTGTCTAGCCATCGTGCCTCCAAGTTCTACTGCGCACTCCGTGATAATGCTTGTAAGATTGTCGCTGGCTTAATGACCCCCTGCTTAGAGTGCATCGACCTGATGCTAAAATAATACTACAGTCTGAACAAAAAAAACAAAATCAGCCATCATCTGTAGTAAGGTTTTAGGCGAACCACGTGTACGACTTCGGTCCGCGTGCATCGTCGTGATGTTCCGAAATCACCATCCGGGATCCCCTTGTAGGTAAATTGGCCAACACGTCGTAGAATTTGGTACGGTCGAAATACCGTCGCAGGAGCTTCTGATTGAGTCTGCGTCGTCGGATCAGAGTCCAAACCGGCACACGATCACCTGTGTGGTATTCAGCGTCTCGGCATCATAGGTTACAGTGTCCGGCAGCCTATTTATACGAGCTCTGGCGACCTGGCGGGCCTCCTCCGTTCGCTGAACGTATTCTTGGACTTCGGGATTGAGGTCGTCGTATTCTACGTGCGGAAGCATGGCGTCAAGCATCGTATCGAGCTGTCGTCCGTAGACAAGCTCGAACGGTGCCTTTCACGTAGTTTCTTGGATAGCCATGTTGTAGGCAAACGTGACATACGGGAGCACTTCGTCCAGCTATTATGTTCAACGTCCACGTACATCGATAGCATATCCGCCATCTTCTTGTTCAAATGTTCCGTTAGTCCGTTCGTTTGGAGGATCGTACGCCTTCGTCCTTCGGACACCCGTCTTGCTGTAGCGTAATATTCCTTGCATCAGCCACGCAGTAAAGGCCGTTCCGAGGTCCGTGATTAGGACTTCAAGGGCTCCACGACGCAGCACAACATGTCGCAGCACAGCATCATCCTCTGTGTAGCGTGTCATGTAGTCTGTCGCTACGACATTCCACTTTTTCTCGGATCTTGACGTAGAGAACGGGCCCAAAAATTCAATTCCAACCTGTTGGAAGGGTCTAGATGGCACGGCGATCGGCTGCAGGAGCCCGGCTGGTCTCGTCGGCGGCGTTTTTTGTCGCTGGCAGTCACGACAGCTTTGGACGTGGCGGGTAACGTCGGATGTAATTCGGGGCCAATAGTGATTCTCCTTGATTTTTAGATGGAGAGCATCTGATTCACTCGCCTTGTCCCTCCGCCGTCGTCGTCGTCGTCGGTGTTGTCCGCCCCTCCCCGATTCTCCTCGCTGCGCCAGCTGCGCTCTCCGCCGCTCAACCCCTCTCCTCTCCGATAGCGAACACTCTCTCGCGAGGGGCATTGGATTGGCTTGGATTGGATTGTATTTACTTGCCTTGGCTTAGCTTGGCTTGACTTGGATTGGATTTGGATTGGATTGGATTAAAGGAGATTGTGTTGGGTTGTGTTGCGTCATAGCCGCGGCACGTTGCGTCATGGCCGCGGCGGACGCGCTGGGGCCGGCGCATGTGCAGTACTCTCTCTTCCGCGGTTTCCTCTCGTTCGGGCGCGCTGCGCATATAACCGGTGTGCCGTTCTACGGCGAAGCAACATCCACGCTTGGTTCAAACACCTAGAGTCCACGCCGCTTTACAAGTACGCCAACGTCGTCATCGACTGGGACCGCATTACGCAGTCCCCTCAACGTTATGCGCGCTATAAAATGCGGTCCCTTCGTCGCTCCGCCTATGCGTAGCATCTACACAGGGGCTCCCGCGAGGGGAGGTGGGAGTTTTTTAAATGCAGAGCATTTCTTTAACTCATGATATCACCCGGCGTTGGTGTGCCTCGGCGTCCGCAACAGCCGTTCCAGGTGCGCCCTCTCCCCCACTCCTCTTCGCCTGCTCTCCGCTGCTCCTCGCGTATTCTCTGCGTGATCGGATCGCGTTCAGCAACAGGTGGGACGCGCATGCGTCGTAGTTTGGCGTGGGAGCAACAGCAGTTGTGGCGTGATCGTGACGTAGTCGTGACGTGGTCGTGGCGCGGTCGTGCCGTGATGGGCGGTTGTCGGCGTTCGCTCTCGCTGTCAATTTCTTTCGAACCAGATAAAATCGGGTATGTGCGCCCCCCGAAAATGCTCCGCATTTGACCTTGCCCCTCGCGAGGGGGATGTTTTCTTTTTTCAATGTGTACTTATTTGGGACTATGTGTAAAACGGTGTGTTCTACAAATAGGACCATGTCGTACCGAAGCGCCGCTTGTATCGGTGTTTTTTCCAATAGTGCGAGCTGTGCCACTATGTCCGGAAGATGGGTTGTCGTTGCACGCTTCCAAAATTTTGTCCCGAAGGTCTGCGCGAATGACAAGAAGATAACTCTTTTTTGATCCGGGGCTGAAATTCTTCTTTACGAAGACGGAGTTTTTCAGGCTGAATGCTGGTAAGTTGCGTTTGAATACCCTAGGCACGGCGACACTATGTCATTCGAGGTAGTCGATCATGACGCGTAACTCCGGCGCGGTACGCTGCTGGGCGGCTAGATTACTCTTTGTCTCGACTCCGAAGAACGCGTTCTCTGCGTCGGAGTCTTGAGGAGGTGCGTCCACAGGGGAACGGGACAGACAGTCGGCGTCGGAGTGTTCCCTGTCGGATTTATTTTAGACGCTTGTAACGAGCAATTCTTGTAGGCGCAAACTCCATCGCCCATGGCGGCCAGAGCCAACAAATTGGTAAGCCAACACAGCGCATGGTGGTCGGTTACAACTTTGAACAGTCCAACATACACGTAAGGGGGAAATTTTTAAATGGCCGATATAATAGCGAGGTAAAGCTTTTCAGACACTGAGTATTTTTTCTCCTCCTTCAACTGGTTGTAGCTTAACATCGTGTGAGTTCGAGCTAGCGGGTAATCCATAGTGCAAATTTAAAGCGCAAAAATTTAGACAGAACACGAACGAGACAAAGACCGAGACAAGGCATAGGCGATTACCTTTTCGCAAAAGCTTTGCTCTTGGACGACGACGGCACCGAATCCTGTGTCACTGGCATCTGCGTGCATTTCCGTTTCAGCGTTTTCGTTGAAACGAGAGACGACAGGCGGGCTCGCTCATAAGCAAACAAACAAAACATTAACAAACCTAATGCAACGTTCGCGGCAATGTCAAGTCTTTCATTTTTATGTTCCTCATTCGGGCTTCTGCACGTTCATGTCCAGCTCTCCCGTTTGCAGAACAAGGTGTTTATGATGCGCAGATTCTTCCATTCTGCGAACTCGACTAGTAGGTCCCCCCTGCTAATTCTACAGCTCAGACCATAGTTCCAAACTGCCTTTCTCCATCCTGTTTCTTGCCTACTTTACCATTTAGAGCTCTCATTATTATGGTATACTGTTTTCTTACTTAAGCCATTGTCGATTCCATACAGGTGTTCAACTATCTGGTCGTCGTAGCTGGATGTAGGCGCGCTGCCCTGTACCACCTTGGTTGTATCTCTTATTACCCTATTTACAAGACCTGCTACCCTTTCTTCAATGCTTTAGTATTTGTGTATGTGTGCAGCTATGCTTTTATTGACTAGAGATCCCACTCGCAGTCTTCTTCTGTCCACTAGACCACGGAAGCATAGTTCGTGTTTATTTTCAGCGCCATAAGGACTTCACCTGTCCTCCTGACCTCACTAAACCCTATGACATCCCGGGTAATGCCCTCTAATTCCTCCAACAACACCTGTAGACTCGCTTCGCAAGATAAAGTTCTCGTGTTAAACTTCGCCAGGTGCAGATTACAGTGCCAGCCGGTCCGGCTCCAGGGATTCTTAGCACCCTCTACTAGGTCACACGTCTGACCACCGCCTTGGTCAGTGGCTTTTCAGCCACTGGAGAGTGAGGGCCGTAGATTATTTGGCGTGTTCCCGGGAGGTTGTGGCCATTACTATACCAGGGTGGCCAATCTTTTTCTGGTGATGGAAAGCGTTACCATAAATGGTCGCCTGATCAGGCCGCACCCCAAGCCACGTTCTGTTTTTCTGTCAACACGGGGATTTTTTTAATCCGGTGGGAATTGTGATTCACCGGGATTATAACGACGGTCCTTCTGCACGCGAGGCGGATGCTCTACCTCTACGCCACCGCTAGACCTCGCGGGAACGTAACGGCCTTGGAATATATACCCTCATTTGTGTAATGCAGAGCTCCGCAGGTGCCACATGACCTCATCTCCACACTTGTACCCATGTAGCGAAGACCGCCACTGCTCACTGCCTCAAAACTGAATCAAACACAGCTCGGTATAATAACGTTAAGGCGTAATGACAGCTACCACACAAGAGAGGGGAAATGTACACGGTAGCGATACAAAAGGGTAGTAAATACCTAAATGTTCTGTATCATAATTTACACAAGATGTATCGCCGATCAAGAAACAGAAGTCCCGGCTAAGCTCTCATGGTATAAAGGGTTTATATCAAGAACAACCGACACCAAACGCTCCACAGAAAGAGCGGGTAACTACATTGCTCCATACAAACATACCCGCAAAGCAAGTGCATGTCAACTGCACTAGCGCTCACAACGTATTTTTAAAATTGCTTCCATCCCGTGCTCACCGCTTCTGGAGAATGTACATTTTAAATGTGTATGGTGCACTCACATAGTCTCGCAACCTTGCGCACATACTACACCTAGCACTCCAGACGTCCAATGGGCACTTGTGGGCCATTTCGGGCTACTCAATACTACACACTCTGCATGGGGCTGCGCAAGACGAACACTCTAAAAAGGGACAAACGTTTGAGAAACCATACCACACAATTTGACACACCTGAAGGAACCGGCACACCGAAAAGGCTAGCTAACTGTGTCCAAAAAAACCCACCCCAGACCTCACAATCGCATATAATGCTCCGGATAATACGTGAATAAACACCTTTAAAGACTTGGGTACGAAACATTTCATACTGGACTATGTATCGTGTTAGCTGCGGATGCGCCTTTTGTATCTGCCTTTTGCTCATCACTGTTTCTGTACCACCTGGCTGTGATAATGCAGCTGCCCCACGCTATATAAACCGGCACGCTACCACAAATAAACGTTATTCTTTTTGTTGCTCCACCGCTGCGTCCTACTGATGGACGCCAGAACATGTTGTCAGAAGTGTTATTACGTTCGCCAAGGCAGTAACAACAGGCAGAGGGGCATCGCCGTGCACCTTCATGGGGGAAATACTGAAGCCACCGCAGCCATTGGTGCTCTTGGTAAGTACAGCGAAGAACTGGAGACTTTTCAAGCAGAGGTTCGAGCTGTGCCTGCAGGCAACGGAGCCGTGGAAAGAACCGAGGTCGGAGGCAGCCAAGACAGCACTCCTGCTCAGCGTTGCCGGAGAAGACGCCCTAGAGGTATTCAACAACTTTGCCGTCTTGGAGAACGAAAGCAAGGAATATTGCGCAACTGTTACGAGAAACTTTAAGACATACTGTCGACAGCAGCAGAACGATTGATTGATTGTGGGAGTTTAACGCGCCGCCGCAACGCAGGCGATAAGGGGCGCCGTAGTGGTGAGCTCCGGCGTAATTTTGACCACCTGGTGATCTTTAACATGCGTCAAAGTCGTGTGCACACGGGCGTTTTCGCTTTTCGCCTCCACCAGAAAAGCGGCCGCCGCGGCCGGGAAAAGAACCCACGACCTCGTGCTCAGGAGCGCAACGCCTTAGCCACTGAGCCACCGCGGCGGGTGCCTAACGAAGCAGAACGAAGTATGTTCTCAGCAAAATAATGCCTTGGCTGATACATTGAAGAAAGTAGCGCCGATCAAGATGTAGCGGCAGGACAAACATGAGGCGTGTGAAAAATGTTCCGAATGTGCCGACGAATGTTGGACGGAATCAGAGAAGGCAATTACAGATGTTAAGGCACGTCGACGATTCGGGTGTTCCCGGTGCAATCGTTCGCACGAGAGTAGAAAATGCCCAGCCATTGGCAAAACTTGTTTTCTGTGCAGGGGCGCTAACCACTTTGCTTCCTGCTGCAAGAAAGCTCCTCAAGTCAGTGAGGTACGCGATGAGCAAGGTGACTTTGGCATCCTCGATGTCAACGTTGGCAGCAATGCTGATTGGCTGATCAAGCCAACAGTGGCTTCCAAACAAGTGTTTCTTAAGGTTGACGCGGGCTCACAAGCCAACTTGTTATATCAGTCTGTGTTACAAAGCCTAAAAGCGAAGTCCAGGTTAAAGGAAAGCTCCTCGCTTGTGCGCTCATACACAGGCGACACTATCAAGCATATTGGGGTTACTACGCTACAAATTGTCGCCAACAGCCACAGTGCTTACTTCGACTTCTTCATTGTTAAGAGGAGCAACCAGGCCATCCTGGGGCTGTTGGCGAGCGAAGCCTGAGGACTCGTCTCTCATCCCGTCGACGTAGTGAATGCAAGCAGCACCGCCCAAGTGATGACACAATTTCCCAAGTTGCTTCAGAGAATCGGCTGTCTAGCACAGCAGTACCACATGGTTCTGCAGGCGTATGCAACACCGGTGGTCCAACCGGTACTCCGGGTGCCCCAAGCGCTGCTCCAGACCTTGCGACCGGAACTGGACCGCATGAAGCGTGAAGGCATCATGGTCAAAGTCAGCGAACCGACGGATTGGGTGAGCCTCTTTGTCGCCGCCAGAAAAAAGATGGTAAACTGCGTGTGTGCATTGACCCCAGGCGCATTATTGTGTGCCTAAAATGAGAGCACTATCAAATACCAAAAAAGAGAGGACATTGAGGCTAAGCTGGCCGGTGCCAAGTTTTTCTCTCGCCTCGACGCGCACTCGGGCTTTCATGAAATTCGTTTAGATGAAGCTACTTCGAAGGTGTGCATGATTGGCATGCCGTTTGGGTGCTACCGTTTCCTAAGGCTACATTTTTGGATCGCTTAGGCACCTGAGGTTTTTCAAAAAACTATTCGTGAAATATTCGACCAGGTCCAAGGAGTGCGAATATATATTGACGATATATTGATATGGGGTAGTACGAGGGAAGAGCACGACGCCCGCCTCCGCGAAACCCTGCAGTTGGCCAAGAGCGCCGGCCTAACACTCAATGCTGCTAAGTGCAAATTCGCGGTCACCGAAATCGACTTCTTGGGCGACGTGATAAGCCAAGACAGGATCAGACCCAAACCCGCAATGACGACACCATTAAGCAAAATGCCCCAACCAGTTGACAAAGCCGGCGTCCACAGACTGCTAAGGGTGGTCAACTATTATGGTAAACTCATTCCACATCTGGCGCAAAGAACGACGGTTTTGCGAAACCTCCTCAAGGAAGACAGCATTGTTGAATGGTCTGAGAACCATTCCCGCGAATGGAAATCTGTTTGCGCTTTACTGAGCACTGCAACGTTGCTAACCGTTTTGATCCTCCTAGGGAAACAAATGTCATCGCAGATGCTTCGAAAAACGGCATCGGTGCGGATTTCCATCAGCGTTTTGACGACAACTGGTGGCCGGTAGCCTACGCGTCCTGCACAATGACACAGACAAAAAAATGATAGGCACAAATCGAAAAAGAGGCAATGGCGATAACTTTTGGGATCGAGAAGTTCTTTCACTTCGTATACGGCCTCACATTCGTCATTTAAACTTCCACAGACCATTGATAGGAATTGCTACGAAGGCCATTCGTGACATGCCGCCACGATTTCAGCAGTTTTTTTCTGCGCTTGCTCAGATTAGATTATGTTATTTACTTTGTCCCAGGTAAACAGCTGTTCCCGGCTGATATGTTATGTAGATCGTCGCCAGTTGAACCAGGGACTATGGATGACTTCACGGATGATGTTGACGTTCATGCCGTGAGCGTGTCTTCAGAAGTGGTAAGCAAGAAAACGTTTGCTCGTCTAGCGAAAGCAACAGCGGCTGATCCAGATTTACGAACTGTGCTACGCTGCATAAGGAACGGCGAAGAATTACAAGGCTGCTTGAAACCATTCAGCTCAGAGTTGACCGAAGTTCAAGTGAAAGGAACACAGATTATCATCCTAAGGCTATGAGAGCTGAAATACTGGGTCGCATTCATGAAGGACAGTTAGACATAAATAAGTGCAAAGCAAGGGCCCATCGACTGGTATTCGGGGCCGGGGTGAATGGGGACATCGAAAAGCTAGTAAAAAGCCGCGCTGTTTGCCAAAAGTATGTGTGCAGGCAACGAAATGAACCGATAGTGCTCACGCCAAGCCCCGAGAACAGTTGGTACAGAGTTGGCGTTGACATCTTTATGTACGCCGGGAGCTCCTACCTGTGCGTGGTTGATGCGTTTTTGAACTTTCCTGAAGT
Source organism: Haemaphysalis longicornis (assembly GCF_048455015.1). Taxonomy (NCBI): domain Eukaryota; kingdom Metazoa; phylum Arthropoda; class Arachnida; order Ixodida; family Ixodidae; genus Haemaphysalis; species Haemaphysalis longicornis. The sequence continues at coordinate 190,003,890 of NW_027526361.1, forward strand.
CGAAAAGCTGCCGGACACAACTACGGGCACTGTCATAAATAAACTTACCTCAATTTTTTGTGGCTATTTTATTGCCTTAGAAGTCTCCACTGATGACGGTCCCAGTTCGCATCACATGAGTTCTCTTTGTTCGCCTCCAGATATGACTTCACGCACGTGACTTCCAGTCCAAGATTCCCGTGGTCACACGGGCTCGTAGAAAAAGGAGTTCAAATTGTCAAAAGCATCATGGTGAAGACTGATGAAAGAAGGAGGGCTTTTGGCTTGGTCTACTAAGCTACCGCTCGACGCCACTAGACGAAGGCCGATCTCTAACAGACTTTCTGCAGGGCAGGAAATTCCGCAATCGGCTGCCAGAATTCAGACCGTGCTCTGGACGCCAGGACTTCAGGCGTCAGTCGTGCCCAGAGAAGTAGTGGAGAGGGAAAACTCAGCCAGAACTCAACAAAGATGCAGTCGCAAGAGTTTGTGGGGACACATGTGATCGCAAGGCTTGTGTTTTGGATGAGGTAGCGGACTGTAGCGGACGCCACTCCGCACCCATGCACATTCCTTTCTCCCCGGTCTGCGGCCGACTCGACGACAGTGCGCCTTTGTTGAAGGCGCGTACTGGCGAAGCCACGGCCAGCTTAGAGATTAGTCCTGACGCCTTTGTCGTTTGCTCGCTCGGGGTGCCTTTTCCCTCTCTCTTTTGAAGGACGCGGGGGTTCCCCTTCTTTCCCTCGTTGAGGAAAGCTCTCGGCGCATGCATCTTTGGAAAAGAAACTGTCCTGTCTCGAAATTGCAAACAAGCTCCACGTCTGTTTTCTCACCTCCTTCACCAGCCGACATTCCGGGCAGCTACAAAATTGGTAACCCAAACAACGCTTCAACGAACACGCCACGATGAGCTCCGACGACAACATTATTGCCTCCACGCCTGTAGCCTTACCACAGGACTGAAACTACCAAATTTTGGCCTAAGAATCCAAGAGTTGGTCCAGTCGAGTGGAGGCCCGTTTTCAGCTCCGGCAAATCACCTCGGAGTCTACGAAGTACCTTCACGTCGTCACAGCCCGGCCCCCAGAAATCGCCGATGCTATCGAGGACATTTTGGTTTTACCCCCCCCCCACAAAGGAAATACGACACCCTCAAAAAGACGGTGTTGGACCGCCTCGAGGCGCCTGAAGAAAGCAGACTTCAACAGCTCTTTTGTCGGGAAGAGTTGGGCGACCAACGACCTTTCCAACTGCTTCACCGGATGCGGCAACTACACGGTCTGCACGCGCGTCAGGACGGCCAGCTCCCACTTCTTCGTGAACTTTTTGTGCTACGGCTACCCCAGTCGGCGAGCGTGGTTCTCGCGGGTTCAGGTGAGACGTCCCTTGATCGATATTTGCAACTTGCCGATCGCATAGCAGATTACTCTACTCAAACCTTCGCGCCCATAGCTGCTGCAAGAACACACGAACAACCAAATCAACTGTGGAGCCTGACGGAGAAAGTGCAACAACTTTCCAAGACCATGCAGCAACTTTTGCTGTCTGGTGCCTCCTAACAGGACAACCAACGATGCAACCCATCCCCTTCTAGACAGCCAAGCTCTTCCCAGAGAAGCCAGTCACGAGATAGGCGAGTTGGAATTTGCGGGTACCACCGTCGTTTCGGCACGAGTGCTAGCCGCTGCACTCAAACTTGCTCGTTTCCGGGAAACGTTCCGGCCAGTCGTTAACGGCGGCTTACGGCATCAGCCCTCTACCCAGCAGCCAGTTCTTTGTAGTCGACCGCGTAAGCAACTCGCGCCTCCTAGTCGACACAGGAGGCGAAATCCCTACTGTCCCGGAAACCCCCGCGGATCGCCGACGTAGTAAGAACATACCGTCGCTGCAGGCGGTGAACAACACTGCCACCGCTACGTACGCCTTCCGCTCGCTGACAATGGACGTCGGACTCAGGCGCCTGTTTTGCTGGGTCTTCGTGGTGGCGGACGTAAATTTCGCCATACTTGGAGCAGACTACCTCAGCTACTTCAACCGGGATGTGAGCGTACGTGACCTAGTGCCTCAAGGATAACAACACATCACTCAAAGTACGAGGTTTAGAATCAAACATCTGCTGATTTCTCATCTGCGCCTAACAACCATTATCTGCCTACCACCACGTCCTGGCCGAATTCCCTACTCTCACCAAGCCCCGCAACACAGAACAGCCGGTGAAACATATTATGACACCACATCGTCACCACCGGGCCGCGAGTCACCGCCCGGCCACGACGATGGTCCAGCAACAGCTTCAATCTCCACGCAGGGAGTTTGAGCATATGCTGCAGCTGGGAAATATTCGCCCTTTGTCTATCAAGCATTCATTGCCACTTCACATGAGGCCTAAAGACGACGGGGACGTCTGGCGCCCGTGCGGTGACTACAGAGCCTTGAACGCATCGACAACGCCGGACCAGTATCCTCTGCCACACATTCACAATTTTAGTGCGCGGCTGGCAGGCACAAAAATATACAGCAAGATCGACCTCGTAGCGGAATACCACCGAATCCCAGTCGAACCGGGGGACATGCCAAAAACAGCCATTAGAACTCCATTTGGCCTGTTTGAGTTTCTCCGTATGCCCTACGGCGTGAAAACTGCAGCGCAGACCTTTCAAAGGTTCATGGATGAAGTTACCCGGGGTCTTCCTTTCCTCTTTGTCTACCTGGATAACATTTTGGGGGCCAGCAGAACTCCTAGCGAGCACAGACACCACCTCCGCCTGCTCTTTCAGCGTCTGGATGAGCACGGTCTGCTGTTGAAACCTCAAACGTGCGTGTTTGGTGTCGAGGCTCTCAACTTCCTCAGCCACCACAACACTGCTGAACGCATTATACCATTGCAATCGAGGGTGGAATCTGTCAAGACGTATCCTGCTCCAAAATCTTTCCGCACGCTGAAAGAGTTCCTCGAGCTCTCAAACTTCCACCGGCGGTTCATTCTGTCTTGTGCTCAAGTACTCCAGCTGTTGACCGAGCTGCTACGCCGAGACGACCAAAAGGCCCCAGAATTTTGTTAGTCTGGAGAACACCAGAACGGTTTTCAGAAAGCTAAGGACGATGTGGCCGTGGCTGTCCTTCTCTTCCACCTTCTCATCCATCCACTGCCTGACGCTCCTACACGCCTATGGTGGACGCCTCCTCCATATCGGTCGGAGCAGTGCAGCAGCAATAGGAGAGTGCACAGTGGAAGCCACTGCGCTTCTTTCGAAATGCCTGAAGCTTGCAAAAGTACGGTAGAGCACTTGATGCTCACATTCAATTGCCCCTTTAAGCATTTCGCTACTTCCTCGAAGGCCGTGAATTGTACATCTTGTCAGGCCACAAGCCCCTCCCCTACGTATTCAACAACAGTTCTTCTACTCAGAACGAGAAATTCGTCAGCTCTCATTCATTTCTGAGTTTTTTACAGACATCCTCCACGTTCCCGGGGTCAAAAACGAAGCAGCCGACGCCTTGTCTCGCGTCAACGTTTCCGGCACAAAATTCGTGGACTTCGAGGTAATGGCCGTGGCTCAGCGGGAGGATACTGGGTTGGCGACACTGAAAGGTGGGCAATCTTCACTCGTGCTTTCGGTGGTGGTATTTTCCTACTTCCTGGGCACGATAACTTGCGATACCTCCCAGGCTACTTCGAGACCATTCGTCCCACTGAATTTTAGTCGAGTGGTATTCAACACTTTCCACTCAATCAGCCACCCAGGTGTCGGCGCCACCCAGCTGCTGATAACAGAACGCTTCGTTTGGCCCTGCGTCAACACGGACGTGCGACGTTGGGCTCGGACATGTGAAACGTATCAGCAAGTGTAGGTGACTCGCCACACTCTGACTCCACTACAGAATCACAGGGTTTAAAGGCGGAAGAAAAACATGAACAGGCAAGACAAAGAAAGTGCCACTTCAACTAAAAGTGGCGCAGAGTGGCGCAGAATGGCGCAGAGGTACGGTGTTAATGTTGGTTTTACCGCGCCTGGCAAAATGTCAAACATTTGCCCCATGATGTCAAAGAAGAAGGCCCCGCTACGCACAAAGAAGCACGAGACGCAGTACACTGAGTGCGCAAAAAAAATGTTGTCTACAAAGTCCCAATGATTTGCTCGAAAGTTTACATTGGGCAGACCGGTCCCTGTTTCAATGAACGAGCCGGTGAGCACAATTGGGCTGTGAAAAACAAAGCTGGAGGGCACATGTCCGACCACTGTAAGCAATGCAAGTGTGTATTAAGGTTAGAGCAGACAAGATTTCTCAGCAGGGCTAGTGATAAGCTTGAAAGGGAAACTATCGAAGCGTTTTTAATCGAAAACCGGGTGAAGAGTGCATAAGTAAGCCACCTGCTGCCCTTTCAGCAACAAAGATTGAATTCCTAATAAGCGAAGTCAGTGGTGACGTCATGTTTGGATAACATATAAATGCTTGTTATTTCTTTAATAAAGTTTAGTTGGAAGTGGCGTTTCGTTTGACCCGCTTATTTTCTCCTCTAGTGTCCGCGCTTTTTTTGCGCTTTTAAACCCTGTGATTATGTCGAACCAACTGGCCCATATCAAGCTATTGCTAGTTTCCACTACCGGAATTTTGGACTCCTGAGTCGCGGTTTGACCACGTTCACCTCGACCTGTCGGACCGCTACCGCACTGTCAGAATTCAGCAACCTGCTCACATGCATCGATAGATACAGCCGATGGCCTGAAGTTATACCAATTGCGGACATATCAGCTGAGACCATCGCGCAGGCCTTTATTCAGACATGGGTGTCCCGCTTTGGCAGCCCCGCCCGCATAACAACTGACCGGGGACGGTAGTTTTAGAGCAACCTCTTTTCCGCGCTTTCGATCCTCCTCGGCACGAGGCTGCAGCATAAAACCGCCTACCACCCCTCCAGCAATGGAATGGCGGAGCGCTCGCACAGGCAACCCAAAGCTGCACACACAACGAAATTCGATCGCCAGCACTGGGTGGAAAAGCTCCCGCTCGTTCTTCTTGGCCTACGCCCAACGGTGAAGGAAGACCTCGGCTGCACAGCGGTAATAATGTACGGTTCGACAGGGCGTCTCCCGGTAGAATCCTTCTCCGACAAGACACTTTCCGCCGCAGCAGCCTCCGACCACACCGAGAAGCTGCAGGCGTGGCTTCCGCAACTCAGGCCAACAGGACCTCGCATCGCACGCAACTGAAAGGTGTACCCTTTTCCGGACATGCACTCAGCTACACATGTGTTCGTGCGGCACGATTCAACGAAACCGCCCCTGACTCCGCCGTATAATAATAATAATAATACTTTATTGATGACATGAGTAAATACAAAACAAGGAACGGGCCTGCCAACGCCGCAGTGGGCTTGAACGGCAGTGCCTGGCAGACAGCGACAGAGCCATCAATGAAGGCCCTTTCAAAGTTTTGGGACGTAATAATAGGACCATCACAATCGACGTTCGGGGCAAACGAGAAGTCGCCGCCGTCGACCACGCCAAGCATGCTCATATTGAGGCTTCTGTACATGCTGCCTCTCACGTACGTTTTCAGTGATAACCAGTGGACTCTGTCCTTTCGCCATTCAGCCGGTAACTGCTGCGTTTCTTTAAAAGCTGCGCAATCTAGGGGGGAGCCTCTGTAGCGGAAGCCACTCGGCACCCGCGCTCATTCCTTTCTCCCCCGTCTGCGGCCGGCTCGACGACAGTGCACTGAAGACGTGTACTGGCGACGCCACCGCTGGCTTAGGGATTAGTCCTGGCGCCTTTCTCGTCTCCTCGCTCGGGGAGCTTTTTTCCTCTCTCTTTTGAACGACGCAGTGGTTCCCCTTCTTTCCCTTGTCTGGGAAAGCTCTCGGTTGAAGCATGTTTGGAAAGTAAACAGTCCTGTCTTGAAACTGCAAAGCAGCTCTATATCTGTTTTCTTGCCTCCTTCAGCAGCCTACGTTGCGGGCTGCTACATAACAAAGAAATCGAAAAACACGCCGTTTACCTCAGCAAACAAAAATGAGCTGCTGTGTGATCGCATGGAGCGGAAGATGAATACCCCAAAACATGGCACACATTCCCCAGTTACTCAGCAAAGACATAAGACGCGTTACTGAGCGCGAAAACCTACTCTCTATTCAGCAGGCGTACCAAGGAGGTGGAACATCATTACTCCAAACGCTGCAGGACCTCTACACTCCTACTGCCCATTCAGAAGCAGCGAGTGCACATAGCGGTGAACCCAACATTAAGATGGACACACCCATCACGAAAGCAGCTGCACATGAGGTCACCTCTCAGCTCAACACAAAATCTGCACCATACCCTTACAGGCGTTCCCAATCCCGTAATGACCAACTTTGACGACTGCTCAATGCACGCTCTTACCGCCTACATTAACAAGCTGTGGGGCACGGGAAGCCTTCCACCGACAAGGAAAAGCGCCATATGTAGGTCATTCCCAAACCTGGGGAGGCTCTGAAGGTAGAAAGATTGAGGCCTATATTACTGACATCTTGCATTCGGGACACGATGGAGCGCGTTTTTACACGCCTGAACCACAAATAGACCCACATAAGCTTTCCCGCGCACTATGGTGGGTTTCGGGAATCCATTATCGACGCAAGAACTGATGTTACAACTTCAACATGAAAAATCCGCAACCCTGCCCCCGAGTCATAATGGCGCTTGATCTAACTAAAGTGTGACTTTGTTGCACACAGCGCCATCCTCTATGCTCTCAGTGACTAAAAGGAAGGAAACAAGGCGTACAACTACAATGCTGACGTTATGCTGCAAGGACCACCTGACTAACGGTACTGGGTCTCACATCTGACCTTATCTGTACTGGCAGCCATGACACCCCGAAGGAGTCTGTCTTATAAGTATTTCTATTTAATCAGGCAAACGTTAAATAGCACTCTTACTTCGGCAAATCCCTGACGTGCATCGAGCCTTTATGCGGATGATATAACAATCTGGACCACCGGAGGGAGCGATGGCGACAGTCAAGCCAAACGACAAGAGGCTACCATAGTAGTAAAAAACTACGTCTTCTCCAGCGTGCTCGCGTGCCCGCCTTAAAAGTAGGAAATAATTTTTTTCATACCCGCCGCATACGGTCAGAGGGCGAAAAATAATCCGGATATATGTGGTGGTGGTGGTGCTTGTTGTGTGGGATCACGCGGTGTTAGCCGGGCTGGATATGCGGACAATTGCTCCGCCCAAGCTCCTCCTAATCAGCCAATTGTAGAGTCCTTTCACCATGAGTTGCCAGCTCCGTCTCCTGAAGGAAGCTTAGGAGAAGGCGTGACACTTCTCTGCGCAGCATCCAATGTCGCCTTGGAAAGACGATGTGGGCCATAGTGCTGTGTGGGGCTGCCGGCAAGCTTTCGCATCGCTGAGGGCATTGCAGTCGGCTCGACATCAAGCTCTGGGCTTGATGTCGAGCCGACATCAAGCCCAGACATCAATTTTCGCTCGACTATTCATCGAAAAGAAGTCGTCTGGCAAAGAATTCAGGACCATCGGGACATAGTATTCGCGAACATGTTAACCAAATCTAGCTCTTTTTCGTGGTAAAAGAAAACGATCGCGAGGGCGTAAATCCCGCACAGGAGTGTACGGCTGGCCAAATATACTCAAGTACAATTGCTTGTTAAACAACAAGGTAAAATCGGGCATGCGCAAAACACGAAAGAAATATTTTTATCAAGATCTGGTGTACCATACAAAACGTGTTTGAGTATCGAATGTAAAATAGCATTCACCCTAAGTTTCCAGAAATCAGAGCAAAAGTAAAAACAACCAATTCCGTACCTTAATGTGGAATAGGCTACGGCAAAAGCAATTTGCTTACGTACTGTTAAGGAACAAAGTGATTTGAGCCCGTACATCAAAGAGGCGGTTTTCCTCAGCTGAGAACATTTAAAGGCCAGATGCGTATTCCAAGACATGTTAGACGCAAAAATATACCCAAGTATTTAACAGAGTCCACAGGCAAAATAGGAGTGCATTTACAGTTCGAACACTCATGTGAGAAACTTGTAGCTGGAACAGAAGGCTCTCGTAAGACCATGGCGGCATTGAGATGGGAAGTTTCCCCGGCCACTGATGGCACAATATCTTCAGAGTGTTCGGAGCAGTGTGCGCATGAGACGCCGTCCTGGTTCGAAGCCGCCGTACTATTGCTCTTCCAGCACTGGTTGCCCCAAGAGGCATTACCTGCGTCAGTAACCTCTGTGACGGCATCAAGCGGAGTGTAGCTGACTGGCTCTCCCGTATTACCTTCTCGTTTGCCGCTCCCTGAGGAACTCCAAGTGCTATCCTCAGCCCTTTCCTACGCAACGATTCGAGGCGCTCACACTGGGAATCTGAAGGAGAGATCAGAGGCAAGTGGTAAAGAATGCGACTAACAATCAGAGCTAAGTGCAGCTTAATCATCGACGCCGGGTGATTTCCCCACTGAGCTCCAGAAATCCTCCTCAAAATGGTCACACGGGGAAGTAGCGCCGAAACAGTCCGTTGCCAATACAGTCTGCTGTCCAGGGTGACACCAAGGAACCGCACTTGAGCGGCTTGACGCATAGACAGGCTGTCCAATGTTAAATTAACACGGGTAGACGGTTGCCGATTTCTAGGGAAAAGAACAAAACAGGACTTCTCGGCTGAGAGCGCCAGTCCGACGGAGGACAAATATTTCTGCATGGTGTGAACATACCGTTCAGTGTTAACACCATGCAGAAATCCGGATATACAAGCTCAGCTGCAGGGAAGGCTCGTATCTCGAACAAACTATCGCATTCTCGTTCTGCGCATATAAAAAACTGGATTCAATACCGTCACAACGCAGGCCCCTCAAAACACTGGTACTAAAATTGGCGGCCGGATAATAGCAAGAATACCAAACAGACCACACGGGCTCAAAAAGGACAACACACTGCAGCAAGTTACCTACTTCTCTCCGTACCTCAACCTCACTCGAACAAGAACGACCAATCGCAGCCAATTGCACGCAAAGCCATTTCAGCTTCGGCCTCTACTGAAGTGTGGGTATACCTGCTTCGGTCTGTACCTAGCTACTGATGTAGTTAGGTAGCCCCAACACACTAGACGAACTTTTGGAAGCCAAGGTCACAGCACAGTACAACAGACTGCCGGAAGCTCTAACTAAAGAGCCATCTTCGAGAGAGGTAGACAGAGACAGCGAGAGAAGGCTCTTTTTTAAAGAAACGGAGGGGTCTGCGGCGTCTACAGTCTCCTACATGCTTCTCTACAAAGTGACGGGGAAGGAGGAAGAAAATCCCCAAGAAAGAGCTGCCCAGGAAGGAAACAAAAAAAAAGGTTTGTTTGACTCGGGGTGGCGATGGACTTGCCCCTATAGGCACGTTGCCGCTGTCAGCGCAGCAGTTTTCCTACTAAAGGTGCCTGTAGCGCTCGCTAGGGCATCGGTACAGGAGTGGTGATTCGTCAACCCGTTATCACCCACTCCCTGCAGCATGCCGTGGAACAATCTGTGGAGTTGACACTGAGACACTGTGTAAAAAAGTACTACCGTGATGAATGCATCGGTTCCTCCCTGTCATTTGTTTTATCTGCAATTTGACTGGTGGGCTACAATATCGACAGCTAACAAATTTTCGTTTGCGGCACCTAAACTGTTCGTTGTTCTCGACCTTGTTATCATGACGTTACCTTAGATGCCTTCTTTGTGTGGGCTCCCGTGCTTGATTGACTAGTGATAATCCCGAGTTTTGGTTTCTGGGACAGAGCACCGAAACTTACGTAGTATGAATGCTACCAGAGTCCTTCAATGCCTTACTGGTCACGAAACTTCGGGGCTCGTTTCATTTAGGGACCACGCGCGCCACTACAGGCGCCACCACCGCACGAAGGTCATCCAGCCGCGGCTTTCGCGGCGAATGGGCCTGCTCTTGGCGTGCAAACGCTCGCTGCTTTTGGTGTCTGCGCACTGATTAAGTGTGTTTTTTTTTCGTAGTAGTTAGCGATGAATAGTCCAGTCATCACCTGCCTTCAATGGGGTTTTATTTTTCGTAGTAAATTACCGTAGACTCCGGCCGCGAACGGCAACGGCTTCTGCGTGCTCTGGCACAAGCGCTTTGCCGTCGTGTGTTCCGATTTTTAAATCTCTATTTCTTCTTTTCTTAAAGCAAAGTTGTAAATACCACACATACGCTAGCTGCGTAGTCACGGACTGCTGCGGGCCTATCGATAATACAATTTAAAACCCGAAAGAAGCCAAGTACGCGTCGTTCAGACTACGCTTAATGAATCCGTTGATTCATCTGGAATGCACACAACACTAAAAGAGATAACCCAATAGTATTGTCGTTTCAATGAGTGGGTACATACTTGAGAACATCTAAAAACGCTGTAGAAACATGAACGATCAAAACACGGAGAGATATATGTTGCACCATGTGTCTTTCCGCTTCCACGGTTTGCAATCCTTGCAAAAGCAGGAAGCGAAAAAAGAACATTAAAACTTATTTTATCACACGCAACAAAAATTCAATGTTACGAAGGGAGACAAACGAGTGTGGTCCAGCGTACAAAAATTTTTTTTTTCGCGCTGCGATGTGGAGCACACGGAGGAAACAGAATATTGCCATGTAGCCAAGAACGACGCAAAGCTTTTCTGAACGCAGCTAGCTAGCGAGCTGCTGATCTACAGAAGACTAGAATGAAGCACAAACGTCGAAGAAGCAGTCCGCAGTGTGACGTGCACAGATGAACGTCAATAAAGTGAGTTGCGCGGCGTCTGCTATGCATGCATTACTCTCGTAACGTTATTAATTTCAGATCCATAGAAATGGGATCTAGAACATTGTCGAAGAAACAAAAAATCAAGTTGGCGACAAGGTGGCACCCTTTTCATATGAAACAATATCGCCTGAAGGACGTACGACAAAAAGAGCAAACGGGCGCTCTCGTTGAAACGCCAGGTAAGAAACCGGAATCGGCCACGCGTGGTTACAAAACAAACAAGACGAAGCCTAAGGGATAATTCGCGGAAATATGAAAAGTAAAAGCACAAGGAGGTTCCAAAGCTCTTTACACGCGAGCCTGAGCGCAAGGTAATACAAGTTTGCAAACAGGTAATGAAGCACCGCTACAACCTGACTGATATGACAAAAATCCGGCTTTAATTTAGCCTTGCACAATTCTAAATGCACGATGCTCTCAAAAGGGTACATTGCTTTTTCCATTCTCACACAGTGCATTTCCACGCACTGTCACACACTCATAATCGAAGCTGAAATCTCCCGTTTATTGCCTTGTAATGGCGCGCCTCCATTTCTCTCGCAGCTCCCCGTCGCTCGGTCAACAGAACAAGGAAACATTTTCTGTGGTAGCATTGCACAAGGAACGACATCCCGGGACGCAACACATGTTAGGCATCGTCGTTGCACTACTTAAGTCGCATCACAAGAGCGCAAGATGCACGTTATATTTTTTTCCCGCACAAAACAAACACATCTCGCCGTGGCTCCGCCGTTCGAGCCAGCGCAACGCCGCCCGAGGAGTGACCTCAGTGAGAGGGTGGCGCCACCGCGCGGCGGCCAAACGCAGCATATGAAGCTCTCCCATTGAGGTACAGAGCAGTTTCGTGACCAGTAAAGCATTGAAGGACTCTGATGCTACGAAGCAAGCCGGGGAAATGCGTGGCATCTTTCCTGCAAGAAATAACCCCCGATACCACCAGGGCATAGAAACCGGCGCTGCTGCTTACGAGGCAAACATTGGCGCAACGTTGCCATATATTTTTACTACGAAGGAGTGTATGTCTCACCTCCCCCAAATCCCCAGTATTCATTGCGGCGTAGCCGATTTACTCTGCGCTGCTTATATGACCCTTTTCGGCACCGCCGACCCCTTTTAAGTACCGTTATACCCTTCGCCACCACCGATGAATCCTCCATAAGTTACGCATGCGGGCAATAATGGCGGTAGCTTTGTTACCAGATGATAGCTGACAATCAACAGAAGCGCGAATGGTTGTCAAACGACGTAGCCGCTACCGCCGAACGTTTAGCCTCCACCTTTGCTGCCTGAAATTGTACCTTGTGTAGCAGTGGCGAAAACCGCCTGGAAGTACCGCAACTTGCCCGATTGGAACGCCGACGTGAGCCCATATTCGCACTCCAGATTGAAAGATTTTCTGAGCAACGTTTTCACCTTTGCATTTCACGCCTAAACACCTAATCCCGAGTTGCCGGTTTATCCGTTCACTGTTTGAAGGTGGAAGGAGGGGCAGTGCACCCGCTGCTAGTCTTCAAACCTGTACCGCTAACACGTCCTTCGTGGTGGCTGGAGATTTAAACATGGAAGTCTCACGAATAAATGTGACCTGTCAGATGTCCGTGGCTGAGCGTGTTAGGGTTGGGTCGGTGTATTGCAGTGTCACTAAGGGAATAAAGCGGATATGTTTGACCGATAGAATAAAGCTCGAGTCCTCGCAGGTTTTCCCGCTGTACGGGAGGGAGGCATCTCATTTGCTGCGAAGAAGACGAGCGGGAATCCAAGGCGTGTCGCACTGCAGAGAAGCACGATTGCACGCGACAAAGAAAATCCGCTCCCGGCGAGGGGGGGTTGCGGTTTGCGACGGGAAAATGAAAGGAAATTCACTGGGGATATTTTCAGCTCGGCAGGGAGCTTACCTGCATACAACCCAGTGCAGGGGAAGGGAAGTAGAGGGAGAGTGATAGGATAAAGTAGAAAGAGAGAGTGACAAAGGTATAAAGAGAGCTGCCACTCCTAGAACGGTGTCAGTCCGGGCACACCAGTCAATCACTCGACTCCGGGGTACAGCCGCTGCGTAAGGCCGGTCGTCTCCAGGAAATGAAGCAGATAAGTGAAGACTTCCCGTTGGGTTGCCGCAGGTCCCTTCGGGAACAGAAGGTCCTCCATGTCGGCGCTGGGAAGGCCTCGACGCTGAAGCGCTCGGTGGAGCTGTGCTCTCGGGCCCGCGTGGTGGGGGCAGAAGCAGAGTAGGTGCTCGACCGTCTCCAGTTCGGAACAGTCCGCACATGTAGGGGAGTCCTTCCGCCCGTGTCGGTGCAGACGCTTCGCCACATTGCAGCAGTTGAGCCGCATGCGGAGAAGCAGGCAGCGGGCGTCCCTGCTGATGCGTGCGGGCAACGGTCTGGGCGCCAGGCCGCTCACGACCCGAGGGCCGGGGTGCATCGTCTGCACCATGCGGGCCAGGGCAGGGCGGGCCTCGTCGAACGCGGTGAGGTCTTGGGAGACTGGGGTGCCCTCCTGGTGGGCGTCCCTGGCGCGGGCGTCGGGGTCTTCGTTGCCCCGGATGCCACTGTGGCCCGGAAGCCAGTGGAGCCGCAGGTCGCAGCCTCGGGAGGCCACAGTGCGCAGCTTGGTTGCAAGGAAGCGCTCCGGGTAGCCGCTGCTATTGATGGGTTGATCGGCCGCGTGCAGCCGCAGCAGGGCAGTCCTGGAGTCCGTGAGGATGACCACCCCGGCGTGGTTATGGGGCCACCTCTCGAGAAGAAGGTCGGCGGCCAGCTGCAGCGCTGCCAGCTCCACCCGTGTGGAGGAAGTGGGGAAGGGCAGTCGGCAGCTCCGGCTGGCTCCCAGCTCAGGCACCACGCACGCAGCAGCCTCCTCGCACGTGCTGTGCTTGACGGAGCCGTCCGTGAAGAGATGCAGGTAGCTGCTCAGCTCGTCCTGCAGCAGGACGGCCGCCTCTTCGCGGATGGCCTAGTGTGGTGTGGTCCGCTTGTTGCGGACCCCGCTGAGGGTCGTGGTGATCTGCAGGGCCTCCCCAGTGTCAGGTTGTGGCGGCTCCAGACAGGGTCGGTTCGGAAACTAGATTTCCTCCTCGAAGATAGTGATCAGCGCTCCCATGTGCGAGTTAGGCCGGCTACGGAACCTCTGGAGGAGCGGAGCCCCGTCATGTACAGCCAGCAGACGCTGGATGTTCCGCAGCCCCGTCTGCAAGGTCCGCATTTCGATGGGCCAGGTGCCCGCCTCTGTGTAATTTCCCGCAACCGGCGACGTGGAGGGGAGGCCCAGGCTGAGGCGGATGGCGTGGCGTTGGTCGATCTCCAGCTCCTGCCAGCGTCGTGGTCCCAGGTAGGCGAGTGGAAGCACCTACGGCACAGCTGCGGAGGCCATGCCGTGGAACACGCGCTGCGCCGCTTGGTGTGAGCAGCCATTGCTTCGTGACAGAAGCTGCCGCACCCCTTGGAGCACCTGTGCGCTGCGTGCCCGGAGGGCCTTGACAGCTGGCAGCCATGTGAGCCGCGAGTCAATGAGCAGCCCCAGTTACTTCACGGCCAGCCGCCAGGGAAGAGGTCGCCCGTTGAGTGTGATGGGCGGTGTTGCCCGTCGAGCCCCGCATCCTCCAGGGTGCAGTATAAGGTCCTCAGTTTTGGCCTCCGAGAGCTGCAGGCCACGGCTGTCGAGGAAGAATGCAACTGCGCCCAGAGCCTCCTAGAGGAACGCCTTGACTATATGGCAGTCTTTGGTGGGGCCATGGGTCCAGAGTGCCACGTCGTCAGCATACACCGCCACCTCTACTGGGTGTCACAAGCCTGGAGGGATGCAGTCGGGGAGAGGAGACAGCATCAAGTTGAAAAGAAACGGGCTCAGCACGCTTTCCTGGGGAACCCCGGAGCGGACGTCTCGAGGACTGCTGGTCGTCCGGCCTACCTTCACCCGCAGGGTCCGGTCACGCAGGAACGCCCGGATGTAGCCTCCTAGGCGCCTCTCAAAGCCCATGCCGTCCAGGGCCTCCTGGATGGCCCCGTGGGCAACCGTGTCGAATGCCGACCGCATGTCCAGCAGGAGCAGGAAGGCCACCTTCTTGTCATTGCGCGGCTGTTGCAGCATGGAGATGACGTCCCCCAGGGAGTCAGCCGTGCAGCAGTGCCGCCTGAAGCCGATTTGCTGCTCCCGGAAGACGCCGCTGTGGTCCGCAATCCACTCGAGACGGGCCAGGGCTGCACTCTCCATGACCTTCCCAGCAGCCGACGTCAGGGACACGGGACGGTGGGACTCTGGCTCCGTCGGGGGCTTGCCGACCTTGAGAATTGGCGAGATGAGCCCCACGAGCCAGGGTGGCGGGAGGACACCAGTCCGCCAGACCCGACTGAACAGTCGCAGATCTTCGGCGACTGTTCAATACGCGTTTCGGCACGCGTTTCAGAGGTCCGAAGGCTGATGCCCTTGGAGAGTTTGTCACCTTGTTCGGCTCTTTGCGGCGGGTTAGGGAGTGAATTATCTTTTTCGGGTAGCCGTTTTTCTGGAGGTCCGCAAATACACGGCTTACTTCTTTTTATATTCGGATTCGTACGAGCAAATTGAATCAGCTCTGGTAAATACAGAGGACACAACAGATAGATTGATTGTAGGGTTTTACGGGCCGACGCAACGCAGGCGATGAGGCGCGCGTAGTGGAGGGCTCCGTTATTAATTTTGACCACTTGCCGATCTTTAACGTGCGCCGAAATCTCGTACACACGGGCGTTTTCACTTTTCGCCTCCGTCATAAAAGCGGCCACCGCGGCCGGGAATCGAACCCGCGACCTCGTGCTCAGCAGCGCAACGCCTTAGCCACTGAGCCACCGCGGCGGGTGAGGACACAACAGATGTTTTGTGGTTAGCGGGGTGGGCCGAATTAAAATGAAGCTAGCGGCCGGTGTGCGTCGGCTTCCTGTGAACGGAGAACACTAGGCTATCGCCTCCTCTTTCACTTGGACGTCAAGAAAGGGAATGGAGCCATCTTGTTCACATTCAACCGTGATCTGGATGCCGGGGTGAACAGAATTTAGGCGTTTTTTAAGGCTGTCAACTGCAGAGGTCTTCACTATGCAGAACCAGTCGTCTACATAGCGAAGAAAAAGTTTAGGTTGCGGAAGAAAGGAGCTCAAAGCCTTCCCTTTCGCGTGTTCCATCGTCAAGTTAGCCATTGTTACAGAGGTAGCGGCCCCCATTGCGGTTCCAGTTTCTTGTTTGAAAATTTGCCCATTGTGCGGAAAATATGAGCAGGCCAAGTACCGTTGCCGTCTGAGATGTGGTGATGAGGGGATTTCAGGATTCCTTCCACATTGATGTGAACGTTGACTATGTGGGATAGGGTGCCGTACTGACCGCGGCCCTAAGAGAGATGCCTTATGCACACAATCGGCAAACGGGGTGTGATCAGGCGCTCTTCGACTGCGTTCAGGCGATGTATATAAGGCGGGCGCGTCTGGTATACGTAAAGAACGTGGTCGCATACTAGGGCGTAACAGTCTTCAGCAGTGAAGGATTGCACGCTGCGCACACCATGAACGTCTCAAGGTTGGAGGCCCTTTGCGGGCATTTTTCGACCAGCACCCGAAGTACCGCCTCCTTGCCATGCGAATGTTAAGGGTTTTCCATTTTGATGACGTCATTATCATACCAGAGTCTATCGCACACTTCGAAACCGCCACCGAAATGGCGATCGGCGAAATAGCATTTGAAATTAAGTAAATCAGGCTGAATGTTGTGGGGTACCGGATTGCTGTTGTTTTTGCATATGTTTAGCTAGTGTACGCGCCGATGCTCCTTCAATCGCCGTAATTATTCCGCCGAGCGAAAGACACGCGTCCGCCCTAATGCGAGTTAAAAGTGTAATCCCTGGTAACGGTAGTGGCGCAATTATCATCCGATTAGGAAACTTGTGAGAGACGCATCAGTCGTGGCGCGCGGAATAAGAGTTGTGAAATACGTGTCTGCGTTGGTGAGGAAGAGCACCGGAGAGGCACTGAGTAAATCGACTTCACTGGAATGAAAACTTGGGGGTTAGATATATACTGGCTCGTAGTAATAATGTACGCAGCATACGTAATCTCCGTGAGATTTTCCAACCGTGACCCATTGAAGGCAGCATTCTGCTCGAGGTCCGCGGATATTAGGAGATTTTCCAACCCTGACCCGTCAAAGGCAGCATTCTGCTCGAGGTCCGCCGATAATAAAGTGAAACGTTGACCGGCGATAGCAATAGTCCCGCAAAACACTCATTTGTGTCATTCAGTGTTTCGTCAAGTTCAATAAAGGGCATGCCATCACAAAAAGCGATAAATAACCTGCTTGGCCCGTAATCACCGTGAGTGCAACTGATGATGACCCTTCACACAAAATTCACCCTCGCACGAGACTGTGAGATGACAATGGAAGGAAAGTGGTAGGTTTTAATAAGAGAGGAAACGTTGGACCGCAAATCAGGACCATTCGACTAAAAAACCGTGGAATTCCTGTGATTGGGATGTAGTGCATTTCAGTGTCGGTAGCTTGCGTTGTCATGGCGTGCCTCCAGACGAGCAGCGCAGCGCTGAGAATGGGGCGTCCACACACGCCTCCAAAGCCTAGACAGCTCCTACTTCGGGTGGGCTTTCGGAAGACGAAACTGCACGGAAGATGGCCTTGATAGCAGCGAAGAACATAGGTAATAAAAACTGTCCGAAGTCATTGGTAGGGGAGCTGACTGTCGTCAGGTTTCGATGGTCGTTCCGAGCAGAGCCTGGGAGATACTGCCGTGTTGATAGTTAGTCGTGGACTTGCATTGTTGGTTTTCTGACGATGTTAACTTGGGGTTCTCGGTAGCAGACTTGCGTATAATTTCTCAGGTGTCGTCTTGATTTGCGACAACTGTTTTGCTTAAAGAGAGTTGGTTGACTTGTTAGCTGCCCTCTAGGTTTGAGATGACTGATCTATTTGAAGACAATTCATTGACGTAAACACGATCTCCGCCTGTTGGCCGGGCTGAAGATTGGTTCTTTGTTGGCGCAGACAAGCACACACCCAGAATTTCGCTTCGCGACGAGCTACGCCTGTACCATAGTGTGGCCCTCCTACCAAAAAATGTGCATCCGGAGCGTCAGCAAGAAAACGGCTGCACCGAGGCTTGGCAATTCAGATGCAGTACCACTCCGCCTCGAAGTTCATTACGTTTACGCGGCATCCTAACCTATACGGCATGCGGTCGTGGCTGTGGTGGTAAGCCAGGAAGGTAATACGGTCACGTCACGCTCTGCCACAGAGGCTAATCTAGAAATAAGGGAACCGGTAGCCATCGGTGTGGACGTTGTGGTCACGTCAGCCACGACCATTATCTCTTATTACGATGTCTCACGACGCCATTATGCAAGATAATGAATATTCAAATCAGCAGCCAAGCAAAGCCAAACCAAGCCAAGCAAGCCTATCTTATCCTCACGTCACATCCATGTGATATGGATACTAGCACTCTAGTCGCTCCCTGAAAACGAGACGGCACACGAAGCAGCCTGAGGATTCAGCCACCAGGCCGACTTCGAAGACAACTTGCCGTCATCGACGGACGGACGGGACGGGGAGGACAGGCTGGCTACATATCGCTGAATTATCCGGCACTATACATTGGGCCACCGCAAACTTGCCGCCGCGCATCACACACTTGACAGATGGGGATCGGTTGGATGGCACAGGTTGCAGTCGAACACCTTCCCACAAGCCACCCTGTGCAACCGCAACTTCCCAGTTACATACCCAGTTCAGTGCAGTGGTGCGGCGCCGCAGGCGCCACACTGCCACACATGGTTGCATCGTGTCGCAGTAATCCAGAGACACGCACATCTGGCGTGCGCATCATGAGACACAAAGAAAGGGACGCCCAAGTGCTTAAATCCCAACCCGATGTCGAAATACAGTTGTCAACCTGGCGGAAGACGCCGCCAGGTTCCTGATAGCAGTGTGAAGGGACGAGGACACTGCTACCCCGTCTGAAGAGACGAGAACAGTGTTTCCTCCCCCCTTCCTCGCTTCGGAATATTTACTATTTCTCCATATTTCCTCTGGGAAGTATCTCGACGCATTCCCTGAACCAGTTCAAGTACAGGGTTAGCGCCGTTACCGAACCTTCGTCAGGGTAACGGAGGCACAATATTAGAAGCTGAAAGTCCCCATTGCGACAAGCGGGTACGGGCGACCAGGCACTGTGACAATGAAAACGAAAAAAGACTACAAAGCTTCGTAGCTGAGACGGCGAAAGGTGAGGCAGTGGCAACCAATGGACGAAATAATAGCGGCCTTAATTCTTTACGGTACTGCGCAGTGAAATACAAATCTCAACGGTCACTCCGTTTGTTTACCGCGATAGATGCGGCTGGCTTATCCTAGTCCAAGCCTAGTATAAGCTTTCCCCTCCTGTCTTATTGTTGCTGCGTGGCCCAGGTTAGCAGTATCATGTTTGTTACTCAATATGGACACGAAGATGATCTCGCACGCTGCGCCTGACTGGCCTGGCACACTTCGCCCAGCGCCCAAAGCTTTTACAATTTGGGATTCAGAGGTGCTTTGTAGTCCTTGATTAGCGTCCGCGTATTGGTTTCGAATCTGTTTTACGATCTCCTAGTCCTAGCATAGAATGTGTGAATGATTTCGCTTAGGTTCCGCTTGTGAGTCGTTTTCCGCGTGTGCGACGGACTACGAGTCACCTGAAAGTGTTCCAGGTTTTTGCTAGACCCATCTGCTTCTGCATATCGTCACATTTCCTGTAACAAGTCTGTTGTGTCAAAATATTTGCGGAATCCTCGATCTCTGTAATAGTTCTGGTCAGTCACCTTCGCTTCGCCAGGCGTCACTGCAGCTGTGCTTTGGCTCCAACCTGTGCGGCAGCCTGGCGCCGCCTTCCCCGCCGCCTCCGCTAGCGTTTTATTCGACGCCTTAACATCAGCGAGCAGCTGCATAACCTATGATACTTAATCTGTTGTGTCACGCGTAGCCTCTGCCGATTCAGCATAGTCATGGAAGGAAAAAAAGCTGAGGAGAGGCCCGCAGCTATCCCCGCGTATTGGCAAAAGTGTGGAAGAAGTGACGTGTTTTCGACGGCCATCGGAGTCGTTAGCAACAGCGTCCTACCAACGGGCCGCCCGCCATCCGCCAGCCATGAAGGAAAGGCAGCGCCTGCCTTGTCGTATTATTGCGAAGATTGCTGCTTCGCTTTGCTTCGCTGTGGTTTTACGGAACTCTAAAAGGATGCTGCGAGTTGCGATAGCTGCGCCGATGTGAATATGTAATTTAATTTCTATGCTCAAGTGCGTCTTATAGCACGCCAAGCTTTTCTTCCGGTCGTGGTCACGATGCGCCTGTTGAAGTGCATATATTCTGAACGCGCCGTCGCGTCCTACTCGCGCACCCCCCTCAAGTAGATTTTCGGGAAGTGATACACGGTGTGCAGTGCGTAGGTGACTTGCAACCGAATTTTTTGGTTATCTCACCTGCATTTAGTTTGCTAGGCCGGCGATGCGCGGCAGTGCCTTTGCAATAATGTTACAAGGTAGATTCCCGGTTGATATAATTCCATCGTCCTATTACTTTGGTGGGTGTCCGTCTGTAGATTGGAAGAGTGCTGGATCTGGATCCCCACTGTGCCATTGTTCTTTTCCGCGCGCATGGGGCAAAAGTACCGTTCTGTCTTAGTCATCTTTTTGTGGTCTCGCTCTGTGGATTTAGCTTTTCAACGCTTCAGATGCTTCGAGGTTAGTGTATGAACGTTTTCAACTCATATCACCTTGAATTTATTGACACTGAGACAAGTTGAAACTTTGCGAAAAAAACGTTTGTTTTCGCAAAAAACTATATCGAAGGCCCACGAACAACGCTAAAAAACATTCCACAATTTTTGTAGCTTGAAATCTGCACGAAATGCGGCTTACCTAAAAATAGAACGACCGTTTATTTGACTAGTCATCTCTGAGATTGCCAGTGAAACTGCACCTTAGGCCTCGGACATCAAATTAGAAATCGATGTGTCTTGTAGCACGTCCCACGTCTCTCATATATTTTGTGCGGTCATAATTTATGCAAAGGCTGTTCATATGCTCAAAGTAATATACCGATAGGTGGCACACCCTAAATCAGGCCACAAGAACTCTGATAACTTTGCTAGTTGAATATACACTTGGATGTAGGTGTTCTACGTACAGTGATAGATGAAGACGACGCGGCCCCCTGCCTCAAACAATTTTGTATTTAGTAGCTTGTGGGCGGCGATGGGGTCGTGTGGCTCACCCTACATTTATTTGCAGAGGTGAATTCGGTGGCAGCAGAAGCCCCGCGAGTCGGGGAGCGCACGTGGAATGCGGCCAAACAGCGCAGAGGCCTGGGTGTTCTCTTTTTGTGGTGCGTAGTTCTGCCAGCGTGCAGAAGCCACACGCTGATGACGCTGGCACAGTGGCCTATGGTGATGATAGTGGGCGCATGCTTTGACGATGAAGAGGCCGCTACAAGGAAGCTCCCCCCTAGCGTGGAGCGCGACAAAAGGGAAACGAACTTAAGAAACTAGTGCTGGGAGCTGTATACACAGGGTAGCACGGGGGTGACGAAGGCTGCATAAGTATATGCACATGGTGTGTCTATGGTCCAGGTCTTTGAACGCTACGATATTAAAGTGGTCACTTTCGTAAGGTGTTCCGGTTGCAGTCCAAGTCGTCATATTAGCGGCTTCGGGAGCGCATTGCTGCTTCCGGTGGCCTGGGCTTGGTGTGGTGGAGTGGTCGAGCTTGATTAGAAGTAGTCCGGTCCCATCCCCAGTTGCCGCTGGTATGTACACAGATGCAGATGAGACGGTTGAGGAAGAGCGGGCGCTGTAAGCGCAGTGCTCCGCATCGTGAGTGTGCCCGTGTAGCAGTGCGCCTTATCTGTCGAAGTTGAGGTGGAGAGGGTACAGTCGGTCGCAGCATCGAGGCGTATGATTGACTTGGAATCGGGAGATGACGCCGATGATGACCGCGGCACTTTCGTGGTGCAGACGTAACCGAAAATCGGCCACTTAACATTGCTTGGCAATAGAGAGTTATAGCAGATCGGAAAAACGGTTCCGGTACGGCACACGGTACCCGTTACCGGACCGTACCGGGAAGGCTCGTTTTAAGAGTTATAGCAGACCGTAACTACCGTCCATGCTACCGTGACTGGGAGCAAATTGTGTTGTACGTCGTATGGCAATTTTTCGTGAGTCTGTGGGGTTTCCTGTGCTGAAGTATTAGTTTTCAGTTCTCAAAAGCGCTAAAAACAGTATCAGAAAAAAAAATCATCCAACGCCCCTACGGAGATTCAAACTGCGAATGCGTGAACATGAAGCGGGCATTTTAACTCTACGACATTTCAATAGATGGCGCCAGCAGGTCAAGCTGGGCTCTCAGTACATACGGCTGGCTGTTTCTCGTTTTTCGTTGTATTTGAGAGTCCCTCGCCCTGACACCGCCTGTTCCTCACTCGTCGATTTGTAGACGGGCCTCATGTGGCTGTCAATACAAGTTATGTAGCAGTGTCGCCTTTATTTAATCTAAAAGAAGCTATGAGAGATGCGTCGCTCGACGACACAAGCCACGGCAGTTGGGCCGGGACTCTTTCGCTTGCTGCTTGAGCTGTCAGAATCGCGCGGATTTAACTTGTTGCAACCTCGTTTTTCTTAGCGATCTCATATTTACAATCCGTTCGACTAGGCGTGAGCCAATCGTACGTCTCCCAAACTCTTCCAAAGCGGCTGCCCGCTTTCGAACGACGGACCGTCTCGGTACCGTGTGGCCAAGTCGCTCCGGTATACGGTAAGGTTCTGCGCATGCGCGGTGGCGTCCAGACGGTAGACGTTACCGTACCGGAACCGTTTTTCCGATCTGCTATAACTCTCCAATGTAAAGCTGCCCTCTAGAGTCTTCTGGCGGGGGTGCATGAACTGGACTAGAGCGGTGTGTACAGCCAACAGCCCGGTGCTTGCGTACAGCAGGGAAGCAGCGTTGATACAGTGGGCAATAGACTGCTGGGGTGAGAAGCACACTCGTTCGTCTTTGCCGCTGAGCCGCCGTCCGCTGGGCATAGCGTGGTCGTGGTAGTAGTGTCGTCCAGGGGTGGTACCGCCGATGCCAGCACGCTGGTGCTACGAACGAGGCCCTCGACTGGGGTGGTGCAAGGCTGGACGGCTGGGGCGGGTTGTTTGAGGTACCGACCGTAGCGCGCGACCAGGACTACTCTGAGCTCATCCTAGGGCTGTGCTCCGGGCTTAGTCAGGGTGGAGGGTAAGCTTGACGGTAAAAGCTCGTACATCAGCGAGTAACTGTCCTTCTTGGCTGTGACGTGGTACAGATGGAAAAAGCACTCCATCTGCACAAGTCACACGTCGGGGTTCTTAGGGTAGAACGGTGGGCGGGGTGGCAAGGTCGCCGGACTGAGTGCCGTGGTGGAAGCACTTTGAATGGAGTGATTGCGCGCAGCCGGCTTTGAGCGGCCCGTAGAATGCCGTTCAACGAAGAGTGGTGGTGGTAGAACGCCACTACGCGCTTGGGTCGGAGAGTCGTCTTCATGGCGCGAGGGAGGCTGCAAGCCGGGCAGCGAGGTTCCCATTCCATCATAGTCACGGCGTGCGAGGAAGACGTGGCAGGAGGCGGTGCACTGTCATTGTGGCGAGACGGACTCGTGTCGAGGCGAGCCATCACGTAGGCTTGCAGTGTATCGTAGGGCCGCTCGAAGCGTTCTAGGTGCTAACCGCGTATGTCGGCCGGAAGCAGGGCGGTGGTGATGCGGTAGCGCTCGGCCTGTGAGTCGATACGGCAAATGAGGAAGTGCGCTCACATTTTGAAGAACCAGGCTCGGGGGTAGGGTCGCTCGAAAGCGGATAGGGCGGCAGAGGGCAAGCTCCATACTGCCGACGTCCAGGTCACCAATTAATGTGGGCGCCGATGTGGTCATGCGGCTGACCTTACATTTATTTGCAAAGAATTCGGTGGCAGCACAAGCACCGCGAGTCGTGGAGCGCCCCTCGTAGAATGCGGCCCAACAGCGCAGAAGCCTGTGTGTTCTCTTTTGTGGCGCGTAAGTCTGCCTCCGTGGCGAGGCCAAGCGCTGATGACGCTGGCACAGCGGCCCATGGTGATCATAGTGGGAGGATGCTTTGATAAAGAGGCCGCTACAAGCCATAACCCTCCACACAACCTGTTCTCTTGGCCATTGCGAATCCCGAAACGCCTTTTGTTATTGTGAGTCTAGATACACCTTTGCACGGGGGCTTTCGGAGTTCCCACGCCTGCCCTCTGACACCTATCCACAGCAGGGAAAAAAGTGGCCGCGTATCTGCTCCTTTCGTTGCAAATGTCGTCAAAAGACTGTAGTCTTTGTAGGCATTTGCCAAGGAAATGCCCCCATTTGCTTTCCCGCTCACCTTTCATCCTGTTCCGTCGCGCCCCTCCCAAAGTAAACACACTAAAGGCTGCTCAAGGCGATTTGATTTTACCGCGTTCCACTGCTATAGGCAGGGTTCCTCGATGCCAGCGCGGCAGTACGGCAGAGATGCGCGTGAATGGAGGCGGCCGACTACAAGGTTTATAAACCGCATGGCCGTGCTCCCCGTGCGTTCCAAGCAGAACGTGGAACCTAGTTAGTGGAACCTTTTGTTTCTGATGCCGCGTAATTTTTTATATGCCGCCAGGAGGGGGCGGGTTTCTGCAGTAGATGTACAATATCATTTGCTACCGAAAAACCAAGCACCCAGGAATTTTAATAAAGGAAAAGTGTAAATATCCCTTGTGCACTAATTTCCTGTCTTATATTTGCGTAATGCCTTGTTCTTGTTCAACAAAGTTCACAAGTATGAACATATAAACCAGGCTTAGATGTTTACATTTGGCTGTGACTATATAAGACTATGGCGCAGTAAGCATTTTACTTTGACCGGCTGCCGGAATCGAGTTACAGACAGACATATGGACAGACAGAGAGACAGACGTACAGACAGACCACAATTTTGGGGTTTAGTAGCCCAAGAAAGGCTATATTCTTTCAAAAGAACAATTAGTAGCATCAGGGCAGCCCAAAAATATATTTGTATCCCATTCTGTGTCTCAGCACATGTAAACAGCCCGCAGCCAATGAATTTTTTGTAGTTCTTTTGTTAGCATATCCATGGCGTAAACGTCAATAAAAATATTTCCGAAACCACGAAATGTGCCTGCTGTGCAGTAATGTGGGACACTTTTTAGCTTACTTACATCTGCCAACATCCCTATTAGCTTAGGCGATCTAAATAGCCTGGTACCTAAATTTAAATTACCTCTGGAATTTTTAAGGTTAGTAATGATGCGCCTAACTTCAGCTCTGAATTTCATTCCTGTATGAAATGGCCAAACTGTAGTTATTTCCAGGTATTGCACTAACACAAACATCATGAACATACAACAAATGGCCCCAAAAGGAAATTTAGGTGCACAACACCTCGTTAAAAAATTCATTAGGAACTTGAGAACAACCAACCTAGCTTAATTAAATTAACATAATTTTGAAGCAATAATGTATTTGCCAACCTCCAGTCAATTACATTACCTCCATTTGTGAGTTTGCAGTTCTCGCAAAACGTGCACACTGCCATAAGATTGAAGTAAAATAGCGGAGAATTGTACTTACCGTCTTTCTCTGGGGCTCGGAATTCCTCTCAAGTTAGTGAATAGACTCCACAATGATGTTTTCACCTTGAAGTGCAGGCCTTTCATACACTTAAAAATTCATTGGTTCATTGATTGCACATGGCATGCAAAATACATGCTAATTATCAAAGATTAGTAAGAATCATCGTCAGAATCCAACAACAAAACATTAATGTGTACGTCATCATGCATTGTAAATAGCTTATTTTAAAAACACATGCTGGGGATGCTGCGGTCACGCACGCTGGCAGCTACACATAAACACAGACATGACATTTGTAGGAGGTTGGAGTGGGTAGTGAGCTTGGCAGGTCCTGCAAGAACTTTTTCATTATCTAAAGGCAGGTAAACACTTTTGTTGTACTCCCATGAAAGTTATTAACACCCATAAAGCAAATATTCACTTTAAGGTAAAAGGGGAACGCGAGGGGGGAATTAGGCAAATATATTTTATTTACTTGACTGATATAAAGTGTTAGCTTTAGTGAAGGGGTCCCAAACAATCACTCCATATTCTAAGATTGAGCGAATGATGGTCTTGTACGCTAGAGTACGCACCGTGGAATGAGAATATTTTAAAGCTCTTCGAAGGAAAAATAGTTTTCGGTTAGCATTTGTAATTACGGAGTCAATATGTTTAGTCCAGTTAAGGTCATTGGTAATCCAAAGGCCGAGATACTTAATGTTAGTTACCTCAGGGTGAAGCTTGCGGTGGAACAATTAAAGAGTAAGGGTTTTTCCTGTGGGTTATTCGCATAAATGCTGTTTTATCGAAGTTCATTGACATCTGCCATAAATCACACCACTTAAAGGGGCCCTGAAACGCATTTTGAGCACTATAAATGAAGTAGCGCAATCGTTAGATTGGGTCGTCAAGGTCATCTGGGCCAAGTATTACTCTTTTACGCGCAGCGGAAAGCTCACACTTTTGTTGCAAAGTTTGTCGCTTTTTTCTCACCCTTTCCTTCGTGTTTTTGGACGCCGCCATCTTCACATGTCTACATCATCGATTCCCCGATGTTCGTCATGAGCTAGACATCCTGCTATTGGGCGGCTTTTTCACGCACTTCCGGCAAAGAGATGAGTCGTCTGCTCAGCGTCGACTCGCCGGCTGATCTGCCAGCGTAGTGCCGGAGTGCTTGGACATTTTACGACAAACGAAACAAGTGTAAACACACGCTTAACCGTTCGTATTGAATGCAACACGGCCATAACACGACATGGATATTCTCTTACCGGAGTACGTCCCATAAAGAAAGCGTTGAAGCCCCGTGGCACTTCTTTTGTGCAATCGCAGAGAACGCCCTGAGCCGAATGCCCAGGTTTGATGGATACATTTTTTTCCACTTCAAAACAATCCAGAGATGCGTTTCGAACGAACACAACGTCACAACATGCGTTGCAAGTCTGAACCGCGATTGACAGACGATGGGCTGCCTCCTCCTGCCCCTCGTAAATTCGGCACTCACCTCGCGCGCGGTTTGCGGGGACGAACAGCAAGTCACTTAACTCTGGCGCGCAAGCCGAGATGGCTTTTAGCCACGCACACTGCACATACCCCATGCGAGGTTGAGTCGTACGTCGCTCGAGAAAGATAATCCAGGCCATGGGAAGCAGTATCCACCCGCAGAAGCACAACGTCGCATTTCATCGCGAAACAAAGGCGTCCACAACACACACACCATCGCCTCCTGTAATGCCAAACGCATCTCGCACTTCCAAATGAGAGTGAGTAGTATGCCTGCAGTGCCCATATGCCGCGAGGTGGGGCCCCTAGCTGAACCGGGATCACACAACCGTAACTGACCTCTGGGGGCGGTTTGTGCCTTGTTGCCAAGGCAACCGATGTTTGAGATCGTCAAAGAAAGGCGCTCGCTCCAGCGCTAGAAAGCTCAGAGCCGCGCCGGAGCATGTTTAGCCAACGTTGCCGCCCTCCACCACGCGTCGCCCCAAGCTGAACTGGTCACATGATTGAAGCGTTTTGTGCACGGGTTCTGTATCGGCTTAAAATGTCTTTTTCACATGGCGCCGGCAGGAATTACCACCACCGCAAAATAAGACCCGGCACCAGCGGGGCCATATCTGATACGGCGCTTTTTGGATAAACAGTGCGCGGTGCATGAAAGGTACCGAGCGCAAGATCCTCCCCAGCGGCTGCGAGTTCGCCGCCGATTAAAAGTCACGTGCTGCACTGCAGAAACGCACACCGCGAAAGGGCAAGGCCAGGCCACCGCACACTGGCGGCCAGATTTTTCGTTCGCTTATCCATCCTTGAGCGGAGTGCGGAATTCATGGTGTCAACAAAACTTGCCCGTAGCAGACGGCAGTCGGAGGAGCGTAATGCGGAAGTACGTCACCGCTGACTAGCGCAGCATCATGGGAGGCAGTGCTCGCGCGCCGTCAACAGTTGAAAAGAGGAGGAAACGCGGCGCGACGATAATGCGCGGTTTTTGATTTACGATTTCTCAGCTAATACTCATCGCTTTAACAAAATTCTTGCGGGAGGAGAGTGCTAATACATTGTCTTATTTGGTTACATGTAGATCCATGCATCGGCGGACGGTATTTCAGGACCCCTTTAACAATTTCATGAAAGGCACTATTTAGAATGTTTTGATGAGTTAGATTGGATATTTCAGAATATATGACACAGTCATCAGCATACAACTTGATTTTTACAGGAACTTCATTCACAATATCATTGATAAAAATTATAAACAAAAGTGGTCCAAGAACAGTACCCTGTGGGACGCCAGAGTCAACGGTTATACATATACATACATATATGTGCACTGGTTTCTGTACCCAAGTTCACATTGAAGTCATCTTTACAATTGCAAACTGCAGTTCACTTTTACTCGATATATTGTTGGAGGTTGGTGTGGGTAGTGAGCTTCGCAGGTCCTGCAAGAACCTTTGTATTAACTAAATACAGTTAAACTTTGTTGTACACTCATGAAAATTATTAAAAGCCATGAATCAAATATTCGATTGATTGTAGCGTTTAACGCGCCGACGCAACGCAGGTGATGAGGCGCAACGTAGTGGAGGGCTCCAGATTAATTTTGACCACCTGGTGTTCTTTAACGTGCGCGAAAATCTCGAACACATGGTTGTTTTTGCTTTTCGCCTCCATCATAAAAGCGGCCACCATGGCAGGGAAAGAATCGAACCCGTGACCTCGTGCTCAGAAACGCAACGCCTTAGCCACTCAGCTACCGCGCTGGGTATAAAGCAATTATTCAGTAGGGGGGAGAGCAGCCAAATATTTTTTTTACTTACTTCACTGATTGGATCTGAAGCTACTTGCTTTTTCAATACAGAGATGCCGGTCCCACTCCGGACAAAAATCCCCTCAGTCTAGAACACGCAAAGAGACGAAGAAAATAACGTTACAGTGTGAAGATATACATCTGTGCAATGTGTAAACACAAAGGAATAGGTGTAAAACGTTGTGGCTGAAATGCGTAATTAATTTACAAACCTATTTCACAAGTGCAAGATCAGAAGGACAAAGCCATCGTTTGCATTCATAGCAAGCAAGGCCTTCCACACAACGTATGGCACAAAGCTGATCTATTCATGCATTCGGAACAGAAACGTCAGACAGGCCTTCGTAGATAATGCTGGCAACAGTATTGTGGATTGATTGTAGTGTTTCACGCATCGACGACACGCAGGCGGTGAGGCGCGCCGTAGTGGAGGGCTCCGGATTAATTTTGACCACCTGGGGTTCTTTAGTGCTCGCCGAAATCTCGTACACACGGGCGTTTTTGCTTTTCGCCTCCATCAGAAAAGCGGCCGCTGCGCCAGGGAATCGAACCCGCGACCTGGTGCTCAGGGCAACAGTATGGTGCTGTCAGAAATTCGGATGGGGGAAAATTTGAAGCATTACGTGACTGTATCCCCTCCATGCAATGTGATTCCAGTGTACCCTTGACCACAGTATGATTTTATTCAAGGTGTAGGCAATAATTTATTTATTTATTTATTTACTTAATTAATACAGAATACTGTTGGCCTTAAGGGTGTTACAATGTTAGGACACTTTAGGATAGTTAAGTATCAATTATAACTCATACAGCAGTATGACAACAACACACCAGGCTTGATATGTTAGATAGCGTACATAATACACATCAGCATTGCTAGCAAAAGTCGCACTGTTTCCGTCAAAGCACTCATACAAACAGGGAGGACAATCAATAACAGCAAAGCAAGGTTACGAAAAAATTTTATTGAGCCCTTCCTCAAACTTTTCTAGCAAATTACAATAATGAAGTGGCAGTGGTAACGTATTCCATTGGCGAATTGTTTTAGGTAAAAACAAATTCGCATACGCATTAACACGCATTTTAACCTTTGTAGGGCAGGATATGTTTAAAAAAACAGAAGAAGGTTGTCTTATTTTACTAAACAAGCCAACAGAAGTAGTTTGCCGGAAATTTTAAGGCTGAACAACGAGTACTTTATGAAAAAAAACTGGGACACATTCGTCCCACTGGCGCTCAATTGAAATTCAAAAAGTGGGACGCATTTGTCCCAATGCTTCTTGAGGGCTCCTGGGTTACATTCGGCTGGCATGAAAAGGTCCAAAACACGTTGAACAAAGGGGCACATTGCACATAGAACACAGAAGGTTGGTGCGCGCTTCTTGGCAGTTGAGCACCAACGACACCGCCTCCTTTTTGCAGTCTTCTGAGGGTGATGTCCAGCTCCCAGAAATCGGACTTCATCAGCAACTCCTACCATTTTCTGGCCATCTTTTGCACCTTTTTTGTTGACTCGATACGGGCGATTGCTGGACCCTTTGAATGTTTGCCCGTTTATCAGCTGGCGACCGAGGACGAGCCGGAACCAAAGCTAGCTCATTTCACTGACTGCTTTCATTTGAAGAAAAGCATTTACTATTGCTGCGTCAAGCAGAAAGTAAAACATTCGGTACTACAACTTCTTAGATCGTCGACCTACTGGGTATGCGTTCCTTCTTTGGTCAAACTTGTCGACTCAACCCATCCAGGTATTGTAGTCGGAGACTGCGTTTGGGCACTGGACGAATATGGAGAGAGAGAGAGAGAAAACTTTTTTTATTTGGCAGATAGAGCTTAGTGGAAGTGGAGCCTTCTTACAGGTAGCCATGTGCTGTCCTTGATGCTACCGCTCTCTCAACCAGCAGGAGCTGATCGCAAAAGAGGGAGCTGGACAGCAGCGTCTCCCACTGCTCGGGGGAACAGGGAAGAGGTGGAGGTGGCAAATCAGGGTTCTGGGTGCATTCAAGGATAATGTGCGCAGGTGTTCCTGATTGCGTACAGAATTTGCATTGGGCTTCGTGCTGATTTGGAAACATAAGGTGCATCAGTGTTGGGTGGGGATACGTGTTTGTTTGCACAAGTATGAGCGTAGTTTCTTGTGTCTTTGTTAGTTGTGGGTGGGGCAGTGGAAGTGCTCTGCGACTAAGTCTGTAGTGCTCTGTAATTTCCTGGTACGTCGTGAGTGGCATAGGTTCATTTGAGTCCTCCGCGGCCTGGTCGACGAAACCTCGGGCCTTGAGGTGGGCTTGATTATTGCCCTCCATGGAGGAATGGGCCGGCGTCCACACCACTTCGACTACCCTGTCTGGTGGTTTGCTTGACAATATGCGGTATGTCATTGGAGCTACCCATCCCGACGTGAGACTCCTGCGTACTTCTTGGGAGTCAGTAATTTTGACAGTTGCCTTCGTTTGTGAAAGAGCTAAGGCTACAGCTAGTTCTTCCGCTTCTTTTTTTGAGGCTCGTGGCAGGGTTGCTCCGACGACGAGGTCTGTCTTCGTTGTCACCACCGCTACTTTGGCTGGTCTTTTGGGGTATCCGGCTGCATGTGTGTAGACCACTGTGGGCAGAGATACATACTTTTTGTCCAGAGCTTTGGCTCTTGCTTCTCGCCTACCCTGATGGTGAACGGGATGCATATTCTTCGGTAGAGGACGGATTATGATGTGCTTCCGCCATTTCTTCGGCATTTCCTTTTGTTGAGACAGCGTACCCCACTGGCATCAATTTTAATTGGGCAAGTACCTTCCGGCCCGTTTGGGTTTGTGCGAGGCGAGCTTTTTGGTTAGACAGGTGACCTTCAATTAGCTCATCGACTGTATTGTGTAGCCCAATGCTAAATAGCCTGTCGGTGGACACGCTCATTGGAAGGCCTAGAGGTTGTTTTGTTGCTTTCCTGATAACGGTGTTAAGTTTGTCGGTTTCTCTCTTGTTTAGAACTGCATACGGCACTGAGTAAGTTATTCTGGAGAGGATGAAGGCCTGGACTAGACGAAGTGTGTCTTTCTCTTTCATGCCTCTGTGCCGGTTGGTGATTCTTCTGATCATATGTAGAACCTGTTCGGATGTTTTTGTAAGCCGCTGTATCATTTCGTCGTTCTTCGCGTCCGATTGCATCACATAAAAAGATACAGCTCTACGAAGTTAAGGCAGCCATCGCCGAAAGCAGAAAAAGCAGCGCCCCAGGACTAGACCAGGTCACCTACAAAGTTTTGGCAAACTTAGACGACCAAGCCCTTGAAACTCTCACGGTCGGATATGGATGAGCCATTGGAAAGCTTTCGAACAACGTCCTCAGTGTCGCTGGGGTGATGAAAGTCGGACAGCACGTGCACGTTTTTGGTGTCCCGCCACTGATAAGCTGTGAATTTCCCTTTCGCCCGGCAGATATGCTCTCCCTTCTGTAGCTTGTTATCCCGTTTGATTTCGTCAGGTAAGTCCTTGCGGTTTGGGCGAACCATTCCTGCGGCCAAAATGTTCTTTCCTTTCAAGGCCTCCATTGGGCGTGTGGACGTGAAAAAGTTATCGAAATATAGCTGCGTGCCAGCCTCTACTCCATCAATGAGGGAGAGCACAACATGCTCACCGAGACCTGTGTTCGCAGGTCGGTCTGCACCTTTACCTTTGTTCGCTTTTCTGATGGAGGCGAAAAGCAAAAACGCCCGTGTGTACGAGATTTCGGCGCACGATAAAGATCCCCAGGTGGTCGAAATTAATCCGGAGCCCTCCACTACGGCGCGCCTCATCGCCTGCGTTGCGTCGGCGCGTTAAACCCCACGATCAATCAATCACCTTTACCTTTGTAAACCTGAAATTCAATCAGGTAACCTGTCTGGGAGTCGGCTCTGCACCACACCTTGTATACCCGCTTGATAGGGTTCATTGGAAGGTACTGCTCCAGTGAAGACCGGTCTTTGAATCGTATCATATTCTCATCAATAGCTTGGTGCGCTGATGGAGTGTAGTGTCTCTTGAAACTTTTATTCAGTGCAAGGATGAGAGGACGCACTCTTGCCAATCTGTCGTACCCTTTTTCACCTTTCTTTTTTTCCTTGGTTAGGTCGGTGAGGTGCAAACAGTTCATAATGGCTTGAAAACGAGGAAACGACATGACCTTTGATATTTCAGGACAATTGAAAAAACTGTCACTGCTCCAGTACAGGTACGTTTGATGTCTGGGGTTTGTGCTCAGCAGCAGAAGTATGCCGAAGTATGCACGGAGTTCATCAGTTGTAAGCTCTTTCTTAAGCTGTCGGCCTTTCTGTTTGGCAAAGCGGTTTGTCTCAGTCACCAGTGTCAACATGATACATTCGTCAAAATGAAGAGCAAAAGCCTCACACGGCGTCATCGGGAGATTTGCACTGTATGGTGGGTACCAAATTTTCGGCACACGAATGACGGCATCCGGTTCTCTGCTATTCTATGCCCCAACCTCCTCCTCTTCAACTTCTGCTTCGTCGCAAATTCTAGGCACTTTCTTCTGCTTCCTTCTCTTTCTTGTATAGGTAGCCTTTCGCTTTTGTGGTTTGCTCGTTGATGCCGCCACTCCGGCATGACTGGTTTCCTCATCGGAATCGGGCGGAGCGAGCTCGGGTGCGAAGTCTTCATCCGTATCTCTGTCGGAATTACTCGACGTAGGGTCGTCAAGAAGGCTAAAAGATAATTCCAGCGCTTCCTCTCGCGTCACCAGTCGTTTACCTGCGTTTTTGTGAGCAAACAGAAAACAAAAGAGCCGGTGAAATGTTTCACTACACATCGAATGCAGGCAGTGGTGGCACTAGGCTTAGCCCATCGTCATGCAGTTTTTGTCCTGGCACCATTCAAAAAGCTTTTAGGAGTAAGTATTGCTTATATTGTTGAAAACACCCGATTATTACACGCTGGAACTATTTCTTTTGAAGCACAGAAAAGGGTACACTCACTTGTCATCTTGAATTATTCTTTTCCGGAGACTCACAATGCGGAAATTTGTGCCGCCGGTGAAACGGGAATAATGTACAGCTAACGCCACCTATTGTACAGCTTCCGAACCAGATTCAACGTAAGTGTAAAAACCTCAATGTAGATGGCAGCACAGAAAAAATTGGCTTGCTGCGTCCCATTGCCTCTCACGAGCAATTCTGTGGGGAACAAAAAATTGAGACCGATATTTCCCGTTGCCCTACAAGGCGTTTTAAGCACTTCATAAGTACTTATATTCACTTGCTCCCCTTAGGTTTCCTTCTGCCACGTGGAGTTAGGTATTATGTTGTCTCCGCGTTTAGCTTATTTTTCGACAATGAAAAGAGAAACGTCATCCTGGTCAACTGTCGAGGTTCGGCTTAGGTGGCCAGTTCTAGCGAGTGTAACATTTCTGTTACCAACTTAGTAGTAAATTCATTCGAAAGAATGAACCCGGCGGCTCCCTTTGTAATTTTTCCAGCATATTTATCAGGCCAATTTCTGAGGACTCTCATACAGTGCTCGCATATGGATGTGGATATGTTGACACACGGATAGCTTTCCCTTCTTCAACTTCTTCACACCACAAACATGAAGAAAAGCATTTTG
The DNA here is from genome assembly GCF_048455015.1 of Haemaphysalis longicornis. Classification (NCBI taxonomy): domain Eukaryota; kingdom Metazoa; phylum Arthropoda; class Arachnida; order Ixodida; family Ixodidae; genus Haemaphysalis; species Haemaphysalis longicornis. The sequence goes on from NW_027526361.1 coordinate 190,038,186, forward strand.
ATGTGGCCGCAGCACAACATTGCCACAGAAATCAATGTTTTTATGTAAATAGCGATTGTAAACAGTTCTCTAAGACAGGTATTGCGGTTAAGGCGTTGTCTACAGCTGTGGGCATAGGCCATTCTAGCAGCACGATTGGAGGGGGCGGCCGCATGTCCAAACCTGAGAACTAGTGATGCCCAGCAGTGTGAAGCCATTACGCAAAACTATTAGAATTCTTCCCAGAACAAAACTGCGCCTCCTGGTTTTGACGTGTAAAATGTCGAGTCATTAAATTTACGAGAGGTATGACGCCAGGGCTTGTTGCATGCGACGGTCCAGGAAGCACTGGTAGTGTCAACACGCTCTGCTCCACTGATTCACCATGCGGTTTTTGCGTTGACCAAAAAACCTGAAATGTATGAAGTGCTAAACATACCACTTTTTAATTTTGATAACAGCAATAGTGATGATAAAGTCTCTGCAGAGAGAATAGTGGACATGTATCTCAACCGTACCTGTTCAGTCTCAAACAAAAATATTGTCACAAGCTTAATGTGTTAGTGCCTCAATTACAGGCGTGAACAAGTGAACGTAAAGTCATGATACCAGGAATACCAATCATTATGCGGCCTGTCCCATTTTTTATACGAAATCGTGACCTTTGCTCCCCAAACAGCGTCCTGCTTTCATAGCAGGCAAAATGCCATCAAAATTACCACAGGTATGTTGCCTGGGCTTGTTTCATGCGACGGTCAAGGAAGCACGGGTAGTGTCGACACGCTCTGCTCTGATGATTCACCAAGCGGTGACCCAGCATCCGAAGAATAGGTTAGATGCAGAATCGTATATAGTGCAAAGTACATAATTGTAAAATCTGAGTGAAAAATTCACAGCCCTTCCACCCCGTGAAGAGGGATGGCCAGCAAAGCTGCGGTGTGGAGCCTCCACGTCAGGTTTCACTGGGTCGTAGTCCAAGGGGTGCACGAAACAAAACACGTTTGTTTGTAATTTGCGATTGAGCATTGTTCCTGGTTGTTAACTGAAAGTCCAGTCCTGTCCAGTCACTGCTCCTCGTGCATGCTCAGCAGGCCTCTTCACGAGCCACGTGAGACGGCTATCAAGCGGCTCCGACGCAGCGTCAGACTTGGCTACTGCGCAATTGAGGCGCACACCTGGGCAGGCGCCGGCGCCAGCGCGTCTGCCGCAGCTATTGCGCAACACAATTCAACACAATCCACTTTAATCCAATTCAAATTCAAATGCAATTCAAGCACAGCCAAGCCAAGCCAATAGAATCGAACCAATCCAATGCCCCTCGCGCTTGCCGAGAATGGCCCTTCACGGCACACGCGAAACTGCTCAACCTCGGCCCGTGTAGCTTACGCTACAAAACACACAGGAATCGTGGGTAGAAATTTATTATAGCCGGGTATGGTAATCATGGCGCATGCTCTATGAAGGCCCTAGGACCTTTTTATTTTGCATGATTTTTTCCATGCCCGGGGTGTAAGGTCCACTTATGAGATTAGCGGCCAGGCGCCCGGGCTGCGCGTGGGAACCCGCCGCCCTGTCTGACGACGTAACACTGCAGAGCAGTCGACGCTAATTCGTCACGGTGCGCACGGGAGACGGATCGTCTGGCCCACCGCATACCTCAGGATTCATCCCCCTTTGACAAAGCATACGGCGCCGCCGAATTCCACGAACGTCGGCTCGACGCGCGGAGGTGGGGGCATTACCGGCGTCTCCATTGTTGTCGCGCCATGGTCAGCATGACGCACTGTCGCCGTCTTTCGCTTTCACCCCGCGGGGTCGCCCGAACTTGCTCGTCTGCGAGCGTGCCGTTGACCCAAAGATAGCGGCGCCTCATTGCATATTCCATGACGTGCTGAGTGACAGCTGTCTACGTGAGTTCGGGCACTCCCATACGCGTGTACGAACGCTACAGGGGCGTTCCCGAGAGAGGGTGATCTCGAGGTTTTATAAGGCCGAACTTGGCCGTTGGAAATCGTTCTTGTCTGAGCGCTGAGCTGGGAGTTGCCGGCTTGCAAGGAGTCTCGACCGTTAACGCTAGTTTGGGTTTTAGAAGCCCCCTAGTCGAGGTTAAGATCGCGTCGGAGGTTTAGGGTGCAGCGCCGCACCGGGCAACTAGACGGATCTTGCAGCGAGACAGAGTCTCTGCCGTGGTTTCTCGAGCGGTTTGTGTACGCTCCGAGAATAGGAAAGTTAGACGAAGTTGTGGAGCTCGAGTGACTTGTGCGCACTCGGAGCTAGCGTGTAGCTGAAGTTTGCAGTTTTTCTTTTTATTATTCATGTACTTAGTTTTCCCACTGTAAATAGCTGTACATAAACTTTCGTTTCACTTAATCAACTTCAACGACTCGAGTTCGTCAATTCGACCGCCACCTCCAAGAACTTCAACACCATCGCCCAGCAAGCCTCCTGACAAATCAACCAGAGCCCGGGCGATTGGGTTCCTGATGGACACCGGACTTCGGGGAAAGGATCTTTACTGGCGCAGTCAACAGCATTTGGCAGAAGAAACCACCAGGCCACAACCAGGGCCAGCAAGCAGACGCAAGCCCGCCTTCATCGGCGGCAGCCGAGCTCCGCGCGGAGTGGAGCGGCAGAGCCAACCAGCGCACGGGGTCAACGACGCGGCAACCGACTACCGGAGGTGTGGGTGAGTGGGATTTCTTGCGCTTCGTTGTGGCGGTGTAGGCTGAGTCTGGGGTTGCATGGTACTCACGCGGAGCATGGAGACGAACATGGCGGAAGGAGACGGAAATGGTCAGACAGACGAGGTGCCACCTCAAGGAGGGTTGGCAGCAGGAGGATCTCCCCAAGTGGAATCCGAGGGAATAATCCTTAAACAAATGGAGTTGCAATTTCAAGAACGAGAGAGAAAAGAAGCGCGTGAAGCGGAGGAAAGAGCGCCAGAGGCGGCGGAGCGAGAGAAAAAAGAAGCGCGCCAAGCGGAGGAAAGAGCGCGAGAGGCGGCGGAGCGACAGAGAAGAGAGGCGCGAGAATCGGAAGAACGCATACAAAAACTGAAGCTCGAATCCGATGAGCGGCTGCGAAGGTTGGAGCTGGAGACGAGGGCTGGCACGCAAACTCCTACGGGCTCGGACTCAGACGAGGGTAGGCGGCCGGGCTTAGACCCGGTCACTCAGTGCTCAAAGGTCCTGAAAGGGCTTAAACTGCCGTGTGATGCGGACATTCCGTTGTGGTTCGACGAAGTTGAAAGGTTGTTTGTGACGTACGGTGTGCCGGAGTCGAGTCGGGTCCATTTAGTTGTACCTGCGTTGTCAGAACGGGTGAGGTACACGTTACGTGGACTCGGGGACAGTGAGTGCAATGACTACGAAGTGGTAAAAAAGGCTGTGTTGCAGGAGCTTAAGCTAAGCCCCGCAGAATACCTCGACCCATTTACAAAGGCAGCGAAACGTAACGACGAAACCTGGTCGCAATATGCCTCCCGCGTTGGCACCCAGTTTGACTACTACTTGAAATCAAGGAAGGTCGAAACAAAAGAGGAGGTAGTGGCCCTTATGGTGGCCGGTAGAATTAAGAACAGTTTGAGTGCTGAGGGACTGGAGTACGTTCGCCTGCACGAAGCAGAGACGTGGCTCAAGCCGCCAGAGATAGCTAACGTGCTGCAAACCTTCCAACAGGCCAAGGGATGAGGCTCCGCTGTTGGGCGTAGAGATCAAGTACCTCCGTGCAATACCAACAGTGGCAAGCGAAGCGTAGCGTCTGTAAGGGAGAGGGTCAACATTTCCGGCTGTGCCCGAAAATTGCTGAGAAGTCAGGAAACCCAGGGCGCAGCGCGCACGTGCAGAGAGTGATAGTAGAGGACGCAAGTGCACTGCAGGCTCAGGATGCCGGCCTGACGAGCGGGGGCAGCGGATTCTCGTGCCCGAGGTAAATGCGCTCGGAAGCATTGATGAGCTGAGAAAGTCTAGACTGCAGCAGGTGGAACTCGACTGTGCAGGCAAGACAGCTACCGCGACGGGCGACACGGGAATCGAAGTTACGGTGGTACGAGAAAGTCTAGTCCCACCGGACGCTATGCAGCCATCGGGCACCATCAGGCTAGTTCCAGCATTTAGCGAGTCGGTAAACGCGAGAGTGGTCAGCCTGCTTGTGAGTTTGAGGCAGGCCGTGTCGGTGGTCGGGAGCCCCAAGGTGCAGCTAATCCGTGCTGTCACCAACAATCTCGCCGAGGGACTAGACTGTTTGCTTTCGAGAGAGGATTGCGAGCTGCTGACAAAATGCCACCCCAACCGGGAGGCGAACATCACGGCTGAAACTTTCGCCTCCTCAAGTTGGGACCGCGAGGTCGGCACCGGGGCGATCTCGCAACCGGCGGCTGCCGTGTGTGAGATTACGGGAGAGACGGCACCCGAAGCTCCGGCCGAGGAAATTGATGAGGCGGTCAAAGTTGAGGGCCCACGGGCAAGGCTGCTGGTGTCTCAGCTGGCTGATGACAGCCTAAAGAAAGCTTGGGCCGACGCGAAAAGAGGGAAAGCCGGCATGTGTGTCTATAGCCGGCGCCAAGGTAACGCAACTTGTGCTGCCCTCAGAGAGACGCGAGGAGGTACTCTTACTGGCCCACGAGTCACTATAGGGAGGCCATTTAGGCCCCAAAAAGACGAAGGCTAGGATAAAATATAGCTTTTTCTGGCCCGGCCTAGAGGCAGACGTATCCAATCATTGGCAAACATGTCGTGGCTGCCAAATCCGGGCAGATAGACGGCTCAGCGACCGGGTCCCTATTGTTTCCCTAACAAGGCCCGACCACCCATTCCAGGTAGTAAACGTGGACATCATCGGTCCCCTGGACGTACCGTCGGGTCGGGGCCACAAGTATGCGCTTTGTCTGGTTGACCTCTGCACACGCTGGCCCGAAGTCGTGTGCTTGCGGTCACTTACGGCGAAAGCAACTTGCGAGGCTCTCCTGACAATATTCAGCAGGACTGGCATCCCTGAGTTAATATGCTCTGACCAGGGTACTAATTTCACGTCCCAACTGACACAAAGCTTTTTGGAAAGGTTGGGCTGCGCGCCAGGCTTCTCGACAACGGAACACCCGGAGAGCAATGGCACAGTAGAGCTTTGGAATAGGGTATTAAGAACATGCTGTTTCCCGTCATCGAGAAGAATCCAAGGAACTGGGATAGACTAGTACCGTTCGTGTTGTGGGCCTACCGAGAGGTTCCGCACGACACAACCGGAGTCGCCCCGTTTCGCATGCTATATGGCAGGAACCCCACAGGACCGCTGGCGATCCTCCAGCACAGTTGGACAGGGAACTGCCCGTACCGGGCACATTAAAGGAGGAGCCAGCGAAATACCTAAGGCAGCTGCGCGAGCAGCTAGAGGTAGCGGCGGAAGTGGCGGGGCTCACGGCGAGCGCGCGCCAGGGCAGCTACGCGCAGGCGTACAATAGAACCGCGCGTAACAAAACGTTCAGCGTTGGCGAACAGGTCCTTTTGTTCGACACGGAGGGTAAACGTAAGACGGCCCCAAGATGGTTCGGCCCATTCACGGTTGTTGCACAGGAGAGGCAGCAGTCTCGACATAGGGGAAAAGAGAACTTCGGTGGTTTACGCGAACCGCCTGCGGCCTTACTACTGTCGCGTCAGTCACGTGGGGGTAGTGTTCGATGAAGATAGCGAGTTTGGGGACGTAGAGTGCGCCCCGCGCTTTATGCCGCCGTGTCGGAGTACCCTCCCCTTACCGATCGAGAAGTTCTCCCACTTAAGTGAGCGAGAGGGCTCTGAGATTGCAAGCGTATTTGCAAAACACGCCGACCTGTTCGATGGAACGCCAGGACTCGCCGCGGTGGGGCAACACCGGATCGAGCTGCAGGGAAGTTATGAGCCCAAGAGGGCTTTTCCTTTCCGTGTTCCGGAGCTGCTGAAAAAGAAGTCACCCACCAGGTAGACGAACTGTTAGAATAGGGCCTCATTTACCCAGTGGAAAGTGAGCATGCTCACCCGGTCGTTTGCGTCGGAAAGAAAGATAGGTCGTGAAGAATGTGTATTGACTACCGCAGACTAAATGCCGTGACTCGCGCTGATGCATTTCCTATGACGCCACCGTAGGAGTTGATCTTGAAAGTAGGAAAGGCGAGTTTCATCACAGTTATAGACTTGCAAGATGCAGCTGTGGGTCGACGTCAAAGCTACGTCAAGCGCACAGATTGGGAAGCCTTCAAAAACCGCACTGACGTGGGAATAACCAAGGCCACTACCGACCATGACATAATACGAACTATGGCTAATTGTCTGACAGAGTCATCGATCGTAGTGAGGAAGCGCTTAGATATTAAGACCGATCCAGAATATGAAAGGCTGCGTGCCATCCGCAGACGCGCTGAGCGTAAGGCGCGACGCAGTAAAAACTTAGAGGACTTGAGGCAGGCTCGCAAAGCACAAAGACACGTGAGGCGTTATTTAGAAAAGTTAAACCGACAACGGTGGCGTGATTTTTGCACAAACTTAGATGTCCACAAACCATTATCCAGGATATGGCGCATTATAAAAGGTATGCGCACAGATAACCAGCAACTGTATCCTTTCAAAGCGCCGTCGTTACACGAAGGCATATCACAAAAAGAAGCCGCTGAGGAGTATTGTCGGCTCATATCTCCAGTATCCATGCCTCCGCTATTCCTTCAACGTGTCCCCGACGTGACGCCACCAAACGCTTTAGCCGCAATGGACCTTCCGTTTTCTATTCGAGAGCTCGACACGGCCATCTCGAATGCCAAGAAACGTTCTTCTCCAGGTCATGATGACATACCTTACGAAGCGATTTCCCATCTGTCTCACCATTCCCGTCTACGCCTTCTGGAATACTACAACTCAACCTGGCTCTGTGGTAGTGTTCCTAATGAATAGAAAATCGCTAAAATTAATGCAATCTTAAAACCTGGGAAGCAACCGACAAGATTCGACTCATTCCGGCCTATCGCCTTACTAAGATGCATTGGCAAAATCATGGAAAAAATGATATTTAAGAGAATTACGTGGTACTTGGAAAGCAAAAACCTTTACCCACCTGAAATGAATGGCTTCCGGGAAAACAGATCCGCTATTAACAACATAATCGCTCTCGTCGCTTCACTGGAAGAAGAACTACAAAGCGGACACATACCGACAGTAGTATTTCTTGACATAAAGTCAGCATTTGACTCAGTCTTGCACACTGCAATTCTAGAGTCCCTAGCTGTCCTCGGTATTGGTGGAAGACTGTACGCCTGGATTGCGAGCTACCTCAAAGGACGTGAAATTTTCATGTGCACGCCAGAAGGCCCTACTTCCCATCACAGTATACAGAAAGGAGTGCCTCAAGGAGCCGTTTTAAGTCCTCTATTATTTAACCTTACGCTTATCCACCTAAAGCGTGCGCTCCCTCCCGGGGTCAAGGTCACACTTTATGCGGATGACATCTGCATTTGGTGTGCGGCAAAGTCACGTCGTACAACGCAACAGCGGCTGCAGAAAGCTTTGAGCAATGTGTCTTCGTACCTTGCGTCCAAGGGTCTCCGCCTTTCTTCCGAGAAAAGCGTTGCCATGGCGTTCACCCGCAAGCGGATGAGACAATACCCTCTAATCCTTGGCGGTCGTTGTCTGCAATACGCACGAACCCAAAAATACCTTGGGATCATCGTAGATAGAAATCTATCATGGGCGCCGGAAGTCAAGCGATTACGTACTCGTCTCTCTGCGGTGGCACAAGTTATTGGGTACCTTGCTGGATGTCGATAGGGCAGCGACTGCAGATCCATGGTGCTTCTCTGCAAAGCATATATAGACGGCTTGCTGCGCTACAGCCTGCCTGTTCTGCAACGGCTGTCGCCCACATGCAAAAAGCAACTCAATGTGGCTAGGAATAACTGTCTGCGTACCTGTCTCGGCCTTCCTAAGGGCTCATCGTGTGTTGGCACTGTCGCAGAGGCTGGTTGCTTACCTTTAGATATTCTTAGAATGCAGGAAACATTTCCAATATACTTGAGGCATACGCTGCATGCAAAATCCAAATTCTTGGCAGGTATTGTAAAATGCAACAAAATTTCGAGCTTCGCAGAAACGATAAATACTATAAACATCCCTGTGCCTACCCAACGACGAAAACTCATGCCATCTGATTTCCCGCCTTGGACTCTATGCGGCGGCGACATTTCAGAGGATGATGAATACGCTGCTCGCCAAACACCAGGCTTACGCCATGGCCTATCTGGATGACATCGCCATCTTTTCCTCTTCATGGGAGGAGCACCTTGGGCACGTGGACACCATCCTTGGCCTGTTATGCGGCGCGAAGCTGAAGGCGAGCGTAGAGAAGTGCCAGTTGGCGCAAGGTCACATTAAGTACCTAGGCCATATAGTGGGTAGTGGAGCGCAGGGGCCTGACCCAGAGAAGCTGGCCGCGATCCGAGGCTTAGCACAACCCACGACTTAAAAGGACCTTCGAAGTCTCCTCGGCCTTTGCGGTTATTACCGAGAATGCGTCAGGGACTACGCCGAAATAGCCGAACCGCTAACGTTCATGACGAAGCGAAGTGTAACGAACCCGATCCCTTGGGGCAGCGATGCCGAGCGAGCATTCCAGCAGCTAAAGGAGTCACTTTCTTCAGCCACGGCGCTGCATACCCCTGACCCGCAGCAACCCTATTGGCTGTTTACCGACGCGTCTGAGATCGGAGCCGGAGCGTGTCTGGCGCAAAGGAGAAAGAGGGCCGCAAAAGCCCATCGCGTTTGCCAGCCATCGTTTCACTCCAACCCAAACCCGCTGGTCAACCATCGAGCGCGAGGCGTTTGCCATCATTTGGGGGTTGAAAAAGTTTGATTATTGGGTTTTGGGGCACAAGTCAATGTCGTGTCTGACCATAACCCTCTGTCTTACCTGACCACCTGTACGCCTGATGGGGCTGACGTTGTGGTTTCTCACAGGACAAGATCAAAGAACGCAAACGGGGACGCACTGTCGCGCCTTGACAATGTTGCTTGGGATGGCCACCATTGAATCGCCTCCCAGCCTTAACACCGCCACGACGGACGTGAACGTTTCCGTTCACCCGTCCTTTTTCGTTGGTTGTGTGTGTGTGTGTGTGTGTATGTGCCGCGGTTGTGCGCAGGGAGAGGCCTTGAGTGCTCGATCGATGTACCGAATTGATCGATCCGCGCACCGAACTGAACTTTCTGTGCACCGCAAGTGAGCGAAAGCACAGCCGAACATTCTTGAAGGAACGTTATCAGGCTACGCCGTCAGGGAGGACATTTGCGCGCGTGCGCATAGTGGCTATGCAAACTTTCTTAGCGTTTTATTTTTGTTGACTGCGAAATAACCCGTGTTCATTGCCAGTCCTTATTCCTTTTGTTCTTGTTGTCGAAGTGCCGAAATGATTGTGCGTGTTTGCAGTTATAGCGCGCATCAGTGTTATAGGTTGAGTTGTCTCGTTGTTCGGGCCGTTTACGCGCTCTGGAGGCACGACCCGATTTCTTTTTACTCGCACTTAGTGTTTTTAGCATCTTTTTTTGGTGTGTTTCCAAGTTTCTAGAGTATTCCGTCCCTGTTGAACGGTTAGTGAATAGGTTGTGTTTGTAGTTTAGGCGAGAGAGAGTTCGGATCAGCTGCAGAAATAGAAGGGGGCTCATTTGTGGTTATACCTAGCTCCTTCCACGTGTTTTAAATACGAATGCATTTCTTAGTCGAGACATGTCAGGTGCCGTGCGGCATTCCCGCGGCCGCAGGTGTTATCGCTCCGCTCTCACCCCTTTCTCCCATAGCAACAGCTGCGAGGGCGCGCGCTCCTCCTCTCCCCTAGCAACCGGAGCAGGTGGTGCGGGGGGATCAGCGTCGAGTGAGTGGGGAGGAGGAGCGCGCTCGGGCGTGTGAGGGCGCTCGCATCGCGGGAGCTCGCCGGAGCTCCCGCGTGTGTGGGAGAGTGTAGGCGAGGGTAGGCGCGGTGCTTCGGGGCTTCTCCTCTCGACGCTCGCCCCACGCTCCCACGCCCGCATGCTTCTCAAAGACCCTTTGACTGTGCACTTTACCGACCACAAGGCAGTGATCGTGGCCGTCAAGTACGACAACACAAACAGGTGTTAAATAAATGTTTAAGCTACAAATCACCGTCTGCTCATTAATTATAAATTACGCGCACTCTCACGCAAAAGAAATGCATTCGCATTTCCTCACGATTCCCTTCGGGGAGGTGGGGTGAATATTTTTGTTTGTTGGTTGGTTTGTCCTGCTGTTATTGCTGAAGGAGAGATGAAACGAGTGGTCCTTTTAAATTCTTTTCGGATTGACTGAACCAAGAGGTCCAGTAACCCTCTTAAAGGGGGGAGTTGTAAGGTCCACTTGTGAGATTAACGGCCAGGCGCCCGGGCTGCGCTTGGGAAACCGCCGCCGTGTCTGATGACGTAGCACTGCCAACACTGCAGAGCAGTCGACGCTAATTCGTCACGGCGAGCACGGGAGACGGATCGTCTGGCCCACCGCATACGTCAGGGTTAATCCCCCATTGAGAAAGCAGACGGCGCCGCCGAATTCCAGGAACGTCGGCTCGACGCGCGGAGGTGGGGGGATTACCGCCGTCTCCATTGTTATCGCGCCCTGGTCAGCATGACGCGCTGTCGCCATCATTCGCTTTCACCCCGCGGGGTCGCCCGAACTTACTCGTCTGCGAGCGTACCGTTGAACCGAAGATAGCGGCGCCTCATTGAATATTCCGTGAAGTGCTGAGTGACAGCTGTCTACGTGAGTTCGGGCATCTCATACGCGTGTACGAACGCAACAGGGGCGTTCCCAAGAGAGGGTGATCTCGAGGTTTTATAAGGCCGAACTTGGCCGTTGGAAATCGTTCTTGTCTGAGCGCTGAGCTGGCAGTTCCCGGCTTGCAAGGAGTCTCGACCGTTAACGCTAGGTTGGGATTTAGGAGCCCCCTAGTCGAGGTTAAGATCGCGTCGGAGGTTTAGGGTGCAGCGCCGCACCGGGCAACTAGACGGATCTTGCGGCGAGACAGAGTCTCTGCCGTGGTTTCTCGAGCGGTTTGTGTACGGTCCGAGAATAGGAGAGTTAGACGAAGTTGTGGAGCTCGAGTTATTTGTGCTCATTCGGAGCTAGCGTCTAGTTGAAGTTTGCAGTTTTTCTTTTTATTATTCATGTACCCAGTTTTCCCACTGTAAATAGCTGTACATAAACTTCCGTTTCACCTAATCAACTTCAACGACTCGAGTTCGTCAATTCGACCGCCACCTCCAAGAACTTCAACACCATCACCCAGCCAGCCTCCTGCCAAATCAACCGGAGCCCGGGCGATTGGGTTCCTGATCGACACCGGACTTCGGGGAAAGGATCTTTACTCCGGGGGTGTGGCGCAGTATTACGATTCCGGGGATTTGAGTGGGCTAAGCAACGTGGCGCTACGCTCGATAGCGATTCCTGTCTACATCGCTCTGGCGGGAGACGATCTGCTGGATCCTAGCCATGTACAGTTTGCTGTAAAAGCATGCAACTTTAGCTTGACCCTGCTGTATACGCATGTAGCGCGTACTCGATTCTCACGTGTAATTAAGCTATAGATATTATAGGGTGGCACTTGTTGCATTTTCTGCGCGGAACATTGGGGCAAGAATGAAAATAAAGAAGAGGACGATTCAGGGGTCGACAGAAAAGAAGAGAAGGGAGGTGAGCAGCGTTCGGACGCCATGTTTGTAGGAGATTAAGCAATTCAGTTTGATGTAAATACCGATGTTCTTTCTGTATGGTGGCTTCTGACTCCTTTCTTCATCAGTAGAATCAATGTAATGCATATATTGTAAATTTATAATTACTTTAAGCAAGTAGGATATGGTGTATACTAAATAGATTTTTTTATTACGCAGAAATTAGGCAAGTGTGCACGCACAGCCGTCTGTATGTGTAACTGTCGAAGTAATCAAGCTGCGTGCGGTGATATGCCAGATACGCATGCTCAATCCTGTCTGTGTGTGCGTGATTAAAATAATTTACACTCGTATGAATAACTACTTCCCCGCGGCATTACACTGATCAATTTTATGAATTACATGGAATTATGAACCACAGTGCTTCAATATATACACAAATATGAAACGCGAACACGGAAGTACGAACCAGAATACACAAATAGCGTGATTAATTTCCGTGCAAGTGAAATTTTGGTGTGGCTTCATTGGAGTAACAAGGCTGGAAAATGCAGTTTTTTTTAATTTACCGATACCGCGCTATTAACATTCGACCTCCATACACTTTTTCAACGTGTTTTCGTTGATATTTTCGTGTTCACATTTCAAGACTGCACGCATGCATACAATTTGTTTACGAGACGCAGATTGTCATTCGTGTACAAAAATGAACACATATGTATTATGATGCACTGGATCCGCAATGTGCCAAGAGCTTGCGTATATACTTTTACTAATATGTCACTCGATCGAGCGTAGTTTGTCCCATACGTCGTTTGGAAGCATCTTCGCAGCAAATACTAAACTTTTGTGCCTTACCAGGACCACAGGGACCGCGTCTGTGCGGAGCCGAATCAATCTCGTTGACGAAAAATCAACGTCGTGCAAACGAAAGTGCTTGGAACAGAAAAACGCAAAATTTGGCACTTTCCAGTCTGGTAGCCGCACGGCGTTCGCCCACTATTCGCGGTGTTCTCCATTGCTTGGGGGCCCATAAACGGGGGAGATTGCAAACAAAGGATGAATGCACACCAATGTACAGCAATAGTAATCAGAGGAATGATGCACTCACCGGCGGAAAGTGGCAACCGATTTCTTGGGTACCGACTGCCACTTACAGCCTGGCACCGAGCATTGCGACATTGCTAGCTCAAGCCGCTTCGCAAAGCTGCTGCGGCCACACTGAAGGCCGTGTTACCGCGCGCCTAGGTTCACGTCACGCGCTTCTGGAGCTGATTTCCGCCGGCGCGGCGCTGGCAGATGCAGACGACAAGAGAGGGGATACAGGATGGAGGAGGCGGGAAGGTGCACCGAGAGAGAGGGGGAAGGAATCCCCAATTCGACTTACAGAAATGGCGTTTCCGGCTGCGCTGGGTGTGACGTCAGGGCCTCTCCTAATCTTTTTTCTCCATGAGCATAGTCATGATCTTTTCGTAACGACTCTGGAGCCCAAAGAAATCCCATTCAACTTGCTCCAGTTGATTACAGCGCTTATCTTTCGTCACGCCCGTCCCAAACTGAGCGGTCACGATCAATTGGGCACTGCCCACGTAGTACTTAAGGTTTGTTTTCTCTACGACTCCCTTTCCGACAACCTTTACGACTCCCTTCCCGACAATGTTCACGCTACTTCCTGTGCGGGAGTGGCAACCGATATCTCTAAAGAGAGTGAGGGTTTCTTGTTTATGATAGTCATAATGGCCTTGAGGATTGCCCCGGCATGTTTTTAATACGTCGCCAAACGCGTCAAGGGTTTTTAAATATCCAGCCGAGTTGGAGCCTATTCTCAAGTCGGCTGATTTTCGGGCACTACCGCTTCTCCCCTGGGCGGGAGGATGGTTGATGCGTAACAAACACTGCATATCGGCATTTTTATTGCGTAGCACTCTTTGTTGACCACCCCCATTCTTCCTTCCCAGGGCCAGGAATGTCCAAATTTTTGCATTTCCGCAAAAAAGGCAGTTTTGGCAAAAGTAGCACCTATAACCTTTAGCGTTATTGGCAGTATTTAGCCGGACTCCAAGATATAAAAAATGGAAAAAATACCGGTTTCACGAAGATGATCTGCAAAATCAAAAGTATGCATCTAATATGGTGTGCATCTAATTGGTGTGCATTTATCCCAAAACCGAAGAGAAAAAAAAGTCCGCAAAAAAACTTGGAAATACATTAAAAATTGCAGCATGGTAATCTACGTAACTACCTGCGTTTCCACAAAACTTTAGATTTGGTGGAAGTAAAACCTGTGATCCTTATAATAGCGTAAAGATGAACAGTCGTACACAATTTTGAAAACAACGAGCTATAAGAAAACTATAAAAACTGTAGTCGATTCCTCTGTAACAGCAGTAGGTAAAACACCAAAGTGAAATGTGCAGCGAAATCTGCAGCTTGGCATGATTTGCGGGTGGTCGTCCTCCTGGCGTGTCGCGTCATTTCTGGGAACAATGTGGAAGTTATTGAAATTTCGGTGTATCCCGGCATAAAACACTTTCGTGTGAAAATAAAAAACCCGACAACGAACAACCAAAAGTATAACTTACACTTTAGTTCTATAGGCTGCTTACCCCAAGGAGACCCTGTGTGCAGGGGTGCATCGTTTACAGGCCACTTTCTTCGTTCTACTGACGTCATTTCCGTGAAGAATATGACCTCAGTGGAATCTTTGTGTAAGCCGAAATAAAACACTTCCGTGTTAAAATAAAACATTAAACAAAAATAGTCTTGCATAATCAGAAATATGCATCTCGCACACCTACCCCAAACATCGAAGATGAACAAAAAAGATCGCAAAAAGATGTTCAATATGCCAGCCATAAAAAGTTCTTTCGGGTTGTACGTAAGCCGGGGCCATCCGAATCAACGTGAAACCTGGAGAGGGGCGATGCATTCAGTGTATAAGTATGTTCTGGCCGCCTTGGCGTTTTTGCCAACGGAAATGAAACCATTTGGGGGGGGGGGGTAGAGGTATGCAGCTTTGCTGTAAAAGTCTCTTGTCTGTGAGGCAGAAAGCTCTCATGCGTGAAGCGTAAACTAGTGTCTCGGTATTTTTCAGTACGCGTTACAAAGCGGTCCAGCGCGAGGCGTACACCTGTGCCCGGCATTTTTTTAGTATGCATTTTGTTCAAGAGCGAGGCGTAAACGACTTCCTGTCCCGGTGTTTTAGTACCTTGACTGCATGACACGACAAATTCGATGACGATTGCGACGGCGACGATGACGGCAAGAGACCTACGGTTTTTTGTTACGGGCTTCGTACCTAACACGAAAGCGTAGGCGGTCAAGCATAAGTGCGTCTTGCATCTTCGTAAAAAAAACATGACTACCGAAGTACAGGCACTTCATCGCTGTGGTGGTATCGAGGTACATCATTAAGTAAAAAAAATAAAGGAAAACTTCAAAGGATAAAATATTCTAACGTTCTTTTGCTACTGCCGGGCATGTTTGGATGTAAAAAATGCACATTCAGGAGAAGCGCGAATAAAATAATGCGTATTAGTAGATAATTGTACGAGTTTCTGCACATCTTTCACTTCTCGAAAACTTACTAATACCTCTGCTATACTGGCATCCGGAATGTCATTTGACTCAAATGCTAAGTTTTCCTGCTAAATTGGGTTTTCAAATGGCATTGAGCTGAAATGACGGTCGAGTTGAATGAGCTCCCCGAGAGATATTTGGGGCTCAGGAATGCCATTTCTGGCTCTCTCGCACTCTTCCTTCCAAGTGAGATGCAACAACACCATTACTGGCATCCTTAAACCAAACAAAATATTCCTAACTTACGGACTTGGTTTGCTTTTTATTCTAATAAATAATGTTATGATGATGCAATAATTCTATTTTCTCAGCACCAGTATGAGAAACCGACGAAACAGTGTTGCCTAACCGCACAAAACATGCACTCAAAAGTATAAAAAAACTCTACTTCCATTTATAAATATTGATTGATTGATTGTGGGGGTTTAACGCGCCGACGCAACGCAGGCGATGAGGCGCGCCGTAGTGGAGGGCTCCGGATTAATTTCGACCACCTGGGCACCTGGGAATCTTTATCGTGCGCCGAAATCTCGTACACACGGGTGTTTGTGCTTTTCGCCTCCATCAGAAAAGCGGCCGCCGCGGCCGGGAATCGAACCCGCGACCTCGTGCTCAGTAGCGCAACGCCTTAGCCACTGAGCCACCGCGGGGGGTCATTTAAAAATATTCAAAGCTTGGTTCAAAGGGTAGTTTTTTTTATCTCATATTATTTCTTCCAAAGACTGCCGCTAACATTGAGTATTGCATTATTGTGTGAAAACAGAACTCGTCAGCAGCAGCGGCACGCGAGCGATTGTAAGCACGGCGAGCGATTGTAAAAGCTTTCACATATTATTGAACTTGTAGTGGGGCACAGTGGTTTGAGTCGAATGACATTCGGTTCGAAGGCATTCAACGTGCCAGTGTAGCACGGGTATAACAAGCATGAACATTCAACATGGGCATTCAAGATGAGGCTGCGCAATATGTCATCGTGAGCATACAAATGAATGAACGGCGCCCATCGGGGGCAGTATTAAGCAGCACATGTTTAGTTGCTCAGATAAAGTCGTTGAAATATTTTACTTTGCTTCCTTTTTACATTGCATTCTAGAAGACACTAACAGAAGTTTTCCGTTAACTATTATTTCCCTAACTATTAATAACTATTCGACAATGTTTTAGAGGCAACTTGAACTGGGCGTGGACAGGGTTTCTAGAAGGAAAAAGAACGATTTCAATTGTATTTATGAAAAAAGTACTTTTGTTGAGTTTTTTGAACAGCGAGAGGAGTCCGCACAAATGTATGTCCCTGAGTGGGGGTGTCCCGACAGAAAACGAAAACAGCTTCTTGGGCGCATTACTCGATGAAAGATTTAGCGCTTATACCATTACAAGTCTCAAACTACCATGCAAGGGAATAACATATTATCCAACTTTTGACAATACGGTCCAATATTTTCGATACGCAGTACTTTATAAATATTTTACCAGCCCTTATAGGGCGAGACTGCACTCTTCAGCCGCTGTGCGGTCGCCTGGTTTAAATTCGATGTCACAACTAGCATAACACACTGTAAAAAGGAGCAGGCGAAGCTTGCAGTTAGTGGCGCAATGCTTGGACCATAGCGAGGCTGCAGGACTTCTTGGCACGTGAACAATAAAAGACGCATCGTCAAGCATTGCAGTGGCTTATTCACACGCTCCGTCGTCGCTTTGCACTGTGCTAGCTATCTTGAAACGCATCGAGATGGTCGTGTTCGTCATGCCTTATATTACATGCGTGGAAGCGCCTGACGACAGTCGTGGAGCAGCGCTGGTGCGTACCTACACGACGCATGCGCGGGGTCCTAGTGTCGCGTCAAGGTTCCGTGGAGCAGGTGTTGGGCCACCTGGGGCGTTGTTGGTGGCTCAGGGTTTCCGCATTTTTTTCCCCTAAAGCCACTGTGCGAACCGGGGAGGCTGGCAAGTCGCCACGAGCCACGCTTTCAAAAGCGCTAGGCATTTTCCTCGTATTTTTAACACATTGCGGATTACGCGTTATGCCCCAACCATTACGGCCGGCTGCAACAGCTCCACTGCTAGTAGAGTAATTATTGGACAGGTAAATTCAATATCATATTATATACTCGCTCGCTCGACAGGGATAAAAATTTGACATTTTTGTAATAAATGCTAAAACGGTTTGAAAAGAGCTCCGATTTACTCAACGATGGCGGATATTTAGTTCGGAATGTCGAACCCCGGCTTTAACTTACATCCTCGGGTTACCCAAGGTGGTCGCGGACTTCATACAACCTCAACCAGCGACTACTGCATCACGTTGTGAGTTGCACTAAAGCTGCCCGAGGCACCGGGCGACGTAGGGTAACTCGGCCGTTATCACGGTTGCCGTTGGAGAGACGCAGCTCTTCATTACTGGTGCTTGCGCCTGCGCTACCCGCTAGAGTTCCGTTCTTAATTAAAGGAAGCCGATGGCAGCCGCACGAGGGGTGCGTTGCACCTTGCGCAAACCGAAAGAGCCATGGATGGAGCAGTCCCACTCATCCGCGACTCGGCGTGGTGTGACTCCGGTGTTTGGGCAGGCTCATGAGACAATCCTCTGCCACTCTGGTGTTGAAGCTAAGGAAGTTGAAAGTAATGCTACCCCGCCATTTTCTCTACACGATGACTCGATAATGGCTTACTGGTTGAGCCGACCGGGCTCTCTCGCTCGTTCCTGTCCATAGAAACCTCAGTACAAAGCCTCCGCTACGAAGTTCTCACAGTGGTGAGCGGAGGGTAAATAAAGTACGTATTGCATTCTTACAATTCCCTAGGTATTGTCACTAGGGCTGATAAAATGTGTTCAGAACACAATTTCAAGGTAATTGCAAATACAACAGCGCGCGTTGAGATCGAAAGCCTGCCGCAGGTAATCACGTCGTTTCTTTGACAATTTTTTCAGGTGTACCTTGATGGTACAGCATGCTTGACTCCGAATACGGTCAGAGACAACGTAGAATCCTACACAGTATTTAAATGCTACCCAAAGAATGCAAGCCCTCTTTCAATTTGGGAAGGGCACTACATTTTTGACAATTACAAGACCATTACAGTAAGTACCTGCTTTGTAGACCCACATTCGTTTTCGACAGCTGATGCGATGTACGCCAACACAATTGTATTGAGAAAATTTGTGTAGCGAACGCACAAATAAATCTTTGAGGCAGTTTGTAGGTCATCTCCAAGCGACGCAGGTACGTGTATCAGATATGGTAAGAGAATAGGGCTGACTGATGTGGTGTAATCATTCAACGTTGTTTCCGAGGCTGTTGTCTACGACAATGAAACCGCCTCTATTGAGAAATCAGACCTCCCTCAGAATGCACTCACCCCGAAGCGCCGCCGTCACTCTCAGCGCTCCTACCATCCGCTAGACACCTCTACTTTCCTGAGCCCCCTGAGGCACGCCGTCGAAATATTCAAGACTTTCGATCAGTGCTCGCACGCCCCCTGCCTGAATTGCGCAAGCGGGAGCAGGAGAAGGAAAACTTTTATTTTTATTGTAACGAGGTGGCAGGAGAGATGACACGAACCATGGCGAAAAATGAGGAACGATATATTTACCGTATTTACAAGCGACCATGGTTGTTGTTGTTGTTGTGGTTCCTCTTCCAGTGACACATACCGACATGGGGCGTTGACCAAGAAACGGGGTGGCTTTTTGGGCCTAAAACGGCCACCTCATAGCGCTATACAATCAGCCTGTAGGAATTGGGGAAACGGTTACCGAATTATAAAATAGATCTAGAGAAGAATTAATGAATTAGGCAATTTTTGGAGAAAATAATAAAAAAAATTACACCCGTCTCCCTGAAGGGAACCATGAGTATGATGCGGAGCGTCATGGGGGCTCCGTTTGCGTTTGTGTGATGTTGCTTAGCCAAATTCGGTGGAAATGTAGTGAACCCCGTAATGCTCATATGCATACCTCGCCAAAGTTGGCGCGGCTCACTCAAACTCACTCACAATTATTTTTTCGAATCACCACTCACTCAAACTCAGAATAAATGCTGAGCAGCACATCTGCGCTCACTCAAACTCAAACTCACATTGAGCACAAAACTCAGAGCTCACTCGGACTCAAAATTCGAAATGTACTCAGAACTCAAAATGTACTCAAAGTCAAAATGTAATCAAAACTCAAAATGTACTCAAACTCACAATGTACTCAAACTCAATATGGACTCAAAACTCAAAATGTACTCAAACTCAAAGTGTACTCAAACTCAAAATGTACTCAAACTCAAGACTCAAAACTCAAAATGGTCTCAAAACTCAAAATGTACTCAAACTCAATGTGAACTCAAAACTCAAAATGTACTCAAAACTCAAAATGTACTCAAACTCAAACTGTACTCAAAACTCCAAATGTACTAAAACTCAAAATGGGCTCAAAACTCAAAATGTACTCAAAACTCAAAATGAACTCTGAACACAAAATTGGCTGAGAACTCTAAATGAATTCAGAACTCAAATGGCCTCACAGAGATTGAGACAGTGAGAGAGTGAGAGTGAGAGTGAGTTTGAGAGTGTGAGTGTGAGTGTGAGAGTGAGTGTGAGAGTGAGAGTGGGAGTAAGACTGAGAGTGAGAGTGAGAGTGTGAGTGAGAGTGAGACTGTGTGACTGAGAGTGAGAGTGAGAGTGTGAGTGTGGGTGTGAGAGTGAGAGTGAGAGTGTGAATGTATGGGTGAGTTGAGTTGAGTGTGAGTGAGAGTGTGAGTAAGAGTGAGAGTATGAGTGTGCCTGTGAGTGAGAGTGAGAGTGTGAGTGTGAGTGAGAGTAAGAGTGAGAGTGAGACTGAAGTACATAATAAAGAATACGCCGACCACCAGAGAAAATAAAACAACTAAAACAATGACGTTTCGGCACCCCGAACGGGAGCCTTGTTCACACTAAAAGCAGAGACAGAAAGCTAAGAGTTTAAGTAGTATGAAGCACGTGACCTAAACACCTTGCGTAAGCGGGGGGAAGATTGCCGTCAGTGCGGTTCATGGTGTTTTTGTTCGTCTGTATAATTATGGATTCAAGATACAGCCTAGAGGCGAAGTCCTTCTTGGTGGCGACAACACGTGCCTTGCCCCAGTCTATCTCATGGTTAGACGATTGTGCATGTTCCGCGAGGGCATTAGTGGACACTTTTTCTTTTTTTACGTCATTACAATGCTCTTTTAACCGTCTTTCAAAATTTCCAGATTCCCCTATGTATAATCTATCACAGTTCGCGCATGGCACTTCATATACAACACCGGGAAATCGTTCTTTCGGTAATCTATCTTTCACTTTCAGAAGAGCGTCATTTAGCTTCTGGGTAGGAACGTGGGCAACGTGCACGTCATACGTGCGCAGGACTCGGGCCAAAGTCTCACTCACTCCCGGCACATACGGAATGCTGCATCTTTTTGAGCATCTCTGTGAGGCTGTACAGGCGCGATCCAACTTCTTTTCCACCGAAGTCACGAAGGAATCCGGGTAGCCGCTTGCAGAAAGGTCGCGACGTACACGTTGGACATCAGCCGAGTGGTCGGCAGCCGTGGAGCAGATAGTGCGGGAACGTTGCATTAAAGAAGACACCACGGACCTCTTGTGCGCTGCAGGGGGCACCGACTTGAAGTTCAAGTAGCGTCCCGTGTGCGTGCTTTTTCTAAAAACAGCGAAAGATAGTTTAGTAGCATCCCGTTTGATTAGAATGTCCAGGAAGGGCAATTCTCTGTTGTTTTCTTTTTCCACTGTGAACTGAATGGAATCTTTAATGCAGTTTAAGTGACCCGCAAATGAGTCCAAATTTTCTTTCTTGATTATGCAAAAGCAATCGTCAACGTAGCGAAGGAAAATCTTCGGGGCTGGAGCGAAGAACGAAAGCGCTCGTCGTTCTACAGACTCCATTGTCAAATTGGCGGCTATTACCGAAATTGACGCCCCCATGGCTGTACCGTGAACGTGTTTGTAGAAAACACCCTTAAACACGAAGTATGTGTTCGATAAACAGAAGAATAAAAGCCTCCCAAGGTCCGGCACGTCAATGGGCGTTCTTTCCGGCAGGGTGGGGTCCGAATCCAGTGCGTCTTGGCATACTTGTACTGCCAAGTCAATTGGCACACTGGTGAAGAGGGACACCACATCGAACGACACCATGATTTCACCATCGTCCAGCTAGAGGTCCTTGGCTTTTTCTATGAAATGGCTTGAATTCTGGACGTGAATGGGACTCTGACCGACCAGAGGGGACATCAAACGATGCAAGTAGCCAGAAAGCCTGTAGAGGGGAGACCGGGTGAAATTCACGATGGGTCGTAACGGAGTACCGGGCTTGTGAATTTTGGGAACGCCGTAAAGAGCCGGGGCTGATCCGTTGTGGCATAGGAGCTTGTATTAAGTGGCTTATGTTGCGCTTGGATGACCCGGAAAACGTCAGCAAGTAGCTTCTGCAGATCCCTTTGTAGTTTCGCCGTCGGGTCTTTGTCAAGGCGAGTATACGTGTCTCCGTCAGAAAGCAACGCGTGCACTTTATCGTCGTAGTCACTCCTGTTCATTATGACAGTCGCGTTGCCTTTATCTGCAGGTAGCACAGCGATGTCCGTATTATCACCGAGGGTCTTGATGGCTCTGCGTTGGTCAGACGTAAGGGGAGATTCCCGAGTACGGGTACGCAGCTTGGAAAGAACACCTATTGCCCGCCGACCACCAGAGAAAATACAACTAAAACAATGACGTTTCGGCACCCCGAACGGGAGCCTTTTAGTTGTTTTATTTTCTCTGGTGGTCGGCGTATTCTTTATTATGTACTTCAGTGTCATTCCCGACCAGACGGGCGTCCGTCGAAGCCTCGATTTCATCAACCTCCGCCGGGCGTACGGCCAGTCTTTCGTTACAGAAGTCCGCCGGTACGTCTCCTTGACCTGCCGCCTGTCGTCCTTCCAGGGACACCTCAATTTCAACTTGACCTGCAAAGCCCGCGGCCTCATCCCTCGTTCTCTAAGCCTTCCTAGGCTGGTTCCCACTAAGGCTGGATTTCGTGCGGTCGAAAAAGCGGAACGACGCCTTCTACAAGCAAGGATCCTCGATTGCCGAGAGAAGATTAGGTCCTTGAAGAATGAAGCATTCTTTGCACGACGCCGTCTGGAGCATCAATGTGGCGTAGACTTCCCAAGCGTGCAGCTACACGCTAACTACAAGGCAAGTGTACAGTCACGTCAAAGCGAGTTCTCGCAATCAAACAAGTTGGAGTCAATGATGGCTCGCCAGAAAAGCAGCACCCGCACTGAAAGTGCAAATGCCACGGTCCATAATCTTTCCAGCTACAGCCCGAATCGTGCGGAACTGGACGTCTTGCATTTAGGCCTCAACTTTAATGTTGGCCCCGCATCAGATGTTAAGAAAGTGGTCTGTGCTGTGGAAAGGGCTGTCGCCCGTGTGGAACCGTCCCGCCGTGACGAAGCCCGCACCCGGTCAATAGGTGTTCTTTCCAAGCTGCGTACCCGTACTCGGGAATCTCCCCTTACGTCTGACCAACGCAAAGCCATCAAGACCCTCCGTGATAATACGGACATCGCTGTGCTACCTGCAGATAAAGGCAACGCGACTGTCATAATGAACAGGAGCGACTACGACGATAAAGTGCACGCGTTGCTTTCTGACGGAGACACGTATACTCGCCTTGACAAAGACCCGACGTCGAAACTACAAAGGGATCTGCAGAAGCTACTTGCTGACGTTTTCCGGGTCATCCCAGCGCAACATAAGCCACTTTACTACAAGCTCCTATGCCACAACGGATCAGCCCCGGCTCTTTACGGCGTTCCCAAAATTCACAAGCCCGGTACTCCGTTACGACCCATCGTGGATTTCACCCGGTCTCCCCTCTACAGGCTTTCTGGCTACTTGCATCGTTTGATGTCCTCTCTTGTCGGTCAGAGTCCCACTCACGTCCAGAATTTAAGCCATTTCATAGAAAAAGCCACGGACCTCTCGCTGGACGATGGTGAAATCATGGTGTCGTTCGATGTGGTGTCCCTCTTCACCAGTGTGCCAATTGACTTGGCAGTACAAGTATGCCAAGACGCACTGGATTCGGACCCCACCCTGCCGGAAAGAACGCCCATCGACGTGCCGGACCTTGTGAGGCTTTTATTCTTCTGTTTATCGAACACATACTTCGTGTTTAAGGGTGTTTTCTACAAACAAGTTCACGGTACAGCCATGGGGGGCGTCAATTTCGGTAATAGCCGCCAATTTGACAATGGAGTCTGTAGAACGACGAGCGCTTTCGTTCTTCGCTCCAGCCCCGAAGATTTTCCTTCGCTACGTTGACGATTGCTTTTGCATAATCAAGAAAGAAAATTTGGACTCATTTGCGGGTCACTTAAACTGCATTGAAGATTCCATTCAGTTCACAGTGGAAAAAGAAAACAACAGAGAATTGCCCTTCCTGGACATTCTAATCAAACGGGATAGTACTAAACTATCTTTCGCTGTTTTTAGAAAACGCACGCACACGGGACGCTACTTGAACTTCAAGTCGGTGCACCCTGCAGCGCACAAGAGGTCCGTGGTGTCTTCTTTAATGCAACGTTCCCGCACTATCTGCTCCACGGCTGCCGACCACTCGGCTGATGTCCAACGTGTACGTCGCGACCTTTCTGCAAGCGGCTACCCGGATTCCTTCGTGACTTCGGTGGAAAAGAAGTTGGATCGCGCCTCTACAGCCTCACAGAGATGCTCAAAAAGATGCAGCATTCCGTATGTGCCGGGAGTGAGTGATACTTTGGCCCGAGTCCTGCGCACGTATGACGTGCACGTTGCCCACGTTCCTACCCAGAAGCTAAATGACGCTCTTCTGAAAGTGAAAGATAGATTACCGAAAGAACGATTTCCCGGTGTTGTATATGAAGTGCCATGCGCGAACTGTGATAGATTATACATAGGGGAATCTGGAAATTTTGAAAGACGGTTAAAAGAGCATTGTAATGACGTAAAAAAAAGAAAAAGTGTCCACTAATGCCCTCGCGGAACATGCACAATCGTCTAACCATGAGATAGACTGGGGCAAGGCACGTGTTGTCGCCACCGAGAAGGACTTCGCCTTTAGGCTGTATCTTGAATCCATAATGATACAGACGAACAAAAACACCCTGAACCGCACTGACGGCAATCTTCCCCCCGCTTACGCAAGGTGTTTAGATCACGTGCTTCATACTACTTAAACTCTTAGCTTTCTGTCTCTGCTTTTAGTGTGAACAAGGCTCCCGTTCGGGGTGCCGAAACGTCATTGTTTTAGTTGTTTTATTTTCTCTGGTGGTCGGCGTATTCTTTATTATGTACTTCAGTGTCATTCCCGACCAGACGGGCGTCCGTCGAAGCCTCGATTTCAGTGAGAGTGAGAGTGTGAGAGTGAGAGTGAGAGCATGAGTGAGACTGAGAGTGTGAGTGAGAGTGCGGGTGCGAGTGAGAGTGAGTGTGAGTGTGACTGTGAGTGAGAGTGAGAGTGTGAGTGTGAGTATGCCTGAGAGTGAGAGTGAGAGGGAGAGTGAGAGTGAGAGTGTGAGTGAGAGTGTGAGTGAGAGTGATAGTGACAGTGTGAGTGTGAGTGTGAGAGTGAGTGTGAGAGTGAGAGTGTGAGTGTGAGAGTGAGTGTGAGAGTGAGAGTGTGAGTGTGAGTGTGAGTGAAAGTGAGAGTGAGAGTGCGAATGTATGTGTGAGTGTGAGTGTGAGTGTGAGTGAGAGTGAGAATGTGAGTGTGAGTGTGAGTGTGAGTGAGAGTGTGAGTGAGAGTGAGAGTGAGAGTGAGAGTGTGGGTGAGAGTGTGAGTGTGAGTGAGAGTGAGAGTGTGAGTGAGAGTGAGAGTGTGAGTGTGAGAGTGAGAGTGAGAGTGTGAGTGTGAGTGTGAGTGTGAGTGAGAGTTAGAGTGTGAGTGAGAGAGAGAGTGAGAGAGAGAGTGAGTGTGAGTGTGAGTGTGAGTGTGAGTGAGAGTGAGAGTGTGAGTGTGAGTGTGAGTGAGAGTGAGAGTGTGAGTGAGTGTGAGAGTGAGAGTGTGGGTGAGAGTGTGAGTGTGAGTGAGAGTGAGAGTGTGAGTGAGAGTGTGAGTGTGAGAGTGAGAGTGTGAGTGTGAGTGTGAGTGTGAGTGAGAGTTAGAGTGTGAGTGAGAGGGAGAGTGAGGGAGAGAGTGAGAGTGAGTGAGAGTGTGAGTGTGTGACTAAGAGTGAGAGTGTGAGTGTGAGTGAATGAGAGTGAGAGTGAGAGTGAGAGTGTGAGTGTGGTTGTGAGTGAGAGTGAGTGTGAGTTGAGTGTGAGTGTGAGTGAGAGTGTGAGTGAGAGTGAGAGTGTGAGTGAGAGTATAAGTGTGCCTGTGAGTGAGAGTGAGGGTGTAAGTGTGAGAGTGAGACTGAGAGCGTGAGTGAGAGTGACAGTGACAGTGAGAGTGTGAGTGTGAGTTTGAGTATGAGTGTGAGTGAGAGTGAGAGTGAGAGTGTGAGTGTGAGTGAGAGTGTGAGTGTGAGTAAGAGTAAGAATAAGAGTATGAGTAAGAGTGAGAGAGAGAGTGAGAGTGTGAGTGAGAGTGAGAGTGAGAGTGTGAGTGTGAGTGAGAGTGAGAGTGTACCTGTGAGTGAGAGTAAGAGTGTGAGTGTGAGTGTGAGTGAGAGTAAGAGTATGAGTAAGAGTGAGAGTGAGAGCGTTAGTGAGAGTGTGAGAGAGAGTGAGTGTGAGAGTGAGAGTAAGAGTGAGAGTAAGATTGATAGTGAGAGTGAGAGTGTGATAGTGAGAGTGAGAGAGTGAGAGTGTGAGTGTGAGCGGAGTGAGAGTGAGTGTGAGTGAGAGTGTGAGTGTGTGAGAGTGTGAGAGTGAGTGTGAGAGTGTGAGTGGGAGTGGGAGTGGGAGTGTGAGTGAGAGTGTGAGTGTGAGTGAGAGTGTGAGTGAGAGTGAGAGTGAGAGTGAGTGTGTGAGTGAGTGAGTGAGTGAGTGTGAGTGAGTGAGTGAGCGTGGGAGTGTGAGTGGGTACCTTTTGCTATATATCTTTTGCTATATCCTCATAATTATAACCCGAAAGCATTTTTATATTTGTCCCACGTGATCCCCCTTGACGAGACCTTTAATTTGATACCCCACACACCCTAGCAGGGTCATATGGAATTCATACCAGTCAAAATAACCATGACTCTCATGACTGTAACCAGGACGCATTCTTTAGGTGTCCGACGTTATTCCCCTAACTGGAACCTTCAATTTGATGCCCCACATGCTTCAGCGGCCTCACCTTGAATATAACCCAATCTATGACTCAAATCACTACCTTATGATTCAAGCTACGAACCTTTTTTTTATTTGTACCACGTGATTCCCCTCGTCAAGACTGTAAATTTGATACCCTACACGCCCTAGCGGGGTCACTTCGAATTTTACCCCGAATATAAGACTCGCCATGACAATCTAATGGTTATAACCAGGAAGCATTTTTGTATTTCTCCCACGTGATTCCGCTCATCAAGACCATTAATTTGATGTCCATCACATCCTAGCGGAATCAATTTGAAATTAAACCAATCAATGACTAACCATGACTATCTCATGATATAGCCCTACCACATTTTTGTCCGGCGTGATTTTCCATCGGAACCTTTAATTTGATGCCCCAGAAACGGAGTGGCATCATTGTGAATTTTAACCTAATTTATGACCCATTTGACTATGTCATGATAATAATCAGGAAGCATGTGATTACCCTTATCGAGACCTTTAATTTGATACGCCACACGCCCTAGCGTCATGAACTTGAATTTTAATCGAATCTATTACTTACCATGACTACGTCATGATATATCCATAACTCATTTTCGTCCCGAATGATTCCCCTCATCGAGACCTTGAATTTGATTCCCCACATGCTCTCGAAGCGTCATTTTGAATTTTAAACCAATCTATGACTCATTATGACTGCCTGATGACTACTATCAGGAAGCATTTTTTTATTTACCCCGCTTGATTCCGTTATTCCGGACCTTTCACTTGATACCTTACACGCCTTAGCCTCATCAGTTTCACTTTTCACCCAATCTAATGTGGTCATTATTCTGTCTTAAGGGGCGCTGCCCAGTCAATTCAGCTAATTCATTTGAAACAGTAGAAAGGACAGCCCCCGCCCCCATTTCCCCCCGGCTCTCACCTCTTCCTTTGTGACCCCTAGTATATCAAGCCATTAACAGTAGCAGGCGAACAACCAGCACGCCAGCGCCGGCGTGTGCTTTCCCAGCACCCTTCCCACGCTCTTAGTGGATCCGTGAGGAAGAAAAGTTAAGACAACCCTTTTTTATGACCTCACCAGTCAATTATTACTCACGCGCCCAGCCGCGAAAATTAAGTATACAGCAAGTGCTTATGGCCATGAAAATTCAACAAGAAACTAAAAAAAAATCAGACACCCCATCCCTCCAAACCGATCATGCTGACCGTGATTGGTTCCGTACCCGCAGGTAACCTGAATTCCGAGCCCACAGTGACGCATGAAACTTAACAGCCAACCATACCTGCCTGCTAGGCTACTCATATGTACTCAAACTCAAAATGGACTCAAAACTCATATGTACTCAGAACTGAAAATGCACTCAAAACTCCTATGTACTCAGAACTGAAAATGCACTCAAAACTCCTATGTACTCAGAACTGAAAATGCACTCAAAACTCAATATGTAATCAAACTCAAAATGTACTCACACTCAAAATGTACTCAGAACTCAAAATGGACTCAAACTCAAAATGTACTCAGAACTCAAAATGGACTCAAACTCAAAATGGACTCAAACTCATAATGTACTCAGAACTCAAAATGTACTCAGAACTCAAAATGGACTCAAACTCAAATTGTACTAAGAACTCAAAATGGACTCAAACTCAAAATGGACTCAAACTCAAAATGTACTCAGAACTCAAAATGGACTCAAACTCAAATTGTACTCAGAACTCAAAATGGACTCAAACTCAAAATGGACTCAAACTCAAAATGTACTCAAAACTCAAAATGGACTCCAACTCAAAATGTACTCAGAACTCAAAAGGGACTCAAACTCAAAATGTACTCAGAACTCAAAATGGACTCAAACTCAAGATGTACTCAGAACTCAAAATGGACTCAGAACTCACTAGGTCTCAGGCGTACTCAAACTCAATTGGACTCAAACTCAGTCGGGATCACTCGGCTCAAACTCACTCAAGCTCAAACTCACCATAACACTAGCCTCGCGCTCACTCAAACTCAAACTCACGCGTGAGTTTGAGTCCAAATGAGTGTGAGTGAGTGGACTCATGAGTGAGTTCACCGACCTCTGCGCATATATCCTACTCATGATTCCCTTCGGGGAGATGGGTGTAAGTTTCCTTATTGCATGCGTATATACGCGAGAGAGACGAGATTGAAGTGGTATCTAAAGGTATGTTAGTGTTTGCGCTGATGCTCTCACTTAATTGGGTCAGCGCACTCACTAACGGGGCTGTTGCTTTCATCCTACTTCATCTGAAGAATCACGGAGTCAAGCGCAAGCACAACCGGAGTCAATCGAAGCATGCGGCCAATCCCTAGGCCAATCCCTACGGGCATCCTGCCAAAATCATCATCAGAAGTGCTGCGGACTGGGCGACAGCAACGTACACGCCCTCCTCTTCGCAGCTTTGTCTTCCTCTCCTTCTTCGTCGTCAGCGGTTCCCCTATGGGAAGATGACGACGGTGGTGCATGCTCAGGGGGTGTGCGGAGGCCGGACCACAGCCGAGGCCGCGGGACATACCCCCGAGCATAAGATTATCTTCTTCTCCATCTTCGTCTTCAGCTGTTCCCCTATGGGAAGATGACGACGGTGGCGCATGCGCAGGTAGTGTGCGGACGCCGGACACCGCCGACGCCGCGGGACATAGCCCCGAGCATAAGACGCTCCGCATCTAAAAATTTTGACCGGGTTAGCAGGACATGCGCCTGGTCTCTGATATTTACGCGTGAATGGCCGCAATACTCCCTGTATGACAAAACACCAGGGACGTGGCCCCAAACAAAAATAGCACCGGCATCGACAGAGGAAGGCCAATCTGTTGAATTGGTGCTGCTGGATACCAGAGTTACTGGATATATACAGTTGCGAAACTCCCCATAGGCCTCATGTATCAAAAGCCGGTCTTCGGCTGCCGCCCTGCGCCGGGGAAAGCACGGGGCAAGTTGACTAGCCTGTCGTCTGTCGGCATAAAGTTGAAGTAGTACTCAATGATTGCGGCTGCTGCCGTAAGTCATAAATAGAAAAGCTGCAAGAACGCAAGTAAATTTTACGTGTAATTAGTGTATTTTAATTTAAAAAGCAATCTTTATTTTACAAAAAAAATGTTGAGTAATAATAGTCCAGCGAAGTTCAGTTTTTATCCCCTAGGTGCCGCGCGCGTCGACTTGCCCCTCAGCTTCCACGGAGTAGGGGGGCTAGCGCCGCCCGGATTCTGAAGCGGTGTTTCGCAACTGTACATATTAAGTAACTCTGGCTAGAAACCGTTCCCGAATGAAAGAAAAACCGTGGCAGTACAAGAAAAAGTGTTCAATTGTTTCAATTTCACCGCAAGGAGCACAAAAGACCGGAGGAGGTGAGACCAGCGCGATGCAAATAAAACTTAAGCTGTGGTCCGCTCAGTCTGCACGCGCCCTCTTCCTTGTCTTCCACACCAACCGTCGCCACCATGGGGCCTTGTCCACCGGTCCCGCGGCACTACCCCCCCCCCCCCCCCCCGGTAAAGACGATGGTTTCGGTCGAGGTAATAAGGATACGATTCGAAGGCGGTGTCGTTGATTCCTGTCGCCTGCGAGGGTCTGCGTCGGCAGTTCGACCTTTTCTTAGCAGTTCTCGGGTGCCAGCCGCAGTGGGTCACGCGGCTGCTGATGGGTTGAGTGCAATTGCAGAAGACGGGTGCTGTGCGGTTGCAGGTGCCCATAGGGACCGGGCAGCTGGACGGGTGGCGCCACCACTCGGCGTTCCCCTCGTCAGTGGAATGAGCCGGTGCATTGGACTACACAGCCTCCCATTGTTTTTGTCGTGTTTGCTTCGGTGCTTTGTATGTTTTGGTGGCGTTGTGAGCAGACATGAGATGAAACGAAGTATAAACAGATGTGCTGGGTTCTTAGATGCAGCAATGACTACGTAAACTTGTCGGACGCGTCTAAAGTTGGGTATCGGCTGCAATGGCATGAGCGCTTTTTGCAGCGATCTGCGTTTAGCTCCAACCGTTCTGATTACGAATAAAACTACGATTATTAGTATTATTTTCTTCTTAAATGCACTCACGGCTACGCAAACTTATTGGATGCTTGTAAGGTTGGGGAAGGGCTACATTGACACGAATGGAATGGAATGGATGACTTTATTACAGGAGGAGGCCAATAGGCCCTGGTGTGGGGCACGGGGAAAAGGGGAGGGGAAGATTGTTCATATAAAGTCTGCACTGCACTGTGAGCGTTCACTTAGCACGATATGCACAGGTGAAGTTGTTACAGAATTCGGTCTCAAAACAGGTCTCTATAAAATAGTGTGATGGCGTATCGTTCACCCTCTCTCTAGATGTACCCCCAAACACACCCCTTGTGGCTCCTGAACGGCTCCTTTTGGATACCCCAATCATGGTCGTAGTAGAGTGCCCTCGTCACAACTTCACCTGTGCATTGACACGAGCGCTTTTTGCAGCGCTCTGCGCCTGGCTGCGGGTGATCTGAGTAGGAATAAAACTATTAGCAATATTAGAATTCTTTTCTAGCACTTTAAATTATCTTCACTGGTTTCAATGACTACGGTTTCCACGCCAGCCTTAGCGCTGGGATACCTCGATACGTGTGCTTTAAATAGAAAGGCAGCTGCATACGAGGTGGATTTCCGTGTAGCCGTAGAAATGTTGCGGTAGTTTACACTTTCTGTAACCGTGATCTTTGTACCTTCAGTTTTGGTGGGCGACACTGTGACAGCATGGGAGCCTGAAAGCCGAAGTGGAAATCCCACGTTTGTGGTGGTCATTTTATCAAGAGCCAAAGTTATTCACCAACTCAACAGCCCAAGCTACAAACCATCCCTCCTCCCCTTCCCGTTTTACCCCCTGCGTAGAATCAAGGCTGGCACCGATAGTTAAGAAATGTGGCAGTGTTAACGTCAGCCGGTGTTTTTTAATGCTTAGTTATTCTTTACAGAGTACCTATAAAAATCGTGTAATGCCTGGTGAAGACACCAAAAACGCGCGATTAGTTGCCTCAAATATAGGTGCATTAGCCCGAGTCCTCCACCACAGACACATTTCCGACACGCTGGAAAAAGCTTAGATTTGGAGAGGGGGCATGGAAGTTCAAAATTAAACAGCAAACTCATCTAGCCCTCGGTCTAATGATTATGGTGGTTGAACACAAAGCTTTCTTCGTGCGAAATCGAATGGGAAATGGTCAAAGTCAAAGACGCTGCGATCAAAAGACCAAACTGCGTACTGGTCAATTTCGACGCTTAACTAGTCAGTTTAAATCCAGAAGGCCACCAAGGAAATCCATACGATAGAGCTTTGCGATAAACCATCATCGTCGTTAGACAGAAGTGTGCATGATTTTTCAAGCGTAGGTAGCAGCTTGTAAACCGACCGCAGCATTCAGTTGTGAAGCTGAGTACAGGTTTCGGGCACCCCCCTGTCTTGCGTCCTTCAGCCACGCAGGAATTGGTTTTTGAAAAACCATTTACCAACTAGCCAGCGACCATTGCAATTCTTGTAAAGCAACGCTTCTCCACGACAAGCAATAACATTCTACTATCATGCGGTATTTATTCCATCAATGATTCCCGATGACTGTAGTAAGAGCATTTCTGTGAAATTAAACACGTTTCAGCCGTAGGTAAAGAAGATACGGAAGCGTCGTCCGTCACAATTTCTGTTTTGAGGTAAATCTTCGAAGACACCCTCCAACTTTGTCTTTCGCTTGTGCACGACGTCGGCGCCGTTTCGTCATCAACTACCAAAGGCCAGCGCCGCAGCATTCCTAGATCGGTTGCACACACCGGCTTTGTGGGAGCATTTAGCTTCAATATACTCCTCGATTCGCGAAACTGCATGCAGACATGAAAAAATTACATGAAGCAACGAACTTTCACTTCCAGCTTGACTTCCAGCTTGGCGCATTGGGCGTTGTCTGCTATTTGTAAATACTGAGTATGGGCGTAAATAACACACATGGCATGCCTCGTAAACATCACGTCCACACTCAAGATTTACCGAGCTGAAAAATGCACGTGGGGTTACGTTCGCTTTGCAAGCTGCACCGCAAAAAAACGAAAGAAAGCCATGCACAACTACGCTGCGCTGACCGCCACCGGCATTCCACTGACGAGCGGTTCGCCACGGGCGGCGCTGTTCGCTGAAACGACGGTGGTGCCATACAACGGCCGCCCAGTCCCTATTGGCGGTGAGATCTTTGAGTGGCGCCCCGAAGCTCTGACGTCGGCTTAGGGTTTCGCGCCGCTGTCGTCTGCTACAATCCGCTTGTGAGGGGCAACAGTGCCAGGGCTAGAAATCGCCCGCTTCGTTGTTGTAGTGCGTTAAAAAGCGTATTCTAGCGACTCAGTTATTTTGGCAACTTCTGACGCATCTGAATAATTTGAAGCTGTATCCCCCACAAGTTTGCAACACACGAAGAGATAGAGAACAACTTTCTTCAGAGTATCGGTCAGAAGATCGTGTGTAGCTCGTCCTTTCTTGCTTATTCGCGAGGATCAGCGATCAGAAGCTTCTCGATAAGTATTCAAAATGCGTAGGCTTCCCTGCAGTATTTTTGAGATGCTCCTATGAAGAAACAGCAGTCTAATACACGTACCAAGCAGCGGCCTCTACACGCTCATCGCACAGCAGGAAATAAAGCGGCTTTCTTGTGTTTCTTTCGTTGTTGTCTTGTATCTGATTAATGTTTCATGCTTTTTTTTTCTGTCCAACGCATTCATTTTTCTGCTCCGTCACCAACTTCTTATTAGGAGGTTTCGGGATGTTTGGGAGCCTCACAAAGGTCGTGTAGATATTTGCTTCATTTTGTGTGGCATACATTCCCTTCTTCACAAATTGGCTTTCATTACGGCTGCGTGCAAGAAGGTGCGTATCCGCAGCGTCTTTGTTTATTCACATGCAAATAAAATGAGACGGTTTGTGCTACGCCACCGCGATCGCGCCCTAAACAACGTGGTCCACAGTACTCGAAGGCGGCTTTTGTGCTCCGAATTTCTATCGTAATTATATCGTTATCATAACGAACTGACTCTCAACTCAAACAATTATGACATGATTACGGTGTTGAAGGCATGATATACTCGCTAACTAACGTAATAAATAGTATACCTGCATATATTATAAGACTCGAAACCAAAGAAGAATTCCAAGTAGCTCTTTATTGCTTCCCCTTCCAGGCGCGAAGAACAAATCCTATTTCGGGATGGCGTTCTATGATTTGAAGAAAATTACTTTTACTCTCTTGTCCTGGACTGAGGACCCGGCCCACTAAACAGATCCATTTAATTGTTAAACAAAGTTTTCCCCTCCTCCACTTACTCCCCCTCCTCTTCTTGAGTTCAGTTTTCCTATAACGCATATCCGAATATCTGGGAGATATGGCTGTGCAAAATGTTCCGAAATATCCCTCCAGGTCTTAACAAACATATATCTGTTACTATAAATTTAACGAAGACGTGACTCGTTTTGCTCAATAAACCTCCATACTGGTTAGATGCCTGGTATAGAATCAGCGCGCGCGTGTATACACACTAGAACTCAACCTACAGTTTTTGCAGTCTATAGTGCATGTCGGCAAACTTTCATGCCTTGACAACGTAAAGTGATGTGACAAAACGCGTCCGAGCGTTGGGCAAGGTTGCAAAAACTGTTTTACCTTACATATGATTGCCGGGAATCGTGATGCCTTCTGCCAAAGCCGACAGCCCTGAAGGCCTAGAATTTGTTTTTGTCTTGTATTCTCTCTGTTGTCGGTTACTAGCAGCTGGCTCGAAAGATTGCTTAATACAGAAGCTGACGCCTAGCTCCGACTCTTCGTGCTTCGCACAGGACCGGCTTCGCAAGGAATGGGGTGGCGCCGGCAATGTTTCTCCCGTAGCGGTATCCAAAACTATACTTTAATTGACACCATGAGCTGGTGTATGCGATTTTAAGCCTATTACTATGATAAAAACCTACACGCCAATTCTTGTGCGGACAAGCATCAGACGTTGACCGAGCGCAAAGAAACAGCAGGAAGAGCAATCCTGAGTGAAGCAGACGACAAATGCGAGAATCCCTAAGCTGACGTCACGTAGGCGCGCTTCGCAGCGCCGCCTGTGTTCGCGCTCACCGCCAATACGACGTTCAGCTTGGTTATTGGGGCCTCTCAATCGGGCAGCTCCAGGTAGCTCCTGGTCCACAAGCTGCTGCACCAGTATCTCCATTTCATCGCGTCAAAGCTTTTACCGTCACGGAGAATCCGTCGGAGGTGACCAGCGCGAGCTCGATGATGTCGACGTGCCGTCGGAAAGTTCTGATGTCTATAGCTGCGGTGAGGACGAGATGGGATGAGTATATACAGTGAAGTCCTTGCCACGACAGATGATGGTGATGGTCGTGATAAGCACCGGCCCCGCAGCAGCTGTTACTACCGCCGACCACGCGAGGCAGCGTCCAAAGCCCTCGGAGAAGCGCCGGAGATCTGGGCGGGGGAACGTCGTCAGCTCTACGTCTGGTCGGGGCTGGTAAGTTCGTCTGGTCTCGGCGGGGCATGGGCAGGGGACACGGGCTGGGGAATGGTCGCGTCTATGGCTTACCAGGGCTGGGGCGGGCCGACGCTTTCCAAGAGCTTCATGATTCGACCCGGGGTGAAGCTCGGGGCCGAGATGGGACTGTACCCCACACCCTCCATCAAAATGCAACGAGGCGGGAGGACAGATGACACGAACCATGGCGAAGAATAGGGAAAGATCTATTCAGAGTATTTACAAGCGGTCGTGGTTGGTTGGTTGGTTGGTTGGGTGGTTGCCTCAGACCATGGCACATACCCACGTGGGGGATTGGCCAAGATGCTTGGTACCTAATCAGGATGTGACCTTATTTATTTTAGATCTCAAAATTTAGAAAAGGAAATGCAGAGCAGATTTTTTTAATATAGAATAGGAAAGTAGAGTCAGGAAGAAAAATTAAATAAATGTGAACGCTTAGCTGAGTAGCAGGAAAACCGGCCTGTCGCCGCAACTTAAGAGTGAAGGGCGGACACAACATCCCTGTGGCAGACTCCTAGGGCGGAAGCACCTAGTGACGGAACCTCGGAAGTAGGTAGCGGAATGTGGAGGCGCCTAAAGGTTCACTCCAGATGCGTGCGTCGCATTGGGAGAAGCTGCGGCAATTAAACAGGAAAGGTTCTGTAATTTCCAGTTCGTCGTAGAAAGGGCGTTGCGGAATTGTAGCCAGACCAGATTTTTAAAATAAAAATTTAATGGGGGAGCTTTGCACCGAAGTTTAGTGAATGCTACCTTGCTTAGCCTTGCTTCACAAAACATCGGCTTCCATGCATGACGAAGATGGCTATAATCTCTAGAAGAGAGAGGGCGTCTTGCCGATAAGTCTGCAGTAGTTGTAAGCTTCTAAATCTCGCCCCCATAGTCTGAAGACTATTTGTATATTGTATGCTGTTTGTGCACTACAGCTGCTTCTGTTGCTGCTCAAGCGGGCTGAAGCCTAGTCAGGAGGGCATACCTCCTTTTGTTTTGCCCCGCCGTCATTTCTGTATTGTACTGCCTAAACGGAACAATAAATACAAAATCAATACAAATACAATACAAATAGAAAGCTATCGTTTGGACATTGCAGCACCACAGGGCCACCAAGGGTCATACTGGGTAATTGATGAGCCACTTCATTGTATGAGGTTTCTGTATGTCCTGGAACCCATACTAGCCTAACCTCACAAAGCTGATGAGAAGCAAATGACCAGAATGTACGAATAATTCAAGAATCTTTTTTGGATGTTAATGCGGAACCCACAGAGAGGGAGTCAGAAAGAATAACAACAAGTGAAAATCTATGCTGAAGTTTTTGAAGAGCCAAAATTATTGATAATATTTCCGCGTGGAAAATAGGTGTGGGATCAGGTAACCTAATTAAAAAAGACCAATCGAGGGACTGGGAGAATATCCCGACTCCAGCCTTCTCATCACTTTGCGAGGCATCGGTAGCAATTATGATATGGGAATGAAGGGTAGACAAATGATCCTTCATCAATCCATTGAGGATTCAGACCAGCAACATGCTTGCATTCGGGGGGAAGATATTATCAAAGATTATTTCCACAGATGACACACTAATAAAAGCAGGGGGAGCTGAAAAAGGTCTGCGTGAAGTGGTTGAAGCCATAACTGTACTAGATCCATCTGGGGTTCTGGAACTGCGGCCACTGAATGACTAGAAAAAGATCCGGGCCTCAGACGGAAAATGAACTGTGCGTCATGCAGTGGGAAGTCAAACAATTTGATGAAGGTTAATACAGTCAATAATTTAAATCTATTCTTCAGTGGAGTAACTCGTGCCTTTATGTGTAAAATAGGGTTAGCGACATATTTTGGTAATCCCAAGCATAGTCGTAAAGCAATTCTCTCAACGATAAATACGGGATGTAATTGGTACGCCACACTACCAGAAAATAGGACGCAGCAAAACTCTAATACCGGGTGGAGATATATCCGATATATTATTAACAGTGTTTCCCGACGTAACCCGAATTTGTGGTTACGTAGTCTGCGGAGTACGCCTGCAGCTCTTCTTTATCAGCAACATGGTTCATATGAGGACGGCATGTAAGCTTGTCATCATAAATTATACCAAGACATTTATTTCTGTAACTTGAGGGATGGATTGCTGTCGGTACAATAAGCATAACGATATGGGAATGGTAACCCGAAAAACTAAAACAGCACCTTTCCCAACATTAAGCGGTAGATGCGGCCTGCTATGCCCATTATGTAGGGCGACCAGATAGCCATGGTGGAGTCCGCTTAGTCTCCACGCGCCCTCTTCCTCGTCGCCTTCCGCGCCGAGTTATGCCTCCATGAGGCATTGTCCACCGGTCCCGTGACAATATCAAATAACAGCACTGTGAGTGGAGTCCACAGTCCAGGACCCCAGTAAAGCTTGCTGCCGCCTTCACCCTCTCTACGAGCCTAAGCCAGCGGGAGCCTGTTTTTTTTTGTTCTTGCTTAACTTCGTATGAAGCTGTTTTGCGTCATTTCGAACGCGCGATTCTTTTCTTGTGTGGCTGGGGCCTTTCTATGGCGTTTCAAACGCTCCATTCATTTCTTGCAGGGGTGTAGCCTTTCTGAGCCATTTTGAACGCGTCATTCTTGCGCGGCTGGACACTTTCTGCTTCATTTCGAACGCGCCATTGTTTTCTAGCGTGGCCGCGTTTTTCGTTTACTCTCGTAACAACCAACCTAAGGAGCGTTCCTAACTAAATGAACGCGGGAGCTGCCAGTTGTATACACAGATTTGGCCCAAATGTACCTGAAGTGTTCTTTGCGATAACCAACGGGGCGATGTACGACAAGCACCAGCGGTCCACGAGGTTCGAGCTGTTATGACTATTTGAACCGCGTAGATTTTCGCAGCCTCAGGAGGACACCCTGACCCCGCTACAGAAGGCTGTACTTGGGTCCGTTATCTCGCTGCGCACCCTGATTCCGGCAGTCGCATCGACCGTTACAGAGCTAAGACGAGAAGGCTAGCCCATAAGTGCTCTGCACTTAAAATCACCACTCAAGTCGGCCCCTTGTTGTCAAGGAGGGGTTAGAATTTTGGCCCGCGCTTGTGTACTACAAGTACGGCCAAACACACATAATGTGCTAATCTGATCCCTATTCAGCTGAGCTCGGCAAATGACAGAGCAATGGTGTCAGTGGCGGCCACCCGTCAAATCGAGGCTTTGCACGGCCTCGAGAACGATGGAATCCTTGGACAAGGTATCAACGGCCAAGAAAATTTGACAGCGATGCAGTTTCAAATCACTGTTGCCGAAAATGACGAACACGGCGTGTCAAGGGGCCATCATCACCATCATGAGCCAGGGACAAAAAGAAAAGGTACAAAAGCATCTTCAGCAGAACCATGACCTTGGGTAGTGTACGCAACATTACTTGTCTGTGAACCCTAGAAGAACGGCCCACTGGCCTCGTGATTGCGGCACACGTGACTTCGAGGCACGCGAGGCGTCGGAAACCCCTTAATCTCCTAATCCCGGAGGCCTTGCCCTTGAACGGCGTCCGCCATGGTTGGCAGCTCGAAGAATCGCACCGACCACCTTGAACCCAGAGATCTACATATACAGCTCCGCGACCAGAACACCCTCCCTGTTGATATTGAGCCTACCGACGACAGCAAGGTCGTCGGCGAACTGAAAGATCCTGGAGACCAACGACGGTCAGACATGTCTCAGCTCGCCAAAATGAGACAGCATTGTGGACTGGCTATGCCACCGGAGGGGCAGTCGAAGAACGAGAAAACTCGGTCACGCAGATGTAGTGAATCACTTTGACTGGCATACTGTTATACCTTCCTCAAAACACATTTCTGGTAAACCCTTGTTGCCTGCCCTAACTAGGACAGTAATTAGGAAGCGACATCGTTCCGCAAAGCACGGTTAGAGCCGAAAACGACTAATGATCTGTGCCCGAAAGGCAGAACAAAATTCAACGAAGCTGCGGAAGGAGTCACTAATTTATTCGTTTGAACTGATGTTTCTAGAAGAATTGTCGGCGTCTTGGCGTCAGCCTTATTGTCGCGGGCTGGAGGATGTCGCGGAAAAGGACGAAGACGGCGTGCCAATGGACCATCATCACCATCATGAGCTAGAGGAAAAAGGTGAGGTATAAACCTGCGTCTTAAGCAGTGCCATGACCATGGGTCCTGTTTTTCAACACGCCTTAAGTATCCGATCCGAGCTTCCTCTTAAGGGCACGCCGAGCGAAGAACCACGAAAGCCGCATCATCGCTGGACATCTGACCACTGGCTGCACATTCCTTGGTCGCCCTCCACACCGCCGATTGCCTTGCTGGGCGGGCATTTCAATGGGTGGCCCTACCACAAGAGGGCACCGGAGCAGCGAATGCTTAGTGTCGACGGAGCAGCGTGCTTTTGCAGTGTGGAAGACGTGCACCAACACACACACCTAACGTATCCTCTCTGAAAGATGAGCGAGTATTTCTTTGCATCACGAATATTGTGTTAATTAGTGCACCGCTCCACATAAAAAATTACGCCCACCTCCCCTCGCGGGAACCCTGGTGTGATGCGACGCCGAAGGGGGTTTCATTGGCGTCGCATCAAGCAGTCGTCGGGTACGGCAAGAGAGCAAGCGCGGACGATCGTCGACTGAGAGATCGGCCGGAGCGCGGCACTCCGCTTCTAT
The DNA here is from genome assembly GCF_048455015.1 of Haemaphysalis longicornis. Lineage (NCBI taxonomy): Eukaryota > Metazoa > Arthropoda > Arachnida > Ixodida > Ixodidae > Haemaphysalis > Haemaphysalis longicornis. The sequence goes on from NW_027526361.1 coordinate 190,077,902, forward strand.
GCGCAGCGCGCCCGAAGGAGAGGGGACCGCGGAGAGAGAGTACTGCACATGCGCACAGTGCGCAGGCGCGCACGTTTTAGAGTGGCCCGACCGGCCGCCCGGAGAGGTGCTCGTTTCGCGCAGAAAATAGCGGCGGCGCTGTAGTCAACAACCATTGAAAGCGAAAGCGGCGGCTGGCCGCGCGCAGGGCCGCGCGGCCAGCCGGGCCAGGAAGCGCTTTACGCGTGGAGCGCTGGAAATTTTTTCTGCGGGTCGTCCAATTGCTGAAATGTACTGTAGGTACAGTGGACTGTGGGTAACGAAATGAAAAATAAACACTGCAGCTCATTTGGCATTAGTTTTGCCTTTCCCGCTCGACAACAAGGAAAATTACGGATTTTTCTTCAGTGCAGCATTCGTAACGGATTCTAAATAAAGTAATTGCAGCGACATTTTCGCTATTGCAATGTCCTATAAAAACGTATTTTGCGTTGAATTGACTAATATGAACCAGTTTATGATTGCTTTATGATGGTGTCCTTATTGGGCTGCTTGATGGACATGACACGAAAAAATATGAGGACTGGGATGATAGCTTCTCAGAAAAATTTCTTAGTTATTGTCTTGCAATTTACGCTCGGGCTGCAGTTATGTGGGTTACTATCATAAGTTGTTGAGTTTGTTTTTTATTGCGTGAGTTGTTATTATAGCAGTATTTAAGCAGTGGCCCGCTTGGGATAATTACGGGTCACCGTGGTGGCCGAACAGAAAATGACACGCGCAAGCGAGAGATCTTTTTATAGTGGTTAGCTCAGTTAGCTCAGTTGTCCCAATGACCGTCTTTCATAGAACTATTCCCGCAACGTTCTATTAATGGCACCACCTTTCACCTGATTCGATGAAGAAAGGAGTTGAATCAGATGAACACAAATTTAATTCGCAAGTATGCTGAGAGTACAATTACACGCACATAAAACAAATGCAAAACATCGATCAGAAGATATATTGACCGCGACAAAAATGAAATATAACACGTCTACTATAGAGGTAAAGGTTCAAGAAGGCTAACATGGAGGTTCCAATAAACGGAACTGGAACAAATACGCATTTTGTTTTCATTTTCAATAGCCCAGCAAATTAAATGTAACGCGGGAAATCATGCACAAAGTCTACACATGTAAAGGTTTAGGAATAACGGTAACATGGAGATTTAAATTGACATTTGTGGTCAACGCATTTTCATAACTCGCCCTCGATCATTAGCGACGGCTAAGTTTGAGGTGTTGCTCCCACCTCCGCATGTAATCACGGAACTTTTTTAAACATTTTATGTAGAAATGAATCCGTGTCGAAATGTATACAGAACCAAACCAAATTTGCGGTCAAGGTCTCACGTGCTGGTCGCAACCAACGCAGTTAAGGTGTTTGTTGTGAATAAGGGCTGCAGCACATCCATAACGCTGTCATGGTGGAGCTCCTTGTCGCTGAAGCAACCGGTAAAAACGTCCTAGAGATCGCTAATAAAATTTAAAAAATGCGCGGAAGGATTCAGAAGTCCCCCCAAATTACAAGAGGTAGTAAACACAGCGGCATCGTCCCCTGGCATGCAGGAAGCAGTAGTTGGTCCCGCAGACTTGGCACTTCGTTTTCAGTACACTTTCTTACCAAGTGCCTGCGACAAAGTAGGTTAATAAAATAAGCCCACTAACGACAGTACACGCATCAACGGTAGGGGTATCCCAGAAGAAGGCTTTTGGTATTTTCGTTCCAAATAGGAACGTAAAAAACAGTAAACGTTTTGCAGCATAGAATGTGCGCCCCGCCGCTTTTGCTTCATGCGCAGTCAAGAAGGGGAAGGGAAGAACATTCCTGGTGCCTGTCCGTCAAATTAATCCCTCGTTAACTCGAACTCTGCTATATCTCAAAATATCTTCTCGAAACTTTTTCTCGCCGTGTTTACCTCCCATAGGCGGCACGCGTTTGCCCGCTTTATCTCAAAACGTTTTCTCGGAGGACCACGGCTGTCTCGAAATACTGACAGAGAGGACACAAGGCAAAGTCCACTGCAGGCAGCTGTTAAGGTCCCCCCGTTCGAATGATTATTCCCACTACTCGCCGAACCCGGTTGTGAAGTGCAAATTAACGCGGACTGCGCGTCCCCGTTACCGGAATTAATGCTGTTTGGCGCATAAGATAGCTGTGGACGACGCGGCTGATCATGCGGACGGGGAGGAGCCTCCAGAAGTGCCTACAACGGCAGAAACAACATACATGCTGCGTCTGCTTTGTAACAAGGTAGAATGTAGCGGTGGCGACCACCAATTCATGGGATGCGTTGAGAATTCTCGGGTACGCTTTTCTGGGATGCAGATGCGAACGCGAATCAGCCGAGCGCAAAACAGCTGTTTCTTTCTTCTGCAATAATAAAAGTTTCTTTTTCTTGCGAATCATTTTGCCTTTATTACGAAATCTCCCCTGTGCAATAGTGCTTTTGTTAGCAGCACTATATATATAGCTGTTATTTCAAGGACCTGGCTACAAATTTTCTGCATTTGATTTAACTCGAAACTCCGCGCTTATCTGAAAATTTCCAGCTAATTTTACGACTTTGACTTAACGAGAGATTACTGTGTATCACCAATTAACGTTTTCAGAAAACGTATACAAAATGAGAAAGTATCGTTGGGGGGGGGGGGGGGTAGGGGAGGTCGATAATTTTATGGCGGGTCGTACTAGTTTAAAGTTTGCTCAAGCGGAGTCATAACGTTTCTGCGTCTACTTTCTAAGCCAGGTGACCAAATGCGCAGGATCGATTCCCAGCCACGGCGGCTGCTTTTGTGGTGGAGGATAAAAGCGAAAAACGCCCGTGTCTTCGAGATTTCGGCGCACGTTAAAGATCCCCAGGTGGTCAAAATTAACCCGGAGCCCTCCAGTAGCGCTTGCCTCATCGCATGTGTACCGCCGACGCGTTAAACCTCATAATCCAAATCAAATTAGCTTCGCAAGCGCAAAACACAGCAGCGAGCAACGCAAATATTGCCGCGCGCAGGCTGGGAGCTGGTGCCGGGGAGCGCCGGCTGTTCAGTTGTTGACGACAGCAGCGCCGCCGCTATACCGGTTTTATTTTCTGCGCGAAAGTCGACCAGGCGGAGCAATGGGAGAGGCCGCCGCTCGGGCCACTCTAAAACTTTTAGTACACTCTAGACGCGCGCAGCGCGACCGCACATGTTGCGAAAGAGTGTTCGCTATCGGAGAGAGAAGAGGAGGCGAGCGGAGGAGAGATGCAGCTGTGCGGACGCAGACGACGGACGCAGGCAGGACAGCGCCGCCGGCAGGAGATGCTCTCTGCGTCGCATCTAAAAGTGCCCTGGCAAAGCAGTGAGCTTCCCGCTTAACAAGTTATGGCCATGACGCGCCAGACACTAGAAGAGCTAGGGAATAAATAGAATGGACAGGCAGCGAATGAAGAAGTTTTAAATGAACCAAAACAGTTAGAAATCCCAAAGGAAAAAAGTGAAGGAGCTCACATCTCTCAGGAACGAAATGAAGGGTATTTTGTGCTGTGGGAGAACAGGGATATTAAGTTACAGAACAAAGGCTAACGGAAAGGCTGGAGCAGCTGAAGCAATACCACTGATCCAACACCATTTAAGTTATACATCTCTTTCGACGCTGCACTAACAGCCATGATAAAGAAAATTGGGGAGATAATTGCTGAAACAGCCCAGGATAACGACAGTGACATCTGTCACAAGGTACCATTCACAAAACACGGTGAGACCAATATCATTGTCAGATTAGTTTGACGGCAAAAGATAAATGCTTTTCTTGGGAAGGCGAGCAAAGCTAGAATTGCCACAAAGGACGGCGGTTTTGACGAATCCCAACCCGCATTTATTAATGACCATTTAACGGGAAAGACGGTGATGTTGTCACGAAAAAGGAATAACTAGGCTGGAAGTTCACGTGGACCGCCGGAGAGAGGATATATGCTAGGAAGGTCGAAAGCTCCCCGCTGCTACGGGTTTCCGAAAAGGGTGACATTGAAAAAATTACCAGCGGAATATGTCGAGATCGCATATTAGTTCTAACCCTAACCATGGGCTAATATGGCTACTATTTGTTTAACAAAACATTTGACCCCTCATTCAATACCTTCTGAGCACTTCGTTTAAATTCGTGGAGCATAAAGAACAAAGCTGGACGATAAACGAAATGCGTGCAAGTATAAACGTAAAGTTTGATGTTCTGCTAGTCTCCGAAACACGGTTGTCCAAAAATGAAAGTTCGCTACATCTAATGATTATACCGGTCATATTGCCACCCTGGAATCGGGGCCGCTTGGTGGGTCGATTGTAGCACGAGTTAATCAATTTATTCCCTGGATTTACAATGGTTGACCAATACTGAAAATGTCTTGATATGTGTTTCACATCTGCCATCATTGCTGTCCTGTAAACAGCACCATGTGGCAGAAGGCCACAGTTTTTGGCCTTTCTTAAAAATATGCTACATACCTTTAGCAATAACCTGAACTCATTTGTACTGATGGTTGATACGAACACAAACATACTTGCAAGCGCTCTGTACAGTAGAGAACTAGACCAACTTATTAGCACATATGCTTGCCAAAATCTCATCATATCAGCTGTGGGCCTTGTACATATAGCGCAAAGTGCAACGCTTTTCGACTTGCACATTACAAATGTGCCTCCCCCCGAATGTATCAGATGCGTTGGTAGGTGCGGATATCAGTACAGAACTGCCAATATCTTGTTTCGTACACGCAAGGCAATAGATCAAAACTATTCCACACACGCTGTGTTATCATGAAATAACGCTATCCACGATCGATTGCTTCCGTTCACTTATCAGTGCTTGAAATTGGGAATCGTTTTCTTGCGAACCTGACCCCAATGACAGCCATTATTGTTTTTGCAAACTCAAAGCTTGTTATAAAGAAGCCTCAAGAAAAACAACTGAGTAGAAAGAGTGAGATGAAGAGGCGGTATTGGTGGGGTATTCAGTTCTTATATAACAAAGTGTTTATTAAAAGCTGTTCGAGCGTTTCGGAGCTCACTCAGCTGTTCCGTAAGAGGTGAGTGTGTAGGACTAGAAGCAGAAGTTACATAAGATGACTTTTTGTTTTACTTGCATCTTGCCCTTGCGCATTGCAGGCCGTTGGAGTAGATAGCAGGAAGGACTCCGTGGGATTAATTCAGCCCTTTCCGAGTACTTTGTTGTCGCCACAACTAGAGGAGTAGCATTTGTGAGCAAATTGGTTTCGGTGCCAATTACCTGCGCGGTGCCAAGTCAATCCTGTGGTCATCTTTTTCACAGTGTTTTGCAATGCACTGCGCGGAATCTCCGACTTCCGAACGTCAATTTCGTGCTGTCAGAGGCGTTCTGGAAAGTTCCTTGTCTCGCAAACCTTACTACCGGGCATTCTGCGGAAACAATTTTTAGACGACTTCTTGCCTTGGGCTTTTTTTGGTGAATGCTCTTTCGGCCAGGGCATCAGCTGCCCAAGCGTTGACACAGGTTTGTGAAAGACAATAATGTCTTCCTTCCCAAGAAGGCGGGATGATGTGTCACTTGTACCTTTACCGTAGGGAACAGAACTACGGGTGAGTCATCAGCCGGAGAGGCTGTGGGGAAGGAAGACGTTGGAAACGTGAGAGAGCTTCTTGTCCGATGGAGTCAATAGAGGGAAATTTCTATGGTTGCAGCTACATCGGTGGAGATGGCGTTGGCCGCAGTGTAGGAAGGTCCTCGTGTATCCCATTTTTAACAGGTCTGCGATTACGGTGTGATGTAAGGTTACGAAAAACTCAAAGCGAGGTAATAGGAGCACAGGTTGACGAACAAATTATGTGGATTTATAGGCATTCATGAAAGCCTGGTTGTAAACGCTGAAAGGCACATTAAAACATGCGCATTCACAACGGTGAAAACGCCCGAGTAGCACGAGAGGTGATAAAGCAGGCAGTCAAAGCTAAATATGATGTTGTAAATGCAAATTCGTTTTGCATTACCAAGCGAAGAAATGGCTTATGCCGGAGAAGCACACGGTAGTGGGGCGTTAGAGGCGCGACAGAGGTAATGGCTTGACGAGGTTAGCAACAGAGAAAAAGGGCAGATGGTCCCATTGGGCATGTTGTAAAGGCTCACATGGTAGATCGTCAGGACGGGGTGCCTGGGCCTTCTACAACAGCCGTAGGACCCCAAGGTTCGGGCCGTGCAGCAACAGGCTTCAGGAACACATGACGGCCCCGCCGGGTAGTCCTAATCTATTCCGCACATCGGCGTTCCTCTTCTTTCGCTCCCCTTTTCGCCGGAGATTCCTCGCTGAAAGGTTTCCACCATTCTTTCGGTGGTTGCGCTGCTTCCGTTGACTGGTACCTCATCACATGCTGTTTTCCTTGCTTCTTCTGGTCATCTTTTGTTGAGCATACAGCTCTAGATCTAAGTAAGAGAGCTCAGACTACAGAAGACTTGTGGGAATTTGCGTGGGAAGAACCTAATTGTAGCTGGCGGCCGGTATGGGTGGGTTTCCATGTACACAGTAAAATTGAGTTCATCTGTCTGTCTCTTGATCAAAACATCGAGGCGTTGTCCGTTTCTTTTTCTTTGGTGAACTGGACGGCTGGTTCGATTTAATTTAGCTGCGACAGGACGTTGCCTTCGGTTTATTTGACAATACAAAGCCAGTCATTTCCGTACCCGGAGAAAAACTTTTGCTTTTAGGGGAAATTTTCTAGAGCGGTACTTTAGCGGTAATTTTTTTTCCAAAATCACATTCGCTGTGGTTACAACATTAGCAGCCCCACTGCAGTTCCGCTCGCTTCTTTTAGATATTCCTGCTTCCAGCATAAATGTGTGCTCGGCAGGCTGAACTGCAAAATGTGGGTTATTCCGCCGGAGCTTAGGCAGGTCCTGGAGCTCCGACGGTCGTCAGTGGCGGTTGCGACGACCAGGAAAATAGGTGCCCTGGTGGAAAACGATACGACGTCAAAAGAGACAAGTCTGCCATCTGGGTCGATCGGCACTTTTGAAACAAGTTCCACGAAGTTGCCGGCGTTCTTCACGGGGATGGAAATTTTTCCGTCGAGAGGGGAGAGATCCTGATGAAGGAAGTTGGACAGGGTCGAAGTGGTGAAGTCGTAAAGTCCACAACAGTAGGACCGGATCATCGGGCTTATGAATTCTAGGTAGTTTATAAAAACCAGGCGCTTAGCCATTCCCGCAGATAAGTTGTAGAATAAGGCTTCGCAAATCGCGGTACGTCTTTAAACTTTTTACGAAGAGTTTGTGCAGCTGCCTTTCAACTTGTGAGGTTGGATCCTTTCTCAGTCTTTCGTACGTTGAGCAATTGAGGTCTTGGATTTTGCTTTCGTAGCCTTTCAGTTCAAGCACGACGGGGCAATATTCTATCATGATAGGCACAATATCTAACTTTCGATGGTTGTCCCCATTTGTGGCACATAGGCGGGATAGTTGTTGCATTAAAGCCATGGCCTTTGGCTTTAAGGCAACAAGAAAGAGGTGTTTCGATGATAGATTAACAACAAAGCTCGCACGGTTAGCAGCTGTGTATTCTTTTTTAGTGGTACAAGCTTACTTTATTGCGATGCCTCATGTCTCTCAGATACAGAAGAAGGGACACTTTTTGCAAAGAAATACAGTCAGTCAGACTTGCCTGGTATGCGATGCTCGAGTTGCCCGCGCGGATAGAAAAGGTCACATTCCTTCCTCCTTATTGTCGCTTCGCCGTCATGGGTTCGAGCGCACACCAAACGACCCGCGTCCACATCTGGCTTCACCGCGAGCTTGTTCCTTTTATTCTTGCACGTTTACGGGAAGTTCATGGACATTTCAGCGTCCGACATTGCAGAAGACCGCATGGGTTATTTCATCAATGCTAACATTTCCTAATGCCCGTGGTGTGTACGTTTCACCGTGTATAAAAATCTGTGCTCTGTAACATAATCTAAATTCACTATCATCGTCGGCGCCACAAGTAACTGAGTGCCTGTCACGTGATCCTCGGCGCAATTATTACATCATGTGTTCGTACTGAAGAATATTTTTTATGCTGTTTTTTGTCTGTTCAGCCCATATGGTCTTTTTTCCCAGTGATCTGTTATTTTCAAGTTCACTTTGGGGAAGCACTAATGTATCAGACATGTGACTAGGTGTAGAGCCTGTCATTTGTACACATGTACGTCAGGATTGACGGGACATGCGGGAGATTCCAGAAATGCGATTTGTTGGGTGATGGCTCGTATCTCTCACTCCTATGCATCATTTCTGTTCTACTCCTTCAGGGCCTCCTTTCCTTCGTTTCCTGCCTTTTAATTGGTGACATTGCCTGACGATCGCTTTTTTGTGCTCACCACAAGGTTGTTTTAGTAAAGCAGCACCAACACCACATCGTCTAGCTTCTCTAACCAGAGCTAGCTCTGCTTTAGGCTTTACGCGTTGAGTGTCAAAATAATTCAGAAGTACCGCACCGGTAAGCCGGGCTGCTGTCCAGATTGCATTATTTTTTCTCACCTGGCTGCGTTCAATCAGGGGTATTGGCGCAGTGTGGAAGGAAGCGGTTGTAAGGCTTCTGCGTACACAATGTAAAAAATGGATGCTCGCAGCCTTGTCACATTTCTGATGAATGTTTGGCCGGTAGGCTTAAACATTCACGAGCCCTCACATCTGTATTGCAAACGAACGAGTGCCGGATTTATTACCGAGCAACATGAGCATGCTGGAATTGCGCAAATAGGAAAAATGAAGCAACTAAAAACCCAAAATTCCCGCATACTGCTGAGCCTCATGTCACGACAGGTGAAGAATCTTTCCACGTCAGCGTGCATGTCTCGCCTGTGACATTGTCTCAACTAAGGATTAACTTTTTTGGGAACCTTTGCGGCCCGCCAAAAAACTTTCCCGTCAGAACCGATTCGGGTGTTCTTGGTGTGGCTTAGGCAAGACCAACTGGTTAAGCCTTTCCCCGGATGGTACTTTGCGTCACCCGAAGAATTTTTTGTGAGTTGTCAAGGGTCTCGCCTTCGGTCTCGTCTGCTCCATGAACTGCTTTCGGTTTACTTCGAAACAAGTTTCCTTCCCATGCTTTGGTTGTTGTTTGACCGATTTTACCAGATCAGTTTTAACACCGTCTGGTTTAAGCATTCCTGACACAAATCTTTCAGGTTGCGGGACATCTTCTTCGAAGGTTCTTTGTATTCTTTGGTTAAATCGGCCTGTTCCCTTCTCGTGTGAGGACGAAATGCCATTTCCTCAGGAGGCCTAGACGGCGACACACCCTCTGCATTTGCTACGACAAAGTCACAGAGAGGGTCTTCCGTACATTTTGCGCTGAGTTTTCCCAAAAAGAACAGTTTCGACCTCGAAGTCTGCTTCTGGGAAGAAGTTGATGTTTTTGTCTGGAGGAGGGCAGGCCTTATTTTTCCTGCGAAGGTTTTGGCAGGAACCAAGTCCTTTCTGAGGATGCAGCTATGGCGTGGAGGTAGAACACCCGCCTCGCGTGCAGAAGGACCGTGATTTGAATCCCGGTGCCGGACAATTCCCACCGGATTAAAAAAATTTCCCCGCATTTCCCCGAGGGGAAGAATGTGAAAGTGCGAATGCAGGAGCTGAATTTGCGCGGTTCGGTAATGTTCGCGAAAGAGAGATCACACACACACACACAACTACAAAGAAAGAAAGATGCATTTATTCACAGACACCTATTTGTGTTGTCGTTGTACTTGATTGCTAGAGCGGATCTCAGCTTTGAAATTTCGTGTCAGTACTCCTTTAAGCGGGTGCATTAGCCCTTCTCACGCCCGATTCTTGGCCAATCGCCCTAAGTGGGTATGTGCTAAAGAAATGAGGAACTCTTCTTGGCCAATCGCCCTAAGTGGGTATGTGGTGCGGACGGACGGACGGCGGTGGACGCGTGATTCAGATTACTTGGCCAATCGCCCTAAGTGGGTATGTGCTAAAGAAATTAGGAACTCTTCTTGGCCAATCGCCCTAAGTGGGTATGTGGTGCGGACGGACGGACGGCGGTGGACGCGTGATTCAGGGTCGCTTAAGAAGTGCATTCGCACTTTAAAAAATCCGCGTATTGATGGAACTGCACCAAGGGGCTTGGGGTGCGGCCTGAACCCGGCGGCCATTGCCGGTAATCCACTCCCTCACCAGAGCAGGATTGGCCACCCTGGTGTAGTAACGGCCACAACCTCCCATTAATACGCCAATTAACCCATGGCCCTCAGTCCCCAGCGGCTGCGAAGCAAATGGCCACGGCGGCGGTCAGACCTGTGACGCAGAAGAAGGTGCTAAGAATCCCTGGATTAGGACAGGCCGCCAATGGAATCTGAACCTGGCAACGTTTAACGCGCGAACCTTATCTAGCGAAGCAAGTCTCCAAGTGTTGTTCGAGGAATTAAAGGGCATTAAATGGGATGTAATAGGGCTTAGCGAGGTTAGGAGGGCAGGCGAAGCCTTTACGGTGCTGGAAAATGGACACGTCCTAGGTTACCGTGGTCTAGAGGACAGAAGAGAACTGGGAGTGGGATTTCTAGTCAATAAAAGCATAGCTGGCAACATAGGAGAATACTATAGCGTTAACGAAAGGGCGGCAGGTCTTGTAATTAGGCTCAATAAGAGGTACAAGCTCAAGGCGGTGCAGTGCTACGCGCCCACATCCAGCAACGACGACCAAGTAGTGGAAAACTTCTATGAAGATGTGGAATTGGCAATGGCCAAAGTAAAAACACAGTATACCATACTTATGGGGGACTTCAATGCTAAAGCAGGCAAGAATCAGGCTCGAGACAAGGCAGTTGGGAACTATGGTCTGGGCTGTAGAAATAGCAAGGGGGACCTACTAGTTGAGTTTGCATAACGGAACAACCTACGCATAATGAATACCTTCTTTTGTAAACGGGAGAGTCGGAAGTGGACCTGGAGGAGCCCGAATGGGGAGCACAAAAATGAAATAGACTTCACATTATCCGATAACCCTGGCGTCGTGCAGGATGTGAAAGTGCTCGGAAGGGTAAGGTGTAGCGACCACCGTATGGTACAATCTCGAATTATGCTAGATTTGAGGAGGGACCGCAACAAGCTAGTACCAAAGAAGCGGATAAATGAGCTAACAGTATGGCGTAAAGTAGAAGAACTCAGAATCGCGCTGCAGAACCAATATTCTGCTCTTAACGAGGAAGCCGAGCTTCCGACAGAGGAAGCTAGCGACAGCCTTACACGCATTATCACGGAGTGTGCAGTAGAAGTCGGGGGCACTATGGCTAGACAGGATACTACCAAACTTTCACAGGAGATGAAAGATGTAACCAGGAAACGGCAAACCATGACAATCAATACCACAGCCGACAGAATAGAACTAGCAGAGCTTTCGATGTTAATCAATAAGCGTAAGACAGCTGACATACGGAAGTATAATAAGGAGAGAATCGAATACGTTGTAAAGAACGGAGGTAGCCTGAAAGCAGTGAAGAGACGTCTTGGCGTGGGGAAAAATCAGATGTATGCATTTAAGGATGAGCAAGGCAATGTCATCACAAATAGGGATAAAATAGATACAGTGTCCGAGGGCTTCTATAGGGATCTCTACAGTAGCCGGGACACCCAGGATAATGCCGAACGAGACAGTAGTTCAGAGGAGATAGTCCTCCAACCAGTAACGACCGAAGAAGTAAGGAAGGCTTTGAAAGAAACGAAAGGGGGAAAGCACCTGGTGTGGATCAGATAATGGCAGACCTCTTGAAGGATGGCGGAGAAATTGTACTTGAAAAACTGGCAAACCTGTATACGCAATGTCTAATGACCGCAATGATACCGGAACCTTGGAAGAACGCGAACATCATCCTAATTCATAAGAAAGGAGTCCATGAAGGACTTGAAAAATTACAGGCCGATCAGCTTACTGTCAGTCGTCTACAAGGTATTTACCAAGGTAATCGCTAACCGAATCTCTGCAACCTTAGATTTCAGTCAACCTAAAGAACAAGCAGGGTTCCGTAAAGGTTATTCAACAATGAACCATATTCACACGATCCATCAGGTGATAGAGAAGTGCGCTGAGTATACGGAACTCCTATATATAGCTTTCATAGATTATGAAAAAGCATTTGACTCGGTCGAAACCCTAGCAGTCATTCAGGAATTACGGAACCAGGGGGTAGATGAGCATTATGTAAGAATACTAGAGGATGTCTACAATGGGTCTACAGCTACCATCATCCTCCATAGGGAGAGCAGTAAAATACCTTAAAAGGTGCCAGACATGGAGACACGATCTCTCCAATGTTATTCACAGCATGCTTACAAGAAGTATTCAGAACTTTGGCTTGGGAACAGGTGGGAGTAAGGGTTAATGGAGAATACATCAGTAACCTCAGATTTGCGGATGACGTTGCCTTGCTAAGTAACTCGAGGGACGAATTGCAAAGGATGCTTTCCGCACTGGGCGAACAGAGTAGAACCGTGGGCCTGAAAATATTATGCAGAAAAATAAAGTAATGATAAATAACCTCGGGAAAGCGCAGCGTTTTGAGATAGGTGGCGAGGCAGTGGAAGTGGTAAGCAAATATATCTACTTATGCCAAGTTGTGACCCCAGATCCCAATCATGAGGCAGAGATAATTAGAAGGATCAGAATGGGGTGGGGTGCATATGGCAGACATTATCAGATAATGAATAGCAGCCTACCATTGTCGCTGAAGAAGAAAGTGTTGACAGCTGCATCTTACCATTACTCACCTACGGGGCAGAAACTTGGAGGCTCACTAAGAGTGTTCAACTTAAATTGAGAACGACTCAGCGGGCAATGTAACGAAAAATGATAGGTGTAACATTAAGGGACAACAAGAGAGCGGAGTGGGTCAGCGAGCAAACTGGTGTTAAAGACATATTAGTAGAAATTAAGAAGAAGAAATGGACGTGGGCAGGGCATGTAATGCGAAGGCAAGATAACCGGTGGTCAATAAGGGCAACAGAGTGGATCCCTAGAGAAATCAAGCTTTGCAGGGGGCGGCAGAAAGTTAGATGGGGAGATGCGATCAAGAAGATTGCGGGGATAAATTGGTCACAGTTGGCAATTGGAGAATAATGGGAGAGGCCTTTGCCCTGCAGTGTGGGTAGATAGGCTGGTGATAATGAAGTCCTTTCTGACAATCACGGTGTTGCAACCGGTGTCCCGCAGCACACTGATACTCTTGCTTCCTAGCCACCCTTTAACAACATGCAGGTTACAAAGGGATGTCAGACATTTCTTCGTAACCGCACTTACGAATGGAATTTTTTCTGTAGTTTTCATAGTGACGACTTTCTGGCTTTGTTTTCGAGGCTGAACTACGCACGATGCCTGTAATTCTTGTACTTTGACTGATAGCACTCCATCATCATCATGATCATCATCACCAGCCTATCTAGGCCCACTGCAGGGCAAAGGCCTCTCCCATTATTCTCCAATTACCTCCGTCCTGTGCCAACTGTGACCAATTTATCCCCGCAAACTTTCTGATTACATCTGGCCATCTAACTTTCTGCCGCCCCCTCCAGCGCTTGCCTTCTCTAGGGATCAAGTCTGTTACCCTTAATGACTAGCGGTTTCTTGCCTTCGCATTACATGCCCTGCCCACGTCCATTTCTTCTGCTTAATTTCTACTAATACGTATTTAACACCTGTTTGCTCCCTGACCCACTCCGCTTTCTTCTTGTCCCTTAATGTTACACCAATCATTTTCCACTCCATTGCCCGCTGAGTTGTTCTCAATTTAATTTTGAACCCTCTTAGTGAGCCTCCATGTTTCTGCCCCGTAGGTGAGTACCGGTAAGATGCAGCTGTCATACACTTTTTTCTTCAGCGACAATGGTAGGCTGCTATTCATTATCTGAGAATGTCTGCCATATGCACCCCACCCCATTCTGATCCTTCTAATTATCTCTGTCTCATGGGTGGGATCGGGGGTCACTACTTGGCCTAAGTAGATATATTTGCTTACCACTTCCACTGCCTCGCCACCTATCTCAAACTGCGGCGCTGCCCCGAGGTTATTGATCATTAATTTAGTTTTCTGCATAATAATTTTCAGGCCCACGGTTCTACTCTGTTCGCCCAGTGCCGAAAGCATTGTTTGCAATTCGTCCACCGAGTTACTTAGCAAGGCAACGTCATCAGCAAATCTGAGGTTACTGAGGTATTCTCCATTAACCCTTACTCCCACCTGTTCCCAATCCAACGCTCTGAATACTTCTTGTAAGCATGCTGTGAATAACATTGGAGAGATTGTGTATCCTTGTCTGACACCCTTTCTTATAGGTATTTTGCTGCTCTTCCTATGGAGGATGATGGTAGCTGTAGACCTATTGTAGATATCCTCTAGTATTCTTACATATTGCTCATCTACCCCCTGGTTCAGTAATGCCTGAATGACTGCTAGGGTTTCGACCGAGTCAAATGCTTTCTCATAATCTATGAAGGCTATATATAGGGATTCAGTATACTCCGCGCACTTCTCTATCACCTGATTGATCGTGTGAATATGGTCCATTATTGAATAACCTTTACAGAACCCCGCTTGTTCTTTAGGTTGACTGAAATCTAAGGTTGCAGAGATTCGGTTAGCGATTACCTTGGTAAATACCTTGTAGACGAGTGACAGTGAGCTGATGGGCCTTTAATTTTTCAAGTCCTTCATGTCGCCTTTCTTATGGATTAGGATGATGTTCACGTTCTTCTAAGATTCCGGTACCGTTGCGGTCATTAGGCATTGCGTATACAGGTTTGCCAGTTTTTCAAGTACAATTTCTCCGCCATCCTTCAAGAGGTCTGCCATTATCTGATCCTCACCAGGTGCTTTCCCCCTTTCGTTTCTTTCAAAGCCTTCCTTACTTCTTCGGTCGTTACTGGAGGGATGTCTATCTCCTCTGAACTACTGTCTCTTTCGGCATTATCCTGTATGTCACGACTACTGTACAGATCCCTGTAGAACTCCTCGGCCACTGTGACTATTTTATTCCTATTTGTGATGACATTGCCTTGCTTATCCTTAAGTGCATACATCTGAGTTTTCCCCACGCCAAGACGTCTGTTCACTGCTTTCAGGCTACCTCCGTTCTTTACAGCGTATTCGATCCTCTCCATATTAAACTTCCGTATGTCAGCTGTCTTACGCTTATTGATTAACTTCGAGAGCTCGGCTATTTTTGATTCTGTCAGCTGCGGTGGAGATTCTCATGGTTTGCCCTTTCCTGATTAGATCTTTCGTCTCCTGTGAAAGTTTGGTAGTATCCCGTCTAGCCATAGTGCCCCCGACTTCTACTGCGCACTCCGTGATAATGCTTGTAAGGTTGTCGCTCTCTTCCTGTGTCGTAAGCTCGGCTTCCTAGTTAAGGGTGGAATAT
This sequence comes from Haemaphysalis longicornis, assembly GCF_048455015.1. Taxonomy (NCBI): domain Eukaryota; kingdom Metazoa; phylum Arthropoda; class Arachnida; order Ixodida; family Ixodidae; genus Haemaphysalis; species Haemaphysalis longicornis. The sequence continues at coordinate 190,093,313 of NW_027526361.1, forward strand.
CGGTTCTGCAGCGCAATCCTGAATTCTTCTACTTTACGTCTTACTGTTAGCTCATTTATCGGCTTCTTTTTTACTAGCTTGTTGCGGTCCCTCCTCAAATCTAGCCTAATTCGAGATCTTACCATACGGCGGTCACTACACCTTACCCTTCCGAGCACTTCCACATCCTGCACGACGCCATGGTTATCGCCTAATATGAAGTCTATTTCATTTTTGTGCTCCCCATTCGGGCTCCTCCAGGTCCACTTCCGACCCTCCCGTTTACAGAAGAAGGTATTCATTATGCGTAGGTTATTTCGTTCTGCAAACTCAACTAGTTGGTCCCCCCTGCTATTACTACAGCCCAGACCATAGTTCCCAACTGCCTTGTGTCCAGCCTGATTCTTCCTACTATAGCATTGAAGTCCCCCATAACTACGGTATACTGTGTTTTTACTTTAGCCATTGCCGATTCCACATCTTCACAGGAGCGTTCCACTACTTGGTCGTCGTGGCTGGATGTGGGCGCGTAGCCCTGCACCACCTTGAGCTTGTACCTCTTATTGAGCCTAATTACAAGACCTGCTACCCTTTCGTTAATGCTATGGTATTAGTCTATGCTGCCAGCTATGCTTTTATTGACTAAAAATCCCACTCCCAGTTCTCTTCTTTCCTCTAGACCACGGTAACATAGGACGTGTCCATTTTTCAGTACCGTAAAGGCTTCGCCTGTCCTCCTCACCTCGCTAAGCCCAATTGCATCCCATGTAATGCCCCCTAATTCCTTGAACAACACCTCGAGACTTCTTCGCTAGATAAGGTTCACGCGTTAAGCGTTGCCAGGTTCAGATTCCATTGGCGGCCTGTCGGGATCCAGGGATTTTTAGCACCCTCTGTTGCGTCACAGGTCTGACCGCCGCCGTGGTCAGTTGCTTCGTAGCCGCTGTGGACTGAGGGCCGAGCGGTAATATTCGTATTTATGGGAGGTTGTGACCCTTACTACACCAGGGTGGCTAATCCTGCTCTGGTGAGGGAGTGCATTACCGGCAATGGTCGCCGGGGTCATGCCGTACCTCAAGCCTCTTTGTGCAATTCCATGAATACGCGAATTTTTTTAATCCGGTGGGAATTGTCCGGCACCCGGATTCGAACCACGGTCCTTCTGCATCGAGGCGGGTGTTCTACCTCTAGCCATCGCTGCTATATTGATAGCACTTACCAGCCCTATATCCAGTTTGACCATATTTAAAACAAGCTTTCGTGCGTTTCCAATGCTCCGCAGCTGTGTGCCCCAGTTTGTCCCACAGGAAACATACCTTTTCCGATCGAGGGTTAACTTTCTTCTGAGAAGGGGTTCTGCCGCGGTAATCAGAACTGAGGCTGGCCTCAGCGTGCTCTGCGGACCAAGAATGAAGACTCCGTAGGTCTTATGCGGCTAGGTAGTTATCGGCAGCTACAGATGTCTCTTCCAGCTTGGCGCAATTTGTTTCTTTTAGGAAGACTAACAGGTTTGAGGGCATGTGTTCATGAACTGTTAGGAGGTAATTTCCTGTCGCATGCCCGCATAATTATTTTCAACTCGTCCTGTCTCCATGCACCGTTAAAATATCCGGAATGCCCTGATGCGAATAGGCGACCAGTTTCACCCTCTTGCACCGACCCTCGAGACGTCTCTCTGTAGCCTTCTGCGGTGTACCGAAAGGTTTAGAAAAAAGTGCCGTTGACCATTTTGTAGTCTACTGAATCCTCTGGAGAGATCCGACCCACTACACACAGGGCTTCACCAGTCAGGCTTCCAACTAATTGTGGCTTCCCACTTTTTTTGGCCATCCCTGACCAGTAGCGACACGCTCAAGCCTCTAGATATAAGCGTCCAGGTCGTCTCTGGAGTCATTGAAAACAAGAATGAGATTATGGGGGCTGATAACATCTGAGCTACTCGCACCACGCGCTGCTCCTTCACCATAGTCGTTAGCGTCTGGCGCGTGAGCTCGGGTCTCCTCGAGTCGTAGCTTGTGCCCAAACACTTCCCGTTCCAGCTCGAGGCTCTCGCGCTCGGCATCTCTCCTAAGTGGCCTGTTCTGTCTCGCAGCATTTTTCGCTCACTCGACCCATTCCTTCACCTCACTGCACGCCAAACCTAACTTTTTCCACCGCGAGCAATTTTTCCATGTCCATTCCGGCGCACGTGCCCGCGTCTCCACCACAACACTTTCCTCCTCGGATCTCTGGAAATTGCGCAGAATCCTGTCGCGGACGCTATTTTTGTATGCGGGTTGTTTTATGATGAGGAGGCTGTGGTTCGTTAGGCGGAAAGGGCTGTGAGGCAGGATTGGCAACGGACAAACCACACGATATATAAGCGGGACAAGAAAACTTACAAAATAGAAAAATGAACATTAACCAAATCAAACCAACAGTGTCTGTCCAAAACAGAATTCCTTCCTTCAAAACATTTCACGCCTACTTCTGGAGTCGGTGGCTTGAGAGCTCTGGAGCGGTGCGCTTGCCGTTGGCGGTATCCTTTGAAGTAATGACGCGGCTCTGTTGACGGTGCTCTCGTTTGTCAAGGAAAAGCTCTACGTTGTGGATGCTTGGGGCCTTGCCAGTCTCGAAGATCATGAAGGAGGTGTAACTAAGAACGGAGGTACCCTCGGCGTTGTCGGCCACATGATAACTCCCGAACCCCTCGCCCCAAGCGGCTTGAAGACGCTGCTTCCTGCTCCCAGAAGAAAGCAGACTTCAGTCGCTGTAATGGGGCCGTGAGTCTCTCAGGACAGCAGGAGGACGTGGCTCGGATTGTGGTCTCCTGGGCATTCGCCACCAGCAGAGAGTTCATTGATTACCCTGTTCTTTCTGTATTCGACATGCCACCTCAATTCCGCTTCTCTTCTTCGTCCCCCTCCTCCCTGGCGTGCTGTATTCTTTCCTACACCAGCACGAGCACTTCATAATCTTCACCTCTATTGCTGCAGCTCCTGGCTCTTAACCGCCCCTTCTGACACAAGGATATAACCCTCACAATGTCGACCTTTGCATTTTGCCTCCACAGCTTGAGTACTGGAAGTAGGATCAATTACTAAGACTGTTTCATGAGCTTTAGAGTGTTGTGTGACTACAATGAAGTGTAATGCTGTGAAGGGTGTAGTAGAGGGCCATAACTGTTCGTAACTTATTGGTATTTTTATTGTGGAGATATAGGTAGCCACTGCACCACACATAGTGGAAGCCTGAGACTCGGGGTGTACGTGTTGGTGGTAGTTGGCCGATAGCGTTACCCGATTGCCATTACGAGAGCAAGTCAAGTATATATTGTTACGGGACACATACAGGCGGGCAATGTCCGATACTGCCTGAGCTCAGGCAGGAGATGACAAAGGCGACGAGGTGGCTTTACCCTTGCGTACGCTCTTTTATGGCCGCCATGTACATTCTGAAATAGATCACTTCACCCCATCCCGCCGTTCGTCTCACCTGTGTTCTGCCGCCGCGTAACATTTCGGTGGAGGGTGTGGTGTATTCATCCCCATCTTGGACTCCGCATCGCATCATCTCGGCCTGGGCGAAACCATCGAGGGAATGTGGGCCGTGTCGAGGTGCCCCTGCCCACTGTGAACAGCGTTCGACGACGTCCCCCGCACCGTGACCCCAGCCCAAGAGCAGCCGATCAAGACCAGCCGTTACAAGCCGAGACCAGACCAACCGTACTGCCGTTTCCTCAGCCCTCTCGTCTGACGTGGGTCCAGTTCCTCAGACGCTCCGCTTCTGGCTTTAAGACATCGCTGTTACGGGGCCAGGCGTCATCACGTACATGATTGTCGGTGGCGGCAGGCACATCGTCCCTGTATGTTTTCACCGCATTGCCCATTCGCATCGCAATATCCACGTCGCCACGGCTTCGACTGGGACAGTCAATCTCAACGGAGTGAGGGGTGTCACGGGACACATATAGGCAGAAAATTTCCCTATTGCATGGGCTCAGGAAGGAGACAACGAAGACGACGAAGTAGCTGTGTCCTTGAGCGCAGTATCTTATGGCCGCCATGTACTTACAGTAAATAAATCGCTTCGCCCCATCACATCGTTTGTCGCATTTGTGTCCTGCCTCCACGTAACAATATGATAATGTGGGCTCTAATGTCGGTTTCTTGATGGTCCCTAATGTGATTTGTTTGACTGTACATAGGTAAGAAAATGATACTTGTTAAGATGAGATGAATGTTTGTTTCCAAACGGTAAGCAATTTATTGTTGTTTACTGCACTGGGATGCTCACACCGACACGTAGCATTTCGATCGATCTTAAGGCAGGTTTAGGAGTCCCAGTCACAGGCATGATATTAAAGGCTTTTCTGTATCTTGTGCTTCAGCTTGAGGTACGCAGCCGAGGCGATTCTACGGGGTTATGATTATGTGCGTGTAATAGATGTGTGCGTATTTGGCCAATGTCGTGTTTCAGTCGTTGCAGGCGTTTCGCGTCTGGCGATGTAACCATAACCAGGGGTGCAGAATGGCTTCAAGCGGTGTCTTAAGCAGGAAACCGGTGCGTTAGAGTGTCGCTTTAAATGTCTGTTGAAGCTTTGCTGCCACCGTAGCAGCACTGCTGTGCTGCTACCGTAGCAGTGCTGCTATGAGGCCAATGAGTTTTCATTTGTGCACGAACAGCCTATGTGGAACTTTATAGAAGGGTTTTGCAAAATATAAAAAATGTAGACAGCAGATCAGAGATCCGAAAAAAATCTTTATTGTTTCCACGGGAGAGACGGTTTTCAGGTCGACTTCAGTGCCATTCTGCTGACAGCTTGATTCTTATGCAACGTCTTTGGCCTTCTGGATTAGTGAGGGCTTTGGTCAGAGGACCTGCGCTAAGCAGTGTGGACTTCCACTACTCTGTGTTCATAATTTGGAATAAAATGGGTTGCTTTTTAAGAGTTTGTGGTGCTTTCTCTTCGGAGGACCACGTCATATGCGATAGGTCTGCAAATTGATGGCACATAGGGGGTTGGTTACAGCGCAGCGCCGAGTGTAGAGTGATAGGAAGACAGGGGTCGGACACGTACATGTTTGCGGTTGGATGCATATTGCATCGTGGCCACGGGAGAGGTATGGTCGGTTGGTGCGAAGCAAGCTCTCGACATTTAGTAATTTTTGGGGCTTTCTCGTCGCAGGACCAGATCACTTCTGGTACCTCTCCACACCGATGGCATATAGGGCGTTTGTTACGGGGCAACCCGGAGTAGTGGAGTTCTAGAGAGCCAGAGATGGGGAAGGTATGTTTGAGGTTGGCGGCATACTGCAGAGTGGCGGAGGGAGAGGGAGTGGGCAGGTTGTGGGAAGCGAGCTCTTGACAGTAGGGCTCGAGTACGGATCGGTGAGCGAATAGGCCGTCCCTATCGGATAACTGTTGAGGAGGTCCTGCAGCATCACTGGGCTCTCGGGTGGTCAGTGTGGGAGAGACCCCGTGTGCCGATTGATTTCCTTGGTGGTCGGAGTGGCCCGCTCCACAAACATTGTATATTTTTCGTTTAGGGAATTGGCGTGGCTCCAGGAGTCGGCGTAACGTTCGGGTACAACCCGCCCGTCGGAGTGATTGGCAACCGCCCATTTGCAAAGGAAGGAATATTGTGAATAGTGTGATGTTTGCGTTAAGCAAATTTTTCGGGTTTCACACAAGAAAGTCTTTTCAGAACCATCCTTTGTGGAATGCAAAAAGAGACAAATTTAAAAAGGTTTGGCAACATGAGAACAAAGGATGCGAGATTGTAATGGTATGATGGCAATAGTTACTGGCCTGTAAAAATATGGCTGTTTACCCCCGCATTTCAATACTGTTTACACATATCCTATTTTCAAAAGAGCAGGGTGGTTTTTTTCGTTTTAATGGTGGCGTTATGAGATTAGCCAGGATAATAATTATTTAGCGTATCCCTGCTATGAAATTGGAAAATGATGCCGGCCATGTCAACAGAAGATATTTTCAGGGAGTCAGCGATCCTAATCATTTTGTAGGGTCAAGCGCACAAGGAACATTGGTAAATAGTCCTAATCTTTGAAGTTCGGTGTACAAGTAGTGTAAATTGTAGAGAACTAATAAATATCTTCAGGTGTTCAATACACTAGCCCATCCATTGTAGGGTGCTGTCAGCAGGGGTAAATACACGTAATAAATTTCTGGAGTTCCTTATCAAAATATTAGCAACGTATGTGTGAGGAAGCTTTGTTTTGCAGCTGTCACAGCGGTACTGCATTCAATGTCTCCTGATGATACAAGGAATTGTTGTCCATACTGTGAGATGATTTGGAGAGCCGGTAAAAATATTTTGTTTTTCGGTTTGAGAGGAGCGTAACATCAAGCTTATACCAAGGACAATTTGGATTGCATGAGGATTCCCCGTAAGGGGAAGTGCTATTTCCTTTTAATAATATGCTGTTTGAATTACGCCCAGTTTTATTCCATTGATTGTACATCGAACACACATAAATAATAAACCATTTCAATATAAATTTCAACAAAGTGTGTTTCGGGTAATTTTGGATTTTCTTTTTTCTGTACTAGCCCGTTCTTGAACTGATATTGTGACTCAGGTTAAACTCTGAGATAACTCAGGTCGAAGAAGTACGTTATTTGGATTCATTGATTACGGCAATTTGCATGAAGTACATCTGGTATGATTGCGGTAATTGCCGTAAAACCTGCACGCTTTGATTTTATTAGAGTTAACTTATAGGCTGGACACCAGTCGGTAACAGACAAAAACGTACTTGCAAAACATACTGGGGTAAACCATGCAATGCCTGGATGACTAAAATCCCCTAATAAGAAAACAAAATATCTTAGGTATAGGGATTAAATTAAGTTTGTTGAATCGTGAAGGTCGTGAAGAAGGCCTTGGCGGAGCATAACACGCCCCGGTAATTATAATGCGAAACGACAGGTTAGCGGATACCAATTCCTTCTGCCGCAAAGAGGACGTCGCCTCCTTTTCTTGTTCCCTTATCATGGCGATTAAAATTGAACTGGTTAGAAGAGTTCGAAAACTTGCAAACACATAATTCTTTTACAGCCATGTTACATTTCGCCATAAGAGAAATGCGGACGTATAAAATATGACAAACTTCCAGGGAAGTTCCTACTGGAATGTATACATGTTAGACGGCAAAAATACACAAAGACGACGGAGTACAATAGGGAAAACCGCTTGTCCTATTTGTCCTCTCTTGTCCTTTGTGAAATGTGTTGCGCTTTGCTAGTGTACGATGTAGAAATAATAGCGGATGACACATGTGTGCGTTTTCTGAGTACGCTTCTGACAGTAGTAAATAAAATAGAAACTTGTGTATAGTGAGAACTACTAGTAGTGCCTCTCACTTAGCGTTATCTTTCTGCCGCAGTAATAGTTCACAAGAGACGGCTGTCATTCCATGGTTATCGACCTCATGGGAAAAAAAGCGTGGTTGCTTTATGCAACGAATATCTTCCGTGGCCTTATAAGCGCTACTGTTTAGATAAAGTTTGGTATAACTTAGTTTGCAATACGCAAAATTGGATCAGATTTGGCAAAGTGAACTAGTTTTCTGCTACCTAGCTGGGCTGCACGCAAAAATTCTTTAACGACGTCGACAATGTGCGCCCTGTGTTTTGAGTTTTCATGAACGCTCTATCTTTTGTTTGAAGCGGTTAAACTCCGCTAATACTCGCTCTCTCTCTCCTAGAGTCGTGTATTTGTCGTTTGAAAGAAATTGTCATAACAGTTTTTTCTGATGAACTCCTACCAACTCGATAAGCTTGGTGTTCCTTAAATATTAAGCACCATTTCGAACTTTTTTGTTTGCTATTTCCAAATATTGTGAAGGCTTGCGTATCTGTCAGCAAATTTTTTAATTATGGTTCTGCTCCGCAGAAAAGTAAATTAAAAGCTGTTTGCAAGTTGGCCTTCGTATATTGCTAAGTTTTGATAGCCCTCAATGCAACCGCGTCCTTCATTTGGAAGACGTGCGTTCGAACAGTTTTGTTTACTTTGTATCAATTTTGCTTTTGATAAACACGTACTGCATGATGTGTGAGGATAAATGACATACCACAATGTGGTTTTTAATTTTGTTACAGCCGAAATTTCATTTCCTTCACGATTATATGCTGCTCGGAGTGGGAAGCTACATCCAAATTCACGCAAACTGGACAGCGACTATGTAAGTATTGCGTTTACACCTCTTAATGCTGGTTTGTGCGTTTCCGTCTATTGCTAACTTGGTTGCTTGAAAAAAAAATATGCGAATGCATTGGTATGAGGTTATCTGACTTGATCTGACCGCAACATTTGTTTAAAGCGTAAAAAAGTATACTAGTTGTTTGTCTACATACCAGCCAAACGATGCATAATTTCGGTGTAGGAACCTGAACTGGGTGACACAAAGTCAGGAGCAAAAACTCTCGTGGGCCAAACAAGCAAAAATGGAAGGGAAACGAACGTAAGGTTCTATTTTCAGTCGGGACCCGCCGCGGTGGCTCAGTGGCTAAGGCGTTGCGCTGGTGAGCACGAGGTCGCGGGTTCAATTCTCGGCCGCGGCGGCCGCTTTTCTGATGGTGGCGAAAAGCAAAAACGCCCGTGTGTACGAGATTTTGGCGCACGATAAAGATCCCCAGGTGGTCGATATTAATCCGGAGACCTCCACTACGGCACGCCTCATCGCCTGCGTTGCGTCGGCATCGCCCACAATCAATCAAATCAAACAAATCTTTTCAGTCAGTTGCGAACTAGTGTTTTTTCTTTATTTTTTCTGGAAGCTGTTTCTTTATTTTTGCTGGAAGCTGATAAACCCAGCTACACTATAAAAGCGTCGAAATGTGGCATAACAAATGTTTATATATTTTGCATGGCTGGGGAAGCTAATACTCAGGCACTATGTATGCTCAGCGCAAGACCCTATCGGCGTTCTTATATTTTCTGCAGGACATTGGTAAATCTTCCCTATTGTAGCCTTCTCTTCATTGCAAGAAGCTGCACACAATGCCCTGAAGCAAGGCTTTATTTTATTTGTATTTTATATTCCTAGGTTTTTCTGTACTACACTCATCCTTAAATACACCTACTGCGTTTTCCCTGTCCTTCTTAGCCCGCCTGCCGGCGTATTCATATAAGCAGACCTCTACGTTTTTCCTATTTATAAAAAATGCCTCTCGCTCTCTCTCTCACACAGACTCCCGGTGTGCAAAGGCTACATGCGCAGCTGCGGCTTTAAACAGTTTAGTCCTGTGAAATTAGCCCCAAGCATACCGTCGTGTTGAGACGACCCCGAATACTGTGAAACCTAACTTTGGAATCTGGGTGCAGTGCAATATGCAAGCGGTGACGATATATTTATATTACAATGTTCATTGCAGTGTTTAATTTTCCGAGAGGGTTAATTTTATTGTGTGTGCACCCACCGAGAACAAAAATGTACACCTTACCCTTCGATTTCTCGAACTTAGGTCACGTTGTTATGGATCTCAAGCAAACAAGTCTGTGTATCAATCACAACATCGTGCATTCCCGTTAAAAGAACTCATAAAAATATAGATGGTAAACGCCAATTACACAGTACAGCATGGACTTGTGGGAATTCTAGGTTTGTGCTGGGCAGCAGCGAATAAAAATTTTGCGAAGCGAATAAACCCGGACGTTGATCCGTGGGCATAGGGAAAGTGTTGCACGTGTTGCGTTGTAAATGTTTATCTGCGACAGCCGTATTTTCATGTGAGGAACGCCTAAAAGGAACCTAAAACACTTTACATACATGCCCAATGACGAAAGGAACGGTGGCCTTAGTGCAAAAAATAAAGAAATAACGATATTTGAGTGCGCAAAAGTTTGCCTATCCGGCGTATCCCTAACTCGTTTGTGCCAACAGTGCGTGACTGGTACTCAGCATAAGCGAAAGCCCCACAACCTTTGTCTTTTGTCGACCAGATGGTTCAAGACGAAGAGTGTCTAGCGGCACATCTAGTGAGTCACTTAAAGGAGCCATGCAGACAAAATACAAGGTTGTTTTATACGAAAAATATCGTGTTTCATAGGGCCACCAGAGCTTGCCCGGCAGGAAATTATGCCGTATTCACTGAGAAATTATTCCATCTAGCTTAAGATCTTCATTATCCCGCCTAATCGTGTGTTTTCGTGCCGTCTACCGGGAAGTCGTAAGCGCGCCTATTCAAACGAAGTACCACTGCGTCATTCGGCTCAGCAGCCTTGCTTGCCTTCAGTCCTCCCAGGTGGCGCGACCATACTCAGCCCCGGAATGTTTTCCGCCATTGCTTTGGTCCTGACCGAATTTGCACCTGGTGTGTTTTCGTTACTCTCGAAAATAATCATTTCATTAAATATGCGGTATCCTCGACCATGGCTGCTCGATGGAAAAAAGGTTCTTGTTTCAATCGAGCGGCCGTGCAGGGTCGCGTAAGGCACCGCCGCTTACGTCGATCATCCAGTGACGTGTAAGACAACTTCAATGGGGCGGACTTCCGTGCAGCTAAAACAAGCATTATGCACCCAGTGCCAACAGCAGTTTGTATCTGTACTTCGATGGTCACTTGTATTTTCGTAACTTTCATTGCTTGCAGCACCATTTCTGTGGCTCTAAAATAAATATGCATTACATTTAGGCGTAAATAGCTCGTGCGGCAAGCTTGTAAGCCCTGCCTAATTTGCGTTTGCTTTTCCTGGCCTCAGCCAATCGCACAGCTCGGCGTATGACATCATAGGTTCTCTTGCAAACAATTAGCTTGTTGACCGCATGGCTATTCCCTTTCATGATTGTATAGCTTATTTGAGTTACGTTTACGTTAAGAGTAGTGTCACTAAGATTGTAACAATGCAACCCTTCGAAGGAACCAAAAGTGTTTTGGACGCATGAAACCTTTAAGCTCTGTTTGCTCGCGTGGAGGCGCAAACACTTCCTACCACTTGCTGCGCTAAAGCTGAAGTAAACGATGATAATGGCTTTAGAATCTGAACGGAGTGAACAGACTGCCCGGGCATACTGAACGTCGGTAACTCTCTCCATTGACTAAAACGTAAAATATCCACTCTACCAAAAGCAAATACAAGGTTCATAACCAAAAGACGTAAAGGGCATCTTGTTTAAATTTTGCTCGTTGTGCTTTCTCTCAAGGCCATGACACTTTTAGCAGGAATAATCTTTCCTGGTGCATAGTTTGCACTCACGATGCAACAGGTCATTGCGGAAAGTAACCATCAGAACGTGAGTGATTGCTCTTCCGTACCCCTGAGCTAAAACGATGAGAAAGAAGAGGACTTCAATACATGTGTGGTGTAACATGCAACGGGAGCATGGCGATGCGGAGATATTGCTATATTAGTGTGACAATGCGGCATAATAACTAGTTCGAAATGTACCCTTTGTGTGAGCGCCGTGGCGTATGGCTGCGTTTGGCTGCTAGAGCTGATGGCGTTGGTTGCAAAAAAGTGTACTTCGCATGTTTGGGATGCTAGGTGCTATTTGGTAGTTTTCTAATTTTTAATAAAGAGACAGCTTAGTTCCCTACGTTCATATTTTAGGCCTCTTGTCAGTTTTTGAAAGCCTATTGCTTTGGGCCAGCGTCACACTATATTATTCACGGCATCAGTTCCTGTGTCAGTTCGTACATGAGTTTCATCAGCTCACTTCCCCGTTCCAGTGTGCTGCGCAAAATTGTCGGGGATAGATGGTTGACCGCCTCGCCGAACGCCCGTTGTAATCGTGGGTAGGCCGTCTATCCTTACAAGGGCATCTATCCCTTACCCTTATCTTTTATACAGAAATCACGAAGTTGGCTTGGGCTGTAGCATGTGCTTCTAAAGAAGTAAATTTTAGCAGCCCAGAGACGATGAAGAGCGTCAAAAAATACACAAGTACAAAATACCAGAAAGAAACAATCCACAGTGCAACACAGTAGAAACAAAAATAAACAATACACAAATCCAAAACACCAAAATACCTAATGTTTGGAGGCCCCTTAGTTTGTGGAAAACCGTCGCAATCTGGAAAGCCAAATAAATGGCCGTTTGAACTCGTCTTTTTATGAATCCAAATCCACATCCATGGTAGATGGCCCACCAGAGTAGAGTGAACTGAAACAGACCGTCGTTCAAACGAGTACCCAAAAATGAAGCAAAAACAGGTTAATGACTTCAAGTGTTGCGATCGTCTCGCCGCCTTGCGGTGGTCAATGGCAACTTAAGCTTCTGCGTTGAGAATTTAAAAACAAGCAAACAAAGAAGTCATAATTATAAAATTATATGAAAATATATGCAAGCAAATAATTAATTACATAAATAATTGCACTTACTATTACTAACGGGAAAGTGAACAGAAATTCCCTGTCTTCTTGCGATGGCGACGCCGCCATGCGGCTGCCACCAACTACTCTCGCGTCGTCTGCTACATGAACTTCTGCGACGCGGAGCCTGCATGGAAGATGATGCACCCCGTGGCTTGAAGACGGCGCATACATTTTAAAAACCGTGCGTGAAGCGAGTAGTCCTCTCGGCTAAAATATGCACCGGTAGCGCATACGCTCGTCAAATATGTGTTTCTTCGCCTAATCTACCCTCAGTTCCTAAAGTTTGGTGAAAAGGGCTGCCGGACATTCAAATGTGCGTGTTCATGCACCTCGCTGCATGAACACGCACTTTTGAGGGGAAGATTTAGCAAATGTGACGTTGCGTAGAACAAAAGCATGTATAGACATAGAGTTCTTACAATGACATATGTATGAAACTATTCGGTACTTCGAAAATTGCGGTGCCGTTGCTTCTTATAGTCGCAAACTACAAATTTGCCCGTGATTGTGCATTCCAAGGAAGCACAAATATTTATTTGACTGTGAGAATATGACTATTGTATGTCTTGCCGAACAGAAAATAAATAATAAAGGCCTATATAGTAATCTTTGAGCGTTGTTACCCAAGGTTTTGTGGACATTAAAAGAAAAAAAGAAAAAAGAAAGATATAGCCCTGCGCCGCTGGTGGGATTCGTATCCCGGCATTTTGAGTGAAGTGAGTCTCTTAGCACTGCGCCACATTTTAAAGTCTTGCGATCGCAGCGCCCCTAACAAATTTCACCCATTTTTTGCTTCGCTTTTGATGTATTCAAAGTATAGGTGTTTGAACCACTCTGTGTTCTAGTTCATTCTAACCAGAGCAATCAAATGGCTGACCAGAGCGCCACTCATGTCGCAATCCGTAGCAGTGTAAATGTTTCTGTGAACTTTTTACTCATTATTGTGAACGTTTTACTCACACATTTCTTCTACAGCCACCACAGTTTCCAAAAGACTAAGAAATAGTTTTAGCTGAACATCAATCATCGCATGTTATAGGACCAGGCATTTTAGTGACCAACCCATTCCGCCCAGAACATCCCACACCCTTTCAATTGACCAAGGTGCTGAGGAGCCCTTTGTGGGCGCAGTTAACCTCATAAACGTTGTCAGGGCAAGCGGCATGTTTTCGAGGGGCTACATTCATTTTCTTGGCTAGGCACAGGCCCCGCGGTTTTCAACAGGACCCCACAGTCTTTAACTGGGTCGCCTAGAACACAACCCCAGTCATTTTGGAAAATTTCTAGAGGCCGTCTTGTGTTACGAGTGAACAGCCTCAGTGTAGAATCGCACGAGCGCCGTGCGAACATCCTCGGTTCCAGCTCCAGGAATGCTACAAATTAGCCCCAGGACGGCGATTTGTTTCGCATAGCTCTGTTCGCTCAACTCTACGGTTTTTTCTCTAAACAAGTGTGGTATTGTATTCACTAAGTCTGTAGCGATAGTTCACGGCATATCAACAAGTTGAAAACATTCTCTGTCACACAGGTACTGCCGGTCTCGTCCCTTTCTGTACCCAGGGAATCGCTTTCACGGGTCTGGGGCCTTTGGCTCCTTTTTCACGATAGGTTCATTGTTATCGCTTTTTACGTCCAGCCTCTCTCATGTCTTATACAATGAACCATTACGATATCTTTTAAACTGTGACCACAAGTACTAAAATTTATAATATTTCCTCGTGAAGGCCATAAATTGGTGTTTCTGCTGCGCTGTGACATGAGGCATGCCCCCGCATCATTAAATTACAACCACACCACGAACTGTTATTTGTAGGCTAAAAAAAAGCCAGAAATCTGTACTAATTTACACAGGCATGCAGAGAACGCGCCATAGCAACGGTACACAATACAAAAAAGGTTGGTGTATATAACGGTCTTCTTCACCTGTTAATGACAAATGCTACCCAATACAAAATTCCGAGGACCCCTTAGCAATTATTTTGGGTTGTAAATAAAAACATCAATGTCCAGTGGAACACCTAGGACGTCTTGCTTTCGCCTCGCGCTGTTGAAGGGCTTTGTAATCTCGCGCGTACGGCGCTTTCCTTTGTGATCCGCCCTGACACTTTGCAAGGGCTTCGATACTTCAAGACTGGCCCGCTGCTTCTTGCTACCCCCGTGACATCGGAGATAACATGACGGCGGTCAACTTGGCTGCTTGCCTCTTTGCTGGTTCTCACGGTGGTTTCATCGTCAGTGAACTGGCACGTACGGCCACCTCTTAATGGTACCAAGTTCAAGCTCGCCTTCTGAAATTCGTGGCTGTAAACAATCGCCAAGTTGCCGTTGTTACTCCGAAGCTATACATGCCCCGGTGTCCACACATTGTCTGCGTGGACGCATAATGGAATCTTTTTACGCCAAGTAGGTAGCGTGGTGTCTTCTTCTTTAATGGCTTCTAAAGTGATGTTTTGACCACTAATTTTTCAGTCCAGCTTGAACAGCTTTCTGAGCGACGCATTCGCAGAAGTCTTCAGGCCACGCGCAAATCACCGGTTTTCCCGTGGATCGGAATACTTTCGACAAAACTCTATGTAGAAAAACTGCTGCAAAGTTGCTTTTTATACTACACAAGGTTCTGTCGGAAATGTTCACATCCAAGAGGTGACGGGTGATTTGCGTCTACACGGACGATCCAGACGTGCACCTGAAAAGGCCCGTTGACGAATCCAAGGTACGGGCGGCGCTAGCCAAGATATGCAAAAACACCACACCCGGCGAATGCCATATCACAAACAAGATCCTCGCCAACATTGACAATATCTCCGTCACATTCCTCACACAACACATGAATGGGTGTTGGGAAAAAGGGGTCATAACGGCAGAATGGGAGACTACACAGGTTTATGCTGATATCAGGAAAGTAACCAAGCATACCGAATCTCCGCCCAATATTATTATGTCCGCCATAGGAAAGAGTTACAAACATGTAATTCTTGCACGCGTATAATAAATACCTGGGAAATCTCTACATCTATACCTCCTGAAACGCTCCGTATATACGCAATTATAGGAAATCATTGTCTGTATGAATTCCGTATATATGGAGTATACGGAAATCATACGGAGCGTGATTGTGCTTATTATTGAAGGTGAAAACGCGAAAACTGTGCCAAACATTCACATGTGCGAACTCATATCATTTCCCTGTTTGTGGAACTAATATGTACATTCATTACGGAAACACTCCGTATGAACTCCGTATTTCCATAATTCCGTATATACGGAACTTTTCAGTAGGGATGCACGGATTCATGGTAAGTCATAGTGCTCAAAATATTCTTCTTCAGCTAAAAAAATATCATAAAGCAGTCGAATATTCACATGCCTCATGCAATTCTCGCCCTTGATTGAAAAGGGGCCTTTGACAAAGTAATCCGTCAAATGATCCTCACCATTCTAAATATCCTGCCCCGCGGAGCCAGAACATATAGCTTTATGAAGAATTTTCATAACTAGCGACAACCAGTCCTGAAACACAGTGAGGCCGCTGCTAACAGCGTACAAGCTTACGGAACCAAGAGTGGCTTTTGCTGCTCTGTACAAAATGTTAAACTTCTCCTTGCCCGGAAACGCCAAAGTGGCCGAAAATAGGATCAAGGCATTCTATTGCACTCGAAGGAGCTACAATCTCGCCTCCCGCGGATTATGATAACGGGGGTGACTTTCTAAGGAGACTGCGCCTACTTAATAATTTTCGCCGCCTCACTCAAACAACACGAAAAATTGTTGGTACGCCCGCCGAATCACCCCCAAGATTAAAAAGGGGTCAAGGAAGCCGACACACTAGGACCTGTCCACTCCTTTGTTTCTCAAATAAATTACACCATCCGGTGTGCCATTCCCTCCAAAAGCGACGTAAAGAACTTCATACACTTATTCCGAAGGTATATAAAGAAGCCCTTGGTCTGCCCGCCAGCGCAGCCTACGGATCGACTACTCAAACTTGTAGCACATCAACCGGCGGAGGAACTCAACAACACCACCATCTGGTGACCAGAAGAACAGGACGCCAACTGCTTGATCGTATAGAACAGAACACCTCAGTAAAGATAAGGAATTGTTCTATGGGCATCACCACAACCACAAGACATCTAGGTGGCTCCCAATCCACGGAGTATGAACCCGCAGTGTCTCCAATGAAGGCGTGCGGCGAGAGCACGAGCTTACATACAATTCAAGGATCCAACCCCAAAACTGTGTACGCGGACGCTACGGCCTACGCTCGCATGAATACCATGACGGATGTCATCCAAACATTCACCTAGCACGTCGTCAGTGTCAGTCTTACTGAAATCAATAGTGCCCAACCAGAAGAACCAGCCATCATCTTGCCATCGCTGACACCTCAGACAATACAATCACTACTGATTCTCAAGCAGCATGCCGCAGCTGCTGCTCGGAAACGGAAGAATATCAAGACCAGCTGCAAGAATCCTTATCCAGCGACCCCCTCAATGGAAGACTCCGACTTGTACCTTAGAGGAAATATCATGGCCAACATGACGGCCACAGAATTGGCCTACCGGGTACCACAAGACGAATGGCTGCAAGCGGAGCATCCTTTAGTAGTCTGCCAAAACATCAAACCGCACTACAAGTTGGGTAGACAAGGATAAGCTCCTGGCTACGTGTTACTCACGAAGGAACAGGACAATAAAATCGGGTTTTTGCAGACAAATACGTTCCCACACCTATCTAAACTTTACGCCATCAACCCAACCCTCTACAGCCCCACGCACTTCATATCGTGAAGTGCTTCAGAAAGCTTGTTTCGCGCAGATTATTCAGACTTTGCTTTTAAAGATTTTCTCAATCGTTTTACTTTACGTTTAGCATGTAATATGTCGCGCGTTATCCACGAGATATGTTTTCGGGATTTTTTACTTTATTGGGAACGTAGTTATCGATGCAGTGAAAAATTATTTCTTTAAATTTCTGCCTTAGCGTTTCGATATCAGCAACGCTGTCGGTTGAAAGTTCTTCGAAACAGGAGAATTCGAAATCAAGGTGGTCTACTATTGCAGTGTCGTCCGCGGAGTTAAATTCAAGAAAAGTTATTTTAGGTTGGGAGTAAACTGGCCTCTCCTGAACGGGGAGAGTACATATGGTTAGTTTGTGGTCTGATATTCCATCAATAATTTCAAACCTCGCTTCATCCGAAGGAAAGCGTTCGCTAAGGAAAATTAGATCTAATATATTCGAGGAAGACCCCTGAATTAGAGTCGCTTGGGTGACAATTTGAACAAGGGTAAAAGGAAACATAATATCAAGCATGATCTCTGAGCACGCAAAATGAAACTGCATTGTCTGCCAGTTGGCATATGGTAGAATAAAATCTCCCTGAAATATCAACCGCGAACCTAATACGTGTCGTTGCATGTATTCTTGCAGTGATTGCATGACGTCACAGTCACTTGTTGGACTGCGATAGAAGCATCCCACAGTAACAGCGCATGACCCAAACATTAGCCTCACAAATATAGCCTCCAGGCTGTCAACCTCCGGAAAAACTGTGTAACTGATTTTTTTTACCATACAGCCACTCCCCGCCTCGCGCAGCCGGTCCTTCCGCATTACTGCGTAACTTGGGGGCGCTATTTCATCGTTCATAACATAGGTGGTTAAACATGTTTCGGTCAGGCCAATGAAATCTCGGTCAAGTCCGAGCAGTGGGGATTCTAGCGGTTCCAGTTTGTTATGTATGCTACGAGCGTTTACGTTCATGAAGCTGATTTCTGATGTCGCGGCCTGCGAGTGTGTGTTGTTAGTGTATCGTCTTGGGAGTTTTTTGTTGTTGGCATATGATTCCGGTATTCTTTGATTGGTTCTTTGTCATTTTTTCATCGTCCCAGATAAGCGTTTCTTGGTTTATGTACAATTTGTCGTATAACAGCGTCACCTTCTCACCCGTATCTTTAGTTGCTCTTGCACTGTTCCACAGCTTCCTCCTGATCTCTCGTACTCGGGGTGAAAAGTCTTCACTTATAGCAAAGTCTGTTTCTTTTAGTTTGTGACAGTTCTTAAACACCTTTGCCTTATCTTGGGAATCTAACAGCTTCCGGATTACTGGTCTATTTTTTCCTTCGGCAGCTCGCCCTAGAGGGTGTATCCGCTGAATTGCTACAGGCTCTATCTTTAGAATATTCTTCAGAATTTTTTTTATTTATTGTGTCCTCAAGAGATTCCTTATTTTCGTTTGGTCCCCCGCACGGGGCACCTTGAGCAATCTTGGTGACGGTGTTGGCGACACCGCGGACCCCGAGACCCAAAACATAAGCTGGATCCAAGCGTGGCGATGTGTTGTATGGTGAAGGGTAGAAACCACAAAAGGTGGCCGTCAGAGCCAAGGTCAAGCTCCGGCGGATGGGCTCCCTGTCTGTCTACCAGGGAGGGAGCTCCGGGACCTCTTCAGCTGTCAGGGTAAGGCTTATGAAGAAAGTACCCCCTTGTCTCCCTGCTTTCCAATGTAGCATATGGCATTTTCCAAACCCCCCTCCCCAAACGTGATCGGTCGCCGAAGAGGGGTCGCACCGAAGTTTCGTTCCCACCTCTTTCAACAACTGTCTTGTCAACAACCGTGAATAACTACGCTCGTTTTCTTGTGCCGCTTTTCTGAAGGAGGCGAAAAGGAAAAACGCCCGTGTGTAATATATTTCAGCGCACGTTAAAGATCCCCAGGTGGTCAAAATTAATCCGGAGCCCTCCACTACGGCGCGCCTCATCGCCTGCGCTGCGTCGGCGCGTTAAAGCCCACAATCAATCAATCGTTTTCTTGTGATTGAGTCAGCTAACTCATCAAGACCTTTCGCTTCTATGTCCGTATACTGGATTTCTTAATTTCCGCAAAGCACCATAGGTGGCAAATATCAAGCTAAAAAGGTCAGGACCGGAAAAATTTTTGTAGAACTCTATCCCAAACAACAAGCCCGCACTCTTCTTGCACAAACCCGCATACATTATCTGGACATCGGGGTCACACTCCAGAGCAGCCTGAGCACCTCCAAGGGTGCGATTTCTGAAACAGATCTCCTTACAGAAACAGATGCGGACTTTCTCGAAGGTTGCAAAAATGAGGGTGTCACAGCCGTGCGGCGCATCACGATGCGCAAGGACGACAAGATAATCCCCACCAAACACTTTATCCTGACCTTTGTCCGCTCGGCGCCTCCACAATATATAAATGCAGGCGTCATTCGATGCTTCATTCGTCCTTACATTCCGACCCCGCGCCACTGCTTGAAGTGCCAGCGGTTCAGGCACGGTACAAACTCTTGCCGTGGCGGAACAACCTGTGCGAAATGCGTGGCGCACGGTCACCCGAGCGACAACTGGCAATCCCACACCCTAACTTGTGTGAACTGCGGGGGGCTGCACGCAGCGTACTCCCGCAAATGATGAAAATTTCAAATAGAGAAATGATAAACATTTCAAATAGAGAAAGACAATCAACATCAAGGTCACTGAGAACATCACCTTCACAGATACGTGAAAGATATTCGCCTCTTTCCCCCTGGGGAGGTACGCCGACGCAGCTCGCCGGGGGGTGGAGCGGCCTGTGGTTTCCACAGAAACCCAGTGCAGCCAGTCCTACCTGGTCCCTCTCCCACCACCCGCTGGGTTGATTTAGACAGCCCAACCCGGCACCACGCTGCTTGCTGAGGCAGCAGCGGTTGTGGTGCCAACCGTGTCTGTCGGGACCGATACTACTCCCGCCACTGCCTACCCGTCGTCCAGTGCGTTGGAGGGTGCTGAGGGGATCGACACCGGCGGGCACCGCCCGTGGCAACTCTGCGGCCCCCGACGGACTCGGCTGTGGCGGAGGGTCCCCGAAGGGGGGCTAAGTCGAGGCGGGCCCGGCCCGTCGGACACCTCTTTGACATTTGACGAGGAGATGGATGTCCGGCCGTTCCTGCATGCAACACAGCGCAAGAAGCGGCCTCCGACTTCCCATCCCAGAGTAACAGCCCCGAAAGACGATACAAGAACACACACACACTTCATTTATTCTTAAATGCAAATGGGAACAAAAAACATAATTCAATGGAACTGCAGAGGCCTCCCTAAAAATCTTGACAATGCGTATGAGATGCTGCATGCCAATCAGCCAAGTGTCATGTGTCTCCAAGAAACTCACCTGAATTCGAAACAGACAAATTTCTTAACTAGGTAGACGGTATTCAGAAAGGACAGGACTGGCTGAACAGACTCTTGCGGTGGTGCGGCCATTGTCACACAGAAATCATTAGCATGCCACCCTCTTTCTTTAAACACTGTCCTTAAGGGTATAGCAATCCGTACTATAATATATAATAGGTTGATAACGGTGTGCTCCATTTACAATGTTCCTGATCTTGCACTCTCGAGCTCTGACTTCGACACGCTGGTTGACGCAATACCCTTCCTCTCCCGCCAGTAATCGTCCCATCGCCCTGATAAGGTGACTGTGTAAGGTGCTCGAGAAGACGGTAAATCGCAGGCCCGTGTAGTTCCATGAGTACAACGGTCTTCACGAGAGCTGCGAGGCAGGCTTCAGGGTGGGGCGATCTACCAACGAACAACTAGTGGCGTTCGAATTTATCATAAAAAATGCATTTGTTCATAAGCAGTTCTGCCTTACGGTATGTTTTGATCTTAAAAAGGCTTACGACGCAGCCTGGTTATACGGCATTCTTAGGCACCTCAAGTCCATTGATGTGTCAGGTAACAAGTTAAACACGATTTCTAGTTACATGCCCACAAGGAAATGTCGTGTTAAGGTGGGGCATACCTGTCCGGGATACATGTGCAGGAAATGGTGTGCCGCAAGGTTGAGTTCTGAGCTGCACATTCTTTATAGTTACGGTGAACCCCCTCCGAAAGGCATTACCACCAACCATTTCCTGTTTCATCTATGTAGACGACGTGCAAATATCTTTTAAATCCTGTAACCTGTCAATTTGCAAACGTAAAGTACAGGTTGGTGTTAAGAAACTTGCTGATTTGGCGGGCCTTAACGGTTTTAAACTAAACCCGGGCAAAAGTACTTGTGTTTTGTTCTCCCTCAAGCGCGGACTTAATGCGGACCCTGAGATTACTATTAACCGCGCATCTATTCCTGTTAAAAGGGAGCGCAAGTTTTTAGCTGTCAGATTTGATGACAAGCTGACGTTCATCGCAATCATCAAAGCACTTAAACATAAATGCCTCAAAACACTAAACATTAGCAAAGTCCTCTCCCACCAATCCTATGGTGCAGCAAATAACTGCTTCTCCGTGTCTTTACCGCCTTCGTCGGGTCTCAGATAGACTGTGGCAGCGTCGTGTACGGGTCGTCATCGAAAACGACACTAACCATTCTTGACCCAGTACTCCACTTGGGCCTCCGCCTTGCGTCGGGTGCGTTCCGCGCTATCGTGGCAAAGAGTCTATATGTTGGATGTAATAAATGGTGCTTTGAGGACCAACGAAAGTACATGAACTTGCTCTATGCTTTTAAAATTTCATCGTTGAATAAGCCTCTTTTTAAACGTGTTTTTAATGATGCATCCACATCACCACTCTTTGTAAATCGCAAGCCCGTTCATTTGCCCTTCTCACTTAGGTTCTTCTTGGAACCGAACTTGGAACTTGGAATCCGAACCTTCTCACAGGAAGGTTCGGATTCCAACATCTCCTTTTTAGACATTTACACATGTTCTTTTACTGACGCTTCACCCCCCTGGCACCTTCAACATGTATGTTGTGACTTGTGTTTTATGACAATTGATAAAACCAGGGTACCACAAACTGCTATTTTGCAGCACTTCTTATCCCTGCAGTATAAGTATGACTGTGCACAGTTTTATAGTGACGCATCAAAAACTGCAGCCATAGTGTCTTTTGCTGCTCATTGTCCAAACTGGGATGCATACAGACCCATGAGCACATACACCACAATTTAGTCAGCTGAAGCATATGGCATCTTACTCATTTCAAAACACATTCTTGAGCACAAAATCTCAAAGTCCATCGTATATTCAGATTTCTTGATCGTTGTGCGCACATTGGCATCACACAACCCATGCAAAAACAGAATCGTTCATATGGTTTTCAACACTATCATGTCTACATATGCCCAAAAACTTGTTCCAGGCCACGCTGGGATTGCTGGCAACGAGGTTGCTGATCATAAGGCCGCAGTTGCCACACTCAGGAACACAGTAGATATAACAATAATACCACACAGTGACCTGAAGCCACAAATTCGACAACATCTTCGTAGCAAATGGAAAGCACAGTGGAATATACAGACAGATAACAATCTACACGTAATAAAACCACACTTGGGATGGTACACAACTGACTCACAGAACAGACACACGGAAGTCGCCTTGGGTAGGCTACGGATAGGGCACACCAATGCAATGCACTCGTATCTGCTGACGAGATCTTCAAGACCCCAGTGAAGCAGGTGCGGAGAGGACCTATCCGTAGTTCACATACTCATTCAATGTACGTGATGTGACACCCCACGACGAAAACACTTTACACAACTGTACATAAAACACATCGCGTTTCAGCCATCATACCTTGTAGGAGACGAGCCCATGTTTTCCATCAAGCGTGTTTTCAAGTTTCTCACTGATGTCAAGTTGTTAAATATCTGTTCTTACCATGTGTCACCGTTTCCTTACTCGGGTGCACTGTCAGAAGATATGGGGAGTCGACTCAAGCGCGCCAACCCCCCCGAGAGCACCAAATCCTAAAGGCAGTAGCAACCTAAGCCGCAAAAGTTACAGGCTCTTTGTCCTCCACACCGCTCACATCAGACGTCCTGCCATGGACGCCAGAAATTGTCACCGTCTCCTAATAGGGTGCACTGTCAAAAGATATGTGGAGTCGACTCAAGCACGCCAACAAGCCTACCGAATCCACAGGGCACAGGTGACGAAGGGGGTGGCCGTCTGATTTGCGGCTTTCGCCGACCAGAGCGGTAAGAAGGAGTCAAAGCCTTGCACAAAAACAGCACAAAAACTTATCTTTAGACAGGCAAAACACTGCACAAGCACGTGGTAACGAATCAATAATGACAGACTACTTAGATCAAATTCAAATGCAAGAAACAGTTCAAAATTAGACAAAATGATACAATGAGGATCGTTAACAAATGGATATTACCAAGTAAAGCAGTTAGCTAAAAAGAAAAAAAACGAACAGCTCGGTCCCAGAACATTCACCGACAAGGCCGGACGATACACCGCAGTCGGAGGCGATTCGGCTACCTGAGAGCGTGGCTTCGTTGTAGGCGAGGCCGTCTGAGACGATGACGGTGATTCAAGGCCCGGGAGTACGTTGGAGTCCTCCAGGGCGCGGGTCTTTAATGGTGTGATGCACAAGCTGGCAGGTGCTGTTGTCACATCACGACGTCCAAACGTAGCTGGTTTGTTTAGGCGCGGTTTATCTTTTTATAACTGTGCCGGCGCGGAGCGAGAGTGCACAACACACAACGCGCCCGCCGCCATCAGCGAATAACTTCCCTGTTGCTCCCTTCTAGAATCATCGGCGCGCTTTAGCACTGGCGAGGCTACGCGTGCCCCCTCGAAAGAACTCGAAGCTTCGGTGTAAGCTGAGCGGCGGAGCTTTTATTTTGGTATTTTCGTTCCGGTGAGCCGACGAGTGGTCGTGTTACCACCTTTTCGTCGAGATATTTCGAGCATCGGGCGAATAGAACCGTACTGAATGAATCGGACTACTTTATCAAGAATTAGGCGCTGTACAATGAAATGAAAAAATATAGGGTACTTTTAGGCATCGCACGCTCGAGTTTGAGACACAGCCCCCCAGTTTCAGAATATTATGCTATATTATTCTGAAAACTCACAAAGTCGTGCGTACGCGTGATTCACACTTAGCCAACAAAGGTGCAGTTCGTACAAACACAAAATCTAGTACAGTACAATATCTTAAATAAAAATAATGACACGTACATATCTCGCGTACAGTCCAAGGGGTGGTCACAGATTCCTAAACAAGTACACATCCTAGGGACAAATAAGAACAATAGAGTTCTTAATACTCCAAATAAGCTATTGATCACAATAAATGTTTGGACAGCAGTTATTACAATTGCGAAACTTATGAAAATAGAGGGTGCACTCTAGTTCGAAGGTCTCGTAGGCTCAAATACAATGAGTGTACGTCAGTACTCAGAAATACATACAATGCACTGGTACAATGAAACTCACAAGAACCATAACTAATGTGCTGTTCACAAACAATAACATGCAACCCGAGAGTTCACGAAAGCCACCACTAGTAACGCCAAGAATACATGGCAAATGTACTGTACAATAGGTAATACGAATAATTACAAACTTGATGTTTGGTACAATATAGACGTATTGAGTGTACAGGTCAGCCGCCACCTTGTGAAGATACAACATAAAAATTTTACTCGCGGTACACAATTACAGGTATACCTGGGTTTACACTCTGCCTAAGTAGTCTGCTCCCACATTCTCGCTCCCTTTAATATGCGCGACTGTGAACTGGTATTCTTGTAAATTGAGACTCCAGAGAAGGACTCGACTGGTCAGCTCTTTAGCTTGCAGAATGTAACGGAGTGGCTGGTGATCGGTTTGCACAATAAACGGTTGTCTGTACAAGTACACGTTAAACTTTTGGACTTCCCAAACCAGGGCAAGACATTCTCTTTCAATGGTCCTAGAAGAGACCTCTCGGCGCACAAGTTTCCTGCTGGCGTATGCTATAGGGTGAAGCGTGTCCTCGCAGCGTTGCATAAGCACGGCGCCGAGGCTGGTTTGAGAGGCGTCAGTGCGGACGGAGCACGAATGTCTTAGTGAAGTCCGGGAGTCTAAGTATAGGAGGGCTAGAGATTCGCCGTTTAAGCTCTTTGAAGGCTTCTTCTCGCACGGTACTCCGTTTGAAGATGTGGTTTTCCCCTTTTTTGGTGTGTTCGGTTAGCGGTGCGTTGATCTCGGCATAGTTAGGAATAAATTCGCGATAATCACATGTTAGGCCGAGGAATGCGCGAACTTGCCGTTTTATTTTCGGGGCCGGCGCTGTCTGGATCTTTTTTAGGCTCTTTTCCAGCGGTGCTAGTTCTCCTTGTCCAATTAGATTCCCGGGGAAGTCGATGTCGGTTGCCCCGAACTCAGACTTGCTTACGGTCAGTCCAGCCGCTTCAATTCTGCTGAAAAGTTCTCGGTGTGATGCAACGTGCTCTTCCCACCTGCTGCTGGATATTAACACGTCGTCGTAGTAATGAATAACACCGGGGACACCGTTGACGATTCATTGTATCAGCTTGGCAAATATGGCGGTAGCGGTTTTGGTTCCGAACGGCATGTAACGGAGCTGATAAAGTCCGACATTGTGGAAAAGGCAGTCTTGGGTTTAAAAAGAGGAATTTGCCACTACCCCTTTACAAAGTCTAATTTGAAAAGTGCTTTTTGCCGCCTGTGACCGCAAATACGGCATCGGCTCGGGGCATTGGTTCTTAATCGGCGACTAGTATGTTGTTTAGTTTTCGGTAGTCTACGACGAACCGATTGGTGTGGTCGGGCTTTTTCACAAGCAACAACAGGGAGTTATACGGGGACACCGATTCTTCTATGATGTCCAGGGCCTTCATGTCATGCACTTCCTTCTAAATGTTCTCCACAGTAGCGAACGGCAGTGGGTATAGTTTCACGTGAACCGGAATGTCGGTGGTGAGCTCCACGTGACATTCCACTAAATTATTTTTTCCCGGAACGTTCGAGCAAATCTTAGAATGTTGCTTCAGTTCTGCCTCAATTAGGACTTTTTGCATTTCTGTAAGGTTTGGAGAAAGTTTGACGTCTGGGGTGCCTTCCGTCTTAACAAAGTCCAGAACCGCTATGGCGTTCTCTTAACTCGGTTCAGGTACGCCGCATATCGCTTTGCACACCGTCTTTTCGGGATTGCGTTTCTCTTTCTTCGTACTTCTTCAACAGTTTGGCGTGAAAAAGTTTGGGCCGACTGGGTACGTAGGCAGTTTCCCCTTTTCTTTCTTTCACCTCGAATGGTCCTTTCCAGTGGAGAAGGCGCTTGTTTTTGTCTGTCGGGAGCAGGACTAAGACCTTGTCTCCGGTCTGGAATCATCGATTGCTCATCTTTCGTTTGTACATCGCATAACGGACTCCCGCCTACTCGAGTTCATCGTGCGCTACGCGACAGGTTTCTTGCAGCCGGTTACGAAGGTCGAGAAAATGTTGATATGTAGTTTTGGTCTCCTCATCTAGACTTTCATTACTGCATATATCCTTAAGGATGGACAGGGGACCTAGGATGTGGCGGCCGTACAGTAGCTCGAAGGGAGAGAATCCGAGGCTTGCTTGCGGCAATTCTCTGTACGCGAATAGCAGTGGAGCTAGGTAGCGATCCCAGTCCCGAGGTTTCTCCGCACACATTCGCTTCAACATGAGTTTTAAGGTTCTATTGAACTTTTCAACCATCCCGAGTGCCATTGGGTGGTATGGGCTAGTGTGGAGTTGGCGTACTGAGAGCAGCCGCGCCACTTCCTTCATGAGTTCGGATGTGAAGTTGGTCTCTCTTTCACTCAACACCTCTTCGGGGACTCCCACGCGCGAAAACATCTCCACTAGTGCTTCGGCGCCGCGTTCCGGCTGGATGCTTGGCAGTGCAATGGCATCCGGGTACCGGGTTGCACAGTCCATCAGCGTGAGGATGAATCGGTTTCCAGCCTTCGACATTGGGTGGATCAGACCAACGATGTCAATCGCCACTCGGTGGAACAGTGTTTCTATAACTGGCGTCCTTCCCATGGGTACTCGTGGTACTCTTCCCTTGGGGATCGTTCGTCGGCAAATGTCACACGAAGCGAGGAACCTCTTCATGTCATGTCACACGAAGCGACGAACCTCTTCACGAACCTCTTCAGGAACCTCTTGGCGGCCAGAAAAAGTCTTTCAGCATCCGGTCCTTCGTTTTGGTCACACAGAAGTGGCCAGCCATGATGTCGTCATGGGCCGTTTTCAGGATGGTCTGTCGGCGGCCTATGGGGACCACTGGTTGCCATACTTCCCGACCGGTCTTTTCGGTGAATCGCCTGTAAAGGAGGTTATCTTCCAGCTTGAACTCGATCTTATGCTTATTCTTCGAGTTTTTCGTCTCCTTGCCGATTTCTGCGAAGCAGGATTTCAAAGAGTGGTCCTTTTCTTGTTCTTCGGCATAACTGAACTCTTGAGGTGGTTTGGACGTCGGCGCAGGAGTCTTTAACGGCTGAAAGCTTGGCGCCTTCTTTTTGACTGTGCTCCTGTTACCAAGGCCACGACTTCCCCTGCGGCCGAGACATCGGGGTGGGGCTCGTCCATAGCTTGCTGTTTGATCGTGCCAGGGGGTATTTCTTCCTGGTTCGGTGAAGCTATGGGGTTGTCGGGGGGTCTCACTCCGTTGATGTTGCCGAAAATGAGCTTGTACAGCGGCGTCTTCATGCAGACGCGTTAACTCTTCCGCTGTAGTATGGAGTCCGTACATGGATCTAAGCCTCGGGAGACTTCCGAATGGCGCCGTCGGCTAAATACATGGGGATAGTCTCCCCGGCGAGATCTTCATCTTGTACCAGGTCTTCTTGCACGATCGCTATGCTGCATCCTGTGTCAGGCAACACTGAAACATCCTGATCGGCCAAGTTTCCCTGAGTAACGGGCATACGCTCCCCTCGGAACTCCGATCCCGTCATAAGACGGTGTTCACGACCGCGATCTTCTTGCCATTCTTGAGTTCTACAAAGCATTCTCTGATATCATCGGGCTTTGGCTGCTTAGGTGGTGCGTAGACGCACGAAACTTGAGGCACTTTGTGGTTGCTCCTGCAAACGTCTGCCTTGCGTCCATGGCGCCCGCACTTGAAGCATTGTGGAGCGTTGTTTCCGGTAAAATTGCACCGGCAGTTGTATGCGTGGTGCCGCAACTTGTTACACAGGTAACACTTGGGCGGGGGCTTCTGACCGGCCATTTTCTTATCCGGCTCAATGCGTCCAGGTTCGTCTCGTTTCTATCTTTTTGCCGTTCCTAGATTGGTGCTTCTCTGCGCCTCAAGGTACTAATCGGCCAGTTCCAGCATTTCGGCAAGAGACTTCGCTCTTCTTTCTTTCGGGTACAGAGAAAGACTTGGGTGACACCCATTCAGAAATTGCTCTTTGATGAGCAGCTCCCGCAGTGATGCATACACTTTATCTATTTCGGCTACTCTGTCCAGCGGAAGAACTAGTGGCTCAGGCGTGCAGCAAATTGTGTGGCGGTTTCGCCATCTGCGGGCGTTTCACTTCTGAACTTCTCTCGGAAGCCATCCACTGTGAAGCAAAACCTTTTCAACAGCGCGGCCTCCAGCTTGCTGTAATCAGTGGCGTCCTCTCGGGTCAATCTCCCAAACACACTCAGTACTTCGCCGCTTAAACGGGTGCTTAGAGCAGTAGAGCATTGGTCTCCCGCCCAGTTTTGGCTTCTGGCTATTCCTTCGAACCGACGAATGCAAGCGTCGAGATCACCCTTTTCTTCGTCAAATGCCACAAGGAGCTTGCTTCTGTTCAGGCGTACGCCGTTATTTTCTTCTCTTATGCTCCGTTCGGCTGGCGTAGAGTCTCTCTCCAAACGCAGTGCCTCGATTTCTGTTTTTACTTTCCAAATCTCATCATTGCATGCTTTCTTCTCTTGCTCCGCTTTCGCTCACTCCCTTTCGGCCTCTGCCTGGCGGGCCTTCTCTTCTCACTCCGCTTTCTCTCGCTCCAACTGAAGTTGTCTCTGAACTTCTTTTTTCCTCTATCTTTCAGACCTCTCAGCCTTTTCTCGTGCTGCCTGTCTTGCTTTCTCAGCATCTTCTCGTGCTCTCTGTATTGCTGTCTCAGCTTTCTCGTTGTCTTCTTTTTCTTTCTACGCGACCCACTTTCATAGTTGGGACCCTGACAGGCCCAGCTGACAGCCAAACGCTAAAATATTCTCTAAATCCATGATTGCAAATTTATCGCAATCTAGTCACAATACTCTAGCCTCTAGCTAGGTATATCCACTCAGAGAAAGCTAACGACAGCACGAACTTATAAACGCAGTAGCAACCTACGCCGCAAAAGTTACAGGCACTTTCTCCTCCCCACCGCTCACATCATACGTCGTGTCGTGGACGCCAGAAATTATCACCGTCTCCTTAATAGGGTGCACTGTCAGAAGATATGTGGAGTCGACTCAAGCGCGCCAACAACCCCACCGAATCTACAGGGCATAGGTGACGAAGGGGTTGGCATGCTGATGTGCGGCTGTCGCCGACCAGAGCGGCAAGAATGAGTAGAGCCTTGCACGAAAACATCACAAAGACATATTTAGACAGGCAAAACACTGCACAAGCTCGAGGTAACGAATCGATAATCACAGACAACTTAAATCGAATTCAAATGCAGGAAACAGTTCAAAATTAGAAAAATGATACAATCAGGAGCGTTAACAAATGTGTATTACGAAGTGGAGCAGTTAACTAAAAGAAAAAAAACGAACAGGTCGATGCATATGAGAGACAGAGTCCCACAATACTCACCGGCCGGGCCGGACGATGCACCGCTGTCGGAGGCGATTCGGCTACCTGGGAAGCGTGGCGTCGTAGGTCAGGCTGTCCGAGACGATCACGGTGATTCGAGGCCCGGGAGTACGTTTGAGTCCTCCAGGGCGCGGGTCGCCATGGTGTGATGAACAAACTGGCAGGTGCCATTGTCACATCACGACTTCCAATCGTAGCTGGTTTGTTTAGAGAGATGCTTCTATTAGAAGAGAAACGAAAGTTGACTCATCCGATAACTGCCTCTCAGGTTTAGGGCACCTCAATCAGGGCTGAGTCTAGGAAGGGGATAGAAAAGAAAGAGGGTGGACAGAAAAAGGTAGAAAGGGAGAATAAGATAACGGTTCACAAGCCGCGCAGCATGGACGGTCCTGACGGCATCATAGCCGGTCCGAGAGTGTCGTGTACTTTAAAAAGTCCAGCAGGAACGCTTTTTCGCGATTTGATTTATGACCATTCGGGAACAACAGGTTTGATGAGGTGCATGAAGGCAGTCCCAGTTTCGCATACGACGCTCTCAGCGCTGATCGAGCCTGCGAATGTTGTGGACACTCGCACTGTGCATGCGCGAGTGTCTCTATTGCAGGACAGTGTAGGCAGGCGGGTGAACTGGCGATGCCAAGCCTGTGACTTCTTTCCGCGCAGTGGTGACAGCCGATTCGCAGACGAAGAAGGAGAGCAAGGTCAGCTCGGGTCAGTCGCCTCGAAGGAAGCGCGTGCGGTGGCTTGCCGGATGCAACTCGGTAATCAGGATGCATGGCTTGGAGGTCCTTGCGGCTTCTCTTTTGTAACTCTGCCGGCGCGGAGGGAGAGGGCACAACACACAACGCGCCCGCCGCCGTAAGCGAATAACTTCCCTCTTTCTCCCTTCCAGCATCATCGGCGCGCTTTAGCACTTGCGAGGCCACGCATGCCCCCTCGAAAGAATTCTAAGCTTCGTTGTAAGCTGAGCGGCGGAGCTTTTATTTTGGTATTTTCTTGCCGGTGAGCCGGCGAGTGGTCGTGTTACCGCCTCTTTCTTCGAGAGAGTTCCAGCATTGTCTCGGGGCGAATAGAACCGAACTGAATGAATCGGACTACTTTAAAAAGAATTAGGCGCTGTACAATAAAATTTTAAAAATATACGGTACTTTTAGGCGTCGTAGGCTTGAGTTTCTGACACCATGCATCATGACAACCTGGCCCTTTACACCAGTCCTCGTCATGCATTCACTTCACTTTTCTTTTACTGAGTATTTTGGGTATTTACTGCACACCTCTCCTCATCAATTACTTTGGTTTGGCGCTCTTTGCCCTTGTCGACCTTGCGACAGTAAACTAAAACCATCATCATCATCATCTTTCAACTGTGGCCAGTTTTGTCGATCATGCTTTCTCACATAGTCAAAAGGCAGTGACTTTTTTCGTTGTTAGGAACGCCGGCGTCAGACGCCAGATTTTTTTCTCAGGGGTCGATATATAATGTTGTTGCCTTAAGGAACACTGAATCAGTATGTGCTGTGGTGCATAAGCAGCATTGTTAGTTACTGAAGTGTGTGTTACCCCTGTTACTAACAAGAAAGCTGTATTGCAAACGCTTACGTCCGAATATTTTGTAGCGTAAGCTACACTGGCCGAGATTCAGCAGTTTCGCGTGGACCTTAAGGGCCGTGCTGCGCAAGCGCGAGGGTCATTGAATTGGATTGGATTGGATTGAATTGGATTGGCTTGGCTGGGGTTGGCATTGGATTGTATTGAAAATCCAATCCAATTAGAGTACGGGTGAGTAGAGAATTGTGCCTGCACATTCGGCGGCCTGCGCATTCCAGAGGAGTGGCGTGATAGCCGCGGCAGGCGCACTGGCGCCTGCGCGTGCCCCGCTGTGTTCCTCCGTTGCGCAGTAGCCAAGCCTGACGCTGCGCCGGAGCCGCTTGATGGCCGTTTTGCTCCTGGAGAGCCGGGCTGCGCATCCGCGAGGAGCAGTGACTGGACTAGACCGGATTGAATTGAAAATCCTTTTAGTAGCAGTAAGCATGATAACCAGCTCATCCTACACAACCAGGAAACCTAGTAATAACCAGCTCAACCTTACCTCACGCTGCGTATATCCTGGCATAGCCGACCTGAGCCACTGTTTCATGTAGCTGAAGCTTTTGGACTCACGAAGAGAAAACTCAGTTCTGGCCAACGGGCCATGCGAAGAAGAATAACGGAAGCAATGCTTATCGATAGGAAGCAGTGACCTATATTCGGCAGTACACTCTGGTGGGAAACATTTCAGCAGTACTAAAAAGAAGTGTCGCCGCCACACCTGCGAAAAAGCCCTTGTTGCGGTATAAACGCTTGGCTGCAGAACTACTCTCAGCGTATGCGGCCGCCGTTAACACGCAGTAAGAAAATGACGCTATCGCTTATGTTTATCGTACTCACTTTAGCTTCAGGGTATTGCGTGTTGTGTGAGTATTTTGGCGGAATTTCGAAAGCTGCACGAAAAAAAAAACAATTTCAGCTAAGCTCCGAAGCACGTGTCTGTCGGGAGTAAAAATTGTAAGGGTTACTCATCAATAAAGTGATGAAAGCAGTACCTGACCGACTAGGTTAGTGCTGATTGTACCCATTGCAGCAACAAAAATAAAACTGAAAGTAATTTCTAAATGCGTTTTTTTTTCAGTACAGTATGGCCAGACGGAGGCCATGATAAGATTGAAGTTCCAAATAAAGTTGGAGAGCAAATATTCACCGTGCGGGTCTACAACAATGGATTCGCAATTACAACGTCATCACCAGTAAACGGGAAGGAGGAAGCTCTTCACAGAACACATCCCTGGCCTCTTTCCACGTTAACCGACATCGGCCAGGATGTAAACCCATTGTACAGCGTCACAGTGGTAAGTAATTACAGTGAATAATATTCCGAGCATATATCATCATTTTGTAAGTGTAAAACGATTTTTATTTTACAGTGTAACTCCGCTCGTACGTCCCTCGAACGTACGGCGACCCGCTTCTTGCGACGGATCTCCGCGGTGCGGCAAACTCCCCATAGAAACAATGCATTAAAATACCCCGATGATATTATGCTCGGTGCACGCGGTCCGCTTCTTAAGATGGATCCTGCGCGAGTAAACCGGCGTTTGTTCCCATACTATACACCACTTCGCCGCTTGGTGTCGACCTTTTTTTTATTTTGAATCCCATTTCATGCTGCTTGATGTACAAAGGTCCTCATGCGGCAGAGACCACTTGCTGAACAGACGCAAGCAAGCAGGCGGCTGCTCGTGAGCGGGAGTTAACCTCCGAAGGCTTCAAGCGCCATCAGTACGCCAATGCACAACCGCGAAAAGTCGAAGTTCAGGTAGCAGGCGGACCGTGAATTTGAAGCTCCCATCGAGCCCCCGACGAATGCGAAAACACATACGACGCAACCCCACGGTGATGACTGAAAACCCGCTTTCCCCGCCCGCTCGATCCCAGTTTCTTCCTTTCACAACTCTCAATCTCTCCCTATATCCCTGCTCTCTGCTTATCGGTGTCTTTCGAAGTCACGTTGTCATTCTGCTCCTTTCTTTGCTTCGCGTCTGCCGCAAAGGTGGAGGCGTATACGTTGGCGCCGCCATTTTGGGTCACTCGGTGCCGCCGCCGCAAGTCACTGTGCAAAGACCGAGCTAAAACTTTCGCCCCGACACGGTTTACTCAAAAGTTCAAATATGTTACCCATTTTGCGTTGCTGGCCATTGCGGGAAACTAAAACAGCTATGTGTTGAGCCCTTTCACCCAGTTGTGACGACATGGGACAGTTCAAAGGGTGTCTCGTCCTGTACGGAAATATAAGTTTTTTCTCATCGCCGCATTGCACTCGTCCGTTTTGCTTAGGCCTGGCAGTATAACACTGGCTTTCCCCCTATCAATTTGCTCGACCACGTCGGCCTATTCTGGATTCCGCAAGCGCGGGGCTGGCGGACCATAAATAGCGCTGCGCTATACGGCACGGGTATTGCGTAGCGCGCGGCGTTTTGCTGGCGGGATAGCACAAACACTGTGAAGGGGAGGGGGCAAATGAGGCGTTTTTGTACTTAAGATTGAGTGTACATTTGTTCTTAGCCTACCTGTTGCATGAGACGGTCTACTAGGCCGGCATCTATTAGCACCCCGGTCGTACGACACCCCAATGACATGACCTTTTTTCGCGATCCGTTGAAAGTCGTATTATTGGGGTTCCAGTGTAACTGTAAAAAACCCATCAACCTTCTTTTTTTAATTTTTTTAATGATTTTTAATAAATATATGGTCACAAATATAAAATTATGTTTATAGCCTCTATTCTCAATGTGAAAGGATACGGTTGTTGAGACTGTCGTTATCTATTTTGCAATTCTCAATGCCTTGTCCAGTAAGCTGATAGATACTAGGCTCTTTATAGATACTAGTAAGATGGATGTGCGTGGCCGTCGTTGCGTCAGTGTTGCGTGCTCGTTTTTTTGTCCACAGACTGTTTGTTCGAGCCCAATGTTTACAAATTTCTCAATAACTTTACCTAGGTAGGAATACGTGATTGAAATGCGAAAGCATTACGGCAATGGCAATTGTGAACTGGCCATGAGCTTTTGATAGTGGCCGCATTCTTTACCAGCCAATTATCTTGAGAGAAGGCTTTGTGGGTGTAGTGGTATTTGTGAATCGAATTTGACGTTCCGGCGGCAGTAATTCTTGCAATTGCTTTTGACGGTAGTACAGTTCTCGTCCAGCTCCTTTATTAACCACTTTAAGGCTAGCATTTCTGCCACATTTTTTTGTTTTTTCTAGGGCCGTTATTCAACTGAATTTGAATTTAAACAATCTGGCTTGCACCCTTTACTGTGTATGCGACCATTCTGGCGATCAACTGGAACTCTTCCGTGCTATGTTCCGTGCTATGTTGACACACAGGTGATGTAGCAGCAAACTATCGCAAGTAAAAGCCTTGATGCTTTCGAATTTAGGCCACGTTATCAGATCTTATGTCTACCTAGAAAGCCGTGCTCCATGTGGCGTGTGGAGTTGGGGTAGAGCAATGGCTCTGCTTCTTACTTATCACCGTACGTCAATGCGAGTAACTGCATTCGATTGTCGTTGCCGCTACTTACAGCAGTTGCCCTTACCATTGGAGCATCGCCTTTAGTGGGCATTCTACCCATTCGAATACCAATCGAGACTTCGTGGGAAAAACGTTTCACGCAGTTTCCCACATTGTGACATCTCCGGAAACGGCAGAGCTGTGGTTATCTTGGGTCGGCTCGACAGTAAACAGTCACTTCCGCAGAGAGGCAGAGCCGTCGCCTCGCAAATTCTGCTGTTCGTGCGGAGGAATTGGCAGCTAAACACCCTCCGGTACTAGATCGACCATCGTTTACGAGCAGATGCAAGGCAAGCGTAGGTACAAGCGTACAGACGATGGCCGAACTGGCGCACCGAGCACCTGCTGCCGTACTTCTTCTGCTGCTACCAGCGAGCGCGCATACCGTCGTACATAGATTGGCCACCATTGCATGGCACTCTTTCTTGATGGGCTGCATACCCCGATAAGCTCATGGCGTTACAAGAGCTGCTCATTATCCTTGCTACAATCGCCGCCGATGAAAAGGAGCCAACCTGGCGACTTATGGTGAGGACGACGCCAGGGGGCGTAGTAAGGCTTCAGTCGTTCAACGTGGACAGTTTCACGCCCTCGGCGGCGAAGGTCAGAGGAGGGGAAGACTGGTTCCACATTGGAGTTTATTGATGAAGTTTGGGCGACAACTTTGTAAGGGCCGTGATATTAGGCTACAAGTCTGTAGAGGCCCAGTGTTGGGCGTCAGAGCCGGGAGGCGTCATACGCTCTCCCTTCCCAGTGGAAGGAAGCAACCCGCCTTTTGATGCGGAGGAGGAGGAGCAACAAGCTTATTATTATAGAGCGAAAGTTCGTTTGCTTCCTGAGGTGCTGTAGCCCTCAGTCTAAGGCACCAGATTCTTTCCCCTTGCTGGAGCCCTGGTGATCAGTGATCAGCACAGGCTGGTCGTTCCGGTCCGAGCTGGCCAGCGGAACCTTCCACTGCTAAGGGTACGGATAGGTAATACGAGAGACAGATTGGGTATTTTGGCATGCCCATTTGATGTGGTAGAGAGGTTTTGTATTCGTCGTGTCAGTGAGCGCATTTGTACGGGGGTAACGGGCTAGCAAAGATGGCATGTAATGGGCTCATGGGCGAGTACGTGTTAGTGTGTAGACGTCGCCAGATGGTGACCTCTACACCGAGTTTTTCCTGTGGCAAGGACAGCTTCTGAGGTGAGGGAAGATATTGCTGTACGATTTCGCAATGCTGCGTTTGAATGGGTTGCGAGACTTCCATCTCTGACTTAAGTGGCTCTGGGTGGGTAGACGCTCGAGAACAGCGTGCGGCTGCTGATTTGCGCCCAAACCATTGTTTCCCGGCGTCTATACTAGGGGCGTTGACAGTGTGAGGTCCTTTCGCTACCTTGTCA
Organism: Haemaphysalis longicornis; assembly: GCF_048455015.1. Lineage (NCBI taxonomy): Eukaryota > Metazoa > Arthropoda > Arachnida > Ixodida > Ixodidae > Haemaphysalis > Haemaphysalis longicornis. The sequence continues at coordinate 190,129,697 of NW_027526361.1, forward strand.
GTATTCAACTAGGCGCGGGCAGACACCTTGCAGCACACTCCCCGAAGTGTAGCGGTTGCAGGCCGGCCTTTGAAAGAGTCACCTTTCTAAGGCGCGATAGACACTCTAAGCATTAGTCATACACCAAAAGCGCCAAGATTGCATCAGCAGTCCTTCAATGGAAAATGACTTTAGGTATCTCACTTCATAATCACTGGTAGTGTTCTTATTTTTTGTATAGGTTCCTTCTGATACGCGGGCTCAAAACCCCGCTTTCTTTTCAAAAACACTTTAGTTGGCAGTCAGCGCTTCGTGTATGTAGACTTCCCTTGGTCCTGTGTTTAGAGCTGTTTTTCTCTTTAGGCATTATGTACCAACTAGTCCGCGTTACCCGTCTTTTAGAGTTCCTTCTAGAAGCTGTGTTCGGGATACGCCCCCGGGAAAAATTACTGCCAGAAGCTTTTAATTAACCCTGTAATGACCATCGTATCAAATGATACACCATTTTTCAGATTTGTTTAATTGCAAGTGGACATTTCTACCGCCCACTGTGTCATTTCTAACACCTCGTAGGCCTTTCTCAAAAAACTATAGCTTGATAACTCGCCGCATTGAGTCCCAAATGGTTTGAAATATGGTCTTCAATAAAGCTTGGTCTTGGGCTAGTTGGTATCTATACATAATGGAACAATAGCGCTGAACTTAACATGACGACGACAGCCTAAAGAAAAAAGGACACACGAAACGGGAGATGAGGGCATGGGAGAAACGGGATCGCATCTCCCGTTTCGTGTGTCTTTGTTTCTTTACGCTGTCATCGTCGTCTTAAGTTCAGTGCTATTGTTCTATTATGTTGAAATATGGATTCCTTCATCCTAAGCGCGCCCGGCGCGTGTACTGGTAAGGATGATAGCACATAAAAGAAGCAGGGCTGCATGAGCACAGGGGCACGGGCCTAGCTTGCCCCTCGTGCTCGTGGTAGCAGGGTCCTGATCAGCGCGGCAAAGAGACGGCTGGCTGTCTGGCTCCCTTCATGCATGGATATCCGATACATTCTGTTACCGTGAAACCCAGGAGGCTTAAGCCACGAGGAGAATTGACCTGATGCTTGGCAAACTTCGAGGACGCTAGGCTTGGGATCACCTGGAAGCTACCCCGTTCGGCGAGCTTCGTCATCGCATGCTGTCTGGCGCTTGTACTCGTGCCGACGCCTCCCGGACGGCCATCTTCGGGTCCACTGCCATGGAGGAGCTACGCCGCGGCCATGACATTGTGAGAGAAGTCGTCCCAAGGGGCGTCGATGTTATTCGGTCACTGCCGCATGATCCACTCTCGTGGCCTGCTCAGATCCGTTCGCACCTACGCGTCATTAACAGCAGAAACGAGGAATTGAAATCCCTCGACAAGCGCATCCACGAGACCATCGATTTGAATGAACTGGAGGCGGATCTGTTTGAGAGTTATGAGTATGAGGAAAAGGCCGATATACGCACGCAGGTCAACTTCGCAGAATCTTTGCGGTTGCTTCGCTAGTTGCTGCACCGAGCATCGGCGCACCAAACCGTTACTTCGTCGTCACCCGGCACGGCAAGACCGCGGTGCCCTCCGGTAAGAGCAGGAGGGCCGCGGAGGCCGACAAGGTGGTGAACGTGCCCGCTGCGTCTGAGCCGTATTATTCTTAGCGTGCGAACACGCCCTCACAGCTGCCGACGAGCTTCATGATTCTCAGCAGCGACCAGCCTAGAAGTCCACGGATTTTCACGAGGAACGACTGGGGGTACCCAGCTGCCCGCCTAGCGGTGGGGCTGCCTCATCGTCCAGGATGGCCACGGAACCGTCCACTGCAAGGAACCTGCGACTCCGATGTACGATCAGGCGGCGGACCCGCTCCCGTCCAGCGTGATGTTCCCAGACGATTCGGACGTCGCTGCTGGTGATGGGGTTTCCTTCCTAACTGAGGATGTGGGTGGGCGTCGCGAGCGAACGCCGTTGTCATTTGCAAGATTGTGGACGGGCTGCTCTAGGCGCTGGCATCTTGCTTGGAACCACCGCGGGCTTTGGCGCCTCCACGAGTCGACGCCTGCGGTCGATGCACCAAGTGCTGTCGGATTCTCCAAGCTGCCAAAGGAACTCTGTTTGGAGCAGGGTGTCGAACCGGAACCGGAACCGAACCGAAAACCGGAACCGAACCCGTATTTTTGCCCGGAACCGGAACTGAACCGGAACCATATTTTTTCCGCCATTTTGGAACTGACGCCGAACCGGAACGAATTGAAGGAACCGTTCCGAACCGGTTCCGGGGCCTCAAAACTGTGATTTCTAGTTTTCCATCCCGGTACCCTACCTTGCATCCGAAGATATTTTTACCATTCGCCAGACGCCACCACGCAATATTTTGCATAGTCTGCAGTTCCCAAGGCCCATAAGGTTCTCATCTTATTATTACCCTAAATTTAATGTATAGTCCGTATACACTATTAGTTTGCTTTAGGTATTGCTCATCTCCCCAAATTATCTTTTTGCATTTACAATAACTTAAGTTAGAACGCATATTCCGTGGCAACATATCATGGGGTATTCTTTATGGTTTCTATCTGCAGTGTGTTTAAAATCGTGTGAAGTTTTCACGTTGTTAATTCGAATGCATCCGTGTCCGCTTGTGAAGGCATTCAGGGACCCCATCAACAATAAATCCGTATCTTATACTTATTTTAGTTTGAGTTGACACTTATATAAAAACAGCACTGAGACACAAACACTCTAACTTCTCTACGTCACCATCACTTTTTCTTGTACAGTGCCATTGTGACCTTTGGTTACTGCCCTAGGAGAACATAAGAATTGAAAAAAAATAGGGGCCTTCTCATTTTCACTTTTAAAGTAAATGCGATAGCATTTTGATGCATGGATTTAAGTCGATTAACCCGGATTAGTGGGTAGACTAGGGTGGTTTAGTGAGATGAGTGAATGAACTAATGTGAATTAGTGGGACTGCGGTGTTGATTAATATGGATTAGAGGAATTAGCGGGTCAGTTAAGGCGGATTAGAGGGTTGGACCAAACATGATATACTTGGGGTCCTTTGCATTTCTAAATTTTGCAGCGTTCTCTTTCTCGACCAATCAGGAAATTTAGTTACGCACAAAATAGCCGGAAAGTTATGTGTCGATCACCTGAATGCTATAAAAGGCCTTTTTTATGTACGTATTACGCTCTTATGTAATGTCTTGCTTAAGATTTACATCTCGCAATGAAGTTAAAAACTAATTGCCTAATGCATGTCTTATATTCACCAAAAGGTTCTCGAAATGTGTATATATATGAGGTAAGACTAGGAAACAACTAAACTGAAAGAGAAAAAAAAGGAAAGATCAACTGGTTTGATGCGAAAGACACCCGATAGCATTCTCCGATACCTTCTCTTCGTGCTACCGTTCTGCAGCCTTCGACAGATGTAGCATCTCAACCTCCGAACACAGCCCCTTCCAAGCTGAGGAAGAGGCGATAGCACGTGCGCTTAGCCAAAGGGCCGCCAAAAGTATAATAACAAACTCTTATCAGGCGTGGCGCAACTTTGCCAATAGCATATTGCCTGTTACAACACTTCGAATGAACAAGCAGAGACCACCAACGAGAGAGAGAGAGAGAGAGAGAGAGAGAGAGAGAACTCTTTAATGTGGGCTGGAGAGGTCAGCTCTGCTAGCGGCTGTGCTTGCTACGCCAAATGGGGATGATTACAATGCAGTGAAGTGAATGTGAGAGATCGGGAAAGCAGCAATAGAGAGAAAAAAAAGTTCAACAAAAAGGGCACGCAATGTAGTGCAAGGAAAAAACTCGAAATAAAGTTAAGGAAAAGAGATAAAAATTGAGCGAATGGAGCCCAGGAAGCGCAGAGCGCCTAACAAGAAAAAGGAGTCAAAGCGCACACGACGACGCAAACGCGTACAGACGAAGCCATGCGCACAATGGAAGAATTACAAAGTTTTGTCTAGTCCTGAATCTCGAAAAAAACGCAGAAGAATTTTTGTCCCTAAATATGAGTCATTGTTGTTGTCCCAGGGTCAAAGAAAGTGACACAACTGAAGGCTTGCTCCGCGTCGAACACGAGACAGGCAGCTCGCCGCTGTAACTCGCGGAGCGGAAAATCGCAGGCATATACACAATAAGTGCTCGGTAGTCTCTAGCACAGCGCACGTGGGGCACAGTGGTGAATCCTCCCACCCTATTGTGAACTTGAAGCTTCGGGTGTAAGCCACGTTGAGACGCAAACGATGCAGTACACCTTCAGACGCTTTGCTTAGGTCGGGTGGAACACGGAATTTACAGAAAGGGTCAATTCCATGTAGAGGTGGATATCCGCTGCGAGGGTGCTGCCACTTCAACATTTGCTCTCTCCAACCAGTTCGATAGATAAGGGCACAACCATCCTCTCGAGAGAAAGGAAGCTGTGTCGTGTTACGCAGAGAGTGACCAGCGCTGGTGGCTGCATCAGATATTATATTTCCTTCTATTCCCGAATGACCAGGAAGCCATTGAAGCACGATGTAATGGCCCGCGTGCACTACCACTGTGTGGATTTCACTGATTTCACACACAAGCTGACTGCAGTGGTTGGACAGCCTTCTTAGAGCTTGCAGAGCACCCCGCGAGTCTAAGATCACCGATAGTCGAGCTTGATGTGCACCAATGAAATGAAGGGCAGCCCTTACAGCCGCTAGCTGAGTAACGGTGGATGATGTTTTATGACTCAGTTTTTTTCTGATTGTGCACTGGACCGACGGAATCAACACGCCAATGGCAGATGATTCTTCGGTCACTGAGCCATCCGCATAAACGTGGGTGTGGCTTGCGTACGCGGTAAATAAATACTCAAGTGTAAAAAACTTCAGTGCAGGTGCGGGCATGGACGACTTATTGCTTATTCCGGGAATTGTCGTTATTATATTCCATGGTGCAAGTTACCACAGTGGCAATGCTGGCTTCACAGGTCGCTGGAAATTTGCTGGAAGCGAGTCTTTTACATGGGATGCAGTGGTGGCTGCCAGATGATGCGCATGGCACCGAGTGCCGTGGCGTAGTGACGTTCGAAGGCACTCTTGATGTTGAAGCACTGACGCAGAGAGGCACCGAGCTTCCCGCAGTGTTCCAATTGTCGACGTGCATTTGGGAAGACCCAGGCACACGCGTAGAGCTCTCGCCAGCACTGAATCTATGACCTTAAAATTTGTAGAAGACAGCTGATTCAGGGCCGGCAGGCTGTAGCGGAGAAGGCCGAGAAAGAGTGCTTGATAGAGTCCAAGAAGAGAGGACACGGAGCATCCCCAAGATTGTCCAAGAAGAGAGGACACGGAGCATCCCCAAGATTGTCCACTCAGCATGCAAAATGCGCACAAAAGACAAAAGCCTTTCTTTCAGCTGCCGGATATGAGGAGTCCAAGTCATTGAGCGGTTAAAGACGACGCCGAGAAATTTGTGACATTTGACATAGGGTATCTGCGTACCTTCTACACTGAGCGTGTGACGTGAGACGTCACGCCGAGTGAACGCAATCGCTGCACATTTCTGAGGGGAAAAGATCAACCCGCAACATCTCAGGTACTTTCGCAACGCCAGGATCCCTCTCTGAAGTACGGCACGAATGTTTCGGCGGTTTTTGCCTGAGGCCCAGATGCAGATGTCATCTGCGTACAGCGAAATATTGACGCCTTGGGGAAGAACCGTTGGCAGGCGTATAAGGCATATGCTGAAGAGGGTCGGACTCAAGACGCCGCCTTGAGGAACTCCATGTGTGACAGGATGCTCGGTAGTTGCGCCATCACTGGTGACCATATAGACGTACCGATGTTATAGGTAATCGCAGAGCCACTGGAACATACGTCCTCGAAGCCCTACGAACGTCATCTCTCTTCGGATAGCTTCGTGTGCCACGCTGTCAAACGCTGCCTTGACGTCCAAAAAGACAGCTATGGTGATGTTTCCAGCTGCTTTTTGTCGCGAGATATCCACCGCCAGGGAAAGTATGTTGTCCCTGCTGCTTCGTCCTCTCCTGAATCCAGACATCTGCGATGGATAAACACCTCAATTTTCAAGGTCCCAAGCAAGCCGTTCTAACACCATCTTCTCCATCACCTTGCCAATACAACTTAAAAGTGCAATTGGCCGGTATGAATCTATATCGGTTGCCGGCTTGTCTGGCTTAAAGACCGCAACGATCCGGGCGACTTCCAGCTGGCCTCAAGGCGCCCTCTCTGCCACGATTCGTTGTACACGGAGAGGAGCTGATGAAGAGCTTTTGGGCCCAAGTGGCGTAGAGCTAAATACGTGGTGCCATCAGCGCCAGGGGAAGAAGACAAATTGAGATTATTCAACGTCCTGGTGAGCTCTTCAATGGTGAAAGGTTCGTCCATCAGCGTCGCATTTGTGGTGGAGTGACAAAACATGGACACCTCCGAGATCACAACGTTGCAGGGAGAAGTGGTGATCTTCATGAAAAATTCTTCTGCAACACTCAGTTCACTAACGCCCTTCTGAAGAGCAACGGTCGAGAACGGTTAAAGTGGACTTGACGGGGTTCTTAAGGTGCGACAAATTTGCCATATACATGTTAGTGGCTTTCGTGGATCCAGCCGAGAGCAGAACTGGCTCCAGCGCAGTTTAGCCAGCTTGCGGATGTGCTTTTGGACATGTTTCTGCGCACGTCTAGCAGCTCGAATGTCGTCCGGAGACGACGTCTTGCGTGCTCGCCGCTCTGCTCTCCTGCGAAGGGCGAGAAGGCGCTCGTACTCACTGTCTATCGCTGATACTTCTTTGGGAAGCAAACAACGTCTCTCGGACGCAGCCCTCGCGTTAGAGATAGCGTCATCAAACTTTTCATCTGTAGTAAAAGTCGCACTGCCATCCTCCAGGATACCTCTAAACTTCTCCCAATTCATGCTGCACGCTGTGAGTTTTTGCGGACCACCACCAATTCCCTTGATTATTGTGTAAGTTGGAAGATGGTCACTGCCGAAGACCAGCCAGGATTGTATGGGCACCAGCTCATAATTGCATCGCCGGCAGACAAGATCACCAACCTCGTGGCTGGACATTTGACCCGCTTAGCCAGCACTGATGAAGCCGAGGCCGAGCGCATGCATCCTGTATACATACCAGGAAATTAATTAGCACTATAGGCTCTCCCGTAGAATGTATTCCTTCCCGCACAAATCGCTAGCGAATAACCAGGAAAGATTATTCCCTGCACTGCGGATTAACACCTTCCCACACATCACCAGTCTTCCCCTCTTTGACCGGACACAATTCTCTCCATTTCGTCGCTTCTGTGGGGAGCCTGGGAACCTCATACACACAGTAGGCTGCTGCGACAAGTCCACCCTAGATCCACCCAACATACACGTTTCCATAGAGATTTGGGAAAAAGCCTTGGCCAGCTCCGGCCTGGAAGATCAGTTTCTCTTGATGGAAACGACTGTCAACTCTACTCCTTGAATGAGGACGCCTCTCTGAAACTTTTCCTCGATTTATTTAAAGTTCATTTTCCCTCTCTCTGCGAGGGATAATTACTGCTGCTTGTGACTTCACGTAGCTATTATCTTTCGTAGAGCCCAACCGCTCTCACTTGTCGCTGAAGTGCCATTTAGCAAGTTCCTATCTTTGGTGGTTCCCTATCCAATGCCGTCCTGTACACGGCGTCCAATGAGTCATTAAAGGCGTTCTTTCTTTCTAACTGATGCGTTAGCATATGAAAGATGAGCAGAAGGAAATCGCTTTAAACGCCACCAGCCTCGCTTGACAGTCGGAGGTTGACGCCGACGCGGGACTGTTTTCGACTTCTAGCAGTGCTAATGATTTCGTATTAAAGCTAAAGCGCCATTGAAACAAGGGGTACATGAAAAGCGTAGCAGACCAATCAATTTATTTAAATGCAAAATTATTTGGCTCATTGTGCAAAAACGGGGGTGCATGCGCGCGTGCGTGCCTAGACATTTGGTGGAACCAAAAAAGATGTTGGGCGCTCAGGCTATCCTGCGCGCCAAAAAGACTGCCCGCTCGCCAGTAAACTACCTGCCTTCCTGGCTGCCTGCCAGGCAGGCGATTCCTGTGAGGATGCGTGATTTCGGGACGAGGGGCGGCCCGCCACTAGAAGCCCGGGCGGAGAGGGGAGGCGGCGGAGACGCAAAATACTGTGCCATGGCGACACTCCAGGGTACTAAAAAAAATTCTGCAGAAATTCAAACAATTATCTACTAATGCGTAGCATTTCTATACCGCTTGTCCTCAGTGTGAGTTTCTACAGCCAATTTTTTGGTCTTTATAAATCCTGTCCGACCAATTATCTCGATTGACGCTGTTATAATTACAAATAGAATATTCGCGAAATCTCCAATATTGTGGAAATGCAGGCAGTTTTACGGTTTCCCATTTTCCTTAATTGCCTAATATTTTTCTTATTTCATAGTTTTTTCAAAATTTCGTTCGACCAATCATTTACATTTGCGCTATTATAGCGATTACATTTGTAACTCGCGAAATCGGCCTTATTGTGGAAATGCGGTTCGCCAGTTTCCGCAATTATTTTACATTTTTTTATTTTTTACCTTTATAAATTTTGTTCGACTAATTATCTCCATTTACCCTATATAACGATTACAGGTGGAAATTTCCCGAAATCCTCATTTTTGTGGAAATGCAGGGTGTCACACGGTTTGCCAGTTTCGGTGATTACTTTTTTTATTTTTTAGTTTTTCATAAATTTTGTGCGACCAGTTATCTCCATTTACCGTATTTACCCGATTCTAACGCGCACTTTTTTCCCGACAAAATAGGCCGAAAAATTGCATGCGCGTTAAAATCGGATACAAAACCGAAACTGCTGAAACAGCGGAAATTTCGTCCCACCCATCGCCATCTCAAGATGGCGCCAAAGGTTTTAGCAACGATTTTTCGGACGCAGCAAGTATTCTATAGCAGTAATCCTAGGCGCCTAGGTTTTTCTATCGGCGTTCACACAAATCGGCAAATCGTTTCACTTGCGCGCTTGATAGCAGCAATGGCAGCAGCGGCTCCCACGCGTTCAAAACCAGCGGTCGGCTGAAGCGTGTTCCTCTGGAGAAGCTCTCGGGATGGGCGTGCGAGTCGTGGGCCATTATCTCATCGACCATGGTTGAGTGTTCGTTCAGAAGTGTGGCATCGCGAACGCGCTTGAAGGCACCGAGGCCTAGATGTTGTGGTCAGCGGAGAGCGACGAGGAGTGAGATGAGTGAGATTGCTTCGGGAAATAAATCGCCCGTTTCTCTCGCATTCATTTGTCTGGGTCACAATGTCCCGTGCGCGTTACAATCGGAGGTGCAAGTTTTTTTTTTTGTTTTTTTTGCCAGGAAAATCGGGTGCCCGTTAGAATGGGGGGGCGCGTTAGAATCGGGTAAATACGGTACGCTATTATAGCGATTACAGGTGGAACTCCCGCGAAATCTCTATTTTTGTGGAAATGAAGGGGGTTACACGGTCCTTGCTGTGGGCAAAGAATGGTGCGCATTAAAACGATTGTGGGCGGACGGGTCGTCTGCTTAGTAGGACGGGGCAATAGGCAGTCTGCAGCGAGGCTGCCCATTACCAGAAGATTCTAGCGAAGATGCCCCGAGTGGGAGGCGTCGGAGGAACCCGTGTGCTGCCCACAGGTCAGGAGGCTAACTGTTTGCCTTCCAGAAGACTGTGGTGAGAACGCATTATTTGGAGACGATGTGCGGCCCGTCACTTGTCGGCGAAGGGAGTGGATCACATGGCTGCACAGTGGCTACGTAGAGCCATGCATTAGAGCGCAGCCCTTAAGCACCCGCTCCTGTGGTTTCGCGTAGTCCCTCAGTGTTGGACTAAATTGTAAACGAGAGAACGAAGACGCCACCGAAGATAGAGCTGGCAGGAAAACGGAGGTTGCAAGTATCACGAAAGTGTAAGGGGGAGGGCGTAATTCCGTGACCGTGCTAGACGTGCTTCACAGTGGCGCCCCCTTACGAGATAACGACAGAGTATGCCGCGCGCCGTCGTGCATTAGCTGATGACGCGATCACTTCCTGAGGCACAGCATCTATGCGCCGTCGCCGAGAAGACTACAGTTTGCGCTGCACTCAAATTTCGCATTATTGAGTGTCGTAATCGTCCGTCATTTTCTTCCTCAAGAAAACAACTGCGGGGTATAAAACTGCAGTGTTATGATCCAAGAATAAATTAAATTAAATTATAAAAATGAATGAAACTAAATCAATAAAAATAAACTTGCGGCCATAAAAAGCAGGGATTTCAAATTCATACAAATATGCAGTCTTATGTGTCCGAGCGAATTTTTCATTTCGCTTCATTTAATGTTGTAATCCTGGACCCACTATAGAAAACATTTTGCAGTACATTTTACAGTTAAAGAAACTCTTCAACACTTTAGATCAACGCTCTCACTCAAGCACTGCAAAAGTTATAGCTATTGCCAGCACAGAGGAGCAGTGCTCGTCCTAGCAGACACGCCTTCCGTTTCTGCTTCGCTGTTGTGGTTTCATTTTAATGTCGCAACTTAAGGAAAGCCGGCATATAGCCGCTACATGGCTGTAATGACGTCATTCCAGCGGTAGAAGAACGCCAAGACTGGGGAAGAGAGAAAAATATTTCAAGCAAGTTTGTAAGTTATCTGATGGGGACAGAGCAGTACTTTGGTCTGAGGGACTTTCCGACTCCCTGATCTAAGTACTGGATGTGTTGGTTGACTACTTTCTGCAAGTATTCACGATTTCGAACAAAGTTGAAAAAAGTGTTGCAGGGTTGCTTATTTTTGGCCAAAACAAAACATTTGCGCAAAAAAAACCTACATTATGGCTTCATTTTTGAGAAGGAAACCTGACAAGGAAACGAAAACCCAGCACAAAAAAATTAACAGAAAAAAAACACGCTTGCTTTTTTTTCCCCCGAACCTGTTCGAACCCGTTTGAACCGGTTCGAACCGGTTCGAACCGGAACGGAATGGTGCGCCGGAACTGAACCCGAACCGAACCCGAAAGGCTTCAACCCGAACCCGAACCCAACCCGAAAAAATTGCGGTTCGACACCCTGGGTTGGAGGTTTCATGAACCGCCACCCGACAGTTTCAACTGCCACGTTTGGCGGCCTCCTGGGAATCTCCTTGAAGCCACACAATCTGTTGCACCGAACATCGTTCCTGAGTCATGAGGCCACACTACGAGTGTTCACCTACTACGACCAGCAATAAGCCATGCCGTCCTGTACTGGCTATGCACGTGCCTGCAAGGGTCACATGGCTGTGCCCGTTGACCGAGGGCTGCGCCTCCTGCACTGCAAATTTCCCTATGATTGTGCTGGCTACAGGGGAGCAGGAGCTGACCAAGGAGGACACAGAGTACCTGGACATCGCTGTTTTGGCCTACGTTTGGTGAGCAATCTAGCAGTGGGCTACTGCGGGGTCAGCTTAGCGTTTTAGCTGCCTTACGAGTTCCACAATTTCCTAACTGCACCTCCACGGATAATGAAGTAAGATGCCGTCCTCGAAGCGCCGTCATCTTTGAAATCTTGAAGTTGGTCGCTCGAGGTAATGCTGCCTGGTATTCGAAAGAACTGTCTGCTTGCTTCCTTAACCGGGGCTTCCTCAACTCTGATGCCGGACTCTGGGTGTGCGGCGATGTAGTCGAGCTTGTTCCAGCTTCACACACACTTTTTCTGGCATTTGAATGCTTCACTTTGGTCGCCCTGCTCCCCCTGCCCTCTGACCGCCTATTTTGTCCATCTTACTTCAGTGTGTGGCTTGCCACCACAAGCTCCCATTTATTTTTATGTTGATACGCCTGCGCACTTTGGCGGCGCGGGGAGTGTGTTGAGGATGATAGCAAATAAAAGAAGAAAGCTACACGAGCCCAGGGGCACGAGCCTACCTTGCGCCTCGCGCTCGTGGAAGTTTTAATGACTATAATAAAGAATCGGCTCGCACGGGAACGGGGGCACGGGCCTAGTTCGCGCCTCGCGCTCGTGGCAGTTCTGCGTGACGAGCCCATCGAACGGGCGACCGCTGTCGGGCTTTTTTCTTACGTCGCGATCCGCGACATTCTGGTGCCGTTAAACTCGGGAGACTGAGGCCACAAGCAGACCTGACCTGATGCGGCGCAGACGTCGAGGACGCAGGGCCTGGGTTCCAGGGAGGCTGCGCCATTCCGTGAGCCTCGTCATCGAATATTTTCCGCCGCTGCTCCTCCTGCCGAGGACACCCCGGTCGCCTGGTTTTGGCGAGTCTGCAGTCATGGACAAGGCCCGCCGTGACCGTGGTGTGGGTCGGGCCGCTATAACCAAGGGAATTGCCACCACTTAATTCCTGCTTCTGGATCCAGACACCCCTGTTGCTCTTCAATGGCCCCTGAACCTCGTCAACATGAGGAATGAAAAGATTAAGGTTTTCGACCAGAAGATACAGGAGGGCCTCAGCGAGTAGGACTTCGAGGCAGATCTGGTTGCCCCGCAGGATTACGACGCTAAGGTGGTAGACAGTCGGACGCGTGTATAGTTTCCTCAACGACCGCGAATACCCAAAACGCTGTCGCTGGTAATTTGTGAATGCGTGATCGGTCGACAGAGAGAGAGAGACAACTTTATTACGCAATAATGCGAGAGTGGTTCCCCAGTCCAGGAGCCCATGTGCTGTCCAGGCTGCCGTAGCCCTGGTCACAAGCAGGACCTGGTCCTCAGGTCGACAGCTGGACAGCACTATCTCCCACTGCTCACGGGAAGGGGATGGGTTCAGGGGCGGAAGGTCCCAATTTTTGTGCAATCGAATAATAATGCCGCGAACCATACATTGGGTTTGTTTATTTGTGTTTTGCTTTTACCGCCCGGCTGCGCCGGTCTGTGTTATCTCTGCGCCAAGGGAAGCGCGTGTTCCATTCTTTCTTTCTGTGCCGCATGTGTTATCTGTCGTGATAGGGAGAGCATTCCGATCTAACGTGAACAGCCCAGAATAATCTTCTTGGATCTACTATGTGCTCGATGTGAATCGACGTTTCGAGAACCACGCGCGCCGAAAGATAAAAGGCCTTCAGTGCGGACGCCGGGGCATTCGATTCGACGACACTCGCCTGTGCAAGTCACTTTGTTGACCGCTGCTTTGCCGCCTCTGTATTCTTTTGAGTTGTTAGGGGAGCACAAGTTCGCTCCGATAAACGTGTTTCTCAGTCAAGACAACTGCATCGTTCTTGTCTTCGCGACAATATGTGTGGGAGAGTTCCTGGTTCCAGGCAGAATTTACACCTATCAGAGTACAGTGTAGGAAAGAGTAAATACATACGGATGGGGTGGGGAAAAGCACCTCCTTGAATTTGTCTCAGTGTGATTTCTTGGCTTTTGGTAAAAGATGTGTGAGTACTAGGGAAGGTCTGTCTCGTGGTTCGGTAGTATTGGGTGATTTCTTGGTAGGTGAGGAGAGGTGCGGAAACTGCCCCGGTCTCAGAGGCTCGGTGAGTGAGGTCTCGAGCCTGTTGATGAGCAAAATTGTTGCCCGTCAGTGCAGAGTGGGCGGGAGTCCACACAATGTCCACCCGATGGGCAGGCGGATGTTCATTCAAAAGTCGGTTTGTGGCGGGGGCCACCCGTCCTGACAAGAGCCTGCGGCAGGCGGCTTGCGAATCCGTCAATATAATCTTGGAGGTGGTTTGGGTAAGGGCGAGCGCAATAGCTAATTCTTCAGCGTCCAGGGAGGAAGTTGTCCGGATTAAAGCGGTGGTGATGAGGGCGTTCTTAGATGTTACCACTGCCACCATAGTTTGGTTATCTAGGTAACTGGCCGCATCTGTGTATATTACGTCGGATCGGCTGCTGTAAAGTTTTTCGTGGGCTTTGCTTCGGGCTTCTCTACGACCAGGGTGGAGGTCCGGGTGCATATTTCTGGGAATGGGGCGCACAAAAATGGACTGGCGCCAAGTGTCGGGGACGGTGACCAGGCGAGTCTGGTCAGGGCATGACCATTGAATATTTCGAAGGACTGATCGGCTGAACGAGGCCTCGGGCGCCACCCTGCGTCAGCCGGCGGTCTCTCCCGTTGTCAGCAGCACGCGCTTCGCCCCGCTGCCCAAGCTGCACATCCCGACATTTCGGGCGTCCGGCGGAGCTGGCAAGCGTTTCGAGAACACTTCGATGCCACCATTCACAGCAATCCCACTTTGGCTCGAATCAAGAAATTCAAGCATTTGACATCTTACTTGACGGGCAAGGCGAAGGCAGCAATCGACGGGATCCGACTCGCGGAGGCCAACTACGATGTGGCAATAAGCACCATCACCAACCGATTTTTCTGGGCCGACCTGCTCGTTGAGGACCATATTGACAGCTTGCTCGCCTTGTCCCCTGTGCGGAGCTCTGCAGAGGTTGCAAAACTCCGAGACTTCTACGACCAGATATCCTTCCGTGTAAACGCCCTAAAGGCTTTGGGGGTGGCGGCGACTGAGTACGCGGTGATCGTCCATCGTGTACTGAGGAAGGTCCTGCCACCCGGCCTCGGGATCCTGTACCGGCCGAGGGTAAAGGAGGCATGCTCGTCGAACGGAGCAGCCATCTCGTCCACAAGTGCGAGGAAGGTGAGCGAGAGACCGAGGTCGTCGGAAAGGGCGAAGAAAGTGAACGAGATTCTGGACTTCCTGCGCATCCAGATAGAAGTCCGCGAGGAAGCCCACTTCGACCATCTCAGGGTACCGTTGGTGTGCCCTCTCCAAAGGTGCGAGCCCCCAACTTCCAACTCGAGTCCACCGGCCGCCGTGGCTTTGCCTACCGTGTTGGCGAAGCCGCTGTTGCCGACAACACGTCCAACTCCATGCCGGTTGTTGTGTCCGCTTTGCGCTGCACACGACCACGAGCTGGCTGAGTTACAGCGTCTTTGACAACAGACGAAAAAGGGGAAAGGTTGCTAGCTGCCAGGATCTGCTTCCCCTGCTGGAAGCGCAATCATGTCGCCCATGTTTGCCGAACCGCTATAAGGCTTGTGTGCGCTCGGTGCTCACGACGGCATCTGAAGTCCCTGTGAGGCGTTACGCAGGAAGACACAGTAGGCGAACGACGGGTTTTATTTCTGGTTTGCGGTCTTGACGGTGGAGTTGGAGGGTAACTTTTTGGGCGCCGGTGTAAAATTTCGCGTTACTTCTGGGTAATGTGCGGTTCTTGCCAGCAGTGTGCATCAACGGCAGGTTACGTCGGCTAAAGAAGGAGCTTCTTCTTACCAGGAACCAGACCTGTCCGCTAGCAACAGTACCGTAGAAGACAATCGCATTTAACCACGCCTCTTTGCTTTGGAGTCAGGAAAAGAAGGCAGACGCCTACAGAAACACCGCAACGCAGAAGGTGCTGCGGAGCTTGTGAAAAGGAGTCTTCATTCAAACTTGCGAGAGAGGTGACGCAAAGGGGGACCAACGAACGAAAACACGGCCCCAAAGTTGCATTACGTGATTGGGCGACCAATCCACTTCGCAGACTGGGATTGATCGTAGGGCTCCGGATTAATTTTGACCACCTAGGCATCTTTAGGGGCCTTTTGCTTTTCTGAGGCCTTTTTGCTTTTCGCCTCCATCAGAAATTCGGTCACTGCTACAGGGAATCGAATCAGTGTCCTCCTGCTCAGCACCACAATGCCGTAGCCACTGAGCCACCACAGCAGGTACTTCGCAGACCTTAGAATGGTCGGTTTACTTTCGGAGTGCACGCAGAATCACCAGCACAGTGCATTACCGGGTATACTAACGATGTGAATTAAACAAACGAGTATGAATAAAATTTAGGGGGTTCGGCTCTATTAACTTACTTCTTTCTGTTCCCTTACAGTTTTTTACGGAAATTATAAGCCCATAAGGGTTTTTGGTTAATTGCCGGACATGCTGATCCCATGGTTCTCTTCCGATAAACGCCGTTTTCACTGTACATATGGGCGTATATCATGCGATATAAAAAACGCCGCAGTTTAATACCAAAGTTGCGAATCTTTCAGGGCTCTGCAAGAACCGAAAGAAGAGGAAATACGAGTGTGACTAAGAGTACCTTTGGCATTAAAATGATCGGAAATGCAGAAAACAAGACATTCTCAAAAACTTTAACCTCGCGTCAGGAGCGATCGCTCTACAAGAAACACGCTTGCGAGACACGCGTAGTTCTAGCGGTCCCCCCATGTGGAACGGTGTGCTTTCTTGCAGGTTACCTTAAGTGCCATATTGTTAAAGAAAACTAACTGCTCCCTGGCTTTTAATTCCTGATTGGCATATCGCCCAACCAGTAGTTTGATAGCCCTCTGTAATCAACGGAAGGATACACCAACTGTCAGGCATTCCGAAGAACAACTCAAGGAAAACAACAGGACGGCCGGCAGCTAGACATGGCAATGCCATTGCGGGTACTTCTGTTGGTACCGCCTTTTCTGGCTCTCTCACTTTTATGGCATCGCATTCACAGTTATGGCTTCTTGACCCCCGCTTTCACGTAGATGCTGTTCCATGCATGTTACTTCATTCGATGGAGTAACGTATTCGCTGCACTGGCAGCGCTTTTTTTAAACATGGCGAAAGAGTGGAAACTCGTGAATTATTCAACCTATTTACACGGAAAACTCATCTCGTGGGATCCGAAGAAGGCAGGAAAAGAGATATAAAAAGGATCCCGCGATACGGAAAACAAGAGGATATCTTATCGCCACCATCGCTATTGTCTGATCTATTGCTCACTTGTTACGGTGATTGCGGGATTTTAGGATCAAGAATAAGCATTGTCGCAAATTTCCTAAAATAAACAAAACGATAATGCTCCAATTATTCATATATTTCTCCCGTGCCTTCCTCGCCCTTCTTTTTTGGTGACTCATTTATTCATATTAAATCCGAGCTCCCTAACCACTAATATTTCCACTCACTATTTCCCTCTCACAAGCCGCCTGGGAGAATCTTGGTAAGCCGCGCACCCCGAGCCCCAAAACATAGGCCGTGCTTATCAGTGACGATGTCCTCATGGGTGCACCGTCAGCAACAATGAGCGGTGGTCGTCGGAGCCAAAGTCAGGCTTTGGCGGGTGCGCACCATGTCTGTCTTCCGGGTGGGGCGCTTCGAGCCTCGCTGGTCACGCCGTTGTACCTACCCCCTAAAATACCCCTGCCTTCTTTCATACACGCAAGCATTTTGGGACGACGCAGCCAATGGCCGGTTGAGGAATGGTGACCGTATCTGCGCGCCTTTGAAGTTTAAGCCCCATTAAATTGAGAGCATCCCAGAACGTTTTAGGCCCTTCCTAATGCCATCTACCATTAAAGAATACCCTTCCTCCAAAAGTCGTTACTCATTCTTTATGAGGCCATTGAGCGCGTGGTCAGTAAAAACGATATGGTGTAACAAAAGCTGCATGAGCCTTTCGTGAATCGTCCTCACTCGCTAGGAGGGATAACCATCATCGGTTTCTACTAAAAGCACCCTTGGTGGCTCTACACGAGACTTAACACGCAAAATCGGCATACTTCTTACAAATGCTGGCTCTGCTGCCCCTGTTGCAGACGCATCTTGCCTCCCAGTTTGCCCCCCCCCCCCTACGTGGATACCTTCACCCTCTTCACAACACACCTACATATGGCTCGCCGCCAGATCTGCGTCAACTACTACCTGACCATCATCAGGTTCCCCAGCGCCCGACCTCACTCTTTCTCCCAATTGCTCCTACCCGTCTCCCCATCGCCGCTCACTGTCTCCGATTCCAAGCCGTATCATTACTACCGGATAGAAAAACTGAGAGCAGTCAATCCTGAGACAGGAGCTGTGTCCAAATCTAGACGACTAAGCCCTCATACATTGCGTGCAATTGTTTTTCACGTGTTAGTCTAGAGCAGGGATCACCTTTAGTTACACAGTAAAAAGGGGATTAAGCTTCAACCTTCACGCTTCAACCGTAAGATAAAGAAAGGTTTCAGGCGAGGCTCGAACCATGAACCGCCGTAACCTGAACAGGCACTTGCACCACTTGCTCTCAACGCGTATCACTCGAGCATTAATTTTTAGGACTCCGCCACTTCTTCGAACAGAGAAAAATATATCTCCCTGGGCCGTTGAAATGCCCCGACCTCGACCTAAAAACCGCTGCTTTCGAGGCGGCGCCAGCAGCCTCAAAATATAACACATTTACTCAGTTTTCTACGATTTTATCTTGGCCGCCGGAAGAGTCCTTTGCTAAAACGATCTTGTCATCATGTCTCCCGCCCCTCTATAAAGTGAATCTCGCTATTGATCCAGAATTTTGATACAAAATTTTATCGCTGCATAACTCAGCAAAATACCCGTTCTCATGTCCTGGCCAATCCCCTCTGTCAGTACGAGCCACTACATTAACGTCAAGAATAAAAAAAAAGATAATACGGACCCAGGAAAATCCTCATCAGAATCGGAGATGATGAGGAAAGGCAAGAATGGCGGTTAATGAGCAGAACGGTGGAACCATTCGGGTGGAACAGCAGGTGAAAACAGGTTTGTGCCTTCGCCTATTATATAATGCCTTCGTCATTAAGTGTGTACCAACTAGCTCAGCAGCAAGTTTGGAATAGGCGGCGTTGTTTCATACAGGGACGCCGTGGTATTAGCCCTGCCGCCTGAGTGGAGCAGCTGCTTGGAGTCCGCAACGTCACGGGCGCTGTTTGGCCGTGTATTCCAAGAAAGGAACATTTACATCTGTGAAGTGGCCAGCATGAGACCGCGCTCCACCTCGCCAAGTCTGTAGCCAGCGGGTGACTCTGATCTGTATCTGATAGGCAACGCCAGCGCGGCGGTAATTTATGTTCCCCATATCTGCCACTACTGGTAACACCCATCAATGCCGTGGTGAATCAAACTACCAGCGGGTACAAATCATACTGAATTTTGCAGTGAACAGCAGTTCACCATATGGTTGTCCACAATTAGTGATTCCGATCTGCATCAATGCTTCCAATCCCAGCTGGAAGCCCATGCAGTGACAGTACAAAAAAACGTCTTTAACTGGTCCTATTATATAGCACTATGGAACAGGATCCCGCTTAGCCAGGGACCCGTTCAGATGAGGACCCGTTTCTCCTGGGACACGTTCAGCCGGAGACCCGTTAACATGCGGACCTGTACAGATGGGGACCCGTACAGACGGCACCCCGTTACAGCCAGACGCGTTTAAGCTAAACAAAGCACGGCTAACCTATATAAGACCTCTTAATAAGTAGCCCCATCAACAGGTCAAAAGATTTGCTCGGTTTGCATTAGTCACTTTTTCTCTGCAGCTGACAGCAATCTGCTGAATGTGCTCGCGTTTACAGGCAGAACACCAGCAGGAGAGCGCTTTACGTCATCGACAATGGCAGCATGCTTGCCTGTGCCTTTATTTTCTTCTACTGTGTACAAACATGCCACGTAGAGTTAAGCTTTCTTCGAGGCTCAAGGTATAAAGGTTTATTCACTAAATGTTTGGTTTATAAAAGGCGTTATTGATTTTAGCACAGAAGGAGGTCCCGAAGCAGATCCCGAGCCTGTTGGGCAATTCTTGTCCAATGAATTTGCTATGACAAAGTGGCCCAACCTCCCTGCAGAACAATATATGCTATTGTTCGCGTCAGCGTTGCTCGTAACGTACCACAGTCGAATCTCATTATTTCGAACTGGCATAATTTGAACTCATGGTTAATTCTAACTGACACTGCGGTCCCTGATATTTTTGTATTTCAATGGCCCAAAATCCCCTGAAATTCCAACGCGCGAGCATCTCCGATGGTTATTTCGAACATGCTGACTCCGAAAAGGCTTTTAATCACGTGTCACTTTTCTCCATTGCCGGACACGGCCGGAATAGTATCTCATCTTCCTCTCCTTCCAGGGGAGAGTAGAGAACTTCGGCCACTCTCCGGTTCTGTCCACCCCAATCAACGCTAACCGACCAGCTGACCAATCACATGTCACCGCTAGCCTTCTCGCCTGGCTGTGGAAGAAATTAACCGCCGCATCGAAGAGTCGTCATTGTTGTGCGTGTTAATGCAATGAGCCTTTTTCAGAGTGTGCGCGTCACATTATTACATTTTCGGGGATCTCGGCAAGCCAGGGCACATATCGCCAACCAAAGGACCAGAAAACGAAGTTGACACAGCCATCCCCAGCAAGACTGAGTTCGCGAAGAAACATACGGCACTCGGTCGGCTTTAGTCGACCCTTTCAGGGCTGAATTATTTATGTCTAGCAAAAGTTTTCTTTGTGTGTTTTCCCTTGTTACGGTGATCCTATAAGCTTAACAAAAATTAATTTGTGGTGGGAGTAATTAGCGATTTAGAGGCACCACATCTAAAGACTCTATTACTCAATTATTTTTTTTGCCAAGAAAAAGAATTCCTTGTTTTTCTAAACTTTCAAAATGAGTAAGCCCACATGCCAAAAATAAAGCTGGTATTGAAAGTATTGTTTGGGTTGCACCCATATAATAAAAATAGCACTTCGGTCTTTGGGTACACCCCATGTTAGTTCGGTGTTCACTGCACTGCCTTTCTCTGTGTAGCGTTCAGCCGTTGCAAAACATGAACAATGGTGGTATGTACCAAAATAGGAATCTTTGCAGAACTACGTGTCACGAAACTGACCGCTTTGGTTTAGTTCAGAAATTGTTAAAAGAATTTTGGTTAACGCCCTAAATATATGACACGAGGACCGAAAGGAATAAAGAACCGGGAGTCAATTAGTGTTGGATATGAAAAGCAGAAAGTCCAGCTGTCCAGAAAGCGGATGTGGACATCAGCTTAGCCCCAACTTGAAGACGTCCTTGTCATGAGGGAAAAGTAGGTTCATACCCAGAACCTTTCATTGAGCGAGCCGATAATTGCAGCCAAAGCAATGGCGTTGGCAAACAATATGGCCATCGAAGAATTGACGGCATCGCCCGGGTGTCTGTTGCAAAATCACAAAATGCCACAGGCGGTCTTTTAGGACTGCGGTGAGAATGCGGATGTAGACACAGCCGAAGAGTGGCTCTCTGGAGAGCTTAAGGATAATCATGATTAATATTCGATTGGCAGCATCTTTAAGGCTTATACAACAGCGCCGTGCTATAAAATGCTCCCCAGCACAACCATAGCTTTTTAAGGCAATGATTATGCCAGCAGTAGGCGAAGTATGGACAGACTGACCATGAGGATGTGCGCATATTCGATGGGCAGAGAGCGTCGCCATTTGCTGCTAATCGGAAAATCGCCAAAGCCTTGGTGTTCTAAAGTCGTGCAGAAGTACCGACATTGGGGTGCTAAAAAGAAGTCGCGGATGACTATGGATATTTTTTCAGACTGGCTGCGTACTTTGGACAGAGAATTTCTCACTAAAGGTCGAAATCTTGTCTTCATTACTAAATGTCCGGTGCGCTGCGCCATCGAAGGTCGGCGTGCAATTGGCTTCTTTTTCAGCCAAAAAACATAAGGACTGTGCTCCACCCGATGGATATGAGCGACATTCAAAATGTGAAAACTCTCTACAGGTACCATATCGTGAACTGAAAGTTATTGTGCATCGACAGTGAGAAAACTGCCGTCGACATTAACGGCGGTACATAAGAATCCTTGCCAGTGATTGGGCCTCCATTTTCCTGGACACCATGAGCAATAGCTTCCAGCGGTGTGGTTTCGGCGAACCTGCGGCCAGTAGTTATGCGGATCTTGCCGATGATCAGGCGGTGCACACTTCGTCAGATGATAACGGCGTGTCCGAAAGTGCTCGAAGTGCTCTTCTGGAGCATGTGACATTTGAGGATAGTCTGAATGTAGATGCCGGTGTACAGACCTGTGGTGTAGCCGATGCCCAGGGCCCTCACACAGGGTGCGTGTGAGGACCCTTCTGCTCTCAGTTGTGAAGTATCTGACGCCAAGGACAAAGTGCCCCCTGTTTCCTAGACTCCACCAAGTGCAACTGAAGTAGCGTCGGTCATGGCCATAGCTGCGTGCTACGTCTCCCTCCAGCGAAATGCGGTGCTGGTTTGGAACTTGTTAGCAAGCTCAAAGCCATAATCCTCGATTCATTGTGGGAAAAACGTTGTCACACGCACATAACCCACTTTTTTTCTAATGATGGATGTGGTGCATCTTGGAATAAAAATGCAGATGAACTAATCTGCGTGTACTTTCAACTTGGGAGCTCGCTCATTGAACATGTGCCGCAGCGGCTAAGTCCTCAATTCAATGAAATTTATTTATTCACCCTTTTAATTCGAAGAACGTTTGAGCTCTTTCATTTTAATTTAATGAGATTTCACTGCCTAAACATTCGGTTCAAACAATGATAGGGCTGCAGGTACAGCTCAGAGCACATATTTACCTAGGCAGATGTCATTGCCATTTTGGTAACACTTTTGTAGCCTGGTCTTATGACGAAGCAATTGCAGCGCTGCACCATGACATTCTGGTGCCACATGTTGGCTGCCGTTAAAAGGCACCAAGCCCCTCTTTGAAAAACTTAGGCACGGTAACACACTCCATGGGCCTCCCCTCCTCTACTCGAAAAGACAGTCCACTGATCAAGTGAACCTCCTTATGAAAAGAACACGACAGCAGCAATTTACTCAATACTAAAGGACTAACAACGCCAGGGAAATAAACATATACCATAATGCAGTGCACAAGGGTTTGTAAACTTGGCATGAACACAATAGAACATCAGCAATTGGTACATAAGAAATAGCCTTGTTTTTTTGTAGCCAACATATGGCGATATTAGGTATAAAATTTTTGAGAAGTCGAAAAAGGGAGTTTGGCCAGGGATGGCACAAAATCGGAAGAGGCGAAGAGGATGTGGCACATGGAACATACATGCCACATCAAGAATTTTGGCTGTTTCTAACTTGAACGCTGTCGAAATATTTTGACAGCGTTTCTAACTTGAAACGCTGTCAAAAGATTTTGTTAATTTTGGTGACTGAAATTAAAAGGTTAGGGCGAGATTTTGAAAGATTTGTGTTGGGTGGGTATTTGAACAGTTGACTCTTGCCATGCAAACTAGTATAATTTGAATTCATTTTATTGCACAGTATCTGCAAATGAGGGGACAATGCAGTTACTGTTTTCCAGGGGTTTATTTTTTCAGGTCGTCAAATGATGTCACCTTAAGAAGCCAATCATAGCTATCCCTGGTCTGCTCAACATGTCGGCGTAGAGCAGGCCTGCAATAGGCCAGATACTGCGGCAACATGGCGAAATGACAAAATTTGGACGTGACTGACCCAGCAATGTATAACCTCTGACACGACCGAACAACATGGCCAAACTCACAGTAACAACTCTTGCATACCTGGTGAGCAGCGCCAGCACAAGAAACCTAAATGTAAAGTTTTGCTGTTTCGTTCTGGACTGCCATCCTCGTACTACACATCGTTACTGAGGCGAGATGAAATCTAACTCATGTAGCCTCAATGTGAGGGGATTGACCGAGAACTTACAGGCCTGATGATATTGCCGCGAACCATGCATTTGGTTTTTTTTTGCTTTTGCCGACCTGCTGCGCCGGGCTGTGTTATCTATGTTATGCGTTTGCCAAGTGAAGCGCGCGTTCAAATATTTATGCCGTACATGATATCTCCTTTGATATGGAGAGTGAATCAAACTAATGCCACCAGCCTAGAATAATCGCCTTTAATTTAAAGTGTTCTGGAGGCAATTCGACGGTTCAAGAAATAGTCGTGTTGAGAGAGAAATTCCCGCAGGGCAGACGCCGCGGTATTCGATTCGCCGACACCAGTATTCGCACGTCACTTTGTTGACTCCTGTTTTGCCGCCTATGTATTTTTGAGTAGTTATGGAAGCACAAGTTTGCTCCAATAACACTGTTTTTTCTTAAGCCAACTGCTTCATCTTTGGCTTCGTGACAATATAAATGACCGCTAGATTCACACGGGAATTTCTTGCATGAACACCTTTATTAAACGAAGTTAAAATAGCCAGAAGTTAATATCAACCCAAGTTTTCTTTGCCAAGTGTAATATCATCAAAGAAAAAGAGTGATACACCACGCCCCAGAGCTTCACCTTCACGCAGTTTCATTGTTACCCTGGAACAAATAATACACCCAACTATGTTTAGCTGAATATGGCGGCCCATTACTCAGCGCAGAATCATTAAGCAAAAGTTAGAGGTTAAAGTTCAGGGTGAAATAAAATTTATAGGAGCTATATTGGCATGCAGGGCCATAAATACAAACCCGTTTTATGTGGCATTTGTGATATGTGCACGTTTTGCCCCCGTTGCAGAGTGGCTGAGGTATCTGGCGGCAATGCAAGCCAGCCTGGCGGTAGGAAGTTTTAATCGCGGAAGGGGAAAGTTTTTTTTTTGGCAAGACTTGCTGGCGTCCAGTACGACGACGGTACCATTCTCAAAAGAATCCAAGCTTGGACAGGAAAGTGCGTGCAAACACCCAGTAGGTCCGAGTGTGGTACAATCGTTGTGCGAGTCCGAAAGCTTTGGCTGCGGGTAGAAAATCGTTTATAACCAATAAAGTTTGTGTTATTTATTAATTATGCGGCTTACCGATTTGCAAAGCAGTATGCACAAAAAGCATTTCACTTCCGGATGAGCTTTACAAGATGTCCCTGCTGGTTGCTCTTTTGTTTTTTCTCCAACAGGGCACGTTTCAGATGTGTTTAGACAATAACTCCGCGTATTACTTAAAGCTTATGTTTCTCAAAATGTGGATAGCGAGATACAGCATCAAGGCATTCGACAACCTCGCACTCTGCCAGAAGTTAGGAATTTGCACAATTTTTCAAATTCCTTGGATGAGTTGACTTGCAGGTCTGTTTTATTTTTTGGGTGAAAATAAATGGTAGCCAGAGCTCTTTATCCTGCTTTCTAAGTCGCAAAGCGCAACTCTTACAATGCAGGGTGCCAAAAAACAACAGCGCCACCAAACATAGCATACCATTCACGCCAAAACCTCTCACAATTATATGTATTCTCCAAAGATTTAATTTTGGACTAGTCACTCGCATTTGGATCATTCAAAAACGTCCAGGAAAAAACAAATTTCACAGTTCAAAATTCATGTTTGATCTCTTATGGAATATGATGGTGACGGTTGCACTTTATTGGCGCAAGGCCAACTAGGGCAAAGAGCGCTAAGATCAGATGGTTATCTAGCATAGATTAAAAGTGAATAATGAAACTGAGCAGCAAGAGAGGTAAAAACAAATAAAGACAATGGAAATAGCTGGTGTGGAGAGCCTGGTTGTGGGTATGCATGATACAATAGGAGATTCGGAAATATAACTTCTGATAAATACTTTAAAGCACGTTTGGCAGCAAACATTGGTTCATCACATAAGAAGTGATATGGGTGGAGTGAGATTTGTCGTCTGTAGATTTCTGGAAAGTGTCTCCGTCGTGTGGTGTGGAGTGCCTCGCATGTGGTTATTATGTGAACTACGGATAGGCCCTCTCCACACTTACCGCGCGTGCGCCTCGAGGACCCAGTAACCCAGTGTGAATCTGTTACGCAAGTGTGGCCTACCCGTAGCCTTCCTAAGGCTACTCACGTGCGGCTGTCTTGTCTGTCTGTTATGTATTTGCCTAAACGTGGTTTTACAGTGTGTAGCATATTGTCTGTTTGTGTATCTTAAGTTTCCTGCTAAGATTTACAAAGAGCGCTTCGTACCAATGGTTTCAGGTCGCAGCAGGGGAAATAGGGTACATCGACGGTGCTGGGGAGAGCGGCTTCAGCAGCATTCTGGTCAGCGATTTCGTTTACGAGAATTCAGCTGTGTCTGAGAGCCCAGCAAACAAGTACTTTTGGTTTGGAGTTATAGGCAGACATTAATTACCTATTTAGGCAATTGAGAACAGAATTTCCTGTTTTTTTGATGGATTGCAAAGCTTTACCTACACCTAACGACACTGTAAAGATTATGAACTGTTGTGTTATGGTAAGAGTAATGTGCTGTAGTGCAATTAAAATGCCATACGCTTCTTCTGTGAATATACAACTGCTTATGTTTAATGTCCTTGTGCTCGAAATGTGGGAACCATGTGCAGCACATGAAACAGCAGAAGAGGACTTGGATGCATCTGTAGAAACGGCAGTGTGGGGGTATTTGTCTTTCAGTTGTATCAAATGTTGCATTATTATCTCTCTGGGCCTGTTTTGCTCGTCAATAGACCTACAGGGTATGTCACAAGAGATTGCTGGCCTGTCCCAAGGCGGGACGAAGTCAGCAGTAGAGGAGTTCATGCTCTCTGCAAATGAAATTCCTAGACCTTCACCATTAGGTATCACTCTCAAGGAGAATGGAGCACAATTGAAAGTTGGGCGAGTTGGTGATAGATTTTGGGAAAAAGCGCGAAAAACGACTACACATAGACAAAAACTCGCCGCCCTGTATTCTTTTCTACGTGTAGTCGTTTTTCGCGCTTTTTGCCAAGAGAATGAAGCTGGTGCAGATGGACGTGCAGCGTACAAATCAGCGGATGATATGCCGTTAGAATACAATTACAAGTGCGATTTTTGGAGGTCACCCTAATGGTATACAGGAGTGATATTAAAGTCCGCTGGTGTCCAAGGCTTCCCTTATCGCACTCTGCATATTGACTTTCAATGGGTCTCGTCCGGAAAGCTCCGGATGCAAGACGTAGCACCAAGTGCAGCACTAGGTTGAACATTTTCAATGCGGTTTTGCAGGCGGTCCCATACAGGACACTCCTATAGTCCAACCGTGAGCCAACAAGACTGGTGAAAATAAGGAGTGTTTTTTTTTCTGCTCCATAGGACCAATGCGAGAGGACCTTGAGGATATTTATTGTTTTTAAACATTTATGCTTCGGAGGTTTCATGTGTGGAACGAATCTCAGTTTTTCATCAAGTACCACGTCTAAAAATTGTAGTTCCTTTTTAAGAGGAATGGAAACACTTTCAAGTTTAATATCAGGTTCAGGATGGATTCCACGCCTCCATGAAAATACAACTCAGGTACACTTTTCTGGATTAAGCTTAAAACCTCTTGTGGGCCCAGTCAGCAAGTTTGTTAACATAAAGCTGTACTAGGTGCTCGCATATGGACAGATTAGAGGATTTGAAAAACATTTGAATATCGTCTAAATACATAAACGAAGGGACGGTTGGCGGTAGTGCCTTCCCAAGTGAGTTCATTTTTAGTATAAACAGTGTTTATAGTACCCTTGAGGCACCCCATTTTTCTGGACATGGACCCCGGAAGGTGCAGATCCCACTCTAACACCGAAGGTTTTTCCTGACATGTAGCTTGCTAGCGTATTCAGCATGTTTACTTGTTTATTTACACAGCCCACAAGGCCATAAGGCATTGAAGAGCGGAGTGGTTTAAATACAATACAGCAATGACAAAAGCAGTAAATGGCATTAAAAGGTTACAAAAATGGATTTGAAACATATACTTATAGCTGACGCATAATAAAGTAAGTACAGCAATGAAAAATTGGCTTGTAAATATACAATGTTAGCTAATGCACCATAAAGAGAAAGGACAACAAAGGAACTTATAACTAACAATATTACCTATAGCCTATTTGAATAACTTATGATCAATAAAGGCAGCTGTTGATGAAGGAAGGCAGTTCCATTCTACTGAAGATCTGGGTATGAAGGACTGAAAAATTGCGTTGATTCTTGACGATGAAATTCCAACTTTACTAGCATAATCCAGACGTGACGCGATAAGGTGATGAGACGAAATAAGCTCGTGACGTAGGTGTTGGTGATGAGAAGTTTTATGGAACAGACGGAAAACTTGGCGGCGGTAAGATAACGTTGGCATTTGAAGGCTACTTTTCATGAAAGATATGCTAGCAGTGCGATTATAATTTGAGAGAATGAAACGAACAGAATTATTTTGTACCATTCATAGCGGTTGTGTTATAGTAATGAAACATGGATCCCACAATGATGCGGCATACTCGAGTTTAGAACGGTGTTTTGTACATTAGTAATTTAGGTCATGAAGGTGCCTCTGAGAAGTTGCGCCGGAGGTATTCTAACGTGCGGTTAAATTGGCAATTACATACTCGGTGTGATTGGTTCATATTAAATCGGCTGAAATGTGTAATACCCAAGTATTTGTGAATTAACACATGATCTAAACGGGAGTTATTTTAAAAAGTAAGTAGGTAACTGGTGAGCTGTTCTGGCGACACGTAAGTGCTTACATTTGTTAGCTTTGAGTTCCATGAGCCAAGTTTTGCACCAGGAAGAAATAACGTTAAGATCATATTGCAAGGCGGTTATGTCATTGTCACATGATATTTGTCGTTACACAAGGCATTCGTCGGCC
The DNA here is from genome assembly GCF_048455015.1 of Haemaphysalis longicornis. Taxonomy (NCBI): domain Eukaryota; kingdom Metazoa; phylum Arthropoda; class Arachnida; order Ixodida; family Ixodidae; genus Haemaphysalis; species Haemaphysalis longicornis. The sequence goes on from NW_027526361.1 coordinate 190,157,993, forward strand.
AATAAATGAATGTTATGAAAAACGCATGCTGGCAAATTGTTAATGTAGATAAGAAAAAGAAGAGGGCTAAGCACTGAGTTAAAATTATTAGCGGGTACAAATTGCGAACGGTTAGTAAGAAAAACATCAAACCAAGATAAAAGTTTGGAAACAAGGTTAAGCTCATGCAGCTGAAGCAACAATAATTAGTTACACACCTTATCAAATGCTTTTGAAAATCAAGAAAAATTCAATCGGCGAAAGAGGACTGCTCACGACAAGTATGCAGTTTATGGGTGAACAATGCAAGCTGCGTTTCACAGGAATACATTTTCTGCAGTCATCTTGTGATACAGAAAAATAGGAACTAGATTCAACGAATTTAACTATATTAGAAAATAATATATGTTCAATTAGTTTACACAGAATAATAGTTAATGAAATATAGCCATGACTAAGTGGTGAGTGCCTTTTATCAGATTTATACAGTGGAACAACGTTTTCTATTTATTTTAAACTGAGCTGGTAGGACACCATGGTGAAGCGACTGTTGACAATTATGAAAATATCTTAGAAAATGTGTTGGAAAATAAGTTGGAAAATATGAACAAGTACTGATCAAAAATTTTGAACTGATCAGGTCTTAACCAGGAGCAGTTGACGGTTTTAATGACGTGATCAGTTTTTCTACACCATAAGAATCGATGGTAATTGGTGGCATCTGGATGCGACTATAATTGCAAGGTTAGAGTAGTAGGATATTAGTAGTTTTGGAGAACTTAGATGGATGAACGTTGTTCAAAACTTCAGCACACTGGTTAGATGGAATAGAAGTGTTACTAATATCAGAAAGTGTTAAAGAGTCACCATATTTAGGAGGGTTTTTAACGCGCGAAAACTGTTTTGTGTCAGTCGCTAGCATCGATGGCAATGTAATAATGAAAAAAATTTTCTTTGCCATTTTTAATAGCATTAACGTAATCTTTAGAAGACGCCTCGTAGGCAGCTCGCCGAAGAGAACTAGGCGACAGTATAGTTGATTTGTATAAACGCTTTTTTCGAAATGCCAAGCTCTTTAAGAATCTAGAATACCTAGATGCGTCATTATTGGAGAGTATAGTGCGAGTGGGTCTGTATTTATCCGTTAGTTCATTATTTTGTCACAAAACAAGTCCCAGTTAGTCTGTATGAAGCGACAGCGAAAATCTGCGAGGAAAGTGTCAGGAAAAGTGGACAGTTGTTTGTTAATTGCCCTAAAATTTCTTTTTCGTAAAGCTGAATCGTTTGGCTGTTATTTTTTGATTTCGGATGTGGTCGCTCAAGCCCGGTAAGTGCGCGATACTGGAAATGTAATCCGGCCCAGATGTTATTACGAGATCAAGAATGTGGGCGGCTGTTGTGTTGCTCTAGTCGGCGGCGTTATAAGCTGGGTTAAAGAACAAATGGAGCACGTATCTAGGAACTTCCTAAGCAGGGTTACAAAAGGTTTCAATTTGGGCGAATCTTTTTCCGAAGATATATTTTGAATGTTAATGTCACCAAGTAGCAATAACGGGGCATTGGTATAACTTCCGCAAGCCAGGTTGATAACATCATATGACTCATTGATCATATTTAACATCATATAACTAGGTTTCGGGGATTTAGTTCGACGATAGCCCAAGTCGTTTCTAGATTCTTTGAACATGAATACATTGTGATGGGATACCTTTATTAATGGCCAGAAGGACACCGCCGGCCAATCGCAAAGTGCGGTCGCACCGAAAAACAGAACAGCGGTGCACTGGAAAAAATATTTCACGATCTCAAATCTGCAGCCGTAGCCAGGTCTTAATAAAAACTAAAATGTCAGGTTTAATTGTATGTACTGCCGATGTTAGAGAGTCTCGCTTGTTAAGAATAATACGAATGTTTGAGAAAAGAACCGATACACGTGACAAACCTTGACCACATCCCCTCGCTTTTCCCTAAATGGACCTACGCGGGCTCAAGCGAGGCTGATCGTAAGTGGTCGTGGGTCATCGTACGTCTTCGGATATTTCATTGCTAGCTGGGTTGTAGATATAGTGGGTCTTATTAATGACGAGTCTTTTGTAATGCAGGTGAAACAGTGGTTCCGCAGGTTGGCGTTTTGCAAAGGCAGTTAGTTACGAATTTCCCGTGTTGCAGGACAGAAATCTTCATGCAGCGTAATGGTCTTTTCTCTCCTCCTCTTGCGCGCAGAAAGTACTTATTACTTCACTTTGAAGATTGAAAATGTAACAATAATTGGACCGGGTTCACTCTGCGAAAAAGACCTTAAGCGTTGAGCCCGTTCGAACGCGCCATGAGAAAAAGAGGGAAGAACGTCAGTAAGGACACCCTTCACGACTGATTCGAACTGCTCCCACGTCTCACGGGGATATTCAGAAACACCATAAAAAATTAGGTTATTACGGCAGGATCTATTTTCTAGCTCATCCATACGATATAGCAAAGACTCATCCTGAGTAGCTAGCGTCACCAACTCATGTTCTATATGCTCAAACGCTACAGTTTTTTTTCTAGTGCCTAGACGCGCATTTGAATGTTCTGCATGCTGACTTCAATTTTCTTTTGACCTGCTTGGAGCATTTTAAGGTCATCCTCCAGAACTACCTGACTCTTTTGCGCTTGTATAAAACGCGAATGTATATCCTTGAGAAGGTGGAATATAACGTTCATATGATCGGCGAGGTCATCAGGCAAAGTTTAGAAGGCATCAAGGGCAGCGGAGTGCGTCGTGTGACCAGGATTAGTTTACATATCCCGCGAGCATAACAGCAAAACCGTCATTGAAAAACAATCGTCGATAATTTCACACACTACCCCGGGGCACGGGAGCAACACCAAACAACCGTTGTCCCTTTTTTTCGCATAGAATGAACAAGTACTACTCACCTGCAAAACGTAAAGTTGAGAAGCGTGAACCAGGCTGCGTAGACTGCTCCCGTGCCCACTGAAGTGGCTGCCTGGCAGGTCGTGGTTTATAAACGCCGGGCTGCACAGTGTTGACGTAGAGGAAGTTGATGCGCCGTAGTCCGTGCGCATGAGAAAAACCTCGTTCAAGAGAAGGCTATAATCCCAGGAGTGGTGGCTGATTGTCTTCATCGACACTGCAAACGCTCTAGGAGCGCCTACCGAAGCAGACACACCCGGCTAACGAAGCAGCGCCGCAGACAGAAAAATCTTGCAAAACGTAAAGTTAAGACGCGTGAACCATGCTGTGCAGACTGCTCCCGTGACTGGCTGGCTGGCCGGCCCCGGTTTATAAAGGCCGGGGTGGATGGTGTTGACGTAGAGGAAGTTGATGCGCCGAAGTCCGTGTGCGTGACGAGAGCCTCGTTCAAGAGAAGGCTTTAATACCAGGAGTAGTGGCTGATTATCTTCATCGTCACTGCAAAGGCTGTATGAGCGCCTACCGAAGCAGACACACCAGCAAACGAAACAGCACCGAAGACAGGAAAAAGCCTTCCAAACGCAAAGTTGAGACGCGTCAGTCATTCTGCCTGGACTGCTTCCATTGCCTGACAAGACAAAACACTTAGGGTCACTAAGAATATCGCAGCATCAAGCAGTACCGTAAGTTTTCTGAATCAAAAAATACCGTCATACAATATTGTTTATGGATTAATTCGTTTTGATGTAAGGTTCTAAGCCAAGCAGCTGATCGTTTGTAGATCGTCCCGCCCTGAAGCTTGCCTGGCAGCTCTCCAGGAGACCGGTGTACTCTAAAAAGTACACGAGCCTCCTTTTAATCATCTTCTCTTGGAGCTTGCACAGGTAGCTCGTCAGTGTAATGTCATAATAACTTGCCCGGAATGGCGGGTCCCTCCCCTCTTTAAGAAAATACACTACAATGCCTTCTCTCTAACACCTTAGTAGGGGCCCCGAAAGCCCTATTTTAATATATATGTGTAGCAGTGTTGTCAGAGTGTCGGCGTGTAAGTGCTGTATCATACGGTATGTATTATTGTCTGCTGCCGGAGCTGAAGGCTTACACTTTGTCACAGCAGCTCTCAGCTGATAAAACTTTGAGATATAAAACGTGGCTGACCTGTTGTTATCGCGCAGCGGCTTCTTGTCGGTGGATATTTTATGTCGCATAAAAGTTTTCGTGTAATGTGCAGAGCTAGACACGTGTTGAAAGTGCTGTGTAAGTGTATTAGCCTGGTCTTCAAGTGAGTCCCCTGTTTTGCAAACCCGGGGTAAGCCGTGTGTTTGTTGTGCTTTGAGTTTTCGTATTTGTGTCCGTACCCTGCGTATGTCTCTGTATGAAATAATTTATGTTAAGAAAGAGCGCCAACTACCTAATTTCGCCTCACGGCACACACACTTCCCAAGACCTTTCGCCCTTTTCAACAATACAAGGTTACTAACCGGGGGGTGCCGACGGAGTACACCCGCGCCTTGCTCTACCCTTCTCGCGCCCACCTACAGTCCTCATTCCACCTGGGCCTCCGTCGGTTGCACAGGGCACAGGAGGCCCCGGGAATGGACTTTTCGGACGCGGCTAGGATGTGCGCCGTGAGGAGTAGGGTAGCTTCTTCAACGTGTAGATGTGTTATGGATGTGTGGTGTAGTTTGGATGTTTCTGTAAGTGTACTCCAGTGTGCTCTAGCTCCATTGAACCTGTTATGGGATGGTGAACTGTTGGGGCCTTTACTTGTGTATAATAATGTGGTTAGGAAGTGGTCACTACCATATGGGTTAGTGCCAACATCCCACTCAAGAGATGGAAAGTGTACTACAAAGCCAATAGCCACGTCGGGGTGTAAATAAGTGTTGTGCCCTTTATTATGGTACGAAGGGCTTGTTTTTCTTGAATAGGCAAGCTGCCGAAAATGTTAAACATTTTTTCGATAAGGCTACCTCGAGCATCCATGTGAGTAGAGCCTCATAGTCCGTTATGCGCGTTAAGGTTGCCTAAGAGAATCAAAGGTGAGGGTAGCTGACCTATAAGGCCCTCGGAATCCGACCACAAGAGCTGGAAATAAGAAGGAATATAAACGGAGCATAGTGTTATTAGCGTTTCAAAATTATGGTACTTTCGTCCTCACATGTCCTTGGAGTGGCTGAATGATCATTCTCGTTGAACCGCGCACACGTTTCGGCGCGCTTTGACTGACCCGCAACTGCCGAGCTCTTCAGGATTGCCTCGGATGGCACAGGTGGTGCGGCGGGGTTAGGTGCTGCCACTGGTTCCTCCATGTCCATCTCCTCCGTGCCGTCACGTGTGGTTTCCGACAGTGAAGTGCAAGTGGTGGATGGAGCACCACTCCCAGCTGACATCAGCGGCTGCCCCCACAACTGCTGCTGGCTCAACAAGCGCTGCGGACATAGGATGGGCGGGCCACCAGAGGCAGCACGGGGGGGGGGGGGCGAGAAGGTGGGCAAAGTGTGACTGGCAGGACTACGTCCCCGCCCAAGCCTGACGCCGCTCCACTCCCCGGTAAGCTGCGTCGTCGTTCCTCCCCAGAGGGAAAGAGGCGAACCTCCTCCGCGCCTCTTGGAAGGTGATGTTCTCCATGACCTTTATGTTGATTATCTTTTTCACAAGCTTAAATCTTTCGCACTTTTGGGAGTATGCAGCGTGTGGTTCCTGGCAGTTTGCACAGGTGATATTTTGTGAAGGACAGTTGTCTGACTGATTATCATGTTGTGCACATTTCGCGCATGTTAGTCGACCATGGCAGGCGTTATGGCCATGCCCAAACAGATGGCCTTTAAAACAGCGGCGCGGGTTTGTAATGTATGGTCGGAGGGGGCAATGAATGAAACCTGGTTTTACTTAAAAAGGAACTGTGCATGTTCGAAGGTCTATATAAATGTTTTGGTGGAATGTCCTTGTTATCTTGACGAATAATGATGTCCCTCACTGCTGTCACACCTTGGTCTTTAGGACGTCCAGCAGATCGGATTCAGTTTCATTCAACGGATCCGGCTCTTAGATCACCCCGTAAGAGCTGTTAAAGCTTCGGTGGGGTGTGACCCTTATGTCCAGATCTGCGATGCGAGTTTGAATTAAGAGATTTGTAGCTTAGTCCTTGTTGATTTCTACAAGACGTTCTCCAGTTTCAAGTTTTTTGGCTTCGTAGGATTTACCACGATGCCCACAAGACATTTGGAGATGATAAAGACAGACTTCGTGGCAAGGGGCTGTGAAGTGTCCACGGAATCTAATATGAAAAACTTCGGATTGTGGTCCTGCTTTGTGAAAGCCGTGGTTGCAATGAAGAAAAAGGTACTTTGGTGCGGCCCCTTTTAGTGAGCGATCTGTGGATTTAGAAAATTTATAAACAATATGGAATGCAAAAAGATCAGGGGACAGGGTGTCTTCCTTTTTTAAACTTTACCCTTATAGCTTGAGAGGTACCAGAGCTCCCGGCCTGGTAAACAGACAGGGAACCCATCCACCAGAGCTTGACCACGACTACGACGGCCACTGTTCGTGGTTTCTCACCCTCCACCTATAAACGCATCACAACGGTTCACTGCAGCTCATATTTGGGGGCTCGGGGTCCAAGTTGTTGCCAATACCGCCACCACGAGTACCCAAGGTGCCCCGTGTGGGGGATCTCTCATGGATTAACCCAGGAGAAAAAATATTGAAAACTGTGTGCCAAAGCACACAAATGATAAGCTTAAGAAATATCGCCTCATTTAGCACATCAGCCTGCTGCGGCCACTGCTCCAGCTGTAGGCGGCCTCTTGCAGACCCTTCTAGGCTGCGTACAACCACGGTGGAGTAGCAGGCAGCTTGGGTCGGAGGTAATTAGATGGCAGGACGTGCACCACGCGAGATCTAGAAGCGGCAGCCAGTGGATGAGCAAAGCATCGAGAAACATGTCGAAGGCCAGTACGGAGCAATTCTTGTGAACGGAGAGTGGTCGCAGAAAAGCACCTTCCCTCACATAAGGTTCCTATCGTGGAGGTGCATTTTGGAAGGCCCAGGCATGTTCGCAGAGCTTGCAAGCCTTCAGAACCTTCAAGTTCGTCCTGGACACAGCATGTAAAGCTAGAAGGCTATATCGCAAGAGGCCTACGAAAAGCGCTTTGTAGAGTCGCAAGAGTGCTGACACTGAGCAGCTCCAGGTGCTTCCTGTCATCATCTGCAAAACGTGAACGAACGAAAGGAGTCGCTCCTTTAGCCGCCTGATATGGGGAGCCCAGGACAACGAACGGTCAATTGTAATGCCTAGAAATTTGTGATTGCAAACATAGGGTATCTGCACGCCATTTATCTTCAGTGGGTATCGAGACACATCGCGCTTGGTGAATGCCATGGCAGCGCACTTCTCAGGAGACAGAAGCAGCCCGCAGCTGCTGAGGTATTTTTCAATGGCGAACAGAGCCTTCTGCACTTTTGCTCGTATGTGTCTGGGGTTCCTGCCCGAAGCCCAGATGCAGATGTCGTCAGCATACACCTAGATGTGAATTCCTTGAGGTAGTACCTTTGTGATGCGGATGAGGCATATACTGAACATTGTCGGGCTCAGAACACCACCTTGTGGGACACCCTGCGTGATGGCATGTCGTGTCGTGTCACCGTCTTTGGTTGTCATGTAGACATACCGATCCTTTAGGTAATCACCGATCCAGGCTTGCATTCGGCCTCGAAGTCCTACAAACGCCACCTCCCTTCGAATTGCTTCGTGGGAAACACTGGCAAATGCCCCCTTTATGTCTAGGAAGACAGCAATGTTGAACCTTTTCGCAGCCTTTTGTGCACGAACATCTGTTACCAAGGCGATCACATTGTCAATGCTGCTCCTTCCTTGCCTGAATCCTGACATCTCTGGCGGGTAGACATTCCTGTTTTCGAGGTTCCAGACAAGCCGCTGTAGTACCATTTTTCCATTACCTTACCAATACAGCCTAAAAGAGCAATTGGTCGGTGGGGCATTTTTCCGGCTTGAGAACCGGTACCAGGCGGGCAATTTTGCAGCTTACCTCAACACAGCCAGTCTGCCACGATGCGTTGCATATACTCAGCAACTGCAGAAGAGCCTTGTTGCCGAGATGTCGCGGAGCCGAATAGCTAACTCCATCAGTCCCAGCCTAGGTGGACAAATTAACATATTTTAACGCTGCAGATAGCTCATTGATGGTAAAGGGCTCATCCATCATCACAGCATTCGTGGTAGGAAGCCACTCGGTCAGCTGCGCGGGAATCAGAGAAGGGCTCTGGGGAGCACTGACTTTTATGCAAAATTCTTCTGCGACGTCTACTTCACTGACTCCACGCTTGAGGGCTACTGAAGAAAATGGGTGAATCTGACTGGGTGGGGCTCTCAGGCTTCGGAATACCTGCCATATGCGTGTCAGTGGCTTGCGTGGATCTAATTTAGAACAAAACTGGGCCCAGCGGTTTTTGGCAAGCGTGGCCATGTGCTTCTGAACGCGCTTCTGCGCACGCCTGGAAGCTCGGATGTCGTCTGGCAGTAGGGTTTTTCTGGCCCGGCGCTCGGTTCTCCGGCGAATAGCGCGAAGATGTTCATAGTCCCCATCAAATGTAGACCATGGCTTGGGAAGTAGACTTTGCCGTGTTGATTCTGATTTGGCCGGACCAACGGCAACTGCGAGCTCCTCGCTTGTTGTGATGGCTCCAGCATTATCTTCTAATAGGTTTTGGTAGGTGTCTCAGTTTACACAGTATGCCTTCCGCTTAGACGGTCCTCCACAAATTCCTTCAATTATTGTGTATGTGGGCACGTGGTCGCTACCAAAGCTTTCAATATCGGAATGCCAGGACACGGATGGCAGCAGGGAAGCAGAGGCCATAGTCACATCCAACACACTTGAAGTTTTGCCACGGAAAAATGTGGGCCATCCAGTGTTTAACACGTCCAGGCCCGCTTCGTTGGCAACACGAAGCAAACTGCTTCCCCTTGATGTAGTCTTTGTGCTGCCCCAAGCTGGGTGGTGTGCATTGAAAGTGCGTGGGAGGTGTAGTGGACAAAATGTCTTCCAGGAGCTTCGTGTTGAATTTTACCCTTGGTGGGACGTACCCGGTTATTATGGTGACGGTTGCACGGCCATTCCCGTAGGATCGGAGTAATGGGGGTTACCAAGTGGCAACAACTAGGCTTTCCCGAAATGTGCGCGTGACTGTCGGTAACAAAGAATCCCCAATTTGCGAGGAAGTGTTCAAGCGCAGATGTTAGCAACAACTTGAGGTCTCCCACTTTTCTACGTTGGTAAAAACGCAAGGCGCAAAGAATACACTTATACACTGCATACTTTTCACTCACCAGGTTTCACGTTAGGGAATATGGCGTCAGCTTTTTCCTTTTGTGCGAGGCTTCCTTTCCACTGAAACATTTCAAAATCTATGGGACAAGGCCTTGGGGGCTTGCCAAGATAATGTTCTTCAGGCCTGTTTGGTTTGACGTATCAGAAACAAACTTCTTAACTCTAAACGTGCCGGTGTAGGGAATAATTTTAGATACGACGCTGAGAGCCCCTCTTGTCGGCGGCCCTCTCCTTCCTGCGTGCGTCCGTTGTTGTTGTCCGCAGCCTTTCCACTCCCCCCCTCTCCTCTCCGATAGCGAACACTCTCTCGCGAGGGGCATTGGATTGAATTCGATTGGATTGGCTTGGGTTCACTTGGCTTGGATTGGATTGGATTTGGATTGGATTGGATTAATGTTTATTGTGTTGGATTGTGTTGTGTCATAGCCGCGGCAGACGCACTGCCGCCGGCGCGTGCCCAGGTGAGAGCGAACACACTCTCTCAACATCTGCGAGTGTGCGGCCCAGCGCACTCACTCCGCTGGTGGGCGGCGCTGCGTGCGGTGCTGCGCATGTGCAGTACTCTCTCTCTCCGCGGTCTCCTATCCTTCGGGCGCGCTGCGCATATAACTTGTGTGCCACTCTCCGGTGACCTTTCGGTCGACGGTTGCTCTCCGCTTGCGCTTGAACCCCCCTCAGCGTCGCATCACACCAGGGTTCCCGCGAGGGGAGGTGGGCGTAATTTTTTTCATCAACGCAGATGTTTGGTGAGCACGGCAGAGTGAGGCAAGTGTTTCTAATAATGCAAAGAAGAGAACGAACTGTAGATCAGCTTCTTTATCTTTGTCGGAAACAGCGAGACACACACACACATAACACTATACCACAAACATAGACACGCACAACACACACAAAAACACACGACTCACGCACAAAACGAACACACACACACACAGCACTAAAGTCACGCGACACACACACACATACACAGAACCCACACACATACTCAAGACGCGCACACAACACAACACACATACAATATACACATATACACAAAACACATACATACAACACACACTCATACACAAAATACACACACAATACAGATACACCCCACACACGCAGCACACACACCCACTTTCTATGACATCCTGTTTCATGGTTTTTTTGACAACTTAGTCCCAATGGGCAATATATTGCCGATCGCATAACTTTGTAACAAAACGTCATAGCAAATAAAGACCGACATGAATTCTCTCTGTACAGAAATAAATTCAATTATTTCAAAAAATAAGTTGGTATTACTACGTCTTGCCTCGGGTCTCAGGAGGGTAGGCGAAGCGATTGCGTCAGCCTAGCCGCCACGACAGGTACAGGGAAGGCCTTAGGGAAGGCGACTCAGCGGCACCGGCTACAGGCGCGACTTGCTGCATTTCAGCCGCGGGCCGTTCATCCCAGGCATGAGTGGGTCGAGCCGTCACGAAGGAAAAGCAGAGCAGACATACTGGGGCCGTTTTCGCGCCACGTTCGGCACGTGGGAATCGGCGGGAATCGCCCCGCCGTCGGCGCGTCGCCTCGTGAAGCTAATTTGTGTCGGCTGGTCTGGCACAACAACACAAACGCGCATACAAAGTTCAGTGGTTAAAGTCCGACACATGTGGGTTTGTTTTGCCCGGCCTCTTAACGGAAATAAACGTAACGATGCCTTGCGCAGCTGCCCTGTCTCTTTCTCGCGGCGGGACCGCCCTCATTGGCTTCTCGCGCGCTAGCCGGTGTTTGGCTTTCTGTTTTAGCGCGCAGCCCTTTGGCGCCCTTCTCTGGGCTGAGCAGCGTCGCCGTCATAACTGAGTGAACGATGGCAGTGGGAGAAAGTGAAAGAATAGTGAAAGAAAGCGAAGGAGGAGAGAGCGAAATTGTGAGGGGAGGGCAGTACGCTGTGGCTGCACGAGCGCTTGAATGTGCGACGCTGGCCAAAACGTGAGGGGGGCATGCGCGTGACGATGGTGTGCATTCCCTGCCTCAAACGCCGTCCCTTCCTGAGACACACTTCGAGCCGCGGACGCAGAAGTTCATGATCGCTGCTGTCAGAAAAACCCACTAGTGAGTGCTGCCGCAGCGCCTAAATATCGCATTATTAGAGTATTGTAATCGTTAGCCATTTTTTCTGTTATTTTGGGGGACGGCGGCGGTGGTAAGGAAGGCGGTTGCGCTATGTCCGCAGCGTGTCGTTGGAGCTGGTTTTTATTTCGTTATTGGATGCGGAGCATCTCATGCCCGTGTCTGTGTCCCTCTCTCCTTTGTCGTTGTCGTTGTTGTCCACCGTCCGCACCCCCACTGCGCATGCCTGGCCAGGCACCGCTGATGATGCTTGTTCCAGGATGCCCCTAGGGATTGGCCAACCAAAGAATCTATCTCGAGATAGCTTCGCGTTCAACCACCATCGTCATCTTCCAGTATGGGAACCGCTGAAGAAGAATACCAAACTGCGAAGAGGAGGGCGTGTATGTTGCTCTCAGCCGGTGCAACAACGTCAACAACGTTTGCCTCTCCGACGCTGACGCAGACTACCGATTCTACCACAGAGACGACAACATCGACAAGAACATGATGGACGAGATTCGCCGCCTCGACAACCACCGCCTACTCCCAGTTACACAACAGTACTTGCGTGCCTTTGCCACGGGTGTGGGCCCGGACGCGAATTCACTCGCGCGCTACTAAACACCAGATCAGTCATCATAACGGCAATACAATGGAACCACACGGAACACCCATGATGCTTCGCATCCTCATCAGGGTTCCCCATGAAACGATGGTGTATTTTTTTTTTCATTTCCTCGTCTTGTTTCCTGGCTAGTCAAATTTATTGATCAAGTTTTTTCGCATGGTTATGTTTAAGCCTCCGAATCATTCTGGCTGCTTTTTTCTCATATTGTTTTGTGCTGTGGCGACTCACAGGCTGCCTTTACCCGTATACTTTCTTCCCTTAAATTTTTGCATTCGTGCCGGTTCTACAATATGGAAATTTCTGTTTTGAATGGGTCCATAACTAGCCGAAGGCTAAGGACCCGACGCTGTTGTTTCTAGTTTGTGCCTGTGAAAGCTTCACAATAAACAATTTCAATTTCAAAAGTACTTAGTCTTTGTTCGGCTACTGAAGTGCGCAAATGTTCGCCGGTCTGTCTGTCGGTCTCTGTGTCTTATACTCCAACTTAATATCAGGTCCCGCTCTATACATGGCAACTACAGGTTTCGCTGCTACGTAACTTTCTGCGTATAATGTGCACTCTTCAAAACTGGTCAACTCTCTGTCCCAGGATTCAGCCTCTCGGTCAAAATTTAAAAGAATTCTTCAAGAAGAGATCATACCGGCAAAATATCCCCTAGCTACTAAATGTGGTGCCGTATTTTCTTTTATGAGAATTGTTTCGCAAACATAAGACATTAGAGATATTTGCACACAAACAAAAATTAGATGAGGATATTAGCACTGTTCGTTTAATGAAGAGAAGAGGTGGGTGTAATTTTCGCGACGGCAATTAAAAAAACGCGTTAAAACCAATATTTCACCACAAACCCAAACGTTGGTGCAGCTTGCACTAGTGGTGCAAGGTTGGAGAACCAGCAGAGCTGGCGTCCCCTTTTCGTTCGTACGAGGCCCTGCTGTTGCACCTCACGTAAAAACGTTTAGTATTTGCCGCAGACAGTTTTCTATGAATGGCAGGCCCGGGCCGTTTTGTCCACAGCCTTTCACGTCTCTGTCGAGTGGAACGCAGTAATATGCGCCAGCCCCCATCCCAAAGGCTTCGCGAACTCGGCGTCCCTGCGCCCCGTGAACTGGCAAGAACAGAACGCGAGAGAATGCGCCATGAACACTGGACAGAGTATTCCCGAAGGTAGATCTGGCGGACGTCAGGCGCTCCTCACGGGACGGAAGCGCAAATGCGCTCGTTATTTTGTCTTTGTAGTTTTTATGACTCCTCACAGGGCGCAAGCCAAAGCCTAAGCCGGGATGATGCAAGAGGCCCTTCATGAGGCGCAAGATTACGTGCGCCTCGGGAGGAGCGTTACGCGGCTGGGGCTCCAGAGGAATATCGTGCTTCGATGATATTTCTGCGAGCAGATTTGCAGACAGATTTGTGCTGATCAATTGCCGGCGTGCTGCCATTAAGGAATATTTATGTTATTCAAGAACCGTTTTAGTGAAGTACAGAAGAACCCGCTGCTATGACACCAAGCCACTAAGCGAGCTACATCACCCAGGCGCAGGTATTTTCAGCGACGCGAAACGAGACGCGCAATGTACGCAGCGTGCGTTTGCCAGAACGCAGCACGTGCCTGGCACCTGGTCTTCCGGTCCAGACCTGCAGGAAAGGAAACACTGAAAGCGCGGAACGCAGCGGAGCCAGTAAGTACGAAATTTTTTGAACGTTCTGTCCCGGCTGCGGTTTACGCAACGAACGACATCGGTCACGGATTGGTGCACACGGCACGACGAGCCAGACGCACGGTGCCCGAAACACACCCTACGTGGCGAACGACAGCGCACCAAGGTTAGGGGAGTTTCTTGCGACACATGAGACGCACAGCGCACGAAAGCCACCAGAGGTGACGAACGCCACCCGAACCGGACCGATGGAGCTGACCATGACGAACGAAATGCACAGCACACAGAACGCGACTCAGCCAGCACACACGGAGGAAACGCTATTCGAGACATCCTCCGCTCGCACAGCTGTTGTCCGGACTTGGCCAACGAATATCCCAACCTCGGAAATCAACCATGGCACAACAACACAAGACCCAGAGGCTGCGGTTTAACCCTACCGGAACGTACGAGTTCCCCGACACCCACTGATCCAACCCGAGACCAGCCAACGAACATCACGCTCGTGCGGGTAGTTCCGTGAACGAGAAGCGATACGGCCAGCGCATGCAGCACGTACGGACCAGAACGAATAAGGTCCTCGGCACCCACTACTTCGATCGAGACTCACCCAAAAAAACCCATTTCGTTCAGGAGAACACAACCCCAAGCAAACGGACTTGGAACGAAGGCAACGCTTCCGAGCCTGCCTGTACAGAAGAGATAACTACGTCAGCATTCTCGAAATAATGCGCAAAAGACGAGGGCTTGTGCGAGGACACGGGAACGGCAAGAACGACAACGAATAAATCCGATCCGGACGACTGCATCTACTTCACTACCGATGAATTCAGTAATGCGATACCGAATGGACGAGACAAATTTCGCCCGCTTACCCACCTCAAAGGGCTCACATCCGAGGGAAGCACGGAAAAAGCGAGCACGGAGCCGCAACGATTTTGACCGATCAGCTTCGCCTCCAAATCAGCCGCGCCTTCCAACAAAGAAAAAATTGTGTCCTCAAAGTTATTAATGTCTGCATATAATTGCAAACTAAATGTAATTGTTTGCTGCGTTTACGGACCCACCGGCCGCCTGGGAAATAAAATTGCTGACCACAAAGCTGCTGAATCCACCCTCCGCATCACCGTCGATGTAACCTACGTCCCCTACCTCGACCTGAAATCATTGGTACCAAGTGCCCTTCATAAAGCTTGGCAGGAAACATGGGATACAAAAACAGACAACAACCTGCATAGTGTACAGATACGTCTAGGCAAACACATAACAGACAGACAAGACAGACACACGAAAGCAGCCTTAGCCAGGCTACTGATAACGCACGCTTCGTAACACATGCACACTTCCTCACTGGGTCTTCGAGACCCCTGTGCGGCAGGCGTGGAGAGCGCCTATCCGTAGTTCAGATTCTAATCGCATGGAAGGCACTGCACACCACATGGCACAAACACATTCCAGAAATCTACAGAAGACAAATTCCATTCCACCATTCGCACTTCTTAGGTTATGAACAAATGTTTTCTGTCAAACCTAGTTTTAAGTATTTATCAGAAGTTGAAATTCTGAATCACATATCGTATCATGCATAACCACAACCTGGCCCTCTACAGCAGCATCTCTATTGCCTTTATTTGTTTTTACTTTTTTTGCTCAAATTTTAGAATTTACTTTTGGTCTATGCTAGCTAACCTTCTGTTTCTGGCGCTCTTTGCCTGAATTAACCTTGCGCCATTAAAATGCAACCACCATCATCATTGGTAATAAAAACTTGTGTTATATCACGTTACACGCTGAAACTCACTGGTGTGCAGTGTAGTAAGCTCGAAGGAACATTACCCTTGATTTTTGTGTCATCATCATCATCAGCCGGCAATCTACGCCCACTGCAGGGCAAACACCTCTCCCATTAATCTCCAATTACCCCGGTCCTGTGCTAACTCGATCAATTTATCCCGCAAACTGCTTGACCTCATCTGCCCATCTAACTTTCTGCCGCCCCCTGCAACGCTTGCCTTCACTAGGGATCCATTCTGTTGCCCTTAATGACCAACTGTTATCTTGCATTCGCATTACATGCCCTGCATACGTTCATTTCTTCCTAATTTGTACTAAGATGTCCTTAACACGCGTTTGTTGGCTGACCCGCTCCGCTCTCTTCTTGTGCCTTAATGTTACACCCGTCATCACCCGTTTCATTGCCCGCTGAGTAGTGCTAATTTAAGTTAGACCCTTTTAGTGAGCCTCGAAGTTTCTGCCCTGTAGGTGAGTACCGGTAAGAATTAGCTGTCATACACTTTCTTTTTCAGGGACAATGGTGGGCTACCATTCTGCATTATGCCAGTGCTAAAAGCTGTATTAACAACACAGATTTTTCTGTACCCATGGCTAGGTTGAAGAATTGGCTGGCAAGGGAGGTGCTACTGCAACAGTCTGCACGAGGCTCAACGCCTGCTAAAGCTACTGTTGACAGTCAACTCGGCACAGGAGTTGGGAAGCACGATTTTTCTCACCTGCGAGTGGCATAGTTCAATGTAACTAGATGCCTTCTTATTCTTACATTCATCATTTTCTTTCACCAGACAATGTATAGGGCCCCGATTTTTATTGTCAATCACATTCTGTGCGAATATCAGCTTTGTCAAAAACCTCCACCTTGTTAATTTATATTGCTAGAAGAGATATTAAATTTTCTGCCGGCCTTTGGACCACGAAATCTTTACTAACTTTCCGGCCATTCCGGTCTGCAACCATCTTGGCTGTTTCTGGCACTCCAAAAAAGAACCCAAATGGTGCACAAATCTCTGTATCACTGACCTGTGGAGAAACGCATCATTGCAGCACCATTCAATCATTTCTGTGCTTCCAAGCATTTTTATTATAGTTCTTTATCGCATCACTAGGTGTGAATTACGTGGTCATGTAAATCTGTCTTGTAACTATTATTGAATATTTTCTGTGTTTCCCCGTTGTTTCTTTTGTTCCCAGAGGGTATCACTTTGTGGAAAATAATAAAATAGTGTAACTTTGTGTTGTATTCCTAATTTGTAATTTGTGATGTTTTTATTTTTATTTATTGTTGTCACGTCATTTCACTAGGTGTGAACTGTGAATCATTTCGTCATGTTAATTTCTTCTGCTCTTTTAATCACCGTACCGTAATTTCTTTATAATCACCTTCTTTTCTACTGCTCATAACCATTTCCGTGGATGTGGGTTTATTTAAACTAGCTTATATTTTTACCGCACTCGCAACCGCTACTCGACACCACTTCTGTGTTTCCAAGCTGTTTTTGCCTGATTGTTCCTCAGTAATTTCACTGGGTGTGAATTATTTAGAGTTTTGTAAATCTGCCCTGTTCCTATAAGCATCATTCAACCATTTATGTGTTTCCACTGTTTTCTTGCTTTGTTTTCCATCCATTTCAGTTATTCCGAGATATTTCAAGTACCATACTTATCTTGTTCTTTTGCCCTGAGTTTACATGTGTCCTTTTTTACCTATTCTTTCCAAATATTTCTGCTGTGTGTGATTTATTGATGTTCATGCAAATTTGTACTATTCTTTTTATTTTGCAATACGTACCCTTTAGGCCGTCGAAGATAGGCATCATAATTAAAGTGGTTGTGTTGTCAAAGCGTATTACGAAATTTGAAAGCAAATATAAACTTATTTTAACTGAACTCTATCGTGTTTTATGTGTACTTTAAACGCTTTCTATCTGCCCCGATGCACTTATTTACAGCTAGCTTTGCAAGCTTTTTAATTTTTGGCTTGTTTTTCTGATAGTTCTCTTGCACCAGGCCTGTACAGCCATGATGTATCGTCCAATTTGATGACACTACCGTGGTTGCTTTAGTTTCAATGGCACTTGTGCTGATACGGGCTGGTTTGCTGTAACGTACTGCCATTTGTTTTCGATGCGGCGTTTCTTGTTTGGAGCTGTGCTTTGTGTGCTTCTGCAAGAGTCTGTGGTCAGTTTGTCCCTTCACATATGAAACTTCATCCAGTATGCTGCACTTAGGAAATAAGAACATATTACTCTAAAAATCAGGTGTCAAGTAACAGCAAACAGTGCTGATTTGCTAGAAGGACATGTATTTGAAGTATATGTGCCAACAACAGGTAGCCAACCTCACAAATGGGGCTTTCCAAGCTCTAAAATATCGTTTAATAAATGTCAATATAATGCATACAGGTTCATATATACAATATCATACTAACATAGACTAGACACGGATTTAACCAACTAATGTTAGTGCTAAGGCAGTAAAGCAATGTACTAAGGTACTAAAGCAATGTACTAATGCTAAGGCAGTAAAGCAATGGCAGTAAAGCAACATACATAGACCTATTGCACGCGTACCATACAATATCCAGAAGCTCTGCAACTAAGGTAACGTCCCATAAAAAACTGGATATAAAAGTGCCATAAGAAGTGCATTGTACGTTATCCTTCACGTGATTTGAACATATTTTGTAGTTGTAGCAATGTTGAATATACGTAATTTTGACAACTCTGTCTCCTGGACATCCGTAATTTCGATGGCTGACATATTCCGGATATCTGAAGCCTGTAACCCTGTTTTCCGGGATATATATACGTGTATATAGTATACATACATACACGCACACACACACACACACACACACACACACACATATATATATATATATGTAGACTGAAAAGATAAAAACTCACACAGAGCACGAAAAAAATAAGGTTAGTAGAGACAGAGACAAACGAGAAAGACTTAGAAAATAAAAATAAGTTTACTGACGTTTCAGGGAGAGGACTCCCTTTCTTCAGAGTACAAAATAAGTTCGTTTCAGAGCTATATATACAGAAAATGTAGCAAGCGCGAGGGCAAGGTAAGAGGAGGGAGAGTTTGTACAAATGGATTCATGGTTGGTGGGTAGCAAAAGAATGAAGGGAGAGCGGGAAAATAATTACAACAAGGATAATAAGAACACACAGTCACGCGGTACGAACTTAGAAAAAAAAAGAGAGAGAGAAGAACCAAACACAGAGAAAAAAATGATACATAATAAAAAAATAAAAATAATAATAAATAATAAGGTAATTTTCCTCCCCCGTGGCAACGGGGGTGAAAGAGGGGTCAAAACAAGATAGGCCCATGCCCGTGTTTGACATGGGCAAAAAGATTAGTCACGCGGAAGACGTTCCAAAGAAGATATGCACACAAAGGGCGAACATCTGCCCATTCACACCCGTTCTAGGAATCCAAGTAAGGTCATTGAAACAAGAGACACGTGGCTTCTGTTGGTGGGAGGCGGGGGTCGCGCCCAAAAGCAGTAGGACAGGCAGTTTCGACAGGAAAGAGTGTACATTGGTATACAAAGAGCGAAAAAAATAAATAAAAAAAAAATAACCAGGTAATTTTCCCCTCCCTTGTGGCAACGGGGGTGAAAGAGGGGTCAAAACAAGATATGCCCATGCACGTGTTTGACATGGGCAAAAAGATTAGTCACGCGGAACAAGGAAACGAAGATATGCAAATGCACACAAAGGATGAACATCTGCCCATACACACCCGTTCTAAGAATCCTGGTAAGGTAATTGAAACGTGAGACACGTGGCTTCTGTTGGTGGGAGGCGGGGGTCGCGCCCAAAAGCAGTAGGATAGGTAGTTTCGACTCGAAATGAGTTTACATTGATAGGGGAAAAAAGACAAGGTCAAACAAGTCTTGAAAAAAAAAAACAGGCAGGTGCACGCGTATGACGCGGCAGCAAGTGCTATTCATCTGCCCGGCGCATGGTGCCAGTTCAGGGAATGCCGAGGCGGTCAGCAACGAATATTAGAAAACAACAATACAAAAAAAGAAAGAGGACACGAAAACAATCACACACGCTCGCGTTCACAAATGAATTGCAAGGTGAGAATATCAAAGCTGAAAATGGTACTGCAGCCTTCTACCCAGAACACAATGTCCAGACTTGTTCATCGAATTTGCTTCAGTGAAGCTATTGTGCTAAAAAACGTCGTGCTAGCACGAAACTATACGCAACTACGAGAGCTCGCCAACTAATGGGAGAATATTATTGAGGGAAAGAAATGAACAGGCATAACACTAGCCTGAGAACTGCAGCCGAAATTTTAATCGGAGGAAAGACAGGTTTATTTCCCATAACTTTCATTTATGCCAAACGACGCTGATTTAAACTTATAGATAAGGTAAGACTCACGAACCTCGCGATCGTGATGCGTTTTAAAACTAGATTCAAGAATTGTGGCCTTCAGTTGTTCAAAAGAATGACCAGGAGTGTTAAAATGCTTTTATAGAGGCAAAGAAGGGCAGGTTTTTGCATGGGAGCGGTGATTGTTAAACCTCAAACGAAAGGGTGTTTCAGTCTGGCCAATGTATTGTTTGCCGCAGAGGGTGCATTCCAGCAGGTATACGACGTTGGCGGAATCACAGTTAAAGTTCCCTTTTACATTAACATAATAGTTTGAAGCTGTGCTGGCGGCGCGCTGTGTGGTGGTCATTTGTGGGCATACCTTACACCGTGGTTTGTTACAGGGCATGCAACCAGTAGTCTGTGGTCGGCTGATGCTGGATTTAGTGAGAACGTCGCCCAAATTTTTGCTGCGTCTATACACAACACGTGGTGGCTCGGGGAATATTCTCTTTAGGCGTTCACTTCGAGCGAGGATATTGTGATGTTTCCTTAGTATGGAAGCAACTTTCGGAGAAGAGGCCGAATGGGTCAAAACGAGGTTGGTTTGTTGATTGGGTTTTGGAGCTTTTTTTCGGAGAATTTCGGTGCGGTTCAACTGGTTAGCTCGTGTAATCGCGTCATCGATCACCTGCTCTGGGTACTTTTGATTTAAGAGTGCGGTTTTAAGTTCTCTGCAGTTAGAATCGAAATCCGCCTGCCTTGTGCAGATTCGCCTAAAACGGTGAGATTGGCTGTAAGGTATTGCAGTCTTGCAGTGCCTGACATGGCTGCTGTGGAAGTGCAAATACTGGCGCGTGTCCGTAGGTTTCCTGTAGAGATTAGTCTGAAGTCTGCCCTGAGAAACTGTGACAGTAACATCCAGGAAATTTATGCTGTGCGTAGAGTAGGAATGAGAGAGGGAGATGGTAGGATGCGCAAGGTTAAAAGCCTCAATAAACGCAAAAAGTTCCATTTCACCGTGCTGCCAAATCATGAATATATCATCTATATACCTTTTGTAGTACAATGGCTTCAAACTTTGGGTTGCGAGGAAGTTTGTCTCTAGACATCCCATAAAGATGTTCGCATAGTGGGGCCCGATTTTGGTTCCCATTGATGTTCCGCTGACTTGCACGTAATTGACACCATCAAACTCAAAATGTTAAGTTCAAGGATAAGGTGAAGGAAAGTTTCAAGGGTGAGAGAATCGATAGGTTTGTCACCCGCCGACCCCTCATACGCACATGATACAGCGGTGATCCCATCGGCATGCGGAATGTTAGTGTACAGCGACACGACATCTAGGGTAACAAGTAAACAGTTGTTGGGAATTTCCATCTTCATGATATCGGAGAGAAAATCATTTGTATCCTTAATGAAGGATGGAAAGCTGGGGGGAATGTCGCGAATGAGAGAGTCGACATACCGCGAGAGGTTCTCGGTGACAGTACCAATGCCAGAGACAATGGGGCGACCTGGGTTGTTATTTTTATGAATCTTAGGAAGAAGGTAGAATCTACCGGCTACTGGGCTTAAGGGGATAAGAGAACGAGCAGTTGTTTCAGTTATTTCCTGATTTTGAACAAGTTCAGTGAGTTTTTCTTTTACAATTAGCTTATAATCATTAGTGGGATCGCTAGGGAGTACTTTGTAGAACGCAGATTCTGATAGTTGTCTATGAGCCTCGTTGACATAGTCAGCTTTGTCGAGGATCACGATGGCGCCTCCTTTATCGGCCGGTTTGATTACTATTTCGGGGCAACCTGCGAGTTCCTCCAAGGCTTTCTTTTCCTTGTTGGTGATGTTACAGCGGAAAGGGATTTGATTTTGGTATGCTGCTCGTACATCGCGATGAACGGCTTTAATATACATGTGGAGGCATGTATCGCGCTGCGTGGGAGGGGTCCAGTGCTTATGGCTAGGTAATGCGGTTCGGGCTTCGTCGGTTGGAGGACGGTCAAGGAAGTACTCTCTCAGTCTCATATTTCTGGCGAAGTTGTCTAAGTCCTTAAAAAGTTGAAATTCGTTGAAACCGCCAGTTGCCGGGCAAAAATTCAGACCTTTTGACAAGGCGCTCATCTGATCTGGTGACAGGGTAATACTAGAGAGGTTCATCACATTTCCGGTGAGATTTTTGTTAGTTTCAGTAGCCTGGGGAGAGGTTACAGAAGGGGAATAAAAATTTGGGTTTGCGTTGGCAGACTCGCTAGTACTGGCACTAATGAGAGCTTGTGAATGGTTAGTATTTGGCGCGTTTAAGGGGCGATTTTCATGTGCATTCCCAGATAATGGACAGCCATTAGTAATGGGGCTAACTTTATTCTTGCGGATGTTGTCATTGCTAGGGATATTATCTCGGGAAAATTTACGGACTTTTGTTTCGGATATGGCGGATGCCTTTTTTGATTCGTAGCTGCGTAGAAGGCCTGATTCTCTTTCGCTTAGATCCTTACTAAGAATTTCCTCTTCCTGGCGGAGGGAATTGGACATAGTCTCGTAGTGATCTAGAATTATCTGCGTTAATTGCAAGGATGCGTTGTCTAGTACTTGTTGCCACTTTTTTTTGTTTGAAGGGGACAGTTCGGCAGTTGCAGGTCTCAGTCTAACCCTCAAACCCATGGGAGCTACCTCGGCAGACAAATACTGTGAAAGTGCGGAAACGTGCATTTGGGAACGTATGCGTTTTTCAGTAATCTTTCTTAATTTTAAGAACTGTTTTGATACTGGGTAGGAAGCTGCATTACCGGGTTTTTTGGAGCTTAGTCACTTTGTCGGCGCAGAAGACACTTTCTTGCGGAGGTTGTAGGCTGGCTTTGGGGCGTCCGATAGCAGTGCGGATCCGCTGCTGGCGTTTCGCAGTGGCTCGGTGGTGGTTGAGGCTCCGGTGGGCGTTGTAGTTCCCGAGGGCGGGCGCGGCAGGCTCTTGGCGCGGCGCACTCTCGGGGTTGGGCTGCAGGCGATGCGTCGGTGCTCCGAGGCCGTGGTCGCAGGAGCACGTACGGGTTGCAGGCTGCGGCGGACGTCCGGGGACTCTGGGTGTGGGTCCCTGGCGCTCAGCTGAAGGTCCGTGGCCACGGTGGTCACGGCGGCACACGGGGCTGGCCGGTTAGACCGTGTGTCCGGGGACGTCGTGGAGGAGGTTGGGCTGGAGGGGAGCAGAGGCAGCGGTGGGAAGTCATGGTCGTATGAGGCCCCTGCGCCAGCTTGGGCGGCGGTGCATGCGACCTCGCGCCACCCGGGAGGGTTGCAGCGCTTTTGCGTGAAGCAAAGCTCGCGGATGTGGCTAGCAAGCACAGCCACACCCTCGAAGCTGGGGTGCAGGCCATCCGCAGCAAGGACTCGGCGGGCGGGAAGGTGCTAGAAGCCGTGGTCAATGAAGCGCACGCAGCGAGAGTGGCGGCAGAATTCACGCAGGAGAGAGTTAAAGCGCCGTGCTTTTTCATTGCAGCCAATGGCAAAGCGGGAGATGCGGTAGTCACGGCGGCGGTTAGCAGAGCGCGGAAGAATCAAGCTGGCATAGATGGTGGAGACGTTAGGCCGAGATTGAAGGATCACGTCAGTCAGCGAGCGATAGTCACAGAAAGCGCGTTCAGCAGAAGAAGAGGTCAGGTCATTCGTACCAACATGCAGAAAAACTGTGTTAGAGCAAGCAGGTATAGAGTCAATGAGTAAGCGTGCGTCAGAAATGCATGCGCCGGGTTGCGAAACAAAAGCAGGGGTTCCAACACAGAGCGGGTCAAAATGTTCAAAAAGGTACTTAGTCTGAGAGTCGCCTATCACAACACTAGACGGGGCAGTCTGCGGGAACTTCCGGATGACGTCTTTCTTCGTTGTCCTGGCAGCGCTCATGGTTAAAGATAGACTGAAAAGATAAAAACTCACACAGAGCGCGAAAAAAATAAGGTTAGTAGAGACAGAGACAAACGAGAAAGACTTAGAAAATAAAAATAAGTTTACTGACGTTTCAGGGAGAGGACTCCCTTTCTTCAGAGTACAAAATAAGTTCGTTTCAGAGCTATATATACAGAAAATGTAGCAAGCGCGAGGGCAAGGTAAGAGGAGGGAGAGTTTGTACAAATGGATTCATGGTTGGTGGGTAGCAAAAGAATGAAGGGAGAGCGGGAAAATAATTACAACAAGGATAATAAGAACACACAGTGACGCGGTACGAACTTGGAAAAAAAGAGAGAGAGAAGAACCAAACACAGAGAAAAAATGATACATAATTAAAAATAAAAATAATAATAAATAACAAGGTAATTTTCCTCCCCCGTGGCAACGGGGGTGAAAGAGGGGTCAAAACAAGATAGGCCCATGCCCGTGTTTGACATGGGCAAAAAGATTAGTCACGCGGAAGACGTTCCAAAGAAGATATGCACACAAAGGGCGAACATCTGCCCATTCACACCCGTTCTAGGAATCCAAGTAAGGTCATTGAAACAAGAGACACGTGGCTTCTGTTGGTGGGAGGCGGGGGTCGCGCCCAAAAGCAGTAGGACAGGCAGTTTCGACAGGAAAGAGTGTACATTGGTATACAAAGAGCGAAAAAAATAAATAAATAAAAAATAACCAGGTAATTTTCCCCTCCCTTGTGGCATCGGGGGTGAAAGAGGGGTCAAAACAAGATATGCCCATGCACGTGTTTGACATAAGCAAAAAGATTAGTCACGCGGAACAAGGAAACGAAGATATGCAAATGCACACAAAGGATGAACATCTGCCCATACACACCCGTTCTAAGAATCCTGGTAAGGTAATTGAAACGTGAGACACGTGGCTTCTGTTGGTGGGAGGCGGGGGTCGCGCCCAAAAGCAGTAGGATAGGTAGTTTCGACTCGAAATGAGTTTACATTGATAGGGGAAAAAAGACAAGGTCAAACAAGTCATGAAAAAAAAAAAACAGGCAGGTGCACGCGTATGACGCGGCAGCAAGTGGTATTCATCTGCCCGGCGCATGGTGCCAGTTCAGGGAATGCCGAGGCGGTCAGCAACGAATATGAGAAAACAACAATACAAAAAAAGAAAGAGGACACGAAAACAATCACACACGCTCGCGTTCACAAATTAATTGCAAGGTGAGAATATCAAAGCTAAAAATGGTACTGCAGCCTTCTACCCAGAACACAATGTCCAGACTTGTTCATCGAATTTGCTTCAGTGAAGCCATTGTGCTAAAAAACGTCGTGCTAGCACGAAACTATACCCAACTACGAGAGCTCGCCAACTAATGGGAGAATATTATTGAGGGAAAGAAATGAACAGGCATAACACTAGCCTGAGAAATGCAGCCGAAATTTTAATCGGAGGAAAGACAGGTTAATTTCCCATAACTTTCATTTATGCCAAACGACGCTGATTTAAACTTATAGATAAGGTAGGACTCACGAACCTCGCGATCGTGATGCGTTTTAAAACTAGATTCAAGAATTGTGGCCTTCAGTTGTTCAAAAGAATGACCAGGAGTGTTAACATGCTTTGATAGAGGCAAAGAAGGGCAGGTTTTTGCATGGGAGCGGTGATTGTTAAACCTCAAACGAAAGGGTGTTTCAGTCTGGCCAATGTATTGTTTGCCGCAGAGGGTGCATTCCAGCAGGTATACGACGTTGGCGGAATCACAGTTAAAGTTCCCTTTTACATTAACATAATAGTTTGAAGCTGTGCTGGCGGCGCGCTGTGTGGTGGTCATTTGTGGGCATACCTTACACCGTGGTTTGTTACAGGGCATGCAACCAGTAGTCTGTGGTCGGCTGATGCTGGATTTAGTGAGAACGTCGCCCAAATTTTTGCTGCGTCTATACACAACACGTGGTGGCTCGGGGAATATTCTCTTTAGGCGTTCACTTTGAGCGAGGATATTGTGATGTTTCCTTAGTATGGAAGCAACTTTCGGAGAAGAGGCCGAATGGGTCAAAACGAGGTTGGTTTGTTGATTGGGTTTTGGAGCTTTTTTTCGGAGAATTTCGGTGCGGTTCAACTGGTTAGCTCGTGTAATCGCGTCATCGATCACCTGCTCTGGGTATTTTTGATTTAAGAGTGCGGTTTTAAGTTCTCTGCAGTTAGAATCGAAATCCGCCTGGCTTGTGCAGATTCGCCTAAAACGGTGAGATTGGCTGTAAGGTATTGCAGTCTTGCAGTGCCTGACATGGCTGCTGTGGAAGTGCAAATACTGGCGCGTGTCCGTAGGTTTCCTGTAGAGATTAGTCTGAAGTCTGCCCTGAGAAACTGTGACAGTAACATCCAGGAAATTTATGCTGTGCGTAGAGTAGGAATGAGAGAGGGAGATGGTAGGATGCGCAAGGTTAAAAGCCAGGCGGATTTCGATTCTAACTGCAGAGAACTTAAAACCGCACTCTTAAATCAATAATACCCAGAGCAGGTGATCGATGACGCGATTACACGAGCTAACCAGTTGAACCGCACCGAAATTCTCCGAAAAAAAGCTCCAAAACCCAATCAACAAACCAACCTCGTTTTGACCCATTCGGCCTCTTCTCCGAAAGTTGCTTCCATACTAAGGAAACATCACAATATCCTCGCTCAAAGTGAACGCCTAAAGAGAATATTCCCCGAGCCACCACGTGTTGTGTATAGACGCAGCAAAAATTTGGGCGACGTTCTCACTAAATCCAGCATCAGCCGACCACAGACTACTGGTTGCATGCCCTGTAACAAACCACGGTGTAAGGTATGCCCACAAATGACCACCACACAGCGCGCCGCCAGCACAGCTTCAAACTATTATGTTAATGTAAAAGGGAACTTTAACTGTGATTCCGCCAACGTCGTATACCTGCTGGAATGCACCCTCTGCGGCAAACAATACATTGGCCAGACTGAAACACCCTTTCGTTTGAGGTTTAACAATCACCGCTCCCATGCAAAAACCTGCCCTTCTTTGCCTCTATCAAAGCATGTTAACACTCCTGGTCATTCTTTTGAACAACTGAAGGCCACAATTCTTGAATCTAGTTTTAAAACGCATCACGATCGCGAGGTTCGTGAGTCTTACCTTATCTATAAGTTTAAATCAGCGTCGTTTGGCATAAATGAAAGTTATGGGAAATTAACCTGTCTTTCCTCCGATTAAAATTTCGGCTGCATTTCTCAGGCTAGTGTTATGCCTGTTCATTTCTTTCCCTCAATAATATTCTCCCATTAGTTGGCGAGCTCTCGTAGTTGGGTATAGTTTCGTGCTAGCACGACGTTTTTTAGCACAATGGCTTCACTGAAGCAAATTCGATGAACAAGTCTGGACATTGTGTTCTGGGTAGAAGGCTGCAGTACCATTTTTAGCTTTGATATTCTCACCTTGCAATTAATTTGTGAACGCGAGCGTGTGTGATTGTTTTCGTGTCCTCTTTCTTTTTTTGTATTGTTGTTTTCTAATATTCGTTGCTGACCGCCTCGGCATTCCCTGAACTGGCACCATGCGCCGGGCAGATGAATACCACTTGCTGCCGCGTCATACGCGTGCACCTGCCTGTTTTTTTTTTCATGACTTGTTTGACCTTGTCTTTTTTCCCCTATCAATGTAAACTCATTTCGAGTCGAAACTACCTATCCTACTGCTTTTGGGCGCGACCCCCGCCTCCCACCAACAGAAGCCACGTGTCTCACGTTTCAATTACCTTACCAGGATTCTTAGAACGGGTGTGTATGGGCAGATGTTCATCCTTTGTGTGCATTTGCATATCTTCGTTTCCTTGTTCCGCGTGACTAATCTTTTTGCCCATGTCAAACACGTGCATGGGCATATCTTGTTTTGACCCCTCTTTCACCCCCGTTGCCACAAGGGAGGGGAAAATTACCTGGTTATTTTTTATTTATTTATTTTTTTCGCTCTTTGTATACCAATGTACACTCTTTCCTGTCGAAACTGCCTGTCCTACTGCTTTTGGGCGCGACCCCCGCCTCCCACCAACAGAAGCCACGTGTCTTTTGTTTCAATGACCTTACTTGGATTCCTAGAACGGGTGTGAATGGGCAGATGTTCGCCCTTTGTGTGCATATCTTCTTTGGAACGTCTTCCGCGTGACTAATCTTTTTGCCCATGTCAAACACGGGCATGGGCCTATCTTGTTTTGACCCCTCTTTCACCCCCGTTGCCACGGGGGAGGAAAATTACCTTGTTATTTATTATTATTTTTATTTTTTAATTATGTATCATTTTTTCTCTGTGTTTGGTTCTTCTCTCTCTCTCTTTTTTTCCAAGTTCGTACCGCGTGACTGTGTGTTCTTATTATCCTTGTTGTAATTATTTTCCCGCTCTCCCTTCATTCTTTTGCTACCCACCAACCATGAATCAATTTGTACAAACTCTCCCTCCTCTTACCTTGCCCTCGCGCTTGCTACATTTTCTGTATATATAGCTCTGAAACGAACTTATTTTGTACTCTGAAGAAAGGGAGTCCTCTCCCTGAAACGTCAGTAAACTTATTTTTATTTTCTAAGTCTTTCTCGTTTGTCTCTGTCTCTACTAACCTTATTTTTTTCGCGCTCTGTGTGAGTTTTTATCTTTTCAGTCTATCTTTAACCATGAGCGCTGCCAGGACAACGAAGAAAGACGTCATCCGGAAGTTCCCGCAGACTGCCCCGTCTAGTGTTGTGATAGGCGACTCTCAGACTAAGTACCTTTTTGAACATTTTGACCCACTCTGTGTTGGAACCCCTGCTTTTGTTTCGCAACCCGGCGCATGCATTTCTGACGCACGCTTACTCATTGACTCTATACCTGCTTGCTCTAACACAGTTTTTCTGCATGTTGGTACGAATGACCTGACCTCTTCTTCTGCTGAACGCGCTTTCTGTGACTATCGCTCGCTGACTGACCTGATCCTTCAATCTCGGCCTAACGTCTCCACCATCTATGCCAGCTTAATTCTTCCGCGCTCTGCTAACCGCCGCCGTGACTACCGCATCTCCCGCTTTGCCATTGGCTGCAATGAAAAAGCACGGCGCTTTAACTCTCTCCTGCGTGAATTCTGCCGCCACTCTCGCTGCGTGCGCTTCATTGACCACGGCTTCCAGCACCTTCCCGCCCGCCGAGTCCTTGCTGCGGATGGCCTGCACCCCAGCTTCGAGGGTGTGGCTGTGCTTGCTAGCCACATCCGCGAGCTTTGCTTCACGCAAAAGCGCTGCAACCCTCCCGGGTGGCGCGAGGTCGCATGCACCGCCGCCCAAGCTCGCGCAGGGGCCTCATACGACCATGACTTCCCACCGCTGCCTCTGCTCCCCTCCAGCCCAACCTCCTCCACGACGTCCCCGGACACACGGTCTAACCGGCCAGCCCCGTGTGCCGCCGTGACCACCGTGGCCACGGACCTTCAGCTGAGCGCCAGGGACCCACACCCAGAGTCCCCGGACGTCCGCCGCAGCCTGCAACCCGTACGTGCTCCTGCGACCACGGCCTCGGAGCACCGACGCATCGCCTGCAGCTCAACCCCGAGAGTGCGCCGCGCCAAGACCCTGCCGCGCCCGCCCTCGGGAACTACAACGCCCACCGGAGCCTCAACCACCACCGAGCCACTGCGAAACTCCAGCAGCGGATCCGCACTGCTATCGGACGCCCCAAAGCCAGCCTACAACCTCCGCAAGAAAGTGTCTTCTGCGCCGACAAAGTGACTAAGCTCCAAAAAACCCGGTAATGCAGCTTCCTACCCAGTATCAAAACAGTTCTTAAAATTAAGAAAGATTACTGAAAAACGCATACGTTCCCAAATGCACGTTTCCGCACTTTCACAGTATTTGTCTGCCGAGGTAGCTCCCATGGGTTTGAGGGTTAGACTGAGACCTGCAACTGCCGAACTGTCCCCTTCCAACAAAAAAAAGTGGCAACAAGTACTAGACAACGCATCCTTGCAATTAACGCAGATAATTCTAGATCACTACGAGACTATGTCCCATTCCCTCCACCAGGAAGAGGAAATTCTTAGTAAGGATCTAAGCGAAAGAGAATCAGGCCTTCTACGCAGCTACGAATCCAAAAAGACATCCGCTATATCCGAAACAAAAGTCCGTAAATTTTCCCGAGATAATATCCCTAGCAATGACAACATCGGCAAGAATAAAGTTAGCCCCATTACTAATGGCTGTCCATTATCTGGGAATGCACATGAAAATCGCCCCTTAAACGCGCCAAATACTAACCATTCACAAGCTCTCATTAGTGCCAGTACTAGCGAGTCTGCCAACGCAAACCCAAATTTTTATTCCCCTTCTGTAACCTCTCCCCAGGCTACTGAAACTAACAAAAATCTCACCGGAAATGTGATGAACCTCTCTAGTATTACCCTGTCACCAGATCAGATGAGCGCCTTGTCAAAAGGTCTGAATTTTTGCCCGGCAACTGGCGGTTTCAACGAATTTCAACTTTTTAAGGACTTAGACAACTTCGCCAGAAATATGAGACTGAGAGAGTACTTCCTTGACCGTCCTCCAACCGACGAAGCCCGAACCGCATTACCTAGCCATAAGCACTGGACCCCTCCCACGCAGCTCGATACATGCCTCCACATGTATATTAAAGCCGTTCATCGCGATGTACGAGCAGCATACCAAAAGCAAATCCCTTTCCGCTGTAACATCACCAACAAGGAAAAGAAAGCCTTGGAGGAACTCGCAGGTTGCCCCGAAATAGTAATCAAACCGGCCGATAAAGGAGGCGCCATCGTGATCCTCGACAAAGCTGACTATGTCAACGAGGCTCATAGACAACTATCAGAATCTGCGTTCTACAAAGTACTCCCTAGCGATCCCACTAATGATTATAAGCTAATTGTAAAAGAAAAACTCACTGAACTTGTTCAAAATCAGGAAATAACTGAAACAACTGCTCGTTCTCTTATCCCCTTAAGCCCAGTAGCCAGTAGATTCTACCTTCTTCCTAAGATTCATAAAAATAACAACCCAGGTCGCCCCATTGTCTCTGGCATTGGTACTGTCACCGAGAACCTCTCGCGGTATGTCGACTCTCTCATTCGCGACATTCCCCCCAGCTTTCCATCCTTCATTAAGGATACAAATGATTTTCTCTCCGATATCATGAAGATGGAAATTCCCAACAACTGTTTACTTGTTACCCTAGATGTCGTGTCGCTGTACACTAACATTCCGCATGCCGATGGGATCACCGCTGTATCATGTGCGTATGAGGGGTCGGCGGGTGACAAACCTATCGATTCTCTCACCCTTGAAACTTTCCTTCACCTTATCCTTGAACTTAACAATTTTGAGTTTGATGGTGTCAATTACGTGCAAGTCAGCGGAACATCAATGGGAACCAAAATCGGGCCCAACTATGCGAACATCTTTATGGGATGTCTAGAGACAAACTTCCTCGCAACCCAAAGTTTGAAGCCATTGTACTACAAAAGGTATATAGATGATATATTCATGATTTGGCAGCACGGTGAAATGGAACTTCTTGCGTTTATTGAGGCTTTTACCCTGCGCATCCTACCATCTCCCTCTCTCATTCCTACTCTACGCACAGCATAAATTTCCTGGATGTTACTGTCACAGTTTCTCAGGGCAGACTTCAGACTAATCTCTACAGGAAACCTACGGACACGCGCCAGTATTTGCACTTCCACAGCAGCCATGTCAGGCACTGCAAGACTGCAATACCTTACAGCCAATCTCACCGTTTTAGGCGAATCTGCACAAGCCAGGCGGATTTCGATTCTAACTGCAGAGAACTTAAAACCGCACTCTTAAATCAAAAATACCCAGAGCAGGTGATCGATGACGCGATTACACGAGCTAACCAGTTGAACCGCACCGAAATTCTCCGAAGAAAAGCTCCAAAACCCAATCAACAAACCAACCTCGTTTTGACCCATTCGGCCTCTTCTCCGAAAGTTGCTTCCATACTAAGGAAACATCACAATATCCTCGCTCAAAGTGAACGCCTAAGGAGAATATTCCCCGAGCCACCACGTGTTGTGTATAGACGCAGCAAAAATTTGGGCGACGTTCTCACTAAATCCAGCATCAGCCGACCACAGACTACTGGTTGCATGCCCTGTAACAAACCACGGTGTAAGGTATGCCCACAAATGACCACCACACAGCGCGCCGCCAGCACAGCTTCAAACTATTATGTTAATGTAAAAGGGAACTTTAACTGTGATTCCGCCAACGTCGTATACCTGCTGGAATGCACCCTCTGCGGCAAACAATACATTGGCCAGACTGAAACACCCTTTCGTTTGAGGTTTAACAATCACCGCTCCCATGCAAAAACCTACCCTTCTTTGCCTCTATCAAAGCATGTTAACACTCCTGGTCATTCTTTTGAAGAACTGAAGGCCACAATTCTTGAATCTAGTTTTAAAACGCATCACGATCGCGAGGTTCGTGAGTCTTACCTTATCTATAAGTTTAAATCAGCGTCGTTTGGCATAAATGAAAGTTATGGGAAATTAACCTGTATTTCCTCCGATTAAAATTTCGGCTGCATTTCTCAGGCTAGTGTTATGCCTGTTCATTTCTTTCCCTCAATAATATTCTCCCATTAGTTGGCGAGCTCTCGTAGTTGGGTATAGTTTCGTGCTAGCACGACGTTTTTTAGCACAATGGCTTCACTGAAGCAAATTCGATGAACAAGTCTGGACATTGTGTTCTGGGTAGAAGGCTGCAGTACCATTTTTAGCTTTGATATTCTCACCTTGCAATTAATTTGTGAACGCGAGCGTGTGTGATTGTTTTCGTGTCCTCTTTCTTTTTTTGTATTGTTGTTTTCTAATATTCGTTGCTGACCGCCTCGGCATTCCCTGAACTGGCACCATGCGCCGGGCAGATGAATACCACTTGCTGCCGCGTCATACGCGTGCACCTGCCTGTTTTTTTTTTTTCATGACTTGTTTGACCTTGTCTTTTTTCCCCTATCAATGTAAACTCATTTCGAGTTGAAACTATCTATCCTACTGCTTTTGGGCGTGACCCCCGCCTCCCACCAACAGAAGCCACGTGTCTCACGTTTCAATTACCTTACCAGGATTCTTAGAACGGGTGTGTATGGGCAGATGTTCATCCTGTGTGTGCATTTGCATATCTTCGTTTCCTTGTTCCGCGTGACTAATTTTTTTGCCCATGTCAAACACGTGCATGGGCATATCTTGTTTTGACCCCTCTTTCACCCCCGTTGCCACAAGGGAGGGGAAAATTACCTGGTTATTTTTTATTTATTTATTTTTTTCGCTCTTTGTATACCAATGTACACTCTTTCCTGTCGAAACTGCCTGTCCTACTGCTTTTGGGCGCGACCCCCGCCTCCCACCAACAGAAGCCACGTGTCTTTTGTTTCAATGACCTTACTTGGATTCCTAGAACGGGTGTGAATGGGCAGATGTTCGCCCTTTGTGTGCATATCTTCTTTGGAACGTCTTCCGCGTGACTAATCTTTTTGCCCATGTCAAACACGGGCATGGGCCTATCTGGTTTTGACCCCTCTTTCACCCCTGTTGCCACGGGGGAGGAAAATTACCTTGTTATTTATTATTATTTTTATTTTTTAATTATGTATCATTTTTTCTCTGTGTTTGGTTCTTCTCTCTCTCTTTTTTTCCAAGTTCGTACCGCGTGACTGTGTGTTCTTATTATCCTTGTTGTAATCATTTTCCCGCTCTCCCTTCATTCTTTTGCTACCCACCAACCATGAATCCATTTGTACAAACTCTCCCTCCTCTTACCTTGCCCTCGCGCTTGCTACATTTTCTGTATATATAGCTCTGAAACGAACTTATTTTGTACTCTGAAGAAAGGGAGTCCTCTCCCTGAAACGTCGGTAAACTTATTTTTATTTTCTAAGTCTTTCTCGTTTGTCTCTGTCTCTACTAACCTTATATATATATGTATATATATATATATATATATATATATATATATAATGCAGAAAGATAGGGCAGCAGTCTACAACGCCAAAGGAGGCATAGTGAAAAAGAACCACACACAGAACCAAACCACAGTGAAAAAGAAAAGAGCCTAACCACACCCCTATGCCTCCTTTGGCGTTGTAGACTGCTGCCCTATCTTACTGTATTTTCCTCAACGAGCCCCTCATTTCCTTACTATATTATTCTGCGAAAGCCTAGCGAGGGTCTCGGTTCTGGCAGCCTTGATGCCTAGGTAGCATAAGAGGGCTTCCCGCCAGTTACCCGCTCATGACAGGCTGTAGACGCTCGAGTCACGCCCCGGGGGTTGAAAAGAAGGTCCCCTTCTCCCCGTGTAGTCAGAGTGGCGCTGGCTACCACCCTCAAGCGTCAGATACACTTCTAGTAAATATAAATAGCCCAGAAAGTGAAGGAGAACACAGTCGCCCAGATAGCCGAATTGGTAAGGCATTCGACATGTAATCGAAAGGCGTGGGTTCGGTCCCCACTCTGGGCGCGTGTTTTTCTTTCTTTCTTTCTTCTGTATATTAAAAAACATGTTTACTTCATTAACCACAGTGAAAAAGAAAAGAGCCTAACCACACCCCTATGCCTCCTTTGGCGTTGTAGACTGCTGCCCTATCTTTCTGTATTTTCCTCAACGAGCCCCTCATTTCCTTACTATATTATATATATATATATATATATATATATATATATATATATATATATATATATATATATATATATATATATATACAGGGAGTAGTAGAACTTTGAATATGGTAGAGAACACAAGAGAACAAAAACTTCGAACAAGGTAAAAGCACTATTGTGGCCTACGTTTCAGCAAAGAGAACTTGCTTTCCTCAGGGGCCTGAGGAAAGCAAGTTCTCTTTGATGAAACGTAGGCCACAATCGTGCTTTTACCTTGTTCGAAGTTTTTCTTCTCATACATATATATATATATATATATATATATATATATATATATATATATATATATATATATATATATATATATAGCGTATGAATGAAGTACGATGGGGCCGGTAAAAAATATACAGTGAAAGAGAAGACTAAAGGGTAACGAACGAAAATGTTTCGTGCGTTACCCTTTCGTTTGTTCGTTATTTTCGTTCGTTACCCTTTAGTCTTCTCTTTCACTGTATATATATATATATATATATATATATATATATATATATATATATATATATATATATATATATATATATTCAGAAAAAAATGAAACAAGTCGAAAGAGGATAGGTTTTAACGTTTCGACCGGGGACCGGCCTTCGTCAGAATAACAGTACCAAGAGTAGTTGGTACTAAAACCACGTGGCAGCATAAATTACAAGAAAAACAAAAACAAGAACAACAAAATCAGCAAGGAACATAATCAAAGTACAATGCACTGTCGGGGCCCCCTTTTACAGATATCTAACCAGTAGCAGTCTAATCATATGTTCGACACGTGCGATACGGAGCGTCACAAATATCAGCACACGCAAAAAATAAAAATAGAAAATAATAATAATAACAACAACAAAAAAAGAGGATTGACATCACAGGTGCAAGCAACTCAGATTTCTGGCACTTTCATTCAAACCACGCGCGATTGTGTTAAATTTGAAGATTAAAAATGACTCGCGAACTTCTCTATCATGTTGCGTTCGAAAGCCAGATTCTAGGATCGTGACTTTGATATTGTCAAAAGTGTGACCAGCAATCACACTTTCGACAATATCAAAGTGAGCCATTGTTATTACCGACAGAGGCAACGCGTTTACTGCTGGGCTTGTCGACGCAGTGATGCAACTGAGCGGTACTTCACATCGGACCTCAGCAGAGTACCACCCGCAGACGAACGGGTTGACTGAACATCTCAAAAGACAATAGCGGGTATGCTGCGTATGTACACCGACGTCGAGCACAAGACCTGGGATGCCTTATTTCCGTACGCCACATTCGCTTGCAATACAGCTCAACACGATAAGACCCGGATGACGCCATTCTTCCTTCTGTATGGCCGACCTGTGGCCACTATGTTGGACGCAGTGCTGCCTAATGACACCAGCAACCACAAAATGCCTCTGAATCAGTTTACGCAACGAGCGCAAGAGGCGCGTCAACTGGCGCGCTTACGAACAAGGCAACAGCAGCGCTACGACACGCACCGTTACAACCTACGTCACAGGACTGGGTATGGGTCTGGGTATGGGCTCCTGTTCGACGTCGAGGACTCTCTGAAAAGCTCCTCAAACGCTACTTTGGTCCCTATAGACTTTTGCGCCAACTTAGCGACGTAACCTATGAGGTTGTGGACGACGGAATCATTTATCAACACCGGCGTAACCGCCGCCCTGACATCGTTCATGGCGTGCGTATGAAGCCCTACCTGACACGTTGAGGGACAATGCCTCTAGCGCATTCATTTTTTCCCCAGAGCTTTCCCCGCATCGGGACGATGCTCTCTCGACGGGGGGGGGAAATCAAGGAGCGAGCCCCTGCTTGCGGTGTGTCTGATCGCCGTGCAGTGTAGAATCCCCAGCGAGTGTTACGTTCCCTCTTTTCTGCCAGCCAGCTGTTCGAAGACGACGCTGCAAATGTGTGGGTCCACCTCTCGCGGGCCAGAACGACTCAGGCATCTTCACTGAGACTCGCCGTGCTGCCTCTACTTTTCGGTGTCGCGCTACGCCTAATAAAAAGGTACATCGCCATCCTGCAGCTGTCTACACCACCGTCTGCTAAGACGCAACAATATATACAGTAAGTAATCGGATACACAGCAAGAACAATAACAAAGAACGTTTACTCACGTACCGGCAATGGGATTTGCCTTGATCAGAGTGCAGGTACATTTTACTCTGATGAAGGCAAGTCCCATTTCCGCAACGCGAGTAAACGTTCGTTGTTGTTATCGTTCTTGTTGCGTACTCGAATCTCTACTTGTACCATTCCTCCTCGCTTTGTGAGGTTTCTCTTTTGTATGTATATATATATATATATATATATATATATATAGATACAAAGGTAAGTAGAGAGAGATACGATCAAGAAAGACATTAAAAATAAAAATATAAGTGTACTGACGTTTCATGAAGAGGACTTCCTTTCTTCAGAGTATTCTGAAGCACTCTCAAGAAAGGAAGTCCTCTTCCTGAAACGTCAGTAAACGTTTATTTTCAATGTCTTTCTCGTTTGTTTCTGTCTCTACTTGCCTTGATTTTTCGCGCTCTGTGTGAGTTTGTATGTTGCCAGGCTATATATATATATATATATATATATATATATATATATATATCTATTGCAGGAAAATATTTCTTGGACACCGGCAAGTCGTAGCAAAAAAAGAAAGACACACGTCGAAAAAATAAAAGGTTTAACGTTTCGGCCGAGGGACCGGCCTTCGTCAGAATAACAGCAGCGGCTGTAGTCACACAGCATATAAAGGTGATCGTTGCAAGGTCACGTGATGGGATGACAAATTAAGCAATTCAAATGCAATATACCGAGGCCGCATGCGACAATCTTTTCGGATGAATACAACATAATTATAAGTCCGGCACGTGCAGTATAAGAAATCAGCACTGTCAAGCACACACGCGCACAAAAAGTAAGGGGAGAAACAAGAGGATACGGTCACTGATGCAAGCAACTAAGTTTTCCTGAGCTTTCATTTAAACCACATGCTATTGTCTCGAATTTATATATAAGAAACGATTCGCGGACTTCCCTGTCATGATGCGTACGGAAGCCAGATTCAAGTATCGTTGCTTTGATATGGTCAAATGAGTGGCCCGCGACATTGGCATGCTTTGATATCGGAAGGTGAGGTAGTGTAGCGATATGAGCCTTGTGGTTGTTGAACCGCTGCCGGAAGGGGGTTTTGGTCTCGCCAACATATTGCATTTTACAGATATCGCATTCAAGTAGATAAACCACGTTGCTCGTGTCGCAAGTATAGTTCCCATTTATCTTTAAACTGAAGTTAGATGCTGTGCTGCTTGCGCTTATGGATGTAAGGCACTTTACGTTTGTTGTTAGATGATGTAAGCAGGTCGCGTAAATTTTGCGATCTTCTGTACGTTACGCATGGTGGTTCTCGGAATATTGATTTCAATCGCTCACTCTGTAACATTATATTATGGTGCTTTTTTAGAACGGCATTTACATTTTGTGCAGGCGCGGAAAATGTGAGAATCAAGTTTGTATTGGAATCAACCGGCTGTCTTGTTTTGCGGCATAAAAGTGCTTCGCGGTCATGGCTATCAGCGCGCTTAATGGCGTCGTCGATGATCTCGGGTGGGTACTTCTGCTTAATTAAAGCACTACGGAGTTGGGCACAGTTTGAATTAAAATTAGCCTGTTCGGAACATATTCTTTTAAATCGAAGCGCCTGACTATAGGGTATGCTGGTTTTGCAGTGCTTTACATGATAGCTATTGAAATGTAGGTACTGTTGTTTATCAGTAGGCTTCCTATAAACTTTTGTAGTCAGTTGACCCTCACACAAAGTCAAAGTTACATCCAGAAAGTTGATCGTTTGGTCCGAGTATGTATGGCTAAAAGAAATGGATGGATGAGCGTTATTAAACTCGTCAATAAAAGATAACAGCTGAGCTTCCCCGTGCTGCCAAATCATGAAGATGTCGTCAATGAACCGCCTGTAGTAGAAAGGTTTCAGCGAACGGCTGGCCAAAAATTCGTTTTCGAGTACACCCATGAAAATATTCGCATAATTAGGGCCGATGGGTGTGCCCATAGAGGTCCCGTTAATTTGAACGTAATGAATGCCATTGGATTCAAAGTTGTTCAATTCTAGTATCAATTTTAAAAGGGTGACCAAAGTGGAACTGCCAATTACTTTTTCGCAGATCGACTCATTATATGCATGGAGTGTTGCCCGTATACCGTCCTCATGCGGGATATTGGTGTAAAGGGATGCTACATCTAAAGTAACGAGTAGTGAATCAGGGGGAACAGAAAGACCGACAATATCTGATAAAAAGTGGTTAGTATCTTTGACATAAGATGGATAAGAAGGAGGAATGTGGTTAATCACTGTATCTACAAATTGGGAGATTAGTTCTGTAACCGTGCCGATGCCGGAAACGATCGGCCGACCGTGGTTTCCTGCCTTATGGATTTTTGGAAGAAGGTAAAAACGACCCGCGACAGGGCTCAGTGGGATGAGTGATTGCAGGGCGGAAGGCAGAATTTCATGCTTTTCAACCAGGTCTGTTATTTTTCGCGTAATAACGGATTTAAAATTCCCAGTGGGATCCTCATCAAGCCGCTTGTAAAACGAGCTATCACCAAGTTGTCTGGACGCTTCGTGGTCATAATCAACTTTGTTCAGTAGTACAATTGCGCCACCTTTATCGGCTGGCTTAACAATAATATCGTCACGAGATTTAAGGTCCTGCATTGCCGACATTTCTTTTGCTGAAAGGTTTCTCTTAAAGTGGGCTTGTTTACGATAAATTTCTAGAACATCCCGTTGAACGGCGGTGATATATAGATCCAGGCATTTATCTCTTTGAGTAGGGGGGGTCCAGTGTTTACAAGATGGAAGAATAGCAGTATTGGAATCAGAAGGATCTTTGTCAGCAGAATATTCGCGTAGTCTGAGGTTTCTGGCAAAATTATCCAAGTCCTTCATGAGGTCAAATTCACTGTAACTACCTGACGCTGGACAAAAATTGAGTCCTCGCGACAACAGTGAGATTTCGTCATTGGATAGTTTATAACTAGACAAGTTTACTACATTACTAGATGACAGTAGTTCATCCGTCGATGGGGTATTATTTGAGGCATTATTTGAGGTCGGAGGCAGCATGGCGACAGGCATATCAAGGGCTACATGAGGTGCAATAACTTTATCTCTCAAAAGCTTCTTACGTTTGATCGCACCTATTTCAATCGACTTTTTTTGTTGGTATTCCGCTAGTTGTTCCGACTCCTGCGAGCTGAGTTTATGG
This sequence comes from Haemaphysalis longicornis, assembly GCF_048455015.1. Lineage (NCBI taxonomy): Eukaryota > Metazoa > Arthropoda > Arachnida > Ixodida > Ixodidae > Haemaphysalis > Haemaphysalis longicornis. Next base: position 190,197,651 of record NW_027526361.1, read on the forward strand.
TGGGAAATCAGTTCGCGTTCTTGATTACAAAGAGATCTTAGAGCAGATTCGTGGTGGCGATTTGCAATGCCGACCAAACCAAAAGACGCATTTAAAAGTACCTCATTCCATGCGGCAATGTCAGAAGGTGACATATTTGTTATGGCAGGCTTTACAGCAATTCGGAGGCCCTTGGGTGCTACACCGGCCTTTAAATAGGTCTTTAGCGTAGAAATATGCATTTGGCACCGCAGGCGCTTTTCTACAATTTTTCGTATCCTCATGAATACTCTAGATACAGAATAATTCGAGCAGTTTTTACCGGAATGTGCAGTTCGTAGTCACTTTGTCCTCGATGCTTTCTTTCCAGGGGAATTGCGTGTTCGGAGGTTGTAGGATGGGCCTAGACCATTCGGTGCAGAAGAAGCTGGAGTACTAGTAGTTTCGCCTGAGCTGGTTGGTTGCTGTTGCTGGCACGGTGGACGGGAAGGGGAATCGTTCGTCGTCGATTGAAGTTCGGCCTGGGGCTGTGCGGTAGGCGACTGGTTGGTTGCTGGATCGTTGCACCTGGAGGTTGGGTTGACTGGAACAGGAATTGGTTGGGGTTTATCCTTCGATGTTGGACTCGTTGCCGGCAGTGTAGTTGAACGTTGGTTGCTTGGTCGTTGGCGAGACGTTGAGCCATTTACGCTTGAAGAGTTTGCAGCATGAGCGCCAGAAATACTTCGCACAGAGGGGCAGTTCAATGGAGGCCAAGTGGCCGAGTCATTGCGTGATGAATGCAGGTCAGCAGCTGCGTCATTTTCGGTCTCGCAATTTAGTTCCACAGGAGCGGGGGAATCACTGGGTACGGAGTTGCTCCAAGACGATGTGGCGTCACTGACTCTTGTGAACAGCAGCTGTCGGAGGTGACTTGCTAAGATTGCCGTTCCCTCAAAACTTAGATGAAGACCGTCGGCAGCCAAGACACGGTTTGAAGGTAGCCCGTAGAACCCGTGGTCGATGAAGTAAACAAGCCAGGAGTGGCGACAAAAATCTCGTAGAAGGGCGTTGAACTGGTGAGCCTTGAGGTTGAACTTTCGAACGAAGGCGTGGTTGAAGTTTTGCCGACGGCGATTAGTGGATCTTGGCAGGACCAAGCTGACGTATACCCTCTTGATTTGGGGAAGCTCCCTTGAAATGACATTAAAAAGCGCACGAAGGCTGTCAAAGGTGTTGTGGGACGTGTTGGAAGCCAGGTCGTTTGTTCCAACATGAAGGACAAGGGTTGTTGCGGTAAATGGTACAAAGTCCAGTAAGTTTGCCATATCTTTGATAAGGGCACCAGATTGCAACACAAATGCTGGGGTTCCCGACACCTTCGGATCAAAGTGCTGGAAGGCGTACTTCGTTTGGGAGTCACCCAAAACTACCGAGGAAACTGTGGTGTTCGGGTATTTCCAAGCGATCTTTTTCGACGTGGTCGACCGAGAGTCCATCGTGGAAGACATTGCAGAAAAATATTTCTTGGACACCGGCAAGACGTACCAAAAAAAGAAAGACACACGTCGAAAAAAGAAAAGGTTTAACGTTTCGGCCGAGGGACCGGCCTTCGTCAGAATAACAGCAGCGGCTGTAGTCACACAGCATATAAAGGTGATCGTTGCAAGGTCACGTGATGGGATGACAAATTAAGCAATTCAAATGCAATATACCGAGGCCGCATGCGACAATCTTTTCGGATGAATACAACATAATAATAAGTCCGGCACGTGCAGTATAAGAAATCAGCACTGTCAAGCACACACGCGCACAAAAAGTAAGGGGAGAGACAAGAGGATACGGTCACTGATGCAAGAAACTAAGTTTTCCTGAGCTTTCATTTAAACCACGTGCTATTGTCTCGAATTTATATATAAGAAAGGATTCGCTGATATATATATATAAATATATATATATATATATATATATATATATATATATATATATATATATATATATATATATGATATTGTAACGAAGAAGAGAGGTCCGGGTCAAGGGATTAAAGCTCAGGTCGAAATTCAAGCTGAAGCAGGGCAATCCCCACGGACAATCCCCACGCATCAATCGCGCAGCATGCGGAGCGTGATCGAGTTCAGTTCTGGCTGCCCCTGCTTCTTCGGCTGCTCGAGCTCCTTCAGCCTCCGTCGCTTGACCCCCTCGGTTCCTGGGCTGTCTCAATAAACCCCACTACAATATATATTTCGATGAGTTTTGCAACGGGCCAGAAGAAACGGTTAGGTAAAAGATAAGAACAACTTTGCGGTTAACTTGTTTATTATAAATTAGTCCGACAGTTTCGGAAGTGGAACTTCCTTCCTCAGGGACAATCCCACAATGAACACCGAATCCTTATGCACACTGCATGCGAGGGAGTCTCTCCTCCTCTCCCTCATCAAGGAGGGGAATATGCCAGAGAACGTAAAACATCCAGGAACAACACGGCACTTGCTGAGTGGGAAAAAAAAAGAAAGAAGGAAAGGCGGTGGTTTTAGTGAGAAAACGGCACGGGTGGGGGAAGGGAGCGGGACCAAATGTTTCTATCGGCCAGCTGCGGCTGGGTTGAAAGAGAACTGACAAACAAAATACAGACAACGCGTGAGCACAGATGGGAAGAGCGGGGCGGTGGTGTAGTAACTAAGGACGCGGTCTTGGCCCGGCATTTGTTTCATGGGTTCACCCAGAACAGACCGTTAAACGGAGAGGCATTGCTTTGACCAAGAAACCGGTGATACGTCTACTTTGTTTGCCCTTTGAAGGGCCGCGACATGGCGACAGAGAAAGGCACTAGCGGCAGCCAGCGGCGAGCCGCACAGCGGTCGGACCGCGCGGAAGACAGGGGTCAAGTTACACAGGGGCGCGGCGAGTACCCCGTCCGTCCTTGGCCGCAGCGTAGAGTAATGTAAAGGCACACATACGACGCGACAAGCGTGAAGTTCAATGGAGGGCCGACACAGAAAACCACTGAACTACGCCACCGCCATGTCTCAACAGAACACGACAATCTCACGGTACGGCCAGACCGGCACTGCCGTTCAACGTCACCTCCCTCTCTTTTCTTACTCTTCTTAGTTGTCCCAACGTGGACAGCATTTATCGCGCAGCACGTGCAGTGCGGGGCTTAGGCGTCTTTTTTGGGCGGCGCTCCCTCTCGGTAGGCGCCGGTTTTCTGATGAGCTAATAGTGGGTGGTCCTGAATAAGTAAAAAAAAAACTTTTATGCTAGGAGAAAGGGGGTAGAACAATGTGCATCCACTTCCGGTTGTCAATCAACGTCCGTGGTCCTCCGGAGGCACGACATGCTGCCAGCGCTCTCGTTGATACCATGAGTCAGCGTTTTGAACTTGTAAATAAGGTACGATTCCTTCTGTTCGCGCTCCCGTTTAGAGTGAAAACCGGTCTCTAGCAGAGTGACTTTAATTTGGTCGAATGAATGTCCTGGGAGGCTGACATGTCTTGAAATGGGCAAGTTCGGTTGTGTTTTAGCGTGAGAACGGTGGTTGTTAAAGCGTTTACGGAAGGCGGTTTCTGTTTGTCCGATGTACTGCATTCCACAGATGTCACAGTGAAGCATGTAGACGACATTTTGGCTGTCACAGTTTAGATGCGCATTTATTTTGAATACGTAATCTGAGGTGCTGGCTTTAGCAGTAGTGGTGGTTGTCATGTGTGAACAGACCTTACAACGTGTTTTCTTGCATGGCTGGCATCCCCGTTGAGTGCCCTCAATGTTAGTCGTCTTGGCTCTGACTAACATATCTTTCAGGTTTTTTCCGCGGCGATAAACAACTCGGGGGGGCTTTTGGAAAATTGATGATAGCCGGCTACTTTGTTGCAGTATATTAAAATGTCTCGAAAGAATGTTATTAAGTTTAGGCAACGCAGATGAGTGGGTGAGGACAAGATTTGTCTGGCTTCCTTCATTCCTGGGGTTCCCTCCATGTAGAATTTCCTCGCGGTTTAGGTTACGAGCTCTGTTGATGGAGTCATCGACCACTGCTGCTGGGTACTTTTGATGAATGAGGGCATTTTTTAGTTGTTGGGAATTGTGGTCAAAGTCGGCGTTGTCAGAGCAAATTCTGCGGTATCTGTGGGCCTGGGAATAGGGAATGCTCATCTTGCAATGCCGTGGATGGTCACTTTCAAAGTGCAGATACTGCTGGCGATCTGTGGGTTTTCTATATAGGGCTGTGATCGTGGTCGTGCCCTCTACCTGAATTGTGACGTCGAGAAAGCTTACCGATGTCCTTGAGATATTATGCGTAAAAGATATAGAAGGGTGGACCGCGTTGAAATCCGAAATGAACTTATGCAAGCTTGCCTCGTCATGCGGCCAGACAAAAAAGATGTCATCCAGGAATCGCTTGTATATGAGCGGGCGAACGGGTTGAGCTTCCAAGAAGGGTCCCTCGAGTGCCGCCATGAACAAGTTCGCGTAATTTGGTGCCATTTTTGTGCCCATAGCTGTGCCGCTAATTTGAAGGTAATGTTTGTTTTCGAATTGGAAATAATTGTAACGAAGCACCAGGTCAAGTAGGGCAGTAAGGGCGTGCTCACTGATCTCTAGTGCCATATCAGCGTTTTGACATGCCTCCACGGTATACCTGATGCCGTCTGAATGGGGGATATTTGTGTAAAGCGATGAGACATCCATTGTAACCAGGAAACTGCCAGGGGGGATTACCAGTCCAGACATCTCTCTCAAAAAATGGTTTGTGTCCTTGATATAGGCCGGAATTGTGGGAACTGCGTTTTTCAAAATAAAATCAAGAAAGCTGGAAATTGATTCTGTTGGAGTACCATTGCAAGATACAATAGGGCGGCCTGGATTGCCAGGTTTGTGAATTTTGGGGAGTAGGTAGAAGCGTCCCGGTGCTGATTGGGTGGGCGTCATTGCTTTAAACATGTCCTTAGTTATATCGCCATTTTCAAGAAGCCTTGTGAGTTCAAGGGTGATTTTCGACACGAACTGTTGTGTTGGGTCCGCAGGAAGTTCCTCATAAAAATTCTCATCACTCAGTTGTCGGAGTCCTTCCCTAATGTAGTCGGTTTTGTTAATTACGACTATTGCTCCGCCCTTGTCCGCCGGCTTTATCACAATGTCATCCCGTTGGCGGAGTGAGAAAAGGGCCTTGCGCTCATCAGTTGATAGGTTGTTGCGGACAGGTTTTGTTTTCTTTAATGCATTCAACACGTCTTTTTGAACGGCCGAAATGTACATATCGAGATGTTTGTCCCGACCATCGCTCGGTGTCCAACATTTGTCTGATGCTCCCGGAATTTTTTTGTCTGGGTTCGTTTCCCGGTCGTAGAAGTATTCACGAAGGCGCAAGTTCCTCGCAAAATTGTCTAAGTCCTGGTACAGCTGAAATTCATTAAATTTACCCGTAGAGGGACAGAATGTGAGACCTTTTGACAGCAGTTTAAGTTCAGATTCTATGAGCGGTACGTCCGATAGGTTGACAACGTTGGATTCTGGATGCGCCGAACTTTCAGATGGGGTTTGACTCACAGGACATATGCTTTTCTCCTCACCCAAGGGTACAGCAGCCGGATTATCCGGAATGGAAGAATTCTCAGTTCTGGTTTGACTTCCTGAGCATCCAACTCCCTGCTCCCTAAAGGAGTGATCTGGAATGGGGATATTGTCTCTCCGCAATTTTTGGTTCATTACACCTCCTTCTTTTTGGGATTCGTATCTCTTGAGTTCCATTCTTTCCGTTTCGGATATCTCCGGGCTGCTCCGAAGGGAATTTTCCAACTTCTCTAATTCTAATGTCTTTCTTTCTCCGTGTCCTATTATTACCTGCATTAGCTGCAAGGATGCGTCCTCAAGAATATTAATCCACCGCGCCATTTCATCCGCATTAAGATCGGTCATTGCCGGTGTCAGCCTTAGCCGCAGTCCTTTAGGTATTTTACGTGCTGTTGCATATGATTTTAAAGTAGCGCTGTGCAAGTTGTAGCGCACTCGCTTATCTATGCTTTTGCGAAGAGAGAGGAAGGCGCGCGACCAGGGTCGTGTCGTTCGGGCCGTACCTTTACTTGGGCGGAGTCAGTCGTTGCGAACACCCGCGTCAGTCGTCTCAGGGGGGGTCTGGCGTGTCCCGTTGGGCCGGCGTGGCGAAGTCTTCGGGGTCACAGCTGTGGTGGGAGAGACCTCCGGAGAAGGGGGAGCCCGCTGGCATTCCCGCTGTGCCGGCGTTGCACCTGGTGTTGGGTTGTTCGGTGCCCGGGGTTTAAAGGGTCTCCGCTGCCAGCCGAGCGCCCTGAACGAGAGAGCGTTGCGGAAGTGCTCCGCCAGCAGCGCAACGCCCTCAAAACTCGCGTGGAGCCCGTCAGCAGCAAAGACCCTCCGTGCCGGTAGTTCGTGGAAGGCGTGATCGATGTAGCGCACGTCTGCTCCCAACTCCTTCCGCTGGCACATGCGGCGTACCTCGCGCACAAAATGGGAGGCCTCGCAGTTGAATGATCTGACAAACCGCCAGTCTCCACCTCGTCGGCGCCGGTTCAGGGTGCGGGGAAGGGGCAGGCTTAAGCATATCCTTTTCAAGGCCGGACGGTGGAGGCGAACCCTCGCAAGCATTCGTCTTAACTTCTCCAGGGACGGCGATGATCCGCTTTCTGCTATATCAGCAGTTCCGACGTGAAGCACCAGTGTCTCCACGGTTGGGGGTAGATATTCCAGGGCGGCGGTGACGTCCTCAAACTTCATTCCGCCGTATGAGATAAATCCGGGAGCACCTCTCTCACTCGGGTGGAAATGGCCGTGGACATGGCGGATGAGAGAGTCCCCCACAATAGCGCTCCGGATGGTGTGCCTTTGAAAAAGGCACGTCAACCGCTCCGTTGTATGGTGTCTGGCAGCCATTGATGGTCAAGATTTCGATGAGTTTTGCAACGGGCCAGAAGAAACGGTCAGGTAAAAGATAAGAACAACTTTGCGGTTAACTTGTTTATTATAAATTAGTCCGACAGTTTCGGAAGTGGAACTTCCTTCCTCAGGGACAATCCCACAATGAACACCGAATCCTTATGCACACTGCATGCGAGGGAGTCTCTCCTCCTCTCCCTCATCAAGGAGGGGAATATGCCAGAGAACGTAAAACATCCAGGAACAACACGGCACTTGCTGAGTGGAAAAAAAAAGAAAGAAGGAAAGGCGGTGGTTTTAGTGAGAAAACGGCACGGGTGGGGGAAGGGAGCGGGACCAAATGTTTCTATCGGCCCGCTGCGGCTGGGATGAAAGAGAACTGACAAACAAAATACAGACAACGCGTGAGCACAGATGGGAAGAGCGGGGCGGTGGTGTAGTAACTAAGGACGCGGTCTTGGCCCGGCATTTGTTTCATGGGTTCACCCAGAACAGACCCTTAAACGGAGAGGCATTGCTTTTACCAAGAAACCGGTGATAAGTCTACTTTGTTTGCCCTTTGAAGGGCCGCGACATGGCGACAGAGAAAGGCACTAGCGGCAGCCAGCGGCGAGCCGCACAGCGGTCGGACCGCGCGGAAGACAGGGGTCAAGTTACACAGGGGCGCGGCGAGTACCCCGTCTCCCTCGCATGCAGTGTGCATAAGGATTCGGTGTTCATTGTGGGATTGTCCCTGAGGAAGGAAGTTCCACTTCCGAAACTGTCGGACTAATTTATAATAAACAAGTTAACCGCAAAGTTGTTCTTACCATCATATTGATATATATTTATATATACAGGGTGTCCCAGCTATCATGCACCAGGATTTAAAAAAACAGAAATTGCGTAACTCGAAGAAAACCTAGTGCATAATGTTTGCAGTACTGTGAAGAAGCGGAGACTAATTTTTTCGTTAATGAGACTTAGTTAACTAATTGTAATTAATTATCTAACTCGAGAAATACTGTCCTAATCACTAAAGGGTCAATGAGCCACTTGTAGGTAGCCATGAGGGACATCTAACTGCGGTATTTTCAGCGATGAACTAATTGCGTACACTTTATTCTGACTGATAAAGGAAACCCGCGAAATATGAAAAATACCACCTGACGGCGCCTCCGCGCGCACCGTAAAGCAACGCCCTCAAACAGGCTGCCTGTGAGTTATCCAGAATGAAATAGACAAAAGGAAGAAAGAAGAAATCGCGATCGAGTTTGTTCATTATCTGCACACGCGTCCCGCGAATCTTGCTGCTGCTGCTCCTTCCATGCATGCTTTTATCAAGGTGATGCGTTGTCTCTTCGGGCGGGTAACACGCGAAGCAGTTGCTTTCAATCAGCTTTGTTTGGGGACGCTGCTTTACAATGCGTGCGTAAGCGTCTTCACGCGGTATTTTTCATATTTCGCGGGTTTCCTTTATCAGTCAGAATAAATGAGTACGCAATTAATTAGTCGCTGAAAATACCGCAGTTAAATGCCCCTCATGGTTACCTACAAGTGCCTCATTGACACTTTAGTGATTTGGACAGTATTTCTCGAGTTAGATAATTAATTACAATTAATTAATAAAGTCTCATTAACGAAAAAATTACTCTCCGCTTCTTCACAGTACTGCAAACATTATGCACTAGGTTTTCTTCGAGTTACGCAATTTCTCGTTTTTTAAATCTTGGTTCATGATAGCTGGGACACCCTGTATATAGTATAAGTAATGAGTCGGATACAAAGCAAGAACAATAACAAACAAGGTTCGGAACACATTCGAACGAACATTCGGAACAGATTTCTTACATAGCTTTGCAGAAAACTGAGCAGAAGCGGAAGATGTTTCGGAAACGTAGAGCATGCATGCAGGCGGGCTATGTCTATGATAAAACAGCAACAACAACAAAGAAGAAAGAATGGAGAGAGAGAGAGAGAGAGAGAGAGAGAGAGAGAGAGAGAGAGAGAAAGAATGGGGCATAATAAAGCAGCGTTCAAGGTTGCACCATGACGGGGCAACGTTCGCGGCGTGGGCTGCAAGTTCAGACACTGCAGAAAACTGGACAATCGCGGTTTCAAAAGGAAGGGAAGAGTATACAGTAAGGTATTTTGTGGGTGGGGAGACTGGTTGTGTCGGAAGCGAAGATGGGTGTGCCCTCCGCGGGTGTAGAGAATGGATACACGTTCAAAAGAACATTGCACAGGAACTAGCAACTGCACAGGAAATAGGTAGGGTCCATAGTTCATAAAGGGTTAAAAATTTCTAAGTGGTGGTGGAAACCCGGCCTTCTTCCTAAGAATAAATGGCATTGTTAAGCGGCATTAGGCTAGTAAAGCTGCTGTATTTAGAGAGTTTCTGTGCGTGACAATGGGAAACACAAGGTTAAGATTAACGAACATTGTTCTACAAATTATGAGGTCGCCAGTTTTAATCGAGGAATCAGCACGTTAGTTTTCCGTAACTTTCAATATTACCAAGCGTCGCTGACCCAAACTTATAAATGAGATAACATTCCCGAACCTCGTGGTAGTGGTGGGTTTTTACAGCGGATTGTAAAATTCTTGCTTTAAGATATTCAAATGCATGCCGGGGACTGTTCACATGTCTTGACAGGGGAAATAAGGGCAGCTTTTTGCATGAGAGTGGTGATTATTGAACCGTATTCGGAATGGCGTTTCAGTTTGGCCGATATATTGTTGCGTGCAAGCAGTGCACTCTAGAAGGTATATGACATTAGGGGAGTCACAGTTCAAGTTTCCTTTTATATTTACGTAGTAGTCTGAAGCTGTGCTGGTGGTGGCCTGTGTAGTGGTCATGTGTGGGGATACTTCACATCGGCATTTATTACAGGGCATGCAGCCAGTAGTTTCCGGTCGGTTGATACGAGAGTTAGCAAGACGCCTAAATTCTTATTACGCCGGTAGACAACGTGTGGTGGTTCGGGAAATAGGCTTTTTATGCGGTCACTTTGCATTAGGATATTGTCATGTTTTTTAGTACGGTTGACACTCTTGGAGCGAAGGATGAGTGGGTGAAAACTGTTAGTTTCCGGGTTACCGTTCGGGGCTTTTTTCTTAGATTTCGTTACGGTCTAATTGGTTGGCTCGCACAATAATGTCGTCGATAACTTGTTCCGGGTATTTTTTAGTCAGGAGGACGGTCTTGAGTTCTCGACAGTTTGAGGCAAAGTCGGCTTGGTTTGTACAAATTCTCCTAAATGGTGGGCTTGGCCGTAAGGTATTGCTGTCTTGCATTGTCTGATATGGCTTCTTTGGAAGTGCCAATACTGCCGCGTGCCTGTTGGTTTTCTATACAGGTTAGTTTGAAGCCGACCTTAGGAGGTAGTAACGGTGACGTCCAGAAAGTGTGCACTGTGTTCCGAATTGGCATGAGCAAGGGAGATGCTGGGACGGGCTAGGTTAAATGCTTCAATGAAGGTAATTAGCTACGCGTCACCGTGCTGCCAGATTATGAATATGTCATCAATATAACTTTTATAGTACAGGGGCTTTAAATTTTGAGTGTCAAAAAAGTTTGATTCGAGGTGAGCTATAATGATATTGGCATAGTTGAGTCCGATTCGAGTTCCCACTGAGGTTCCGCTGACTTTCACGTAATGAACTCCGTCAAACTCAAAATTGTTAAGTTCAAGAATGAGCCGAAGGAAAGTTTGGAGATTAGAAGAATCGATAGGTTTGTCGCACGATGACTGCTCATACCCAAGGGATACAGCGGTGATGCCATCTTTATGGGGGATGTTAGTATACAGTGACGCATCATCGAGAGTAACTAGGAGGCAGTTATCAGGAATTTTAATTTTTGAGATGCCTGAGAGAACGTCATTGGTATCCTTTATGAAGGAGGGAAAGCTGGGCGTTGGAAAATGACATTATCCACATAGCGCGAGAGATTTTCGGTAGCAGTGCCAGTGCCAGAAACAATGGAGCGCCCTGGTTTGTACACCTTGGGAGTCTTTGGGAGAAGATAGAATTTACCGGCCACTGGGCCTGAAGGGGTCATGGAACGAGCCGTGTTTTCATTTATGGTTTTATTTTTAACAAACTCAGCAAGTGTATCTTTGACACGTTGCTTATACTTTTGAGAGGGATCATTGGGTAGTGCTTTATAGAACGTCGACACCGATAGTTGCTTATTGGCTTCGTTAACATTGTCGGTTTTTTCAAGGATTACGTTGGCGCCTCTCTTGTCTGCAGATTTAACAATTATGTCGGAACAGCTTTCGAGTTCCTCTAGGGCTTTCTTTTAATTGGTAGTCATGGTGTGGTGGAAAGAAATTTGTGTTTGGTAGGCTTTTCTTACAACGCGTTGGACAGCTTTGATGTACATGTCGAGGCAACTATCACGCTGCGTGGGAGGCGCCCAGTGCTTATAGCTAGGTAGGGTTCTGCGGGCTTCTTCCGTCGCAGGGTGATCGTAGAAGTATTCCCGTAGCCTCATGTTTCTGGCGAAACTATCTAAGCTCTTTGAAAGTTGAAATTGAAATTGAAATTGATCAAAACCACCAGTAGCCTGGCAGACGTTTAGGCCCTTTCACAAGATGTTCATCTGAACTGGGAGAAGGTTATACTTGAAAGGGTCATTGCATTCCCGGTAAGATTTTCTTTTGTGACGGCAGACGAGGGAAAATTATTAGTACTGGGGTTTAACTTAACCGGTTGGGGTGCTGTAGTCGATGCATGCATTATAGTCGTAGTTACATTATCGGTCGCATTATCAGAGTGGGGTCAGTGATTAGTGCCCGAGCTTTTTAGATTCTTACGCATGTGGCCAGTGTTAGAAATTTTATCTCGGGTAAATTTTCGCGCTTTTGTTCGAGATATGGCGGAGGCCTGCCCGGCGTGCACTGCCCGGGTCACCATTCAACACAACACTTACCTCATTCAGTTTATCGTGCTCACTTTGTGCTCCCACGACGTCATTTTCGGTTGGGATTTTCTGTAGACACACCACGCCGTCATCGATTGTGCCCGTGCTCAGCTGGAGTTATTTTCAGTTCAAGACGCCTCATCGGACGAGCCCCCTGCCCCTTTTCGCCTCGTTGTCGCCGAAGACACAGACGTTCTTCCTAGCTCTGCCGTACTTGTACCCCTTCTGTGCTACTCAGTTCCCGACGCCACAGGGCTGCTCAGCCATTCCGAGCTGTTTTATCGCCGAAAATGCTTCCCGCTTCCAGCCGCAGTTTTAGAAATGCAGCATGGGTTCAGCTCTATCTTTATTTGCCAGCCTTATTCCTATCCAGCTACACTGTATCGTGGTGGGTGTCTGGGTCGTGTAGAAGAGATTGACGTCCTCCTCGTCACCGACGTTCCCTATAACTCATCGGACATTTCACTTGCTGTCTTTCATCCCTCCGCTCCAGCCCACAGGATTCCTCGGTATTCCTTCGCTAAGTCGACGAGAGTCTTCCGGCGCCTGGAGAAAACCGAGTTCACGCCATGCTTCAACAAATCCATTCCTCATTCGACTGTCAGGCATCCTCCTTGGGCCGCTCATCTACGGTTACTCACCCCATTGACACCGAAACTCACCCCCATTACGACAGCGGGCGTATCGTGTGTCAGCCAAAGAACGTGGCGTTATTGAGAGCCATGTGGACGACATGCTTGAACATGGCGTCATACAGCCTTCCAACAGCCCATGGGCGTCACCTGTTGTTCTCGTTACAAATAAAGACGGATTCATTCGCTTGTGTGTTTATTATCGCCGAGTCAAAAAAATAACACGCAAGGATGTCTACCCTCTCCCCGGAAGAGATGAAGCCCTCGACACTTTGCAAGGAGCCGAGTTCTTTTCTTCCTTTGATTTAAAGTCTGGCTACTGGCAGGCCGCCATTTCGGATGCTGATCATGCGAAAACGGCATTTGTAACACAAAATGGCTTGTACAAAACACAAAATGGCTTGTACGAATTTAACGTCATGCCTTTTTGTCTTTCCAACGTGCCTGCAACGTTTGAACGCATGATGGACAATATTTTGCGCGGCCTGAAGTGGAAAACCTGTCTCTGTTACCTTGATACTATTGTCGTCTTTTCTTCAGATTTCGACACGCTTATATTACCCGCCTTCGACAAGCCTTGAAATGCCCCACTGATGCAGGACTTCAGCCTAACCTCAAGAAGTGCCATTTTGCTGCCCGCCAACTTGTAATTTTAGGTCATGTTTTATCCAAGATGGCGTCAGCCCCGATCCTGACAAACTTCATGCGGTAGGCGAATTTCCTAAGCCCACCACCACCAGGCAGCTCCGAAGCTTTATCGACCTTTGCTCGTACTTCCGACGATTCGTGCGGAACTTTGTGTCGATAACTGCACCTTTAACGAAGCTTCTTAACGGGTCCAACGACATCTCTCATTGGTCTTCAGAGAGTGACGAGGCTTTCAAAAAGCTTCGTTCTGTGCTTACGTGTCCACCGATCCTTCGCCATTTTGACCCGTCGGCCCCTACCGAGCTTCATACTAACGCCAACGAAGACGTGCGAACCCAGCAAAAACCTGGCTTTGGCGAATACGTCGTTGCTTAGTCGAGCCGGACACTCAAAAGAGGGGAGCAAAACTACTTTGTCACTGAGAAAAAGTGCCTGGCTATTTTGTAGACCATAAGCAAATTTCGTCTCTACTTGTAAGGCAGGCCCTTCGACGTAATCACCGACAACCACACCATATGCTGGCGATCTTTTTTGAAGGATCCGTCTGGTCCCCTTGGAACGTGGGCTCTTCGCTTACAAGAGTAGGGTAATGGAGTGCTCTACCAATGTGGCCGCAAACACACCGACGCCGATTGGCTCTCATGCTCGCCTGTCACCCCCCGACAGGGCCTTTTTGTAATCCATAGACGGAATTCTGTCCTCCCTGGCACTTGACGACATGCCTCGTGAGTAGCGCAAGGATCACTGGCTCACTTCTCTTTTGGACTTGCTAACAAACCCTGCTTCTTCAAATGCCCCTCGAGCTATGCTGCGAAAGACCACTCACTTCGCTATTCGCGTCGAGCTTCTGTACTGCCGACATTATGACACAGATAGCCGGAAGTGGCTGCTCGTCATTCCCGGCCATCTCCGTTCAGACTTTCGCGCATGTTGTCACGCCAATGCACAGTGCGGTGATACTGGTGTACGGACGTCTCCGTATGCGGTACTACTGGCGTGGAATCTACACATTTGTCACTAAGTTCATCCGTTCCTGCGAAAAATGTCAACGCGGTAAGACTTCACCAAACAAACCGCCGGTTCTGTTGCAGCCCCTGCCGTCTCCAGTACGACCTTTCGACCATGTAGGAATGGATTTGTATGGGCCGCTCCCCTACACGACTTCTGGAAACCGGTGGGCCGTCGTCAAAGTAGACCACTAGACCAGACACGCGGAAACCGCCGCACTACCAGCAACCAAGTCCCGTGAGGTCGCCTCATTTCTCCTACTTCGGTTCATTCTTCCTCACGGTGCCCCTAGAGAATTTCTCAGCGAAAGAGGGCGTGTGTTTCCTTCTGAAGTAATTGAAGCCCTGCTCGCAAAGTGCAACGTTATCCACCGCAGCACCACTTACCATCCACAGACCAATGGGCTCACGGAAAGATTTAATCGGACACTGGGGCAACTTATGTTTCGGCGGACCACACAGACTGGGACCAAGTTCTTCCGTACGTAACTTGTGCGTACAACACCGCTCCTCAAGCAACTACGGGGTTTTCGCCTTCTTTCTCCTCCACGGTCGCGAGCCACGGTCGCGAGTCCACTCAACACCATAAGGCCGTACCGGCAAGATGCATCTGAATGTATCCCCGTGTCACAGGCATCTCGGCACGCCGAAGAGTGTCGCCAGCTCACCGGGGCTCCGACTTTCAAGGAACAATCTCGCCGGCAGCAGCGTCACGACGATAGAACACCGCCCCCTGAGTTCGCTGCCGGTTCTTTTGTGTGGCTGTGGATACCTTTAACTGTTCCTGGCCTAGCTCAGAAGTTACTAAATAAATATCATGCTTCTTACCATGTAATCCAGCATACATCTCCAGTGAACTACGTAGCTGAGCCGCTCACAATGCCCCCCCTCGTTTTCGCAGTCGCGAAACTGCGCACGTTGACCGTCTGAAGGCTTACGACGAACCGATGGTTTTATATTGCCCTTAGGTTGCCAGGATGGTTCCTTTTGTGTGCGGGGTGTACTTGTAGTGCAAAAGACTCGCCCATTTAGAGTATGCTATTTGACAATGCGAATGACGCACTATGCTCCGTGTATGTATGCTCTGATATCTCAGCATGTGCAATAATAAGTATGCAGTGAATCGGGACTGACACGACGACGAGGACATAGCAGCGCTGTCGCTGACAACCCGCCACGATCTTGGAAAGCTCGCTGCACCGTGATAATTGCTCCAGCTAGTGCTTTCGGCGTCTACCTTAATCCCGTCACCTTGAACGCTACCATTCAATGCCAATAAACATGGTTTACCCACTTCTGGAAAAAACGGCGTGTTCTTTCTCAACTTCTATTTTTGCTTATCTATCACTATATTAAAGAAACTTGAAAAACACGTCATTCGGCAGCATCAAATATATAGCTTTGTTTCAACTGAGCGAACAAATTGCGACGACCTGCCGGCGACTAGCCGTCTCAACACTGGACGGACTGATTCTGTCGCAGGGTCGGCGAGCCCTGCAGTAGCGCAGTCTAGCCAAGCCATCTGGTTTTGCTATCATAACAAACGTCATAGTAAATCATAAAGGAGGATGCAGAGAGGAGGAAAGCATTTTGGAATAGACGTTTTTGCTGAAGAAAATCGGGTGAACGGTGCCAAAGTGGTCAAAACATGGCCTTGATACTCTAGACTTCAATGCCACAATGTTTACGAATCGATTCAGTGTCCCCTTAACTGGGGAAACTGTACTGTATATTCCATGGCTCCTGGTCATCAACTATAGGAACGTTGGAAAATAAGAGCTCGTTAGTGACTCCAGTGAGGAGTTTACGTACCCACTTTTCTATTGTCCAGCGAATGAGCCTTAATGGCGAGGACAGCTGGTTGAACTGAACGGAAAGCGGAAAAATCAAAGGGCGCCGCTCTATTATCGTCCAAGACGGACATCGTTTTGTACTTTATTTTCATCTTAAAAACGTTGTTTCGTAATGCAAGTGTTGCATTACTCAGGGATCACTACACAAATACAGCACCAAGTACAGCACCAGATACAGCAGCAAATACAGCACCAAATGCAGTAGCGAGTATACCTGATACGTTACCCTTCAAATCAGTGTGCTCTTCTTGCTTTTACAGCCAGCAGAGCACCCTCATGTGATAGAGTCGGTGGGCTTGTCGAAAAGAATGAAACATGTTAGCAAATTTGGAATTCCGCATTTTAAACGGCAGCTGAAAGAGAATTTACCGATAGATGGGTGTTTACATTTTCAGGTAAATCAATGTACCACTGGTCGTGCACCTCCCCCGCGAACGTTTTTACAGCGACGAGTATTAGTGGAATTATGGCAGATCAAAAGATCTAAGTTTCGCTCACGCCCCGGTTTTTCCTCCTTTTGTTCACCTGCTCGCACCATGCGATCCTGACTGTCCACGATGCCTCACTTCTCAGCGACGTCCGCGTGAACATCTGGTGGCGCGAATCACTTGCTTCTGCGACATTCTGCGCCTCAGCATCGCTTTTGAGACGGGGCCGTCTGACATTCTGCGTTCCGTTGGGGCCGTTTTTATCATTTTGTTTTGAGTCCTGCATTCCGCTCACGGATGGAAATGCTGCACGTACATACGTTCCGAATTGACGGCATTTAATGTACTGCTTAAGTGGCCGCTCGTTCGCCCCAATGTGGACCTTTGTCGTGTTGCGGTGATGCCATGCACACGCGTACATAGACAGGTGGGGTGTTCCGTTCCTTTAATCGAATCGGTTCTAAATACTTCTCAAACGTTTCTCCGGCCATCTCCATGCTCCGGTCGAGGAGGGTGGCTTTGACTTGGACAGACGGAACGAGAAACTCAACACCAAAGCCATCCGTGTGCCTGCTTACACCGGACACCTAGACCCCATGAAACCATCCGCCAGCGAAACCTGCTTTAGAAGCGACAAGCTCCGTTTCAAATATCGAGCATAAGCGGCTGTCTGGCTAGGCCGACGTATAAACGTTCGGCTAGGCATCGCTCAGACGGGTGCCTTCATCTCAGTCGTCTGGTGATCACATTGAGCTGATATTCTGTCTTCCCTCCCGAACCTTGCATGGAATATACACCCACTTTCCTGCACCCGTCTCAAGTAGTCGTGGCCAAGATATGAAGCAGCCAAGTTCGGAATTCAAGGCGAGAGAGAAGCAACACTTATTAGCAAATTGTTTACTCTTACACTGGGTTGGTGCTTCTTTCTACATTTTATTTTTCGCGTTTCCGTGCGTATAACTTCCCCAAGACAGCTGGCAACACTTCCTGCAGGTTCCCCATAATCAGAGTTCTGTTGGGCAGGGGTTTCCCTCTCACACTCCCGCACCGCCTCCTTCAGCTGGCCCACAGACCGCGCGAATCCAATTTTAAAGTGAAGCTTTCAGCCTCTCGCTGATGAGGCCCGTACGCCGAAATGTGAGGCAGAAACGGCACCTTTTTCTGGCGGTGAATATAATCCCGAGGAAAGTGTAGAAAAATTTAAACGCTTCCCTGCGAGACTTGGCTACAGCTGCGTGAGGGCCCTCCGCTTATGGTTGGTGTCTAGCATAGGAAGCAGGGGACGCAGTCTTGCGACGGCGCGATTTATATAGGGCAAACATCATGTACCGTAATGAATGTGGACCGCCATTCCACACAGTTTGAATTGCCACGAGAATAACCTTGCTCTGCAAGCTGTAAGGCGGTTTGCCGCGGTGCGTTAGGCCTAACTTTGTTATTTTCACGTTTAGGAGGTTAGTGCTAAGGTAATGTTTCGAGATTAAGCACAAAGAACCGGCACCCACTCGAAAAAGTACATAGTACGCAGAGCATCAGGTAATAATCACGCCTTAGACCCCGAACCCAAATATTAAGTCTATAGGCTCCGGACAGCGCCCAGAGGGCGACACGGAACCCGCGACACCCAGCGCCCCCTTCGGCAGTATGCGCAACACCGTGTCGGTCCCCGCAAGCCGGTACGCTGCTAGCTCGGGGGCGCTCTTCTTATTGCAGGGCGGATTAAGCATATTAGTCGCCCCTTTTGAGCTTAAAACGAAGTAAGAGATTGTAAATCCTGCCACATAGTGCATGTGAATGGAGAAGGATTTATTCGGTTGAACTCGCGTTTGAGAAGGCATGTAAAGGCCGCATAGGTGGAAAAGTGTCAGCATTAAAAGTACTGTTTAATGTGTCCCACTTCAAAATAGATTGTCCTTGAGGCACGTGTTCAAGGTGCTTCTGAAAGCATCCATGATCGCAACAACAGCAGCGGTGGCCTGGACCTGCCCTGACATCCCCCAGCTTAATGGCTCTCGCAATATAACAAACACATACGGTCTCACTGATGAAGCCGAACTTTTCGGAATCCTCGGCGCCATTCAGGCCATACAAAGTGCGACCTCATTTATCACCACCAACAAGTTCCGTGTCATCACTGACTCCCATGTCGCTCTACGAGAACTGAACAGGTCCTTCTCGCCCAATTCTACGGCCACCAACATTCTTTACAAAATTCCCGACCTCACTCGCGAAGGGTTCAAGATACGCCTGGTCTGGACTCCTGCTCACACATATGGAGCGGACGGAAACCATTCGGCGCATAATGCTGCCCGGGAGTGTTTACGCAATCCTCCCATGGTTCCCGTGTCTATCCAAGGAAGACCTGAGCCCCAACAAGCATGCGAAATGGACTGGCAGCAAAAATACCGTCGAATTAAGAACCTCAGCCGGCAACGGCTTGCCGACGCCTCACCACCTGGTTTTCTTGCTCCTCTGCAGTCCCTGCCAAGAACAGGAGAAATTTTCGCTAATAAAGTCTACGCTGACTCGGCCTACACTCCGGACGTCATCTCCAAATGGACAACGCATAGGCACCTTGCTAGTCCTCGGTGCCCCTACTGTGGCAGCAACAATACACCGAACCTTCCCACCTCATCTGGGCTTGTTCAGCTTACTCGACTGACCGCGACCAGTTCCTAACGACGCACATACGCCCGACCACTTTTGAAGAACATGTCCAACACGTCAGAAACAACCCCCAAATTTTACATAAAATTACAGAATTCCGTCTCAAAACAGGTCTCTATAAAGTAGTATGATGGCGGATCGTTCACCCTGTCTCTAGATGTACCCCCAAACACACCCCTTGTGGCTCCTGAACGGCTCCTTTTGGATACCCCAATCATGATCGTATTAGAGTGCCCTCGTCACAACTTCACCTGGGCATATCGTGCTAAGTGAACGCTCACAGTGCAGTGCAGACTTTATATGAACAATCTTCCCCTCCCCTTTTCCCCGTGTCCCACACCAGGGCCTATTGGCCTCCTCCTGTAATAAAGTCATCCATTCCATTCCATACTTCCCCGCATTTCGTTTATCACTCAGCTTCGTTTCTTATGCTCCGCGCATTTAAATGAATTGCTGAAAACGCACTAAAAAATGGGCGAAATGTTTTGGTAAACAAATAGTAGCCATAATAGTTCATGCCTCACTATGGTTGGGTTAGAACTAATGTGCGATCTAGCCCTTCCCGTCTGGTCATTTTTTCAATGTCACCCTTTTCGGGAACCCGTAGTAGTGGGAAGCTCTCGATCTTCCTAGCATATATCCTCTCTCCGGCGGTCCACGTGAACGTCCAGCCTAGTTATTCCTTTTTCTGGACAACATCGCCACCTTGCACGTGAAATGCTCATTAATAAATGCGGGTTGAGTTCATCAAAACCACGGTCGTTTGTGGCAATTATATCTTTTCTGGCATTCGTAAGAAAAGCATTTCAATTCTGCCGTAGAACTAATCTGATGATGATATTTGTCCCACAGTGTTTTGTTGTCGGTACCTTGTGGCAGATGTCAGTTTCGTTATCCTGGGCTGTTTCAGCAATTAACTTCCCCAATTTTCTTCACCATGGCTGTTGGTGCAACGTAGAAAGGGATGTATAACTGGAATGGTGTTGGAGCGCTGGTATTTCTCCAGCTGCTCCAGCCTTTGCGTTTGCTTTTTGTTCTGTAATTTATTATCCCTGTTCTCCCGTAGCACAACCTCCATTTTGTTCCTGAGAGATGTGAGCTACTTCACTTTTTTCCTTTGGGTTTTCTAGCTGTTTTGGCTCATTTACAACTTCTTCATTCGCTGCCTGTCCATTCATTCTATTTATTCCCTAGCTCTTGTAGTGTCTGGCACGTCATGGCCATAACTTGTTACGCGGGAAGCTCACTGCTTCGCCAGGACACTTTTTATGTGACAGCGGTGCACTAATCAACACAATATTCGTGATGCAAACAATCACGCGCTCACCTGTCAGAGAGGATACGTTAGGTACGTATGTTAGTGCTTCCCCTTTCAGACTGCAAAAGCACGATGGTACGCCGAAAAACTTTAAGCCTACGCTGCTCCGGTGCCCTCTCGTGGTGAGGCCATCCATTGCACTGCCCGCCCGGCAAGGCAATCGGCGGTGCGGAGGGCGTCCAAGAAATGTGTAGCCAGCGGTCAGATGCGCAGCGATGGTGCGGCTACAGTGGTTCTTCGCTCGGCGTGCCCTTAAGAGGAAGCTCGGATCGGATACTTAAGGCGTGTTGAGAAACAGGACCCATGGTCATGGCACTGGTTAAGACGCAGGTTTATACCTCACCTTTTTCCTCTAGCTCATGATGGTGATGATGGTCCATTGGCACGCCGTCTTCGTCCTTTTCCGCGACATCCTCCAGCCCGCGACAATAAGGCTGACGCCAAGACGCCGACAATTCTTCTAGAAACATCAGTTCAAACGAATAAATTAGTGACTCCTTCCGCAGCTTCGTTGAATTTTGTTCTGCCTTTCGGGCACAGATCATTAGTCGTTTTCTGCTCTAACCGTGCTTTACGGAACGATGTCGCGGCTTAATTACTGTCCTAGTTAGGGCAGGCAACAAGGGTTTAACAGAAATGTGTTCTGAGGAAGGTATAACAGTATGCCAGTCAAAGTGCTTCACTACATCTGCTTGACCGAGTTTACTCGTGCTTCGACTGCCCCTCCGGTGGCATAGCGCGCCTTCGCAATGTCGAATACTAAGGAGCTTTTGGCCAGATTGACTTGGTTCGAAGTATCCGAGTGATATCTGCAGTTGTGATCCTTGTTTTTGGCCATAAAAGTCCTAATTATTATACCGCACATTGCGTTTTTCGCGCAGGTTTAAACCGGTGTTCTTTGCGGCAGTGTTCAAGTGGGGAGGCATTTTTTCAGACTTGTTCAGGTGCTCGATTACGAACTTCTGCTGAGGATTCACGCTTTCCACTTTTAAGTGCGAAGCCTCTTTGGGGCTCGGGATGTGGGTGTCTCCTGTTGTCGTCTCCGGCTCATGTCGTCACAGTACTAAAACACCGGGACCTGCGTTTGCCAACGCCTCGCGCTTGAACATAACACGTACTAAAAGAGCACAGAGGGACAATCGTTTGCCAAGCCATCGCGCTACAACGTTGCATATTCGTGGGCAAAAACGCGTATAAAGGACCCATCGGGACGCAAGTTTTATAAGACCTCCTGCTAGAACGCTTCGTGCTTGAAAGGCACGAGACTTTTACAGCACAGCTGTATACCTCTTCCCCTAAAGGTTTCATCTCCCTGGATAAAAACGCCAAGGCGCCAAGAATACAATGCATGCTTCGCCCCTCCCCAGGTTTCACGTTATTGAAGATGGCCGAGAGTTTTTGGATGTACGAAATTACTCCGAGACGTGGGCTTCACGTGTGTGTCAGGGTTACAGTTGCGTACTTGCAATGTGGTTGCTTCCGGTGCTCTCGTCTTCGCTTCTACAGTGATTGCTCTGCGTAGTAGGATGCTTTATCATGGGTAGCTGAAGAAGTAGCCAGCAGGCTCCACGATGTTTCGACAGATGCGAGTTGATGAGGGGTTCTACATCTTCGTAAAAGATTGTCCTTCATGTCTTCCGGTCTCATAACCTCTATACAACTCAAGCGCATTTTATATATATTTTCACTAAGCAGGCGCTACAGTCGAGCCCGCTTGTAACGAACCTAAGAGTCATGTGGCCTCCGTTCGTTATATCCCGAAGACGTAGTGAATGGGCCATAGTAAACAAATGTCAAACCACAATTGATTTTCTTGCAAACAAGTCCGTGATGGCTGTTTGTTTCTGCAGTGCAGACTTGATTAGGGCGGTCTCCAGTTTATTTATAGCAGTCACGTGCTCTCCGCTGAGGCCCTTGGCGTAAACAAGTTGTTTAAGGTGCGCTATGTAGCCCATTGAAACAGGAGCGCTTATAGGCGCAGGCTCAGAAGGGGCTGTCACCCCCGACCAGGCAGTTTTCACCATCTCTACAGCTGAATACAGCGAAACTCGAACCGGCAAGTTGGCTGGCGGGTGGTCAACAGCTATAACCAAGCACTCCGCAACGCGGGGCGTATACGATGCCTTAAGGCACGTATTATTCTCAAATCAAGCGGCTGCACTTTCGAAGGCGGTATTGGGTGGCAGGAAAAGCAGGGTCACTGCCGTCAGGGAAGTTTGAACGTGGTGCGCAGAGCAGTTATCCATCCAGAGCAGAACGCGCCTGCCTTGCCAAGGCATGTAAGGGTAGAACTCGCTCCGCTAATACGCGAATACATCGCGCATCATCCAAGCCTTACCGTTGTGCCTGAAGCGCACGGGCACATAGCTCATAAAGCAACGCGGCCTTTTCGACCTTACAATGGTGAAGGGCATGCGGTGGTCGCTGCCATCCGTGTTAGTGCACAGAAAAGCTGTGACGTGCACTTTGCTATGCTTCCCGCCAGTGCATTTGTGGCCTTTCATAGCATGCGTTTTATCCGGCAACATCTGGTAAAATAACGCAGTTTCATCTGCGTTTTAGACGCCGCGCTCCGCATAGCTAGAAATAACTTCTCCGTTGTTGTTTTTTTTTTCAAGCCCCGCTGCAACAACTTGGTGACTTGCGGAGACCACCTCGCCGACAATCAACTAAAAAAATAATGCCGTGCCGCACCTTGAAGCGATGAAGCCAGCCACTGCCTGTGCAGAAGTCGGGAAAATTCCGATTTCCCCGTTTTGTCTACGGGGAGGTTCGGGAAAGCGACCTGCGCCGTCAGAGTTGGGCCGAAGCCGTCATTTCAACCCACATCACGGCGCCGCCCGTTCGCTGTAACCGATCGGTAGAGCTCAAAGACGTTCCTTGTACGTGGGATTTTATGCCATTGAAATAACGTATATTTTAACGGTCACGCGGGTTTTGTTTGTTATAAGCGAACTTTCGTCTTAAGTGGGGTCGTTATATGCGGGATACACTGTATACGCAACAAATAATGCATAGATATTCATCTGCCTCTTCATATCCCCATTCAAAGCCGTCGAAGTCTAGAACGTCTCGGATCTGTTCATCAAGCCTAATTATGTCGTCCATTTTTTGGGTGAGGGAATCATGAAAGCCGTCAATTGCACTTATTGTCGAAGTTGGTGAGTCCAAAATGCTGTCTAACCACACCCCTATGCCTCCTTTGGCGTTGTAGACTGCTGCCCTATCTTACTGTATTTTCCTCAACGAGCCCCTCATTTCCTTACTATATTATTCTGCGAAAGCCTAGCGAGGGTCTCGGTTCTGGCAGCCTTGATGCCTAGGTAGCATAAGAGGGCTTCCCGCCAGTTACCCGCTCATGACAGGCTGTAGACGCTCGAGTCACGCCCCGGGGGTTGAAAAGAAGGTCCCCTTCTCCCCGTGTAGTCAGAGTGGCGCTGGCTACCACCCTCAAGCGTCAGATACACTTCTAGTAAATATAAATAGCCCAGAAAGTGAAGGAGAACACAGTCGCCCAGATAGCCGAATTGGTAAGGCATTCGACATGTAATCGAAAGGCGTGGGTTCGGTCCCCACTCTGGGCGCGTGTTTTTTTTTCTTTCTTTCTTCTGTATATTAAAAAAAATGTTTACATCATTAACCACAGTGAAAAAGAAAAGAGCCTAACCACACCCCTATGCCTCATTTGGCGTTGTAGACTGCTGCCCTATCTTTCTGTATTTTCCTCAACGAGCCCCTCATTTCCTTACTATATTATTCTGCGAAAGCCTAGCGAGGGTCTCGGTTCTGGCAGCCTTGATGCCTAGGTAGCATAAGAGGGCTTCCCGCCAGTTACCCGCTCATGACAGGCTGTAGACGCTCGAGTCACGCCCCTGGGGTTGAAAAGAAGGTCCCCTTCTCCCCGTGTAGTCAGAGTGGCGCTGGCTACCACCCTCAAGCGTCAGATACACTTCTAGTAAATATAAATAGCCCAGAAAGTGAAGGAGAACACAGTCGCCCAGATAGCCGAATTGGTAAGGCATTCGACATGTAATCGAAAGGCGTGGGTTCGGTCCCCACTCTGGGCGCGTGTTTTTCTTTCTTTCTTTCTTCTGTATATTAAAAAACGTGTTTACTTCATTAACCACAGTGAAAAAGAAAAGAGCCTAACCACACCCCTATGCCTCCTTTGGCGTTGTAGACTGCTGCCCTATCTTTCTGTATTTTCCTCAACGAGCCCCTCATTTCCTTACTATATTATATATATATATATATATATATATATATATATATATATATATATATATATATATATATATATATATACAGGGAGTAGTAGAACTTTGAATATGGTAGAGAACACAAGAGAACAAAAACTTCGAACAAGGTAAAAGCAATATTGTGGCCTACGTTTCAGCAAAGAGAACTTGCTTTCCTCAGGCCCCTGAGGAAAGCAAGTTCTCTTTGATGAAACGTAGGCCACAATCGTGCTTTTACCTTGTTCGAAGTTTTTCTTCTCATATATATATATATATATATATTGTAAGGCCGTGAGCAACGGGTGAACCGGGACGTTTATTCGGCGATCCAGTGGGTTCCGAACACCGTACCGAGAGCGATGATGATGATGCACGAGGGAGGAGGATTGGGTAATGTTAATGAGAATGATACTGTCACGGCGAGGAGGGAATGCGGGAGATTGCCCAGAGTGTATAAACAGTCCCTAAGAGTGTCCAGGCCGTGGTGACACGACATATGCGCTCACAATAATTTCCCCTCCGAGTGAAGGCGGGCGCCTGACCGCCAATGTTCATGAAGTACGGCGCACAAAAGGTTTCAGCCGTGACACGTGCACGATTTCTGTGCCACGGTATCGACGGTCCAAGGGAGCTTGACTAGGCGTGACACGATAGTTGACAGGGGATGTTTCTTCAAGAACCGTGTACGGGCCTGTGAAACGGTGAAGAAATTTCTCACATAGTCCTGGTCTTCGACTGGGCGTCCAAAGTAAGACCTCGTCACCAGGGCAGAACCGAACAGTACGGTGGCTGGCGTCGTAGCGGTCCTTGCGGTCGTGCTGGCTGGCTTCAGTCTGCAGACGCGCCACTCGACGGCAATAGTTTACACGGGAGAGGAACTGTTCTGAGGAGGGGCTTGAGGTCGACACGGGAGCCGATAAAAATGTGGTGTCCAGAATGAACGATGGGTCGCGGCCGAATACGAGGAAATATGGAGAGTAGCCGGTGGTCCGTTGAACTGCAGTATTATAAGCAAACGTAACAAATGGAAGAATTGTGTCCCAGTTGGTGTGATCAGGTCGAATGTACATAGAAAGCATATCCGAGAGTGTCCGGTGAAATCTTTCAGTAAGGCCGTTCGTTTGCGGGTGGTAGGAGGAAGTGGTTCTGTGGACTGTGTTCGAAGCACGAAGTACATCTTCAACAACACTGGACAGAAAAACCCTGCCGCGATCACTCAAAAGAACACGAGGGGCCCCATGGCGCAAGAGTATTGCGCGCAGGAAGAAGTCTGCAACCTCTGCTGCGCAGCCAGAGCGAATTGGCGCGGTTTCTGCATAACGTGTTAGGTGGTCAACTGCTGTCACAATCCACCGATATCCTGCAGCCGTACAAGGAAGAGGGCCGTAGAGATCTATACCAACCGTCTGGAAAGGCATAGACGGACACGGAAGCGGCTGCAACAGTCCGGCGGGCGGGGATGTGGATCTCTTGCGTTGCTGACAAGATGGGCACGAGGCGATGTAACGGGCAACGCAGGTGGACAGGCCGGGCCAAAAGAAACGACTGCGGACTCGCTCGTAGGTTTTGCTGAAGCCTAGGTGGCCGGCTGTGGCATCGTCGTGCAGCGCTTCCAGTATCTGCGCGCGGATGGAGCATGGCGCAACGGGAACCCATCGGTGGCCAGAAGAGAGATGAGTGGAACGGTACAAGATGCCGTCCAAAAACTTGAATTGTTGAAGCTGTCGACGGGACCTACTGTTTGGAAGGGGTGATGATCCGGTAAGCTGGTCGATCATTCTACGGCAGTATGTGTCGGCCCTTTGAAGAGAAGGCAGGCCCGAGAGGTCCTTAACTGCTACACGATTGACAGGTGCGATGGGAAGGACCGTGTTGAGGGGTAATGACGCGGAAGTCTTGCTCGACCCCAGAGGGCAACGAGAAAGTGCATCCGCATCCTGGTGCTTTTTCCCGGACCTGTATGTGACAGTAAAGTCATATTCTTGGAGTCGAATAACCCATCGTCCGAGCCGTCCTGATAAATTTTTCAGCGTTTGCAACCAGCACAGAGCGTGGTGGTCGGTCACTACTGTGAAGTGGCGGCCGTAGAGGTAAGGTCGAAATTTTTGAACGGCCCAAACCACAGCGAGACATTCTTGCTCGGTGATTGTGTAGTTTTTCTCGGCGGCGCTTAGGGTACGACTTGCGTAAGAAACAACCCTTTCTCGGCGTTGATCATCAGACTGCAGTAGCACAGCACCGATTCCGTGGCCACTGGCATCCGTGTGCAGAATAACAGGGCGAGACTCATCAAAATGGCATAGTACCGGCCCTGAGGTGAGCGCGTGCTTGAGTTGTCGGAAAGCTTCCTCACAGTCGTCTGACCATACAAAGGGTGTTCCGGAGTGAAGCAGCTTGTTGAGGGGCGAAGCAACTGCAGCAAAGTTGCGGACGAAACGGCGGAAGTAAGATGCTAGGCCAAGAAAGCTGCGTAGGGCTTTTTGCTGTTGTGGCCGTGGGAAATCGATGACAGCAGCAATCTTGTCTGGGTCGGGCCGAATCCCCTCATTGCTGACTACGTGGCCTAGAACCTTTATGCTTCTTGTGGCGAAACGGCACTTCTTGGTGTTCAACTGAAGACCCGCATTCGCGAGGCATGTAAGAACCTCATCTAGCCGTTTCAAGTGCTCAGTGAAACTTGAAGAAAAAATAACGATGTCGTCCAAATAACAGAGGCATGTTCTCCATTTAAGGCCCCGAAGAACGTTGTCGATCATTCTCTCGAAAGTCGCAGGAGCGTTGCATAGTCCGAAAGGCATTACATTAAATTCATATAGTCCATCAGGGGTGGCAAATGCTGTCTTTTCTTTATCGGCCTCGTTCATTGGAATTTGCCAATAACCCGAGCGGAGGTCAAGGCTGGAAAAATATTCCGCTCCTTGTAGGCAGTCCAGGGCATCATCGATGCGAGGCATCGGATATACATCCTTTCGGGTAATTCTATTGAGTGCGCGGTAATCGATACAAAATCGAACGGATCCGTCTTTTTTCTTAACGAGGACCACGGGGGACGACCAAGGGCTGTTTGATGGGCGGATAATTTTGCGTTGAAGCATATCGGCGACATTCTCACTGATGACTTTTCGTTCGGAAGAAGACACACGGTAAGGACGGCGGCAAACAATACGAGATCCATCTGTTTCGATTCTGTGCGTTGCGACGGAAGTTTGGCCAAGCGTAGTACAATTAGAATCAAATAAGGATTTGTGTTTGTTCAGGAGGTCTAGTAAAGAGCCAGTTTGCGTGGGGGAGAGATCAGAACTGATTGCGGCAGATAGAGCCGGGTGCAACGGTTTAGAGGGCAAACTTGGGCAGGAGGAAATAGGGGAGAGGCCCGAGAGGGGAACAACACAGACAGCTTCGGAGTCAGCAGCGGTAGCCACAGTGGTGCCTTGACGAAGGAGAATCGGTTCAGAAGTAACGTTCGCGGCAACGAGTGTGGCCGACCCACGGAAGAAGCGCACAAGACAGATGGCGATCACGATGCCTCTCGGGAGAAACCGAGCACAGGGAAGGATGAGTACGTCCCCATCACGACAGTTGCCACCGCGAACGGAAATTGTGGTCTCAGTACCAGGTTTGAGGATGAAATCGGCACTTGCCACGAAGCACTGCTGCTTGACGTCAGAAACATCCGTATAGTCCGTAGCGGTGATCTCGATGTCGGGGTATCGGCAGGAGATGACCGCGGATGCCGATGATAGAAAGTCCCATCCCAGAATGAGTTCATGGGAGCAGCTAGGTAACACTGCGCACTGAATATGGTGCCGAATTCCCTCTATCAAAACACGTATTGTGCAGTATCCGGATGGCTCGAGCACCTCTCGATTAGCACCGCACAACGAAGGTCCAGTATACGGGGTAGTCACTTTTCGGAGGCGCGAACACAACTTTTCATTAATCACTGATATACTGGCTCCGGTATCAACAAGGGCATCAACACAAAAACCTTCAACTTCCACAGACAATATATTTGATGGTCCTAATGGAGGAGTTTTTGGCTTTTTGACGAGTGCAGTTTCCCCTCCAGAAACTGCAGGCGCTAGTTTTCCGATTGGTTGTCATTGGAGCGGGTCGCGGGTCGAAGAGGTGACAGAGAGCGGCGATATGGTGAGGGTGAGCGTCGCCGTGATGGACGCTCGGGCCGAGGCGGGCCGAACGAGGCTGGGGGCGGCGATGGGCGACGCGGGGGCGAACCATATGTGCTACGTCGGGACCCGTAAGAAAAGCCAATGTCGCGTTCGAACGGTGCGTACCCACGCCGTTCATCTTGCTGCCGTCGTCGACAGAAGCGAGATATGTGCCCGCGAATCCCGCAATAATAGCAGACGGGGCGGTCACCCGGGAAGGGCTGGCGGCCAGGGTGCATGGTCGTGTAGTATCCCCGTGGCATGCTTGCTGCGGATATCGCTGTTAAGTGTCCGTGGGTCAGCGGGGCTTCCATTGGTAAAGGCGGTTTGGCTGCGATGGCCGAGTAGGACGGCGTGGGAGTCGTAGGACCAGGAGGCGTCGATGGAGTCACACCCGCAATAGATGCCAGCTCCTCTTTCACGAGGTCGCGCAGCTGAGGAGCTTCCGTGCGAAAGTGATATCATGGGGCAGAAAGCGGGTCGCTGAGCTGCAGCTCTTCGCGGATGATTTGGCGTATGAGAAGCCGCAAGTCCGTGTCCCCTTGTGACGGCGTAGCCAGAGCAGCCGGTTGCAGACGAACAGCCTGCAATTCGTCCAGGCGCTGGCAGGTTGTGCGCACATCGCTGACGCTCGTCGGATTTTGCACCACAAGGGCGTTGAACGCGAAAGAAGCGATGCCCTTTAGGATGTGGCGAACCTGGTCGGCCTCTGGCATGCTTGCATCCACGCGGCGGCAGAGAGCAACGACGTCCTCTATGTATGAGGTATACGTCTCGTCAGAGCGCTGAAGCCTAGTGGCCAGCTTCCGTTTCGCCTCGTCCGACCGAGCGGCTGTCGTGCCGAATATCTTGCGCAGCTCCTGGCAAAAGCTAGCCCAGTCGTCGATGCGGTGTTTATTGTTCAGAAACCATGTTTTTGCCACTTGGTCCAACGAAAAGGAAACCTGCTGCAGCTTCGCTGCGTCATCCCAACGGTTGAAAGCACTGACCCGAGCATACTCATCTAACCAGTCATCGACGTCTTCACCGCGGAGCCCTGCGAAATGCGGGGGGTCGCGCTCGCGGCAGGTGACGGCAAATGCAAGAGGCGTAGGAGTGGAGGCGCCAGCGTGGCTGCTTCCGGCCTCACGCTGCATCTGTGTTGAAGGCAAACGCCGACCGGAACGGAGCTCCAGGGGTGCGCTTGGAAGGCGTTGAGGACGGGACCGAGGTCAACCTCCACCACTTGTAAGGCCGTGAGCAACGGGTGAACCGGGACGTTTATTCGGCGATCCAGTGGGTTCCGAACACCGTACCGAGAGCGATGATGATGATGCACGAGGGAGGAGGATTGGGTAATGTTAATGAGAATGATACTGTCACGGCGAGGAGGGAATGCGGGAGATTGCCCAGAGTGTATAAACAGTCCCTAAGAGTGTCCAGGCCGTGGTGACACGACATATGCGCTCACAATATATATATATATATATATATAGCGTATGAATGAAGTACGATGGGGCCGGTAAAAAATATACAGTGAAAGAGAAGACTAAAGGGTAACGAACGAAAATGTTTCGTTCGTTACCCTTTCGTTCGTTCGTTATTTTGGTTCGTTACCCTTTAGTCTTCTCTTTCACTGTATATATATATATATATATATATATATATATATATATATATATATATATATATATATATATATATATATATATATATATATATTGAGAAAAAAATAAAACAAGTCGAAAGAGGATAGGTTTTAACGTTTCTACCGGGGACCGGCCTTCGTCAGAATAACAGTACCAAGAGTAGTTGGTACTAAAACCACGTGGCAGCATAAATTACAAGAAAAACAAAAACAAGAACAACAAAATCAGCAAGGAACATAATCAAAGTACAATGCACTGTCGGGACCCCCTTTTACAGATATCTAACCAGTAGCAGTCTAATCATATGTTCGACACGTGCGATACGGAGCGTCACAAATATCAGCACACGCAAAAAATAAAAATAGAAAATAATAATAATAACAACAACAAAAAAAGAGGATTGACATCACAGGTGCAAGCAACTCAGATTTCTGGCACTTTCATTCAAACCACGCGCGATTGTGTTAAATTTGAAGATTAAAAATGACTCGCGAACTTCTCTATCATGTTGCGTTCGAAAGCCAGATTCTAGGATCGTGACTTTGATATTGTCAAAAGTGTGACCAGCAATCACACTTTCGACAATATCAAAGTGAGCCATTGTTATTACCGACAGAGGCAACGCGTTTACTGCTGGGCTTGTCGACGCAGTGATGCAACTGAGCGGTACTTCACATCGGACCTCAGCAGAGTACCACCCGCAGACGAACGGGTTGACTGAACATCTCAAAAGACAATAGCGGGTATGCTGCGTATGTACACCGACGTCGAGCACAAGACCTGGGATGCCTTATTTCCGTACGCCACATTCGCTTGCAATACAGCTCAACACGATAAGACCCGGATGACGCCATTCTTCCTTCTGTATGGCCGACCTGTGGCCACTATGTTGGACGCAATGCTGCCTAATGACACCAGCAACAACAAAATGCCTCTGAATCAGTTTACGCAACGAGCGCAAGAGGCGCGTCAACTGGCGCGCTTACGAACAAGGCAACAGCAGCGCTACGACACGCACCGTTACAACCTACGTCACAGGACTGGGTATGGGTCTGGGTATGGGCTCCTGTTCGACGTCGAGGACTCTCTGAAAAGCTCCTCAAACGCTACTTTGGTCCCTATAGACTTTTGCGCCAACTTAGCGACGTAACCTATGAGGTTGTGGACGACGGAATCATTTATCAACACCGGCGTAACCGCCGCCCTGACATCGTTCATGGCGTGCGTATGAAGCCCTACCTGACACGTTGAGGGACAATGCCTCTAGCGCATTCATTTTTTCCCCAGAGCTTTCCCCGCATCGGGACGATGCTCTCTCGACGGGGGGGGGAATCAAGGAGCGAGCCCCTGCTTGCGGTGTGTCTGATCGCCGTGCAGTGTAGAATCCCCAGCGAGTGTTACGTTTCCTCTTTTCTGCAGGCCAGCTGTTCGAAGACGACGCTGCAAATGTGTGGGTCCACCTCTCGCGGGCCAGAACGACTCAGGCATCTTCACTGAGACTCGCCGTGCTGCCTCTACTTTTCGGTGTCGCGCTACGCCTAATAAAAAGGTACATCGCCATCCTGCAGCTGTCTACACCACCGTCTGCTAAGACGCAACAATATATACAGTAAGTAATCGGATACACAGCAAGAACAATAACAAAGAACGTTTACTCACGTACCGGCAATGGGATTTGCCTTGATCAGAGTGCAGGTACATTTTACTCTGATGAAGGCAAGTCCCATTTCCGCAACGTGAGTAAACGTTCGTTGTTGTTATCGTTCTTGTTGCGTACTCGAATCTCTACTTGTACCATTCCTCCTCGCTTTGTGAGGTTTCTCTTTTGTATGTATATATATAAAGTCGAGAGAGAAGCCGCTGTGGGGATAGCGTAATTGGTTAACGCACCGCACCGGTTATGCGGAGATGTGGGTTCGAGTCCCGCTCCCGGAAAACGGCGGATTTTTTCTCGACTTATATTTTCGCTTATTTATCAATGAATCAAAGAAACGTGACAAGCACACGTCATTCGGCCCTATTATATATTTCGAAAAAAGCCGAATAGCACTGGCAATGACGACTGCAACCTTCATATGTATCTTTACCGAGTCCCTCGTCCCGTATCTCTCTGTTCTGCTACATGCATTACGAGGCACTGGCTCCAGCAGTTCGGATATGCCAATTGCTAACCCCGACCTCCGACCACGTTCTACGTGGCGGCCGCTGGGAAAGAAGACGTTCTACGTCTCCCGCGGTAGTCGAGGGGCGGCGCTAGTTGACCGGCCTCAGAGCTCTTGTAAATATAAACCCCCGCTTTAAAGTCGAGAGAGAAGCCGCTGTGGGGATAGCGTAATTGGTTAACGCACTGCACCGGTTATGCGGAGATGTGGGTTCGAGTCCCGCTCCCGGAAAACGGCGGATTTTTTCTCGACTTATATTTTCGCTTATTTATCAATGAATCAAAGAAACGTGACAAGCACACGTCATTCGGCCCTATTATATATTTCGAAAAAAGCCGAATAGCACTGGCAATGACGACTGCAACCTTCATATGTATCTTTACCGAGTCCCTCGTCCCGTATCTCTCTGTTCTGCTACATGCATTACGAGGCACTGGCTCCAGCAGTTCGGATATGCCAATTGCTAACCCCGACCTCCGACCACGTTCTACGTGGCGGCCGCTGGGAAAGAAGACGTTCTACGTCTCCCGCGGTAGTCGAGGGGCGGCGCTAGTTGACCGGCCTCAGAGCTCTTGTAAATATAAACCCCCGCTTTAAAGTCGAGAGAGAAGCCGCTGTGGGGATAGCGTAATTGGTTAACGCACCGCACCGGTTATGCGGAGATGTGGGTTCGAGTCCCGCTCCCGGAAAACGGCGGATTTTTTCTCGACTTATATTTTCGCTTATTTATCAATGAATCAAAGAAACGTGACAAGCACACGTCATTCGGCCCTATTATATATTTCGAAAAAAGCCGAACAGCACTGGCAATGACGACTGCAACCTTCATATGTATCTTTACCGAGTCCCTCGTCCCGTATCTCTCTGTTCTGCTACATGCATTACGAGGCACTGGCTCCAGCAGTTCGGATATGCCAATTGCTAACCCCGACCTCCGACCACGTTCTACGTGGCGGCCGCTGGGAAAGAAGACGTTCTACGTCTCCCGCGGTAGTCGAGGGGCGGCGCTAGTTGACCGGCCTCAGAGCTCTTGTAAATATAAGCCCCCGCTTTAAAGTCGAGAGAGAAGCCGCTGTGGGGATAGCGTAATTGGTTAACGCACCGCACCGGTTATGCGGAGATGTGGGTTCGAGTCCCGCTCCCGGAAAACGGCGGATTTTTTCTCGACTTATATTTTCGCTTATTTATCAATGAATCAAAGAAACGTGACAAGCACACGTCATTCGGCCCTATTATATATTTCGAAAAAAGCCGAATAGCACTGGCAATGACGACTGCAACCTTCATATGTATCTTTACCGAGTCCCTCGTCCCGTATCTCTCTGTTCTGCTACATGCATTACGAGGCACTGGCTCCAGCAGTTCGGATATGCCAATTGCTAACCCCGACCTCCGACCACGTTCTACGTGGCGGCCGCTGGGAAAGAAGACGTTCTACGTCTCCCGCGGTAGTCGAGGGGCGGCGCTAGTTGACCGGCCTCAGAGCTCTTGTAAATATAAACCCCCGCTTTAAAGTCGAGAGAGAAGCCGCTGTGGGGATAGCGTAATTGGTTAACGCACCGCACCGGTTATGCGGAGATGTGGGTTCGAGTCCCGCTCCCGGAAAACGGCGGATTTTTTCTCGACTTATATTTTCGCTTATTTATCAATGAATCAAAGAAACGTGACAAGCACACGTCATTCGGCCCTATTATATATTTCGAAAAAAGCCGAATAGCACTGGCAATGACGACTGCAACCTTCATATGTATCTTTACCGAGTCCCTCGTCCCGTATCTCTCTGTTCTGCTACATGCATTACGAGGCACTGGCTCCAGCAGTTCGGATATGCCAATTGCTAACCCCGACCTCCGACCACGTTCTACGTGGCGGCCGCTGGGAAAGAAGACGTTCTACGTCTCCCGCGGTAATCGAGGGGCGGCGCTAGTTGACCGGCCTCAGAGCTCTTGTAAATATAAACCCCCGCTTTAAAGTCGAGAGAGAAGCCGCTGTGGGGATAGCGTAATTGGTTAACGCACCGCACCGGTTATGCGGAGATGTGGGTTCGAGTCCCGCTCCCGGAAAACGGCGGATTTTTTCTCGACCTATATTTTCGCTTATTTATCAATGAATCAAAGAAACGTGACAAGCACACGTCATTCGGCCCTATTATATATTTCGAAAAAAGCCGAATAGCACTGGCAATGACGACTGCAACCTTCATATGTATCTTTACCGAGTCCCTCGTCCCGTATCTCTCTGTTCTGCTACATGCATTACGAGGCACTGGCTCCAGCAGTTCGGATATGCCAATTGCTAACCCCGACCTCCGACCACGTTCTACGTGGCGGCCGCTGGGAAAGAAGACGTTCTACGTCTCCCGCGGTAGTCGAGGGGCGGCGCTAGTTGACCGGCCTCAGAGCTCTTGTAAATATAAACCCCCGCTTTAAAGTCGAGAGAGAAGCCGCTGTGGGGATAGCGTAATTGGTTAACGCACCGCACCGGTTATGCGGAGATGTGGGTTCGAGTCCCGCTCCCGGAAAACGGCGGATTTTTTCTCGACTTATATTTTCGCTTATTTATCAATGAATCAAAGAAACGTGACAAGCACACGTCATTCGGCCCTATTATATATTTCGAAAAAAGCCGAATAGCACTGGCAATGACGACTGCAACCTTCATATGTATCTTTACCGAGTCCCTCGTCCCGTATCTCTCTGTTCTGCTACATGCATTACGAGGCACTGGCTCCAGCAGTTCGGATATGCCAATTGCTAACCCCGACCTCCGACCACGTTCTACGTGGCGGCCGCTGGGAAAGAAGACGTTCTACGTCTCCCGCGGTAGTCGAGGGGCGGCGCTAGTTGACCGGCCTCAGAGCTCTTGTAAATATAAACCCCCGCTTTAAAGTCGAGAGAGAAGCCGCTGTGGGGATAGCGTAATTGGTTAACGCACCGCACCGGTTATGCGGAGATGTGGGTTCGAGTCCCGCTCCCGGAAAACGGCGGATTTTTTCTCGACTTATATTTTCGCTTATTTATCAATGAATCAAAGAAACGTGACAAGCACACGTCATTCGGCCCTATTATATATTTCGAAAAAAGCCGAATAGCACTGGCAATGACGACTGCAACCTTCATATGTATCTTTACCGAGTCCCTCGTCCCGTATCTCTCTGTTCTGCTACATGCATTACGAGGCACTGGCTCCAGCAGTTCGGATATGCCAATTGCTAACCCCGACCTCCGACCACGTTCTACGTGGCGGCCGCTGGGAAAGAAGACGTTCTACGTCTCCCGCGGTAGTCGAGGGGCGGCGCTAGTTGACCGGCCTCAGAGCTCTTGTAAATATAAACCCCCGCTTTAAAGTCGAGAGAGAAGCCGCTGTGGGGATAGCGTAATTGGTTAACGCACTGCACCGGTTATGCGGAGATGTGGGTTCGAGTCCCGCTCCCGGAAAACGGCGGATTTTTTCTCGACTTATATTTTCGCTTATTTATCAATGAATCAAAGAAACGTGACAAGCACACGTCATTCGGCCCTATTATATATTTCGAAAAAAGCCGAATAGCACTGGCAATGACGACTGCAACCTTCATATGTATCTTTACCGAGTCCCTCGTCCCGTATCTCTCTGTTCTGCTACATGCATTACGAGGCACTGGCTCCAGCAGTTCGGATATGCCAATTGCTAACCCCGACCTCCGACCACGTTCTACGTGGCGGCCGCTGGGAAAGAAGACGTTCTACGTCTCCCGCGGTAGTCGAGGGGCGGCGCTAGTTGACCGGCCTCAGAGCTCTTGTAAATATAAACCCCCGCTTTAAAGTCGAGAGAGAAGCCGCTGTGGGGATAGCGTAATTGGTTAACGCACCGCACCGGTTATGCGGAGATGTGGGTTCGAGTCCCGCTCCCGGAAAACGGCGGATTTTTTCTCGACTTATATTTTCGCTTATTTATCAATGAATCAAAGAAACGTGACAAGCACACGTCATTCGGCCCTATTATATATTTCGAAAAAAGCCGAATAGCACTGGCAATGACGACTGCAACCTTCATATGTATCTTTACCGAGTCCCTCGTCCCGTATCTCTCTGTTCTGCTACATGCATTACGAGGCACTGGCTCCAGCAGTTCGGATATGCCAATTGCTAACCCCGACCTCCGACCACGTTCTACGTGGCGGCCGCTGGGAAAGAAGACGTTCTACGTCTCCCGCGGTAGTCGAGGGGCGGCGCTAGTTGACCGGCCTCAGAGCTCTTGTAAATATAAGCCCCCGCTTTAAAGTCGAGAGAGAAGCCGCTGTGGGGATAGCGTAATTGGTTAACGCACCGCACCGGTTATGCGGAGATGTGGGTTCGAGTCCCGCTCCCGGAAAACGGCGGATTTTTTCTCGACTTATATTTTCGCTTATTTATCAATGAATCAAAGAAACGTGACAAGCACACGTCATTCGGCCCTATTATATATTTCGAAAAAAGCCGAATAGCACTGGCAATGACGGCTGCAACCTTCATATGTATCTTTACCGAGTCCCTCGTCCCGTATCTCTCTGTTCTGCTACATGCATTACGAGGCACTGGCTCCAGCAGTTCGGATATGCCAATTGCTAACCCCGACCTCCGACCACGTTCTACGTGGCGGCCGCTGGGAAAGAAGACGTTCTACGTCTCCCGCGGTAGTCGAGGGGCGGCGCTAGTTGACCGGCCTCAGAGCTCTTGTAAATATAAACCCCCGCTTTAAAGTCGAGAGAGAAGCCGCTGTGGGGATAGCGTAATTGGTTAACGCACCGCACCGGTTATGCGGAGATGTGGGTTCGAGTCCCGCTCCCGGAAAACGGCGGATTTTTTCTCGACTTATATTTTCGCTTATTTATCAATGAATCAAAGAAACGTGACAAGCACACGTCATTCGGCCCTATTATATATTTCGAAAAAAGCCGAATAGCACTGGCAATGACGACTGCAACCTTCATATGTATCTTTACCGAGTCCCTCGTCCCGTATCTCTCTGTTCTGCTACATGCATTACGAGGCACTGGCTCCAGCAGTTCGGATATGCCAATTGCTAACCCCGACCTCCGACCACGTTCTACGTGGCGGCCGCTGGGAAAGAAGACGTTCTACGTCTCCCGCGGTAGTCGAGGGGCGGCGCTAGTTGACCGGCCTCAGAGCTCTTGTAAATATAAACCCCCGCTTTAAAGTCGAGAGAGAAGCCGCTGTGGGGATAGCGTAATTGGTTAACGCACCGCACCGGTTATGCGGAGATGTGGGTTCGAGTCCCGCTCCCGGAAAACGGCGGATTTTTTCTCGACTTATATTTTCGCTTATTTATCAATGAATCAAAGAAACGTGACAAGCACACGTCATTCGGCCCTATTATATATTTCGAAAAAAGCCGAATAGCACTGGCAATGACGACTGCAACCTTCATATGTATCTTTACCGAGTCCCTCGTCCCGTATCTCTCTGTTCTGCTACATGCATTACGAGGCACTGGCTCCAGCAGTTCGGATATGCCAATTGCTAACCCCGACCTCCGACCACGTTCTACGTGGCGGCCGCTGGGAAAGAAGACGTTCTACGTCTCCCGCGGTAGTCGAGGGGCGGCGCTAGTTGACCGGCCTCAGAGCTCTTGTAAATATAAACCCCCGCTTTAAAGTCGAGAGAGAAGCCGCTGTGGGGATAGCGTAATTGGTTAACGCACCGCACCGGTTATGCGGAGATGTGGGTTCGAGTCCCGCTCCCGGAAAACGGCGGATTTTTTCTCGACTTATATTTTCGCTTATTTATCAATGAATCAAAGAAACGTGACAAGCACACGTCATTCGGCCCTATTATATATTTCGAAAAAAGCCGAATAGCACTGGCAATGACGACTGCAACCTTCATATGTATCTTTACCGAGTCCCTCGTCCCGTATCTCTCTGTTCTGCTACATGCATTACGAGGCACTGGCTCCAGCAGTTCGGATATGCCAATTGCTAACCCCGACCTCCGACCACGTTCTACGTGGCGGCCGCTGGGAAAGAAGACGTTCTACGTCTCCCGCGGTAGTCGAGGGGCGGCGCTAGTTGACCGGCCTCAGAGCTCTTGTAAATATAAACCCCCGCTTTAAAGTCGAGAGAGAAGCCGCTGTGGGGATAGCGTAATTGGTTAACGCACCGCACCGGTTATGCGGAGATGTGGGTTCGAGTCCCGCTCCCGGAAAACGGCGGATTTTTTCTCGACTTATATTTTCGCTTATTTATCAATGAATCAAAGAAACGTGACAAGCACACGTCATTCGGCCCTATTATATATTTCGAAAAAAGCCGAATAGCACTGGCAATGACGACTGCAACCTTCATATGTATCTTTACCGAGTCCCTCGTCCCGTATCTCTCTGTTCTGCTACATGCATTACGAGGCACTGGCTCCAGCAG
This sequence comes from Haemaphysalis longicornis, assembly GCF_048455015.1. Classification (NCBI taxonomy): domain Eukaryota; kingdom Metazoa; phylum Arthropoda; class Arachnida; order Ixodida; family Ixodidae; genus Haemaphysalis; species Haemaphysalis longicornis. Next base: position 190,236,583 of record NW_027526361.1, read on the forward strand.
TTCGGATATGCCAATTGCTAACCCCGACCTCCGACCACGTTCTACGTGGCGGCCGCTGGGAAAGAAGACGTTCTACGTCTCCCGCGGTAGTCGAGGGGCGGCGCTAGTTGACCGGCCTCAGAGCTCTTGTAAATATAAACCCCCGCTTTAAAGTCGAGAGAGAAGCCGCTGTGGGGATAGCGTAATTGGTTAACGCACCGCACCGGTTATGCGGAGATGTGGGTTCGAGTCCCGCTCCCGGAAAACGGCGGATTTTTTCTCGACTTATATTTTCGCTTATTTATCAATGAATCAAAGAAACGTGACAAGCACACGTCATTCGGCCCTATTATATATTTCGAAAAAAGCCGAATAGCACTGGCAATGACGACTGCAACCTTCATATATATATATATATATATATATATATATAGATACAAAGGTAAGTAGAGAGAGATACGATCAAGAAAGACATTAAAAATAAAAATATAAGTGTACTGACGTTTCATGAAGAGGACTTCCTTTCTTCAGAGTATTCTGAAGCACTCTCAAGAAAGGAAGTCCTCTTCCTGAAACGTCAGTAAACGTTTATTTTTAATGTCTTTCTCGTTTGTTTCTGTCTCTACTTGCCTTGATTTTTCGCGCTCTGTGTGAGTTTGTATGTTGCCAGGCTATATATATATATATATATATATATATATTTAGATATATATATATATATATATATATATATATATATATATATTGCAGGAAAATATTTCTTGGACACCGGCAAGTCGTAGCAAAAAAAGAAAGACACACGTCGAAAAAAGAAAAGGTTTAACGTTTCGGCCGAGGGACCGGCCTTCGTCAGAATAACAGCAGCGGCTGTAGTCACACAGCATATAAAGGTGATCGTTGCAAGGTCACGTGATGGGATGACAAATTAAGCAATTCAAATGCAATATACCGAGGCCGCATGCGACAATCTTTTCGGATGAATACAACATAATTATAAGTCCGGCACGTGCAGTATAAGAAATCAGCACTGTCAAGCACACACGCGCACAAAAAGTAAGGGGAGAGACAAGAGGATACGGTCACTGATGCAAGCAACTAAGTTTTCCTGAGCTTTCATTTAAACCACATGCTATTGTCTCGAATTTATATATAAGAAACGATTCGCGGACTTCCCTGTCATGATGCGTACGGAAGCCAGATTCAAGTATCGTTGCTTTGATATGGTCAAATGAGTGGCCCGCGACATTGGCATGCTTTGATATCGGAAGGTGAGGTAGTGTCGCGATATGAGCCTTGTGGTTGTTGAACCGCTGCCGGAAGGGGGTTTTGGTCTCGCCAACATATTGCATTTTACAGATATCGCATTCAAGTAGATAAACCACGTTGCTCGTGTCGCAATTATAGTTCCCATTTATCTTTAAACTGAAGTTAGATGCTGTGCTGCTTGCGCTTATGGATGTAGTCATATGATTGCACACCTTTCAACGCGGTTTGTTGCAAGGGCGGCAGCCAGTAGGCACTTTACGTTTGTTGTTAGATGATGTAAGCAGGTCGCGTAAATTTTGCGATCTTCTGTACGTTACGCATGGTGGTTCTCGGAATATTGATTTCAATCGCTCGCTCTGTAACATTATATTATGGTGCTTTTTTAGAACGGCATTTACATTTTGTGCAGGCGCGGAAAATGTGAGAATCAAGTTTGTATTGGAATCAACCGGCTGTCTTGTTTTGCGGCATAAAAGTGCTTCGTGGTCATGGCTATCAGCGCGCTTAATGGCGTCGTCGATGATCTCGGGTGGGTACTTCTGCTTAATTAAAGCACTACGGAGTTGGGCACAGTTTGAATTAAAATCAGCCTGTTCGGAACATATTCTTTTAAATCGAAGCGCCTGACTATAGGGTATGCTGGTTTTGCAGTGCTTTACATGATAGCTATTGAAATGTAGGTACTGTTGTTTATCAGTAGGCTTCCTATAAACTTTTGTAGTCAGTTGACCCTCACACAAAGTCAAAGTTACATCCAGAAAGTTGATCGTTTGGTCCGAGTATGTATGGCTAAAAGAAATGGATGGATGAGCGTTATTAAACTCGTCAATAAAAGATAACAGCTGAGCTTCCCCGTGCTGCCAAATCATGAAGATGTCGTCAATGAACCGCCTGTAGTAGAAAGGTTTCAGCGAACGGCTGGCCAAAAATTCGTTTTCGAGTACACCCATGAAAATATTCGCATAATTAGGGCCGATGGGTGTGCCCATAGAGGTCCCGTTAATTTGAACGTAATGAATGCCATTGGATTCAAAGTTGTTCAATTCTAGTATCAATTTTAAAAGGGTGACCAAAGTGGAACTGCCAATTACTTTTTCGCAGATCGACTCATTATATGCATGGAGTGTTGCCCGTATACCGTCCTCATGCGGGATATTGGTGTAAAGGGATGCTACATCTAAAGTAACGAGTAGTGAATCAGGGGGAACAGAAAGACCGACAATATCTGATAAAAAGTGGTTAGTATCTTTGACATAAGATGGATAAGAAGGAGGAATGTGGTTAATCACTGTATCTACAAATTGGGAGATTAGTTCTGTAACCGTGCCGATGCCGGAAACGATCGGCCGACCGTGGTTTCCTGCCTTATGGATTTTTGGAAGAAGGTAAAAACGACCCGCGACAGGGCTCAGTGGGATGAGTGATTGCAGGGCGGAAGGCAGAATTTCATGCTTTTCAACCAGGTCTGTTATTTTTCGCGTAATAACGGATTTAAAATTCCCAGTGGGATCATCATCAAGCCGCTTGTAAAACGAGCTATCACCAAGTTGTCTGGACGCTTCGTGGTCATAATCAACTTTGTTCAGTAGTACAATTGCGCCACCTTTATCGGCTGGCTTAACAATAATATCGTCACGAGATTTAAGGTCCTGCATTGCCGGCATTTCTTTTGCTGAAAGGTTTCTCTTAAAGTGGGCTTGTTTACGATAAATTTCTAGAACATCCCGTTGAACGGCGGTGATATATAGATCCAGGCATTTATCTCTTTGAGTAGGGGGGGTCCAGTGTTTACAAGATGGAAGAATAGCAGTATTGGAATCAGAAGGATCTTTGTCAGCAGAATATTCGCGTAGTCTGAGGTTTCTGGCAAAATTATCCAAGTCCTTCATGAGGTCAAATTCACTGTAACTACCTGACGCTGGACAAAAATTGAGTCCTCGCGACAACAGTGAGATTTCGTCATTGGATAGTTTATAACTAGACAAGTTTACTACATTACTAGATGACAGTAGTTCATCCGTCGATGGGGTATTATTTGAGGCATTATTTGAGGTCGGAGGCAGCATGGCGACAGGCATATCAAGGGCTACATGAGGTGCAATAACTTTATCTCTCAAAAGCTTCTTACGTTTGATCGCACCTATTTCAATCGACTTTTTTTGTTGGTATTCCGCTAGTTGTTCCGACTCCTGCGAGCTGAGTTTATGGTGGGAAATCAGTTCGCGTTCTTGATTACAAAGAGATCTTAGAGCAGATTCGTGGTGGCGAATTGCAATGCCGACCAAACCAAAAGACGCATTTAAAAGTACCTCATTCCATGCGGCAATGTCAGAAGGAGACATATTTGTTATGGCAGGCTTTACAGCAATTCGGAGGCCCTTGGGTACTACACCGGCCTTTAAATAGGTCTTTAGCGTAGAAATATGCATTTGGCACCGCAGGCGCTTTTCTACAATTTTTCGTATCCTCATGAATACTCTAGATACAGAATAATTCGAGCAGTTTTTACCGGAATGTGCAGTTCGTAGTCACTTTGTCCTCGATTCTTTCTTTCCAGGGGAATTGCGTGTTCGGAGGTTGTAGGATGGGCCTAGACCATTCGGTGCAGAAGAAGCTGGAGTACTAGTAGTTTCGCCTGAGCTGGTTGGTTGCTGTTGCTGGCACGGTGGACGGGAAGGGGAATCGTTCGTCGTCGATTGAAGTTCGGCCTGGGGCTGTGCGGTAGGCGACTGGTTGGTTGCTGGATCGTTGCACCTGGAGGTTGGGTTGACTGGAACAGGAATTGGTTGGGGTTTATCCTTCGATGTTGGACTCGTTGCCGGCAGTGTAGTTGAACGTTGGTTGCTTGGTCGTTGGCGAGACGTTGAGCCATTTACGCTTGAAGAGTCTGCAGCATGAGCGCCAGAAATACTTCGCACAGAGGGGCAGTTCAATGGAGGCCAAGTGGCCGAGTCATTGCGTGATGAATGCAGGTCAGCAGCTGCGTCATTTTCGGTCTCGCAATCTAGTTCCACAGGAGCGGGGGAATCACTGGGTACGGAGTTGCTCCAAGACGATGTGGCGTCACTGACTCTTGTGAACAGCAGCTGTCGGAGGTGACTTGCTAAGATTGCCGTTCCCTCGAAACTTAGATGAAGACCGTCGGCAGCCAAGACACGGTTTGAAGGTAGCCCGTAGAACCCGTGGTCGATGAAGTAAACAAGCCAGGAGTGGCGACAAAAATCTCGTAGAAGGGCGTTGAACTGGTGAGCCTTGAGGTTGAACTTTCGAACGAAGGCGTGGTTGAAGTTTTGCCGACGGCGATTAGTGGATCTTGGCAGGACCAAGCTGACGTATACCCTCTTGATTTGGGGAAGCTCCCTTGAAATGACATTAAAAAGCGCACGAAGGCTGTCAAAGGTGTTGTGGGACGTGTTGGAAGCCAGGTCGTTTGTTCCAACATGAAGGACAAGGGTTGTTGCGGTAAATGGTACAAAGTCCAGTAAGTTTGCCATATCTTTGATAAGGGCACCAGATTGCAACACAAATGCTGGGGTTCCCGACACCTTCGGATCAAAGTGCTGGAAGGCGTACTTCGTTTGGGAGTCACCCAAAACTACCGAGGAAACTGTGGTGTTCGGGTATTTCCAAGCGATCTTTTTCGACGTGGTCGACCGAGAGTCCATCGTGGAAGACATTGCAGAAAAATATTTCTTGGACACCGGCAAGTCGTACCAAAAAAAGAAAGACACACGTCGAAAAAAGAAAAGGTTTAACGTTTCGGCCGAGGGACCGGCCTTCGTCAGAATAACAGCAGCGGCTGTAGTCACACAGCATATAAAGGTGATCGTTGCAAGGTCACGTGATGGGATGACAAATTAAGCAATTCAAATGCAATATACCGAGGCCGCATGCGACAATCTTTTCGGATGAATACAACATAATAATAAGTCCGGCACGTGCAGTATAAGAAATCAGCACTGTCAAGCACACACGCGCACAAAAAGTAAGGGGAGAGACAAGAGGATACGGTCACTGATGCAAGAAACTAAGTTTTCCTGAGCTTTCATTTAAACCACGTGCTATTGTCTCGAATTTATATATAAGAAAGGATTCGCGGATATATATATATATATATATATATATATATATATATATATATATATATATATATATATATATTGATATTGTAACGAAGAAGAGAGGTCCGGGTCAAGGGATTAAAGCTCAGGCCGAAATTCAAGCTGAAGCAGGGCAATCCCCACGGACAATCCCCACGCATCAATCGCGCAGCATGCGGAGCGTGATCGAGTTCAGTTCTGGCTGCCCCTGCTTCTTCGGCTGCTCGAGCTCCTTCAGCCTCCGTCGCTTGATCCCCTCGGTTCCTGGGCTGTCTCAATAAACCCCACTACAATATATATTTCGATGAGTTTTGCAACGGGCCAGATGAAACGGTTAGGTAAAAGATAAGAACAACTTTGCGGTTAACTTGTTTATTATAAATTAGTCCGACAGTTTCGGAAGTGGAACTTCCTTCCTCAGGGACAATCCCACAATGAACACCGAATCCTTATGCACACTGCATGCGAGGGAGTCTCTCCTCCTCTCCCTCATCAAGGAGGGGAATATGCCAGAGAACGTAAAACATCCAGGAACAACACGGCACTTGCTGAGTGGGAAAAAAAAAGAAAGAAGGAAAGGCGGTGGTTTTAGTGAGAAAACGGCACGGGTGGGGGAAGGGAGCGGGACCAAATGTTTCTATCGGCCAGCTGCGGCTGGGATGAAAGAGAACTGACAAACAAAATACAGACAACGCGTGAGCACAGATGGGAAGAGCGGGGCGGTGGTGTAGTAACTAAGGACGCGGTCTTGGCCCGGCATTTGTTTCATGGGTTCACCCAGAACAGACCGTTAAACGGAGAGGCATTGCTTTGACCAAGAAACCGGTGATACGTCTACTTTGTTTGCCCTTTGAAGGGCCGCGACATGGCGACAGAGAAAGGCACTAGCGGCAGCCAGCGGCGAGCCGCACAGCGGTCGGACCGCGCGGAAGACAGGGGTCAAGTTACACAGGGGCGCGGCGAGTACCCCGTCCGTCCTTGGCCGCAGCGTAGAGTAATGTAAAGGCACACATACGACGCGACAAGCGTGAAGTTCAATGGAGGGCCGACACAGAAAACCACTGAACTACGCCACCGCCATGTCTCAACAGAACACGACAATCTCACGGTACGGCCAGACCGGCACTGCCGTTCAACGTCACCTCCCTCTCTTTTCTTACTCTTCTTAGTTGTCCCAACGTGGACAGCATTTATCGCGCAGCACGTGCAGTGCGGGGCTTAGGCGTCTTTTTTGGGCGGCGCTCCCTCTCGGTAGGCGCCGGTTTTCTGATGAGCTAATAGTGGGTGGTCCTGAATAAGTAAAAAAAAAAACTTTTATGCTAGGAGAAAGGGGGTAGAACAATGTGCATCCACTTCCGGTTGTCAATCAACGTCCGTGGTCCTCCGGAGGCACGACATGCTGCCAGCGCTCTCGTTGATACCATGAGTCAGCGTTTTGAACTTATAAATAAGGTACGATTCCTTCTGTTCGCGCTCCCGTTTAGAGTGAAAACCGGTCTCTAGCAGAGTGACTTTAATTTGGTCGAATGAATGTCCTGGGAGGCTGACATGTCTTGAAATGGGCAAGTTCGGTTGTGTTTTAGCGTGAGAACGGTGGTTGTTAAAGCGTTTACGGAAGGCGGTTTCTGTTTGTCCGATGTACTGCATTCCACAGATGTCACAGTGAAGCATGTAGACGACATTTTGGCTGTCACAGTTTAGATGCGCATTTATTTTGAATACGTAATCTGAGGGGCTGGCTTTAGCAGTAGTGGTGGTTGTCATGTGTGAACAGACCTTACAACGTGTTTTCTTGCATGGCTGGCATCCCCGTTGAGTGCCCTCAATGTTAGTCGTCTTGGCTCTGACTAACATATCTTTCAGGTTTTTTCCGCGGCGATAAACAACTCGGGGGGGCTTTTGGAAAATTGATGATAGCCGGCTACTTTGTTGCAGTATATTAAAATGTCTCGAAAGAATGTTATTAAGTTTAGGCAACGCAGATGAGTGGGTGAGGACAAGATTTGTCTGGCTTCCTTCATTCCTGGGGTTCCCTCCATGTAGAATTTCCTCGCGGTTTAGGTTACGAGCTCTGTTGATGGAGTCATCGACCACTGCTGCTGGGTACTTTTGACGAATGAGGGCATTTTTTAGTTGTTGGGAATTGTGGTCAAAGTCGGCGTTGTCAGAGCAAATTCTGCGGTATCTGTGGGCCTGGGAATAGGGAATGCTTATCTTGCAATGCCGTGGATGGTCACTTTCAAAGTGCAGATACTGCTGGCGATCTGTGGGTTTTCTATATAGGGCTGTGATCGTGGTCGTGCCCTCTACCTGAATTGTGACGTCGAGAAAGCTTACCGATGTCCTTGAGATATTATGCGTAAAAGATATAGAAGGGTGGACCGCGTTGAAATCCGAAATGAACTTATGCAAGCTTCCCTCGTCATGCGGCCAGACAAAAAAGATGTCATCCAGGAATCGCTTGTATATGAGCGGGCGAACGGGTTGAGCTTCCAAGAAGGGTCCCTCGAGTGCCGCCATGAACAAGTTCGCGTAATTTGGTGCCATTTTTGTGCCCATAGCTGTGCCGCTAATTTGAAGGTAATGTTTGTTTTCGAATTGGAAATAATTGTAACGAAGCACCAGGTCAAGTAGGGCAGTAAGGGCGTGCTCACTGATCTCTAGTGCCATATCAGCGTTTTGACATGCCTCCACGGTATACCTGATGCCGTCTGAATGGGGGATATTTGTGTAAAGCGATGAGACATCCATTGTAACCAGGAAACTGCCAGGGGGGATTACCAGTCCAGACATCTCTCTCAAAAAATGGTTTGTGTCCTTGATATAGGCCGGAATTGTGGGAACTGCGTTTTTCAAAATAAAATCAAGAAAGCTGGAAATTGATTCTGTTGGAGTACCATTGCAAGATACAATAGGGCGGCCTGGATTGCCAGGTTTGTGAATTTTGGGGAGTAGGTAGAAGCGTCCCGGTGCTGATTGGGTGGGCGTCATTGCTTTAAACATGTCCTTAGTTATATCGCCATTTTCAAGAAGCCTTGTGAGTTCAAGGGTGATTTTCGACACGAACTGTTGTGTTGGGTCCGCAGGAAGTTCCTCATAAAAATTCTCATCACTCAGTTGTCGGAGTCCTTCCCTAATGTAGTCGGTTTTGTTAATTACGACTATTGCTCCGCCCTTGTCCGCCGGCTTTATCACAATGTCATCCCGTTGGCGGAGTGAGAAAAGGGCCTTGCGCTCATCAGTTGATAGGTTGTTGCGGACAGGTTTTGTTTTCTTTAATGCATTCAACACGTCTTTTTGAACGGCCGAAATGTACATATCGAGATGTTTGTCCCGACCATCGCTCGGTGTCCAACATTTGTCTGATGCTCCCGGAATTTTTTTGTCTGGGTTCGTTTCCCGGTCGTAGAAGTATTCACGAAGGCGCAAGTTCCTCGCAAAATTGTCTAAGTCCTGGTACAGCTGAAATTCATTAAATTTACCCATAGAGGGACAGAATGTGAGACCTTTTGACAGCAGTTTAAGTTCAGATTCTATGAGCGGTACGTCCGATAGGTTGACAACGTTGGATTCTGGATGCGCCGAACTTTCAGATGGGGTTTGACTCACAGGACATATGCTTTTCTCCTCACCCAAGGGTACAGCAGCCGGATTATCCGGAATGGAAGAATTCTCAGTTCTGGTTTGACTTCCTGAGCATCCAACTCCCTGCTCCCTAAAGGAGTGATCTGGAATGGGGATATTGTCTCTCCGCAATTTTTGGTTCATTACACCTCCTTCTTTTTGGGATTCGTATCTCTTGAGTTCCATTCTTTCCGTTTCGGATATCTCCGGGCTGCTCCGAAGGGAATTTTCCAACTTCTCTAATTCTAATGTCTTTCTTTCTCCGTGTCCTATTATTACCTGCATTAGCTGCAAGGATGCGTCCTCAAGAATATTAATCCACCGCGCCATTTCATCCGCATTAAGATCGGTCATTGCCGGTGTCAGCCTTAGCCGCAGTCCTTTAGGTATTTTACGTGCTGTTGCATATGATTTTAAAGTAGCGCTGTGCAAGTTGTAGCGCACTCGCTTATCTATGCTTTTGCGAAGAGAGAGGAAGGCGCGCGACCAGGGTCGTGTCGTTCGGGCCGTACCTTTACTTGGGCGGAGTCAGTCGTTGCGAACACCCGCGTCAGTCGTCTCAGGGGGGGTCTGGCGTGTCCCGTTGGGCCGGCGTGGCGAAGTCTTCGGGGTCACAGCTGTGGTGGGAGAGACCTCCGGAGAAGGGGGAGCCCACTGGCATTCCCGCTGTGCCGGCGTTGCACCTGGTGTTGGGTTGTTCGGTGCCCGGGGTTTAAAGGGTCTCCGCTGCCAGCCGAGCGCCCTGAACGAGAGAGCGTTGCGGAAGTGCTCCGCCAGCAGCGCAACGCCCTCAAAACTCGCGTGGAGCCCGTCAGCAGCAAAGACCCTCCGTGCCGGTAGTTCGTGGAAGGCGTGATCGATGTAGCGCACGTCTGCTCCCAACTCCTTCCGCTGGCACATGCGGCGTACCTCGCGCACAAAATGGGAGGCCTCGCAGTTGAATGATCTGACAAACCGCCAGTCTCCACCTCGTCGGCGCCGGTTCAGGGTGCGGGGAAGGGGCAGGCTTAAGCATATCCTTTTCAAGGCCGGACGGTGGAGGCGAACCCTCGCAAGCATTCGTCTTAACTTCTCCAGGGACGGCGATGATCCGCTTTCTGCTATATCAGCAGTTCCGACGTGAAGCACCAGTGTCTCCACGGTTGGGGGTAGATATTCCAGGGCGGCGGTGACGTCCTCAAACTTCATTCCGCCGTATGAGATAAATCCGGGAGCACCTCTCTCACTCGGGTGGAAATGGCCGTGGACATGGCGGATGAGAGAGTCCCCCACAATAGCGCTCCGGATGGTGTGCCTTTGAAAAAGGCACGTCAACCGCTCCGTTGTATGGTGTCTGGCAGCCATTGATGGTCAAGATTTCGATGAGTTTTGCAACGGGCCAGAAGAAACGGTCAGGTAAAAGATAAGAACAACTTTGCGGTTAACTTGTTTATTATAAATTAGTCCGACAGTTTCGGAAGTGGAACTTCCTTCCTCAGGGACAATCCCACAATGAACACCGAATCCTTATGCACACTGCATGCGAGGGAGTCTCTCCTTCTCTCCCTCATCAAGGAGGGGAATATGCCAGAGAACGTAAAACATCCAGGAACAACACGGCACTTGCTGAGTGGAAAAAAAAAAGAAAGAAGGAAAGGCGGTGGTTTTAGTGAGAAAACGGCACGGGTGGGGGAAGGGAGCGGGACCAAATGTTTCTATCGGCCCGCTGCGGCTGGGATGAAAGAGAACTGACAAACAAAATACAGACAACGCGTGAGCACAGATGGGAAGAGCGGGGCGGTGGTGTAGTAACTAAGGACGCGGTCTTGGCCCGGCATTTGTTTCATGGGTTCACCCAGAACAGACCCTTAAACGGAGAGGCATTGCTTTTACCAAGAAACCGGTGATAAGTCTACTTTGTTTGCCCTTTGAAGGGCCGCGACATGGCGACAGAGAAAGGCACTAGCGGCAGCCAGCGGCGAGCCGCACAGCGGTCGGACCGCGCGGAAGACAGGGGTCAAGTTACACAGGGGCGCGGCGAGTACCCCGTCTCCCTCGCATGCAGTGTGCATAAGGATTCGGTGTTCATTGTGGGATTGTCCCTGAGGAAGGAAGTTCCACTTCCGAAACTGTCGGACTAATTTATAATGAACAAGTTAACCGCAAAGTTGTTCTTACCATCATATTGATATATATTTATATATACAGGGTGTCCCAGCTATCATGCACCAGGATTTAAAAAAACAGAAATTGCGTAACTCGAAGAAAACCTAGTGCATAATGTTTGCAGTACTGTGAAGAAGCGGAGACTATTTTTTTCGTTAATGAGACTTAGTTAACTAATTGTAATTAATTATCTAACTCGAGAAATACTGTCCTAATCACTAAAGGGTCAATGAGCCACTTGTAGGTAGCCATGAGGGACATCTAACTGCGGTATTTTCAGCGATGAACTAATTGCGTACACTTTATTCTGACTGATAAAGGAAACCCGCGAAATATGAAAAATACCACCTGACGGCGCCTCCGCGCGCACCGTAAAGCAACGCCCTCAAACAGGCTGCCTGTGAGTTATCCAGAATGAAATAGACAAAAGGAAGAAAGAAGAAATCGCGACCGAGTTTGTTCATTATCTGCACACGCGTCCCGCGAATCTTGCTGCTGCTGCTCCTTCCATGCATGCTTTTATCAAGGTGATGCGTTGTCTCTTCGGGCGGGTAACACGCGAAGCAGTTGCTTTCAATCAGCTTTGTTTGGGGACGCTGCTTTACAATGCGTGCGTAAGCGTCTTCACGCGGTATTTTTCATATTTCGCGGGTTTCCTTTATCAGTCAGAATAAATGAGTACGCAATTAATTAGTCGCTGAAAATACCGCAGTTAAATGCCCCTCATGGTTACCTACAAGTGCCTCATTGACACTTTAGTGATTTGGACAGTATTTCTCGAGTTAGATAATTAATTACAATTAATTAATAAAGTCTCATTAACGAAAAAATTACTCTCCGCTTCTTCACAGTACTGCAAACATTATGCACTAGGTTTTCTTCGAGTTACGCAATTTCTCGTTTTTTAAATCTTGGTTCATGATAGCTGGGACACCCTGTATATAGTATAAGTAATGAGTCGGATACAAAGCAAGAACAATAACAAACAAGGTTCGGAACACATTCGAACGAACATTCGGAACAGATTTCTTACATAGCTTTGCAGAAAACTGAGCAGAAGCGGAAGATGTTTCGGAAACGTAGAGCATGCATGCAGGCGGGCTATGTCTATGATAAAACAGCAACAACAACAAAGAAGAAAGAATGGAGAGAGAGAGAGAGAGAGAGAGAGAGAGAGAGAGAGAGAGAGAGAGAAAGAATGGGGCATAATAAAGCAGCGTTCAAGGTTGCACCATGACGGGGCAACGTTCGCGGCGTGGGCTGCAAGTTCAGACACTGCAGAAAACTGGACAATCGCGGTTTCAAAAGGAAGGGAAGAGTATACAGTAAGGTATTTTGTGGGTGGGGAGACTGGTTGGGTCGGAAGCGAAGATGGGTGTGCCCTCCGCGGGTGTAGAGAATGGATACACGTTCAAAAGAACATTGCACAGGAACTAGCAACTGCACAGGAAATAGGTAGGGTCCATAGTTCATAAAGGGTTAAAAATTTCTAAGTGGTGGTGGAAACCCGGCCTTCTTCCTAAGAATAAATGGCATTGTTAAGCGGCATTAGGCTAGTAAAGCTGCTGTATTTAGAGAGTTTCTGTGCGTGACAATGGGAAACACAAGGTTAAGATTAACGAACATTGTTCTACAAATTATGAGGTCGCCAGTTTTAATCGAGGAATCAGCACGTTAGTTTTCCGTAACTTTCAATATTACCAAGCGTCGCTGACCCAAACTTATAAATGAGATAACATTCCCGAACCTCGTGGTAGTGGTGGGTTTTTACAGCGGATTGTAAAATTCTTGCTTTAAGATATTCAAATGCATGCCGGGGACTGTTCACATGTCTTGACAGGGGAAATAAGGGCAGCTTTTTGCATGAGAGTGGTGATTATTGAACCGTATTCGGAATGGCGTTTCAGTTTGGCCGATATATTGTTGCGTGCAAGCAGTGCACTCTAGAAGGTATATGACATTAGGGGAGTCACAGTTCAAGTTTCCTTTTATATTTACGTAGTAGTCTGAAGCTGTGCTGGTGGTGGCCTGTGTAGTGGTCATGTGTGGGGATACTTCACATCGGCGTTTATTACAGGGCATGCAGCCAGTAGTTTCCGGTCGGTTGATACGAGAGTTAGCAAGACGCCTAAATTCTTATTACGCCGGTAGACAACGCGTGGTGGTTCGGGAAATAGGCTTTTTATGCGGTCACTTTGCATTAGGATATTGTCATGTTTTTTAGTACGGTTGACACTCTTGGAGCGAAGGATGAGTGGGTGAAAACTGTTAGTTTCCGGGTTACCGTTCGGGGCTTTTTTCTTAGATTTCGTTACGGTCTAATTGGTTGGCTCGCACAATAATGTCGTCGATAACTTGTTCCGGGTATTTTTTAGTCAGGAGGACGGTCTTGAGTTCTCGACAGTTTGAGGCAAAGTCGGCTTGGTTTGTACAAATTCTCCTAAATGGTGGGCTTGGCCGTAAGGTATTGCTGTCTTGCATTGTCTGATATGGCTTCTTTGGAAGTGCCAATACTGCCGCGTGCCTGCCGGTTTTCTATACAGGTTAGTTTGAAGCCGACCTTAGGAGGTAGAGAAAGGACGTCCAGAAGGTGTGCACTGTGTTCCGAATTGGCATGAGCAAGGGAGATGCTGGGACGGGCTAGGTTAAATGCTTCAATGAAGGTAATTAGCTACGCGTCACCGTGCTGCCAGATTATGAATATGTCATCAATATAACTTTTATAGTACAGGGGCTTTAAATTTTGAGTGTCAAAAAAGTTTGATTCGAGGTGAGCTATAATGATATTGGCATAGTTGAGTCCGATTCGAGTTCCCACTGAGGTTCCGCTGACTTTCACGTAATGAACTCCGTCAAACTCAAAATTGTTAAGTTCAAGAATGAGCCGAAGGAAAGTTTGGAGATTAGAAGAATCGATAGGTTTGTCGCACGATGACTGCTCATACCCAAGGGATACAGCGGTGATGCCATCTTTATGGGGGATGTTAGTATACAGTGACGCATCATCGAGAGTAACTAGGAGGCAGTTATCAGGAATTTTAATTTTTGAGATGCCTGAGAGAACGTCATTGGTATCCTTTATGAAGGAGGGAAAGCTGGGCGTTGGAAAATGACATTATCCACATAGCGCGAGAGATTTTCGGTAGCAGTGCCAGTGCCAGAAACAATGGAGCGCCCTGGTTTGTACACCTTGGGAGTCTTTGGGAGAAGATAGAATTTACCGGCCACTGGGCCTGAAGGGGTCATGGAACGAGCCGTGTTTTCATTTATGGTTTTATTTTTAACAAACTCAGCAAGTGTATCTTTGACACGTTGCTTATACTTTTGAGAGGGATCATTGGGTAGTGCTTTATAGAACGTCGACACCGATAGTTGCTTATTGGCTTCGTTAACATTGTCGGTTTTTTCAAGGATTACGTTGGCGCCTCTCTTGTCTGCAGATTTAACAATTATGTCGGAACAGCTTTCGAGTTCCTCTAGGGCTTTCTTTTAATTGGTAGTCATGGTGTGGTGGAAAGAAATTTGTGTTTGGTAGGCTTTTCTTACAACGCGTTGGACAGCTTTGATGTACATGTCGAGGCAACTATCACGCTGCGTGGGAGGCGCCCAGTGCTTATAGCTAGGTAGGGTTCTGCGGGCTTCTTCCGTCGCAGGGTGATCGTAGAAGTATTCCCGTAGCCTCATGTTTCTGGCGAAACTATCTAAGCTCTTTGAAAGTTGAAATTGAAATTGAAATTGATCAAAACCACCAGTAGCCTGGCAGACGTTTAGGCCCTTTCACAAGATGTTCATCTGAACTGGGAGAAGGTTATACTTGAAAGGGTCATTGCATTCCCGGTAAGATTTTCTTTTGTGACGGCAGACGAGGGAAAATTATTAGTACTGGGGTTTAACTTAACCGGTTGGGGTGCTGTAGTCGATGCATGCATTATAGTCGTAGTTACATTATCGGTCGCATTATCAGAGTGGGGTCAGTGATTAGTGCCGGAGCTTTTTAGATTCTTACGCATGTGGCCAGTGTTAGAAATTTTATCTCGGGTAAATTTTCGCGCTTTTGTTCGAGATATGGCGGAGGCCTGCCCGGCGTGCACAGCCCGGGTCACCATTCAACACAACACTTACCTCATTCAGTTTATCGTGCTCACTTTGTGCTCCCACGACGTCATTTTCGGTTGGGATTTTCTGTAGACACACCACGCCGTCATCGATTGTGCCCGTGCTCAGCTGGAGTTATTTTCAGTTCAAGACGCCTCATCGGACGAGCCCCCTGCCCCTTTTCGCCTCGTTGTCGCCGAAGACACAGACGTTCTTCCTAGCTCTGCCGTACTTGTACCCCTTCTGTGCTACTCAGTTCCCGACGCCACAGGGCTGCTCAGCCATTCCGAGCTGTTTTATCGCCGAAAATGCTTCCCGCTTCCAGCCGCAGTTTTAGAAATGCAGCATGGGTTCAGCTCTATCTTTATTTGCCAGCCTTATTCCTATCCAGCTGCACTGTATCGTGGTGGGTGTCTGGGTCGTGTAGAAGAGATTGACGTCCTCCTCGTCACCGACGTTCCCTATAACTCATCGGACATTTCACTTGCTGTCTTTCAT
This sequence comes from Haemaphysalis longicornis, assembly GCF_048455015.1. Lineage (NCBI taxonomy): Eukaryota > Metazoa > Arthropoda > Arachnida > Ixodida > Ixodidae > Haemaphysalis > Haemaphysalis longicornis. Next base: position 190,252,290 of record NW_027526361.1, read on the forward strand.
CCCTCCGCTCCAGCCCACAGGATTCCTCGGTATTCCTTCGCTAAGTCGACGAGAGTCTTCCGGCGCCTGGAGAAAACCGAGTTCACGCCATGCTTCAACAAATCCATTCGTCATTCGACTGTCAGGCATCCTCCTTGGGCCGCTCATCTACGGTTACTCACCCCATTGACACCGAAACTCACCCCCATTACGACAGCGGGCGTATCGTGTGTCAGCCAAAGAACGTGGCGTTATTGAGAGCCATGTGGACGACATGCTTGAACATGGCGTCATACAGCCTTCCAACAGCCCATGGGCGTCACCTGTTGTTCTCGTTACAAATAAAGACGGATTCATTCGCTTGTGTGTTTATTATCGCCGAGTCAAAAAAATAACACGCAAGGATGTCTACCCTCTCCCCGGAAGAGATGAAGCCCTCGACACTTTGCAAGGAGCCGAGTTCTTTTCTTCCTTTGATTTAAAGTCTGGCTACTGGCAGGCCGCCATTTCGGATGCTGATCATGCGAAAACGGCATTTGTAACACAAAATGGCTTGTACAAAACACAAAATGGCTTGTACGAATTTAACGTCATGCCTTTTTGTCTTTCCAACGTGCCTGCAACGTTTGAACGCATGATGGACAATATTTTGCGCGGCCTGAAGTGGAAAACCTGTCTCTGTTACCTTGATACTATTGTCGTCTTTTCTTCAGATTTCGACACGCTTATATTACCCGCCTTCGACAAGCCTTGAAATGCCCCACTGATGCAGGACTTCAGCCTAACCTCAAGAAGTGCCATTTTGCTGCCCGCCAACTTGTAATTTTAGGTCATGTTTTATCCAAGATGGCGTCAGCCCCGATCCTGACAAACTTCATGCGGTAGGCGAATTTCCTAAGCCCACCACCACCAGGCAGCTCCGAAGCTTTATCGACCTTTGCTCGTACTTCCGACGATTCGTGCGGAACTTTGTGTCGATAACTGCACCTTTAACGAAGCTTCTTAACGGGTCCAACGACATCTCTCATTGGTCTTCAGAGAGTGACGAGGCTTTCAAAAAGCTTCGTTCTGTGCTTACGTGTCCACCGATCCTTCGCCATTTTGACCCGTCGGCCCCTACCGAGCTTCATACTAACGCCAACGAAGACGTGCGAACCCAGCAAAAACCTGGCTTTGGCGAATACGTCGTTGCTTAGTCGAGCCGGACACTCAAAAGATGGGAGCAAAAATACTTTGTCACTGAGAAAAAGTGCCTGGCTATTTTGTAGACCATAAGCAAATTTCGTCTCTACTTGTAAGGCAGGCCCTTCGACGTAATCACCGACCACCACACCATATGCTGGCGATCTTTTTTGAAGGATCCGTCTGGTCCCCTTGGAACGTGGGCTCTTCGCTTACAAGAGTAGGGTAATGGAGTGCTCTACCAATGTGGCCGCAAACACACCGACGCCGATTGGCTCTCATGCTCGCCTGTCACCCCCCGACAGGGCCTTTTTGTAATCCATAGACGGAATTCTGTCCTCCCTGGCACTTGACGACATGCCTCGTGAGCAGCGCAAGGATCACTGGCTCACTTCTCTTTTGGACTTGCTAACAAACCCTGCTTCTTCAAATGCCCCTCGAGCTATGCTGCGAAAGACCACTCACTTCGCTATTCGCGTCGAGCTTCTGTACTGCCGACATTATGACACAGATAGCCGGAAGTGGCTGCTCGTCATTCCCGGCCATCTCCGTTCAGACTTTCGCGCATGTTGTCACGCCAATGCACAGTGCGGTGATACTGGTGTACGGACGTCTCCGTATGCGGTACTACTGGCGTGGAATCTACACATTTGTCACTAAGTTCATCCGTTCCTGCGAAAAATGTCAACGCGGTAAGACTTCACCAAACAAACCGCCGGTTCTGTTGCAGCCCCTGCCGTCTCCAGTACGACCTTTCGACCACGTAGGAATGGATTTGTATGGGCCGCTCCCCTACACGACTTCTGGAAACCGGTGGGCCGTCGTCAAAGTAGACCACTAGACCAGACACGCGGAAACCGCCGCACTACCAGCAACCAAGTCCCGTGAGGTCACCTCATTTCTCCTACTTCGGTTCATTCTTCCTCACGGTGCCCCTAGAGAATTTCTCAGCGAAAGAGGGCGTGTGTTTCCTTCTGAAGTAATTGAAGCCCTGCTCGCAAAGTGCAACGTTATCCACCGCAGCACCACTTACCATCCACAGACCAATGGGCTCACGGAAAGATTTAATCGGACACTGGGGCAACTTATGTTTCGGCGGACCACACAGACTGGGACCAAGTTCTTCCGTACGTAACTTGTGCGTACAACACCGCTCCTCAAGCAACTACGGGGTTTTCGCCTTCTTTCTCCTCCACGGTCGCGAGCCACGGTCGCGAGTCCACTCAACACCATAAGGCCGTACCGGCAAGATGCATCTGAATGTATCCCCGTGTCACAGGCATCTCGGCACGCCGAAGAGTGTCGCCAGCTCACCGGGGCTCCGACTTTCAAGGAACAATCTCGCCGGCAGCAGCGTCACGACGATAGAACACCGCCCCCTGAGTTCGCTGCCGGTTCTTTTGTGTGGCTGTGGATACCTTTAACTGTTCCTGGCCTAGCTCAGAAGTTACTAAATAAATATCATGCTTCTTACCATGTAATCCAGCATACATCTCCAGTGAACTACGTAGCTGAGCCGCTCACAATGCCCCCCCTCGTTTTCGCAGTCGCGAAACTGCGCACGTTGACCGTCTGAAGGCTTACGACGAACCGATGGTTTTATATTGCCCTTAGGTTGCCAGGATGGTTCCTTTTGTGTGCGGGGTGTACTTGTAGTGCAAAAGACTCGCCCATTTAGAGTATGTTATTTGACAATGCGAATGACGCACTATGCTCCGTGTATGTATGCTCTGATATCTCAGCATGTGCAATAATAAGTATGCAGTGAATCGGGACTGACACGACGACGAGGACATAGCAGCGCTGTCGCTGACAACCCGCCACGATCTTGGAAAGCTCGCTGCACCGTGATAATTGCTCCAGCTAGTGCTTTCGGCGTCTACCTTAATCCCGTCACCTTGAACGCTACCATTCAATGCCAATAAACATGGTTTACCCGCTTCTGGAAAAAACGGCGTGTTCTTTCTCGACTTCTATTTTTGCTTATCTATCACTATATTAAAGAAACTTGAAAAACACGTCATTCGGCAGCATCAAATATATAGCTTTGTTTCAACTGAGCGAACAAATTGCGACGACCTGCCGGCGACTAGCCGTCTCAACACTGGACGGACTGATTCTGTCGAAGGGTCGGCGAGCCCTGCAGTAGCGCAGTCTAGCCAAGCCATCTGGTTTTGCTATCATAACAAACGTCATAGTAAATCATAAAGGAGGATGCAGAGAGGAGGAAAGCATTTTGGAATAGACGTTTTTGCTGAAGAAAATCGGGTGAACGGTGCCAAAGTGGTCAAAACATGGCCTTGATACTCTAGACTTCAATGCCACAATGTTTACGAATCGATTCAGTGTCCCCTTAACTGGGGAAACTGTACTGTATATTCCATGGCTCCTGGTCATCAACTATAGGAACGTTGGAAAATAAGAGCTCGTTAGTGTCTCCAGTGAGCAGTTTACGTACCCACTTTTCTATTGTCCAGCGAATGAGCCTTAATGGCGAGGACAGCTGGTTGAACTGAACGGAAAGCGGAAAAATCAAAGGGCGCCGCTCTATTATCGTCCAAGACGGACATCGTTTTGTACTTTATTTTCATCTTAAAAACGTTGTTTCGTAATGCAAGTGTTGCATTACTCAGGGATCACTACACAAATACAGCACCAAGTACAGCACCAGATACAGCAGCAAATACAGCACCAAATGCAGTAGCGAGTATACCTGATACGTTACCCTTCAAATCAGTGTGCTCTTCTTGCTTTTACAGCCAGCAGAGCACCCTCATGTGATAGAGTCGGTGGGCTTGTCGAAAAGAATGAAACATGTTAGCAAATTTGGAATTCCGCATTTTAAACGGGAGCTGAAAGAGAATTTACCGATAGATGGGTGTTTACATTTTCAGGTAAATCAATGTCACACTGGTCGTGCACCTCCCCCGCGAACGTTTTTACAGCGACGAGTATTAGTGGAATTATGGCAGATCAAAAGATCTAAGTTTCGCTCACGCCCCGGTTTTTCCTCCTTTTGTTCACCTGCTCGCACCATGCGATCCTGACTGTCCACGATGCCTCACTTCTCAGCGACGTCCGCGTGAACATCTGGTGGCGCGAATCACTTGCTTCTGCGACATTCTGCGCCCCAGCATCGCTTTTGAGACGGGGCCGTCTGACATTCTGCGTTCCGTTGGGGCCGTTTTTATCATTTTGTTTTGAGTCCTGCATTCCGCTCACGGATGGAAATGCTGCACGTACATACGTTCCGAATTGACGGCATTTAATGTACTGCTTAAGTGGCCGCTCGTTCGCCCCAATGTGGACCTTTGTCGTGTTGCGGTGATGCCATGCACACGCGTACATAGACAGGTGGGGTGTTCCGTTCCTTTAATCAAATCGGTTCTAAATACTTCTCAAACGTTTCTCCGGCCATCTCCATGCTCCGGTCGAGGAGGGTGGCTTTGACTTGGACAGACGGAACGAGAAACTCAACACCAAAGCCATCCGTGTGCCTGCTTACACCGGACACCTAGACCCCATGAAACCATCCGCCAGCGAAACCTGCTTTAGAAGCGACAAGCTCCGTTTCAAATATCGAGCATAAGCGGCTGTCTGGCTAGGCCGACGTATAAACGTTCGGCTAGGCATCGCTCAGACGGGTGCCTTCATCTCAGTCGTCTGGTGATCACATTGAGCTGATATTCTGTCTTCCCTCCCGAACCTTGCATGGAATATACACCCACTTTCCTGCACCCGTCTCAAGTAGTCGTGGCCAAGATATGAAGCAGCCAAGTTCGGAATTCAAGGCGAGAGAGAAGCAACACTTATTAGCAAATTGTTTACTCTTACACTGGGTTGGTGCTTCTTTCTACATTTTATTTTTCGCGTTTCCGTGCGTATAACTTCCCCAAGACAGCTGGCAACACTTCCTGCAGGTTCCCCATAATCAGAGTTCTGTTGGGCAGGGGTTTCCCTCTCACACTCCCGCACCGCCTCCTTCAGCTGGCCCACAGACCGCGCGAATCCAATTTTAAAGTGAAGCTTTCAGCCTCTCGCTGATGAGGCCCGTACGCCGAAATGTGAGGCAGAAACGGCACCTTTTTCTGGCGGTGAATATAATCCCGAGGAAAGTGTAGAAAAATTTAAACGCTTCCCTGCGAGACTTGGCTACAGCTGCGTGAGGGCCCTCCGCTTATGGTTGGTGTCTAGCATAGGAAGCAGGGGACGCAGTCTTGCGACGGCGCGATGTATATAGGGCAAACATCATGTACCGTAATGAATGTGGACCGCCATTCCACACAGTTTGAATTGCCACGAGAATAACCTTGCTCTGCAAGCTGTAAGGCGGTTTGCCGCGGTGCGTTAGGCCTAACTTTGTTATTTTCACGTTTAGGAGGTTAGTGCTAAGGTAATGTTTCGAGATTAAGCACAAAGAACCGGCACCCACTCGAAAAAGTACATAGTACGCAGAGCATCAGGTAATAATCACGCCTTAGACCCCGAACCCAAATATTAAGTCTATAGGCTCCGGACAGCGCCCAGAGGGCGACACGGAACCCGCGACACCCAGCGCCCCCTTCGGCAGTATGCGCAACACCGTGTCGGTCTCCGCAAGCCGGTACGCTGCTAGCTCGGGGGCGCTCTTCTTATTGCAGGGCGGATTAAGCATATTAGTCGCCCCTTTTGAGCTTAAAACGAAGTAAGAGATTGTAAAGTAATCCTGCCACATAGTGCATGTGAATGGAGAAGGATTTATTCGGTTGAACTCGCGTTTGAGAAGGCATGTAAAGGCCGCATAGGCGTGATGCCCAAAGAGAAACGCTTGTACAGCCTGACTGCGGGGCAAACCTTTCTCAAGATCAGCATGTTTCGCTTCAAAAGAAAACGTAATTTATATTGTTCACTCCACAAAAGGGGAGGCTTTGTCTGCAAATATATCAGACGTTGCGCGATGTTTCCGCGCGGGGTATTCCATCCATGTGAGTGCACTTGCATACGACTCTAGACCACACGAGAGTTACATATAGGTCTTTCATTCGAATGTGATGCTCGATACATGTAACAGTATGAAATTCACGTTTGTTGGTTGTATAGCGAAAGTGCGGACGTTAATAAGTGCCCGCTTCGCCGAGAAACGTTTGGGCTGCCAGTTGTAGCCCAGTACGTTAGTTGCATATATGTAAACACGCCCCCAAAAAGAAACTCATCACGAGGAGGCTATCAGAAGAAATTCCTTTGGACAGGGATGGGACGGAGGAGGGGTAAGCAGAACATCTAATAGGCGTATCGGAATAAATTACGGAATATTCATATTCGGGTTTTTTTTCTCTCCACGCCAACGGGTTCGGCAGGAAACCTCCCTTAGGAAGGAATAGTAGCGCTTTTATTACCGTCAACACTTTTGCAACAAAAGTCACGGGAGAAAAAATTTACTTCCCTGAGTACACCCCTCACTGTTCCGGAGTGACCGCAATCACAACGGATGGGATAAATAAAGTTTGTCCTCCTCAAACTCCTCCTCCCCGATCGCGAAAATTTTTTTCCTATGTACATATTGTTCCAACTTTGATTGCGGCACGTCTTAGCTCTATTTTTCTTTGCTTTGCAGTGGCTTAGACAACAATTTCATTGTTTCTTTTGCAAGAAGAGGCGGTGATTTTACGCTATCGAAATGCTCCCGAAGCATTTGGGAACATTAACGCCAATAAGTGTCCGCGCCCCATATGTGGTTATACGTATTTAATTCGGCGGTATAAGCACGTGGAATATTAGATGAAGCAGAGTAGAACCGCTGGGTGATAACTACTCTGCTATACCTGTGTTCGGGGGCCCTCTTTGTTACCGAATTTATTGCGCACTTGTGTGTATTTACCGCCTGCTAGCCACCCTACTAGCAAGCTGCTCGTACACCAAGGCAGCATGTAATCCGCTCGCTTAATGTGGGCCTCTCAAGTTTCAATAACCATGCTCGGTATCTGCGAAAAAAAACAGAGAAGAAGAATCCACGGGAGAATGCAGAGCCTTGAACACATGCTTCCCAGTTGTGCTAGCCTACGGCTCGGCAGCGAGGCGACAGCATTTTATCAGTGCCCCGTTTTATTTGGAGGCTTCCTCCGACTGTATAACATTTTGCATGCCTTTGTTGCACTATGTAGTACATATACGCGCAAATAACGCTATAACAAACGTTTTTTGCTAAGTTGCGTTAACTGGCGCTGAAAGCGGTCGGCGCGGCGGGACCGACCCAGAGTTGCGCGTGTCTGTCGCGGCTGGCGCTGCGCTCGCGCGGCAAACTTCGCTGTCCGGAGCCTATGGAGTTCATACCCGAGAGTTGGTGCGGTTGTTCTAGAAAAGTGGTGCATACCTCCGGGGTAGCCCCTACCCCCCTGGTGGGATTGGCGAATGTGCGAATCCATCGCAGGAAATCTTCACGTTCAATCACCGTTATCGTTAGGCGAGGTGTGCATGATTTTCTTTGTCTTCATGTTGTGAAACCAGAACCAAACTGGACCGAAAAACAGAACTGAACCGCTTTTTTTGCTGTAACTGCATCCGAACCCAAACCATTATCTTTTTAGCACGCTAAACCCTAACCAGGGGTGGTATTCTCGTGTTTTGTCCCTTTTGCGTCCCTTTCAAAAGTGTCCCTTTTGGCAAGCCCCGATTGGCTAAAAGCAAACAACCGGACGTGACATAACGCAAGCGCGGCAAACCTACTGCTAACGCTCACTGCTTAACCGGAAGTACGTCACGAGGAAGGGGCGCAAAAGGGACATTTTCAAAAGGGACAGTTACGAGAATACCGCCCCAGAACTAAACCAGAAAAAGAAATAATGGTTACCGGTTCACAACATGGCGGTTCAAGCCTCCATTCTTGCTAACGTGCGGTCGTCATTAAGCACTTTTCTCTTCGCACCACCAATTTTGAAACTTTTCCACGCAATTTCCCCTGTGATCAGTAGCAGCACAATCAAGACTCTCTTCGTCGTTACAACATAAGGAAAGGTATGGGCATCAATGTTGCATATGGTAAGGTGCTGCCTGTAGGACGAGCAAGTGCGAGGCTTACCAAACGAAATTTGAGTGTCGGCAGCCTGCGGGCGACATAATACAGTGACTTTGCGCTTCCCGCGCCGCGAGTGTGTGATGAAGACGCAGGCGCAAGATTGCTGCACTGGCCAAACGAGAAAGTTATCATTCGAAAAGTGTAAGCTTGTTGTATTTCATCATTTTTTATTAGAATGGTGGAAGAACTGCAAAGCGTAAATACTCCACAAGTGGTAATGTCAAGAGCTTCTCGGTGTCTGAGCAGTTGGCTGCTGACCACAAGAATCTGGACCCAATCATCCCACCCGGTGGCCGTTTTTATGGTATAGGCGAAGAATGCGCACTTCCACGTGTCGCAGTTTCGATGCATGTTTAATGTCACCAGGTCGTTTAATTTGTTATGCCTGCTTGCAATGTACCGTGTTGCTCATAGTGCAGGAGCCAGTTCGAGGAATCAAATACGCAATATTTGGGGAGAACTGGGTTTCTACGAGAAAACTTGAATACTCCAAAACCCCGTGGTTTTGGAGTTTTCCTCGCCGAGTTACCAGGCTAGCAATTTCTCTTCCTTTTTTGCCTGCCTTCTGCGTTGGAAGGAGCAACCACCAAAAGGTAGATTTTGCTCTATACCCCACATATTTTGGCCGTTCTTATCCAGCGTGTCACCACTTCCAACACAGCCAGCGGTTTGATGCCTGATATAACCTTCAGTTTTCTAGGTAGCGTAGAGCAGGCATCTTCTCTTTTTTGTAGCGGATTCAAAGAACGATAATAGATGAGTTGAAAACGGTGAGAGTGGGTACACAATTTATCCTCTTGGAAGAAAGTGTATCGCCCAAGCTTGCAGGATCTACTTATTTTTGTTTTGGGGAAACACCTGCACATACTAGTGGACACACGCTGAAAAACACGTTTGTCCCGCACTGTCCTATTTGCCCGGCGCTCATCCTTTCAGCTTGCTCTTCTGTTTCGTCTCTTTCAGCGCTGCTGTGTTTCTGAAGATGCACTTTATCTGGATAGACGAAGTTGCTACTCTGCGGCTCCTACTCCTCCTAACGGAAGGGCAGCAGGGTTGTTGACAAATTAAACAGCGTCGTCCCAAAAGAGTTCCACCTTGTGCTTCAACTTCAAATAAACATTTCAATTTGTAATGTCAAAATATACTACACAATTTCGCCACGTATCACGAGGGCGGTGGTCAGGCGGAACAGAGATTTATTCACGCGGAAGAACACAACCATAATTGCTATATCAAAATGCGTTCCAGTGATTAGAGCAATAATGAGTGGGCGTTAACTAAAGCTTGGTTTCAACAAACTTTGGCTCACATCCTCGAGAAGGCGACTGCTGACAAACTTATCTGGATAGAGAACTGTGAAACGCATTTAAAGCGTTTACGTGGATGCGGTAGGATTTTTTTCACTTACTACAACTGAGGGAAAAATACATTGCAGGTATTTAAACACATCCCTGAACTCGCCGGTACGCAGGGCTATTTCTAGGATTTTAACGTTGAAGGCTACCGACAGTTTCAGGACAAGGTCCCGACACCAACACCAACAAAACAAGGAAGCGGGACAAGGTATAACCCACAGATAACATCACCATTTGTGGTTGCTCTAAGCAGTCGGCGTAAGCCTACGTAACGGTTGCGCGGAAAAGTGGCGGTTAATCGCCACTACTCCATCTGCTTTTCTTATTACGTGGGGTAATTTCTCACCGGTAAGTAATTCTGAGCAATGAAAGTCCTGGTGCTTCGTCCGACACCTTGTGGTCACTGCAGTGGCAGGCTCTATGCTTCTGACCTCAGAACTGATGCCACCTGTCAACACAGCCACACCCTGGAATCGTGTTGAAATAAAGGTAGTCCGCAAAAAAATACTCCTTCTAAAACGGGCGCTATGGGGTTCCAAATCGCTTTTACCCGATTTAACTTCTCCCTATCCCTGTGTTGCTATCCCTGAGGCGAAGCAGCCTCGTTTGTAGGCCGAGAGAAATAGTTATAAATATAGTTAATCTTCGTGGCCATTTCTGGAACCATGCGCAAGGCTACAAGCTGCGGCACCGTGTGGCGTAGCTTTATAATATGATGCGTGGGAGAGGCCCTTTGCGTTCGAGTTACGGGGCTTTTTACACATGGCCTTGTGTGGAAACTTGGCCTAACCAAATAGTAGAGTTGGAATTATCAATATATTCAAAATACTGAAGTTCGAATTAACAACCTTTCACTGTATAGGCAAAGCGATTTCTAAACACCTGAAGATGGGGGCGCTGATCATTCCTGTCAACATCAGAGGAGGAAGCGGGATGGAGAGTTTTGGTGCATTGTGGGGAACAGAAAAAATGCCGTTCTGTTGCAACTTTGGTGGTATAAGAGATTCGGAGTACCTTTCGAGCATTAAAATTCGAGTTCGGGAGCAGTGCACGTCAATTTGGGGCTGGTATTTTGAGTCAAACATCACTTATTCACCTTTTCATTTATCGCTTTTATTTATTTATCCCTCTCAATATGTCCTCCTTGAACCTATAGTTTTCAGATTTTTTTTGCACAACCCCGTACATCCATGCGCGAAAATTCGTGTACAGGTCTTCTTCAGCAAGTGTCCATTCCATTATCACAGGCACTTGGCTGCCCTGAGGACATGGCCTTGTTTGTGGATTCGCTTGCTCTGCTACAACGTGTTCGACACTACCACAGAATTTGTTCAACCTGTTCGCAGCTCCAGGTTACTCAAAACACTTTTATTTGCAGCCAAATATTTCCGCACCATATTTTTATATTGCTTCTGTCTTGCAGGCTCTTAGAGGGTACGACAAACTTCTCTGTCTTCTGTGAAGCTGCAGACGCTCTCAGCGCTTTCCGCATTATAGCCCTACACTGTAGCCAAGTAGGAGCCTTCTTCACCTGAAGCGTATCTGGCCGTCGTAATTTTACCATGACGGCTGAATGTGAGCGAGGTGTGCGCAACGTGGAAATATTGCCGCGTCAATGCAATAAAGCGGTGCAGTGACACGTGAATTCAGGGCACATTCTGGAATACCACCATGCGTTTGCAGAATTATGAAGATTCCTATCACAAAATGCTGGTTGGGTAAAAAACGAATGGAGAACCTGCGGAGTAAGGTATGTTGGAAAATGATTAGCGACGATGTCATGCGAAATAGGTCCTCTATCACTCTCAAAAAGTGGTTCCACGGACAAGAAACGCTTCCAAAAATGTGTTCAGAACGCAATATTCTGGCTATTTGATTTTAGCCGAGAAGTTTCAAGGCGAAAGTAAAACAACACTTATTAGGCACTCGTCTACTGCTACATCGTGTTGGCGTTTCTTGCCATGTTTTATTTTGCGCGTTTCCGCGCGTATAACTTCCACAAGCCAGCTGGCAACACTTTCTGTGGTTCCAAATAGTCAGAGTTGTGTGGGGCAAGGGTTTCCGTCTTTTACTCCGGTGCCATCCCCTTCAAGTGGCCCAAATACCGCACGACCGCAGTATTAAAGCGAAGCTTTCAGCCTCTCGCTGATGATGGCCGTACGCAAAAATGTGCGGCAGAAACGGCAACTCTCGCTAGCGATGGATATGATTCCTACGAAAGGGCAGAAAAATTTAAACTCCAACCTCAGGGCCGGTGCTGACCATGTGCCCTTCCTCCCGAATGTACTCTTCAATTCCCAAAAACTCCAAGACTTGCTTGGCATCACCGGTCACCTCATGTGCTGCTGATTCTTTCACGCGTTGCTGGTAAAGAAGAGCGATGTCGCATGGCAATAGCCTTAGTAGGACACGATAGATTATGACAGCATACCAGTCGGGCTCCACGACTACTTCATCCAAAGCGTGAAGCGGAACAGCTATCTCGTCTTCGAAGCTCCGCAGCCTCTCGACATCCGCAGATGTCTTCACTAGAATTAGCGAGGAGGGCATGGACATGATTTCCCATGAACAGGTCTCTGTGCCCAAAATGGCCTTTGGGGTTCCTGACCGCAGCGTCCTTGCCATTCTCCGCATGCTTGATGCCTTCAATAGCCGTCAAGTATTCGTGCAGTGCAAAAACATATTTAGTGATTCAAAGCGAGCATGAAAAAAAAATCAAAATGGGGTGCATTTGAAATGCTACCTTTCCCAATAAAGGTCGTCTACGAGAAATTAGGCCAGATAATAACAGGAACAGGTGAAGTAGTAGCGATTAACGAGTTACTTTTCCGCCCAGACGTCACCTTTGCTTATGGGGACAGCCTAAAGCAACTATAAAGGGTGATTCCATCTTTGGGTTATACTTAGTCCCGCTTCCTTATATTGTTGTTATTGAAGTCGCAATCTTCTTCCTGTAATCGCCTATCACGCTGAACGTTCAAACCCTACCGTTATCCCTGCGTACTGGCGACTTAAGGTTCCTTTTAAGTAGTAGTGGTGTACTTTTTCATCAGCTGTAGTACCTGGAAAATTAATCCTATAGCAGTCACAGAGCGCTTTTTATGAATTTGACAGTTTGACGACCTAGGTAAGTTTGTCAGCAATCACCTTTACGAAGATGTGAGCCAAAATTTTGTTATAACCAAGCTTTAGTTAACGCTCAGTTACTCACTATTGTTGTCGGCAACAGTAATGCCCCTCCTGAACTAGTAGCAAGAGCAGCATAGTGGCAATTTGGACTACCCAGTGAAAGTGTTTCTTCAGAAACAAAGAAGCGCGGAAAGAGACGAAGCAGCCGGAGAAGAAGAAAGGATTAACGTCCTTTCTGCTTGTTCGACAGTTTGGTCTGTTTACACGCTTCTTTTGATGAACGCCCCGCCCGGGGAATCTTGAATAACATTGGTGACGGGATTGCTGACACTGCGAAACCCGAGTCCCCATTATCACGTTGAACTCTACCGTGGCTATGAGTTTTAATTTGAAGGGCATAAAGCACAAACGGTGGCCTTCGGAGCCCAGGTCAAGTTCCGGCGGATGGGCTCCCTGTCTATTTACAAGGGAGGCAGCTCCGCGTCCTCTTGAGCTTTCGGAGCAAGGCTAACGAAGGAAGTACCCCCGTTCCCTGCTTTTATAATATGCTATATGGTGTTATCAAAACCCCCTCCAAACATGATAGGTCCCTGAGAAGGGGTCGCACCGATGTTCCATTTCCACCTCTTCCAAACATCACACCCCCAAACCTGACAACTATACCGTTTTTTGGTAATTGAATGAGTTTATAAATCGAAACCCCTCTCACCCCACTCTGTATTTCTCGTTTCAGAGTTTCTGGAAGGAATCATTGGCAAATCTTTCGAGGCAAGCAAACTACGAACACGCAGCCAAGACACTGCAGCAAGCCACAAATCTCCTGACCGGAACCCGCATGGCAGATGTGGACATCAGTGCCACGCCGCACCACAACATCAACAACTCGCCGGGTGTGTTATCTGTGCCAGAACTGCTAACCGAAACACAGGCCGACCTTCTGGAAGGCCTGAATGATCAAGGGGTTACAGCCTTCAGGAGGGTCACTGTCCGTACAGATAACATACAAGTACCAACAAAACGCAACATCTTGACTTTCAACCGATCGAAGATTTTTGAACACATCAATGCAGTTCTCATTATGTGTGGTGTGCGTCCATACATACCTCTCCCGCTCCGCTGCTTCAAGTAGCAGCGGTTCGGGCACGGTACAACTTCTTGTTGCGGCAAAACAACCTGTGCGAAAGGCGCCGCACATGACCAATCCACTGAAAACGGCCACACCACCACCTTCAGCTGTGCAGACTGCCAGGGTCTGAACAAGGGATGGTCCTACAGCAGTGAGAAATTACAACAGGAAAAGAAGATCATCAATCTGAAATTACCCGAAAACATCTTCCCAGAGGCGCGAAAGAGGTTCGCCTCTTTCCCTCTGGAGAAGTACATTGACGCATCTCACCAGGGGCGGAATGGCGTATAGATTCGGCAGGGACCCAGTACCGAGAGTCGTTGCTGTTCTCCCCCCCCCCCCCTGGGTTGCCTCAGGAGGCCAACCCGCCTCCGCACCGCTCGCTGAGCGAGCAGCGGCTGTTGTGGCCACCACGTCGGTTGGGGGTGCGGCTACATCCACTGTTTCATCTCCGCCGCCCAAAGCACTTGCGAGGGCACGAAGGAGATGGAGATGGAGGCGGCGCCGGCAGGTGCCACCCCCGCCGCATTTTCTGTGCCATCGGAGGCGTTCTTCAAAACCTCGGCAGTTGCCGGACAGGAAAAGCGTCCCCAAAACTGTCCGCGGTTCAGGAGCCCTATCACTCAGGCACTCTGAGGACATCCGATGTCGTAATGGAGGTCGGACCATTCTTGTCTACGGCGCACCATAACGGACGTGTCCCAACGCCAAAGCCTCCTGACAAGCCAAGAAAGACCAGAGTCACCGCTTCGAAATACAATACATAAACAAAGAGACCCTAGTAGCTCTCACACTAAATAATGGGAAGAGAAAACACAACCCAATGAAACTCTAGACGCCTTCTTAAAAATCTCGACGACGTGTACGAGATCCTGCATGCTAATCAGCCTGGTGTAATGAGTGTCCAAGAGACCCATTTAAAGTCCAAGAACACAATTGTGTAGAATGGTTATATTGAATTAAGAAACGCCACGGATAGCTGCACACTGTTCCGGCAGTGTGTCAATAATCGCCAGGAAATCCTTAGCATGCCACGGTACCAATATGAACACTCTTCTGAAGACTGTAGCAATCGGCACAGTAATATTTATTATGTAGATAACGGTATGCTCCATATACATTCCTACTGATTTTCCACTTTCGAGCTTTGACTTCGAGGCGCAGATTGACCAGCTGCCTCAACCATGAATTCTCACAGGCGACCTTAATGCGCACAATTCTCTTTGAGGTTCTTCTCTCAAGGATGCCCGAGATCGCCTGATAGAGGAGTTTCTAATATCCTCTGGAGCATGCCTTTTTAACACAAACCAGCCTACATATCATAACCTAGAGCTCAATACACACATCTTGACTTGGCTATTTATTCTGCAGTTCTCTTTCCATGTCTTGAGTGGGGTGTTGGCACGGACCCGTATGGTAGTGACCACTTCCCCACCTCACTAACATATATAGGTAAAGGCCCACGCAGTCACGTTTCCCACAACATGTTTAATGAAGCAACAGCTATTTCGAATACATTGACAAAGACATGAACTACACTACACATTCATAGGACACAAGAGCCAACCAAGCTACTCACGGCCCACATCCTCGATGCGGACGAAAAGTCAATACCCCACTCCTCTGGCGCCCTGCGCAACCAGAGGAGGCCTTGGTGGAATGAAGACTGTAGGCGGGCGCGAAAGGCCAATAACAAGGCGTGGGTAATCCTTCGTCGGTACCCAAAATCGTATTAGCTTCTTTTTTTCGAAAGGGCAAACGCCGTGAGGTAAAACGAAAGAGCTGGCACTCATTCATAACATCAACAAACTTCTACAGAGACGCACGAAAAGTATGGACAAAAATACGCAAACTAAAAGGACAACAAACACACAGCCTGCCCCTGGTCAGCGCAACAGGAGACACACTCGAAGACAAGTGCGACACACCCGCACAACACTCCCAAGACGTGTCCAGTTCAGGACACTGCACAAACACATTCATAAAACGCAACCTCTTGGCCGAAAAGAAGTCTTTACTAGATTACGGCAACTCAACCTCCTCCTATAACTCCGATTTTTCACTTCATGAGATTAGGGCCGCTTTAAACAATTGTAAATCTTCAGCTCCATGCCGAGATAACATCACATATACAATGACACAGCACTTACACGCAGAAACTCTTGTAACTCTCCTGCACCTTTACAACAAAATATGACTTTCGAGGCTCATTCCAGGATCTTGGAGGGAGGCCATAGTTGTGGCATTCTTGAAAAAGGGGAAGGACCCTTCCTCTCCGGCTAGCTATCGACCCATTACCCCGACTAGTTGCCTGTGCAAGCTTCTCAAGAAGATGATATACCCTAGGCTCTTGTACATTTTGGAGTACAATGGTCTTCTCGAGAGCTGCCTGGGAGGCTTAAGGGCGGGGAGATCGACAAATGTTCAACTCGTGGCACTCGTGGCTAGGCTGCGGATAGGCCACACATGCAACGCACTCCCACCTGCTCACTGGATCTTCGCGACCCATGTGTAGCAGGTGTGGAAAGGACCTATCCGTAGTCCACGTACTAGTCACATGCAAGGCACTTGACACAACGCGAGATAAACATTTCCCTGAACTCCAGAGAGGACACATACCATTGCACCCGTCATACTTTAGGTTTTAAGCAAAGATAATTTTTCGCCGCTCTTGTCTTACCACGAACGATCATCCTGGGCCTCTACACCAGTCATCTAAATTGTCTTTTTGACGTGTCGCTTTTAGCCAAATTTTTTTTATTGACGAAAAGCCAATTTGCAGGGTAAAAAAAAACACAACTACTTTCCACGTTCCATACGCTCGGGCAGAGGTACATAGAACGTGAGAAGAGAGTCGGCAATCAAGGATGTGATTGCAAGTAAACAAAGAAAACAGGTAGCAAAATGTCCTAATTGTGAAGTGCAGTAGAACAAATGTAGTTAGAAGCGTGGAAAAAAACCCGGATAGGCAGCAGAGGGGACAAAACATGAAAAAAAAACAAATAGATATGCTGTTTCACTTATAAAGTTCGCCACAGATGTCTGTCTACAAGTAGATGTTTTAAAATGAAAGTCCTGTTGGGGTATTTCCGTTCGCGAGAATATCTAATTGCGAGGCCCGGCTGAAACACCGCCCACGTTATGCACAGTATTCAGAAAATACAAAACGAAGCACCACCGAGGCACTCTAAAGGCAACAAATAAAAAGTCACTGGATCCAGCGTAAACAATGCAGCTTTCACTGCCACTCACTGTCACATGGTACACGTGATAAAAAAAACAACACCACGCTTAAGAATGGCACGAATTGTTCCAGGGAACAGGACTCCACAGGGAACACGTGTTTCCTGTCATGTGCACACAAAACATACTTTAAGAAAATAAAAAACAAACAAAAAAAATTCCCCCGCATTTCCCCGAGGGGGAGAATGTGAAAGTGCGAATGCACGGTTGTCGGCCCGCTTGCGGCGCTTGCGCTCGGCCCCCCGCAGCCCACCGCCTCGCCGCCTTCTCTTCCATCTCTTCCATCGGGTTTGTAGTATCACGTGTACACCACGCAGTTATCAAGCCGCTATAACGCCGCTGAGTCGCCAACGCACGCCGCTGACGACGTAGTTTGAATGCGTTAAAGATATAAGGCACGTCACTAACACTGATATCACCATCGCGTCCGTGGCTTGGTCGGTAGAGCGTCGCGCTGCGGCCGCAAAGTCCTCGGATCGAAACCTGGCGCCGGATGCTGTTTCTTTTTTAAATATAGAGGAGCACTGAGGACGCCGCCGGCGGTGGATGGTTTGGGGTTGCTTATAAAGTGCGCACTTAAAACGCCCACTGGAGAGCTGCACAGATCACAAGTGGCATGTTGGGCCGCAGGAATGCCCAGGCCTGTAGACGGTACGGCGCCGATGAAGGACCATTGGAGACACACCGGCATCACACGTCGAGTAAGGAACGGGAAATGAAGTCGACGAGCTCGATTAGGATCTGGATTGCTTCAGAATTATCCAATAGATGTCGAAGGTTTGGCGGTTCAAGCAGTGGCCGCAGAATGCGAAGCAGTCGTTGAATGTATGATGACCTTTTTGAAAGCTGCGTCAGATAGTGAGAGACGGAAGTGGTCGCCGCACCGCAAAAACACAGGCAGTGCGGCGTACGTTCGAGACGGAAGTAATAGTGAGGGAATCAGCCATGTCCAGTTATAAGGTGGGTACGTTTTTTAGACGGCGGAAAAGAAGCAGGTAGATTGAGAACACTCGGCGTCCAGCGGAATAATTCTGTGTCACTGTTGTTTGATGACCATGCCTCCTGCCACAATAGGCGACCTGCTTTCAATAGCGACGAGCGGACCCAATGTTTGGATATTTTCCCGCACACATCCTGTCCTCTTGTAGCAGCACTTCGCGCGACTGTATCGGCGATTTCGTTCCCCCATACGTTAGAGTGCGCTGGCACATGGTACAAGGCCAAGGAGAGCGAGCTCGAGAGCAAGAGAATGTCATGTTTCAATTGGTGGATTGTGGAGGACTGGTTGAAAGTATTGTTGAGTGCCAGAAGTACAGAAAAACTGTCAGAGCATATATTGACAGGAGAGGAAGGCCTATTGTCCAGGAGGAACTGGATGAGTTTTCGCACGGCTATCAGTTCAGCGTCAAAGGATGTAGTGGGAGAAAATAAACGGAACCTTCTTAAGGCGTGCACGTGGTCGGGCCCGTTTTGAATGATTAAAGGCTGCTCCAGCAGCAGTGGGTGTGTGGGAACCGCCTGTGAAAGCGTGGAGAGCGGAGAGATGAAGTCGCTTGTTCGCCTCCGGGCTCGGCAGGCGGCCACTTCGGGCACGAAGGCGTCGCGCAGGGTGAGTGGCGAGACCGATGGGAACGTCTACGGCGGGAGGTCTGAAGGAAACCGAGTGGAACGTGATTGATTGTCGATG
Organism: Haemaphysalis longicornis; assembly: GCF_048455015.1. Classification (NCBI taxonomy): domain Eukaryota; kingdom Metazoa; phylum Arthropoda; class Arachnida; order Ixodida; family Ixodidae; genus Haemaphysalis; species Haemaphysalis longicornis. Next base: position 190,271,042 of record NW_027526361.1, read on the forward strand.
ATGAAACAGTAAAAATTTGCGCACAGCGATGTCAAGGTGAATGTGTAACGGGAGCGCATTGGCGATGACCTTAATGGCTGCTGTCCTCGTCGTGGTGTAAGCTCCCGTGATCGCGAACAATGATGACCTATGCAATGAGTGAACTCGAGCTTTTAGACTATGGTATTTATTTAAATGCCACCAAGCGGGAGTGGCGTAGGAAATTGCAGGAGGGACGACCAGATGATGCAGTTGACGCAGATGAGAACGGTTGATGAAGGTGTGCATGCGTACAAATCTAGTGAGCAAAACAGCCATTTTCTCAACAATTGATTTTAAATGGTTTGTGTGGGCCACAAAGGTCAAGTGGTTGCCAATTACAACTCCTAGCAGTTTCATTTCGGTGTCTTGCTTGAGGGTTACACCATGAATTCTGATGGTAGGCTTCCGTACCGCACCTCAGTCACCTCTTAAAACGAGGAGGCAAGAACATTTAGAAGGGTTTAACCTTAGCTTCGCCTTCCCTGCCGAAGTAGTAATCTTGGCCAGCGTTTCATGGGTAATGGCTTCTAGTTGACGGCGCGCGCGTGCGTGAATGGCGATAACCGTGTCGTCTGCGTAGGCCTGTAAATACGTGTCTTCCGGCATGGGAATGCAGAGCATGTCAAAAATATCGGCATTCCACAAAAGGGGCTTAATGGGAGAACCTTGAGGAGATCCCTTTGTTGTTACGTGGGTAATGTTTCCTGAGAACGCCTCGTAACAAACGGTGCGCCCTTAAGTAACGATTTTAGCAGCTCATAGATGTTTGGAGGGCAATTGTGTGAGCGAAAAAAGTACAAAAGTCGGGGGTGCCAAAAGGTGTCAAATGCCCCAGCGAAATCAAGGGATATAACAAGAGACAGACCACCACGGTCTCGATGGCGTTGCAGACGGCTACGCAAATCAAACAAAGCAGTTGCTGTGTTGTGTCCCAAGGTGAAACCATACTGATGTGGATGAAGGAGTCCCGAACGGTGTAGAAAATAGTAAAATCGTGAATTTAGCATTCGTTCTAGCAGCTTCCCAATCATCGACGTAATGCATATTGTCCTGTATGAAGAAGGCTTCGTCGGCGGACGTCCAGGTTTCAATAAAAATTTAACGTTGGCTTGCTTCCAGTGAGGAGGAAAACAGCCAAGAAAAAGGCAAGAGTTGAACACGTGAAGCAGGAACGAGGAGATGTGGTGAACAAGAAGATGAACCATGGGAGTGGTGACGCCATCAGGTCCCGGAGCAGAACCCAAATTCAGTTTTCTGGAGGGCAATCGCAACTCATCAAGAGTAAAGAGCTCGTCGTGGACTTCCGTGTGGTATCTAGTTGTGGCAATGACGACCATCATTCCTTTGTGGGCCAGAGTGTCGTATTCATGGCAATCAGAAGGGAAGTGAGTTTTCAGGACGAGAACAGCTAACTCTAATTTGCTTGTTGTCCTATCATCCGGTAAGTGCAGAGGGGATCAAACAAAAGGTACTCGGTGCCTTCGAAAGGCGGCTTTCAATGGTTGCCCGAACAAGCACTTGCGGGACGCATCTGCACATGCCTGTCTTAGGGCCCTGTCCTTGGCGATCTGTATGTGCTCTCTGTAGGCGGCGAGACTCCTGTAAAAAACAATACGATGATCTTCCCGCAAGAGTGGATCCCGGCAATGCTGGTACCGCCTCCGCAATACTCGCACCGCCGATCTTTCCCTCGCCAGAGCGTCGCTCCACCACGCGTGTCCGCTGTGTTCCTTAAGCGGTTGTTCAAATTTATTTTTGAAACTGGCTAATTTGGAATAGAAAACGTCAAGAACTGTGTTGAGGGCGGACTTCGTAGAGACATCTTGCGGGTTAAATTTTGAATCCAATAATCTCCTGCCAATTCCTCAACCAAATATTGTAATGAGGCCTTGGTAAGTCATCTTTTCAAGGGCAGTGGAAACTGTTGCAGGCCGAATACTAAGTACTTGTGATCTGATAAAGTTGGCGTGTCATGTACATTCCACAAACAATCACCTTCCCAAACGGGACCGGAAACAAGGGTAAGGTCGATCCAAGACTCCTAGTAGGCATTTTGAAAGGTCGCTATCAAAGTTGGTTCATTCAGGATTTTGAGTCAGGTTGTGTGGATGAAGTGGGCGAGCTGTACACCGCGGGAGTTCAAAACATCTCCTCCCCAAATGGGATTCCGAGCGTTGAAATCTCCTGCCAATATCACATTCGTAGCACAGTATCGTTCGAGGACGTCATTAATCCGAGACAAAATAAAGTCTATCGGCACTGATGGCGCAGCATAAGTAGCGATGACAAGTATGGTGGACTGCTGATTTTGAAGTCGCAGAGCCACAATATAAGATGACACGGTGTGAGGAAAGACATCGAATTTACGCCGGGGTAGGAGGACCATGCATCGGGGAGTGTCTTGATGCAGAATACGAAGCCAATTGGGTGCACTCCAAGCACGGTTGATCCGCTGGAATATGGGCCACAATCCACAGCCACATAAATATGCTCTGCTTCGATGAAATCAACTAGATGTGGAGTTGCCGCACGAGTGTGGTCTCGGTTTGTCTGAAGAAATTTTAAAGAATCCATGCGGAATTTTGAGCGGTCGGTTGGAGCTGTTGTCGTAGGCGGAAACGGTAGAGGGCGAGGTAGATGTCGGAGGGGTGTTATAAATTGTTTTTTGACGCATGCCGGCAACCCTCCATTCTATTGTACAACAGCACGGTGCGTTGAAGGTGTGGTTGGAACGTCGCCCTGCGGCTCGACACTCCCCGCACACAACGTTCTCTTTGTCGGCAAGGGTGCAGTCTTCTGCGAGGTGATCACCCGCACAGTACAAGCAACAGACACTCTCCGATTTTCATCATAAAGCGACGTGGCCGTATGTGCAACAACGACTGCACTCCACCACGTACAAATTTTATTTAATGGGACAGGACGTCCAGCCGATCAGTAAGCGATCTTTCGCTTTCAGGATGTGGTAGACGGACGGCGAAACCTCCACAATATGGACGTTGTTACCAGTACGGTCTTTAAAGTAGGACCTGTGTTTAAACTCTTCTTCGCTGATATTCAACCCATTCCGAGCATTGATGTTCATGCGCAATATACCGGGAACAATGCTGGGGTCTAAACCACTGATTTTAAACTGTGGCAAATGGCGTAGAGGACGGATGACTTTGGTGGCTGTTCTAAGCTGAGTGTTTCCTTCGATGGCTTTTTCGAGATAGTCAATCGAAGCTCGGTCCGAAGACACTACGGTCAGCCCGGTGCGGTTGGGAATGCGTTTAACTTGTTTCACTCCTATTCCGGTTGGAGCGTTCCCAAAAGTTGATTTGAGCAGGGTAATAGTTTCGGGGCCAGGATGAGCAGATGGAAGAAGAGGCCTAATGTGCAGAACGTGGTTTGGGTCAGTTGCAAGAGGCCTAACTTCTTTGTCTGGGTGGTGCTTCGCAGGCTGAAAGGGACGATAGAGTGACGGTTCGGGGACGCGTGCATTGCAAGCAGAGTCCCTGGGGTTACGCAGAGCATTCGCGAAAGACTGCCGCAGCACAGGTGGTGGATTATGTGGGGTGACTTCTCATGAAGGCACTCAGCTAACTGCAATCGTAGCTCGTCGATCGTGCCTTCGCCGCGGGATAACTTCGTACGTAGGGACATCAACATTGTCTGCAAGTCGAAGAAGCTGTCTATAACACTTTCGCGCACTTGGCGCAATACTTTGTTTCTTCCTTCACTGAGAACATTTAGGAGCTGCTTCCCTTGGTCGCAGAGGAGGGAGGTATCTTCTTCTCTTTCGACTGACGATCCCTCAAAAGGGTGCATCGGACGCGCCACAGGGCCTGAAGCACGGTCACTGTCACTGTGAGCGTGTTCCCGCGGGGGATTGTACCGTACCGTACGCTGACAGTTTGCGCTGCTAATCTAATATCTTCGTTTGAATCCACTACCAAAACGCGAAATTTCCCGCCATACTCTACCTGATATATATATATATATTGTCACGTAGCCAAGGACGAAGCAGTTGTTTGGAAAATAAACCAGTTTATTGGAGCGAACTTGTGCTCCCCTAACAACTGAAAAGAATACAGAGGCGGCGAAGCAGTGGTCAACAAAGTGACGTACGTGCGTCGGCGAGCGTCGCAGAATCGAATGCCCCGGCGTCTGCTCTGCAGGCTTTTTATCTTTCGGCGCGCGTGGTTCTGGAACCGTCGATTCGCATCGAGAACATTGTAGATGTAAGAAGATTATTCCGGGATGTTCACGTTAGATCGGAATGCTCTCCCTATCTGAACAGATAACACATGCGGCACAGAAAGAAAGAATGGAACACGCGCTTCCCTTGGCACGGAGATAACACAGACCGGCGCAGCCGGGCGGTAAAAGCAAAACACAAACAAACAAACCCAATGCATGGTTCGCGGCATTACCCCCCCTCTAAGAGTGCATCGACCCGATGCTAACATAAGCGACAGTCCGAAAATGAAAATAAAAGTTCGTCATCGTTCGTAGAAAGGTTTTAAGCGAACCACGTGGACGACATCGGGCCGCGTACGTCGTCGTGATGTGCCGGAGTCACCATCGGGGATCACTTCGTAGGTAAGTTGGCCAACACGTCGCAGAATCTGGTAGGGTCCGAAATACCGTCGCAGAAGTTTCTCGCTCAGTCCGCGTCGTCGGATGGGAGTCCAAACCCACACACGATCCCCTGGTTGGTACTCGGCGTCTCGGCGTCGGAGGTTGTAGCGGCCGGCATCCACCAGCTGCTGGTCCCTTATACGAACTCGAGCGAGCTGGCGGGCCTCCTCCGCACGTTGAAGGTATCCGTGGACGTCGGCGTTGAGGTCGTCGTCTTCTACATGCGGAAGCATGGCGTCGAGCATCGTAGTCGGTCGTCTTCCGTAGACAAGCTCGAACGGTGTCATCTGCGTAGTTTCCTGCGTCGCTGTATTGTACGCAAACGTGACATACGGGAGGACTTCGTCCCAAGTCTTATGTTCAACGTCGACGTACATGGACAGCATATCCGCAATTGTCTTGTTCAGACGTTCTGTTAGTCCGTTCGTTTGGGGGTGGTACGCCGTCGTTCTTCGGTGATCCGTGTTGCTGTAGCGTAAGATTCCTTGCATCAGCTCCGCGGTAAAGGCCGTTCCGCGGTCCGTGATTAGGACTTCAGGGGCTCCATGTCGCAGCACAACTTGGTTTATAAAGAACTTGGCGACTTCTTGTGCAGTCCCCCGCGGAAGAGCGGCGGTCTCTGCGTAGCGCGTCATGTAGTCTGTCGCTACGACAATCCACTTGTTCTCCGATCGTGACGTCGGGAACGGGCCTAGAAGGTCCATTCCAATTTGTTGAAAGGGCCTCCGCGGGACGGCGATCGGTTGTAGAAGTCCGGCGCGTCTTGTCGGCGGCGTTTTTCGTCGCTGGCAGTCCCGGCAACTCCGAACGTAGTGGGTGACGTCGGATGTAAGGCGGGGCCAGAAGTACTTCGCCTTAATTTTTGCAATAGTGCGAGCTGTGCCGAGATGTCCGGAAGACGGGTCGTCGTGGGACGCTTCCAAAATTTCGTCACGAAGGTCTGCGGGGATGACAAGTAGATAATTCGTTCTTGTTCCGGGGCTGAAATTCTTCTTCACGAGGACGGAGTTTCTGAGGCTGAATGCTGGTAAGTTACGCTTGAACGCTCTAGGCACGGCGACGTTACGTCCTTCGAGGTAGTCGATCATTACTCGCAAGTCGGGGTCGGCACGCTGCTGGGCGGCTAGGTCGCTCTCCGTAACAACCCCGAAGAACGCACTGTCTTCATCGGAGTCTTGTGGTGGTGGGTCGACAGGGGCGCGGGACAGGCAGTCGGCGTCGGAGTGTTTCCTGCCGGATTTGTCGACGATTGTAATGTCGAACTCTTGCAGGCGCAAACTCCACCGCCCAAGACGGCCAGAGGGGTCCTTCAAATTGGCGAGCCAACACAGTGCATGGTGGTCTGTTACAACCTTGAACGGTCTGCCATACACGTATGGGCGAAATTTTGAAATGGCCCATATAATAGCCAGGCACTCTTTTTCGGAGGCAGAGTAGTTTTTCTCCTCCTTCGACAGACCACGGCTGGCATAGGCGATTACGTTTTCGAACCCGCTTTGTTTTTGGACAAGGACGGCACCCAATCCTATATCACTGGCGTCCGTGTGTATTTCCGTTTCGGCGTTGTCGTCGAAATGAGCGAGCACGGGCGGGCTTTGCAGGTGTTTTTGCAGCTCGCAGAATGCCTTTTCTTGGTCGTCTTCCCAGCTGAAAGCGGTGCTATCTTTCGTCAAGCGCGTGAGCGGCTCTGCAATGCGTGCGAAGTTTGCGACGAAGCGCCGGTAGTATGCGCACAGTCCAAGAAATCTGCGCACTCCCTTCTTATCTTTCGGCCTTGGGAAGTTGGCTATGGCTGAAGTTTTCGCTGGGTCAGGCAGGACTCCCGCGGCGTTGACGACATGGCCCAAAAACTTCAGTTCCTCGTACGCGAAGCGGCACTTTTCAGGCTTCAGCGTTAACCCCGACGTACGGATGGCCTCGAGTACTGACTGCAACCTTGCGAGGTGTTCGTCGAAAGTCCGGGAGAATACCACAACGTCGTCGAGGTATACGAGGCAGGTGTGCCACTTCAGGCCAGCTAGCACAGTGTCCATGACTCTTTGGAACGTTGCTGGTGCCGTGCATAGCCCAAACGGCATTACCTTGAACTCGTATAGGCCGTCCGGGGTTATGAATGCAGTCTTCTCTCGATCTCTCTCGTCCACTTCAATTTGCCAGTAGCCGGTCTTCAGGTCCATCGATGAGACGTACCTCGCATGGCAGAGGTGGTCGAGGGCGTCGTCGATCCGTGGCAGGGGGTACACGTCCTTTTTGGTGATCTTGTTCAATCGCCGGTAGTCAACGCAGAACCTCAGTGTGCCGTCTTTTTTCTTCACGAGTACGACCGGCGCAGCCCACGGACTTTTCGATGGCTGTATAATGTCGTCGTTGAGCATGTCGTCGACTTGAGTCCGGATGGCTTCGCGCTCGTGGGAAGGGACGCGGTACGGTGACTGTCGGGTAGGTCGGGCTCCATCCTCGGTTATTATCCGGTGCTTCGCCAGAGGTGTTTGACGTAACTTTGAGTTCGACGAAAAACACTCGCTGTAGCGACGCAGCAAAGCCAATACCTTGTTCTTTTCTTCTTGCGGTAGCGCCCGATTCACGTCGAAGGGGTGCGGAAGCTTGAAGGTATCGTCGGGTGCGCGTTCAAAGTCGGCGACTGCTATCACGTCACTTGCTAGTTGCGTTTCTTCGACGAACGCAATTGCAGCGCCCTTGTTTAAATGCTGGTACTCCTCGGTGAAATTGGTGACCAAAACGTGGGATTTGCGATGCTTAAACCGCGCAATGCCTCTTGCGACAGACACACCGTGGTCAAGAAGCAACCTTCGGTCACTCTCCACGATAGCGTCGACGTCGGGAGCAGAACCTTCGCAGTAGACGGTGATCATCAAGCTTGCGCAGGGTGGCAGGGTGACGTGATCATCGGCGCTCCTTAGAGCTGTACGGTGTTCGGGGTTCGATTCCGGCTTCATGGAGTGGTCGGAGGAAAAAGTTATCGACTTCGTCTGCAGATCGATTATTGCGCCGTTGTCCGTCAAAAAGTCCATTCCGAGAATTACGTCGCGGGAGCAGTTGGGCAAAACGACGAACACCGCAGGGTACGTCGTGCCGTCTATGGTGACGCGCGATGTGCACGTTCCACTTGGCGTCACGATGTGGCCTCCTGCTGTGCGTATGTGCGGACCGTCCCATCTGGTCATAACTTTCTTCAGCTTAGACGCAAGTGGTCCGCTCATTACGGAGTAGTCGGCTCCCGTGTCTACGAGGGCGACTACATCAAAACCGTCGATGTACACCTTGACGTCGGATGCCGCCTTCCTCGAGTTCCGGGTGCGTCGGGGCGTCGCATCTCGGCTTGTGCGTGTTGACGGTCGGGCACTGTGCGTCGTCGTTGTCCATGTCTTCTCAGCGGACGTCTCAGTCAGGTCGGGTAAGCGTCGCGGCGTATAGCTGTCGTCGTGTTCGGGAGTCTCATCAGGGTTAGGTCGGGTCGTCGGGATGAGGGCATGTCATGAATCACTGTCTCCGGCGCGTCCTTGCGTCGTTGGAGGGTTTCCGGTTTTTCGCCGTAGAGCAACTTCACCTCCAGAAGTTGCTGCTTTTAGTTTCCCCCGCGTGGGCTGGGGGACCTTCCACGGGCGAAGTCAGCGTTGCTACGGCGGTTCGGCGATTGGTATGGGTAGGGCGACGGCGAACGGTTGAAACGCGCTGGGCCACGGCTGGTTTCAGATAGATACTCGTCGATCTCACGTGGTCGTTGGCCAGGGAGAGGGCGAGGTGCGTCGACGGAGAAACCACGCAGTCCGAGTCTCTTGTATGGGCAGCGACGGTAAATGTGGTCGGCCTCTCCGCAGTGGTAGCACAGAGGACGGTTATCGGGAGTTCGCCATACGTCCGTCTTCCTCGGCGTCTGGTTTCGGGCTACCGGGGGTCGGGCGGGTGACAGTGGGCGGCGGTACGGCGGGGCCTCTTGACGGCGTGTTGGAGCAGGGCGGGGTCGACGAACAGCCGCGGAGTATGTCATAGCTTGTGGCTCTCGGGGTACCTCGGATGGCGTAGAAGTTCCCAACGCTTGTTGCACTTCTTCTCTAATCACGTCGGTGAGGGAAGCGACTTGGGGATGCGGCGGCGTTAGGAGAAGTTTCCGCAGCTCCTCTCTCACTATTGCGCGGATGGTCTCGCGTAGGCTGTCGGCCGGGATCCGCGTGCTGCCAAAGTCGTTCTCATTGGCCGCGCCAACAAAGTTGCGGTCATACTGCTTAGCACGCATTTCGAGGGCTTTTTCAATGGTGCTGGCTTCGGTCACGAATTCGGCGACGGTTTTGGGCGGATTTCGGACAAGTCCACCAAACAGTTCCTCCTTCACTCCGCGCATTAAGAAGCGCAACTTCTTTTCTTCCGTCATTTCGGGGTCCGCGCGGCGAAATAGCTGCTTCATCTCCTCAACGAAGATCACGACACCTTCGTTGGGGTGTTGCGTGCGTGTTTCCAACAAAAGGGCGGCTCTTTCTTTCCGCACGACGGTAGTGAAGGTCTTAGTGAACTCGCTTTTGAACTGAGCCCAGTTTGTCAAGGAGCTCTCGTGGTTCTCGAACCAAGTGCGAGCCGAATCTTCCAAGTAAAAGAAAACGTGCCGGAACGTTTCTGCGTCGTCCCACCTGTTGAATTTCCGGACGCGCTCCAGTTTCTCCAACCATTCTTCTGGGTCTTCTGCGGGGGCTCCTCGGAATGATGGCGGTTCCCGTGGCTGCTGCAGAACGACAGGAGGATTGGCTTGGTTGAGCATGGTGCTGGTTGCGACGTTTTTCTTCTTCGTCTTCTCCGGTAGTAGACCGAACTCGGGTGGTAAATCTTGCACGCGGAGGCTGGCTCTTGTTGGACTGGCTTGGCGGCTTCCAGAGGTTGTAGTGGGCATGAAGGGTGCGTACCCAGCACCTCCACCAGATGTCACGTAGCCAAGGACGAAGCAGTTGTTTGGAAAATAAACAAGTTTATTGGAGCGAACTTGTGCTCCCCTAACAACTGAAAAGAATACAGAGGCGGCGAAGCAGTGGTCAACAAAGTGACGTACGTGCGTCGGCGAGCCTCGCAGAATCGAATGCCCCGGCGTCTGCTCTGCAGGCTTTTTATCTTTCGGCGCGCGTGGTTCTGGAACCGTCGATTCGCATCGAGAACATTGTAGATGTAAGAAGATTATTCCGGGATGTTCACGTTAGATCGGAATGCTCTCCCTATCTGAACAGATAACACATGCGGCACAGAAAGAAAGAATGGAACACGCGCTTCCCTTGGCACGGAGATAACACAGACCGGCGCAGCCGGGCGGTAAAAGCAAAACACAAACAAACAAACCCAATGCATGGTTCGCGGCAATACATATATATATATATATATATATATATATATATATATATATATATATATATATATATATATATATATATATATATATATATATATATATATATATATATATATATATATATATTTATATATATATATATACCTGGAGACACAGCGCTCACCACCTTCGCCGTGACAACACGCTGGGGTAACATTGGACAATAGAACGTCGGTATATAGCGAAATCCACGTTTGGTGCCTGCTTTTTAGACGGCTGAAGGCAGCAAGAAAGGAACATAAATTGGTCGCGTGGGAACTCGGCACGGAATACTTAGAACTACGCGGTTCGCCCCTTCGGTTCACGTTTTCTGGAATAAACACTGTTCTCCCCAAAATATTGCGTATTTGAAGCCCGAAGGTGCTCCTGCGCTATGAAGCCCACCTTACATTGCAAGGCGGCAGTACAACTTGAACCACGTGGTTATCTTTTCCGGCGTCGAAATCCTGATAAATAGAATTTTTCTTTGTTCCTTTACATTAGGAAAATGGAACCTGGGTGGGATGGTTGAATCTGCATTACTGTTGTCAGCAGCCAACTTCTGATGCCCCGAGAAGCTTTTGAGGACAACACTTGTGGAGTATTCACGCCTTACATGGGTGCTACTTTTTTAATAAAAATGCTAAAATACAACTTACACTTTATGGGTGTTTACTGTCGCCGTTGCACAGTGCAATGGCGACAGTATTTTTGTTATCGGGCCTCTTTTTCATTCTACAATTGCAGCGTGGCAAGAGCAAAGTCAAAGTTCCATGTCACCCGCAGGCTGCCGAAAATGTGAAATATCGTTCCCTAAACCTTGCACTTGCTCGCCCTATGGGCAGGAGCTTACTATTGCAACCATTATTCGCATAGCTTTCCTGAAGTTGTAACGACGAAGATAGCTTCTAGAGTTCGGCGACTTATCAATGTGGAAAGTGGTTGAAAAGTTGCGAAATTGAAGGTGTGTGGAAAGAATAGCCCAGAATGACATTGTCCGCGCATTATCAGGGGGGAGGGTTAACCGACTTTTTGCGAACCGGTAACCGTTATTTCTTTTTGCGGTTCAGTTCCAGTTTGGGTTTAGCTAACGAAAAGTATAACGGTTCTAGTTTGGTTTCAGTTCAAGCAAGAAAACCAGTTAGATTCCGGTTCGGCAGCCTGCAGACAAAAACAAATCATGCACCCCTCCGTCTAACGCTGGCGATGATTGAACGTGAAGATTTCTTGCGGTGGATTTCTGGTTTGGCCAATCCCACACTTACGGTCCGTGCTACTCTGGAGCTATGCACCACTTTTCGAGAACAACCACAGCCACTATCGAGTATGCACTCTGTAGACCGAACATTTGGGTATGGTGCCGAAGACGTGATTACTATGCTATGCTTTGCATACAGTGTGCACTTTTTCGATTGGGTGCCGGCAATAGGTGCTAATTCTCGAAGTGTCACGTTAGCACTAATGTCTTACACCTCAAATTTCCACGTTAGGATAACAGGATTTCGGATGTAGACCAGCGTCGTTCTCGCGGTACGTCAAGCTGTGGGTAACTGCGGTCGCCATTGACCCCAGAACACCAGGTTTGCCCTATAATAATGTCACCGTCACACAACAGCGTCACATCCTCCCTCTGCTCCACATCAGCCTTTAGCGAAAGGCCCTCACGGAACTGTCGCCAAGCTTTGCAGGGAAGCTTTTAATTTCTTTTTACACTACTCTCAGGATCATATTCCTCGACAGAGAAAGTTGCCTTTTCTGCTGTACGTTTCCGCCTACGGTCGTCGTTAGATAGAGGCTGAAAGCTTCGCTTTAAAATTAGAATCGTGCAGTCTGTCCTCCACCTGAAGGAGACGGCATGGGAGTAAACGATGGGCACCCTAGCCCAACAGAACTCTTACTCAGGGGAAACGGCAGCAAGTGTTGCCAGCTGTCTTGTGGAAGTTATACGCGCGGAAACGCGAACAAATAAAACATAGAAAAAACGCCAACATAATGTAGCAGGAAACAAGTTGATAACAAGCGTTGCTTTACTTTCGCCTTGAAACTTTCAAAGTGACATCAAAAAATTACGCCAACCTCCCCTCGCCGGAACGCTGGTGTGATGCGACACTGAAGGGTGTTCCATTGTGCGTTTCCGTTGGGTCGATTACTCGAATTGCGTGAGCAATCGTCGGGCAATGCGAGAGAGAGAGAAAGAGAGCAAGCGTAGCTCGGATGTTCGTCGACTGAGAGACCAGCCATAGCGCGGCACTCCGCTTGTACGGGCAGCGCGCCCGAAGGAGAGGATACCGCGGAGAGAGAGGGCGCGGCACATACGCACAGCGCACTTGCGCCGCGCGCAGCGCCGCCCACCAGCGGAGTGAGAAAGCGCGCTGCACTGCCGTGCCACAGATGTTGGGGGAGAGGGCGCAGCTGTGCGGACGCGGACAACGACGACGCAAGAAGGACAGTGCCGTTGGCAAGAGATGCTCCTCTTAGCGTCGCATCTAATAAGCAGATTTCTCTGCCCTGAGCAATATTTTTAGAAGCCGTTCTTATCACTGGAAGCACTGGAAGGGGGAAACAGATAAGTTTCCCCGTTCATTTTAAATGCAGAGCATTTCTTTAACTCACGATGCCAATCGTTCTAGGCGTCCGTAGTAGTCCGCATCGCTCGCAGGTGCGCCCTCTCCCCCGCTCTTCCTCGCCTACTCTCCGGTCGCATCGCGCCCTCTCTCCGCGGTCGGTTCGCGCCCAACAGGAGGGGGCACGCGCTTCGCGGGATCAACAACATCTGTCGCGTTATCGTGACGTCAGCATCGCGCGTGCGTGGCGCGATCGTTGCGTGATAAAGGCGGGTGTCGGCGAGGCTGGAACGCACTCATCGCCGCGCTCTCTCGTCAGCAGTTGCCGTCGTCGAGTCTCCGTTGCACGAGATGGATTCAAGACCTTCAACCAGTGGTGCTACGCAATGGAACAACAGCGTAGCACCACCGGTTCAAGACATCGTACCATCATCTAATAATCATACCCACCTCCCAATAAATGATGTCACGTGACCACGTACTTACGTCTCCTCATATAAATACCATATAACAACCAACAGCAACAAGTGCAACAACATTAACGTAACGCAAACTACTTAACGTCGTGCGCCCCCGGAAATGCTCTGCATTTGATCGTGCCCCTCGCGAGAGGGATGTTTTTTTCCTCTTCCGGGAACGCGCCGCCGTGTCTCGTGTCGCCGTGAGGGACGTCGCAAACTGTGATTTCCCAATTATGTACACTTTGCGTGCAGTAATATATACAGAATCTATACAAGAAAACTGAGGTAGCGCGCAGTGTGCCTTAGAAAGTGCTTCCCGTGGTCTAACCGGCGCCCCGAGACTGTGCCCGCGACATGTAACAAGTTGGTCAGCAAAAACCATCTTGTTCTCAAAGAGCCAAACGTCATGCTTAGCCCATCGGGAGCAACAGGGAACAGCCCAATTCAACTGTGCTCAACCCAGTATCAGGCAAGCTGGGGCCCTTTAACGTTTGCCACCATTTTCTATGCGAAGTTGGCTCTAATGTGCCCTCTTGTTTTAACCCGTGAAAAAAAAATAGAAAAATTTTGACCACCAAAGCACCCGTCTTCGTTCGGCCAACAATTCATCTCTACGCACAGTGCGCTATCAACACGCCGCGTAACGGCTACTATTTCGCAGTGCTGCGTTAGAGTTGCCTTATCATTCGCAGCCGGCTGAGCGGGGCTTGACTATCACGTTGCCACGAAGAAGTCGGCTCTTTTCATTCTTCATTGATGTTTCATAAACAAACGTTGACGCCGGATCCGGAGATTTTAAAAACAAGTCAATGCGGTACGTAGTGGCCATAAGCCAGTACTACTGTCCATGAGCCGGAAAGCTGGACACGGGAATGTGCTTGGTTGCCGCCCGTCTAAGCACAATTTCCCATGAACCCCCCTTCACCAATAACATCCCGATTACATGGCCACACACAAGTGGTCAGTGAGATACTCGGTGATAGAGAGAATAACCAGGTAAGAACACTGTTCCAGCCCATTAGGGAACACTCCGGATCAGTCATTTCTTCTTCCCAGGAAATGCGACAGCGGATTCTCCTCAGATGCACAAGGCCGCATCCAGCTTGCCAACAGAACGTCTAGTCAGTCGTGTGCTTAATTTACCCATTCGGTATTTTCTGGTAGTTATCTTCATAATTGTGGAAACATGAGGCGGTGTTCTAGAAAGTTTCCTGAATTCACCTCTCACTATGCCGCTTTATGTCTTGGGCGCGTATTATTTCGTGGTTGCGCACACTTCCCCACATTCAGTAGTCATGGTAAATTTACGACCGCCTGCTACACATTAGATTAAGAAGGCGCCTACTAGGCTGCAGACTAGAGCTACTAGTGCGGAAACCGTTCAGAAAGTCCTGAGCTTCACAGGAGACGTAAAAACTTCCCGCGCCCTCTGTGGGCCTGCAATACTGAAGAAATATCAAATAAGGTGCAGTAAAATTTTGCTGCAATTAAACGTGTTTTGGGGTAACCTGCAGCTGTGAACAGACTGAACGAATTCTGACTGTCGATAACGCTTTGGAAGAGCAAGCGAATCCACAAAATGTTTGTAGAGGGGCACAAAACGTGAAGATTCCTACATTCTCTGTCGCAGGAGGTCTTACACCAGGTCCTTAAGAGGGGTGTTAGTTTCCAGACACTATAGGAGTCTTTAAAGCACGCCCCAAAGTGTGCACTTCACGCAGTGTTGGCTTCCCTGCGGTGAGTGAGAAGGCAGCATCGGAGACTGGCAGCCGTGTAGTCTCCTCCCTATATAAGTGGAATCTCTATTATATTGCCCGATAACCCACAAAATGCCATCATTGTCAATTTGTCCTTATTTGATGCCACTGTGAGGATATTATCATCCTCAGCATCGGTGGACCACCCTGGAGGTAGGGGTTCCTCATGGTTTGCTACTTTGAGGTTTACTTGGTAACACGCAGTACGGCGGAGGCACTGAAATTACTGTTTGAAGGGGACCAAATTGCCATATAAATGAGGTAAATTTGGCAGGAAAGTACTGCAGCCTTACTGTCGGCTGCGTGCCTCTCGACAATCACAGATATTGGACACAGCTTCCGCACTAGCAGCGGGGTGATCACTCGGCCAACGAAACCGCGAAGCAGCGCCTTTGTTGTGCTTCTTCTACTAAGCACACACAGGTTTTGTTATTATTTTTTCCGACACCTCCTTCCTGAAAATATTAAACACCTAGTCCAACCATGGAGCCTCAGTTTTTTAAAAGTCAAGGGAAAGCAATCGACGTTCCCTTTCCTACTGCCATATCTGCTTTTCAGCTGATTTGAATTTCCCATATTCGTATTGACAGCTTCTAGATAATTATGGTGTAACAACAGATGTAATACTAGCGCTTTCCATTATTTTATTGCTATTTGATGATTATAATAAAATATCCATCGCGCGCATACTCGTACTGTGAATCATTCGTAAGGACCGGATATGCCACTCTGACGCTGTCGTGAAAGAACCCTTGCTCAGCCCGCTGCCAGGGCTGCGCAGAGCTGAATAATTAGGGTGATCGTAACGACGGCGAGAGTTGAAGAAGCATTTAGGTACAATATTCACGAGGGTGTTACATAGTCGTGCCGTACGAAAGCTAGTAGCGAAAGCACGCCTCAGCGCGATGTCTCCGTCGCCCTTCGCCGCTCCGATGTCTCTGGACGTTTCCAGCTATATTCCCTCGGATCCGTTTCGGCTGCCAGCAGTTCAAATTTCTCCAGTCACGACCCTCAGCTGGCCGCTGTTTCAATGCGATGAATGCAAGCAAAGCTTTGGCGTAAGACGACCCACCGGATTAGGTGGCCGGGGCAGGTGATTCATAGGAGCCGCTTAGGGAGGCCCGGGCAAGCTTGCCGCCGGACGTGGGACAGCAAGGTGACTGAGATAATGGCATGGGCCCCTGCTGAAGAATACCTTCACAGAAACCTTCGCGCATTGGTGTACTAGCTGATGCAAAGCAACCCCAAACACACAGATTCAACTACGACATGTCGAGACGGACAAAGAAGAAAGTAAGCAGAATTACACCACCCCGACTATCCAGTATGGTAAGGCATCGAAATGAATCTTTTGCAAACATTGCGCAATAAGAATACTATCGAACGTTCTAAAGCCCAGTAGTGAGACTCTGTAACGCACTTAAACCCGCACTCTGATCAGGAATTCTTGCGCATGAGTAGAAAAGGAATAAATGTGTGGCGCAAATCGCGGCTGCGTCCCGCAACTATCAGCCCACTACGAAATTCGTGAAGGAACAGGATGAGATGCGACTGTCTTCTCCTACACCTTGCTCGCGGGCCATGGATCAAGTGTGTTTTTATTATGTGTAATAAAAAAACATCTGTTTGCCCACTTAAGTGTGCTTGTCAAGTTTTGCGAAGTTTAGGTATGACTGAAGTGTGTGTGTGTGTGTGTTCTCATGTGTTGTCTTTCGGGGCTTGCACTCTCAAAAAGCGCTTTTTGGGCATCTCTTTTGGCTTAGATGTAGGAGGCCGCTCCTTGCGGTGTGTTAAGGCAGGAACGGTGTGACATCGATCTCGTTCTTAGCTGTTAGAGGGTTGCCCGGCGGACCGTGTCCCCTGGACTTGGCACCCCTTCGGGTGCCCTTCATTTGAGCCGCCAACGCTGACGGCTTCAGGAGCACCACATGTCGCACGGGCGGTTCGGCGGCAATTGGAGGAGATTCGGAGCCCCCGGTGTCCATCACCTCGGCACCCTCCAACGTACTGCACGACGGCGAGTGACGGCCGGGAGCCGCATCGGTCCCGAAGGAGACAGCACCACAACCGCTGCTGCCCCAGGAAGGAGTGTGCTGACGGGTTTGGCTTCCTGAGGCAACCAAGCGGGAGGTGTGGGTGCTACCAGATCACACTCAATGAACTAGGTCCCTGTGGAAACCTGACGCTGCTCCAGCCCCCAGCGAGCTGCGTCGGCGTACCTCCCAAGAGGGAAAGAGGCGAACCTCTTCCGCGCCTCTAGGAAGGTGATGTTCCCAATGACCTTGATGTTAATTACCTTGCAAGACTCGGACACGGGAGACTGGAACGACGCGTTTAATTGCGACGCAGCCTCGCCGGGAAGCCGTAGCAAAAAAGCAATGATGGCAAACGGGGCGGCGACGATGATAGATCACGGAGGTGGTGTGGTGCTCGCATGTGACACACTGATGATGAGCTGCTAGGAGTGATTGGCTATTCCAGCAACAGATAGGAAACAATGATGACGCCTGTGCTCACAATCTTTTTTTCCAATTGAAATTTCTCACATTAGCGGGAGTATGTCGCATGCGGCCCCAGCCAGTTCACACTAGGTAGGGTGTTGGATGGACAATTGTCACTGGGATGATCTTGTGCGCCGGATTTCGCACTGATTGTTCGGCCACGGCGCGAGTATTCACAGTGCTCGAACCGCTGGCACTTGACACAGCGCCTTGGGTTCGAGATGTAGGGACGGAGGAAGCAGCGCATAAAGCTTGCATTTATGTGTTGTGGGAGCGCTGAACGGTGAAATATCAAGCTAATGTGCTTGGTGGGAATATCCTTTTGGTCTGATTCGCCTCACGGCAATGATGCCCTGATCTTCAAGCCTTCAAGGAGATCCGCATCCATTTCCTTCAGCAGATCTGACGCAGAGATCACACCCTGAGAGCCGTTGACGCTCTGGTGGGGCGTGACCCATATGTCAAGATCCATTGGAGTTTAAGCTAGACGCTTTGTGGCCTGCGGCGTTTCGTTCACAGGGGCAAAGACTACACCAGTCCGTAGTTTTTTCGCCTTATATAATTTCCCAATTATGCCTTCAAGATATTTTCCAATCAAGAACACTGATTTATTTGCAAGAGTGCGGGCTTTATCATGAGATTCCTTAACAAAATATCTAGAGTAATTTTCTGGTTCAGCAAAGGTGATGTTCGCAAGGGGGGAAAAGATACTTCGGGGCAGCCCCTTTTCCGGAACTGATCCCGTATGGGGGTTTTAGAAAATACCATATATCATTATATAAGAGCAGGGGTTGGAAGTACTTTCTTCGAACAGGTTACCGTGATACCGAGAGAGGTCCCGGAGCTCCCTGCCTGGTAAAGAGACAGGGAGCCCATCCGCCGGAGCTTGACCTAGGCTCCGGCGGCCACCGTTTGAGGTTTCTTACCCTTCACATCTGATCACATCACCACGGTAGGTTACAGCGTATGTTGGGGGCCTCAGGGTGCGCGGGGTCGCCAATACCGTCACCAATATTACTCAAGGTGCCCCGTGCGGGGAAAACTCTGTTTTTAGAGAAAATATCGAGTAGTCCTAGAGTCTAACAGATTCACCTCAAAGGAGAAAGAAATATAGGCGGTAAATAGAACAAGGAAAACGATGTTGCAGTTCACAAATTTTTGATAACAACGAGACTTTCACTTGCAAGCACGTAAGCAGTCGTAAGTGCCCGAGAAATATTTTAGGAGAGTGAATTTGTGGTGACCGTATCAGCCGTGGGGTGGGCCTGCATATGTGAGTCTTTTGAGCTATGTAGGGTTATGTAATGCAAAGCTTGTCTTCATGCTTTATGTCTCTCGCTGTTCTCACGTGCTCGTCAATAAAGGAATTCCTTCGGAGTGCAGAGAAGGAGCAGTTGGCACGTGATCGGGAATACCACGACGCCAAGAAACAGCAAAAAAACTCAGTTCTCAGGCGAACAACTGCGAAAGCTAAACGTCAAGCTTAGCAGCTGTACAAGACTTTATACATACGACGAAATAGTTTAGGTTATTAAAACTGATTATCCAAATTGGGAAAGTCTGTTGGATATAAAAACCTCACTTAACGAGAAGGTTAGGTAGTTATTTTATTTTAATGTGCTTTTCGATGTGAACTGTTCAGGCTTTATTCTATTTAGCTTTCACCAGTTGGCTAAGACCCTCGTAACCTTTGTGGTACCGGGGTTCTTGCACCCAGCCGCGGTTCCCCAGAAAGGACACTGAGCCCCCTCGATCACACCTTTACTGTCAGTGCCGCTCCGCCAAGGTCCACTGCCCAGCCCAGTCCGCCCTGTTCCATCCTCGCTCCTCTCGCGCCACCTCCTCATCCTCAGCCGGCACATGTCCATCCCGTGGGATTGTCCCCCGCCACTATTGCCGGATTACCACACTCTCCCCCCCTCCGAAGAAAAGGCCGACGCTGGCTGCCCTCGGCTGCAGTCGTCGGCACTCTCGAGGGACTCCCACGGCTCAGCCCGGATGGCAGTAGACCGGTGCCACAGGTGGCCTCCTAAGACCCGGGGGTCCTTGCAGAAGGTCCAAACGTGGCAAGGTCCTGTCCGCGGGCCTTGCTCCGCGGGTCGCGTCGGCACTCTCGAGGGACTCCGACCGCTCAGCCCGGATGGCAGTACACCGGTGCCACAGGTGGCCTCCTAAGACCCGGGGGTCCTTGCAGAAGGTCCAAACGTGGCAAGGTCCTGTCCGTGGGCCTTGCTCCGCGGGGGTGGTGTCCGGCGCAGTCGTCAGCAGCTGTCCGCCTCGAGCTCCTGCTTCATCTTGGCGAACTCCTCCTTGGTCATGGAGCCCTCGCCCTCGCCGAGCTTCTGGAGCTTCTCCCGCGAGGCGTCGAAGTCCGGCCGCGGAGGGGCCGGGGGAATGATCATCCCGGCGTAGTCCTCGCTCTCCTCTAGGGCGTCATGGAGCCAGATGAACTCCTCGTGCTGCCGAAGCACAGAGAACTCCGGCTTCTGGAAGTCCGACAGCGTCGTCTTGGTGTGGACAGTGAACTTGACCTTGTCCCTCTCGCTGAGGGCATCCGAGATGTCCACCGCCAGAGGCTGGTCCGCCAGGTCGATCGTGTCTGACCACATCTTCAGCGAGCTGTCGGTCACATTTGCCGCGGAACACCAAAACGAGGAAGAAGACCACAATGCCCTTCCTAGGAACCACGGCCGGCCCCACGTTCAGGGCGCCAAATGTGGTACCGGGGTTCTTGCACCCGGCCGCGGTTCCCCAGAAAGGACACTGAGCCCCCTCGATCACACCTTTACTGTCAGTGCCGCTCCGCCAAGGTCCACTGCCCAGCCCAGTCCGCCCTGTTCCATCCTCGCTCCTCTCGCGCCACCTCCTCATCCTCAGCCGGCACATGTCCATCCCGTGGGATTGTCCCCCGCCACTATTGCCGGATTACCACACCTTCAATGGCCTGCTGTGCTAGAGAAATTGTGAACACTAGAGAAGCATCATAAAGGAGCCTTGATATTTTTACGGCAAGGTTTTAATCACCATCGGTGGGTCCACGGAGCTACCTACCGTGCCTTTCTAGATTATATCCTGGATTTTAAACTAGTCTTCTCGGTACAGCTCTCACTCACTTCTTGCCTACCATGCTAATAAACGCAAACACAAAAACACTGTGACCTTGATGCTCCCTCATACCGAAAAATTGCCTGGATGGTTTGTGTGCCCAACGCCGCCTGTATAAACAGTGCCTAACGCGTGAGCGAAAAATGGCCAAACAGCCACTCTCCTGTTGCTATCTCCTACCCTTCCCCGCTCCGTAGCCTTCCAGCGTGCTTTCGTGTCCGCCAGCCAGCGCCGCTTCTCGGAAACTATGCAAAATAGTGGAAAGTTTGTTTAGCGTTCCCCAGGCGGCGCTACTACGCTTTCTTCTTTTTCACCATGCCTGCCTGTCTTGGTCTGTCACTGATAAAACTTCCTTTGTCTCGAAGCAAAATCCCTTGCGCTGCCGCAGGCTGATGCCGGCTTTGCGCGCTTATCTACTCGGATCACAGGCCCTGAAATTTTCTGAGTGGGGCATCCCACCTCTATCCCCTCCGCATTTAGGTATTGCTTTGACTCCGCTGTTCGCACTCCGCATCGGTACGCATCGGAATCCCAGCTGCTTATCCTTTTGTTTCCTATAATTTTCTGAAGTTTACACGAACGTGATATTATTGGAAAGTAATCGTGAAAGTGAGCGCCTGAATAAAAAACGTGCACGCACTTCTTTCTTCTCTAAATACTCCAGAAAGAAAAATATCAGTACAATAATGGCTGCCCCATCCGAAAATATCGTTTTTCTGTTAGCTATATGTCTACCCGACAATCAGTATGTTCTTACACTATTTCAGTCCGCCTCCGTCTTTATCTTTGGAAAAATGCAGCAAGTATGAAGCGAGCGGCACGTTGAACGAGATCCCCAGTGCGCCACAGAACTAGCGCCCCGTCGCGGCTAAGATGTAAGCGAAACAGCCCTTGAAGCCTAACAGGCAAGCTGACAGACACACGTCGTAGAAGTGGGTGCAGCGTTCGCGACTCGCGAACACTGACGTAAGGCGAAATGTCCGCCGGCACGCGCCACATAGTGGATCAGTGCCTGAACTAAGCGTCCCTACCCTTCCCATTGAAAAGCGCGCGACGCGTCAGGCAATGTTAATACAGGCGGCGTTGGTGTGCCATGCCGAACGACAAAGCGGCTAGACCAAATATTAGAGCGAATCCTGTGCATAAAGACTTCTAAGTTC
Source organism: Haemaphysalis longicornis (assembly GCF_048455015.1). Classification (NCBI taxonomy): domain Eukaryota; kingdom Metazoa; phylum Arthropoda; class Arachnida; order Ixodida; family Ixodidae; genus Haemaphysalis; species Haemaphysalis longicornis. Next base: position 190,292,599 of record NW_027526361.1, read on the forward strand.
TACGGTGATTCAACAAACAAAAGTGCTGTTCAACTGCATTGATGGCGCAGTGTGTGTTAAGGATATTTGGGGGAATCCAATTAGGACGACATGAATAAATAATGTTCCCGACATGCTGGATGGGTGGGGCTGAGGCTCGCCTTGACGCTAAGAATAGGAAACGGCCTTCACAATCTTGTATTTAGGCAGACTGCCTTGGCACCATTGCGTGGATGCCCAATAGCGCGGAAGCAGAGCACTCACTAAAACAGCTGCTTGTCAATAATGGCTTTGGCTGCAATAGCGGGAACGCTGCCTAAAAAGGTTTCTCCGTAGAACTGTGGTATGCCATAAACCGGAAACCGTACCGCTCCCAGTGTTGAAGAATTGAACGCATCGTACACACCCTTAGTGGTAATTGCTTTATTCCTAATACTATGCTGGACACACAAGCTACGCCCATGGCGCTGCCGTCGAGTTTTCTTAGAAGAAAATGGATGCACCTTTGCCGCGTTTAGGATCGTCCACTGAACCAGCCTTTTCACTCTACCATTCTCCTGTCTATAAATCACACACGCGGCGATTGTATTCGTTTGAAGGAATATCGGGACTCGCCTGGGTACGTGCACAGTTGGCTTTCGGCTTCAGCCGCCATTGATCGCATCTTTCGTATAGAGAAGGGCAGTCTTCGGCGCCTCATACCCATGGCCACGCTTCCTTCTGATGCCCTCCCACCATCGCTTACGAACATCGTGGTAGACGCAAGGAACAGTGACGGGGCGCACGCTTATTTTTCGGTGAGTATTTCATGGTGCATTTAATTTCATTGTTGCGCCTTCGGGAAGCGGCTGCGCAGAGAGCCACGGTGATTTCAGTCGTGCACTGAGATGAGTGCACGCTTCGTCGGAGGCTTGCTTCTAGGGTACGATAACACGGTGCGTCATCTGTAGTTGGAGGAGTGTGCACATCAGGAGGGGGCTGGCATCCGGGCACCCTGATAATGACGGCCGCTGCTTTTGGTCACACTGGTCAATAGGGCAAAGTCACTGTTGCTGTAAACCTGAGGTATATTTTGAACACTTCCTTCAGGACGCTTGCACGGAAACATAGAAACTCGACAGGGCACACTTTCGCTCTTCCTCGAGAAATTGATACAGTACAACCTCGCTACAAGGGACACTGTTACAAGAGACACTTGGTTATAAGAGACATTTAAATGTAAGCAGTTTTGTTGGTTTTCCCTATGTTTCCCATGTTAGCAACATTGCATACAAGAGACCTTGGTTACAAGATACACGTTTTTTGGTTCCCTTGAGTCTCTTGTAACGAGGTTTTACTGTATACGCAGCGTGTCGGGTCAATAGACAGAATGATACAACTTATAGCTAGCGCCGCCTAAAAGTACCTCGTGCGCGTTTTCCGTCGTCACGTAAGTAACGATAGAATAAATAAAACGCGCCGCCCTCAAGACGTCCGTGGTGCTCACGTGTCGTGAAGAATCAAATTCACGTGGTAGGGTGGTAAACAAAGTTTAGGCGCACGTTACCTATTGCGTCGCATGATACGAAGAGTGGAAGAAATATGCACCAAGAAGAGCACGAACGGCCACGAGAAAGCAAGACCTTAAGACACAAGGGTTAGCGGAAGGTGTCGAATTCTCGCAATATTCCTTCAATAATAATACACAAACACACAAGAGAACCGCCACCGTCTACTTGTCGAATGCGCTGTTAACACGTCCTTAAAAGAAAGAAGCTCTACTGCGTTTTCAGATGATGCAAAACAAGCATGACCACTGCGGGCATCGAGAGTACAGGCGCAACGTTTTGTTGGCCTTGTACCCCTGGTCGACGATGCCGCTACGGCTCACAGGCTTCTGGCCGCCATCTGACGGGGAAGGACCATCGAACACTCTCTTTAGTCCGCTTACCTCCCCCACTTTTCTCGTCTTCATCATTATTTGGCTCGGATACTTCCGATTGACCTAGTTTAAATACTGTATGGTAAAAGAGCTTACCTTGTTGTATCAAATGGAAAATTATTGCATTCAAACAAAAGCACATCAGCGCCTCCTTAGAGCCCCCTCACCAAGTAGGTAGGCATGGTTTCTGTTTAGGTGGAATGATATATGAGGACGCAAAGAGTGTCAAAGTCGCAGGGAGCAAAAGGCATGTTTCCTGCTATTTACAAAGTGAGTGACTGCCCAAGGAGGCGTGAAAGGTTTTTCCTATTTGATATTTCAGGGTGAGCTTTTTACCATTCAGTCTTTAAACTAGTTCACTCGGTAGTGTCCCAGCCAATAATGATGACAATGAGAAAACTTTATTTTGCCCATTTTGCGGGAGTTAATGAGTCTAAAGGGTGTGTTCGACGGTCCTTTCCAGTCGGCCGGCGGCCAGGAGCCAGTGAGCCCTAGCAGGCGTCGTCGTCTGGTGGACAAGGCTGTGTTGAGTGTCTTGGTAACGACTGAGCAACACGGCCTCCCATTGCTCTAGAGTACTTATCACTATTATCTGTGATGTGTGTAGTGCTTTCTGGGCACAGGCCCATACGATGTGCTTCTGCGGAACTCATTCAGAGCATCATCTACTTTATTCTTTGTAAAGGTATGCGTATAGGCGGCTATAAGCTTCGCGGTTAGGAAAAGTGTTCGACTGAAAGAGTCGTCCCGCAAGATACTACCACCGACTGAGGGGGTATGCGCGCCAGGATATTTCAGGCGGCCTAAGCGATAGCGAGCGCTGATATTTCTATAGGTCACTGTCCGTGCCCCCCACTGCTATCCAGCGAATGATCATCAAGATCGAGGGGGTCTTACTAGCTGAAACGTCGGGCCGCTTCGTAAGCATGCTCATTACCTGGAGAGGGCGATTGCGCTGGCGTTCATATTAGGGGGCCGTCACGGCCTTTTGACCCCGTAAAGGTTTGAAGAGGGGGCTGCTCTTGGGGCGAAATTCTACGCTTCTCAAAGTTTCAAGTTAGTCACAGTGATAAGTCACAACAGTATTGGGTGTGGAGGATATAGGAACTGGAATTGCTGCTTCTTCCCCGTCTCTGGGTGAATGGTACAACCCAGGTACAATATGAGCCAGAAGCAGTAGAATTACCCTGCTGATCCGCTGCAACTATGCTCATGGCTGCTCTGTCTCCGTATTCCTCTGTGTCGAAGTCGAACACTTTTTCTCCTCTCTAACGCGGTGGTGGAGAGCATCCGCCCATGCTAGGCGTCGAGCAACGTTGTGGGTGCATATTTCCAGAAAGTACGGGTATGCGCCCACTGTGAGTCAGTAAGCATCACCTTTTCCTATGTTGTCAGGCGTGAGTAATGTGGAGCTTCTGAAGGATAGCGCTCCCGGTTGCGCTACAAGAGAACTGTTCAAGTTGTGCCATTCTCTGCGGCTCAAAAGCTCCTCAAAGCTGTTATGAATACCAATTGCTTCGAAAGCATCAGTAGATTTGGTGATAAGAATTCGAACCACTGGTTTGTAAGTTTACCTAATAATGCAACTATGCTTATCCTATTCAACTTATTTGATAACCAGAAACAGCGTACAAGACCAATTCGTCTGTTAATAAACGCCGGCACAAGCCCTGCGTGCTTTACTTTTTTCAGACCATGATGACTATTCGCGTTGCGACAGATGAGGTGACTTATTTCTCCCGGGCTCGAGTCTAGTCCTCGAATGTTTTCTGAGTTGGGAAAATCAGCTTTTATTCGCAGGCCTAATATCCTGATGCGTGGAACTCGAGGAGTATTGGGCCCGTGTGCTTGCAGCAGAATATCTGGGGTAGCTTGACGGCGTCTGCGCTCGCGAACTGAAGAATGTTGAGAAGGAGTTCTGACTTTAGTGGAGAACACGCCAGACTTCGAGCGGTTACACAAACATGGACGATGTAAACAGTTTGTTGGAGCGTGTATAGAATGTCGTAGTCCCCGCCCCAGACATCCGCAACGTGATATCATCGGCAAATAAACTATGTTGAAGGCCGCGCAAGGAATTGAGTATCTGGGGAAGTTTAATCATAGCCAGGTCGAACAAGAAAGAAGACAACATTGAGTCCTGGGGAGTTCTCCTACTGCCCATTGTAATAATGTCTCATTCCACTCCGCCAACGCCAAGCCGGGCTGTACGGTTGGAAAGGAAGGGAGTGAAGTAATTATAGACTCGTTGAATCACGCTGACATCAGGAAGGTTTTCCAGGATTGCGTCGTGGTGACTTTGGCTTGCTCGCCTCAACAGTGAAATATACGAGTATGTTATCCGCCTATGCATGACCTAATGGGGGTAGACAGCACCTAAAACACCCTTAGCAGACTTCTGGCTTCCGACAGTAGCAGGCTTATTCAAGCTAACAACATACGACACTGTTCCAGTCGTTAGAGGGCGCTGAGAGAGACCAATTGTGTGCTATCCAGGCGCAATATATCCCCGACCCCTCCCTGGGTATACGGGGAACCCCAATGCTGATTTACATAGGCCCATCAAGATAGCTGGGGTTCGTGCTGCCATTTAAGGTATTCGCACTAAATCAGTGCCTCGCCATGACGGCATTACTAACAAGATCCTCCGCGACCATGACGATAGCTTGTTGATGATGATGGTTGAATGTTTATGGCGCAAGGCCAACTAGGGCTAAAAGCGCCATAACAATGATTAGGTATAGCGAATAAAGATACGCCATTCTTGCGGGGCTTCACCTTTTTGGTGTCATTTAGAACGCACCGTTGTTTTCTTGCGCGGCCGCTTTTTTCGTTTACTCTTGTAAAAAACAACCCAACGAGCGTCCCTAACTAAATGAACGCGGGGACTGCCCGTTATATACACAGATTTTTTCTGAAATGTACCTGAACTTTTCTTTTCAATAAATAGCGGGGAGATGTATGACAAGCGCGAGCGGTTCACGAGGTTAGAGCGGTAATGACTATTTGAACCGCGTAGATTTTCGAAGCCTCAGCGGGAAACCCTGACCCCGGTAGAGAATACTTTACTTGGGTCGGCTATTTCGCTGCGCACCCTGATTGCGGTAGTCGCATCAACCGTTAGCGAGGTACGATGACAAGGCTAGCCCGTAAAATGCTCTGCCCTTAAAATCACCACCCAATTCAGCCCCTCGTTGTCAAGGAGGGATTAGAATTTTGGCCCGCTTTGGTGTACTATATGTACGGCCAAACACACATAAAGTTCAAATCTGCTTAGCTCGGCAAATGAAAGAGCAGTGGTGCTAGTGGCCGCCACCTGTCAAATCGTGGTTTCGCACAGCCTCAAGAGTGATGGAATCCTTTGACAAGATATGATGAACTACCAAGAAAATTTGACAGCGATGCAGTTTCAAATCACTGTTGCCGAAAATGACGAAGACGGCGTGCCGAGGTGCAATTATCACCATGACCCAGGGACACAAAGAAGAGGTATAAAAGCGTCTTCAGCAGAACCATGACAATGGGTAGTGTACCCATCATTTCTTGGCTGGGAACCCCAGAAGAACGGCCCACTGGACTCCTGATTGCGGCACACGCGACTTTGAGGCACGCGAGGCCTCGGCAACCTTTTGATCTCCTAATCCCGGAGGCCTTGCCCTAGAACGGCGTCCGCCATGGCTGGCTGCTCGAAGAATCCCACTGACCACCTTGATCCCAGAGATCTTCATCAACAGCTCCGTGACCAGAACGCCCTCCCTGTTGATATTGAGCCTACCGACGACAGCAAGGTCGTCGGCGAGCTAAAAGATCCCGGAGACCAACTACGGGCAGACATGTCTGAGCTCGCCAAAATGAGACAGCAATTTGGACTCACCAACTTCGACAATAACTGCAATTGACTGCCTTCATGATTCTCTCACCCAAAAAATGGACGACATAATTAGGCTTGATGAACAGATCCGAGACGTTCTAGACATCGACGGCTTTGAATAAGGATATGAAGAGGCAGATGAATATCTATGCATTATTTGTTGCGTATACAGTGTATCCCGCATATAACGACCCCACTTAAGACGAAAGTTCGCTTATAACAAACAAAACCCGCGTGACCGTTAAAATATACGTTATTTCAATGGCATAAAATCCCACGTACAAGGAACGTCTTTGAGCTCTACCGATCGGTTACAGCGAACGGGCGGCGCCGTGATGTGGGTTGAAATGACGGCTTCGGCCCAACTCTGACGGTGCAGGTCGCTTTCCCGAACCTCCCCGTAGACAAAACGGGGAAATCGGAATTTTCCCGACTTCTGCACAGGCAGTGGCTGGCTTCATCGATTCAAGGTGCGGCACGGCATTATTTTTTTAGTTGATTGTCGGCGAGGTGGTCTCCGCAAGTCACCAAGTTGTTGCAGCGTGGCTTGAAAAAAAAAACAACGGAGAAGTTATTTCTAGCTATGCGGAGCGCGGCGTCTAAAACGCAGATGAAACTGCGTTATTTTACCAGATGTTGCCGGATAAAACGCACGCTATGAAAGGCCACAAATGCACTGGCGGGAAGCATAGCAAAGTGCACGTCACAGCTTTTCTGTGCACTAACATGGATGGCAGCGACCGCCGCATGCCCTTCACCATCGTAAGGTTGAAAAAGCCGCGTTGCTTTATGAGCTATGTGCCCGTGCGCTTCAGGCACAACGGTAAGGCTTGGACGATGCGCGATGTATTCGCGTATTAGCGGAGCGAGTTCTACCCTTACATGCCTTGGCAAGGCAGGCGCGTTCTGCTCTGGATAGATAACTGCTCTGCGCACCACGTTCAAACTTCCCTCACGGCAGTGACCCTGCTTTTCCTGCCACCCAATACCGCCTTCGAAAGTGCAGCCGCTTGATTTGAGAATAATACGTGCCTTAAGGCATCGTATACGCCCCGCGTTTCGGAGTCCTTGGTCATAGCGGTTGACCGCCCGCCAGCCAACTTGCCGGTTCGAGTTTTGCTGTATTCAGCTGTAGAGATGGTGAAAGCTGCCTGGTCGGGGGTGACAGCCTCTTCTGAGCCTCCGCCTAAACTTCTGAGACTGCGCATATAAGCGCTGCTGTTTCAATGGACTACATAGCGGACCTTAAACAACTTGTTTACGCCAAGGGCCTCGGCGGAGAGCACGCGGCTGCTCTAAATAAACTGGAGAACACCCTAATCAAGTCTGCACTGCAGAAACAAACAGCCATCACGGACTTGTTTGCAAGAAAATCAACTGTGGTTTGACATTTTTTTACTGTGGCCCATTCACTACGTACTTCGGGATATAACAAACGGAGGCCACGTGACTCTCAGGTTCGTTACAAGCGGGCTCGACTGTAGCGCCTGCTTAGTGAAAATATATATAAAATGCGCTTGAGTTGTATAGAGGTTATCAGGCAGGAAGACATGAAGGACAATCTTTTACGGAGATGTAGAACCCCTCGCCAACTCGCATCTGTCGAAACATCGTGGAGCCTGCTGGCTACTTCTTCAGCTGCCCATGATAAAGCATCCTATAACGCAGAGCAATCACTGTAGAAGCCAAGACGAGAGCACCGGAAGCAACCACATTGCAAGTAGGCAACTGTAACCCTGCCACACACATGAAGCCCACGTCTCGGAGGGATTTCGTACATCCAAAAAAATCTCGGCCATCTTCACTAGCGTGAAACCTGAGGAGGGGCGAAGCATGCATTGTATTCTTGGCGCCTTGGCGTTTTTATCCAGGGAGATGAAACCTTTAGGGGAAGAGGTATACAGCTGTGCTGTAAAAGTCTCGTGCCTTTGAAGCACGAAGCGTTCTAGCAGGAGGTCTTATAAAACGTGCGTCCCGATGAGTCCCTTATACGCGTTTTTGCTCATGGAGATGAAACGTTGTAGCGCGATGGCTTGGCAAACGATTGTCCCTCTGTGCTCTTTTAGTACGTGTTATGTTCAAGCGCGCGGCGTTGGCAAACGCAGGTCCCGGTGTTTTAGTACTGTGACGACATGAGCCGGAGACGACAACAGGAGACACCGACATCCCGAGCCCCAAAGGGGCTTCGCACTTAAAAGTGGAAAGCGTGAATCCTCAGCAGAAGTTCGTAATCGAGCACCTGAACAAGTCTGAAAAAATGCCTCCCAACTTGAACACTGCCGCAAAGAACACCGGTTTAAACCTGCGCGAAAAACGCAATGTGCGGTATAATAATTAGGACTTTTATGGTCAAAAACCAGGATCACAACTGCAGATATCACTCGGATACTTCGAACCAAATCAATCTTGCCAAAAGCTCCGTGGTATTCGACATGGCGAAGGCGCGCTATGCCACCGGAGGGGCAGTCGAAGCACGAGTAAACTCGGTCACGCAGATGTAGTGAAGCACTTTGACTGGCATACAGTTATACCTTCCTCAGAACACATTTATGTTAAACCCTTGTTGCCTGCCCTAACTAGGACAGTAATTAGGCCGCGACATCGTTCCGCAAAGCACCGTCAGAGCAGAACACGGCTGACGATCTGCGGCCGAACGGCTGAACGAAATTCAACAAAGCTGCGAAAGGAGTCACTATTTTATTCGTTTGAACTGATGTTTCTAGAAGAATTGTCGGCGTCTTGGAGTCACCATAATTGTCGCGGGCTAGAGGATGTTGTGGAAAAGGTCGGAGACGTCGTGCCAAGGAGCCATCATCACCATCATGAGCTAGGGGACAAGGAGAGGTATAAACCAGCGTCTTCGCAGAGCCATGACCTTGGGCCCTGTTTCTCAACACGCCTTAAGTATCCGATCGGAGCTTCGCCTGAAGGGCACGCCGAGCGAAGAACCACTGTAGCCGCACCATCGCTGCGCATCTGACCGCTGGCTGCACATTCCTTGGACGCCCTCCGCATCGCCGATTGCCTTGCCGGGCGGGCAGTGCAATGGATGGCCTCACCACGAGAGGGCACCGGAGCAGCGTAGGCTTAAAGTTTTTCGGCGGACCGTCGTGCTTTTGCAGTCTGAAAGTGGTGCACTAACACACGTACCTAACGTATCCTCTCTGGCAGGTGAGCGAATGATTCTTTGCACCACGAATGTTATGTTGATTAGTGCATCACTGTCACATAAAAAGTGCCCTGGCGAAGCAGTGAGCTTCCCGCGTAACAAGTTTTGGCCATGACGCGCCAGACACTACAAGAGCTAGGGAATAAATAGAATGAATGGACAGGTAGCAAACGAAGAAGCCATAAATGAGCCAAAACAGCTATAAAACCCAAAGGAAAAAGTGAAGGAGCTCACATCTCTCAGGAACAAAATGGAGGTTGTGCTGCGGGAGAACAGGGATAATAAATTACAGAACAAAAAGCTAACGCAAAGGCTGGAGCAGCTGGAGCAATACCAGCGCTCCAACGCCGAGTTATACATCTCTTTGTATGCTGAACCGACAGCCATGATAAAGAAAATTTACAGATAATTGCTGAAACAGCCCAGGATAACGACATTGACATCTGTAACAAGGTACCGACCACAAAACACTGTGGGACAAATATCATCATCAGATTAGTTCTACGGCAGAAGAGAAATGCTTTTTCTTGCGAATGGTAGAAAAGATAGAATTGCCACAAAGGACCGTGGTTTTGACGAATCTCAACCCGCATTTATTAATGAGCATTTCACGTGCAAGGTGGCGATGTTGTCAAAAAAAGGAAGAACTAGGCTGGAAGTTCACGTGGACCGCCGAAAAGAGGATATATGCTAGGAAGGAGGAGAGCCCCCGCCACTACGGGTTCCCGAAAAGGGTGATATTGAACAAATTACCAGCGGAATTGGTGTAGATCGCATATTACTTCTAACCCTAACCATGTTGAGCCATGAACGATTATTACTACTATTTGTTTAACAAAACGTTTGGCCCCTCCTTCAATGCCTTCTCAGCAGTTCATTTAAATACGCGAAGCATAAGAAACGAAGCTGAGTGATAAACGAAATGTGTGGAAGTATGAACCTTTTTTTGATGTTCTGCTCGTTTCAGAGACATGGTTGTCCAAAAATGAAAGTGCGCTACATCTAATGATTGTACCGGTCATATTGCCACCTTAGAATCGGGGACGCGTGGTGGGGTCGGTGGTGGCGCGAGTTAATCAAGTTAATCCCTGGATTTACATTGGTTGACTAATATGTGAAATGTCTTGATATGTGTTTTAGATCTGCCACCATTGCTGTTGTGCAAACACCACCATGTCGCAGCAGAGCACAGTTTTTGACCTGTCTTGAAAATATGCTGCATACGTGTAGCAATAACCGCAACTCATTTGTACTGATGATTGATATGGACACAAACATGCTTGCAGACTATCTGTACAACAGAGAACTAGACCGACTTATTAGCACATATGCTTGCCAAAATATCCTCATATCACCTATGCGCCTTATATATATATATAGCGCAAATTGCAACGCTTCTCGACTTCCACATTACAAATTTGCGTTTCCCCAGGAATGTATCAGATAGGTTGGTATGTGCGGATATCAGTAAAGAACTGCCAATATGTTGTTTCGTGCACGCTAGATAATAGAGTAAAATTATTGCACACACGCTGTCTTATCATGAAATAACGCTAGCCACGCTCGAATGCTTCGGTTCACTTATCAGTGCATGAAATTAGGAATCGGTTTTCTGCGAAGCTGACCCCAATGAGGGCCATTATTTTTTTGCAGACTCAAAACTTGTTATGAAGAAGGCTTACGAAAAACAACTCAGTAGAAAGTGCGAGAGGAAGAGGTGGTAGTGGTGGGATAATTAGTTCTTATAGAAACAAATACAAGCGATAAACAAATGTATCACTCATTCGTGAAAACGCCAGATATTAGTGAGCTCATAGCATTAAAAAATATTCAAATCTAGTTAACTCCGATGGGTAAATAATACGCTAAATCTGCCTATTACGAATCCATATTTTCACGCCTGCAAATAAACGCTAGAAAAATTTGGCGAGAAGTGGTGAACAATTAAAATGGTAAAATGCCATATACCGCCGGTATAAAAGTTGGAACATCCCAAGGTATGCTGTGTGAGGCAGACACTGTAGCTGACGTAATATTTTATACAGACGGGAGTATATATCTTACCAGACCTCCCTGTGGACGGTACACTGCCCTTGCCAACGCCAAAGGTTAGAAATTCTTTTTTTTTAGTTTTCCCTAAAACACCAGAAGAAACAGCAAATATTGTAAACAACCCCAAACTCAATTCTGGTGCCCGTTCTGATGACACCCAGGTAGCCCTATAAAATACGTTTTTCATCTGATAAATTGCATTGCAATATTCGTTATAAGATGATCGTGACTGGAAGATTTCCCGATCAATTAAATATACTGATGCTTACAGCAATTTATAAACGAGTATGTGACGAATAATTATCGGCCAATCTGGGTGCTCCCTGTTGTTTCCAAAGTATTTGAGAAAGTTGTAAATATACGATTCTAAAGTTTTTTTACGTAAATATATTATCGTTTTTGTTGCACACTATGGGTTTAGGAAAAACAGGTCACCCGAGATGCGATTGCTGGACAATAAAAAATGACATAATTAGAGGCATATAATGCACACTGCACACCATTGGCCTGTTTCTTGATCTATAGAAAGCGTTTCATTCGGTAAACCGCCAAATCCTTTTCAGGAAACTTTAGAGCAACAATATTTGTGGTAATCCCCTGGAATCAATTTGCAACTGCTTAGCAAATCAGTATCACTATGTGTTACTGAAAGGTATAACCTGAGCTGAACTTCGAATTACAAATGATGTTCCACAGGGGTCGGCAATCGTACCAAAGCTATTTATTTTTATAAATAAATGATCTACGAATGATATCTGATTTTCCCCCAATATTACCGTATGCAGATGACAGCACTATATTTTTATCGATATGGCCGCGCCACATTTGGAAACTGGGGTCAACCAATGTTTATATCTTCTATCTCACTGGGTGCATATTAATAAGTAGCAATTAAACATTTGTAAAACAATTTATGTGATGTTCGCACCAATTAACAAGCCATTCCATTGTCCTCTATATTTGATCATTCGAAACAGCACAATAAAGCAATCGAATTCGCAGAGATTTTGGTTTGAAAACAAGCAATCATGGAATGCACATGTACGTAAACAGCTGAATCAAGCAAAACAGCAAAAGGGTGGGCTCTTTATGCGACATCCGAGATATCATACCGTTAGGGTTAAAAAAGGTAGTCTATAATTCGTTTTTTTTTAGCATTATTACTAGGCATTATTATGGGGCGCAACTAGTACACAAAACTATGAGAAATTGGTCTTTTTGCGCAATGAGGTATTAACAGTATCCGAAAATTGCTAGGGCAGCCTTATGCAAGAACAAACTACCGCCGGCAACACACGGATTATCAAATTCCGCCTTTTATAAACAATGTTCGGAACCTTAATTTTGTGCAATGGTTGTGAAAATACGTATTAAAATTAAAAATGTCCTGTCTGAGCCATTTATCGCATATAGCTAGAAGTTACTGGAGCAAGAAATAAAGTGTTGCAGCGAAATTTCAAATTATCTTTTCTTAAGTTAGCCCCTGTTGCCTGTGAATTTATTGTTTCTTCACTCATTGCGCTTCACTGAAAACTCGAGAGTTGCGATTCCATAACTTGTGGAAAAAATTTGTTTTTAAAGCGCAGCGTGTTACCTTTACTCCCCAAGGGTCCTGTCGCGACTTTGTCAACAGAATACTCCCACGAACAAATAAAAACAGTTACTGGCCCCGGCGGAAATCGAAACAGGAACAAAAAATTGGCCGCGTATCTGCTTCTTTCGTTGCAAATGTCGTCAAAAGACGATAGTCTTTATTGACTTTTGCCAAGTAAATGCCTCCCTTCGCTTTCCCGCTCACCTCTAATGTTGTTCCTCTTGCGTCGCGCTAGTTCCAAGGTAAAGACGCCAAAGGTGTGCTTAAATCATTTTAAATTTCCCGCGTTCCACTGCTCCAAACCGGGTGTCTCGATGCCAACGCTGCCGTACGGCGAAGACGCGCGTGAATCGCGGCGCCCTACTTCAACGTCCGCGCTTCCCTACTCCACGTGCGTTGCAAGCAGAATGTGGAACCTATCTATTGGAACCTTTCGTAAGTGTTGCCGGTTGATTCCTTAAAATGCCGCAAGAAGCTATAGTGGCGCGGGCGACAGCTATAGTAGAACCTTTCGTAACTGTTGCCTGATGAGTCCTTAAAATGCCGCAAGACGCTATAGTGGAGCGGGCGACCGCAGGCGACGGCAAAGTGATTTTTTTCTCTGGAGTTGATGAAGTATTTAATTTCGCCAAAGTCAAGCCTGTATGATTTTTATAAAGGAACACTGCAAACATCACTTCTGTATTAATTTGTTCTCTTATATTTGCGTAATGTCTTGTTCTTCAACAATGTTTACAGGTATGAACATTACACCGGACTTAGACGGGTAGATTTAGCTGTGACTATATAAGACTATTGCGCCGGCATTGCTTTAGTTTTTCCGGGTGGCTGAATCGAGTCACAGACAGACAGACGGACAGACATACAGACGGACCAAAATTTCTGGGTTTAAGTAGCACAAGAAAGACTATAGTCTTTAATAGAGAAATAAAGGCAGAGCCCGTTGTCTTACCGATTGAGCGGCGAGCCCGTGCTAGGACAGGAGACAGACGGTGCACTCAGCGACCACACCTTCTGGATTACCCCCGGCGTTCTCGCTGAAAGCCACGTAATAGCGTACCGCGACATCAAGCGCCGCTGTGCTCTCCGACCACGGCACGTGTAGCGGCCGTGTGCACAGGTTGCGCGTGCCCTAGGACTGTTAGTAGTAGGAGTATTATTAGCACCTTTGTTGGTAATGAGGGCCAAATGCCTGTTTAAGGAGCAGGAAGAGGAAGGGAATGCGGAGTATTTTACAGGGACGGGGCAGCTTGCGGGGACCAGAGTCGACCCATCTCACTTCTGCGTCTCCGCCGCCGATGTTGTCGCCGCCGTCGCGGCGGCAGAGCGCGGAGAAGTGAGATCATCTAACACCCGGTCTCAGCTTCCTTCAAAAAAACGTTTCCACTCATGTGCCTCACACACAAGTCAATGAACCACCATTCGTGGATCATTCAATTATTTAACCTTAGCATGAATGGACAAGCGCACGAGGGTAGGGCGTTCGAGGGGCGACAGAAGTAATGGCCTTAGCAGCAGCAAAGGTTAGCAGCAGAGGCAAAGGGCGGAGGCGGATGGTCACATTACGGCATGTTGTAAAGGCGCACATGGTAGGGTGTGGTTATGTATATTTCACTTGTCTTTGTTGAGCTATGCGTGTGAATTCAAGTGACGTCACATGAGTAATCATTGAGGCTGTGGTTCAAAGGTTCGCTTTCAAACCACCTCCACGGCGTGGACTGCAGTACATTTTTTTTATTAGCACAAAGTATTAGCACAATATTAGCACAAAGTATTAGCACAATAGCATTAGAGCGCACGACTGCACATGTCTTTTATTGAAAAAGAGGCAAATACACCAACCCAGGAGGTTTATTAAAAGCTGTTCCAACGTTTCGGAGCTTACTCAGCTCCGCCATAAGGGGTGAGTGTGTAGGACCACAAGCAGCACTTACATAAGGTGCTTTTTTGTTTTACGTGCATCTTGCCCTTGCGCATTGCAATCAATGGGAGTATATTGCAGGAAGGACTCCCAGGGATTCATTCAGGCCTTTCCGAGTACTTTGTGTGCGCCACAACTCGAGGAGGAGCCTTTGTGAGAAAATTGGCTTCGGTGCCAATTACCTGCGCGGTGGCCAAGTGAATCCTGTGGACATTTTTTCACAGTGTTTTGCAATGCACTGCGCGGAATCTCCGACTTCCGAACGTCACTTTCGCGCTGTCAGAGGCGTTCTGAGACGTTCCTCGTCTCGCAAATCTTACTACCGGGCATTCTGCGCAAGCAATTTTTTAGACGACTTCTTCCCTTGGGCTTTTTTTTGGTGGATGCTCTTTCGGTCCGGGCATCAGCTGTACAAGCGTTGTCACGGGTTTGTGAAAGACGATAATGTCTTCCTTCCTAGGAATGCGGAATAATCTGTCACTTTTACCTTTACCATAGGGAACGGAAATACGGATGAGTCGTGAGCCGGAAAGGGTGGGGAGAAGGCAGACGGAGGAAACCGGAGAGGGCTTCTTGTCCGATGGAGTCAATAGAGCGGAATTTTTATTGTTGCAGCTAGATCGGTGGATATGGCGTTTGCCGCAGCGTAGGAAGTTCCTCGTGTATTCTATTTTTATTACGGTGGGATGTAAGGTTACGGAAACCTCAAAGCGAGGTAATAGGAACACAGGTTGAAGAACAAAATACGCGGATTTCTAGGTATTCATGAAAGGCTAGATGAAAAGCTGAAAGGCACATTAAAACACGAGCATCCACAACGGTGAAAACGTCCGAGTAGCGGGAGAGGTGATAATGCGGGCAGTCAAAGCTAACTATGATGTTGTAAATGCAAATTGGTTTTGCCTTACCAGGAGAAGAAATGGCTTATGCCGGAGAAGCGCACGATGGCAGGGCGTTAGAGGCGCGACACAGGTAACGTCCTGTCGAGGTTAGCAGCAGAGAAAAAGGGCAGAGGCAGATGGTCACATTTCAACATGTAGTAAAGGCTCACATGGTAGATCGCCGGGACGGGGTACCTGGGCGTTCTAAAACAGCCGTAGGACCCCAAGGTTCTGGCCGTGCTACAATAGGCTTCAGGAACACACGACGGTCCCCCCGGGTAGTCCTAATCTATTCCGAACATCAGCTTTCCTCTTCTTTCGCTCCCTTCTTTCGGTGGTTGGGCTACTTCCGTTGACTGGTATGAGTGGGTTTCCATGCACACAGTGAAATTGAGTTGATCTGGCTGTCTTTTCATCAAAACGTCGAGGCGTTGTCCGTTTATTTTTCTATGGTGACCTGGATGGCTGGTTCGATTAAAGTTCGCTGCGACATGACGTTGCCTTCTCTTGTTTAATTGACAATACGAAACCAGTCGTCTCCGTATCGGAGGAACGACTTGGGCTTTCCGGGAAATTTTTTCAGAGCGGTACTTGCACTTTTTTCCAAAGTCAGATTCGCTGTGGTTACGAAATTAGCAGCCCCACCCCAGTTCCCTTCACTTGCTTTAGATATTCCTGCATTTAGCATACATGTGTGCTCGGCAGGCTGAACCGCAGAATTTGGGCTATTTCGCCGGCGCTTAGGCAGGTCCCTGGAGCTGCGACTGTCGTCAGTGGCGGTGCGACGATCAGGAAAATAGGTACGCTGGTGAAAAACGATACGGAGTCAAAAGAGACGAGTATGCCATCTGGGTCGATCGGCACTTTGGAAACAAGTTCAACGAATTTGCCGACGTTCTTCACGGGAATGTATATTTTGCCGTTGGGAGGGGAGAGATCTTGATGAAGGAAGTTTGACAGGGCTCGAAGTGGTGAAGTCGTAAAGTCCACAACTCCTGGACCAGATCATCGGGCTTATGAATTCTGGGTAGCTCATAAAAATCAGGCGCTGAGCTATTCCCGCAGAGAAGTCGTAGAATAAGGCTTCGGAAAGCGCGGTACGTCTATAAAATTTTTACGAAGAGTTTGTGCAGCTGCCTTTCAACTTGTGAGGTTGGATCCGTTCTCAGACTTTCGTACGTTGAGCAATCGAAGCCTTGGACTTTGCTTTCGTAGCCTTTCCGTTCAAGCACAATGGGGCAATGTTCTATCATGATAGGCACAATATCCAACTTTCTATGGCTGCCTCCATTTGTGGCACATGGGCCGGGTAATTGTTACGTTACAGCCATGGCCTTTGGATTTAGCGCAACAGGAAAGACTTGTTTTGATAATCAATTAACAAAGCTCGCTCGGTCATCAGCTGTGGATTCTTTTTTCTTTAGTGGTAAAAGCTTACTTTCTTGGGATGCCTCATGTGTCTCAGTTACAGACGAAGGGACACTTTTTGCATAGGAAGCCAGTGAAACAAACTTGCCTGGTATGCGATGCTCGAGTTGACCGCGCCGAGAGAAAAGATCAAATTCCTTCCTCCTTAGGGTCACTTTGCCGTCATAGATTCGAACGCACACCATACGACCAGCGTCCACATCTGGCTTCACCGTGAGCTTGTTCCTTTTATTCTGGCACGTTTACGGGAAGTTCGCGGACATTTTAGCCTCCGACATTGCAGAAGACCGCATGGGTTATTTCATCCACCTTACATTTCCTAATGTCCGTAGTTTGTACCGTTTACCGTGTATCTGAATCTGTGTTCTGTAACATCATCTAAATACACTGTCATCGTCTGCCCCACAAGAAGTAACTGAGTTCTTGTCGCGTGATCCTCGGCGCAATTATTATACCATGTGTTCCTACTGGAGAGTCTTTTCCCTGCTCTTTTTTTCTCTTGTTCACCACATATTGACTTTTTTCCACAGTGATATTTGCAAGGTCACTTTGGGGAAGCACTAATGTATAAGGCATGTGACTAGGTGTGGAGCCCGTCATTTGTACAGATGTACCATCAGGATTGACGGGACATGCGCGAGATTCCCGAAATGCGACTCGTTGATTGAGGGCCGGTATCTCTCACTCCTCGGCATCATTTCTGTTCTTCTCCCTGAGGGCCTCCCTTTCCTTCGTTTTCTCCCTTTCAATTGATGACATTGCGTGACGATCGCTTTTTTGTGCTCACCACAAGCTTGTTTTAGTAAAGCAGCACCAACACCACGTCGCCTATCCTCTCTGTTCAGAGTTAGCTCTGCTTTAGGCTTTACGCGCTCAGTGTCAAAATAATTCCGAATTAGCGCACCGGTCAAGCCGGCCTGTTGCCAAGCTTGCATTATTTTTTTCTCGTCCGGCTAAGCTCTGTTCATTCAGGTCTATTGGCGCAGTGTAGAATAAAACAGTAGTGAGGCTTCTGCGTACAGAATGTAAAAAAGAGATCCTCGCAGCTTTGTCACATTTCGGATAAATGTATGGCCGGTTGGCTTAAAAAGTCACGAGCCCTCACATCTGTATTGCAAACGCACGAGGGCCAAATGTATTAACAATAAACACGAGCAAGCTGAAATTGCACAAATAGGAAAATGAAGCAGCAAAAAACCAAAAAATTTGGTATACTGCTGAGTCTCATGTCACGACAGGTGAAGAATCTTTCAACTTCAGCGTGCACGTCCCACCTGTAACATTATGTCTTAACTCGGGATTCAGTCTTTTGGGCACCTTTGCCGCCCGTCAACAAACTTTCACGTCCGAACCAATTCTGGTGTACTTGGTGTGGCTTAGGCAAGACCAACTGGTGAAGCCTTTCCACAGAAGGTACTTTGTGTCCCCAGAAGAAATCTTTGTGAGTTGTCAAGGGTCTCGCCTCGACCGCCTCCCGCCGGACATTCGCGAGTTGATCGGCTCCCCGGAGCACGGCAACCAGCTCAGGGCCGTCCAGCGGCTCGAGGAAGCTCTGGCGCTGCAACGGCGAAAGGAAAGCCAGCGCCCCTCGCCTCCCGGCCCCCGCGGGGGTCGAGCGGACGGCGACGGCGCGGGCGATCCGAGTAACCCGCGCGGCCGGCCGGGCACGACGCCTCGGGCTCCGCCCGCTACCTAGCACAGGTAGTTAGACGAGGTGCGGCGAAGCCCTGCGCGGCCTGACCCGCACCTTTCTCGCAGGACGAATCAATACAGTCATTTCTCTCTCTCTCTCTCTCGCCTCTGGTCTTGGCTGCTCGATGAACTGCTTTCGATTTACGTCGAAACAATTTTTCTTCCGATTATTTGGTTGTTGTTTGTCCCCAGTTTAAGCATTCCTGACATAAATATTTCAGGCTGCGGGTCATCCTCCTCGAGGCTTTTTTTGTATTATTTGGCTAAATGGTCCTCTTCTCTTGTCCTGTGAGGACGAAACGCCATTTTTTCACGAGAGCTAGACATCGACATACCCTCTGCATTTTTTACGACGTCACAGAGAGGATCTTGCATACATTTTGCGCGGAGTTTTCCCGAAAAGAACGAAGTTTCGACTTCGATGTCTGCTTCCGGGAGGAACTTGATGGTTCAGTCTAGGAGGACAACAGGGCTAATTCTTCCTGTGAAGTTTTTGACAGGAACCAAGTCCTTTTTAACGATCACGGTGTTGCACCTGGTGTCGCGCAGCACACTGATACTCTTGCCTCCTAGCCACCCTTTAACAACAGGCAGGTTACGCTGGGATGTCACACATCTCTCTCTGACCGCACTTACGACTGGAATGTTTTTCCCTAGCCTCCAGAGTGACAAAACTCTGGCTTTCTTCTCGAAGCTGTAATTTTTCGTCTTTCTGCTGATAGCACTTATCAGCCCTATATCCAGTTTGACCATACTTAAAACAAGCTTTCGTTTCCAACACTCTGCACCTGTGTGCCCCTGTTTGTCACACAGGAAACATACCTTTTCCAATCGGGGGTTAACTCTCTTTTGAGAAGGGTTTTGCGCGGTAATCAGGATTGAGGCTGTCCTCAGCGTCCTCTGCCGACCAAGAGCCAAGCCTCTGTAGGTCGTGTGCGTATAGGTAGTTATCGGCAGCTACCAGCATGTCTTCCAGCTTAGAGCAATTTCTTTCTGTTCATCTGTTCATAAACTGTTCAGTGATAATTTTGTCTCGCAGGCCCGCATAATTCTTTTCAACTCGTTCTGTCTCCATCAAACCGTCAAAGTATCCGGAGGGCCTTGCTGCAAATTGGCAACCAGTTTCCCCCTCTGGCACCGACCCTCGAGACGTCTCTCTGAAGCCTTCTTCGGTGTACCGAAATTTTTGTAAAAAAGTCCCTTTGACCATTTAGTAGCCGACTAAATCGTCTGGAGAGATGCGACCGACTGCACCTACGGCTTCACCAGTCAGGCACAAACTTATTGTGGCTGCCCACTTTTTTTTCGGCCACCCCTGACCAGTAGCGACACGCTCATACCTCCGGATATAAGCGTCCACGTCGTCTCTGGAGTCATTGAAAACAGGAATGAGCCTATGGGGGCTGATAACATCTGAGCTACTGGCACCATGCACTCCTCCTTCACCACTGTGGTTGGCGTTTGGCGCATGAGCTCGGGTGTCCTCGAGTCGTAGCTTGCGGTCAAACACTTCCCGTTCCAGCTCTAGTCTCTGGCGCTCGACAACCCTCCCAAGCGCCCTGTTCTGTATCGCAGCATTTTTCTCTCCCTCCACCCATTCCTCCAGATCACTACATGCCAAACCTAACTCATTTTCCACCGCGAGAAATTTTTCCATGTCCATTCCGGCGCAAGTGCCCGCGTCTCTGCCCGCGTCTCTGCTCCTCCTTGGCTCTCCGGAAATTACGCACAGCCCTGTCGCGGACACCATTTTTGTATGCGGGTTGTTTTATGATGAGGAGGTTATGGTTTGTTAGGCGGAAAGGACGTGAGGCAAGTTTCGCGACGGACAAACGACACGAGATATTAGCGGGACAACAGAACTTACAAAATAGAAAAATGAACAGTAACCTAATCAAGCCAACAGTGTCTGCCCTACAAAGAGTTCCTTCCTTTAAAACATTTCAATGGAACAAGCTGCCAGACTCTGTTGTCCGTGAGCGCAATCCGACGAAATTCAAATAATTATTGTTATCTCGCCTTAGCCTTTAATTTCATATAATCCCCAAGAGTTGCCGCTGCTGTCTTTTTTATTTTATTATTATTTTGTTTGTTGTTAAATTCTGTTTTAAATTTGTGTTGTATAAATTGTGTAATGAACCATGTACCCAACCGTATTTTTCTTGTACCACATATGCTCTACTGATGCCTCTGCCCCTCCCTTATGTAATACCTCTCTGAGGTCCTTAAGGGTTTAATAAATGATGATGGAAAGCGATGATGATGATGATTTCACGCTCACTTCTAGAGTCGATGGCTTGGGAGCTCTGGAGCGGTGGGCTTGTCGTTGTTGGCGTCCTTTTGAAGCGCCGCTGTTGCCGGTGCACTCATTGGTCACGGAAAAGCTCTACGTTGCGGACGCTCGGGGCCTTGCCAGTCTAGAAGATCATGAAGGAGGTGTGGCTCAAAACGGAGGTACCCTGGGCGTAGTCGCCCAGCCGGTAACTCGAACACCTCATTTCTCGTCACACACAAGCGGCTTGAAGACTCTGTTTCCTGCTCCCAGAAGACAGCTGACTTCAGTCGCTGTAATGGGGCCGTGAGTCTTTCAGGACAGGAGGAGGACGTGGCTCGGCCTTGAGGTCTCCTGGGTGTTCGCGACCAGCAGAGAACTCACCGATTACCCCGTTCTTCCTGCCTCTGACACGCCATCTCGCTTCAGCTTCTCGTCTTCCTTCCCCTCCTTCTTCCCGGCGTGCTGTTTTCTTTCCTACGCCAGCCCGGGCGCTTCGTCATCTTCAGTTCTGTTGCTCCAGCTCCTGGCTGTAAACGCGCCTTGCTCACACAAGGATATAGCCCTCACACTGTCAACCTTTTTTTGTATTTTGCCTCCACAGCTTGAGTACTGGAAGTAACATCAATTACTAAGACTGGTTCTTGAGCTTTAGTGTGTTGTGTGACTACAATGAAGTGTAATGCTGGGAAGGGTGTAGTAGATGGCCATAAATGTTTATAACGTATTGATATTTTTAATGTGGAGTTATAGTTAGCCATTGCACCAACACATAGTGGAAGCCTGTGGACAGAGTCTGGGTGTGTGCTACCTGGCAGTAGTTGTCCTATAGTGTTACCCTATTGCCATTTCGAGAGCAAGTCAAGTATATATTGTCACAGGACACATATAGGCTTGGCAATGTGCGATACTGCATGAGCTCGGGCAAGACACGGCAAAGAAGACGAAGTGGCTTTGTCCTTGCTTGCGCTCCCTTATGACCACCATGTAGATTCTCTAAATAGATCACTCCACCCCATCCCATCGTTCGTCTCGTTTGTGTTCTGCCGCCGCGTAACATTTTGGTGGAGAAGGCGGTGTCTTCATCCCCATCTTGGACTCCGTATCGCATCATCTCGGCCTGGGCGAAGCCTTCGAGGAAACCGGGCCCGGTTCGGGCAGACCCAGCTAACTGCGAACAGCGTTCGACAACGCCCCCCGCTCCGTGACCCCAGCCCAAGAGCAGCCGATCAAGACCACCCGTCACAAGCTGAGACCATATCAACCGAACATGTCATTTCCCCATCCCTCTCGTCCGATGTGAGTCCAGTTCCTCAGACGCTCCGCTTCTGGCTTCAAGACATCGCTGTTGCGGGGCGAGGCATCATCACGCGCACCATCGTCAGTCGCGACAGGCACGCCGTCCCTCTATATTTTATCCCATTGCCCATCCGCATCGCAATCTCTACGCCGCCGCAGCTTCGACCGGCACGGTGGGGGGGGCGGTGATGTCACGGGACACATATAGGCGGGCAGTGTCCCATACTGCATGGGCTCAGGAAGGAGACGACGAAGACGACGAATTAGCTGTGTCCTTGCGCGCAGTATCTTATTGCCGCCATGTACATTCAGTAAATAGATCGCTTCGCCCCATACCATCGTTCGTCTCATCTGTGTCCTGCCGCCACATAACAATATGAATATGTGGGCTCCAATGTCGGTTTCTTGGTGGTCACTAGTGTGGTTTGTGGGACTGTACATAGGTAAGAGAATGAGACTTGTTAAAGTGAGATATGAAGCTTTGTTGCCAAACGGTAAGCAGTTTATTGTCGTTGACTGCACTGGGATGCTCACACCGGCAGGTAGCATTTCAATGAATTTTAATGGAGCCATGAAGACAGAATACAAGTTTATTTTATTCGAAAGATTTTGCGTTTTATAGTGCCCCCAGCGCTTGTGCGGCAGCAAATGATGCCGTATTGACTGAGAAATTGATTAATTTAGGTTAAAATTTTGATTCTCCCGCCTAATCGTAGGTTTTCGTAATGTCAGCAATGACGTCAGAAGCACGTGTATTCAAGCGAACTTCCACTGCGTCATTCGGATATGAGGACTTGCTGTCCGCCAGCCCTCCCAGATGCCGCTGCTATAGTCATCCACGAACCGTTGCCCGCCGTCGCTTTCTTTTTGAGCGTATTTGCACCTGGCTAGTTTTTGTTGCGTTAAAAAGTGATCGTCTCATGAAACCTGGGGTATCCTCGACTATCAGGGTCACGTGAGACAGCGCCGCTTACGCCAATCGGCCAGTGTCCTGTTAAACAACTTCAAAGCGGCGGAGTGCTGCGCAGCTAAAACAAGCATAGTGCGCCGAGCACCAACAGCAGTGCGCATCGGTACTTCTATACTTACGTGCGTTTTCGTAACTTTCATTGTTTACCGCACTCTTCTTACTGCAGTACAATGAATATGCAATACACCGAAAAGCAAATAGTTCGTTCGGAAAGCCTATAAGCCATGCCTAATTTGCGTTTGCTTTTTCTGTCATCAGCCAAACGCACAGCTGAGCTCATATGACATCATTGCTTCTGTTGCGGGAAATGAGCTAGTGCATCGCATGGCCATTCCGTTGTTTCCTAATTATGTAGCTTATTTGAGTGAAGTGTGCGTTAACTCCTAAACTCCTTTCAACTCAAATGCATGGGTATAATTCAATTTCCGAGGATTTTTCGGACGCCACTCGAAAAAAGAGAAAGAAACTGTAGGACCATGCGAAGGACGCCCGAGAGAAAAGTAGCAAAGTCAAGTTTGTTTATTGCAAGAATAAAATCGACAAAGATATGTTTGCGTGGGTTACCCGTCGCAACGAAATCGTTCCTGAGGGTCGACAGCGCGGGTAAAGAACCCCATCCGCAATGAACCGGCAACAATACAACAAAAAGCTTTCCAGTACTTGAATGTGAACTACCGAAGCCTCCTAAACAAATCTGGCAACCTCGAAAATATGTCGTTAGCATATAAACCTGACATTGTGATCCTAACCGAAACATGGCTAACGAGTAGCATTAGTAATGACGAAATAGTACCGCCGGGGTATGCTGTATGTCGCAAAGACCGAGACTCTCGTTGTGGAGCCGTTGCAATCCTGTTTCGTAAACACCTTCTCATCTTCAGGCTCCCCGATGTAGTGGGCGTCGAATGCGTCATTATCAAGGTAGCCTTGGACGAGTTGAACTTGGTCGTAGGAGGAATCTAGCGGCCCCCGAATACAGACAACACTTTTTTCGAAAAACTTAACTACTTTTTGTGCTCTCCTAAGAACACATCTCGAAACATTCTAATAGATGGTGACTGCAACATCCCGGCCATCAACTGGTCCACCGAAGTTACTGAACCCCTCTGTAATGCACCACAGCATTGAGGAGACATCGTATTTTTGCGCACTCTCACGCAGATAGTCACACTACCTACGCGAATCTAGAAGGGGCGGCGTCCATTCTAGGCCTTTTCCTTATCCGTGACAGCTTAGTGCGTCAGGATTGTGAGGTACGAATCATTGATGCTATATCTTACCACAAAATAGTGTGCTTGACACTGCAGTTGAATTGTGCCTCAAAACGGCGCTACAAAGAAACAGCGGTGCACCTCTTTTGCCGTGCCAACTACGGTGATATACTTGACGCGCTACACACGTCGTTTAACGATCTCTTTTCGTTGTCGAACTCGAACGCGTGCTCCGTCGATGATTTATGATACTTCTCCAAAAACCTTGTTTTGACATGCGTAGAAAAATTTGTGCCGAATACGCGAAAAAGGGTGCAAACCAAGACTCCTTGGCTATCTAGGGAAGTAGTGTGACTTAGTCGAAAGACCAAAAAGATTTGGAAACAATACCGGGGCTTTCCTTCCGCGACACAATTGTGCAAACTCACCGGCTTACGCCTTCACCTTAAGGAAAGCATAAAAAAGAAAGAGACTGCTACTGCAAAACTTCCATGAAACATTCCTTCTTTCATCCCAAAAAAAGTTTTGGCGCCACTTTTCTGCGCGCAAGAAACCACTTAAAAATCTTTTGATAAATGAAGAACCTGTTTCAGACAAGCTGGCAAACCCGAGAGCCATTTAACAGCTTTGTTGATCTTTATTCACAAACTACAACGGCAGAAGACCAAACTTTGATTCTTTGGAGAATCTCCCTCCCATCAACCCAATTTCAATATCATAAGGTGTACTCTTAATTTTATTAAATATATACACAAAAAAATCTCCTGGAATCAATGGGATACCAAACGAATTTTTTAAAAGGTATGCCGGATGGTCTTCTAAGTACTTGCCCGTCATATACAAAAAAGACCTTTTCGCAATCGCAGGTCAAAAAGACTTGAAAAGCGGAGAGATCACGCCGATTCCTAAAACTGACAAGAAATTATTCCTTTCTTCGCAACCGCCAACTTCAATATTCTGCTCTTCAGCGAAAATCCTCGAACACATCATTTGTAAATATTATCCTTTTTTTAGTAATAGCGCAACCGTATTGACTCGTGGCGACATGTTTCTCCAAGGGAAATTTTTACGACTACGCACTTCATGGAACTATTCACGCCTTTACGGCAGTTGTAGATCAACAGGGTCAAATCGCTGTTGTTTTTAAATTTCTAAAAGCCTTTTGATCGCGTTTCCCACCCTAAGTTAATGCTAAAATTGCGGCCTATCCAAAAAAACGATTCATTACTCGGATGGCTAGATTTCTATCGGTCCTCATTGATGCCAAAGTGTGAAAATAGAAGATGTCTACTTAAGTCCTCCATCCGTATTATCAGGCATCCCACAAGGGTCTGTGCTTGGACCACTGCTTTTCATCATTTTTATCAATGATATCCCACACTAAGTACCATTAAACAGGAAACTATTTGCAGACGACTACATTCTGTACACTGAAATGCATAGCCCCAATGACCAAGCATTCCCCAATTCTTGCCTTGGTAAAATCCAAAGATGGTACCAGGCGTGGCAAATGCGCCCCCAGCTCAAGAAGACAGTGCCAATGTCTATAACTCGAAAACAGCCACCCTTCTATTTTTCATACTCTATTAATGGTTATTGGTTACCCTCTGTGGAGAGCTAGAAGTACTCAGGCGTTCAAGTTACTTTGAGTCTTAAATGGAACGAGCACGTGTCTTTCCTTCAGCAAAGGTCAATTCGGAAGCTTATGTATCTGAAAAGGTCATTGTCAAAAGCGACCCCGGTAATAAAATGATTAGCTTATAAAACCTTCATCCTCCCGTTACTCTCATATGTGCCAGTTGTTTGGGACCCTTACACTTAAACTAACATTAAATTAACATTACAGCGTGCAGCCTAAGGCTAATAGATTTGTCTATAACTCATCCATCTAGTTGGCATACCCATGCCAGTCCTCGTTTGAAAAGTGCCCAATTAGAAAGCTTGCAGTTAAGACGGCACTGGGACAGGCTTAAATTGATGTGCCCACTCTACCAGGATAAATTAGAAATTAACAAGCTTAAATAGATACAACCAGTAACATTACGTTCTACGTGGTAAAATCATGCTAAGGAACTGAATAACATTTCGTGCAGAACAGATGTGTTCAAAAACTTGTTTTTCCCACGAACCCTTCCAGAAGGGAACGCGCTTCGCACGGATATTATTGAATATTTGACAGTAGATGCATTTATGTCAATGCTCCTTACTCAATGCTCTTCAATGGGCCTGTAAGGTATAATAAATAAATAAATAATAAATCTATGAAGAAGCAGTGTCGCCCTGAGAGTGTGCACAATGGCTATTCCTTTGTTCTTTACAGTTTCGTTCATTGTAGGGTGTAGTTTATCTTTTCTACTTTTACCTGGGCTTCTTTTCTGAATATTCACAATAAGAATCTTCACCACCTGTGTCATTATTATCAGGACGAGGCCCCGCCTCTTGTGCAGACCATGTATGTGCGAAGAAGACTCCGCACCTATTTCTTTTGCTTGTTTTTACTCGGTCATATCGTTCTTTCCTTGTGTGTATAGTACTGCGCGCGTAAAAAAACACGTATTTACGTTTTTCTTTTCTTTTGCATCCCTGTACACTTTTTGCTTGCTGTCTCGTGGTCAGTCTGCAGCTTGTAACAAACTCGCATTACTTATCATTTTTTACTGTATCGATTTTTTCTTTTTGTACGAGTTACAAAGTACAACCACTACTGGTTAGAGCTTTGTATAAGGCTTGCAGTATTACTGAAAGAAAATAAAAATTGTCCGTACAGATAAGACGATAGAAAGTGGAGACTCTTTCTGCCCGGCGAAAGGTACTTGCGATCTCATTCGGGCGCTACCCGGCGCAATGCCGCCGCGTGTCCATGGAGAAGCATTATAATCCAAGGCGCTTGTAAGACCAGCGGCGGGAAATGTTGCCGGCTTTGTCGCAGTAGTAGCACAGCAAACCCCGATCCGGAGTTCGTTACATGACTGTTTTCTGGAGTGGAGTGTGGCACTACAGACAGCTGGGGAGGCACCAGTGGGCGGTAGTGCGGAGTTTTCTGGTGACTATAGTTACACGTGTCTGGTTGCTAAGATCAGCGGCGTGGTAGGCCGTTGTTCGCGGGGGGCTAGCCGGTTGCGCCAAGTCCCTAGTTTTGGTTATACTTTTTTTGGAATAACGACGACGAGCAAAGCGACGAGGTGGCGACATCGTCCAGAAACGTTTCCACAGTCCTTCATTCGCTACGACCTCGATCGTGTCACATAATTTGTCGGTTGTAACACAAACTTCATCGCCTGAGTTCCTAGTGAAAGCGCCAACTTTGCGGCCGTACTGTCCTGAACGCATGTCAAGGGTCTTCTGTTGCCATGAAATTCACCTATAGTACTAGGTTTGCTTCAGAGATGCGTGTAAAGTCAGCTAAGAGTTCCTGCTTAACTCACCGCATCAGAAATCGGAGCTTACCCTCCTCTCTCGTCTCCTGATCTGAAAACCTGCTGAAAAATGACCGCCCGTTCGTTGAGGTTTTGCGCGTGCTTTTGGCAAAACTTCCGCTCATTCCGCTTCAAACGTTCAGCTCAGCCAGTCGAAGGTTTTCGAGAACTCGTTTTAAAATAGAAGCCAAACCGTACGGGCGCTTCCTTGGTTCTTGAACTAAGTTCGAGCCGAGTGTTTAAGGCAGAAACCTTTTCCCTTTTCGGAGTGTTTCATTATCGCGCCACCTGTTGAAAGCCCGGACGTGCTCGACCTGCGCAAACCACTTTCTCCGGCAGAAGTCCATACACGGGTTGAAGGCCTCGGCGTGGGCGGCTGGCCGGAGTAGGGCTTGCTTGGGGAACTACAGGGGTTTAGGCTTGATAGGTCCAGCACTTACGAGGTATAACGTAGGAAACAAGGAACGGATGGTGTTGTAGATATGAATGTTTACTGTGGCGAACTTGCGCTCCACAGTAAACTTAGTTAAAACAGAAGCGGCCTGGAAGCAGCCAAAAAAGTGACATGCACAGATCAAGGGTGGAAAATCAAAATCGGCGGCGTTTCATCTGAACGTATTTATGTGTTTGTGCTGTACGTCCCTCCGTCTTTCGTCCTGTTATTTAGCGCGCTGTGTGTGTTTCTTTCAAGGCGTATTTATTTTAGGTGCTCTTAGTACTAGAAGCATCGATTAATATTGTGAACGTTTTAAATTCACACGAACAGTTATGGAAAGCGAAGGCAGCGCAATGCTTTTTCACTATCAAACAAGATTCGTGCTGCGATAAACGCATCTGTTTCAGCCTAATGCTGAAAACCAAACTTGAACGAACTTCAAAGGCATAGTTTGCGGCAATATGGACTCCTAAGTCTTTGTGAGACGTGTGCCGTTCAATGCAGTTGCCGTCGAGAAAATGCCGTTCCGTATTAATGGCGACACAATAACTTGGCAATATTGCATTGTTTAGTTGTGATTGTCATCCACCATGTAATTCACCAATAAAAAAATTCCGTTAGTATCCTACCGGCTTCAAAATATAATTGTTACAGAATGAATTTACTGATGGTAAGAAGCAATTAGGTAAATCAATAGGAAGAAGAAAATTGAAAATAATGTCCCAATATCGATCCGTAAGGTGCACATGAAACGACCTGGTTTGGAGACAAGTTGTTGTCTTTGGCTATGACAAGTTGAGGACGATGGGTAAGAAAGGACTCAATCTAGTTTAGTAAGTATTGAGGCCAATGAGTTTTCATTTGTGCATGGATAACCCATGGGGAACTTTATCGAAGGGTTTTGCAAAATAGAAAAATTGCAGACAGCAGGTCAGAGATGAGAAAACATCGTTATTGTTTCCACGGTTGGTACCATTTCAGGTCTACTTCCGTGGCCTTCTGCTGACGGCTTGATTCATATGCGGCTTGATTCATTTGGCCTCCAGGATTAGTGAGGGCTTGGGTCAGAGGGTCGGCGCTGAGCAGTGCGGACTGCCACTGCTCTGTGCTCGTAATTTGGCATACAATGGGTTGCTTTTTAAGAGTTTATGGTGCTTTCTCTTCGCAGGACCACGTCATATGTGATAGGTCTGCAAATTGATGGCACATAGGGCGTTGGTTACAGTGTAGTCCGGTGTGTAGAGTGAAAGGAAGACAGGCGTCGGACACGTACATGTTTGCGGTTGGAGGCATATTGCAGAGTGGCCGCGGGAGAGGTAGGGTCGGTTGGTGGAAAGCGAGCTCTCGACATTCAGTGTTTTTGGGGCTTTCTCGTCGCAGGACCAGATCACTTGTGGTAGACCTCTGCACTGATGGCATATAGGGCGTTGGTTACGGGGCAACCCGGAGTAGTGGAGTTATAGAGTGCCAGGGATCGGAAAGGTATGTTTCAGGTTGGCGGCATACTGTAGAGTGGCGGAGGGAGAGGGAGTGGGCAGGTTGTGGGAAGCGAGCTCTTGACAGTTGCGATCGAGTACCGATCGGTAAGCGAATAGGCAGTCTCTACAGGAGAACTCTTGAGGAGGATCTGTAGTATCACTGGGCTCTCGGATGGTCAGTGTGGGAGATAACTCGTGTGCCGAATCATTTCCTTGGCATTCGGAGTGGCCCGGTGCACAAATGGCGCATATTTTTTGTTTAGGGAATTGGCGTGCCTACAGGAGCAGGCGTGACGTTCGGGTACAACTCGCTCGTCGGAGTGATTGGCAACCGCCCATTTGCAAATAAACAAATTTTGTGAATAGTGTGATGTTTGCAATAAACACATTTTTCTGGCTTTCACAAGAGAAAGTCTTTTAAGACCATCCTTTGCGGGGCTTTCAAAAGACATAAATTTAAGAAAGTTAGCAACATGAGGGCGAAGGATGCGAGGTTGTAATGTTATGATGACAATAGTTACAGACCTCTAAGAAAGATGGCTGTTTATCAATACTGTTACCGCATGGCTGTTTATTGATGGCTGTTTATCAATACTGATTTCAATACTGTTACCGCATTCCCTATTTTCAAAGCAGACGGGAGGTTTTTGTTTCGTTTTAATGGTGGCGTTAAGAGATTAGCCAGGGCAATTATTAATTTAGCGTATTCCTGTTAAGAAATTGTAAAAAACTGCCGGACATGTCAGCAGAAGAAATTTTAAGCGAGCCAGCGATACTAATCATAATATTGGGTCAACCGCACAGGGAACATTGGTAAATATATCTTTGAAGTTTTGGGGTACAAGGAGTGGAAATTCTAGAAAAATGATAAATATATTCGCGTGTTCAGTACTCTAGCACATCCATTGTAAGTTGCTGTCAGCAGGGGTTAAATACACGTAAGAAATTCCTGGAGTTACTTATCAAACTGTTAACAACGTATGTGTCAGGAAGCTTTGTTTTGCAGTTTTGACAGCGTTACTGCATTCAATGACTGATAATGATACAAGGCATTCTTGTCAATACTGTGAGATAATTTGGAGAGACGGTAAAAATATTTTGTTCGTCGGTTTGAGAGGAGCGTAACGTTATGCTTATACCAAGGACCATTTCGATCGCACGAGGATTCGCCCTATGGGGAAAGTGCTATTTCATGTTAATGATATGCTGTTGATTTACGCCGAGTTTTATTACAGTGGTTGTTCATCGAACCCATATAAATAATAAACAATTTGATTATAAATTTCAACGAAGTTTGTTTGAGCTCATTTTGGATTTTCTTCTTTTACTAGACTGTTTTTCGCTGATAATGTGACTCAGATTAAAATGTTAGACCACTGAGGTTGGAGAAGTGCATTATTTGCATTCATAGATTACGGTAGTTTGTATAAACTACATCTGATATAACTGCAGTAATTGCCGTGAAACCTGTACCTTTTGATTTTATTATAGTTAACTTAAAGGCTGGAAATCAGTCGCTAACAGACGAAAACGTATTTGAAAAACAAACTGGGTGTCAACTATTCAATTCCTGGATAATTAAAATCCCTAAAAGGAAAACAAAATATCATAGGTATGGGGATTAAATTAAGTTAGTTGAATCGTGAAGGTCACCAACTTAATTCGTAGAAGGCCTTGGTGGACCAGGACACTCTCCTGTATTTATAATGCGGCACGACAGACATCTTAGCGCATACCAACATGATTTCTAAACCAGTTCAGTGCAAATGACTTCAACGGCTTCTGCGGCAAAGGGGACGTCGCCGCCTTGTCTTGTTTCCCTATCACGACGATTAAAATTCATCTGGTTAGAAGGATCCCAAAACTCGCAACCACATAATTCTTCTACAGCCATGTTACATTTAACTATAAGAGCAATGCGGACGTAGAAATTATGGCCAACTTCCGGGGAATTTTCTACTGGGTGGTCGACACGTTCGGCGACGAAAATACGCAACGATGAGGGAGTACAACAGGGACAAGCGCTTGTCCGAGTTGTCCTCCCTTTTCCTTTGTGAAATGTGTTTCGCTTTGCTAGTCTACGATGTAAAAATAATAGCGGATGACCCAAGTGTGCGTTTTCTGAGTACGCTTCTGACATTAGTAAATAAAATAGAAACTTGTGTATAGTGAGAACTACTAGTAGTACCTCTCACTTTCTGCCTCTGTCTTTCTCTACTCTATCTATCTGCCGCAGTACCTCTATCTTTCTGCCGCAGTAATATTTCCCAAGAGACGGCTGTCATTCCACGGTTATTGATCTCATGGGAAAAGAAGCGTGGATGCTTTAGGCAGCGAATATCTTCGGCGGCCTTAAAAGCGCTACCGTTTAGATAAAGTTTGCCATAACTTAGTTTGGAATACGGAAATTTGGATGAGATTTGGAAAGGGGAGCTAGTTTTCTGCGAGCTAGCTGGGCTGCAGGCAAAAATTATTCAATGACGTTGACAATGTGCGCCCTGTGTTCCGAGTTTTCATGCAGGCTCTATCTTTTGTTTTGAGCAGTCAAACTCCCCTAATACTCGCTCTGTCTCCTAGAGTCGTCTATTTGTTGTTTGAAAAAGTTTGTTATTAACCGTTTTTCTGATGAACTCCTACCAACTTGCTCAGTTTGCTGTTCCTTAGATATTAAACGTCATGTCAAACTTGTTTAATATTTCCAACTATTTTGAAGACTTGTGTCTCTGACAGCAAATTTTGTAATCATGGTAAATGAAAGGCTGTTTGAAAATTGGCCTTTGCATACTGTTACGTCTTGTTAGCCTTCAATGCGACCGCGTCTTTCATGGGGAAGACGTGTGTTGGAGCAGTTTTGTTTTCCATGTATTGATGGTGCTTTTGAAAAACACGCATTGCATGATGTCTGAGAATAAATGACATACCACAATGTGGTTTTTAATTTTGTTACAGGCGAAATTTCATTTCGATCACTATAATATGAGGCTCGGTGTGCGAAGCTACATCCAGATTCACGCAAACTGGACAAACTATATGTAAGTATTGCGTTTACACTTCTTTATACTGATTTACGCGTTTTGGTCTATTGCTAACTTGGTTGAATGGAAAAAAAACAAATAGGCAAATGCATCGGTATGAGGTTATCTGAGATGATCTGAACGCGATAATTGTTTAAAGTGTCGAAAACGTATACTAGTTTATTGTCTGCATACAAGACAAATGATGCATAGTTTCTGCTTATCAACCTGAACCGGCTGAAACAGAGTCAAGAGCGAAAAACATCGTATTGGGACAAGCAAGCAAAAATGGAAGGGAAACGAACGTACTCTTCTCTCTTAAGTCAGGTGTGAACTAGCTTTATTTTCCTTTATTTTTTCTGGGATCTGATAAAACCAGCTACATTATAAAAGCGTTGAAATGTGGCATAACGACTGGTTATATATTTGGCATGCCTGGGGAAGCTAATACTCAGCCCCTATGCTCAGCGCAACACCCTATCCGCATTCTTTGATTTTCTCCAGGACGTTGCTTAATCTTCCATATTGTAGCCTTCCCGTCGTTGGAAGAAACTGAACAGAATGCCCTGAATCAGGGCTTTATTTTATTTGTATTTTATTATTCCTAGTTTTTCCTGCGCTGCTCTCATCCTTAAATACACTTACTGCCTTTTCCCTCTCCTCCATAGCCCGCATGCCGGCGTATTCATATAAGCGGACCTCTTTACGTTTTACCTATTTATGAAAAACGTCTCCTTCTCTCTCTCTCTCTCTCTCTCTCTCTCTCTCTCTTTCGCTGACTCCCGGAGCGCAAAAGCGCAAAAGCTACATGCGCATCGGCGGCATTAAACAGTTTAGTCCTGTGAAATCAACCCCAAACAAACTATCGTGATTAGAAGACCCCGATTACTGTGCAATCTGAGTGCTGTGCAATCTGAGCAATCTGTGCAATCTGTGCAATCTGAGTGCTGTGCAATATATAAGCGGTGACGGCGTAGTTATATTACAATGTTTATTGCAGTGTTCCAATTTTCAGAAAGGGTTAATTTTGTTGTGTGTGCACCCACCGCGAACAAAACTTTACGGCTTACCCTTCGATTTCTCGAACGTAGGTGACGTTATTGTGGATCCCAAGCAAACAAGGCTGTGTATCAGTCGCAACATCGTGCATTCCTGTTAAAAGAAATCATCATAAAAATGTGGATGTCAAACGGGAACGACACAGTACTGCATGAAATTTTGTGACTTCTAGATTTGTGTTGTGCAGCAGCGAATAGACATTTTGTTGAGCGAATCAACTCGGACGTTGATTCGTGGACATAGGAAAGTGCTGCCCCGTAGTATCCGAACATGTTGCGTTGTAAATGTTTATCTGCGACAGCCGTGTTTTCATGTGAGTAACGCCTGAAAGAAAGATGAAACACTTTACATGCCTAATGATGGAAAGAACGGTGGTCACAGGGCAAAAAATAAAGAAAGCACGATATTTGAGTGCGGCAAAATGACCCCGAGAAGGTCGTCGCGTTCGCGGGCCGACATTCCGCTCCAGCATCAACCCTTCGCTCACGCCGCCAGCACGCGGCATTGCCGTACGTTGGGGCATTGGAGAGGCATGGCCGCGTGGCCTATGGGGCAGGAAACGGGGTCGCATTTTGTGATACCACTCCGTCTTCCCCGAAGTTGTGTTCGCCTCATGGGGCTAACTTGTCGAGACTTGCGTTGACATTGCAACGCTACGCGGTCTGGATCATCTGCAGAGGGGGCTGGAAGTACGCAGATGCACTCCCCTGCTTTCAGATTGTTGCTTGGGGAGGCTAGTGTTGAATTGCCTGCCAGCCTTAACACCGCCATGACGGACGTGAACGTTCCCGTTCACCCGTTCTTTTTCGTTGGTGGTGTGTGTGTGTATGTGCCGCGGTTGTGCGCGACGAGTTGCCTTGAGTGCTCGATCCGTGCACTGAATTGGTCGATCCGCGCACCGGACTGAACTTTCTGTGCACCGCAAGTGAGCAAAAGCACAGCCGAACATTCCTGAAGGAACGTTATCAGGTTACCCCGTCAAGGAGGACATTCGCGTGCGTGCGCAAAGTGACAATGCAAACTTTCTTAACGTTTTATTTTTGTTGACGGCAACATTGCCCGTGTTGTTTGCCAGTCCTTATTCCTTTTGTTCTTGTTGTCGAGTGCCGGAATGTTTGTGCGTGTTTGCAGTTATAGCGCGCATCAGTGTTATAGGTCGAGTTGTCTCGTTGTTCGTGGCGTTTACGCGCCCCGGAGAGACCCAATTTCCTTTTACTCGCACTTATTGTTTTTAGCATTTTTTGTTTGCGTTTCCGGTTTGCTAGAGTATTCCGTCCCTGTTGAACGGCTATTGAATAGGTTGTGTTTGTAGTTAAGGCAACAGAGAGTTCGGATCAGCTGCAGAAATGGAAGGGGGCTCATTTGTGGTTATACCTGGCTCCTTCCACGTGTTTTTTTTTGTTTGTTTGTTTGTTCCGCTGTTATTGCTGAAGGAGAGATGAAACGAGTGGCCCTTTTAAATTATTTTCGGATTGACTGAACCAAGAAGTCCAGTAACCCTCTTAAAGCGGGGAGTTGTAAGGTCCACTTATGAGATTAGCGGCCAGGCGCCCGGGCTGCGCGTGGGAACCCGCCACTCTGTCTCGGGGCCCAGCACGGTGGACTCTACGCTACAGCCGTCGCTAATTCGTCACGGCGCGCACGGGAGACGGATCGTCTGGCCCACCGTATACCACAGGGTTAATCCCCCATTGAGAAAGCAGACGGCGCCGCCGGATTCCGGGAACGCGTTGACGCGCGGAGGTGGTGGGATTACCGGCGTCGGGACGAGCGCGCGCCGTGCAAGAAACCAGTGTTAAATCGCCCCCGCCGGCGCAGTGCACTGCGCCAGCGTCTTTCACTCTCACACCGCGTGGTCGCATGCACCAAT
Source organism: Haemaphysalis longicornis (assembly GCF_048455015.1). Classification (NCBI taxonomy): domain Eukaryota; kingdom Metazoa; phylum Arthropoda; class Arachnida; order Ixodida; family Ixodidae; genus Haemaphysalis; species Haemaphysalis longicornis. The sequence continues at coordinate 190,328,132 of NW_027526361.1, forward strand.
TCGTCTGCGAGCGTGCCGTTGACCCAAAGGTGGCGGCGCCTCATTGAACATTCCGTGGCGTGCTGAGTGACAGCTGTCTACGTGAATTTGGGCACTCCCATACGCGTGTACGAACACTACCGGGGCGTTCCCGAGAAAGGGTGATCTCGAGGTTTTATAAGGCCGAACTTGGCCGTTGGAAATCGTTCTCGTCTGAGCGCCGAGCTGGGCAGTTCCCGGCCGGACGAGGAATCTCGACCGTTAAAGCTAGGTTGGGATTTGTGAGCCCCCTAGGCAAGAGGTTAAGATCGCGTCGGAGGTTAAGGGTACAGCGCCGTACCGGGCAACTAGACGGATCTTGCAGCGAGACAGGGTCTCGGCCGTCGTTTCTCGAGCGGTTTGTGTACGCTCCGAGAATAGGAGAGTTAGACGAAGTTGAGGAGCTCGAGTGATTTGTGCGCACTCGGAGCTAGCGTCTAGCTGAAGTTTGCAGTTTTTCCTTTATTATTCATGTACCCAGTTTTCCTACTGTAAATAGCTGTATATAAACTCTTCGTTTCATTTAATCAACCCCAACGCCTCGAGGTCATCAATTCGACCGCCGCCTCCAAGAACTTCAACACCATCGCCCTGCCAGCCGCCTGCCAAATCAACCGGAGCCCGGGCGATTGGGTTCCTGATCGACACCGGACTTCGGGGGAACGATCTTTACTCCCACTGTTATTTCGCAAATCCCAAATCGGACTTCCCAAACTAATATGTGCCATCCCTGGTATTCGCCTTGGCATGAACGCTGATAACAAAACGTTATGTACGGGCACAGGGACGGTAGGTGCAGTGCAAGGTTGTCTTAAGCAGGCTGCTCACAGCGTAGAAGCTTACGGAACTAAGAGTGGTTTATGCTGCTCTGTACGACATTAAGAACTTCTCCTTGCCCGGAAACGCCAAAGTAGCAAAAAAGTAGGATCCAGGCATCCAAATTGCACTTCACGGAGCTACAATCTCGCCTCCCCCGAACAATGATAACGGGGGTAACTTTCCAGGGAGACTGCCCCAAATTAATAATTCTTCGCCGCCTCACTCAAAGAACACGACAAATTGTTCGTATGCCCCGCCGAATCATCCCAAGGGGTCAAGGAAGCCGACACACTACGACCTGTACACACATTCACTCCTCAAATGGATTACACCATCCGGTGTGCCATTCTCTCCAAAAGCGACGTAAAAGAACTTGATACACTTATTCAGAAGGCATATAAAGAAGCCGTTTGTATGCCCGTCAGCGCAGACACGGATAGACACCTAAAACTTGTAGCACATCAACCGGCGGAGGAGCTCATCGGCACCGCCGTCTAGTGACCACAAGAACAGGATGCCAACTGCTTTTTTTGTCGTATAGAATACAACACCTCAAGAAAACAAGGGAATTGTTCCGTGGACATCACCACAACCACCAGACAAAACATTTAGGTGGCTCCCATTCCACGGAGGATGCACCCGCAGTGTCGCCAAGAAAGGTGTGCGCCGAGAGCACAGGCATTACATTGAATTCAGGGATACAACCCAAAACTGTGTACACGGACGCTGCGCCTACGCTCGCTTAAATGCCATGACAGCTGTTGTCAGCACATTCACCTAGCACGTCGTCAGTGTCAGTCTTACTGAAATCAACAGTACCCAACCAGAAGAAGAAGCTATCATCTTGCCATCACTCATAGCTTAGCCAATACAATCACTACTGATTCTTAAGCAGCATGCCGCAGCTGCTGCTCGCAATCGGAAGAATATCAAGACCAGCTGCAAGAATCCTGCTCCAGCGACCCCCACAACGGAAGAGTCCGATTCGTCCCTTAGAGGAAATGTCATGGCCAACACGACAACCCGAGAATTTGCCTACCGGTCGCCGTAAGACGACTGGCTGCAAGCGGCGAATCCTTTAGTAGTCTACCAAGGCATCACACAGCACTACAAGTTGGGTAGACAACGGTAACCTCCTGGTCACGCATTGCTCATCAAGGAACAGGACCACAAACTCAGGCTTTTGCAGGCAAGCATGTTCCCATACCTATTTAAACTTCACGCCATCAACCCCACCCTCTACATCCCCACGTGTCCACATGGCAGCGACAGCTGTATCCTGTACCACATGATGTTGGCCGGCAAAAAAACGAAATGTTCTCCAGATATCCAACCCTCCAATGAGCACTTGGAGAGAGAACTGGCCAGCCCCAGCAGCGAAACTCAGCTTTTGTTGGTAGAACGTGCGGAGTAGCCAGCAGGCTCCAAGGGGATCTTGAAATGAAGAGCCCAATCACGCCTTGCTCCATTTTTGCTGAATTAAGTTTACTCCCTCTCTCTATCTCTATCTCTTTGTCTGGTTCGGTTAAACATGTTTTAGAGCAAATACGCCAACCAAGGAGTAGAAACCCCTCTTTCAGGGTTTGTGGATCGTTGACGGCGGCGAAGGAGCCCTTCGCTGCGGGTGCTCGGCGGCGGTGGTGGCCAGGGATGAGACAAGGTGACGGCGGCGGCAAATTCGATGAGCAAAACGAAGAAAACTGTATTTACGGTTATTTACAGAAGTTGGTTACAAAATAGTTGGTTACAAAATTAATTAAACATGGCTGTCTTAGCGATGGACCCTTCGAGTTGCGCCCTAGGTATCAGACCTTAGCGGTCGACTCTGGGTTACGCCCTAGACGGCAAGGTTCTGACGTGCACTAAGCACGGAGGCTCGCTGGTCGTTGATGACCTCAAAGATTACAGCCAAGTCTCCCGCTGACCGTTATGCCCGGGATTATAATCCCTCGCGTCTATTGTGAGCCGGGCAGCACACCTGATTGGTCAGCGCGACACCTCGAATTCCACCAATCGCCGGGCCAAACTCCGCCTTCCCAACTTCGTGCACTTCCCTCCTCTCCCAGGACGGAGGACGCGTACACGTGTACGGGGCAGCTTTGACACGGCCAGGGTGGCTATTAGGCGCCGCGGCACTTTCAAAAGCCGCTGCCCGGGCTTACGCGCTCCAAGCGTAACACGGTGGCCCCGAGGCACGCAACCCCAAAGCGGCGCTTTACTGCCCTAATTGGCCGCGCCCTTTCGGCGCATCTGAAGACGGGAGCGGGGCTCTTCAGAACTAGGCCGGCGGCCACAAAGAGCGGCAGGGGTGGCGCTTACAAAAGACGTAGTCCCGGCATAGGCACCGTGAAAGTGACACGGTGAGAGAGAGAGAGAGAGAAAGTGTTTATTAACATGAAAATATTTACAGGGCGAAGTTTTGCCTCTCGGTAGAGGGCACAGGTCTCGCCGGGGGAAGAAGGAGTGAGAGGGAATTGTTGATTAAGTATGATAACAGGCTATGTACAGACTATGTATAAAAGGCAATGTACAGACTATATACATACGCTCTCAGGTTACCTGCGGCCTATTTACACACACACGCACTCACACATACACAGCCACGCACACAAGAGGGCTAACAGGGGGTGGATGGCCGGTGGGTTCTGGTTTTAACAGTTCATGGGCGGGTGTTGAGGCCTGACTCGTCGAGGTACGAGAGAAGCAGCCATGAAGGGCCCCCTAGGACGCAGGATGTCCTCTGCGGTGCTTGATGGTAGCCCCAGCCGCCGGTACCGAGACACCAGTTTGTTCCGGGCACCAGCGTACGTAGGGCAGGAGCAGAGGACGTGATCCAGTGTCTCGGGGTCGGGGCAGTGGGCACAGGTGGGTGTGGCCTTGAGGCCCTGCCTGTGGAGGCGTGCTGCTGTGTTGTAGCAGCCGGTGCGGAGCCGGAGGAGGAGGGACCGCTCAGACTGGGTTATCCCTCTGGTGGGAAGGAGCCGCGGTGCCTCGCCGGTGGCCACTCGTTTGCAGGGGTGGCGGGCAGTCACCTCACGCCTGATGACGTCCCTGGCAACATCATAGCGCAACCAGGGACGCAGAAACTGGGGCCGTTGGGGAGTGGTGGGCTGCTTTGGCTAATTCGTCTGCAGCCTCGTTCCCCGGTATACCGACATGGGCAGGAAGCCACTGCAGTCGGAGGTTGCATCCTTGTCCCTGCAGGTCGCGCAGCTTGGCAACCAGGGACATCTCGGGGTGGCCACCTCGCCCCCGTGGTGCAGATGCCTCCCTCAGGCGAAGTAGCGCCGGCCGGGAGTCGCAGAAGATGGTGGCCGCTGGCGGTGGGTCTTCTCGCAGCATGTCCGCGGCCAAGTGTAGGCCTGCCAGCTCGGCCGCTGTGGAGCTGGTGGGGAACGGCAGCCGGCATTGCCTATGAGCTCCCCTGGCCGGGGCAGTGCAGGCAGCTGCTCCGCGGCCCTCACTTGGAAGGACCGAGCCATCTGTGTACACCAGCAGTTGTCCCGGCGGTTCCAGGTCTATGAGGGCAGCCGCTTCCTGACGAATCCCAACCTCCGGCAGTCTCGCCCGGGACCTAACTCCTGGCAGCGTGGTGGTTATGTCTAAGGGTGCGGCTGCCGGCGGCGGTGGGGGCAGAAGGCACGTCCTCTGAGGGACTTCGACATAGTCTTCGAATAGAGCGGCCATGCTGCCCATGCGGGATTGGCCTCTCGAGCGGAGCCTGGCGACGAGGTGGTCACCTCCAGGTGCTCGGTGCAGGCGCTCCACATGTCGCAGCGCTGTCTGCGTGGCGAGCAGCTGGATGGGCCAGCTTCCAGTTTCCGTCAGGGTGCTAGCCACTGGGGAGTCTCTTGGGAGGCCGACGCAGCGCCGAATGGCCTTTCGATGGGCCAGCTCCAGGGTCTTCCATTGGGCGTCCCTGAGGTTCACCAGGGGGAGTGCGTAAAGAACACGCGAGACAGCGCAGGCTCTGTAGATCCGAAGCGCCCACTAGTGCGAGCACCCTCTACCCTGTGCCACGAGCTGGTTGATGCCCCTAACGGCGCGGGTCATCTGGTCCAGCTCTGCCCCAATGGCAGACTTCCATGAGAGGGTTTCGTCGATGGCCAGGCCGTGGTAGACGACTTTGCGTCGCCAGGGGAGGGGTCGTCCGTTGAGATGCAGTGGAGCAGTGCGTCGGACTTGAGCTGGGCGCGGATGGATTGCGATGGCCTCCGTTTTGGCCTCGGAGAGTCTGAGTCCCTTTCTTGTCAGGTGATTCGCCACTGCGTCGAGGGCCACCTGTAGGGTCGCGCGAACCCGCCTTCCGTGTTTGGTGGGGCCCCGGGTCCAGAGTGCCACGTCGTCGGCATAAATGGCCATTTTTACCGGGTACTCCAGGGATTCTGGTAGACAGCTGGGTAGGTCCGCCATGGCAAGGTTGAAGAGGAGTGGGCTCAAGACGCCGCCCTGCGGGACACCAGTCCCCACTCCGCAAGGGCCGCTCAGGGTCTTGCCGACACGTACACGCAGTGTGCGGTCTCTGAGAAAGCCACTTCCGTAGCTTCTGAGCCTTCCCTCCGCTCCCAGGCGGTCAAGTGCATCGTGGATGGTCTGGTGCGGTAGCGCGTCAAAAGCTGACTTGACGTCCAGGAGCAGGAGGTACGCCCCCTTTTTCTCGTGTCGGGCCTGCTCTAGAAACGACACCACATCCGCGAGGGCGTCCGCGGTGCAGCGAGACCTTCGGAAGCCACTCTGCTTTTCCCCAAGGGCATTTCGTAGGCCTGTTAGCCATTCTAGTCTGCCCAGGACCACCGTCTCCATGAGTTTCCCCACTGCTGAGGTCAGAGAGATGGGGCGATACGAGGAAGGCTCGCTAGGTGGCTTGCCAGTCTTAAGCACCGCTGTCACAATAGCCGTCCCCCAGTCCTCAGGGATGGTGCCGGTCCTCCAGACATGGTTGAAAAGGTCCAGTAGACGCAGTTGCTGGTCGGTGTCCAGGTTTCGTAGCATGGCATAGGTGATGCCGTCGGCGCCGGGGGTGCTGTGCCTCCGGGGGCAGCGCCGCACAGCCGTCAGGAGCTCAGCCAGTGTGATGTCTGCGTTGCAGGCCGCTTCTACACGAGGGTCAGCTGGTCTCCGTGGCGGCTCGGCGAGGGGGACTCTGTATGGTAGCAGGTAGCAGCCTGCTCTCGTGTGGGCCAGCCCGAAGATAGTGGCCATAGGGACCGACGTTAAAGGTGGGTGTATCGGGTTGACGCAAGGGGCAAACTGCTCTGCAAGGAGCTCAGCCAGCTCCTGCTCCCTTATCCCTGCCCCTATGGCCACTGAGTGGATTGGGCGCAGAGCAAGACCGGATGTGTGATGGAATTGAACAGCTTCCACGCCCGGGCAGGGTCCCAGCTGCTATCAAGGGAGCTGCAAAGGCTTTGCCAGCATTTCTTGCGCTGCTGCCTGGCGTGCCGTCTGGCTGCTGCGTCCAGTCGTCTGAAGGCCGTCCAAACGGCGGGGGTGTTGTGGCGGATGGCCTGCTTCTGGGCTCTGGTCCTGGCGGCCCGAAGGTTGAGTGCCTTAATATCAGGCACCGGCTTTTTCCGGGTCACTTCGGTGTAGGTAGTGGCAGCTTCAGTGCAGGGAACAAGTTCCTTTAGGAGGGTGCTGTCGCCTGCTGTTTCCAGTCGTTCGCTCAGTTTTTGCCTGAAGATGGTCCAGTTGATCACGCTGCAGCGTCTGGTGTCAAAACGCCGGTACAGGGAGGACGGGGTGAGGAGTACTGGGAAATGGTCGGAGCCCCAGGTATCGTTTGCCGTCTCCCAGTTGTAGGTACAGCGCTCGGACACCAGCGTGAGGTCAATGCACGTCTGGCAGGCTCGGCGAACAAACGTTGGGCTGCCAGTGTTGATTATCAGCAGTCCTGCAGCGACCGACGCATCGAGGATGTCCCTACCCCGTCTGTTGCTCCGGCGACTTCCCCAGTGTCGGTGGTGGGCGTTGAAGTCCCCGCAGATAAGGCAGTCACGACCCAGGAGGCTCCGCAGTCGGCCCAGTTGGCTGGCGTCCCAAGGGTCCCCTGGCCTGATGTAAATACTGACAACCGAGGTGTCTGTGCCGCCCATACGTACTGTAGCGCCGACGCACTCCATAGGGCCACCAGCTGATTTATCCAGGTTCAAAGCCAGGCTTGATAGGTCCCGTCTCACGTACAGGGCGGCCCGTGACGGTCCCTGTGGGTGACTGATATCCAGGCAGGGGGTCGTGGTGCAGGACTCTAGCTCGCACGAGGTGCGGCTGAGGTAGCCTACGTATCCAGGAAGCCGGGGTGGCTCCCCCCTCACCGTAACCTCCTGCAGGGCCAGTACATCGAAGTCAGCCCGTAGGAGGCGGTCGGCCAACTCTGCACTGCGTCTCCGCAGTGAGGGAACGTTCCACTGGAGAACCCATGGTCTTGGTCCGTTAGAGCTGGCCATGTGTCAGGGTGGAGGAGCCTGGCTCTGCCTGGGGGGCTGAGGAGGGCTGCAGGCTGACGGATTGTGAACCTGGTTGAGGAGGTTTGGCGGCGTGAGGTCTGGAGGGCCACTCGTGAAACAGGTTGTGTAGCCCGCACCAGCTCTGTCGTCACCCGTCGTGCATGTTGCCAACGGGGGCACTGAGGGTCATTGACAGAGTGGGGGCCACGGCAGTTTGTGCAGGTGGGCACTCTGGCACCACAGTCGACGGGCCGATGCGGTCCCCCGCAGCGCGCACACCTCGCGGGGCCTGGGCAGGAGGCCGTCGCATGGTCCAACCGCCCGCAACGTTTGCACTGCAGCGGCCGAGGGCGACAAGCTCTCACCCAGACAGGCCTCTTGAAGAGTCTCACTTGCTGTGGAGGGGTCGGCCCGGCGAAGTGCAGGCAAAGGTTACTCCGTCCGGCTCTCCCGGCGGAGATCAGAGGGACTGTCGTCTCAATCCCAGCAAGGAGATCCGCTGTGGATATGTTCACATCAACGCCGTAGATGATCCCGCGGCTGAAGTTGCGGCCGACGGGTTCTCGTGCGCGGACCGTCAAGCCACACAGCGAGGTCACATCCAGGAGTCTGGCGAGGCACTCCGGAGATGAGGCGTCGGCAGCCACCACATTTCGCTGCACGTTCACCCGCACCTCGAGCACTCCCGCTATCGCTGCAAGTTGACGCGAAATCGCGTCTGGGGATGCGGAGAGGAAAGAGATACCTCCCGCAGGGCGGAACAAGACGGTCCCCGCAGTTTCCCTGGCCGGTAACAAAAGCGGTGTCTGCCGTTGACGGCGCCGCCGTCGCTTGCTCTGAATCTGCCAGGGGCCTGCCGTGGCGTCGTCTTCCTTGGAATCTACGGCGAAGGATTGGGGAGTCGGGGGTGGTGGAGTAGGAGTGGCGTCAGGCCTGGGCGCAGCCATGTTGCTTTCCTTCTGTCGTGCAGGGTGGGGTTCGGTGCCGTCGACAGCCGGCAGCACTTGTGTCGGCGTACGCCCGGTCGCAGTATGCTCGAGGGGAGCAGCGGCAGCCCGCGCCATCTCGATTGCTTCAAGACCACGGCGCAGCTCGGAGCGGCGCTGCTGTCGGCGCGCTCGGGCCTCATGTGCTTCCTCGCGTCGTCTGCTCTCCGCCGTTTTTGCTGGGGCCCCTGCGTCACTCCCCCCGCGCGCCGCAATGGCAGCGTAGCTGGGCCGCGTACCTTCTGTCTGGGTGGTGAGGCGCGCGTTTGTGGCGCGGCGTGAGGGGCTTTCTTCCTCGGGGGTGTTGTCCGTCGCCATACCGGTTTCCGGGCCGATTTTTCCTTCTTTGTCGCCCGGGGTAGCTTCCTCGCTGGGTCGGTTGGGATCGTGGTTGAGTCGCCCGTACGAGGTCATGTTTGGAAGCGTGTGCCCCACGCTCCGTCCCGCGTCGCGTAGGAGATCATCCCGTGCCTCTGCTGCGAGGTCAGCGAGGGAATCTCGGACTCGCTGTCGAAGGTCGCTCGCTGCCGTGCCCCTCCGTGGCTTCAGGAAGCCACGAAGCGTCATCAACGCAAGTACGGCCGCATTGGACTGCTGCAGCTCTCCGGCGGGGTAACGGTGTGGGCTGCGACTGCTGAGTAGGCCAGTCATCACACGCCCGAGTGGAGAGGAACCGTCGCACATGTCGATGGTCCAGTGCCCCGGCTAGGGCCAGGTGACCTCGGAAGCACTCAAGGGCGCGTCATTCAGAGGCGTCCAAAAAAGGAAGCCGCTTTCCCCCCAAGAAAAACCAATTATGGCGGCGGCCATTAAGAGAAGTGAAGGCGGCAATGCGCGCGGCCACGCGGCCCGCGCATCTTATCTCTCAATCTCCCTTCCTCCGCTATGCCCAAAGGCGGCAGCAGTCCTACACAAGGGCTTTTATTAAAAAGAGGTCCCAACGTATCGCAGCGCATGCGGTCGTTCATCAAGGGTAACTGTGTTCGACCAAGAGGAGCTGGTATATAAGGTAACTTCTAATTTTTACTCATTTCTTGCCCTTGCTCGTGGGAGGGCGTGGACGTAAATGGCAGGAAGGGCACCTAAGGATCTATTCAGCGCTCCCCTAGTCCCATGTACGTACCAGGACTCGAGGAGGATACTTTGTCGACCATTGTATTGATTTGACAGCGCGCGGGCCATTGATCCCTAAACAAAGTACTCCCAAAAAATACTCTTCGAGTCCTGTCCCATACAAGGGATTTGGAGAATGCCTAATAGATTCATCGGTGCCCTTCACGCTATTTACACCCACAGCATCCGATGCCCTAGTGCACGAAAAGAGTAAAGGAAAAAGAAGCTACCTTATATAGCTGCTTATTGTCAAACACGGTCACCCCTGATGGAGGAGCGAAAAAGCTCCCATGTGTTGGACCGCTTTTGAAAAAATGCATTTGGTTTGTGTATTTTCCCCTTCCTCACCTGTTTTTCTTTCATGCGAGCCCGGCCGGATGGCCGTGCACGCACAGAGGAACCCCATGCGCTCACCGATGACATGCCCGTTGTGCTGATGGGTGATTTCAAGGTGGTCGTCTCAGGACCCGATTAGATCTGTTTCACTGTTAGGAACGCCGGCGTCAGACGCCAGATTCTTTGCTCACGGGTCGATATAATTATGTTGCCTTAAGGAACGCAGAATCAGTATGGGCTGTGCTGCATAAGCAGCATTGTTAGTTACTGAACTGTATGTTACCCCTGTTCCTAACCAGAAAGCTGTATTGCAAACGCTTACTTTCGAATAATTTGTAGCGTGAGCTGCACTGGCCGAGTTTGAGCAGTTTCGCGTGGACCTTGAAGGGCCGTGCTGCGCAAGCGCGAGGAACATTGGATTGTCTTTGCTTGGATCGGCTTGGATTGGAGTGGATTTGGATTGGATTGAATTGGATTTCTTTGTAATGGATTGCAAATCAAATCTGACTGGAGTACGGGTGAGTAGAGAATTGGGTCTTCACATTCGCTGGCCTGCGCATTCCAAAGGATTGACGTCATAGCCTTGTCGCGGAAAGGACCGAGCCGGGAGTATACAATGCCGCCGACCCGCCGACAGAAGTGTTCTCACTGTTTGAGCCGTAATCCGGAAACGAAGGCAGGCCTTCATGGTTCAGGTTGCGTCTCATTTCCTGCTTTCTTAGGATCCCACGAGACGAGTTTTCCGTGTAAATATGTTGATTAATTGGCGAGTTTCCACTCTTTCCCCATGTTTGAAAAAAGCGCTGCCAGTGCAGTGGATATGTTACCCCATCGAATGGCGTAACATGAATGGAACGACATCTACATGTAAGCGGGGGTCAAGGAGTCATAACTGTGAACGCGGTACCAGAAAAGTGAGAGAGCCAGAAAAACCTGTACAAAAAAAAAAGAAGTACCCGCCATGACATTGCCATGTCTGGTTGTCCTCTTGTTTTCCTTGAGTGGTTCCTGGGAAAGTCCTGACAGGTGGTGTATCTCTACAACAGGCATCGCCCCTTCATCGATTACAGAGGGCTACCGGTTGGGCGATGTGCCTATCAGAAAATAAAAGCCAGGAAGCGGTGGGTTTTTACTCAACAATATGCAACGTAAGGTCACCTGCAACGAACCACACCGTTCCACAGGGGAAGGGGGGGAAAGCTAGAACTACGCATGTCCTCCCAAGCGTGTTTCTTGCAGAGCAATCGTTCCTGACGCCAGAATAAGTTTTTTTAGAATTTCTAGTTTCCTGTATTTCCGATTATTTTAATGCCAAAAGGCAGTGTTAGTGACCCTCATATTGCCTCTTCTTCAAGTTCTTGCACAGCCCTGCAAGATTCGCAACTTTGTAATCAAACTGCGCCGTCTTTTGTATCGCGTGTTATACGTCCATATTTACAGTGAAAACGGCGTTTATCGGAAGAGAACCATGGGATCAGCATGTCCAGCAATTAACTGAAAACCCTTATGGGCTTATAATTTCCGCAAAAACCTGGAAGAGAACAGAACGAAGTAAGGTAATAGAGCCGAACCCCCCTCACTTTTATTCATAGCCGTTTGTTTAATTCATATCGTTAGTCTACCCAGTAATGCACGCCGCTGGTGATCCTGACTGCACTCAGAAAGTAAACTAGCCTTACTAAGGTCTGCGAAGTACCCGCCTCGGTGGCTCAGTGGCTAAGGCGTTGTGGTGCTTAGCAGGAGGATGCGGGTTCGATTCCCGGCAGCAGCGGCCGCTTTTCTGATTGAGGTGAAAAGCAAAAACACCCGTGTGTTCGAGATTTCGGTGCACTCTAAAGATGCCCAGGTGGTCAAAATTAATCCGGAGCCCTCTACTACGGCGCGCCTCATCACCTGCGGTGCGTTGGGGCGTTAAACCCTACAATCAATCAAGGTGTGCGAAGTGGATTGGTAGGCCCATTAACGCAATGCAGCTTCGTCATAGTAACGAGATCAAGGGGCCATATTTTCGTTCATTGGTCCCCCTTTGCATCACCTATCTTGCATTGCGGTGTTTCTGTAGGCGTCTGCCTCCGCTGCCTGACACCAAAGCGAAGAGGCGTGGTTAAGTGCGACTGTCTTCTACGACAGTGTTGCTAGCGGAGAGGTCTGGTTCCTGGTAACAAGAAGTTCCTTCTCCTTTTTTAGCCGACATAAGAAGCCATGTATGAAGCCGAAGTAACCGGTCGTTGCTGCAAACTGCCGTCAAGAACCGCACATTAGCCAGAAGTAACGCGAAATTTTACGCCGGCGCACAAGAAGCTACCCTAAGCCCGTGTGCTATGTTTCTGTAACGTAACCAGACCGTGTAACGTGAACACGCGAAGTGCGAGAATAGAGGGAGTTGCAACTACAAATGACCGCAGCTCCGTTCACTGCTATGTTAGCGCCTGAGCTCTTTACGAAGGTCGCATTTTGCAGTCCAGTTTGTTTAACCCCGAGAACAATAACGAAAATTACATGGTTATTCAAAAACTAAATAAAACTTATTTTTGCCTGTGGGAAAATGTCACCAATCTTGGACGTTCATCTCGGTATTATCCTGACCTTGAAAACACGGTGTCATCTGGGGTACCGAGAAGAGAACCCTTTATGCCGGAACCAAATTCCGGGTCAGACCGAAGGCCTTTTTTCGTCAAGAGTTTACCACGATCCCCACACTTTCATAACAGCCGATTCGAGTTGAAACGGCCGATGTTCCCAATAAACTTGGGAATTGTTTTCTCACCTACTTTCACATTGGTCACCATGTGCTATCCAGCACTCAAAAATCAGTCAAGCCGGTTTTTCTTGTTAGTTTGTTTGTTCTTGTTCTACTTGGACTTACATTTGCGTCTGTCTGTGATCATAAAGTGCTGTCATGAGGGCTTCCACTGCAAAAAAGGCACCTGCACTGTGTCGTCTCTTAACGACGAATTCGTACCATTGAGTGCGAACCTTTCTCGTACTCGATTAGGACTTTTGCAAGGACTTTTGAACCCAAAATGCGCTGCTTGTGCAGACCTGAAGTCCTCATTTTTGGGACATCGGCGGCAACCATCAGTAGAGCTCTGAACACGAAAAGACTGAGGCCGTATAAACGGCAGGTCCGCCAGAGGCTGACAGACGACAAGGCGGCGGTTGTGCTTTTGCCTCTCCGGGCCCAGGCGAATGGCGACAGACTCTGGAGGTCCGTGATATACTTCCGGTGAACAAGGAAACCACATGGCCCACCAACTACCAGGCAGAGGCTACAATCACATCCCACGGTGCCTGCACGCCCGTCCCCCTCACCAAGCAGAATGGCAACTACAGCTACGTCTCAAAACAAATCAGCAAGCGTTTGCAAGACAAAACTCCGGTTGGCATACTGGAACCTCACAAGCCTTTATCGCGTCCACGCGAAATATTCGCCAATAAAGTATATTCGAATGCAGCGTATACACCAGACATTATGCATACGTGGTCAGCCCCAGCACGATCTCAACTGCACCGATGCCTCCACTGTAATCGTAATGACATTCCAAATATTTTCCACTTGATCTAGGTGTGTCCTATATTTGCCCGCAACCACCGTCAGCCGGTCACGGTAGGTTCTGCACCCGTGACCGAACTGGAGCATGTTAGTCGCGTCCGTGACGACCCCGCAACTCTAGAAATAATAACCCAGTACACACTTGTAAACGGTCACTACAAATTGGTTTAGCGGTATGACAGACTGTCCCGGACTGACCATACCCATCCACGACAAATATCAACAGTGCAAAGTGTGCATGCTGGTGTCACTGACAGAGTGAAGTGTCATATCGGTAACTGACTGGGTGAACGGTGCATTTTGTGAATAGGGTCCCAAGACTAGAACTGTGTTCATTATGTGAATTGAGGCCTTTTCTTTCTGCTCGCCCTCCACCATCATCACTTCCCCGCAGGATCTCATGTCCTGTCGTCTTTAATAAAGTGTTACACTCACTCCCTGGACGTCTACAGTTCGTAGTTCTTAGGGATGAGGCAGGGGGCCACTTGGCAGGCAGTAGCAGTGTAGATAGCCAGTGCACGCGGTTTTGGTAGAAAACAAAACCGGATTTTGGGACACAAGAGAAGCCGCCAGTTCCTTAGGAGTCATCGTCGGGTGCGGAATATGGCGAGAGGGAGCGATAGGATCGTTTTTATGAAGGATGGTCTTTCTTGGGCTACTTGAACGCAAAATTTTCTGTCTGTCTGTCTGTCTGTCTGTCTGTCTGTCTGTCTGTCTGTCTGTCTGTCTGTCTGTCTGTCTGTCTGTCTGTCTGTCTGTCTGTCTGTCTGTCTGTCTGTCTGTCTGTCATTAGATTCAGCCACCCGTCCAAAGTGAAACCAAATCTGCACTATAGGTACGTTTATGCAGTAGTGGACCGTTTCTTCGGGCTCCGGAAATTCGGACTTGCTGGATATTCCCGACTTTGCCGAGGCAACGCAGTTGTCCCATAGGAGTAATGTATACGAACAACGGATATTTCAGGCAAAATAAAGCCAAAAGTTCGATTTTCCAGTCAAAATTTTGCTTCACCGGGCACAGGCCGACTCGAAGGCGACGCCATTTTGAATGTTACGCCACCCGGATAGCTTTGCATGAGATGGAGATTGGCTTTCCTACCGCCGGGTTAACCAACTTTGACCTGCGCCCCATAATTTTGCCTGTAGCTTGCTGAGGTAGCCACCTCGAAAGCCCGGAACGAATCATACCTGGCCAGTTTTTTAGTCACTACTTTTTAGGCACCAATGATGCTTACTATAAGCAACATCATCATAAGGTTTGTCATGTGTAGCGCGTCGTGCCCGTTGTTTTTTCACTAGATCGGTAGCCATCGTGGTGATGGTGATTGTCGTTCACGGAATTCACCCATCACCTGTACACTGTGCCTAGCATCACAACGATGGTGTTGCGTCCCTTCACTGTCTGCTCAGACAGATGGAAGCAGACTTTCTCACACGAAGGAGAAATTTATACTTCAGTTGTTTTTTAATAAAAGGGAGTCCGTTCTTGCGAGTGGCAGGTTTAAAAGGCGATAGACTTTCTTGGAATACTCCACTGCCGAAATTTTTCTCTGCCTGTGTGTCTGTCTGTCAATCTGTGACTCGATTCAGCCCCCCGGCTAAATTGAAGGATAAGCTGCGCAATAACCTTATGCACTCACAGCCACACCTAAACACCTGATTCTCGTGTGATTGTTCATACTTGTCAACATTGTTGAACAAGACCAACACATTACAGAAATATAAGTCGGAAAATGAATACATAGTATAATTGCAATGTTCCTTTCTTACAAAAATCATGGATGCTTCGTTTTTTTGATAGCAAATGAAATACTACAGCAATTACAGAAAACCGTCGCCTGCTGTTGCCCGCACTACTATAGCTTTTGGCGGCATTGAAGAGATGGAACGGCAACAGCAACGAAAGGTTCCACTTGATAAGTTCCACGTTTCGCCCGAACCGTACGTGGAGAGCGCAACGTGGTTCTATAAACGTTCTAGTAGGGTCGCTTTGATTCACGTGCATCTCCGCCGTACGGCAGCGATGGAATCGAGGCACCCGGCCTGGAGCAGTGGAACACGGTAAATTAAATGACTTGAACAAACCTGGAGCGTCTTTGCTTTCGGGGGGGGGGGGGGGGGGGGGGAGCGCAACAGCAGAGGAAAAACATGATAGGTGAGCGGGAAAGCGAAGGGAGGCATTTACTTGGGAAATATCGGATAAACATATCGCCTTTCATCGACATTTGGAACGGAGGGAGCAGATACCCGGCCATTTTGTGAGCGCTTTTTAGTGGCATTGTAATATTTTATTATGACTGGTATCAGGTGTTAAGAAAGTATTCGTGATCAGTGTAAAGTAGCGACAAAAAGAGGTCGTTGATCTTCCGCCGTAACCCATTGCGGCATCGCGCGTTATGCTGTTTGTACCCCGGTTGGCGCCGTGCGTAGTTACGAGATCAGCATGCACATTCGAGGTAACGGCCAATTTCCAATATGCGAAAATAGTTTCTATATACGTTCTAAATACGGAGGTAAGTGCGGCCGTTGTTCTTAGTTTTAGACAAAACTACCCACAAAGAACGATTTTCATGGAAATCTTCTGCGTAAATGGAGCAGTGGTTTGTTAAGAAAAGCTAAAGACGCTCGTTTATCGATGAAACACCTTGTGTGAATCAATGACGTACAGCAACCTCGCTCGGGTTCACTGGCAGTGAACCATAGCAGTCCTTCAGGTGAAAGAAATAGAATGTGTGCCGTGATATGAACCACTGCGGGGCGCGCCGAGCTGTTGTCCTTCACTCACCACTCACGTGCAACGCCTTGTGTTCAACATGCCCCCTAAAATAAAAGCCCAGCCTCACTTTCTCTTGTTGCCCGCAAATCGAGTCTGAAAGATTATTTACGTGTGGCAGCCACTGGGACAGCAGCTCTTTTGGCAACATTTGCTCTTACCGAGAAGTCAGAGAGTTTCTTAGCTTGTCTGCATCCTGGACCTTGATCGGGAGCGCCGTTATTTCTGGTGTGGCAACGTCTGCCTTCACAGCAAATTTGTCTTCTCAAACCCACATAGAGGCAAGGTATTTGTGTGGCCACGACGTAGACGCGACCGCCCAATAAGAGTTTTTAGTTGCGGTATTTTTCACCCTGCGTGTAGCGGCGCGTCTGCTGGCAAATGTTAATGACCATGAGTCCTTCCAACATATGAGAGGAGCTGTCACCCGAAATCCTATCTAACAATTTCTAACAACAAGACTGGTGGAGAAAAAAATTAAAGCCGCTTTACTCAAAGTGAAAGCTGTGGGAAGTACAGAACAGTGATTCGCCATAACGGACTGCACCGCCGTTATCCACTCACTGACCACCCAATGCATTTCAAATCTCCCGCCTTCACAGCACTCGCGCGACCCTAGCCTGAAACTGCGCGAGCGGCAGTTTTGTTCTTTTGTGCTTGCTTTTCCTCCCGCACGTGCAGGCATTGGAGTGCCACTTTTAAAGACGATAGTCTTTCTTGGTCTGTCTGTATGTCTGTCCGTCTGTCTGTCTGTGACTCGATTCAGCCACCCGGCCAAAGCAAAAGAATGCCTGCGCAATAGTCTTATATAGTCACAGCTAAATCTACCCGTCTTGGTCCGGTGTAATGTTCATACTTGTCAACATTGTTGAAGAAGAACAAGACATTACGGAAATATGAGACAACAAATCAATACATAAGTGATATTTGCAGTGTTCCTTTATAAAAATTCAAACATGCTTGACTTTTGCAAAATTAAATACTTCATCAACTTCAGAAAAAGAATTCACTCCGCCATCGCCTGCTGTCGCCCGCGCCACTATAGCTTCTGGCGCCATTTTAAGAAATCAACCGGCAACAGTTACGAAAGGTTCCACTAGATAGTTTCCACGTTCGGCTTGCAAGGCACGTGCAGTAGGGAAACGCGGTTCTATAAACGTTGAAGTAGGGCGCCTCGATTAACGCGCGTCTTCGCCATACGGCAGCGTTCGCATCGAGACACCCGGTTTGGAGCAGCAGAACGCGCAAAATTTAAAATGATTTAAGCAAACATTTGGCGTCTTTACCTTGGGAGGAGCGCGACGCAAGAGGAACAACATGAGAGGTGAGCGGTAAAGCGAAGGGAGGCATTTACTTCGCAAAAGCCGATAAAGACTATCGTCTTATGACGTCATTTGCAACGAAAGGAGCAGATACGCGGCCAATTTTTTCGCTTACTATCGTACAAACCAACGCAACGAGCATTTCTAACTAAAAGAACGCGGGCGCTGCCGCTTAATTACGTATATTTTGCCTCAAATGCACCTACAGTTTTCTTGGCGCTAAACAACGGGGAGATGTATGACAAGCGCCAGCGGCTCACCAGCTACGAAAGCTTATGACTTCATAATCCCCATTGGCTTTCGAAGCTTCTGGGTTACGCCGCGACGACATGCGCTACGACGGTATGCAGTGTGGCTGTATTTTGGTCCAGCGAGCGAGCTACGACGACAAGGCGAGCCCACAAATATCTTTGAATTTAAAATATAAGTGCCTAAAACTAAAAAAAACTGCCGCAGGAACAAGAATCGAACCGCAGGTGGGTGAGGGGTGAGGGTAGTGCAATTTACAACTACCCTACCACTGTGCCACAGGGAACTGGCATCTCGAAGTGCACAAGTCCTTTACGCGCATAGAAGGTGGAAGCGTCGTGAATTAGTGTCAATACTTCGCTGTCACATCGCATGTGTAACGCCGCTTCCCTAGAGCTACCATGGTAGAGATTTGTTGCTACTAACCACGAAACCGTTCTCGGACCAGCTTTTTTGTCCGCCTGCAGTTAAAAATCGCGCGTCACGCAGGGGTGGTAGCAGGTTCCCGGGCACGACAGTGGTCTCGCAGAAACCGGTTCCCAGATCCACGGAATTACAGCGCAGTATTCTCGCTATGGAAACCAATCCAACATAATTTGCACAGACGCAACGAGCTACCCGGGCCTCCAAGCTGCAGTGGTAAGCCCACTCAAGACTAACCTCACACAGCTTCCGTCACGAACGATTAGAGCATCAATTCCATTCGAAGAAGAGGAAGCGGACATCGTCTCAGGCATTGTTAACGCTCGGACGGATCGGTCAAGAATTACGGCAAGAATCATGCACCCCTCCATTTAATGGCGACGATGTTTGAACGCGAAGCTTTCTCGTGATGCCTTCTTTTGTTGACCAATGCCACACTGCGCGTGTGGGCGACTCTTGGGGCACGCCTCACTTTTCAAGAATACCAACAGTAACTCTAGGGTGTGCACTCCGTAGGCGTAACGTTTGTATGTGGGGTGTACGGTGTGAATCGGTACCTGCTGCTTGGCATTCACTTCGACCATCTCGAAATGAAGCGATCAGATAGACCTCGGATTCATAACACGACGGACCCAGGTTCGATAGTGGCCACGGAAGGCGTTTTTTTTTTAGATGCAAAGCCTCTCTTGCCCGGGGCTTCGTCCGTCCGTGGGCGTCCGTCCACACCTGTCACCCTCTCCCCACCAGCTGTGAGATAATGCCGCTCTGCTATCTCTCTCTCCAGGCCAGCTGTGCGATAGCGCGCGCACTGCTCCTCCTTCCCCACTCTCCCCGCCAGCTGTGTGATAGCGCACGTGGTGCTCCTCCTCTCCTCCTCTCCGCACGCCGCTCCCTCAGTTGCTGCTTGTCCGATGAACTGAATGGACGCCAACAATTCTGTCAGCGAACAGGCGAAAGTGAAGCCGCTTCGAAACGCCAGCGTCGAGCAGCGGATCCCACACTGCGAGAAAGCCAAGCCGCTTCGGCACGCCAACGTCGCCAAGCGGATCAGGATGCGGTTCGCCAGAGAGAAGCCGCTTCGAAACGCCAGCGTCGCCAAGCGGATCCGGATGCCGCTCGTCAACGCGACCGCGCCGCGAAAGCGGCCGCGCACGCGTCGGGGGTGTTGGGTGCTTCGAGATGCTTTGCTTCACCACATAGTTCCCTTCGGGGAGATGGGGTAATTTTTTCACTTCAGCATCGATCATTCATCCTCATCCCCACAGAAAGTTGGCTTTCTTGCAGGCCGTATTGGCGTACACTGGCATCGGTGAGGACAATAATACTTATCTTTAACCGTGTAATGCCCAGACGATGGAAACAGTAGACAAAGATTCTAATGCTTTATAATATTATGTATTGTTTGTGACTCAAACAATGAAGAACGAGAGGAAAAAATTTGTGTCCCGCGGTTATAAAATTACAGAATGTAATATAAACACAAACATGTAAGTATATATATGCCTACATATATAATGTAGTTATATATTGCGGCATATACCCATTTACATGTAGGTACATGTACACCTAGAGATAAAGTATATAATGTATCATATACCCTGTAAAAAAACTATTATGCATCCTTTGAAAGTAGGTGTACATGTCATGGATAGCGATGCAAGAAGGGAGCCAGACAGCCAGTCGTCCGTTCGCTGCACTGATCAGGGGCCAACTGCCATGACCGCGAGGCACAAGCTAGGCTCATGCCCCTGTGCTCGTGGAGCCCTGTTCTTTTATTTGTTACCATCCTCAACACACACCCCGCGCCGCCAAGGTGCGCAGCTGTAGCACCATGAAAAGAAATGGGAGCCTGTGGTAACAAACGACACGGTGGACAAAACAGGTGGTCAGAGGGCACGAGGAGCAGGGCGACGAAAGTGAAGCAGTCATATGTCAGAAAAAGTACGTGTGGAGCTGCAAAGAGCCTGACTACATCGCCTCACACCTAGAGTCCAGCATCAGAGTTGGGGAAGCCCAGGTAAAGGAAGCAAGCAGAGAGTTCTTTCGAATACGAGGCAGCATTACCTCGAGCGACCAGCTTCATGATCTGGAACATGACGGCGCTTCCAGGACGGCATGTTACTTCATTTCCTGTGGAGGTGCAGTTACGAAATTGTGGAACTCGTAAGGCAGCCGAAACGCCAAGGCGACCCCACAGTAGCCCAAACGTAGGCCACAAGAGCGATGTCCGGGTACTCTGTGTCCTTCCTGGTCACCTCCTGGTCCACCGTAGCCACCAGAATCATAGGGCTATTTGTAGTGCAGGAGGCGATGTCTTCTGTCAACGGGTGCAGTCATGTATCCCTTGCAGGCACGTGCGTAGGGCATGGCTGGTCGCTGGTCGTAGGTGACCACTCGTCTTGTGGCCCCATGGCTCGTGAACGATGATCGGGGCAGCGGATAGTGTGGCTTCTAGGAGCTTCCCAGGAGGCCGCCAAACGCGGCAGTTCAAAATGCCCGCTTGAGGTTTATGAAACCGCCACAACAGTGTTCCTTTGGCGGCTTGGAGAACCCGACAGCACTTGGTGCATTGACCGGAGGCGTCGACTCATGGAGGCGCCGGAATCCCGCGGGGGTTCCAAGAAAGATGCCAGCGCCGGGAGCAGCACGTCCACAATCTTGCAAATGGCAACGGCGTTCACTCGCGACGCCCACTCACATCCTCGGTTAGCAAGGAAACCCCATCACCAGCAGCGACGTCCGAAGCGTCTGGGAACATCACGCTGTACGGGACCGGGTCCGCTGCCTGATCGTACATCGGGGTCACAGGGTCCTTGGAGAGGTTGGTTCCATGGCCATCCTGGACGATGACGCAGCCACCGCTAGGCGGGCAGCTGGGTACCCCCAGTCGTTCCTCGTGAAAATCCGTGGACTTCATTGCTGATCGCTGTTGAGAGTCATGAAACTCGTCGCCAGCTATGAGGACGTGTTCGGACACTCAGAATAACACGGCTCAGGCGCAGCAGCGGGCACGTTCACCACCTTGTCGGCATCCGCGGCCCTCCTGCTCTCACTGGAGGGCACCGCGGTCTTGCCGTGCCGGGTGACGACGAAGTAACGGTTTGGTGCGCCGATGCTCGGTGCAGCAACTAGCGAAGCAACCGCAAAGATTCTGCGAAGTAGACCTGCGTGCGTATATCGACCTTTTCGTCATACTCATACCTCTCAAACAGATTCGCCTCCAGTTCATTCAAATCGATGGTCTCGTGGATACGCTTGTCGAGGGATTTCAATTCCTCGTTCTTGCTGTTAACGACGCGTAGGTGCAAACGGATCTGACCGGGTCACGAGAGTGGATCCTGCAGCAGTGACCGAATAACATCCACGCTCCTTGTGACGGCTTCTCTCACAATGTCACGGCCGCGGCGTAGCTTCTTCATGGCAGTGGACACGAAGATAGCCGACCGGGAGGCGTCGGCACGAGTACAAGCGCCAGACAGCGTTCGATGACGAGGCTCGCCGAACGGGGAAGCTTCCAGGTGACCCCAAGCCTAGCGTCCTCGAAGTTTGCCCCCCATCAGGTAAATTCTCCTCGTGGCCTAAGTGTCGTGGGTTTCACGGCACCACAATGTCGCGGATATCCATGCACGAAGGGAGACAGACAGCCAGTCGTCCCTTCGCTGCCCTGATCAGGACCCTACTGCCACGAGCACGAGGCGTAAGCTGGGCCCGTGCCCCTGTGCTCATGCAGCCCTGCTTCTTTTATTTGCTATCATCCTCAACAGTAGACGCGCCGGGCACGCTTAGGATGAAGGAATCCATATTTCTAACTATTTGGGACTCCATCCAGTCATCACGCTATAGTTGTTTGAAAAAGGCTTACGAGGTGCTAGAAACGACACAGTGGGCATTTCTTGGCGGTAGAAAGGTCCAGTTGCGATTAAAAAAATCTTAAAAATAGCGTATCTTATATGATACATTGGGCATCGCAGGGTTAATAAAATGTTTCTGGCAGTAATTTGCAGGGGCGTATCTCGCACACAGCTTCTAGAAAGAACTCTAAAAAAGGGGTAACGCGGCTAGTTGGTACATAATGCTTAAAAAGAAAAACAGCGCTAAACACAGGGCCAAGTGAAGTACAGATACACGCAGCGCTGACTGCCAACTAAAGTGTTATTGAAAAGAAAGCGTGATTTTGTGTACGTGTATCAGAAAGAACCAATACAAAAATAAAAACAGTACCAGTGATTATGAAGAGAGATACCTAATGTCCTTTTCCATTGAAGGACTGCAGATGCAATCTTTACGCTTTGGGTCTATGACTAATGCTTAGAGTGTGTCTCGCGTTTGTTTCTCTGGGTATTGCCTTAGAATGGTCACTCTTTCAAAGGCTGGCGTAAGACCGCTACACGTCGAACAGTGTGCTGCAAGGTTGCTGCCCGCGCCTAGCAGAATACCCACAATGAAGCGAAATGACCCCATACTGTCAACGCGACTAGTATGGACGCCGGGAAGCAATGGTGTAGGCGGAAATCAGCAGCCGCATGCTGTTGTAGAGCGTCTACCCACCGAGAGCCGCATCAGTCAGACTACGAAGTCTAGCAACCCATCCAACCCCAGTATTGCGAAATCATACAGCACTACCGTCCCTCACGCCAAAAGCTGTCCTTGCCACACCAAAAACTCGGTGTAGAAGTTAACATCTGGCGATGTCTACACACTAACACGTACTCGCTCATGAGCCCATTGCAGGCCATCTATGCTAGCCCGTTACCCCAGAATGCGTTCATTGACGCGAAGAATACGGACCTGTCTACCAATCAAATGGGCCCGCCAAAACACCCAATCTGTCTCTCCAATTACCTATCCGTACCCTGAGCAGTAAAACGTTCCAATGGCCACCTGTGACCGGAACGACCAGCTTGTGCTGATCACTGATCCCCAGGGCTCCAGCAAGGGAAAGAATCTGGTGCCTTAGACTGAGGGCTACACCACCTCAGGAAGCAAACGAACTTTTGCTCTTTAATACCAATTTGTTGCTCCACGTCCTTCGCATCGAAAAGCGGGTTGCTTCCTCCCGCTGGGGAGGGAGAGCGGATGGCGCCTACCGGCTCTGATGCCCAACACCGGGTCTCTCCAAACTTGTAGCCGAATATCACGGCCCTTACGAAGTTATCGCCTGCACTTCGCCCGTAAACTACATTGTCGAACCTTTCACCCCCTCCTCTGACCTTCACCGCTGAGGACGTGAAACAGTCCACGTTCAACGACTGAAGTCCTACTACGACTCCTGGTGTCGTCCTCATACTAAGTCGCCACGTTGGCTCCTTTTCACCGGGCGCGATTGTAGCAAGGCTAATGAGCAGCTCTTGTAGCGCCATCAGCTTATCGGGGTATGCGGCCCATCAAGAAAGAGGGCCATGTAATTGTGGCCAATCTATGCCCGATGGTATGCGGGGAAGAAGTACGGCATACCATCGTACGGCATACTGATAGCAGCGGAAGAAGTACGGCAGAAGGTGCTCGGCGCGCGAGTTCGGCCATCGTCTGTACGCTTGTGCGTACGCTCGCCTTGCTTCTGCTCGTGACAATAAACGACGTTAGATCTACTACCGGAGGGTGTTTAGCTGGCAATTCCTTCGCACGAACAGCAGAATTTGCGTGGCGTCGGCGCTGCCTTTCTGGGGGAGCGCCCGTTGACGTTCGAGCCGACCCAAGATAACCGCAGCCCCGCCATTTCCGGAGATGTCAGACTGTGGGAAACTGAGTGAAACGTTTTTCCACGAAGTTTCGATTGGTATTTGAACGGGTCCAATGTCCACTCAAGACGATGCTCCAATGGTGAGGGCAACTGCTGTAAGCAGCGGCAACGAGAATCGAATGCAGTGACTCGCATTGGCATAAGGTGATAAGTAAGAAGCAGAACCATTACTCTATTCCAACTCCACACGCCACATGAAGCACGGCTTTCTAGGTAGGCAAAAGATCTGATAACGTGGCCAAAATGCGAAAGCATCAAGGCTTTCCCTAGTGATAGTTTGCTGCTACATAATTTGTTTGTCAAAATAGTACGCATTCATGCGTTTCTCAAAACAGAGTTCCAGTTGATCGTCGGAATGGTTGCACACACAGTAAAGGGTGTGAGCCAGATTATTTAAATTCAAATTCTTTTCATTTAGGCAGAAAAAAAAATGCAAAAACTGTGGCAGGAATGCTAGCTTTCAGGGAGCCTGACGAGAACTGTACTCCCGTCACAAGCAATTACAATGACCACTGCCGCCGGAACCTCAAATTCGATTCACAAATACCGAATACCACTACACCCCCAAAGCCTTCTCTGAAGAGAATTGGCTGGTGAAGAATGCGGCCGCTATCAAAAGCTCATGGCCAGTTCACAATTGCCATTGCCGTAATGCTTTCGCATTCAAATCACGTATTCCTACCTAGGTGACAGTTATTTGTGAAGGTATTGAGCAATCGGAAAACCTTGTGCTCGAACAAACAGTCTTTCGACAAGGAAACGAGCCCGCAACACTAACGCTACGACGGCTACGCACTAGCACCTACACCGCTCATTAGTATTCACAGCTTTATATACACCCGTGGTTAAAGACCAAGGGCGCATTAGGAGAACAACGTCCTAATGAATCAAGCCTTATCCTAACGTATATGCCCATAGTCATTGTTTTGACGATATAATCGTCTGAATACTAATGAGCGGTGTAGGTCATAGTGAGCGCGACTGTACATCCACCTTACTAGTATCTATAAAGAGCCTAGTATTTAATAATCTCACTTGACAAGACATTGATAATTGCAAAATAGATAATGACAGTCGTGACGTCCTCTCAACAACTATATCCTTTGGCATGGAGGATAGAGCCTAAAACATAATTTTATTTTGGTGACTATTTCATATTTAATAAAATGACCTCTAAGTTGGTTGATGGGTTCTTTACAGTTACACTGGAACCCCGATAATACGACGTTCAAGGGACCGCGAGAAAAGGTCGTGTGATTAGGGTGTCGTACGACCGGGGTGCTAGTAGATGCCGGCCTAGTAGACCGTCTCATGCGAGAGGTGGGGTAAGAACAAATTTAAACTAAATCCCAAGTTAAAAAATGCCTATCTTTTGCCCCCCTCCCTTCCACAGCGTTTGTGCTAGCCCGCCGACCAAGTGCCGCGCGGCACGCAATACCCGTGCCGCAGCACAGCGCTATTTATAGCCCGCCAGCCCCGCGCTGGCGGGACCAAGATTAGGCCGACGTGGTCGATAAATTCGATAGGGCGAAAAGCCAGTGTGAAACTTCCAAGGCTAAATGAAACAAACGATGGTACAATTTTCTCTCACTACCAAGAAAAACTGACTAAGAGGCGGTGGTGTTGCACTTTACTTGTCCACTCCACTGACATTTAAATAACTGAAGGACATAACGAAAATCCAAAGGGAATATGAGATGTTGTTTGTAGAGCTTGGTATGGAAATTACGATTGGTGTGATCTACAGGTCACCTGGCTCTGGAATGCAGGCTTTTCTAAAACACTTCGAAGACCTATTGCAGCACTTTACTACCACGAATAAAAAAGTGATCATATGCGGGGATTTTAACATCAACATAGCAGATCCCTCTAGCACTGATTACCTAAACTTGCTTTGCCCTAATAGTTTTCAAAACCACATTACATGCCCTACTAGGGTAACGGAAGTGTCTTCCTCGATCATTGATCACGATCTTTGTAATTTCTGTCCAATCCCAGTAGAAACGGGCGTCATTGCTGAAAATGTTGCTGACCGCTATCCTACCTACATTATTGCATCGAATACTCACCCTTCGAACATTAAACATACTCCATATCAAGCACAACGATGGGACTATGAAAGAACAAGAACAGTAATACAAGAAAATTTTTTTAACTAAGATCTTGGTAGCGAGGATCTCGATAACAAAAATAATCTATCGTACTAACGTTTTCCTGCAAACGTACGATCAATCTGCACTATGTAAAACTGCAACTCTCGCAGATCATTGTACCTCCCAACGCCCATCTGTCCCTGGATGACAAATAACATACTTAAAATTATTAAAAAGAGAGATTACTGGCTCAATAAAATGAAGCAACACAAAGGCAATGATTATTATAAAGAACAATACAGAGCTATGCGTAACTTTTCGCTGTCTCTAATAAGAAAATAGAAAAAAAAGATTACTACAGTAAACTCATACTCAAAAGCAATGGCAACCGAAAAGAGATATGGCGTATCATAAACTCAGTTACAAAGACTACACAAAAGCTCAGCATACTCCTTGATTTGAGTATCCTGAACTTTGACCAAGCTACACGTGCTGCGAAATTCAATGACCCCTATATAAAATAAGTAGCACCCTAAAAAATTATAAAAGGTGATGAACCGGCCCTCCTATACCCCCCCCCCCCCCCCCGATTATTAACAGCTTCGCATTCAGAGAAATAACCACCACAGAAATAATCGCTATGAACAGACAGATGCTGCCAAATAAACCAATGGGTTATGATGAAATATCAATTAACATATTGAAAGCTAACAGTGACATTTTGTGTCACCTAATAGAAAAAAAATGTAACAAATCTTTTTACTCTGGAATTTACCCCGAGCAGCTAAAAATTGGGAGAGTGGTGCCTATATTCAAAGGAGAACACCCAAACTGTGTAAAAAACTACCGTCCTATAACAATCTTATCCTGCGTTAATATCTTGTTTGAAAAACTAATAGCGAAGAGAGTAATGGGAGTAGTTGAGAAATACGAAATAATAACAACAAGTCAACATGGTTTCTTCAAAAATTACTCATCCACAACGGCAGTTAATACAGTAATAGATGTAATTAACCAAGCCCTAAATAACAACCAGATTACATTAAGCATATTCCTTGATATACAAAAGGCTTTTGATTGTGTGGATCACGGCATTTTGTTGCAAAAACTAGAACGCTACGGTTTTGGAGGGCCAACCTTAAACTTTTTCCGCAGTTTTTTAAGTAATCGTAAACAGTTGGTACATATAGCAGACAGCAAATCTGGGTTAAAAACTGTCCAAGCAGGGGTACCCCAGGGGTCGGTTCTTGGTCCCATATTATTTTCTCTATTTATCAACGACTACCCCACTTCCCAAAATCAAGCAGACTCAGTTATCTATGCCGATAATACAGCTTTACTGGTCTCTCATCACATTCTAAAAGAAGCCGAAACTCTAGCAAATTTAGAATTACTTGAGACATTAGAGTGGTTTAACAGTAATAAATTAGTTCTAAATATAAAAAAACACAATTTATGGTTTTCTGCGTTAACCGAAAACAAGTGACAGACGACTGGAAGTTATACATAGAAAATACTGCCCTTAGTAAAGTTGAGCAATATAAATGTTTGGGAATAACTATAGATAAATCAATGCACTGGGCGCCTCACACAAGAGAGCTGAGCAAAAAATTGTCATTTGGATGCTATAGATTACTTCAAGCGCGCAAACACTTTGACGCTAAAACACTACGAATGATTAATTTCAGCATTTTTCACTGCCATCTTAGTTATTGTATAGAGTCTTGGGATATACATTCGCGTCATACAGCTCCGTTATTGCCAAACTCCAAATAAGGGCAGTGAAAGTAATGACATGCGCCCCCACCACCGCGTGATCTTTCCCAATCTTTTCAGAACTTAACATTATGCCATTTAATGTAGCAAGAAACTACAATACAACATTACTAGTTCAAAGAGCACTAAATAAATCCAACCGATGATCCGTTATAAAAGAACCTAAACGAAACACCAGATACGCCCACAAATGTATTCTTAATTAACCAAAAATACATTATGTGTACGGTCGCCGCACTATTTCTTACCTAAGTTCCAAACTATGGAACAATGTGCCTGTGAAGATAGATATAAAACCAAATAACACTCGTTCCTCAAAAGAATTTTTCATGTCTGAACATTATGCATCACTCAGTTAACACATAGCTAAACCTATATTTACCTAGCTCATAATATAAGTATATTGTAAAAAAAATTGTTTGAATTGTTTATTTGTTTATTGTAGTTTTTTTGTTATGTATCCGTGACTAGCCATGTCGGCTAAGGATCCAGATGACTCTTCACCAATTTTCTGTACCTGTTTTTTATGCAATAAACATATTTCTGATATTTCTGAAGGCGTAAATGAAAAGAAAAAACTCAGCATTCCCGTACAGGACGAGACAGCCATGGTGGGAAAAGCGCTACAGTAACAAGGACAAGTGAGTACACGGGACAAAGCGCTACTAGCAACTGAAGATTTTATTACTGAAAAAAAACATACATATATACAAGGAATAAACGCCACAGCCATCACTTCAAATTTTACAATCTACCATCTGAAAATATCAAGGCGCACCGACAACCAGACATTTTATACATATTCACACCGCACGTGTGCTGACAAGAAAGGCGCCACACAATTTATCAACCCTGATTTAAAAAGGCATACTCAGTGTCAGACAGCAAGACCGATGGTTGGCTGACACATTCATTCCCTTCTTTCTTTATACGGAAAGCTTCTATTATTTCTCTTGTTAGTCGTTTTTTGTGTTTATCAACGATTAACGTATCTCGCAGTTTTGGGCGGCATTTGCAGTCTTTGCAATGAACGGCCAAATGTGAATACGGTGACCCTTTTAACGAGCTCTGATGTTCGCGAAGGCGTACGTTCAGGCATCGGCTGGTCTGTCCTACGTATTTCTTTCCACACGTTAATGGAATGCTGTATACTACGTCTTTTTTGCACTCTAAAAACTTCGTACCGTGTTTCCTACCACATCCCTTCTTCCTTGTTGCTTTCTTTTCTGCCACCCTTTGCACCGCTGGGCAAATTTTCGCCAGTTTGTTTTTCGCTGAAAACACCACGCGCACCCCATATCTCGACGCTATCTTCTTTAGGCGATGAGACGTGCCATGAAGGTACGGAATCACCGCTATCTTCTCTTTGCCGGAATCTGCTTCTTTTGCCCTGCTCTGATCGGTGCTCCCTGGCCTTTTAACCTCTCGGCGATTCCTCTCGCACGCCAACAGAACACACTCATCTGGAAACCCGGCCGCTCTTAACCGGTCTACCTGAGCGGCGACACTTTGTTCCACCAAATGTTCGCAGGAACATGTTCGCAGAAATGTTCGCCCAGCGGTGCAAAGGGTGGCAGAAAAGAAAGCAACAAGGAAGAAGGGATGTGGTAGGAAACACGGTACGAAGTTTTTAGAGTGCAAAAAAGACGTAGTATACAGCATTCCATTAACGTGTGGAAAGAAATACGTAGGACAGACCGGCCGATGCCTGAACGTACGCCTTCGCGAACATCAGAGCTCGTTAAAAGGGTCACCGTATTCACATTTGGCCGTTCATTGCAAAGACTGCAAATGCCGCCCAAAACTGCGAGATACGTTAATCGTTGATAAACACAAAAAACGACTAACAAGAGAAATAATAGAAGCTTTCCGTATAAAGAAAGAAGGGAATGAATGTGTCAGCCAACCATCGGTCTTGCTGTCTGACACTGAGTATGCCTTTTTAAATCAGGGTTGATAAATTGTGTGGCGCCTTTCTTGTCAGCACACGTGCGGTGTGAATATGTATAAAATGTTTGGTTGTCGGTGCGCCTTGATATTTTCAGATGGTAGATTGTAAAATTTGAAGTGATGACTGTGGCGTTTATTCCTTGTATATATGTATGTTTTTTTTCAGTAATAAAATCTTCAGTTGCTAGTAGCGCTTTGTCCCGTGTACTCACTTGTCCTTGTTACTGTAGCGCTTTTCCCACCATGAACTTGTACCAACACGCCCAACTCGCAGTTCTTCTGGACGAGACAGCCTTTGAACGGTCCGTGTCGTCACTATTGGGCCAAAGGGCTCAACACATGGCTGTTTTAGTTTCCCACAATGCCCAGCAACGCGAAATGGATTACATGTTTAAACTTCTGAGTAAAGCGTGTTGCGGCGAAAATTATACCGCGGTCTTTGTACAGTGACTTGCTGCTGCGGCAGCGAGTGACCCAAAATGGCGGCGCCAACGTACACATGTCTCCACCCAACGTTACTAGATTATTTTCAGTTGTAAAACTGGGCGGCGCTGCCCGGAACCGCCACCGATCCTTCTCTCTGTGGCGCTGCAGTCGCAACCGTCTCGGCAGCCGGGGCGCTTCGCGTTCCTGGTTCAGCGCTCGGCGCGTACGTTTCTTGTGCGTGCGCGGGCGCTTGGGTGAGCGCACACATCTGGTAATTATTACATTCTCGGAAGCAAATAGCTACAATGAACAGTAGACACAATGACATTTTTTTCGCCCCTTGTGTGGTTCTTCTGGGTCCTTTTTTTTTGCCGAAGAGCAGTACTCGCAGTAGCCGGCACATTCAGTGCCGCGGTCTCCGGCGTTTCTTGTTCGCGCGGTCTTTCTCAGTAGTGTTGAATGCGCGATGCCGTTCGATTGGCACGTTTAGTGATTTGCCAGCGACTGTATTCCATTGATGTGGGCCTCTGCATGTGAGGCTGATGCAGACAATGCCGACCTGCTTCATTCCCGGGTGTACCAGTGGCTACAGCAGCAACAATTAAGAGCAACACGGACAGGCACTTCTTCTCGGCTTCCAAAGATGCGACGCTTCGGTCGCTATGGATTAAGGCCATGCCGCGTGCGGATCAGGAAAATGATACCATGTCGGGCTAGTTGGTGGTCAGATACAAAGGAAGGAACAGCGCACATTTTAACGAAGAAGCATTGTGGTGTGTAACTCTGTCCGTCCTTCGTTAAAATGTGCGCTATTCCTTCCTTTGTAGCGGATAAGAAGCTTTCGACAAAGTCCAAAGTGTGCGACTGCCATTTTCATGAACAGGACATCGACAAATGGTTCGTACATGCAATGACGTTCTCTCTGAGGAATTCTCTGCGCGCGTCATCAAATCGTATTTGGTGACGTGCATTTCTATTCCAGATTCCTTCAGCGAGAACGTGCCTTGAATGTGCAGGTTAAGTCGGCGCACAAACGCGCTAAGCTACTGCAAGCACGCTGGCAATTAAAGTTGTAGAGTTCGATTTAAATGAAAAAAAAAACCTTGCATACATGTATCTATTTATTACTTTTTTTCTGTCAACATGCTTTGGTATTTTGGAGCCATATTCACCGTAAGCAAAAAAGATGATTTGATTTCTAAATAAAATGCTTGCATGTTTCTATTCATTACTTTGTTTCTCTTAACGAGCCATATTCACCTTAAGCAAAAACGATGTGGAGTTGATTGTAAATGAAAAAAAAACGTTGCATAGATTTTTCTACTTTGTGTCCGCCGTAAAGTGTGTACTGTGAAAACCAATAAATTGCTGAAAAGAACTTTATGCTTATTGACATGTAAGCTGGTTTAACTTCGTCAGTTAAATGACTCAATAATCCTTTCAATTAGAGATATTTCGCATTTGCAGAAATGTCGCTTCTTAGTGACGTACAACCGGTAAAACGCTTGTCTATAACAGCGATTTCCACTTCAACCAGCTACATCCGAAAACTGAAAAAACATACTCGTTCCAAACATGTCGGAGGCAAAAGCGAAGGGCTAACACTTCAGAATTCCGCAGTAGTTTTATTCAAATCCAGCTCCGGCGGGGCAGGATAGGGCTGAGAGTACGAACGCTGTGTTATAGACAAGCCTTTTACCGGCTGTACGTTTGGTAAAGCTAACTGTTGTCAGGGCAAAACATGGAAAAGATACTATTCTAAAAAGGACGTCGAGAAAATTAGGAAGTTTCGTCTTCGAGTGGCCTTAATTACTAGAGCCACAAAGTGACGTAGCTCCAATTGGTGGTGACCTTGCTTCTTTGGCTGGAAATAAAATGAGCGGTTTCATGATTTTTTTATAAAATTCTGAAGAGTCAATCAAAATAAGCTTTAACGGAGGCTTATTCTACGCTACCAGCTCGCTGCAGACCGTTCACGCCAGCGAGCAGCAGCAGCCGACGCAAGCGCGCACAAACTACGATGCGCTTCGGCTGACCTGTTGAAGAAAGCAAAGCAATGAGCCGTAACTAACCGCTTTTACGCCCCACATTAAGCGATCCTGAGCAGCTACTGGAAAGTACTCTGGCCTAGATGTAATCTGGACGCGGATAACTTGGCGGGTAGCGGGTAATCTTTAATATTATCGCGCGCTAACGTCATGAAAAAGGCCGAAGAGGCATTGGGAGAGGCGCCGTTGCACGCGACGAGCAGCGGCCGGGTAGAGCAAAATGCGGCGGTCCCGCCCTCTCGCGGCACGCCGAGAAACGGAGACACCGGCGATGCACGGCGCATGGGGAGAGTTTTACAACTGAACCTATCTAGTAACGTTGGTCTCCACCCATGCGGCAGACGCGCGTTTATCGTGGTGCACCACCAAAGAAAGGAGCAGAGTGACAATGCGGCTTTGAAAGACACCTATAAGCAGAGAGCAGAGATATAGGGAGAGAGAGAGCGAGCGTTGGGAAAGGAAGAAACTGGGGTCGAGCGGGTAGGGAAAGCGGGTGTTCAGTCATCGCCGTGGGGTTGCGTCTTATGTGTTTTGCATTAGTCGGGGCCTCGATGGAAGCTTCAAATTCACGGTCCGCCTTCTACCTGAACTTCGACTTTTCGCGGTTGTGCGTTGGCGTACTGCTTCCGGGTGAATTCTTCGAAGGTTAACTCCCGCTCACGAGTAGCCGCCTGCTTGCTTGCGTCTGTTCAGCAAGTGGTCTTGTCCGCATGCGGACCTTTGTACATAAAGCAGCATCAAACGGGGTTCAGAATAAAAAAAGGTCGAGACGCAGCGGTGAAGCGGTGTTAAATATGGGAAAAAACGCCGGTTTACTCGCGCAGGATCCATCTTAAGAAGCGGACCGCGTTCACCCGAGCATAATATCACCGGGGTATTTTGTTGCATAATTCTGTGGGGAGTTGGCAGGGGCCACGGCGATCCGTGGTAAGAAGCGGGTCACCGTAAGTCTGGGGGACGTACCAGCGTGGTTACACTGTACCATTAGAATCAGAGCAATATTCACTATAATGTTTACTTACGACCGTGACGCTGTACAATTTGGTGTCTTCTCTGGTGCAGTCGGTCGCCGGGGAAAGAGGCCAATGTGTATGTTGAACTGCTTCCTCTTGCCCTTGTTTTGGTGATGTTGTAATGGCGATTCCATTTTTGTACACCCGCACGGTTATTATTTGCTCTCCAAGTTCACTTGGAACATCAATCCACCATTTGCCTGCGCCTGGCCATATTTTACTGAAAAAAGGAGAACGATTTGAAAAATTAATTTCAGTTTTGTTTTTGTTGCTGCAATTTGAGCAATCAGCATTAACCTAGTCGTTCAGGTAGTGTTTTCATCACTTTATTGAGAGTAACCCTGAAAAAGTGCACTCCCGAGTCCCGACAGACATGTTCTTCTGAGCTTAGCTTAAATTAATTTTTTTTCGTGCAGCACTCCAAATTCCGCCAAAATACTCACAAAACACGCAATAACCTGAGACAAAAGTGAGTACGATAAACACAGGCGAAAAGCGTCATTTCCTCACTGCGTGTTAACGGCGGCCGCATGCGGTGAGAGTAGTTCTGCAGCCAAGCGTTTGTAGCGCCACAAGGGTTTTTTTCGCAGTTGTTGCAGCGACACTTCTCTTTAGTACTGCTGAAATGTCTCCCACCAGAGTGTACTGCACAATATACGTCCGCGCTTCCTATCGATAAGCGTTGCTCCCGTTATTCTTGTTCGCATGGCCCATTGGCCTGAACTGAGTTCACTCTTCATGAGTACAAAAGCTTCAACCGCTTGAAACAGTGGCTTTGCTCGGCTATGCTAGGATATATGTAGCGTACGTGAGCTAAGCTTGAGCTGGTTATTCTTATCCCTCCTGTTTGTCTAGGGTTAGCTGATTATCACGCTTACTGCTATTAAAACGATTTTCAATCCAATGAGGTCCAGTGCAGCCACTGCTCCTCCCGCATGCGTAGAACGGCTCTCCAGGAGCCAAAACGGCCATCAAGCGGCTTCGGCGCAGCGTCAGACTGCGCCGGAGGTACCCAGTTGGGCAACCGCCGGCGCCAGTGCGCCTGCCGAGGCTTGTTGCGGATCGGCCACGTCGTTCGTTTTCACTGCGCATGCATAGTCTGGGTCGCACATGACAGTTGCATGCCTTCCCTGGCATGTTGTGCATGTTACATTTCTTGGGCACTCCATCGATAGGTGGCCACTCGAGCATTACTTTTTAGGACTCCGCCACTTGTTCGAACAGAGAATAATATATCTCCCTGGGTCCTTTAAATGCCTCGACCTCTACCTAAAAACTTCTGCTCTCGAGGCGGCGCCAGTAGCCTCGAAATATAACAAATTTACTCGGTTTTTCACGCTTTTATCTCGGCCGCTGGAAGAGTCCTTTGCAAATCAATCTTGTCATCATGTCTACCCCGCCCCTATAAAGTGAATATGGCTATTGATTCTGAATTTCGAAACGAAATTTTATCGCTGCATAACTCAGCAAAATAGCCGCTCTCAAGCCCAGGCCAATTTCCTCTGTGAGTACGTTCCACTACATTAAAGTGAAGAAGAAAAACAAGAGAATATGGACCAAGGAACGACATCATCATCATCATCATCATCATCATCATCGGAGAGATGAGAAAGGGCAAGAATGGCGGTTAATGAGCCGAACGGTGGAACTATATAGTCGGGTGGAAGAGCAGGTGAAAACAGGTTCGTGCTTTCGCGTATAATATAATGCCTTCGTCTTTAAGTGCGTACAAACGAGCTCAGCAACAAGTTTGGAATAGGCGGCGACGTTTCGTACGGGGACGCCGTGGTATGAACCCTGCCGCTTTAGTGGAACCGCTGCTTCGAGTCCGCAACCTGGATGTGTCTGGTGATGTTATGTGCGCTATTTGGCGGTGTATTCGACGACAGGCACATTTACATCTGTTAAGTGGCCAGCACGAGAACGCGCTCCATCTCGCAAATCTGTAGCAGCCAGTGACAGGTTCTTTGCTGTATCTGATAGGCAGCGCCAGCGCGGCGGTAGTAGAATTCTCCCCCTATCTGCCACTACTGGTAATGTCCATCGATACGCGGTGGATCAAACTCTCAGTGGGTACAAATCATACTGAGTTATTCGTTACTTGCAGTGAATAGCAGTTCATCATTTGGTTGTCCACAATTAAGAATTCCGGTCTACCGTCAATGCTTCGCATCCAGGCTGGGAGCCTATGCACTGACAGTACAAAAAAAAATTCTTTACCGTGTCCTATTATATAGCATTATCAAACAGGATCCCGTTTAGCCAGGGACCCGTTCAGACGGGGACCCGTTTCTCCTCGGACACGTTCAGCCGGAGACACGTTAACATGGGG
The DNA here is from genome assembly GCF_048455015.1 of Haemaphysalis longicornis. Taxonomy (NCBI): domain Eukaryota; kingdom Metazoa; phylum Arthropoda; class Arachnida; order Ixodida; family Ixodidae; genus Haemaphysalis; species Haemaphysalis longicornis. The sequence goes on from NW_027526361.1 coordinate 190,363,547, forward strand.
ACCTCTGTACAGATGGGGGCCCATACAGACGGGACCCCGTTTCAGCCAGACGCGTTTAAGCTCAACCTGCATGGCTAACCTATATAAGACCTGTTAATGAATAGCCTTATGAACTGGTAGACATATTTGTTCGCCTTGCATTAGTCACTTTTTCTCTGCAGCTGACAGCAATCTGTTGAATGGGCTCACATTTATAGGCAGAACACTAGCAGGAGAGCCCTTTCCACCATCGACAAGGGCAACATGCTTGCCTCTTCCTTTATTTTCCTCTAAGGTGTACAAATATACCAGGTAGAGTAAAGCTTTATTAAAGTGTCATAATTTAAAGGTTTTAGGGTTTATTCGCTAAATGTTTGGTTTACAAAAGGCGTTGTTGATGTTAGTACAGAAGGAGGCCCCGAAGCAGGTCCCGAATCTGTTGGGCCACCTTGTTCAATGAATTTGCTATGACGAAGTGGCCCAACCTCCCTGCAGAACAAAATATGCCATAGTTAGTGTCAGCGTTGCTGATACCGTACTACAGTCGAATCTCATTATTCAAACTCGCACAGTTTGAACTTCCGGTTAATTCGAACTGGCGCTCCGGTCCCGGGAATGTGTATATTTCAATGGCCGCAAATGCCGGGAAATTCCAACGTGCGAGCATCTGGGATGGTTAATTAGAACATGCGGACTCCGCAAAGGCTTTTAATCACGTGACAGTTTTCTCCATTGCCGGGCACGGCCGGAATGGACTCTCCTCTTCCTCTCATCTTCTAGCGCCACACTATGAACTGCTCCCCAGCACAACCATAACTTTTTAAGGCGGTGATTGTGGCAGCAGCAGGAGAAGTAAAGACAGACTGACCATGAGGATGTGCGCACCCTCGATGGGCACGGAGCGTCACCAGTTGCGGGTAATAGGCAATTCGGAGAAGCCTTGTTTTCCGAAAGGCGTGCAGACCTTACCGACATTGGGTTTCTGTCATTAGTGCCCCGAGCGCGGGAAACACAAGAATAAATCGCGGGGAAAAGACGCAGCAAGCGCCCGAGTGGCGGAGTAAAGACAACGAAGCGAAGATCAGAAAGGGGTTCGAAAAAGATCGAGAAGCGATCGAGGACAAAGAGCGGATTGTCTACCCCGAAGTAGCGTGGCGGACCAGCGGCAGTCGACCGGACGGCGGGTACGCCGATCCAGTGAAGACCCTGCGCTCCAGCGGCAGTCGCCCGGACTGCGGGAGCGCTACCCCAAGCACGGCCCGGGTTCCCGCCGACCAGCCTTTTCGTCAAGTTGTCATGGTGTCGTGACTGTTCTCGGATGCCGGGACCACGCCACGTCAACGACAACAACAGCCAGTGGTAGTCGCTTTCGACTGGAGCTTCCACTCGCCGCCGCTCCTGCCACCCCCAAAACTGTGAGACCCCTGGTGAATTTCCCACGGGCTTGGACTCGGACTCTTCTTGTGCGAGAGGGTGTTCGCGTGCTACGACGTGCTTCGCAACATCTTTATTTATTTCTCCCTCCTTCTTTTTCTACCTTTTTTTCATAATACTTCTGTTGTTTGCAATATGGTCACCTGCCTCGTCACATGTGAGCCACCCTCACTACAGCCCTGAACCTGCCATAACATCACAAGTGGCATCCTCGACCGCACTCGTCTTAACATCTTGAAGAGCAGGACGTAGAACCGAGCGGACTTCACGCATGAAGTGGCAGCATGGGCATCGAAAAAGACTACCGCTCTAGGAAAGGAATTGCGGTTTACGGACACTCAGCTTCGGGAATGGGTGAAGTCTGAGCAGACTCGAGTAAGGGAAGAGCGGCACACGAGTGTGAGGCCACGAAAGAAGCAGCAGAACGCGCGAGGGAAGCATCCGAGCGGAAGCAGAAGACGTTAGAGATGAAGATCTGGTTGCAAGAGCTTGCGAAAGATACTGCTCAAGGTTATCGCTCAGTACCCGAGTCCGCAGTCTCTGGACATGCAACGGCGATCAGTACTCACAAGCTTATTCCGCCGTTTGATGACAGGAGAGACGATCTCGATGCCTACTTTGTCAGGTTCGAAAGAATCGCGCTTTTGCATAAGTGGCCTGAAAGTGAATGGGCAACATGCGCCTCGCGGGTGAAGCGCTGACAGTGATAGAGCGAATGACCCCAGAGTACTCCCTAGATTACAAAAGAGTGAAGCTCGCCCTGCTTCAAAGATTCCGCGTCACTTCGCAGGTCTACAACAAAAACTTCACGCACTTGAAAGCCGAACACGGGGAAACCGGCGTACAGTTCGTTTCCCGCCTTGCTGGATATTTCGACAGGTGGCTAGAGACGTCCGGCGTCGGGAAAAGTTTCGATGAACAGCGAGACAAGATGATTGGAGAACAAATCATGAAGTGCTGCCACACGCAACTATCAGTCTTTATCAAGGAAAGGAACTGCAAAACAACTAAGGAGATGGCAAAAGCTTGCGACCACTTCATGAGAGCACAGCCCATCAAAAACTTGGGTAAGGCCCGAGACGAACCGAGAGGAGAACAGAGTGCAGACCAGGCCCCAAAATTAAGGAAGACCCAAGCTTGCTTTATCTGCAGCAAAATAGGCCACCGTGCTAGTGACTGTCGAATCTCAGGACGGCATAGTAGCTGCGGCAAGTTCTGAAAGCCTCGCCAAAAAACCGAGAACTGTCTGGCTAAAGAGAGCGACGGAAAACAGGTTTCGGCTTGCATCGTAGCAAACCGCCAACATCTACAGGAGAGGACCCCCGAATCGATAGAAAAGACTACGGTTGATAGGCCAAACAAAAAGACCGTTTCAAAGATAAAGTCCTTGGTTGAAACCCTGCGTGTCATCACTGGGAAAATGTACGTGAAGCCGATATCGGTGTTACGCGATTCTGGCAGCAATACCGTCATAGTGCGCCGTGATCTTGTGCCAAACCCTTGTTTAATGGCCCAAGCTTCCCGTGTGGTGTTCGTGGTCAAAACTGCGCAGCAACGTTAAGAAGCTTATGTCAAGGTCAACACGCCCTACTTTTCAGGGATATAAAGCTGTAGACTGGGCTAGTTGGTAATTCATAGTGAACAAATGTAGTGAACAAATTCTATCCGTCTCTTGTGTTCCTGCTGCGCTACATTTGTTCATTTTCAGGGATGCCTCTGGAAAAATGCATGCAGGATGTCTTGTATGATTTGATTTAGTGCCGAGTAATGTGCCAGGAGCCAGACGGCCTAGCGACCCTGACTGGAATTGGCACGCACAAGTTCCTCAAGCCAAGACAACTCCAGAAAACCGTCAAGAACCAGCTCAAAGCTCCAGCAGCTGTAATGCTGAGATGGATTCTAACAAGCTCGTGGCTGTCGCAGAAACCGACAGGCTGCCTACAGGTAGCTTTACCATCGCGGAAGTCACGAGAGATCAGTCCAAGAAAAAACAGGAGCAAGATGACAGCTTAAAAGACTACTTTCGGAAGTGGGGACAACATTCACATCCAGAAGTGGCAACTACTACAAACACGTCCTAGAAAGGGGAATGCTCTACCGGCAGTATTGCCTTTTGTCTGGACGGTCATTCAAGCAGGCAGTGGTACCCTGACCTTTGAGGTACGCAGTGCTACAGATAGCACACGAAGGCACCATGACCAGATACCAACGCATCCACAAACCAATAGACAGGATCCTTGGCGAATTGTACTGGCCGGGCATGCATGCTGACGTGAAGCGATTCGTAAAGTCTGTGACATCTGCCAAAGGACTGCACCGAAAGGAAGAGTAGGCGTTGCACCGTTAGGAAGCATGCCGCTCATCGACACTCCGTTCCGAAGAGTAGCAGTTGATCTAATCGGTCCTATTGAACCTACTTCCGAGAAAGGAAACAAATTTATCCTAACAATGATTGACTTCGCGACGCGCTACGCCGACGCCGTCGCGCTGCCAAGCATCGACAGCGTCCACGTCGCAAAAGGTCTTTTGGAAATGTTTTCCAGAGTGGGAATTCCAAGAGAAATCGTCACAGATTGAGGGACAGGCTTCACCTCAGGGCTCATGTAAGAATTCAACCGACTCTTGTCCCTCAAGACATTCCATACTACACCTTATCATGCCAGGATCAATGGACTGGTAGAAAGATAAAACGGCACGCTGATGAGGATGCTCAGACAGATATGCCAAGAAAAACCAAGATGTTGATACCGTTACTTGGCACCGTTGCTTTTTGCGTACCGAGAAGTTCCCGAGAAGTGCCCGAGAAGGATCATTTGGAATTTTAGTCTAATCTGACTAACCATGACCCTCATGACTAAAAGCAGGACGCATTATTTATATGCCCGACGTGATTCTCTAATTTAAACCTTGAATTTGATACTACATTTGGTTTAGCGGCCTCACCTTGAATTTTAACCCAATCTATGACTCACCATGGCTATCTCATGATTACAACCATGAAGCGTTTTTTTATTTGTCCAAGTAATTCCCCTCATCAAGATCGCAAATTCGATACCCGACACGCTCGAGCGGGGTAACTTCGAATTTTAACCCAATATAAAACTCGCCATGGTTATCTCATGACTATAGCCAGGAAGCATTTTTGTATTTTTCCTACGTCATTCCCCTCACCGAGACAATTAATTTGATAACCAACACGTCTTAGTGGAATCAATTTGAATGTTAACCAAACAGTGACTATCCATGGCTATCTCATAATATAGCCATACCGCATTTTTGTTCCTTGTGATTTCCCTAATCGTAGCCTTCAATTTGATGCCCCGCACACCCTAGTGGCATCATTTTGAATTTTAACCCAATTTATGACCTATTATAACTATGTCATATGGTAATAATCAGGAAGCATTTCTGCATTTGTCCGACGTGATTCCCCTGAACGAGACCTTTAATTTCATACGCCACATGATCTAGCACCATGAATTTCAATTTTAACACAATCTATGGCAGGCCATAGCTAGGACATAATATAACCAAAACGAATTTTTGTCCCCCGTGATTGCCCTCATCTAGATCTTGAATATGATTCCCCACACGCCCTCGTGGCATACTTTTAAATTTTAACCCAATATACGATTTATTATGACTGTCTGATGACTATACACAGGAAGGATTTTTTTTTATTTACCTCGCGTGCTTCTGTTAATTGGGACCTTTAACTTAACACCTTACACGCCTTAGCAACGTCTGTTTGAATTTTACACAATCTATCTCATAATACTGTCATTCAATCTAAACGGGCATCACCCAGTAGTTCAGTTGACAAGTCATTTGAAACCAAGGAGGTTGTATAAAACTTCTGGAGTGGAGACGGCGCTCGAAAACTGACGCCGCCAGCCGCCATCTTGCCATGTGCAGAAAACTCGTTCCGTCGTAGCAGACGCATTGCACCCGTCGCATCATGTACTTGTTTTTGCGGCGGGTTACGTTATATTTTTGCTTCCGTTATTTTTTGGTTTGGTTTGTTTTGTTTTGTTTTGCAAGTTGATTCTCTCATGCGGCTAGCTTCAAGTGCACCGAGCTTTTCTTGCGCGCTTTCATTTTGACGCATCTGGTTTCGGTTATGCTCCCTTCTTCGTGTTTCTAGTTAAGCGCCACGCACAGCTCTTGTGCCTGCGCCCCTAGGCGTACACATCTGCTAATTATTTACATTCTTGGGGGCAAATAACTAAAATAAACAGAAGACACAATGACATTTTTTTCTGCCCCGTGTGTCGTTCTTTCGAGTTCTGTCTTGCCAAAGAGCAGAACTCGTGTTCGTTCGATCATCGTTCGCGGATGGATGCTCCAAAGATGTAGAAAGCAGAAACGGTTTGTTCGTGCGTCGCGTCCGGCTGCGCTAATCGCGCGACGAAGATGTCGGGGATCACCTCTCATCTGTAAGTACTGAGGGTCTCTGTTTGTTTTGGGTCTCGATGGTATTACTATTATTACAACGTTATAAGTGCACACTTGCCAACCGTTTGTGCGTGATGTAAAGGGAAAATTCGCCGTAGCACCTACCGTCCGCTTACTGAGCATACCGCACGCGCTTGTTTACGCATATATGAAAATGTTTTCGCTCGTAGTTGTGGTTGTCCTGTAGTCGCTTGACTGCGCGAAATCACATGGATGTGGGGCGCAAATTGTTTTTCCGCACAAATTTAAATGCAGAGTATTGCTCAGACAGTTACTGTCAAAAATCAAGGCACTCTTGTTTAATATATTTCATTTGCATCCGACCCTACGCGCTGTTTCGTAGAAGTCTTTGATGCACCGCAATGCTCTCCCGCGTTCTTCGTCGGCGTTATCTTCTTATCAATAGCACGCTGCTCGCGTACGAACGTGCGCGGTCAACGAGGTTGTGAATGTGATTGAGTAACCTCCTGCGCGTAGTTTTCTTATCAATAGCACGCTACTATGGTGCGAACGTGCGCGGTTAATATAGTGCATCCAATTATTAGCAACCTGCTGGATTTGAAAAATAAAGTAAATGCGAGTGTGATGATCATGCTTTCTGTAAAGTTCACGCGGAAAAAAAACCTGCTTTAATGAACATCAGTGTGTGCCTAATCCATTTTGCAAAATACGATTGAAAAGCTGTAAATAGACCCACCGCGGTGGCTTAGTGGCGAAGGCATTGTGCTGCTCATTCCTAGAACGCGAGTTCGATTCCCGGCCGTGGCGGCCGCTTTTCTGATGAAGGCAAAAAGCTGAAACGCCCGTGTGTATGAGAGTTCGGTGCACATTAAGATCCCCAAGTGGTCAAAATTAATCCGGAGCCCTCCACTACGGCGCGCCTCATCGCCTGCGTTGCGTCGGCGCTTTAAATCCCACAATCAATCAATCAATCAATCAATCAATCAATCAATCAATCAATTAACCAATCAACCAATCAATCAATCAAAAGCTCGTGCTTAATTTGGTCTTCTTCGGCAAGGGCAAAACTGGGCATGTTGTTTAAACCAGAAAACGTGCATGTTCATTAAATACAAAGATTGCAATATCCTGATGCATATGATTCCTTGCAGTACTGCCTAAAAATCATTCGAACTTCTAAACTGTATCTACAGAGCCTGCTCGGGTGTGAGAGCTGCGTTATTATTCATTAATCATTAATCAATAAGCATTCATGAATCCCAGCAATGCCGCTAAAAGAAACAAGCGTCACATAATCGCGCTTGCGCGTGTGCCACACTTTCAGCGTGGAGCCACAATCAGTAGTAACCTTACAACGCGGCATCTCTTGCCATGGCGTGCAACATGAGGTAATTTTAATGGTAAGGATGCGGCCTATAGCCTTAGATATACAGAATAAACATTTATTGAAATGAAAGCAGGGGTGGTGTCTTTAGCCAAGCGCTACGCGTTTTCCCGCGGCGCCAGCTCTGTTCACCACCGTAAGATATACACACGCGAACTCGCTCCTTGAACCATACATTACGTCAATACCTTCAGCGTAAGGCAAAATGCAGGCTGCCCTCAAATATCGTAATCGATAAACCAGCTTACCCGTCGTTTTCTCCGCTGTAAAGCCAAAAAAACACGACCGCACTTCAGCGTCCCTGCCGGCTCAGCGCCTTTTCTGCCCACGGCAATATGGCCGCCGACCGGTTCACCCGGCTTCACCTCTCCGCGTTGCCCGCTATGGGCGGCCTCCACTCCAGAAGTTTTATACAACCTCCTTGTTTGAAACAGTGGAGGGGACAGCCGCCGCCCCTTCCGCCCGGTGCTCACCTCTTCCTTTTTGACCCTATCAAATCAAACCGTTAACAGAAGCAGGCGAACAACCTGCAAGAAAGCGCCGCCGTGTGCTTTCCCACCACCCTCCCGGACCTTCTTAGAGGATCCATCAAGAGGTAAAGGTGCGATAACTCTTTTTTATGACCTCACTAGTCAATTATTATTCACACGCCCAGCCGCTAAATCAGACACCTCCCCCGCCGCCCCACCAAAGCGATCATGCACATCGCGAATGCTGCTGTACCCGCAGCTAGCCTGAATTGCGAGACCAAAGCGACACATGAAACTTAACCGCCAACCATATCTGTTTCCTTGGCTACTCATATGTACTCAGAACTCAAAATGTACTCAACTCAGCTGAAAATGTACTCAAACTCAAAATGTACTCAAAACTCGAAATGTACTCAAACTCATGATGTATTCAGTACTCATATTGTACTCAAACTCAAATTGTACTCAAATCAAAATTTACTCAAAACTCAAAATTTACTTAGTACTCAAAATGTACTCAAAACTCAAAATGTACTCAAACTCAAAATGTACTCAGTAATCAAAATGTACTCAAACTCAAAATGTACTCACAAATCAAAATGTACTCAAAACTCAGAATAGACTCAGAACTCACTCGGTGTACGGCGTACTCAAACTCAGTCGGGCTGAAACTCACTCAAGCTCACTCACCATGCTACAGTAACCTCGCCCTCACCCAAACTCAAACTCACGTGTGAGTTTGAGTCCAAATGAGTGATAGTGAGTGGACTCATGAGTGAGTCCGCCGACCTCTGGTCGTGATACACACAATAAATGACCATAAAAGATGTGATTTATTCTCTATTATCGTAGTTGTTTGTGCTCCATCCATAAGTTCGAGTATCAGGGAATGGATTTTTGAACGCAAATATGTTGATCTATATAGATAGTGAAGATGTTATACCTGTATGGAACAATGAAATAAATGTTGGGATTGTTCTTTGCAAGTCTCGGTACTATCCTGCTCAGCGAGGTTTTACGTGACTAGACACTCGAAAACACCCGTATTTGTGGCAGAGCTTGGGGGGACGTGACATGCTCCGCCGGGTGCTTAAAAACGCCCTCATTCGGAGATGTTTTAAATGACATGAAATACTCCGCTATATTCCAGAAAAATCTCCCCTCCTTAGCGGAATAAAGAAGACACGAAATGCTGTGCTAAATGTCCCAAGAAGCTCCCCTCCGCGTCAGAGTAATAAAGAGGAAGGACTACTCCGCTAAATGTCTGAAAAAATTCTGTCCCTTAGGGGAGTTTATAAAATACTACGTTTTAGCGGAGTAAATAAAACGCCGTTTACCGAGTTCGCACGAGTACAAACCATTTACTTCCTATCAGGAGCACTTCTGTTTAGAGTGTAGGCCTACGTGGCGCGAGCGCTCTCGCAGCGCGCCCATGATCGCGCTCCGCGGAAGTAGCATCATTAACAAATTTCAAGAGGGGAAAGGGCAGCCATTTCCTTCCTGTGCTTTTCTTTCCAGCTTCATTTTCCTTTCGTGCCTTCGCATTTTTAAACGTCAGTGCTTCTGACGGGTACTTGGACTAGTCGCGGCGCCACCATTACAATCTTGCCGTTGTATAGGTTGCAATAACTAAATTCAGATTCACAATTCTTCCATTATATTTTTATCCGCACTATCCCCGGCCGGCTGCATGAAATCACTGCCCTTCCTATGATTATCCAAAAAATATTGACCACTTTTATATTTGCCCAATTTTTTCTGTATGTGACACAGCCATGTACGAACTATCTTTCGCCGGTTCAATGCTTCTGCTATCATTTCCCTTGGCGCATCTTACCAGCGTGCCGACCTGGTTGGACCCGGATATCCAGCTTAAGTTGGTGACCCGAGCACGGACGGCCAGCCGAAGTCAAGGCATCCCGGACTAGGGACGCCTTCCACGGGGCGACGCCCACACATCAGTCTCTGCTGGAGAAATAAAATTTCTTCTCTCTCTCTCTCTCTCTCTTGTCTCCAACCTTCATTTTCTGGTTGCAGCGGAAGGACGGCTTTTCTGCAAGTAAGCTCTTTTTTAACGAATTAATGGTGAAGTTTTTAAACAAATCATTAGAGTTCGATGTCCGCTGTTAAAAAAACAGGAAAATGCCGAGCGCACGTGAGCTCGTGCACCTGAGCGCCTGCTTCGCGGTGACCGCCCAACGTCCCCGGAGCACGTTTGTCAAGCCAAGCATACCCACTTAGACAGATTGGCCAATATTGCGGCGACCGCCCGGCATTGCAAAAAATATAAAAATGCAGAGGATTCGTGTGTTCGTATCTCGTGGCTACCGCAAAGCGTTCCCGGATCCCATTCGTAAAGCCAAGTATAAAGAAATACGCATATTGGCCAAGATTGGCCAAAAGAACTCCAGCTTTCGCCGTAATGTTGGCAACATTTCCACGGAACGAGAAAGACTCCAGCGTTCCCCGTAGTCGTGGCAAGACTAGCTCGGAACTACAAAGACAGGTCATAGCGTACGCTACTCCAAGTGGATGGCCAATGATTATCACGTCCAAAAAATGAGCGAAACTCACACTTACAGCAACAATGATGTAGTACATGTCGTTGTGGCAGCAAAGAAGAAGCGAACTGCCTGCAATCGTGGACTTACATTGTCGTGATGGCCGCGAAGGTTGCGTACAGCGTCACTACTTTCGTGTCTTACGCGTTAGTGAGCTTCATTTATTTTTTATTGCTTACTCTAATATTAAATTTGAATGTGTCTCCTCGCTTTTCTTGTTTTCTAGTTTTTTTGTTAAATTAAGATCACCTTTCTTGAGCTTTTGTAAGCAGCTTATTGGTAACTCCCCCGCGGGGATATGTGCCGCTATTTGAAACAACCAACCAACCATTGCACCGAACCCTTTTTTATAGTCTACAAATATGGAAAGTGATTTATTATACTCTGCGCATTTTTCGGTTACTTGCTTGATGACATGGATGTGATCCATTGTAGACAATGTTTTCTCTGAACCCAGCCTGTTTTCTCGGTTGTTGGAAGTGTCAGTTGGTGGTTATACGGCTAACTACTATCTTTGTAGGCAGCTTGTATACAACTGAGAGAAGGCTGATGGGTGTGTAGTTGTTAAGATCCTTGGCTAAGCTGTCAGCATGTTCGTTTCCCGCTACACCGACGTGCGACGGGATCCACTGGAATTGCACGGTGAAGCCTTCATGCTTAAGCCGCTTTAGTAGGAGTAGGGATCGCTGACAGGTCTTTTCAAACGCGGTGCGATTTCCAACGCATACAGAAACAGACCGTTCGCGAGCACTTTAGGCAGCTGTGGCGACCAGTACATCAACCAGTCGTGACGAAGGGCCTGAAAAGAGCCGAAGCCTGTCTGCTCCACCGCGTAAGAACAGACTCAGCCCGTACACCAGCTTGGCTACATAAAATCAACATTGTTTCATCCCCTTTGTGCCCCTCGTGCAGTGTGACTGGTGACATTGATCACTTCATTATGAACTGCTCCAAAACCAACCCTGAGCGGACGAACTTTTTTCGTGATCTCCAGAAGTTAGGAGTGCCCCATGCTACATCGGAGGACATTATTTTTCCTAGGGACCACTGGATTGTGCGAAGAGATGTGTCTCATCTCCTACTCGGATTCTTGCAGTCCACAGGACTAAGTGAGGTGTGGTGACATAGCGGGTCTGTTATTTTAGGACTAAGTGATGTGTTATGACTTTGAGAGATTTGATATGGTATTGGGGACGATTAGGCGGAGCAATTGCCGGCAGCTATGCAAGGCTAAGTCCGCCTTATTCAACAATATTTACTACTACTACTACTACTATTGTTAAGATCTTCGTTATTTTCCTTCTTGTGGATTAAAACTATGTTGTCGTTTTTCCAGGCTTTTGGTACTTTTAAAGTCCTTAAACATTCTGAGAATAGTTTAGCAAGCTTTTCTAATAACTTATGTCCACCTTCTTTGAGAAGGTGTATGGTTATGCCTTCGGCGCCTACATCTTTCCCTCTGTTCATGTCCTTAAGTGCATTTTCTCTTCCTCTCTGATTACTGGTGGAACGTCTTAAAGGAGCCATGAAGAGAAAATACAACTTTGTTTAATTTGAAAGAACAAGGATTCAGTATTTTACTCAGCTCCATTACAGCCACAAAAGATGTTTTTTAACGAAAACAACACAAGAATTTTTAAAAACCTAAAAATTTTGCGCCACAGTGACGTGTTATGAGCAAGAATGGCGTCATACGGGCCAACAATAAAACATAATTTTTAGTGCGTTAACTGCACGTTAGCATTCAAGTGATGCGGTCAAATGGAACTAGAGGCCCCATTACAGACGTCCAGTCATGTGTCGTCGCGACAGGTGAGTTAGGCGGCCGCCAATCGCACAAACAAGGTTCCGTGACGTCATAGAAAAGTTGCGGGAAATTGGCTAGGGGGTCGCGAGTGCTTCACACGTTTTCTTTAATATCTCCGTTATTTGTCCGAAGATTGCGATGATATTGGTACCATTGTTATCGGGACTAAGCAGTCTTTTTAATAAACCCAACTTGTATTTTGTCTTCATGGCTCCTTTAAGCAACGCTTGTAGTCTCCGTACTTTGCCCCGCTCCAATGTCACTGGCGTATAGCCTGGTGTAGAATCGTGCTGCGATTTTTATAATCTCTTTGATATTTTGCGTGATGTTACCCTGTTCATCTCTAAGTGCGTACATTCTGTCTCTGCCAATAGCCAGCCTCCTCCTTGTTGCCTTCAAGCCTTCTTCTTTTTCTGACGTTTCCTCGATGGCCTCCATGTTGTAGGCACGAATGTCATTTGTTTTACTTCTGTTTATTCATTTTGACAGCTCAGCTAGTTCACTTTGATTTACCGTACTCTACAATGTAATCTTCTGGCGCTTCGAAATAAGTTCCTTCGTTTGCCTACCTACTTTTCCAGTTTGCTTCCTACATGCTTCTTCTCCATTAAATGCTGCTGACTCACTGATTTCTGTTAGTTTATTATTTAGACTTTTCGCACTGTCCTCGTTTTGACCTTCTAGAAGCGCGAACTTATGATTATGATAAAGGGTTATGATAAACTCCTACGTCCTGTCTCTTACTGAATTGACGCTGGGTTTCCTACTTTTTACGAGCTTCCTTCTTTCTTCTTTGAGATTTAGCCTTACTTCGCAACTAACCAACCTATGTCCCTTGCACCGAATCTTGCTTAGTACCTCCACGTCCTGCACAATACCTGGGTTGTCATTCAGGTTGAACTAAATTTCGTTTTTTTTCTTTTTTGTAATCCCGTCAGGACTTTTCTAAGTCAATTTCCTACTCTTGCGTTTCTGGAAGAGTGTGTTTAGTAGTTTCACGTTATTTCTCTCAGCAAATCCAACCAGTGTATCACCTCGAAAGTTGAGCGTGCCTATTCCAAAATGCCTCTTTCTCCTACTCTCTTTGCACGTAATTTTGCGTAATGTCCCCCATAACAACTGTGAACAGTGCGGTTCCCTTATTCACGGCTGACTCGACGTCTTCGTAGAAACTATATACGGCCACATCCTCGTAGCTAGCTATTGGTGCATACGCTTGTATTATCTTCAACCTGTACCGTTTGTTAGTCTTGATCGCGACGACTCCGACCCTTTCGTTAACACTGAAGAATTATTCTACATTTCCTGCTATCTCCCTGTAGATCAAAAATCCTACACCGTGATCTTTCTTTTCGTAAGGCCCCCGATAGCACAGAATACGCCCGCTGGTGAGTTCTATGCAGCCTTCTCCTGTTCTTTTAACCTCAGTTAGCCCAATATATATCCCACCTAACGTCTTTGAGATCCCCTAATAGTACAGCTAAGCTACCCTCGCTAGAGATGGTTCGTACGTTGAACGTTGCCATGTTCAAGTTCCATAGGCGGTCTGTCCGGACCCAGGGACTCTTAGCACCATCCGCTCTATTACTTCCCTGACCGCCTCCGTGGTCGGGCGTTCAACAGCTGCTGGGGACTGAGTGCCGAGATATGGGTTGGTCACTCATGAGAGGGTTGGGCCAAGTACTACACCAGGTTGGCCAGATGCTTCACTTCTGAGGGAGTGCTGTTTCTACACCCAAGAGCCTTCCGAGCATGGTTGAACCTTTCTTGTGTAGCCTCCAAGGTATCCCGGATGGTGTTTTACTTCCCGGAATAGGCAGCACTCCATACCTGGGATATTTTGGCATAAAAAAGGAAGAAAAAGAAGAAGGAACCGTCGCGCTACGAAAAAACAGTGCTACGAAAAACATTCTGCGTTTATATAGGAAAATTGCAGCTGATGCTGTTTGGTCGTTGTAGCTTTTATGGTCTCACATTGTGTCGGAGCGATTCTAGAAAAGGTGAGCGAGTAAGAAAATAAAGAGCGGCCAGGGCTATTTCCCGCGAGCGAAACAGACGTGCGTGTAGCGCTTTGACGAGGCAATCACTGAATGGTACTGTGGTTTAGTGTATTTTTCTCAGAACGCCTTCAAGGCTGAAGAGAAAAGAAAAGATGAGTGGCTGGTAGCTTTCACATCCCTGACAGAATTCTAAAAACCAAAAAATGCTATTTGCAGTTGTACTTCAATAGCCTTAAAAGGGCCCAAGAAACTGCAATTGGTCGCAGCTGCAATTTCTGCCACTTTCAAAGTATGCCGTTGGTACCCTTAACATTATATGCTATAAACACAACTAATGAGAGGCCAGCGGCCGCAATAGTCACATCCTGAAAGCGGCGGCATTCGCTACTAGCATCGCAAACCCGTGAAAATGGAGAGGATGGCCCCAACATACAAGTAGTAAGCGCTTTACAATTCCGTAAGCAATGATAACGTCGTATAGACACCAACACACGCTGAATATAGTGTGCTGGACCATCTGCTGCTCAGGAAAGGCCTTTTGAAGCATCGGAACGCAAAATACGGTAGATTCCCTCTGCCCGGGAGAGTAGCCTCTAACGCTTTACAGCAATACACGGGAACTTCCCATGTGAATTCTGTAATGCGGCGCAAATTGAGGGGCGCAGTGGACGTCTATCTACAGTGAATGCTTGCCTGCTATCGGAGTTGACCTTTAAATAAACAGCGGGGGATTATCGCAGCTCGGGAGACTTCCAAGCTCGAATTCCTTCGCGGCGGGCAGAAAACGCTACTCAGAAGGGGGATTGAAAGGGTCGGCCGAGAGTACAAACCGCAGCATTCTTCTCTATGGACGCAGCTGAATTCCGTGATCATCATCATCACCAGCCTATCTACGCCCACTGCAGGGCAAAGGCATCTCCCATTGATCTCCAATTATACCGGTCGTGTGCTAACTGCGACCAATTTATCTTCGCGAACTTCTTTTTCTCCTCTGACCATCTAACTTACTGTCTCCCCCTGCCACGCTTGCTTTTTCTAGGGATCCAGTCGGTTAACCAACCAATGACCAACGGTTAACTTCCCTCAGCATAACATGCCCTCCCCATGTCCATTTCTTATTCTTAATTGCTACTAATACGCCCCTAACACGCGTTTTTCGGACCCACTCCGCTCTCTTCTTGTCCCTTAATGTTACACCTATTATCTGCCGTTTCACTGCTCGATGAGTCGTCTGTCAGTTTAAGTTGAACCCTCTTAGTGAGCCTCCAAGTTTCTGCCCCGTAGGTGAGTACCGGTAAGATGCAGCTGTGATACACTTTCTTCTTCAGGGACAATGGTAGGCTGCAATTCATTATCTGAGAATGTCTGCCGAATGCACTCCACTTCATTCTGAACCTTTTCATAACTTTGCACCATGGTTCGGATCCGGTGTCACAACTTCGCCTAAGTAGATATACAGTCGAGTCGACTTATAACAATATTGAGGTGCCATGAAAATATCATTGTTATAACCGATTATTGTTATAACCGGGTTATGCCGAAAATAACAAAGAAAACGTGACAAACAAGAGCATTTAATGCGCAACGATGTCCGCGCGTGCAGGGACAGGAGGATCGAGGCGACAGTGACCACAGAACAGGAACAGTGACAACAGGCAAGGAAAACGACGCTGGTAAGCACCAGACTCGGAACACGTGCAAACGGCGGAGCTGGAGACGTGGCCAAATTAGCGAAGAATAGGGGAGGTCGGCACAGTGCACACAGCGCTGCTGCTGCGGCGGCTTAGGCGCCCCGGTGCTTTTTCTACAGGCGGCGCACCCTCAGAATGGACTGCCCCACTGCCCGTACAGGCGCCCATCCGGTCCTCCTCTCCCTCCTCCGCGTCGCCGCGGCAGGCGAAAGCAGCGGTGGCATGCGAGCATGCATGCGAGCCTCTTCGGCGCGCACTCGCCGCGTGCGAGGCCAAGTGCGCTACCGCCTGGCCGCCGCGCGTATGCTCTCATGCCATTTTGCGTAATAGGCGGGGTTGGGGTGGCATTGTCGCAGCGATTTTGCATTTTTGTTTCGTTCAGGGTTGGTTCCAGTGCCCACATTTAATTGTTATAACCGATATTGCATCATGACAGCATTGTTATAAGCGGTTTATTTTGCCATAGAATACAATGAAAAGCTGACGGTGCCGAGGCTGTCCATTGTTATATCCGATATATTGTTAAAACCGGTATTGTTATAAGTGGACTCGACTGTATCCCTTTACCACTTCCACTGCCTCGCCCCCAATCTCAAACCACTGTTCTGTCCCGAGGTTTTTGATCATTACTTTATTATTCTGCATAATATTTTCAGGCCCACGGTTCTACTCTCTTTGCAATTCGTTCAACGAGTTACTTAGCAAAGCAACGTCATCAGCAAGTCTGAGGTTACTGAGGTATTCTCTATGAACCCTTACTCCCACCTTTTCTCAATCCAACATTCTGAATACTTCTTGTAAACATGCTGTAAATAACATTGGAGAGATTGTGTCTCCTTGTCTGACGCCCTTCCTTATAGGTATTTTACAGCTCTCCTTATGGAGGAGGATGGTAGCTGTGGACGCATTGTAGATATCCTCTAGTATTCTTACATAATGCTCATCTGCCCCCTGGTTCCGTAATGCCTGAATGACTGCTGAGGTTTCGACTGAGTCAAATGTTGTCTCATAATCTATGAAGGCTGTAGATTCTCAGCAAATGTGAGGTTACTGAGGTTGTCACAAACTCGAGCGTACGACGCCTAAAAGTATCGTATATTTTTTTTTCATTTTATTGTACAGCGCCTAATTCTCGTTAAAGTCGTCCGATTCATTCAGTTCGGTTCTATTCACCCCGTGAAAATTCTGGAACTCCCTCTAACAAAGCGGCGGTAACGCTACCACTCGCCGGCTTACCGGCAAGGAAATACCAAAATAAAAGCTCCGCCGCTCAGCTTTCACCGAAGCTTCGAGTTCTTTCGAGGGGGCGCGCGTGGCCTTGCCAGTGCTAAAGCGTGCCGATGATTCCAGAAGGGAGAAAGAGGGAAGCTGTTCGGTCGACAGCAGCGGGCGCGTTGTGTGTTGTGCCCTCTCTCTGCGCGCCAGCGCAGTTATAAAAAGACAATCCCTGCCGAAGATAATCAGCTACGTTTGGACGTCGTGATATGACAACGGCTTCTTCCAGTTTGTGCACCACACCATCGGTGACCCGCGCCCTGGAGGACTGGATTGGTGACCCGCGCCCCGGCCCTCCAATCACCGTGATCGTCTTGGACGGCCAGGCCTACGACGAAGCCACGCTTCACAGGTAGCCGAATCGCCTCCGACCGCGGTGCATCGTCCGGCCCGGTCGGTGAATATTGTGGGGCTCCGTCTCTCATATGCATCGAACTGTTCGTTTTCTTTTTTAGCTAACTACTCTACTTCGTAATATCTATTTGTTAGCGCTCCTGATGGATTCATTTTGTCTAATTTTGAACTGTTTCTAGCATTTGTATCCGTTATAAGTTTCCCCTCGTTTACGTTACATGTCCTCGTGCTTGTACAGTGTTTTGCCTGTACAAATATAAGTCTTTGTGTTGTTTTCGTTCAAGGCTCTGACTCATTCTTGCAGCTCTGGTTGGCGAAAGCCGCACATCACACGGCCACCCCCTTCGTCACCTGTGCCCTGTAGATTCGGTGGGGTTGTTTGCTCGCTTGAGTCGACTCCCCACATCTTCTAACAGCGCACCCAATTAAGGAAAGGGTGACAGAGGTGTTCTACATTAAACCTTACTCCCACGAAATCCCGAACCAATGTTCAGAATACTTCTTGTAAACATGCTGTGAATAAAATTGTAGAGATTGTGTCTCGTTGTCTGACGCCCTTCCTTATAGGTATTGTTCGGCTATTCTATTGTAAATATCCCCTCGTATACTTACATAATGCTTGTCAACACCATGGTTCCGTAATGCCTGAATGACTGCCGAGGTTTAGACCGAGTCAAATGCTTTCTCATAATCTATGAAGGCTATATATATAGGGGTTCAGTATACTCCGCACACTTCTCCATCATCTGATTGATCGTGTCAACATGGTCTATTGTTGAATAGCCTTTACGAAACCCTGCATGTTCTTTAGGTTGACTGAAATCTAAGGTGGCAGAAATTCTCTTAGCGATTACATTGTTAAGTATCTTTTAGACGACTGACAGTAAGCTGATCGGCTGGTAATTTTTAAGTCCTTCATGTCACCTTTCTTCCGGATTAGGATGATGTTCGTGTTCTCCCAATATTCTGATACACTCGTGGTCATTAAGCATTGCGTGTACAGATTTGTTAGTTTTACTAGTACAATTTGCCCACCATCCTTATCTGACCTTCACCAGGTGCTTTGCCCCTTTCATTATTTTCAAAGTCTTCCTTACTTTTTCTGTCGTTACTGGTGGGATGCCTTTTTCCTCTGAACTACTTTCTGGTTCGGCATTATCCATATCCCGGGTACTGTACAGATCTCCATAGAACTCGGCTACTACGACTATTTTATCCCTATTTGTGATGGCATTGCCTTGCTTGTCTTAAAGTGCATACACCTGATTTCCCCAACGTCTAGACGCCTCTTCACAGCTTTCAGGCTGCCTCGGTTCTTCACAGCATATTTGATCCTCCCCATATTATACTTCCGTTTGTCAGCTGTCTTACGTTTATTAACTTCGAAAGCTCCGCTATTTCTATTCTGTCAGCTGAGGTGGAGATTGTCATGGTTTTCCATTTCCTAAATAGATATTTCGCCTCCTGGGAAAGTTTACCAATATCCTGTCTAGCGAACGTTCCGCCGACTTCTTCCGTCTGAATTCCGTCATGCGGCGCTAACTGAGGCGTGCCCTGGCCGCCTGTCTACAGTGAATGCTTGTCTGCTTTCGGAGTTGACCCTTTAATATACAGCAGGGGATTATCGCAGTTCGAGAGACTAGCTAGCTCGAATTCCTTCGCGGCGGTGAGAGAGCTCTAATCAGAAGGGGGGATGTGAATGGTTGGCCGACGGTACATAGCGCCGCGTTGTTCTCTGTGCACGCAGCTGAATTCCGCAATGCGCTACGAACTGAGGTCCGCCCTGGACGCCTATCTACAGTGAATGCTTCTCTGCTTTCGGAGTCCATCTTTAAATATACAGCGGGAAATCATTGCAGTTCGACGAACTTCCAAGTTCTATTCAGTAAGCACCACGGCAGTAATGGACGCCTCAAAGGACCAAGGAATAGAGAAGCCCTACCTACGACTCCTAGACGATATATAAGGAATACACTGGCGGAATTGCCCTTCGTAAGCAAAATGATAAATTTCCTGTACGAAAGGGAGTGCGACGAGGAGATACCATCTCAGGAAAATCGTTCATAGCATGTCTGGGGAGTGGATTCAGGAGGCTTGACCGGGGAAACTTAGGCTTAAAGATAAGCGGCGAATACTTGCGCCATTTAAGGTTTGAAGACGACATAGACTTGCTCAGTGAATGTGCAGAGCAAGTCCAATACATGACTGAGGAACTAATATTCGAGAGCCTTGCTGTGGGGCTAACAATAAACATGCACAAAACCAAAGTGATGATGAAGAAACATGTTGAACACGCCTTTTTTAGCCTTTGTTCCACTTTTTTAAACAGTGGAACAAGTGCAAGAATAAAACTACCTTGGCCAAATGGTCAGTGCGGACCCAAACCACGAGGAAGAAATCAGGCACAGAATAGAACTGGGATGGGGTGCATTCGGCAAACACTCGCAAATAATAATAAGATACCTCTATCCATAAAAAGAAAGCTATTCAACCAATTCGTCCTGCCGGGGATGACATACGTGACGAAAACTTGGCGACTTACTAAACAATTAGAAAGGAAACTTAGGTCCGCTAAACATGCCATGGAGCGAATAATGTTAGTAGTTACGCTTAGGGACAGAAATTTAGCTACCCGGATTAGGGAACAAACTCGGATAGATGATATCTAAGCTCAGGTTAGGAAAAAGAAATTGACTTAGGCTGGTCATGTGGTTCGACGAACGGGCAACAGGTGGACCACAAGGAGAACAGAGCGGACACCGAGAGACCGGTCTAGAAGAAGAGGAAGGCCATTAACTCGATGGAGAGAAGAAATGAGAAAATTCGGAGGCAAAGAAGGGACTCGGGCAGTACAGGACAGAAACGGGTGGAGGTCAAGGGGGGAGGCCGTCCTGCAGTGGACCTCAATAGTCCCATGATGATGATGATGATGATGATGATGAACAAACCATCATAACGAGCAGCAGCTGCAGCCCGCGCTACAAATTGCAGTCGAAGGAGAAAACCATGTGGTGTTGAGATCAGACCCCTATTTTCTTTGCTCCTGCCCCGAGATTATTATACATTGCAAACGCCATGCTCTCCTCGTTTGCCGAGCTCCGAGGGCGTCGCCACCCTTCGCCTTCCTCGAAAACCGAGTTGGACAACGCAGCGCAGGGAAATGAGAGGAGCGCAGCTTGCCCATCGCCCCAGCAGCACCAGCTGTGGGGGAGGGTGGTGTGGTACCGCTAAGGGGTGTTCGTGTCGCCACCCACCCTGGTGAACGTGGCCTTGGCCTTCAGAGTGTCGCACGTGCTGCGCCATCACCTGTTCAGTTGCATGGATCCCGGTTGCTTCGAGGCCAGCACAAGCTTGACCAGCTCCCTCCAAGACGCCAAGGGGGACACGTGCGAAGACTTCTACGGCCACGTCTGCGGAGGCTGGCAGTCCGCAAACCCGGCGGCCTCGAACCACTTCCTGGTTTGCCCGAAACGCTGATGTGTACTTGTTAATGGGGCTTATATTTTGGAAGTTTATTCCCCCGGCAGCCACGACAATGACCGTCAGGAAATCCTTACTGCACTCGCCTCTTATTGGCTAAGCACGCCGCCCAATATTTTCTTGGGACAAACAGTCCGCCCAAACTTTGTTCGTATTACTGATTCTATATGGAGTTGTGGTTGAGTACCTTCATTGGACCGGAATGTTTCCGGTTTGAATCCGGCGGCGTGCTTCCAAACGCTTCGCTGCACAGAGCACGCACGTAACATGTGCGATATCGCGGCGGGCGCTTTTTTTTTTTTTTTGAGCGCCTGCTAAACGGAGCTGGCGCTGGCGGCTCGGGTTGGTGCCCCTACAGGTCTATCTCTTAATGTTTTTTTCTCATTGCTTAACTTTTTTCTAAAGTTAATTTTTTTCTAAACTCAAATCTACGCGCTGTTTTTGTCAGTAATTTGGTATGTTTTAGGTCGCTTGAGGTTTGGGGCGCAGCCAATGACGACGTTTAATTACCGTTCTGCGTCTCGCGAGCAGACATGTCGCGTGGGCGCTCTGTGCAGCGAAGCGTTTGAAAATACTCAATCCGGCGTAGGTCAACTGTTCTTTTTGTTAAGTTTTCCTACTTTCATCTCTTTCCATTCATCGGGATTTACTTGGCGAGTTTTTTCCACTCTGATGATTTCAATTAGCCTGATACCGAAGCTTTACACATCTGGGTTGCGCAGCGCTCAAGATAGGTTGTGAACAGTGTAAATAGGGAGGGTTAAAGTAGGTTAATTATAGTAGAGTTGGGCTAGGTTGAATTACCGGGGCGGCGCATGAGTTCAGATAAGATAGGTTGGGTTACTCGTATTTAGCGTGGTTTAGGTTACGTTATGCCATGTTGCGTTGAATCTGTCCCCCGCTTTTCAGCATGAATTGAACAGCGCATAGACGGGACGAAGTCAAGAGTAATAAACACGAGCGGTGGTTTTCCCTTTTCTCTTCATTTCGTCTCGTCTAAGCGCTGTTCATCATATGTAATGAACCAATTAGCCGAGCTACGAACTCTCCTGCAGTTGAAATATGGGGTGGTCGCTGTACGGGACTGCACCCGCGTACAGCAGCCGTAAATTCAGGTCCATTATTTTAGTTCACGTAATACCATCAGGTTAACTCTAGGCCTGCCAGACTTTGGCGGGAACTGCTGTAAAACCCGAAAACGTTTCCAACCGGAATTCCCACGGCTGCCGTGAAAATATCCACAGCCTTAAATTTTGTGTCCCGGGCTGATTAAAGGTGCAGCGAAGGCGGAATATATTGTACTGCGCATAAAAGCAACGAAAATGCGCGTATTGTTCTGGCTGTGGTTGAATGGTGAAAGTAATTTGCCGGTTGTCTGCCTCCGCTGATGATGCTTGGAGGATGTCATGCTTGTTATGATGCAGGGATGCGGCAGTGATGACGAAGACCTGTTGAGATAGAAACGAAAACTCTTGTATTCAAAATTTTTATATAGTGAGCATGTATTTAAAAGGAGGAGAGTGGCCCCTTTGGGCCCTGCGTGCAGCCGTGGAAGCCCATCAGAGGAGAGCCCACGGCCCAACCAAGACCGCCAAAACCTCCTACACTTTCAACCGAACCAAACGGTCATTCTACTCAATTTCTTCCTCACCCATCGCCTCGGCCATTCTTAGAGGAAAACTTCTCTCTCCCCAACCGTGCCACCCACAACAGCTGCTCGGCGCCCCGGAGGTGACCGGTTGCGGCCACCGCGTGTAACCGCGCATGTCCTCGAAGCCCGGCAGCTGCAACGCTCTTCACACCCGGCGTTGCACCCTTCTCGCGATTGGCCACGACTTGCATTAAGGGGCAGGGAACGGGGAACAGATCAAAGGGTCTCCTGCGACGAACACGACGCCGCCGGCCAGTCGCCTGAACGGGCATGCGACATAGCTAACGTTGTCGGGCAGGCCTGACACGTACAACACGTTCCTTTTAAAGTAGGGGTGTGCGAAAATCGAATTTTTCGAATACGAATCGAATATGAATATCTAGCTTCGAATATCAAATCGAATATCGAATAGTTAAGGGGGGACGTGGCCTTCGAAAATAACTTCTTGGCTTCTTTGTGGATTTTTATAAAAATAGCACAGCAACGGGAAATGCTTCTTGATAGCACCATAAAAATGTCAAAGTAATATTTTGACACCTTTGCTATTTATAAAATTTCCTTTTTGTTCACCTTGTACCGAGCTTGAGCGGCCTATAAAACATGGTATAAGACTTGTTCAAAGTGCTTTGCATTCCTAAATGAATGGACAAGGTCGTGACAGTCTTACCGTTTTTAGTAAAGAACGTTTTTTTTTAGTTTTCAGTTTTTCAGAGGTGAATGTACAACTGGCATATAGACCATGAACGACTATTTCAATAAAAAATCCAAAAAAGCAAACCTGAAAAGCCAAGAGTGTCACGACCTGAACTGTTCATCAAGGCGTGTAACGCAAAGAACGGAAATAAAAAATAGCGCTAGCGATGACGAAACCACTGGAACAGTAGACGCAGGTGGCAAAGAAAAAAAAACTCTTTTGAGGAAACCGTTTGTGCGTCTTTTTCTGGCGTTCATGCGTTTGTGAATGCATGAAGATAAAAGAGACGGCCAGGAGCGGAAAGAGGATCGCTCAGCCGATCCAATGGTGCCAAATCGCCGCGCCCGGTGGTACCGTTGCTGAAATATAGCGCTCCTAAAAGTGCCGTTTTTTCGCCATTTTAAGCTGGCACTTTGTCACCGTAGCTTGCAAACGTATTTTGTATGCCACTCTGCGACGTTTTTCGGCGAAAAACTTGCAAACGCTCAGGATAGAAAACATAGAAGCCCAATATATGGCTTTCAAAAAAACGACGTTTCGGCCATTTTTCCGAAGTTGAAAGCCGCGTCCTCCCCTTAACAATCCAAATATACAGTAATAGCAGATTATTCGAACTCTTTCAAATACTCGAAACGTTTCGAATAGATATTTTTTGAAGCGAATACGAATATAACATATTTAATATTCGAGTAATATTCGATATTTTCGAATATTCGCACACCTCTATTTTAAAGAAAATAGTCCTTCTTGGACTGCTTGAACGGGAAAATTTCTGTCTGTCTGTCTGTCTGTCTGTCTGTCTGTCTGTCTGTCTGTCTGTCTGTCTGTCTGTCTGTCTGTCTTCCCGTCCGTTCGTCCGTCTGTCCATCCTTCACTCGAATCAACCAGCTGACAAAGCGAAACAGATGCTGCACAATAGGTTTACATACCCACAGCCAAATCTAAACGTGTACGTCCGACGACAATATTCATACTTGTCAACATAGTTGATCAAGAACAAAACATTACGCAAATATGGGGCAGAAAATAAATACGCAAAGGATATTTGCAGTGTTCCTTCATGGATGCTGAATTTTTGCGATTGGAAATGAAATGCCCTGTGCAGAAAACAAAATTCACTGCGTCGCCTGCTGTCGCCCGCGCCACTATAGCTTCTGGTGATATTTTAAAAAATTGAACAGAACAGTTATAAAAGGTTCCACTAAATAGATCCCACGTTCCGCTTGGAGCACATGTGAAGTAAGAAAATGTGGTTACCTCGATTCACGCGCGTCTCTGCCGCAGAGCAGCGCTGGCATAGAGACACCCGGCGTGGAGCAGTAGAACGCCGTAAATTTAAATTGACTTGAGCGATCTAGCGTATTTACCTTGGGAGGAGTACGAAGCGAGAGGAACAGCGTAAGACGGAAGCGGGAAGGCGGAGGGAGGCATTTACTTGGCAAATGCCGACGAAAGACTATAGCCTTTCGTTGACATTTGCAACGAAAAGAGCAGATGCACGGCCAGTTTTTATCGCGACCTTTTTCTGATTTCCAGACCATTGGCAGAAAAAAAAACATGTTCTATATATACCTGAATTCTTGGTGAATTTCCACTCACTCAAAGCAGCAGATTTGGGCATTTTCTGCTGTATTTTCTTCTGGTGCTCTGCTAGAGGTCGTGCTTTGATTTGCAGTATGTAATAAAAAATGTTGATTTGCCTTCACGTGCCGGCATGTTCAACGCGGCCCCATCATGGTAACCTACCCCTCACCCCTATGGTCAGCTCCTCGCGCATACAAACCCGGAAGGATGTTTTGCATTGTGATGCCGTACCTTATACGAGGGAGTGACGTGTCAACCATCTCCTCGTAGGGGTAAGAGAGTGGAACAGCAGCATGCACTGCTACAAAACACCTCATTTTTTCTTGTTTAGAAGGGAAACCATAAACTCACGAGGAGCTGTGTCACCAGGCGGAATCTGAAAGTCTACCTGAATCAAGAGAGGCGAATATTAAAGCGATAGCTTTCTTAGTGGGGCGGAGGGAGTTTTGTAAAAAAACTAGTGTGTTTCCCCATTGACCGGCTGGTCGAGCGGAAAGGTTTTTTTAAGGTCTCTGGACATTCAGGGTGGGCGTGACAGCGGGCTTCCATTCGGCCGAAACGGTTACTCAAAAATCACGGAAAAGGAACGACTGTACATAAAACAATACACCCATCGATCACGAAGGGGGATTATACCTGTCTCTCAGAAACCACGGATCAGTTGCATTTACTTGGTGTAAGAAAAATCGTCGCATGGGTTCGTTCTCCGTTCGCGTTTACGGGCTTTGAAAGTTTGACGATCGATTAGACCCGCTTTAAGCGAAATTTCGGCGCACTAGTAACTTTCGCGCTCCTCTTAAATTTCTTTAGCAAGGGATGAAATTTTTTACATCGCTTTATATTTGACTTGTCTAATTTAAATTACACAAGTTAGCCAACGCAATTAGCCGCAAATATACAAAACGTGGGAATTTTCTTCGATTGCTTTCTGAGACCAAGGGCTGTTTACTCCTATACAAACGACGTAACGCCACATTTACAAAACGGTTCCGGCGCGACATCCTTTTACTATTTACCCGTTTCCGTGTATAGCAGAGACGCACTTGAGAGTCTGACGCAATACGGATGAGGTGCCGCTGGCACCGGTAGCAAGTGTAATCCAAATCGCGGCTGCATGACAACTGTACGCATTCCAGCGACGGCGTCTTCAGCGATTGCCGTCCCGATAGCAGTGGCGGAAAATGTGCTTGCGTTTTGGCGAGGATGGCCAATACTTTAACAAGCCTTGTTTGCAAACCAGGGGGTCTGTAAGAACTGACCCGAGTACACCGTAAAATCAGAACAGAGGGGAGAGGATCGGCTAAATTTTCTGAACCGAAACAGCTCCGAACATTCATGTCCTTACATAAAACCCAGACTTGAAAGTATCAACAAGTATTTCGAAGTCCTAAGAAGCCGGTTCTAAGTAGCTTACGCATAGCATGGTCTACCAGAACAATACCCTCCGGTTATTATCCCGAACAGCGGAAAAATATTTAATATGAGCCGTGATTTCAGCATCATGTTATGCTTTCCGGCCGGTACATCCAAAGGCCGATCCACACTTCTGGGACGGGGCATGAAAGAACGGTGCATCACCTTCTGTGGCGCCCTCGCAGGCTCTGCAGCAGCGCGTAGCCCAGGCGGCCATTGTGAGCCTGATGCTGGAGGACAGCGAGGAGCCCAAGCCGACGCAGCGGCTGACGCGCCTCTTCCAGCGTTTCGTCCTGCTCGCCTTCAACGAGCAGCATCGGCTGGGCGACCTCAGGGCGCTTCTGGCACGCTTCAATCTCGGCTGGCCCGAGTCACCTCAAAGGTGAGTTCACCTCTCTAATGTCTGATGACACGAAAGGCGCTGGAAACTGTTTACACCCCTTGATATTACGTGACGCCGTCATGGTGAAGCATGGCAAAATGTTCCGCTTTCAAGGCACCAAATTTGTAGTAAGGTTGCGCACCTGTAACGCGCAGTCGTAATGGCAGCCATTTTTACCCGAAAGCATTAACTGCCCCATTCTGCGAAAAACCGTCATTGTGCTGTGCGGACAAGATAATAGCCACCGATGTGCAAAGTAAATGAACAAAAACACCCGTGCGATCCGTTGGGTTTGGAGCCCTGGCCTCCAAAGCAGCAGTGCGATGTGCCACCACCTGCCCTACCGCCGCACGATGCTAGCGGTAGAATAAAGGCTGCAAATGTTGTATATTTCTTCGTGGCATGTACATGCTGTTGAGGAAGTGACCAGGAATCTGCAGCTTCGAGGTTCGAACGTTGTTAATTCACAAATCAACAAAACTATAAATTAGAAGGGTGAAATTATAGAAGACCACGTACGTGTCACATGAAAGCTGATCGCGACACCACGTGAGTAGATGGAAAAAGGCGGGTAGAACAAACTTCCGCCAAAACGCACGGAAACGAAAGGAAAGAAGAGAGGGAAATCAAATATAGCAATAATGGATGCCTTGGTAAGTATGGCCAGACTTGTGCCTTCAAAGCACATAAGCAGAACTAAGTGCCCGAGGACTTTTCCACGCATTAGCACACTCGCGGAGCAAGCGGTAGATGTGCTAATGCTGGAGTTGCGACACATGCAGGGTTTCGCGAACCAAACAAGCCAGGCAGAAAGACCAGGTGGTGCTAAAAGAAAAACCCAAAAATCGTTATAAGAGATGATTCTCGATGGCCTTGTAAGCAGTAACCAAAATCACACACGTATGTCCTAAACTAAAAGTTGGCCGTCCTTGACTGCGTTCTGCGAGAAGGAATGCGAAAGCATTGATTTACATTTGCCCGTTGGTGTGATGTGTTTGTAACTAAAGCACACCATTGGGTACAAAAGGAGCTTTGAAGTCGGTCGAAGAAAAATCGTGAACTTTTTAAAGGTGGATGACAAGTGAATCTTCTCCGCACACGACAAACACGTGACACAACATTTACGTTTACATTTCCCTGCGTTTAACGCGGTTAAACCAAGCTGGTCGAGAGGTAGCTAGGTTTTCGCGCTGGTAGCACCCAGCGTACGTGCAAAGTGCACCGCAAGACAGAACGCAGATGCCACTCGGAGCAGTCGGCGCTCTAGGCGGGTACGCGCAGTGAACTTGCTTGCAGTCAAAGTTTTCGTGTATTATTTTCTGCTGCCAAACGCCCTCACTCTTTCCCAATATGCCCCTCTCTGCACCTCTCCGCATGGAACGAATGGGCCAATAGACGCTTTCACTGCGCAATCCCATGATATGCTGGCATCACCTTGGCGGAACTTCAAGGTCAGATTGACGCTGCGAAGAACGAGACACATTTTGTTTTACCTGGAGTAACATGCTGGCTTCATATGCCGGGTGCCGAACGGCTAATGCATGTCTCACGTAGGGGCACGGCAGCACGCGCCAGCACAGACCCCGCAACACTTTTGTCAACTTTTTTCCGAAATCGCAAATGTTTTCAGGAGGAGGAGGAAACAACTTTATTGGGAAAACACCTGCTGCGGGGACGCGGCCTAGGACGTCGTGATAGCTGGGCCCCTGTCAAGGCTTACTTGCGCGTCCTCTGTTGGAGGAGCACTTTCAGGCCGTTGACGGTTCAGGGCAGCCACCACCAGCTGGACGGCCTGGAGTTGTGAGTTGTAATTGACATCTCTCGCTGCTGCTGTAAGCTGCGGCGGGAGCGTGGTGCCTTTCGCTTCTTCTGGATGAGTTCGGCAGTCCCATAAGACATGGGCCTCCGTGGCTCTGTCTCTATTACACAGTTTGCACAGATCACTGGTATACACTTCTGGACATATATGCTTAGCTATCACTGGGGTCAGTAGAGAGTTCGTCTGCAATTGTCTATATACCACTGACTCTTTCCTTGTTAATTTGGGATGGGGTGGGGGAAAGGTCCTGCGGCTATGTCGGTACCACTCCAGGATCTCCCTGTATGTGGTGAGTGGTGTCGTTTCTTCAGGCACCTGCAACCCTGGTGGGAGGCTCGGACTCTCGGACGCTTCGCGGCTGGTAAGCGCGTGTGCAGTCCGGTCCGCCTCCTCGTTGCGGTTGCTGTGCCCTTCTCGTGAGTTCAATGGGTCCACGTGTGCCGGGAACCATCTTATAGTCACTGGTGCCGACCGGGGGGGTAGGGTACCGCACACCCTAACAACACTGGGGGTCACACTGTTTGTAGCATAACTGGTGATCGCTGAGCGAGAGTCACTTAACACCGTGGAGCATTTCGGATTCAGAAGGTACCCAACAGACACATCCAGCACTTGAACGGCGGTCGCAAACTACCTTATCCGGAAATTACTGCTCTATGTCCGTCACATAATTTTGAAACTTGTTCAAAATATTGTTCCCCCTTTCTCGAGGTTTGCGTTCTTCGAACGCTCCAATGCCGTCATTCGAGTGGTATAGCATCGATTGGCCGGCTCCATTTAAGTTGCAGGAATAAACGAATTTGGTATCCATTTTAAGAAGAAAGCCTGAAAGCAAAGCAGAAATGGAAGAAGGATCAGTTGTCACCAGCAAATCAACCAGTGTCACTCCTTGCTGTAAATGAGTATAGCCTTTGCAGTGCTTGTAGACACGAAGGAAAGAGTGGAAGTGCTTATCGGAAGTGTTGCAGTGTCCATTTAATAGTTAGCCCCAATGGCCTTGCCGATGCCAGTATGCAGTGCAAGAGGAGCGCGCTGACTCTCGGTCTTCCCGAAAAAGCACAATGGCCGTCCACTTAGCGAGTCACGCGAAGATTCCACTTCTGGTCGCTGGTTCTGAGCTAGCGTGCATCATCGGCGGCCCTCGCAAAAGAGCGCACGACGACGCAAGGCTAGTCTATGGTAGATGCCACTCTCCCGACGCATGTACGCTGACAATGATCAACACTTCACCAGTGCGCCGCTCTCCTTTAATTTCCCACCGCGCAACATGCCTCCTCTTTTTCCATCTCTTTTTTCCGCGCGTCGTGTGCGTAGAGGAGCCACGGGCATGAAAAAATTCCCGGCCACCTCCACTAACGTGAAACATGGTGATGGGCGAACCTTGCAGGGTATAAGTTTATTCTTGGCGTCTTGGCATTTTTGCCAACAGAGATGAAACCATGGGGGGGTACAGGCAAACAGCTTTGCTGTAAAAGTCTCTTGTCTGCCCGCACACGCGGGCCTGGAGGGCAACGAACGGGCCAACGAGGCTGCTCGAGCATTCACCTACCGAGAGCCCCTGCAATCCGCCCTACACCCTGCCGACAACACCAAGGATCGCCTGTGCACCTACCGGGACGTGCTCGACCAATACAGAGGCGAAAGACGGAAGTACCCTGCAGCCAACCCCTCGCTGACCAAAAAACAAGAAGTTGCATGGAGGCGTCTTCAGACCAATACATATCCCAGCCCAGGCCTCTACAGGCACTTCCACCCAGAAATTCGTGACGGTAAATGTAAGCACTGCCCTCAGCTTGCAAGTTTGGCACACATGCTTTGGGAATGCCCTGCTATACAAAGAAAAGACTTCAGCAATACAGAGGGAACATTTATTATTCACACCAAGGAGCAGTGGGAGACCGTGCTGCTTAGCGAGGACCCTGTCATCCAGCGTTGGGCCGTCCAGAGGGCCGAAGACGCCGCTAGGAGCCAAGGCATCCTGGCCGTCGTCTGAAGCACACTGGCCATAACTAGGCCTTTCCTCTGGACACAATAAAGTTACTTCCTCCTCCTCCTCTAGCACGACGCTCTCCAGCGCGAGGCGTACACGAGTGTCCCGGTGTTTTTTAGGACGCGTTACGTTCTAACGCGAGGCGTAAACGAGGTTCTCATTGTTTTATTACCGTTACTACATACGACGAATGTCGATTGTGACGACTACGATGACGACAACTGAAGAAGTCAACAGCTCCGTGCCATTATCTGAGGCAACCAACCATTCAACCAACCAACCAGCTCCAGCCCCTCGGTTACAACTCGGTTACAACTCAAGAACGGCACTCCCTCATGTAGTGTATCACTCCGCCAGAGCGCCGGACCCGTGACGTCAGTGCGCGCGCGTTTTGAATACGGTTTGCTATGAATGCGTAATATCGCCTGCCTTGTCTCACGCAGTTTGTTTGTCGTCACTAAAGTCCTTTATAAGCATATTAGGTCCAAAAAATCACGGGAACGGCTCACGCCATGTTCAAAATATTCCCAGTAAGCCCCTACTTGCGCCGCGCGGAGAAACATCCGGCTACGGTGATAAGGCACAGCAGCAACTTCCGGTGCCGTTCCTAAGTTGTCACCTAGTATAGTAGACCTTGCTAAACATTTCTGTTTTTTATAAAGCATTCGGTATCCAGGGGATGTGTGCAGAATCCCCTATCGTGACTGCCCCCATAGTCGGAATAGGAATGAAATAGCGCTGGAAGCAATGCCAGTGTGAATGGTGTTAGAAAGTATACTAAGGGTAAATTGTTTCAAACTCCGTTGTAGGGTGCCATGTGGGCACAGGTTAGTGCAGTGACTGTGCTTCTGCAGGCATGTTTTTCAAAAAAATAATTATCGACGCGAGCGCTTTCGGGATCTCTAACCACGCAGTCTACCGACACACGCATTCCTTGTGCCATATTGTTCGTGTTATTAACGCCTTCCATTCATGCCGGCATCTTCTGGTGATCAAGGTGCTGCAGTAGGGGCTCAAAAAGTTTGATTGCTAGTTCAGGGTGAAGGCACTGCTAGCTCAACCCCTCCCCGTTTCGCTTGAACTTCGTGAAGCCTTTTTTTCCACAGTCAACCCCGTTTACTTAAGCCCTTCCCGTCAAGCCAGCTCCCGAATATTCCAGTTTATTCCTCGCTTGCTCTAAAACTAGTGCTACGTGCTGCCGGGCCCAGCCTAATTATAGGCGCTTCTGGTCTTCCATGTTTTTACGTTAGGAGCTCCACGGTTGTCTGCTCTCCCAGTGTACGTTTAATTCCTCAGCAAGAGTTCAATATTTGTAGATTTTCCAGATCGGCGTAGCCCTCATGTTAGCGCTGTCCAAAAGCAAAGCAATTATTAGGCACCGTAGCTTGCTCCGAAAACACCGGTATTGCGCGGCACTCGTACTCCAAGAGGTGTTCAAGTAGGGAAATAGACGAGCTTCCAACGTACCCTCCGCAATGGTGGCGGAGAAGCAAACTCATTCTGCTGCTGTGCGCCAGTACACGGCTTGAATTTCTAACAGTTTTGACTCCGCCCGCCACTTCGCTATAAGCAGGTCAAGCTCTTCGTGAGCTTCGAGTAATGCGGTTTAAAATACTTGCGTTTGGGTTGGGACCAGCAGAAATTTCGAATAAAGTGATATTTCGAGTAAAGCGATTTTGCTATAACGAGGGATTACTGTATGTTTCCCTTTCAACTCAATATCGCACGCTCGCTACTGCCGCGCAGAGTGCAAATGTTCTGTAAGTAAACTTGCTAGTCAGGCAGTCTATCAATTCATTGCTCGCCTAGCGATCACGAAAACACAAATTACGGCGCTGTTTGCGTCGAATTTACATGAGAGTTAGAAAATGCGGGCCCGCTGTTGCGGCAAAGCAATTTATTTTTGAAAATAACGCGAGCTGCGAAGTGGTCTCTGACACGTCTCGGTGGCTCAGTGGATAAGGGGTAGCGCTGGTGAGATCGAAGTCGCGGGTTCGATTCTCTGCCGCGGCTGCCGCTTTCCTGATGGAGGCGAAAAGCAAGAACGCCCATGTGTACGAGATTTCGGGGCACGTTAAAGATCCCCAGGTGGTGAAAATTAATCCGTAGACCTCCACTACGGCGCGCCTCATCGCCTCCGTTGCGTCGGCGCTCTAAACCCTACAATCAATCAATCAATCAATCAATCAAATGGTCTCTTATTATGGTTACTCGTCATTCAATTTCACAGGGAGGACGGGCTCATAATTTTAACATGATAGCATTATTACGAAGTTCAGTTTAAAGCTGATTTATCTACCCCGTTTCTTTTTTTTTTGTAAATCGGGTAGGGATAGTGATATTGCTCGGACGGACAAATTTCACTCGTGTAGTTTTTCTGCGCTTTATCATATGTGACCGATGAGCAGTTCTCGGAGAACCATCATGTTGTTCAGGGGTAAGCGCTGCTCATTAAAATAATGTGTATTTTGTCAAGGAGATGAACTGTGCAAACACTAGTCAAATAAAAACGACACATGTGGAGCACGCCGGACTGGAGGAAGCGCTGGCCATGGAGGCCAGCTGCTGCTACGGTTGCGTCCTCAGTGCTCACTCAAAAGAACATCACTCGACCCACGTGGTGAACACTGGTCCGGAGGAAATGCAGGGCATGAAGGGGTGTTGCTGCTGCTGCTGCTGCTGCCGGCAGCTCAGGGTTCGCCGTCCCTGTGCTCCAGAACAGCGGCCACAATCTCGCTCAGCCGCAAGAATGAGAAACCGCCCCGGGAAGCGGAGCCCATGGTCCACGTGCTGGCGGACCTCGGCCTCGGATTGGCCGGGCCGACGCTCCTTCAGCATCTCCACGATCCTGGCCATGTTGCATCCGCCGGGGCTCGTCTTCAGGGGGCCCCATCGGCTAGATCCTTGAGCGGGGAAGCGTAGCGCTGAATCAGCTGCGAGACCCGGGCACGGACGGTGGGGAAGCGGGCTGGTGCGGGGGCACCTTCTTGGTCCGGGCGGCCTGGCCGTGCTCCTCCTCTGTGGCGCTGGCGTACTCCACTCCTTCCTCCTTCTCTGGAGCCGTTTCATAGGAGCTGCCAGGGCTGCTGCTGCTCCGGCTGCAGCTGCGCTGCTCCTTGGCAATCTGGGCTTTGACCAGGTCAGGCAGCTTGCTTTTCGGGTGGAGGTAATACACAATGGAGCGCTCCCACACATCCGGTGGTAAAACCCCGGGTTGCGCAACAGGCAGGTGGCCAGGTCCACGAACACGCTTTGTACCAGGTGCGACCGCCGGGGGCCCAGAACCCTGTAGACGTCCTGATCCTCCGAAGGGCCCTTGGTCCAGAGGTATTCGCGTGACAGCTCTATGATGTCAGTCAGATTAGAACCAATCAGCGCGGGGCGTATGATAGCGGTCCAAGATGGAGCGGGTTCAGAGACGCGCGCCTGTCGTCATCAACGTCGGTGGTTTTGGTTAGGCTGTCACTGTCGATGCTGCTTTCGCGGCTGCTGAGTCTGGCGCACTGTCGTTTTTCTTTGACTAGTGCTTGAACTATTCGTCTCCTTTACAATTCATAGAAATATATCGCTGGACGGGTACAGCATGCCCGTGCAAAATACTGTGATGAGGAAAAGCAGTGGTATGTATTGCTTTTGGATTCCATGGGTGTTCGTTTGCCATATTTTTTGTGAGATTAACTGCGTGCCGGAAATTGCAGCAGAACACCAGGAACGTGTCAAACGAACGTTTATGGTGCTGTTTATGAAGAATATTTTGAAACCACCGTTAGGTAGGATTAAATAGAAGAAACGTTGGAATGTGAGAGACGGATCCACATTTTGTGGATTTAGTGTCGAGTGATTGTGAGGTTTAACGCACCGACACTACACAGGCGATTAGGCGCACCATGGTGGAGGTCTCAGGATTAATTTTAACCACCTGGGGGTCCTAAATGTACGCCGGAATCTCTAACACACAGTCGTTGTCGCTGTTCTCCTCTATCAGAAAAGCGGCCGCCGCAACCGGAAATCCAACCCGCATCCTTGGGCTCAGCAGCACAACGCTTCAGCCACCGAGTCACCGCGGCGGGTGTGCTTTTGGTGTCCGCTTGCTAAATCAACATACGTAATCTGTGCTTATAGGAAATCCTATATTAATAGAGGATAGAATTTGGCAGGTTTTCGCCAAACCGCTGTCGTCGCCTTGCGTTCAATATGATAGAACCAACTTGAGCTATAGTATTTATGTAAAAGACCGCGAGTTGTGGATATCTACAGAGGTATAGAGAAACTTGTAAACCAGCAGAAAAGGGGACCTCTCCTGCACCATATTTCAAACTAACTAACGATAACGACAGGAACAATAGATGGTGAATTGTCTTCAGCAGCAGATGGAAAACAGGCTCGCGACGTGCACACCTTTTTTCGTCTTAGTTGAAATGTTTGAAACTGAAAGGGGTGCATCCCGCTGCAATACATGCCTGTACACAATTACGTAATTTACATGTATTGCAAGTGCCGGGT
This sequence comes from Haemaphysalis longicornis, assembly GCF_048455015.1. Taxonomy (NCBI): domain Eukaryota; kingdom Metazoa; phylum Arthropoda; class Arachnida; order Ixodida; family Ixodidae; genus Haemaphysalis; species Haemaphysalis longicornis. Next base: position 190,398,434 of record NW_027526361.1, read on the forward strand.
GCGGAATATTGATGAAACGCTGCCCTACAGCGCCTTTTTTGTTTGGTTTTGGTATGCCACGTGCTCATTTGTAACGAGATGGCGAGGAAGGTATGCTGCAACCAATCCAGAGTAGTTACGACGTTAGGCCCCAGGGTTGAGCCTGATGCTGCCGGTTGCACAACCGTCCATAGGTATACTAGGCGACGCAATGGAAGGGCAGTGTAACAGGGTATAAGCAGTGAGATCTAATTGCGGGATCCTACCCAACTGCTAATGACACCTGTCATTAGCGTCTGAGTCAACTTCTACGTGCCTAGCAATCAAACGAATCCGATTTGGCCCTTGCTAAATATTTCTACTCATGATGATTCTTCCTTGACGTTGACCAGCTGTACCGCCCTGCCACCACCTTGCCAACTAAGGACAGGTGTTGCCACTGTCATTCAGTGCATTAGCCAGCCAGCCCTCATCAAGATATCCAGGTTTAAGGACCCGGAACCTCCAGCATCGTTCTATGCGGAACATCTACCCATTAGAGAGGCTGTGCTGGCTGTCACCGGAATCACTTTGCAGCCCGGGGCGTGCATCGTAATTCGCACCGATGCCCATCAAGCAGTCAGCTTACTACGGTAGCGAGCCATAGCCCTGTGCTGGCCCAGAGCATTCACCACCCTGCGGCACGAATTGCGCACAAGATTCTTAATGAAGTGGTTCCGCGTGACCTACTGACATGGGTTAATTGGCGTATTCATGGGAGGTTGTGGCCGTTACTACACCAGGGTGGCCAATCCTGCTCTGGTGAGGGAGTGCATTACCGGCAATGGTCGCCGTGGTCAGGCCGCACCCCAAGCATCTTTGTGCAATTCCATCAATACGCGGATTTTTTTTTTCTTTTTTTTAATACGGTGGGAATTGTCCAGAAACGGTATTCGAACCACGGTCCTCCTGCACGCGAGGCGGGTGTTCTACCTCTACGCCATCGCTGCACGCCATCGTAGAAATTAAGAAGAAATGGACGTGGGCAGGGCATGTAATCCGAAGGCAAGATAACCGCTGGTCATTAAGGGTAACAGAGTGGATCCCTAGAGAAAAGAGAGAGAGAGAGAAAATTCTTTAATGAGACCGAAGAGGTCAGCCCTGCATAATGCTGGGCTTGCTACTTCAGATGGTTGGTGAACATGTGATAAGGGTTATATGCTTACATGACTAATACAAATAAGAAAAAAACGAAAGAAACTCCACCAGACAGACACATGAACACACATAAAAAAAAGTCACAGACAGTCACGGCTCGAGTCGAGTCCAGAGTCTCTGAGGAAACGCGCAAGAGCTTTAAAACCCCGCACCGCCCTGTCTTCGCTGTTCCAGGGGCCGAAAAAGTCCTCCATGCTGACAGTTCTCGCCCGTAATAAACTTCGCGCTGTCGTTCGCGCCGAGTTAAAACGTGGACAAACGCAGAACAGGTGTTCCGTGTCTTCTCGTACACCGCAAAGTGTACACAGAGGTTAAGCCATCAAACCGATTTTGTTAAGAAAGGTTTTTGTATAGGCTACTTTGAGGCCTCGATAAACCGTGAGGTATACGAAACGTACACTGCGGGTCGATAGCGTAAAGGGGGGCGTACTGCAGATCCGGGTTCCGCCAGTGCTGCAATTGCATGCTTCATCCATGAGTTGTGGCTATTCCGTTGATGTCCTCTTTGGATAAAGGGAGTTGTACTGGTGAGCTCGTGGAATGGCCCTCGCGTGCGAGCCGATCCGATATCACATTGCCCGTGATGCCGCAGTGTCCTGGCAGCCACTGCAAAGAAATAGTGTGCCCGTTGCGGAATACCTCAGTGTGTATGACGTTGATTTCTTGTATTAATTGGCCTTGATTACTTCCACGCTTGAGAAGCGTTTGTAGCGCAGAGCGAGAGTCCAGGAAAATTACTCAAGGTTTTGGAGCACAGTCCCTGACAATCTGCAGCGCAGCTCTTACTGCCGCCAGCTCGGTTTTTGTAGCCGATGTCTTGTGGCTGAGCTTTTGGCTCACAGAGACCCCCGAAGATGGGACCCATACACCTATGGCGGAAGATTCAGAAGTCACGGACCCATCAGCATATACGTGGGTATACCCGCCATAGCAGCGAGATATATGCTGAAGTGTGTAGTAGGTCAAGGCTGGTTGAGGCATAGTTGACTTTTTCCCGATTCCAGGCACTGTTGTTGTTATTGACCACGTAGAAAATTGCCAAGGTGGTAACTAGGGTCTAATAGGACGTTCATAGTAAACCGGCAGGAATTCCTGCACGTGACTTCTGGAGCTATCTGCCAAAGGATGGGCAAATGAACAGCTAACATGGCGGAGGCAGACACGGATATTTTCTTGTCTTAATAGTACCCTGGCTGAGAGGCATCTCGCTTCACAAAGTGTCGCGCACGTTGAAGTGCACTTAGGGAGTCCCAGGCAAATACTCAGAGCTTGCGCCTGTAGTGCCTCTAGCTGATTGACGTTGCTCTTTGACAGTGAACCGAGGGTAGGCAGGCTGTACCGAAGCAGACCAATAAAGAGTGCCCTGTAGAGTCGTAGCAGCGAAGCAACCGAGCAACCCCATACAGTGCCTGCAAGCATCCGTGGGATGTGCACGAAAGACTGTAGTTTGTCTTTGAGGCATCGAATATGATAAGTCCATGACATTGACCTGTCAAATACAATGCCTAAGAATCGATGACATCGCGCATATGGTATGGTGCACCCTGCTACAGTCAGGGCATAACGAGACATGTCGCGTCTTGTAAATGCCATCGCAGCGCATTTTTGAGGAGAAAGAACCAATCCACAATTTTTCAGGTATCGCGCCAATCGTCGGATCGCCAGTTGCAGCTTCGCTCGTATGCTTCGGCGGTTCCTCCCTGAGCACCAGACACATATATCGTCAGCATACAATGATACATTCACGCCAGAGGGTACTACTTTTGGGAGACCAACAATACAGATGGTAAATAGAGTGGGGCTAAGGACACCGCCTTGCGGAGCACCTTGTCTTATAGTGTTACGGGTGGTATATCCGCTACTACTGGTCATATATACAGTCCTGTCTTGAAGGTAGTCCCTTAGCCACGTAAACATCTGCCCCCTTATACCTGCAGCCGTCATTTCTCCGCAAATAGCATCATGGGCGACACTGTCAAAGGCAGTTTTGATGTCCAGAAAGACCGCTACGACAATGTTCTTTAACGCCATCTGCTGGGTTATGTCCCGTGATAACATAAGAACATTATCCATGCTACTCCTTCCACGCATGAAACCCGACATTTGTGGTGGATATACTGCCCTGTTTTCAAGGTCCCAGACCAGGCGCTCCAAAACCATCTTCTCTATAACCTTGCCAACGCAGCTCAAAAGTGTTATTGGTCGGTAGGAGTTCATGTCAGTTGGTGACTTGCCCGGTTTCAGAACTGGTCTCACAAGCCTGATCTTCCAGCTGGCAACGAGGCGCCCTGTGCTCCAGGAAAAATTGTAGATGGAGAGTAACTGCTGAAGGGCCTTCTCACCAAGATGGGCTAACATGGAATAGGTAATCTTGTCAGAGCCTGGTGCTGACGATCGGTTCACAGACGCTAAGTCATTAAGGAGCTCCCGCATGGTGAAAGGACAGTCCAAATTCACAGCATTTGACGTAGAGAGTCCGGATGTCGCGAAAAAAGACACTACAGTGGAGGTGGAAGGGAAAGTGGTCTTCTTGCAGTACGCTTCCGCCACTTCAATATCACTGAGTCCGCCACGTAGAGCCACTGGTGGAAATGGGCGCATCTGACACGGCTCCGACTTCAAGCTTCTGACTACGCGCCAGATGTGCGAGAGAGGCTTGCGTGGGTCCAGCCGCGAGCAGAACAGCCTCCATTGCTCCTTGCCAAGCTTGTCGATGTGTTTTCTCACGTGCTTTTGTGCGCGCCGGGCAGCACGGATATCATCTGGCGATAACGTCCTTCGCGCACGACGTTCGGCTCGGCGCCAGATGGCTCGAAGCCGTTCGTATTCAGCGTCCGCCACAGAGCGTGACTTCAATTGTTGAACTCGAACTGTGCTTGCGGCAGCGGTTTTTGTTACAATCTTGACGAGCTCGTCGTGAGTTGTGATTCTGTCGCTGGAAGCCTATAAATGAGCCCTGTAGCCATTCCAATCTACCCTAGCAACTTTGGATTGGAATGATCCCCCGCGCAGACCCTTGATAAGGATGTAGGTTGGCACATGGTCACTTCCAAGGGTTTCAATGTCGGCGTGCCAGGTTACAGAGTTCATCAACGAGGAAGAAACCATTGTGACGTCCAACGCACTAGCCATCGAGACACGAATGAATGTCGGGGTTCCTGTGTTTACCACCACCAGTCCTGCCTGACTGGCCATGTCCAGCAGGCGACGAGCCCTCACGGTGAGTTTGTCACTTCCCCAAGCAGGGTGATGAGCATTAAAGTCGCCTGTTAGCACATGTGGTGGCTGGGTAGCCGTGAGCAGGGAACTAAGCCGTTTGGCGTCAAACATGGCACGGGGTGGTACATATGCTGCGATTACAGTGAACGTAATATTTTTATGTTGCACCGTAGCTGCGACATACTCATTCGACGAGTCCTTGGGCACAGTGTGCGATATGAAGGTGAAGTCATTCCGAATCGCAAGTAGAACCCTGCTTTGGTATGCGCCTGTGGCAGACTGGAAAATCTAGTATCCAGAAAGGCGAATTTGGGAAGGCAACCGGGACTCTGAAATAGCTATAATTGAGAAGCGGTGCTTTTGAATGAGTTGCCGGAGGTCTGATAGGCGGCTGCGGAGACCACGCGCGTTCCATTGAAAGACAGTAGCCTTGTTACGAATTTCATTTAGTACAGGTACTGGAGATGTAGACATTGTTGTTACCGCCATGGTGAGAATATCGGCGAGACTAAATCAATGAGAGTAAGTATGGCATGAGCCACTGGGGAGGAAGGAGGAGTGAGGAAGTTGCGAAGGAAGGCAAGCGTTGCAGGGGGCGGCAGAAAGCTAGATGGGCATATGAGATCAAGTAGTTTGCGGGGATAAATTGGTCACAGTTGGCACAGGACCGAGGTAATTGGAGAATAATGGGAGAGGCCTTTGCCCTGCAGTGGGCGTAGATAGGCTGGTGATGATGATGATGATGATGATGATGATGATGATGATGATGATGATGATGACCTACTGACGGCCCACGTACTGCAAGGCAAACGTAGCAGCCCGGCTAGCAGCCTCCATTCCATTACGACTTCCCCGTTACAGCTGGATGATACAATAATCCTGCTGACTAGAAATGAACATCTCCAGCGCCTCACACGGGCTTTAATTCCACCGTGTGCTGCCACCCTTCCCCCGGCCCTGACCCGTGCCGAGGAGGTTGCGCTAAGGAGGATCCGGGTGGGGGTAGCCTTAACTTCCGCTGTGACCCACCAATGACCTCACTTGCAATATTGTTTTACAAGCCCCGGTGGACCTAATTTACACCAGAGTGGGTTTTTGTTTCCAGAACGCTCTCTTCCATGAAAAAGTGCGCTTTCTTCCACCGCAGATGTCACTTTGCATCGCATCGCTTTATTTTCTTAACAAGGACCCCTCGCAGGCATACACAGCGGGTTGGTTAACGAACGAAATTATTTGACAGCTAAACTGTTCATCGAATCTTTACAGTTTCGTGTCCACAGTTAGAAATACCTAGAAAATGCCGAGTGCACGTAAGAGCCCGTACGTGAGAAGGAGGTGGAGGAGGAGGAGAAAACTTTATTGCAGCAAGTGGTAAGAGAAGCGCGGTGGCCACCGGCCTAAGTCTGGTAGCGACTTCGGTGGCTCTTTTGACCAGGACTTCTTGTGTAGCCCGGTCGGAGCTACCCAACGCCTCGCTCCATTGCTCGCTGCTGGTGATTAGAGGGAAGGGGCCTTGGGGGCACTGCCATATGGAATGACTTAGTGAGGCGTGCTCCCCGCACAGGGGGCATGCTGACGAAGGGAATTCTGTCGGATGGATGTGGTGGAGGCGAGCTCTGCTTGGGAAGGTGTCCGTTTGCAAGAGCCGCCAAATACGCGCCTGGCTTATCGTAAGGGATGGATGAGGCGGGGAAAATTGTCGCCGCGAGAGGCGGTAGTGCTCTGTTATGTCATTAAAGGGACACTGAAGTGATATGTAAACATTGCGGGATTACTAGCGCAAATTGTAGTCCGGAGTCCCCAGGCCATGTTTCGACCACTCTAGGCGCGTTTACGCGATTTTATTTAGTAGAAAAACTAATTCGAAAACGCTGTCCTCCTCTCTTTACGCTCGCCCATTTTCTGTGGCGTTTTCGTGTGACGTCAGGAGGGGATGAGCTGGCAATTGGCTGCGCCACGGCTGCGCTACTGCACGGCTCCCCGGCCGACAGAGTCAGTCGGCCCAGCGTTTCGTCCGCCGGCCGCCGGCGGGTCGTCGCAATCAAGGAGGTTAAAAAAAATTGCTTGGTCGCAATTCGTTCGCTTAGTTGAAACGAAGCCAGGACACGTTTGTGAATGGAAGAATGTGCCTTTCTTTACTTGGTTTGTTTGTACACTGTATCTAGCTCCAAGTCAAGGTCGCTTCACACAAGCGCTGCACATGCGACGCTTCGCTGACTGGTACGCCAGTAGGAAAATATAAGGCCTCTTGAAGGCGGGAGAAGAGTCAGCGAAGTCAATATAGGTACTAAGCAAATAAAATCAACTGATATTTTTACCGTAAAGCGTAAAACTAGGGCGCGGGAAGCACGTTTTTGCGCTGGGCGAACAAGCACAGCGGTCAGCAGCACGACTACGCATCTGCGAACGCTTTTCCGTCTACGAAATGCAATTGCTAGACGTGAGCTACTGTGGAAACTCGGGCGACGCTTACTGCACGATCACAGTACAACAAATAGTCACCTAAGCGGCTTGAAATGCCAAAACTAAATAAAAGTGTAAACCGGTTGTACAATATATACCCTATATTAGCAAGGCATTGGCGTCCCGCTACTTCATCGAAAGCGTTGTTTATATAAGAGAAGTGTTTAGAGTCATGCCGGAAAAACCTGAGTGGTTACCCATTCTGGATGTTCTAGCGCAGTTTAAGATGTTTTAAACCACCCCCACCAGCCGACTGGTGGCTGGAGCTACTAATTTGTGTACTGTGCAGTGCGTTGTGTGTTGTCGCCAAGCAGGCAATAAAGAAAAAAAAAAAAAAAGCTACGTGGCCTAGCGGTCTGAGGCTCTAGGAATTCACGGCAAATGTTTTGCGAGTCACGAGTTCGAATCCCCGCGGGTACGTGCTTTTTTGTTTTGTAAGGTAACTTTTTTGTTTTCCGCCGATATTTTCTATATTGAGTTCACCTTTTTTGGGGCCGCAACGTTCATGGCTACACGAACTAGTTCACAAAACGCGCGCAGGCTGGCACTGGCGTGCTAGCGAGTTCTCGTTGGCGTGCTGTTGCCATAAGCACCGACTGCTTGCAGGCAGTGGGCACAGGCCAGAATGAACAGACCCTTGGCCTGGTGCGAACACGCTTTTTACGATACAGGCATGAGGGAGGCAAGCTCCAAATATGGGGGAAAAGCGCATGACATTTGGGCGTCTGTGGGTACGCGGAGGGCGTTCATGCACTGCGTAGGTCTCGGCTAGTGAATGCTACGACTACAAGCCGTCCTGGGTGGCTTATCTTGTGCATTTTACAGCCGACAACATGGCAGAAGCGCGGTACGATGATTACTGAGATATTGAGAATGCCCATCCAACAAAGCCATTGGTTATGTTTTACAGAACCGAAACCGAAACCGAAACTTATGTGATTGCTAACCTTGGGCATCGTCCAATCACGGCGCCCCTCCTCTCAACGTCACAGCCTTAGTTGGTGCAGCCGCCGCAAACCGCGCATGGTAGTTTTTCTTCTTTCGCGCTTTGTAAAATAATTACCGATTTGTCAACCGGATAAACGATGAAAAGTGTGCTAATTTGAGCCAGTCTACGCAGTGCAAGCAAAAACGGGAGCTTGACAAATTCACTTCAGTGTCCCTTTAAGTGTGATCAGTCGGTCTCTGGCGGAGCGCGCCCCGTGGTGAGGAACGATACTCACGCTGGCTCGGTGTGTGAGTTCGCGAGCCATAGCGTGTGCAGTTTCATTCCCCTCCATGCCAGTGTGGGCTGGGGTCCATATGAGCTCCACTGAGGCCTCTGGTGGATTTTGCTTGAGAATTTTGAGCGCCGTGGGAGAGATATGTCCCTGGGCAAAATTTTGAACGGCCATTTTCGAATCTGTGATTATAATTACCGGATGTGGCCTATGTGTGAGGGCTAAGGCAACTGCCGCCTCTTCCGCCACAGTAGGGGAGGTGGTTATGACTGTGAGGGCGTTGAGTGGAGCAGTGCTTTTTTGACCGGTGATCGCTATAGCGTATGCCCCGTGATGCCTGTACTCCGCTGCGTCAGAGTATACTACTCCCGAAATATTTCTGAGCTGCCTGGCGAGAGACCGGGCTCTTGCTTTGCGTCGTGCCGAATTGTGAATAGGATGCATGTGCCTAGGTAGAGGCTTTACGATTATACTGAAGAGCTTACAGATTCTCTCGCGGCAAAACATTGCGGTCTCGCAACAGACTCAGGAGTCATTACCTATCCCTGCTGATATAATTCAGCCCGTACGTGAGCGCATGCCTCGTGGCGACCGCCCAACATCCCAGTCGCACGTCTTTTAAGGAAAGCCTACCCACTGTGGGAGATTGGTCAGGATTGCAGCAACCGCCCGGCAATTAAAAAACGAAGAAAATGCCGAGCGCTCATGAGAGAGAGAGAGAGAGAGAGAGAGAGAGAGAGAGAGAGAGAGAGAGAGGGGGGGTATTTTTAACCAAAAGAGGGGAAATGTCTCTGTCGGAGAGCTTCATGGAGTCTGGGTGCCTCCGTCCAGGCTCCCACTGATGGCCTTCTCGATGAAGTCCACCAGGCCACGTTGCTCGTCCTTGGTCTTCTGGGTGGCCAGCCACTCTATAGTGTAGTGTCGTCTAATCTGTGCATAAATGTGGCACTCCTATAATATGTGTTGTTGGTTGGCGATCACATTACAGGTGCGGCATAATGGGGGTGTATCTGTCTTTCTACTTTGCATGAGGTGTTGTCTAGCAGGTGTGTGTAGTGTACCGGCTTGTGCTTGTCTGAATGTAGTCTGTTGGAGTCTTTTGGGTGCTGCTGCGGTAACTGCTGCCTGGCTCTCCTGTAGTCTTTCAGGTGAAGCTGTCGTGGGCTTGATTCGGTTTCACTGGGAGTTTCGCCGCCGTTCCTGGGAGCCCGGTAGTGCGCTTCTCGGGCGAGTTCATTTGCTTTCTCATTACCCAGTACGCCAGCGTGACCCGGAATCCAATATATCTTCACAGTGCCCTGGATATATCGAAATAGATGTGCCGCGATTTGGGGGGTGTGTCCTGATGCTATAATTCGGCAGGCTTTCTTGCTATCTGTGTATATATTTAGGGCACGGGTTGGTTGACTGAGGTGAGCTATCGCTAGTGGGTGCCTTGTGAAGACCGCACAGCGTCCCAGGCGCACTTTTGTCAATCCTAGCATACCCACTTTGCGAGATTGGCCAAGATTTGCCACAACAAAACTCCAGCATTCGCCTTAATTGTGGCAGCACTTGCTCAGAATGAGAAAGACACGTCATAGCGCACGCCGCTCCAGGATGATGTTCAATCGCCTCGAAAAAAATGACGGATTAAAGATCATTGCGGCAGTTCAGAAGAAGAAAATCCGCTGCGATCGTGGACTTAAGCCGTCATGATGGTCGTGAATGGTGCGTACAGCTTCGTTACGTTCTATAGTTCATCTCACTAGCTAGCTGCAGCACTGTGGAGGCTACATTGTTGTCCCCCTCAGGGCGCCCAACTCACCGCGAAGGAAGCGACAAAAGGCGCCGGGGCCGTGCGGTGCCACTTGCCGAGAGGGGAGAAGGGAGTGTCCTTTCAGGACCCCCTTCACGGCGGATTAGGCGCCCTCAGTGGGCGCACTATTGATAACAATGTAGCCTCCACAGTGCTGCAGCTAGCTTGTGAAATGAACTATAGTCTTAGGCGTTAGTGTGAACTTCATTTTTGTTGCGCAAGCTACACTATGCTACCTGGCGCAGTCTTCACGGGGTGACCACTCTCCACCTTGAGAGCTAGAGGTCAAACCACGCCCCCTTCCAGAAGAGCCCGGCTTGGAGCAGCAGCCCGATGGTGGGGGGAGATAGGCGGCAGGGGACAGATAAGAGAGGAGGGCACGGAGCCATGCCTGGGGACCCGAGTCGGCACCTGGAGGAGGAAGGTGAAGAGGCCAAGTCACAGCTATAAGAGCGCGAACGAAGGAAGGCCAGGAGGCCACGTGCGGCACAGAGCCCTGTGCGATGGAGGAAGACGGACATTCAGCTGTGTCCGCTTGTACAGCGGCGAGGCTTAAACAACCCGTGAGGCGCCGACACAAACCCGTGTATAACACGTGTATTCATTGCAAACATGTCTGAATATCATTGCGAAACCACACCTCGACCTCACGTCCCCAATAGGCCTATCCAGGGAAGTGAAACTTTCGCAATCAACAAGGGTTAACCGAATTTTTTTCTGGGTGTGATTGGTTCTTAACTTGTGTCATTGAAAAAATAGGAATGTTCGTAGCATCTGTAAGTGTGTGGTCACATGGGTGCAAGGCTGCAGTATTTAGGTTTGTGTCGGTTCTAATTGAAATATTCAGTTGCGAGTCAGCGCTGCGGTCCGACTACTTTCTCTTGCCCGTTTCCAGTTCCCGCTCCTTGCGACGTTCAATTCCTGCGGCCTCTGATTCTCATTCATAAAGGGAAGATATAGGTTGTACCTTAAACAACCAATTTCTCGCAGGGTTTCCACCTTGCAGTTGTCATTTCAAAAACACTGCGTTGTTCTCTCGTACGTACTGCTCATTTACCAACGCGAGAATACCAGGCCATAAGTGCTGCAATCAGTAAGGACCAAGCGCGTGCATCACAAGTAACGTCACACTGATACTAGGATACCCATAGCAACACAAAAAAAATCCACACCGTCACGTAGTGAAGAACGAAGCATGGTTCCTGTTGAGAATTAGCGTTTATTAGAGCGAACTTGGGCTCCACAATGAATAAGAAGAAAGTTCCCTCGGCGAAGAAGCATTCAACCAAGTGACACGCGCATTGCCACCGCAGCGCCAGGATAGCGATACACGGCTTCGCAATGCACGGTCACCACGGACTGGCAACTTCTAATGAAGACTGTAGGTTAAAGAATTTGTCTTCACTTGCGCATAATTTTGACGGTACTTTCGATTGAATGCCCTTACTGAAGTCCCCTTTTCTTGGCCAATCCCCATGACTGCGTATGAGCGTTGTTTTCACGCGCCACCACTACCACCCTTTTTACATTCTCCATCATCATCAATACGTTTACAAAGAAGAAGGGTCCCTTTCACACCGTTCTCTTCGAAGTTATGGCCTCGGGTCCACTTCGTCGATCTGCCAACAAGCAGCGATCGAAGAGCGAGTCGCCCAAGGAAAATCAAACTCCTCCGCCTTGCTACAGTGAGGACGACGAAAAGCCCATGTCCCGCGACAAGAAGATTCAGCTTGGCATCAACATCGCCAAGCTGCCCAGCTGTGAGCTCGACCGAGTGTTGTCTATGATCCTGTCGCGAGAACCCAAACTGTCCGTCTCGGACCCGAATGAGCTTGACATCGACCTTGAGAAGCTGCAGCCGTCAACTCTGCGGGAGGTGCAGTCGTACGTGGACGAGTGCCTGCGCAAGCTGTCCTCGGGTGGCTACAAACAAGGGAAAGCGTGCGGGAAGGCCCACAAGCATATGCACCACACGTTTGAGCCAGCTGCGCCAAAAATCGTCAGCCAGAGCTCGCCCACTGCAACCGCCATGCAGGGTGCGGCGGCTGCTTCGAGCCAGGCGATTCCCACCAGTCCAGGATGGCCGGGCTGTGGCACTTCACGCAGGCCGACTCCAGGCCATTGTTTGGCCGGCTGCAATTTGGTGTCAAAGCCACTCGTAAGCAAGCCCAAAGCAGCCACGGACCAGGCTGACTCTCCTACTGAGGAGCAACTGGCAAAGGCAATGGAAAACCTGCGGGTGCCCTTGCTGCCGGCTCCGGTGCCCTCGCAGACCCCTGCGGCCGCTCAACCCCCTGGTGAGACCAGAAACAGGCGGCGTCCTCCCCGCCCCCACCAACCTTGTGGAAGACCTGGATGCTACGCAGTCGCTCCAGCAGCACCGGTTTCGCAGGGGGCTCCTGACGGCTACTAATGTTCCCTGCTACCAGCCGGGGGTGGCCACCCGCGGCACACTGCCGCAGCAGCCGTCGCAGCGCTCGGCCACTTCAGCCACCCTCAACCACCCTGGTGGCCCTGAGGATCCCGCCAATCTATCCAGCTGCGAACAGCGAACATTTCTACAGTGATGGGAAATCTCTCACCGCTGAATCTTCGCCGGTGTTTGCCGAAGGTCGTCGCAAACTTACCCCGAGGGAAATAAAGCGGTGTTGGCCAACATGTCTGTGCATCTTGTTTTATCCGCTAGTTTAAGAAAGAATTTTGGGCATTTATGTCCGAAATTCTTTTCATTCAATTCATTCAATTGTATCGCCAACGGCAGCTTACGTGAGCAAAAAATTGTTTTAATTAGGGGTCCAGTTCAATGAACTAGTCATTTTTCATGCTTAGCGTTCAGCAGAAACTAGTCTCCAGTGCTGCTGCTGCTTCTCGCTTTAAGTCCGTTGCGTCTGCAGCTTATATATCAGTGATTAAAGTAATTCGTATAGTGCGATTAAGGTTGACTAAATGAATAGTTCTGAATGAATAGCACCAGAAGACCATAACTAAACTTCCCTAGACACATACTTTTATTACAAAACACACCAAATAAAGCTTTATTTTCAATTTAGGAAAAACTAAATTAGGTAACTCTTACGTTTGGTTTTCTGGCATTTTCTGTGTGGCTAGCAGCAACAGCCGCAAAACAGTTGAGTACTGCGTCATTGTTGTTGCTTTTTTTGGTTTCCCCTATTTGCTCAAGGCACCGTGGCACAAGGTTAGGCCCTACCTCAAGGGGCCTACCGATGACCGGTTTTTACAAGACGATACTCTTTCTTCGACCTACTTAAACGCGCAATTTTAGATGCGAAACATCTCTTGCTCGGGGGAATGTCCCGCGTCCGTGCCCCGTCCGCAGCGCCTCTGATGATGATTGTGGCGGAATGCCCCTAGGGATTCACCAACCAAAGCTTCGCGTTCAACCACCGTCGTCATCTTCCCGTAGGGGAACCGCTGAAGAAGAAGAAGGAGAAGAAGACAAAGCTGCGAATAGGAGGGCGTGTACGTTGCTCTCAGCCTGTGCACCAACGTCAACAACCTTTACCTCACCAACGCTGACGGAGTGAAGTGAAGTGAAAGAGACCTTAATAATCGCCGGCAACAGGCGTAATGTCTCCACTACGCCCGGACGTAGCCACTCGTCGATCCTAGTGGCATTCTACTCAGCAACACTTTCGCTACTCACTGCGGGGCTGGACACCCTTGTCCCCGAAGGGAGGGCGTCGGCCCACAGCTTTCTCTCCGGTGCTGCCGTTCGAGAGCCGTTAGGACCTGCAAGACGGCTGAGAGTTGAATACTACCGATTCTACCACAGAGACGACAACATCGACAAGAACATGATGGACGAGTTTCGGCGCCTCGAGAACCACCGCCTACTCACCGTAACACAACAGCACTTTCGTGCCTTTGCACCGGTGTGGACCCGGACGCGGAATCCCCTCTGGAGCTACTAAACACCAGATCACTCAACATAACGGCAACACAATGGAACCACACGGAACCCCCATGATGTTTCGCATCCTTATCAGGGTTCCACACGGTAAGATGGTGTAATTTTTTGGTCTGTATGTCCGTCCCTCAATGCAGCCATCCGGCCGAAAAGTTAAAACAATTCGTTAAAATTGGGTATACAGGGTAGCACATCGATAAGTGAGCGCCTTAAAAAATGGCTGCGGCTTTTCTCGGCTAACCTTAGATATGCAAAGCAGAAGCTTGGCTTTGTCTTGTTGAGTCTTGGTTTCGCATGGTTAACTTTTGATGTAGCTGTATTTCCGCCCACGGCTCACAGCCGCTCTGTCCTGTGCAACGCTCCCAGGAAGCCCGGCGAACGCGGCGCGGCGTTCGCCGTTGCGAACGCGCCGTTCCTCTTTGCCGGGCGCGAGACGGGTCACGTAGCCCGAGAAGACCCAGCGGCGCATGCGTGGGAGGCTGCGGGTTTAGTTGGCTGCCGATCAGCTGAGCGGCCGCTCCCGGGGCGGCCGCCGTCATTCATATGAGTGGAATGTGCGCAGCGGTGGGCCCGGCGAATCCCGCGATGCGCTTCGAGGGCTGTGTAGCCGGGGGGGTGTCTCCGGTCAAATGGTCAACTTGCGCATCCTCCGTGAAACCGCTGGATGAATTAGTAAAGTTTTGCTTTAAAAATTTACGCGTGAAGCGTCCACAGAGACTGATCCCGCTGCAGCTCGAAGCCGCAGCGGGAATCGACGACCAGGAAGAGCAGACGATTTCGGCGGCCAGGAGGGGTGTAGCCCGACACAACCCATTTCCGTTTCAACCCGTCCCGCTTTAACCCATTCCCGAAACGCCCTTCCCGTTATACCGCTTTCTGTTTCAACCCGTTCCCAAAACACCCTTCCCGTTTAACCCGTTCCCAAAACGCCCGCCTCAAATAGTTCAGACAAGTTTGTGAGCTCGCAGTGCGCTTTTAGGCCTCCAAAATTGTGCAGGGCTAGGTAGTGCAGGTTACTGAGTAATGACTACAACATAGTTTACTCATTTCTTGTCTAAATATATAGCGCTGGGCAAATTTTATTTTACCTTGACTCTAACTCTACTCGGTGGACGGCGTCACCGATACGTTTTCTTTTTAAAGGAGTACTGACACGAAATTTTTATGTTACGTTTTTTTCGCTGCTATGCATGCCTACCAGCCCACTAATCATAGAATGACAGATTAGACGGTCGATCGCAGCGTAAACATTCATTTACGGCGTCGTTTATTCGTGCCAGTTTCGGTTTCGACAAAAAAACGCCGAGCGGCCGCCATGACAGCATGTATGACATGGCGTCACCATTCTTGCCGTATCGCTGCCTCTCTGGAAGCGCGCGAGCGAGCGCACGCGCGCGCCCAGACCGGCCGAGGTCTTCGCCGTCCCCACAGGCCCGGGCAGCATGACGTCAGTCCCAAAACCATGACGTGTACACACGCCCGAGCAGCGCGCGCCAACCACAGCCAGCGCGTCGGCTTCGTCACGGGAGCCCCGACGTCGGCAGTTTGGGGCACATAGCAGATGATGTCACGTCGGCCCGCTCTGAGCTTTCTCGTGCGGGTGAAGATTAAAATGGATTTTAAATATGTTTCGCTGAACGGTTGCTGTTGAAACTTGCTGGGAGATATCTCCTGATAAAAAAGAAGCGTTTTACATAGTTATCTCAGCTTTGAAATTTCGTGCCAGTACTCCTTTAAAGCTCTACAGAATATGGCTACAGTAATCTCAAAACTACAATTATTGTGAACGCTTCACCCGAAAAGTGAAATATTCAAGCTACCTCAAACGAAAGTAAATACATATGAGCAACAAAATTATGCGTGATTTGCTTTGAGACTAATTCATCAGATGTCGCTACTTGCGTCGCCCCGGCCGGAATACGCACCGCAAACGGTGTGCTAAAACGTGTCCTACCGTTTTCAGCCGCCTACGGAAACTCCGGCTCCCGGTAACACGGTAAACGGTAACGCAAACACGGTAACGATATGCTAAAACTCTATGTTTTTGCTTTTCCACGTACTGTGGGCCCGCCTGAGTAATATTTTTCGTAAAAAGTACAGACAAGAGAATATAGCTAGGAGTGTTCTTAACGCATGGATTGAAAATGTGTGCGAACTATTTTCTCCAAGCAAAAATTTCAGCTTTAGACTTCAATGGCCATTCTTTTGCACACATTTGCATATAAAGTGACCGTTAGCCACACATTAAAATTGATCGTACCACTGGCTTAGCCCATAACAGTTACCGCTTTCATAAAATACGTTTTTTCTGTAGTTAGCTAGATTTGGTAATTATATCTCGGAGAACTTTTTCCTGTGTAGAAATAAAACAGTAGCCCTGTACTCCCCTAATAAATAGTTGCATTTGTTAAAACACCCAACTTCATTCTTTCCAAGAGCTACGGACGCTACAAACTGGCACTGCGACCGCGGAAAGGTTCTATTTTGTTAATTCTCCTCCTTTCTTTTTTGTGTGTGTGTTGCATATAAGTGCATATAAATTCGTATATGCAATCGTAGGAACTGGAACCATTACCGCTGCCGCGGAGTAGGCATGCGAGCAACACGTTCCAGACCGCTCGACCAACGCAGAAGCAGACGGAACGGTATGGTTTCAGCTTATACGATGTACCGGGTAGGACGTAACGCAGCAACCTACGTGTTGTTTTTTAACTGGCGCCGCGTATCGTAAAACGGAACATTGCAAAAAGGTTGCAGGTTAATAGGGCATCTGCATACTTTGTTTTTTTGTACAGTGAAATACGTTTGAAGTAACTTCAATTTAATTTTCATGTTACGGTTGACGCAAGTAATTTTTGACTTTCGGGGGCGTCGGACGTAACTCAAAACATCAGGTTAAAATACAGTCAGATTAATTTCAAAAACCTCACGCCTCGGCCCGAGTCACCCGGGTAGAAACTAGGTGCGTTATTCCGGCAGGGGCTAAATGGGAATATTCGAAACGGGAAGGGCGTTTTGTACCGGGTTGAAGCGGCACGGAACAAACGAGAAGGTTCAAATGGGAACGGGTTCAAATGGGAACACGCGAAATGGGAAAGGGCGAAAAGGGAAGGGCGTTTTGCGCAGGGTTGAAACGGGAGGGAACAAGCGGGAAGGATGAAAAGGGAATGGGTTCAAACGGGAACCTCCCGCCAGGGGATCTCGGCGGCCGTCCAAAGGCACCGACCGAGCGAAACAGACGGAAGGCTACCGCCCCAAAGGGGCAGGCGAAGCCGGCAAGGCCGGAGCCGAAGTAGGGGGACACGAACACGCCAAGGTCGCGTCACCGAAAGACACCCCGCGTGAGGGGGTTCTAACCGAGCTGCAGGCACTTAAATAAAGTTGTTTGTTCTCTCTCTCTCTCTCTCTCTCTCTCTCTCTCTCTCTCTCTCTCTCTCTCTCTCTCTCTCTCTCTCTCTCTCTCTCTCTCTCTCTCTCTCTCTGAGCGAACCGCATCTCCGTTCGCGCTGAAACTGTACACAAATGTCACATTTTGTGGCCCATTTCGTTTAACATCAAGAACAAGGAGAGCACTTATTCGCCGATATAAAAAAATAAGTCAGAACTATTTCGCCGCTGGGAAAATGGCTGCCATCTTGGCCATTTTGGAAGCGACGTCACCTATGGTAAACACAACGAAACACGCGACGCCGGAGCCAAATGCGGCGGCAGACCGATTACTTACTCAGCTTTCCAAAATCATACTCACGGTTATTAAATCTACAGCGTTTTTGTGCTGGTATTTCAATGTTGCCGTGGTCTGCCAGCCGTCCGCTATCGCCCATCCTCACCAAGCGACCGTGGAAGTACATCGGTGCTAACAGGAAACTACAATTGAAGCAGCCAGATTCAAGGGCTGCTTCAGAACAATAATATACGGCCGAGACAAAAACAAGACATTCGATTTCACAATGCCTGTGCAATCATCCAGAAATCTAGATAAGCGAAGATGATTGGGGCCCTATTCTCGATGGACTCAAATCACCGTGAACTGTGAGTTTGCCGGAAGTCTTTTCGGATTGGCTTTCAATTTTGGTCACGTGCTCCCGGTTGACAAAGCGGTTGTGTTAACTCTACGGTATTGTGTGCTTCCGTCATTGTGACGTTTCATGACGTTTACTGGCACCAGTTTGCCTTGTTTCTCTCTACTGAAAGCGCATAATTCTTGGCCGGCAATGAAAAGCTAGACCGGACATGACAACGTAGGCCTGCCTTTGCTATTCAACATCATTGCGGCTTGTATGTCACGCCCTCTCTGTGATTGGGTGAGAAGGAGTGACGCAATTTAAACAGATGGCGGGAACGGTTACGTCACCCAATCGGCCAATTCAGCCTGCTTAAAAGTGACGTTTGTGACGTAACAGCTTCAAAACGGCGGCTGCTGTCACGATAAAATAGGACAAAAAGATTCACTGACCTTCTGCGCCATGAAATCTCCGTCAATATGCAGCAGGCGCAGTTTCGCACGACGCGCGATTTAAAACAGCTTCCTGGCTAAACGATTTGTAGTTTTGACTGTTTCCCAGTAAGCGATAACGGCGCATAGAAATGACGTCCCCAATTTTGCTTTTATGTTTGGCAGTAAAATAGCAATTATTTCTTTGGCGTAGCAGAGGGCAATATAAGCCTATTTATTACGAAGAACCCATTGCATGGCATTTCTCCACACTCCTCCTCGTAAGCTGATGGGTCACATGATCATGCTCAAGAGAAAAATAACAAAGAAAACTGACCGTTTTATTCATTACTGCTCTGATTGAGGTCAAGCGTGATGAAGGAGTGAATCGGCGGCATCGGCACGCTCCGCCGTCGTTAGGCGTAGCGTTTCGCTGCCCTTACCGCGTCATACAACCGATGGTCACGGCCGTCTTCTTTCTTTGATCACGTTCTAAACTTGTAACATAGCAGCAGACGATAGCGTGGCGGCGGTGACGGCCGGGAAGCCGATAACGCAACAAAGCTTGCATTGAAGCAAAGAGCTCAACTATGTCACTAAGAGCGATTGAGACAAATAAATAGATACGGTAAAAAGATTGTGTGATGTTATTTAGTTCAACATCCCCATTACGTAAGGCTCGCTTTTAGATCTGCGTTACATGATCGCAATGTTGATTGATTGTAGGGTTTAACGCGCCGACGCAACGCGGGCGATGAGGCGCGCCGTAGTGGAGGGCTCCGGATTAATTTTGACCCCCTGGGGATCTTTTACGTGCGCCAAAATCTCGTACACACGGGCGTTTTAGATGTCAAGCATCTCATGCTCGGGGCTGTGTCCCTATCTACCTCGTTGTCGTTGTCCGCCGTCCGCACTCCACTGCGCATGCGCGTCTCTTCAGTCCCGTCAGCGCTTGGGCTGACGTCAGCGCAGTCCACTATAATAAGAAATAGTTAGGTGGCGCCCGGTTTCGATCCCACCACTCTCTGGCCGCAACGAGAGGTACGTGGCGCTCTTCCCACTGCGCTACAAACCGAGACGGGAGCATGTGCAACGAACGCGCCTATGTCCTTCACTCATTCAAACTACGTCAAGAAGCTACTGATACAACGAAGGCTGGCGAAGCTGAACGTCAACGGAAACGACGAACTGGAAACTAATGGGAACTTCAGTCGACCCCATGGCTGCTTCGCATACTATTTAGGGTTCCCAGGGAAGGTGGTGTAATTTTTTGCTTTCCGCCTCCATCAGAAAAGCGGCCGCCGCCGCCGGGAATCGAACCCGCGACCTAGTGCTCAGCAGCGCAACGCCTTAGCCACCGAGCCACCGCTGCTGGTTTGTCGCATTGTTCTTTTGACGCAAACTTTCACCTGAAGAAATGTGTTTGCCTTGCCAGCCTCAGCTGCCGTCGTAATTTTTATAATACATGCCAGGTGTTTTTATATCTTTTATGTACAATATTTGATACCTTGGTTGTGATCGCTAAGACTGAAACGTCAAATTACAATGCATGCCGTCATAGCTATACGTGCAACGCGTAACTGATTGCTTACGTTGTGCTTACGCAAAAAAACAGAGAATTCACTATGAATTCATGCAGTCGAGAACAGGGCCCTTGGTAGAAAACGTCCAATTATAACTTAAAACTGCGCTAAATTTGGGCAAAAACCTACACTCTTCTACACAACCTCGTCATATCCAAGGATATGCTCAGGGGTGAATAATTAAAATATTCATATTTCAGTTATACCGGTTCATGGCAGGCTGACCAACCTGTCCAGCTTGGCACCTCAAGATAAGCGTGAGCTAATCGTCGGATCCCTGGACTTCGGGTCCAATATTTCGCGGCTACCATATCTTTATTCCACATTTTCCCAACTTTCAAGAAATTGTACTTTACAAAGGTCTCTCTCTCTCTCTCTCTCTCTCTCTCTCTCTCTCTCTCTCTCTCTCTCTCTCTCTCTCTCTCTCTCTCTCTCTCTCTCTCTCTCTCTCTCTCTCTCTCTCTCTCTCTCTCTGGCTTATAATAAACCAAAACGTTCAGGCAGGAGACGACGCTTCAGAATAAACACTTTTAAACACTAGTACCCTCGCCTTCTAGCTCGAACTAGCCAATAACCCGCAGACGCAACTTGTCACGCCCACGTCTTGAAGCGTAGAGAGCGTATGCCTTTCCTGTGCCGCGATGATTAAAACAGTTGCGCCTAGCCGAGCTCTCGTCTCAGAACTCCAGTGCTTGGAAAGCATAAACGCGCTAAATACATCAACTCTGTTCCAAAACGCTCCCGCTGCGCCGAAATAACGCTGTCGTGTCATACATCTTAACACCTACACGTAGATGTGGCCTGCAACTTCTTTGCTTACTCTAATAGTTTGTTCTCGTTTAACTTTTATTATTGTGTGCCTGCATATCTGGTTTTGACGTGCCGTTATGAGATCATTCCCTTTAGATGAAAAGGCAGCCTGTTCGTCTGCATTGAATGAACAAACTACTAAATAATATACTAGTCGAATTAAAACAAAACACACATAGCCCTCATTCGTTAAAAAAATACTTCATGTCTAAGCTTTATGCTTCACCATGTTAAATTTGCGCAATATATTTTTCTCATGCACATTAAATTTTATGTTTGTAAAATTGTGTTGGATTGTGTATTGTGAATATTATGTTCTGAATCCATTACTAGCCATGTAGGCTATGGATCCACGTGACTTTTTCGCACATTTTTGTATTTGATTTTCTTGATGAAATAAAGATTTCTGATTTCTGATTCTGACCTCATAACGGCACGCCATTCACTGCAGGTGGCGCTGCTGTTCCAGGTAGGAAAACAAGGATCGGCAGAGCAGGCAAAATGATCGCATAATACTGAGTACAAAGGAGCACCGTATGAAATACTACACAGAGAAATCACGCGGGAAGAAGTATTCTACGCAGTAGCATCCGTGAAGAAAAACAGCTCACCCGGAGACGATGGAATTGCGTATACACAATGCTTCAAAACCAAGGTGACCGCCATATTATAGCTTTAACAATGTGCTTGAACGAGGAGTTATGACTTAAAGGGACACTGAAGTGATATGTAAACATTGCGGGATTACTTGCGCAAATTGTAGTCCGGAGTCCCCAGGCCATGTTACGACCACTCTGGGCGCGTTTACGCGATTTTATTTAGTAGAAAAATTAATTCGAAAATGCTGTCCTCCTCTCTTTACGCTCGCCCATTTTCTGCGGCGTTTTCGTGTGACGTCGAGAGGAGCCGAGCTCGCAATTGGCTGCGCTAGGCGCTACTGCACGGCTCCCCGGCCTTCAGACAGAGTCAGTCGGCCCAGCGTTTCGTCCGCCGGCCGCCGACGGGTCGTCGCAATTCGTTCACTCAGTTGAAACGAAGCCAGGACACGTTTGTGAATGGAAGAATGGGCCTCTCTTTACTTGGTTAGTTTGTACACTGTATCTAGCTCCAAGTCAAGGTCGCTTCACACAAGCGCTGCACAAGCGCACATGCGACGCTTCGCTGACTGGTACGCCAGTAGGAAAATATAAGGCCTCTTGAAGGCGGGAGAAGAGTCAGCGAAGTCAATATAGGTACTAAGCAAATAAAATCAACTGATATTTTTACCGTAAAGCGTAAAAATAGGGTGCGGGAAGCACTTTTTTGCGCTGGGCGAACAAGCACAGCGGTCAGCAGCACGACTACGCATCTGCGAACGCTTTTCCGTCTACGAAATGCAATTGCTAGACCTGAGCTATTGTGGAAACGCGGGGGACGCTTACTGCACGAGCGCAATACAACAAATAGTCACCTAAGCTGCTTGAAATGCCAAAACTAAATAAAAGTGTAAACCTGTTGTACAATATATACCTTATATTACCAAGGTCAGAAGACCCCGTTCCGTGGCCGAGTGCTTTGGGGCGCTAGGTATGTTGCCGCAAGTGTTTTGCAAGCCACGAGTTCGAGTCCCCGCGGGTACGTGCTTTTTTTTTTTTTTTGTAAGTTAACTTTTTCGTTTTCTGCCGATGTTTTCTACATTGAGTTCACCTTTTTTTGGGCCGCAACGTTCATGGCTCCACGAACTAGTCCACAGAACGCGCGCAGGCTGGCACTTTCGCGCTAGCGAGTTCTCGTTGGCGTGCTGTTGCCATAATAATTCACCGACTGCTTGCGGGCAGTGGGCACAGGCCAGAATGAACAGACCCTTGGCCTGGTGCAAACACGCTTTTTACGGTACAGGCATGAGTGAGGCAAGCTCCAAATATGGGGGAAAAGAGCATGATATTTGGGCGTCTGCGGGTACGCGGAGGGCGTCCATGCACTGCGTAGGCCTCGGCAAGTGAATGCTACGATTCGAAGCCGTCCTGGGAGGCTTATCTTTATGCATTTTTACAGCTGACAACATGGCAGAAGCGCGGTACGATGATTACTGAGTTATTGAGAATGCCCATCCAACAACGCCACCGGTTGTGTTTTACAGAACCGAAACCGAAACTTGTTTGGTTGCTCACCTTGGGCATCGTCCAATCACGGTGCGGCTCCTCCTAACGTCACAGCTTTAGTTGGTGCGGCCGCCGCAAACCGCGCATGGTAGTTTTTCTTCTTTCGCGCTTTGTAAAATAATTACCGATTTGTCAACCGGATAAACGATGAAAAGTGTGCTAATTTGAGCCGGTCTACGCAGTGCAAGCAAAAACGGGAGCTTGACAAATTCACTTCAGTGTCCCTTTAAAGGCACTGTTCCCTCGAAATGGAAACACTCTAGGGTGATCGTTCTTCTGATACTGGAGAAAACTCCAAACAATGGCAACGTGAAACCGATATTCCTGACATCTTGTCTAGGGAAGGCGTAGGAGCGCATCGAAACGAATAGCTTAACCAACTACATGGAAACCAAGAATACATTCCGAACAGCAAGATTCGTTTCCGGCGGAACTTACCCGCACAGGTACGCCTTCTTACAAAATCGAGAGAATAGCCCTGTGGCGATATCCCCGGATAAAACATTCTTCGGACACTGAAGCTCAACGGAGCCTTCGACAGCGTCTCCTAAAAGGCCTACTGGAAGCACTCAATCGAACAGGATGCGGAAAGCGCATATACGGTTTTGTCCTGACCTTCAATCTTAACAAACAGGTACTGTTGGCATAAAAGACTTAAGAACAGAGCCTTTCACCCAAACAAAGGAACTCCACAGGGTGCTATTGTATCCCTGCTTCTTTTCAACATTGAATATGCTCACAATAGTGCACAAGTTCCGAGGACTACTCCCAGACATTGGACATGTGATCTACGCCGATGACAACAGCTGGATTACACCAAACCAAAATCCAAAACCTACGAAACGCCATCAATATAGGTGGCAGTCGAGCTGGGGACAAACAGCGGTCTGAAATGCACACCAAAAATCGAAATTAAAGTGAATTGCTACGACAAGAAGTCCGTTGGACGGTTGACCCCAGTCGAGCTCAGCGTTGGCCCGGAATTAATCCTGGAAAAACGACAAATACCAATTCTCGGAATGGCAGTTCAGAGCAGCGTCAGAGCTGACGAGACTATTGTCAGGCTGAATAAAACGGCACTGCAACCACAAAAAATAGTTCGCAGGCTCACGGAGAAAAGGAACAGCATGAGAGAAGAAGGAGCCATACGCACTGTTCAGGCACTGGTCATGAGAAAAATAGCCTAGAGCCCGCCGCGCTGTTGAGCAGCGCGCGACGGTGCCTGCGGCGCGGGGACGGTAGACGATAACGTACTCAGAATCTTGGAGGCCCAGTCGCCTCTGTCGGGTCCGCGTCAGCTGCCGGCATCTCGCTCGCACTCCGCCAGCCCCGCGCTCGCAAGCCCGTCACACCAAGCTGTGACAAGTGTGTGGCGCCCCCCATCCCTGATATTCGTTGGCCGCTAAGTTCAGTGGCCCCACCAGGCTCGGTGGGCAACCTTGTGTGTGGCCGGGCAATAAACACTTCCGAGCACGGCTGCTCGGGGGTCAGTCACCGTCACCACCAGCACGCTGCATGTCGTCTCTCGGCTGGAGGGTACCCCTACCCTCCCAGGTTCACGAACGCGGGACTAAATCGTGACACTGGCGACGAGGGAAGAAGCCGCGGAGCGGCCGAAGCCACCGTGAACGCCGCCACCGAGAACGCCGAGACACCGCCCCCTCAAGCCAGCCGCCATTACGCCATGCCGCTGTACGGGAGGCTCGAGCCGTTCGAGGGTGAAGGGTCCGCCTGGCCGGTCTACGAGGAGCAAGTCGGCGTGTTTTTCCGGGCGAACGACACACCCGAGGCAAAACAGCGCGACATCTTCCTGGCCAGCTGCGGGACCCGCGTCTTCGCTCTCCTGCTCGACCTGCTCAAGCCGGCCACGCCGCACGAGAAGTCGCTGGGTGAGCTGCTCGCGACGCTACGCTCGCACTACAGCCCGGCTCCGTCGACGTTAATGGAGCGTTTTCGCTTCAATAACCGGAGCCGCCGAGACGGAGAGACGCTCGGGCAGTTCGTCGCAGCGCTGCGAGGGTTGGCGAGCGGCTGCGCCTTCGGGGAGCAGCTCGACTCGCTGCTCCGGGACCGTTTCGTCTGCGGCATCAACGACCCCGCCATGCAGACGCGACTCCTGGAGCTTCCCGACCCCTCGTTGGACGACGCCGTGAAGGCAGCGCTGGCGATGGAGGCTGCGGCCAAAGACGCGGGCGAGCTAGCACGTGCGGCCGGCTCACCGTCGGCGGAGGCGGCGGTGAACAAGATGGCGGCACGGCATGGCAGGTGCAGTCGCTGCGGTGTTGACCACCCCCCTTCACAGTGCCAGTTCGCGGAAGCGGAGTGCTTCGCGTGCGGACGAACTGGGCACATTGCTCGGGCGTGCCGAGGGGGGACGACGGCGGACGGACGGAAGCAGCAGCCGGCGCCGAGCACAGGTTCCGCGCCAGCCCACGGCCGAGGGAGTCGGCGCAAGGGTAGGCGGCGGGGGCGTGCGGCAGCAGCTTCGGGTGCAGCGGCTAGGCTTCACGCCGTGGCCGAAGACCCGCAGATTTTCGACATGTGGCACGCGGCCACAGTGCAGCCGCCGGTGCCACCATACTGGCTGACTGTCGAAGTCTGCGGGCGCCCCATCTCCATGGAGCTGGACACAGGGGCCAGTGTGTCTGTCATGGCCGGGAAAGTATTCAGACGCACCTTCCCTGGCGTGGCCGTCGAGGCGTCGGGCGTCATGCTGCGCAGCTACTCCGGACAGCTCGCCCAAGTCGAGGGTAAAGCCCAGGTCAGCGTCCGCCTTGGTGACAGGGAGGCCACCCTTCCCCTGTACCTGACCAAGGGGCCGTCACTGACGCTGCTGGGCCGGAACTGGATCCTGGCGTTGGGCGTGAGGCTGCCGGAGTACCAGGAAGCAGTGCATGCAGTGGCAGACGGCCCGAGCCTCCTGACCAAGTTCGAGGCCCTGTTCCAGCCCGAGGTGGGGACATTCACCGGCACGGCGGCAAGCATTGAGGTGCCAGAGGGAGCACTGCCCCGTCCAGCCCGACTGCATGGACGGCGTCATCGAGCAGCTGCTGCACCGGCAAGAGGCCGGCACCAACGGGGGCGGGGTGCTGGGCACCAACGGCCGCCTGCTGCACCTGGTGGTGCTGGGTGCCAGGGCCAGCGCCCAGCTGGTGGCGCAGGCTATGCGGCAGGTGCTCCCGCAGGGTTTCCGGCTCGACGACAAGGCCCAGTACGCGCTGGACTTCAGTATCATCGGCGGCGACGTGGGCCTGCCGCACAACTCGTTCCGCACGGAGCCCCTGCCCCAGGGCTGCCTGTGCGTGTACGCCAGCCAGCTGGGCTGGAGTACATCCGCGAGAGCCTCGAGAAGACCCTGCTGGCCAACCTGGAGCAGGAGGACCAGCTGCCCTTCCACAGCCTGCCCCTGGTCATGGTGTTTGCGGGCCAGGGGGACTTCCTGCACGAGGAGGGCATCAACCGGGCCAAGAGCCCGCAGTGCCCCTTCGTGGACGACGGCGGCGGCCTGGACCCCGTGCGGCTGGAGCAGGCGCTGTGCGCGCTGGTGGAGAGCATCGAGCGGCTGCACATCTACCAGGCGCTGCCCGCGGTCGCGGGGCCCCGGCCGGACCTGCGGCTGATGCTGTGCATGGTGTGTGGGGACCCGTACGCGCCCGAGTAGGTGCTGGCGCCCCTGCTGGCGCAGCCGGGCTGCCTGGCCACGGGCCCGCTGCACTGCCTCAGCCTGGACTCCTTCAAGGGGAGCCAGCTTCACCGACCGCTGCCAGCACAGCACCAGGGGCTGGTGCTACTCGCGCCACTGCGGCACCACGCGCAAGTCCTTCGACACCGGGAAGGCTGACAGCTGGTGCGAGCGTGACACAGGCAGCACCTAATGCTGCCACAACGGCCTCGACACCTGTGCTCCGGCGCAGTGAGAGACTGCGGAGACCTCCGGACCGGTACTCGCCGGGGGGACAGGTGTTTTGTGTTTGTGTAGGACAAACAAACTTGGGGGTGAGGGGTGTGACAAGTGTGTGGCGCCCCCCATCCCTGATATTCGTTGGCCGCTAAGTTCAGTGGCCCCACCAGGCTCGGTGGGCAACCTTGTGTGTGGCCGGGCAATAAACACTTCCGAGCACGGCTGCTCGGGGGTCAGTCACCGTCACCACCAGCACGCTGCATGTCGTCTCTCGGCTGGAGGGTACCCCTACCCTCCCAGGTTCACGAACGCGGGACTAAATCGTGACACAAGCCTCCCAATGTACGTGAGAGAGAGAGATGATGATGAATAAACTTTATTGGAGACCAGGTGCTGATGTTAGGGCACCCGCCCGGTGGGAGGCTTCCTTAGTCCGGGATGCCTTGGGCTATGCTGGCCATCCGTGCCCTCTCCACCAATCGTCGCTGGTGTGGAAGGTCGGAGCTGGTCAGCAGCTCCACCCACTGCTCATAAGTAGGGTTGGGGTTAGGGGTGAGGGAAGGGGATTGCTGGCACTCCCATACAATGTGGTACAGGGTGGCTGGGTGGGGGCAGGAGTTGCATGTGGCAGGGTATTGGGTGGGATACATGGCATGTAGCAGGGTGTTATGTGGGTAGGAGTTTGTCTGTAGGCGCCGGAAAGTAGTAGCTTCATCGCGAGAGAGGTTCGGGTGGGGGAATGGGTATTTGCGACGCTCGTTCCTGTAGTGGGCGAGTATTTCGGCGTATGTTTGCAGCGGGGTGGGCTTAACTGCTGCTTCCGATGGGGGTTCGTGGCCCTCGTGGGAAACGGCCCGGTGTGAGTGAGCGCGGGCAGCGGCGTGTGCCGCTTCGTTACCCCCGAGGGATTCGAGAGAGAAAAAAGAGAAAATAGAGAGAGAGAGAAAAAAAAACTTTATTTGCTCAGAGCCATGGTCGCGCTAATCCGGGGCTGCCGGTGGCCGACGAGTAGCTCTCTCAGCCCGGTCCGTGAGCCATTTTTGGCAATCTGGGTGCGGGTTGAGCAGGGTGGTCTCCCATTGTGTCGTGAGTCTGTTGTTCGGTGTAATGCTCTTCATGTTGGGATTTTGTGTGCAGTGCCACATCGTGTAAAGTAAATCTCCCGACTGGTCGCAGAGCGGGCACTGCAGATGTCTGGGTAGTATATATATGTAGGGTTTCGGGAATTGGAAGTGTGTTTGTGTGAAGCTGTCGGAGTAACACCTCCTCCATTCTTGTGAGCGAGGGATGAGGGGCTGGAAATCTCCTCCTGCCGAGCCTCTATTCAAGAAGTATCACCCTCAGGGCCGTAGCCAGAGGGGGGGTTTGGGGGTTCGAACCCGTCCCGAAATCTTTTCCAGGCAGCGCATAAGCAATACTTACTGTTGCTTTCTGCAAAACTACCGTCTTCCCAAAACCCATAACCCCCTCCGAAAAAAAATTCTGGCTACGGCCCTGATCACCCTGTAGGCAGTACACGTAAAGGGGGTGAAGGTGATCGGCTGGCTCCCTTGCCTGGGGGGCAACCAGCGGGGATGAACGCCCGGAATAAGGAATCGCGGGCTAATGCGTGCGCGGCGTCATTCCCCCCGGTCTGTCCCTGATGACCCGGAAACCATATGATCTGTGCCCCTTCAGGCGGCTGATTCGCAATGGTGCGAAGGGCCTGGCGACGACATATCCTGCCTCTGAGAAAATTTCGGCAAGCCTCCTGGGAATCGGTTAGTATAATGGCGTGACGTAACGTTCTCGTTAGCTATTTAAATTTCGTCACGCCTTTTCAGCCAATCACAGAGAGTGAGTGACTTATACAGTGTGTTGCGACGATAACTGGAACACTTTAAAAATTTTTCCTGAGCGATCGGCCGCTCTGTTCGCGCTCAAACTTCACACAAAGGTCGCATTTTGTGGTCTATTTTGTTTGACACCGGGAACAACAACGGTAGTTACCTGTTTATTCTGAAAATAAATAAAAACGATTTTCGCCTATGGGAAAATGGCGGCGATTTGGACGTGCGAGACCGAAAACCGGGTTTTCTGATCGTCTGTTAGCTCATTTCTAGGTGCATTTTCTGATCGTTTCACTCTGCAGGTGGTTCCGTCGTTCCAACATCAACTTGCGCTGGCTCGCACGTCCAAATCAGCTGCCATTTTCCCATAGGCGAAAATCGTTTTTATTTATTTTCAGAATAAACAGGTAAGTACCGTTGTTGTTCCCGGTGTCAAACAAAATAGACCACAAAATGCGAACTTTGTGTGAAGTTTGAGCGCGAACAGAGCGGCGGATCGCTCAGGAAAATTTTTTAAAGTGTTCCAGTTATCGCCGCAACACCCTGTATATAAGATGTATTGTTGTTGAATAGCAAAGACGGTCCTACATTGTCATGTCCGGCGCATTTAGTCGCGTTTTTCATTGCCGACCAAGAAGCGCGCGCTTTCAGTTAAGAGAAATAAGGCGAACTTTAGAACTGGTGCCCGTTAACGTCATGAAACGTCAAAATGACGACAGCACATACAACCATGTACTCTGTGACGGCACAAAACTGGAAACTGAAACCAAAACTAAAAGGCAATCATAAAAGACTTCCGGAAAATTCACAATTCACTGTGAATTTGTGCATGAACCAACTAGCCCACCAACAGGTCTTACTGAAGTAGGATGAATAGACCCTATGCGAAACTGCTTGGTGATCTAGCAACACTGATGTAAACGAGACCGTCGGCCATATTGGTACGGGCGCCGATCGGGAAGTCCCGTATTGTTTACTGTGGAAGAGTAGGTGACGGTAACGCGGTATGGCTCAGACTGGACGGTGTTTTCCGGCTCTCAACCGCGGATTCTGGACGAAGGACTTGCCTGCGCTGCCGAGTGTGTCTGAAGACTCATACCACTCCGGGTGCCGCGTAAAGACCCATCCGAGCGGCAGCGAAGCAGGGCATGCCGCCTAGCCACTGAGGCGCATTGCTCGCCTTCATCGGTGCGGACAAACACGTGCGACTCGCAGTAAGTAAATCCTTCTTTGTTTTTACTTGACGCGAGTTAACCGGTATGAGCATTTGTAGAGCACTTTGTTCATTGTTGTTTACCACGCAAATGCGTAGCGGCGACCCTGTTGCAGTAACCCTGAAAGAGACAATCGCCAGACCGTACCGCTAGTGGGTGGATTAGGTATGTTCAAATGCTGTACATCGAATTTACGGGATGATTTTTGGCGAAGATGTTTACGGAAAGGTTGCGGCCGTTTTCCGTGACGGTCGTCCGCCCGCGCGTTTGCCGCAAAGCAATCGTGCTTTGCGGCGAAGTCAACTACAAAAGCGCACATATGCCTTGAGTTTTCTTTTTTTGTGTGTGTTCATTATTTATTGCGCATGCTCTACGCAAAAATCTGTTTGTGTGTCTTTCTTCTCCTTTTTTGGCGGTGGGGTGGTTGTGTTTGTTTTTAAAGCGCATGTTTTTGGTGTGCACGAATAGATAATACAGTAAAACCTCGTTAGCTCGAACTCACTGAACTAAAAGATTTTTTTTTAATTCGATGGGTCATCGGTATAGCCCGAAGGTTTACCTGTTTATCTCGAAAGATTCTGGAAGTGAGTTCCAGATAATCATATTATTGCTTGCTTAAGTTATGACGAACACGATTATGCGGGTACTGGTATACATCATTACCCACGCTGAGGTTTTTAAATGTTAACCTTCCTTCTCTTGAAAAATGCATTAACAAAGCATGCAGAGATACTTGCACGCTCGAACTTGACAAACAATTTTGACATCATTGCTGTTTGAGGTGTAGATTATTGCCCTTGCAACAGTGTTAAGCAAGACACAAAATCTGGTCATTTTGAGTCTGTTCCTTGCGGCCACTGCTTTCTGCTCTGTCCCTTTGCCATAAACTGTAGCGGACTATCCTTTTATCCTGTTCTTCCCTGAGTGTTATTTACTGATACTCTCTCTGTTCTTGCAGGTTGGGCCTCATCCATGTGCTCAGCAGCTGCTTTCGCTCCCAGAAGAAAAGTGGCCGGCCCTATGTTGTGTGCCTCACCTTTGAGACGGACAGTGGGGCGATTGGGGAGGCATCGTGCGAGTGCCCGGCGGGTCGCAGTGGAGCATGGAGTAACATCCTGGCTGCTGTGCACCTACTCGCCCTCTTGCAAGCCGAAGGTTTTAAGAGGCGCCACCGGAGCTTGCGTGCACTGAGCTGCCACAACAGTGGGGACGTCCGAGACAGCAGGGCATCAAGCCAGCGAGTGTCCAAAACATTGACTGGAGAAGCCCGCGATAAAATCCCCCCCCCCCCCCCCCTCCAGTGACAGAAACAAGGACTGGCATGGCACCTGAAGGGTCACCTATGAGCTACCAGCAAGCATTCATGCCACATTTCGCCATGGTCATCTCGAAAGCACGCAGAGGCTGGGCAACGTCGTGTTTACTAGACCGCGACATGCAGGGGTGTGCGAATGCTTCTTTTTGTTCCATTTATATCCACAGTTATATCCACAAAAACGCAAAAGCACTCAAGCTGATGCGCGGCGGCCTGATGCAACTGTGGCCGTTTTCTTTTTTTCTTTTTGAATAAAACTTGAAAATTGTCTCAGCTACCTACATCAATGGCCACTATCATTACGTCGGAGGCATGCATGCAGCATGTGAGAAACTAGAGGAGTGAGTGTATTTTAGTCGCAAAATATTCGACAGTAAATACATCGTTGCTGGAATGACAATGGGCACCAAGTTAACTTGACGTAACAACAAACCTTTCAGCCCGGCAAATCGGGAACCAAGTGCAAAAGCTCGAATTTTCCACCGTTAGATCATCATAAAAACAGTGTTCGCCACTTCTGCAACGACACGCGGCTAAATGCAACGTAAAGAAACCAACAACACACTCCCATTCCGTGCGCGCCCGCCACAGAGGAAATTTTCAACCGCGCCGTGATGGCGTAGTGCGGCAAGAAAAGTTTGTTTACAGCCCTAGGTAAGATAAAAGCTCGTGTAGGGGCTAAGCGGTACCATTCAACAATGAAATGAAGCGGGCGCAGAACCACAGGGACGAGTAAAGAAACAGCCTAATTTTGGCAACGTGTGGTACTTTTTCCCGGTCGAGCGCCGCTGTCAGTCGCGTGAATAGGCGGCGCACGCTCAGGCTTCATTTAGAATACAAAGGCTGGACAACAGAACTCCAACACAGCTGTATTTTTCATACGGACAGCGACTACGGAACCCCGCGCTTAGCGAACCAACGACAAATATTCGCTCCAAGCGCACCGCGCCCAGCGTGTCTGCTCGCGCCGGCACAGTTCGCGTCACAAAGTTCGTTCAAAAGCGTGGAACTTCACGTACCTTTTCTCGATTTGAACCGGTATTTCCGCATTGCGTGCTCTGCGGCACGAAGCAATGCTCCGACATTGTAGTCCATCACCAAGAGCGGTCAATGCCCGCCTTCTATGTTTTGCTAATTGGTTTCGGTTTCAAACGACCGTACCAAAATGGCGGACCTAGTTACCGGAGTCGACGTGAGATGGCGGGGCGCATTTTGCATAGGGTCTATTATGGTGGACCAACTAGCCCATCAACAAGTCTTACTGAAGTAGGATGAATATGGTGGATTAAGGTGGGTTGAGATGAATTTGGAATGAGGAGGTATAGCTGGAGTATTAGCGTGGCTGCTGTGCTGAAGTACGGTCAAGCGTATAAAAGGTACGCTAGGCTTTCGGCTTCAAAGCACATCATAAAACTTACTCGTGCCGAGAAATTTTCCACTCGCTTTAAACTTCGACCGACTGTAGTCGATCGTGGTTCAAGCGCTTCCGGTCGAGCTCATTTGCAACGCAGCCGGATCAGCGTTAAAATATAAACACAACATGGGTGAACTCAAAATGCAATAGCTAGTTCATTTATATGTTTGTCGGAGGGCGGAAAACCGGGAAAACGTCGCTGAGCGGAAAACTTTGTGTAAAACTTCCATCACTATAAACATCACTACCTTGGATTGTGGCGCCCTCAAGTGTTAGCTGGCGTGCATGGAGGAAAGAAAAGGTTAGGAGAGGCCCTGACGTCACATTTGTGAAGCCGAGTCCCGCCATGACTTGAGCCCACGGAGCCCAGCACTCTATCCCATCATACTTTGCTGTCTCCGGTTTGATTTGACTAACATGGCGTCGCCCTGCCCTCCCGCTTCGAAGCGAAAACAGCTTCGTCGCTAATTCCTCGCTGCGATATCATGTTCTAAGCTGTTGATTTCGCCTTCAATTTGCCCATTCTAACCCTCACCCAAAGTTTCAATCGAAAAACGGCCTTCGTTTTTGAGATAGAAGGACGATTTTTCAGCTCTTAAGCCTGGCAAAGTAGCGTTTGTCGTTGTCATAGCAACAGGCTCGCGGGATGGCGAACGCAGACGCCTCCGACGGCAGAGTTTTCAAACTGGCCTAATTTAAAAACGTTTGTCGCAGCGACTGCGCTGGTTTGCAAGCGTAGCGAGGCAGCGGCATACCAAGCGCCTTAAAAATTTGTCCGTTCTATTTGCCCAAATTTGGCCGCCGCAGTTGTAAACGAGTAAGCAACATTGTCCATGGGCTCAAGAAAAATGACGTAACTTCCTCCACACTTTTCGCAATGCATTGGGATGCTAGGGGCCTCTCCTGAGTATTCTTTCCTCCATGCTGGCGTGGTTGAGTCTTTGACGCAGCTTAGCGTGACGTGGGCAGGCTTTGAAGACACGTTAAGGTTGCTAACTACGCTCGTAATAACTTTTCTAAACAAATGCGCACAGGCTATTTATTCACTTATGGAACTTCTAGCAGCAGCGGTCCGACAACGGGTTGACGTCTACAAAGCGGCGAAAACAACAGACAAGCTCTGGACTGTTGTCACTGGGCGAAGTTGCAAATAAGGGTCGTACCGAGGATTTGACAGCGGAAGGTGTGAAGCGTAGGTTGGACCAGTTGGACGGCGAAAGAGCGCGCACGCATTAACGCGCGGATTGATGCCTCCGCGTGCTCGGACGTTCTGCAGAGAACACCGTGCGTGATAGCCCCGAAGCGACGTGCAACCATGGTGCAGTGCTGTGTGCCGTTCTGCAAGTCGAGGCAGGGGTCGCCGGGGAAGTACTCCTTTCACGAGTTCCCCGTCACCAATGTCCGCTTCGAGTGGCTCCGACGGATCGCCCGCAAAGCCGAAGGTAGTATACACCCAGCAAAAGAGAAGGAAAAGCGGGGTTTGCCACTCTCAGACCGACAAAGCTCACCCGCATAGCAAAAAAAGGAATGATCGAAATTTTTCGCTGCTGCGCTCTGCTTGCAGGTTTCGTGCATTGTCCGTGTTAGTGCTTTAATGTAGCCGTAGTTTGGGAGCTTGTAAGCTGTTTTGTAGGGACTGCTTACAAGCAGTCCTCGATTGGGAAGGAACAGTCGGTTAAGAATTACGAGTCGCTTCTATTGCTAAAGAATAATTTCACTTTCCCTGGGGTTATAGTGAAACCGAGGCCGAAACCACGAGTTTTGCGTGTTCGAAATTTGGAACCCCACCGCACGGGATGATAGCCACGGAACTGTGCAGTGGTTTACCGCTGAAGTAGTTCAGAAAGTCTGCTGAGTTGTTCAGTCTTCCTTGATGGGTATTTCAATTTTGGGGCGCAGTAATCTTGTACGTCTGCTGAATGCCGGCTCCTGGCGAGACCATCTGATTCAGTTGGAGTGCTATCAGACTGCAGATTTTTGGCTGGCTTAGTGCAAGCCGAGAAAGAAACAAAACTGGAGCACCCAACTGTTTTGTCAGTTTTGCCAGCTTGCTGTCAGCTTTTGTCAGCTTGCTGTCGTGAACGGTGCCAAGCCAACCAGCTTGCAATCAATCATCGTTTTGTAAGAAACCCACTTATTTTCAAAACTAGAGGCCCCAAAGACGGCACCGTGATGCCTTTGGTGTTGGAATAAGTTCGTGAACAAAGTGGTGCTTCCCAGGTTTTTGCTAGCTTTCATTTCTTCCACATCTACTGTTACGTTGACTTGGGGATTAGTCTGGTAATTTAATTCATTAAACCTTAGGCCGTCGACGAAAAGTGACCGTGCAGAGAGGTGTACTGCAAAAACAGCTGCTCGTAGAAATTTCGGTTTGGCAACTGCATGAGCAAATCGGAAACGTGAGGACAGTGAACTGCTGCATGTCAGAAATTCTGCACTGACACATTGTGCACAAACATCGCAGAATTAGAGAGGTTATTGTGACAAACATGGTATTGAAACCAAATGCGAGGTGGCGGGCATGCAGAGGCACCTGTGCTAGTGTTATCTAGTATTCCATCAGCTCGCAACCGAACACGGACGCAACAAACTACAACACGAACATGTTCAACATTTGCAGTGTTTTAGGGCAGGTAAACAGGGAAGCCTTGGCTTATTGCAAAGTGTGTCTCGTATGTCTCGCAGCCCAGACGTAAATTTGGCTCATTAAACTCCTGAAATTTAAAATGGTGGTGGTACGAGTGAAATCGTAGTGGCACCAATTCATACCCGCTGAGGCGGATTGGCCAGGAAAATGATGTAATTAGAGAAACAATACCAGGGGAAAAAAACGAAAGCTATAAAAGTAAACACTGAGAGGGAGAGGGGGGGGGGGAATCACCAGAGAATAAATAGAAGAAAAAACTGCAAGACTGACGAAATCCAAGCATGTCTTGTAAACAACATGTTCTGTGAAGAGCATACTAAAGGACACATTCTTTAATGACAATTTCGACTCGAAAGCACATCTCAAAGGAACTTTCTCATCAGACATACACAAGATGTGTCTGGGGGAAACCAGCGCTGGAAGAGCCATAATAAAGCGGCTTCACACAAGAATGGCCTGTCATGTGCACACTGCTCTTGACACTGAGAATATTGTGCCATCAGTGGCCGGGGAAAATTCACACCTCAATGCCACCGTGGTCTTACGAGAGCCTTCAGTGTCATCTACACGTTCCTCAAATGAGATTCAAGCAAAACACGCCAGTGGAAGCAGCCAGATTTTTGCTTCTTGAACATTTGGAGAACTTTTATCCCAATCATCTTCAAATTTTTACGGATGGCTCAGTCGATACACACAGAGGGGTTAGTGCAGTGGCGTATGTCATTCCATATGCCAAAGTTTCCTGGACTGCACGCCTGGATCGTATATAGTGTCCTCCACCGAAACCGAGTGTATTGCCATCGCGGCTGCTTTGAGGAAACTTAAGTCATAGAAGCTGCAGGGAGTTCTGCTTCTGGCTGATTCGAAAGCAGCGCTACAACTTTTGCAGCGTGGGATCCCCACGAAAAGGGTCTGTCAGTGTTCCTTACAGCTTGTGCAAGGACTCAGCAGCAAGGATTTTAATGTGTGGTTCCAATGGATTCCATCCCATGTTGGTGCCAAGGGCAATGAGACCACTGATCAGATGGCACGGAATGCGCTGTCATTTCCGCCGGCTGTTAAAGGGACACTGAAGTGAATTTGTCAAGCTCCCGTTTTTGCTTGCACTGCGTAGACTGGCTTAAATGAACACACTTTTCATCGTTTATCCGGGTGATAAGGCGATGTTTATTTTATAAAGCCTGAAAGAAGAAAAACTACCATGCGCGGTTTGTGGCGCCCTCTCCAACTAATCTCAGTTACGTCAGGTAAAGGTGTTAGTCATTGGACGATGTCCAAGACTAGCATTTAAACAAGTTTTGGTGTTGGTTCTGTGAAACAATGTGCTTGACATCCGACGTTATCGTTGGATGCGCATTCTCGATATCTGAATAATTGCCACACCGCGCTTCTGTCATGTTGTCGGTTGTAAAATGCCTGAGATAAGCCTACCAGTATGGCTTGGAATCGTAGCAATCACTAGCGGAGGCCCACGCAGTGGATGGACGCCCTACGTGTCACCGCAGACGCTCAAATGCCATGCGCTTCTTTTGAGCTTGCCTCACTCATGCCTGTATCGTAAAAAGCGTGTTCACACCAGGCCAAGGGTCTGCTGATTCTGGCCTGTGCCCACTGCCCGCAAGCAGTAGGTGTTTATGGCAATTCAGCACACCAACGAGAACTCACTAGCGCGTCAGTGTCAGTTTGCGCGTGTTCTGCGAACTCGCTTGTGGAGCAATGAACATTACGGCCCAAAAATGGTAAACTCAGTGTATAGAAAACATCGGCCAAAAACAAAGAACTCAACTTGCAAAAAAAAAAAAGAAAAATAAGAAGGATGTACCCTCAGGGATTTAAACTTGCGACTTGCAGAGTAATATACCTAGCGCTCCA
The DNA here is from genome assembly GCF_048455015.1 of Haemaphysalis longicornis. Classification (NCBI taxonomy): domain Eukaryota; kingdom Metazoa; phylum Arthropoda; class Arachnida; order Ixodida; family Ixodidae; genus Haemaphysalis; species Haemaphysalis longicornis. Next base: position 190,435,399 of record NW_027526361.1, read on the forward strand.
GACTACTTGGCCACGAGCCAGCGCTGCCGGTAGTGGGAATACAAGGCATATAATGTATAACCAGTTTACACTTTTATTTAGTTTTAGCATTTTAAGCAGCTTAGATATTGACCTCTCCTGATACGACGAATATCGGATATAACAAACTTATTTGCTGTGCCGATACTACTTCGTTGTAAGGAGTTTCGACTGTAGTATAGATGTATGCTGTATAGTGTGTGCTCCCTCTTTCCCCACCGGTCTCTGCAACACTGCGTGGAAGGTGCAGCAGGCACGCAGTGGGTGCCCAGCGACCGCAGCAAGGTGTGCAGCCGGCACTTCCGCCAGGAGGACTACCGCCAGGACGTCAAGATCCGGCTGCTGCGGCCAGATGCGGTGCCCTCCATCTTCCCCCCTCCGGCCTCCTCCTCCTCCTCCTCAGGGCTCGCCGAGGGACAGGCGAGAAAGCGACGCCGGTGCGTTCGGAAACCCAATCTCTGGGTGTTCCTCTTCAGCGTCACTGGGTGCTGATTAGTGACAGATTGGTCTACCACGCGTCGCTGCAGTCGAGACTCAAGTCATATTATAGTGCCTAGAATATACTGACTAGTGTGCCGACCGCGGCCCCCCAGGTGGCACCGCGAGCGATGAATGCCGTGCCGCCGGTCGCCACAAGGGGCGCTGCCGGGCGGGAGGGTGCGGGCCACGCCGCCCCCACAACCTCGGCGAGAGCCGTGCTGCATTTTTGCTTTCGTTCAGCAGACCACATCTGTTATGGAGGGAGCTAATGACAGCTTTCGGGGTTTATTTTGAGGCTTCAACTAAGAGTGGCATATTTAGAGAATGTTCCTTGCGCGAAAGCGTGTATGAAGTTCAGCAAAACTATTGCGTTTCGAACATCCCATGCTCTCAAAGGTGTGTTCTAGCGCCGTTTTAACAGTATAGGCTTTCTTTGTAGTGCTCTTGCGCTAACTTTAGTTTCAGACACAGTAGGTGAACTGAGTCAGTTGATTTCATCGACTCTTAAACAGAAGCATGTTTTGTGTATAAGCGTTGTTGCTTGAAAAAAGCACAGGCCTACTCCCCAGCGGTCTTCGTAAATAGAAAGGACTTCTCTGTAAAATCACGGTTCTGTAAGAAGTGTGCGTTCCTGTATCATCCTTTCCAGCATTCACCAGAGAGATTTGTCAAAGAAACATCGTTTTTTTATTAACCGGTCTCTTTGCAAGAGTGCACATGTTTAGCCCTCTTCTGTTCGGGTACACCGCACCATGGCAGCCACTTTGCACACCAAGCAAAGGTGTTCCAAACATTGCCATCTTTTCAATGGAAATGTTAGCGAAGTTATTGTCTTAAGCGCCACAGTAGGCGTTACCTAGTAAAACCGCTGGCACAAGCGGCACTTTCATATCCATGTCACTAGATATCGTAATTAGCCGCCGTTGCAAGTTTACAGCTCCGTTATCCGATCTACCAGCGCTTGCTGCTTCAGAACCACGACGTATGGTGCCCTTTTCAATTGCGGGAGCTCTGTTGCCAGCACCAATTTTTTTCATGACGCACACTGTGCCAAACTCGGAGAGAGAGAGAGAGAACGAACGACATCCGGCGCAGCACACTTGTGACATTGTGTTGCAGTCTTTTGCTCACGAATATTTCTAGGTTTTCTCTTTGCTGACACTCCAAGCACGATGTGTTCTAGATAATATGTGATTATCGTAAATATCGCATCGCCCAGGGAGGCTGGTTGTAACACCGGTGATAGCATTCGCTCGGTACAATTGCTCTGAACATACTTTCCACAAACAACTGTAGCCAGCTTCACCCTTCTGCATTTTCCTCTGATGCTACGTTCCTATTCCGAAAGCCGCGTAGCATCGGCTGAATCGGCAAACATGCTGCTTGGGCGATAGCTGCTTTTACACAGCGGCGCAATCAGCACGTCATCAATTTGCACCATCACTTTGGCATTGTCAACTTGTTTTACAATTACACAGAGCGGTTTTGGTGACAGGCACAGATGCTTGCGTGCGCCTGCAGAACCGATGCAATATCAGCCCGAAACTGCTGGGAGGGGCTAACGGAATGTCTTACATGTGCAAGACCCACACAGAACAATAAACGGTGCATCTCGGCGAAGAAAAAATGCAACCACAAGCACTTTAATCACGCACTCACAAGGCCACCTTTCCGCCTTCCGAAGTGACAAAACTGCATCGTCTGCTGAGGCAGCACCCTCTCGCCAAGCGGCGCCATCTGAAGGCATCGGTGGGCTTTCATTGCAAACGGCACCACTCTCTCCCATAGCGAAGCGCTCCGCTCGACACACTAGCCAGCATATTCTAGCCACTATAGTTATATGGTCATAGAACCATAATGGCGATGTCGAAACAATAGCGTTTAGCCATAAATACGGCAGCGGCTTTTCATATAACCCCCTGTATTTGGACGGATATTTTTCATTGCAAAGTGATGTGTGTTGCAAACACTCGCATGCCTTCACAAGCAGAAAAAGCTCCGTGTATGTGCTGTGACAGCAACAACGCAAACCCTGTGCAGATTGAAAAGAACAAACGGTATGCATACCTTAAAGTTCATGTTCGAGCATTTGAGCTTGCTTTGGTTGACTGAAGGTAGCGGCGCACATTACCTCTGTTCTTATTTGATTCTGTTTGCAACGTTGGTCTCAACTAGCTGTATAGCAGGCTGGGGCGTGTGCTTACTGTTAAGGCCCAAGGGAAACCTGAGCCAACGGCCGGCAGCCGGTGAGATGCAGGCCTGGCCTGCGCGACTAAGGAATTATGAGGGCGCGAGCAAGGGAGCTGAACGTTGAACGCCAAAGCTGAAGGCCAGACGTGTCAGTGGTATGTCTCTCGCGCTCCGCAAACTCTACACGGGCAACCCTGCTGCTGCTGCTGATGTAGTGCACGCACAGCACCAACATCCATAAAGTGGAAGTGACACCGCAGCGAACCTCGCTAAACAACCGGATTTATGTGGTGGACCGAATCGCTCTTTTGGACCGCTGTAGCATGACAGCGCGTCACCAGTCTGCGTGGACCGCAGCCAGACGGTGGCCTTCACAGTCCCTCCCACTGGGCCATTTTTCTGCTCCAGTTTTGGTGGCGGATCAAATGGCCACGTTGTGGGGGCGGGGCCTGGTTATTCACAACAACAGAGCGGTGCACAAGCTACAGTGCTTTGGCAGAGTACGAAGCAGCCTGTCACCCCGATGATGATGATGATGATGATTACTATTGGCTTCCCCTTTGTAGCGGGGTGATGACACGCCATCTTACCAAAAAGGACTAATATACCTATGCTTTATACTCGTGGTTTAATACTAGCGCTGCTTAGGGCAGGCACAAGAAACTTATTAGGCACAAAATACTTTTTTTCTGTTACAGGTGGTAACTGTTCTAGGCAGTATTCCCCTCTCTGCTTTTCGTCCACCAGCATTCTAATCTTCCTTTCGTCCCCTCAACAGCCTTGAAGTTAACTTCCTCTGTGCTACCCTTAAATACTAGGGCTTCTGGAAGCCGAATATTTCCCTCATGTAGATTTCGATGGGTACCCTCGCATTCTAACACTATGTGCCCTATAGTTTCTGTTTCTTTTCCTTATACCACGCATACCCCATCATTTTGTGAATACTTCCCCACAAAGCTCTTAGTTCGCAAGCAACCTGCTCTACCCTCAAAAAGCAAAGCACTGCCCTGGGAATTATGGTAGAAATTTTCCTTTCTGATGTTCAATTTCTCAGCCCTGTACAACGACGTTTTAGCTTCCATGCTTTCTCTCCATTTATTGGTTTCAATCTGCCTTGCCTCCTTTTGGTTACCTTGGCTGTTTTGTATCCTCCACTGTTCTTTCCGTATTTCACCGTTAGCCTTCTAGACTTCCTTAAAGGAGCCATGAAGACAAAATGCAAGTTGGGTTTATTAGAAAGACTGCTTAGTCCCGATAGCAATGATACCAATATCATCGCAATCTTCGAACAAATAATGGAGATATTAAAGAAAACGTGTGAAGCTGTGGCGACCCCCTAGGCAATTTCCCGCAACTTTTCTATGACGTCACGGAACCTTGTTTGTGCGATTGGCGGCCGCCTAATTGACCTGTCGCGACGACACATGACTGGACGTCTGTAATGGGGCCTCTAGTTCCATTTGACCGCATCACTTGAATGCTAACGTGCAGTTAACGCACTAAAAATTATATTTTATTGTTGGCCCGTATGACGTCATTCTTGCTCATAACACGTCACTGTGGCGCAATATTTGAAAGTTTTTAAATACTTCTTGCTTTTTTTTCGTTAAAAAAACACCTTTTGTGGCTCTAATGGAGCTGAGTGAGATACTGAATCCTAGTGCTTTCAAATTAAACGAACTTGTATTTTCTCTTCATGGCTCCTTTAACTACTGTGTGTCCACGCTTTTCAAGTATAGGTACCTAAAAACCTTAGCTGCCGACCTTCGTTGATCCATTCGTCTCAACCTCATCTCAAAACATATTTTACTCAGCGCTTCTTGAACTTCAAACGACGCCCAGCCCATATCTCCCTGAACTGCTTCTTTAGTTGTTTTTCCATGGGTGACTAAGGCCAAACGGCCTACCATTCTCTAGCCTACCATTCCCCGGCCTACCGTTCCACCAGCAGCAGGGAAGGGCTAAACTTGCCATTGCGACACCAAACTTAACCCTTTGCTGTCTGGAACTTTTACCAACTTTCCGGCCATTCGGGCCCACGACAATATTTCTGGTGCCACGAAGAAAAACACAAAGTATGCAAAAAACTCACAGGATATTTATTTTTTCTCTTGCATTCTGCTTGAAACTTCTTTACCGATATTTGAGCTGTGTGTGAAACTGCTCGAAGCATTTTCCTGCATGCAGGCCAGGGTTGTTGTGGCAGGTTTTGCAGAAAAACACAGTTTCCCTTCTGTCTCATTTTGTTTTTCTGTCGCTACAAACAGCACAGTTCTTGTTGCTTTGACCTGGGAGCTTGTAGATGGAATGGCTCGTCCTGTCCAGCCTTACATGCAGACAACTGCCACTTTTTGGCTCGAGCCCTCACGTCGCCCACCAGCTGTTGGATGGGGTTACGGCGGTACCGCAGGTGTCGCCGCCCTTTCTTACCACGATTCTGCAGATGTGTGCGCCTCAAAGTATAACTATTCACAATGGAAACCTCTAGAATGCAGAAAAAAAAAAGAAGCTTTAACCACCATTTCATCGCCTTTCGACAGAATTCGTAGCTCACACAGTAGTAATTCGCATGGCCAATTGTACCCATGTTTTCTGTGTAGTCACATATGACCACCGCTTTATTCATCGGCACTTGCTTTCCTCCTGATTGTGTCCTGGTCACTTCTTGCACAGATGCATTGTGGGCTTAATAACTAAGCATTGTGACTTGACGCTTGTCTCGCCAAGCAAACACCATGTCCGTTTCGGTAAGCTGCCACTTTTTCTGCCCAACCCTTTTATAGCAATTACTGCTTATGTATAACAATGGCTTTTCTGTGGCACTTCAATATTCTTATAAGTGGTTTAGACTGTATGCACAGTTGATAGGCACCACTTGTAGTGTCCCTCCTTTATTTTGTCGCCATCCCTGCCCTGTTTCACCGTCTCATTTTGCGCGAAAAACTAGTCCAAATTGAAGTTAGTCTTTAAGCTCGGTGAGTAGCTGAGATTGTTATGTCGCGTTCCCTTTCTGCCGTGTAATGAGCAGCCCTGCGTATTTCCTCACGCAGGCCTTCAACGGACAGTGTCCCGGTTGACTGCAGGGCTCCAGAGAAGGATGAGCCAATGGGCCCCATAACGAAGGTGCTCAGGGTAGCGAGGGCACAGCGGGCAGCGGCGAGTACACAAGCAGCCGGCAAGACGGCTGCTTCTTTCCAGAAACCCAGCCAAAAGTCCCTGGGATCTTCCACATGTTCCATTGTACAACCAGCATCTTCACCACCAAAGAATCCAGTAGGTCTTCCGAAGACGGGGCCAAGAAAGAGAAGAGTGCCTTGCTGCAGGAGGAGTAGTGCTGACCAGGCGAAAGCGAGCTCATTTCCAGTGGCAGTCGGGGCAACGGCATTGAGTGCAAGTAAGAATCCTAGCCCACCACACAGAATACGAGTGCCGTCAACACTGCCCGCAGCCCGCAGCGAATCATCGCCCGGCTCAGCTAAACCAGCGCCCCCTTTTGGGCAACCACAGGCGGTGCCATCACCAGTCCCTCTCTGCACTAGCATGTCAGCGTCGCAGACTAGCGTGCCAACGTCGCAAACTAATGTGGTAGCGTCGCAGATTGGCACGTCGGTGTTGCAGACTGGCACATCAGCATCGCAGACTAATGTGCCAGTGTTGCAAACTAGTGTGTCAGCGTCGCAAACTAGCATGCCAGCATTGCAAAAGAATGTGTCGGCATTGCAAGCTGGCACACTGTCGTTGCAAACTAGCGCGCCCGCACGGAAAACGACGTCAGGTGGGGCGTTGCAACCGCCGCCGCCGAAGCAGGTAGTGCGCTTGGTGCAACTCCCAAACAGCCCGGTTATCAAGGGACTCCTCCCTCCCACCATGCGAAGCCAGGTGAGGATTATAGTGCCTGGAGCCGCAGCATCGAAACCCCTGCTGGTCAGTTTGAAGTCTCCGCCGCAGGTCATAGCAACTGCTGCTACCGAGCCCGCCAAAGGAGACCTGCCGCCAGTGGTCCACTCGACGCACTCTGACCTTAAAGAAGGTCAACGAGGAAACGTCAGTGAGCCCGTGAATCGGCCTCCGGAGCGCCATGTGCGGACGTGGGGCTCACAGACGCGGCTGAACCAGGTCCGGCTACGTCACATGTGGCAGCGTTTCCGGACGGCGCAGCGCAAGTGCCTCAAGCTTCAGGCTGACAGGCAGCGGCTGCAGACCGAGCTGGCGGCCGCGTGCCAAAAGGCCAGGCAGGCGCAGGCCTTCGTCAAGCAGCTGAAACTGAACCGGTTCCAGGTGAGTGCTCTCCTCTTTGCGCCGATCGCAAGGGTGCTGTAAGCTGACATCAGCCCTTTCACTTCCTGCTCGCCGTAGAGTTTCATACTAACATACACCACAGAGAAAACGGGCTCAGCTGCAAAGCCACCTCGGAGGCCGCCGTAACAGCTCACAGTGTTCCATTCTTACTTGGCTTGGCTTGCAGCGCGGCTCCTTTTCGCTCCCGATGACAAACCCGACAGGCATAACTTTAGTTTTTCTTATTTGCCGTGCATAAAGCTTTCATTCTTGGACGAATAAATCATTTAAGATTCATGCTTTTATTTTTATAAATTAAGTCTTAATGAACGAGTGTTGTGGTTTTCTCCAACTGCAGCCAACTTTTGAGCTTGTTCATGAGGCATGCTGAGTAAACATAGAATGCTTCTTTGTGGTGCATGACAGCATGCTTGTTGAAGTGTGGCTCACCTGGACACTACTGCAGGTTTCTTTCTGTTACATATTAGTATAATATTATGTGCTTCTCAGTTCCAGAAAATAGTGCTCAGCATTTGTCAATGCAAGGATAGACGCTATTAGTAAACAGATGCCAGGCTGATGCAAGTACTAACCCAGTTTATTGACATTGACATTGTCTTGATGTTGCAAGCAGGGTGTCAAACCGGAACTGAACCTAAAACCAAAATTGAACCCGAATTTTCACCCGGAACCGAACCGAATCGGTATTTTTTCCGCCAGTTTGGAACTGAACCCAATCTGAAACGAATTGAAGGAACCATTCTGAACCAGTTCCCAGAACAGTTAGAGCGAACAAAAAAATATTGAGTCGGTCGGACCAACCTTCTTATTTTTGGGGTCCTTGGCATCTATAAATTTTGCGGCACTCTCCCTAACAACCAATCAGAAAATTTAGTTGCGCACTTTTAAAAAAGCCAGAAAGTTTGTTGGGTGATGACAACCTAAATGCTATAAAATACCCTTCTTTATGCACATATTGCGCTGTTATGTTGTTTCTAATGTAAGATTGACATCTCACCCGCCACGGAGGCTCAGTGGCTAAGGCGTTGCGCTGCTGAGCACGAGGTTGCGGGTTCGATTCCCAGCCACGGCGGCCGCTTTTTTGATGGAGGTGAAAAGCAAAAACGTCTGAGATTTCAAATGTTCGAGATTTCGGCGCACGTTAACGATTCCCTGGTGGTCAAAACTAATCCGGAGCCCTCCACTACGGTGCGCCTCATCACCTGCGTAGCATCGGCGTGTTGAACCCTAGTAATCAAGATTGACATTTCACACTGACGTTAGTAAATAGTTGCCTAATGCATGTTGTATTCATGCAAGGGTTTTCAAAACAAGTATTTGTATTAGTTAACACTGTAGGAAGCAACTAAACTCAAAGAACAAAGAGCGATCAACTGGTTTTATGCCAAGGAAATCCAGTACCGTTTTTTTGAACACCTTCCCTTCCTTTGTGCTTCTGTTCTGCAGCCTTGGAGTAACAGCAATCGCTACCGCTGCTTATGAATTTACTCAGCTACTATCCTTACTAGAACCCAGTTGGTGTATTGTGTCGCTGGAGTGTCATTGCAAGTTACTATCGCCGGTGTTTCCCCATGGTCGGTGAGTCATTCTAGCCGTTCCTTCCTTCCGGCCCATTGGTTAACAGTGGGGAGGTGGGGTGAATGAAATCAGCCTAAACACCACCTGCCACGCTTGACAGTTCGAGGTTGACGCTGACACCAGACAGTTGTCGTCCCTGCTAGCACTGCTATGCTCCCGCATTAAAGATAAAACGCTGTTGAAACTGTAGGTACACGAAAAGTGTAGCGGACCAACCAATCTTCTTTTCAATGCAAAAGCACTACTTGCCTCATTGAGCAAAAATACAGGTTTGTGTGTGTGCATGCGTGTCAGTGATGTGCAGTTACCACTCCGGACGTGGAGTGACTCCGGATTCATTCCACTTTTTCGCGACCCCAGAGTGGAATGAGAATGGAATGCCAACAAGTCTTGAAGGAATGACATTATGCGCCTTTTACCGGAATGAAATGCGAATGGGATGTGGCCTCAGTTCTTAGACTAACTGTGTCGATCTGAAGCTGCGACAGCCAAGCTGGCTCTGGAACCAGCATCACTGCAACACAAGCGGCCAATCTCGTATCCTTAGTTTTTCACCAACCGCCGTGAACTTGCGGATGGAAGGTTGTGACCCCAGCGAATCCATCAAAAAAAGAAGCTCCAGGCAGGTAAAATGTTTCTGGCATACAAGGTGCGCCAAAGTGTCCGTTCTGCGCAACTACCATTGTATTCCATAGCCACGCAATTATTAAAACCCAGAGCAGCAAGCACGGCGAGTGAGAGTCCAGCTGCGTGCTTTTGCGCTAGGGACGTGAGCACGTGAATAAGTGGGTGAACGCTTAGCCTGATACATGGCAGTATGTAGTAGCACTGCCTCCCCTGCTAGTCCGAGTCTCTTGTAGTCGTTGGCCTTCCAAGGTAAACATTTTGTGCTGGGTTGTACAGACAAGTTGCCGAAGTCAACATTTACAAAAAAAAAACATGCGTTATGAATTTGTTTTAATACCAGCCTGACAGAGAAACGAAAATGAGCACTAAAAAAATAAAACGAAAAACAAACACTCCTGTTTTTTTTCTCCGAACCCGCTTGAACCGGTTCGAACAGAAACGGAATGGTACTCTGAAACCGAACCCGGAACCGATTGTGAAAGGCTTGAACCCGAGCCGAACCTGAAAAAGCTCCGGTTCGACACCCTGGTTGCAAAGTGCAAAAAGAGGTGAAAGTATGATGGGTTTAGTTTGGAACTGCAGAAAACAACTTTCACTTTATTTTCTTTGTTTCTATACCGCTTGTGCATGAATAATTGGGCACGAGGAGCACAATGCGTGGGTGTTCTTTATGAACAGCACCTCTGAACGTGATAGGGCTATTGAAGGGATATTGACACCCAGAGGTACCTCATCGAACATGACATTCCCGCATCGTGTTTTTTTAATTCACCCGGGATTTCATTCAGTGTTCTTACCAATTTCCTGGAAAAGGGGCCAACCCTTGAATGTGTTGTGAAGTAAACGAGCAAATTTTCGCTTCAGTTCGACCCTTGGAGGTCGCAACTTCGTGTTCATGAACACTAAACATCCTCAGTCGCTGATGACAGTCCTAAGAAAAGAGAAACTCATCAGAAGGCCCATCTTCCACATTTTTGTTCCTGCAAAATGTGAACCTCCGACCGGGACAAGAATAAGATGACGATGACACAAAGCACGTTGTGTCATCTTTCTCTCGTTCCCGTTGGTAGTTTGTGCTTTCAGACGCATCGTGTTATTCCAATTTGCCCAACCAGCCACCCTTTCGAGCTAGCTTCACATTGAGTCAGGTAAACAGTTTGCTTGCCCGCGGTGAAGCACTGACTGCGGCTGTGTGTCGTCCCCTGGCAGGAAGGGCTGTCCCGCGGAGACCCCCGGTGCCTGTTCCTGGAAGAGCAGCTGCGCTGCCTGGGCCAGTCCAAGCACCGCTGGCGGGAGGACACCCTGCAGAGCTGCCTCCACTGGCACGCCCTGGCGCCCCGAGGGTACCGTCTCATCGCCCAGTCGGGCCTGCTCGCGCTTCCCAGCGGGTCCACCCTCAAGCGGCACCTCCACGGCACCAGCTCGGCCACCCCGAGGAACCCGCCCTCGCCCACGGGGGACACCCTGCCGGACAACATCGACTGGGCACAGGTCGATTGCAGTGGCGACCAAGAGTCCTCCGGGCAGCGACTGGCCAACAGCGACCGGCCAGGGACTGGCCAACCGGAAAATGAGCCTCATAGTGTGGTGGAAGCGGTCAGCAGCACCGAAGGAGTGGCGTCGCCGTCTTCCGTGGTACTGGGTGCCGAGGACGGTGCTGAGACGCTAGCGCGAGTTGACAGGGCATCTCGAGAGACTAGGACAGTGCGCTCTGACTTCAATCTAGTCCCGGCCTCCGGCCAGCGACCAGCCGACACAGCAGACGCGGAGAGCAGGCTGTCACAGAGTGTGGTGGAAGTTGTCGTCAGCACTGAGGAAGTCGTGTCATCTTCTTCCATGGTGCTAGACAACTTGGACAATGCCGAACGGTTACAGGTCAGCCAAGCATCTCAAGAGGCGAGGATGGCGTGCTCCGACTTCAATCTAGTCCCGGCTGCAACTGTCCCCAGCGCACAAGGGCAAGTGAGGGTGATCTACGTGACTGTGCCCACTTCTAGCAGGGATCCCTTCTCAACAGACAGTGTCCTGCCCTCAGGCATGGCTGTGCTGCCTGCCAACAGGGGTGCGGTGCAACCATTGGTGTGTAGTCCGAGCCTAAGGACAGAATCTCCATGTTCACCCAGTGCTGAGTATGTTGTCCAAGTAGAGAGTGTGGCTGAAGAACAGTCTCTGGAGGACAACTCGCCTCCCAAGGACTTGGCCGAACTGCTCAACATTGTTGGCGCGGAGCCTTCTCAGATGTGACTGTCACCACAGCTGTGACTGTGACCGTACAGGGAAGTGGTTGTCCTGACATTTCCAGTGCTAGTGGCAACTCTTAATTAAGCAGTCCTTAACTCTTTCATTACGGCGGAGAAACGGCCGATTTTTAGTGCTTCTACAAAACGTTTTTTTTTCTCTTGAGCTACTGGACACACTTAGCCTTGCTATGCATGAAATTGTTGCTTATAGATTGCTCTTCCAAACACAAAGCAACAGTTTTGTTAAAGGTACAATTACTTACAGTTTATTCGTCAAGTAATCAGAAAAAAGCCCCCTAGAAAAGTGTACGAAAAACACAAATCGGCAATTTTACTGAGACTAAAAATTATTTCAGGAATTTTAAGATATGCAAATTGTTCCTACGTTCCTTGGCTATGATTCAATATATAAATAAACAGTGTACACCACGTTTTCGATTTTTGAGGGCCCGTCAACCTAGCGAACTGACGGCTGTACCACGCCGTGAAGGCATTCAAGGGTGAGTGAGTCTCTGTAAAATGCGCATCCAAGTATAGTCTTTTGTGTTCTCACACAAAATCCTTATCAGTTCGGTGGTAAAAAACGAAAAAAAATTCAGCGCTCTCGAGAAACGTCGCACCTGAACCCTGCAGCGCTAATCTGACACGAGCGCCAGGTTATCTTGAAGGTAATAGCGCGATATGACGCGGTGCATTTGGCAAAATATCCTGGCCGTACTTTGTCGAGACCCTAAACACAAAATCAAAACTGCAGTCGTCAGATAAGAAGCACGTTTTGTTTCTAAATACAGCGCGGAGTCACAACGAAGTTACCTGCCAGCGCTTGTTGAAGTGCGAGGCACCTGAACCGGAGCTTCGTCGTCCGAACTGAAATCTGAAGATCCCACATCATTGCTTGACCCCTCACTGCTGCTGGAATCAGAAAAATGGACAGCAGGAGCTGCCAAAGTGCTTGCTACAGCAGTCCGACTGTGCGGAGCGCGGCGCGAACCCGACGCCATTTTTTCTCCTGCTCCCCTCTACCTTCGGTTCAAACTTCTCTTGCTGCACCGCCACCACACGAGACACATACACAAACGAAACCGAAATTGAAAGAGAAGTTGCCAGTGAACACACCAGATGGCGATAGCTGTCTGTGGAGCGCGGGTTTCAGATTTTGCGGGAGATTTGAAATCATCGGACGCCGGCTTCCGATTGCCTATGGCGCCGTAGTGAAAGAGTTAAAAGAAACAAGTGTTTTGGATCTCTTCCATTATTCATCGCTTGCAAGAGTAACACAAGCCCGGCTCTCTGGATGCCTCACATTGTCAGTATTTCAATTCACCATTGCAGTTAATAGGGCACTGCAGTTCCACATTGTTGAGGAGACAAGTTTGTGCAAGTTCCCTTTCTTTTGTATTAAAATGAGGCCCAGCCATGCCTCTGTTGTTTCTGCCAGTGTACTCCACAAAGGGTGACGAATTAGGAAACATGCTGATGAGTTGTGATTGGCGTGTGGTGGGGGGGCAGTGGGCCTCAAAGGCTTGTGCTCTACCGCTTATAGTGCACTCTTTTATGCACCCCTTTTGGCCGCCTGATTTTTCCACATAGCCTTGGCAAAGTGCTCAAGTCAACTGTACACAAAACACATGCCATAAGGGTATGGATGCTTCATAGCAAAGATCAAGTTTACATTTTCAGCGGCTTCAGGGGTTTCAAATGAAAAGGATAAGGAGGATCAGTTGAAATGCTTTTCGTTTAAGAACTTCTTCTTTAAATGTTGCCAATTATTTTTGAGTGAACACTCTTCGTATGCCTTCTGTGACCTCAGCTAGAATGGTGGTCTTGCTGGTGGCTCTAAATACAGTTGAACCTCTTTATAACAAACACTGATATAGTGAATTATCGTCTATAGCGAACTAAATACAAACTTTGGTTGGCCACGCTTTATACTTTGATAACGAAGCTGGAACTGTGCGAGCTGTGTGCGATATTGGATATAACGAAGGAATATTTGACCGGGAGTCTGAGAAGCTACTTGAAAAAAAAAAGAAAAGAAAAGCCGTTGTCCAACACTGCAGAAGTATAAAGGCCCTTTTGTTCGTGTACACTGTGGAAGACTTCATCCTGGGGCCGAATTCTCTAACACGACAGGGCGTCGCTTTGAAGTGACAGGTTAGTGCCGTTGAAACGCATGTGTTTTGGGTTTGGGGCTGTCGCTTTGCGGTGCTCCTCATGACGGGTAACCCTGAGAAAAGCAGTGTGGCAAGAGCAAAAAGCGACAAGCGAAGCAGCGGGGGGCAGTGGGTGTCAGTTCGCGCCCTTGCCACACTGCTTTTCTCAGGGCCAACGGGTGCCTCATGAGGAGCACCCCAAAGCGACGGCCCCAAGTTCACAACACATGCATTTCAATGGCGCTAATTTGTTGTGTTAGAGAATTCGGCCCCTGATACGCGCTGTGAGTAGCCACCAGGCAAAGATCACATCCTTCATCAAATAAATAAGGGCGCAGGTCTGTTTTGTCAAGTGAAGTTTGTTCTGTTGTAATTCCACGTACTCATGTTCCAGTTGATTGAGGTTGAAAGGCAATAAGAAGAAGAAAGGTTAAGGGTTGTCTTGTTTATGGTTAAGCCTAGAAAAATTCATTTCTGTATCAAGTACGTTTGCGCAAGCCATATTTTTTATTTGTTGGAGCCGATTTTTACCTCTACTGTTACAACGAATATCGGATGTAACGAACTAATTTGCTGTCCCGATCCTACTTCGTTACAACGCGGTTTGACTGTAATAAAACAGAACCACCACCACTTTTCAGGTCACTGCACTGCACAAGTTACCATATTTTCCGGTCTATAAGTCGCACTTTTGTATAAGTCGCGCTTCCCCCAGAACGACAGTTTTTCCGGGGGAAAAACAAGAAACGTATATAAGTCGCACTGGTGTATAAGACGCACCGGCGTACAAAACGCACTTGTTGGTGAGGTAAACTCATAGAGGATCAGTTCGTTAGAAAGTGCGGCGAAAGTACATGGTTGCGGCGGCTGCCGCCTCTGAACGCATCTCCCAGTAAGCAGTGCTGGATACGTGCATCTACCGTTCAAAGACTAGACAGAACTAACTTCTCAAAAATCGTTTACTGAAACACACAGATGGCATGTACTTACAGACAGCGTTTAGGCAAAACCATCGAAGCCTTGTTCCTCCGACTCGCTAACAAATAATTCATTCATTTAGACCATAGAGCTGTGTCTCCTAACGTGTGCTGACATCACACAGCACACAGGCACTTTTTCGAGCGCGGACCATGCGCTGCTGCCACGCACTGAATTTATTCCATACATAAGTCTTCATACATAAGTCATACATAAGTCTTCATTCCATACGTAAGATGGAAACCTGCAGCAACGAAAATTTCAGAAAAAAAACGCGGCTTATACACCGGAAAATACGGTACTCAAGTTCAATTAACCCTTTCACCGTTTGGGACAAACTGTGCTCGTCCGCTCGAGGTAATATCTCCTCTTGAGTGTTTAGAATGAGACACAGCCGTTTGTGGGCTATCCAGCGTGTTGCTTTGCAGATGGCACCACTGGGCAGGTTTCCCTTCCTCTTTTAACCGCTGTTTCACATTCCTTTGGGGGGAAACTCGTGTTTCAAAACATGGTGTCCAGTGGAGACGATGCGTGCGTTGCTAGGTTATCGTCGCGGAAAAGATGCTTTCTGCCGTCGTCCAGCTCTTCGGATGATAATGACTCGGATAGCAAAGTTTGCTGTGTTTTTGGAAGCGAAAGCGATACCGATGACTTCGAAATTAGAAGTTCATCAGATGAAGAAGACGGCTCAGAAGACACTGCTTGATTGTAGGGTTCAACGCGTTGACGCAACGCAGGCAATGAGGCGCGCCGTAGTGGAGGGCTCCGGATTAATTTTGACCACCTGGGGATCTTTAACGTGCACTGAAATCTCGTACACACCGCCGTTTTTGCTTTTCAGCTCCATCAGGAAAGCGGCCGCCAGGGCCGGGAATCAAACCCGCGACCTCGTGCTCAGCAGCGCGCCTTAGCCACAGAGCCACTGCGGTGGGTCAGAAGACAGTGCTGCGATTTCGCGTCATTGGCAGTGTATCGAGATGAATTGCATCCCCACAAAGCGTCCACGGTTTCCGTTTTTGGGCATCTCTAGTAAGGCGTTCAGTATAAAGTCGCCTGATTACTTGAGTGAGTACATTTGCCGGTTTCTTCTCTACATTCAGTATAATTATAGTCGCCTTATTACTTGAGTGAGTACATTTGCCGGTTTCTCTAAATCATTTCATCTAATTATCTAATCATGCTAATTTGATCTAGTGTGTGCTTGAATTTTGTTCTTCAACGTCAAAAACTTTCTTTTTGGAAGAAAAATATTAGATAGCAAACATAAAAAACAATAAACACTTTAGGCAATAGAGGGCACCGACAGCGCTGTGTCCGTGCCCTGTTCTTTTTATCTCATGTTGTTTGCACTGCACTATGAATATGTACCAACTCACCCAATCGTCCATTTTAGGCATAGAAACTGTCAAAGTAATAAACCAGTTAAGGGGTTAAACTACTGCAAAAACAAAGTTATCAGGTGGTTCATAAGAGCAGCAAACAGAAAGCTTCTTGCTGGAGACCATATGTTTATTTTAAACAAGAGGAACTTATTTTTAAAAACAACATACAAGCGAAGCATACGTTAACTGTGTGAATGCCTTACAAGTATTTTCTCTTCCCCCCCCTGAAAAAGAGCTAATGATTTTCAGGGCCTCCAAAACTTTGGTCCGTGTCTAGAAAAGCCTGGCTACATTGTAGTATCTCAGGAAAGCATTGTTTTTTGTATTTTTTGGCACCTGCTGTGACAGATGGTTTAGTACTAAACATTTTCTTGGCCAACTGCATTTCAGCATGCAATTTTTTTCACCTGACCAGCTTTTTTGGGGACATCGCAAGACCACCTGACCTAAAGCTGCAAATTAGAACCAAAACATGCACACAAATATGCAAATGGTGACCATGCTTCATAACGGGCAATTTTTCAAGCTAAAAGTTGGATGTCTCAGTTACTGGGGAGGCGGCACGTGCACAGTGCAAACTTCATGCCCGCGATTTGCACAGAGCTGCGTTACATTCGAGCGATGCGGCAAAAACGACCATGAAGTTTCATGGTCACGTCCAGTAGTAAGCAAGGTTCCAGATCCCGATCTCTTTCCAAGTACAATTCACATTCAAGTCGAGCAACGTAACGAAGCTTTGTACGTGTAGCCAAGTGCAGTCCTAGTAAAAAAAGATGCTGCTGTGTTTGTGCAAATTCTTACTGCACCTTCAAACCACAAAAATGCGGCTTCACAAAGCGCAGTGCACGGGGAGAAGTCCTGACGGCATGTTGTGCGAACAAGTGCACCCCAGCCATCGAGAACCTTGATCCTGGGGAAGTGGTGCTGACACAAGTGACGGTGACTGCGTTTATGCAGGAAAAGCTCGTCAATTCGAATCGCAAGGGGAAGCTGTCTCAGTTCGAATTAATCAAAACAAAGTTTGAACCAATAAAAGTGAACTTATCAACCAGGGCGTATCAACAGTTTGATGCTTCAAAAAGTCCACGATTGCAGTTTGCCTTTAAGCTCCTTTCACTGCCGGATACGTGTTTCTGACCGTGACGCACCCCAGGGTCCGCTTGGTTTCTGGAATATCAGGGAAGGAGAATTGCGATTTATTTGACTATGATAGCGTCGAGAACACAACACGTTGAAAGGAAAAAGCGTGGGTAAAAAATCTCCTTCCAGATATTTTCAGTGCGCTGTGCACGCTTCCAGAACGAGGACCCCACCGTTTCAACATTAGAACCTGACGCTGTGGAACTCGCACCCCATCCTCGGATGAAAAACTCTCAGAATGCGAATCCGAGCTCGGCTCGTATTCGGTTCGGAATCTCGAGAACCATCGCTCCTGTCCACAGTCGAAATCCCCGCGCGCATGGAGGGAGCATTTACAGCAGCCCGCACAACGCACAGAAATGACGCGTTGCGAAATCATGATGGCAAATAGAGATCAAAAGGGGATACAACATTGATACAACAACCTCGGTTGCTCCTGACAGCAGCAAGTGAGGGTGCGGCGAGTGAGCAAAATCCCCGATTGAGTCGTGTTTCGGTCTTTTGGAGAGGCAACGGCGCACTGGGCTAACCTGGCATGCCATAGCAGACGCGCGAACAGAATAATAATTAAAAAAAAAAAAAAGCAGAGACCTGTTCTGGATGGCCCAAGAACCCTTGCATCCGTAATCGCACGTTTGCCGCATGGTCACTCATACCGACAGAGTACAGCACACGAAGTGACCATGCCCCCCAGCAACGAACAATAGGCGCGGTCGCTGCGTACTCTTCAATATACTGTCGTGGAAAGCTGGCAAGTGAAAATATGAGCTACTAGAAGGATTCGACAGATGGCGCGAACAGTCCAGGCTTGGTGCCAGCGCGAATTTTTGAACGCACAGAGGAGAACGTACCGGTACCTCAGTGTCACTGCGAAGGGGAAATGTGAAAATGTACCGGTACCGTTTCAGTGGTGCCAGGACTTTCTATGCCACATTCAATGCCACCATGACTTTTGCAGTGGAGAACCACCTTATTTGTTGTTAGTGGCAGCGACAGGTTCTGCGCTTCTGAACTGAGAAAACCGCTTTTTTTTTTCTGCTACATTGCATAAACATCGCTTTCTTCACTCTCCTTTACTTTGCCTCATTGCTCAGCAGATTGCAGACCATTTGGAACTCTGTACTTTTGCCTTACGTGCAATGCTCTTGCCTCTGAAGCGCATGAGCGGACTTACGCGTCCCAAGGATTTTTTTTACCGCTCTTTTTTTGGCCCCCTCAGTCCACTAACAAGTGGAACCTCCTGCACTAAAACTGCAATTATACCAAGATTCGAAGGGTTTGCATGGGTAACCTCTGCACGTAAAAATGAATCTGACATCTCATAAGCCTTCACACATGCTAACAAATTGCTGGAAAAAAAAAAAAAAAAATTTCCTCTCAAGTGTAGATTCATCTGCACTCGTTGATTAGAGCAAAATCATCAATTTTCAACATGCACAACTAAAAACAGCTTCGACCTCACAGAGGCCAGAGAAAAGTGGAGGAATCAAGGAGGATGAGAACAAGCTGAAACCTTTTTTTTTTTCGACACTTTTGTTTAGGTTTCTACAAAAATTCTGCCTTGTTTTGTCAGTGCTGGAAAAGAATGCTTGTGTGTGCCATTGAAACACACAAGTGCTGCAGAGTTCTTGTGTCAGCTCGCCCATTATTGTGCTTCTTTTTGTTCTTTCTTGTTGGATTTACGTAGGAATCATCTGTGAATCAACTTACGGTAGTTGTCAGTTTCTCTGCAACTGGAACTGCGACCCCAGTGAAAAATTTCCTTCCGGCCATTTTATTTCACAAGCTCATGCTGCACGTATACCTCGTAGCGTTTCCCAAGTGCACCCTGCCAGGCATTAATTTGTTACTCAAATCTGGGCTTCAGATTTCTCACTTGCACAAATTACGGCGGCATTCTTCAAGGCTACCGGTATCCCCATGCTCCTACCTCACGGCATCTTAGTTTATAACCTGTCAACTGGCCAAAAACAAAGAACCACGTTTTTTAAAGACGACAGTCTTTTTTGAGCTACTTAAACCCAAAAATTTTGGTCTGTCTGTCTGTGACTCGATTTAGCCACCCGGCCAAAGTTGAACAAAATCTGCGCAAGTCTTATATACTCGCAGGCAAATCTAAACGTCTAAGTTCGGTTTTAATGTTCATACTTGTCAACATTCTTGTGCAAGAACAAGACATTACGCAAACATACGGCAGAAAATCAATACATAAATAATATTTTCAGTGTTCCTTTATAAAAAAATTCATAGATTCTTGATTTTTGCAAAATGAAATACTACATCCACCGCAAAAAAAAAATCGCACTGTCACCTGCTGTCGCCCGCGCCACTATAGGTTCTGGCGACATTTTAAGAAATCACACTGCAACAGCAACGAAAGGTTACACTAACTGGGTTCCACATTCTGCTTGGAACGCACGTGGACCAGGGCAACGTGGTTCTATAAACGATGAAGTAGGGCGCCTCGCTTCACGCGTGTCTCCGCCGTACGGCAGCACTGGCATCGAGGCACCCGGCCTGGAGCAGTGGAACGCGGTAAATTTAAATTGCCTTGAGCAAACCTTTAGTGTGCTTACCTTGGGAGGAGCGCCACGCAAGAGGAACAACACGAGAGGTGAGCACGGAAAAGTGAAAAGAGGCACTTACTTGGCAAATGTCGGCAAAGACTATCGTCTTTTGTCGACATTTGCAGAGAGGTGAGCACGGAAAAGCGAAAGGAGGCACTTACTTGGCAAATGTCGGCAAAGACTATCGTCTTTTGTCGACATTTGCAACGAAAGGAGCAGATGCGCAGCCAATTTTTCTTTTTTTCGCCTCGCAATGAGGTGAGCAGATAAAGGCCCTGCCGCGGCCTCTTTCCATGTGATCAGTTGATGCAGCGTTCAGCCAGTTCATCTCGGCGTAGTTTGAGAGGGCGCCACTGCAGATAACAAGGCGCTTTGCAACAGCGCAAGGCTAAACCAAAGGCATTGTTTTATTTCAAATCTGGCGCTGTACTGCTGCCCTCAGTCGTGCCACAGGCATCAAGGCAACCCATGGGATCCTCTTCTTTCCACACGACAATAGGGACTGCTGGAGAAGAAGTGCTGGCTGCCGTGTACACCGTGGATGCGTCCCGACCGGTCTCTTCAGTCGTAGGGTTTCGTTTGCGCGGCAGTGAGCTGGCAAACCTGAAATCGCAGGAAAAGTGCGGTTAAAACTTTGCTGCAAGCTCTAGAGACGATAGTCTTTCCTGGAAACCCAAAAAACTTAGGTTAATCCATCTGTCATCTCCCAATACAGCCCACCGGACAGAAGATATTGAATGTGAAAGAGAACACCTGTCAGTGTGATATACGGGATAATTTGATATAAGCAAGCTAAAAGATTGTGTCTCATGAAAGCATGTACCAGTTATAAAAAAAAACTTTTTCATGGAACTGCCTTACTTTTGCACAAAGCAGTCTATCTTTTTCTGCTTGAACAACTTCGCTGCCCGAGGCAGTAGGGGATTCACCAAATTGTGTCAACAGTCGCAGCAGCTGAGGCTGCAATCTTTCACACTTGCGAGGAAGTCCCGGACGAGTGCGAGTGCACCGATCACCTCAGAGGTTGTGGGCAAAGTATCGTCGTTGCTGTGTGCTCGCTGCGCCTGCTTTTACTTGCACTCGGTACGACGCTGGCGACATGGTCTTCCAAACTCTGCCACGGTTGCGACGCTATCATCCACACTCGCCAATACCCTGGCTACACTAGGGTCCGAATGTGATTTAAACTACATGTCCCTTGACTCAAATGGAGTGCTTCAAATGCCATTCAGAACCTGCCATGCTCCACTACAATTTCGATGGCATTTGAAAGCTTTAACAATCGCTCGCCGTGCTGCATGGCGCTGCTGCTGCTGCCGAGTTCTGTTTTTACACAATAATGCAACAATCAAATTTAGCAGCAGTCTTTGGCATTAAAATGATATCAAATTACAAATAACGTAAGCTTTGACAAGGTTTTTGCTCGATTCTGAATCGCAATCGCGGTTTTCGTGCTGTCTGGCCACACTGGTTTGTCGCTTGCTCGCACTGGTGCTGATAGTACGGAATCATTACACCTTGATATCGCGATTTAAATGAAGCAAACGAAGTCTCACAATTGAGAATATTTTGTTTGTTTTAAGTACGCCAATAATGTATTCGTTTATGCTGACTTGGAACGCTGTGCGCGAGAGTGCTAGAAATGGCATTTGACAGCCCAAATGTCTCCCTCGGTGCTCATTTGGCTCGAATGTCATTTGAGGCAAACGGCATTTCAAAACCCAGCGGAGCAGCACAACTTTTCATTTGAGCCCAATGACATTTGGTTCGAATGGCATTCGGACGCTAATGTAGCAGCGGTATGACTCGCCGACCACTGACCCTGCAATGGCGGCCGCTCCATAATTCGGCAACTCCAGTGATGGCTTTGTTGCACGTTCTTGCAAAGTAAAATTAAAACTAAACAAATGTGAGCAGTTTGTAGGCTCTATTCTCACTAGAGTTATAATTTGCACAAAATACTTGGTACTCCACAACCAAGGCTTTTCCAAACAGCCTTAGAGTGATGCAAAAAAAGCCAACTCACGCGTGCCTGCATTGTGGCAGAGCCAGAAGGAGGCGCAGCCAAGACAACTTTATATTTCCCTTACCATTAGTAATTGCCGTATATTTCCGGGATTTGCATTCTTTAAATAGCAAAGGTGAGCTATGGACTGAACTGAAGAGTGAACACTATTTCCAAATTATTCCAAGGTTTGCAAGTTTGAGAACACCTTGTGATTTTCCACCAACCTAAGACAATTTTGATTTAGAAATGTCCTCAAAACGTCCACATTTCGCTATAATTGTACACCTAATTTCACTGTTCTGGTTCTGATAAGCACTGGCAATTTGGCCAAGTAAAATAATATTCACCCATCACTTGTAGTTCGTCACTACCTAATTTGAATGGCTGTCTTGTGGCATGGCTGTTTAACGTTGCTCCCGATTTCTTCATACTAGTTATTTTTAAAGGAGTACTGACACCGATTTTCGGCGTTAATATTATTGTACAGTTCGCTTCCTTTACTCAACAGAATACCCTGGCTGAAATATGAGCGGCCTGCGACGCGAAGAAAATACTTCAATTGGATCTCGTTTATCGTGCCGACGGAACAGCGCGTGGAGCGGCACTCAGAACATCATCCCGTGAAGCCAAAACAAATGACATGACAGCGCTCGTCAAAAACTCGTGACGTCACTTCATGCGCGCGGCCCCGCGAGCGGCGAGCGGGCGCCGGCGCATTAACAAACAGGTGCACGTAGCCAGAGCTACAGGCATAACCGCTGCCCAGAAAGGCACTGTTGGCAAAAATAAAGTTCCACACACGGGAAAGGAAGCGATAATGTAGCTCAGAATCGCAATAGAAGTCGCCACCAGGACTTTTATTGAAAGCGGTCATCGAATTTCCGCCGCAATGGTAGTCCTTGCCCCTTCACGCAGCTCAGCCGTTCAGCTACGGTGGCGGTGCGGTCGAAACAACACCCCCACCAGCCTCCGCAGTGTTAAGACGTCCGCACAAAGCGGTGAGGTCATGCCGGGATTCTGTCATATGCGCTTTTCGCGATGAAAGCGCAGGATTTTGAAACAAATGATTTTCAGGCCGTTCAATGTAGTTAATTATCGCGCAGTAAAGTATTTAAAGTGCTGTTTCGGGTTTGCCAGACCGTTAAACATCGATAAAAGCGATAAAATTGGAATAAAAAGTTTTTGTGTCAGTACTCCTTTAAACCAATGAGTAGCCATTGAAGCTCGGTCCTCGCAGCATTCTTTGCACATCTTGTTCATGCCCTCCAACCAAGATGGCGCTGTCTGCAAATATCAAGCAGGCTCAACACTCTTGATTCACGTATACTTCTTAAAACCAAGTAATCTTTCCGAGTCCGCAATAACACTTGGTTGCTGGCAACTCGATTTATGATCTATGCAAAAAAAAAAATAAAGGAATACTCCATGAACAAACGAGGACACAGACCGGAGGGTAACAGGGTCTGCGGTTATCCCGTTCCTCTCCCAACTCTGTCCCCATTTGGTTGTGCAGTAGTAAAACTTTGTTACAAGAGACACTCAACTTGGGACCCAGGAAATGAGTCTCTTGTAACCAAGGTCTCTTGTAAGCAATGTTGCGAACATGGGCAACATAGGAAAACCGTCCAAACTGTCTTCATCCAAATGTCTCTTGTAAACAAGTGTCTCTTGTAACAGTGTCTCTTGTAATGAGTTTTTTCCTGGTTTCAAGCCCAGGCTTTGAAGCATCCCTGCATGCCTTGTTCGCAACCGCCAAACACGACGTTGCCCACGAATCTCAAAAACGCTCCACATTCACTCGTACAACTCTCCTCCACGCTTTTCCTGACAAAACAGCGTCCCCACCTGGCAGCCGGTAGGGGACCGGTGGCGGCGGCCATGTCTGTGGCTGCGGCGGCATTCTTGCGCACCACGTACAGGGTGGGCATGGGCACCCAGCGGGCGACGTGCTCGTAGGCGGCGCGCGAGCAGCTGTGCAGCTCGGCAGCAAAGTGCAGCGTCGGGGCGCTGTAGCGGCGCGCGTGCGGCACCCGCCCCGCGTTCTCGTGCCAGTCGCGGAACAGATCCTGGGGCAGCCGCTCGCTCACGCTGAAGCGCTGCCCACCAGACGACGAGGCTCCCTCGCGCTCCAGGGGCAGCAGCTGCACAAGGTAGTTCATTGTAGTTCACTGTAGTAAAGGTATACGTCCTCACTTGCGGAACAATAAGCGCGCACACAATTCTACCCCTTGAAAACACGTGCCACGTTTCGGGGGCAACCAACACGAGTGCACATTACTGCGATTCGTTTTTAAAAAAAGGGGGAAAAAGAAATGTACTGGGGATATTTTGAACGGAGTTCACCAGCATACCACCCAGTCCGGGGGTGGGGATATAAGGGGTGAATGCTGAAAGCGCCACGCAACCAGGAGTTGCGGGTAAAGTTGTGCTCTCGATATGTCTCAAGAGCACGCGAGAATCGCAAGTTACGAATTATATTACTGCGCAGTGCATGAAACAGTGAGATTGCAGAAAACTTCGTAGCACATGTGGACGAAGACAAGAAAACAGAGACACCACAGAGGAACAGCGACACTACGTAGCACTCCGTGATGTCACTGTTTTCTTTCCTTGTCCTCGTCCGCACGCACTATGAAGTTTAGTGCACTGCAACACCAACTCGCCCAGGAATTCGTACTCATGAACCTAGATTGTCCTAGCAAGCCACAGAAACAGACAACGACAGGTTAAAGGTCAATGATAGGAAACAAGAATCTTGATATGGGAGACCAACTTTCTCTCCAAGATCACCTCAACGCAGCAAAAAGAGCATCACACGACGAAAACAGATGTAGGATGCTGGTGCAGTGACCGAGGTTCACTGCAGCCTCCTCGGGGCTTTCTTGTGCACCGCAGTCATGGTTTTTTCAGGCTGTTTATCTCAACAGCTTTTCGATTAAGGACAAAATGTTGCCAGCTCCTAGGAAGGCTTCTTCCGTGGCTTTGCCTGAAATGACCAGGTGTAAGGCTTGTCAAAGGAAAAGTTTTTCGTATGTACGAAAATAATTCACCCAAACCTGTTTATTTTTCTCAGGTTACAGCTTTTTACTGAAGCTGTCGTCAAGCGCTATGGCAACAATCGGCACTAGTTGAGATTCCTGCCGCGGTTCGTTGCTGAAGACTGACACAACTAGCCTTCAATCACGCATATGCAGGGTGGTGTCGATGAACAGCCGCGGAGCAGGTCACAGTTTGCGGCCTACGCGGTGCTTCCAACAACACTCCCCAAAGCGTGTTGAACTTCTTGCCGGATCACGTTGGTCATAACGGTGACTTGGGGTTGTGGCGTTGTTGGGAAGAGTTTCTGCAGTTCATCCTTGACGACTGCACAGATTGCCTCGCGTAGTGTATCAGAGCTAATAGTCCCGGCATTGATCATCTCCAAAACTAGCACATCGATGGCGCGGTCGTACTCCCTCGTACAAATTTCCAGCATCTTTTTCATTGCGGCCGCCTCGTACGTGAATTCGGCCACTGTTTTAGGGGAGTTGCGGACAAGGCAAGCAAAGAGTTCTTGCTTTCCTCCTCACATCAGAAACCTCAGTTTCTTTTCTTCCGTCATTTCTGGGACCACACGGCGAAAAAGTTTCTTCATCTCCCCGACGAAGACCATGACCCCTTTGTTGGGGTGCTGCATTCGAGTTTCAAGCAAAAGCGCAGCTCGTTCTTTTCTCACCACGGTAGTGGAGGTCTTAATGAACTCGCTTTTCAATTGTGCCCAGTTGGTCAAAGAGCTCTCGTGGTTCTCAAACCAAGTGCGAGCTGCATCTTCTGAGTAAAAGAAAACATACCAGAAAGTTTCTTCACCGTCCCACCTGTTGAAGATCTGGACGTGCTCCAGCTCCTCCAACCATTCTTCTGGGTCTTCAGTGGGACCTTGTTTTGTACCACTAGACACTGGGATAAAGCTTTATTGGCAAGAAGGGGTGAACTCAGCAGCACTGAAGAAGCTACTTTGTCATGTGTGCACGCTTACCGCTACGCACTCACGGCAATTACCGCCACGGAAATGCTCTCCATAGGTTTGTATTAGGTGTGAAGTTCCCTTAGTGGAACCCGTACTTAACTGGGGCCTGCGAAGTCATTCGTGGTGCGAGCGTCGAATTTCAAGTTCACATGCTGTTAGCATGCAGCGACAGCTCGAGCAGGGGGTTGTGAATCGACCATGATACAGCCACATCTTAAAGGCACACTTGCAAAGTTTTATTCATCCAGCTCGTATTTCACACCTTGCGTTACCCTACACGGCAACTAGCCCACACTTCCTTGTCTTGCATAGAAGCACAAGACTTACAGAGGTGCAACTCCTGGCCGGGCAACTCATGGCCGGGCAAAAAATGGCCGGTCATCTGCTCACTTCACAGCAAATGTTGTCGAAAGACGGTAGTCTTACGCTGCTCTTGCCATGTAAATGCCTCCCTTCCCTTCCCCACCCAACTCTCACGCTCCTCCCGTGATAACCACAGTGGACGTTTGCTCAAGTCAATTCAATTTTACCGCGTTCCACTGCTTGTGCGCCGTGCGTTCGAAGCTTTCGTCACTGTTGGACTCTTTGGAATGCCACCACAACGTGTGGGTGAGGGCGCGAGCTCTTTTTGTATTTTGGGGGTCAGGATGCGTTTTCGATATGTATTTTTACAGGGAAGCTGTTTAGCGAATCGTAATTTTTCATGCCCGCAGTTGAAAGTACCAAGAAATTGCTGATCGTGCGCGTGTGAGGACGGGCCTCACGGCGACCACCCAGCGGTTAACAGAACCAAGAAAATGCCTAGTACTCGTGTGCGCATGCCTCATGACGACCGCCCAGCACACGTTTTTCAAGCCAAGCAAACCCACTTGTGGTGATTGGGCACGACTGTGGTGATTGCCCGGCAGTTAAAAGAAGCAAAAAAAATGCATCTGTGTGTGTGCCTCGCAGCAACCACCCAGTCAGTGTCCCCAGCACCCGTCTGTCAAGCAAACCATACCCAACTTAGGGAGATTGGCCAAAAAAAAAGCCAAGTGCTTGTGTGTGCGTGCCTCGCGGCAACTACTGTCTCCGGCAGTATTTCAAGCCAAAGCATACCCACTTCAGAAGATTGGCAAAAAAAAAAAAAAAGGAAACCTCCAGCGTTTGCCGTACGTAATCGCGGCAAAATTTGCTCGGAGCAAAGAAGACACATAATAGTGTAGGCCGCTCCAAGGTGATGTCCAATGATCATCACCTAAAAAAAAAAAAAAAAAAAAAAAAATTAAGGAAGCTCCCATTTATAGCAACAATGATGAAGTAAAGGCCATTGCGGCAGCGGAGAAGAACCAAAACAGCGACAATCTGGGACTCAAACCATCGTGATGGTGAACGTTGCGTACAGCTTCGCTACGTTCGTCTTACGCGTTAGTGGGAGCTTCGTTCATTTTTTTTAATTTGCTACCGCAAAAATCAATCACACATCTATTCACACAAAATAACACAAAGTAATCACAATAATCACACAAATAAACACACAAAATAACACTGCCAGTACCAGTTATTCATTGATTTCCTTCCTCAAATATGCCTGTTGTTTTCTTTTTGCATGGCAATGTTGACAATGAATGGTGCCACCATGGTTAGTGAGTTGGAAAGGTTGTGCCTATACAAACGTCTTCTTCAAGTATTGAACTCTTGTCTGAATCGAGAGGCAGACAGGCAGACAGACAGACACACCAAAACTTTTCGGATTTAAGTGGCCCAAGAAAGATTAACACCTTTAAAATGGCGGTTAAAATGAGCAGGCCTGACTTACACACAGGAAAATACGTCAGCTGCAAAATAAACCAGGACGGTTAAGCGATTTTTCACCTTGGCCTTGAGGTCGTCCACAGTGGCCTGCAGCTGGGCGAGTGCGTCGTTCTTGCGCTTGAGCTTGCGCTCGGCCGCAGTGAGCTTCTTCTTGGCGAGACGTAAGGAGTTCTTGAGCCTTGTCACTTGTTCATCCTCGCTTACTCCGCAGTATGAGTGCAGTGACAGGGCAGCCACAATCCCATTGGTCGTCTGCTGTGCGTGCTCTTCCTTTGGCTGGGGCTCAGAGGCACTGGGGTGGCAAAAGAAAAAAAAGGAGGACGCTTAAAGGGGCCATTACAAGTTTGTTTTATTCGAAAGATTTCGTCTTTTATAGTGCCCCCAGCGCTTCTCCTGCAGCAAAGTATGCCGTATTCACTGAAAAATTACTCAATTTAGGTTTTAAAATTTTGATTCTCCCGCCAAATCGTGTGTTTTCGCAATGTCAGCAATGAAGTCATAGGTGCGTGTATTCAAGCGAACTGCCACTGCGTCATTCGGGTTTGCAGCCTTGCTTGCCGTCAGCCCTCCCAGATGGTGCTACTAGTAACTCATCCATGAACCGTTGTCTACCGTTGCTTTGTTTTTGAGCGTATTAGTACCTGGCTTGTTTTTGTTGCTTTAGAAAGCAATCGTTTCGTGAAACATGGGGTACCCTCAACAAACAGGGTCACGTAAGACAACGTCGCTTAGGCCAATCGGCCAGTGTCGTGTAAAACAACTTCAAGGCAGCAGAGTGCTGTGCAGCTAAAACAAGCATAGTGCACCCAGTACCAACAGCAGTGTGCATTGGTACTTCTATGCTTACGTGCATTTTCATAACTTTCGTTGTTTACCGCACCATTCTTACTTCTGTAAAATGACTATGCGTTACATTTAAGCGCGAATAGTTAGTTTGACAAGCCTATAAGCCGTGCCTAATTTGCGTTTGCTTTTGCCGGCCTCAGCCAATCGCACAGCTGGGCTCATATGACATCATAGGTTCTGTTGCGGGAAATGAGCTAGTGGGTAGCATGGCCACTCCTTTTTTCCCAATGATGTAGCTTATTTGAGAGAAGTGTGTGTTAACGGTGGTGTCAGTACGATGCTAAAGAGGCAGTCGTTCGAATGAAGCAAACTTTTGTTTTGTCCTCATGGCCCCCCCTTTAAGGGAGACTCGTCTTTTAACATTCCTAAGAGACTTAATACTTTGTTACCCACAGTATAGTGCCTAGAATATACTGGCTAGTGTGCGGAGCGCGCGCATTCTCTACGGGAGAGGGTGGCCCCGCCGGCGATGACTGCGCGCAGAGGCCGCAAGGGGCGCTGCTCGGCGAGAGGGTACATGAAAGCCGCCAAGCTCCTCTGTCGCGGCGGCGTATTCGGCAGACCACGCTTTGGTCGGCGGCGTGTGAGCACTGCCGAAGTAAACAGGTAGTCCTTTTTTAGAAACTGTTCGCCCATCCTTACAGTAAATAAGCTACCAATCGCCTGGCTATTTTGTGATTTCATCCAGAAACCCAAATTTAAGCTCTCCTAAGGCAGTATATTGTATATGCCGACTGAGTGCGAAATTTAATTTGAATGGTTTATTAATAAAATATTCTGAACCTGCGGGGAGCTAAATTTTTTAGAAAAAGTGGCGCTTACAGCAAATGAGATGGATACCGAACATCACAAAAATATTTTAATAATAAAACATATAGTTCACTGGTAAACAGGTAACAGATGTACATTTTTGCAGGCAATATATATATTTATAACAGAAAAAACACATTCCTATTGCATGCGGCTCTTTTTCTATTAAATACTAAATAAATAAACAAAATTTTCTATTCCTTACGCGCGTTTCGCCGAAATCCAACCTCGAAATGGGGAATGTGTACGTATTAGCATGCTTTCTGTTTTTATTCGTGTTTTAAGAACAGATAAAAAGTTCTGCATGTTTCTACAAGCGTTTCCGTTTCACTCGCTAGTTTCTTGATGATATCCTCATCATTGACGCTTTTAAGAATCTCCGTCCCCACGCTGAGCAGCGACAAATCGCTGAGGCAGCTGTCAGTCACGTACCACTGATCAAAGCGGTTTTTGATCGATTTCAGCTGGCTGAATGACCTTCGCCAGTGAAATTCGTTACCGACAAGCACAAAAAAAATGTTGCAGCAACATAAACATCTGGGAATGAACCTTCAAAGTTTTCACGGATTAGAAGTTTCGCCATGTCCGTCACAGAAGAGCAGCCTTCGTTGCACGCATTTGAAATAAACTGCCCAAGCTTATCGGAAAATATGTGCCAGCCAGACTCGGACGGATACTTTTTGCAATGTCCAGTGCCTGCAGGCTCCTCGGAACTGGTGAAAAGCAGTTCCAATCTTTAATAACAGCAAACTGCGAGGATACTTCGGTGTACGACCATTGAACGAAATTGCTACAATGATTGAAGTAATGTATTACACACACACATAAAACGTGTACACGCACCTAGCAAGTGAAGGCGGGCCTGGATGCGTTACATCAATAAGAACGCCGCCAGAAGACTTGAGAAGTCCTCGAAAAGCTTCCAGCCCGATTGGCCGTGAAACAAGGCACTCACTTGCTGCACAACACAGCACTGACGAGTACATACCCCCCTACAGGGGATCGTGTAACGCCCTGCATTTGCACAAAAATACGTAATTGGCGGCACTAACACACTTAACCGTTATTTAGCATGAATAGAGATAATTGCACAGACAAAATACTGAGAAACCAAAAAAATAAAAAAATAGAAATATTACGAAAATTTACAGATGAGAAATATGCATCTGAACTCTGGCCTGAACTAGAACAGCTCGAAAAAAGATGATGCGAATACGCATTAAAAATAGCGAGAATGACCCAAAAGTTATGCCTTGCATTTCCACAAAAATGTATAATTGGTAGAAGTAACACATTTAATTGTTATATTGGCGTCAATAATTTTTGTACAGACAAAATTTCAAGAAACCAAAATACACCACAATAGAAAAAAATCATCAACTACACTTTTTCTACGACCTCAGGGGTCGTCTACTTGGGAAAATAAATCCAAAAATTAAGAAGGGGGGGGGGCAGGACATCTCGACCCACCCTCTGAATCCGAACGAAAAATCAAACCACCACCCCTTCGGAGTCCTTCCATAATGAGAGAATTCCTTACTGTATAAGTGTTTAATTGGGCATTGTTTACGCTATCATGAAAACATTATATAGCATAGAAGCCTCTGCGTTACCTTATTTCCAGTTTTTTTTTTTTTTTTTTTCAGCGCATTAAAACAGGTTTCAAACAGAAACTGCTCTCTGTGCGCTATGCGCGTTCCGAAATTGTTGAACCGCAGCTGCTCAAATCCCAGTCCGGCTGCTATCGGTGTCCATCAGCTAAACTAGCTTCTTTGCTGTACGCGATGCATGGTTCTGGGCGATTGAAACGTTTTCTCCTGAGACTGGTGAACTGTGAGCTGACTTATAGTTTATGCACACTATGAAACAAACAGCCCTTTCGAAGCATTCATTTTGTAATAGATAATCTCTGTTTTAATAGGGAAATCAGCAGGAGGCCTAAAATTTTTTTTGAAACACTGTCTGCCAACCGGGCTCCCTAAGCACGTGCACGGAAGGCCCGGTTCATTTGAACCCTCACGGTCCCCACCGTGGATAATCCGCTTTTCATCGTGTGACCATGAAGGCCGGGGACTCTCGTCTAGCCGATAGAGATAATCCTAGACATACAGACAAAGGTTGTCAATGTCACGTTGCGGCTCGCCGCACCTTCAAAGTGACAGCGAAGGTGCCTTGTGACTTCGGCGGTAGTCTTTCTAGTTTCCGGGGGTAATTATCGCATTAGAGCTTGCAAAGCACGGGTATAGGCACATCGCGGGTGCATCCTGGTCAGCGGTGTTAGTGTTACGGTCGCTGCGACGTCATTCGTGGGCCCAAAGATGAATGAAAGGGGCGCCGCCGCGTTCCGAGAAGTTAGAGAGCACGCAGTGAAGTTCACAGTCGTTATGGGCCTTGAGTGTCGCCAAGGCGACGGATATGTGACGAGGGACTGACAGCTTTTTTTGGAATGCACGCGCCGTGTTGACCAAGGCGGAACAGTATTTTAAAGAGGGGAATAGTTTGGGCGCGCTTTAAAGAGGCCGCCCGAAGGTCAGTTCTTAACATCACAGTGAGCCATCTGGTAAGTAGGTTAGTTGAATCCCGAGGAAACTTTTGGAATTGGTTAACGTGTAATAAATCGTGGTTTATATTGTTGGTCAGGCCCTTCGTGAAAAACAATTTAAAGTAACAGATATAACAATGTTTTTAATTTACTGCCTGGTGAAGCACAACTAGGTGCTTTGAGTTTTCGAACGCCAATAGTGTCATTATGACAGGAGTTCTGAAATATAATTCATGTTCTGTGTAGTTATTTAATGCCGTAATAGGTGAATTGTAGGTTGTTAATTATGTCTTCGGCAACGACCGTCCTTTGGAGACATTTACAAATATCCATGTTCATTTTAAACGAATCGGAGGTGTCGCTTTAAATGTCACTGCCATAATGTTTTCTATTTCACCTCTGATATTGCCGCACGTATTATCTTATCTCCTTTGATTGAGAGAGGGTCGCAAACTAACGTCACCAGCCCAGAATAATCAGCGCAGCGCAGCAATTAAGGCACCTCTGATCTCAAACGTTGCTTTAGTGTCCGGTTATTTGCTCCAACCATCCAACCGGTTAAAAATCGGTTGGATGGTTACTGACAAGTTAAGTATTTTGAGAGCGGGAGGAGACGGCGAAGTTTACGCCACACATTTATCTACATTGGGTTTAACAAAATGCGTGCATTCTAAACGCACTCGCGTAGTTCTTATATAGCATGGCGTTTTGTAACGAACGCTCCAAATACACGGAAAAAGTAAACGCCCGCTTCGCGCTACTCAGCTAACTTGAAGCTTCGCAGCGCTTGGGAAGCGCGCGGAACGCGGCGCGGACGGCGCGCAGATGCACCCTCTCGCACAGCAGCGCCCCAAGCGGGCGCCGCCGCCAGTCATCACGGTCGGGGCCACCTCCGCGCCCGCCCTCAGCACACTAGCCAGTATATTCTAGGCACTATACCCACAGACTTAAAAACCATCGTGCAGCAATACGAAAAGCTTTGCAAATACATGCCAGTGTTCCTAATAACGGCCTAGTTTGCTTATTTCACTTCTGTACTGAAAGAAAAAAAAATAAAACCTGCTTGCTAGACAGCTAGCACCCTCTAGTAAAAAGTTTATAAACCAACATGTGTTTTTTGCTCAGTAAAGAAGTGATATAGTATTTCTAAACGAAGCGAGCTAGGCCGTTAGGAACATTTCTACAAATTTGGGTAGACCTTTCATATCGGTACACGATGCTTTCTAAGCCTGTGGGTCGTGAATCAGCAAGTCCCATACGCATGTGGCCAGGTGAGTGCTCCCCCTTTGAACGTGGAATGCCACA
This sequence comes from Haemaphysalis longicornis, assembly GCF_048455015.1. NCBI lineage: Eukaryota > Metazoa > Arthropoda > Arachnida > Ixodida > Ixodidae > Haemaphysalis > Haemaphysalis longicornis. The sequence continues at coordinate 190,468,362 of NW_027526361.1, forward strand.
GGCTTATCACCACACTTCGAGATGAGGATGACTCTGTAGTGCGCCGCAACACATCCATCACACGCATATCGGGAGTGCATGCGTGCTACGGGATATTATAACCGAGTACTGTGGCACGCCCCCTGCTAGGACAGTGCCCTAGGGATGTCAGTGCTAGGGATTTTTTGCTCACAGTCGACGCCGCTGAGGACGCCAGCTTTTCCACGCCACAGGGCCCTTTAAGGGACCCTGCAGCACTCTTTGTGCAGTGCAAGTAAACCTGCACGACGTTTAGATTACACTGCAAGGAATATTTGAGCCAAACATTACACGTGCTTGTGAAGCGGTAAGCGCGCAAATAGCCATGAAAGAGGCGGAAAAACCAACTGCGCTCTCTTCAATTCCCCTCATTATGCACCCCTGGCATGGCCGAAATGACGTCATTCTGGCCACGGCTGTCCTATTGGCTGTCGCTGGTCAACTTGGCGGCTTATTTCTCGCATTTCCTGTGACGATCCACCGTCGTCTGCGCTGTGTGCCAACCTCTTCTATGTATAAACCTATTCGCATACTTTTGGTGTTTCTTTTGTTTTGCGTGCACGCGGAATTTGAGTGAAGGGCTCAATATGTACTTTCCTTTTAACGACACCACTGGACAACGAACGTTTACTGCTTCAAAAACGCCCTAGCAGCCTGAGCGCTTGCATGCGAGCAGGCAGCCATGCCTGCTTTTTTGTGGCACTAGACTGGAAATAGACCCCTGCACATTGTGGAGAAGAGGAGAAAATGTTGTGCACTTTTCATCTGCAAGGTAAGTCTTTCCCTCGCCCTAATTTTGTTTGGGGCACTGGCCTTGTGCTTTTCAACGACTGGGGCTCAGCGTTGTGACGGCGTGCACAGCCATCGCATTTTCTCTGCTAGAGTAACAACGTCGCCAATGCTTGCAACGCAAACAATAATGCCATGGTATAAATAAGTCTCCTCAGAATAAATGCATCAGAACAAGAAAACAAAAACTGTGGTTGATTCCTCTGTCATAGGAATCGGTAAAACATAAAAGTGAAATGTGCAGCGAAATCTGCGGGTCAGCGGCTGTCCTGTGGGTGTGCTTGGCGAGCGACGTCCTGCTGGCGGGTCGCTTCAGCAAAGTTGTACTGGCGTCATGAAATCTTGGTGTATCCCGGCATTTATTAAAGCACTTTCGTGTTGAAATATACAACCTAAAAACAAATAACCCAAGGTATAACATACTCTTTGGTTCTAAAGGTTGCTTCCCCACAAGAAGACCCTGTGTGCAGGGGTTTACAGGCTGCCTTTACAGGCTGCTTGCTTCGTTGTACTGGCGTCATTTCCGTGATGGATATGATGTCCGTGAAATGTTCGTGTATCCCGGAATAAAACACTTTTGTGTTAAAAATAATGGCCAGTACTGCTTTCGGTACGTGGGCGCACACGCTACTGGCATAATGGGCTCTCTAGAACAGAGCGCATCACGAGCAGTAAGAAGATTATAAGTGTTGCAAAAAATATCTGTGGGTGGCTAAAGTAGGAGAGTTAGCCAGGGAGAGAGGAAGATTCCCGAACAAGCTCTTCAGGGAAGGAAGGGAAGAGGGACCCAGCAAGGGTCAGGACAGCAGGCATACCGTATTTTCTCACATATAACCCGCCCCTGCATATGTTCCACACCGCCACTTTCAGCTCGCCGGAAAAGAAAAACAAATGCTCGCGTATTGCCCGGACATTTGATACAGGAAAGGCTGCACCAAAGCTACTGTTCAACCAACACATCACATACTATGTAGACAGAAAAAGCATATATTTAGCAAGTAGAATAGACTGACTGCAAGGCGAAAGTCAGAATTCACTCAGTGTAACTGCTCTCGCCAGAGCTATCACTTGGGCCGCAGTCCTCACTGTTGTACACAAGGCCATCTTCGGTTTCACCCGTGCTGTCTGGGAGGCTGTCCTTGGTTTGTGAACTAATAAAATTCAGTCGTTAAAGTGCGCTAGTCTTTACTTTTTCTTCCTTGTCCTTGCATGTTTTGCGCAATCGCTGCCATGGAAGGCTTAGTCAGTGTTATTGCGCAGGGGCTTCACGGCACAACGCGCATTGCCGTGAAGCTGCACTAAAGGAAAAACCCCGCGTATTATCTGCACCCCTACTTTGCCACTGCAATTTTTGCATTTTGGGTGCGGGTTATACGCGTGAAAAATATGGCAGTACCTCTTGGAGGGGACGTCTTGTTTCGGCTGCAGCGTGCCACTGGGGTCCGGGCCCTCCTCCGCGGCCGCAGCAGCTGTGCCCCCCTTGTCCTTGGGCTGGATGGCCACCAGCTGGCTGGCCTCGTGTCGCAGTTGAAACAGCTGCTTCTTGGGCAGTGGCTGCTGGCTGGTCCTGGGTGCCTCGTCCGCCACTTTCGCACCTGCAGAGACAGGCACAGCGCAGGGCCGGTGGCACACTGGGCATTCGTTGAGCTTTTTGAAAAAGAAGTCAACGTGTGGCCTCAACTGCCCACTGGGATGGGCCCAAACTGCACTGGGCGTTTTGTCCACCCAACAAAGCCAGTTTTGAAGCGAAGCTTGATACGACTAGGTGAAACGAAAATCCAGCGGTCCCGTTTACGCAGAAAACGCCTCTGGCGCAAAGCAAAAACAGGTTAGGTTGAAGTACGGGGAAACAGAGGCTGGCTGGGTTCGTGGATGACGTCGCTACAGCCTTGCATCTACCAACACAGGTAAGTGGGAACGGTGCATCCGGGGAAGTGAAAACGAGTCCCTCTCGCAGCAGAATGTGCACCCAGCAAGCTACTGCGTGAAGTGCAGCTTGAGTGACATTGGCAGGCAGGGGCGGCGGGGTGCAGGTGAAGCACCGTCAACGTGACAGTGGCAAACATTGGACGCACATTACAGCGTTGCTGGTTAACCATCTGTGTAGCGTGCATGGGCGCATTTCTTAAACTCAACTGCACCTAAGCACACACCTACCCAATGTGTCTGGGCAAACTGAGAAAACACATGTAATCAGCCTTCGTCATCAAAAAAATATATATAAAATAAGAAAACATATCTAGGCGGCTTAACTTAGAACTAGTGAGGCCAAATTGTAAATGAACCCTGGAGTAAATACCAGATTCTGCGTAAGAAGGAACCTTTGAGGGGCGAAGCACCTTACGGGCTCGAGCTGTCGGTGTCTCCTGCCGTCGTCTCACGTCGTCACGGTAGATCATGTTGTCCAACGATGGTAAAAAAACAAGCATATAATGCATAAAGCCGGATCAAGATATACCAACATGATTTAAACTAATTTAACGTACAGGAATAATCAGGATTTAGTTGCATTAATAACAGAAATTTGTTAAATTCAGTCTCGAAATTGATTTCCATTGCCAGGTTCTGTCCAGTGAAGCCTACTTCTCAGCATGCTGCGGCATGCGACACGAAGACAACTTGAGGGTGGCCTGTCTCTCATTGAATTGCCTAAATTCCGTTCAATGCAAGAGAGAGCGCCACTGCCTCAGCGAGCGTGAGGTTGCTCCTCTCACGGGCGCTTCTTCGGCGCCCAATCAGCGCGCACTGTGTGGCACGAGACAGTCTTACAATCTTTAAATACACTTATACACTGCGTGCTTTGCCCCTCCCCTCGTTTCACGTTAGTGAAGATGGCCCGGGATATCTGCATACTGCAAAGGCCAGCGCATGCGGCCACTTAAAGGCAACAACTTTAGCCTTGCTGCTGCAAAAATTACAACAATGCAAAACATAATGTTAAAAGTGCTAATATGCTTGGCAATATTGTGCTACCTCCCTACAGTAGTGAGGTCGCGAATCCCAATGATTGATATCAGTCATTTTAGAGCAACAATGCAATAATAGTTTAATTTAAGTGGAGAAACGTTTGCATTTTTGACGGTTTCACTGCACTCTCCCATCGCAACCTTACGAGTGCAGCCGAGCAGCCAGCGACGGCAAGCTAGTTGATTGATTGTGGGGTTTAACGCGCCGACGTAATGCGGGCGATGAGGCGCGCCGTAGTGGAGGGCTTTGGATTAATTTCGACCACCTGGGGATCTTTAACGTGCGCCGAAATCTCGTACACATGGGCGTTTCCGCTTTTCACTTCCATCAGAAAAGCACACTGCCGCCGGAAATGGAACCCGCGTCTCTGGGCTCATCAGCACTACGCCATAGCCACTGAGCCACCACGGCGGGTCGACGGCAAGCTAGTGGTGATAGCGCGAAGATATGCACAACAAATAGCAAGACAGCCCGAAACAAGATTTTATCGCCATGCAAGGCACCAAAACAACATGCTCTGGCCAAAAGCAGAGGAAACACGGACCCTTCTGCTAATGAAGAGGGCAGCGGTATTCTTGCCCACTATGAGCCCTTTAGGCTGGATCAACCTGTCTGCTCAAGACAGAAGACAGAATATAGCAGCACAGTAAACGACGAGGGACGCAGAAGAAATTCACAAGACGAGCGCTGTCTTGTGAATTTCAGCGCCCATCTTGTGAATTTCTTCTGCGTCCCTCGTCGTTTATTGCGCTATTACATTCCATCATGAATATGTACCAATTCGCCCAATTTTTCATTTTGTTGCTCAAGACAGTATGACACCTAGTGAGACAGTGGCTACATGTGTTGCATATCTTTTGCAGTTCTCAAGGCGTCTGGTAATGTCAGCTGTACGCTGCATTTGTCGGTGACCCAACAGGATTATCAGCCACTTTCCTACAGTTAGGAATCAGAGTAATATATAAAACTGAACTGCTCAGTCATTCCAGGAGTGCATTATATTAAAAGGAATGGAATTTTGAAAAAAAGGAACTAAAAGGAACAGAACTGCGGCAAATTCCAACACCCCAGAATAGAGTTGGGAATATTATTCAGGAAAACTCTCCTGAAAACACTGGAAAGAAGCTGGTGAAAACGTTCTTAAAAACCTATTTTTTTTTCAGCACACTCATTTTTTTCGAACTTCAAGGAAACCTCGAGAAGCCAGCCCTGCACAAATATTCAAGCCTCCACTCACTTCGCAAAAGTGCTCACTCTTTGGTTCCATTTGCAGTGCACTTTTGTCCCCTTAAGTATCATGCTTTTTCAGCATTCGAAAGACAGTATGCAAAACCTGCCAGGTGTCCTTAGCTATCGCCTAAAAGACGTGAAGACAAAAGCCTTGACTGCCAGACCTATTGCAAAACGGTGATGTGCGCATGCCTTAACACCAATACACCGGAAGTTCTGTCTTCAAGCGGAGGATGCCTGTGGGAGTTTCATCAGCCGGAAGCAGGTGTCTGGGGCCACTGCTGAATACTGGCATGCTTCCTTCACACTGCCAGGGCCTCTTGCGGTCATGTGGTATTTTAACACGAAAGTGTTTTATTTCCGGATATGCTAAGATTTCGACGACGTCATATCCGTCACGGAAGTGGCGCCAGTACAACGAAGCAAGCGGCCTGTGAAGGGTGCGCCCCTGCACACAAGGTCTTCTTGCGGGGAAGCAACCTTTATAGTACTAAAGAGTACGTTATAGTATTTAGGGTTGTTCGTTTTCGGGTTTTATATTTTAGCACGAAAATGTTTTATGGCGTGATAGCCCAATATTTCACTGACATCATATCCGTCACGGAAATGACGCCAGTACACCTCTGCCGAAGCGACCTGCCAGCAGTACGGCGCTCGCCAAGGACACCCACAGGACAGCTGCCAACCCGCAAATCATGCTCAGCTGCAGCTGCACATTTCAATTTTGTGTTTTACCGATTCCTATGGCAGAGGAATCTACCACAGTTTTTTGGGGGGAATGTTTCCTGTTCACAAGTTTTGGGTCAAGCTTTCGACCAAATTTTTCAAGGGTGTTTGGGCACCTCCACATGTGACATATAAGGCTTTCGACTTAATAATAACAAATGGTAGTTGGCCTTGTTGCAAAACGTGCATTATTTGGGTTGGCTGTTTTGCGCAATGACACCGCACAAAAAAAAATATCCCCACCATATGTGAACTTCACACAAAGTCCAAGATACAAAAAAAGGAAGAGCGCATGTTTTGACGAAGGACGGACAGAAACACACACCACAAGCGCTAAAAGTCCAAGATGTTTTTTTTTTTTTTTTTTGAGCAAGACCATGGTTAGGAGCTGCACGCTAATTAACGGCAACGCATTCACAAATACTAAATCTGACTTGCCAGTCGTTAATTTCGATTTGCAGACGAAACAGCAGATATTGGATAGATGAACCAGAAAAACAGGTAAACACTTCATTAGAGAGACAAAGAATGCAGAAGAGGAAATGAGCCAGCGAGCAGGCCGACTCACATTTCTCAAGCACCGTGCCACCAACTCCTGCCACTGGTCGCTTGGCTGCCGCACGCGTCCCAATGTTATGTGCCTGCACAGAAGACGAAGCCAATCCAACTCAAATTCTGTTCCACGCTTTCAGGTTCCACATGCTCACCGACCAACTCCTGACGATCCCACCAAAAAACATTATTTTCTAGGAACCCCGCACAATTTCCTTTTGTTTTGACACCCTGATGCTTCAAGTATGGGAGGTTAAATTTACTATACTATATTTCCTATGGCTGACGAGAAAAGCGCAACAAATTACACAAAGAATGAAAGAGGACAAGTCTCTGTTGTCCTCCTTCATCCTTCGTGTAATTTTTTCCGCTTTACTCGTCAGCGCCATGCAATGCCAACTTGTCGAGAAGTCCGCATTATACGTATATACTATTGATTGCATTCACTGGCGAGGCGCGCATGCAGGCAACCGTGTGAGTGCGTTGTCACTCGTTACGTCGGGCTTCGCGGGATGGTGGCACTTGTCCGTGCTAAGCACATGACGGTGTTGCATGTTAACAAACTCTACCTTACCGAACGCAACGTATTGCCTCAAGTCCAATGTGAGTGCGATTAATAACATCTTAGTTGTTACCACCGTTGAGAATCAGGTTGAAATGGAGCAGCCAATGCACGCTGGCGTTTTTTTTTCTTCGGCATGCGGCCGCAGTGGCCCAAGCCGCGCCATGTCTGTGGCTGTTTCCAGTGTTGCCAAGCGAAGAAATTGACAGCTAAACTTTTCAACGAATGCAACCTACATAACAGGAACAGCACGTCCTCTGCTAGAGATTGCCAATGCTTTTACGCGGGCCATGAAGACGAAAAACAGGTTCAGTTCATTAAAAGGAGTGCTTTGTCCCAATAAGAATGATACCGATTTTATTTAAAACTTCAAACAAATTGTTCAGATATTAAGGAAAACATGTAACACAGTGACTTCACAAGCTTTCCCAAGCACCTTTCCGGGAATTTCTCCACGAAGTCACAGAATCTTGTTTCATGCTGACTAACGGCACGCACAGACGAAAGACAACGGCAAACCAGGTGACGGGACAAGCGCTGACTCGCAACTACTTTTTATTGAAAGGAAACACGAAATATGTACTTACAATACACCAGCAGCTGTGCATGACAATACACCGTAAAAGGGGAAGGGAAGCCTTCAGACTGACACTGCACCAGATATGGACCATTGAAGCCAACTTATCTGCCAACTGCAGGAACAAAACATCACCTGTAATCTAAAAACTCAAATTCTTCTAAGCACAATTGAGGGCTCGCTTACACGCGTTTGTCCTAGCTTAGCGATATCCTAAGCCTCCACCACCTCTCGCGTTGTCCTATCTTTAAGCTTGAACAACACTTTCGTGTGACTGAAATCCGGTTGGCACTGGTTTTGCAATGTTTCGAAAGGTGCGACTGTGCATCTTTTTCAGTACTGTACCTGTGCTCCATTAGGTGCACATTCAGACAATATACTGACTCCCGCACATCAACGGAACACTGTAAACCACCCCCGTGCAACACTGAACAAATGGGTCCTTGCGTTGTCTTTCGTCTGTGCATGCTCTTAGTCAGCACGAATCAGTACCAACTCGCGCTTCTTCTGAATCTCGTTTGTGTGATTGGCGGCAACAGACTTAAGCCCCCCTGCCAAGAAAGACGATCTTTTGATCATATCACTTCAATGCTAGTGTGCAGTTAACACACTGACAACCAAGCTTACAGTGCTGTCCCTCACTCCTGCACATATTACGTCACAGCAGCGTGAAATTTTAAACGTTTTCAATATAGCTTATCATTATCAGCGAAAAGGTGAGCGAGTGGCCAAAGTCTATAGTTCTTTAAAACTGAACAAAGTTGCAGTTTGTATTCAAAGCGCCTTTAAATTTGCACAAGTATAGAGAGGCATTAAATGACAGGTACTACCTTACTTACTGCACAGCACAGGGTGCGTGCAGCACCAAAGTACTAACATAAGCTCCGTGTGCAAGTGGTGTGAACAAACTCAACCACAGACAAGTTTTTGCGTGCTCACCATGCTTTTCTGGCGCTACTCTCTATGCGCATGTGCTTGGTGTGTAGCAATAGTAGTCACACACGGCAGTCAGACACACCCAATCAATATGGGGGCCCAGCTAGTCTGCATTCATACATACATGGGCTAACATAATTACAAAGGAAGACCTGCAAAGGCTCGATAAAACAGCTAATCAAATAAATCGTTTAAATCTACCTGCTATAGCAGTCAAACCATAGTTCCGGTCTATGAATGTAGGTAAAAAATTATTCCAATCAATCAAAAAATTAGGTTCAATCAATGAGTAATTACAATGCATATCAACTTCAGTTTACACACAAGTTAATTAACAACAAAGGAGGAGCGAGAAGGTCATAGCACAGAAAATTCTTTAGTTATTCCAAATTCGCACTGTTCTGCATTTCAATACATTGTCAATTCTCATCTTTATCTATCCATTCCCATTCTCATCTCTTTAAAGTTCAGTTAATACCTAGTTTTTAACAGATTACTGACACCAAGAATGTGTTTTTCATTTTTTTTTCCACCCTTATGGGTCTCCCAGCTGTGCCATAAACTATAACACATGAATCAAGACTAGCGAGCACATTGCCGGCAAAGAATCACAGCCCCATTCATATCATGGGCTTCCGTTTTGGCCACTGGAATTAGGAAACAAGTGCACGGGGTTGTGTGGCCTATTGCACATGCATCTTATTAAATGTATGGCGCACTTTAGGGCCCTGCCTTGTCATCATAGCTCTTCCAAGGTCACGGTATCTAGCCACTGCTGTCACATGGTGCCGCGCGCCCAAACAGAGGCTTCGAAAAGATCACCGCTTCCTCTGGTCAAGATCGAACCTCGGTCTCACATTGCGAAGCTGATGTCAATCCTACTGCGCCACACAGGCACACGTTCCTCATGTGCAAAGTGTTTGGTATGATCTTAGTGCTGCGTCATTGCCACGGAAGCTGCTGTTTCTAGGACGCAAAAAAATACACGATAACATAAAATACGATACGAACCGAGAATTCACACATTAATTACCCCCCAAACTATTCTTTATAGGTATTTTCAGCGGCAGCGGCATCTTGACTACTTTCGGTATCAACACCAAGACGATATTGGAACGGCCCCTTTGGCAAGTCACTGCTCTGCACTTGACAGCTTTCACGTTGCATGGAACTGCTTTAATTTTCCTGTTCAAGCGACACGTTTGCCGCCCTGACATTAGCTTCACAAGCATCTACCAAGCTCAATTGGAGGTTAGCCCAAAACTTGTCTCAGATTAGTTTCTTAAACTTCTCAGAGCCACCACCCTGCTTTGCATAACAGAGCAACTGGGCCAACATTTCATGGCCTCCCTAAACAGTGGTGATCAATAATATTGACTTCAATGTGGTTCCGAGCAGTGTTTGGCACCCGTGATTGCATGAAGACATCTTGGCATCTTCATGAAGTGAATCACCGCAGTTCTTGAAAATCAAATCCTGATGTCAGAGCTGAATTCTCTGCAGAATGCAATTTCTTCAAAAATAATTTCTATTTCACATTCACAAATTTCAACAGTTTGTTAGGAACATGACTTGTGCATGGTAGTGAAGCCATGAATCTGCTGTGCACGTTTTTTACTGATCCCGAATTCTAAAAATACAACTGTCATGCAATGGATGCCTATTTGATGACAACACTGAATGTGCGCCACTGTTGCTCTACACGTGCAATGCGGTAGCCACAAAGAATAGTTTGCCTTTCGATACACAGTTATTTGTGGAAGGCGCTAAGACAAACCTTTGGGAAGCACTCTGTGCGGTTCCGTGTGTACAAGATTTCGGCGCATGTTAAAGATCCCCAGGTGGTCAAAATTAATTTGGAGCCCTCCACTACGGTGCGCCTCATCGCCTGCGTTGCGTTGGCACGTTAAACCCTACAATCAATCACTCTGTGCGGCAGAGTTGTTGCTGCTTCACCCTCTCCATACAATGGTGACATACTGACTTCAAACGAGGTGCCCATACTACGGCAGCTTTTAGGCACCACATTCGGAACCACAGTCCGACCCTTTGGGGGGCGTTGCGTGAAATACCGCCCTCCGCTTTCTGGCCAAAGCTCCCCTTTTAAGACACCACCAAGTCAGTGGATAGCAAAACCAGCTAACCCTTCAGCTGCAAACAAACTTCTCCGCGTGATTTCGGTGGCATCTTGACTGAACGGTGGCGTAGGAGAAGCAGAATTTCAATAAAATAGAAAATGGTTACTGAATATTGTGTGTCCCCAAAGAGCACGATCTTTAATGTTCTGACCCAACATCCCAGCATGTAACTACCTTTAACACCGCTGATCTTTACGCATCAGTCCTTTGCTTCTACACCTTTATACAGAGGGCAACACACTTGTCTATAACACAGGTTTCGTACTTATAGCCTTATCTTGCCTCGGCCGAAAAACATTTCAAGAGAACTATTGTGTCATTCTGAAGTCTTAACCATATATTTTGACCTCAACGTTTTTTGTGACAAGTTTGAGCCCGCAGTTTTGCAAGGTAACTAGTTGAAGTTGAACTCGGTGTTATAGACAAGGGTGTTGCGCACTGTACTACCGTATTGGGTCCACGTGACAGGCAAGTCTTCCATCCACACTTGTGAATAAAATGGAAGAATGGAAAGTGCAACTGAGCTTGCGCTTCACTGCAACCTGAAACACGTAGGTACTGTCACCCAACACTCACATCAGGAACACTGAATTCACTCATTCAGCAAGCCACAGCTTTTTAGCTCCCATCAAACTTGTACAGTGGTGCAGTTGAGGCACCCGATGAAGGTTGGGCTCACCCAATGCCAGTGTCAATTCATAGTGCCATCTCTCTCTCACTTCGTGGCTGTCGAAAATCTGCCCTCGCGTAATCAGCATTAAGTGCTCAGAAGGAAAGCACTAAATTAGCAGGGCCCTGAGTACCAGCATTACCAGCTGTGTGAGGTGTAGTGAGAGCGCAAGGGTCATCTAAAATGTTTTAGGAGGATGAATTCTCCCTTCACAATGATGGTGTTGATGACACTGCAAGTGTACAGTCTTTGCCAAAATTTTCTAAGCAATGATAAAAGTTCGTAGGCAAGAAACAATTCTGAATACAGGCTCACCACTCAGGTGGGAACGAAAATCTTCATGCCAGAAAGCTAGTGAAAGCACCTTTCTTTCTGACTCCCACAAAATAATTTGGCCATGCCTGGGCGTTAAGCTGGTGCAAAGAGTTATTCATGGCACATAAACTTTTGCTTTGGTGTAGAAAATTTTGAGGAAGACTTCACACATGTACAGATGAATTTTCCTGTGAAGTCAGGCATGCACCCCATTGTTGCGGTGAGGAAGATGTGAAGCAAAGGTGCATTTACACATTGTATTTACAAAACTGAGAACACCGCACAGGCCATGAGCGCAAGATCTTTTTCTACCTCTACCTATAACTATGCCTCAGAGTCTAAGGGCACCTGGGCTCTCTTGGATGCTACCCAGCACATGTCCAAATGCTGCACGGAGGCTATGTACTAGCGTCTCCTTCTTCTTGCTCTACGATTGAGACATTGTAACTGCATTTCATGACACAAATCTCCGAGGCATCCCTCACTTAGCGGCTCTACGGAAGGCCCTCACCGGCACAGATGACGTCCCCTTGGCAGGGGCCGATGGACGCTTGGGGGAGGAGCAGACGACATCAGTGGGGACGGCATCTGGCCGCAGGCAGGGCCGGTCGAGGCCGGCATAGAAGCAGCTGGGCTTGAAGTGACGTGAGCACACCCGGTGATGGCTCTTAGGCTCCAGGTCTTCCCTGCCCAGAGCACGCAGCCATTGGGACAGCAGGGCTGGGTCTCGGTGAGGAAAGCTGGGCAGAAGAGGGCACTTGATCAGTGCAGTGTGAACTCGTCATCACAAACAAAAGCGACCTACTACGGTGGCTCAGTGGCTAAGGCATTGTGCTGGTGAGCCCAAGGACCCAGCTTCGATCCCGGCCACTTTTCTGATGGAGGTGAAAAGCGAAAATGGCGTGTGTCGAGATTTCGATACACGTCAAAGATCCCTGGGTGGTCAAAATTAATCCAGGGCCCTCTGTTGCGGTGCGCCTCGTAGCCCAGGTGTTAAACATCCATAATCAATCAATCAATCAATCAAACCAAAGTGGCAAGGCCATAGGTAAAGGAGAGTAACAGACTGTGTTTGAAGTGCAACCTTGAGCACAGAAGTGGTTTGCTGACGAGGGCTCTTCTTCTAGATGCATACCGACTACAACTCAATGCTCATGCAGGAAAGCAACGGAGGATCTAAAAGAGTGATTGTAATGAAGAGGATCGAGTCAATCAAGAATCATCGACTAATCCCTGGCTGGGTATGCGCTACAGACCTAAAAGAGTCATCATCAATGTGTGTCAATGAGACTAGTGAGAAGACCCCCAGCATGATCATTTTCCCAACTCAGGTGTAATTAAGCACTATTAGAAGTGTACGTCATTGGAGGATCATTAGAAGAAACATCACTGGAAGATATGCAAAGCATCATGTGGTGTTGTATATCTCTCAATGGTGGAAACATGTTGGTATGTTGGGAATTCATCCATGTACTCCTGGGTCCCCATCTTGAAACAGAAAACAGGCTGTATACCACTCCTTACTCCATTCATCATGTTGGTGCTAGTACCACAATCTGCTTTATTGTCTCCTGTTATTGGTTATCAGGTGGACGGAAGCGAGCCAAGTCCTACTCCCTCTAATGAAGATGCGTGCAGGTACAATTTTTGCACTCCCCTCGAGTAACAACTTACAAATTTTATCCCCACAAAATACCTTGCTCTGCAATGGCTCTCCCACCAAAATTCTATGCCTCGAAGGTGTTAATTCTATTAATTCAAAAGCATTAAATGGCACTTTGGGTATATAGGCGGGCGTCGGCGTTATCTGTAGAAGCGAAATGGCACCTAAGCGCATGGCTCAGAAATAAAACCAACAGAAAAGGAACATGTGGTTAGGCAATGCCTGGGCATGCGCAGGGCCGCTCAGAAAAGTGGAGTGTGTGGCAGCAGCAGTGGCCGATTTTCAGCTGAACCCTTCGTGATAGCACCTCTGGATAGACCTGCTTGAGTTCAGCGCATACTCTAACAAGCTTTATGCCCCAGTCGCTTCAGCTCCTCATGCTTAGCACCATAGCAGTCACCAGTGAACTCCGAGTGGCATACAGCTCCCAGCAGTGTTCAACTAAACATTAACGCCTTTGCATTCACAACTCCTAAAAACTAGGTGATTCCAGCTTTCCTGCGAGCTGAGTTTGCAGCTTTTGGTTCAGAATGGAGGGCAGTAAAGTTTTTCTCGGAATGAACCCTGAAAGGTGTACGCAGCCCAGAGTCGGGGCTCCAGATTTCCACGTTGATGTGAAAAGCATACAAATGGCACCTTGTCTGCTTAGCATCCATCTGGTTATGTGGCCCTGTGTTCTCCAGCAATGCTCTCTGTAACCGCAGTGTCGGCAAAAACATATCCATGGATGTTGCATTATACTTGTCGCGGGTGAAATTTAAGGAAGAACAGCAGAAGTTGCAACTCGCCTAAATCACCACAACTGGCTACGTCCCTCCGTGCGGCGCGATGAGAGCCTTACTGTGATTATTTTGAAAGTGACACGAGTCGTATTTGCCGATTCTTTGGACTTTATAAACTACCGCAGCAATGACAAACAAACTATGCGTGAAAAAGCAGACGATGTCCCGCATTAAGAGCATATCTCCTCTCAAAATGCACATGCGCGTTGACATCTGGGCCTCCCGCTTCGGTGAATGGATACACTACACGAGCTATTGCTGTTCTTAACTTGTACACGAGTATAGTAGACGGTCATGTCTGGTGCCTTATGCATATGTGGAATTGTAACAGCAACCATTTCAGGTATTTGTAATTAGGCTTCATATATCAACGCAGCTTCCAAATATGTTAGTGCTATCGTGCTAACTCGACATTCTACGAGATGTGAAATGAGCTGCGATTGTGCGCCGCACTATATAAATATATATATATATATATATTCCCCGTAGCTGGTGGCCAGGATCAGTGCCGTTTCTTACTGGTGTGATTAGTGGCACGACGAAGGGCATTCCTCTGTACGCAACATATAAACAGATCTAACTATTCGTAAACCCTGCGTAATGTGTTCAGCACGCCAGGTAGCTAATTAAAGTATTGCCAATTTTTACCTATTTTTCAATTATTAATACTGCTGCCTTAAATAAATATGGTTCCCGCATCTGGTTCTCCTTCAGAAAAGAACTCTATAATAATAATAATAATACTTTATTTGTACTCATGGTGGGTGGAACCAGGCATACCGCAAAATTAAGGCAGAATTGCCCATACCAGTCAGGATTACGTACGCAACCTGGGACCCAAATTACAGTTCATGGTGGACGAGAGAAAGGGAGTTGGAAAAAAAAAGGGGGGCGGTGGAGAAGTGAAGGGGAAAAAAGTGGGGGAAAAAAACTAAAGCACCACTGGCGCCACCGCCCGGAGATACAATGCAAAAGTGGCAGGTACGGCGCAACAACTAGACCTACGGGCAAAGCTCACAAGGCCCCCGTACAAGATATGCTATGCGGGATCACTAAGCTGAAGGTCCGCACCATTGCTCCTAATGCCAGGAACCATCTAGCCCCGTAACTGCACGTCCTCGTCTGAGCATACAAAACAGCGCAAAAAGAAAGGGCACAGACGAGCGCTGTTTTGTATGTTCAGAGTGAACCAAGTGGCCCTACTCGAGACGCTAATTCCTCTTGTCTCACCACATTTTTTTTTTTTTTTTTCACCGCTATCGCACGCAGTTCTTAAAAGCACGTTGCGCACTAGTAGAAATTACATTTGCCTACGTGCGATGCAAAGGCAAAGGAGACGCACACGAAGCTAAGCGCGCCGGTTTTGTAGACTCATAGCCGCGACTCGCGAGCCAATCACAGGCCACTTCTATGCTATTTGCGCAGCAGCACCTGCGGTGCCGTACAGTATTTGCGACCCCCCAACAGATACGAACTGGTGCCGTTATAAAAGTTTTCCCAGGAAGAACTTGACAGAAGCCAATGTTAGAAGTTAAATATGCCGAAATTAAAACGCACTATTTTGTTCTCTAAGAAAACCTGCGTCACTACGGGCAGAAATGGCCGCACCAACAAACGTGCACAGAATTCACTTACGAGTGGAAGGATATGTTGTCACCCTTGTGGTGCCTCGCATTGCAACCCGATGCTGCGCAATACGCGGGCATTTTGGTACTTGCACGTCAATTACTCCGAGTTTGTATTGCTAAAGGACCGCTAAAGTGGTACTGACCACGCCAAAATGGCGCCTGCCACATACGCTACGCCAGTGCCACCTTTTCACACGCACAAAAAAGTGGCTCTACACGTTATTAGGATTTAAGTATTATCAAAGTAGTTGCAACATTTTAGTGTTTTTTGTTAGGATACGCCAGATACTTTACTGCTTAGGTTTTTTTACAAAAAATAATTGAGAACACTTTCGGAAAGTCACTCGAAGACAATCCAAAGCCGCCTGTTGTAATGATTGACTTATGTGCTCGTATCCTCCTGCCTTTCGCGTTGTGATTCGGAGTGGTCTGCAAGTACTGGAAAGTTTTTGTTGGCTCTATCTTTAGTTCACTACGCAGTTATAGTTCCTTCATGGATCATACTTTGCGGGTAGGCACTGACACAAGCGGGCAATGACCTAGGCCAGCGCGTGCACTCCTAGATAGCGTCTGCTCGACCAGCGTCATGGATATCATGGGCCGACATGTGCCTGCGAAGTAGCGGATTTGGTGACTGAGACGGTTCACTGCCGTGACAAGATGAAGGTGACACTGGTGTCAGAACTCAAGGGCCACCAAGATCGCGTTTGGTGCGTCGCTTGGAACCTGTCCGGAACAGTACTTGCAAGCTCCAGCGGCGACAAAGCCATTCGCCTCTGGGCTGCCGACGGTGAGGAAAGTCAATTGTTCCTCTTGGGGGATAGCGAAATTTGGCTGTTTTTTTTTACCTCAGTGAAGCTCGGGAAGTACAAGACAAGTGTTTTCCTCCATGTGTTTGTAGCCGGACGATTGGGATGTCAAGCTGGTTCTGTACAGGTGCTGTCTTCTCAATGCGAAGTGTGAGCAGCGGTTATAACGGAAGTTTTATACACAGCCAGCGCGATGCGAATCTCGGTGAATCCGGGTCAGGTTTTCTTTGCGCCAGTTTGTTAGTTTGTGTGCAATGAATGCGCAGTCTGCCTTGTCGCCTGTTAACAGGAAGGTGACTGGCGAGCTTGTCTCTGTGTGACACATATTACCCGCGCCAATTAGAACACATCTGGAATAAACATTCGTTAATAAGCTCGTACTAAATGCTGTCCGCGTGTACGATGACCGCAGAACGCAATCTGGCTGCAGGTACGTACGTATCGCGTGGAATTACCGACGCGTACAAATGAACTTGAGCTGAAGGTGGCTTCTGTGTTTATAGCAGAAGAAAGCTGTATAGGGAAAACAATAGATGAATTAAAGGAAAGCTCGAATGGAAGGGAAAAAAACCTGGGCTTGACTTTCCATAAAGAAGAATAAATGCGGAGAGACAGAGTCAGAACAAACTTTTTGTTCACAGAGACTCGGCAGGGGAACTGGAAGAGCAATCGAAGGAGCACCACCAATTGTCTCTGATTTCAGCAGGGGTAATGATGGTGAACCATTGGTGGTTGTGACAACTTTCTTGCGCATGAGCTGTTACCAACTGAACCATGAAGACGCGAAATCCATGAAGGGTCGTGTTTCTCATTCTTCTGCTCTCGCTGCGCCTGCAAGTGTTAGTTTCAGTGGAAGTATTGTTACGTGTGTTACTAATGGTCGGTTGACTGCATGAGTTGATGGCTAATAGAAGACGGGGTTAACTGACGCGGTAATGTACCCAACAAAATGAGACTTTTAGCAATGTGTTAAATGAAGCTGCTGGTTTGTCATCGCCTCCTTGATCATCATTTGCTTTTCCTTGGGTAGACATGCTTACAGTCGGACTCCTACACGCTCGCTGCAAACTGTCCGCTAGTGAGAGAATTTACACGAGCATGTCAAGGTAGCAGAAAGTGGACAACTGTGCCAACTCTCATTTTTGCGGCCTCACTCAGTGGTTGCTCAGAAGTGGTACAAAAATAGTTGTAGATGGGACGTTTGTTTGCAGTGGCATCGGCACCACTGCCAAAATTTGATGAAGTGAAAGTTGAAAGTTTATTGCGACAACACGTGCAGGAGTGACGACTATACAGTTGTCGAAAGTAGCGGTCAAAAAGGCTAAAAAAAAAAACTGACACTTCCCCTTGTGGCACGACTATGCGAGGAATGGCCCATCCTTTGTGACTATGCAAAATAACAGAAGAATGCACGCAATTATACACATAAGAAGTCAGCTTAAGAAACAATAATTACAATAAAAACTTCACGAAAAAACACATCAGCTTTCAGATTTCAGGAAACAATAAGTAGAATTCAAGATTTCGCAGTAAGAAAGAAAAAAAAACAGTTCTCAGTTTTTGTAAAGAAACAGTAATTACAATACAAGATTTCAAAAAGCAAAAAAAAAATTACCTCTAAGTTTTCAGAAAGAAACAAGCACTTACAATGCACATTTTTTTTACTGCAGTTCTAAACAGTACATGTCTAATTTCTTTTTGAATGCTTGTTTGGATTTAGCATCTTTTGTCACGGTTACAATTTTGGGGGGATTATTTAAAAAGTGGCCACCAAGAGACCGTGTGTATGCACTGTTGTCTGATCTGAATGCTTTGTTTTTCCAAATCAGGTGTCGATTCTGTCGTATACTCGGAGAGTGGAAAAGCGATGTGTAATGGGACACGCAGTCCAGGGCCTGAATAAGTTGTTGACCACTATTGTTGCTTTTTTTTTTTTCCATCTTTTGCCTTACGAGCAAAATAAAGAAGTCAGAGCTTTAAAGCGTGCGTTTTAAAACTGTCAGCATTTCCTATAGTGTGTGGAGGGTGGGTGTGGCCAGACACGCCAACGTTTCGTCCGAGTTGTCGCAGTGAAACAAGCACCACAAAATTGCGACCGCTAGGAGGCGCTCACTAGCAACGGGCCGCTAGAAGTGCCGCGTCAAAGCCATCTGCATCTTTGGGAGTGCAGCTGGATATCGCTACTTGGCAGTTGTATTCGTGGGAAGTTATACTGCAAAAAGAAAGGGTACGGGAAGCATTCCACTGAAAAAGTGAAATGCAACAATATGTTTTGTGGTGATGGTGTATATTTTTTTGTTTGTATTTCCCTGTATTTTTTTTTTTTTTTGTTTTTTGTTCTGTTAGCATGGAAGGTTCTTCAGAAGAACCATGTGAGCTGACTACTACTGGTGAATTGACAGACATTCACGAAACCTGATCCACCACTGTGGCACAGTGGCTAAGGCGTTGCGCTGCTGAGAATGAGGTCGTGGGTTCGATTCCCGGCCACGGCGGCCGTTTTCCTGATGGAGGTGAAAAGCAAAAAAGCCCGTGTGTACGAGATTTCGGCGCACGTTAAAGATCCCCAGGTGGTCAAAATTAATCCGGAGCCCTCCACTACGGCGCGCCTCATCGCCTGCGTTGCGTCGGCGCGTTAAACCCACAATCAATCAGTCAATTCACGAAACCTTGGTTTATAACGTTTCCAGGGCACCATGTACAGCATGTTGCTACCAAGTGGCGAATGGACAAACATTAATTAAATCTTCAATTATAACATTTTCATGCTTGAATTCCAAAATTGGGGACAGCTGGTTTAACTAAATCTCACCCACATTACGAGAAAAATCATAAACGAAACTTGTCATTTGAAATGTGTGTTGCAAAAGTTCGCTATCGCTTACAGTGACCTTCTGGCTTGAAGAGGGCACTCTGGAGTGAGGTGCATGATACGAGCTGGAATGCCTATATACCATGCACAGAGCCTTGACAAGTGCTACATCCAGTTTTACAACTTTAAGGGACTGCGAAGACTATATCCTTGCTTGATTTGAAACAACTGGCGTTCGGTAACTTGCTCAACTCTATCTTGCTCCCGAGAAAAGTTGTCTTCACGTGAAATTATCACTAGTACAGACTTTTTTCTAAATTTCCTGCTGCACAACATCAACAGCGATCGCAATGGAGGATCTTCGATTACCAATCCCGCACTCACTGTGGATTATGCGAAATTCAATCCAGTGTTCCTTTCACGTATAACGAGGAGAGTCTCCCACTTCCGACAGACTCTCGGTTAAGTCCGAGACTGGTAATCGAGGCACCACACAGTCAGCAGCAGGGAGGGGGAAGCGAATTAATCAGTGTGTTGCCTCCACACTAGTACTGAATGCAATCAAACGGGACCAGAGGCACCGCTGAGACAGCACAATCAAGTCCGTGCGATCTGCCGAGGTCAGTGCGTGAAAGTGGCTGGTGAATCGCCACTCCTTGCCTGTTTTTCTTATTATCTAGGTGAATTGAGCTTTGGGCCGAATTTGGCATGATTGATATACCGATGGTGTAATTTTTAAACCGTAACAAATTTCCCTAATTACTACTCGTTTGGTAGTTGCACACTTCACTGTAGCGATTCTGAGCCTTCAGTGAGTCAGGGACCATTTTTGGATTTGAAAAATAATAGGGTCTGTATTAAGGCCAGAGTGGGGCATGCCATGGAGATGTACTTTGTATGAAAGCTAACCTTTTGCATTGACAATTAAGCAGAATATTGACGACTTGGCAGTGTTTTTCTGTGTGGTTGGTATTGCATACCGACAGCAGTGCCTTCTGGGGACCAGTTTGGGTGCGGCTAATGTATTATGTACGATAAGTGGCTGTCCATACACCTTAGTGTAAAAACAATATAGTTATGCAGCTCTTTTGATTTCCTTACGATCCTTGTTAGTGGATTACAAAAGAGCCCGTATGTTTAATGGTCAGTGTATGCACCATTGGGTGGCTTGTCGGGGGCCTCATCACGCCTTCAGGCCCTCCCGTGCACCGTTTGT
The DNA here is from genome assembly GCF_048455015.1 of Haemaphysalis longicornis. NCBI lineage: Eukaryota > Metazoa > Arthropoda > Arachnida > Ixodida > Ixodidae > Haemaphysalis > Haemaphysalis longicornis. The sequence continues at coordinate 190,488,752 of NW_027526361.1, forward strand.
TTCTCTGTGTGAAATGCACCGCGCAGGCACTAGGGCTGCCGCTTCGTTGCAATACCTTCCGCTGACTTAGGAAGTTCAGGGTTACGAATATGCCCACCTTGACTGAATGGCAAAGAATGGATGCCTTGACAAAGAAGAGGATGCTTTAGATTTAGCTGCAGCAGGTCTTTGCAGCAGAAACTAAAACTGGACTATTCACTAGCATGCTTCAAGGACCTGGTAGCCACTAAAATGCAATAAATCTTACAGTAATTTTTGCGCCTATAAATTTCAGTGGGGAAGTCACTCTTGAAAGACTGCTGATGGTGCTATCTGTTTATGGTGTCAGTTCTATTCTAATTGGAACCTAACTGTTACCTCTATTTTAATTCGAAACTAACTGCTCGGTCTTTGTAGCAGAACTGCAAACCACTGAGAACATCTCTGATGGGAAGCAGTTTTTTTTACACGTGCCGTGCCCTGGGGCGGAATGTCGAGTTTGCTCGTTTCAAAAATGTCCATTCCGCGTCCTTTCCAGCCGGGGCGTAGTTGCACTTGCGATAACTCTGACCAATGACGTGCGCAGAAACGAGCGCCTCTTGTTGCTTGTACTACATCACAGCTGATTGTATGCTTGTAGCCGATCAGGGCTTGCTCGAAATGGGCACGAAGCGGACGAAACTGAGAGCACTGCCCCCGAACAGGGGACGGTGCGTGGGCGTGCAAGGCGGTGCTGTTGGACGGCCACCGTCGGACGGTGCGCTGTGTGGCCTGGTCCCCCTGCGGTCAGCGGCTGGCCTCGGCCAGCTTCGACGGCACCGTGTGCGTGTGGCGGCGCGACCCGGAGTCCCCCGGCGAGTGGGAGAGCGTGGCCACCCTCGAGGGCCACGAGAGCGAGGTCAAGGCGGTCGCCTGGTCCCCTTCAGGACGCCATCTGGCCACCTGCGGCCGCGACAAGACCGTCTGGATCTGGGACGGTGAGTTGAGAAGGGGGGCAATGTTTGGTCCACGTCTTACGCCAGCAGCACTACTTGGATGTGCAAGCTGATAAGGCTTCAATGCTATGAATGATCATCATCATCACCAGCCTATCTACGCCCACTGCAGGGCAAAGGCCTCTTCCATTAATCTCCAATTACCCTGGTCCTGTGCTAGCTGCGACCAATTTACCCGCAAACTTTTTGATCGCGTCTGCCCATCTAACTTTCTGCCGCCCTCTGCCCTGCTTGCCTTCTCTAAGGATCCACTTTGTTACCCTTAATGACCAATGGTTATCTTGCTTTTGCATTACATGCACTGCCCACATCCATTTCTTCTTGATTTCTACTGGTATGTAGAAAACCCACTCCGCTCTCTTCTTGTTGCTTAATGTTACACCTATCATCTTCCGTTCCATTGCTCAATGAGTCGTGCTAAATTTAAGTTGAACCCTCTTAGTGAGCCTCTAAGTTTCTGCCCCGTAGGTGAGTACAAGATTCAGCTGTCATACACTGTCCTCTTCAACGACAAAGGTAGGCTGCCATTCATTATCTGGGAACGCCTGCCGAATGCACTCCACCCCATTCTTATCCTTCTAATTATCCCTTCCCCATGGTTGGGATCCGGGGTCACAGCTTGGCCTAAGTAGATATATTCGCTATGAATGATAACTGTGAATAAAACAAAAATGTCTGAATGCCACAGTGAGAACATTTAAATGAATGCGCAAGCCTTTCTTCCTGTACATTGAACACTTTTAAGTCGCCTTCACTACCATACACAAATGCTTTGCTGGGAAGACATTCCCGGGGGAAATGTAGGTGGTCTTGAGTTAAAATATAGAGGCCCTAATTAATAGCATTTGCTTATGCAATGGATATGGGGTGCATCAGGAATTACAGACGTACAGACGTTGAGCTCACACGGAAACGTTCGCGCACTGCGCTTTCTGCAACTGTGCGGGAAATTTCCCAGAATTTAGGAGCAGTGGCACAAGGCACGAAACTGACTGACGAGCAAATTCGCCGAGTACGTAGTTGCTTTAGGCCGCGGCACTCATTTGAGCCGTTATGATTTGTACCCAATGTAGTTCTGCCGCTGGCATTCGATTTCCTCAGTTTTTAACTCTCTCAATCCCACCTTCTTATTCACCATAGCTGGCCAGGGCCTGCCGTTATCAGCTGCGCAAGATGTGTACAAGCGTAAAGCATTTTGAGGCGCCCTTTCGAGGTAAAAATTTCTGGAAACAAATTATCCTGGAGGGGGATTCAGTTCTCGCTTCCTGCTTATTCTTGGTCACCCCTGTGGTGTGTGACGTCTGATCTGCAGTGACTGTGGTTGCTGTGTGTCTCTGTGAGCTGTAGCTGCAGTGCAAGCAGCTTTGGCCAGCCAAAAGATATACTATATTGCAGACTAAAGTTTGAAGAAAGAAGCAGCACTGAGGACAGGTTCGAGACATATTTGTGCGTGACGTAGTGCGGCAGTGCTGCTGAGGAACTTTTTACGGCATGCTGAATGAGCACACCGGCTGTGCGTACAGTCAGAAGCGTTATATCACAGTTAACATGGGAGCGCGGGTTGCTCACTAGATGCCGAGCGGTCTAGCGATGGGCTGGCGTACTGTCACAGTTGGTATGTCTAGTGGACACACTCCCTGATTGGGCTTGATTGCACGGTTGTCCGCTGCGGTATTTGTGTCACGATATCTAGAAGCCATTTCAGGGAAGACCAATGCAGATCAGGTGCTTTTTTATCAAGCAGCGAAAAGCAGTTGACATTTTCAAATGTCAGTTTCTTGCTGCCCCATTGGCTGATAAAAAGTTCTCTCTCCTTGTCCATGAATATGTCCATGTGCAGTGATGGAATTACCCCCGTGAACAATCACGCGATCCAGAACTTCTTGTTTTTGGGTAGTGTGTCCGCTAAATGTATGAACTGGGAAAGTGCTCTGCACGTGCAGAGTGGCACGTGCCCCTGTGTTCACTGTGATAAAGCTTTTGACCGTACGTGTGCCTGGCTGATTGCTGTCACAACCAGAAAATGAATACATCGAAGCGATGTTTTAGAAGCAATAATTACAATCTAATACCCAATTAGCTACTACGAATGTATAGAACAAGTTTTAAAGATGTGGTGAAATGTTTGCTCTGTGTACGACACTTGGGGATACTCTTATGGCCTGGTACACACTGTATGTAAATCAGTCACGATTTTAAGAGGGATATGTTTCATTGAGCCTTTTTTTTTTTTTTTTGCCGTTGTGAAATGTAGGTAAAATAAAAAGGCTGGCAGACTTGGTGCACAGTCTTTACGAGTTTTTTCTTTTGTTTCCAGCCCCCGTCACCGCCATGTTGGAAATTAGCAGTGAGCTCAATTGCAAGCAGCGGCAAAGTGCCATGTCCGAATGTTTGCCGATTGTGTTTGCAGTGGACGATGGTGACGAGTTTGAGTGCGCATCCGTGCAGACCTGTCACAGCCAGGATGTCAAGACCGTGGTGTGGCACCCAACACAAGAGGTGAGCTGCCCAATCAGGCTGGGCAGGTTTTCAGGAGTGGCCTGTCTGAAATAAGGGGGGTCTTTATCCGCCGTAGTCTTTGCGGGAGTGCCCTAAGGGAGTGTCCCACAGTATTGCAGATCCCAGAATGCACCCTTGGGGTTAATCTAAAAGTACAGTATAGCAGGTTTATTGCAAGCCCAGCAATAATAGGTTCACCTCCATTATAGCTTGAATTAGGTTTGATATGTATGTGTGATTTCATTCCTGTTTTATTAAAAAATGTAGAGCCCTAGGAACTGAGCACTGCTTACTATCAGGCGGGTACTACACAAGAAATGCAGTATGCCGTGTGGAAAAGTTTAGGTGACTTGCAGTGCTTGCTAGATAGATGCTATGAGCGTTTAACCCTTTCGCTGTCACTGACATACCGGTATGTTTTTGCATTTCCCCCCTGCAATGTTACTGACGTACCGGTACGTTCTCCACTGTGCGTTCAAAAATTCATGCCATAGCGCAAAGCGGGCGCGCCTGGACTGTTCGCGCCATCTGTCAAATTTTTCTAGTAGCTCGTATTTTCACTCGCTAGCTCTCTTCAACGGTATAGTAAAGAGTACGGAGCGACTGCACCCACCCTTTGTTGCTGGGGGGCTTGGTCACTCCGCACGCTCTACTCTGTCGGGATGAGTGACCATGTGGCATGCGTGCGGTTACGGGTGCGAGGGTCGTTGTGCCATCCAGAACTGGTTTCTAGGGGTTGTTTTTATTCTGGTCCTGCGTCTGCTCCGGTGCTCCGGTAAGCCCAGCGTTGCGCCGCTGGGGCTGCATTCGAATTTCTCCATTGCATGGCTGCATTCAGCCGTGTTCAGCCTTGTTCCCATCCTAACAGATGCCAAAAAAGTGTTCTTTGTGAAGACAGCATTTGACCTCCATAACAATGCTACTTGGCTGCCCAAACTCAAAAGTGATCAAGTGAAACCTTTATGCGCACTCATGTTGCAACAAAAGAGATGTTTTTTTTTTTTTTTTAATGTTGTAAATTTTTAGCTCACGCTGCTTTTGCGTATTGTTTTAATTAAGGGGGTACACTAGTCTTGAGGACCGAAAATTTGCGACAAAATCCATTTTCCGTATTAATTTTATTTGCAGTCTACAGGTCCCAAAGAATGTGCCTGCAAAATATCATAGCTGTATCATAAGTATTCACAAAGCTGTTGCCCTTTGAAGTCACCTAAATGACCATTTTTGCCGATGTTTCCAAACTTTGTGCCCTGTTTTCTCCGAACTAATTTTTTCCCACATGGTCAGCTGTCGGGTACAATATCTTGAGATGTACTGGTTTGATTTGTATCATTTTTGCGGCATTCGAAAGCTTATGAACTGAACAGTGCAATAAAACCACAAAAGTGTAGAATTTATTTTTGCTGGCGCAAGATTTCATGCAGTTACGTTTACAAAAACATTGGAAATTGATGACCTGACACTTATGAAGCAGGGGTGAGACAGCTGCGCACATTGTGCAGATTTGATACAAATTTGTTTTCCTGTGCCAGGCAGCTCCAAAACCTTGAATATTGCAAAAAATGTGCCAAACTGCTCCGAAATTGTCTGAGAGCCAAGGATTTTAATGCTCCCGTCAATTTCAGTGGGGAGAAATGCTTACGGACGTCATAATTTTCCAGCACCCCAAGGTGATGCTGTTTGTAAAGGTTTAGTTGATTGATCATTCAGTACAAACCCACATAAACTTGTCCCCGAGATAGTGTTTTCGATAGGGCTGCACATGTTATATATCTGTGCATTTTCAAAGTATTCCTGTCGAAAGTCATTGCAAAGTCCTGTAGAAAGAATACTTATGTGTACTGAGGGGTCAAAATAATTGTGCAGGTTGATGAAAAAACGGCAATTTTTGGAGCGCCGTATTTCCGAACGACATTACTGGGCACCGCCATCTCGGCGAAGCAATTGCACGTGGTTGAGGCAGAGTGCTCTTCGCCGATTTCTACTGTGGTTTTGGTTATGGGGTAGGCTGGGTTTACATTTAGTCGTTTTATGTGTCGCGGGAAGGTGCGTGACTCAAAAGACGGGAGTTTAGCAAAAACAACGTGGTGACCGCGAATTCGCTGTGTTTCAGCCTTCGGTGTGAGGCGTGGTGCATTCTTGATGCGAAATTTCGGACTCATTGCAGTGTTGTAAAACGCCGAGTTATTGCTGCCTTTTACAGCGAGCTTGCGAGCAGCGGGAGTGGGACGATCGACACTGCAGAAGTGGTGGCAGGCTACATCGCCGCAAAATGTTCAAGCAGTGTCCGATAGCGGGGCGGGTTATTATTGCACGCTAGTAATAATAGCTCATATATCCAAAGTGAAATATAATGCCAAAAGGGAGGTGGCTAAACCAACCAAGGTTACTCAAATTAGGATCGTAGTGAAGGTGTACCTTGGGGATTGAAATGGGAGGGCTGGTTGGGTGCGACTGTCACCTCGCTTTGCGCAACTTTTGCCGTGGCTCTACACTTGTGCGTAAAGCCGAGTCTGGGATTACAAAAATAATTTCGGCTTTCACGTGATAATAAAAATGTCTTACGGTTGCTTAGTTTTTCAATTTGATATTTTCAATGGCATGGCAACCAACAGCGTTCCTCTCCTACTCCGTTTGGCTAGCCACGTGGCTTCTTCCGGCTCCTGAAGCACAAAGCGACAAAAGTCGTGCATGAAGCTTCTAAACTATCTCCAACCAATAAACATCTCAGAGCTTCATTTTTCAGATGATGAAACAACTTTAAATAATCCTTTAACTATCATGTTGTTTTTTTGCTGCCAGCCACAGGCCACTTTTTAGCTTGTTGGCGAGCCATGCCAGGAACGAGCGAAACGTTCCTCGCTCGCTCGCTGAACTGCAGCTCGCCTAGACATGCGCCAGATTTCCCTCTGGTATGCATGAAAAGAAATCTCTGTGGCGTCGAGTGGTGACCGTGGCGGTGTCGGGTGTTGTGGCAGGTGCTGGTGTCGGCCGGCTACGACAACACCTTGCGGGTGTACACGGAGGAGCTCGAGGACTGGGAGTGCGGCTGCACCCTATCGGCACACGAGAGCACCGTGTGGGCCGTGGACTTTGACGGCGGGGGCCGCCGGATGGCGTCGGCCAGCGCCGACGGCAGCGTGCGTGTCTGGACTATGGACAAGTCCGTCACGGAGTGGACCTGCGAGGGCGTTGTGCAGGGACTGCACGCAAGGCCTGTCTACAGTGTCTCCTGGTGAGGGGGAGAGAGCTCTGTATCTATAAAAAGAATTGACTGGTTGATGGTGGGGTTTGGCACATTGGAGCTATGCCTGTGCTACGAGGCACGTCGTAGGGGAGGGCTCCGGATTTGGACCATCTGGGGATCTTATACGTGAGGCGAAATCTCGTCAGACAGGCATTTTTGCTTTTCGTCACCACGGGCTGGGTCGAACCGTTGGGCTCAGCGGCCCTACGCCATAGCACTGAGCCACTGCGACAGCCATATCCAAAAAAGAATTGACTGTTGACAGTTGGGCTGGATGGTGGTGGTTCTTGAAGATCTTGCGGTAGTGCAAACTTGACGTGGACACCATTAGACTTCTTGTGTTTGTGTTGAGTTTGCACGAATTCAAGATGAAGGGGTGAGACAGCTGTGCATATTGCGCAGTTTTAAAACAACTTTGTTTTCCTGCGCCAGGCTGCTATAAAAGCTTGAAAATTGCAAAAATTGCGCCAAACTGCTCCAAAACTGTCTGAGAGCCAAGGATTTTAATGCTCCCGTCAGTTTTAGTTGGGAGAAATGCTTACTAACGGCATAATTTTCCAGCACCCCCGTGGTGATGCTGTTTGTAGAGGTTTAGTTGATTGATCATTCGATACAAACCCGCATAAAATTGTCCCCTTTATAGCTTTTTTGAAAGTCACAATGTCGGGTTGCAGATGTTATAATCCGTGAGTTTTTAAAGTTTTCCCACCGAAAACAATTCCAAGGTCCTATAGAAAAAATACATATGTGTAAGGAGGTGACAAACTACTTGTGCAAGTTGATTAAAATATGGCAATTTTCGGGGCGTCGTGTCTCCGGAACGATACCACTGAACATTTTGGTGTGGTGACGGTTGGAAAACATGGCCGCCGGGCGAAGAAGTTGCTAGAGGTTCAGGCAGAGTGTTCTTCGCCAATTTCTACCGTGGCTTTGGTTGTGGGGGTGACTGGGTTTACATTCAGTAGTCGTTTGATCTGTTGCGGAAAGTTGCTCAACTCGAAAGACGGGATTTCTTCAAAAACGACGTGATGCCCGCGAATTCGCCGTGTTTTGGCCTTGAGTGTGAGGTGCGGTGCGTGCTTGAAGTGAAATTTGGGACTCATTGTGGTGTTATAAAACGCTGAGTTATTGCTGCCTTTGACAGCGAGCTTGCGAGCGGCGGGAATGGGACAATCGACACCGGAGAAGTGGCGGCGCAGGCTACATCGCCGCAAAATGTTCAAGCGGTGTCCGATAGCGGGACGGGCTATTATTGCACGTTAGTCATAGTGGTTCATCTTTCTGAAGTGAAATTTAATGCCAAGAGGGAGGTGGCTAAACATACCAACATTACTCCAATTACGATCGTAGTGAACGTGCACCTTGGGGATCGAAATGGGAGGGCTGGTGGGGTGCGACGACTGTCACCGCGCTTCGCGCAACTTTTGCCGTGTATGGACACTTGTGCATAAAGCCCAAACTATAACAGACTTTAACAAACTATAATTATCACTTTTATCTTGAGCAGCATCAACAAAAATGAAGTTTATATCAATTTATAAGATGGAAACTACCGTAATGTTCCGAAAGGACGCCCACCCAAGGTACAGAGATATCAAGTGAAAAATACGGCATGGGCGACCTTTCGGGTCAAGCGCGAAAATTACAAAAAAAGTGGCTGCACTGCCGACCGAAACTGGAAATAACAAGTAAAAAATAAGAAAGGGGCGAACTGTCGGGTCAAGTGCGGAAAGGACAAATATCGTATTTACATGATTGTAAGTCGACTAAAATGTAGGTCGCCCTTCCCAAATTGCATCTCTCTCAAAAAAGAAAAAAAGCAAGCGCCGCCTAAAAAAATTTATCACAAAAAGAAGCTCTTTCTTCAACTAGCAATACCCCTCCGTACAGAGGCTCTTCCGTCAGTGATCAATGCTCCCACAAGAGCCGTGCATGCGGTCGGGGTAGTAGATATTAGCAGTCGGGGTAGCAGTAGATATTAAAAAAGAAAAGCTTTTGTATTAGCACGCTAAATAACCATGCGTTGGTGGGTTGAGCAAAAAACTTTATTCGCAGTTATGAGAACACATTCGCCGCTGCGAGTTGACAGCCATTGAAGCAACCGGCAGTGGCCACTGCCGTGCGATACCAAAACAAACAACATGGCGGCTGACGGAAGCTGTCGCTCGCGATTTCCTTTTATTCGTGAGTACGTTACTCGTATTCAAGAAACGTTTTGTTCGTCTCTAATAAACAAAATACCCTATTTAATGGCGTAATGAACGCACTCGCATAATGAAATCACCCCCAACTGTAGTCAAAATTAGGTTTCTCTTTCCCCAGTGCAATAAACGCACCCCACTTTACAACCTCGCAGTCACAAATTGCAGTACTATAGCTTTCCGACTTCACTTTGTGCCACTGATGATGATCGCCAATCCCACCTAGAACCGTCTCTCGGCTTAAAAAGGAACAAACACTCGGCAGCGGCATCGCGGGACAGGCAATCACAACAACGCTCAGTCTGTACAATCCACTGAGCATCACATGGTCTCAGCCCTACTTTTTTGGGATATCTTTGTTATTTTCTTGCTTTTCTGCTCGTCTTCCACTTTCCTGTCAGCGATTTGCAGAAATGTCAGTTACATGTTCCATTTTTAAGGTAAATGTTGTGGAGTACGTAGCTGAGGAAGGGAACTAATCTGCCAGTAGACCTTTGGGAATTTACAAATTGAATCCTTGGCAAACGAACACGAATCTATTTCAACAAAAACCCTGTGGGTTTGTCAATTGTTTATACGTATATCTACAGCGAAGGTAGAATATCTAATGCAATATTTTATTTCGTTGCTGCGATCCTTCGTCATCCCAGAAAATGTTCCTGGAAATTACCCTGCTTAATAAACGCACATCATGGTACAATACAAAAGCGCTCAAAAAACAAGGACGAAGGAAGAAGTAGAAAGCATGACCACGTGTACTCTGGAGGGTATATATTTGTATGTTTTTCAATAAACGAGTAGTTGCGAGTAAGCGCCGTGCTGTCTACTTCTTCCTTCGTCCTTGTTTTTTTGAGCGCTTTTGTATTCCACCAAGATGAACACATACCAACTAGCCCAACTTTCTGTTCTTCTGTAATAAACGCACCCCAAACATTTGCTTCCGTTTTACGAAAAAAAAGTGTGTTCTTTACGCGAGCAAATAGGGTAACTATTGGTGAATCTTTTTATTAAATGCACGGCGCTAACGTAGCCTCAATAACATAACATTGTTTAGTACACTTCCGAACACAATGGTGGGAGGACTATTGGTGAATCTTTTTATTAAATGCACGGCGCTAACGTAGCCTCAATAACATAACATTGTTTAGTACACTTCCGAACACAATGGTGGGAGGACTATTGGTGAATCTTTTTATTAAATGCACGGCGCTAACGTAGCCTCAATAACATAACATTGTTTAGTACACTTCCGAACACAATGGTGGGAGGACTATTGGTGAATCTTTTTATTAAATGCACGGCGCTAACGTAGCCTCAATAACATAACATTGTTTAGTACACTTCCGAACACAATGGTGGGAGGACTATTGGTGAATCTTTTTATTAAATGCACGGCGCTAACGTAGCCTCAATAACATAACATTGTTTAGTACACTTCCGAACACAATGGTGGGAGGACTATTGGTGAATCTTTTTATTAAATGCACGGCGCTAACGTAGCCTCAATAACATAACATTGTTTAGTACACTTCCGAACACAATGGTGGGAGGACTATTGGTGAATCTTTTTATTAAATGCACGGCGCTAACGTAGCCTCAATAACATAACATTGTTTAGTACACTTCCGAACACAATGGTGGGAGGACTATTGGTGAATCTTTTTATTAAATGCACGGCGCTAACGTAGCCTCAATAACATAACATTGTTTAGTACACTTCCGAACACAATGGTGGGAGGACTATTGGTGAATCTTTTTATTAAATGCACGGCGCTAACGTAGCCTCAATAACATAACATTGTTTAGTACACTTCCGAACACAATGGTGGGAGGACTATTGGTGAATCTTTTTATTAAATGCACGGCGCTAACGTAGCCTCAATAACATAACATTGTTTAGTACACTTCCGAACACAATGGTGGGGGGACTATTGGTGAATCTTTTTATTAAATGCACGGCGCTAACGTAGCCTCAATAACATAACATTGTTTAGTACACTTCCGAACACAATGGTGGGAGGACTATTGGTGAATCTTTTTATTAAATGCACGGCGCTAACGTAGCCTCAATAACATAACATTGTTTAGTACACTTCCGAACACAATGGTGGGAGGACTATTGGTGAATCTTTTTATTAAATGCACGGCGCTAACGTAGCCTCAATAACATAACATTGTTTAGTACACTTCCGAACACAATGGTGGGGGGACTATTGGTGAATCTTTTTATTAAATGCACGGCGCTAACGTAGCCTCAATAACATAACATTGTTTAGTACACTTCCGAACACAATGGTGGGAGGACTATTGGTGAATCTTTTTATTAAATGCACGGCGCTAACGTAGCCTCAATAACATAACATTGTTTAGTACACTTCCGAACACAATGGTGGGAGGACTATTGGTGAATCTTTTTATTAAATGCACGGCGCTAACGTAGCCTCAATAACATAACATTGTTTAGTACACTTCCGAACACAATGGTGGGAGGACTATTGGTGAATCTTTTTATTAAATGCACGGCGCTAACGTAGCCTCAATAACATAACATTGTTTAGTACACTTCCGAACACAATGGTGGGAGGACTATTGGTGAATCTTTTTATTAAATGCACGGCGCTAACGTAGCCTCAATAACATAACATTGTTTAGTACACTTCCGAACACAATGGTGGGAGGACTATTGGTGAATCTTTTTATTAAATGCACGGCGCTAACGTAGCCTCAATAACATAACATTGTTTAGTACACTTCCGAACACAATGGTGGGAGGACTATTGGTGAATCTTTTTATTAAATGCACGGCGCTAACGTAGCCTCAATAACATAACATTGTTTAGTACACTTCCGAACACAATGGTGGGAGGACTATTGGTGAATCTTTTTATTAAATGCACGGCGCTAACGTAGCCTCAATAACATAACATTGTTTAGTACACTTCCGAACACAATGGTGGGAGGACTATTGGTGAATCTTTTTATTAAATGCACGGCGCTAACGTAGCCTCAATAACATAACATTGTTTAGTACACTTCCGAACACAATGGTGGGAGGACTATTGGTGAATCTTTTTATTAAATGCACGGCGCTAACGTAGCCTCAATAACATAACATTGTTTAGTACACTTCCGAACACAATGGTGGGAGGACTATTGGTGAATCTTTTTATTAAATGCACGGCGCTAACGTAGCCTCAATAACATAACATTGTTTAGTACACTTCCGAACACAATGGTGGGCGGACTATTGGCGAATCTTTTTATTAAATGCACGGCGCTAACGTAGCCTCAATAACATAACATTGTTTAGTACACTTCCGAACACAATGGTGGGAGGTTAGTCGCTCTGAGTACGGTGGACAAAGGGCGCAGATCGGGAACGGCAACTTTCGAAGTCATCATCACCTTTATTGAGGCCAGAATGTATGCAGCGGTAAATTCACGTGCTTCGTTTGGACCATAACCATGGGAACGCGGGTGCAAAGCTGTCCCCACCTCGTAGCACCCCTGCTTTCTCGTTTCTCTTGCCGTTACTAGCGCCACACTTCCATTTCGACTCTGTGTCGACCCCTTAACATTGGATTGTCAAATGGGGAAAAAAAAAATGAGGTTGATGCCTCTTTCATATGAATCAGTGAAGCACGAAAGTGAAATGTGCCTTCGCAGGAGCATTTATTGTGCGTCTCTGTGAACTTGCACATCTCTATTTATTTTACGTCGGTATGGCACTGTTAGACGCATCAACGTTAGACACTGGATTGTACGCGCCGGAACATTGCGTAAATCCGACTGAAACCACAGCCCCTTGAAAACCGTGTGAACGGAACGAAACTGAAAGCAGTAGGTGGAGGAGGGTGTTTCATTTCACCCGCTTGCCGCGTACACGAAGACGCTGGCATGGAGGCGCCAACTGTCGGTGCTTATTAGTGTCGTGATGAACTACTTCGCTTCACTTCTCCTAGATGGCAGCATCTCCTAGACAGCATCTGAATAAACAAGGTAGTGGGAAAGATATAAGGCGTGTTCGTAGACCTACTTGCACTTGAACTCGTAGCGCAGTGGGCAGAGCGCCGTGTACCTGCCGTTGCGGCGAGAGAGTTCGTGGCTCAAATCCGGCCGCAGCCGCGTCAATGAAACTTTTTCTGGTGACGTCATTTCCGTGACGGATATGACGCCGGTCAGATCTTGGCGTACCCAGGCATAAAAACACCTAGGCATGAAGGGCGACCAACGATCCGTTAGGGCATCCTTGCGTGGTCAATTGTCTGGCCACTGTTCATCCCTTCTACTACCCCTTCCTCCTTCCACTCCCCCTCTTGCCAGTAAAGCTGCAAAGGGTGTGTCTTTTTTTCTTCAAAATCGAGACTTCGGCAGCCGCAGGACGTTTTCACAGAGGTAGCCCCTGGGCTTTGGAAGGCGTTGAAGCTAGTGCAATTTTAGGTCAGTAAGGTGATGAATTGGACTAGTTGGTTCTGCATGTTTGAAAACTGCGCTTGAGGTTACTAAGGACACACTTGTAAGGAATACAAATGGACGATGTGGACAGCACGAGCGCAAACTAACAACTGATTTATTAGAAGTGAAAAATCAAAACATTTAGAAAGGGTGACAAAGTACGAGTGGAAAAGGTTGGGAGGGGGAATGAAAGCACATTCTTGATAAAAACAGGCGCTAAACATCGTAATCTGTTCAGTGCTGGCCACACCTGAAATACAGTCAAATCCCGCTACAACGAAATTGACGGGACGCGCAAAAAATTTCGTTGAAGCGAAAATTCGTTGAGGCGAAATCCGCTCCAACACACCACGGAAAGGCCCGAAAAATAGCCCCGTATGTTTCCGCATCATTGGCAGCAAAAAAACAATGTTTAGAAAAAGGAGTGACGCGCAATAACGTCATGTTTATTCGGATAACAAACATACCAATGGTTATCTGTGTTCACTGCACGCAAAGAACGCGTTACGGAGGGGGGTGAAGAAATGCAGGCGCAAAACGTATTGCTGCACAACAAGGCGTGCCCACCGAGCTGATTACTTGCAGATAGCTGCTAGGGGGTAGGAAGCCCCCACTTGCTTGTGGCAGGAGCAGTGCCGTTATCTTATCCTCCGACAGGGCACGGCAGCTACTGACCTTGGCAGGCAAGACGCACGCGCTTGCATTAAACATGACCGCGCGCTCGCGACTAAGATAGGATGACTTGGCTTCAAGACCAAACACGCAAACATGATTTTTGCTCTTGGCTATGAAGAATGGTAGAAGGAAAACGGCAAGGACAGCTGCTCACGAGTCAAAACGCATACATGACGGCGCCGCGCCAGCAGCGGAGCACATTCGTGCGATTTCAATTGGATACAAATTGGCTGTGGCTCCGGCTTGGCGAACCGGGCCTGTGCCTCATGTAAAGACGGCCAGCCACATCGTTATCACCATAAAAAAATGGCGTCCGCCTGAGTTTTTTTGTTTGTTTGTTTTGTTTTGTTTTGTTTTGGGTGGCGGTGTGGGCGCACCGCGCATGTTTTCGGTGAAACTAAGTGTCCTGAATGTTTAAAAAGTTAAAGATAGCTGGTGCTATGTTTATATTATTGTAAAATAATTGTTCAAACCCAGCCCAATTCATCGAAAATTTTGTTGAAGCGAAAGCAAGCCAGACAAATGGTTCATTGTGGCGAGGACTTTGTTGCATTGACTTCTATGGCTAACTGACGGGGAAATGGAAATATTTCGTTGAAGCGGAAATTTCGTGGAAGCGGACTTCGTTGTAGCGGGATTAGACTGTAGAATTCATGAAGAGAAGTTCATAGCAAATAAGCGTGGTAAACAAAAGTGTCAAGCGCAGATAACGCTGTTGCTTAGTTCCACAAGCAAAGATAAAGAGCCATTGAACAGATTACGATGTTTAGCACCTGTTTTTATCAAGAATGTGCTTTCATTCCCCCTCCCCACCTTTTCCACTCGTACTTTGTAACCCTTTCTAAATGTTTTGATTTTTCACTTCTAATAAATCAGTTGTTAGTTTGCGCTCGTGCTGTCCACATCGTCTGTTTGTATTCCTTACAAGTGTGTTCTTAGTAACCTCAAGCGCAGTTTTCAAACGTGCAATTTTAGGTGTTGGGCCATCTTTCAGTTCTTTCAGTAAATTGTATATTTCACCGCAAATGGGGGTGGGCGTTCTCTCTGAACTTTATACGGTAGGGATATGAGCTATCCTCAGAAGACACAAAAATTGGGCCAGGCTTCCCATAGGCACTCAAACATGCTACTGGCATAGTTGCAAACCCTCCTCTTTGCATCTCTTTGCACACGCTATTTTTGTACCAGTAATTATGCTGACCAATCGTATTGTGCGGCAACAGTGCTAGCTACTTGTCTGATTTATTTTGCTCATTGTTACTAATTATAGTTTGGCAAATGCAAACATCAGATCTCCTCTGGGAATGAAACCAAATATTTTCAAAGATAAATCTCTTGAGTGTAATCCACACATCATCATCATCATCACTGCCAGCTTGGTGATTACAACTGAAGGATGAAAGCCGCCCTGCAGTTTTCGAACGTTTGCAATTTGCGAGTGGTGGGGCAACAAGTTGGCTCTTCTGTGCGATATGAGAACTTTTGAGCTTTACCACATGGCGGACGTGCCTCCTAGGGTTGGCTTTTGTGCACGACACCGAAGCTATGCAAGCCTCGCAGGAAACGTGTGCCCAGTGCAAGAAATAGTTTAGGTGATGACACTCCGCCGCCCCATCGGCAGCCAGAGCGATTGTGTTCAGCCAGATTGTGTTCAGAGCCAGCAGTGGCGCCAGTTGCGCATTTGTGGCATGGCGGCCCAACCAAGTGGTGACCGTGGTTCAGCGCAGTGGTTGGTACTGCGTAGCATCGTCGCGCTGTAGCCGCTGTCTTTGTTCCAGGGAAATACTGCAGTTACACTACTGACCGTTCATTTCATAACACATGGCCAAACTTCAAATGCAGTTTTCTCAGTTTCATATGTTTGGTCGTTTCCCTCAGCCTTACGCAGCTTTTTGGAAACTTCATTTTGCTTTATAAGGTCAACCTTGGTACCGTTTCTTTTTTTTTTTTTTTTCAGTACAACCTGAGCTACCCGATGACATTCTTAGTTTTTCTGTTAGGCCATGCATAAATAATGACTTGCAGTTATTTTGATGAGCCAAAATATCGAATACTGCCCACATATTTTTTTGGGATGCCATGACTTTAGAGAAAAACGAAGAATGTCATCGCGTATGGGAACTCTCTGGCTATCAATTCATGTCATAAAAAGCTACAAAATGCAGTGCAAAAGTTCATTAAAGCTGCGTAAGAAATTACCTAATTATAGTTTAGACTTTGCATGATAACTTTCAAACTAACAGCAGCAGCCCAAATATAATTGCATATTTGAAATCTACGCAAAAAAAATACATTTGTGTGCAAATTTTCATAAGTTTCTTCCCATAAATAAAAAAGTTAGTTTTAAGACCTTCATGGGAACACTGCTCTTAAAAAAACTTCCTTTAATTTCCAACTAAACTCTGAAACTTGTCAGTCTTGCTGCTTTTCCCCAACTGATTTCAAATAAGCCGTTATTTTTTGAGTAAGTCAATTAGTTTCTAAGGTAAACAGAGATAATTAACCATTTTTGGAGAAAGAATAGACAAAGCAGCGTTAGGCTTAGCACCATGACCTTCGCATTTTCCAATACCATGAACACTGGTGAATGCAATAAGAAAGCGGTTTCTTGATGCACCACTTGGGACTAATTTTACAGCCCGATAAACTTTGGTGGGAACAGTGGCAAGTAACTATTTCGAAGGCTTGTTTGAACACCGAAGCTTAATGAGCTGTAAACCGAGGAATCCACATTTTTCTGTGTTGATTTTAATTTCTCGTAACATTTTTTTATCAAGTACTAGTGCACAAACACTGATATGGGTGGAGTTTTGGGTTCCCCAGTAACTGCTTTCCCTTTCTGTAGCTAAATTTAAAAAAAAAATACAGTGGAATCTCGATGATACGATTCTCAGTAATACGAATTTCGGGATGATGAGAATTTCTGAAAAGTCCCGGCAAAAGTGCATTGTTTGCAATGGGAAAAGTTTCGGCGGTTACGAACGGACCTGCGCGGCCCTGCGGATGATATGAGAGAGAGAGAGAGAGAGAACATCTTTATTGGCCGGCTAAATTAGTCGCAGATACCAGCCTCCTGTAGGGGAGGCAGCATCTATGACTGCTGGCGTTGGAGTGCCTCCATCGCGAACTGGACGGCTCCCCGTTGAGAGTCTAAGTCTTCCTTGCCCACCGCACGAGCAAGATGGGGTGGAAGCACGTCTGTTGGGTCCGGAGTCACAGCACATGAACGAGCTGGCATGGCGCCCGACTGCTGAGCCAGCAGAGCGAGCAAGCGACGGCGACGTATGGGCTCTCTCTGTCATCTTTGTCACTCTTTCTCCAGGAGCGGCCGGGCTGTCTTTTTATGCTCGCGAAAACTGCCGCACACGCCACAGGCGCGCTGACACCGCCGTGAAACCACCCGCACGCTGCACGTGGCGTGGCCGGCGGCAGCAACATGGCGGTGCCTTCGGCTGCAAAGTGGTGCGGAACACTCGAGCGACCGCTTCTAACCGCTCTTTAAAATGCCGCTGAAGGCACACATGAAGTTGCTTGTGTGGTAAAGGAGCTGATAATGGGGGAAGAAATGGTACTATAAGGCATCATCCGCGCCGCTAGTGAAAGCTCCTATGAAATATCTGCCGGGGTGGTAAGCCTAAGCATCTCCAGCGGAGCCAGCTGGCTGTCTTAAAGCACTTTGAAACTGCCGCAATGAGGCTCGCGCTTCCCCATTGGCGCAAGTCGTCAGGCTCCTTCCATTTGCGTCGCGCGTGATTTCCTGACTGATGTAGAAGCTGCCACAGGTGCGGAATCGTCAACACGGGCTTAAAAATATCGCACGCGTTCAACACCGACGTGAACTAATCGCGTGCAAAAATGCTCCATGCGGTTCGCGCCGTGACTGTTGTGGCATGTAGTGTGCTTGGGCACCGCGAGTGAGGAGACGTGTGCAAATTTTTACAGACTCCAGAAAGGACTGTTCGGCGACATGGAGGTTAAAAAAAGCAGAAAAACATCACAGATTTCTTCACACGAAAGTAAGAAAAGAAATAAGCGAAAATTTTTTTAGTGCTCTTTTTTTTTGTCTGTATTTGTTCATACGAATTTCGGATGATACGAATATGTTTCGCGGTCCCGCGAGATTCGTATCATCGAGATTCTCTACTGTATTCAGATTATGGGATTTAACGTGCCAAAGGTGTGATGCTATGAGGCGCGCTGTAGTGGAGGGCTCCATATCTCGACAGATGGGCGTTTTTTGCTTTTGACCTCCATCTATTTGAAAATATTTGATTCTATTCGCAGTCAGCGCTTACTCATCATATTTGATTTGAGTCCTTAATGTGATATTTGCGTGCCTTAGAATATCATGCTGGAGGTTGGGGATTGGGAGGAAGCGTCAAAACAACACCATCCGCAGGTGTCCGAAAACGGGCCTGTTGGCCACGGGCTGTGGCGACAACGGCGTCCGGGTGTTTGCCGAGGAAGGTGGCTCCTGGCAGCTGGGGTGCCGGGTCTCACACGAGCAGGACGTCAACGGCGTGGCCTGGAACCCAGTCTCCCCAGGCCTGCTTGCATCAGCGGGAGACGACTGCCTCGTTCGCATCTGGCAGGTGGAGCCTGCGGTGGTGCATTAAAGTGGCAAGACTCTCCACAAAACCCTGGTGCCAGTTTTCACGGGAGTGTTACGCCATCTTTGTTGCGTCGGCGTTTGTTGTTAGGCCACTGGGCTGTGTGAAACCTGCGGGGCACTTAAAGGGACCCTGCAACACTTATTTTAACTTTTTTTCCTAAATTTTAAATGCTTGCAGAACGTATTCAACAAACCCATCCAGTGCTTAGATTATGAGGTCGCAAAGTACCTGAGCCAAAAATTACTGCTCTATTGCCATCAGATAACTAGGAAGCTTGCTCAAGAGATCCTTCTTTCTTTCCCAGTCTTGCGCGCCTCGAGCGCTCGAAATACATCATTACAGCGATGTAACGGCTTTCAGCTGCAACAGTAAACGCATTCGATATCCACTGTGAAAAGAAGCCACAAAAGCAAAGCAAAGCAGAAATGAAAGACAAATCTGCTGCGAAGCCAAAATCACACGTGCCAGTCCGTATTGGCGATAACTATAGCTTTCACAGTGCTTTCAGATTCGAGGGAAAGAGTGGCAGTGTTTATCATACATGTTGCAGGGTGCCTTTAAAAGGACACTGAAGAGAATTCGAGCAACATCTGTTTGTGTCTGTATTGCAAAGACTGGCTCAAATAAACATGATTTTGATTGTGTGTGTGGGTGCTAAAGAAGTATTTAATTTGTAAAGGAAGAAGTGCGTCTGCAGAGGCTACAACAACTACAGCACGGACCTAAGAGTAAGTGCGCAAAGATTTTGCAATGGGATTGGACAATTGGGAAATTTTCGGAGTTCTTGCATTCGCATTCGTGCTTGTGTCAGTGTTATTTTTCACCTCGAGGAAGAATTTTTGTTTCATTTGCAAGAAGCATATGTTCCTGAATGTACTTATGTTTTTTTTTTAGAGTGATGTTCACATCAATTTCATTTTTGGTTTCTAGCAACAACATTCTTGGCTTCCCAACGTTATCGTTGATTGTGCATCCTTGATACTTTAGGAGCTGGCATGCTGCGCTTCTGCCATGTTATTGGCGGCAGAATAGGCTGGATAAGCCTGCCAGCACCACTCAAAGCGAGCAAATATTGTACCATCCATAGCCCAAGTACAAGCCAAGCCGTACGCAGGGGCTGAAGCCCTTCGCATTGTTGACGACCTTCAACTGCAAGGCATTTCTCCCCACACTTCTAGAACTCACTTGGCTAATCTTTGTATAGGGACCGGGCAGCTGGACGGGTGGCGCCACCACTCGGCGCTCCCCTCGTCTGTGGAATGAGCCGGTGCATTGGACTACACAGCCTCCCATTGTTTTTGTCGTGTTTGCTTCGGTGCTTTGGAAGGTTTGGTGGTGTTGTGAGCGTATATGTGCGGTGAAACAAAGTCTAGACAGATGTGTTGGGTTCTTAGATGCAGTAATGACTACGTAAACTTGTCAAACGCATCTAAAGTTGGGTATCGGCTGCAATGGCATGAGCGCTTTTGCAGCGATCTGCGCTTGGCTACACCCGTTCTGAGTACGAATAAAACTACTATTAGTAGTATTATTTTCTTCTTCGAAGCACTAACGGCTACGCAAACTTATTGGATGCTTGTAAGGTTGGGAATGGGCTACATTGACACAAGCATTTTTGCAGCGCTCAGCGCCTGGCTCCGTGTGATCTGAGTAGGAATAAAACTATTAGCAATATTATTATTCATTTCTACCACTTTAAATTATCTTCACTGGTTTCAATGACTACGGTTTCCACGCCAGCCTTAGCGCTGGGGTACCTCGATACGTGTGCTTTAAATAGAAAAGCACCTGCATACGAGATTACCGTGTAGCAGTAGAAATGTTGCGGTAGTTTACACTTTCTGTAACCGTGAGCTTTGTGCCTTCGGTTTTGGTGAGCGACACTGTGACAGCATGGGAGCTTGAAAGCCGAAGTGGAAAACCCACGTTTGTGGTGGTCATTTTGTTAAGAGCCAAAGTTATTCACCAACTCAACAGCCCAAGCTACAAACCATCCACCATCCCTCCTCCCCATCCCGTTTTACCCCCTGCGTAGAATAAAGGCTGGCACCGATAGTTAAAAAATGTGGCAGCTTTAACGTCAGCCGGTGTTTTTTAATGCTCAAGTATTCTTTACCAAGTACCTAAAAAATTGTGTAATGCCTGGTGAAGACACCAAAAACGCGCGATTAGTTGCCTCAAATATGGGTGCATCAGCCCGAGCCCTCCAGCACAGACACATTTCCGACACGCTGCACAAAGTCTAGATTTGGAGAGGGGGGGCATGGAAGTTCAAAATTAAACAGCAAAATCATCTAGTCCTCCGTCTAATGATTATGATGGTTGAACGCAAAGCTTTCTTCCTGCGAAATCGAATGGGAAATGGTCAAAGTCAAAGACGCTGCGATCAAAAGACCAAACTTCATGCTGGTCAGATTCGAAGCTCAACTAGTCAAAGTTTAAATCCAGAAGGCAACCAAGGAAACCCATACGAGATTTGCGATAAACCCTCATCGTCGTTAGACGAAGGTGTGCATGACTTTTCAAGCGTAGGTGGCAGCTTGTAAACCGACCGCGGCATTCAGTTGTGAAGCTGAGTACAGGTTTCGGGCACCCTCCTGTCTTGCGTCCTTCAGCCACGCAGGAATTGGTTTTTGAAAAACCATTTACCAACTTGCCAGCAACCATTGCAATTCTTGTAAAGCAATGCTTCTCCACGACAAGCAATAACGTTCTACTATCATGCGGTATTTATTCTATCAACGATTCCCGATGACTGTAGTAAGAGCATTTCTGTGAAATTAAACACGTTTCAGCCGTAATGAAGTTACGGAAGCGTCGTCCATCACAATTTCTGTTTTGAGGTAAATCTTAGAAGACACCCCCCAATTTTGTCTTTCACTTGTGCACGACGTCGACGCCGTTTCGTCATCAACTGTCCAAGGTCAGCGCCGCAGCATTCCTAGATCGGTGGCACACACCGGCTTTGTGGGAGCATTCAGCTGCAGTATACTCCTCGATACGCAAAGCTGCATGCAGGCATCAGAAAATTGCATGAAGCAACGAACTTTCACTTCCAGCTTGGCGCATTGAGCATCGTCTGCTATTTGTAAATATGAGTATGGGAGTAAATCACATACATGGCATGCCTCGTAAACGTCACATCCACGCTCAAGATTTACCGATCTGAAAAATGCACGTGGGGTTACGTTCAGCCTCATTACGTTCAGGAGTCATAGAATGGGTTAAAAGTCAAAGTGATGCGACTAGGGCTTGTGAGGTATCAAATTGAAGGTCTCAATGAGGGGAATCATGGGGGCAAATTAGAAATAGCTTTTTGGTTATAGTCATGAAATAGCCACGTGGGTCATAGACTGGGTTTAAAATCTAAGTGATGGGACTAGGGCTTGTGAGGTATCAAATTAAAGGTCTCGATGAGTGGAATCATGGGGGACAAAATAAAAATCGCTTCCTGGTAATAGTCATGAGATAATCACGTGAGTCATAGATTGGGTTAGCAGTGAAAGTGATGCCACTAGGGCTTGTGAGGTATCAAATTAAAGGTCTTGATTAGTGGAATCATGGGGGACAATTTAAAAATCGCTTCCTGGTTATAGTCACGGAGTCATAGATTGGGTTAAAAGTCAAATTGATGCCACTAGGGCTTGTGAGGCATCAAATTAAAGGCCTCAACGAGGGAAATCACGTGGGGCGAATGAAAAGTGGAGTCCTCGTTATAGTCATGAGATAGTTACGTGAGTCATAGATTGGGTTAAAAGTCAAATTGTGCCACTAGGGCTTGTGAGATATCAAATTAAGGGTGTCGATTAGGAGAATCACGTAGAACAAATTAAATATTGCTTCCTGGCAATAGGCATGAGATAGTCACGTGAGTCATAGATTGGGTTAAAAGTCAAATTGATGTCACTCGGCTTGTGAGGTTTCAAATAAAGGTCTTGACGAGGAGAATCACATGGGACAAATTAGAAATTGCATCCTGGTTATAGTCACGAGCTAGTCACGTGAGTTATAGATTGGGTGAAAAGTGAAAGCGGTGCCACTAGGGCTTGTGAGGTATCAAATTAAAGGTGTCGATTAGGAGAATTACGTGGGACAAATTAATTATTGCTTCCTGCTTATAGTCATGAGACAGTGATGTGAGTCATCCGTTGAGGTAAAAGTCAAACTGATGCCCTAGAGCTTGTTATCGCCCTCCCGAATGTAAAAAGGAAGTTGCACATTCGAGAAGGGGGCTGATGGAGTGTTGAAAAGTGTGCTATAAATGTGTGTTCGCGCTGGTAGTGAAAGCGACAATACCATATCTGCACAAGATCCCGGCATCCCAAAATCCATAGTCGGCCATGGGTCATTCGGGGAAAATTCGTTTTTTAAGCTCGCCGCGAGCAGACTTGTTCAGTTTGTGCTTCCTTCAAGCTCCCCTATTCTAAGGGAAGATTTTGTGCGTCTTCAATATTACTGGGGACTTTCTGACACGTTTCAGAATGAGAACAGAATGACCTCTGCATGCTGAGTGGTCGACGCAGCTCCGGTGCTTCCGAATAGGACGTTATTTACCGGGGCCCGATCGCGAAAGGAAGCCACATCTCTTACGGCACATTGGGCAGAGGTCGTTTGCTTTCGCGAAAAAAAAGGCTGTTCGGGTGTACTTTCACAAGCAATAAACACCTTTTCCTGATTTAGCGTCAAGAAAACTATAAAGGAATGCTACCAACAAATGTTTTGAAAAGCTCTTCAGCAGCCCTTTAAAAGCATGTCGAGCTTTTAATATGTTTGGAATCGTGTTTTTTCTATTTCCGATATTTTTCTCAAAAAACATGAAAAGAAAATTTTTTTCACGCCCTTCACTATTTGATGGAAATTACAACTCTACTGAGGTGGCATCTCCTTGCAATTCGAAATGAAGCTTCTGTCCTATATTTAAAAAAAAATATATTCATTTGTTTTGTTTCTTTATTGCTACTTTGTTACTTGTGGCTGATACGCCATGTGGAGCAACGTACGTAGCACCAACACAATAATGTACCAGGATGGTAAACATATCTATGGTGCTTTACGTTTTTATGGTAGTAAACAAATATACACATGGCGAAACAGCGCGCTTCGGAAGCCTTTTACATCCCCTGGCAGTCTTACAGCAGTAACTGAAAATAGCACCCGCTGCAGTGGCTCAGTTATGCTGCTGAGCCCAAGGACGCGGGTTTGATCCCGTTCGCGATCTCTGCTTTTCTTGTGGAGGATAAAAAAAGACGATCGTATGTCGAGATATCGTGGCGCGTGAACGGTGCGCAGGTGCTCAAAAGTAATCCAGAGCCCTCGTGGCCCAGGTGCACAGCCGCGGCGCGTAAACTCTCATAACTTGAATTTAAAAAGGCCCTATATCTTCGTCCTTTGCTGCAAATGCCATCGAAAGACAGTAGTGGTCTGCCATCCGAGCCTGTAAAACCCCCTTGTGTCCCCCCCACCCTGGTCTCTTCCGCTCCCCCTCCACCACCATAGATGCAGTCGAAGTTTGCTCGATTTGATCCGACGCTCCTGCGTGCGCTGCTGTTCAGAGCTCTTTTTTCTATGGCTCTTTGGCGCGAATTAACAGCCCCCCAAAAAAGCAACACACAGCGCCTCAAAAAAGCAAGCAGTGCTTGCTCCAAAGTAGTGGATAGGGAGCGTCGTGCTGCTAGGGGGAAAAGAAACTCGAGCCACCGTCGGTAAAAGAGTTGTCAATCACGAAGCTGAGGAATTTGAAAGGCCGGTGAAGTAAAAATATAATCTTTTCCAGCAGTCCCATGACGGCACTTGATTGCAGTGCCAGACTTTCCTGTAGTGAAATTTGTTATAAACGACTTCATGCTCTAGAGAGTATGTTGCAAGCCACCGACGGAACGAGTAACGCCAGTCACGTGATGCGCCGTCCAGGATGACTGTCACCAAGAATACTCGTGGCGACGTCACGCTTTTCTTAGGGAATGCGCGGCGCAACAGCGCCATGATGCGCCCTGCAAGACGTTTCGCAGGGTTACTCTTTTAGCGTGACAGCACTATACTGTCTTTTCTGCTCCTTAAGAGTGCAATGAATAAATCGGCATGCATATTTATACAGATACCTTTTTGTGTAGTCTCGGTACAACTATTCACAACTATCTGAACACTGGCACCACGATTTGTAAACTATTCCACCATAAAAATAAGGAAAGTTTAGGAGAGGCTGTGACCACCTCTTTCGTGCAACCGGTAACGCCATCTTAGGAGTGTTCACTTGTTCTTGTATTTTGAGCCCATTCTCCCTTTGGTTCTCCTTAAAGGGAAGGTGAAGCGGTTTTAGAATTAAAAGAAAAGTTGACTAGCAGCAAGTACACATTGAATAGTTCATGTGTACGAAATATTTTCGAAATACATGCAATAGAAGCGGCGCAATGAGCAAACAAAGGTGGTCCGATGCCCCGCCACTATCTCGCCGCGCGATGCCGGAAGACCGAAGAGCGCGGGCGAAACCGGCTGAAAAACGTCATACCTGGACTTCCGGCCGGATCGGCCGCCTCGGCCATGCTCTTTTCGCCGTGTTTCCTTGTGAATGATACTTGTTGTTGTGGTTGATAGCACTCATTTGTACAATTTTCGTGTTCAAAAAGTATGCACGAACGCCAAACGAGGCATACGTTATCATGCCGTATTCCTAAGCAGAATAATGCCACGCCGGGATGCTTGATAACATACGGAAGCGACAGCCGAGGTGGCTGTGCTTGATGACAGAGAATATACAACACTACGTTAAATACTTTGTAAACCGCCCCAATGCGGTTTTTTTTTTTTTTTTGATGCGACGGACGTGAATGTTCACATTAGATTCTAGATTTAGGAAAGATGGGGAATACTGCTGTACTTTGGCCGGGGATGTTTTGTTCCATTCCAGAAACCAAGTCACATTTGTTCAGGAAATAATTGTTTCGTTAAACGCGTCGGTTTTCTTTCCCTATGGGCTCAGGACAGTGTTCAAAAAAACAATTTTTTGGCGAAACTAAAACAAGGGGCCAATCCTGATAGAAGTTCTCTCCCGGCTAAGAGGTAAACAGTATTCCTACAAAGTAAAAGAACCAAGACAACCAGATTACTTATTTTGCAAGTATACATGTCAGGATAAGGTGATGTTTGTCTGGAATTAAAAAAAAAAACACCACTCCGAACCACCACCGTGCCATAATTTGTGTTGACTGCGGGGGCCTAATCCTTTGCCCAAGATTCCGTGTGGCTGCATATTATAACCTGGCAAGCACTTGTTGTCACTGAACCTCAAGTGTGCTCCAGTGATAGTCGGTGATATATATAAGGATGATACTAAAAAAATTAGGAGCGAAGAGTAAATATACGGCCTCCGTCCGACTAGCGCGGTAAATGCTTAAATCTAGAAATGCTGAAACAGGCCAACGATTCATTATCACAAACGTTTGGTGATTGTTACCTAAAGTAACGTAACTGCAACGTAACTGCCTTGTCCGACTGGTCTGTTAATTATAACGAGGTGGCCGTAATATTGTAGCAGAATGCGCAACGCACAAGCGAAAATCAAGCCCTACTACAGCCAATAAAGCTGAGCAGGCACTATTATGCTGCAGTGTTTTCAGACTAAATGCATGTGAAGCAGTAAGACGCCACTCATCGAAGTGCAGCTAGCAATCGCGGAGGCGCCGTAGCGCCGCTGCCGAAATTGCGCGCGCGTGTGGGTCTGTGTACGGGGATGAGTAACGGGGCTGGGGTGGGCGACAACGAACAAAGGAAATGCGGAAGCAGAGTCTGCTTGTTGGTTTATGCGTGTACCGGCAAGATGTGTCTCGCATATACGTTTACAGCGCATGAACGCTATTTTTTTCGCGCAGTGCACGTACGTGCTTTTCGCTGGTAGATTGTTTATAAAACGCCAATTAATCTTCGGCATAAATGGTTTTGTGTATAATAAGGAACAGTTAAGGCAGTACCTGATATTAACATAAAGTATAAAATCCCCCTATGCTGGTTGCCTGATTCAAAAATATTTTGATGTAACCCACTAGACGACGTCACAGTCACTGGTTTGGGGTTCTCTGTCGTGTAAAGTAAATTTAAGCTCCAAGATAATTGAACCAACAGCACAGGAAATTATAAAACAAACTTCCAGTCATGTGAGAAAATTAAACTGCAAGCGAAATTGCCGCAAAGGCAACCGTGCTATCGTTCGCAATGCTTCCGACAACCCGCGCGGCCGAAGGGTGTCCTCCTTTGACGTCATGACGGGCGCAACCAATCAGGGGCGTCGAAAGACGAAAAGCGCGCCTCTTTCAAACGGGGCCGCGGTTTTTGCAAGAAAAATGCCACTTGGACTCATGTACGATAAATTTCAATGTGATATTCGGAATCAGCGCGCAAGAAACTATACAACTGTTAATCTAACTCAATTTTTTTGGAAAGCGCTTCAGCTTCCCTTTAAGTCGCTTCTCGCTTCGTCTTCTCCAACTGTGCCTCTGAACCTGTGGAAGTAATTTTGTAGCTTCGGCAGCAACGAAAATCGATCGCTTGGATTGTTTTAGCTTGTGCAGAAAAACGACATATTGCCGCGCTAGCGACGTCACAGCTGCGAATTCGTTTGTTAATTTGCACCATATAGAGCGGGCTTCCTACTTGCATTTACGCTCAGTGCAATAGATCCATTTTTGCCACAAGTGTGGTTCCAGAACATGAATACCCATCCGCCCACTTTCATTCCAATACCGTATGAATTCGAGGCGCAGACAAAGAAGTGGCTATTATTATCGTTGTAACGATCGTCCTTCTGCAGCTCCGCTAGACATCTTGTACCTCATCACATAGCTTAGCTTGGAGGCTCACTTCATTCGACTGTTACAGTATATATGCCCAAATCCGAGTAACGGTTTTTGCAGTGGCTCAGAAAAATCAGCCCATATTTAGAAAGATCCCCGTAGACATATTTTCCGCGGTAGGCTGACAGCAACACATGTGAAGTTCCCACTGCGTTCCCTCCTCGCCCTTGTGTTACTTCACCATCGCGCCCCGCTTGGGCCAACTACATTATGCAACCGGCCAGCGCGAACGGTGTGCAAGACGTGTATTGGCACGGAGTGTTCTGCGAAGGCCGCATTACCTTGTGTACACAAGCGGCTGCCATAGAACAGCTGCACCTTATCAATATTATTTTATTTTATGAGCAATAATATGGATTACGATCGAAACTGTGTAGCATATGTTATACAACTCCCAGACGGCAGATCAATTATCTTTCGAGCGAATGACATTTGCTGTAAATGTCAATGTTTCAGCGCTACCCAAGCAACCACTGGACGTCCGTCGGCCGTCCGCCGTACGTCCATTCCGGCTCTAGCGGACGTCCGTACGACGTCCGTTTCAGGGCCGATGGATATCATGTACGTCCGCCGGACGTCCGGTTTTAACACTTACGTACATCCAGTCGGACGTCCGAAATCGGCTGTATTTTGGATTTTCAGTAAAAATTTCCAGAATCACATAACGACATATTCTTACAACGAATACTACAGTACACAGCGCAAGGCTAGCGCACTACCGCGCATGCGGCATACATGAACACAGTGAACTTGCTTCACACGTTTCGTTAGCGGTTCTCAATTCTTATATATCCTCCCCCAAAGAGATCGTCGTTGGAGTTGGTGAAGAGCTTAAAAAAATTAAAAATTAGGCTTAATATTACTTATATGCAGATGAAACTTGCAACCTACATGCCAGGGTGTTGATGCACAAAATCCTTTTAATTGAAAAGCACAGTAGCTTCATCGTTTTTGCTTTTATATCTAATTTATGCCATTATTTGATGCTTTATAGTAACTTTTTACGGCCGTTGGCGGATGTCATTCGGACTTGTACATCCGTTTCTGGATGTCCACAGTACGTACGAAAATGTACGCCCATACATGGACGTACAGTGGCCGTCCAAACTGGGCCTTGGATGTTCAGCTGTACTTCGGACGTCCCACGGATGTACGTGGTTGCTTGGGTACACGACAACACCGAAGGACGTTTGAGATGAATGATATTTAGCGGCGAACCGTGGTTCGGGAGCTCATTCAGCGGCGAATAGAGTGGCCTCGACAGCAGTGCCGCATCAACAGTGAAGAAAGTTCACTAATACACCAAAAAATACTGTTTCTAAAAAGTGTCAGCAAACATATTTCCTCTTCATATTGTGTTTAAAATAAAGAAAGGCAAACAAGTACTATGTCAAGATAAAATCGCGCCCACTATGTGCACTGTACCCTAATACGGATTTTTCGCGGACTTGTGTCGGCTTGTAATATCAACTGATGTCACCTAAACTGGTGATCTTTCTAACTTTATTTAAATATATTTCTTTGTTACCTTTTCAAAAAACAGATTGTATGAAAACATTCTAGATGGAGACCTTTCATTTGATCTCCCCCAAGCCCCAGTAGCGTCACACTCACGTTTAACCCAACCTATGACTAACGTGACTATCTCATGAGTATAACTAGGAAGCAATTTTTAATTTGTCACATGTGATTCCCCTCATCGAGACCTTTAATTTGATACCTCAAAAGCCCTACTGGCACCACGTTGACTTTTAACCCAATTTGTGACTCACGTTACCATCTCATGACTAAAACCAGTCAGCGACTTTTAATTTGTCCATGATTCCCCTCATCGAGACCTTTATTTTGATACCTCACGAGCCCTAGTGGCACCACTTTGACTTTTACCCAATTTGTGACTCACGTGACTATCTCATGACTATAACAAGAAAACAATTTTTAATTTGTCCAACGTGATTCCCCTCATCAAGACCTTTAATTTGATACGTTACAAGACATAGTGGCACCATTTTGACTTTTAACCCAATTCGTGACTCACGTGACTATCTCGTGACTATAACCAGAAAGCAATTTTTAATTTGTCCCCCATGATTCCCCTCATCGAGTCCTTTAATTTGATACCTCACACGTCCTAGTGGCACCACTTTGACTTTTACCCAATTCATGACTAACGTGACTATCTCGTGACCATAACCAGTAAGTAATTTTTAATTTCCCCCACGTGATTCCCCTCATCGAGACCTTTAATTTGATACCTCCCAAACGCTAGTGGCACCACTTTGACTTTTAACCCAATTCGTGACTCACGTGGCTATCTCTTGACTCCTACCAGGAAGCAACTTTTAATTTGTCCCATGTGATTCCCCACATCGAAACCTTTAATTTGATACCTCACAAGCCTTAGTGACATTAATTTGAATTTTAATCTAATCAATGAATAATGAATAATTAATAAATAACATGAATTAGGTAATTAATAAAATGAACAAGCGTCGCCCGCACCTAATTTCTGACAAAAAATGTGTGTGTCATATGACTAATATTATCAGGGTAACGAGCGGTTGCTCTTTTTAACAACACAGAAACACGCGTGCTCCACATTCACACGCCAGGGAATACCCAGTTCAGTTTTGCGATTTTCTTCCACAGGTGGCGCTGTTGAACGGCGCCAGCAGCGCCACCTGTCCCACGTTCGGGCCCCTTATGAGAGAGAGAACAGACTTTATTTACAGATCCTGCGTGGGGTTGCCAACCGGCCGCGCAGGGCTCGGGGCTTCCCTTCTAATGCCCTAGTAAAGTCCTAGGGCACTGGGCCTAGATCTCGGGGTGTGCTCCTGGCAGGGCGTCCGGTACTGGGGTCCCACGGCACCCGGTAACCGGGTCCTTGGTCCCCTTTCTCTTCTGCCTAGCCAGGGCCTCCTCGAGCCGCTGGATCGCCCATCTCTGTGATGATGAGTCTATGGAGCGCAACCAGCGTTCCACTTGCTCGGGGTACGTGGCATCCAGGGACTGCCCGTCCCCATCGCGCACTTCACCGCCGCACTTCATGATGTGGCCGAGTGTCGCTAGTTCCCTTTCACAGACGCTACACACTGGGTCTGCGAACACCTCGGGGCAGATGTGGCGCGCCAACGCCGGGGTTAGCACGCATTCCACTTGCATCTGACGAAGCATCACCGACTCCGCACGGGATAGTTCGTGGTGCGGGGCCGGGTACTCCCTCCTCTCGCCCCTGAATCGCTTTAGGATCTCTCCGTAGTCCGTCAGGGGCTCGAGGTCTTCCTCGGCGTTGGTTTCGCCTGCATCCGCGGAGAGGCTGGTGCTGGCGTCCCGGCATCTGACGAGTTCACGGGCCGCCGCGTCCGCCTCCTCGTTGCGGTTGTCGACGCTCGGCAGCTCCCCCATGTGTGCGGGGAACCACTTGATAACGGTAGTCGGGCTAGCGGGGGTGCTCCCTGCAGCCCGCGAGGCCCTGGCGAGCCCCACAAGCCGCTCGGCATCCCGCCAGACCGTGCTCCTGGCGAAATTCTTTACCGCCGTCTTTGAGTCACTTAGCACCGTGCGGGTGCCCGGTACCCCCATCGCCAGGCCTATCGCCGCCTCCTCTGCCTGGCCGGGCGTACTGGCCCGCACGGTGCCTGCGTTGAGTAGATCCCCCGTAGATGCCTGGACGACTGCGACCGCGTAGGCGTCTCTCCTTCCAGGGTACTTGGCTACGTCCACGTACGCAGCGCCCCAGTCGTGTTGGTATTGCCTGGCCAGAGCTGCCGCCCTCGCCCTGCGTCGGTCCAGGTCCCTCTCCGGGTCCATGTTCTTGGGCAGCGGGAACACAATGATGCCCCTCGCCGCCTCGTCGCTCAGGGGGACTTGCTCTTCTAGCACCCCGTCGCTGCTTGCTCGATCTCCCGGTGGCTTGAGCCCCGCGCGGTCGAGGACTCTCCTGCCCGTTGTTGTGCCGTTCAGCCGGGTCAGCTGCGATATTCGTTGGGCCTCGCTGATCTCCGAGAGCGTGTTATGTACTCCCAGAGACAGCAAGGCCGACGTTCTCGTACTGGGTAGTAGGCCCAGGGCACTCTTGTAGGCCTTTCTGATGGCGGCGTCGATCTTGCCTTCTTCCGCCTTGGTCCAGCGGTGGAAGGCTCCCGCGTATGTTGCTTGGCTAACGACGAAGGCCTGCAGCAAACGCAGGAGCCCCCTCTCGTTCATGCCTCGGTGTCTTGTCGACACCCGCTTCACGAGGCGGGTGGCGATCCCGATCTTTGTCACGATGTTCTTCAGAGCCGTGGTGTTCGTCTGGACCCCGTCCACGAACATCCCCAGGATCCTCAGCCCGGGCACGTGCGGGATCGGTGCACCGTCGCTCGTCCGCACCACGATGCTCCTTGCGGCCTCCTGGCTTGCCGCCTTCCGGTGCCTCCCCGGGGGCGGCAGGATGAGCGGCCTTTAGGTCGACGGTTGCTCTCCGCTTGCGCTTGAACCCCCCTCACCGTCGCATCACACCAGGGTTCCCGGGAGGGGAGGTGGGCGTAATTTTTCTGTCTCTTTTTGTGCTCAGTTGACTTTTCATGCTAGTCCGCACCAGAGTTTGCGTGTGCGTGACATTCTGTCATAATCATCATCACCAGCCTATCTACGCCCACTGCAGGGCAAAGGCCTCTCCCATTATTCTCCAATTGACTCGGTCCTGTGCCAACTGTGACCAATTTATCCCCGCAAACTTCTTGATCTCATCTGCCCATCTAACTTTCTGCCGCCCCCTGCAACGCTTGCCTTCTCTAGGGATCCACTCTGTTACCCTTAATGACCAGCGGTTATCTTGCCTTCTCATTACATGCCCTGCCCACGTCCATTTCTTCTTCTTAATTTCTACTAATATGTCTTTAACACCAGTTTGCTCCCTGACCCACTCCGCTCTCTTCTTGTCCCTTAATGTTACACCTATCATTTTCCGCTCCATTGCACGCTGAGTCGTTCTCAATTTAAGTTGAACCCTCTTAGTGAGCCTCCAAGTTTCTGCCCCGTAGGTGAGTACCGGTAAGATGCAGCTGTCATACACTTTCTTCTTCAGCGACAATGGTAGGCTGCTATTCATTATCTGAGAATGTCTGCCATATGCACCCCACCCCATTCTGATCCTTCTAATTATCTCTGCCTCATGGTTGGGATCTGGGGTCACAACTTTGCCTAAGTAGATATATTCGCTTACCACTTCCACTGCTTCGCCACCTATCTCAAACCGCTGTGCTGTGCCGAGGTTATTGATCATTACTTTAGTTTTCTGCATATTAATTTTCAGGCCCACGGTTCTACTCTGTTCGCCCAGTGCGGAAAGCATGCTTTGCAATTCGTCCCCCGATTTACTTAGCAAAGCAACGTCATCAGCAAATCTGAGGTTACTGAGGTATTCTCCATTAACCCTTACTCCCACCTGTTCCCAGTCCAACGTTCTGAATACTTCTTGTAAACATGCTGTGAATAGCATTGGAGAGATTGTGTCTCCTTGTCTGACACCCTTTCTTATAGGTATTTTACTGCTCTCCCTATGGAGGATGATCGTAGCTGTAGACCCATTGTAGATATCCTCTAGTATTCTTACATAATGCTCATCTACCCTCTGGTTCCGTAATGCCTGAATGACTGCTAGGGTTTCGACCGAGTCAAATGCTTTCTCATAATCTATGAAGGCTATATATAGGGGTTCAGTATACTCAGCGCACTTCTCTATCACCTGATTGATCGTGTGAATATGGTCCATTGTTGAATAACCTTTACGGAACCCTGCTTGTTCTTTAGGTTGACTGAAATCTAAGGTTGCAGAAATTCGGTTAGCGATTACCTTGGTAAATACCTTGTAGACGACTGACAGTAAGCTGATCGGCCTGTAATTTTTCAAGTTCTTCATGTCGCCTTTCTTATGAATTAGGATGATGTACGCGTTCTTCCAGGATTCCGGTACCATTGCGGTCATTAGGCATTGCGTATACAGGTTTGCCAGTTTTTCAAGGACAATTTCACCGCCATCCTTCAAGAGGTCTGCTGTTATCTGATCCTCACCAGGTGCTTTGCCCCCTTTCATTTCTTTCAAAGCCTTCCTTACTTCTTCGGTCGTTACTGGTGGGATGTCTATCTCCTGTGAACAACTGTCTCGTTCGGTATTATCCTGTATGTCCTGGCTACTGTACAGATCCCTATAGAACTCCTCGGCCACTGTGACTATTTTATCCCTATTTGTGATGACATTGCCTTGCTTATCCTTAAGTGCATACATCTGATTTTTCCCCACGCCAAGACGTCTCTTTGCTGCTTTCAGGCTACCTCCGTTCTTTACAGCGTATTCGATCCTCTCCATATTATACTTCCGTATGTCAGCTGTCTTACGCTTATTGATTAACTTCGAGAGCTCCGCTAGTTCTATCCTGTCAGCTGCGGTAGAGATTCTCATGGTTTGTCGTTTCCTGATTAGATCTTTCGTCTCCTGTGAAAGTTTACCAGTATCCTGTCTAGCCATAGTGCCCCCGACTTTTACTGCACACTCCGTGATAATGCGTGTAAGGCTGTCGCTGGCTTCCTGTGTTGTAATCTCGGCTTCCTCGTTAAGAGCGGAATATCGGTTCTGCAGCGCGATCCTGAATTCTTCTACTTTACGTCTTTTTTTTACGTCTCATTTATCGGCTTCTTTCTTACTAGCTTGTTGCGGTCCCTCCTCAAATCTAGCCTAATTCGGGATCTTACCATACGGTGGTCAGTACACCTTACCCTTCCGAGCACTTCCACATCCTGCACGACGCCAGGGTTATCGCATAATATGAAGTCTATTTCATTTTTGTGCTCCCCATTCGGGCTCCTCCAGGTCCACTTCCGACTCTCCCGTTTACAGAAGAACGTATTCATTATGCGCAGGTTATTCCGTTCTGCAAACTCAACTAGAAGGTCCCCCCTGCTATTTCTAAGCCCAGACCATAGTTCCCAACTGCCTTGTCTCCAGCCTGATTCTTGCCTACTTTAGCATTGAAGTCCCCCATAACTACGGTATACTGTGTTTTTACTTTAGCCATTGCCGATTCCACATCTTCATAGAAGCGTTCCACTACTTGGTCGTCGTGGCTGGATGTGGGCGCGTAGCCCTGCACCACCTTGAGCTTGTACCTCTTATTTAGCCTAATTACAAGACCTGCTGCCCTTTCGTTAATGCTATAGTATTCGTCTATGTTGCCAGCTATGCTTTTATTGACTAGAAATCCCACTCCCAGTTCTCTTCTGTCCTCTAGACCACGGTAACAAAGGACGTGTCCATTTTTCAGCACCGTAAAGGCTTCGCCTGCCCTTCTAACCTCGCTAAGCCCTATTACATCCCATTCAATGCCCTCTAATTCCTCGAACAACACCTCGAGACTTGCTTCGCTAGATAAGGTTCGCGCGTTAAACATTGCCAGGTTCAGATTCCATTGGTGGCCTGTCCGGATCCAGGGATTCTTAGCACCCTCTGCTGCGTCACAGGTCTGACCGCCGCCGTGGTCAGTTGCTTCGCAGCCGCTGGGGACTGAGGGCCGAGGGTTAGTTGGCGTATTCATGGGAGGTTGTGGCCATTACTACACCAGGGTGGCCAATCCTGCTCTGGTGAGGGCATTACCGGCAATGGTCGCCGGGGTCAGGCCGCACCCCAAGCCCCTTTGTGCTATTCCATCAATACACGGATTTTTTTTAATCCGGTGGGAATTGTCCGGCACCGGGATTCGAACCACGGTCCTTCTGCACGCGAGACGGGTGTTCTACCTCTACGCCATCGCTGCATCTGTCATAATAAAAGACTTCAAATCGCATACACTAACTCAAGGCGAGATTAAAAAAAAGATATAAAGAATCCACATCGCCTCAATTCGTGCTATGCCACAAAGTTCCATTTCAAAGTATATTTGAAATAGCTACAACGAAATTCGTGCTCCTCAATTCGTGCTATGCCACAAAGTTCCATTTCAAAGTATATTTGAAATAGCTACAACGAAAACTTCGCCGAGACGCAGCTGGCGCCTATACGCCGAGGAACAAACGCACAAGCCAGCAAATTGGCCACCTACCAGACGGCGCTCCGCTCGCAAGATGGCGGCGCCCTCGTTGTAACGGTCTATATAGCCCCGGATAGATGGACTCGACGAGAAAGGGTCGAGTCGACTGGCGGATTCAGCTACCTCAACCTCTCCCGCGTTTATATGAACCCCGGACACAGAATCGAGGTGAGGGGAACTGATTGGATTGGATTGGGAAAGCTTCATTGAGGCCTGCGAATAAAGTCCTATTGCTAGGTCTTCATGACTTCGCCGGAGTCGTCACCGCAGATGTAGCCAACCCGGCTAGGGGAACGGAGGGGTTCCCAGAAAAGGAGCTATCGCATTTTCACGATTATAACACCCAACAAGAAACACGAAAGTTGTATTCCCGGATACACCAAGATTTCGATGACGTCATATCCGTCACGGAAATGACGCCAGAACAACGAACACAGGAGAAACGAAGATGGTGCTGCCGTCTAAGAGAGGT
The DNA here is from genome assembly GCF_048455015.1 of Haemaphysalis longicornis. Classification (NCBI taxonomy): domain Eukaryota; kingdom Metazoa; phylum Arthropoda; class Arachnida; order Ixodida; family Ixodidae; genus Haemaphysalis; species Haemaphysalis longicornis. Next base: position 190,524,794 of record NW_027526361.1, read on the forward strand.
GAAGCCATAGTGCAACATGAAGCTAACCAGCGCCGACAGTTGGCGTAAGCTGCGTCGTAGCGACGCCAACGGGCGAGTGTCGAGAAAGCCGACTGATTTTATGCGAAGAGAAACGCCAGCGGGAAGCGGAACGCGTTCGCGCGTTCAGGGTTCAAGTTATAAATTCTACCTCTCGCGTTCCATCGTCGCAACGCAACCGTCTGCCGTACACGCCACGGAGCAGGACCAAAGTGGTCGCACGTTTCCTGAAGCGACCCGCTAGTAGGACATCGGTCGCCAAGCACACCGGCAAGACAGCCGCCGCCCCTGAAATCATGCTCCTTTCGCTGCAGATTTCGCTGCACATTTCACTTTCGTGCTTTACCGATTCCTATGACAGAGGGATCAACCACAGGTTTTTTTTTTTTTTTTTTTTTTTTGCTAAAAGCCGCTTTACAGTTGGGCTGAAAACTGAAATAAGCTTTAAAGCGGCCAGCATCATCGCCGTATGGAACGGACAAGAAATAGTACCTCCCCCCCACGCCAAATGCGACTTAATCCAATAAAAACAATCGGTCAACACCACGTGAGCGAATTTCGGCGCACTAATTCTTCAATGGCATGCCGCATACCTTGGACAGTTGCACATTTTTTTGTGCTGCTGCATTTAGCCCGTAACGCCTATGAAGATCAAGACACTTGAAATCGCAAACAGCTTCAATGTTCCCCGCTATAACTTTATTTACAGCAGCAGCAGGATAAGGAACCACAATTCATGTTTAGCTTCCACAGTTGCATACGCCAAGTAAAATCTCCTTTTTCCAGAGAAGTCGGGTCATGTCTTTTTCATCTGCGCGGTAGAGCCACTGTCAAATTATTTTTTCCGAATTTTCCCGCGCGTTACAATTGGGGGCGCGTTAGAAGGACGCAAATACGAAATTCTGCTCCTTGCGGCCCGCCAACTCAGCCCGACGAACGAGTCAAGCTACCCCCTGCCTCCGGGTCGACTGGACTCGCCACGACGGCTCTCCGACCCAACCCGTCCGCTTATACGTGGGCTGTTGAGTCGAAAAAAAAAAACCCGTTTTTTTCGACTCAACTCGCCCTAGTCGGGTCAATGTAAACGGTGCTTATGCCACTTTGGACTGCTCACAACTGCTCCCTGGCAACTTTGTGCCCATGGAATGTCTATCGCGAGGGCAGATTCGGAACTTCATAGAAATGCTTTGGACAGGCGAATTAAATAGACAAAATGACAGGGGGTTCGGGGACATTGCCGCACTCAAGGGTGGACTCACAGTTCAAAGCGCTTGGTTTATTTGAGGGCGTAATAGCGGAGGTGTATGCTACAGAGGGCGGGAACTTCGTGTGCTAAGATGACTTGACTTCGAACATATTGCCGTCGTGCTTACATCCTTTCAGAAGTCATCACAATCCCTGTGGGGCATTCACCGTTTTCGTGGTGACTCCCCGTGTGAAATGCAGGGGAGCGTTTGTGTTAAACGCTGTTGGAATAAAATGCTTTTTATTGTATTCAGAAGTTCACTAAGTACATTTTAATAAAATACAATATGGTTGGGTGTATTGAAGTGATTGCCCCGGGCATTTAAGGGCCTGTGTCTGAATCTATAAGTCCGCTTCTTTAGGACTGTGTCAAAATTAACCTACGTTTACTTTCGTGATCACGGCTTTGCTGTCGCCCCTGTGGAAGGAGACGACGTCATTGCGGTGACCAGGCGTACTCATTGCAAACGTGTTTCTTTTGCGACGTTTCACTACAGTGCAGATAGGCTAGAGTGTGCACTCGAATTGCGGCGTTTGGTTTTTTTGTTTGCCTTGTTTCTTGTTACGGTGGTAAATAGAATCCTAAAAACTTATTTTAACGCGAAGGTGTTTTATTCCCGGATACAAATACATTTGAATGACGTTAAATCCGTCACGGAAGTGACGCCAGTTCAATGAAGCAAGCGGCCTGTAAAGGGTGCACTCCTGCAGACAGGGTTTTCTTGCGGGGGAGCAACCTTTAGTACTGAAGCGTACGTTACGGTTGTTCGTTTTCGAGTTATATTTTAACACGAAAGCTTTTTACGCCGCGATACACCAAGATTTCACTGACGTTATATCCGTCACGGAAATGACGCCACTACACCTTTCCCGAAAAGCCCCACCAGCAGGACGTCGCTCGCCAAGCACAACCACATGACAGCCGCCGACCCGCAAATCATGCTCAGCTGGAGATGTCGCTGCACATTTTACTTTTATGTTTTACCGATTCCGATGACAAAGGAATCAATCACAGTTTTTTTTTTGCTTGACAGACCCAACTGTAGACGCGCATAACTTGATCATATGACTGAGAGAGAAAGAGGGCACGGACCAAATAAGAAAAAGAAAAAAACGTAAAAGACGTTTATGATCCGGCGCTCACGTGCGGGAGCCTAAACGTCTTTTAAGTTTATATTTTTCATTATTTTGTCGGTGCCCTCTTTCTCTCTAAAAATATACCGTCCCGGCCAGTCGGGGGTCCGTCAAACCCTTGACTACTTCATATGTCACAAGACAAACGATTCCGTTTGCTCGCCGGAAGTTCAAAATATTTGTGCTTGCCTCAAAACAGGCTTCAAGCGAATGCTTTTTATTTATACTAAAATGTTAGAGAAAAACTTCCCGCCTTTGATGGGGACGACGTCTGTAAGCCACCGGCGCGCTTACAGACAATCCCTCCGCGTGTATGCTTCCTCGCCGCTAGAGGGACCAAGCTCGCGCTGCAGTTATACCGAGTTACAACGCTGCAATTGGACGGAGTTGCCGCGAGAAGAAGAAAACGAGGTCAGCATCGGTTGTTCAGTTCGAGGTAAGTCTTCCGAACCTTCATTCGTCGTGTACAAGGCGTAATTAGGTGGATTATTTCATATTTGGTGGTCAGGGGATCAATAGAGAGAGAGAAGTAGCCTTATTAGCAGAAAGTAACCCTATAGTCTGCCTAGTCTGCTGCTCCACGTATGTAGCTGAGGGCCAACTCTTCCCGTTCTTCCAACTGTCGCTGGCCCTGAGCGCTTGAGTCAGCCAGCCACTCCCCCCACTTGGCGAAGGTAGCGTGAGGTATGGGCGAGACGACGGGGTTGTGGGATCAAGCCCGAAATGTGCGGTATATGCCTGGGTATTCCTCTCAGTGCGGACATTCTGGGACACCCTCCATTTTAAAGCAAGGCTGTCTACCTCTACCAGCCAACGGTTCCTTCATGGCGTGCGCGACAAGAAACTCCCAACGCATTTGCAGAGCGGGCGGGCGCTTTTCACTCACGGACCACAGTGTAGATGGTGCAGCGAATGGTTTTACAGCGTTCCCCGCATGCAGGTGCCTGCCCACACTAGCGGGCGCGTCGGCGGGACGGCCTGGTCGTCTGATTTAGAGACGGTTGTTTGGCCTGTTTTGGCGCAGCTTCGCTTCCATTGCGCGCTTCCTTCGCACGGATTGATGAACTTGTTCGACAGCAGCTCCTGGGTAACCCGGACCCGAAGGAATTAAGCGCCTGCACGGCAAATATACGTTACGGATTGGCGTGGAGGGCGGGAAAAGAAAATGTAGAGACCGCGTACACACATCTGGCTGCTAGAGAAACAACGACTTTTGCGCACTGCTTGCCAAGAATGGAACTCGGTTTTCTAAATTGGTCAATGCCATTTCGGTTGTGGTTTAAGAGGTATTACAAAAGGCTAAAGGAGCAAGTGGTTCTGATAAATATCGATTATAAAAGTTCCCTCAGCCTTCCCGCAATTCTCAAGCTTACCAAACAAACTAGTTTAAATCGGTATAAATGGGAAATTACTAAGCTCACATGCCGAATTGTTTCAGTGTCTGCGCTGTGTCTGGCGGTGGTGTAGTCCCGAGCTAGCGTATCAGGATGGCTAGGTTCTGCTGTCTCACCCTTCGAAAGACGCTCCTATCCGTTTTCTTTCTGTTGACGCACGGCCGGGTTACAGCGGCGGCGTCAGCCGCTCAAGCCCGGCCGTGGCCGACGCGACTGCGTTCGGGACGCCGCCCCCGCGAATTAGAGGTAATGAATGGCAGGATCTCTTGTTTCACTCTATGTAAAGCCACGTGTGTGAATTGAAGTGACGTCGCATGGGCAAGTGTTTTGGGGGGTCGTTTCAAGCTGTACTTTTCCAAGCGCGTTCACAGCGTGGATTGGAGCCAATTTTTATCGTAATTTGTGTATCGTGTTGGGAGTGGGTAGTGATGGGTTCCATATTTGTCTTTGTATTGCTGAGTGTCGTCTGATTAATGTACTGTGAGGTGTTGCAAAGAGCTGTCTCGAAAGGCGTGCCTGCCGAAGTGCTTTTCTTGCGTCAATATAGATGCTGCATTGCCATCGTATGACCATCCACTGGTGGCCGGGTGTTGAGTTGGCGGCCGAGCGATTTGCGCGCGTATTTTTGGTAATACACTCATGCCCGGGAAACCAGAGCACTGTGTATCGAGTTCAGCTGCTCCGCATTGCTTTGTCTATAATCTCTCCCATGGCTGTGTTCAGCCGGCCGTGCATTGAGCTGGCGAAGCACCGCTTGTGAGCCACTGAAGATAACTGCCTAGTCTGTCTGTGTGCAGCTTTCAATGATTCTGGTTATAGTCCTGCATTAGGTGTGGGTCGCTCTATGCAGGTTCTTTGCTATGGTTGCTGTGACAAGTTCCAATTTTCGTTTGACATGTTTCATTGGAGAGACTGGCATTCGTGGACAGTCTGTCATGTGACCGGATTCGCTGTTCCGATCATTTTCGAAACGCCCTTGTCGTCGCGCAGTGCTCTGCGGTCGTAGTGCCGTGCAGCGGTAATGTTTATTGGTCGAGGGCTATTCTGGTTCTCGCTCCGGTTTTTAGAGTACGCTACATCTTACGGTGGCTTTGCCCTGCAGTGGGAGTAGATAGGCTGGTGATAACGATGACATCTTACGGTGTTGTTGTTTTGGTATTTCATACCCTAGGCTTCTTGAAATTTCTGTCTTGTTCAGGATCACTGAGTCGCTGTAGCTGACTGATCTTGTGGGGAGTGATGAACTGATCGAGCGTTGTGTGCAAGAGCGCCCAGCCCGAATTCGCTTCATTTGGCGACGCACGGCGGCAGGGGCCGATTCGCGCCTCTGTCAAACCGCACGCGGCAGACGTGCCCCAACTTGAAGGCGCCGCAGAGTCGCCTCTCCTTTCCCCTTGGCTGGGCCCAATCATGCCTCGGACGAACGGCCCGCGGCAGACACGCAGCTACACGCCTGGATACGGTGCCGCTGTGTCGCATTCCCTTTCCCCGTCGTGGATGCTCGGCTGACGCAACCGCTTCCCCTCCATTCATCGGAGAGAGAGAGAGAGGGAGAGAGAGAGAGAGAGAGAATAAACTTTAATTATATCCTGAAACTGCTTCAGAGAGGTTTCCTCGGCCAGCGATAGTCCTGATTGGAGCGATTCAAACCGCTCGCGGTTGCAACGGAATCCCGGGGGTATAAAAGAGCCCGGAAGCAGCAAACGCGGCACTTTTCGGAGGCACCGAGTGGAGAGGAAGTGTCGCCTTTGTGCGAGCTCTGTAACGCTTTTGTTACCCTTGTACATACTGTATATAAGTGTTGCTGCATCTCTTCGTCGGTTCGAGAACTTCATCGCTGTGCTCTGCTCCGCGTCGATAGCGGACGGAGCAAGGTAACTTCACAACACCGGTGACTGCGCTCGAATGGCCAGTCACAACAGTGGGGGCTGCGGTGAGATGGCCCAGACCCAGCAGCGTGCTCGTGGTGCCCATGTCTTCCATCGCTCGTTTAGGAGTGTGACAAAGAAAAGCGCGAGTATGTGCACTTTACGTTGAATGGTCTCTTGCTTTTTCGTATTGTAAAACAATACGAAAAAGCTAGAGACCATTCAACGGTGGTTGGTTCAAGATTATAGAATGGATTAGCGCCTCATTGATCCGCATGGTGTCTGTCCGTTTCTTCTGGACGCCTGTGTCTGCTGGTGTTCCTATACGCCTCGAGATTCGCGATCGCTGCGCCGCCTGCCGCCGCTTCTCCGCGGCGTTAGCGGGATTAGCGCTGCTTGGCTGATAGGTGGTCATGCAGTGTTTTGGTTCTCTCTAGCTTCTCTTTGCCTTTCCGCGCACTAAACAACATGTTATGGTGACGTCTGTAAGCTAACTGCATGTTTAGGGCACTTAAAAAAAAAAAAAAAACAGCTGCGTCTTGGTAGAGCGCTCTAACGCCAACAACGGCTACCCGGGGAGGCGGTTCTGCGCGCTCCTTGGCCGCTCTTGCGGGCGTCGGCGACGGCAGCAGCATATCACCGCTGTCACCTTCGAACACGTCAGCACAAGTGAATTCTATTTATTGTCGCCTCATTTAGACCTGATATTGGCACTGTAAGAGGTTGGTTCGGTTTGCAGCGCAGACAACAAATGCGGCTTTGCTTCGAATATGTACGTCGTAGAATGTATGTTTCTGGGATGTGATAACCCAATAGCTGACAAAAACTTCTGCCTTTTATGGGAATATAAGCCACGCGAAAATGTTACGTACACTCAAAGGCTGCGCATTGTCAGATATGTGCCCACTCATGCCTTATAGTAAGAACCAAGGGATATGTTAATGAAACCACTGGAAAATGAATGGTCTGCAAGTCAGGAATAAATAGAATAGTCGTACGGGAATGAAAAAAAAAAAACCGAGTGCAGCTTCTGAAATGCTAACGACGTTTGTTTGAGCAAGGTAGTATTCAGCAGAAGATGCGAAATGCACTTGTATTTCGCTAGACATGGGGGGGGGGGGGGTGAGGAGGAGGACGCTCAACTATCCTTGTTTACAAATGCGGAGCGAAATCAACGACTGAACGTTTTAGTAATCACACACACAAGCTGTGTGTTCACTTTTCGTTTGTTTTTCGCCTTCAACGAACGGCTGATCACTCGGCGGACGCATTTTTTGTAGAATACAGGGTAGGCGGTTCACAAGCGATACGAGGTGTCGTTGGAAGAGTTGATTGATTGATTGCAGGGTTTATTGTGCCGACGCAACAGAGATGACGAGGCACGCCGTAGTGGAGGGCTCCGGATTGATTTTGACCACCTGGAGATGCTTAACGTGAGCCGAAATCTTGTACACACGGGCTCGTTGGAAGAGTGTCGTATCTCATAAGGGTATCTGATTTTGGTTTATGCTAGATTCTGCAGTCTCCCTGTGTCATATGACGATGTTTCGAAGAAGAGTTTGGTCACGGACGCTGATTACTCTATAAGCCCATCTTCGCGCGTCTCGTGGAGGATAAATGTAACAGATGAATCTTTGCGAGCGCTCACCTCGGGACAAGACGACCCAGCATTAAATTTGTCGTCGTGTGCTGACTCCGGGGTGATTTTGCATTAAACATCGTACTTCTTTGGTGCAATGCTTGTGAAATTTATGCCGCATTGGCTTGTTCATGGTACTGATCAATATCTGATATGTAATGCCTGCCAATATCTGATATTGGCAGGCGTAACTTACGCGCTGTCAGGTATGAGTGCTCCGCTGGATTTTGTAAGAGCACAAAGTCGATTTATATCATAGTGTGTATGGCCGCATACGGAGACACTGCCACTAAATTTCAGGGCAGCGGAATTGCAATCAGCTGCATGCAATGCTGGCTTCAGGACGGCGGCCTGTGACACACGCCCGGCGCTCATATAGACCTCACCAAGATCGCGTCATAAACGTTTATACTCTCGTGAACGCACCACGCTTGCAAACAGAGTGCCTGCTCCACGTTATTCGGTATTTAGAACGCGGACAAACGGTAAATCGCTGTCTTGAACGAGCCCCAAAACCAACGGCGACAGGGCGGAGCGGGCCGGGGACTCCCGCGCCTGCTTTCGAAACGGGCCGCTAGGGGGATTTCAGTGGCGCCCCTACAGGCCGCGCTCGAGGCGTATAACGAGCATGTGAATCACTTGGCTGCACTGATTCACGAGAGGCTTTATGCTTGGTTAGCTTTGCCGCTGTTGTGGATTGGTAGTCCTAGGCTCCAATGTTTTTCTTTCGGGAACAAGCATGGTGTTTATATCGCGTTTTGTTGTTCATGCGTCTGATTTTTGTTATGCTTCGTTACGACCAGGAGCTGATTTTTCGATGAACCGGCAATTCCACCCCTGGAACCGTAGCTCCAAATTGCGCGGGCCGCGTTTTCCAGGTGGTCTTCCATATCAACCTGTGACTTTGCTTTCATCTATACTGTGATTTCGTGCGCGTATATCGCAGGTTTCGTACTATTCGTGCTGTTGAAACATATTGCCAGATCCATCGTAGCTATGTTGAAAAGTAGCGGCGAAATCATCAAACCTTGAGACGTGCCTCGATTAGGAGCGCTTCTTTATTGTGGATCTAGTGGACCGAGTGTCAAGTGTCAGGCGCCAGTCTCTGAGGCAGCTCCTCACGTAGTTATATGTTCTTGCTTAGTATTCAGTTAATTGCGAGTTTGTGAAGGTAATATTGTGCCACACGTTACGATATGTTTTCGAAAGATTAGCTACAAGGTGAGCTCGTAAGTGAGATATGTTGGGGTCGCTCATTACGCCCTCCTTGAGTTATACAGGCAGTTTTGTGCTCAAATTTTGTTCTTGTAGGTGATGAGCAGAGGAGACGCTCCCGTACCTTCAAGAATTTTGGTCAGTCGTGTCAGAAATACCTTTTCTATGAGTATCGCTATTAAGCATAGGTCAGAAAAAAAGGTGTCAGATTTTCTAGGCTAAGCGTTCTGCCTTGTTTGGTTAACAATACCAATTTTGAGTATTTCCATGCCATAGTCAGCTGACTATTGCCCCACCCTTGGTTCATGAATGAGGCTATTCTTTCGAAGTCCTCTTCGGTGACATTTCGCATAGGCTTATACGATGGCATGCCCGGTCCCTGCTTGAAATTTCCGCTTCATTTTATTGAGAGCTGCTTTGAGATAATCCATTGTGATGGGCCGGTTGAAGTATTCGAGACTGTTTAAAGGACCTTCATAATCTCTGTACACGAGACTGCCGCTTTTCGGGAGATATCGATCAGATGGCAGTGGATAGACACACTGGTGATGGGGAGGCTGCGATGAACGTCACTTTAAATAATAGGATAAAATTGCGCTGGCTTACAGGCATGCTCCGTCTCTTGAAATAAAAAAAAATTGTGGTTGATTCCTCTGTCATAGGAATCGGTAAAACACGAAAGTGAAATGTGCAGCGAAATCTCAGCTGAGCATGATTTGCAGGTCGGCGGATGTCTTGTGGGTGTGCTTGGCGAGTGACGTCCTGCTGGCGGGTCGCTTCGGCAAAGATGTACTGGCGTCATTTCCGTGACGGATATGACGTCATGGAACTCTTGGTGTATCGCGGCATCAAACACTTTCCTGTTAAAAAAAATATAAAACCCGAAAACGAACAATCCAAAGTATAACCAGAGTCCTTCAGTGCTTTACTGGTCACGAAACTGCTCCGTAACTCAATGGGAGAGCTTCATATACTGCGTTTGGCCGCCGCGCGGTGGCGCCACCCTCTCACTGAGGTCACTCCTCGGGCGGCGTTGCGCTGGCTCGAACGGCGGAGCCGCGACGAGTTGTGTTTGTTTTGTGCGGGGAAAAAACGTAACGTGCATATCGCGCTCTTGTGATGCGACTTAAGTAGTGTAACGACGATGTCGAACATGAGTTGCGTCCCGGGATGTCGTTCCTTGTACAACGATACCACAGAAAATGTTTGCTTGTTCTTTTGACCGAGCGACGGGCAGCTGTGTGGCAAATGGAGGGGCGCCATTCCAAGGCAAGCAACGGGAGATTTCAGCTTCGATTATAAGTGTGCGACAGTGTGTGGAAATGCACTGTGTGTGAGAATGGAAAAAGCAATGTACCCTTTTGAGAGCATCGTGGACCTAGAATTGTACAAGGCTAACTTAAAGCCAGATTTGTGTCATATCAGTCAGGTTGTAGCGGTGCTTCATTGCCTGTTTGCAAACTTGTATTACATTTCGCTCAGGCTCGCCTGTAAAAAAGCTTTGGGACGTCCTTGTGGTTTTACTTTTCATATTTCCGCGAATTATCCCTTATGGTTCGTTTTGTTTGTTTTGTAACCGCGCGTGGCCGATTCAGGTTTCTTATCTGCCGTTTCAACCAGAGCGCCCGTTTGCTCTTTTTGTCGTACGTCCCGTCGGGCAATATTGTTTGATACCTTGTCGCTAACTTGATTTTTTTGTTTCTCCGACAATGTACTATGGATCTGAAATTAATAACGTTCCAAGAGTAATGCATGCATAGCAAACTCCGCGCAACTCACTTTATCGACGTTCATCTGTTCACGTCACACTGCGGACTGCTTCTTCGACGTTTGTGTTTCATTCTAGTCTTTTGTAGTGCAGGAGATCGCTAGTTCGCTACGTTCGGAAAAGCTTTGCGTCGTTCTTGGCTACGTGGCAATATTCTGTTTCCTCCGTGTGCTGCACATCGCAGCGCGAAAAAAATAAATTTGTGTACGCTGGACCACGCTCTTTTGTTTCCCTTCGTAACATTGAAATTTTTTGTTGCGTGTGACAAAATCATTTTCATTGTTCTTTTTTCGCTTTCTGTTTTTGCAAGGATTGCAAAGCGTGGAAGCGGAAGGACACACGGTGCAACATATACAGGGTGTTTCAGTGAACACTTTCAAAAATTCCTGAAGGTAGGCTTTTCAAGAAAAATAGGAATTCTCTTAAGAAACAAGCTATCAGGTTCGGCGGACGTCAGCAGTTATGAGAAACATGCGAATTACATAGTTAATTAACTAAAACTCTAATGAACTTTTTAATTAGCGAAGTTTGGTGGTTATTGCCAATGGCGAGTTTGTAGCCATGGAGACGACGATAACGGACCAGTTTTTAAAGCAAAGAAAAATGCACTCTGTAAAGCCCTGCAGCCCGCAAAAATCAAGTTTTTTCCCCCATGAAACCGAAACGCAGCGCACATGGTGCGCCAGAGGTCTAGTGCAAACGCAACATCCACTGATGACGTGTTGCAGTGACTGTGTCGCCCAATTCAAAAAGGCTCTGGTGATTCCCCACGCTAGGGAATCAGCTGATGTCAACTCCATCGCCTCTTGTATTTTTTCGATGATCAACGCTCACCTTATACCACGGCTAGCGTTATCTTTTGTTTCGTTGGTAGGCGCAAGAAAGAGGCTAGCCATTGCCCACAACACGGTCGCCCGTTTCGGGAGTACTAGTGGGCGTTGGCGACAGTTTTGCTTTTCTTTTTTTATTGTCTCAACCACATCTGACGCGGCTACCAGACGTGCAAGATGTGAAACGTCACCATCCGTTCCTTTTTTTTTCGTTAGGTTTATTTGCTGTTCGTTTATAATCGCTGTGTGTTAGAAAGAGCATCAGACATAGGAAAGGTTTGTTTGCTGGGCGAGGAGGGCTTTCGCGGCTGTGGCTGCTTGCTGAGGCTTCCTAGCTAGGGAAAATTGCACTTACATTTCGAATTGGCTGCCACATTCATTGAAACACGTCACCAGCCGACGTTGCGTTCGCTGAAGACTTTTAGCGCTCCTTCAGCGCCGAGTTTCGTTTTTGAGCGGAAAACAACGGCAGGTTTCCTCACGCTACAGGCTTTAAACAGCGACTTTTTTGTTGTTTTAAAAACTGATATGAAATCGCCTTCTCTGGGGCCACAAAATCACCATTGACAACAACCACCAAACTCCGCTAATTAAGAAGTTCATTAGTAGAGTTTAATTACCCACCTAACTAATGTGCACACCCTTGATACTATCTGGCGTCCGCCGCAGCTAGCAATCTCCTTCTGAAGAGGGTTTCTTTTTTTCTCGAAGAGCCTATTTTTAAGAATTTTTGAAAGTGTTCGCTGAAACACCCTGTATCTCTTCGTGTTTTGATCCTTCGCGTTTCTGCAGCGTTTTTAGATGTTTTCAAGTATGTACACACTCATCGAAACGACAATACTATTGGACTACCTCTTTTAGCGTTCTGTGCATTCCAGAGCAATCAACGGATTCATTAAGCGTAGTCTGAACGACGCGTACTTGGTTTATTTCAGTTTTTTTATTGTATTATCGATAGGCCCGCAGCAGTCCGTGACTACACAGCTGCCGTATGTGTGGTATTTACAACATTGCTTTAAGAAAAGAAGCAATATAGATTTAAAATCCGTAAACACGACGGCGCAGCGTTTGTGCCAGAGCACACAGAAGCCGTTGCCGTTCGCGGCCGAAGTTTACGGTAACTTACTTCCAAAAATAAAACCCCATTGAAGGCAGGTGATTAATACAATAACCGGAGTATTCATCGCTAACTACTACGAAAAAAAAAACGCAGTTAATCAGCGCGCAGACACCAAAAGCAGCGAGCGTTTGCACGCCAAGAGCTGGCCAATACGCCGCACGCGCGGCGGCTGGATGACCTTCGTGCGGAGGTGGCGCCTGTAGCGGCGCGCGCGGTCCCTATATGAACCGAGAGCCGAAGTTTCGCGACCAGTAAAGCATTGAAGGACTCTGGTATAACGTACTCTTTAGTACTAAAGGTTGCTTCCCCGCAGGAAGACCCTGTGTGCCGGGGCGCACCCTTTACGGGCCGCTTGCTTCATTGTACTGGCGTCACTTCCGTGACGGATATGACGTCAGCGAAATCTTTGTAGGTCCGGGAATAAAACACTTTCGTGTTAAAATGTGGTGAACCCAACCAGTTATACGCTGCCAGTTTACCCAGCACGACTGTTCGGCTTCATTGAACTGCACAGATTTGCGAAGCAAAACAAGGTTGACCGGGGCGCGCTCCTGAGTAATGAGTGCACAGAACTGCCCTGTCTGGCTGGTCGGCGGTGTAAACGTGACTGGCGGCGTGAGCCGCTGTGTTGCGCTCGACGCTGCACCCCCTCCCGCCGTACGTAGCGCTGCTTCCTCCCCGCGGCTCCAATTGCGTGAACGCCGACGCCACACCATCGCCACCCTCAATCGCGCCTCACTGCACTTGCGCTCTCTCTACCCTTTTTTGTGTCCACGGACATTTTTCTGCTCGTGCACCCCGCCCTATGAACGCATGTTTTGGATGCATGGAGGGGCTAGAGCTAATTCCTCGCTCTAAAAAGGGGACAGGGCGGCAGTACAGCCGGCGCAAAGCTGCGAGCGTCGCGTCATACATTTGGTTCGTTCTCTGTTGGGCTCACGCATGCGTGCTTCTGAGGAGCGCAATGGCATAAATACGTCGTAGCGTAGCGCTAGTCGCAAATAGGGAGCGACAATTTTTTTGAAGGCCCGTGGCGTGCAACCGACACCACTGACCTAACTGAGCTGCGCGCCTTCGGTTTTAACTTAACAAATGCGACGTAGTTGTAGCTGCAAAACACGTGGACCAGCCGATTAATCTCCATTCCTCATGAGCTGTCAAAGGTGTCTTACGCCACTTATTCGCAAAACCGAAAGGGCTGCAGTGGGATTAGCAGAAAATATATCTTGCTGTTATTTTTTACCACGAAAGTGTTTTATTCCCGGATACACGAACATTTCGCTGACGTCATATCCGTCACGGAAGTGACGCCAGTACAACGAAGCAAGCGGCCTGTAAAGGGTGCACCCCTGCACACAGGGTCTCCTTGCGGAGAAGCAACCTTTAGTTCTAAAGAGTACGTTATACCAGAGTCCTTCGGTTGTTCGTTTTCGGGTTTTATATTTTAACAGGAAAGTGTCTGATGCCGCTATACACCAAGATTTTCCTGACGTCATATCCGCCACGAAAATGACGCCAGTACATCTTTGCCGAAGCGACTCGCCAGCAGGACGTTGCTCGCCAAGCACACCGACAAGACATCCGCCGACCCGCAAATCATGCTGAGCTGCAGATTTCGCTGCACATTTCACTTTCATGTTTTACTGATTCCTATGACAGAGGAATCAACCACAGTTTTTTTCGAGTTCCACCATAGATATTGTTGACTACTCAAATGGGGCGCGTCTAATTTGTGCAACAACAGTGTTGTTCCTTGCATTAGTACAATAACTCCACTTTCGCGAAAGTGGCAAGCATGATAAAGCAATAAACTGCAACAAAACAACACGTAACTAACGAGTCCTTCACGGCCATGTGTGAGAACGCGACATATGCTCATCTGCTCTGCTTTTTTCAGACTTACCAACGTCTTCCAGAAAGTTCACCAAGAATGTTTCTGCTTAAGGTCGTGTGGATTTCAGCAATTATCGTCGCGGCGTTCTTCGAAAGCATCGGCGGCCGTTCCTTGCGGACGCAGACGAAAGAAGCGACCAAAGGTATGGTTAAAAAGGCACTAAAACGTAGAAGCAATTTGCCGGCACGGGTACATTACAGTGTTAAGAATATGAATGTACTACCCACAGCTGTAGCAGTTCCATATAAACGCCAAAAGTGGGTCTTGAAAAGGTATATTGCGAAGCGTGTTGGAGCGTATTTATGAAGCGTATTATTTATGAAGCGCAGTTGAGTAAACCCGTGTATGCTTTGTGGACTATTTTGTGGTGCCGTTTTTTAAACTCGATAAAAGCTCACGGTGTCATTGCCGTTTTGAAGCATTAAGAGAAAATTTTCGCTAGGCAGCTGTGTTGCACGCGTTTCCTATATGCCTCGAGCGCTGCCTCTAGGGGCACCGCTGAAATCCACCTAGCGACCCGTTTCGCAAGCAGACGCGGCTGTCCCGAGACGCTGCTCCTCCGCTTCTTTCTGCTGGGGTGGCTCGTTCCCTCGCTTGGTGGATGCAGATGCGGAAGCGGATGCCGCCGCCACTGCCGCCGCCGCACAACCCGTGTACCAAGCGCCACGGACAATGTGGGAAAGCCAGCTTACAAGGGCCTCACCGATGTTCTTAAAGGCAGCTGCACATCTCAACATCATTGCGTTGCTGGGAAGACATTTCTACAGGGGCAATTTAAGCCGTCAGATCCAATTATGGAGGCCCTAGGGCCCTCTTATATTTATTAAGGGTTTTTTTTTTTCACATGCAGACAGGCCCCAATGACTAAATTGTTGGCGCCGGCGCGAGGCCCTGGGATCCTAGCCATATTCAGCTTCGCTCTAAAAGAGGCCGCAACACTGAACGCGTGCCTCTCAACGCGCCGGTCTCCCCGTGCACGTTCGGAAAGGCTGTGTGTATCAGAGAGATAAAACTATTTAACAAAGGGCTAGCGCAGCTTGGTGGGCAACTACGGCTGCCCGACCTGTGAGCTCCTTCTGGAGCTCCAGGTTCGCGCAACCCAGCGCGGCTTCCCACTATTCGAGGGAGGTGATGAGACGGAATGGGTCAGATTTGCAGGCCCACGTGTTAAGTTGCACTGTGCCCGTTCTCCGCAGTGCTGGCAGAGAGTTGTGGGAAATAGTGGGGGGTGAGTGCGATGAAATATGGCAAAACAAGGGAGGGATTCAGTTTTGAAGCTGACGACAAAGGCGTTCCCCTTGCACTGATAGGGTTGGGTAGGCGGAAGAGAGGGTAGTTACGGCGGGAGAGGCGGTAATGTTCTGTCATGTCTCTGTACATGAGCAGACAATCACAGGCAGTGCTGGCATCACAGATCGGGGAGACAACCGCTCGGGCTGCGGTGTTTGCCACTTCCTGCAATACCCTTGTGGGCTGGTAACCAGATAAATTTAGCAGGGTCAGTAGGTGGCTTTTGATTAGGGATTTGATGGGCTTGAGAAGGGATCTGGTCGGTCTTCAGAGTGACATAATTTTGAAGTGTCGTTTTTGAATGTGAGAATATGAATCGGGGGCTGGCCTATGTATGACTGCTAGTACTATGGCCGCTTCTTTCGCCACTTAAGGTGACGGGTTGGGGTGGTGAGGGCGGGGACTAGGGGAGAATTATGTGAGTGAATGACAGCTAAGCGTCTGATACTCCGCTGCATGAACGTGCACCCGGCGCGGTGGCTCAGGCATTGTGCTGCTGAGCACGAGTTCGCGGGTTCGATTCCCGGTCGCGGCGGCCGCTTTTCTGATGGAGGCGAAAAGTGAAATCGCCCGTGTGATCGAGATTTCGGCGCACGTTAAAGGTGGTCAAAATTATTCCGGAGCCCTCCACCACGGCGCGCCTCATTGCCTGCGTTGCGTCGGCGCGTTAAACCTTACAATCAATCAATAAATCAGTGCACGAACGTGCGTCGTGCCTGAATCGAGTGGGTCGTTTGCTGCAATTGCACGAACTGCTTGCGCCCCTTTTTTCAGCATAATATTGGGTATGCATGTTTAGTAGGCGAAACAGTCCTCGTGTTCTCTGCAGTAGCCGCAAATATTGGCTGTGAGTATGGGGGGAAGGGGTGCGGGCAAAGTTACGTGAAAGAGAGTGCGGTATAAAAGAGTGAATTAGTATTTCCAATAAATCAGCTCAAGAACTTCTATTCAAAAAAAAAAAAAAAAGGAAATAGAACAACGCGTAGAAAGACCGCCCCGAACAAGAGTGAAATGTCTGTTTGGACCCACCTCACTTAGAACGTATCTCTCCCACAATTATACCTACTCTAAGCACTGAACGGTCCACGCAGGCCACTCGGCTGACTGCCTGGATGCCGTCGGGCTGCCGGCCAAGGAAGGCTATAGCGTCTCGAAGAAGTACCCTTGTCAACGCGAGACCTGCAGCAACGGATCATGGGTAATACAAAGGTGAGTAGGAAACTCGGTTTAATTGTTTGCAATGCCTCAACTAGGCTTTCCTTGCGCGAGAACGACGCTAAGCGCCGACATTATTTTGAGAAATTTAATGTAGTACTCTCTGTCAATGCCCACGTCAGGGCAAGGGGGTGGCACACACGCTGGCGTTCTATCACTTGCAGGTACCGAAAAACAATTTTTTACAAAAAGTTGGCCACTTCCATGGGCATTTTGTGCTCAACTTTTGTGCCGTAATTTCGGTCACAAGTCAATTTGGGCAGCTTTCATATCAAGCTATCCTGTGTTTAACCTCTTCAGTCTCAAGAATGCGCAAATACAAAAATTTTCTGTAACACACGGTTCATTATCCATAGAAATAAACGCAAAAAATTACAACAGCAAAAAGCAAACGAAAGTAATAGATTTTGATGGTACCCATTTGGGCGCTCTGGGTTTCAGTGCTTGTGGAATGCAAGGACAAACATTAAAAAAAAGATACAATGCTTCAAAAATGCTACAAAAATGCTACAAGAATGCTACAACGCACTTTTATTCGGTTCATTATCTAAAGAAGTAAATTAAAAAAAACTTACAATAGCAAAAATTACGCCCACCTCCCCTCGCGGGAACCCTGGTGTGATGCGACGCTGAAGGGGGTTCCATTGTGCGTTTCCGTTGGGTCGATTACTCGAATTGCGGGAGCAATCGTCGGGTAATGCGAGAGAGAGAGAGAGCAAGCGTAGCGCGGACGACCGTCGACTGAGAGACCGGCCGGAGCGCGGCACTCCGCGACTCCGCTCATATGCGCAGCGCGCCCGAAGGATAGGAGACCGCGGAGAGAGAGGGCGCTGCACATGCGCACAGCGCGCTTACGCCGCGCGCAGCGCCGCCCACCGGCGGAGTGAGAGAGCGCGCCGCACTGCGCGCGCCACAGATGTTGAGGGAGAGGGCGCGCTATCACGGCGAGAGGAGGAGGGGCGCAGCGGTGCGGAAAACAACGACGGACGCACGCAGGAAGGACAGGGCCGCCGACAAGAGATGCTCTCAGCGTCGCATCTAAAAAGCAAACGAAAGTAATGAAATTTGGTGGTACCCATTTGAGTACTCTGGGTCTTGCTCAACCCTGTGGACGCACTGGAAAGCAAATTTTGCCGCCTGCCTCTTGAGAAATGACTTGACACATCGCGCCACCTGGGCAGGCTTAGTGAAAGCAAGGCATGCTTTTTGCGGGGAAACGACGCGCGAATTTCGAATGGGGGAACGCTTTTGGTTTTATGGTTATGGTACCCATTTGGGTACCCCGGGACTATGGAGGTTAAACCTGGTAGAGTTGCTTTATATAAGCCTGATAGAGTGTTATAAACCTGGTAGAGTAGAGCCGCTAAAGTTTGTTAGAGTCGGCCGCTCGCCACGACATTTTGTGCTCAACTTTTGTGCCGTATTTTTGGTCACAAGTCAATTTGGGCATCTTTCATATCAAGCTATCCTGTGTTTTAAACCTGGTAGAGTTGCTTTATATAAGCCTGATCAAGTGTTATAAACCCGGTAGAGTACAGCCGCTAAAGTTTCTTACATTACTATGAGAATATATTTTTGTTGAATGGCGCCAGTAAATCTTGTAGCCTTCGTGGCATGGTGTTGAAACTTACAAAAATTGCTCGTCATTTTTTCTTGGAGACACTACACTTGTTCGCATGCAATTTGCACCGTTTCTTTCTATTAACAAGAAATGGCGCCATTTTCTTGCACTATTGCTGAAAGGGGCACGATCGTTCACGCAGCTTTGTTGTGTTCAAAACATTTACCTCGGACTTATTGGAGGAAAAGTTGTCAGACACAATCAACTTATCGCATGCTAAATCAGTTCATGAGTTAATCAATCGGCATGCCATTGAACGACCACGTGAATCCGGAATGTGACGGATTACCCTTACTTTGCGAACCCATAATTCGTAATTTCGCTATACGCTCCTAGGTCCGATCGCCCCGAAATCCTTGGGTTCACACCTGGATGCAATTACTTGATGCAATTACCTCACAACGACGGTTTCAATGCACGTTGGGGTACTTACGATTTTGCTTCGAAAATATTGTTACGCTGTCTACTCACGGTCCGCAAGAATTGAGCAACGAGTTTAGTGGAAGGTGCTTGAAGTAGAGGAAGACGAGGTTTCTGGCGTTCGCGGCTGCAGTCGGACATACTGAGCTACCCCTGGTTTACTTGACAATAAACCGCCGTTCCCCGCACGTAACAATATAAATAGATGCAATTATGCGGGGTGCCACGTTTGCAACTGTAAAGACCTGAGGTATTACGTGTTTTCAATCGATAATTATTTATTAAATTTAATAATAATAGATCATTACTAACGACTTTAAATCCGCGTATTAGGTATGAAAAACCGCCTTTTGCATAGGTGGGGCAGGTTGATTACTGGAGTGTCCTTACAATAAGCTGGCAGCCGCGTGCCCTCATGAGGTGAGTCCTTTACTGTGAAAAATCTTCCGCCTTGAAAGATCAATTACTTTGTTTTCGCACAATAAAGCCGCCTGGCAGTATACATTTAAGAGGCAGGAAGAAAGTATCACAGAAGAGCTTGTCATTTTCTGGTGTATCCTGGAGCAAGCAGTTTTCTAGTGACGCAAAGTTCAGTGGGTCGATTTACGTGCTGCACGTGAATTTGTTCTTGGGCTCACGTGGTACGTAGCATTTTAATCAATTTGGCTTGGCGCCAGCATTGCAGAAAGCGCGTGGCCGGCACCTAAAAAGTTCGGCATTCGTGCAACCAACAGCTGCATTAAGTTTCCCAAGGCTTTCCAAATTTCCCGTGAATTGCAACAAAACTGGAGTTCTACACGACAGTGTGATCCTTGTACTGCGATCATGCCACACTCACGTTACAAAGCCCTGTAATTTTTGTTTTGCAGGTGCATCGAAGACGTCGACCCGAAGTGCAAGGGGCAGCTTGGAACCCAGGGCCCTGGGACCTACCCCGAGTGTTGCGCGTACGCTGTAGCCTGCTCTGAGACGTAGAGGCGCACAAGAAAAGCGCACGCTTCCTTTGTGTCACAGGCGTTGCGCCAGAAACACGCTCATACTTTCAGAAAACTGTCAGTGCATTTCGCCGGATCGAAATATAAGACACAAATGTCATGTCACAAATCTTAAATCAACAGAATCAAATAAATACAGATTTTTTGTTTTGTCTTGAGAGAGAGAAAGAATGCTCTTTATTGAGAAAGCAGAGAGCTTTGCTGGCGTTTGCAATCGCCTACATGCTGCTCTGCTAGGGATCGGGGGTGTAGGAAAAACAGGCCCTACAAAGAGGTGGCAGAAAGAAAATAAAAGACTGGTGTGGCTTGACGTGCTTGGCGGACTATTTTTCAGATTGTGTCACAGAATCCAAAATTTTAAAATGTGATCAATGTTCACCAAATAAGAAACTTAGAGCCTGAAGCTGCTTTGAGGGGCAAGTCGATGGCCCTAGATAGTCTTCAGAGTTACCGGGACCTTGATCTAGGCGTTAAATATCTAACAAAAAACAAGATCTTGGTGCCATGTATGCCACACATTATAATAAGATGTTCAACGGTTTCTACAAGACAAAAGTTGGCGCAGTACGGGTTGGTCGTCAGTCCTAGGCGAAAAAGGTAACTGGCGAAAGGTAGTGGAAGCCGAGTTAAGTCATAGGCGATGATATAATGTCTGTAGGCTACGAGGGAGCTGTCTCGGAAGTACTAAGGGGGCTGTCTGTGGTCAATCGCGTTCAAAAAGACGTCGTTATTCGGTTGGTAACACCATAGCCGATTTCTTCCAGTTACTTCAAAGCGATGCGCCATGGTAGAAGCCTCTCTTCTTGTAACGAACACTTTACGGTATTTTTTGTGGTTAATACCACAATCGCCAGATATCCATTGCCATTTTATGCTGTGTCCAGCAATGCAAGCGCGGTGGTGAAGGTAGGAGACATCGCAGGCTGTGCTATGGTTGGGGGAAGACCTGCTCCTTTGTAACAAAGCTTGCAGAGCTGCCTTGGAGTGATGCTCCACTGATGCGGCTCGTCGCGTGGGATGTAAACAACTGCTTCTGTAAGGGCATAGAGCTCAGCCGCTGTAGATGACATTGGTCGCTCCAGACGAAATGAAAACATCTAAACTTGCCTAAAGTACTGTTCTCTCTTTCTCGGCATTTGCGTTCTTCGAGCGGTCCAATGACGTCATTAGAGCGCTGCAGTGGCTGTTAGCCGTCCTTCATTTCAGTTGCAGGAATGAACGCATTCAGTAGGCATTTGAAAAAGGAAGCCACAAAAGCAAAGCAGAATTGGAAGGTGGATCAGTTGCCAGGAGCAAATCGCCCAGTGCCGCTCCTTGCTGCAAATAACTATAGTTTTCACAATGCTTCCAGACGCGAGGGAAAGAGTGAAAGTGCTTGTGGGAACTGTTACAGAGTGCCTTTGACAGTTAGCCCCAATGGCCTCGCCGATGATGAGATGCAGCGCAGGGGGACCGCGCTGACTCTCGACCCTCACAAAGAGAGCGATGCCGTCCACTTAGCGAGTCACGCGACGATTGCCCTTCAGGGGCCCAGTTCTCTAAAACGACGGGTCGTCGCTTTGAAACGACGGGGTAGTGCCATGCAAATGCATGGGTTCTTGGCTGGTGCCGTCGCTTCGAGGGGCGCGAAAGCGGCAAAATGGCACTGCGGCGCACCGGCACCAGGGCGCTCAGTGCCAAGCAAAACGACGGGGGGCAGGGCGTGTGGCTTTGCGCCCTGTTGCCGGTGCGCCGCAGTGCCATTTTGCCGCTTTCGCGCCCCTCAAACCGACGGCCCCAATCCCAGAACACATGCATGGCGCTACGCTGTCGCTCGGCCCGCCGTTTTAGACAATTGGGCCACAGACAGCTGGTTAGTAGATAGTATGCATCACCGGCGGTCCTCGGCGAGTAGGGCGCGACGATACAAGTCTAGACTACTGTGGATGCCCCTCGCCCGGCCTATGTAAGCTGACAGTCATCAGCACTTCGGCAGTCCGCCGGTCTCCTTTACTTTACTTCCGCGCAACATGTCTTTTTGTTTTCCCCCTTCTTTTTCCGTGCGTCGTGTGCGCAAAAGAGCCACGGGATTAAACAGGCTTCGCTAAAAATTTCGTTTATTGTGATTTCAAGTTCGGTTATCGTGATTTCAAGCAATCAACTTTAGTTAAGATCACTTAATGTCGTGTGTTAATTTTGACAATTAGTGTGAGTTCTTCATTTAAGAGTTTTACGTCCCGCCTGGGCCTCTTGGTGTAGAGGGTCCAAATCTGGGATAGACACTTAGCTAGGAGAGTTTGTCACGTTTTGGAGTCTGGTGTTCTGACAGAGGACAGAGGGTGCTTGCTTGCGCTGGGTGTTGCCTGTTGTCGGTCGGTTCTTTGCAAGCTCCAGAACGATGGGCAACCGGTGCTGAGGACAGAACAGAAGAGCCGGACGAAGCTGGTCGAGACACCTGGGCAGCACGGCGAGGTACCTGTGATCCGGACCTGGCAGGCGGTACCTGTTCAAGGAGAGGAACTTGGTGGAGTCGCCCTTTTCCTGGGGCACTGGAGGTGTACCTGGATGAGCCTGGCGAACGAGCGCGCCCAGCATCCGAGCCACGTGGAGGCAGCTCGTCTTCACGGCGCATTGTCTGGCGGCGGGGGTGCTGTTGCGCCAGAGCGCCTGGCCCAAATGCGTTGCACGAGGCGACGCGCCGACAGCGAGGTTGAGTCACGCCTCTCCCTTTCGTCGCTGCGGCGCGGCCGAATCCCACATCTCAGAACGACCAAATAATGGCATGTCGCTACGCCTGGAGCCGAGGTCACGGAGACGGCGGGGCATCGCCCTCCCTTTCCTCATTGGCGGCGCCGCTGACTCACCGCCTCGCTACCACTCGTCGGAATTCAAACTTCAGGCAGCGAGAGCCCTGATTGGAGCTATTCGAGCTTCTCTGGACCCCAACGAACTTCCCGGGGTATAAAAGAAGCCTGGAGGCTCTCGTCGCCGGCATTCCTCGGCGGCTTCTCTCCGGCACCAGTCCCTTCGGAAGCACCCAGTGAAAGATTGCTGTCGCCTTTGTGCGAGTCATGTAACGTTTGCTTACCCTGTACATACTGAATGTAAATGTTACTTCAAGTTTTCGTCGGTTCGAGAACTTCTTCGCTCTGCTCTGCGCCGCGTCGATAGCGGACGGAGCAAGGAAACGTCGCTACACCGGTGACTGCGCTCGGATGGCCAGTCGCAACAGTGGAGCCTGCGGTGAGAGGGCTCAGTCCCAACCTTGGTGACCGCCCTGGGACAGTCATTCCCAACAGTGTTGGCAGCGGTGGGATGGTCATTCTCAACAGGGGGTGGCGTCCCGAACGCAGCAGCGTCGGCCACGGCCGGGCTAGAGTGGCGTCCGCCGCCGCTGTAGTGCGGCCGTGCGTCGGCAGCACGAAAACGGAGAGGAGCTTTCAAACGGTGAGACAGCGGTTCCTAGCCATCCTGTTGTGCTAGCTCGGGACTACACCACCGCGCAACACAAGCGAAGACACCGAAACAAGTCGGCATGTGAGCTTTGTGATTCCCATTTATGCCGATTAAAACTAGTTTAGTAAGTTTGAGAATTGCGAGAAAGCTGAGGGAACTTTTGTAACCGCTATTTATCAGAACCAGTTGCTTCTTTTGCCTTTTGTCATCAGCATCACCAGCCTATCTACGCCCACTACAGGGCAAAGGCCTCTCCCGTTAATCTTCAATTATCCCGGTCCTGTGCTACCTGTAACAGACAAATTGGATGCTTGTGATCTCGGGTGTCGGTGAACGGTGGGACTACAAGCGTTTCGGAAATAAAGACAGCATTTTGAATGCAATCGTTATGACTTCTCCAGTTTACAGCGGCGTGTTCGCGCTGAACGCGTCGACGGTGCGCTTAGCGGGAAATGCAAGAAGTTGCGCATGAACGATTATCGTCATGTCGTGCTAACCGCAGTTACGGTGCTCGGTAAGTAATGTTTTTGGGTAATTTAGCGCATTTTAAGTGCACACAACCACAGTAACACACCTATTTGTACTTCCTCAACCCTTAAATTGATCAGCTCGCTAAGCCTTTCTCGCGTAACAGGCCTTGCTCGGGTAGCGCCGCCATTGAAGGAACGCTGAAGAAAGGGGAAATCTTTCTCCACTCCTATAGGGGCAGAAACGCGCTGCTCCCTCTTGAAGGGAGAATCTTCCTTACTCTTAGGGAGCAATATATGATACACTCCTGTTTCACCCTTAAGGGAGAAAGTACCACACCCTTTTTCTTAAAGTGTGGGAAAGTAGACGAGCTTACAACGTACCTTCCACCATGGTGGCGAAGGCGTGAAGGCATCGTGCTGCTGTGCGCCGTACACGGATTGAATCCTTGCGACGGAGGCAAGGACGCTCCGCTTTATTGATTGTGGGGTTTTACCCGCCAAAGGTACGCTTGGGCTATTAAGCGTTCCGTAGCCTAGGGCTCTGGATTAATTTTGGCCGCTTGGTGATCGTTAACCCGCGCCGATATCTCGCCGAAATTCGCCTCTATCTGAAAAGCCGCCACGGCGGCTGGGGTCAAACTCACGTCCTTGAGCTCGTAACACCTGAGCCACTGAGCCACCGCGGAGGGTGCGTTTTGTCTCTTAGAGTTTCATACAATAATACGAATCTAGTGCTCCGATCATCTGCCGCGATGGACGTGATTGGTAGAAGTGGATTCGGATAGGCATTCGGTGGCTTGCAAAAAGTGCTATGGTGCAGCCAGTTTCGTTTTCGTCGTGGTTTTGAGTGAACGCCTTTGAATATGCGAAGCTATGCGGCGTATCAAAAAAAAAAAAAAAAAGCGTTCGGAAAGATGTTTCTCTTTGAACGGAATGTCGCACGCGAGCTAGCGCCGCGCTGATTCGAAATGTTCTCTAAGTAAACTTGCGAGTCAGACAGTTTATCAATTCAATGCTGGCGGAGCTAGCACGGCAACACAAATGACGGTGCTGTTTGAGACGAATTCACCTGAGAATTAGGAGTTGCGGCTCCGCTAATGCGGCAGAGCAATCTATTTGGAAATATTACGCAAACTGCGAAATCCTTGAGACATTTTCGTGCGAACGCCGGCCCCGACGGCGTAGACTAGACCGATCGAACCGGAGGCCGATAGGAACACAGTTAGATGAATATTACGTGTTCAGGCTGAAATAGGTTCTACCAACGGAACCGACCTTTTTTTGGAAGAACAGAAATTTTTGTCAATAATGACAACTACCAGCGCCTCGAGGCCTGTACTAATAGCTTTGAAAGAAGTCCCCGTCTCGCTGTAGTTGGCGGCAAATGACGGACGTATTCCGCAGACACCCTCGACTGTGATTCTGCTTTTTATCTAAACGCGCCGCTTCATTTAATACATCTCCAGTTTTTATCAAATATTTTCTTGCGCCCAGTGTAATTGGTAAACAGCTAACTGAGCAATACCTCGTTTTGTGGCAAAAATTTCGGGCCATCTCTACTAACTTGAAACGTGGGGAGGGGCGAAGGAGGGAGCGTATAAGTGTATTCTTGGTGCCTTGACGTTTTTGCCAACCGAGATAAGACCGTTGACAGCTTCGCTGTAAAAGTCTCTTGTCTTTGAAACTCGAAGCTCGCTAGCGGGAGGCGTAAACGAGTGTACCGGTGTTTTTTAGTACGAGCGCTCCAGCGCGAGGCGTTAACGAGTGTCCCGGTGTTTTTGTAGCGGAAGCTACACTGCCCGAGGATGACCAGTTTCGCGTGGACCCTGAAGAGCCGGGCTGCGCAAGCGCGAGGAGCATTGGATTGGATTGAATGGGATTGAATTGGATTTTATTGGATTGGATATCCAATTTAATTGAAGTACGTGTGTGTAGAGAATTGTGTCTGCTCATTTGCCGGTCTGCGCATTCAAGAGGAGTGACGTCATAGCTGCGGCAGACGCACTGGCGCCGTCGTGGGCCCAGCTGTGCGCCTCCGTTGCGCAGTAGCCAAGTCTGACGCTGCGCTGGAGCCGCTTGATAGCCGTTTCGCGTGGCTCCTCGACAGCCGTGCTGCCCATGCGCGAGGATCAGTGACTGGACTGGACTGGACTGGACTGGACTGGACCGGACCGAACTGGATTGGATCGGACTGGACTGGACTGGATTGGATTGGATTGCTGAACCTTAGCTCACGCTATGTATATCCTGGCATAGCCGAGCTAAGCCACTGCTAAGTTTTTAATAGGCGTTACGTTCTAGCGGGAGGTGTAAATGAGTTTTTCGGTGTTTTAGTACCGTGAATAGACGAGACGACGATTACGACGACGACGACAACAGAAAATGCCAACAGCCGAAGCTCCTAAGGGGCTTCAGCGCTAAAACACAATATGCCCAGCCGCAGCTACGTTTCGAGCTCACGCAATCCGGTTCCACTTATACCCATTGTTCCCATCGAAGCGTAGCAGCCGTCTCGGATTTTGCATTGACAGTTGCGATAGATTCCTCCCTGGGTATTACCAGCGAAGCTGTTTAGGCTTGAGCTTGGTGTGGTGGCGTTAAGAAAACAAATACCAAGAAAAAAGTTGCAGGTGACCTCAACGTATGGGTCTTAAGATGTAAGACGCGATAGCGTAACTTCGACTGCCAGGGGGCTTTTCCGAATGCAGGAGCTCTTCTGCGTGAGGCTGCGCGCGATCGGACGTGCTCAACATCGCCTCCCCAGTTAGTCGCAAATTAACAGCGCCTATTAGTGTGAAGATGTTCGGGATGACTCAAGGTATCGACTGACACCAGTATCGACTAAGGCAACTGCTTTTTTGTCGATTTGTCGAACTTTCATGCCATCGATCGGCGGGAGGCCGCTAAGCCTAGGCGTGGTCGCCTAGGTTAGGCCCTGCGCCGCTCCGGTCGTAGTTGGCTCAAGTTTATAAGATAACAAGTTCACACGCGGAAGTTTAGCGTCTAAACTTGTTTATCCAACTTGTCTAAGCTTATCGGAACTTGTTTAGACAAGTTTAGCAGCCCCTTCCGGCTGCTAGCAATTTCGGCAGTATGAGCGTGCAAGTGGAGGGCGAAGACATTTCGCCGGAGACAATGAACGAGGTAGGATGGAAGGTTGCCGGCGACGGACTCGCCCGTAGCCAGCAGTGACATATCCCGTGGAGAACGGACAAGAACGCTACCATGGCTAGAAAAGCGGCGAATATTTCCAGAAGAACGAGACCATCAGCAATCCAAGCGACGGGAATGCCAGCGTTAGCGAGGGATAATATCAAGATCGCCTTGAGGCCGAGAGGCGGAATCAACGTGGCCAAGGTAGGCCTGGTCGAAGTGACCGCGGCTGTTCGCGCGGCGGCGGGAACCGCCAAGGAAACCGAATACGAAGGCACCCTGTGCGTGAACGCGCAGCAGGGCATCATCGTGATCGGGACGGCAGAAGAAGAAAGAGCGAGCCGCTACAGCCAAGTCAAAGAGATTGTGTTGGAAGGAATGCCTGCCTGGCACCACGCGCATGACGTCAAGGTCATGGCGCGAGGCGCGGGGCGTGAGAGCTTTATTCTCTTCACTATCCCACATCCTCCCCTTTCAAGGAAGGTTACAGCTTGTAGTCCGATGGAGCCGCCTCTCTGGACCGGCTCGCCGCTGTACGGTTCCAGCTCGGTCGGATCTACCGCAGCGATGGTATGGACTTGGGGTCAATTCCGCATTTCGTCCCCTGGTGAAAGCTGTCGCCTCCGCTCGCGTCGTCGTTGCTTTTTCTGCGAGCGTCCCCTCGCTTCTGCTTCTTGACCGTCGCTGTGGGGTCCGGCAGGAGAACCTCGGTCGATGCGGACAGCGACTCGTTGCTCGGGGTGTAGTCTGATGCGGACAGCGACTCGTTGCTCGGGGTGTAGTCTGAAAACTGCCTCATACGCGATGGTCTGTGCTGCTGCTCTGATGGTCTGTGCTGCTGCGCTATGGATGCTCCTCGCACGGCGGCACGGGCCTCTTCACTGTTTTCAAGCATCGTCTCCGTATCCGCCGGGGGTGGCCGCTCTAGCGCGCTGGTGGTTCGAAAGAACTCACCGTCAGGCAGCCAGGAGACCGAAGGTTCGAGCAGCGATTCATCCCTGTTGGCGAAATTGTACCACGGCTCGCTCGTCTCCCCGCGAGGGTGCCGCGGGCGCCTGTCAGCAGGGCTGCCACGCGGATGGTGCGGGCGCTGCGCCGGTTGTGGTACGGAAGCTGCCGGGGGAGGTTGCGGAAATTTCCAGCGCTCGGGCGTTGCTTACCGCGAGGGTAGGAGGGGGCCGCCACGGGGAGCCCAGGGCGGTGTCGATAGCCGGAACAGAATCGGGTCCGCGATGTACTCGGGAGGGCGGTGCTCGGTGTCCTGCTTCGACGGTTGGTTGTAACCGTAGATGTAGCTCATTTCTTCGGGACTAAGATAGCGCTCTCGCATCAGCTCTGAGAAGGTTTCCAAGCACATTCGCTGAAGCTCCGCCCTGGTCTGCTCGTACGGTGGAAGTGGTACCGACACATTGTTCACTGACGGGAACAAACCAAGGTTGGTGATGGCTGGTTTTCCAAGTAGGGCTGTGCGTAGACCAGGTAAGATGTAGACTTTTTCCATGCTTTCTCGGCCGTTGAGCTTGAAATGAAGCCTCGCCAGTCCCGAGATGCGCAGAGTCTTTCCATCTGGACCCTGAAGCCTCCGGTCGGGGGAAGTCAGAACGACGTGCTTGAAGAGCCGTCGGAATTGTCGTTCCGGGATAACAGTCTCGTCCGCACCCGTGTCGATTTGGAAGACCAGGGTCTGTGACTCGACGAGGGGAGAGACTTCCCACTTGGATGAAGCCGTCGTCGCCATGAGGCCCAGGAAACCTGGCTCCTGCTCGATGTTCCGAAGAGCATTTGTTGAGCGGCAGACGGTTTGGAAATGGCCCTTTTTCCCGCACTCCTGGCAGACGCAGTCTTTGGCAGGACAGATGGCCCTCACGTGACGCTCTTTGCCACACCAGCCGCATGATTTCTTGAAACGCCTCGGGTGGTGTGTGGTTGCGGGTGGCGTTGCAACTGGGTCTTTAACGGGTCTACTACCGGCGGATACGGAGACGATGCTTGAAAACAGTGAAGAGGCCCGTGCCGCCGTGCGAGGAGCATCCATAGCGCAGCAGCACAGACCATCAGAGCAGCAGCACAGACCATCGCGTATGAGGCAGTTTTCAGACTACACCCCGAGCAACGAGTCGCTGTCCGCATCAGACTACACCCCGAGCAACGAGTCGCTGTCCGCATCGACCGAGGTTCTCCTGCCGGACCCCACAGCGACGGTCAAGAAGCAGAAGCGAGGGGACGCTCGCAGAAAAAGCAACGACGACGCGAGCGGAGGCGACAGCTTTCACCAGGGGACGAAATGCGGAATTGACCCCAAGTCCATACCATCGCTGCGGTAGATCCGACCGAGCTGGAACCGTACAGCGGCGAGCCGGTCCAGAGAGGCGGCTCCATCGGACTACAAGCTGTAACCTTCCTTGAAAGGGGAGGATGTGGGACAATCTGCTACACCCGCACGTGTAGCATAGTGAAGAGAATAAAGCTCTCACGCCCCGCGCCTCGCGCCATGACCTTGACGTCATGCGCGTGGTGCCAGGCAGGCATTCCTTCCAACATCAGGCAGGCATTCCTTCCAACATGTTGGAAGGAATGCCTTCCTGGCACCACGCGCATGACGTCAAGGTCATGGCGCGAGGCGCGGGGCGTGAGAGCTTTATTCTCTTCACTATGCTACACGTGCGGGTGTAGCAGATTGTCCCACAGATTGTACTGAGAGGGCATACGTGCGAGGTGTGGGCGTACAGAGCCGCCCCGCAAGACGCGGTCATTGGAATCATCAGGGGAATCCCGACAAACAAAACCCCCGACGACATCGATGAAAGGGTGGCCAAGCGACGCAACCCGCTGGCGCTAGGAGCCAAGAGAATCGGAGAGGCGACGACGGTCATCGTCGTTTTCAAGGGAACGAAGGTGCCGAACTACGTGAGGTATGGATCGGCGCTGCTGAGGTGCTCTTTGTACTGCAAGAAGCTGGACGTGAGCTACCAGTGCGGTCGAGTAGGCCACCGAAAAGACGTGTGCCCAAACACGAGCGAAAAACGATGTCCGGGCTGCGACAAGCTTGCCAGGGGAAGAACACCTGTGCAAACCGAAATGCAAGCTTTGCGGAGAACACGTGACGGGCCACAGGACCTGCAAGGCGCGCTTAAAAACGCGTCACATGGTCAGGAAAAGTCAATGGGAGCGCCACCTCGCTTCCACAGAAGAGGAGCAGCTGCCGCTGGAGCTACATTTCCCGGAACGTAGCTCTGCAAGCAAGACGAGGTCCCCATCCAGGGGGCCGTCGAAATCGAGAGGCAGATCGCCCCCGAGCGGCGGCATTCTACGGTGGCAGAGTGGGAGTCCCAGCGTCATGCGGTAGGGAAGATCTCCGTCAAGAGAGCGCGTGTGCTTGGCGGACAAGGTCAAGGGCACAAAGAGGACCGGCAAAAACGAGCCCAAGAAGCCATAACAAAAGCAGATCAAAGAGAACGAAGCCATGGAGGCCCTTCGAGAAGAGAACAGAGAACTACGTAGAATGCTGGAAGAGATGAAGAAAAGCATACAGAGCATGACGGCAACCAGGAATGGGTATGCTACCCCGAGCCCCAGGTCGCGGCGATGGCGCCGAAAGCGCAGCCGGTGGATGAAACGAGCGACGTCCCGGACCCAGAGAGCCGGCCATAAAGAAAAAAAACGACGGAAAAGAATGGTACCAAGGAGATTAGTAGCATCGAAGCCGGCATGTAAGAAAGACTGAGCGTCATCGGGGCGCGCATGGACGACAGTTTGAACAAGTTGGAAGCGAAAATGGAACAGATGTTCGAGGCGATAAGCGCGGCTATCGTAGAGAAGAGCAGGATGGACCACGAGCGGTTCCTGAAAATAGAGGGAGCCGTCCAATAGCTAGAGTAAAATGGCGGTAGTTATCCAAAAATTACGCCCACCTCCCCTCGCGGGAACCCTGGTGTGATGCGACGCTGAGGGGGGTTCAAGCGCAACGGAGAGCAACCGTCGACCGAAAGACCGCCGGAGAGCGGCACATCGGTTATATGCGCAGCGCGCCCGAAGGAGAGGAGACCGCGGAGGGAGAGAGTACTGCACATGCGCAGCACCGCGCGCAGCACCGCCCACCGGCGCAGTGAGAGCGTGCTGGGCCGCACACGCTCTCACCTGGGCACGCGCCGGCGCCAGTGCGTCTGCCGCGGCTATGACACAACACAATCCAACAAATCCACTTTAATCCAATCCAATCCAAATCCAATCCAAGTCAAGCCAAGCCAAGCCAAGTTAAGCCAATCCAATCGAATCCAATCCAATGCCCCTCGCCAGAGAGTGTTCGCTATCGGAGAGGAGAGCGGGAGAGTGGCTTCGGACAACGGACGCACGCGGACAACAACGGACGCACGCAGGAAGGACAGGACCGCCGACAAGAGATGCTCTGAGCGTCGCATCTAATAACAGGGGTACGCAAGAGCAACGCAAAGGGCAGGGACCTGGCACAAGACGCGATCGACAACAAATACGGCCTCGTCATGGACCCCTCCAACCCGACGAGAACGAGAAACTCGGTATCCACTCCCGACCTCACCTTCGTCAAGAACGTTGCAGCGGAAGTCGTCGTGTGGATGAACACCGGCATCGACCTTGGAAGCGACCACATGATCGTAGAAACTACGATTCGAATGAAAGGGGTTGGAGCGGCCCAGACGCGAAAACACACGTGAATCGACTGGGAAGCGTTGAGGAAGCAGAGAAATGATAGCGGGGAGGAATATCAACAGATAGAAGACATCGGGACCTGCATGGAAAGAATCACCGGGTATGTCAAGGCAGCCACAAGAGAGATCGAACCGGACGACCAGGTAGACGATATGGACAGCAGACTGGCCCACCTTATCGAAGCCAAGAAGTCCATACAGGAGAGGTCGACGAAGTAAAGGCTGAATCGGAGGCTGCCCAAGAAGGTCGCTGAACTGAGCCGCAAGATAGGCGAGTACTGCCGCACGCGCGGCAGCCAAAGTGGATCGAGATGTGCAACGCGGCACAGGGGCAACTGCACAACGGCAAAACCTGGAACCTGTTCCGGCACCTCCTGGACGAGACCAAGACGAAGTCTCACCAGAGGGACAGGCTGGTGCAGATGATGCATGGGCAAAGCAAGGAGGGAAGGGTGGCAGCGGAAAAGAATCTGCTGGAGGAGTATATCCCACCATGCAGAAGGTCATTCAAGGAGACGATACCTCGGCAAAACTGGGTGTCGCTTACTCACACACACCCAGAAAAATATATTTTTCTTCACGCACTCACTCACACTCACGCACACCAGTCGCCCTCACCACTCGTACTGACTTGCACTCACGCTCACTACGCCCCCTCCGACACTCGCACCCACTCGCGCTCCCGCTCACCACTCGCCGTGACCACTCGCGCTCACTTGAACTCACCCTCACCGGTCGCCGTCACCACTCGCGGTCACGCTCACCATTGACATCCCCACTCGCCCTCACTCGCCCTCACTCGCCCTCACTCACGCTCACCATTCGCCGTCACCACTCGCACTCACTCCTGCTCCCGCTAACCACTCGTGAACTTCCCTCGCACGCGAGTGTGTGAAGCAGACCCTCCATGAGTCCTGAAACGGAGCAGTATTAGTGCATTACGACGACAGAAGGCTATCCAAATCATATTCCTAACTCAACACGCCACGAGAGGATTAATTCTAGGGTGCCCCATAGTAGGAGCTCAGTGACGACATATTTTAGAAGCTAAAAACAATCCCGACACTAACAACTATCACAGCGAGCGACTCCTGCGGCAAATAGCCAACAGAGAGTACAAGCGCAACACTGGCGCTCACCGCGGTAAGCCCCGCAAATGGCGCGAATAGCGCGAGTGCACTCGGGAGTGGTGAGCGGGGCTCCCCGCGAGGTGCTCTCGCACTCGCGAGTGGTAAGTGGGGCTCGCTCGCACTCGCACTCGCCAGTCCAAAACGATGGCATGGGCTCACTCACCACTCGCTCATGAGTAGTGAGGGGGATGTGAGTGCACTCGTGAGTGAGCCTGCTGACCTGTGATGGAGACTATCTCGGAAGGCCCAACGGAAAGCTAGACATAGACATTAACGTAGAATAAGTGCGGGCTGCCCTGCAGGAGCTCGACAGCAGGTCGGAGACGGGCCCGGACCGCGTACCGAACAGGGCGTTCAAGAACGTCGATGGCGTATCAATCGAGGCGCTTACGGAATTCTACAGCAAGTGCTGGAGAACTGGAGTTATGCCGAAGAAGTGGAAGCACTCAAAGATGATCCTGATCCCCAAGCCAGCCAAGCCGCCGAGCACAGAGAACCTCCTGCCTTTCGCTCTAGTCGTGCGTGGGCAAAGCATTGGAGCGTGTATTGATGGCGCGATGGCAGGACTGCCTGGAGGACAACAACCTCTATCCCGAGACCATGATCGGATTCCAATGACACCTGCGCGCGCAGGATGCCATGATCCAGCTGAAGCACCTAATCGTTGACAGGGACACCCGGGACTCGAGGGCCATCATGGGCCTCGATCTTCAGGGAGAATTCGACAATGTCAACCACTCGGCGATTCTAAGTCAAGTATAGAAGCTGAATATAGGAGAGAGAACCTATGCGTACATCAGGAGCTTCCTGACGGGTCGGGCGGCGGAGATTGCAACGAAAGCCGTAGAGGTCGGGACGCGACGCACCCGGCAACGGTCAGTGATCTCGCCGCTCCTACTCAACCTAGTCATGATCGAAGTCGCCAACAGACACGCAGAAGTGGAGAACGTTGGCCACACTATATATGCCGACGGCATCACGCTCTGAGTCGAGGGCGGCAGCGATGCCCACGTGGAAAACGCCCTGCAGCAAGCTGTGAGAGTGGTCGAGGTCAGTCTAGAGGGCACAGGCTTTGAATGCTCACCGGGCAAGTCCGAGCTGTTGTACAGACCCAAGGAAGGCATACGCGCCGAGAGGAGAAGGGAACGAGAAGAAATCGCGGTCTACACGGAAGACGGCTCGGCGATCCCCACGGTATCGGACATCCGCGTCCTGGGCATGCTCCTCAACGCGGAAACAGCGGAGGTACGGTGGCGCGGATCGTCGGCAAGGCGGCCAATGCCACCAGACTGATGAAGAGAGTGTCAAACAGAAAGAGGGGCTAAGCGAGGAGAACCTCACGAGACTCGTGCACTCCTTCGTAATGAGGAACATCACGTACGTGGCCGCCTTCCACAGGTGGAAGAATTTCGAGAACAATAAGCTGGAGGCGACCACCCGAAGGGCTTACAAGGCGGCCATCGGGGTACCCGAATCTACAAGCACAGGGCGATTGCAAATCCTAGGAATCCACAACACCCTAGAAGAAGCCATCGAAGCTAAGAGAACGGCGCAGTCGGATAGACTAGTAACAACTAAGGCGGGAAGGAGAATTCTGGAAAGGCTCTGGCTTCGATACCACGAGCAGCGGGGAGCCAAGACGCAGATCCCCGACGAGGTCAGTGACATGACCCGGGTGTACGTGATCCCGCGGAATATACCCCCCGAGTACAACGAGAACAGACTAAAAGCGATGGCCAAGGCACTGGCGGAACTACACGCCGGAGACGTGGGAGCCCGCTAAGTAGGCGCAGCCCAGTATGAGAACGGAAGCGGTTTCGCCGCAACCGTGGTCAACACCGAAGACAACGTCAGGGCAGCGGCCAGTACGAAGAGCGACAAACCCGAAGAATCTCGCGAAAGCGGCCATAGCACTGGCCCTTAAAGGCATTGGGTGCAGAACCGTGCTCAGCGACTCAAGGCAAGCGGTCAGGAAATTTGCACGGGGAAGGGTTTCCCGCGCTGCGGAAAAAAAATCCCGAGGGAAGCACCAGGAATCTTGGAAAAGAAGAAAGTAAAGTGGTTCTGCGCACACGCAGGAGAGGTGTCGGACGTCAGTTCAAACCTCAACGAAACCGCACACTCCCGCGCGCGCGAACTAGCAGGCCGCGCCGGGCCAAGCGGAGAACCGTCAGTCAATTCTTGTGACTTCATGCCCCCTACTTCGGCTCCGGCCTCGCTACTCCTTTCGGCCGGCTCCGCCTGCCCCTTTTTTGGGGCGGTAGCCTTCCGCCGGTTTCGCTCGGTCGTAGCCTTTCGAGGGCCACCGAGATCTGCTGCACGGCCCTGGTCTGCTCTTCGCAGTCGTAGCTTCGCTCTGCGGCGTCGAGCTGCGGCGGTATCGTAGTCGCTGTGGACGCTTTGCGCGTAAATGTTTTTACGACGCTCACGTATTGATGTAACAACCTGTATACACTATTTTAAGGAATTGTTTTAACTTTTCCGCCGGATGGCTGCATTGAGGCACTGAAAGAGAGACCAAAAGCCCTTCCACTCAATGTGAAAGCTGTCGTACGGGTAGAGCAGTGATTCGCCGTAATGGGCTGTGGCGCCGTGATCGCATCACTCGTACTACCCATCACGCTGTTCGCCGCCATGTTTCATTCCTGTCCTGATAAATTCAATGGAGGTTTGTCCAACGGATTTCAGATTTCCCGCCTTTACAGTGCTCGCGCGCCACCTGCATGAAACTGCGCCAGCGGGATTTCTGTTATTTTTGTGCTTGCTTCTCCTTCCGCACGTGCCGGCGTTGCACTGCCACTTTTTTCGCTTACTATAGTAAAACACAATCCTACCAGCGTTCCTAACTAAATGAACGCGGGCGCTCGCGGTTAATTACGTATATTTTGCCAGAAATGTACATGCAGTTTTATTTGCGCTAAAAAACAGGGAGATAAATGACAAGCGCCATCGTATCACGAGTTTCGAATGCTTTCTGGGCTTTCGAAGCCTCTGGGGGACGCCGCGACGACAGAACGCCGTGTGGCTCTACTTCGGTCGAGTGAGCGAGCTACGACGGCAATGCGAGAGTGTTCTGCACTTAAAATTACACGTTTAAATTGTCGAAGAAAAGTATTGTCTTGAAAAAAAAAACCGGTGAGTGGCAGGACGCATGCGCTGACACGGTGCCCTCAGCAAACAGGTGAAACTAAAATAAGCAATTAAGCGGTACTCAGCTGCTT
The DNA here is from genome assembly GCF_048455015.1 of Haemaphysalis longicornis. Classification (NCBI taxonomy): domain Eukaryota; kingdom Metazoa; phylum Arthropoda; class Arachnida; order Ixodida; family Ixodidae; genus Haemaphysalis; species Haemaphysalis longicornis. Next base: position 190,560,554 of record NW_027526361.1, read on the forward strand.
GCGGCTGTTGCCGCTAGCCATACAGACAATGCCATAAAACCAAATGAAACATTTACTTAATTTAGTGTTTCCTAAGTTGAAAATCGTTTTTTAGTAGGTTTTGTTACAAAAGTATATGTCTAGCAAAGTTCAGTTTTGGTCCTCTGGGTGCCCTTCACTTAGAACTTTACAGCGATGCAGGCGTGCGACCGGACCTGGTTTCTGAAACTGAGTTTCTTAGATGCTGTATTTTGACGAACTGTGACTAATGATTCCTATCAATCACAAATCATTATTTCATCCTAATTCATTTCAATCCCCTCAATCTATACCAATTCTTTTAATCCATCTCAACCCCAATTTACGAATTACTTTTTATCACTAATATATTACATCACATACGTTACGCGAGAAGATGGGAACTAGTTTTTGCTAAACGCTAAGCATAAAAAATAACAAGTTCATTGAACTGGACCCCTAATTAAAACTTAACTTTGTCCGCTCACGTGCGCTGCTCTTGGTGACACTATTGAATGAATTGCACGAGAGTTTCGGTCATGCATGCCTGAAATTCTTATATAAACCAGCGGATAAAACAAGATGCACATACATGTTGGCCAACACCGCTTTATTTCCCTCCGGGTAAGTTTGCGACGACCTTCGGCAGACACCGGCGAAGATTCAGCGGTGAGAGATTTCCCATCAGTGTAGAAATGGTCGCTGTTCGCAGCTGGATGGATTGGCGGGATCATCAGGGCCACCAGGGTGGTTGAAGGTGGCTGAAGTGGCCCAACGCAGCGACGGCTGCTACGGAAGTGTGGCGCAGGTGGCCAGCCCCGACTGCTACCGGCGACCATCAGTAGCCGTCAGGGTGGAGTCTTCCACAGGAACCCCCTGCGAAGCCGTTGCCAGTGGAGCGACTGCGTAGCATCCGGGCCGTCCGCAAGGTTGGTGGGGACGGCGAGGGCGCCGCCTGTTTCTGGCGTCACCTGGAGGTTGAGCGGCCGGGAGGGTCTGCGAGGGCATCGGAGCCGGCAGCGAGGGCACCCGCAGGTTTTCCATCGCTACTGCCAGTTGCTCCTCGGTAGCAGAGTCATCCTGGTCCGTGGCTGCTTTGGGCTTGCTTACGAGTGGCTTTGACACCAAATCGCAGCCGGCCAAATAACGGCCCGCAGTGGCCCTACCTGAAGTGCCACAGTGCGGCAATCCTGGACTGATGGGAATCGCCTGGCTCGAAGCAGCCGCCGCACCCTGCATGGCGGTGGCAGTGAGCGAGCTGTGGCGGTCCATGTGTCGCGCAGCTGGCTCAAACGTGTGGTGTATATGATTGTGGGCCTTCCCGCACGCTCTCCCTTGTTTGTAGCCACCCGAGGACAGCTTGCGCAGGCACTCGTCCACGTACGACTGCACTTCCCGCAGAGTTGACGGCTGCAGCTTCTCAAGGTCGATATCAAGCTCGTTGGGGTTCGAGACGGACAGGTTGGGTTCTCGCGACAGGATCATGGACAACACTCGGTCGAGCTCACAGCTTGGCAGGTTGGCGATGTTGATGCCAAGCTTAATCTTCTTGTCGCGGGACATAGGCTTTCCTTCGTCCTCACTGTAGCAAGGCGGTGGAGTTTGGTTTTCCTTCGGCGATGCGCTCTTCGATCGCTGCTTGTTGGCAGATCGACGAAGTGGACCCGAGGCCATAGCTTGGCAGAGAACGGTGTGAATGGGACGCTTCTTCTTTGTCAACGTATTGATGATGATGGACAATGTAAAAAGGGTGGTAGTGGGAGCGCGTGAAAACAATGCTCATACTCAGTCATGGGGATTGGCCAAGAAAAGTGGCCTTCAGTAAAAGCATTCAATTGAAAGTACCGTCAAAATTATGCGCAAGTGAACACGCGTTCCTCAACCTACAGTCTTCATTATAAGTTGCCAGTCCGTGGTGACCGTGCCTTGTGAAGCCGCGCATCGTTATCCTGGTGCTGTGGTGGCAATGCGCGTGTCACTTTGTTGAATGCTGCTTCGGTGCTGGAATTTTCTTATTATTCCGTACGGAACGCCACCTCGCCCTAATAAACGTTAATTTTCAACTTGGAAGATTGCTGCGTTCTACAATACGTGACACTATAGATTCTTGTTAGTATCAGCGTGGCCTAAGAATTCTAAGAATGTCATCTGTGCGTTGCAAGCGGTGTTGTCGTGTGAATCGTCTACATCAACAGCATCTGTGAAACACGGCGCCTCACGGAATGCCGGTATATCGGCTCCACAATTTAACGCTAATATTTTATCATTGTCTACAATATAAGTGGTGGCTAGGCGTAAAACATTTTTTAGATGCGACTGCATCTCATTCACTCGCATTGTCCCTCCATACGGCGTTGTTGTTGTCCGTCCACACCCCTCCCCCATTCTTCTCGCCGCGCGAGCTGCGCTCTCCGCCGTTCTTCGCCGCTCACCCCCTCTCCTCTCCGATAGCGAACCCTCTCTCGCGAGGGGCATGGGATTGGATTCGATTGGGGTGGCTTGGCTTGGCTTGGCTTGGCTTGGCTTGGATTGGATTGGATTAAAGTGGATTGTGTTGCGTCATAGCCGCGCCACGTTGCGTCATAGCTGCGGTCGTTCCAGCATCGGCGTTCGATTTCCATCGATGCGTTGAATGGAGCCTAACAATTGTGCTATCGCCCGCGCAACCGTAACAAGCACCGATCACTGTGATAACAGGAATGTTAGCACCACAGGAATGCTAGCGGGAAGGTGGGGTAATTGTTTATTTCCAAAAACAAATATTGATTTCAGCAGAACTGCCTTCTAAAAAATCGTTTAGCGCAGGTCCGTTGCTGCGTCATGCAACTGGCTGAACCACCGGTCCATCCGCGGGAAGCGGGAGCGCATCGTTGTAGTATTCACCGTTTGGCCACAATGGCTCAAATATGTCGCGATCATCCGGTTTTTCTCCTATCGGACCTTTAGTGTTGACTCCTAATCGGGGCGGTGTATTTTCGTACTCCAACGGGTCGTCCCCGTAAGACGGCACACCAGTGGAGCCATTAGGGATGCCGGGAGTTCTGGAAACGTGGTGGGCTGTTTTCAGCGGTCGGTTTTCAGAAAACTCACTGTCATAATACGCTGGCGTAGGATAGGCCTCGTCTTCCAAACTTATGCCGTCGCTATGGATCGTCACGGAAGGAGTGTAATCTTCGTAGTATTCTTCGCCACTTGCACTCACTGTGGTAGAGTGCGGGAAACTCGTCCTGGCGCTGTGTGTTTCTTTTCCCCTCGAGAGTCCTTCGTCATTCGTCACAGTGAATGTTCTACGTGATACTGTCTTCGAATGCGTTCTTTTATTGGAAAGGCTCAAGTTTGAACTGTGAGGACTTTTTGAGCTGCGTGAATGAACGGAGTGACCATGTGTCTCTAGTCCTTCCACACGTGGAGGGGCATTTGATCCGGAAATTGGAGTTGGCGGATGCTCATGAAAGGTAGGATCGACTACGCTGACTTGTGAGCGATGGCTCAAACTGGCTGCTGTTCTTTCTGCGGAACTGACATGAGCTGTCATGTGCAACCTCGTTTCCGGTAATTTGCTACTTATTCTTTCCCATTCGCTGCCTGTAGTAGGCTGGCCAGCAGGCATGTATTTTTTGTACGTGCGCTGAAAACGTAGGATTACGCTTGTGTTTACAGTTAACGTAAAGCCAGCGGGCTCGGTTGACCTCCTCAATGCGGCCTTAGCGCCCGCTGAGGATACGGCTTCGCGTGATGGGTTGGCAACAGCCGCTGTCTGAATTGTAACGCTGTTATGTACGGTGGTACTAAAATGAGAGTCAAGGACTTCGATTATCAACGAAGTGCTATTAGAAGAGTTTACGTAAGAAATGTCTGCTTTTCGAATATGTGCAGCCACAGAAGACGTACCGGACGCATTCTCTACGATGAATGTTTCTTCATACGCCTCGGTCGCTGATGTAAAAGTGGTAACCGTATCGCCGACTCCTACTTTCGAATTGAAGTCGTATTCCGTGGCACCGAATGGCGGCGCAATATCAGAGTCGCTGGCAAGAACCGATGTATTGACCAGCCTAGTGTACAGCAGCGATGAAGGCGCGCTTCCATTGGTGTAGCGAAAGTGCGAGGCTGCTGCCCCGATTAGGCTGCCCACGACGAAAGGTACGATGAGTAGGCCCAATGTCCTCACCGAACTTCTGTGCGCCTTGTTATCCGCCGGCGAGATGTCGCCGTTGGTCTTGACGGGCATCTCCAGGTCTGCATTGGGATAGCGCGGCATAATTGACTGCAGCGTACTGTTAGACCAACGCCGCCCATTTACGCTACTGCATCCAATAATAATGCTAATGACTTTGAAGTTAACACGTGCCCACTTTGGTGGGTTCGGCTGCAAGTCATAGTAACCAAATCGAAATATAGGCCACAACCAACACGTAGTAGTAGAAATCACTTTATAAATCGAAAGGGCGCTTTTTAAAGCGCCCTGGGTGGGGTGGGAGGAAATGAAGAGTGCAGGAGAAGACGTTAAAAATCGTGTACCCTACCATCTAACGACGACGACAGTTGAACGCGAAGCTTTCTCGTGGTGGATTCTTTGGTTGGCCAATCCCCCGCTGCGAGTGCTTGTGGCCAACAGCGTTACCACACACAGAGCAACGCCATTCTTCCCGTGACGGATTCTGTCGTTTCGTCTGAGTTTGCGAAAGGGACCATGTCGAAATGGAGCAGTCGGATAGACGCCGGCTTCATACCGCGAGAGACCCAGGTTCCACTCCAGCCACGGGAAGCATTTTTAACCCGAAGCTGTAGTGCCCTGACTGATGCCGTAGTATGCCAATACCTTCTGCAGGACAGCCAACTTGTTCAGCGGAGGCAAGGCTGACTGAAGTTGATATTCGTCTATTGGACATGCGGAAAGCCCAGACAAGCATAGAGAGCTCAAAGCCCAGCTGTACAGTTGTGATGACTCCGATAAGGAACTTTAGCGGGAAAAACAGTGCCGGTGTGTAGGTGCAAAGACCACACAGCCCCTACCCAAGTACACTGGTATCCCTAATCCGGAACTGGACAGTCCTCTCACCGTGTCAGAAGTGAGCGCGGCAGCACGAGTGCTACGCAGCAAATCCGCCCACGGCCCGGATAAAATTTCAAACAAAATTCTTTTTTATCCGGATGATTCATCTCTAGAAGCTGTAAGAGACTACTTGAACCATTGCTGGGACTCTAGCACCATCCCGCTTGATTGAAAGGCATCCAATATTACTCTCATACCAAAACCCGGAAAGAGCCTTCACATAGCCCATTTGCGGCCCATCTCGCTGACCTCCTGTGTAGGGGAACTTATCGAGCACGTGGTATTGACCCGTTTCCATCGTTACGTGGAATCTTTCCAGCTATTTCCGCCGTCTATTTTCGGTTTTTGGGCACGACTCTCCTCACAAGATGCCATGCTCTAATTACAACATCAGATCATTAACCCCGAGTCATGCCCAGCATGGTACACAAGAACCATCGTGGCACTCGACCTAACTAAAGCTTTTGATCATGTCCGGCACAATGCGATCTTGAACAATCTGATAGACCTCCATGTGGGCTCCAAAACATACGACTACATCAAGCACTTTCTTACGGACCACAAGGCGAAATTAGTGGTTGGGGCCATGGAATCGGCTACCATCTTCTGGGTAATCGTGGCACCCCCGGCGTTGGTCTATCGCAGTTTTTATTCAATGTAGCAATGATAACACTCCCTCATCTCCTCTCTTCTATCCCGTATGTGCATCACAGTTTATACGCTGATGATATCACGATATGGACAACTGGAGGCAGCGACGCGCACATCGAATACCGCCTACAACAAGCTGTCGACATAGTGGAAGCTTACCCCGGAGAACGCGGTCTGATGTGTTCCCCGCAGAAGTCCGAACTTCACCTGTAGAGTCCTCCCGCCAAGTGCCATCGTTGAGGTACTCCAGACATTCAGCTCATATTACAAGCTCGCGTTATCCCAATCGTCCCGTTCATACGTGTTCTTGGACTCCGCATTCATCAATGAGGCTCCAATACGGACACCATCAAAGCCCTCTCTGCAAGTTTACTACAAAAAAGCCGTCTTATTTCTCGAATTGGACTTAAGGAGCGCAACTTAATTCCGGTTAGTGGAAGACTTTATTATAAGCTGTATTACCTGTATTAACTGTATGACCTGTACCTCAAGAAAGCTGAACAATGCAAAATTGACCGCATAATACGCAAAGCCTATAAACAGGCCGCGGGCGTTGCCATCACGGCATCCACTGAACGCTTCATGGCTATGGGTATCCATAATACTCTAATAGAACTTGTAGAAGCCCAGCGCACTGCTCAATACCAGTGATTACCAAGAAGTCACACAGGACGCCTTCTACGCCAGCCAACATAGAACCAAGGCTTCGCTGCCCCCTCACTTTCAAAAGGCCATATACGTCTCCCCCATACCCACAAACATGCACCCGGTACAATACGAAGATCGCCTTCATGCCGGAGCCTCTGCCCTGCACCAGCGTTTGTACGCCGCTGAGTACCGCCCTATGCGCCCCATGGCCATCGTGGCAATAGATGCTATGGCAACTCTCTGGCATCCGCCTCTATTTACACTGATTACGCCGAGGAAGGAGAAGAGGCCACTATTGCGCTGCCGTCGCCTCCACAAGTGCTAAAACCATAGTGAGCGACTCTAAAACAGATATCCGGAATTACGAAATTGGCAGGATCTTAGAGGTCCTGCCGTCCAAGCCGCTCGTATGCGCAACGTGCAAATAATCTGGACACCAGCCCATGCATATATCCCAGGCAACGAGCTTGCACACGAGGTGGCCCGAGGTTTCAGTTCCCGGGATTGCCCTGATGACGCTGCTGACTCGGACCAGGGGGTTAGGGACAGTGTGGTGACCTACCGGGACATCACTCAACACTATCGCATGGAGCGCCAGAAATAGAGAGTTTTAGAATAACGTACGCAACCTTACGCAAACAGTTAGTGAACGCTATCGGCGGTAAGATGTTTGAGTGGCGCCCCCGGGCTCTGACGTCGGCTTAGGGATTCGCGCCTCTGTCATTTGCTACACTGCGCTTGTGAGGGGCAGCAGTGCCTGTGCTCAGAATCCCCTGCTTTGATGCCTTAGTGCATTAAACAGCCTATTTTTAGTAATTCAGTCATTTTTGCAAGCTTCTGACACATCTGAATAATTTCAAGCTGCATCCCCCCACAAGTTTTCAACGCACGAGGAGAGAAAGAACAACTTTCTTCAGAGCACCGGTCAGAAGTTCCTGTTCAACCCGTCCTTTCTAGCTTATGCGCGAGTTTCAGCGCACAGATAAGTATTCAGAATGTGTTGGCTTCCCTACAGTATTTTTGAGATGCTCTTATGACGACTCAACAGTCTAGTGCTACGTACACGCGCATCGCACAGCAGGAACTAAAGCGGCTGTCTTCTATTTTTTCGTTGTTGTTGACTTTTATCAGATAAATGTTTTTTTTTTCTGTGCCCAACGCATTAATTCTAATATTAAGTAACCGTCACAAACGTCTTATTAGTAGGTTTGGGGATGCTTAGGAGGCTCACAAATATCGTGAGGATACTTTCTTCAGGCTGTATGCATGGCATACATTCCCCTCACAAATTGGCTTCCGTTATGGCTACTTGCAAGAAAGTGCATATCCGCAGATGCGTTGTTTATTCCCATGAAAATACAATGAGAAGGTTTTTGCAACGCCACCGCGATCGCGCCCCAGGGAACGTTTTCCAGAGTACTCGAAGGCAGCTTTTATGCTCCGAATTTCTATTGTAACCATTGTTATGATAACGAACTTACTCTCAATCCGAACAATTATGACATGGTTACGGCGTTTACCCAAGCAGCACAAGCCTGTACGGCTTAAAATCAGCCGAAGAACTTCAGCCAGGTAATTTCTGCCCGGCCTTTCTCCAGTCAAAGTGTAAAGCGCGCACTCAAAGGTGGGCCTCTGCCGTGTGTTTAAAGTTAACTGCTGTACACCCAATGGCCACTCTCCTTTTACCAATTCACTGCAGAGGGGTCCACAACGGTCTCCGGCCGTACAGCTTTGCCGGAGATCAGCCATTACCTTTTGCCGGAGGCTGGCTGATGAACCACTGCCCGAGGCCGGCTGTTAAACTTTTGCAGGAGGTCAGCTGTTGACCTTATGCCGATGGTCGGCCGTTGAAATGTGTCTAATCAATGGCCCATAAACTTTTGCCGAAGTATACGGCCAGTCAGCCTTCCCTGGTGAGCGGCTGGTGCCTGGCTGTTCAACTTTAGGTATATACTAGCTGTTCAACCATAGTAGACATTCTGCCATTTACATCCCGGCTGTCCAACCCCAGCAGCTTTCAGTTCGAATTGCGCACATGGGTTCCTAAAAACGGGACATGCTGTAAATTTGTAATGCATGCATAAGCATTTGTGCCCTTTTAAAGAGCACTGTTTGCCCTTTCAGGGACAAATGTAGTGATTTACAAAGTCTGTGGTGATTAGGTTTTTTGACTTAATTTATTTTGCTCAGTTCATGCTGTCCAGTGTCTTCCGGTTCGTTATTTTGCTCAGTTCATACTGTCCAGTGTCTTCCGCTTCGTGCGGCCGCCATCCCAGTCACCGGCGGAGTATAGCCGTTTCTTAATAACAGCTGCCACAGCGACCTTGTTTGCGTCGGGGTACCTGGGCTGTATTGACACTGAAACAAAATTGAAAACAGAGGGGCTTGACATACTCGCTAACGAACGCAATAAATAGTATACGTGCATATATTCCAGGAATCGAAACCAATCAATATTTCCAAGGAGCTCTCTTCAAATCTTTTCAACTCTTCCAGGCGTAAAGAACAAACCCGGGGTGGCGATGTATGAATTAAAAAAAATTACTCTTACTTATTTGTCCTGGAATGAGGACCCGGACCCACGGAGAAAGAAGTCCGGACATCTAATCAGCTCGATTTTACTGTAAATAGAGTTTTCTCCTCTTGAGTGCAGTTTTTCTATAACGCAAATCTGAATACTGGGAAGACATGGCTGTGCGGAATGTAGTGAAGTATCCCTCCAGGTCTGAACAAACATAGTGTTACTGTATCTTTACCGTAGACGTGACTCGTTTTCTCAATAAACGGCCATACTGGTTAGAAGCCTGGTATAAAACCAGCACGCGCCGATACACAGTGGGTTATCCGGAACTCAACCTACAGTTCTTGCATCCCCATAGTGCATGTCGGCATACTTTCATGCCATGACAACGTAAAGTAATGTGATAGAATACTTTCGAGCGTTCGGCAAGGTTGCAAAAGCTCTTACCTTACGATTACCGGGAATCGTAATGCCTTCTGCCAAAGCCGATAGCCCTGAAGACCTGGTATTTGTTTTGGTCTTGCAATTTCGCTGTTGTTGGTTATTAGCAGCTGGCTGTTCCCTTTGTTCGAAAGATTGCTTAATACAGAAGCTGACCCCTAGCTCCGAATCTTCGCGCTCCACAGAGGACCAGCTTCGCAAGGAATGGGGCGACAGCGGCAATACTTCTGTAGCGGTATCCAAAAATGCACTTTAACTCACTCCTTGAGCTAGTGTATGCGGTTTTATGTCTATTAATATGATAAAAAGTTACGCACAAGCCAAAGCTGGTGCGGAAAAGCATCAGTCGTCAACCGAGTGCACAGAAACAGCAGGGAGAGAGAGCCCGAGTGAAGCAGACGACAAATGCGAAAATCCCTAAGGCGACGTCACGGAGGCGCGCTTCGCAGCGCCGCCCGTGGTCGCGCTCACCGCCAATGGCGATGAGATGTTTGAGTGGCGCCCCTGGCTCTGACGTCGGCTTAGGGACTCGCGCCGCTGTCGTCTGCTACACTCCGCTTGTAAGAGGCAGCAGTGCCAGTGCTAGAAGTCGCCCGCTTTGATGCTTTAGTGCATTAGAAAGCGTATTTCCAGTAATTCAGTTATTGTACACGCTTCTGATACCTCTGAATAATTTCATGCTGTATCCCGCACATGTTTGCAACGAACGAGGAGAGCGAAAAAACTTTCTTCAGAGCATCGGTCATCGCTCGATCGTGTTTAACTCGTCCTTTCTAACCTATTTGCGAGATTCAGTGCTCAGAGCTCCTCGATCAGTATCCAAATGTATAGGCTTCCCTAAAGTATTTTTGAGATGCTCTTATGAAGATTCAACGGTCTAATGCTACGCACCAAGCAGCGGTCCCTTACACGCGCATCGCACAGCGGAAATAAAACGGCTGTCTTCTATTTCTATTGTTCTTGTTGACTTGCATCAGATGAATGTTTTTTTTGGTGCCCAACGCATTAATTTTTCTGCACCGTCAGAAATCGTCTTATTAGGAAATTTGGGTGTTTTTCAGAGGCTCACAGCGTTTGTGTGGATATTTTCTTCAGGCATTAAGGCATACAGTATTTTCTTCATAAATTGGCTTTCGCTATGGCTTCCTGCAAGATGGTACATATCTGAAGCGTGCATTGTTTATTCACATGCAAATGCAATAAAAATGCTTCTGCTACGCAACTGCGAAACGACGCAGACAATGCTGTCCAGAGTACTCGAAGGTGGCTTTTGTGCCCCGAATTTCTATCGTAATCATCGTTATCATAACGAACTGACTCTCAGCCCGCACAGTAATGACATGATTGCGGTGTTGAAGACTTGATATACTCGCTAACGAACACAATAAATATTATACCTGCATAGGTTACACGAATCAAAACCAATGAGTATGTCCAAGCAGCTCTTTATTGTTTTCCAACCCTTCTATGCGTAAAGAATAAATCCTGGCCTATATTTGGGATGGTGTTCTATGAATTGAATAAAATTACTCTTACTCTCTTGTTCTGGGTTAAGAAAACCGCCCAGGAACCGGCTCAATTTCACTGTTAAATGGAGTTTTCTCCCCCGCTTCCTCCTCGAACTCCTCCGCTTGTGTACAGCTTTACTGTAACGCATTTCTGAATATTGTGATTATATGGCTCTGGGAAATGTACCGAAATATGCCTCCAGGTCTGAACAAACATAGTTTTGCGGTATTTTTCGGAACACGTCACTCATTTTGCTCAGTAATGCTCCGTACTGGTTGGAAGCCTGGTATAAAATCAGCACGTGCCTATACACACAGTAGGTTATTTGAAACTCGACCTATACTAGTTTTGCGGACCTTGTTGGCATACTTTCATGTTGGCATACTTTCACGATATTACAATGTAAAGGGAGGTGATAGAATACTTTCGAGCGTTCGGCAAGGTTGGAAAAACTGTTTTACCTTACATACGATTACCGGGAATCGTAATGCCGTCTGCCAAACCTGACAGTCCCGAAGACCTGGGAATTTGTTTTGGTCTTGCGTTCTCGCTGTTCTCGGTTATTAATAGCTGACTGTTCCTTTTGTTCGAAAGATTGCTGAATAGAGGAGCCGACGCCCAGCTCCGAGTCTTCGCGCTTCGCGCAGGACCGGCTTCGCAATAATGGGGCGACGCAGGCAGTGTGTCTTCCGGAGAAAGTATAAAAAACTACTCTTTAAATCATGCCCTGAGCTAGTGTATGCGATTTGAAGTATATTATATAAAAACTTACGCGCAAACAAAATCTCGTGCGGACAAGCATCAAAAGTCACCGCGCGCAAAAAAAAACTACAGGGAGAGCGAGCCCGAGTGAAGCAGACGACAAATGCGAGAATCCCTAAGCCGACGTCACGGACGCGCGCTTCGCAGCGCCGCCCGTGGTCGCGCTCACCGCCAGTAGGCCTCCTGCGCAGGAGTTTTGGCAGTAGTATTTACTCTACGGTGATGATGATGATGATGATGATTCCTATTGGTGTCCCCTTTGAAGCGGGGTGATGACATGTCATCTTACCAAAAAGGACTAATATAACTTTGTCCTGAGCCTTCTGGCTCTTTTCTTCCATTGTGTGTCCACGCTTTTCATGTAAAGATACCGTAACACTTTGGCCGCCCATCTCTGATCATGCATATTTCTAAGTCGTTCTTGAAAACATATTTTGCTCTGTGCTTCTCTCACTCCAAAGGATGCCCATCCCATGTCTCCCTGCACTGCCTCGTTTGTTGTTTTACTGTGTGCTCCTAATGCCAATCGACCCATGGCCCTCTGATTTACTTCTAGCCCTGATTGAATGTCTGATTTGACACACACTACTGCGTTTGAAAAGGTGAGTGCTGGTACCATTGCTCCCTTCCAGATTCCTCTCACTACGTCATATCTGTTATATCCCCACAGTGCTCTGTGCTTCATGATAGAGGCGTTTCTTCTGCCTTTCATTCTTAAATGCTCCTCATGAGTTTTTAGATAGGCCATGACCTTCGTTTAACCATATGCCCAGATATCTGTATTCCGTTACCCACGGTATTGCTGCTTTTTGAACGAATACCGATTCTTTACGGGCGTTGTCATTAAAAACTACAACTCCCGACTTTGCTGTGCTAAAATCTAACCCCTGTTCAGTGGCTTCTTCCCCGCAGATATCTGTGAGCTGTTGCAGACACTGTTTGCTATCTGCTAGTAGTACTATGTCATCTGCATATATCAGTCCCGGGATATGTTGTTCCACTTCGTGTCCTTTGCGGCTTTAACATAGATTGAAACCTATTTTACTGCCTTCAAGCTTTATTTCTAGTCTGACCATGTACAGCATGAACAGCAATGGCGACAGAGGACAACCCTGCTTTAAACCTCTATTTGTGACTACCGGTTCCGTGTACTTTTGGTCATCCCAGGTAATTTGCACCTCGCTCTCATTATAAATTCCCTGCAACAGCTGTATAAAGTCCTGGCCTAATCCCTCCCGGTGGTGGTGGTGGTGATGTTTATTGACGGGTGGACCTAGCCTTGCGTGGTATGCCGGCAATTGCTCACCCGATCAGCACTTTTTTACCGCTATGCGCGGGAATTCAACATGACTCGCTGAGGATTGTGACACGTAAAAATTGCAGGATTAAACGAAAGATGTCCCTCCTCGTGATCCAATGGCCTTCCGGGAAACTTAAATCGTTCAAAGACGCATGCGGAGCGGCCATCCTTCACAGTTCTTTAAACAAAGCTAACCGGTCCTCCGCATGCTCTCGGCAGTCCATAATAAAATGACCGATGTCGCCTGTAGCACCACACGTTCCACACAAAGGTGAAGCGATAATGTTCAGCTTATGGAGCCACGCCGGTGTCCGCGCTGAGTTGGTCCGTATGCGGAACAGTAAGGTTGCCTCTGTCCTCTTCATTCCTTTTGTGACACAATGTCGATGTTGTGGTCGCCAATGAGAGCGGAAATGATCCTGTATGACTGTTCCATAGAAGTTGTCTAAATACGTTGTCGTAGGCTCCCTTTATATCGAGAAATGCTATCCATAGTGGTCGCTCCTGAGCCATTGACACCTCTATGCATTGGGTTAAGACAAATAAATTGTCCTCTAAGCGTCTGTCTCGTCTGAAACCATTTTGTAGTTCTCCCAGTATGCTGTTCCCCTGTATCCACGCCTGTAGTTCCGCTTTTATGGCTTGCATTGCCAGCCTGTATGCCACTGAGGTAACTGTAATAAGCCTGTACGAATTGGCATCAGCCCTGTCTCCTTTGCCTTTGTATATCATCTTCATCCTGCTCTTACGCTAATTGTCCGGTACTTGCTTAGTTTTTATCACTTTTTCGATTGCTCGAATCAGTTGTGCTTTGCTTTTTGGACCCAGTAGGTTGACCAACCGTATAGGAATTTCATCTGTCCCTGTTGCCGTATTAGCTGGAACATTTTCTTCGGCTTTTTTCCAGTTAAGATTCTCCAACTTTAGCTCTCTATCTGTACGCACCTCAGTTGCCCCACTCTCCAAATGCTGTAGTCCACTCTCTGTTCTTCTGAACTTCTCTTCTATCATTGAGCGTATGTGAAATACCGCTTCTTCCCCTTTTAGTACCTGGCCTTAGCCGTTTATGACATAATGTCGTACTTCTTCGGTCTTTTTCCTTAGTTCCTTTACATGATTCCAAAACTTTCTTGGCGCGCCTTTATCCTTTGTTTTGCCCGTATATTCGAGACCCATCGCTCACTTTCTCGTTTAAGTTTTTGCTGTACAAGTTTTTGTACTTCCAGCTTCTTAAGGCGGTACCAATTCCACTTCAAAGTTATTTCCTCTGTTTTCATTCCCACTCGCTTGGCCTCCCTGCGCTCTCTGGATGCTTGCTGCCTTTGTGTTATAGCTTCCTTGATTTCCTTGTTCCACCAGCTTCTAGTTTTTCTTTTTCCTTTTCAGTAGTTGCGTTCTTTCGCGTTCCTTATGTTTCCTTGAATGAAACCAATCAGTTCGCTGTATTCCCAATCTTTCGTAGGTTGTCTCTGGATTTCCGTCTCCAGGCTTTTGGCAATATTAGCCATTTGCTGAACGTTTAATTTCAAGTCGTGTACCACCGTTTTCTGGTTTTGACCTTCCATTTTTCCAAAACTGAATGTAATCTGTTTATGGTCACTTCCTAAGCTGTGGGCACCTATTTCATCTATTTCCATTAGAGTAAACCTTTCATACACTCCTTCTGAAAGGAGGCTGTAGACTATACTGGACAGTTTTTCCCCTCGTTCCCAAGTAATTTGTCCCTCACATTTATTCTGTCTGTTTACTGCAATGAGATGATGTTCTTCACACATATCTAGTACGAGTTTGCCGTTGCGGTCTGTGTATCCGTCCAGGTCCTCAATGTGGGCATTCATATCTCCCACTAGAATCACTTCTCCCGATTGTCTTAACTGATCGAGGGCCCGCCTAATGCATCCTACAAGTTTTTCATTCTTTTCTCTAACCTCCCTGTCATAACCTGACCACAGATAGGCGACTCCCAACAGCGTTTCCCTTTCTGCTATCGTGCCCTTAACCTGTATATGTTCTTCATAGTTTTCGTTTACTCTGTGCCAATTGGCTCCCTGTTGAATAAGCATGCCGACCCCTCCCCCCTTCTAGTACCTATCGTTCTCTTACAGCCTTGCCATATATATTCATGCATTGCTGGGGGCTCTTCTAAATCTCGAAGAAAAGTTTCTGTAAAGGCATATACTTCAGTTTTTTCCTTTTCTAGTTGACCGCGAACCTCTAACCATTTTTCCCGTGATCTGCCACCGTGCACGTTTATGTAGTTAATCTTTGTCACCCCACGCTTTTTCTTTCGGTTAATTTTTTTTCGATGTTTGGGATAAGAGTCGGTCACCGAAGGGACGTCGATTGCCTCCTCGCTCGCCTGCATCGCTACCTCATGCCCCTTTCTAAGCTTTTGTGCGCCCTGTTTGCTAACTTTGGTCCTTTCCTTTGCACTGTACATTCGACTTCGATCGCAATCGCTTGTCCCTGCCGCATTTTCCCTGTGCCTGTTATTTACTCCAGCTTCCGGGATGCTCTTGGCCCCCCCCTAGAAAAGCTACTGCCCGCGCAGCTAGTCGCCTCCCCACCAGCTCCGCTACGCCCTCAGTGAAATGTACTCCGTCCATAACTAACGCCCGGCCCCGGCCCGCACGGTGCACTTTCCGGTTGAGGTCAACCACTTAGCCTATTGGCCTATTCTCCTAACCTACTGGTCTCCTATCCTTATGGCCTATTATCCCGACCCTCACAACGCGCATGCGTGCTGTTTCCACGGGGTGCCGTTAGGAAGCTCTAGTAGTAGGTCGCGCCACGCGCTCCCGTGTTCCCACTAAGTGTGACCTTAGCGTTTTTGCCCGTGGTGATGAAACCGTGTGCGGTAGAGATATAGAGCTTTGCTGTAAATCTCGTGTCTTTGTAGCACAAAGCATTCTACAGCGAGGCGTTGGAAAATAGTGTCCCTGTGTGTTTTTAGTACGTGTTTTTGCCCACGGAGATGCGACGTTCTAATGCGTGGCGTTGGAAAACGAGTGTCCTGGTGTGTGTTTTAGTACGCGTTACGCTCCAGCGTGAGGCGTTGGAAACGAGTGTCAAGGCGCTTTAGTACCGCACTTGACTGCACGAAACTACGACGATGACAGGAGATGCCCACAGCCCAGGCCCTTAAGGGACTTCGCCCCTAAAGACTGACTGACCATTTCGATACTCCCTAAAGGGCTGCGTCTTCAGAAGTAGTCACGTCATCAGCAAACACACGACGGTGCGCGCAACAATGGCGTTATCCGTCACCGCCGGGGAGCATGTCTCGCGCGGCGTCGGTATACACCCCTGCCCCTCGCACTTCGACCATACTTTCATCCTCCGCTTTCTTGTTCGCTCTATCTTCGGTGGCCTCTTCCTTGTCACCAATACAATGACGTTGACGCTAAGGGACTACGCTGAACCACAGAAGCGGGGGCTGAGAGCTGCGCGCTAATCCATGGCTCTCCGTAGCCACTGTGGTGCCGCCTTGTGATCCACTCCTCTTGCCGACCAGTGATGGGCCGCACCTGGTCTCTACGTAATGCATACTCGCCGCAGTCTTCTAACAGGCAGGCATGTAGCCTCCTGGCCAGCGGGCCCGGGGCCCCGGTGCCCCGGTGCCGCCAACGGCCTTCCTCCACCCCCCCCCCCCCTTCCCTCCTCTCGCCGGGGTGTCTCGAAACGGGCCACCCCACCGAAACAGAAGGTCCTATTGAGCCTGAATGTCCAATAAGACGAAAGATCCACTGTTGTACCGTTCGTCACGTTGGATCTTTCGTCTCGTTGCACTTTTATACGCCGAAACCCCACCTTCCCCGTAGTGGCATCCTTCCCAGAGCCGCCCCCCCCCTCGTTCCTGGTGACGGGCCACCCCTCGTCTCCAAATTACGCTTCCTCGCCGAAATCGTCTTGGTGGCAGGAAGGCAGGCAGACAGGCAGTTTACTGGCAAGCAGGAAGTCTCCTTGGCGGGCAGGCAACTTCTCTGCGTAGACGAGAGCCTACGCGCCAGCCGTCTTTTTGGTAGCATCAAATGTCTACAGACGCACGCGTGCACGAACACGTCTTTTGGCATATTGGGGCAAAAAAAATTTCGCATTTAAAATTAAAATATTTGGTTTTCCACGGATTTCATGTGCTATAGTTTCAATGGTGTTCCTGCTTTTACACGAGTTCGTTAGGAGTACTAGATGCCGAAAACTGTCCGGCCTGGACATCACACTCGAATGTGAAGCACGTCAGGTGCTGCTTCAAGCGATTTCATTTTTCCCGCCTTCCATGTTCTAGCATTCCGGCTACAAGGAAGGAACGACTATAATGACCCACTGAGCATGAGGCAACACGGACGATAGCAACTTGCTGATGGTACTTAGCGAAAGCTGACAGCGATTGGATTCTAGGAAGGACAGTAGCTTAGTGAAGCCACAAGCATCGGTAGTGGTCGCTGGTAGTCCAGTGCTGCAGAATGGTATGTCAAAGGAAGAGAAGGTATTAAAAATGCTATCGTGTGTCCTTCGCATCAAACCACATTATCCATCATCATTTTTTATCTTTTAGTTTAGTTGATTCATGCAGCTCTAAATCTTATATGTACGTGCTTTGAAAAGCCTTTGAATGAATATAAAATATCCATTATTCTTTTGTTCAAGTTGTCAATATTACGCTAGGAACAAAATAGTAGCGCAATGCGTGCATAAAGAAAGACATCTTATAGAGTTCAGGTGGCCTTCACCAATAAACAAGGGACACAATGTTACTGTACAAGAAGTGCTCGTGACGGAGAGGACTACGAGTTTTTGTCTCTCACCGCTGTTTGTATATAACCACCTATTGCAACCAAAATAAGTGGAAGATATGGATTTATTGTTCATGATATCCCTGAAGTCGTTCGCAATGGGCAGGGAGGGAGAAAATAAACTTTCATTAAACCCAGAAAATGCTTCACAGAGGCGTCCTCATTCCAGGATGCCTTGAGCTGGGGCCGCGTCGGCAGCCCTTTCGATCTGGTGCAGCTGATCTTCGAGGCCGGAGCTGGCCAAGGCTCTTTCCCAAAGCGCCATGGAAAGGCGGATGTTAGGGGGGTCTAGGGTAGACTTAGCACAGCCACCCACTATGTGTCTGAGAGTCCCAGGCTCTCCACAGAAGCGGCAAAGTGGAGACAACTGTGTCCGGTCAAAGAGGTGAAGTCTGGTGGGATGTGGAAAGGTGTTGACCTGCAGGGCACGTAATAATCTTTCCTGATCCCTAGGTAGCGATTTCTGGGGTGAAGAGTAGGTTTCACAGGACAGCCTATAGTGCTGCGTGAATTCCTGGTAGGTGACAAGAGGTTGCATGGGCTCGGGCTCGGCTTCGGCTTCACCAGCGCCGGCTCGGCGGGTCAAATCTCGAGCCACGAGGTTGCGGATCTCGTTGCCGGGGATTTCGCTGCGTGCTGGTGCCTACAAATTCCTCACTGGTCTCGTTGGTTGTCTCTGATTGGTTAGTCGAAGTGTTGTGACGTGCACGCGACCGTTGGCAAAGTTGTGGCACGCCTGCTGGGAGTCTGAGATTATAACTTTGGCGTCGCTTTGGCTAAGCGCAAGTGCTATCGCCGCTTCCTCGGCTTGGAGAGGGTTGTGACCGGGAATTGAGATGCTGCACCTGTGCTGCTTATTTAAAACAACGGTGGCTGCCATGACTGCTCTTCCGGGGTAACAGGCTTCGTCTGTGTAGGCGGTAGATGGTGCATCTCCGTACAACCTAGATATTGTCCGGGATGGGGCTTCTCTGTGATCCTCGTGTTGCACAGGATGCATATTGCGCGGTTCGTTTACATTAACCACACATTGAAAACTTTGCACAATATTAAACAACATGCATATAGGAACCATGAGAAATAAGCCATGATATGTCGCCTCAGAATATACGTTCAAGTTCGATCTTCAAACTTAGCTTATTCCAAATGAAAAAGAAAATTGGGAGAGATGGGTACTGTCTAATGCAAACTGATAGTATATACTGACAAGTTTTCATTAAATTGGGGATAATAATGGAAGGATAAACTGATGTGCTGTGGCACTACAGACCACATATTTTGTGGTGCTGCTGGGTGATTGGTAAAATTTGCTAGAGACAAGAATAGAGCACCATAATCAAAAGTCAGAAATTACAGTTTTGAAGCCCCGAACCAGGTTCGCAACGGTTTCTTCGACTCACTCCGGTTCGGGTTGAGGTCCGAAATTGCGGAAAAAATACGGGTTCGGTTCGGTTTCGTTTGCGGGCAAAAATTCGGGTTTAGTTCACGTTTTCGGTTCAGTTCCAGTTCCCGTTCGGCACCCTGGCTTCTGTTGTCATGGTGATGGCCGCCTTAACAGCGGGAAAGAGTGAGCGAGAAAGACTCTGAGAAAGAGAGGGAGCAAACGTGTTATTTACGAGAACCAAGAAATGTAACAAAATTCTCAAAGATAGTTTCAGGGTCTCCTGAAAACTATTGTAGAAACGTGTTCCAGTTATATGTTGCATGGTGCGGTAAGTACGAAGCCTCTTCCATATATTCCATTTACTTAGTGCGCGACAAATTGTCGCATGGTTTCGTTCTTCATTCGTGATTGGGCTCTTTGAAGTTTGACGATTGATTGGACGCACTTTTAGCGAATGTTGGGCGCACTTTTAGATGCGACGCTGAGAGCATCTCTTCTCGGCGGCCCTGTCCTTCCTGCGTGCGTGCGTCGTCGTCGTCGTCGTCGTCGGCGTCCGCACTCTCCTCCGCTCACCCCTCTCCTCTCCGATAGCGAACACTCTCTCGCGAGAGGCATTGGATTGGATTCGATTGGATTCGGCTTGGCTTGGCTTGGATCGGCTTGGATTGGATTGGATTTGGATTGGATTAGGTTAAAGTGGATTGTGTTGGATTGTGTTGCGTCATAGCCGTGGCAGACGCACTGGCGCCGGCGCATGCCCAGGTGAGAGCGAACACTCTCTCTCAACATCTGCGGGTGTGCGGCCCAGCGCGCCCTCACTCCGCCGGTGGGCGGCGCTGCGAGCGGTGTTGCGCATATGCGCAGTACTCTCTCTCTCCGCGGTCTCCTCTCCTTCGGGCGCGCTGCGCATATAACCGGTGTGCCGCTCTCCGGCGGCCTTTCGGTCGACGCTTGCTCCCCGTTTGCGTTTGAACACCCCTCAGCGTCGCATCACAACAGGGTTCCTGTGAGGGGAGGTGGGTGTAATTTTTAGCGAAGGCTTTCACGTAGTTTTTGGCGCAGTTTTGACGTAGGAAAGCTTTCCCGCTTCTCTCTATCAACTTTCACTAGGAAGCGATGGCAAATTTTATAATTTTTTTGTCACCTATATTAACTTCGCTGACTTAGCCCCCGCGTATAAATGGAATTGGTTTTTCAACTAGCGCACAAGTTGCACATGCATTTGTAGCCTACAGCTCCAGTGAAGCGAAAGCAGCGTAGCGTCGTAAGCTCCCTCTCTTTCTCAGAGTCTTTCTCTCTCACTCTTTCCCGCTGTTATGGCGGCCATCACCATGGCAACAGAAGCCAGGGTGTCGAACGGGAACTAGAACCGAACCGAAAACATGAACTAAACCCGAATTTTTGCCGGCAAACGATACCGAACGGAACCCGTATGTGTGCAAGTGTGAAGCTAATTTAACTTAATAGACTTTACTAAGATTGATGCAGTCCGAAACTAACAAACTCAAGACATACTCTTTTCGGAAAAAAATGTTGACGTGTCTTAGTTTGAACCGAGCGAACAAATTTTGCAGAGCCGCCCGCGGCCGGACGACTAAACATTGGGCCGACTGATTTCGTCGGAGGGCCAGCGAGCCGCACAATAGGCGCATTATATACAAGCCCTGCGAGAGTAAGGGTGATACGAAACGTAGTAGAAAATAGGCAAAAAGGATGTGGAGAGGGCGGAAACGCTTCAATTGTATTTTCTACTGCGTAAACGCCACCAAAGTGGTCGAAAGATGGCCTAGGGTCTCCAGTCTACCCTTTGGGATAGTAACCCCGAAATGCTTATAAATCACTTCAGTGTCTCTTTAAAGAGAGACTGAAGTGATCTGCAAACATTGCGGGATTACAGCAAAAATTGCAGTCTGGAGTCTCTAGATCATATTTCGACCACTCTCGCTGCGTTTATGAGACAAAAATCATTTCGAAAAAGCTGTCCTCTCTGCACCTCAGCCGGCCCTTGGCCTGGAGAGAACACACCTCTTACGATTCAGGCATTATACAGGCAAGCTCGAAAGGTGCGTGAAAAACACATCGCGTCGGAACGTCTCCGGTGAGGAGGACGGCGTTTATTGCCTGCGTACGCCTCGGCTAGTGTTCGTTACGATTCTAAACCATGCTGGCAGGCTCATTAGACGCAGTTTACAGCCGACAACCCGGCAGAAGGAAGGTATGCCGATTACCGAGATATCTGGGATTGCCAGCCAATGGTAACGTCGGATGGCAAGCATATTGTTTCACAAAACAAAATCGAAAGTAATCTGAAATGTAATTTTCCAAATCCTACAGCCGCAGTAGAACTCGTATGGACATCACTGCCGCCGCCGCAGACCGGGCATGGTTGGTTTTATTTTTTCGGGGTTTATAAAATAAATGCCGTTTTATCGACCGAATAAACATTGAAAAGTGTATATTTGAGCCAGTCTGGGCCCTGCAAGCAAAACAGGAGCTTGACAAATTTATTCCAGTGTACGTTTAAGGTAATTGGACTCGCATATACAAGGTGATGTGTACGGTAAATCCCACGTGGTATGCGTATATTCGTGGTCATCCTCGTTATCAAACGTACATAACCTGCCTCAGCGAAAAGAAATCCGTCCAGCGTCACATCTGGGAGCTGCAAGAATATGGCGTAGCTCTTGGCCACCACTTTTCACCCGGGTATCGCTGTACGCTAAACCAATAAATAAGCGTTCAGGCGTGCTAAAGCGCCTCACAATGTATCCACCGCAACCCAAGCACGGATATGTGCCTCCGGTTTTTCCAAGTGGTGCGCAAAAGTGAATCGCGATGCTTTTTCTTGGAGCTGCTATAAAGAACTGAATAAACGGCTTCCACGGAGCCGTCGTCCCGACCCCGTAATACACTGTGGCTGGGAAACGCAGATCCGAGAGCAAGACATGTGTTTAAGGGTCGCATAATGTGACTGTACTGTCTCATTTAAGGTCAATATCCCACCCACTGTTAACCTACTCAGTTCGTTGAAACAATTTAATATTCATACCAAACGAAACTCAAACTTTCTGGCTTGTCCATTCACTATGGTGAGACCGCTATCACGCCCACATTTGTGAAGGATTGAAAGACGGCGCATAAAGATGGGACTACAGTAGCCGACCGAATTTGCGGACCCGGAGGGGAAAGGAAAAGAGCCCAAATAAAAGAGCAGACCAAAAACTCCGCGAGCCGCAAAAACGAACTTTGCTTCCGATTAAAACAGGAGTGAAGAAGTCGCGGATTGTTCCTTGCCCTAAAGTCCTCCTTCATGAGAGAACGTCCGCTTCCATCTCTGCAAGCGTCACGTTTTCTTCGTAAACATTGGAGAACAATCCCAAAGCGTTGGCAATGTCTTGCGCTGACGGATGTGGGTAGTGGGGAGTGTCTTCGTCAGAGTCAGAGTCGTTTTGCGGCAGCGCGGTTACGTTGCGCACGATCTCGTCGTCCGTTATCCCCACGCACAACGCTATGTTTCTGCCCCCTTGAGCAAAGTCTCAAAACGTCGCGAAAGATCAAAGTTGGTCTTCCTGGTGAGAGTCAAGCCAATCCCCATCCAATCCCGAGGATTGCCAGATGGCTAGGACTCAAAATGGTGTCGTCCAGTAGTCGCACCGTGGCCCTGCTGCGGGAAATTTTATCTGAAAAATTGAACATTTGGCTGTATTTTGTCCAAAATATTCATTGTTCGTATTCATTACTCCTATGCATAGGTCGGCAAAACAGAAAGAACTCACTCAAACTCAATCACAATTTTTTTCATTCACGCTGTACTCAATCACACTCAGACTCAAAAAGTTCGTCTGTTCACAAAATCACTCGTACTCACTCATCAAATACTCATTTGTAATCGTACTCACTTGTACTCAAACTCATTTGTCCTCACGAGTATTCGTACTCAATCTGTACTCATGAGTACTGAATCTGTACTCATGAGTACTCACTCTGTACTCATGAGTACTCAATCTGTACTCATGAGTACTCAATGAGTACTACTGCTCATGAGTAGTACTCATAAGTACTACTCATTTTTCACTCATGAGTACTACTCATTCTGCACTCATGAGTACTACTCATTCTGCACTCATGAGTACTACTCATTCTGCACTCATGAGTACTCAATTTGTATTACTCACGAATAATCAACTTATCTGCACTGTTAGCTAGGTCGTAGCTCGAATGAAAGACTAAGTAGAAAAAATAAATTGTTTAATTGATTAGAAAAGCACAGGTTACATATAAATCAGGACAGAGGGAGAAAACGTCTGACGCGGTGCACTGTCGTTGGGCGACTTACTGCGCGAAGGCAAGTACATGTGACAAAGCAAAACGGAACGTAAGCACTCGCGTTGCGTCTGGTGTCTCCTCTTGTTCTCAGGCCGGGTCGGGATCAGGGGAGCTCGGGGGTTGTCGGTGCAGCCGTGGCCGTAAACTGCGTTTTTCTGCGTGTCTTCTGGTGGCAGCTTTTGTCGTCCGTTTTCTTGTTTGCACTACTGTTTGCACTACCGTATAAACCGGATTATAGGTCGACCCGGTATATAGGTCGACCCCCTACCTTGAGGTGGGA
Source organism: Haemaphysalis longicornis (assembly GCF_048455015.1). Classification (NCBI taxonomy): domain Eukaryota; kingdom Metazoa; phylum Arthropoda; class Arachnida; order Ixodida; family Ixodidae; genus Haemaphysalis; species Haemaphysalis longicornis. The sequence continues at coordinate 190,584,222 of NW_027526361.1, forward strand.
AAAGTTGACAAGAAAATTAATTCGGCACAGAAGCGCACTCACAATGTCTATATTTATTTTCGACGCCCGTCCGTCACTGCCACTCACTATGCCTGCCGAAGTCACTCGTCCGAGCTCTCAGAGTCGTCCGAGGATGACTGCTTCGCACTGTCATCTTCCATGCCATCAGGCCCGTTGCTGATGGAGCACTTCTTGAACGCTCGTGTAACCATGTCGTCGGGCAGCGACTGCCCAGAGAAGGACACCCAGCTTTACACGGTCGCAACCGGCCCGTATAGGTCTTTTTGTTGTCGCCGGCTATCCACTCATTGTACAGTTCGCGGAGCCGGTCCGCGCATGGCCTCCGGAGCGATCGTGAGCGAAGTTCCCGGACGAAGTCCGCCACTTTGTTCTCCAACTCGGGGTGCACCGCTTGACGTCCACAGAACGATCGGTTTCGGGGATTGCACGCGCACAGTTTAGCTTTCTGGCTCCGCCAGTACCGCACACTTTTCTCAGAAACGCCTAACTTGCGTTACGCCGCCATATTCCCATTCTGCTCGGTGGCTCAATCGCCGTCAGGTTAAACGCCGCGGTGAACTGGCGTCGACTGCCGCCACTCATCTCGGAACAGAGACGTACAGAAATGTACGCACGCACGCGTAATAGACGAGTAAAAGACGAAAAACTAGAGAAAAGCGAAATCAAATAAAGGCCTGATGAGCGAGAGAGCAGTCCGACACGAATGGCGATTGGCGACGAACTACGCTTGCACATTGTTGCCAGACAAGGATTTACATTCTGCCAATGACCGCTATATAAGACGAGGGGTGACTTTTGTGCGGATTTTTTTGAAAAAAAAACTCGACCTATATTCCGGTTTATACGGTACTGTACTCAGGAGTGCATATACTCAAGAGTGCAAGCACTCGCAAAAACAGTATTCATGAGTATTGTACTCATGAGTGCTGTGTACTCATGAGTGATGTGTACTCATGAGTACTGTGTACTCATGAGTGCTGTGTACTCATGAGTGCTGTGTACTCATGAGTACTCATACTCATTAGTACTCAAACTCATGAGTACTCATACTCATGAATACTGTACTCACGAGTACTCATACTCATGAGTAGTGTACTCATGAGTACTGTACTCACGAGTAGTGGACTTACCCCTATACTCACTCGTCATCGTACTCACTATTTTTTTCTGGGTGTGTGATCACTCATCATAGTACTCACTCGTGAGTTTGAGTACAAATGAGTACAAATGAGTGTACTCACGAGTGAGTACGCCGACCTATGCTCCTATGGGACAACTGGCAGTTCCTAGGGAAAGTCCCGAATATCCCCGAATTCCGAATTTTTATAGTCCAGAAAATGGTACGCTACTGTATTTCTGCTAAGTATGCTTACTTATAAGCAGTAGTACATATAAGTAGTATAAGGAGCCCACATAGAGTTAAATTATCTGAATGGTATCAAGGCTACTTGTACACTTACCTAAAGCCATCTGAAGTTTAAATGAAAATAGCAAAATGCATACTTGAGCTAGTAAATTTTCCTAGCTTTTATTTACGCTTGTTTAAGGGGCTGCACGTGCGCATGCGGCGGGAAGGATGTTGCGTTCGTTCTTACGAACATATTATTACCAGACCGCTGGTTGGTTTTGTTCTTGCTAATTGGAAATGAAGAAATGTTGCATGCACGCACGCACGCATACGCACACGCTGTAATAAAAAGAACCCAGCGAATTCGCAACAAATATTTGTTGTTCTCGCGTTCTCCAGTCGATACGAGAGTGACGGAGCTATATGTCGTAAGCTAGTAGTTTCATCTTAGTGAAGCTGTTGTCACATTTAGCGCTGCTTACCACGTGGAACGCGTAATTCCCGGAATACATTTTAGTTTAATCGTGATTTATTTAGGCGAAGTTACACAGTCCCACGTCAGACGCGGATGTTCTCACTGCTATTTCGCTGAAATAGGCACACAAGGTGATTAGGAGTGTTTCGGACGTTTATATAATACGAAGAACCTCAATATCCAAACGAGATGAAAGATCTAGCGAGATGGAAAATCGATTCGACCCCTAATGTCCACCAAGACGGAAGATCCAATCGAGCATGTGTGTACAGTGAGACGAAAGAACCACCGAGACAGATGATCGAATCGAGCCTGAGTATCAAACGAGGGGATAAAACCACCGAGACAGAAGATCTAATCGAGCGTGAAAATCCTACGATATGAAAGGACCACCGAAACAGAAGATCCAGTCGAGCCTGACTATCTAACGAGATGAAAGATCGAGATAAAAGAACCACCGAGGAACAAGATCCTAACCGACCCAGAGTATGCTGACGAGACTTAAGGTCCAGCAAGATGAAAAATCCACTCGACCATGAATGTCCGAGCCTGAGTATCCAACAAGAAGAAAACCTCCGAGACAGAAGCTCCAATCGAGCCTGAATATCCAAGGAGAACAAAGAACCACCGAGACGGAAGTTCCAGTCGAGCCTGAATATTCAGCGAGATGAAAGAACCACCGAGACAAGCGATCCAATCGCGCTGATAATCCAACGAGACGAGGTAACCACCGACAGACGATCCAATCGATCCTGAATATGCAACGAGAAGAAAGGTTCATCAAGAGGGAAGATTCACTGGTGGATCTTTAGGCAGTGAATCTTACAAGTTCAGACGGTTCATCTGTTTTAATGTGTGTCAGAAGCACGTGGATACATGTTCAAAGGTTCCCCCTGGTAGCGTCATGTGCAGCTGGAGTGTGCTCACTAGGAAGCGCCAACACGGGCCCCGAAAGTTCGCAATGCTGCGCACACAATGCCGGTCAGTCTCTAGTGATGGCTAAGCTGTCGGCATGTACAGATATTTTCGACAGAGGCATATAAAATACGACCGTGCGCAATGGTACTACCGTGTTTTCAGGTATTATGATATAGAATGCTAGCTCAATGTCAAGCTTTGGTGCGTTATGTTCTTGAAAACGTGATTAGAACATTGCATGTGATGGCCATTGGTAATGCGCAAACGTTGCATCCCACAATATACTTCGCTCCAGGCTGTTGCTATACGCTGTTTATTCGAGGACGCTGTCATTGCCTCAAAGTGGCGATTTCATTAAAGAGATTTAATTGTATCGCCTTATTTTAAATTTGTGGTTCTGTAACACTGGGCACAGCATGCGTGATTGCCTATCACCTTACGGATATTCATGCTACGCGTCAGAGCGGGCTCATCAGGACTACTGCACACTCCAGATGGAAGCGGTCCAACTTTCTTGTGTGTGCAATGTTAGAAGTAAGCGAACAGGCTAGGGTCGAGAATAAACGAAATAATGGTCGATACGTAATAATTACTAAGCTTATGGAAATTTTCCTTCGGTGCATAGGCATGACGAGGCTAGTAGCCGTGCAAGTCGAATGCACGTATGAAGGCTTCGCGGCCACGTCTGACATATCAGCGTTAAGGATTTAAGGGTGCCCGGAAATCAGTTCCGCAACACGCTTGCGAATCCCTTAGCTAGTTTCACCCGCTCCCCTCCGGTGCGGTTCTTACATGCAAAAACGTTACCTTGGAAGCACATTTTATTCTTTTTTCTTACTTTGGTATAAACTTCCCACGGGTTTCACACAATTATTTCGTTGTGATTGTAAGTAAAGTACAAAATCGATATCAATTCCTTTCACTTGGTTTGGGCATCTTCCTACTACTCGCCGCACCCTGACACGAGAAACAAGCCAGACGCAGACCTGCAAAACTATGTCACACGAAATTCAACAAAGCTTCTGGAATCTTATCAGCGCTCGCGACCTATTACAACACAACTAAATCAAATAAAGGAAACCGAAGAAAACAATTACTCTACCACCATACATTTGACAAACCAAATACGTGCGCTTAGAAAGAAGGTTGAAGTTTCTCATACCTGACCTGCACATTCAGTCACTGTTGAAAGTTTGAAAACTTTACGCCAAATACGAATAACGCGGCGTTATCAAATTGGAGGTTCCAAGAAGGTATTCACGATTACACAATACAACAGCTCTGCTGATCCGGGGTTCTAGCGTCACATGGATTCACAATGGGTGGATGGGTTCATGGTTGTCCCAGCGCGACATTCAAATGCCTCAGCAAACTCTGGCATATTGAGCAGCGGCACATTACAACGCATGCGTGGCGGTGAGTACCAGCCAGGGCTCTGCTTCTCGTCTTTAGAGCACCACTTGAAGCAGCTGCTCACGAAAAACAGCTGCTCAGCGCTCAAGCTTTCGATCCCTTGCGGTTCGACGACGGCGTCATCGCTCGGTTCTTCACGAGTGGCAACCGTCGCCCGGAACGCCCGATACGCCTTCAGCATGCCACCACTGTCGGCGAAGTTCTCGGACAGGGCGTGGTCGCCGAAGTTGACGCCTCCAGACCACGGGATATGATTATAGAGGCGTCGCAGACAATTCAGCTTGCTCTCGAACATCGTCCGTGACGCGGACGTCCACCAGTCACGGCGGAGCCCGTCGTGCGTGTACAGACCCATCTCGGGGTCGAAGGCATGCGTCAACTCGTGGCCTAGCACGTGTCCGAGGCTGCCGTAATTGTAGGCGTCCGGATAGGAGGCCACGTAGAAGGGCGGGTAGAGGATGGCCGCCGGGATGACCACCACGTGATACACGGGCAGGTAGAAGGCGTTGACCAGGGTGAGCGGCACGCTTACCACGTCAACCGCCGAGCGATTGGAGCGGAGGAAGCCCTTGGCGTAGGCGAGCTCGGCCCTGTGCAGCGTTAGTGTCATGTCCAGGTACGATCCCCGGAGGTCCGGCACGTACGGGTATAGCCGCTTCAAGGCCTTGTCGGACGACAGGGTCCCGGGAATGCCGATGATGGAGCGCAGCGTGGCCAACTTCACGAAGGCGCCGCCCTTGGTCGGTTCGTCCATCCAGGAGAGCGCAGCCATTGTGGAGTTGGCCATCGCGCGTATGCCGGACAGCATGGCACTGACGTTCGCCACCGCCGACTTCGGCAGCCAGCGGTTCGTGAAGACGTGCGCGAAGGCGAACGGCAAAGACGAGTCCGCGTCCACATAGCAGCGTCCCAGCATGTAGCCCAATGTGGCGACGCGGCTGGCGCCTGTGATGTCCGGGAAGCCCGAAAGATCGGCGAACTGGGCGTGCGACAGCGGGTACGACGTCATGGGTGCCAGGTGCCGTGCCACGTGCCACGTTATGTACGAGAGCAGCGCGCCGGTGTCCTCGAATCCAGCGACAAGCCACCCGAGTAGCTGAAGCAGCCGGCGGTTCATGACAAGCATTTCGTCATCCATGCCTAGCTCAACTGGGAGGTGCTGGTTCACGACCTGCAGAGTAAAATGCAACGTAACCGAGAAATTCATCCTCCAAATTTGAATGTGATGATGTGTGTAATGACTTCAGAAAAAATCTAGGCACAGTTTGAATTCATGCGCTTTTTTAGATGCGCCTCTGACGATTATTCACTAACTGCCAACACATATTGTTCTTGTGCTAAGTACAAACATTTTTGAGTGCTCAGAGTTATCTGAGAATAACACTCTGCAAAATTGGTGCACTAGAATGTCGCCTGGGATTATTGTCGCGTGGATGAAGCAGTGAACTCTTCCAGAAAATATTTTGAAAAGTGCGCAATTTTTTACATTACAACACACTAGAGATACTTCCATACATGGAATCAATATTTGAGCTATGCATAATCCCAAGGAACAGTCATGTTCCCTCGTGTACACGAGTAATCATAGACATTGCGAAAAACCCAACTAGTTATATTGGTGAAGTATTACGTCAATAAGGGTCAGCCAGTTGGTAGCCTTTGAAGCCACCCCAGCTTATGCTGCAGCAGAACGCAACAAATCCGATGAATACAAAGAATACAAACTACACAACTAAGTATTCTGCGTTCACTAAAAACCAATGACATTTTTACTGTGTTAAGGAGTACCAGTAAAGCTGTGCTACGGAGTTTTAGAGTCCTCCTAAGGGGTATTGTAATAATATGTGCTTCCTGATAGTTATGTTAAAGCGCTGACTGTTGTTTCTGTAGCCAAACTTGCCTACATGGACATGCAGAGTAATTCTGTAACGTTTACAAGGTTCTCTGTGAGTAACAAATATAAAAATTGGTGGTTTATTGGTACAGTAGTTATAGGGGCTAATTGTGATATAATTTGTTTCGGTATACTTTCTATAACAAAAGAGTTAGAGCCGCTTTCTGTGATCACACTCCCCATGTTGATGGCCATGCTTCACTGCGCAACACGCAGTGGGGAAAAGCCAGCTGACAAAGATTAAGCTTTCGCCGATTTTCTTAAAGTGGGCGTCACCTTTAAACACTAATGCATTGCTGGGGATACATGTTCACAGGGTCAGTATAAGACATCTTGTACCAAAAATGCTTGCGTACACGCATTATCGCATACAGAAAGAAATCTTGCAGATAGCGGTTAAGCACAGTAGCATTGAATGCTATCTATAAAGTAGAAGGGGATGCAAGTATATCGATACTATTACTACGGATCTCACTCACGATCTCACTACGGATCTATGGTACTACGGATCTCACTCACGAGATGACCAATCTCTTTATCATGCCGGGTTACACACGGTTGGCTACGTACTATTCTAGACACACTGTGAGGAACGCGCGGACGGTTTAGAGAGACAGCTAAGTGCGTTTTGTGGTGTATATGATGTGGGGATATTAATGTGACTGCTCCGATCACGCGGACCACAGCCCGCCATCCCCTCTCTCAGAGGGGCGAGATGTGCACCCGGGGCGAGATGCGACCCCTTGCAACAGGATCACAACAGGAATACCGTAAAAACATAACAAGAATTTCTATCGTACGACAAAAAACTGTTGTGGCAACAGAAATCCTGTTACCATGAAGCCATCTGTTGTTCCGACACATTTCTGTCGTAACGACAAGATCAATTTTCTCAACGACAAACAGTCACAACAGAACTACGCTACTTTTCACAATGGGCAGTGATGTTCAAACCACGTGCAACCACTGATGGAACATCAGGATCACGACAAGAGAGAATTCGGCACGACGAAATATCAAAATTACGACAGCAATACGACACACGACAGAACATCAGAATCACGACACAATAATACGACAATACGACACTACGACAAGCGAAAATACGACAAACTAAAGGAACTTTTCTTGTCATTTTCGACTGGATAAGTGAGTGAGAATAACGCATATTTCTTTGTGAATTTTTTGCTGTGTACGGTTAGTGTTTGCGCGTTGTGTACAGGCGTGGAGCTTTTCATAGTAGTGCTCGTATAGTTGTGTTAAGAATTGTGCGTTTTTTTGTCTAGTCACAAACATCCCATATAGAGTACTGTAAAAAGAGTGAGTTTTGATAGTGTTGAGAAAACTAAAAAAAGGACACGCAATGGTTTTCGCCTTCGCTTTGAAGAGGGAACTCAGAGCTGTTCGTAGAACGGCTTGGATCCACCCTGTATGGGTACTGTATTTCTCTTTTTTGCTGTTTGGGGTTTCAGCGGCCCCGGTATGCGAGAGCGGGGTCGGGCGAGAGGGGTTGTTGCCATTGCTGGCCGAGTTCTGGCTCCCATTTACCGCTGCCTTGTGCGGCCATGTTGCCGCCAGTCGGCGTTGGTTGCTTTGGGTGTCGGGGGAGAGATGAGTGTAGCTATCTCCGTCGGCCTTCGCTGCATGCCTCCCACATCTTTACGCGGACTATTAGTTTTTGTGTGCGTTCATTTTAGATGCGACTGCATCTCATTCACTCGCCTTGTCCCTCCATACGGCGTTGTTGTTGTCTGTCCACACCCCTACCCCATTCTCCTCGCCGCCCGAGCTGCGCTCTCCGCCGCTCATCCCCTCTCCTCTCCGATAGCGAACACTCTCTCGCGAGGGGCATTGGATTGGATTCGATTGGGTTGGCTTGGCTTGGCTTGGCTTGGCTTGGCTTGGATTGGATTGGATTTGGATTGGATTGGATTAAAGTGGATTGTCTTGGATTGTGTTGCGTCATACCCGCGCCACGTTGCGTCATAGCCGCGGTCGTTCCAGCACCAGCGTTCCGATTTCGGGCACATGCATAGACTTGATCTTCGCTGCAAATTGCACGGTGGTCCCGTTATTTCACCATCCATGACCCGTACACTTCAGCGACCACAAGGCCGTCATCGTTGACGTTACGCCGCGTGTTAAATAAAGAGTACATCATACGCGTTGCTCACACGTTTCACGCAATTAGAGAATCAACCCAACGGAAACACCAAGTGAACCCCCAAGATGCGTCGCATCTCCACAGGGTTCCCCTCGCGGGAAGGTGGGGTAATTTTTTGTGTGGGATGAGTGATCCGTCGCTTAGTATGCCTTCCCTTCTAGGCCTTTAGAGGGACACTGAAGTGATTTATAAACATTGCGGGATTACGAGCGCACATTGTAGCCTGTAGTCTGTAGGCCGTCTGTCAAGATATTTCGCTGCGTTTACGCGACTTTATTAACTAGAAAAATCAATTATAAAATGCTGTAGTTGTCTCTGAATCCTCGCTTTGTGTGAGGTCACAACAAGGTGACTTGGCTTGACAGCGCTACTGCACGGCTCGCCCCCCCCCCCCCCCCCCCCACCCCTCCCGACAGAGTCAGTCGATCCAGCGTTTATTCCGCCGGCCTCCGACTGGTCGTCGCAATTCGTTCGCTCAGCTGAAACTAAGCCACGACACATTTCCGCATGGAAGAATATGGCTTAAGTTTGTTAGTTTGTAATGGCCAGGTAAGCTCCAAAGATGGAGGAAAAGTGCATCGCAATTGAACACCTCCAGTGACGCGGATGGCGTTCATCCACTGCGGACGCCTCGGCTAGTGATTGCTACGATTCCAAGCTATGCTGGTAGGCTTATCTGACATATTTCACAGCCGACAAAATGGCAGCAGCGTGGTATGCCGATTACTGAGATATAGAGAGGCCCTTCCAACGACAACGTCGGATACCAAGCATGTTGTATCCCAGAACGGAAGCCGAAATTTGTTTGATTTCTAATTTTGGACATCGTCCAATCACGTAGCCCCTTTTACTGACGTCACTGCTATTAGCTGGTGCGGCCGCCGCCAATTGCGCATAGTAGTTTTCTTTTTTTAGGCTTTAAAAAATACCGCCTTGTCACCCGGATAAACAAGGAAGTCCGTTTTTTTTAGGCAGTGTACCCAGTGCAAGCAAAAACAGGAGCTTGACTTCAGTGACCCTTTAAGACGGTTTCCTCCGGCCAGACGCGCAGGGGACTGCTTATGTTGTTTCTTTTTGGTTGTTTTCGTTGCGTATTCTCGGTCCGACCAGTGCGGTGCGTGTGTCTGCGCGCGTTTTCTTCTGCGTCTGCTATGAGGGAACTTTCGTATGAAATGTCGTCCGTTCGCCGGAGTGATCCTTGTGCTTCTGCAGCCTAGATGATTGCGGCGCGTGTGCGTGCCTGTCCAGTGGGACAAGTGTGCTTCCGGTGATTACTTCCGCCCCGTGTTCCGTTCTCGCGCACAATACCGCAGACGTGCGTGTAGTATGAGTGCGTGCCTGGGCGGGTGTACGAGCGTCATTCGGGCGAATGGTACACCACACTGGCGGTTCGTGTAGCGCTCCCGTTGTCTTGTGGTGCTTCTGCTGATTCGCTGCGGCCAGGGACGTCGACAACTTAAAGGAGCACGGCAACACACTAAAAACTGGGACAGGAAGCAATTTGGCCATTCATTGTGCCGCATGTGAGGGTTCTCCTGTGCTTGAAGACCTGTGACCACGGTATATCAAAGAGAACCGCGAAGAACGAGCGTGAAATTTACGAAGCATTGGTGATTACGATATGAGGAGTTTCGTGCGTGAGGGCGCTGTTATGTTCGGGCACCTCACTTAAACCCCATGAAAGCTTGTATATGGGTGTGCTTGCCTGGCGTCGTCTTTGTGTTTCTTTTTTTCTCCCGCCGGCAGAATACGGCAGAATAATTTTTGATTCGTCTTCATGTTTAGGGCGAGTGCGCTGGGAGGTGCTGAAGAAGCGAGGGGAGATTCTGGTTGTAGACATAGCCTTTCTCTCATTTCTTTTGAGAACACCGCAGTGTGCGCCTATTTTTTCTTTAACAACGCTGATTACCGCGATTGAGAATGCGCGCAATGCATTCGTGGACATGCGCGCGCAGCAATACTGGCAGCCATCGCCAAATGTATTTCTTTTTTCGAAGCCCCAGCGGCACCATGGTTTTTTTGTTGTGCGGGCAAAGGAGCGATGGTTTGTGGGAGTGCATTAAAAATGTAATGGTAGACAGAAGAGAAAGGTTTCGGTAGAGAGAAGAGAACTGGGAGATCCGATGAAGAATCAGAACTATGAATGGAGTAAACAGCCGCGGACCGGTGGCTTTGTGACAGCGTGTATGTGACTTCCTCCCTCGTCCATGGTGTTGTATTGGTGACGGCGAGGCGTCAGTGAAGAGGAAGTGACGGCTCTTATGTAACGTTTGCGCGATGTGAGTTCTTGGTGGGGGAGCGCTAGCAAAGCGGGGTCTTCGGAGCGGGGCGCAATTTAAAGCGGTCACTGTATAAATAACACACGAACAAAACGTCCGAGGTTCGATTGTTGAACGCTGGGAGTTTTGCAGTATAGTTGTTTGTTTGTTGGTCTTAGACCCGCTGAGCCGTCTTTCAGTTGTTATATCCCGGCGTGAATGAACGGGCCTTAGAAAACCGTTTCTGCGTGATAAAAAGTAAAGTTTTACGAGCCAGGTGGCTTTGTAAGTCGCAGCGTGTGGGTTTTGGAAAAAGGCGTTGGCACTGCTCGCGCCTTTTGAATTTTGCGACCAATAATTAGAAAAATTTGTAGGTTAACTAATCAGAAAAAAAAAACGCTACGTAGCCAAATGCCGTAAATCTCACCGTTCGTGGGGTTTTCATTTTGTCCGTTTCACGTACCTCTAACCACTCGGCTCCGGTCAGGTAAGGCCAGGTGAGGGAGCCCAGTTCTCGGAAGGGAACGTACTCCAGGTCGAAGTCGGGCCGCGGATCCATGACCGAGGGCACGACCGCCGACAACACCCGGTTGTCCAGCGACAGAATCTGCATCATTTTGCGACAGTCGATGCGGGTACGGTATTGGCAGTTGCTTTCACAGCGAGGTGACCGAGGTGAAAGGGTGCATGTGGCGCTAAGTAAGCGACGCGATAAAATGAAATGCGTTGCTGTTTCTTTATTAAGACCAAGAAAAAAAAAGGCCGGTAAGCAGAAGCTGTAGAATATACCAAGTAGCGGTAAACCCACCTGCCTCTCCTCTCCTACGCATACGGCAATTTAAACAGGCGCTTTTATACTTTCACCTGCTCGCTCACTTGTTCCTCGCTCAATTTGGCCCTGCTTGTCCGCCTGTGCGCACTACTTCTTCCCATAGCAACGACGCTCGTAAAACGAGAACCATGGCTGACCTTGCGAGGTGCACAAGGTACAGGTGTAAGTAATCATCACCGTCGTCATGGCAATCAATCAATCAATCAATCAATCAATCAATCAATCAATCAATCAATCAATCAATCAATCAATCAATCAATCAAAACTAACAATGTGCTATTAAAACAACGCACACAAGAATGTGTACAGAGAATAAACTAGGCGAATTAAGAAGAACTGGGAAGTGAATTAGGAATGAATAAATATAGTACTAAGAAAAAAAGAAATGCACGCAATGTACTATTTAAACATCTCACAAAGGAATGAATTCAAAGAATGAGTACTAAGGAATACATCTCACGAACAAAGAATTACTTTACGTAGATCGTGTCCTACCTACCAAAGATATTTCCTGAGTAAAATACGTAATCAGGGCGTCAGATTTGTGTGGCATGATTTTTCTTTTGAGAATTCCGCACTATTGATTTTTGTTGTGTTGGCCTTTTTTGTCTCTGGGTCTGCCTATATTCCATGCCTGACAATGGCTAGATTGCTCTCGGTTGTTCTATATTTATCCACACTTCAATGTTTTATCATTCTTGCCACGTTGTATGCACGTTTCAGTAAGCGCAATCTTGCTCTTTTTAATCAATTGATACCACTACACCAATTCAATTGGCTTTTCGCAATCGATACTGTCTTCGCTCCGGTGAAGACAGTTTTTTGGTCGGCCGTGTTCGGCTACAGCCCTGCGTTTGTTGTTCGGTCTGCTGACGCCGTATTTGTGCTGCTTAATCCTCTCAGGGCTATTTTTGGTTCAAGGGCCGTGTCTAGAGTGCCGTCCGACGGTTTTATAAGTACTCCGCTATATCGACGTCCACCGGCGATTTATGACAAAATTGCCGGGTTTGGCAGTACACCGCTCTAGATAACAAAGCTGGGCAACCTAACCTAACATAACATAAGCTAACCTAACGTAAAAGGAAATCATTTAAAACACCAAAACTAACCTAAGGCACAAAAATTACACTTCAAATAAATAATGAAAAAAAAAAACCGAGGCAAGAGCCCGTGTCGAACCACCGACTCGTGGATAAATAAGCTAAGACGGATCCTCTACACTACAACTTCAGACTGTTCGGGTGGGGCTAGCCTAGTGTTAAATATTCGAATGTCGTCGGACGGCACTCTAGCCATGCCTGCAACGATCAGCTAGGGTGCCGTCGGACGGCACTCTAGACACTGCGTTGAGCAATATATGACGAGGGCAGTATTTTGCCCTGCCTTTGAGCAGAGCAAATATATATACAAGGCTGCGGATTAATACAATAAATTCCGAATACCGGTTCTCATGCCATCTCGCGTATCTCTCAAGTAAGGTAAGCGACTATTTGACAGGGCAAGACCTTTAGCTCTGCTCTTCCGCCGCCCTCACCTTCTCCACGGTGTCGCGGCAGGTGGCCGACCCGTTAAGTATCACCGAGACCGTGTCGAAGTAGCCGAGGAGCGCACTGCGCTCGTGCAGGACGTTGCGGGACACGAACCACTCGAGCAGGTACGGGTTGCTGGTGAAGTGCAGCATCCGGAAGCCACGGCGCTTGAAGTGCGCTTCCACGCTCAACTGGAAGAGCACTGGAACTCCCCAGTCGAGGGTCAGGCCAACCAGGGTGTCCAGCACCTCCAGCTTCGACCTGTGCCAGTGAGGGCAGAAGTGAAACAATCGCTGTTCAAGAGTCCAGTATAATTATTGGCCATAGAATGTTTGATGCAAGTCGAAATGTGGCCATTTTTAAAATATGAAGTGTCGGCTTGAAGCTACATGCACTAGGCTTATGAGGCGGCCTACAGAGGTGGCAAAACAGATTTTCCGACAACGAAAAATTGGCGCAGCTTCCACTACTGGTACAAGGCTGGAGAAATAGCGTAGCTAGGGGTCGACCTAGCTTCTTCCGGTTTTGCTACGTTTCGCTAGGCTTTGTTAGGTTTTGTTAGGTTTCGCGATGTTCTTGTTAGGCTAGGTTAAGTGTTAATTGGTAAGGCCAAGTTCAGCAGAATTTCACAAGGCCGTTGAGGTTGACAGCGGATCCCAGAGAGGAGGTAGCTACGCCAACCTCCAGCTGCGCGGTTTCTCCAGTCTTGCCCCGCTTGTGGAAGCTGCGCCAATTTTTAAATGCAGAGCATTTCTTTAACTCGCACTGTCACCCGTCGTCCCTCGGCGTTGTCCGCTCTCAACAACAGGTGCGGGCGCGCATGCGCGTGCTCCGGCGCTGAAAGAGGCGTTGCAGCAGAAGGTAGTACCTCCTCTCCCTCTACTGCGCGCGCTAAGACAGCGGCGAAGCGTCAGCGTCGAGCGGCCGATCCCGAGCGTCGAGAACGAGAGGCCGGCGCCAGTCGTCAGCGTCGAGCTGAGGATCCATCGAATCGAGAGCGAGACACGGCTTCGAAACGTCAGCGGCGAGCGGCGGACCCCGCGTTACGAGAACGAGATGCCGCGGTCGGCCTTGTTGACGTAGTCCACGACGTACGCCGCGCACGCGTAGTGGTCGAGGATGATCTGCAGGTCCATGTTGGAGTCGAGAACCCTTCCGATTCACGGGTTGAACGCGTTCACGTGCTTCTCGGCGGGGGTCCTCGCGTGAAGCACGCACGGACGCGACGCGCCAGCCCGCAGAATCTCCGAGTAGTACTCCTCCCCGGACCGGACGTCGAAGGCGCGCAGGAACTCGTCCAAGCTAGCAAACTCCCCGTGCTCCAACGCCTCGTGCATTTCGTCGTACTTGGCCTTGAAGCGCCGTCGACGCACCCGTACGACAACAACAACAACAACTACCACCGCCAATTACCACAACCTACGCCACGTGACCACCCCCAATGCTCTGCATTTACTCGTGTCACTCGCGCGGGGGCATGCGACGGGGGCACTTTTTTTTGCATTTTTGGAGCCTTTGAAGGACTATCACTTCTAAAATGGTGCCAATAAGCATACACCCCTCGTGCTGAGACTCAAGCAGGCGCGGAAGCCGGCTTCACTGTTTTAATACCCCATCTGTGGTGGTGTACGCTTTGCAGGCAGTGCGGTTTTTTACTTGCGAACCCGCTTAGGGGCCCGGGCTGTCGGCGTCTCCTGTCGGCGTCGTCGTTCTTCGTCTCCTGTAGTCACGGTAATAAAAGACCGGGACACTAGTTTTCCAATGCCTCGCGCTAGAACGCGTCGTGCTGCAAGCAAAGCTGTATACCTGTATCGTGCAACGGCTTCAGCTTCGTAGGAAAAACGCCAAAGTGCCAAGAATACACTTATACACTGCATGCATCGCCCTCCCCCAGGGTTAACGTTCCTCGGGTTGACCCGGGAATTTTTCTTTTGTATTTTTTGCTAACGCCACCGGACCAAGCTCAAGATTAACAGCTCCGCTATTAATACCGAGTCAGGAATCTGGCGCTAATGTCAACGAAAAATCCGAGATGGCTGCGTACGCTTCAATGGGAAGGATGGGTAGGAGTGGGACCGGATTGCGTGGGCTCGAAACGTAGGTGCGGCTGGACATATTGCGTTTTTGAGCAGAAATACACGAATTATTTACAAACTACACTGCGCGCAAGAAAGCTAGTTGCGAGAAACTGGTGACATTTAAATACAATGGTTCATTTGGATAAAAAAGTAGGCGCCGAGTCCAGGAGGTTTAAGGAACACGTCCGGCATTTACCGCCAACTACTATTCACCTACCGCCAACCGGATTACTTGCTCACTAATAAATTTGCCGAGATAGAATATGACCCTCAGAAAACTTGGCGCACTATCAAAGATCTACTACGGAAAACGCGAACTTACGCTCCTAAGAAAACTAAAGTAGATGGGCAGATATTAACTGATGAGGCTCTTGCTAACGAGTATAACCGCCACGTTTTGACTTTTGGAGCGTCGGAGGTGACCACTTGTGAAGATTTTGAAACGTATATAGAGCACAATCTGTCAGAGACCTTATTTCTTTACCCAGTTACCAAGGTTGAAATTATATAATTAACAGCCGTAATGTTTCGTGTGGTTTCGATGGAATTAAAGTGGCTTCAATTAAAGCGGTCTCAGATTTGCAATGCGACGTAGTTTTAATGAATACTATGTTGTTGACAGGAATGTTTCCGGATAAAATGAAAATTGCTAAGGTTTCCTTTTTACATAAAGGTGGTGCTTTTGACTTTTTTTATAACTACAGACCAATATAAGTACCTCGCCTTTTTTCTAAAATAGCAGAAAAAGTTATAAATACGAGAATTACTCAGCATCTTTGTAAACACAACCTAATAACCGAACATCAGTATGGGTTTCGGCAAGGTAAATCTACTGAATCGGCATTATTAACCATCTGAGAGGAAATTGCAACTAATATAGAAAATCAACTGTACACAATAGGCATATTTTTAGATTTTAACAAAGATTTCGATTCTATTAAACATCCAATACTGTTTGCAAAGTTACCGTACTATGGAATAAGAGAACTTCTACTTAAGGTGCTGAATAGCTACCTGACTAATCGTACACAGTTCATTGTAATTAATAATCTGCCGTCGGATACTGAACTAATAAATTATGGAGTTCGGCAAGGATCTATATTAGGACCAATAATATTCTTACGGTATATAAACGATATTGTCAACATACCTCTCACCTCAGGCATTGTCCTTTACGCCGATGACACGAATGTTTTTTTCATGTCCAATAACCTTTCCTCTCTCATTCCTACTGTCAATCTATGGCATCAAATTCTCCTGCTGGTTAGACGGAAATAGCCTCTTATTGGATGTTACAAAAACCAGATACATTTTCTTCTCCGCCGTTAATAAACCAGTTTACCTTAATACCTCTTTAACATTAAAATCATGCCCGCTAGAACAGACTTCAGAATACATGTTTTTAGGGGTACAATTTCATGAAAATCTTCGGTGGACGAGTCTGATGAATGATTGTATGGTTTAACGCGCCGACGCAACGCAGGCGATGAGGCGCGCCGTAGTGGAGGGCTCCGGATTAATTTTGACCACCTGGGGATCTTTAACGTGCGCCGAAATCTCGTACACACGGGCGTTTTTGCTTTTCGCCTCCATCAGAAAAGCGGCCGCCGCGGCCGGGAATCGAACCCGCGACCTCGTGCTCAGCAGCGCAACGCCCTCGCCACTGAGCCACCGCGACGGGTTCACGTGAACTTCATAAAAGGTATCATTGCTAAAACACTTGGTATGCAGAATAGATTTTGGATGTTGTTGCCAATACGAATAAAATGGCAACTTTACTTTAGCACAGTACATACCCGTATCCAATGTTGTTTATTAGTCTGGGGGGTTACATCGAAGTATAATTTGGAACGACTATATATAATGCAGAAAAAAGGTATACTATTAATTCAAGATCTATCTAGTAATGATCACACATTCCCATAATTTTCCCACAACCGGATCCTTCATACAGAAATGTTGTATAAACAGCGTTTGTTGGAAATGATTTTTCTTGATTTAAAAGCAAATCGTGAGATGCTTTTTGATACATATACAAATACGGAGAAACAAAAAGCTTTGCAAAAATAAAACGAGAACTAAATATGACATGCAATTATTAAAATGGCAAATTCCGAACCTTCTGAATTGCTATCCATAATTTCTGGATACAATATAGAGTTCTCCCTCCTTGCTTGCCTTCAGAAAACTAAGTAAAACGTATTTCCTCCAACAATCGTCATTTTTTGTGTACATTTTGTTTTTTAAGTCCTAAAGAACATGTTCTTCCTTTGGCCTTAATGGTTATGTGTCATGTTGGGGATGCATGTGTTGACCATGAATTCTGTCATTTCACCTATATTGCCGTATCGTGTCCGATACTGTGTATGTGTTTTTATTGTATGCGCTTGATAAGCTGCAATGCGTTTGAACATTTGATATTTCATTCGATGTAATGTTTAATATGTGTTTTGAGCGTTTGAGATTTTGCAATGTGGTTTGAAGTATGTTGCGCTCATGTTGTCTGCTGTGTGTACTGTCTCGTTTCAAAGGCCCAGTTAGGTGGCTTTCAGAGTCGCCTCCCGCCTTGGCACCAAGACATACCGCTATTGCACATTCTTTTGTCGTTAAACAATAAAGAACAACAACAACTACAGCGGGACGGGGACTTCAAAAGATATTAGTAGAGGCTTGGAAGCTGGTATTTGTTATTATAGAGAAAAAGTTCTCTTCTCCATAAAAAGATCGCTTACATTTAAAAGAGCTAGTGCAGCCAGAATCCGTGTTATTAGTCTTGCTGTGTTCCTAATGGTCCCTGGTACGTTCGGTCTAGTCTATGCCGTAGAAGCAGGAGTTAGCACGGCAAGAGTGCTAGTCTCAAGTATTTCGCAGTTCGCATAATTTTCAAAAATAGATTCATTTGCCGCTACAGCGAAACCACAACTCCTAATTCTCTGGTAAATTTGTCGCGAACAGCGCCGTCATTTGTGTTGTCGTGCCCGTTCCGCAAGCAATGAATTGATCAACTCCTGACTCGCAAGTTTATTTATAGAACATTTCTACTCGTTCGCGTGTGACATTCAGCTTAAAGTGACACATATTTCACAACGCGTTCTCCCGACACGCCGAATAGGTTCGCCTATTCAAAGGCGTTCACTCAAAACCACGACGAAAACGAAACTGCCTGCACAATCTAACCTTAGCACTTTTTGCAAGCCACCGAGTGCCAATCCGAATCCACCTCTACCCATCCTGTCCATCGAGGCGGACGATCGGAGCACTAGATTCGCATTATTGTATGAAACTCTATGAGGCAAAACGCACCCGCCGCGGTGGCTCAGTGGCTAAGGTGTAGCCTCCTTAGCCCAAGGACGCGCGTTCGATCCCCACCGCGGCGGCTGCTTTTCTGGTGAAGGTGAATTTCGGCGAGATTTTGGCGCACGTTCATGATCACCAAGTGGTGTAAATTAATCCGGAGCCCTCAACTACGGCGCGCTTAATAGTCCAAGAGTAGCTTCGGCGTGTTAAACCCCACATTTAACCAACCGGAGAAAAACGGCCTCCGTGAGAAGGGTTGAAGCCGTTCACTGGCGCACAGCAGCACAATGCGTTTGCGACTCCACAACATTGTGAAGGGTATGTTATAAGCTCGTCCATTTTTCTACCTAAACACCTTTTGCACTACGAGTGTCACGTAATAACCATCGTTTCAGCGGAACGTACGATGCCTAATAATTTCTCTGCTGAAGGAAAGCTGTAAGAAGGGGGCTACGCCAGTTTTGTGAAATCCACAAACATTCAACCCTGGCTGAGGAACTCAAGATATAGGGACTACCCATGGGCTGTCACTACGAGAGCAGACAACCGTGACATGGGTCGTGTAAAAACAGGGTAGACCAGAAGCGCCTAAAAGTGGGTTGGGCCCGGACAGCACGTAGCCGCGCAGCGCCTTCGATCGGCTGTGCACCTACCTTAGCGCAAGCGAGGTATAAACAGGATTATATCGGGGTATTCACGAAGTTGAAGCAAAACCGGCAGGAGTAGAGCTAGCATTGCCTCCCCCCTGAAGTAAGTATAGAACTTTCTGAGTCATTACTGACTCCTTGTTCACAAGAAGCTATCGGTATTAACGGGCGCCGTTAATAACAAGAACTGAGGTTCAGCAAGATTTGTTGACGGGCTAGTTGGTCTGATACTTGAACAGCCATGGGGATTGCGCGGAACGACCCAAATGCGCTCGTCCTGTTGTCTCCTCTTCGTGTCGTCGTTCCGCGCAATCCTCATGGCTGTTCAAATAACAAGAACACTATGGCACAAGGAACGCGTGTAGACATTGCGGATAGTACCGTGAGTCATACCAGAGTCCTTCAATACTCTGGTCATATTTATCCCCCGTGGTGCAGAGTGCGTGTGTAGAGATTCCACAAGCGTCCGCTTCTATAATTATTTTCTTTGATGATCATGCCAGCCGAAGCGCAGAAGCCGAAGCAAAGCTCTCTTGAGCCAAGAGAGCTTTGACTCTCAACTGAAGAGACTTCTGTCAGTCCGTTACCCGAAATATGTCTTGGTGCGTGTCGCGAAGCCTTCTTACGGAATGCAAAAGGCCAAGTAGGTGCGAAGCCGCCAGAACAGCGTAAGGCGAAGCCGGTTGTTCTACTCTATCTACATACGTACAACTTCAAAAGGACAGAAGGGCACAAAGTGCCGGTGGTGTCTTCTGCTCTACGAAAGCTTAGTCGCCTGTGTGCGCAAATTTCTGGCATGACCAAACAAAAACAGTGCGTAAAGAAGCATGCCAACCGCTTTGTACCCAGTGATGTGGGGGTAGTATACGGGATACGACTTACATGCGGTGAGCCCTATATCGGACAGACGGGCAGATGCGTGAATGACCGGGCTCGCGAGCACAGTTCTTCACTTACCAATAATCCGCGTTCGCATTTACCCACGCATTGCGAAGATTGCAGGCCTCTCAGTTCTTTGCAAAAATGCGGACCTTTGTGTGAGCAGATTCTAATTATCGGCAGGAGTGATAGTACTGCAGCGAGGGAACTCTTATGAAGCGTATTATATTATGAAAAATGGGGACAAGTGCGCCAGCGATACTTATGTGCTTTTACGTGCAACCAAGTTTGAATTTTTGGAAACATCACTTTAAGTGTGTCCTTTGTATGTTCGGTGCCTTGCATATAGTGTATTCCAGGTCGCATGCTCCTGTCACACCTCTATAAGTACTAGATGATGTTTCAATAAATATTTGTTGCAAGTGAGCGCTTGTCCTGTCGTTCTTCCTGTGTGTTGTCCAAATCATGCTCTATTTTTCAATCATGATGCACCAACTTACCAAACAGCTGTGTTTAATGAAACTCCTTCTCTTTGAACGCAGCCATGGATGGTCAAGTTTTATTTTAGGGCATACGTGTGTGACTTTGGTTACTGCTTACACAGCAATTCTCTCTCCAACGGTTTTTGAGTTTTTCTTTTAGCGCCACCCATTCTTCCTTCTCAGGATACTTGCCCTGTATGTGTTTT
This sequence comes from Haemaphysalis longicornis, assembly GCF_048455015.1. Classification (NCBI taxonomy): domain Eukaryota; kingdom Metazoa; phylum Arthropoda; class Arachnida; order Ixodida; family Ixodidae; genus Haemaphysalis; species Haemaphysalis longicornis. The sequence continues at coordinate 190,604,663 of NW_027526361.1, forward strand.
AGCTTCAATATTAGCACATCTCCTACTTGCTCCTCGAGTATGCTAATGCGTGGAAAAGTCTTTGGGCACTTACTTCTGCTTATGCGCATTGAATGCGCAAGCCTGGCGATACTTAGGGAGAAATCGTTTACTGCAATATTGTAATTCCGTCTCCCCTTTCGTTTCGTTTCGTTGTGTTCTGGCGGAAGTTAGTTCTACCCGCCTGTCTTCATCGACTCACGTGGCGTCATGATCAGCAGTGTTGTGACAAGTGGTGTTCTATAATTTTACCCTTCTAATTTGTCGTTTCGTGGCTTTTGTGAATTAAGAGCGTTGGAACCTCGAAGCTCCCAATTCCTGGTCACTTCCCCATCTGTACGTATATGCCTCGAAGAAAAGTACACCAATTACAACCTTTGTTCTACGGATAGCGAAGTGCAGGGATAGGGCAGCTGGTAGCACATCGGGTTGCCAGGGTTCAAAACCCAACGGATCACACAGGTTCATTTACTTTTGCACACCGGTGGCCATTCCCTTGATCGCACAGCACAACGACGGTTTCTCACAGAACGGGCCATTAATGCTTTCTGTTTAAAAATGGCTGCCTTTACGGCTGCGTGTTACACGTACGCAACCTCATAACAAATTCCGTACCTTGAAAGTGGAACATTTTGTCATGCTTCACTATGACGGCGTCACGTAATAGCAGACGGTTTAAACAGTTTCCGGCGCCTCTCGCGCCATCAGACAATAAAGAGGTGGACTAACCTTTGAGGTGACTCGGGCCAGCCGAGGTTGAAGCGTGCCAGAAACGCCCTGAGGTCGCCCAGCCGATGCTGCTCGTTGAAGGCGAGCTGGGCGCAACGCTGGAAGAGGCGCGCCACCCGCTGCGTCGGTTTGGGCCCCTCGCTGTCTTCCAGCATCAGGCTCACAATGGCCGCCTGGGCTACGCGCTGCTGCAGAGCCTGCGAGGGCGCCACAGAAGGTTATGCACCATTCTTCCATGCCCCGTCCCAGAAGTGTGGATCGGCCTCTGGATGTACCGGCCGGAAAGCATGACATGATGCTGAAATCACGGCTCATATGAAATATTTTTCCGCTGTTCGCGATAATAACCGGAGGGTATTGCTCTGCTAGACCATGCTATGCGTAAGCTACTTAGACCCGGCTTTTGTGGATTTGAGATTACTTGTTGATGCTGTCGAATCCGGATATTGTGCAAAGACATGGATTTGCGAAACTGTTCCGGTTCAACAACATGCAGCCAGTGCATTGCCCTCCATCATGATTCTAAGGCGTAATCGGCTCAGTTTGCAAACATGGCTTGTTAAAATGTTGGACACCATCGCTCAGATGCCAGCAGATTTTCCGCCACCGCTATTGGGACGGCAATCACTAACGACGTTGTCGCCGGCATGCGTACAGTTGTACTGGAGTCGCCTTTTGGACTCCACTTGCTACTGGTGCCTCATCCATGCGGTGTCAGACTCTGAAGTACGTCTGTGTTATGCAAGGAAACGGCCAGTAGTAAAAGGATCCTGCGCCCGGACCGCCTTGTAAATGTGGCGTTGTGTCATTTGTGTAGGAGTAAACAGCCGTTGGTCTCACAAAGCCTTCGAAGTAAATTTACATGACGTGTACATTTGCGGCCTGATTGGGCTGTAATTGGGATCGTGTGATCTAAATTACACCAGGCATATTCAAACCCATGTAAAAAAGTTTTCACCCCTTGCTAAAGAAAGTCAAGGGAAGCGCGAAAGCTAAAAGTGTGTCCCACCTTCGCTAAAATTGCATCCAATATCGATCGCCAAACGAAGAAGTAACCCATGGGAGGATTTTTCGTGCACTCAGTAAATGAAGCGGATACGTGGTTTACGAGATAAAGGTATAACCCAACTTTATGATCGATGCGTGCATTGCTTAAATACACTCCTTCCTTTTTCTCGATATTTGAGTAACCGTTTCGGCAGAATGGTAGCAGAGTTTCACGCCCGGGCTGTATGCCCAGAGACCTAAAAACACATTTCCGGCGACGGCATCGTGTTCGTAGCAGCAGTTCCCCTCTAGGTATTCCTTGTTGCCTGCTTCTTAGTGCAAGTTAGGGGCAACCCTGGGAACGGTGCCACCAGCGCTGTGAAAAGCGTAGCAACTAACGGGCTTTGAGGACGCGCGCGGTGATACGCGGTGGCCGCAACAGGTATCCTCCGCTGCGCTGAGCAGGTGCTTTGGGTTGCACAGATGGGGGCCGAGAGGTTTTCCAGGAACGGCCTAGGCAAGGGGGGAGAAGAGCGCGAGGGGGAGGAAGAATTGGACCTTTCCCAGTAGTGATCTGCGCATGTGCGGGCTGCCGGTCCGCCATTCATGGCAGGCGCCTTTGCAAAACAAACAAAAGGGTGCCCCTCAGCTTTCTGCTTGGCTATGCTTTCTGCTTGGCTTGGCTTTCTGGCTATGCTTTCTAGCCCTGCACATTTTTATTTTTCGTCTCTCGACGGCTCGGGGTGGGTGCGTACATACACACAAAAAAGGCTATCTATGGAAAGGGGCAACGATGTTTGAGGCTGACCACGCGGCAAGCACATAGCTGCCAGTGAAGGAGTAACGAAAATGAAAAAAAAAAAGTAAAGAAAAAAGGGCGCTTCAACCACTGCAGATTAGTCACGGGAAGGTGTGCCTGGTACAGTGACATTTATGGGAAAGGTACGGGTGCCGGGCGGGTGCGAGAGGGACTGCAGGACCAGGATATTTTGTGCACGAGTTTCCCAAAAAGCCCGACATTTTTTGGGGTGTGCCTTACTTCGATGCTTTTAGTTCGCTGTGGAGGCCGCTAGGAAGACAGGTACTGGAAAAAGGTCCATTACCAGAATGCGAGTTTTGATCGGTTGAAAGTGTGCGAGATTTTGACCGTCTCGGTTGGATCGTTGGCTCATCTCTTGTGGGCTTCCACGTCTGCACGCAGCGTCCAACGAGCTCAGTGTCCTCCTTGTAAATACATGCTTAATTTGTAAAAATTCTAATTGCAAAAGTTTTCGTTTCCATCTCAGCCTGCGTTATGATGCAGCAGCGCTGCATCATAACGTAGGGCAGGTTTTACATCCTCGAAGAATTATTGGCATCCGCCTTCAACGAGGGCGGCCAACCAGACAATTGTTAGCACGATTTGAACACGTGTAATTTGCCTTCAATATGGTATACCACAGCCAGAACAATACCCGTATTGTCGTCGGTATTATGGGCCGTAGAATGTATTCTGTTTTTGCTACACCATTAGCCATCCCGGGGTATAAAATATAGGGCGGTGGATATTCTTACAGTAGCCATGAAAATTGCGGTTCAAAAAGTTGTAGTGCAGTTCCCACCAAAGCGTGGCAGGCATAGGATTATTTAATAATATTACTTCAAGTAAACTAACTTATCATATTTTACCACTGTTTTGCGCGGGTCCCGTTCTGCGACAACCCTATATTTCAAGTGCAGAAGAGTTCGTATATGCTAGTTGGTTCATTGGATGGATTGAACAGCGTTACGACGGGAGAATTGAACAGCGTTACGACGGGAGGAAGTAAAGAGAAAAGTGAAAAAGGAAGACCAGCGCCCGTGTTCGCACTCTCGACTTTCTCCGGCCTTAGCGCTATTCGCGACAACGTGGGGGACAGATTCAACGCAACATAGGATAACATAATGTAAAACTTAGCGAACTCGAACTACCTTAACCTATCTTATCTAAAGTGATGCAACCCACCCAACGAATTTTAACCTAGCCCAATTGAACTGCAACGAACCTAATTTAAGTCAGCCCATTTACTCTGATCACAACTCAATCTTAAGCCCAACCTAACCCAGAAATGTAATGCGTCGAAAGCGTGGTAATTGAGAAATAAGCAGGGTGGAAAAATCTGTCAAAGAAAATCACAATGAACGGGAATTAATTAAACTCTAAAAAATTACAAAAAAGACAGTTGAACTACGCTGGATTCGAACCCACTACTTTCCATTCCAATAAAGTAACTCAACTACAACTTCACAGGTTCAGTCATACGAGCGAGGTTTTGCGGAATGTTTGTCTCAAGGAGACATTGAGCTGAGTGCTTAGACAACAGGAGGCGACTGCCGTGAGACATTCTTGACGGTTATTCTCGCAGCTGCCGGTGAAATAGATTTCCGAAATATAATCCCGCATTACGAAGCCCTCGTCGGCATTGCCGGCCCACCTGGAAGTGGTTGGTGGCAGCCGGGTTTGCCCGCTGCCAGCCCCCGCAGACGTAGCCGTAGAAGTCATCGCACGGGTCCCCCTTGGCGTCTCTGAGGGAGGTGGCCAGGCTGGCGCTGGCCTCGAAGCAGCCGGGATCCACGCAGCCGAAGAAGTGCCAACGCAGCACATGCGACACCCCGAAGGCCAGGGCCACGATCACCAGGGTGAGCGACGACACGAACACCCCGTACCGGTACCACACCACCCTGCCCACCGGCTGCTGCTGGTGCCGGGGCGACGGGCAAGCGGCGATCCTCTCGTTGTCTACCTGCGCTGCCTTGTCTGGCTCGGTATGCGAGCAAGGCGGACGGTGGCCACGTCCTCGGACTTCGGCAGATGAGGAGAGCATGGCGCTTTCGATGGAAAGTAATCGCGGCGCTGGAGCAAAATAATGTTCGTCTGATCCTCACAACGCGCGGCTTTCTTCTTCGACTGCAGCTCGCGGCGCGCGCTATGGGTGCTGCTCGAAATGATGGTTTGTTGGTTGCCTCAAAATATTGGAACATACCTTCGCGTGGGACTTACCAATACGCGATGTGCAAAAGCTACACAAAGAGGATTTTAATTTTGTGTACTCGGGTAAAAAAGAAAAACAGGCAAACCAAAAGACGGAGAAACACACACAAAAAAATGAACGAAGATCCATCTAACGCGTAAGACTTCAAGATACCGAAGATGTACGCCACATTCACGACCATCACGACAATGTATAAGTCCATGGTTGCAGCCGATTTGTTTTACTCCATCATTGTAGCTATAGGTGGGATCTTCGTTCATTTTTTTTTGTTAGTGACGATCATTGGTCATCATCTTGGAGGTGCGTACACTAAGAAGTGTCTTTCTAGTTCTGAGCAAGAGTTTCCACGACTACGGTGAACGCTGCAGTCTCTCTCGTTCCGAGCAACTGTTGCCAAAATCACGGCGAACGCTGGAGGCCTCTTTGGCCAATCTTGGCCAATCTCCTGAAGTGGTTATGGTTGGCTTGAGGAACGTGCGGCAGGGAGTGTGGGCGGTCATTGTTGTTGTTTCTTTGTTTGTGGTGCATACCCACTTGGTGGATTGGCCAGGATAGGGATGTCACCGCGATGCACGCACACACGAGTGCTCGGGATTTTCTTTGTTTTCTTATTAACTGCGGGGTGGTCACCGCGAGGCAGGCGCTCACTTGCGCTAGGCAGTTTCTTGGTACTGGCTGTACTGTGCTTGTTATAATTTGCGAAAAGAAACGCTTGCGAAAAGAGGCCAATGCCTGCGAAAAGAAACATGCTCGGCCTTATGGTGAGTGCAAATCTGAAGTGGCGAACGGCATCCCACGGAATTGCATAAAGTGCTACCTAGGCCAGACTGGCTGTTGCATTAACGAGCGCATGGTTGAACACGCCAATGCACTCAGTAGGTCTATTGGCGGGCACCTTGCTGCGCACTGGAAAAGTTGTGGCTGCACGTCGTTGTTTGAACAATGCGGTATATTGGGCCGTTACCGGCAGCAGAATGAACGCGATATTTACGAGGCTTTTTGCATAGTTCAGCGCGGTGAAGATTGTATTATTACACCTAGCGTCTCAGTCATAGAGAACGAGATTCACTATCTCAAAACTTGGCACTTCTCTCCTGCAACCATTGCTCGGCGTATTTTAGGAATCAATTTGGAGCGGATTTACCTTGTTCCTTCTCCCCTATCCCTCCTTCTTTGGTCCTTGTAGTTTTTGGTGGTCGACCAGCATGCAGAAAACTGGCGCCCCGATGCAATATATCATTTGGTTGTTAGTAAGCACTTGTGTTTGTCTCGTATTCGCTTTGTCCCGTTCATTCGTGCTGCTCTCTACTCTCAAAACCCGGAAGAGCTTGAGGCCTCCTCGTTTTCTTTATCAGGAGTAATTGGTCTTCCGGAAAACGTTTGGAAGCATAGTGCGGAAGAGATGTTAAAGCTTCGGCAGCGTGCTCACATGTTTTTAGGCCTCCACAGCATGTTAGTATTGGAATAAGCGCTAAGGACGAGAAAAAGTAACTTGCGTTTATTATAGCTTGCCTTCTGTGTTTAGACGGCCAAATGTGTTATGCTGGGCTCCTAAACAGTGCGCGTGTTTGTTCAGGCTTAGCTTAGTGCGGACGCACGTGCCATCTCTGGGGCTGTGCACGTGCAGGACACGTGCTCAGCCTCTGCTCCGACAGCATGTGCTAATTGTCCCGTGCCAGAGACCTTGGAGCAATTGCTCTGCTCCTGCTGCCAGCACGATGCCCCGAGAGCAGAGCTTCGGGCCGTACTCCAGCGTCTCGGGCTCACCAGCGACACCCTGATGGACCTGCTTTTCCCGACGGGCCCCAACTCCATCCGGCGGGAACCATTCCGACTTGCCCTGGCCTTGCTCGAGGAGACCAACCTCAACCAACGGCTGTAGCCCAATGCCTGCCGGCCAGCCTTACGCACTCCTGACCTCTTTCTCTCCCTCTTTTTCTGGCCACATTTGTTCTTACCTATCCCCTTTCATTCCCCATCTCCCCTTCCCGGGGAATGGGTTGTATGCTGGTGAACTCCCAAATGAGTTCAAAATATCCCCAGTCCCATTCTCTTTCACTTTCTATAACATTACAGCACTCACTCACTCCCTCTGGCAGGACGTCTTTTCTTGTACACTGCTGTGGCATGCCGCATCTCAAAACACCTTTGGTAATACAAAAGACTAGTTTGCACGGTCACACGAGGTGTCGAATGAATCCCGCTTGCAGCAATGCCGCAAAATTTAATTACATGCAAATACATGTGGAACGCACCGCGTTCGCCCAATACGATGAATATCTGCAATCATGGCTGTTAGGTTTATGAGACTGGCTACTTAATATTCATTAAATCGATGTCCACATGGGAATAAACCGATAAACTAGGAAGGAGCAAACGCGAATATCTCCCGAGACTGTAACAACCAGAACCACGTCAACTCTTTTTCGAGTAGACATCGACCTCGACGGTAATGGTGTTCCTGCTGGAGTTAATTCTAATTTTCTTTACCTGCGTATGTGCCAGCCGTCCGAGAAACTCTGAAAAAGTTTTACTGCAGAGTCCCTCCAGGTTGTCAGTGTCGTTAATGGGTAGGTAAGCCACCGTAACCACTTGTTGTCCCTTGTCGCTGTTGCGAAGAAGTCTACCTGGTGGTGGCGTATATCGAAGTTTTTGTTTAGGAGGCGCCCAAAAGAAAACAGTATAATCGCGGACCGAGACTAGTGCGTTTCTTGAGCAAATCGATCGCCGAAGAAGTCAGAGCTTGTTGCAGATGGGACTGGTTCATCTGGTAGTGACCCGCCGTCGTGGCTCAGTGGCTAAGGCGTTGCTCTGCTGAGCACGAGGTCGCGGGTTCGATTCCTGGCCGCGGCGGCCGCTTTCCTGATGGAGGCGAAAAGCAAAAACGCCCGTGTGTACTAGATTTCGGCGCACGTTAAAGATCCCCAGGTGGTCAAAATTAATCTGGAGCCCTCCACTACGGCGCGCCTCATCGCCTGCGTTGCGTCGGCGCGTTAAACCCTACAATCAATCAATCAATCATCTGGTAGTGGCTGCAAACCACTTGATGTTACAGCCAGGCCGGGGTCTAGTGGACGTGAGGGAGCCGACGCCGTCATTCCTTTAGGCAGACTGTGCAGGATTTTGGACATTATCAATTAGAGCTGGAAAGTGAAATCCCAAGTACGCAAGCAAGTACTCAAACCCAACGAGGTTTAATTTCAAATAACTAGACTTTAGTACCACACTCATCTCTATTCTAGCAAAAAAGACATTTACAACAAAAAATACGCAAGTTTTGAAAAACCTAAATTTTGCAATACAGTGAAGTGGCCAGGAGGCACGTCAAATGGACCAGGACTAAGAACACTAATTTCAGTGCGATAACTGCACGGTAGCATCCGAGTAAGGCGAATAAAGGGACCTGGAGGCCCCAATACAATTGTCCAGTCAGGTGTCTTAGCGACAAACTACTTCTGCGGCAGCCAATTGCACTCTCAAGATTCTGTGACGTCATAGAAAAGGTGCCGGAAAGTGGTTAAGAGTTCGCCACTGCTTCCCGTCTTTCCCTTAATATATCTTTATTTTTTTCGAAGTTGGCGATAAAATTGGTATCACTGTTTGGGACAAAGCAGTCTTTTTAATGAACCTTACCTGTATTTTGTCTTCATTGACTCTTTAATCGCAAAAAGCAGGAACATTTGTCAACCTCCTATATTTATTATTTGTAATCCTGGAAAATATTAAGACCTAACACTTTAAAGCCGAATAAGAACTGTAGAAGTTATCGACTTTCTTTTATAGAAAGCATTTTTGTTAGCCCTGCAAATTTCAACGTGTTTCTACGATGGCTTTTCATTTTAGGTGGGGCGAACAGCGCTGATTATTAAGCCTGTTTTCATAAATAGCACGCCCTTCACTAAGTGTCATCGTGGCGATAGTTGGTGCAATGGAGCATTCCGGTTCAGAGTTCTAGCATATAGCTTCTACATTTGCTGGCTCGCACGTAAAAAATTTAATGCCCTCCACTCTGTGAATAAGGAAGACCTGCGAAGCTAGACTTAGTCCACGGAGTGCCCAAAAACATGTTACTGTGTAATTTGCGATTGAGCATGCTTCAAAGCCAGTTAGCTGGATGAAACTTGGAATGACTCGAGCTTTACTCAAGCGCACAAACACAGGGCTGCCTGTTTGCATTCCGTGTCGTAGGCATTCTACTGTATGTTTAACACCCCGAACCACTGCGCTCGACCAATGGGGACGCCGGACAGGCCGCAATGGATCCTTTGACGTCGAAGTGTAAACCTCGCGCCAGCACAACGGTCATGCCATCAATGAGGACGTAAAGCCTATACAAGGTAAATGTAATTGGTAGCGAAGCTTCCAATGAAGCCCATACGTTCAGAAAATGGCGGCGCTTAAGCTGCTCATGGGGCTTAGCGCCATCTGTGTGAGGAGGGAACGCTTCCGGTGGAACAAAAAATAAACAGGATGTGACGCAAGATCCGGTCATAAAGTGACGTAATTGTGGTGGGATTAGCGGGAAAATTTCACCTCAAAATAGCCTTAGCAGGCCTCTGATCGCTGAGGGCTCATGTCATCGCCATCTGACGCAAGTTGGCGAGACCTTGGCGTGTGTACTTCAAATCAATGCCAGCCTAACTAGTACATACTCGTGACTAGACAAACGTACTTAAGCACACTGTCGTGTGATTTGCCTCGGTGTTCATAAAAACATCTTGCATTTTCTCTGAACCTTTATTCGGAATTCATGCCTTCCACTGCTGTATAAAAGCAATGAGTTGTTTATTTTGATTGCAGTGGGTAGCGAACCGGGAACCGGGCACGTAACACCCCCCCCCCCCCCCCCCCCATAACCCCCCAGAATTTTTTTTTCTCCCATGGTATACAGAGCACAAAATGACACTTGAACACTCTCCCCGGCACCCCCTTTCATATCAAAAACGGGCCCACTCCTCACCCCGATACAAATTTCTACCAACGCCACTGCTGGGTTTAATTGCGTCGCACAACCACAGGTTGCATGCGTGCCTTAAGTATACATCAAGGCTATATAGTGCTTGCTCGGTTTGTGTACTTCTGTTCTAAGAGAAGAAATAACGCATAGTCATGCTATAATCAAGACACTTGAATTGAATTTTATTCCAGGATAAACATAAAACAACTTTACGACACTGCACAAAATCAGCACGTATACAATACGTACAAAATGTTCGTGGGCACTACTACATGATTTTCTTTACGCGCCGAAAACTTTACTTTACCCGTAACACATAGCATTAAGAGCAAGGAAAGTCTCAACAGCAGAACTACTTCGAAACAAGAGAAAAGAACTAGGCGCTGCGTCTTGACGCAGAAAACCGGGCCGCAGGAATGCCGATTCACGAAAGTGCGGCGAAACACACCGAAGCTGTCCCGGCGTCTTATCAAGTAGACATGGGTTTCTACAGAACTTCACTCAGCATTCACGCCTGCAATTTCCTGGTTGCATTATTTAGGCAAGTGTCCCTACAGATAAGTAAAAAGACGAAAAATGAATCAATGCAAAAGAAAGCGACGGCATTATGTAAAAGCACATAGCAGGAAAGATCTGGCAGCAGCGCAGCACGGCGCAGCACAACGCAGTACTGCGATAAAAATAATGCTTACGCATACAAGTGCGGAAAGCAACGATCACTACAAGCCTTGTAATGCAATAGAGAAGGCACTGAGGTAGACAATTAAAGGGAATCGTAAACTCGAGCGGTAATACGCTCAGAAGTCCTAGAGTAATTGACACCACTTGCTCCGAGCCAGCCTGAGGTTAAATCAAGAGATAACTGTGACATAACAAAGCTTTAAACCCATTTTTCTTTCGAGGCACTACCACGTCCCCTTACAAAACCGCCGTGCACGTATTAACAGTTCTGTAGTATCGCGTTACCTGTGGAAATGAGAGGAAAAGGGTGCAGTGAAACGCCAGGCGTACGGGAGTTGCTGTTACAACTTTGTACAGCACATCGTTTGCGTAGGTACCGAGGAAAGCGCTCCGCTCCAACCGTTCGCGGCATCGTCCCGTAGTTCACCGTGCCCGCCCGGCAGGGTACTAAACGTGTTCACTGACGATACAACGCACCTCGCAACTCCACGCACAGCAAAAATTAAGTGCGCACCAAATTAACAAGGAAAAACGAATGCAATTGCGCACCACCGAAACACGCGAGGGGCGTTTCCTAGCAAACGAACTTTAGGAGCGCCTTTCCGAGCACTGCAAGGACTGCATCACAGAGCAATGGCATGCGCCATTCTTCAGAGGGCGCTACAAAAAAAAAGGTTTTTGAGAATGAAGAATATTTTCATAACACTGTGCCTAAGTAAATGTGATTCAAAAATAAATATCGTTCGTAAAATACAACTCTTGTTAATTGTTGAATAAAACTTGCTTGGTTTTTTGATACTAGTGTTCGTGCCCTCCTCACCTAGTCGCGCTTCAATCGCCACTCCCGCAAGCCCCCATGCTGATGTCGCTGGCAATAGGTTCTGAACCGCTTTTCGACCGAAGCTTCGCTACCTTTTATATTTATCTTGGCCCTATACGCCTCGAGCGATGCCTATAGGGGTGCCACTGAAATCCCCCTAGTGGCTCGCTTCGACAGCAGCCGCGGGAGTCTTAGTCCCGCAGCGCACTGTCGCCGGTGTTTTTGCGGCATGTTCACGACTGAGATTTACCGTTTGTGGGCGTTGGAAATCCATGTTTATGTGGAGCAGTAACTCTGTTCGCAATTGGGGTGTATTTAAGGGTCCATGAAGAGAAAATACAACTTTGTTTAACTCTAAAGAGTTAGGCGTCAGTACCTCATTAAGCTCCATTCCGGCCACGAAAGACGTTTTTTAATCGATAAAAACGCACGCAAGAAATACTTCCTAGCATTAAAATTTCGCGCCACAGTGACATGTTATCGGCGCGAGTGACGTCATGTGGGCCAGCACTAAAAACATAGATTTCAGTGGGTTAGGTGGACGTTAGCATTAGAGTGATTCGATCAAATGGAACTAGCGACCCCACTACATGTTGTCCAGTCATGTGTCCTGGCGATATATTAGTTCGGCCGCCGTCAATCGCCCAAACAATATTCTGTGACGTCATAGAAAAGTTGCTGGAAACTGGCTAGCGAGTCGCCACAGCTCCACACGTTTTCTTTAATATCTCCGTAAGTTTTGGAAATTTGGGATGAAAACGGTATGATTTTTATCAGGACAAAGCAGCCTTTCTAATGAACCAAACTTGTATTTTGTCTTCATGGCTCCTTTAAGAGGGTGTAAATGTTTCTGACACGATCTTAGTGTGGTGCATTTGGCCTGCGCAAGCGCCAAGTGTGTTTCACAGGCCAGCGTCGCCGAACCGGCATATATACATGGAGCTGGTTGTAGTTACACTGCCCTGAAATTTACTAACAGTGTCTCCGTAACCAGCGTTTCCTCAGATGTTAATGGTACGGCTATTACGATGTAAATCGGTTTTGTGCGCTTACATCATCTAGCGGAGCACTCAAACTTGAAAGCACGCCAGTTACGTTTGCCAAGATCATACCTCATATATTTATCACCACCATTTACAAGCCAGTGTGTCTAAATTTCGCAAACATTCAACGAAAGTACTATGGATAATGCAGAATTATACTCGGGGATAAGCATACGATTTATCGTATCAGTCGTCTTGTGACGTGAGCGCCTGTAAACATTTAACTGCTACATTTATCCTCAGAGAGCGGCGTGGAGACGGTCTTGGAATGTAATCTACGTCCGCGACTAAACGCTTGTTCGAAACATCGTCATATGGGGCAGGGAGCCTGCAGAATAAAGCAAAAACGGAAATCGGAGGGCGTTATCATATACCACACACTTACAATGACATCTTTCATCGCTTGTGAACTGCCTACCCTGTATACTTCCATAAATGCGTCCGTTGAACGATCGTCGAAGCTGTTCGTCGAAGCCAAAAATCAAAAGGAAAGTGAACGCGACATTTGTGTGTGATTAACATTTATTGCTTGATTTCACTCCGAATTTCTACACGTACAGCGTCCCCTGCCCTACCCCGTCCATGTCTAGGGAAATAGCAGTGCATTTCGCGTCCATTTGGTCTGGTGAGTCCCACCTAGCTTAAGTTTCGACGAACGTTTTTAGCATATCCGAAGCTGCACCGGGTTTTTTCCTTCCCGTTAGAGTTTTCTGTTTCTTTTGGAGTCGCACAGCATTTACTTTTCTGTGGTTTCATTAGCTTTCGTTGGTTCTTGTTATAAGGCGTGAGTGGGCGCATATTCAACTAAGCACAACCTTGTAATATACTTAACATTTTCGCATGGCTTAGATTCTATAAAGGGCATTAGGTATTGTCCGGGAGTGGGTAATCACATCCCCGAAACATATTTTTAAGTGCAATGCACTTCTTAAGCGACCCTGAACCTGCGTCCACCGGCAATGTCCGCGCACGTGGAGATGGGCGCGCGCAGCCTGGCCGCTGACATGGCACATACCCACGTGGGGAATTGGCCAGGAATCTCCTCGACTTCCTTGGCAACGGGGGGAGATGGGCGCGCGCTGCCTGGCCGCTGACATGGCACATACCCACGTGGGGGATTGGCCAAGAATCGGGCGTAAGAAGGGCTAATGCACCTGCTTAAAGGAGTACTGACACGAAATTTCAAAGCTGAGATCCGCTCTAGTAATCAAGTACAACGACAACACAAATAGGTGTCTGTGAATAAATGCATCTTTCTTTCTTTGTAGTTGTGTGTATGTGTGTGATCTCTCTTTCGCGAACATTACCGAACCGCGCAAATTTAACTCGTGCATTCGCACTTTCACATTCTTCCCCTCGGGGAAATGCGGGGAATTTTTTCTGCGAAGTATACATTCGAAACGAAGCCGCATTCGTTGTCCGCGCAGCAAACGAAACCAACCTCTCACTGTGCCAGTATCAGGTATAAACGAGGTGAAAGTAGAATTCACTTGTGCCTGATGTATTCGGAGGTGACAGTGGTGATATGCAGCTGCCGTCGCCGACGCCCGGAAGAGCCGCGACGAAGCGTGTAGAACCGCGTCCCAGGGTAGCTCATGCTGGCGTTCGAGTACTCCACGAAGACCCACCTGCTTTTTAAGTGAGCTAAACGTACTCTGTGCTTATAGAAGTCACCATAACAAGTTTTATAGGTCTCGAAAATGCAAAAAAAAAAGCGGAACACAAGCGAAACACTGTACGATCAGCTATCGGCCACTATCAGTCAACACTATCAGCCACGCAGCGCAAATCCCGTAAACGCCGCGTAGAAGAGGCGGCAGGCGGCGCAGGGATCGCGAAGTTCGAGGCGTATAGCTGAGGGTGCATGCCTTCTTTTCCACTCAACACCTTTGCACGCATCAACCGGAAGCCGGTGGTGTGCGCATGCTTAAAGGGAAAGACACTGGTGAAGGTGTCGCTCTAAAAGCCCTTCAAGCTAAACCAAAAAATATTGGCTCTCATCGGCGATCCAATCGGGCAAGATCCTGTTTACCCTGGAGAGATTTGCAGCTACTCGGCGAGGTGGAACTTGGGGAAGCAACGGCGGCGGCAGCGGCGTTTCGTTGTTGTCGCACCCATTCTCGCTTCTGTGCGGTCCGGCGCTCCTTGAATTCCCGCTCTTGTTCCTCTGAGCAAATGACATGTGCCCATCCCATAGCGAGTTAAAACCTAGACGGACTCTAGCTTCGTTCTATCGGTCAAATATGCCCATTTCCTTTCAGCGTCATAGGCATCTTGTGACGCTGAAACACAACGACCCAAACCAAACCACGGAGGACTTCTGACAGGTGGAATTGAGCCTTGAGACTTCCACGTTTAAATCTCCCACCAGTACGGAGGGCGTGTCATTTTTACGGGCATGAAGCGTGGATGGTCGTTTTGACGCCTGTTCCGCTCCTGTTGATTGTCTACAACCTCCTGGTATCGGCGCTACCGCGGTTATCAGCCGTATGCACAACTTATGAAAGAGGTATCGTTGGTGGAGAGGGTATAATAGTTGACATGTGGTCGGCGGGAGCGAGCCGGAATAAAGAAGCGGCGGCGAAGAATTTCGCTCCACCAGAACGAAAACTAATGTGAGACGTATACTGCTTCGCAGTAAGAAGGTATTGGTGGAGATCACAAGGCGGATTGATATATGCTTGAGCTTTTTTCTGAGCTGTGCTTTCTAATCATATTTTATAAAAAGAATAAAACTCTTCTATTTTACTGCATTACTCGACATTATTATCTTCATTGCAAAGATTCGGTGTCACTCGTGCGCACACTGGCACACGCATCTTATTCCCGCTACCACTCTATATTGCCGTGATAACTTTTGTGATACGGATTTATCTACTTGAGTGCATCGTGAAATAAAAGATATAGAACCCCTAATTTTGTGCACGGACTGAAGAAAACCGCATCATTCTTGGACTCACGGCATGCACTACGAGGGCTGGTTGCTCGAGGTTTGCCCGCCCGTTCCATAGGAATACATGGGAAGAACGAATGCGCGATTGTGCCTGACAGCTAGTGTCGGTCATGAGTTGCGTACTGTCTGCTAACTTCACAATAAACGTTTAATTAGAAGAGGTTATGAGCGGTGCAGTTGAAACGATCGTTACGATGAAAAGTTAACATTGAAGAACCGGAAACGGTGGGGCGTGCTATGTGAAATAACATGAAAGGCGCGGATGTCCTCCTCAGTAACCTCCACTTCTTCACGGCGGCACACAACACTTCCGCACGGGCGCAGTGCGATGAACTTGGACTGCTGTGTCCTACCACTTTGTGTGCCGATAAGCTCGCTGCGCATCGCGGCAGTTGTGACTGAAGGCAGCGGTACAGCGCAGCGAGCGTTCTCCCGCCGACCGGCCGTGTGATGCGCTAAGAACTACCGCTTGCCTGTCACGTGCGGTTGTACTTACCTTAAGTTTTTCCTCTTCCTTAAAGAAAGCTTTCTACCTCTACCAGGAAACGGTTCTTTCGTGTCATGCGGGACAAGAAACTCCCAACGTGGCTTGGGAGGTGGAGGGCGCTTTCTACTCATGGAGGACAGTATAGATGACGTGACGTTATGGCGCTATTACCCAGGATTCTCCGTGCTCACCCCGGTGGGCGTGTCGCCGGCACCCTTCCGTCGGCTTTGTCGTCGGCTTTAGCGATGGTGTTATGCCCGTTTAAGCGCAGCTTCGCGTCCATTTCGCGCTGACTTCGCAGGGCATGATTAACTTATTCGACAGCACCTCCTGGGTAACCCGGACCCGACGGAATTAAGTGGTCGTACGGCAAAGTTACGTTAAGGATTGGTTTACGGGGCGGTGAAACAAAATGTAGGAACCACTAACAGACATCTGACTGCTAGAGAAGCGGCACCTTCTGCGCCCTTCTGGTCACGAATGGGACTGCGTTTTACAAATTGTTGAATACCAATTCGTTTGTGTTATAACAGGTATTACAAAAGACGAATGAAGCAACCGCTTCTGATAAATAGCTATTATAAAAGTTTCGTCAGCTTTTTCGGAATTCTCACACTTGGAAATTATTTAGTTTAAATCTGTATAAGTTGGAATCACTGAGCTCACATGCCGGATTGTTTCGGTGTCTGCGATTGTGTCGCACGGAGGTGTAGCCCCGAGCTAGCCCATCAGGATTGCTAGGTTCCGCTGTCTCACCCCTCTAAACACGCTCCTCTCCGTTTTCTTTCTTCCGACGCACCGCCTTGCTACAGCGGCGGCGTCCGCCGCTCGAGCCCGCCTGTGGCCAACGCTGCTGCATTCGGGACGGCGCAACCGCGAACCCCAGGTAACGGCTGGTAGAATCTCTGGTTGCACTCTTTCTAGAGCCACGTGTGTGAATTCAAGTGACGTCGCATAGGCAGTTGTTGTGGGTGTCGTTTACAGCTTTGCTTTCCAACTACCTTCACAGCGTGGATTGAAGTCAATTTTTTATGACTGGTCTTACGGATTGTCCCGTGACACTCCCTCATAAACCTTATCGTTGTTCATGCCTACCGGGAGGTACCTTAATCGTGCCGTTTTAAAGCGGGGGACAATGCATGAGCGGAGAGGGTAGTGCCTCCGCACGCGTCTCCACTTCAAGAACCGGTTTGGCTGCCGGATGAACTGCCCCATCGAGCGGTTCCGCGAGCATCCAGCCCGCTAGATATTTTGCCGCGCCGCGTCCGAAACCTGACTGTTTTGGTCGCACCGCTCTGCGCTGCTGCCGAAGTCCCCGGAATGCGCACGTCACCGCACCGCCAAGCAGAAATTGCGGAACGCCGCCAGGACCGCCGTATTATTAGAGAGCTTTAGCTGTCCACCTGTTCTGTCGTGTACGTAGTTACCGTGTTTACCTCGACCCGACTGCGCCTGCGCGCGGAAGGACTAAGATTAAGGGCGAAGAGGCGCACCCCACCGTGACGAATGCGCGGACATGCCGAAGGCCGACCCGCGGAACTACCCCCTTCTGCGACAAACGCACAAGTTCCCAGACGGGCACCGTGAATACGGTAACTACGTACACGACGGAACAGACGGACTGCTAAAACTCTGTATTATTTTCTTTGAGGGGGCTGGCTGAAGGGCGGATCTTCTGAAGAACGAGGGAATATGAAAAAGAAACGTCACTTCACCGGGCTTTGTCGTTTCTGGCTCTACACGAAATGTCTTTTTGAGCGGAGACGTGAAATAAGTGCGATCCACCATGAATGAAGGGTTGTTTTGTACTTTCTTCTTGAAATCAGTCATTCTGCTTCCCATGTCGGGGAGATTTGTAGTTCTCCCCAAAGTAAAGGTTGGTTCTTCAGTCCTTCTCCCCCTCTTCCCCGTTACCCTCCAGTGAACCAGTCCTATGAACTTTGCATTCGTACCGCGACCTTGCCCACAAATGACAAAGGCGCGATTGCCTGCCGTCTTGACGCGCTTGACTCGGAATCCCCCGCCACACGTGCACGATGTCCTTCTTCTCCGCTTTCTTACAAAGTCTCAAATGACAGGAAATGAAGTTTTGTCCAGGCGCCAACGCGGTTACCTGTGCCCATACCGGCTCCGGTCTTTTCGGTGCACGGACCTTTTGGAACACGGATCTTTCGGGACAAGGTGTTATTACCCCTGTTTTTTTCTTCAAAATCAGTGAGAGTACCTGTTTCCATTTTGCACTCTACTGCGTAAATCAGCGCAATCACACGGGGAAAGGAAACTGTTCCTTTATAACGCAATGATAACGAAGTTTCACTTTCTTGGCATTCTGCATTTGTGTGCATTGCTTTCTACTGATGACTTAAGTACTTAATGCGTTATTAGCAATGCATTACCGAAGGCACCTGTTGTAACTCTTCGCGCGCTTGCGTCCCGACTTCTTTGTAGTTAGCAGGGACAGCGGCGGGTATCTTGCGTTTGTGAGTCAAAAGTTGAAAATTCTGTGTAGTAACGTTCAAAGCACTCTGCAATGTTTTCTGTGGCATACCTACAGATATTTCCCTTAGCACGGTCTGTTCATTTGACATTTCTGGCGTTTTCCCGAAGAGTATAACTCTATGGACGGCGCGCTCATTTTATCAATAGTTTCTTGTTCTGCTGAAGACAGAACAAGAGGGAGATATGTTTTCTGTGCTGGCTTTTTAAAACGCTTTTTTCCAACTCCCGGTCGTAAAGACCAGCACAACGTGTACAAAGGACGCAGTTACTCCGAGAATACGTACCAACCGTTTGTACCAAATCTGCGTGAGGTTTCTTTTACGCTAAATAATGGTGCCCTGTATGGCTTACGCCACAAGTTTTAGAACTATTGAGCAGTTGTACCTATATCATCACCAGCCTATTCGGGTCCGCTGTATAACAAAGGCATCTCCAATCGACCTTCAAGTTCTCTTGTTTTGTGCTGCTCGAGTCTACGGTTTACCCCCTTAAATCATTTTATTGCACCCCTCCATCGGATTACGTACAGGGTGTAAGAACGATAAATCAGCGTCTAAAAATTTTTGTTAGCGAACAGCTTCTATGTTCGCGCTCAAACTTTACATGAATGCTTTGTTTTGATGTCTAGAAAATAAGTAGAGAATATTTTCGCCGGTGGGAAAATGGAAACCATTAAATCCATTTTGTACTTGACTTAAAGGCTGAACAAATTTATTCAGGAAGATGAACAGGGGGAGGGGGATAGCAAGGAGAGGAAGGAATTCATGGGCGGAACCCTAGGTTCAGGACCACTAAATACATTTTGTACTTTACTTAAAGGCTGAACAAATTTATTCAGGAAGACGAACAGGGGGAGGGGGATAGCAAGGAGAGGAATTCATGGGCGGAACCCTAGGTTCAGGACCACTAAATACATTTCGTACTTGACTTAAAACTGAACAAATTTATTCAGGAAGACGAACAGGGGAGGGGGGATAGCAAGGAAGAGAATTCATGGGCGGAACCCTAGGTTCAGGAGCCCCGTGGAGAATGGCCCTGTTTTCGCTCTCGCCAGCCGGGTAACTGGTCATGTCAAGGGCTGCTTGTCATAGTGATGTCCCATGTATTCTGCGGGGCAGGCTGCGCTGGGGTGTTGGTGCCTGCTCCTCGTAGGATCGGCCAGGACCATGTGGCAAGGAACAGACATCTGTCTCACTGCTCCGCTTGCAAAGTTCGTCAAGGTCTTGATGTTGGTTTTGCAGCTTCTTGGACCATGTGGAGTTGTGTGCGTAAGTGTTTGTTTTGATTTTTCGCAGGAGGTGCGCTTCCAAGGCCCTGAGGCCTTTAGCTGGAAATGGGAATTGGGCCCTTAGCTGTGGAAGTATACGTAGGCTTTCCCCACAGGTTGGCGTTGTGTAGCGATGCGTGGTGGTCCCGTCGTCTGCGTGACATATGAGTAACCACACAGCCGCTATGGCCGCCTCATTTCCTTCCTCTCCTTAACGTCCCGGGGTCCATGTGATGTTGTATAGCTTTGTTATTTCTTATGGTACTATGGATCTGAGCTGTTTGGGTGCTCCCAATGGTGATTAGTCATGCCGCATCTTTGAAGCCCGTTGCGATGTTTAGACCTTTTGCTGTTTTCCTCCCAGCCAAGTGGCATGGTCTTGCACCCACTTCTGCTTGTTTGGCTGCGGCGTTTCTCTGGGAGAGGTAGCCTAGGATTTCTCCTCAATTCTTTGTTGGTTACCAACGAGACCTTCGCAGTGGCAGAGTAGCTTGCCACGTCGACATACACGGTATTTTTATTCTGGTTGAATTTATTCCGGATTAATTCCGTTCTAGCCTTCCCACGCTCTATGTAGATTACTCGGTGCAAATTCTTACAGAGGAGCAAGATCTTTGTACGTGTTTTTGTTGCTCTGGCGTAAGATCGTGCTCATGTTCTAGGATTTCCCTTTCCGTTGTGTCTCCTAGCGCCCACCGTATGGCTGGTTCTGTCTTCGTTTTCCCCAGGTGTTGTTGCGGCGCTGACAAGGGGTGCTGCCGAGTCCCAGTTTATCCATTTTATGTGTTCCGGTAGAACGAGGAAGGTTGAGGGCAGCCTTGTAGGCACTGCGTGTGATTGTGTTGATTTATTCCTCGTTTGAATTGGTGATTACGGTTGTGATGCGGCAGGCTGTAGGCTATTCTGCTCATGACCAGTGCCTGAACGGGCGTATAGCTCCTTCTCTCATGCTATTTCTTTTCTCCGCGAGCATGAGAATGAGTTTTTCCAGTTGTAATGTTTATTTAGTCTGACAATAGTCTCGTTAGCTCTGGCAGTGCTCTGAACTGCCATTCCGAGAATGTGTATTTGTTGCTTCTCCAGGGTTGGTTCCGTGCTAATACTGAGCGTGCCTCGGATCGCACGGGCTTTTCAAATGCAGAACATTTCAGTATCTCACGATGTCACCCGCGTTGACGTCCGTAGTCCGCACCGTCGTTGTCCCTACTATATAAAAAAAAATACTATCCGGCGCCAGGTTTCGATCCCTCGACCCTGCGGGCGGAACGCAATGTACGTGGTGCTCTACCCACTGCGCCACAGAGCCGACACAGAATGGGATGCTATGAACGCGCCTTATATAGTTGACTCATTCAAATTACTGCTGACAAGCGCTCTCTCGTCAGCAGTTGCCACAAGTGCAACATTAACGTAACGCAAACTACTTAACGTCGTGCGCCCCCGGAAATGCTCTGCATTTGATCGTGCCCCTCGCGAGGGGGATGTTTGGCGCTACCTCTTGCAAGACCGAGTGCAACCGCCGAGAACAAGGTCCCACGAGCGGCGCGCGCGCCGTGGACTGGTGGCGCCATCTGTCAGCTGCGACGCGAACTACCATCAAGGCAGCACGGCCTCCGCGATCGGCTGCCGGCGGCGCGCCGTCGCCGGCAGCCGATCTCGGAGGCCGTGAAGGCAGTCAGAAAACCGAACGCGCGAAATACAAACTGGGCTTTAAAAAAAGAACGCTGTTTCTCACGATAACATTTTTGTTTGTCATGCAGAACAGCTTATTCTGGTCGCTCCCATTCAGCGTGCGCTAAAAATGAGTGCCTTCGTTAAGGAGAGCCTGAACCACGACCAAGTATAGTTGGTCGTTGCCTTAACTAAAGGACTCAACGTTCTATCAAAACAAATTACTGCACTCACTAACAACTCAGAGCGTCCGGCGTTATTTCACCCAACAAAATTATCTGGTAGTACAGAGAATGAAATGTTTTAGTAAAAACTTCAACTCGCCGACTGCTAAACGTGTATGAATGACGCTGTCTTTTGCTGCAGCAGTGCTAATGCCAAAGGGAGTTCAACATCCCAGACGGAGGCAATTATCCGAGCAGGAGGAAATTTACTCCCAGTTCTGGACAATTAGGGCTCCACAGAAATTACCCCAGCACCGGAGCCTAATTTACGCTGAGGTGTTTTTTTTCTTTACATTTGACCTATAGATGATGTCTACGTTAAGAGGTCGATCTTTGAATTTCGTAGTGGCTTGTAAATTTATTCCGCTGCTTCAATTGATTTAACAGGGGTAAGTTCCGCAAAAATGTGCAAGCAATTAGCACAGAGTAAATATTTGTCGCAGCAGTGCACTCTACTTTGCATGTTTCGGTCGAAATTGCGGTCCGTTGTTTGTCAACAGATTGACTACCACCCATCTCGTGATATTTTGTAGGTTTTGGGTTTTGGTTTGGCGTAATCGAGTTTGGTTTGGGATTTGGGTTTGGTTTGGAATTAGGGTTTGGTTTGGCGATGACATCACGTAACCCATATCGTGATGTCATCGGTGTAGATTGCATGTCTGATGTCTGGGAGTAGTCCTCGGAGCTTGGGCACTATTTTGAGCATTTCGATGTTGAAAAAATAAACGAAGTCACACTAACGCATAAACGCCGTTCTACATGGTGAGAGTATCGCCTGCGAATTCGGTGGAACGAACATTCGCACTTGCGAACTTCCCAATGCGTGGAAATGTCGCCTACATTTCCTGGAGACGTCCCGATTTCCGTATTTCAGAGGCGTATAGTTTGCAGTCCGAATGACGTATGCCACAAGCAAAGCTGGTGGTGACTAAATATTAGGTTTTATTGTACTTTCAGGGAAAATGATTTCAGACTGTTCTGCAGTGAATATGAGTTCGTTTGTGGTTTTATCGAACAATGGCCAAATATTCATCAATATACGCACACAGCACAGAATAGAAACACAGCAAGCAACCCTGGGTTTGAGAGAACTGTGATTTGAGCAGGTTGCTGAACAATCCACATAGAAAACGGGCGCAAAAAAACACCAAAAAAGGGACGAGAAGTAGACAGGACAGCGCTGCACTCTCAACTAGTTCATTTTAGGAAAACAAACACTGGTAGTATAGATACATCAGTGTCCCACATGGTGGGAAAGTATTTCAACGAATAAACAGAAACAAAAACATCTTCACTCAAACGTCTGTGCATGCGTAATTTATTACCCTACGTGGATATGCAAGAATGTTATTCAGATAAGCGTATTCATGCACTACTGAGGGCATACTGATACATCGGTCGGCAGATCGCTTATTTGGAAGGCTTCCATTATCTCCCTTGTCGTTTTATCTCCGTCATTCGACAACACAATGGTTTCTTTAAAACTGGCATGTTGTAAGACGCTGCAGCTCACATGACTGTGTACCGGTATTTGAAGAAACCACTGTCTTATCGAAACACAGAGATAAAACAACAACGGAGTTAATCCAGGCCTTGCGAATAAGAAGATCGGTCGACCGAGATGCCAGATGCCCGCAGTAGTGCAGCCTGACCATGAATATGCTTATCTGAAGGACACTCTTGCAAAGCCACGTAGGGTAATAGATTACGCTTGTGCCGACCACAATGGGCGTTATAGGTAGCGACCCGCCCACCGCAGCCGGTGATTCTGAGAGTGGGCGCACCAAAATCTTGCCGTGTAGGGACGGTGCCCTCCGCCAGGTGGGGCTAAATTCAATTCCCCAACACGTCAACTTCGCTTCGCTTGCATTGTGGCCGGTGAATGCTTGCATAAAAACTAGCAACGATGCGAAAAAGTGCCGATTGTACCGATCACTACCTCTAATACCCGCCAGCAACGAGAATTTGCGGGTAAGTCTGGAATCGTTTCTTAGTAATGCAGAGGTCAGCATACACAACTAAACCACACTGCTACCATATTCGCCTGCTGGACTGGCATACTTAATTTTGGAGCATCTCCGTTCATTTAAACATGCAGAAACCTTGCGAAATTTTGATTTACATCGAATTGGGTCCTTCTGACATGAAGCTCATCCATGCATGTGAAAATGTCAAAGGAAGGCTGGAATGTCTATAAACACCCCAAAAGGGCCGTTTTGTGCGTAAAAGTACCGTCATTCTTGCTGAAAAACATAATTTTTTTCTAGCCAAGGAAGCAATAATCAACCTTTCCGATGACTGCGGCGATTTCACCTTAACTGAGGAGGAGGAGGAGAAAAAACTTTATTGGTGGCAAAAAGTAGATTTTCGTCTTCCCAAGTGAGAGGAGCCCTCATTCCAGAGCCCCTGTAGCTTTGGCTGTCGCCCGGGCCCTCTCGACCAGTCTGCGCTGATCTTCCAGGGTCGAGCTGGACAGCACGGCTTCCCACTGTTCACTCGTTGGATTGTCATTCACAGGCACTGTCTTAGTTTCGGGACAGGCCCATGTGACGTGGTAAAGAGTAGCTGTTTCTCGCCCGCACAGTGGGCATTGATTTGGCGGATGGACAGCGGGGTACAGCCTCCTCCACTCGATGTACCTTAACTGAAGCGCCATGTTTTGAGGCGCTCCGTCGGGGTGGCTTACAAGCCCATGAAATAGCCAACTTGGGTATGGCAGCCGTCCCCTGTCACTGTTGGCGGTGAGAATCACCGTTATCTTCTGGATATTTTTTTTGAGTGACTGCCGCCGTACTGAAGCCATCCAAACTTATTGAAAATAAAATGGCTTTACCGTGTGCCTTTGGGGCTTGCTCAGCTAAACACAACAAATACCACATCAGGTACGATATGTTCACTGAAAATACCAAGCGAACGTATTGTAGCCACGACCTTTACGCCATAATTGCTGCCAGAAGTGTAAGCTTCTTTCATTTTTTGGAAGTGATAATCATTGGACATCACCTTCGAGTGGCGTACGCTATGACGTGTCTTTCTCGTTCCGTGCAAGTGTTGCCACGATTACGACGAACGGTGGAGATTTTTGGCGAGTCTTGGCCAATATCCCCAAGTGGGTATGCTTGGCTTGACAAACGCGCGGCGCGGACGCTGGGCGGTCCTCGCGAGGCACACACAACTATCCCTCGAATTTTCTTGGTTTTTTGAAATGCGGGGCCGTCACTGGAATCTGGGCAATCTCCCTGAGTGGGTATTTTGGCTTGACAAACCTGCGCAGGGGACGCTGGGAGGTCGCCGCGAGGACCACGGTCACGTGCTCGCGTTCGAGGATTTCGTGGTATTATAACTGCGAAAACAAAAATTACGATTTGATAAACAGCTTCGCTGTTGTAAGTATATGAATAGCAAAGTTCAGTCATGGTCTTGTTGGTGCCGCGACAATACATCTGCCCTTCAATGAAAACTTCAGGACTCAGCAGGCGTTCTAGTCCCACCCCGATTCTGAAGCGGAGTTTCGTACGTATATGGTGCATTTTGACGAAATGTGACTAATAAGTACTATCAATCGAGTCATTATTTCAAACTAATTCGTTTTGAACCTCTTAGTCTATCCCAATTCGGATTAATCTGTCGTAATCCCCCATTACAAATAAGTATGAATAACGACTTTACATTCTACAGATATAACTGACGTGACGCGAGTAGTCGAATAAGCAGTGGGTTTCTGCTAAACGCCCAGCAAACGAGAAGTTCATTAAAAATCCACCTACTTAAAACTTCATTTTTTTCGTCATGTACGGTGCCATTTCAGACGCAATTCATTCAAAGAATTGCAACAAAAGGGTTTGTGCACCTATGCCTAAAATGCTTGCTTAATCCAGCGGAAAAACCAAGATCATTTCCATTCTTAACTTTAACAAATTCAACGCACAGGCATGTTGGCTAACAGCATTTTATTTGCCTCGGGTGATGACCTGGGGTGTGATGACCTAGGGCAAACACCAGCTAAAAGTGATGATAGATTTCCCATTACTGTAGACACGGTCAATGCTGGCTTCTGGCTGGATCGACGGGACCCTCGGGGCCACCAGTGTGGTTGAGGGGGGCTGAAGTGGCCGAGTTCAGCGACGGGTGCTACGGCAGTGTGCCGCGGGTGGCCACCCCCGACTGGTACCGGCGACCATTAGTAGCCATCGGGTTGGAGTCTTCCACAGGAACCCCCTGCGAAGCCGTTGGCTGTGAAGCGACTGCGTAGCATCCAGGTCTTCCACAAGGTTGGTGGGGACGGCGAGGGCGCCGCCTGTTTCTGGCTTCACCTGGAGGTTGAGCGGCCGGGAGGGTCTGCGAGGGCATCGGAGCTGGCAGCAAGGGCACCCGCAGGTTTTCCATCGCCACTGCCAGTTGTTCCTCAGTAGCAGAGTCAGCCTGGTCTGTGGCTGCTTTGGGCTTGCTTGCGAGTGGCTTTGACACCAAATCGCAACCGGCCAAACAATGGCCTGGAGTCGGCCTATGTGAAGTGCCACAGTGCGGCAATCCTGGACTGATGGGAATCGCCTGGCTCGAAGCAGCCGCCGCGCCCTGCATGGCGGTGGCAGTGAGCGAGCTCTGGTGGTCGATGTGTCGCGCAGCTGGCTCAAACGTGTGGTGTATATGATTGTAGGCCTTCCCGCACGCTTTCCCTTGTTTGTAGCCACCCGAGGACAGCTTGCGCAGGCACTCGTCGACGTACGACTGCACCTCCCGCAGAGTTGACGGCTGCAGCTTCTCAAGGTCGATATCAAGCTCGTTGGGATTCGAGACGGACAGGTTGGGTTCTCGCGACAGGATCATTGACAACACTCGGTCGAGCTCACAGCTTGGCAGCTTGGCGATGTTGATGCCAAGCTTAATCTTCTTGTCGCGGGACATAGGCTTTCCTTCGTCCTCACTGTAGCAAGGCGGTGGAGTTTGGTTTTCGTTCGGCGATGCGCTCTTCGATCGCTGCTTGTTGGCAGATCGACGAAGTGGACCCGTGGCCATAGCTTGGCAGAGAACGGTGTGAATGGGACGCTTCTTCTTTGTGAACGTATTGATGATGATGGAGAATGTAAAAAGGGTGGTAGTGGTGGCGCGTGAAAACAACGCTCATACGCATTCATGGGGATTGGCCAAGAAAAGGGGCTTCAGTAAGAGCATTCAATTGAAAGTACCGTCAAAATTATGCGCAAATGAACACACGTTCCTCAACCTACAGTCTTCATTACAAGTTGCCAGTTCGTGGTGACCGTGCCTTGCGAAGACGCGCATCGTTATCCTGGCGCTGTGGTGGCAATGCGCGTGTCACTTTGTTGAATGCTGCTTCGCCGCTGGAATTTTCTTATTATTCCTTACGGAGCGCCACCTCGCCCTAATAAACGTTAATTTCCTACTTGGAAGATTGCTAAGTTCTACAATACGTGACACTATAGATTCTTGTTGTTCGGGTATAGGTATGCCAGTATCAGCGTGGCCTGACTTCTGATGCGCGCGCTTGGCCTTTACTGGTTAGCAGCACTTCATCATCATAATCATCGTCATCATCATCATCGTCATCATCATCACCAGCCTATCTACGCCCACTGCAGGGCAAAGGCCTCTCCCATTATTCTCCAATTACCCCGGTCCTGTACTAACTGCGACCAATTTATTCCCGCAAACCTCTTGATCTCATCTGCCCATCAAACTTTCTGCCGCCCCCTGCAACGCTTGCCTTCTCTAGGGATCCACTGTGTTACCCTCAATGACCAATGGCTATCTTGCCTTCGCATTACATGCCCTGCCGACGTCCATTTCTTTTCAATTTCTACTAATATGTCCTTAACACGCGTTTGTTCCCTGACCCACTCCGCTCTCTTCTTGCACTTCTTGCTATCTTCTTGTGGCAGCAGTACTTAGTGCCAGGCAATTTCGTGCTGGTGAATGAGAGAGAGAGAGAGATAGGGAGAGAGAGAGAGAGAGAATAATCATATTTATATCGAGCTCCATTGTGCAGGATGGTGAGGGTACTGTAGACATGGTCACTGCTTGGTTCTGTTTGGATTGGCGGGACTGGCGGCGGGTGAGGGGCGTCCGCTGGTCCGGAATGCCCTGGTCCTTGCTGGCTGCTCGTGGCTTCTCTATCAGCATGCGCTGAGTCGACAGGTGCATTGCGTGCTGGTAAACCACGAAGGGTTCTCGAAATGACAACTGCAGGGTGCAAAGCTCGCGAAAAATTGGTCGTGTACAGGAGAACTTATCTCTGCCTTTTATAAATGAGAATCAGAGCCCGAAGGAATTGAACACCGCAAGGAGCGCGAACTGGACAAGGAGAAGAGAAGAAACAAGTAGACTGACCAGAGCGCGGACTCGCAACTGAATTTTTTATTAGAAACGACACAGACTTAAAGGGACCGCAAAGGGTGAAACAAGTTGGCCTGTATCGATGAATTTCGTTGTCGAGAATTTAAATACACCATTCTCACAACTAGGAGTTTTTATTAACACTGAAAGTGCAAAACTTGAAAGCAGGCAATGATGCTCCGTACGTTTTTAGGTACCTTGGTTTGTGCCGTCACGAAGTGGGGAACGGCGAGAGCTCATTGGAGAAGCATGTATAGATGTTTTCCGAATATAAAGAGTTGCTAAGTGGTTGAGCATGCAAAATAAACGTAAATCTAAGCTTTCCGTGAGTTCACCGCATCTAAAAAACCCTGACTACAGCTTTAGTACACTGCGAAACAGGCGGCTTTCCTCCCTATGCCATCAGCTATAATGCTTTCAGTCAGCTATCATACTTTCAGCTGCCATGCTTTCATATGACGGTGAGCGCCCGATCTTCTCAAGCAATATCCTCGGCAAGAAGCAGATAAAGTCTCTTTATTATAATCGACCAAAGAAAGTTCTATAGCACTGCACGGGCTTGATTTTAAGGCCAGTGCCCGGCCCGAGCGTGCTTTATGAAGCCCGTGCCCGGACCGGGCCCGTAACGCCTTGCCAATGCCCTGGCCGGACTCGGGCGTCTATGAGTGGGACTGTCCCAGGCCAGGTCCGGGCCCGGCCATTTTTCTCGACGCCTTGGTAGGACCCGCGTGTGTGTGACCAGGCCCGTGGTTAGACGCTGAAGAAAATTTGTTTTTTATATTTGGTTGTGTCTTCGTAGCGCCCAGTCAGACGGAGCATCTACTCTATACAAGCGCGTCGTGAACTGAAATGAAAAATATTGGGGTTAAGTGCATTTTTAGGTTACACCTGTGCTACAAAAGTGTTTGAAAAGGCATTTGAGTGAAGTGCCTTCCAAATTTCAAATGCCATTCGAACTGGTTGGGGTTTCACCTATCTTCACAACAATTTTCGAAGGCACTTGAAAGTTTTCACGTCCGCCCGCAATGTTTTGGTGTAGTCACTGCTGCTCAGTTTCGTTCCCGTAAAATCACAGAAAATTGTTTTGAAGTAAAAATGGGCTAAAAACACAATTATTAGTGATAAAAGTGATTATGACACATATACACAACCCCAACATGCACAAAGTAGGCAGTTTTGTTTTTGCTTTTTTTGTACCGCAGGTGTTGGGATTGCCAAGCTACTTTGTAATTAAACAAAAACAAACGAAAAGTGACTAAAAGCGAGCTTTTCAAAAACAACTTTTACTCGTAAATGACTATTTTTGTAAGCACTGAATTCTGATAGCGCATGCGAAAATAGAAGCATTGGGGTTTAAAAGGCCTTTGAGATTCCGAAAGGTCGGTTGTCGAGTCCCCTTTGACTCAAACGGCGTTTCAAGCAAATGCTTGCGAAAAACGTCGTGTATCAGCGCCATGGTGGCATTTGAGTCGAATTACATTCTGTTGAAATGTTGAAAGGCCTTCGAAACGCTCGCGTAGCCCGGGTATTACACCGTCGGCAGTTCATGTCACGTCGGCGTAATAATATGTCCTATTCTTACACGAGAGACGCCATCACCTTTGATGACGAGGTTCTTGGCAACTTTACATGGTTGTCTCGACCCCAAGTTGGTACTGCTGAAATTTTTGTAGCGTAAGCTACACTGGCAGAGGTTCAGCAGTTTCTCGTGGACCCCGAAGGTCCATGGTGCGCAAGCGCGAGGAGGACTGGATTGGATTTGGATTTAGATTTGGATTGTATTGGATTAAATTGTATTGTATTGTAGTGGATTGGAAATCCAATCCAATTGGAGTACGGGGGTGTAGAGAATTGTGTCTGCACATTCGCCGGTCTGCAAATTCCAGAGGAGTGATGTCATAGCCGCGGCAGACGCACTGGCGCCGGCCCGTGCACAGCTGTGCGCCTTCCTTGCGTAGTTGCCAAGTCTGACGCCGCGCCGGAGCCGCTTGATAGCCTTTTCTCGTGGCTCCTGGAGAGCCGTGCTGCGCATGCGCGAGGAGCAGTGACTGGACTGGAGTGGACCGCACCGAACTGAACTGGATTTGATAGGTGAACGGTAAAAAGCGCAAAGGCTCATGGGTGCATTGTCTGCTCCCGCGGGGTCCCGCCACTTCCGGTTCGAAAGCTCTCCTGGCCTCCCGTAGGCCGGCGGCTTTCACGCGAGCGTGTGCTGGTTGTTTATCTTTTTCCATCGAAAAACAAAAACACTCACGCATCGCGCATTCAATGAATAACAACGATGAATCCTACTAGGGGCTGCTCTGAAGGTTAAGCACTCTGTGACGAATAAACAACACGCACACGCGCGCATAAAAGCCGTCCGCGTACGGGAGGCCAGGCGAGATCTCGAACCGGAAGTGGCAAGAGCAGACGAAGCACCCATGAACCTTTCCGCTTTTTACCGGTCACCTATTGGACTTGGCTGGACTGGACCGGACTGGACTGGACTGGATTGCTAAACCTTAGCTTACGCTACGTATATCCTGGCATAGCCGAGCTAAGCCACTGTCAATTTTAAATGCAGAGCATTTGTATAACTCACGATGTCACCCCTGCGTCGGCGTCCGCAGCAGCCAGCCTCCCCCTACACTATAAAAGGAAATAACAGTTACCGGTGCCTGGTTTCGATCCCACGACCCTGCGGGCGGAACGGAAGGTACATGGTGCTCTACCCACTGCGTTACAAAGCCCACACAGAATGAAAGGCTACGAACGCGCCTTATATCCTTGGCTCATTCAAACTACGTCAAGAAGCTGCTGATACAACGCATTCACTACCTGTGGGCGGAACGCGAGGTACATGGTGCTCTTCCCACTGCGCCACAAAACCGACACAGAATCAAAGCCTACGAACGCGCCTTATATCCTTGACTCATTCAAACTACGTCGTCAGCGGCGTGCGTTGGCGACTAAACGGCGTGCTAGCGGCGTAATAGCTGCGTGGTGTACACGTGATAGCACCAACCCCCCAAACACTAAACGTTAACGCAATACACCCACCCCCTATGCGACGCATTTACTCGAGACCCCCTCGCGGGGAGATGGGCCCATTTTTTTGCTAGCCGTATGAATCCGCGAGTATGTACGGGCATTAAAATATTTTACCGGCAGCGGTTTCTCAGCGGTGGCGTTTCTATAGAACGCGAGTTTAACTACCGGCCACGGCATCCGCATTTCGATGGGTAGCGATGATAGCGTCTCGAAAAACACCAACCGGGGTTGCCCAAAAATGGGCGCTGTGCACAGTGCACCACAACAGTGCGCACCGGCGCGAAGCGTTGATCGAGGACAGAGAGAGCGGTTCTACACTACCGCCCTCTCTTGGGGTATGAGAAAAACTCGTGGAAATGTTGACAACTGGCGCTAATAAATCAGCTCAATAGAACCCACCGCTGCTACAAACTGATATTTATTGAAATCCACCACAGAAGGTATATCGCGCACACATGCGCGACAAAGTACTTATACTAAACCGCCACCTACATGCTGCCTCTCGTCCTCTGAGAGCCACATTAACGCGACTGCGTATAGTCACAGCATGTCCTTTGAGTTACGGCAAAATATGTAGGTCCTTCACAGTCTAGGCTCTCCAGCGACTGTGCGTGATACCTCATTTGAACTAAACGAAGGCAAAGCTCCAATATTTACTCCCACAGGTTGGCGCTTGCAGACTTCTTTGCAGCAAGCCAAATTCCTGCGCGGCACCTAAGGTTTGTGCGCTCATGTGCTGTCTCTGGCCGTAATTAGCGCCCGTTCTGAGACCGTCGCTACACTGTCTGACAAATAGGCAAGCAACTCATCCTCGTAAATAACGATATACAGCCGTTGTCGCATTTATTCGAGTAAATCGACGCACCGTCGCTGCAGCACACGGCGGAGAAATCCGCTTCGCCGGAGCTGTTCACGATGCATCTGGGGATTGCACGCCGGCGCTCCTTCAACTCTCTCGGTGCGCGACGGGGCAACCAAAAATTGCCCCGCGACGGTGCGCCCCGTTTTCCGAGGACAGATGCTGCGCACCGGTGGGGTTTATCGAAAACGAAAACGCGCATAGGTGCGCCCCGGTGAGCACCGGTGCTGTTTATGGAAGATGCTATCAAATACAAGTGTACGCAGACGTAGGTGCAGGGCTCCAGTTTGTAGAATTAATCCCTTCTCCGCTAGGACATTCCTGATATCGTATTGTCATCGTATGTGTGGTATCTTATACCCGAAAATAAAAAAAAAATCTTGATTTAGTGCATGACATGCAGCTAAATTATAGTAGCATGAGTATCAGACTTAGCGAAACACGTTTTTAAAACCATGCGTACAACTAACATCACAAGCGCGTAAAAATAAACCCAGAATATTCCTTTAATGCCCCTGTCTACAATTCATGTCGGAACTACTAAAGGCCTATCCCTCGCATTCAAGACCGAGCCCAGACCGGGACCACGGCGTCGATGCAGAACCCGTCCTGGGTCTGCGACATTGCCTCCGCGCATTCAGCCCCGAGCCCGGACCGGGCCCACGGCGTCGAGGCAGAACCCGTCCTGGGTCTGCGACATTACCTCCGCGCATTCAGCCCCGAGCCCGGACTGGGCCCGCGACGTCGAGGCAGAACCCGTCCTGGGTCTGCGACATTCCCTCCGAGCCCGGGCAGGGCCCGCCGATAATCCACTTCGGCCCGACCCGCGAGCCGGGTCGGGCCCGGGCTTTTGGGTCACCGCCCATGTAGTGCTTTAGAGGGGATAGCAATTCAAGGATTACTTATTATTACCCTTATATCGAGATAAGGAAGGGATCATGCTGATCTTGAGGTAGTTAGGCAGCTAATTAAGATCAGCACGATCTGATTGATAGGACAAGAAAATAAGCTGCTGAATCTGGGGACCTACATTTCAAGTTCCACACGTAAGCTTCCTACCATCTGTTAAGCATCCGTTGACCCCCTTTTCGGAAACCCCAATTTACTCTTTCCCTTAGCCAAAAAAGCAAAAACAAAAAACCGTCAGTCCGGCATAGACTTTAGATAACAAAAAATTTGAAACACTGCCCTGTGGCCTTCTTACTCAAACTGGCCAACACCCCTGCTGAGCCTAAGGACGCGAGTTCGATTCCCGGCAGCGGCGCGGCTTTTTAATAAATGGAGGCGAAAAACGACAACGCCCATGTGTTCCAGATTTTGCCGCACGTTAAAGATCTCCAGGTGGTCGAAATTAATTCGGAGCCCTCCACTACGATGCACCTCATCACCTGTGTAGCCCAAATCAATCAATCAATCAATCAATCAATCAATCAATCAATCAATCAATCAATCAATCAATCAATCAATCAATCAATCAATCAATCAATCAATCAATCAATCAATCAATCAATCAATCAATCAATCAATCAATCAATCAATCAATTCAATCGATGGATCGATGGCCAACACTCCGCAGCGGCCACCTTTCAAGCTTACTTCAGTCACAGAAGCATAAAGAGCCTTTCTCTCTTTTGAGCAACGGCGAATAAAAACCGATGCTGCTAGACCTTCTCTCTTCGCTTACCTTCAGTCCTCATATAACGTAGATCGTTATTGCAGCAATTTCATTGGACAACATTCCCTGAGAGTTTGTGTACGCTATCGCGTAGTACATATATGACCCAAGCTTAAATGTCATTGGCAACTTTTTTGAAATTCTGCTGATTTGCAAGCGGATATTCACTATTTAGCCCCTTTTTTATATTGCAGTAATGTTTTGCTGCACCGGTGCACTTAGGCCTGCAGTGGTCATAAAATGAGTCACTGTGTTCAAGCTCTCATGAACCATGAGCCTCCGGAAAACATTCCTTTTTTCATCTAGAGAAAGTCACTTTCGTTTTACACCCCTAATTAACCAGCACGTGAATGCCTTTTCTCTGAGGTTGTAGTGGTTGTAGGGCTAAACCTGAAACTGTGGCTATGGCTATGACTTCGGCTGGCTACAGAGTTCAATCAGCCAGAGTTCAGCCAATCCAGTTCAAAGTTATAATGGGGGCATCATTGATCGCGCGGGCATCATTGTAATGAAACGCGGTTCTCAAAGAGAACTGTGCTATATGCTACATACACAATTCATCACCTTACTGATGTGCTACATAAAGCACGCGTTGTACTTGTTTAAGGGATCACTATGACATAGCACGCGTAGGAGGGTGCCATGGAATGTGTTTGTAGAAGTGAAATGCGCACTGCGCTGCATTTTGTTACTCAAGGACCTTTGCATTGGTTTCCGTGGGTGATTTGAAACAGTTCGCGCAACTGAATAGTTCGTTTAAATGACGTTCGTTTAAGTGGTATTTTACTGTACGTAAGTCTTCCAATATGATTTGATGGGTAACGTTATCGAATGCCCTTTTAACGTCGAGTACCAGGATGGGTTTAGGGTTTGATCGACTGAGATTATTGGTGACCTGCTCTTTGATTTGTAGGAGTACATCTTAAATGGAAAGTTTCTTGCGGATGCCAAACATTGTTCGGGGGTAGAGGTGGTGTGATTACAGGTAGTCCGTGAGTCTTTGATTACCTAGACGTTCAAACAGTTTCCCGACACACTATGTGAGGGAAATGGGACGAAGTGATCGAGGTGAGAAGGGTATGTTTTGTTTGGTTAAACCGTGATATCTGAGTGCCTCCACTGGGCTGGCAGTGTGCCCTCCTTCCTATGGTGTTGATTGGCTGTAGTATCAATTCTCGTGTCTCATGATCGAAGTCGCGCAAGACGCGGTTAGTCATTCGGTCTCTTCCCGGTGTTGTATTGCGGGTAAGGTTGGCGAAAATTTCCTGAAGTTCTTCCAGTTTAAATGGAGCATTAAGCTCGGTTCGGCCTTCCTGTGTATTCTTCGCTTGGTTGATGTGGGTAGGTTACTGGGTGTCCGAACGAATGATTGCGAATCAATTGAATTGGTTCTCTTGGCAGTAGGTCACTCTTCCTCATGAGTTGTATCTTTTTATTTGCAGCCGTGTAAGAGTGAGAGCCGTCGATTGGGTCTCGTAAAAGTCGCCATGTCTTCATCGTGTTAAGGGTTCTTTCGAGGTGATCGCGAAATGAGTGCCAAATTTTATTTGTAATGAATTCGGGTATGGCTCGCCTCGTTGAATAAGGACAGCTTTCCGTGTCTTGATGGTCCCGCTAAAAGCTGTGGCGTTTCCAACGCTAAACCTAGCTTCTTCTTCCCGAAATTTGAACGAGATGAGGGTCCGCCGCTGGCCTGGCGTCACAAGGGGTTATCCCCTGCGTCTGCTTCTGCACACTTTTCTCCAGGGCTTCTCCCCAGTCACTCAGGTAGCCTTGGAAAGGGGGGGGGGGAAGCGCTGTCTTTCCTCAATGCTGTCCAGTTTGTAACCCTGGCCGCTGCTTTCTTGGTTGCTTTTTTAACAGAGTTAAGCTGCAATAAGATGATGTGTTCATCTCACTGCGTTCTGCTCACTGCCCAGGATTTTCGGTGTAGCAGCTCGGAATGTCAGCTGTTGAAGGAGACAACAAAACAAGCGATGTGTTCGTTTGAAGTTCGTGCTCGTTCTTTCGCGGGTTGACAACCACAAAAGGAGGACCACGAGTGACCTCATCCATGAAAGGTCTGTCCGAATTTTTCAAGCAGTAGACCATGTGGACAAACAGAAACAGGCCGAATTAAGTTTTTATTGCCGACTTTGATATGTCTTCCGGTTCGGCGGGGATTTGGTGGTATGCCGCGACAAGGCCGATTTTTCTGTATAGCGACGTACCTAGCAGCCGCGCACTGAAGTCATATATATGCGGTAGGGGGTACTGGTCCGGCGTTGTCGATGTTTTCAAGGTTCTGTAATCGCCGCACGGCCGCCAGTCGTTCCCGTCGTCTTTACGCACCATGTGATTCGGATATTATTAGTTGCTATACGAACGGCGAATGATTCCCAGCTGCAGCATGTGCTCAAGCTCATCGCGTGCAGCTTGAAGCCTTCTGTTTGACAGCCTATGTGTCCGGGCGGTGACTGGCGGTCCGGTGGTGACGATATGGTGAGTCACGTTGTGTTTCGCGGGCTGTTCCGGGTTGCGACGCTTGGTGAGAGAAGAAAAGTCGGCTAGGACGTGATGGTAGGCAGATCCTGGCAGGGAGGCGCAGATCCTGGATGAGCCTGGATGTAGGACTCCAAGCCACGCACTGTGAGGGATGTGGTGTTATCCTTGAGGCAGTGGTCATGTACACTCACGTCCAGATTGAAGTGTCTCACGAAATCTGCTCCTCCAAGTATGACAAAATAACGTCCGGTACCACGAAGACCCAACAAAATAGGCGCCTGAGCCTGATGTCTATGGCCAGCGAGGGGAAGCCGTACATAACAAAGGCGGTGTTGTTCACCGCCTCCAGTGACGAAATGTTCTTGCTATGTCGTTGATTCTCGGGGATCGCAGGGACAATAGAGATTTCGACTCCCGTGTTGACGAGCAGGCGTGTGTTACTTACGCAGTCAACTACGAAGAACAGCCGGCTGGGTGGAGGGCAGATGTCGTTAGCCACCGTTAACGTCTGGTAGGAGCGTTTGCCGGAAATAGGCTAAGTTGAAGCAGTGGCTAGCATTCGTGCCGAAATGACTCTTTTAACAGCAATCTCCCTCCTGTGTATCTCGTGACATAATTCGCTGGGAAGAGCTTGCTGCTGTTTCGACCGGGATAGGTTGCGCAAGTTGCTCCCTGTGCTGGGGAGCGCCAGACAGCACAAGTTGTTGCTTGTTCTCGGTAAGTTGCAGTTTTTCTCAAGGCGCGACAGTCAGTGGTTGTTCGTGCTTTTACAGCAGCCATGGGTGCGAAGTTTGGAGTAGCGTGTTCGGGGAGGCGATCGGCAAGTTCAGCCAGTAAATCAGGGTACGGCTCATGTGAACTCGCGAGAACCACGCACACCGACTTGGGTGGCCGTTGCAGAAAACGTTCGCGAACTGTGGGAATTGGCTGTCCTGACGTGCGTGCACACCGAGCAGCTTCGCATCCGTTTCCGCAATTCTGACGGTCGTGGGTCACCAAACTCTTTCCGGGATAACACCTGCTGGAGTTTTTTTTTCACGCGCCTCCAGACAATCTAAACGCCTTTTTGAGGGTTTCGTATTCAACTTATGATGGGGGAGATACCAAGACGTCGTCGATAGCGTCGGTAATATCTGTTGGCACGGCTGCGACGACGTGAAGGTACTTGATCGATTGCGATGTGATGTGCCAAAGCTGGAAGCAGGCCTCAACTTCGCTGAACCAAAGACTCGGGGTTTTATGCCAAAAAGTTTTTAGCTTCCGTTCTGTGGCGCAGACTACGGGAGTGGAGGCAGCAGTGTTGTCGTTGGAGCTGATCCTGTCGTGTTCGTCTGAGCGCTGTCCGGGTCGCCAATTCTGTAGTAGATCGGGATATCGACGGCTAACGGAGGCGACAGAAGAGACGAGACCCCCCTCCCCCCCCCCCCCCTCGTTGCGAAAGCCAGACAGCACGTCATCCACCGAAAACACCCAAAGAGGCTCCTAACCCCCTGAATAAAAAGAAATAAACTAGTAACCATGCGCAGTCGCATGCTTGCCTGTACTATCTGGTAATATGCCCCCTACCGGGCCGTGTATACAGAGCCCATCTCTGTCAATAAACGCTGATTGCTAGACCAGCCTTCGTGAGTGGTATAGGCGGAATGGTCGTTATTAGTGAAGACTGCTGTGCGGATCTGCGGGCCGCCGTAGGCTTGGTAGTGGCTTGGTGGTAGCTTGGTATCTTGAGGTTGGGGTATTTGTTTCTTGTGATGCGATGATACCAGGGTGATTTAATGAAATGAATGGGGCAATTTTGCTGCTCAGCAATCTGCAACCCCATGGGCAGACAATAAAGGTCTCTGATTTAGCGTTCCTCAGTGTGACCTGTTTCCCATTTATCATAGTTGGCAGTGTACTGGGCCGGATGCTAGGGATTGGGACTTTTGTTTCCTGTGAGTTTTTCTTCTCACACTTTCGTCGGCTTCTCAGCGGTGTTCAAGGGCCATCTTGCGCACATCTATTTCGCCGCCAAGTTAGGAGATTAGATTTTCAAGCTTGCCTATATCATGGAGTGTAGGGAGCATAGATGTCTCTTGCACTGTTTGTGACGGCAGCCTAAGTTGTGCCGAATTTTCCTCCGGTGCATTCGTAAGCGTTTCTACGTGCTGATTTGATCGACATAGCGATCGAGTTTTCTGGTGGGAGCTGTTTGCTCTTCTAGCTGCTTTTTAAGCTGCGCATTTTTTTTTTTTTTTCATACCAGGATCATATCTTGCACTGGGGCTGGGTTTACGAGAAAGGCGGGGAAATCCCAAGATAGGGCGACTGGTGCAGCGACAACACAGGACCAGCTTACGTGATGCCCTGTAGAATAATGCTGCCGCCCAATTGGGTTTGCACACTCTGCTGGGGCGGGGAGTGAACTGCAGGGGACTGTTCTTGGGTCTTTGGTGGGCACATTAATGATACCCGAGCAAAGCGTTCCCGTATCTTGGGCGACGGCGGGAGGAGTTTTCACCGCACTTTTTGCTTGCCGTTCGATGTGCGAGGACGCACAGTTTGCACGTCGAGGTGCATGGGTTCTCCGGTGGTAGGTCACGCTAGTGACACTTGTCTCTTCAGTGGCATGTATTGCCGGAAAGCATGCAACACGGGATAGATCGGCGGTACGGTCGGCAGTGCGTATGAAGCGCATGCGCATGGATGTAAAATGCACTTGAGGTCATTCAAATGTCGCAACAGCGAAAATAGACTTTATAAGCTTTTGGGCTTGCACTATTCTGGCCCTAGAGGAAGCGATGATGTAGGACTGCTGTTCGGTTGTTGTACCGGGATCGAGAACATGCAGAACTTTTCGGACGGTGCCGGGGAAGTACTTGATATAGTGCAGCACGCTATATGTTGCTGCGTCGAGCTGCAGGGAAGGCACTTCAATGAGAATCACAGCATACTCTTCAATGACAGTGCTCGCGACAATAAGATTTCGCACTGCTTGCACTTAGTTCACAATGTGCTCGTTGGAGCTGCTTGCCGGTATTGTGATGGCTGTCTGTATCGCCGACGTGATCTGGAGGTCCCTCCAAGCTGCTACGCCTAGCCCACTTCATGGTCGGTAGATGACTGTAAAGTCAGACTCGGGTAGCTTGGGAGCGGATGGTGAGCGAAGAGAGCCGGTAGGCTTACCTAGCACTTGCACAGTGCTTGTTGGGCACAGGATTGCTGGTGGTTTTACTGTTTTGCTCGGCGATGTATACTTACAGTTTGCTTCCACGGGCTAGGCTTTTGGTAGGGGCGCCCGCTCAGTTCGTCGAGTCAATTGTATCTTCCTGAACGGTGGCATCCATCTTCCTCGGAGATTGATCAAGCGCCGGGAGCTCCGGCGCGGCAGTTGCTGCTGCTAATGCGGAGCTATCTGGGCTTTGAAACAGTGTCTTCTGGTGTCAGGCCTGCCCGATGGTAAAAGAACCTCGTATCAAAAAATAGCTAGTAAATTTTGTGCCTCACAGTGCCAATTTCATGAGTGAAAACACAAGGGTATTACAGAAAACGGCGTTGAATGTAGAGCTTGTGAATTTCTGCTCCAGGCTGGATCTTCGTGTTCTTCCGATTCCACGAAGAAAGGGAAGCGCGCAAATAAGCCTGAACGCCATGTAACGGTTTCACGGCTCTCGTTCCATTTTTCTTTCTTTTTTAATTAGCTCCCGTTTTACAGTTGTTTTAGTGTTTTCTCCCGTACCTCATTTTATGGCTGTTTACTTTACTGCGAAGCAGCATACCTCTACGAGACAAAGAAATTTTCGTCTCCGCATCAGCAGAAAACACCCAGGCTAATTAAAAGGAATTAATGGTACCGTCGGGAATGGAACCCGGACGCGAATACCGAAACGGAGCGATAGCGCGTTGTCTTACCGGCTAAGCTACGCCCACAACGAGGAGACGGGGAGAGGGGCGGTGTACAGCGGTGGGTCTACCACCTGCGCTCATTCAAAGCCCTCGTGGGAAGTGCAAACCACATTACCGTAATTACCCGATTCTAACGCGCCCCCGATTCTAACGCGCACCCGATTTTCCAGGCAAAAAACCAAAAAACCTTGCACCTCCGTTTGTAACGCGCAAGGAACTTTGTGAGAAAGAAAAACGAATGCGAGAGAAACGGGTGATTTATTCCCCGAACTAATCTCACTCATCTCACTCCTCGTCGCTCTCCGAGAGCTCTTGCAACATCTCGTAATCGGTGCCGTCAAGCGCGTTCGCGATGCCACACTTCTGGACGAACGTTCAACCATGTTCGATGGGATCGTGGCCCACGCCTCGCATGCCCATCTCGCGAGCTTCTCCAGAGGCAGACGCTTCAGCCAATCGCTAGTTGTGGACGCGTGGGAGCCGCTCGTAAGCCGCGGAAGCGGCGCACCTTCGTTGCCGCTGCTGCCATTGCTGTTATCAAGCACGCAAGTGGAATAATTTGACGATTTGTGTGAACGCCGAAAGAAAAGCCTAGGCGCCTAGATCCGAAAAATTGTTGCTAAAAGCTTTGGCGCCACCTTGAGATGGCGATGGCGATGGGTTGAACGAAATTTCAGCTGTTTCGGGAGTTTCGGTTTCGTATCCGATTCTAACGCGCATGCGATTTTTCGGCCTATTTTTTAAAAAAAAGGTGCGCGTTAGAATCGGGTAAGTACGGTATGTATGATAACGGCGTTCACTTGGTTGGGATTAGCGGTGAGCGGAACAGCGTCTGGGGAGTGGAGGGCAAGGAGGGCGCTCCGCTGCAGCGACGCACGAAACAAGATTGAGGGGGAGGCTGTGACAAAGGACACTTTAGCCGCACATACTCCCCTTTCTCCTCACCCTTTGCCGGACGCTCCTCTACGTTTTCCATCTGTCGCTGCTGCGTCACTGGCTAACTCGGTGGCGCAGGTGCCGCTCCCGCAGCACACAGGTAACGGCTTCCAGAGTCACTGGTTTAGCTCTTTGTAGAGCCACGTGAGTGAATTCAACTGAGTCCGCAAGGGTTATCTTTGTGGGTTTTGTTTTCAGCTCCGCAGTCCAACCATCCTCACAGCGTGCATCGGAGCCACGTTTTCACGTGTTTATAGTCACACTTCCGTCCATAAATGTCTACTTTAAGTGCCTTTTTATAAGGATTTCTGGAAATCCCAAACACAGTTTCTCTCGGTGAGGACCCCTCTCCTGTCCAAACCGCCGACGTGGGTATGAGCCATAATATTCTGGCACCACCACAGGCTTCTTCAGCAGACGATGCTACGTACCACAAACTTAAATTTCTAAACCTCTCGCTGCGCTGGGCACGTTTATCTTCAGCGCAGTATAGTGCGAGCCGGATTTGACAGCAAGCTCCATTCCTTCTATCGAACATTAGCTCCATCATTCTTAGCTAATTACATGATGACCCCCAAGATATAACATGGGAGCATTTGCTGGGGAATGTAGGCAAAAAAATGATCGCCGTCGATCTGTTCAAAAGCGACAGTAGAAAGAACAAAAGAGCGCTGGGCAGTGGTGGCGCTAACTTGGCTCTGCACCGGCGTAGCTTCGGAGACGTCAAGTCGAACAGCGGCTTGTCACCTGCCTCTGCCTATTCGCATGGTGCCAGTTGTCTCAGCGGTTCCCCTGAGTGCCGTCGCCTCTTTACGTGCAGTAAAATAAAGTGTCCTACAGGAACACGGCAGCCACAGAAGAAAGAATGTAAATGAGGGCGTCGAGATGCAGATGCTGGTCCCGCTGCTGGAGGCTGAAAGCGTGACTATCGGGATTGTTAGAGCGTGAAGCGTTGTTGCCACCGTGCATCACGTGCGTCCGTGAAACGCCGTGTCGCCGACGTCTGGGTCGAGGCGTGCAGTTCGAGCGAAGCCTGTGTTGGAGCTATGGGATGCACATGTACTCTTGAAGATTCACCAAAGATATCTTAAGCATTTTTAACACGACAGTGTTTTATACCCAGATATACAAAAATTTCAATCACGTCATATCCGTCACGGAACTGACGCCAGTTCAAAGAAACAAGCGGCTTGTAAAGTGTGCACCCCTGCACACAGGGTCTTCGTGCGGGGAAGCAACCTTTAGTACTAAAGAGTACTTTGTACTCAGGGCTGTTTGTTTTCGGGTTTTGTATTTTCACACGAAAGTGTTTTATGCCGTTATACGCCAAGATTTGACTGACGTCATATCTGCCACGGAAATGACGCGAGTATACCTTTGCAGAAGCGACCCGCCAGCAGGACGTCACTCACCAAGCACACCCCAGGCAGCCGCCGAACCGCAAATAATGCGAAGCCACAGATTTCCCCGCACATTTCACTTTCGAGTTTTACCGATTCCTATGACAGAGGAATCAACCCGCTTTTTTGTATTTCTACCTCCCTGCTACCCCTAGTTCGTCCTCTGGCCTACCGCCCTTCCCTTACTCAATGACGGCTTTACTACTAGTAATGCTCGTAATCAAGCGATATAGAGCCACGAGGGCGTGTGGTCGTTCAGTTTCCCCCTAGGTATTTTTGCAACAGCAGAGCTGTTTAGACCGACACAAATGCGTCCGCCTTTGACAAAAAAAAAAATCAAACGCCGAAGCCCCAAGAAACAAATAAGGTTAAGGAGGTCCCGGGAATCAAACCGGCGACCTATTCGCTTCGAAAACTGCAACCTAACCACTGGGGCCAACCAAACGTCCCAGGGGAAGGGGTTAATAGTTGCGGGGATAAATAACATCTGAAAGAAAAAGAAATACTTCCCGCGCTCGGAATCGAACCCGGGTTCCTTCGCGTTGTAAAACTGCTGTGTATCCGATTGGGCTAAAATCGCATTCCAGGCGCACAGCATTTCCTTTGGGTTAGCAGCGCGAGTGTTGGCTTTGGACTTGGCCGCGGGTTTGAACGCGAGGTTACGTGGTCCACTTTGGGAGAGATGTGAAAGCCTGCGCACGAAACGATTCAGGACTGCCAGTAATGGATAACTTTCAGCAGCAAGGTCAGAAATAATTGTGAGGTGATCGCATATGAAGCTGAGACTTGGCGTCTTACTAAACAACTGGAAAGCAAACTTCGGACGGCTTAACGGGCCGTGGAAAGAAAAATTATCGGAGTGACACTTAACAACAGGAAACGAGCTTCCTGGATTAGAGACTAAACTAGCGTAGAAGAAATCAGAGTTGGATTAGAGACGTGAGGGTTCCGGCTATTTGGTAACCCATGAGCTAAACAGCGCTTCTCTGGTCTTTTTTGGTGCTGCGGAGCTCACAAAATAAGAAAAATAAATGGACGTAGGCTGCCCAAGTATTTAGGCCAAATGACAGTCGGTGGGATACGAGGTGAAATAGTCGACACCGAGAGACGGGTATAGAAAAACGAATGCCTATTACTCGATATAGGGACGAAATAAGCAAATTCGGAGGCAAAAAATGGACTCGGGCGGCGCCAAACAGGTGCGGTTGGAGGTCGATGGGACGGGACTTCGTCATGCAGTGGACCTACGGGGAGCTGCTGCTGCTGTGATCATATAACAGCCGGGTCCCCGACGAAGGAAGAGGGGCCGCCAGCTCCGCTGTTTCTCCAGCCTTGCACCACTAGATCAAGCTGCGCTAATTTTTAGTTAGATGACGGCGCGTGCTCGTAGAATAACCTAGCAGTTTACGGGGACAACTCTGGATTTCTCGGCTCATGGCGCTCCTGAAGATTTTACCTTAGAAGAGAAAGTGAGAGGCCTGCCGAAATATGTCACTTTTCAGAGTCGTGCCTGTATCTGCTACGCTATGGGTCGATGGAGGACGCCCTACACTGTGGAAACTTTATTCCTCTGACGAGAAAGAAGTCAGCTCAGGATTTCGTGGAAGAGTGATTTAGAACGATGGGGGCTACCGGACACGTTCGCTTTCTGATTATAAATCGGTGCAGTTATTTTCCCTTAAAGAGGGCGTTGTAGTC
Organism: Haemaphysalis longicornis; assembly: GCF_048455015.1. Taxonomy (NCBI): domain Eukaryota; kingdom Metazoa; phylum Arthropoda; class Arachnida; order Ixodida; family Ixodidae; genus Haemaphysalis; species Haemaphysalis longicornis. Next base: position 190,648,334 of record NW_027526361.1, read on the forward strand.
CCGACATTGGGGTGCCATGAACCCGTGAACAACTAAGAGCCAGCCCGTCGAGTTAACTACGCCTGAGCCCATCAACCCTGCGCAACGGTCATTCACTTTACCAATGGACAACTACGAGATTAATGTATTGGTGTACGATTAAAAGGCTGAGGAATGATCACAACCACACTAAGTAATGACATCGAGCCTGAAATGCGCGAAAATGAAGCCACTGAAGATTTTTGGTATTCAATCTACGGCTGCAGAGTATAAATATGAACCTGGCGGGTATACACGGAGCCACTCTCCAGCATCCCTCACACGAGGAAATGAAAACCGAGTTTGCCCACAAGGTTACGTACAATGTATGAACTGGATTTGCCTCAGAAATGTTGAAGTTTTGCTCGGGCAATAAAAAAACATAGCTTGTCGTTTGCCTAATTTAATACCAGTTGCTGTGTTGCTTTCAACCACCCAAGGTTCTCCAATACCGATGGTGCCCTGCGTTTCCGCATTCAAAAAGCTGACTTTGCTTTGTGTGACGAGTATTGCGTACACATTTTGCCGGTGGCCGAAGATCTGCTCTGCCGGAATGCTATATATGTCCGCCGTAAGCGAGAACGGATGTTTCCTTGCACGCCGCCTTGAAGAAATGAAAAGCCAACGGGAATCTGTCGACGCTACGTCGAGAAACAGTGTGCGTGGTACATGAACTTGAACTACGTTCAAACCTACATTCAAAGATATTTAGCACCGAGGGGCAATCATAACGGGAGACATTTTTGACAACCAATCCGTAGCTGCTAAACACCCGGCTGTGAAACCACATCGACGTAGATTTTTATCCCGTGAATCGCAAAGCATTAACACGTTCGAGCACGGGATAACACATCCAGATGCAGCTCCGAAGTTTCATGCGATCCCAACTGATGGAAAGCAAACATTCCCTGACATGGCCCTACCGATGATGGAGATGGGAGGACCTAAACCTAACACGCAAACTGTGGCAGTCGAACAAGTAATCAAGAGGTATTATGAAGCAAGGAATCCACATTATAAATCAGATACCTGCATTTACATTACACTGATCCCCTTGCTGCTTACGAACAAGGCGTCCAAATCTCTTTTCTTTTTCGACCCATAGCTGCCTAAGTGGTTAGTGTTCTTCATTTCGGTTAGTTCGCTCTGTCCCACAGAACAAGATGCAACATCTTGCCCGCTTCACACAAAAAATGAAGTAAGCAAGATGCGAACGTTAATGCTTCAGATGTTCGTAAAGCCTTTTACCCTATTAGCACTGCCGTAGTACTACTCTGCGCTTCCTGGTAGTCTCGGGGAGAAAGTTTTGTTTTTACAGGTACGTATTTATGTTGAGGCTCGGAGCGTTCTTGAACTTCTTTCTGTCGGTTGTGCTTGCTCGAACCGAGATCAGCCTCAGCGCGGTCGCTTCTTACTTTCGGAAGCAGCTTTACTGGCTTCCTAAGTGGCCTACGACCTCAAATGTGTTCTTCGATACCTTTCAGCGGCATCCTCTACTTGTAACAAATGTAATTTTGTTCCACTTTAACTTGAAAAGCTTTCGAATAAAATCGTTCACGCAATAATCCGCAATCCGCACCTATCTTTATGTTTTTCTTGTGTTACGCTGATGATACAGCGCAATCTGACCTGTGCTCGTCGCCATCATTTCTCTCCCTTACAAACTTGAGGTTCGGCCCAGAGCGAACGCCTTGCTGTGATTTTAAAAGCCCTAAACTCGGCGTTTATAGCACTCATACCCCCGCCCATCACAAACAACGTACTGTGTATTCTAACCGTCTCAGTGGTCACGTCTGCTTGCTTTGTCAGAAGCGTGGGCGCCCGGTCGCTGCTTTTGTTGACCGTCAGTATGGAAATTATCTTCCTTTGCGGCCTTCTCGACCTCACACATCCTCACATCCCACCTTACAACACATACAATCCGTGCTAGCACCCGTATAGGCGCCGTGCAATGGACTCGTAGTGAAAAAAGGGATGGCGGCTTAACATATCCCCAGCGAGGAAAGCTGTGGTGCGAACACAGCGCCACCGTTGCCAACGCCGCCCCTAACTCGGCTGCTGTCGCCTCTCTTCGCACGAGCTCTGCCGTTCTCTGTGGTTTTCTAGCTGTCTACGCTAATCTACAGCAACAATTTTTTATGTGCGGAGTACCTTATAACCGCGCAATCTCCGTCCGCGTCAGTGCACATAGCATTTACAATCGCAAAAAATCACACAGGCACCGGCAGGATTCGAGCGTGTGTCTTGAAGACCAGACAGAGTTAGTGTCACTCGTCTTACCCATCGGGCTACGACCGTGAGTTAGTACCCGAGAGAAACGGCTTACTCCCTCGCCTGTAACGGTGCGGAGTACCTTAGAACCTCCCAATGTCCGTCCGCGTCCATCCGTGCGCACACCACCATCAAGAGAAAATCAAGCGAAATTCGATTTGAGCCGTGAGTTGCAACTTCATTAAGGGAATAATCAAGGTGCAACTCATGGCTTAAATCGAATGACGGTCTCGGCGCAAATCGGATGTCACTCGGGGCACAACTTGGATGTCATTTCTAGTCCTCGTACTCCTCACCCACGCCATCATCCACGTAGTGGAGATGCTGCTATTTTTTGCCCAAATGTCCCCTAAGGTTGAAGCAGAAGTTTTCTGTCACCAATTGACGATTTGCGAAAACTTTGAAGTTTAATATAAGATTAGATTTGGCCATAAAGGCTCTGTTTGTTGCGCATAGCTAAAAATTGCTGGTGGAAGACACGATGCTCGCAATTAAGAGTAGAGTACATGTTTTGATAAGGGGCCACAAAATGAAAGGTAATCATCCAGAAAGGTAACCTAGCCCGAATCAAGCACGGACCAAACATAGGTGTGTTGAATCGCGCTACTTAGACCTAAGTGACCTGCGCACGCGTGTGCTTCCCCCTGCTAGAAACAGGAATGTAGCTGATACATCGCAACACAATGTTGGCGAACTTTTCTTACTGATCGAGTGATTTATATACCATTGCGGAGAAATACATGAAACTTACAAAAAATTGTCCGCTTATCTGCTCCTTTCGTTGCAAATTTCGTCAAAAGACGATAGTCCTTGTGGACATTTGCCAAGGAAATGCCCCCTTTTGCTTTCCCGCTCACCTCTCATGTTGTTCCTGTACCGTCGCGTTCATTCCAAGGTAAACACGGCAAGGTTTTGATCAAGGCGATTTGAATTTACCGCGTTCCACTGCTACAGGCCGGGTTCCTCGATGCCAGCGCTGCAGTACGGTGTAGACGCGCGTGAATCGAGGCGGCCGAATTCAAGGTTTATCGAACCGCGTGGCCGTGCTCCACGTGCGTTCTAAGCAGAACGTGGAACCTAGCTAGTGGAACAACCGATTTAGCCCTAGCCAATCCCCCCTTGTGGGTGCGTGCCAAAATCTTTGAGGACATCATCATCATCGTCTTTCGTTGCTGTTGTCGTGTGATTTTTCATATGCCGCCTGGAAGCGCCGCGGGCAACAGCAGGCGGCGGGTTTCTGCAGTAGATGTAGAATATAATTTACTACCGAAAAACCGAGCATCCATGAATATTTTAATAAAGAAACACTGTAAATATCCCTTGTGCACTAATTTCCTATCTTATATTTGCGTAATGTCTTGTTCTTGTTCAGCAAAGTTGACAAGTATGAAGATATAAACCGGGCTTAGACGTTTACATTTGGCTTTGAGTATATAAGACTATTGCGTAGTATCCATTTTATTTTGGCCGAATGTCTCAATAGAGTCACAGACAGACAGACGGACAGACAGACCGACAAACAGACAGACCAAACTTTCTGGGTTTAAGTAGCCAAAGAAAGACTATCATCTTCAAAAGCATAAAATTTCATAGGAAACGGTACTTCACCGTGCCTGCCCACTCCAATGGAATTTTGAGCGTACATAGTGTCATTTGGGGGACAGAGACACTTCAAAGATGAAAATAACTACCATGGGTTCATTATTTGCGAACGCTACGACGGTTTTTGTCTTCACTCCGTTTTGTTTGTTATTTTCCGCGATATTATGCACCTTTTTTTTGAGGCACCGCAATATTGCTATTTTTTTCCAATTTTGCTTTCTTGCTTTCCTGTCGACCGCTGGGCCGTGTTCTTTGGGGATATTGGGCTTCTTTCTGAGGTCCTTCTTAATTAATAAAGCCACTATGGCACACTGACCATTTTTCGCCAAAATTTTTTGCTGTGGTAAATAAACAAGAAGTTTCTGTTGATGTTTATTTTTGCGGCACTCTTGCAACAGAAGTGCATAGCTCTTACTCCGAAAGTGTCCTAAACGCATGTGTACCGAGTTCTGTAATTAGGAAGTGCGGTGGAGCAATGCTTTACGCTGTCCGACGGGCATGTGTAATTGATGCACGGCTGTGGGTGCTTCGCACTGCGAGGGTTTACGGCTCGAGCGTGACTTATGCTTCAGCGGTCGCTCCTGAGGCCCGACACCTCCGACGTTGTGTTTTCCGCTTGCTCTGTAATATTGAGTCAAATGCAAAATTGGCGCGATTGCGATGAATTGTGTTATATGTTTTTGGAAACACAACTATTAGGCTAGATTACACGTGTCACACTAATTTCGTAAAAGTGTCCATGGCTCTTTCCGTGAGATAATGACCGACCGCAAAAAATGAACTGAATCTTCCGACAGGGAAAGCGATCGGGCAAGCGAACGTGCAACGACACACGCCTGAATTCCAAATTCCAAATATTCGGCAAGCAGAAGCTGTTATTGTGCACGAGTAAAAGTTTTATTTAAGATATAAAACATTCGTAAATGTTTTAAGGGACATCACCAGGCTAATGCCGTGTCACATGAATAGCGCTCCTTACTACGGTCTTGCGCAACAAACGGAAAGTCGTTATGCTAGCTTGTATTATTTTGGTGCGGTTAGGCTCCTCGACATAGGCCAACATCCCGCTAACAGATACTCCAGAATTTTTAAGTGCGAATGCACTTCTTAAGCGAGCCTGAAGCGTCCGCCGCCGTCCGCATTCCGCCGCCGTCCGCATAGCAACAGCTGCGGGTGCGCGCGCTCCTCGTCTTCCTTGGTAACGGGGGGAGATGGGCGCGCGCTAACTGGCCGCTGACATGGCACATACCCACGTGGGGGATTGGCCAGGAATCTCCTCTTCTTCCTTGGCAACGGGGGGAGATGGGCGCGCGCTGCCTGGCGGCTGACATGGCACATACCCACGTGGGGGATTGGCCAGGAATCGGGCGTGAGAAGGGCTAGTACTCCGCTTAAAGGAGTACTGACACGAAATTTCAAAGCTGAGATACGCTCTAGCAATCAAGTACAACGACAACACAAATAGGTGTCTGTGAATAAATGCATCTTTCTTTCTCTGTAGTTGTGTGTGTGTGTGTGTGATCTCTCTTTCGCAAACATTACCGAACCGCGCAAATTCAACTCCTGCATTCGCACTTTCACATTCTTCCCCTCGGGTAAATGCGGGGAATTTTTAGTTCATGTAGAGCAAGTACAGAGAGATTATACCATCATTAGGTGTCGGCTACTTTGAAAAAAGTTCTGTGAGGGGCTCGCAATACGGTTGCCTTGATCTTTGACCCATACATGCCAACGTCCGCAGTAGTTTGCATTTTCGCTTGAGCATTAAGAGAATCTTTAAGCCCTTTTCCGTGCCTCATTTGAATTTCTTTGAGGTACGTTTGCGCCTCAATCTTAGACCCTTTCGGGATCTATTCCCTTCGGTCAGTGCTCTCTCGTGCACCGAATTTCGCAATGAAGAGAGTGCTGCGCTGCCTGTTCTCTTCACGTTTATAAAACATCTGCCCTACGTGCCTCTTTGTGGTTTAAGAGACTAGGAAAAAATATTGCAAGCCTTTTAAGTTTCAAGTTTTTTTCGAATGTAGAACTTGAGGAAAGCCGCATACCTACCATAATTTTATGACGTCTCCAGGAAAGAAAACGTTGTTTAAAAAGTTAAGGGCGCAATATGCAAAACATACATTTCTCGTTTCTAGTTACAATAACCTGAATAAGACGTGTGGGAGGGCCAGCCGCTCGAGCAGATTTCGCAACTGCACTACGGGGAGATCTTGAAAGCTGCACAATTACAACTAATTGATATTTCCGCGCTTTGGTTGCTCCACGGAACAGCAATATGTACCGGAGGATTAGTGTTCGCGTTGAAGCGAAAACAGGCCAGGGAGCTTAAAAAGCTCATGCACTTAGGCCGGCGGGGTGACTTCTGACTAGGAACATAGAATTTCGCGAATCAACTACAAGTGCCCTTAGAAGCATTATGAAGGCGTTATATTTTAGGAATTTAGGCATTGACAAGTATCTTGTTTGTGGAACAGCAACCTAGGACTTCAGCTCAATAACGTTACCGTTATGACCCCAGCACGGCAGAGCAAACCAAAAGCGGAAATTGTTGGTCCCAACAATATTGCAGGTTACGTCGCAGTCATTGTATAATGAGGCACATTGGCTAGAATTGTGCATGATGCGTATGCACTCCGACTGGAAGAGTACAGTGACTTTGTACAAACTTGGCAATAAATGATAATAGGAAATTTGGGAGTTTTCTGGCGTTCCGGCGTACAACCCAGTGAGGCCGCTGCTGCTACTTTCGCAGAACACGTGACATGCACCTATTATTGAAAGATATAAGATTGTACGTTTCTCACGTGCCTAGTAATCCAGGTACGCGTTGCATACCCGTATTTACTAAATCGAAACTCCTGAGTGCCTGTAACTTGTCAATTTACATTGCGTAGAAGGTAAGCACTATGCATGTATTGACGTGTCCTCAGCACACCTAATTCTTCACCATGTTTATTTTATTCTCACTTTTCTATTTTAAAAATGCGAATTTGTGAGGACCACTAAGCGTGCTCATGGTCATTTCTTAGGCTGGGTTCTTTTCCGTGGATCAATTGAACAATATGCACACGTATACTCTGTTAAGGGAAAAGCCTTAGATCTTCTCGTTTGAAACACGTGCGCTGGCAGGTATTGAAAATCGCTGGTACAAAAAAAAATGGGATGTTGTGGCTACAGCAAGCCAGAAGCTGGGGGGAGGGTTCTGTGAGAGGGCGACGGTAGAGGAAAGCAACAGCGCCAAAGCAGGTAGGCCGCTGCCGAACGCGCCATACGAGCCGCCTTGAGATGTTGGGGTACCGACAGGGACGAACAGGCAATGTCTGACGATGCTGAGTGAGAGAAAAGAGCTTCCGAGTCCACGGAGCAGGTCGAGTGGTGACGCGCACGGCTGCAAAGTTTAACAGAAATTCGAACAGCAGATTAACTGAAGGTCCAACTACTGTTTTGACTACGCGTGCTTTTAAAGTTCTAAGCATCCAGAATAATTTTTAAAGGGAAGCTTTCAGCCTCTCACTGATGCCGTCTGCAGTCCGCACAAAACGCACTGCAGGAAAACCAACGTTCTCTGACGAATGTGGGTGGACTGAAGAAGAATTAAAATGAATTCCCGCGGTTGGAACAGAAACTAGGTCCTCCCCGTTGTGAAGTCCACGTGAATCCTATTGGGCCATTCCGGCACTGTGGAAGCAGTTTGAATTTGGAGAGGCGTGCATGGACGCTCAAAATTAGGCAGAAAATGCACCCCTCCGTGCAACGACGACGATGGTTGACACCCTGGGAAAGCAATGCAATGCCCGTATTAGTAGTGAGTGCACACACATCACAGCACCTTAGCATACTCCTAAGTAGTGATGGCGCTACAGTCATACAAATCTTGATAAATAAATAGGGCCCGCTCGCTTGTTGCTTGATTCCTTTGGTGTTGAACTTGATTTTGGACCTCATGGCTTTCCCAGGCTGTCAACCATCGTCGCCGTTGCACGCAGGGGTGCATTTTCTGCCTAATTTTGGGCGTCCATGCACGCCTCTCCAAATTCAAACTGCTTCCACAGTGCCGGAATGGCGCAATAGGATTCACGTGGGCTTCACAACGCGAAAGACGTAGTTTCTGTTCCAACCGCGGGAATTCCTTTTAATTCTTCTTCAGTCCACCCACATTCATCATCGTCGTCCGAGAACGTTGGTTTTCCTGCAGTGCGTTTTGGGCGGACTGAAGACGGCATCAGTGAGAGGCTGAAAGCTTCGCTTTAAAAATTATTCTGGATGCTTGGAACTTTAAAAGCACGCGTAGTCAAAATAGCAGTTGGACCTTCAGTTAATCTGCTGTTGAAATTTCTGTTAAAACTGCATCCGAGCGCGTCACCACTCGACCTGCTTCATGGACTCGGAAGCTCTTTTCGCTCGCTCTGCATCGTGCGACATTTCCTGTTCGTCCCTGTCGGTACCCTCACATCTAAAGGCGGCTCGTATGGCGCGTTCGGCAGCGGCCTACCTGCTTTGCCGCTGTTGCTTCCCTCTACCGTCGCCCTCTCTAAAAACCCTCCTCCCAGCTTCCTCCCGCTCTGCTGTTTCTCTTTCCCACCACGCCACCTCCGGCTCTGGCTTGCTCTAAACACAACATCCCATTTTTTTGTACCAGCAATTTTCAATACCTTCAAGCGCACGTGTTTCAAACGCGAAGGCTTTTCCATTAACAGAGTGTACGTGTGGATATTGTCCAACTGATCCACGGAAAAGAACCCAACCTAAGGAATGACCATGAACACCCGTAGCGGTCCTCGCAAATTGGCATTTTTAAAATAGGAAAGTGAGAATAAAATAAACATGGTGAGTAAATTAGGTGTGCTGAGGACACGTCAATACATGCATAGTGCTTACCTTCTACGCAATGTAAATTGACAAGTTACAGGCACTCAGGAGTTTCGATTTAGTAAATACGGGTATGCAACGCGTACCTGGATTACTAGGCACGTGAGAAACGTACAATCTCATATCTTTTCAATAATAGGTGCAGGTGACGTGTTTTGCGACAGAAGCAGCAGCGGCCTCACTGGGTTGTACGCCGGAACGCAAGAAAACTCCCAAATTTCCTGTTTCCTTTATCTCCAAGTTTGCACAAAATCACTGTACTCTTCCAGTCGGAGTGCATATGCATTATGGACAATTCTAGCTAATGTGCCTCATGACACAATGACTGCGACGTTACCTGCGATGTTGTTGGGACCAACAATTTCCTCTTTTGGTTTGCTCTGCCGAGGTAGGGGAGACACCATAATGCGGTCTTGTAATTATACGTACACTTAATCTCTTCTCCCTAACAGCATCAGTCGGTACATGAAGCCTGACGTACGATGAGTTTGCCGTTGATTGGCACGTCCGTCTTTTTAATAGGAGGATATATTCTTCAAATCATACGGTTCATTTTGGTTCGATATTCATTTTTTTCTTCTGTTTCATAGCTGCAAGGGCATACCACCTGTTAAGGCCGTACCCGAAATTGCGAGATTTGAGAAAGCTTGGGTTGAGATTACCATCTGTGTGAAGGTAGAAACTGTTTTTAAAAATGCGTTTTTAGTAACAAAGTAGACCAATGTTTTGAGCTCTAATTGTTATATAAGAGATAACAACTATTGTTGCCTCTGAACACAAGTTGAAGAAGCTGACGCAAGACCAACTGTTATAAACATTTCTTGCACACCACTGCGCATGCATGCAACACCTACAGAGACCAAGGATTTATACTGGGAGACATAAACATCTCCAACGGAAGACAGAGGTCTCTACTCTGCTTTACTGACGAAAGGGATGCAATGTCATACATGGAAGAACAGATACGCCGCGCCGCATTCTGTGGAAATAAAATTCTTGTCATTGTTGAATTAATATCTAGAAGTAACCCCGCTATAAGAAACAAACACAAGAACCCAATGCTCCGAAACAAGCAAAAATCTTCTCGTGTCTAGAAACTACTGCGCGCATATAATTCTTGCCTGCTGAGGGTCGATACCATCGCTTCATTTCCTGTACGGCCTTGAAGTAAACCAGGGGCTTAATAGAACCAATTAAAGATTTTTGATCGTGCCAAGCGCCCCCTTTGGTCTTGAAACACGCCCGAAGTATTTGCTAACAATCGGGAAGGGGGATCTTGATAACCCGTTAGAAAGTTTTTCTGTGAGGTGCACTGAAACAATCCTCTTGCATCAAAGAGATCAAACTATCTGAAATAGCATTAAAGAACAGTATCGTACCTTTAAAGGTTTTGTGTAAGTTAAAACAAATTTCATTTGTTGAGGCAATACACCTTTTTACCCTTGCTGTTTTGCAATCCTACGTAATCCTATCGACTACGTTTTTCGTCTTTATTGGACACTTGGAACAGTTTGTGGACAATTTTGTCTGCGTCTGGACTCTCAAACTTCCAAGAGATGGATTTAAGATCCAAGGACTGCTATTCCTCCCGGTCACGGCGAAGGTTGCAAAAAACAAAAAAAAAAACGCAGTTTCCAGATCTTCATGAAGCAGACGTTGAAGTGCAGAGATACCAACAAGGAAATGACACACACAATAACATGGATCACTTGGGCAGCTAAAATCGCCATCGCTTTAGCAGTGTTAGAGAGACGAAAGGTCACTGATATAAGGAATAAATGTTTTCGCAGATCAAGATTTCATTCCTTTAAAGATGACTTTTACGAGTGAGATATAATGCTAAGCTTGGTTGGACAAAACGTGCTAAAAGGCAAGACTGCAATCCGTAGCCGGCCGCACCTGCGAAAAGTCACAGCAGTGAGAAAGCAATAAGTATACACCGGCACCAGAGATTTGCAGCCATGGAGATCTGGAGATCTAAAAAGGAGAATCTGCTCGTAAGCCTGGGCTTCAGGGGATAGAGACCTTTCTCTTAAACACTTTTCAAACTCACAACGGGTGGAACAGTGTGTGGCCAATATTTCTTTCCTCTGCACTCTCAAACTTCCCAAAAAGGATTTAAGATCCGTGGACTCCTACACTTGGCGGTCATTGCAAAGGTTGCAGAAAAAACAGTTACCAGATGTTGACGAAGCAGTGGGCTCATTGAATCCTAACACGCGCCATGTTTATCACACGGCGGATATTTTCCGATGATTGAGGCCGTATAAATAATGGGAAATAAATAAATAAATGACAATAGAGCTCCTCCATGGACGCCGAAAGACACCAAATATTTCGAATTTTTGTGCTGAAAGTAATGCGGAATGCCTTAGTTACGAATAATATCATGAATAGGCGGCAAAGACTTACCTTGAGTGAATTGTATGATACTATGATCATAAATAAACAATATCGCCGATGGATGTCTTCCTGCCAAAAAAATTGGAATTTACGGCCTGGATCTATTATCGGAATGATATACAGAATATATGTCCAACGCACGCTTGCGGTACATTAACGGTACATTAACGTCCGTATTAACCGGACGTGTACACGACAATCCAACCTACAAAATTAGGTATCGTGCGCAAATCCCCGTTGCATTGGGAGAAGGTACCAGCATCAATGCAGCTTTAAAGCATCCTGTGAATTCGAAGGAATGTGTCGTCTGTGCCACTACAGAACGCCGGAGCGGCCCCACAACCCAACCGCAAATAAATATCTAGACAATCAACGCAGTGCTTTTGTTTTGTTTCCGGGAAAAAACTCGTCATAGTTCAGGTAAGAGTTCCGACAATTTCAGCGCAAAAAACAAAAACAAAACACACGCTACACTCTTTGACGGGGCGAAAAGTCTTTATTGCTGTTGTTGGTTCATTAGGAATGCAGACGGCAACAATCCAACGTCGTTACTGCATACCGGATGATAATTTAGAAGCATAAAACATCACATAGAACTCTACGTAAAGCGTGAACAATTTTTTCTTGCCCTCGTTGCAAATTTGTTACACATGGGAACGTCCCTAAAATTTGCGGGCACACTGCTTGACGTTACATAAACACAATGAAATAAAAAGTACGCCCATCTTCCCGTGAGGGGAACCCTGATGTGATGCGACGCATCGGGGGGGTTCAATTGATGTTTCCATTGGGTTTATTTTCTAAATTGCGTGAAACGTGTTGTGAACGCGTAGGATGCATTCCATCACATGCGGGTGTTCTCATACGCGGGAAATATGGGCGTAATTTTCATTCTTTTACTGAGAGAGAGAGACTGGTTGCCATTTTCAGCGGTTGCACTTTACTGTGAGCACGATGGCTTTGTGGTCGCTCAAGTACACGGTCAGTGGATCGCGAGCGCTGACTGAACCGCCGCAACGCGCTACTCCCTTTATATTTACAGCGCCTGAAGGAGAGGAGACAGCGAAGGGGAGTCGCGCATGCGCGCACTTGCGCGCCGGAGCAGACGCGGGCGGAGCGAAGCGCGCGCGCAGCTGTTGTTATTATGTTAATGAGACGGAGTGTGAGTGTTGCGCACAGCTGTCGGAGAGAAGAACGGAGGAGAGTTGCGCATGCGCAGGTGGTGTGCGGACGCCACCGCCACCGGAAGGACATACCCTCGAGCAAGAGATGCGTCGCATCTAATAAAGCGAAAAATGCAGCAAAATCTCCCATATAAATTAATTGTTACACCGCTTACACATAACAAACATTAAAGACAACCGCTACCGGCATAAGTTACAATTGAAATACAACTATATATTTAAGGCCGCAGATAGCTGAGAAGCTTTGACAACGCTTGACAATAACACAAAAGCTTCCGTGTTACCTTTCACCGTCCTGAATGTTCGAGTAAATATCCAAATCTTCCAACAATAGACGAGTCCAGTATATGCTGTCACGAGCAGGTTATTTGCACAGCAACCTGCTCCACCCACACAGCACTGCATGCGAACACTTGCTAAAAGGTAATTTTCACCTTCAGCAATGAAATCGTCGGCTGACACTAGTTTCTGTTGGTCCAACGCGCAGATCCGTGTTTATCTTTCCCTCCAAGCGTGGTATTCAAAGCCAAATAGTCTGTTTTCGTGGGAGGTGCAATCGTGGTAAATGAGCCTATTTACGACGGCTCATGGCCGCTGGAGGAAACTGGTTGTTTTAAGTGCGGAGCACTTTAGGGCCGCGCCTTGTCGTCGTAGCTCGCCAACTGGACCCAAGTAGAGCCGGCGTTCCGTCGTAGCCGTTGTCGTGGAGGCGTAACCGAGAGGCTTAAGCGTTAGAGTCATAAGCGTTAGAAACCCATGAACCGCTGGCGCTTGTCATACATCTCCCGTTATCTAGCGCAACGAAAACTGTAGGTACATTTGAGGCAAAATATAGGCAATTAACCGGCAGCGCCCTTGTTCATTCAGTTAGGAACGCTCGTTGGGTTGATTTTTACGGTAGTGAGGGAAAAAAGTGGCAGTGCAACGCCAGCACATGTGGGAGGAAAAGCAAGCACAAAAAGAACGGAACTCCCGCTGACACAGTTTCAGGCAGGGGAAGCGCGAACACAGTGAAGGAGGGAAATTTGAATTGCATCGGGTGGTAGCAGTAATCTGATAACGGCTGTACAGCCCATTGTGGCGAATCACTGCTCTGCACTTCCGACAGCTTTCACACTGAGTGGAACGGCTTTGATTTTTCTCATCATACTACTGAACGTTAGAGTAAGCCGCCTGCTGTGAGGAGTTTCAGACGTATTTCAGCCAAAACACTTCTATACAGGGTAATTTGTGCTTTATGTGCAATCCACCATTGTAACTTTTTTCTCGCAATGTACGCACGCTAGAGGAAAACGGATTGCAGTTGTAAGCTCTTCTCCGGCTTGGACATAACTCATTAAACTATATAAAAAATGCGTGTGTACACACGTGTTCATCCTCTCGTTCGACCTCATATCGTCAGGCGCCTCGGCATTTAACTACAGTAATTACTAACCCCACCGTACGCAAGACTTCTTGCAGATTTTGCCTATATAACGCATAGAACCTGCATGCTCTATTGTATAAGGGAACCATTTCAGTCTTCGGTACATGTACCCAGCAATTTCCATCCGTCATCCAGCAACCGTATGTGTCATCAAGAGGGAACTAAGTATTCTCAATCATAGCATCTGTGCTCCATTAAGTGTAGGTTGTGTGGAGAGAGAAAGAGAAAAACTTTTTTGAGGGACCGTTGTTAGTTAAGCGTGGTGGCCGCTGGTTGAGGTCGGTGGCGACGGTGGCAGCTAGTTCCACTAAGGCGATTTGAACACCCGGGTCAGAGCTACCCATCGCACCCAACCATTGCTCGTCACGGGTGATTAAAGGGAAGGGATTGGAACGACAGGCCCACATAGAATGGGGAAGTGTGGCACGCTCGCCTCATACGGCGCAATGAGGTGAGGGGTAGAGGGAAGGGTGGGCGTGTTGGAGCAACGCCCTGCAGGGAAAGGAATGAACCTGCAGAAGTCGCCAGGGCCGCGCTTGCTCATGGCTAAGCTGGGGATGCACCGGGGGTATTTTCGGCGGGCGAGGCGGTAAAGCGTGAGAATATCATGATACATAACTAGGCGGTCTCTGGCTTATCAGGCCCCGTTGTAAGAAACTGGGCTGGCTCCCGATCGGATTGTAAATCCTGGAGCCGCATCATGGGCCGCCTCGTTCCACACGAGTCCCGAGTGCGCCAGGGTACATAACAGTTCTACCGGGGAAGTTGGAGAATTTTGCGGGGTAATTTTGAGTGCCAGTGGTGAAATGAGACGGCCCTCACGTATATGGGACCCCGGGCTGTGCAAAGCGTGACACCAAACGCTTATTCTCCGCGGCGGTCCCTGCGAAAAGCCAAGACCACTCTCGCTAGTGCAAGGTCGCCTCCAGTAACGCTCAGCTCCGCCACTGTAGCACAAACGCCGGTCGCTCAAGAAGCGAGCTCCAAGACCTCATCCCTGGGCTCATGTCCATGATAATCATACGCCAGATTAACGAAAACAAGTTGGAACTACGAAGTGACTCCAACCGCTAAAATACAATCCTTTCTCTAGCCCTGGCCGGCAGCGTATTAACACCACCTTCTATGCATGCAGTGCATGCATCCCATTTCATCTTCAGAGCAAAGAACAGCCCTTATCTCCGCTCTCTCAGCCTATTTTGGCTCCGTTAAACAGAACGAAATCCTCCATAGTGAAAAGCGCAGCCACCTAAACGCTCTACCTTGATCCTTCCAACCCGTCTCGCCACCCTGTGCTCCTTATTCGACAACGCCACCTTCTCCCCTCAAAATCTGAGATATGCTAACCCAACTCACCACCACTCTCCAGAATAACTCAAAACCTGCACCTCATTTGTTAAAAAAAATAAGACGGTCCAAACGAAATTTAGATCAGTTTAGAGTCCACGACAGCCCGTTCAAGCTAGAAATCATTGCTTCTAGTCAATCTACAATTACGATCATTTGATGCAGAGTGCTCAAATTGATAATGTGTTGTCGGCGAGGGAGATTGTCACTATGGGTTCATATTTGCAATCTTCACCCCTGCCCCCATAGCCACCTTTCGGGGTGAAAAAAGAGCGTTACAGCTGGCGCTGAAACTTACAGTCGGGTACCACCAGCCAATCGCTACGAAGATCCCAAGAGAGCCATCACAACTTAAGCCAAATGTCACTGAATAAGCGATAAACAAGGTTTCCTATTCCGCCGAATTTGGGTTATCAGGTATAATTATGAAGGAATGAAATCCTGCGGGGAATTTTTTTCCCTCAGCGCAATGTAATGTGATAATTCAACACGACGGGTTCCTGTTTTTGTTTGGTAAACAGACTCAGTACTCCGCATTCATAGTAATTGGGGAAGCAACCGTATCACCGATGAAATGATACAATGCATACCGAGGCGAAACGTAATTTCGTTTGAGACATCTAGTCGGGGACGTTTTTCAGGCTAACCAGATAAAGGCAGATCAGGGTTCCAAGGGCTGTGCGCTAATGCATTCGCTCAATATGACAATATGATATCTCTCAGACGCGTTTCTGCTTTTATGTGTTTGGAGAAGCTTTGTGGCGCTTTAAAGGGACACTGAAGTGAATTTGTCAAGCTCCCGTTTTTGCTTGCACTGCGTAGACTGGCTCAAATTAGCACACTTTTCATCGTTTATCCGGTTGACAAATCGGTAATTATTTTACAAAGCGCGAAAGAAGAAAAACTACCATGCGCGGTTTGCGGCGGCCGCACCAACTAAGGCTGTGACGTTGAGAGGAGGGGCGCCGTGATTGGACGATGCCCAAGGTTAGCAATCACACAAGTTTCGGTTTCGGTTCTGTAAAACATAACCAATGGCTTTGTTGGATGGGCATTCTCAATATCTCAGTAATCATCGTACCGCGCTTCTGCCATGTTGTCGGCTGTAAAATGCACAAGATAAGCCTCCCAGGACGGCTTGTAGTCGTAGCATTCACTAGCCGAGACCTACGCAGTGCATGAACGCCCTCCGCGTACCCGCAGACGTTCAAATGTCATGCGCTTTTCCCCCATATTTGGAGCTTGCCTCCCTCATGCCTGTATCGTAAAAAGCGTGTTCGCACCAGGCCAAGGGTCTGTTCATTCTGGCCTGTGCCCACTGCCTGCAAGCAGTCGGTGCTTATGGCAACAGCACGCCAACGAGAACTCGCTAGCGCGCCAGTGCCAGCCTGCGCGCGTTTTGTGAACTAGT
This sequence comes from Haemaphysalis longicornis, assembly GCF_048455015.1. Lineage (NCBI taxonomy): Eukaryota > Metazoa > Arthropoda > Arachnida > Ixodida > Ixodidae > Haemaphysalis > Haemaphysalis longicornis. Next base: position 190,664,865 of record NW_027526361.1, read on the forward strand.
TCGTGTAGCCATGAACGTTGCGGCCCAAAAAAAGGTGAACTCAATGTAGGAAACATCGGCGGAAAACAAAAAAGTTAACTTACAAAAAAAAAGAACGTACCCGCGGGGATTCGAACTCGTGACTCGCAAAACATTTGGGGTGAAATCCTAGCGCCCCAGACCGCTAGACCACGGAGCGGGACTCGAGTGCCTTGCTAATATAGGGTATATATTGTACAACCGGTTTACACTTTTATTTAGTTTTGGCCTTTCAAGCCGCTTAGGTGACTATTTGTTGTACTGCGATCGTGCAGTAAGCGTCGCCCGAGTTTCCACAGTAGCTCACGTCTAGCAATTGCATTTCGTAGACGGAAAAGCGTTCGCAGATGCGTAGTCGTGCTGCTGACCGCTGTGCTTGTTCGCCCAGCGCAAAAAAGTGCTTCCCGCGCCCTAGTTTCACGCTGTACGGTAAAAATATCAGTTGATTTTATTTGCTTAGTACCTATATTGACTTCGCTGACTCTTCTCCCGCCTTCAAGAGGCCTTATATTTTCCTACTGGCGTACCAGTCAGCGAAGCGTCGCATGTGCAGCGCTTGTGTGAAGCGACCTTGACTTGGAGCTAGATACAGTGTACAAACAAACCAAGTAAAGAAAGGCACATTCTTCCATTCACAAACGTGTCCTGGCTTCGTTTCAACTAAGCGAACGAATTGCGACCAAGCAATTTTTTTTTAACCTCCTTGATTGCGACGACCCGCCGGCGGCCGGCGGACGAAACGCTGGGTCGACTGACTCTGTCGGCCGGGGAGCCATGCAGTAGCGCAGCCGTGGCGCAGCCAATTGCCAGCTCATCCCCTCCTGACGTCACACGAAAACGCCACAGAAAATGGGCGAGCGTAAAGAGAGGAGGACAGCGTTTTCGAATTAGTTTTTCTACTAAATAAAATCGCGTAAACGCGCCTAGAGTGGTCGAAACATGGCCTGGGGACTCCGGACTACAATTTGCGCTAGTAATCCCGCAATGTTTACATATCACTTCAGTGTCCCTTTAAAGCGGACAAATGTACATCGAATGCATAGTAGAGCTTCCAAACGCCTCTAAGACACAAGTTTTGAAATTGGGATATCAATCCCTTGGGAATATTATGCTGATGTCTTTCCAACCGCAGCGATGGCTGAGAGGTCCAGCATTCGCCTTGTATACGGGAGGTACCGGGTTCGAATCGGCGTACTGCCGGGCACCCACTGATTTTTTTTATGGGTACAGGCATCCCTGATCGAGTGTGGACGCTTGAAAGGGGAATCCACGCCTCGAAAGCTGCCTTTACCCTATCGAGGGGCCCCTGACCCTTGTCCATCTGGTGGGGCCTCCTGCTATCATGCCGCGTTGCGCCATTGCCGGGGGTGAAAGAGTCTGGCGGCATGTCCTGCCACAGGCGGTTGCGAGTTGAGCGTCCACCGTGGCTGTGGAAGGCACCGTGTGCATTCGTGTTCCATGGTGGCGCCGGGCACCTACCGGCAAAATAGGTACAAGCGACTCCCCGGCCTGGCGCTCGGCCCTTGTGTGGGACTATAACGCGTGTGACTATAACGCGGGGGACTATAACGGGAAATCGCCCCTATAGAAAGGGGCGGCTGAAAAAACGCAGGAACTTTTTTTATCCACCCCTACGGCACGCAGGAGTGGGAAAAAAACATTTCGGCATCCACTTGATTTCTTCGGACATGAAAGCGCAACCATCACTGGCATTTTGTCGATAAAAAAGAAAGGAGGGGGGACCGCAGAAGTTAGAGAAACACCTAGGCGCATCCTGAAAAGCGAAGGCCGAGCCGAATGAAGTGCGTCGGCCTGGAACATGAGCGTTGTACCGTCTTGGTGAAAAACCAGTTTTTCCTCGTTTTCTTTTTGTGAAGCTTGAATAAAAATGGACTGAGAGAAGCTTTGCTGAAGTTTATAGAAAAAATTATTCCCGAAACCCTCGAAGAATGGTTAGGAATAAAAATTATTTTGGGAGCAGCGCATCAATAAATTTTCTTCAGTACCACATTCACTCCCCGAAAGACAGAAGATAAACCCTCAAAGTTTTTAGAATGTATTGTGCATCGGTAATAGCTTAAGCATAAATTACTGCAAATATCATTCTTTCATTGCCCGCGACTTCCCAGAATTCTCGATTCTCATGACTTAAACAGCTAGAAAAAGTCTTCGACTTGAATATGCTGACATGCTTTTCGTCCCATCAGAAATCAGAGCGGTAATTCTTGAACATGTTATCGAACAAATTGAGTTTAAAATGGTCAGTGGAGTCATAGCTTCTACGTTGAAAGTTTTTATGGCATGCCCTTTTGTCCTGAACTAGATATTATTTCTGCAAAGACAAAAGACGATGCCTTAACAAAATTATTCAGGGCTGTCTCCAGTTTGCGTCGTCTCCTAAACACTCCGAACGGCAGTCTGTATTGATTGATTGTTTCTTTTTTTATTTTCTCGAAGTCTGGGACAGAAAATATGTTTATTTTCCAGGTTACCGTAGAAAACATGTTTGACATTCATACGCTTTGGTTCACTCATGGACACATACGATAGCTTGCTACCTTTTTGCAAAAACTGAAAGGAACAAACGGTCCTTATACATAACAGAGAAATATTAGCACCTAAAAACGAAGTTTTGCATAAGGCACCATACGAGTAGATTTTGCATCTAAAATAAGGGAAGCGGTCTTGTATATATGTCCTATGTAATGCAGCGCCCATAGCGAGGCAGGAAGAACGTGGGCGCAGTTCGATTTGTCTTTGTTTTGTGTCTTCATTCACGTACACCTTTTCCATTCCTTCCGTACGCGTAGTGCTCAAGACAAAACAAGAATAGTTGTACTTAAAAGTATATTTAGTTGTGACTGTGGCCAGTATTTATATTGTGTTGAGGATATATAGGATAAAGTAGGGAAATAATTATCTAGGCAAATTTTGGAGTACGAGGAACTAGAAATTGTACTAAATCATCTGAAGTGCTTTATATTGACGAAATAATGTCTTCCCCTGAACACAATGTCCACTTCCTGCACAACCAAAAGCTTGAGCTTCGCTAAATACATGAAGAAATGTGTGAACCAGAAAAAGAATTTATGTACTTCTCGCGTAGGGCTCACTTTCTGCGTTGACTGTGCAAACTACCCACTGAAAGGACATGGCGGAGACGTCGCACAGAAAGAAAATGAAATATCGCCCACGCTAAGCACGCTGGGGCAAAGAGATTTCTTTCTTTTGACCGGCAGGAGCCCGGTATTTAAGGCAGCTACAATCAAGCTTACAATGGTGTAGCTAGTCATACTAATTTTGTTCGCAACGCACGTAGAAGACATGCTTTGCATTTACAATGCTTGTCGAGCTCACTATGGCAATGCGAGGTCTAGCATTAAATACAGGAGAAATCACACCAATCACTTCAGCTCGAGGTGTCCTAACCTTATAAGGGGCTGGGGTGCCTTAGAAAACGCATATTCCCGCAAAAGCTGCGGAAATACCTGCAGATATTACTATTAAGAGTTGCGAGCCCCTGGGGGCAAATCATCGTTATCTACACGCTCATCAACTGATGCTGTGTAAAACAACTACTGCTTGTGTTGTTTGAAACATGAACACATTCCCAGTCTACAGTTCGTACAGGTATAATGAGAAAGGCCAAGAGTAACCCATTGTCTTCCGGATGTTTATGGAATTGAGATTGATGTGATTTGCGCAGGCCCGTCTTGCTCTCCGCCTTTACGGTAAGACAATTATAAAGTATCTCCTTTTTAAGCTCTTCAGTGGCTAAGAGTTTAATGGAAACCCTCCCCTTATCAGCGAGTGTCGCAGACGTAACCGTAATCGTGTTTATTTTTTGGCCTATGCGACCACTTAAAATCATCCTGTGGGGAATTATAGACGGCTGTATCAAAATGTGAAAACCGCTACACGCTTGCACCAAAATCAGCACAAAACATGAAACTTCAAAGTTGGCTAGTAACAAGTAGATGGCTTACAATAGACGACTGTCGATCGGCCTAAAAGTGTACATAACCGTAGGTAGAAGCAAAAAAAAAAAAAGGACAGCTTCGCACGACTGTCCCGAATACTAAGCAAAGAGCAAAGCTAGTGGCCCCTCCTAGCTTTATCTTGGTTCGGCTAGGTTTATGTGTGGTTATGAATGAAGGCTCGACGAAGATTTTTGCGCGGTTATGCTTCCAGACTCGGTCAAGGTTTGTGCGTGGTGTCGTCGCTAGATCCCGAAAAGCAATGAGCACTCGGTCATTAAAATATCTACAATGTACACGTGCCCACAGGCTTTGCGCTGAAGCTCGAAGAGGAGCGAAGGGGGTAGCGGGACAAGCGTTTCCTCTGAATTTTTGAATTTGAATTCGTTCAGTGGCCACCGTTCGGCGTGCGTGTCCTGGCATGTTGGACGTTATTTAAAAACTGGAATAACAGTATCGCTTCTCGCCCTTTTGGCTTCTTTCATTTTGGCATCATATCTATACTTTTTACCGTTGAAACAGCCCCACAGTCGCGGGCCAGCCCCCCGTGACGCGTTTCCAAAATCGTGGTTGTACCTGTTGTATCCCGCCACCGACAGCTGGCAGCACGAGCACCGCCCACGAAGTTTTCCTGGGCACGTTCGCCAGCCCAACCACCAGCTTAAAGGGGCCATGAGGACAAAATACAAGTTTGTTTTATTCGATAGATTTTGTGTTTTATAGTGTTCCTAGCGCTTGTCAGGCAGCAAATGATGCCGTATTAACCTAGAAATTATTCGATTTAGGTTAAAATTTCGATTCTCCCGCCAAATCGTGCGTTTTCGGGACGTCAGCAATAAAGTTATAGGTGCGGTATACAAACGAACGTACACTGCGTGAGTTGGCTGCAGCGCTGATTGCCGTCAGTCTTCCCAGATGGCGCTAACATACCCATGCACGAACCGTTGTCGGCCGTTGCTTTGTTTTTTGACCGTATTTGCACCTGGCTTGTTTTTGTTACTCTAGAAAGTAATGTTTCAGGGAAAATGGAATATCGTCGACAAATAGTGTCACGTAAGACAACGTCGCTTACGCCAATCTCCAGTGTCGTGTAAGACAACTCCAAAGTGGCGGACAGCTCTGCAGCTATAACAAGCATAGTGCGCCCCGTTCCAGCAGCAGTGAGCATCGGTACTTCTATGCTAGCGTGTATTTTCACAACGTTCATTTTTTACCGCACCATTTTTAGCTGTAAAATGAATATATTCATTATATTTAAGCGCAAATAGCTCGCTCGGCAAGCTTACATTCTAAGGAATAGGCGTAGCTAGGTGGGCTTCATGAGAACTCCCCGGAACGACCATTCAGCGTGCTTAAATCTGCGAATTTGGCGAATGACGAGGCCCAGCATGAGAACAAAGTAAAAACTAGGATCTGCGCCGGGACAACTGTTCAAGCAGTGGGTGTGCGCTGTAGGTGGTGTCGTTCAGGAGACTTTATCCACTTTGGAAACTGTTCAAGTCGATCATCATTGAAAATAGCATTAACTTCCACTGCGGTAAATTGTCATCTGTACAACAAAGCACGTACATGGACATCAAGCACAAATACAAAAATAAAATAGCAGAAAGCGTATACAGGACGTACAAAAAGAAAACAAATTTTCAGAACCACGGCACCACTGCACTGACAGCTTGCCTGTCAGGGTGCAACTAAAAAAAACAAAAAGGTAAGCAGCACACTGTAAAAAAATGTAAATTAGGTCAAATAAAACAAGTGCCGGTGGGGCATTTCTTTTTTGTCGCCTCAGCGCCATGCTTTTCAAACTGCTTCGACAGACCAGAGGCCTTCTGGAAGACCAGAAATGGGCCATGAGACTGTCTGACTCTAGAATAACGAAAGCTAAAAAGTCTGTTTGACGGAAAAGATCGCCGAAGTTTCCAGAGTGAATGGTCCCTTTGTATTTCAAGATGCGACATCGTTATGGCCGCCCTATTCAGTGGCAGATCGGTCTTCCTTCCGTTGTGTTTAATTTGAACTATGAGTTCTCTTAGAACATTGTCCTCGCGAAGCGTGTCCCCGCTTCTACTTTGCTCAGCGGGCTATGTCGCTCGGGGGACCCAGATCCTTTTGTCTTGAGAAGAAACGCCACCGGCGCACTTTCATTCCCCAGTCGGAGCTTATACGGCCCGGAAGGGGAAACGAGTTGTAGGCGTTACAAAGATATTTTTCCATTCTCCTATGCACTGCAAGGACCCTCCATATCAGACATTCTGTTTCACTTACGTCCTCGCTCCATTCATCTCCACATTTTTTTGATGCGTTGTATGTCTATGCGCGGCAATAGATAGCGCCTCATGCATAAAGGAGTCTGAATTTATCTTTCTCCTCTGTAAGAGCCATGACTTGGCTATTCAAAGAGAAAAAGAGCACAAGATATAGCGCCATTTCTGTTTGTAAACATGCGCCGTCACTTGTGTAGATCCTGAGCCATCACCTACATTTATGCACTCATTTATGTCACGCTTACACTTCATCTTGATATTATTCTCGAATAACAGCAAGGCATACGTTTACATGCCCACATCCTAGGCGACAGGAACATCGAAGACAGGGCGGTGCGGGGTTTTAAAGCTCTTGCGAGTTTTCTCAGAGACTCTGGACTCGACTCCAGCCTGTGACTGCCTTTGACTTTTTTTATGTGTTAATGTGCCTGTCTGGTGGAGTTTCCTTCGTTTTTTTTTCTTTTTCTTATTTGTATTATTCATGTAAGCATATAACCCTTATCACATGATCACCAACCATCTGAAGTAGCAAGCCCAGCATTATGCAGGGCTGACCTCTTCGGCCTCATTAAAGAATTTTCTCTCTCTCCTAGGCGACACAACGTAAATGGCCTCTTTTGTTCCTGCGCCGCGGAGTTTAAAAACTGTTAACGCAAGACTGGCTCCGTCAGCTCACCTTCAGTACTTGTTGCATGCAGGCTATGAAAAATTTCATAAATATGACAACTTGTTTTTGTCTCAAGTGTCATTTTGAAACTCCCGCAATTCTCATGCGAAGGATTTCGGACGTTCGTAGAGAAGGTGCCATTCTAATTAAACACAAAATGTTTTCCCTTTCCAAACCACCTAGAAGTACGACGTCTAGTAGTGCGATAGGCACGAGGTTTTTGGACATTACACCTTTGAGGTGAGGATTTCGAGTTCCTGAATCTTCCCAGTATGAGCTAAGCGGAGGGTGGCGCAGGATCAGAGGTGAGGACGTCACTCTGTGTGCTGTACAGGCGACCACTGCACAGTTACTACCCCCAGCAACAATCTTATCTATATTTACTATTAGTGTTCTCTCGGATTCCTTTCACAGCAGCTTAGGAAAATGTGAAAACAAATGGTTGGTGCAAAACTATTGTGGAAAACGGTGTTTTATTTTTGTCAAAAATACAGCAATTTTGTTTCCCGCGAGTTATTTTGCGCGAGAGGGCTTTCATGGTAATGTGCAAACAAATTTTTTTCAAACATTTTCTCCAAATTGTAGAGTGAAATGTTTTCACACATCTGCGCCTTTGCATGCTTGACAGCCGAAATTGTCGTAAATTAGGAGGGAAATTTCAAGATGTGGTTTGTACAAAGTAAAGGCCATTTTGATAATCAGTAGGATTGACGCTGTTGTGGGCCACCTGCCTAAAACATGTGCGAAAGTCGTAATAACTATTACAGACGGTTTAGATACGCCAACAGGGACGAATCAGTCGAAAGGAGGTTACGTTACGTCCTACAGAGCCCTCTACTATCTCCGCAGCAGGTGTATGCTGCTCTGTGGATATGTAATACCTGTTCAGCTTCAGAGTGCGCACACAGAATTCAGAGTGCGGGTGCAGATTACTGTTTGTCACCCATTCTAGTTGTTGAGCTCAAGAAAATTAATTGAATAATTTCTTGATCGATTGTTCGACCAATTCCCCAGCATGCACCAAGTTCCTAAAGCGTTTTCAACTGCACTCCCATCTGGCATGTTCTATTTGTGCGTTGCACGACTTCGGTAGACCAACTGCACCACCTTCTGCTACGCTTTCACGTTTTATGAAGTCGACCCGCAATCGCATTTCAACAGTGTAGATTTACTAGCGGGTGTACCTGACGTCTCATCAAAATCTGATTCGAGGTACAACGCTGTACCCAGCGTCAGGTTTGTACCTAACTTAACCCTTTAAGGGTAACGGCCGTACATGTATGGCATCGGCAAACACTTTCAAAATAGTCAATGACGAACATGTACGGCATCGCTTGTAACTTTAAAAAGCGCGCCTTTTGTGCCAACGTCTTATGCTTGGCATGTGCTGCCACACTTCGGAAATACGTAAAATTTTTTTCTTGCTCCGATGGCGCTTCTTTTTATTTTTTATGATTTACTTCAGGGGCGCGCCGACTACCGCTTGCTCATCTGCTAACGAGGGGGCGCGCTGGGTATCGCCCACTGGGTACCCGAGCGCCTCTCGCTTCTTGCGCCTGCCACAGACTAAGGTCGCCTGCGAAACTGATGAGGCTCTTTTCTGGATTTTTGTGGATTTTATGAGCGAAGCGGCCGCGCTCGCCGGCGGGCGCGGAGGGGCTGCTTTCGGTATCGTCCTTCGGGCGCTTCCCGCTTTTTGCGCCCGCGAAACTGATGTCGATCTGATTTTGATTCACTGAAACGGTGCTGGTTTGTTACTCTCTCGTTTTTATTTAGGATTTTTCTTGTGTACGCCATAATAAACCACGTCTATGTAACAACATAAATGATTTTTTTGTCACTTTATGGTCACCGAAAAAAAAATTTATTATTTTTTCTCGATATAGATTCGTCCGTAGAATTTAAATCCGCAACAAAACAAATCGACCCTGGGGGGACCCATTTGGCGAAAAAATTCGATCCTAAAAGAGATAATTATTGAAGATTCACTGGTTTCATTAGTGAGGGTTCGTGAATTTTACGCGAAACCGGCAGAGCTAGGCAAGGGTAATTTTGCACTGAAATAAAAATTTTTAACGCCGGAATGAAGCCTCCCTTGGGGTGTATTTAGTTCAGAAACTTATTGTTGTAAGGCGTCCTACTGAGAAGCGAAAAAAAAAAATCAACTCTGCATTCAAGTGGTGTTTACAAATCTACCTAGAAAAAGAAACAAAAGCGCGTCGTTCTTGGCCCACTTCGTCAATTTTTTTATCGTTCTTACGGCTGTATTCAGAAACCTAACTGAAGTATAACTTTTCCCTTCGGACACTTTTCAGCGCCTTACCACGTTTCAAGAAACAAACTTATCCTCAAAGGGCGCCTTTTCGCAAACTTATCGGACTGGTTTTTAGTGGTTGATGGGATGCGATGGGCGGTGAGTAGTTCTTATGGAGAGGCTGTCGCATAGTAGCGTGTTGTATAGTTTATGGAAGAGGCAAATTCTTGCTACTGTATGTCGTTTTTTAAAACGGGGCAATTTGGATTTACATTTTAGAAGGGTTACGCTTGTGTGGTATGGATAATCGAAAAAGATGAAACTGGCCAGAGGGTCCCAGACTGCCCACGCGAAATGCAGCTTTGGGCGAATAAGCGTTTCGGAGGCCAGTAATTTCAGTGTGGATGGAGCCAGGTTTGTGTTACGTCGTTGGAAGGCCAGCGGGCGGTTTGCGTTGCTGGCAATATGATTTATGTGAGTTGACAATGTAAGGGTATGAGAAATGTGAACACCTAGATATTGAGTGGACGAGACAGGAAAAATTGCCGAGCGACTTAAGGAATCTTTGTACGCGGAATAGGAGTGACGCCTGCGGAATGACATGGCGGATGATTTGTGAGCGTTTAGAACCATGACCCATTTGTTGCACCATTCATCTACCTCCCTTTTGTATCGCTGTAGTGCTACGTTATCGGTGTGATCAAGAATGGGGCTATAAGTGACACAGTCATCCGCGAACAACCGAATGCTTGAAGAAATACCATGTGGTAGGTCGTATATGTAAATGGAAAAAGGTGAAGGACCGAGGACTGTCCTTTGAGAAACACCAGAGATGACTGGGGCGGGGAGGAAGAGTTGTTCTTAGCGTAGACCAACTGCTGTAGTTTAGTTGGAAAGTTTGAAATTCAGACAAATACATGTTCATCAAGGTTTCAATCTGAAAGTTTAGATTGCAAACGCTTGTGAGGGACTTTATCAATGGCTTTCTCGAAATATATGAAAACAGCATCGATGCGGACGGTAACGTCTAAATTAGAATTTATGTCGCTTAAGAAGACAGCCTATTGAGTTTCGCAGGAGAGACCTTTTTGGAAGGCGTGGTAAGTGGTGTGAAAGAACTTAACACATTTCAGAAAGCCAGCTACGTGCGTGTAAATGATGTGTTCCGTAATTTTGGGGTAAACATATGCAAGAGATATTGGACGGAAGGCGTTACCTGAGGATTCTATTGGGGCAGGTACAACTTATCCTATTTTCCAATCTTGGGGAACGGAACCTGTTGAGAGGGACTGCTGGAAAATATGGCTAAGAATGATGCTTGAGAGATTTTTGGTGTTTTTAAGAGTTTGCGCATTGATGCCATCAGCGAGGATAGCTTCGTGGAATCAATGACGTTTTAGATTCCGTGTGGCTGGAGTGTAATGACGGGCAGGATGGAGTGCCATTGAGTAGAAAGGGATGCGGCGCCGTCATCCGGCTCGTGGGTGAATACTGAGAAAAAAGTAGAGCTTAGGGCCTCGGCGACGTGGCAGTCAGTCATAGCAGTTCCGGGAGAGGCAAGCAAGAAAACTATATGGTTTGTGTGTTTGGGGTTAATGACCTTCAAACCTACTTCGGTTTAGTGTGAATGAGGGCTGGCAGTGTCAACAAAAAGAAGCTGCCTCTTGTTTTAGAAAGCACAGAATTGAACTTTTTCGAAGTTACTCGGTGTTTATCCCATGTGCGTAGATCGTGGAAGATTTTTCTGCTATAAATTGCCTTTTAGGTGCGGAGTACCTTACGACCGAACAATGACCGTCCGCGTGTGTGCGCATAGCATTTACAATCGAAAAAAAAAACGCACATGCACCGGCAGGATTTGAGAGCCTGCGTCTGGTATACCAGACAGAGTTGGTGTCAGTCGTCTTATCTATTGGGCTACGATCATGAGTAAGCACCCGAGAGTCAAACGGCTTACTCCCTCGCCTGTAACGGTGCGGAGTAATTTAGGACCTCCCAATGTCCGTCCGCATCTATCCTTGCGCACACCACCATCAAGCGAAAATCAAGTAAAATTTGATTTGAGCGGTGAGTTGCAGTTTTATTTAGGGAATAATCAAGGTGCAACTCACGGCTGAAATCGAATGATGTTCGGGGCGAAATCGGATGTCACTCGGGGCGTAACTTGGATGTCAGTTCGAGTCCCCGTACTCCACACCCTCGCCATCATCCGTGGACTGGAGATGCTGCCATTTTGTCGTTTTCTTTTGAGCCGTTTTAAAGTAAAACTGAACCACAAGGATGACATGCGCTGTGTTATCGATTTTGCAGGTATCTATTTTGAAGCAAAATGTAGAGACGAGCAAGTTGGTCAACATGCACGTGTGAAATTTCAGCGCAAGCTCACACAGGGGCGAGAAAAGAGAACGATACCAGCGCTATCAACTGAAAGTTTTAAAACGAGACTTTCAGTCATAGCAAGCACTGGTATCGTTTCCCTTTCTTGTCCCTGTGTCAGTTCGCGCCTAATTTCACGCATGAATATCTTTTGCAATAAAACGTTGCCTAAAAATTGACCAATTCGTTTCAACAGAGCGAGCTTCAAACTCCAACAAGAATGAATCGCCAAAGTGGCTGAGTTAAGCATTCATATCGGGATAGTTTCCTTTATCGTAAAGTCTTATTGTTTTCGACGTTTCCTGTGGGCGTTTGTGTAGGCAATGACGACCGCTTTTTTTGACTCAGTTAGTGAGTAACGGCGTTCTTCGGGAAAGCGATGCGCATAGGAAAGTGGGTCAGGGGCGCGATGTTGCAGGTCGGTTACCAAAGCTGTATGCAAAAATTTGGACTGCGCTGGGGACCTCGCGCATGTGTTGCTCCCAATGCCTTCGAAAGGGTACAGTCAAACGCTTGTATAACGAAGCGTGCGGGACCGTAGTAATTGTTCGTTATACACGTCACTTCGCTATATGCGTCGCGCACTAAATTGCGACCCTATAAAGCAGATAAGCATATATAAGAAGCAGAAGTAATCAATCTTACAAGAAGATGAAGGTTACTAAGCAAATTTATACAGACGAGGGTCCCATAGTCGAGACTGCACCAGGACCTTCGGTTAAACATTACATAGATCCCAATCACTAGCGGCTTCAGCTTTTCCGTCCCTGCTGCGTTGCAGCAAAGCAGCACAGTCAGACGTTGCTTGGACTTTTTTCCCCCTTTGCAGTGATCTGCTTTCTCGCGCAGGGTTTTCTGAGGTAGCAACTCATAAAAAAGAGCAGTTTCGTCGGCATTAAATATGTCTTCCGGCCTGTACTCATGCAGCACTCTCAGCAGTTCGGACTCACGCCAATTGTCGGTGAGATCGTGCGGTGCGTCGGCCTCTTCGCCAGCCGCAGTCTTGAAAACAATGACATGTGGTTGTTTAAAGCTTCTCAGCCAGCCGCTCGTCGCTTTGAAGTCCGCTTCATCCACGCCGAGGGCGAAGGCAAACTGTTTGGCCTTCTGACACAGCAACGGCCCGCTGACAGGAATCTTCCTTGCACGTACATCGGCAGAGCACGTGTAGACGTCGGCGTCAACATCCTGAAATGTGGCTGCACGGACCCGCTTCCTTGACGGGTCCGTTTTATGTTGTGCCACTTGCTCCTTTATCTTTTCTTTGCCCTTAAGGAACGTCGACAAGGTCGATGCGCTTATACCGTACTCCTCGGCTACGTGCTGTTTTTTCTCGGCCGCTCTGCACGGCACTGATAATCTTCATCTTCTCATCGAGGCTGAATTGTCGTCGATTTTTAGTCCCTGCACCTTCACCTGCACTCAACGCGATTCCAAGACGCTACAACACGAACACGGCGCAATCGAACAACCACGCTACAGACCAGATCAGGTACAGACTCTCTTCTCTCCGCAGTCAGGCAGTGCGCGCATGCACACACTTAGCTGACTCTTCTTACGCCGTTTTTCTGCGGCCGCCTCCCCAAGACTAGCCCGAAAACGCTCCTCCAAATCGTTATTGCCCTTTGTCCCTTCCTTCTCGCAATCGCACTGTCATTCTAAAGAAAATCTAAAATACACGTTTTATCCCAAATTTGCACACCGATCGCCCTTTTCCTTCTTTCTTCTCGATAAAAAGTGCAAATGCTCCGGGAACAGCAGAACAGACAGTCAGGACTTGGGACCACGCCGACGTACCGTGCCTGTTTTGTGCCATTTCTAATTTTATTTAATACACTGTAGACTTTGCTGCGACGAAGAAACTCGGTCCAGACTGCTTTTCCGCCGGCAGGAAAACAGTGAAGGGAGCGGAAGAAATGGAAGGCCACCCAACCTGGAAGTTAAGAGGCAACATGGAAATTGTTTGTCGATGTCTTCCGCGCTGCTATTTTGTCTATTCGGCGTCTGTCGACACAAGAAAGGCCGAAGGTACAGCTGGTTCTGCTCCAGGCCAACGCCTTAAAAAGAGGGAGTAACCGCAGTGTTCCACGCCGCCATTCTGTGCAGACGTTTGCGCCCCCGCAGTGATTGTGTTCTTCGCCCCGAGGGCTAAAGGCGCAATTAGGCGAACCGTCCCCTCTCTGGCTGCGTAAAAGGAAACATGTGGGCTTCCCGGGGAGGAGTTTTGTGGGAGGAAACACTAGCCCTCGCTTACGCACTCTGCCTGGAAAATATTTCGGAAGGAGGGGGAAAGAGGGGGTTCGAACTCCCTCCTCCCGCTGGCTACATCCCTCAGCAGCAGTGCAGCGGCATTATCGCCCTTTTTATTTTTGTAGTTCTTTAAAAAATAGCCCGGGGTGACCTTGGTCTGGCCGTTTGCATTAGCGAGTGCCATCGGCGGCAGCAGCGGGCCGCGGCGACGCAGCCCCGAGCCTATACCGAGCAGCCCGGTTGCTCGGATTGGGTTCGCTGCTGCGCGTTACCACGTATTCGCTATCAAACAACAATTCAGCGATTGTGAACGCATGATTTTCTTCGTTAAACAGGCAAATTCGCTGTAGTGGTATTCGCTGTAGTGGCGTTCACAATACATAGGAAACACCAGAATCTGGCCAGGCCATATGGCATGCTTCGTTGTACAGGCCATTTCGTAGTAGAAGCGTTCGTTGTAGCGGCGTTTGACTGTATTTGCTGCGTGTGGCTTCTTTGGTGCGTTTTGCCGTTGTTTATTTTTTGCGTTTTTTTTGGTTAGTGATGGGAGAGAGTTACTAGCGCTTCTAGCTTACGGAGAAAGTGTCCGCCACTGTTAGCGTACGTTTTTGACATTGTAACCAATCACGTCGGTAGAGATGGTGATTGCAATGTATGTCGTAGGCGGAGCTTAGCAGAAGGAAAAAAATCGCGAGACGCAAGTTCTCGTGGTCAGAGACTCTGGGTTTAAAGAGTTATATGCGCGGCCGGAGTCTTGCCGAATTCAAGCTCCACAACTTGAGCCATCATTAGACCAAATTACGGAGAGCGGGAGCGCTGCTCTGTAAAAAGTCCTTGTCTCAGACACTGATTTTATAACTTGCTTTGTTAAGTTTAAGTTCAGTGGGTCAATATTTTGTGTGTGTACTGCACGGATAATTGGATAAATGCAACACAGTTAACTCGTTGACGAGAGACACTTTTAAACGAAATGCTGTGCTCTTCAGTCCAATAAATTCAAGAGTAAGCAATGCAAGAGACTATGGATTGGTGCCTCGAGCCTCCAGTTGTTCGTCTTTCGAAACGCTTTGGCGTGTTTTTGAGAAACACGTAATATGGATCAAACCCATTGATAATTGGCGCTTTCGCACTTCAGCAGCGGTGAACAGCATCGAAGCCGCGGCCTAATCATCTCTCGCCTTTTCCGCAGGTTGTGGAATTGTACATCGTCAAACCGGCAAGCGAACGCTGTCCCAATGTTGGAAACGAAGATTCCCTGCTGCTGTGTTTCTGCGCACGTGCTTTCTTTTCCTTGCCCCGTCCGTATGGGGAGTTCTACGTATAATTGCAATTCTTTTTCGCCAGCATTTTAAAACGTAGTTTTTTGAAAATGTGTTGTGCTCCTAATCAAATAAGACACGCTTAAAAAAGAGATGCAAGATGCGTTGTTCTTTTTAGGAAAGAAAGAATAAAACAAAAATGGAATGCGATTGCTTTGGTAAAGTACCACCGGTTGCCTTTCCCAGAGAGGTGGCCAGACGCTGTGAAAAGGCAAGGTGTTCTCATTTTCTGACAGGGGAAAGGCCAAATCTTCGCCATACTACTAAGGCACTAGCACCAAAGCTCCTTTACTGGGTAAATATACAACAGCCTTTGTTACGAATCAGCGCACCGCTGTGATTCAAGCTTCGTGCAGCACTGTTCGGCTCTGTGGCGAAACCTCCACTACGTGCGCCTTTCAAGTAGGCGCCTGTGTGTCGGTTGCAGGTTTGCAGCGATCGCCAACGGATTCCAACATGCCCCCGCCTGCCTGGGAAAAGTGGGGTCGCTGGCGTATTGCTGCTGGAGTGATTCAAACTTAGGCGGTGGCAGTCGAGGCGTGGAGAGTCTAGTCAGAAGGGCGCGGAAGCCGCAGCGGAGAAACCCTCCCAACCCCTCTCTCGTACTCAGCGTGCGCCGCTACTATCTACCGCTCATGAACTGTGGAAAGATCGTTTTGGGCGTCGGTTCTATCTCTCTCTCTCTCTAAGTATAAATAAGAGCCCAAAGCGCCGAAGTTCATTGCTGTTGGAGCAGTGAATCAATGCTGTCACTCTGTTCGAGTCCTGTACTGTACCCTCGCCCGTCGGGGCGTTGCTCTTGTGTGGCTTTGGCTCACCTCTCGCCATGCAGTAAACGAGTTAAGTTTGCCTTCGGCTTCTTGTCGTCATCTTCAAGGGAGAAACATTGGCTGGCTGGTCGCATCACCACGCTACCACTCGCATGCTGGAGGCAACGAAGCGTGGCTCGGGGACGCCTTCACGTATTAAACACTTTACATAAACACTTCTCAGCAGTCCTTGCACTCAGCCCCGGAGCACCAAGACATAAGTCAAAACTATCTTGATATCAATAAGCTTCTATTGCTTCAGAGCACAACGCCTGACGACGAGACTGGTGAAAGATGCAACTGAATTATTCGTCAAGTACACGCTCCGTCTGCGGATCCTTTCACACTTCATTTATTGCCGATGAGCACCACGGGCGGAAACGTTGCCGTCAAGCTGGCTGAACTGGAACTTCATAGCAATCTACCATAATTTTATCGGACGTTTTATATACGATAAGCTTGCTAGAGGTGCCTAAAATACAATACATTTACCCTGTCAGTGTGACTCTCTCGCAATTGAAGTACTTGCCGTCCTGTTGCAGCCGAAAAAGGTCGCAGTCCATGGCACGATGGCCCCGCATCGTCTTTCGGTCAATTCGTTGTAGCGCCAATTCTACGCGCAACATTGCAGCATTTTATTGAAAAAAAAAAACACACCAATTTCTCGCTTTGCACAATGCAAAGACAATCACGTTCTTTTTACCTAAAGTACTCCTTCGGTTTTAGTTAGCGTAACACTTCGAAAACATACCCAACTCAACCCTATAATTGTAGCATTGTATCTTATAATATTCCATTTACGGTTATTTATTCTTAATGCGATGACACGCTGGTCCCCGAATTCACCCATTAAATACTTTCACATTCATTGCAGTTCAGCAACCAAAACCGGCGCTTCTACACTTGGCCGAAACGCTTCGCATCCACTGACTTATTGACCAAAATTCTGCACAGAAACAAACACTACCGGTTTATTGCTGTGAACCATGCGGAGGAAGTCAGACCAACCACGTTATCAAAAAATTAGGGAAGCTAACACCAACGCCAAAGACTTGAAGGGAGCGAAGCATTACTCAACCTTCGCAACCATCACAACGGTTGAAGTCCACAAACAGCCGGGTTGCTTTTCTTCGCTGCAACGACCTATAGTCAATAATTGTTGCGTCCTCCGTTTTTTCCGAAGTAATAATCATTGGACATAACTTTGGAGGGGCGTATGCTATGACGTGTCTTGCTAGTTCCGAGCATGTGTTGCCGGGAAAAAGGCGAATGCCTGAGGTTTTTTTACTTCGCGTAGCGCAAACAAAAAGACAGAAGAGGCCACGGGCACAAGCGCTAACTTTTAACTGAGCTTTATTTAAAAAAATGCGCGAATGCACACACGGAAGTGGGACATTACCGCACACACCAAAGAAAAGAACAGAAGCAAAGTTTCATAAAATTTGCACACACAAAAGAAATATTTCTTTTTGGCCAAACTTTGTCAAAGTGGGTATGCTTGGCTTGGCGTGGCAAACGTTTGCCGCGAATGCTAGGCGGTCGCCGCAAGGCACGCACACACGAGAGCGGGGCGTTTTCTTGTTCTTTTAGCTGCCGGGTGGTCGCTACGAGGCACGTTCTCACGTGCACACACTCGGCATCTTTTTCTGTGTTTTTAACTGCGAACAAAAAATTAGGATTCACTAAACAGCTTCGCTGTTAAGACCGGCGTTATGCACCTGACAACCGCTGTTGCTCTGCTGAAACCGCGGAATCCGGGAGGAGAAAGCTCCGCACGCTAAACATCTAGTTGCACGCAAATAGCCATGTTGTCTCCCTCCACAAAGGAACCAGTGGGGAGACGAAGAACGTGACAAGTGGGTTGGGGAGGGGAGGGAGGGAATTACGTGGGAGGGTTGGCAGAGGGCTATTGTCTTTCGGAGTAATTTGCAACAAAGCAAGCTGCCCGCTGCTACTTTTTTTGATAAAAGTGCAATGACCGTCCTTGTTTAACAGCGCAGCTGTTGTACACGCCGTATGTTCCGTGTTGCAGGAAAAAATAACAAGAAAATGCTGATCGCTTGTGAGCGCGCGCCTCGCGGAAAAGGCAAGCGTTCCCGCCTCACGCAGTGTCTTTAGCAAAAAAAAAAAATCACGCCATATCCACGGAATGAATGATGATAAGTGGGGCGAAGCTCGAGAGGGGGAGATCATCGGTAACCCTAACTCTCCCGTGAAAGTTCGCCCATTACATCATTAAGAAAGAGGTAAGACTGTGTGCGTACATTGTACAAATCAACTTTTATTTTCGGAGTCAATGCTCCCAGGCCCAGACCTGGTGAAAGACCCCGCGCCATCGAGGACTACCCCCCACCTCCACCACAATTTGTCACGTAGGATGGGACACAACGGTAAAGAAAGAACTTTTATTTAGGGCGAACTTGTGCCCGAACAAGACGAGAGGAAACGAGCAAAGGTTCTTGCGTCTCGTTCGATCTCCGAGAACGACTGCCTGCGTTCGTGGCGTGATCTCTTGCGTGATCTACCCCCCGCAGTGCACGTGCGCTCGCGCCTCCATTGGCGAACACAGACAAGCTCGCGCTCCCGGTGCCGAGTTTGCGCTGCCGGTTGCAGCCGGTTCTTGCGCGTGCAACGCGGCCCACTTTGCGACATCTCCGAAAGCATGCGGCGGTTACGTACCACGAGACATAAGGGATGGACAAACCCATGACTTAAGGAGCTTCGCCCCTAAAAAACGTGCAGCGCTCTCGTCAACCGCTACCGCACGTGTAATGCTGGACATAAGGAGCACGCCTATATGGATGCATGTGACGAAGAACGCTGTTAGCACAGTGCAAAGCAACGGCAGAACACGTAAATAAACAATTTTAAACTTGTTCAAATGCGTGGTGTTGTGTCATTCAGTGCTCACGTATAAAAAAATTCTGCAGCTTCGCTATGGTTCAAGAATTGCGCGACTTAGTGCAGGGTTCGCTAGTTCAGCTGGCGGGAGTCCACAATTCTCAGGACGAATTTGCGTCCACCACTCGCCGCCAAGAATTCCACCACCTCTTCGATGCATTACACGACGAGTACTAGCATTGCAACTATGCAAATAAACAATGATGCCGAAACCTAACTGTCTGTTGCGCAAAGCTCACCTACAACACCTTTGAAATTCCGGTATTGCTCGTGAGTGAAACGTTCCCTGGATTATTTTAGCCTGTAATACGTAGTGAGGGCAGAAACTAGGCGTCCAATGTGTAAAAAAAAGTGACGATATCGACAGCCCTATTGCGAAATGTTTCCGGAGCTGTTTTGGGGTTCTGATTTTGATGCCTCAAAGCAAAAAAAAAAAAAAAAAATATCCGGTAGGTTTGCTAGTACGTACAGTTACAGAACACTCTTGCGTCATAATACGGCGCCCTGAACTTACCTCCGCGCATGTACCGCTGATTTTGGAAATACACTATAGCCCCGATTATACGTCTTTGTTGGGACCGTAAGAAATGGTCGTACAATGCGCTGTCCTAAAATCCGAACTACAACAACAATTACACCTTACAAATACAGATTCGCGCCACGGATTTGCAAGAAACATGAATGTAAACTACACACTGATGCGATGCTTTGCTGGGCTCGGAAACCAAATCACTAAAAAAACGTAAATGCGAAAACAATACTGCAAAGCAGGTGCCAACCACGTTGTAACAAAACAAACATTTTACCGCTGTCAATCAATCAATTGGTTTATTTCCCAGAAATGCATCTGGAGGGGTCCATAGGCTAAAAGCAGACTTAACCGCTTGACTGGGCCCTTGAACCCTTACAGGACAATGGCAGTATGACGCAGTGAAATTTTATACGAACTCTAACATTTCAAATGAAACACATGGATAGCAAACTGCCTGTTACACAATGTAATACACAGGAGGTAACAGTTTCAGTAGATCATTTCGCAAAAATGCAATTTCACAAAGACACACAAAACTCAAATATACAACGTTATAACGCTGTGAAGTATAAAAACATTAAAATGTATAAAAATGTATAAACCGTATAAAATCCACCAAGAGAATCTTCCAATGGGAATGGTAAGGGAATGTATAAAAGAAGAAGAAAAAACTAAAGAAATGTGGTATCATAAAAACCGCTACAAGGAGTAACATTATTTACGTTTATCAGCGTAACCTGCAGCATAACCTTGTTGGCAATTCATTGCTGAGAGGGGGAAGTGAATACCTGCACACACCTCCGGCGACCGGTGCCCAACAACCGGAGTTTTTGCGAGGTCAGAAGCCGTTGGCAGCTGGCCGGAAGAAAGACGAAATATGGCACGGTAAAGAAAGCATACCGAAGATAACTGATTTAGCGGACTCAAGGCCCGCGGAACAGGCTCGCGCCACATCCTTTTCTTCCGCCGGTCGATTATACGATTGCATGGGTCGTCGGGTAACGCGGGTCAGGCATGAAACCACGTTGGATAAACGACAGTTTTATTGATTGTGTCTACGGAAACTTTATCGGGACTCGAGTGGGCCCTCGTAAAACACTAGTCGTAAAATCCGGGAAATATAACCGGGGTTCCACTGCATATCATCGGTAGACGCGCTGACCGCATATCTAACCGAAGAAGTATTTCGTGAATTGCGTACGACGGTATTCTCCGGCGCAAGATTGTACTCCAGCGTTGCTTCTTTAGGGTGCCTCGATGCCAGCGCCGGCGTGCGGCGGACGCGTCGGTTCCAAGCACTGCACTGCTCCTCTGAGTATAGCACTGCTTCTGAACGGCAAATGTCAGGCAGTGGGCTGAGAGGAAGTGTTTTGGTTGAGAAGGAAATGAAGAGAGAAGGACTGGGGATAATATTGAATTCCTCGGGGAGGTCACCGACAGCCCACCCATTCCGGAGGAGGTGGAGGTGTGAAAGGATAGGAAGGAGACGTGAACGAAAAAGAAAAAAAATTGGCCGCGTATCTGCTCCCTTCGTTGCAAATGTCGCCAAAAGACGGCCTTTGTAGACATTTGCCAAGGAAATGCCCCCCTTGGCTTTGCCGCTCACCCCTCATGCTGTTCCTGTACCGTCGCGCTCATTCCAAGGTAAACACACAAAAGGTTTGCGCAAGGCGATTTGAATTCACCGCGTTCCACTGCTACAGTCCGGGTTCCTCGATGCCAGTGCTGCAGTACGGCACAGACGCGCCGGAATGGAGGCGGCCGACTAGAAGATTTATAGAGCCGCGTGGCCGTGCTCCACGTGCGTTCCAAGCAGAACGTGGAACCTAGCTAGTGGAACCTTTCGTTGCTGTTGCCGCGTGATTTTCATATGCCGCCAGAAGGCGGTGGTTTTCCGCAGTAGATGTAGAATATCATTTGCTATCGAAAAACCAAGCATCCATGAATTTTTTGATAATGGAACACTGTAAATATCCCTGTTGTACTAATTTCCTGTCTTATATTTGCGTAAAGTCTTGTTCTTGTTCAACAAAGTTGACAAGTATGAACATATAAACCGTCGCTGTGAGTATACATGTGGCTGTGAGTATATAAAACTATTGCGCAATATTCATTTTACTTTCACCGGGTGATTAATCGAGTCACAGACAGGCAGACGGACAGACAGACAGACAGACATACAGACAGACCAAAATTTCTGTGTTTAAGTAGCCCAAGAAACACTATCGTCTTTAAAAGTCTGGTTGATTTCTCCGTCATAGGAATCGGTAAAACACAAAAGTGAAATGTGCAGCGAAATCTGCAGGTGAGCATAATTTGCGAGTCTGCGGCTGTCTTGTGGGTGTGCTTGGCGATCGATGTCGTGCTGGCGGATCGCTTCGGCAAAGGTGTACTGGCGTCATTTCCGTGATGGATATGGCGTCAGTGGAATCTTGGTATATCCCGGCATAAAACACTGTCGTGTTAAAATATAAAAGGCGAAAACAAACAACCCGAAGTATGACGTACTCTTCAGTACGAAGGTTGCTCCTGGGCAAGAAAACCGTGTGTGCAGGGGTGCACCCTTTACAGGCCGCTTGCTTCGTTGTATTGGCGTCCATTCGGTGACTGATTTGACGTAACTGAACTCTTAATGAATCCCGGAATAACACAATTTCGCACTACAAACAAAAAAAAGAAGAGTGAAGGGGACGGTCACGTCTTGTTCGTGGCGGCGCTGCCATCTCTCCCTCAATCTTTTACTGTGCTCTCTCAACACCCACTCTCAAGTTTGGTTGTCATCCTGGGCATTTCTCCTCATGCTCCCTCCGCACCTTCCTCCACTTCTCTCCTCACACTTTCCTCGCTTTCACAGTAAGTCACTGTCCCTACAAATGTACAATTTTGCCGCGCAAGCTCAATAATACGCGACTTTTATTTACTTTGTGCATAAATTGCAGAATAATGTAGAGAGTTCTCAAAAATCCTATATTCCTTTTTTATGCCTGTAACAAGTCTTTCAGGGAGAAATACTTACGCAAGAACGCGAAATGACTTTTGCCTTCTGGTCGACACTATTTCTCTTTTCACCGCTTTTAAATCGCAGAATCACATCCGCTTCAAGTATAATGAACGTCTTTTAACCAAACAAAGTCACTTGTGCAAGTTACTTTAGATTAAGATCTTTAGATTAAAAAAACAGTTGTGCGCGTATCGTGTTCCCTCTCATGTAAGCATTGTTGCCGTTTTTTTTTCTTTTTTTCTCAGTGATGTGTAAACGTTTCTCTCCGAGTACATTTTTTAACGTTATTTCTTGTACAGCAATTTTTGTCATCGTGTCATGGTTTTCTAATTGCAAATAGTTGTTATTGGCTCACTCTTCTGCAGTGGCGTGTTAACTGTCATGCACGTAATACTCTGTGCAGGTATGCGCTTTCTCTGTTGTGTTCTCTTTTTTCTTTTATTCTTTTACAAATGTTGTCAGTGTGTGTCGTGTTATTTTTTTCTGTTGTATTAGTATGTACCCAGTTACCCATTG
Organism: Haemaphysalis longicornis; assembly: GCF_048455015.1. Classification (NCBI taxonomy): domain Eukaryota; kingdom Metazoa; phylum Arthropoda; class Arachnida; order Ixodida; family Ixodidae; genus Haemaphysalis; species Haemaphysalis longicornis. Next base: position 190,687,749 of record NW_027526361.1, read on the forward strand.
CGTCCTTGTGAAATTAAACATGTAAACCCACCCTGCCCAAGGCCTGGCTCTCAGGGTGGGAGTACTCAAGAAATAAAATAAATAAATAAATTGTATTCAGCACGTTCTCCCAAATCAAACCCAGGAACCTGGATTTTAGAGCATCAGTCAAATTCCCTCTAGGTGGTCTGCACAAAATGAGCCCATTTAAGAAATACGTTATCTAAGCACTAGAGGGGTTAGGATCGAAACTACTATACAAAAAGAGTATAAGCACACTATGTTAATAATCGCGCTGCCCAATTTTCGCCTTTGGGAGATTACTTATTTGTTGCGTGTTTCGATATTTTTGTTGCAACACGCACATTGAATAGCGTCTACAGAGGCCTCCAACGTTTAATTTGTTCGTAAAAGCGCGATTGAATCGTCGTAGAAAAACGGCAAAAATATCCTTGTGCCCAATAAAAGTGCTGCACATCAAACGTATTTTTTTTTGGTCGCGTCGTGCCGAAAAGTCTCAGTAATGTACATTTAGTGCTGCTCTCATTTACAGGTGTTTTTAAATGTCATCAACCATACGGGATACAAAACTCTATGTTCGAATCATCTGCGAATAAAGCACCGAAGTGCAGAAAAAAATTCACGCATCACCACTAAGTGAATCATGACGAGTGGGCGAAACACTGGGGGTCGTTTTACCATAAATCACCCGTGGCATTGCCCACACGTGTATGGCAATGAGGGACAAGACGTGTGCACAGTATATACAATTCTAATCCAATCTAATACAATCCGATACAATCCAATTCAATTCAATCCAATCAATTTCAATCCAAATCCAATCCAATCCATTTCAATCCAATACAATCCAAATCCAATTTTTCAATCCAATCTAATCCAATCCAATGCTCTTCGCGCATGCGCAACACTGTGTCCACGGACGCCAAGGGACAAGCCATGGACAAAGCGCGGTCTGAAGGTGCTTCGCACCTAAAAGAAGTCCTCAAGTAGAAAACCAGCCACATCGACAGTAGCTCGACTAAAGCATTTCACATTTTTAGCATACGTACCTGTCTGGCAAACACGGGAAAGTGCGCTCTTGCTAGTTCTGCAAATCGACCTGGCTACACAGCCGCAGGGGACACAACCCCTAAAAGGTTTTCCATGCTCGGTCATCCACTACGCACCAACGACAGAAGAGGACATTAGGAGGGCGTTTGCAGCTAGAGCTTGTTCGGACATGAGCCTTGGCCAGAGGTGTGTGGCGCACGGTAACCCTACAGTAAAAAAGACAATAGAAGGCATGAAATGAGGGAGCAATATGCCGCAAACCAAATGATTTTCGTCTCAATCGACTAACAAGATAGGGTGTTCAGTGCACGATTCTCCGAATATATGCGGTTGTTTCCATTATAAGAAAGCACTTTAAAATCGAACACGTTTAGCTGACTGTGGTCTTGGATAAGCAGCAGTTTTGGGTGAAAAAACCAGCAAACAACTAATAACTTGAACTGTCAGAGAGCCCTCGTCTTAGGGTTTGAAGAGTGACCTCAGAGACAGGCTGCTCTCGTCTCGACTAATTCCACCAGTTACTTTTCAAATAAAACACATCGAACATCGTCCCTCCAAATTGATTGTTAAGAAATCCCATATAATTCAAAATATTTTTCCATCCTGCCGTATCCGGTGGAAGCACAACGGGAACTATGCGCGAATTGCGTGCGCTGCTTGGAAATTCATAAGTCTGACTGTACTCCAATAAATCATTATCACCGGTCCATGCTTACAGATTGACGTGAAATTATCAGCCTCAAAAACGATAAGGAAAAACCTGTCGTGCTCCTGCACCACCGTTTTTGTGCTTCATTAGCGTTGTGTAGATATTTTGGCCCTCAAAGTGGGCGTTTTATTGATGTGCGGCGTTTCCTCATCCTTCGCGTTTGGTCCACACCGCCAGTTGTTGACTGAAGGCTTCGCTGCTCTTGTACCTATCAAAATTCCAGCAGCGTATCAGGAACGTTCTCGCACTGCGTTGCTGCACGTCCATACCACGAATCGCCCACAGGCCCGCAGAATGAAATGATAACTTCTCAGTCGTCTTTGACTTCAAAACGCAGCAAGACATTTGCCAGAAACTTTCCATGTGGCTACACTGTAGCGAGCTGTGCCTTGTTCATCTGCCACTTGCACACTCGTGCGAAATATGTACACTGCAATTGGAGGCCTCATGAAAGCAGTTAACTCTACCAAGTGGAGAGCATTATGCTCATTCTGTTAGTCGGCAGGCAGGGCTGTCTTGATATCGGCTCGGGCAGCTCGTGTACACTGTCCCGACTGTGTCCCTTCATTGCCATCGTTCTTTTCCAAATCTGTCCCTGTCTGCCTTCCCTTGTTAATATGGCCCTGTATTTGGCCAAACGGTCTTGTCATACCGGTTAGCGAAAACTTGTCTAGCTTGTCGCTTCTTCGCTGCTTCTGTAATTATCACGCCGAAATCAGTCCTGCCGCAGTGGTACGCGCATCTTAAACTATAACCAATTTATTATTATCCCGTTCATTGGGCTAAATCATCGAGATTTGCTGCTCAAGTGGCACCACACATGATTTCCTTCCATTCCGAATGACTATGGAGGAAATGCTACCCACCAAAATCCGCCCAATTTTCTTTGGAACTCGTTTGGTTAATGTGCGTATAGGACCTTCCCTGAGAAATAGACTGTCGTTTCAATCACTTACTGATTAGTTTGAATCCTTTGTGCTCTCGGAAATTGTATTTGCCATCCGTCGAACATTTTGCGTCTATGAAGACCGGATTTTAGAACACAGAAAGTTATGTTTTCGCATTAATATGGGCTGCGTTGTACGTTTTGAAAGCGCTCTGAAAACGAAGCTGTAGCGTTTATGTTACCCTATTGTTTCACCAGTGGCAGGGTCACAGATCGTCTATCTTTTTGTGACCACTGTAGTATACAGCAGGTTTTTCGTTGTTCTTCCAGTGATGTATGTAGCGTCACTCAAACAATTTTATTTAACTTATTATTGAAATTCAAACTGGGACCAGCACAGCTTCGATAAGCAGTTTCTGAATTTGGAATCCACCCCGGTGAAACTTCAATGAAGCAGCAAATCACGTCCCCGGGACTTTGATGCAGCTTGGACGAGAGCGCGCGTTGCGTGATTTCCTTTGGTAACTCATGCAAAACGTAACCGCGAGAATCCACTATAGTGCTGTAGGCGCCTCTGCTTGTAATCGTCTTGTCCATCACTTGTGCGTGCTAGGCATTTTCTTCCCATATTACATTTTTGCCCTCTTCTCCTGTCTGGCGCGCGAGGGTATAGACGGCCACCTCTCGTTACTACCGAATGTATGCTCGCGCAACAGAAAACATGGTGTTCAAATTGTGCTAGATGGGGTCTCCCTTCTTAAACAATTGCTCCACACTGAAATATTCAGGCTTTGGCGCCTTCTCTGGGAACGCATGCTGTGTCTCTGGTTATGTCTCTCTACCACCTTTTCTCTACACGGTAGTTTGCTTCCTTCTGTAAGCGTGGGGATAGTCTGCGGCACATTCGCACAGGATCTACAGATAATCCTATTTGCTGAAAAAAGCACGTAATTCTGTGGATGACAAAAAAAGCCGAAAATTCACATCGAGTGAAAACACCGTAACAAATGGTTGCGGATACAGAAGAATACTCTAACGTTTCTGAGGCGAAGCAAACAGTACGCCTCATTATTCGAAAGTACCAGGAAACACAACGCGTAGAAGAATCAAGCATCCTGTGGATAAATATCTTCTCCGCGTGAAATCTCTCTTCCTATGTGTGAATGGTATCCTTGTCTATGTGTGTTTGAAAATGTGTGCTGATTATTGTACATATTAGCGTTAAGACACCGAACTAATTGTGCCCTTTGCAGCCACACAAACAGCACAACTCTTGTAACAGCGTTACTTCATATTGTCACATAGCCAAAGACGACGCAGGTGTCGTGAAGGAAAAACAAGTTTATTGGAGCGAACATGTGCTCCCCTAACAACTGAAAAAGTACACATTCGGCGAAACAGCCATAAACAAAGTGACGTGCGTAAGCGAGCGACGGCGATTCCAATGCCGCGGCGTCTGCTATGCAGGCTTTTATCTTTCGGCGCGAGGGTTTCTGGAAACGTCGATTTACATCCAGAACATTGTAGATCAAAGAAGATTATTCTAGGCAACAACGGTTAGAGCGAACCGTTCTCGTATAAGAATGAGATAACCATTGCGGCATAAAAATGAAGATTTGAACCCGCGCTTCGCTTGGGACACAGATAACATAGCCGGGCGCGGCCGGGCAGTAAAAACAAGACATAAACAAACCCAACCCATGGTTCGCGACATTCATCATCATTATCATCACCAGTCTATCTACGCCCATTGCAAGGCAAAAGCCTCTCCCAATATTCTCCAATAACCGGTCCTGTGCTAACTGCAACCAATTTATCCCCGCAAACTTCTTGATGTCATCTGCCCATTTTCTGCCGCCCCCTGCAACGCTTGCCTTCTCTAAAGATCCACTCTGTTACCTTTAGTGACCAACGCTTATCTTGCCTTCGCATTACATGTCCTGCCCACGTCCATTTCTTTTTATTAATTTCTACTAATATGTCTTTAATACGAGTTGGTTCTCTCACCCACTCCGCTCTCTTCTTGTCCCTTTATGTTACGCCTATCATCTTCCACTCCATTGCCCTCTGAGTCGTTCTCAAAGTAAGTTGAACCCTCTTAGTGAGCCTCCAGGTTTCTGCCCCGTAGGTGAGTACCGGTAAGATGCACCTGTCATACACTTTCTTGGAAGGAAAGTTTGACATCCACCTAAATGCAGCCGTACGGCTACAAATGAAAGCTATATAGCTTTCTCAGAAACTTCGCAGTTGAAGAAAAATTTGTCCTGGTCAAGGATTCGAACCCAGGACCACCGCTTAATTGGAGTAGTCGCCCTACCAACTGAGCTAAAGAGTAGGCAAGGTGTTTTTAGCGCGAGAGCTAATTGATCAACAACTCGAAGTAAAGGACAGGTGCTAATCGACCATATTTAAGGGAATTCCCCGAGGTGGAGTAAGATTCCGTGAAGGAAAGTTTGACAGCCACCTAAATGCAGCCGTACGGCTACAAAGGAAAGCTATACAGCTTTTTCAGAAACTTAGCAGTTGAAGAAAAATTTGCCCTAGCCCAGGATTCGAACCGGCTACCACCGCTTAACCGGAGCAGTCGCTCTACCAAATGAGCTAACCAGGAGACTAGTCGTTTCTAGCACGAGCGCCAATTGATCAACAACTCGAAGTAAAGGACAGGTGTTAATCGACCATTATTAGGGGAATTCCCCAAGTTGAAGTAAGTTTCTGCGAAGGAAAGTTTTACATCCACCTAAATGCAGCCTTACGGCTACAAAGGAAAGCTATACAGCTTTTTCGGAAACTTCGCAGTTGGTTAGCTCAGTTGGTAGAGCGACTGATCCGGTTAAGCAGTGGTCCCGGCTTCGAATCCTGGACGAGGACGAATTTTTCTTCAACTGCGAAATTTCTGAGAAAGCTGTATAGCTTCCCATTGTATCCGTACGGCTGCATTTAGGTGGATGTTAAACTTTCGTTCGCAGAAACTTACTCCACCTCGGGGAATTCCTCTAAATATGGTCGACATACACTTTCTTCTTCAGGGACAATGGTAGGCTGCCATTCATTATCTGAGAATGTCTGCCATATGCACCCCACCCCATTCTGATCCTTCTAATTATCTCTGCCTCATGGTTGGGATCTGGGGTCACAACTTGGCCTAAGTAGATATATTCGCTTACCACTTCCACTGCCTCGCCACCTATCTCAAACTGCTGTGCTGTCCCGAGGTTATTGATCATTACTTTAGGTTTCTGCATAATAATTTTCAGAATCGCGGTTATACTCGGTTTGTCCAGTGCGGTAAGCATACTTTGCAATTACTCCCCCAAGTTACTTAACAAGACAACGTCATTCATCAGCAAATCTTAAGTTACTCAGGTATTCTCCATTAACACTTACTCCCACCTGTTCCCAATCCAATGTTCTGAATACTTCTTGTAAACATGCTGTGAATAACAATGGAGAGATTATGTCTCCTTGTCTGACGCCCTTCCTTATAGGTATTTTACAACTCTGCTTATGGAGGATGATGGTAGCTGTGGACCCATTACAGGTATCCTCTAGTATTCTTACATAATGCTTATCTACCCCCGGTTCCGCAATGCCTGAATGACTGCTCAGGTTTCGAATGAGTCAAGTACTTTCTCATAATCTACGAAGGCTATATATAGGGGTTCAGTATACTCAGCGCACTTCTATATCATATTATTGATCGTTTGAATATGGTCCATTGTCGAATAGCCTCAGCGGAAACCTGCTTGTTCTTTAGGTTGACTGAAATCTAGGGTTGCAGAAATTGTGTTAGCGATTACCTCGGTAAGTACCTTGTAGACGACTTACAGTAAGCTGATTTGCCTGCAATTTTTTAGATGCGACGCATCTCTTGCTCTGAGGCATGTCCCGTCTGCGTCGGCGTTGTCCGGCGTCCGCACGCCAGCTGCGCATGCGCGACTCTCCTCCCGTCTTCTCTCCGACAGCTGTGCGCGCAACGCTCTCACTCCGCCTCATTATCATAAACAACAGCTGTGTGCGCGCGCGCGCGCTTCGCTCGCTTCGCTCCGCTCCGCTCCTGTCGCGCAAATGTGCGCATGCGCGACTCTCCTCCGTTGTCTCCTCTCCTTGAGGCGCTGTGAATATAAAGCGGGTATCGCGCTGCGGCGGTTCAGTCAGCGCTCGCTCTCGTTCGACTTCGCGTCACTTTGCTTGACGACTGCGTGCTTGACTTGATTCTTCCGATGAAGACGTGATGGAAGCGATGGTCCCTTCAAGAAAAGTAAAATTACGCCCATTTTCCCGCGTATGAGAACACCTGCATGTGATGGAACGCATCATACGCGTTCACAACACGTTTCACCGGATTTAGAGAATCAACCCAATGGAAACGCCAATTGAACCCCCCGATGCGTCGCATCACACCAGGGTTCGCTCGCGGAAAGATGTGCGAAATTTTTCAAGTCCTTCATATCACCTTTCTTATGAATTAGGATGATTTTCGCGTTCTTCCAAGATTCCGGTACACTTGCGGTCATTAGGCATTGCGTGTACATATTTGACAGATTTCAAGTACAATTTCTCCGCCATCCTTCAAGAGGGCTGCTGTTATCTGATCCTCAGTAGGTGCTTTGCCCCCTTTCATTGCTTTCTAAGCCTTCCTTACTTTTCGGTCGGTACTGGTGAGATGTCTATCTCTTCTGAACTACTTTCTCCTAGGGCATTATCCTGGATGTCCCGGCTACTGCACAGAACCCTATAGAACTCCTCGGCTAGTGTGACTATTTTATCCCTATTTGTGATTACATTGCCTTGCTTGTGTTTAAGTGCATACATATGATTTTTCACCCCCCACCCTTAGACGCCTCATCAATGCTTTCAGGCTACCTCCATTCTTTACAGCGTATTCGATCGTCTCCATATTATCCTTCCGTATGTGAGCTGTTTTAACCTTATTGATTAAATTCGAAAGCTCCGCTAGTCCTAGTGTGTCAGCAGGGGTGGATATTGTCATGGTTTGCCGTTTCCTAATTAGATCCTTGGTCTACTAGGAAATTTTACCAGTATCTTGTCTATCCATCGTGCCTTGGCCTTCTACTGCACACTCCGTGATAATGCGTGTAAGGTTGTCGCTGGCTTCCTGTGCCGTAAACTCTACTTCCTCGGTAAGAGCTGAATATCGGTTCTGCAGAGCGATCCTGAATTCTTCTACTTAACGTTTTACTGTTAGCTCACCATTTACCCGCCGCGGTGGCTCAGTGGCAAAGGCGTTGCGCTGCTGAGCACGAGGTCGCGGGTTCAATTCCCGGCCGCGGCGGCCGCTTTTCTGATGGAGGCGAAAAGCAAAAACGCCCGTGTGTACGAGATTTCGGCACACGATAAAGATCCCCAGGTGGTCAAAATTAATCCGGAGCCCTCCACTACGGCGCGCCTCATCGCCTGCGTTGCGTCGGCGCGTTAAACCCCACAATCGATCGATCATTAATCGGCTTTTTTCGTACTAGCTTGGTACGGTCCCTCCTCAAATCTAGCCTAATCCAAGATCTCACCATACGCTGGTCACTACACCTTACTCTTCCGAGCCCTTCCACATCCATCACGAGGCCAGGGTTATCGCATAATATGAAGACTATTTCATTTTTATACTTCTCATTCTGGCTCCTCCACGTCCACTTCCGGCTCCCCCGTTTGGAGGAGAAGGTATTAATTATGCGTAGGTTATTCCGTTCGGCAAACGTGACTAGTAGGTCCCCCCTGCTATTTCTAGAGCCCAAACCGTAGGTCCCAACTGCTTCTCTCCAGCCTGATTCTTGCGTACTTTAGCACTGATGTGCCCCATAGCTACAGTATACGGTGTTTATATTTTAGCCATTGCCGATTCCACATCTTCATAGAAGCATTCCACTACCTCGTCGTCGTGGCTCAATATGGGCGCGTAGCCCAGTAACCCCTTCAGTTTGTGCCTCTTATTCAGCCTAATTACAAGACCTCCTGTTTCTAGACCACGGTAACATAGGACGTGTTCATTTGTCAGCACCGTGAAGGCTGCACCTGACCTTCTAACCTCAATTTAATGCCCTTTAGTTCCTCGAACAATACCTCTAGACTCGCTTCGCTAGATAAGGGTCTCGTGTTATAGATGCTGGTACTCCTCAGTGAAATTGGTGACCAACACTTCGGATTTGCATTGCTTAAAGCGCACAATGCCTCTTGCGACGGAGACACCGCGGTTGAGAAGCAACCTTTGGTCACCCTCTACGATAGCGTCGATGTTAGGAGCAGCATCCTCACAGTAGACGGCGATCATCAAATTTGCGCGGTGTGGCAGGGTGACGTGATCGTCGGCGATCCTTACAGCAGCACGGTGATCGGGGTTCAGTGGCGGCGTCATGGAGTGAACAGAGGAAAAAGTTATCGACTTGGTCTGGAGATCAATTATTGCGCCGTTGTCCGTCAAAAAGTCCATTCCGAGTATTATGTCGCGGGAGCAGTTAGGTAAAATTACGAACGCAGCAGGGTACGTGATGCCGTCTATGGTGACGCGGGATGTGCACGTTCCACTAGGCGTTACGAGATGGCCTCCTGCTGTGCGTATATGCGGACCGTCCCATCTTGTCGTAACTTTCTTCAGCTTAGACGCGAATGACCCGCTTATCACTGAGTAGTCGTCTCCAGTGTCTACGAGGGCGACTACATCAGAGCCATTGATGGACACCTTGACGTCGGGCGCCGCCTTCCTCGAGTTCCCGGTGCCGCGGGGCGTTGCATCTCGGCTGGTGAGTGTTGACGGTCGGACGCTGTGCGTCGTCGTTGTCGTCGCCTGCTCAGCGACAGTCTCGGTCATGTCGGGTACGCGTCGGGCCGTGTGGCTGTCGTCGCGTTCGGGAGTCTCATCAGGATTAGGTCGGGTCGTCGGGATGTGGGCATGTCGTGAGTCACAGTCTTAGGCTTGGATTTGCGTCGTTGGAGGGTTTTCGTTTTTCCGCCGTTGTGCAACTTTACCTCCAGAAGTTGCAGCTTTTAGTTTCCCCCGCGTGGGCTGGGCACCTTCCACGTGAGAAGTCAGCAGTGCTACGGAGGTTCGGCGACTGGTATGGCTGAAGCAGGCGGGTCCTCGGTTGGTGTGGGAGGGTAGTCTTTGATCTCAGTAGGGTGCTGGCCGGATCGGGGGCGTGGTGCTTCGATGGAGAATCCTCGCAAACCGAGCCTCTTGTAGGGACAGCGACGGTAGATGTGGTCGGCCTCTCCGCAGTGGTAGCACAGCAGGCGATTATCGGGCGTTCGCCACACGTCGGTCTTCCGCGGCGTCTGGTTTTGGACTACAGGTGGTCGGGCGGGTGACATTGGATGGCGGCACGGCGGAACCTCTTGACGGCGGGTCGGAGCAGGGCGGGGTCGATGAACTGCTGCGGAGTAGGTCATGGCTTGTGGATCACGTAGTGCTTCAGATGGCGTAGATGTCCCCAGCGCCTGTCGAACCTCTTCCCGGATGGCGTCCGTCAGGTAAGTGACTTTAGGTTGCGGCGTCGTTGGCAAAAGTTTCCGGTGCTGCTCTCTGAGCACTGCTCGGGTGGTCTCGCGCAGTGTACCGGAGCTTACAGTTCCGGCACCGATGGCCTCTGGGAAGAGTGCATTGACATGGTGATCGTATTGCTTCGTTCGAATTTCGAGCGTCTTCACCATCCCGGCGGCTTCAGACGCCAATTCGGTTACCGTCTAGGGAGGGAGGGGGGGGGGGGGGGGGCAGGGGTTGAGGACAAGGCAGGCAAAAAGCTCTTGCTTTACGCCTCGCATCAAAAACCTCACTTTCTTTTCTTCAGTCATTTCCGGGTTCACATGGAGAAACAATCTCTTCATCTCCTCAACAAAGATCACGAACCCTTCGTTGGGGTGTTCGGTGCGCGTTTCTAGCAAAAGTGCGTCTCGTTCTTTCTGCATGACGGGAGCGAATGTTTTCAGCAACTGGCTTTTGAATTGAGTCGAGTTATTTAACGAGCTCTCATAGTTTTCGAACCAAGTTCGAGCTGAATCTTCCAAGTAAAAGAAAACATGCCGGAACGATTCTTCGTCGTTTCACCTGTTGAAGATCCGGACGCGCTCCTGTTTCACCAACCATTCTTCTGGGTCTTCTGCGGGGGCTCCTCGGAATGATGGTGGTTCCCGGGGCTGCTGCAGGACCATTGGTGACGTTGCTTCTTGTACCATGGTGGTGGCTGCCGGGGTCGTTCTTTTGGGTCCATCTTGCAGGAGACCAAACTCCGGTGGGAGTCCTTGCAGTCGGCGGCTGGCTCTAGCTGGACTGGCTTGGCGGCTTCCCGAGCTCGTTGGGAGCATTAAGGGTGCGTACCCCGCACCTCACCAGATGTCACGTAGCCAAAGACGACGCAGGTGTCTCGAAGGGAAAACAAGTTTATTGGAGTGAACTTGTGCTCCCCTAACAACTCAAAGAATACATAGGCGGCGCAGCAGCAGTCAACTAAGAGACGTGCGTAAGCGAGCGACGATGATTCAAATGCCGCGGAGTCTGGTCTGCAGGCTTTTATCTCTGGGAGCGAGGGTTTCTGGAAACGTCGATTTACATCCAGAACATTGTAGATCAATGAAGATTATTCTAGGCAAGTGACATTAGAGCGAAACGCTCTCCCATCAGAATGAGATAACCCGTGCGGCATAAAAATAAAGAATGGAACCCGCGCTTCGCTTGGGACACAGATAACGCAGCCGGGCTCGGCCGGGCAGTAAAAACAAAACATAAACAAACTAAACGCATCGTTCGCGGCAATATTAACTGTATAGGTTACCTGACTAGTTGTTGGTGGGCTTTGTACAATCAATACGCGCTGCTGAAAACGCATCCGCTTTATTTTTATTCGCTAACACAACCGCCTAGGTACACATTAAATGCATATTCGCAGAATAAACAGCTGATAGCTGAAACAAGGCGAAAGATTTGTCGCCAATTCAGAGATATTATCAGGAGTTCAAGCTACAATTCTAGTTTGCATTTCAAACCGAATACCATTGCTGCAATGACTTCTTTTACATTTTTAGGAGCCAGATACACTTTTACCAGCAACCCGTGACGCCGTCTGCATAACTGTATGTTTGAAAGTTCATTTCGCCCCATTTCAACGTGTTTGTGTTAGATCAAAGAAACGTCAGATTGCAGTATTCCCATAAGTTTATGCAAATCCTCACTCCAATGAAGCATACTTAAACTTGTGAGTACTGTTAAGTCGGAAAACTAGCATACCCGTGCGTATAAAATTGACTGTTTGCTTTTGAAGACCTAAGCAATGAATTACAGAAGCGAATATCTACTGAAGCTATTATGAACGTTATACGCCTCTAATGTTCCGCTATAAAATCTTCAGTGAAAAGCGTGTTTAATTTTTTTATCCCGTTTGTGCAACAACCTTCATTTTTATGTAGGCGATTTTCGCTACCGTTTTGTTTTTTCGGAAATAGCGCAACACCAGAGTTTCCTTGTTAAAAGCCATTATCTACTCCCTAAGTACTTGGGTAGAGCTGTAATGTTCCCAGGGTGCGTTAATGCGTTTAGAAAGATCTTATTTAGAAAGATTTTATCCAGTTACCTAAGGAAATTTGAAATTAGCAAGGCTTGTCAATTCGGTGTTTCTTCGGCTGCTTGAACGGTCTTTGCACTACTTTAATTACCGGATTTTAAGAATCAATCTATCCGTAGTAGCTCTATTGCTGGTTCGGCCTTCTTTGATTTTTTGAAAACTTTGGCACTATTGCTCCGGTATTTTTTGAGGGGAAACTTTAAACATAAGCCGTAACAGGCCCTTCCATAACTCTTTTGAAGAGTATATTTGTAACAATAGCGTTTTTTCGGAAACTGAAACAATAAACAATATAGGACAAAAATTGACCCCAGGGCTCAATTGTTCTCCTTTACTTTTTACTTTGTACAGTAACAACCTTCCAAATATTCTACACTGGTGGTAATACCCAGTGAAGCCCGGGTGGGCCACTATACTAATCACATTGATGGGTACTCGTGTTGACGCATTTTTGTTTCTTGTTATAGTTACTTCACCGTGGAGCTGAACATAATAAGTAACTCCTGCCTGCTGTCAATACATGGACGCTTACGGGAGCCGGGTGGTTACGGGAAAGTGCTCATCTCGTGTTTTTTTCGAAGTATACCGGAAAAATTCCAACCTAGACAGAATTCTCAAAAGACTGCCTACTCATGGGAACTGTGATCTTGGTTGGTGTGATAGATATTCATCAGTCACAGTTTTGTAACAAACAGAATGGGCTCCAAGGGGATCCGCGTACTTAGAGAAAGTCGCAAAATACTATGGCAGGCACTATGTATTCCACATCGGGGTGGTCTAATTTACAAAAATCCCGCTCGCCTCATTCTATCTTTGTTACCACAGAATACTGAAATTGGTTTTTGGACATATGTATGGGCAGCGCTTGTGAACAAAACCGAATTGGATATAATAAAAGGCTGAATAGGTTGCGAGAAATCTGTAAAAACCGTTTTTTTCCCAATATTCTGATTTCCTTCTGTCAGGTGCCTGTTGTAAAAAATCTTGAAAAATACTTTTTAAGTGTTTCTCTGGGTCACCTATTTCAACAAACACCTGTTCAATATATCGATGGGCCTGCGATAAAATAGAGAAATTGGTGAAAAACAATTTTAGCGCTTCTCGCTCTTTTGGGGGTGTAAATTAAAAACAAAATGCCAGGATATACGCAGCGTGAGCTAAGGTTCAGCTGGTTATTGTTAGGTTTCCCGGTTTCTAGGATTAGCTGATTATCATGCTTACTGATGCTAAAACGAACCAATCCAATCCAATGTAATCGCGGCGGTACAGTGTACTAGCGGCGGCGGCGCGGGCTTCGGCGCGCCAGCTGTGCGCCGTGATACGTCACTGCCCCTCGCGCACGCGCAGCATGGCTCTCCAGAAGCCACGCGGAGAGCCACGTGGATCCCTGGAGGGAGGGAACATGCGGACCTCGGCCGTGCAAAGAAGTTTTGGACGGCACTCTCGTGAAGAGACCATTACAATATGTACAGTGTTTTATTCAGTAGCAGTCGTGGTCGTCCCTTTTGTCGTCGTCTTCCTGTGGCACGGCCATGCAGGGCAAACCTTATTGTGGGGCGTCCTCGCCTGGGTAGACCTCCATTTCTTCGTTAGCTCTTCCGGTGGCCGTCACCACGTGTCCTCGTCTCCATGATTCGTAGTCATCTTCTTCGGTGAGGCAGAACTGTGGTGCACCGGTCGCTAGACGACGACGACAACGAAGACGCTAGCTCCTCATGCAGCGTCAGCCCACGAACGAGCCTGCACAACGCCGGGCTGTGGCCGCAAGGCAAGCGCTCACGCACGCTCGGTATATCTTTTTTTTTTTGCTCAATCCACTGTGCGGAGGTCGTGCATGGCGTTTACGTGCGCTCGGGGTTTTCTGTGTACGCTGGATGAATTTGTGCCGGCCTAGACATCTCTGTTGTTACAATTCAGCAATATTGAGCACGTACATCGTGATAGAAATCAGTGTTGGACACGTTCCTCTAAAAAAAGAACTAAAGACCGTTCCTCGTACCTCCCTAATTTTGAAACGAGTTCCCGTTACAAGTTCCTTCATTGCGAAAGGAACGCGTTCCAGTTCCACTTCGAAAAATGGAACGTGTCGTTACATAGCGTTACAATTAGGTTTTTAAATTAAAATACAGTGTGGGATAATCCTGGTACGAAATGAAGTGAGAGTTTTAGAACCGTCATGGAACTACGTATACTATAGGAGATTGAACACCGCCGTCAGCAGTTTATCTGGAAATAAAAAGAATCCAAAGAAACGCTCCTAGATGATTTTTTTTCAGGGAGGACCGGGCAAACTCCAGAAATGTCTAATGGCAATTTTGGTGCTCGTCTGTTATAGGTGCAACACATATGACACTTCCGACTTCGGTCTTACAAATGCGCAGTAAGGTTACTGCGCTTCAGATGTGCGAATAGAAAGTTACTCACAAGCAGGACCGTAATTAAATATCTTATATTAAAAACCGCATCGAAAGAAACAATACATAGGCCTTTAGTGAATGCTGATTAGAGTTTATTAAAAATACCATACAGGCCCCTTTGGAGGCAATTTGGTGAGCGGGTTACAAAAGTGAAGATTTGCGAATCATACAGCCCAAATGTCCGAGTAGCAAAACACAGCCGAACAACTAATGGCTACGAGGCTCGCAATCCACGTTTAGGCCGGAAGAGGATAACAAGGAAAAATAACAGCTAATTGCGTAGTGACACACGAAACCTACGCCCAAGGATTAAAAAGTATGCCGAACGCAATCAGGGTAGTAGATAAAGGAAACAATCAAAGAAAGCCAAGTATGTGGACGCGACGCACGAATCAGTTGCGGTGGTTAGAAATACGCATAAGAGAAAAGGACAGGAAATAACACAGAGCCTAATCACGTACGCAAAAATTATTTACACTATAAACATATAGTCGGACTCAAAGTGCGACACTATAAAGTAAAAGAAATATTCACAAATAAATAAAAAGTAATGCGAAAACAAGAAAACACGTGCCGTGGTGCAGAAACGACAAATTCTTTGGTTATTAAAGCAGAAAAAACTTAATTACATAACAAAGTTACGGGATAAGGCAGAAGAGAAAAAAATGTAAAATGAATTAAAAATGCTAAAACAATTACTTGGAAAAAAAAGTGCCCGGATGCATTATTGCAAACAAGTAGAGTCCCTTGTTTGAACTCAGCAAGTTGCATCTCGATCCTGGAGTCGCACCGACGAACCCGCTGTTTCGGCAACACTTGGTTGGCAATGTTGAAGAGCTGTTCCACGGAACCCCTTGAGGGTACTGCCGTGTGGTAGTGGGTTCATTGGTAGTTAATTCAGTTTCTCGAAGTTCTTCATGTGCGACAGCGGGTCATCAACTGGTACCAGCAGGTACTGCGACAGCTCAACCCGTGCCACGGCTGGAAGGGCTTGCTGCCCAAAGCAAAAGAAATCCTAGGGCGCGGACGAGGTGGCAAGATCTGCGCTGGATGGCACGGTCACTCAGCCAGCTCTGTCGTTATGTCGTTAGTCGCCTCGTCTAGCATAGAACTGTCTGGGATCCATTATAGCTTAAACATTGGGATTAAGCAACTGGCGACAACGAGCTCTTGGTTTCCTTTGAGGGTTCCAAACCTGCAATCCCGGTGACCCTTCGAAGGACCTCACAGCGAGACCAACTCTCTCGACAACAACGCACCCTCTGCTCGCGCGCACTAATGCGATAATTACCCCTGACAATATACTGTGGTTTCACAAGATACCTGCAGCGCCGCTCGGACTTAGGAACCTTTCCCCGGCAGGGAACAATTCTACCGGCCAGATACGCATCCTCACCTCTCCAGACAAATTATGAAAGGTGAAAGAAATTATCGCGGCTGCGCAATTCACATGTCGAACGCCGCGTAAACTAAACCGACATAAAAGCAAACACAAGCTGCGGCCCGCAGCGTGTTTATTCTTCTGCCTTTGACTTCCGAGGAAGCACGTTTAGCTGAAGGGCGGGAAATTGGCCAGCTTTTACGAAGAGAAACACGGTAGCGACTTGTGGATTTCCGTACTCGAGCCTTGGCATAAAAACCGCCAATTCTGAGAGATGTAACGTTTGCAGAAGTAACGCCGTTCCTGCCATTCCTTCAAAAACCTAACGAGCTATCGTTAAAGTTCTACCGACCCTTAATGGAACGGAGGCGTCCCTCGGTTCCTCCAAACAGTAACTAGTTCCAGGAACGCCGTTCCGTACAACAGTGATAGAAATGTAGCCCTAAAATTTTAAGCGTCTAGAAGCGGCACTTTGACTGGGCCAGGTTGATATCAGCTGTTACGCCTTTTCAGCCCATGAGGGGCCCCAAGTGAAACTTTCCTTATATAAGGAATTATGGGACTACGGAATTCATACGCACTCACCCCTAACTAAGGCAGATAATCTTTCCAAAAATATTATGACCATCATGATGGTTGTTGATTAATGGCGCTAGACCAATAAGGGCAAAGAGCGCGAGAGAAGAAGTTTCTTTCCAAAAAGAAATCAATGAAATGATTTGTCACAACCGAAACGCTTGACACAGTTTTAGTGTTTCTGCCACAATTAAAGCGTGAAATACGGCGCGGTAATTTTTCCGTAAACGAAGCTGCAAATGTTCCCAAGAACATTTATAGAGGAAAGGGGGCAGGTGACAACGGCATAGCCGTAGATCTTTTAAAGGAGGGAAGATATATTCTGCTGGGAAAGATGGCTTCATTATTTTCCGAATTCTTAGAGACTCCAAAAGTGCCCATAGCCTGGAAGAATGCCAACTTAATTCTGATTCACAAGAAGTGGGGCACCAAAGACGTAAAGAAATAGAGACGCATCAGCTTACTCTCAATTGCATACAAGCTGTTTACGGTAGTAATAATTAACCGAATAAGTAACGGGTTACATTCCATCAAGGCAGAGAGCAGGCTGGGTTTAGGAGAGGACACTCAACCGTGGATCACATCCACGTAGTCATTCAAGTGATGATAAAATCCGCAGAGTGTAATAAACGCCTTTACATGACATTTACAAACTATTAAAAATCGTTTGATTTAGTGAGAATCGTAGCACCTAGTGCTGGAGGCATTGAAAGCACTGAAAGCGTTGACGGTTCACCTCGGTTGTCTCCGTGAAGCATTGGCTCCTGAGCGCTAGGAATTTTCTTGGTATTTTTTCCGGCGACGGCGAACTTACGGCTTCTACAACAGCTCCGCTGTTAAGACGGACTGATTCGAGAAAGAACTGAGCGCACTCACTTCGACAGAAGACACAGAAACACGGGACCGGACTAGCGCTTGCTGATAACTGCGTTTATTTGGCAGAAAGAACACAAATACATGTGTCGGTGCAACCCCTTATCATACTTATACAAGATCCAAAAATGCTTGCCCTTTGCCACGCACACATGCCGAAGTGCCCCTGCCACACTCATCACCCGTTTCCTGATATGATAGGCTTCCATTAATTCACGCGCAGTCTGAACACGGCTCCTGCCTACAATCTTGATCTCCTGAAATAAAGGAATACATCCGAAGCCTCTACAACGGCTTGGCAAGTAGGCACCGTTCACGTTTTGTAGTAAAAGACCATGTTCTTTTGTGCGGTCTTTTATGCATCTTCCAGTCTGACCAATGTACTCCTTCCCCGCATTTCAGAGGAACTTGCCTCCGATGCGACAAAAAACAAGCCTGCCAAAAACGGCATGGTTTTCTTTAGGTGGAATTCGGAGGCGGAGTTGTTTACCGAATTCCTCTGACACGCGGTATTTACCGATACCTCTACAGCCGTCCCGTTACAGAGGAAACAGACCAGCATGCTCTCTGCTGGTTGCAGTCACCGAAAAATCTTTTCAGCCGCCTCGGACGCCAGATTGTTCGACTACCAGAATACCACTTTAGGGTAATTTAGAAGTCCGGAAAGAAGCACCTTGATGCAGATGCCCTTTCACCATGTCCACGAGATTCGCCTGAAGCTCCTCATTCGACTACCTCACGTAGCGAAACACGTGCCATCACCCCTGTCGGCGAAATCACACCTGACAACATCTCAGATTTGACGACCCTTCAACAATCATATTCCTACTGCGTGAAATAATGGAGCATCTCACCGGCTACAAAAATTTGGTGAACAATCGCTACAGCCATCAACTTCAACAATTTCGGTTTTTCGGGGAAGGGCTTCACCGTTCCATTCACCACGCCTCAGGCTACAGATGGGTTCCCGTAGCGCCACGCCCCCTCAGCACAAAGATATATCAATCCTAGCACGATGATGCAACAGCTGGTAATTCAGGCTTCCTCACTGTAAACTTTTTTTCCTCCCATATACTCCATAGAGGTTCTTTTTCGCCTGTCCTCTAGTGGTCCTCCTTGTAGTTTTTTTACTAAATGGAACAGGGAGGTTTTGTTTACCTCCTCAAAACAGGGAGTTTTTAGGTTATAGAAAGGAGGTATTTAGGGAGTGTTAAGAAATGTTCGGGAGAATTTAAGGAGGTCAAAATGGAGTATTCTTTACTTCCTGAAGGGCGTTTTTAAGTGATGTTTATGGAATTTTTAGGCGGTTGAATAGGAGCCTATTATGGCTCCCTTTGGAAGTACTTATGTTAGTTTAGGGGCGTTTTTAGGAGGTTCAAGGGAAGCATTTACTTCTTTTGAATGGAGTTTGACAAAAGCTTGGGGAATTTTGTAGGCCTTCCGAAAGGAGGTTTTCAAGGCCACAAGGGAGAATTTCTAGTTCCCTGCGGGAGTACTGATTTCACACGGTTTTTCTCGATTTCAGGTTTATTTCGAACGAACTATCGCAGACAAGTTTACATGGTACATGGTGTACACAAGGAGGTTCCGAAATAAATACTTATGGCGACCTCATATTAGAAATCACAAATGGTACATTGCTAAATAACACGCCAGTTAGGAATTGAAGACAGCAATACGATGCTAGTTGAACAAAACGTAGAAACAATATTACTACAAGAACTGGAAATACGCGAAAAACAAAGATAGGCACAAACACAACCGCATGGTAAGTGAAATCATTATAGAATACTAGAGGATCGAGAACGCGTCAGTACTTATCAGAACTTATCAGTACGCATCAGCGCTCAGTACACAGTGAAAAAAATGGCTGCAGTGGTTTACAACAACAAAAACAATTCAGTAGGTGGTGAAATGAGCGAGAGCTGTCTGTTAGTTGAACAAATTGTAGAAACAATAATAATACAAGAACTGGAAATACTTGAAAAACAGATAGGCACAAACACAACCGCATGGTAAATGAAATCATTATATAATACTAGAGGATCGAGAACCCGTCAGTATTTATATGAACTTATCAGTACACATCAGTACTAAGTACACAAAGTGAAGAAAAAATGGTTGCAGTGGTTTACAACAACAAAACAATTTTTCAATTTGTCGTGAAATAAGCGAGAGCTGTGCAACGATTTGATATTGAAAGGTAACAAGCATTTTGTAGGTGGTAAAGGCACAAGAGATAAATGATGTAGGAGACAGACTGCAGTGAGATGGCTATGGATAAATGAGTAATATAAAGAACGAAAAATATGCTGCGGAAAATACCAGTGCGTTTTGATAAATACATAAATGCGCCAAGAAAAGTGACCGAGTCTGACGGGTTAATTGCAATGATATAGAACAGAATGGGTGGTATCGCGACAGCTTCTTTAGAGTGAGAACAAAAAGCCATGAAATTCGTGTTTTTCGGATAATTTTTAGTTGATTCATTTCGCACCAGTTGCCAATATTATTTAGATAATTGTTTCAAGTTAAATTAGTTTGTTAATATTATTGCTTCACTGAAAGATAGCTGTATTATGAGCATACAGAACGGCCCATCAAATATCCCGTTTTCAGTAAAAAAAAGAAAAAAGAAAAAGTCAGAAATATAATATGGAATTCTTTTTGACTACTATCCAATGATTACAGGATTGAAAACAAATAATAGTGAGCGATATTGATGCGATAAAAGTTAATTAGTTCTAAATCCTTCACACGTGGTTTGGCGCAGGCAAGGTCCAAAAAGCCATGTTCCACAAACGTTAGAGCTTTGTGTGCCTTCTTGGGATATTGAATGTTGAAAATCCAGAACGATGCAAACAGACTACACAGTCCTCCCAGTAAAGATGATGCAGTCAAGACACGCTGGCCATCGATGTGGAGGCTAACTTCCCCGTTCACGGAATGCAGGCAGGGAGTCAGAGGAACATCTGCCTGAAAAAGCAAAAAAGAAAAAAAAAATGCCCCACACGTAAAATTCAAAACAGACACTATGGTTAAATGAACTTAATTCGGTACAGTAATAAAATTGTAAGGCGAGGTTCCCTGCGAATTCCAGTACCTAAATTAGGAATGCAAAGGCTTCATAAAACCAAGTGCCAGTACATTAACCGTCGTGGCTTTTGCAGCAATAAAAAAGATATTACTTCCGCACAATATACTCGAGCACAACTTTAAATGACAGTGAAGATAAAATGCAAGTCTCTGTAGGTTGATAGATTAGTTTTTGTTTTTGACTGAAAAACACTTTGGTATTGCATGATTTTGTTAACTGCTGTTTCTTGCTTTCAGATGCCAGCTTGCATCTATTCAAGTGAGTGGGCACACAGTTAAAGTGCAAACCCTTACACTGCCTCTCCCCTACCATGGTGGCTCACTTTCATAGAAAAAGTGGAGCTTTTGCGAGCTGGACGGCTGTTGCAAGCCGTGGCAATACGCACTTCTGCTGGAGGGGCCAACTTGGTTTCCGAATGCAGCCTTGCCTTGTACAGCACAGCCTATCCTGCCTTAAGATCTATGAAGTCATTCAACTCGATCATGTATCAGGATCTGCAGAAGAAAATCGTGTCAGCAAATAATGAATTCATGCCGGACAGGCACCCACTGTTTCAGTTATACTTGCAGATACCTCCACCTATTTCCCTCCTGGTGTTACATCCAAAGCTAATTTGTTACGGCTTGCCTCATCAAGTATGGTCATTTGTCATAACACAGCTAGTCATACAGGAAAGTCCTTCACTGGGTCGGAAAACACTTTCTTTTTTTACAGTAGTAATAAACTAGGCGACTCAGTCATCCGTATTCTGAGACCTTAATATTCTGTGTCACCGAGCTGACAAGCGTGATTGGTGCATAAGGTCATTTGTAGCCGCAACCGTTACTACAGCCTTGTTAGCTAACGTAAACCTCGTTCATGGCACCAAATTACTTGTGATCGCATGGCAACAAAAAAAAAAACAAAAAACAGCTGAAATGGAAACGCTATTCTCGCAAACGTACCAACGCTGCATTCCACACACACCTGCCTTAGTTGTTTTACCGTGATTGTAGAAGTTTCCGTCACGTAAAACCACAGTGCACTTTTTGGAGCTGCAAGCCCCGTGTCAAAATCGGGTGTCAGATGAATCGAGTAATTTTTGTGCATGGTCTTACTATTGATTATGAAAAATTTATTACCAACAAAAGAAGAGTGTGTGCATTGTTCTTGTAAAAAAATGATATCCTTTTTTATACCCGGCAGACTTGTGTCATGCTACGGCAAACTCTGTTCTCTTCCATAAGGGCATGAATTTGTGTTTTTAATTATGTGGCCTTAGCTGGCGACTGACGGGCCCCGATTGTATACAGACCCCTCATTATCATCCGAAAGGGAATAAAAACATTTCGGTTTCGAACCACGTCGCCGTCGTGGTCCACACTATATGCATTTAATCGTTCGATAGGCTCATAGCATCTTTTACGCATGTCACCGTTTCCTTAATAGGGTACGCTGTTAGATGTGAAGAGTCGACTCAAGCGAGCAAACAACCCCACCGAATCTACAGGGCACAGTTTTCGAAGGGGGTGGCCGTCTGATCTGCGGCTTTCGCCGACCAGAGCGCTAAGAATGAGTCAGAGCCTTGAACGAAAACAACACAAAGACTTATATTTGGACAGGCAAGCCATCAGGAGCGTTAACAAATAGATATTACAAAGTAGAGCAGTTAACTAAAAAAACACGAGCAGTTCGATGCATATGAGAGACAGAGTCCCACAATATTCACCGACCGGGCCCGACGATGCACCGCTGTCGGAGGCGATTCGGCTACCTGAGTAACCGTCACGTTGCTTTGAAACGACGCCGCGCGCGACAAACGATTTCATCTCGAATGCCCTGTTACAAACCGGCCTACAAAAGAATGCGAATGCATACCCCAAAAGCCACAAACAAGTACAATAAAACGAGTGTGCGCTTTTTTTTTTGCAAGTCCCACAATATTCACCGACCGGGCCCGACGATGCACCGCTGTCGGAGGCGATTCGGCTACCTGAGTAACCGTCACGTTGCTTTGAAACGACGCCGCGCGCGACAAACGATTTCATATCGAATGCCCTGTTACAAACCGGCCTACAAAAGAATGTGAATGCATACCCCAAAAGCCACAAACAAGTACAATAAAACGAGTGTGCGCTTTTTTCTTTGCCCGTGCGTGTACGTGCTGTGTGCGGCACGGGTACTTCGCAGTTAACCCTATCCAAACGTTTCACAAACGCATCGACTGATGAAAGAGCACTTACGAGCGAGCTGTCCACGGCTGTCGCCGTATCCAAATGTTGTTAGCGGCCGTTCGTCGTGTGACAGGGGCACATAAAAATCTTTCCACCAAATGGCACTACTAGTCCTTCTCAAATAAGAAAAAATGATGGCCCAAGGCGAGGCGCTTGAAGCTCCGGCCGCACCAAGTCACCGGCCGCGCTGCATTGATAAGCACGGAGGCAACGGAGGCTGTTTACATCCGGGCAGCAAGTCGTGCCGCCAGGGCAAGTTGAGTCGCTGCAGTCGGGTGCGTTGGCGCACTGGAACGAGAATTTAAATTGTCTAGATATGCGCAAGCAAGCGAAGCAGATGAACATTGCAATTGTTTGCAACGGCGAGAACTGTCCCTTTGTTAGCAGCAGAGTTGGACAACACCTACCGCCAAAATAAACAGATTGAAACAACACGGCCGCGCTGTCTGCTTGTGATCGCGCTGGCTGAAGCATCTATACGGGTATACGTACGGTATCGGTTTTGTAGCTGCATGCAACTGTCACGTCCTGCTTTCTCGTTCTAATTAGCATTAGTCCACGGTTGAAGTACTGACACACGGAAACAACACAAGACTAACATGGCGACCGCCCGCTTGAGATGATTACCCCAGATGGGGAGTTTATTGTGGACGTGGTTGTTTACAAGGGACCGAACGCCATCTCACAAATGGTGTTATGTCGTTCTAAATCCTCCCTTTTGCTACACGATGGGCAGCGGTACTACCATGGAGGTTCGTCCACTTGTTTAGACCATGCCTAGGGAGTACATTTTTTGCTATAAGTCCTTTTCAGGGCACATTACTTGATTAAAACTCCATTTCCGGCTAGTTTGCGTTTACAGTGCTTAAGGCGTACAATCGCATCCGCTGCCGGCTTTTTTTGGCCCAGTAATCTTCTTGTGTCGCCCGCTACATTGCATCGTGCGTTTCGTGCTAGCAGCACAAGGGCTGGACGTCCGCTCCTGCCGGGCTCATACAGCCACTGCCTTGTCCGTTGCCACCGTTTGAAACTCGTCTACGGCCTTTTACCTTCCTCGGCTGCCAGATATCGCTTGTGGTAACAGCCGCTGACCACCTTACAAGCTACGCGGAGGCAGCTACCGTTCGTTCCGGCGATGCTGGTGAGGTAGCCTTCTTGCGCGCAATTCTCTTGCGCCATGGAGCCTCTAGAGTCCTCTTGAGTGATCGCGGCAGGACTTTCTCGCCTAACGTTGCTGAAAAAGTTCCCCGCTCCTATAACACAGTGCACTAAACTACATCCGCCTACAACTCACAAACAAATGGACTAACAGAAAGCTTCCACCGTACCCTATCTGACATGATTTGCATGTATATTCGGCCCGACCACACAAACTCCGAGGCAATTTTTTCATTTGTTTCATTTGCCTACAAAGCCCTGTTCAGAAGATCAGTGGTTATTCGCCCTTTTTCGTCGTTCTTGGCCGCAAACCATCTTTTTTTCTTGACACCAGCTTCTTTTCTGCTCCCTGTAACTCCACCAAGTTCGATATCCGAACAGTTTATCTCTCGTCTCCAATACTGCCATCGCCTTGCTTGCTTGCACACTGAAGCCTGCCAGTACGACCGGAAACTTCGCTACGACGCTACGCATCGTGCTGCGCAGTTCCGCCCTGGCGACCATGTACTCCATTGGACGCCCATTCGCGCGCCAGGGCCGTGTGAGAAATTCCTGCATGAAGTTCTTGGTCTGTACACCATCGCGGAAGAAACCTCCCCCGTCAATTATCGATCGCGTCGCACCTGGTTCTCCTCCCACGGAGCGCCGCCACCGGCGCGCGGAGATCATTCACGTATCCTGAGTGAAATCGTTTACGCCTTGCACTTCACGAATGCTTCCCAGGTGGTCGCTTCCGCGGAGGGGGGAAAAGTGTATCAATGTGGGCGTTGCTATAGTGCTCGCTTCAAGGACACATAGAATGTGCCTGTTACTTATGTGTCCACTCAACCGCACACTTAGTTGCTTCTCACGATCATTGACATCATCATGTCGTACCTCATCTGTTTCTGGTACCCATCTACATCATCATTCCCCGGTCTTGAGTTCTCGATTGCCGCTCAGAATATACGCGCTGTTCTGACTGCGTCTGCGACGTCCCTTCTGTGTTACGGCTGTCCTCGACGCCTCCTTCGATATATATAAAGAAGTTAAATGTTTTAGCACTGAATAGTAAGCGGGTGTTTATTGTTTCATTTTAAATTAAAATAGCTGTGTGAAAAGTGTACCATGAATTTTCAGGAAAAAGTGAATGATGTCATTTGATAATGACCAATGTTGAGTTTTATTTTCTCACCACGCACGCATGTAGTGGTACCACGAGCTGTGTCCAAATCCTCTTCCACGGTAAAGCTGGGCCGTTTACTCGCTTGGTTCTACTAAGGAAGGCAGGATGTGACTGTGGGAATCGTGATGGCGCTTATAATGTGGTTGCAGTGTTGAACGACTCACGCGAACTAACGAATTGGTTGCATAAAAGTTAGCCTAGTGGCACGTAATTATTGTCGGGTCCACGTGGACTCCAGTCTCGTTTACCGCCACGGATCATCATCATCATCATAATCATCATCATCATCATCAGCAGCAGCAGCAGCAGCAGCCTATCTACGCCCTCTGCAGGGAAAAGGCTTCTCCCATTATTCTCCAATTACCCCGGTCCCGGGCTAACAGCGACCCATTTATCCCCGCAAACTTCTTGATCTCACCTGCCCATCTAACTTTCTGCCGCCCCCTGCAATGCTTGCCTTCTCTAGGGGTGCACGCTGTTACCCTCAATGACCAACGGTTATCTCGCCTTCGCATTACATGCTCTGCCCATATCCATTTCTTCTTCTTAATATCTACTAATATGTCCTTAACACGCGTTTGTTCTCTCACCCACTCCGCTCTCTTCTTGTCCTTTAATTTTACACCTATCATCTTCCGTTCCATTGCTCGCTGAGTGGTCCTCAATTTAAGTTGAACCCTTTTAGTGAGCCTCCGAGTTTCTGCCCCGTAGGTGAGTACAGGATAGAAATGTAACTATAGATATATATAACTGCCACGGATTGAAATATAAAAATTGAAGGAGCACTTTCGGCCAGGCTACTTGGAGAAAAAAAAGACCTAGACCCCACTCTTCTCACCCACTGCCGCCTAAAAAAAATTGAACAAGTACAGCAAAATGTTTCACAAAATTTTCCCTTCAAACGACAAATTGTGTGTTCTTTGGGGCAGAAGCGACGCCAGAAAAATCGCACAATTTTCGATCCACAAAACCCCTCCAAAGTTGCATATCTGAAAGGCGACCCGCGCTAAAGTAAACGGTTTTCTAATCCCTGAAAGAGACACACAGCAGATCACCAAGAAAAAGTTCTCGAGAAATTCAGAGAGAGAGAGAGAGAGAGAGAGAGAGAGAGAGAGAGAGAGAGAGAGAGAGAGAGAGAGAGAGAGAGAATCCACTTTATTGGAACTCTGGTTTTAGGGTGGGGGAGCCGCGACGTCGAGGGCACGACCGGTGACCACTTCTTGGAGGCCGCGGTCCGAGCACCCCAGAGCCTGTTCCCAGAGGGTGGAGGAGGGTAGAGGTGGGAAAGGATCGCGCGGACATTCGCAGAGCGAGTGATAGAGCGTGTCCGGCGCTTCACACAAGGGGCAGTTGGGAGAGGAAAAGAGGTGAGGGTGCGTATGCACTAATAGAGTGCGGTGAGGAAACGAGTGAGTCTGAAGAATGCGCCACATGTGGGCAGCCTCGGCGGTGAGAGAGGGGTGAGGAGGAGGAAGTTGTCTGCGAAGGAGGCGGTAATGTTGGGTGATGTCCCGGTGTGTGAGCAGTACCGAATGGGACATCTCGGGAACGCCGTGTTTAGGTGTAAAAGAAGCGCCTGCCCGGTGTGCCAAAGCTCGGGCTTGGTGGTGGGCAGCCTCATTACCACCTATGCCGGTGTGGGCCGGGGTCCACAGCAGCGTCGCGGGTTCGGGAGGGGGGTCGAGTGCGAAGAATTTGGAGGGCCAGTGATGAAATGGTGCCCTTGAGGTAATTTCGGATGGCGGGTTGCGAATCTGATAATATAAGGCGAGGGGTGGGTGTTTGGGTAAGAGCGAGGGCAATTGCCGCCTCCTCCGCGGTAACTGAAGTCGAGGTGAGCACCGTGGCTGAAGCTTGCGGGTCGGCGAAAGGTGTTCCTATGACCGCAATTCCAAAAGCGGGCTTGCTCGGGTACTCAGCCGCGTCTACATATAAGACGCTCGGGGAAGGGGAGTAGCGTCTGAGATGATCCCGGGCACGGGATAAACGGCGACCAATGTGGAAGGCGGGATTCATATTGCGAGGAAGGGGTTTGATGTGGATGCTCGAGCGGATTGAGAGAGGGATGGTAGCCATAGGATCGAGTAGAATGAGTGGGTCGAGATTCGCTCGTTCAAGAATGCAGCGGCCGGTGGGCGTTTGGGATAGGCAAGTGATTTGGGCAGAACGGTGCGCTTCGAGTAGGTGCGTCACCGTGTAGTGTAGACCTAGGGCTAGAAGTCGTTCGGTAGGGACGTGTGTAGGCAAGAGAAGCGCTGCACGGTAGGCACGTCTTAGAACAGATTCCAAGGACTGCTTCTGAGTGAGGCTGAGCGTGGCGTACGGTAGGTGGTAGCAGAAGCCAGAGATGAGGAAGCTATGAAGGAGGCGAAGGCGCTCAGATTCAACGAGGCCATTTTTTCGGGTCGTGATACGTTTAATGAGGGCAATGATCTGCGTGGTGTAAGTGCGAAGCTGGGCGATGGTGTGTGTGCTGCTGCGAGTAGAGTGTATGATAAAGCCAAGGAAGCGGACTTGTGAGACATTGGGAATAATTGTGCCATCGAGCGAGACCTGGATGGATTCAGCGGCACCGTGTAGGGAGGGGGACCGGGATCGCCGTGGAGGTAATATAAGTAATTCTGATTTGGAGACAGAGCAGGAGAGACCGGCAGCTTGGGCATGCTGGTGTACTATAGAGGCTCCCTGTTTGAGGGTCTCTTCGATCATGGCATCACTACCGCTGGGCACCCATAGTGTGATGTCGTCAGCATAGATCGCAGATCGGAGGTTGGGGGTTTGCTCAAGTGCGCGAGCGAGAGGCATCATAGCTAGGTTAAAGAGAAGCGGAGAAGGACGGCGCCCTGGGGCGTGCCGCGAGAGGGCATAGGGAAAGTTGTGGTGTGGAGTGAGCCGAGGCGCAGGGTAGCGGTGCGGTTAGAAAGGAAGTTTGTTATGTAGGTGTGTGTGCGACTGCCAAGATTGTGGTAGTTGACGGAGTCGAGGATGGCATGGTGGGAGACATGATCGAAAGCTTTATGTAGATCAAGTGCGAGGACGGCGGCGTTGTCAGATTTAGGTGGCTGGGCGAGGATGTAAGCGTGAATCTGGAGCACAGCATCCTCGGTCGAAAGGCCAGGACGAAAACCAATATTATTGGGTGGGAGTAGCTGATTGTTTTCGAGGTAGGCAGTAAGGCGGGTGTTGATGACATGCTCAAAGAGCTTGCCTAGGAATGAAGTGAGCTATATAGGCCGGAGATTTTCAAGTGCAAGAGTTTTGTTGGGTTTACGGATTAGAGAGATGTTTGCGTGTTTCCACGAGCTGGGAAGAGTGCCGTGCTCCCAGTGGTAGTTAAACAAAGTGGTGATGTGATTAATACAAGCATCGTCAAGATGTCGGAGTAGCTTGTTAGTTATGGCGTCCGCGCCTGGTGCGGTTTGGCGGCGCAGGGAACGTATGGCCTGTATGATTTCCTCGCGGGAAATTTCAGCATCGATGGTGAGGTTGGGACCTCCGGCGTAGCGTGCAATGGCTGGCTCGGAGGAATTAGAGGTCGGTATGTATAGGGCTTTATGGGGGGTTATGATATCTTGCTTGGTGCCATCTTGCTTGTGGAGAAGCTGTGTGATACGTAAGGATTGGCTGGATTTGGATTAGGAAGGGTCAAGCAGGTGTCGTAATAAAGCCCAGGTGCGACGCTTGTTGAGGGTACCCCGCATTTCGTCGCAGAGTTGGTGCCAATTCAGAGAATTGTCTGCTAATGCTTAGCTTTCTTATGCCGTCTGTCTTGAGCCTGAGTTTTTTTTCCAGGCGAATATATTTTTTTAAACCCTGTTCGACTAATTATGTCCCATTACGCTATTATAACGATTACAAGTGAATTCTTTCGCGAAATCTTGAATATTGTGGAAATGCCATACGTTATAGGTTTTGCCATTTGCCGTATTTCTTATATTTTTGATATTTTTTGTTTTTCTAAATTTTGTTCGACCAATTATCTCCACTGACCTTATTCTAACAATTACATTTAGACCTTCTGCGAAATCTGCATTTTTGTTGAAATGCAGAGCGTTACACGCTCCTGGCTGTGGGGGAGGTACTCGGCAAAAAATGCTACGCATTAAAAACCTTTTGACTTATACAAGTAAGCATGAAGTTAGTAAGAAATGTATCCCATTAGTTTGTGTACACCTGTGAAAGTCTGTCCTAGTTGTCAAACCCACGTCAAGTGGAACCACGAGGTCGAAGGTTTTACCTTAGCCCTTCCTTCGCTCTCATTAATAAAGCAGGCAAGGGCATAAACGCCAAATAAACCAGGATTTCTCAGCCCAGTTTTTGTCACGATGTGCTGCTGCAAAGAGGAGGAATATTATAGAAGAAAGGACGGAGAAACTGCTAGGTTTCTAGAAGAGCGGAAGCAGGGACGCAAGAACATTGAGATGGCAGTGGACTGCGTTTTCACAGCTTTAGAAACATCCAGGCGTGCAGCCGGGCTTTTTTGTGTGCATTTGGTATTTTTGAATCTTAGTATCAGCAGAGGTCTTTTGCGTCGGTGACCAAAGTTAAAAAAAAAACGATGGTGCAGTGGGCTGAGAGCACCCCAGCGGAGGAAGAAAGAGTTACGTCCGTGGATAAATATGTGCAGAAGGTTTTTGGCCGGCCTCCAAGTACACTTTGTTGGAGTTTAACCCGCAGTGCGGCGCGCAGGATTGTGCCACATTGTTCAAGATCTTCGTCACAGTGTTACGCAAGTTTGAGAAAAGCTTTTTTTGGTCGAAGACGACTATGAGGCGGCTAAGTGCGTGATGAGGCAGGGGTTACTGGCTTGTTTGTGGTCGAAGAAGCAATCTTTCTACTCATATTGCGAAGCTACGAAAATTCATTCTTTGGACATGGTAATGAGAAGGCGGCTAAGGACACACATGGACAAACCTATACCTTAGCCGCCGGTTACGGCAAACCTGATGGCGGCATTGTTCCAAGGGAACTGAACAGGTTAGTTTACTATTCTGTTCTATTCTACTACCATGATCAAGTGGAATCAGGTAGTTTCCGCAGAAAAATCCATGGACTTGACGTATTTTACACAAGCATGTCAAGAGCAGTGGTCACGCGGTGGCGTCCAGGATTCAGATCCTACGTGAACAAAACTCGCTAATTTTTATTCGATTTTTTACAGAGGCAGCCATTTTGGTACCGCTAGTGTTGCTCGAAGACTAAGACGACGGTCATTTTTCGCGTTTGATGAGGCATGTGTGGTTTTCGCTATGAAAAAGCCAGAATTCCAATTTTCTGGTAAGGTTTCTCGACCTAACCTGACTGAATGTTTACCTTAAGGGCTTTCAGGAGGGGAATGTTTGGGTACATCTGATTTCCAGGAGCGCCTGTATCTAGCCGATGGCGAATTTTTTTGTTAAGAACAACTTTTCCCTATAGTAGGGGAAACTACAATTTCAAATGGGCCCTAATGTGGACAAAATGTTGTTTTCATAGGTTCGTCGTGTGAGTGTCCTGAATCAGTCGTGTCGTTTACTAAAGTTAGAGATTCTGAACCTCCATGACCAGGATTCTATCCTCTCAGGCAGTGCTCTGCGAACATGTTTTCGTCAAAAAGAAATGTTCAGCGGTGGTAAATGGGCAGACAAAAACGTAAATATATTAAAAAATAGTTTCTAGATGTCAGGTTTTCGCTTAGACAGTATTGGTAGCAATTTGTTAGATTTATTTTTATGCACAATATGGTACAAAGCTTTAAGCCACTGCCAATATTCAGAAATAAAGTTTACAATCTGCGGAATACATAAAGGATACCAAAAATAGGCTTTTTATATAATGGTATGTGGGGCCTCTGTCGTGTAATATAGCCGTTCTTATTTAGGAGGCAGAACTGCTAGGTATCGCATTCCAATTTGTGGCAACAACATCCCTAGCGTATATTTTCCGCATTTACAGCGAAACTACCGTATTCACACCCACACAGAAAAAGAACAGGCCACAGACGGGCACCTAGTACGCGCTCATATACGGCATAATGCAAATATATCGGTTGTACTCCGCAAAATAATGTGCACTAGGCATTCCTGAAATGATTTATGCATTCAAACCACGTTCCTTGCATCCGCACTGCACTGAAAAAGGGACGAGAAAGCTTCCGAATGACCCCACATATTCGCTGCGGCCTATACGAGCCTATACATTGGGTTGAGTATAAAACAAGCAGTAAGAAACAGTACTTCCCTGCTTTTGCACCCTTGTGAAGGTGCGGTATTTCGCGCTTGGTCGTGCGGGTAACAATCGAAAAGTTGAGACAATATGAGAAATATTAAGGAGCGAGAGCACAGGTTAATCCAGAACAAACGGGTCTAGGGGAAAAAGAAAGGGAACTAAATGTTCATAGATAACATAGGAACTGATTCCCAACTATTTTATTCCGCCAATAAGCACACACTAGACCCAAAACCAATTTGTGCAACCAAAACGCCTCGAGTCTGCAGCACAACATGGGGATATTAGCCGGTAATCCTTGCTCTGCTTCGGATTATTTCTAGAATGCGCTAATTAAGAAAGTAAGTACAAAAATACCACAGAATTTTCCAGCGCGTTTACTTTTCCAAACAGTTGTTTTAGTTCGGAATGCCCACAGAATTTGCTTTCCTACAGAAGAAAACAGGCACGGGACATCCAGGCTGCGACCACAAATAAGAGAACACCTCGTCGTTTGCAGACCAAAAATGCCAGTTATACCCCCGAAGAGAACTTTCATTAGGACTTGTTTTGTCCTCTGCATTTGTGGCAAAGTCCTACAAGCAATAAAACAAGTAAAATGTAAGTAAAGAACGCCTTTTGATCGGTCATGTTGTTTAGTCATTTTTAGGGGATTTCGTACTGAACTTCGTACCTTGAAAAATCCTCTTCACATGCTGTTGACACAGTTGAGCGTCAATTACTGTCGAGGTTGTATCACGGCGGGTTACGAAATTATACGGAAAAAAATAGATGGAATCAAACACGAATGCCGTAAACACTGATCACCAAAATGATGAAGCTTCTCAGCTTGTGTCAAAAGTATACATGCCCGCTGGCTGTCTTCTTAGAGTCTGAAACTGCTTACTTTAACTTTGTTCAAAAATAAAGAACTAGTGGAATTGTAGACACAGATAACACAAATATCGAAAACACACTGTCGAAAAGTTTTGATGCGGCGCTTGTTTGTAAATCACAGGAAGAAAGTGGGAACGCCTGTTAGCGATAAGAAAACTCTAGAAAAGCCCGCGGTAAAGAGCGAAAAAACAGGACAAATTTACTCGTCTTTTGTTACCTCAGTACGCCCTTTGCTGTCTGCGACACAACTAAGGTTGGGTTTCTCCAATTTTCGGCCCTCCAATTCTTCCGCACGCCGTTCCTTCGGATAGAGTTTTCTCGGAGCGCTGTTTGGACAAGGCATCCAGGCGGTACCATCCAGTGCTTCATCGATAAGATCTCACCGGCATCAAAGGTATTTATCCAGACCGAGAAAAACGGGCGAGAGTCTTCTCCAAGTTTGAGATTTCAAGCTCAGGGAACGAAAATATTTGGAGAGGTTGTGCAGGTGGTGCACTTGATTATTTGTTTGATACAAATTCAGTGCTTCATAGGAGTACCTTCGCTCAATCTCTTCTCATTTAATTATTCTTTTGTATCCGGCACTTAAGTTCGCATTTCATTTTCCTACGCTGACGACGTATGGGCTTCCAAATTGCTTCTTGCGTTGAGACTAAAAGGAAAAGAAACTTTCAATTGAGTCACCAAGTCACCATAGGGTAACTCACCCTATGGGACCCCTCGTTTGAAAACATCGTTCTCGCATTAGAATAACTTGACAATCCGTGAGTGAACACAAAAGTACAACCACTTGCTGTGACAGCACGAGCAAGGGCTACCTTAATATTTACATTGGAAGGAAGCGCGAATTGACACGAGTACAAGAGAAGAAAACAATAATGTGGACAAGACGGAGCGCTTGATTGCTCTTGATATTTAGTCCATTTTTACGTAGAAAATGGACGTAGAGTCTCTGTCCCCATGTAGTGGTCCATTTGATTCCGGACTGAAGAGAGCACAGGGTTGCCTAACTCTACCGCAGCGCTGCCAACAATTCACCGTTGTTGGCAGAGCTTATGATAGACAATCAGAATAGTATTAAAAAGTTGAAGGACGCTAATACGTAACCATCTGAGGACAATTGCAGTCTCGTAGCAGCACACTACATGACGTGCTACGCATTTGATTGATTGATTGATTGAACAACTTTTTATTTGCCCAGATTTGTCGCTTAGCCGTCGGTCAGGAGTCCTTGGTCCCTGGCGGCGGTCGTGGCCATCTGGACGAGCCGGGTCTGGATGCCCGGGTCGGAGCTGAGTAGCGCGGTCTCCCATTGCTCCTTCGAAGTTATGCTGAGTGCAGGCTGCCCTGCCTTACTGCTTTGCGGGTCATTTCTCCTGAGAGGGCAAGGCGGAGAGACTGTCGCTCTTCCGCGAGGGACTGCACAAAAATTCGCGAAGTTCTTCATGAACCAAGTTACGCTGCGACATGGAGCCCTTGAAGCCCTAATCACGGACCGCGGAACGGCGTTTACTGCGGATCTTATGCAAGGAATTTTACGCTACAGCAACACGGATCACCGAAGAACAGCAGAGTACCAATCACTAAACGAATAGACCAACGGAACGTCTGAACAAGACGTCGCAGATATGCTGTTTATTGTATGTCGACGTTGAACATAAGAGTTCGGACTAAGTCCTCCCGTATGTCACGTTTGCGTAACGGCTATCTACGAAACTACGCAGATGACACCATCCGAGCTTGTATACGGAAGACGGCCGACTACGATGCTTGACGCAATGCTTCCGCATGTAAAAGACGAGGACCTCCACGCCGACATCTTCAGCGTGCGGAAGAGGCCCGCCAGCTCGCTCGAGTTTGAAGAACGGACCAGCAGCTCATGGATGCCGGTCGTACAACCTCCGACGCCGTGACGCCGAGTACCAGCCAGGGGATCATGACCTCCATCTGACGACGTTGACTATGTGAGAAGCTTCTGCGACGGTATTTCAGACCCTACCGGATTCTACGACGTGTTGGCCAACTTACCTACGAGGTGATCCCCGACGGTGATTCCTGAACATCACGACAACGCACGCGGCCCGAAGTCGTCCATGTGGCTCGTCTAAAACCTTACTACGCAAGATGACTGAATTTATTCGAAATGTCATTTGATTCTAGTAACGGGTCGATGCACTCTTAGAGAGAGAGAGAGAGAGAGAGAGAGAGAGAGAGAGAGAGAGAGAGAGAGAGAGAGAGAGAGAGAGAGAGAGAGAGAGAGATAACTTTAATGAAGACCAGCAATGTTAGCCGAGCCGTCGGGCTGGCTTGCTACGCTATATGAGAGAACAAAAAAAAAGAATAAAAGAGAAAAAAAAGTGAAAGCGAAAAGATGTCATTTGATGCGAGTAATGCCGCGAACCATGCATTGGGCTTGTTTGTTTATGTTTTGCTTTTACCGCCCGGCGGCCAAGGGAAGTGCGTGTTCCATTCTTTATTTCGATGCCGCATGTGCTATCTCTTTTGATAGGGAGAGCGTTTCGAACTAACGTCAACAGCCTAGAATAATCTTCTTTGATATACAGCGTTCTGGACGTAAATCGACGGTTCGAGAAACACTCACTCCCACAGATAAATTCCCGCGGAGCAGACGCCGCGGCATTTGATTTTTACCGACACTCGCCTGCGGACGTCACTTTGTTGACAGCTGTTTCGCCGCCTGTGTATTCTTTCAGTTGTTAGAGGAGCACAAGTTTGCTCCAATAAACTTGTTTCTCCTTGAAAAAAAAAAACTGCGCCGTCCTTGGCTTCGAAACAATATACTGTTTTGAATGCGCACGGTAGTAGCTGCGAGCGTAAAATCGCGACCTGTGGAAGCCTCTTTACGGTCCCTTTAAAAGGTTTGTTTTTCCTATACATTATGGCAGCAAAAGTCCGCGCCAGCAAACAAAAGCTCGATCCGTAGCTGCCCTTGCCCGTTATGCTGAGAATATCATTCTGGAAAAGTTCAAGAATGGTTGTCCCCTCAAGCTGTTCCTGAGTTCTCTCTTCTGGAGGTAATTTCTGGGGACACAGAAAACTAATGAAATGAAAACGTTGGGCATATATATTAGCGATGAAATTCCGCATGCTTGAAATACCGAACCTAAATATGTAGATCAATACAAATTGTTATCAAGCAAGAAATAGGTTTAGAAATTTATAATATAGCCTCTCTCTTAAACTGAAATAAAGTACAGCCCGATAAGTGCGGTCCCGTAAAACGTCACGGGATAAAGCGATTAAATATTGGTTGATTTTTTCTCTGGTATCGATTACTTGAGCCATTTTTGAATGCTCGATACGATAATTAGTTGAACAAAGATGTGCTCACTGCGTCTACGAACAGATCTGTTCCCATTAACAGGGGTGGAACAGCAGGGCCATTTGCGCCATTGAGCGCCAAACTTGTTCACCTCCTCCATCCTGCGCGGAACCTCCCTTGTTGCGCCAAACTTGTTTATCAGCGCCGTCGTACGCTGCGGCGCCGGAATGGAGCGGCGAGATACTACCGCCATGATGCCCAGGCGCCCGAAAACTTGGCTGAAACATCGTGTTGGTTTCATCAAGGTGTGCATGGTTTTGGTTTCATTAAGGCTATGAGCGGCTATGGAACTTGGCTTTGGCTTAGCCGTAAGGCCGCACGCACTCCGCACCATCTGTATCGGCCCCTGCGCCACAATCAATGAAAAATGACCAAAAGTAAATATTTTTGTGTCTCATCGCAAACAGATAGAATAATACTCGCATGACAGATTGTAGTTTATTCAGGTGAACATCAAGTTAGTCGCTCATTTTTGGCGCTCCTGGCTTTGCTGGCTGTAACCTTCCGTTGCTTCATGTTTTGAACAGGGTTTTGGACGCTTTGCACTCGCTTGTTAATGCTGTGCCCTGTTGGTTTTGAAGTAATTACTCATTTTCGCCGGCGAACTTGAAACAGAAATTAATTTGAAACTGGAAATGAACTCCCTGTGAAACGGAGGGAAGGCTGGTCGCCTTTTGCCTTCTCTCCGTTTTTGTATATTCAGAAAAGGGCAAATGAACTTCAATTCAATTCGACTCAAATTTGGGGTTATCTTTGCTTAGTGGAGCATGATCCAACTATAATCTGGCCTTCTGGCGCGCTATAGGTACGTAGTCTGCGGCGTAAGTCCGTCGACTCTTGCAACCCTGTGACGGGCGAAGACAAAGCTATGTTCAGCTTCGCACGCACTGAAACCGCTGTTGGATAGAAAAAATGCAAGCAAACGACTTATTTATGAAATGCCGCCGTGGGGTCGCATAAACACAGCCGTTTACCGGACACTAAGGAAGGCCTGTTATCTGATCTCTTTCAACTTTGCGCTTGAGGTTTCACCTTCGAACGGTAATGCGGCGCGCTCGCTGGGGCCGAAGGTAGAAAACTCCGAATTTTGTAAACCTATACATATAGCAAAATGGAGAGACGAGCCAGTTGGTTATCATACATGAGTGAAAAAGCGCTGGCCTCAAAAGCGCTAGCGTCGTTTCTTTTTCTCGTCCTTTTGTCAGTTCGCCCTTAAGTTTCACGCTACATATAGTACAAGGACTGCGTTCCTGGTTCAGAGTAGGTTGTATGTGCATGGTAGAAGGCCTGAGATAGTAGAGAGATAAAAGGTAATTGGCAGGCGACTTGCACAGCTGCGTGTAAGGAGATTAGGAAGGCACCATAATGCTTTGAAATGGGGCTACATCTGCTCCAAATGGTATTCCTGGCTGCTCAAAACCTGCTCCGAAAATGGAGTTTTCAGTTACAGACAATGAGGTTTTTCAGTTACACCTGGTGAATTCCCGCGCATAGCGGCAAGAAGGTGTTGAACAGGGGAGCAATTGCCTGCATATCAACCGTTAAAAAACATCACCACCACCACCACCACCATTATAAACTTAAAAGCGAAAGGCATTCCAGTAACTTGTTTCTGGAATGAACGAGTGAGCAGGTTGTAGTAGGAATCTTGCGTACTTTTTGTTGAAACATGGGTGCTCCCTAGGTGCCGTAGAAGGAAACGTAAATATATCCATAGCGCTACGGAACAGAAAATGCTACTGACCACATTCAGGGACATGAAAACAGCAGCGCGGGATTAGGGAACAAAGTCGTGTAGACCGTATCCCAGTTCAAATTATTAAGGAAATATGTGGGTCTGCTAATGGCTTTTATTGCAAACTAAGCACAAAAGGCGGACCATTTATTGAATTGGAAGGTAGTTACCGAGGAATGGCAGACGAAATAGGCCCACCTAATATTTGACGAAGAGATAAGGTAAAAAATGTGGGGGAAAAGAATGGACTAAACTCAAAATAGAAGCAGGTTCAAGTCCTTGGGAGGAGCCTTCGTCATGTAGTGGGGACCAGCAGGCGGTCAAGAGGATGACGAATTCCAATTTGTCGGGGTGTTTTGACACGGAAATGAGAAAGGGCTACTAGGTCCTGATTACAAGGAGGTCTCCGTCCAGTTACCGCATTTGAGGCAGAGAAAATTTGTTGGAGCGGACAGGCAGACTTTCACAAACCACGGAAGGCGTCGGTGTCAGACGTAGAAAGTTTCTGAAGTGTGTTTACTTGCGTAGAAAAGTGCACAGTTTAAACACGTCTCCAGAAAAGGGAACAAAAACGGTCAAAGTTTGCACGCAAGCATGAGCCCGCCTTAAAAGGTCGTTGGCCCGCAAAATTCCAGAAGCGGACAATTTCCGCCTCAGAGCTCAATTTTTCTCCCGGGAAAGTGGTTCCCGCTGGCGTGGGAACAGACGCTAAGCAAGTCGGTGCATTGCATTTTTTTATTGTGTGCCGTCTTTTCTTCCGCAGCCACCTTATATGCAGGCCTTCCAAAAAAAAAAAAAAAACATAAGGCTCTTACACTCGGATAATCTAAGCATGTTTCAGTGTTGTTTTTTTTTTATTTATTTGCGTGTCCACTGCAGTTGTGTTTCTTTATCACGGACTTGTTCCTACGTTTAACTAAATAGTGGGAGTTCTCTGCACAGAGCTGCCCTTCCGCGGCTCAACCATGCGGAGGCCTAGACAGAATGAAACGATTTTCTCGCTTGCGCGCTAACCTAATTTGCACATGAGGCAAACCTCAACTGAAAGTAACCACTGGGCGACAGTGTTTGTTCGCTTTTACAGATATTTTTCTTCAGTTTGTTACCGCGCCTTCCTATACGCTGCCTTGTAGAGCACCATAGGAGCTTAGGGTGTTGCTGTGCAGCACGTGCTGATGTTTCAACAAACCCTTTTGACTCAGCGCACCATCCCCATCTAAAATTTGCGTCTGTTATTTCAAACCGCGTCTTACAGAAATCGACTCTAGCACGCATGCACTGCGGTATCCGCGAGCCTTGGATTTAGCAAACAAAACGTAGACCTATTGAATGTGCCGTGGTCATCCACTTGGAAACGGGTGCTATAGACACGTATCGAGGCCAAAGTGAATAATCTGAGCACGCTCATTGCAGAAGTCACGAACCACGTTTTACCTGACAGCGAATATCTAGTGCCTAAAAGGGGGGTGAACGAAGAAACCAAAGAGAAGAAGAAAACAATCCTTCTCCGTGGGTCCGTGCCGGTACTGGTCAGGAGAAGAAGAAAGCGACAGAAAAAAATTGGGCACAGACAAAGAGATCGATGCTAATACACAACTGCCTCTACACAATAACCGCTTCCTACTTGCTGGATATGGAATACTTGTGGATATGGATGGCACGTCTCGAAATAAATTCTGATGCTTTTTTAATACCGCACATAAATAGCCTGAGTGCATCGCGGAAGTCGTCCCGTTCATCACCCAACCATAGCAAAATAGTTTTGCAGCGTGCGTGGGTAAGGTTTCGCAAGGTGGCCAGCTCACTGTGAAGAAGAATACCGCAAATACGTTTAGGTTGCTTCGGTGTTTCACTGTGTCGGATCCTGCGTGAAAAAAGTTGAAAGGGTTGATGTCCTTGCTGTTCTCCGTCCAGGTAACTTCCCCCAGAACTCCCTCGTGGCCTTGTAACTTTAGTCTCGGCCAGCATTATCACTTTGCCCGTTTTATTAATGTCCTTTCCGCGGCCTTTTCGATCGTGACCAGACCTCTGAATAATGGAACGCACAGAAACTGACGCCAAGCATTGCATGCGCTGCGTGCTGCGTAACAGCTGATCCTCTGCGTTCAGTCAATCAGGGCTGGCTCGAAACAGACTATTTCAAACGGACATGATAAGGACGAAACGAAGAATTCCGCCCCTGGTGTCATGAGTACAACGCTCAGCGTGTTCGGGGGCATGAACTTCTACATCCTATTCGCCCCGAGCGCGAACAGAGTCGGCCCCTGGCGGCGGCAGGACGAACCGCTCCTAGTGTGGATGGCGCTCTCGCGTCGTCTGCTTTTTCACGTAGCGTGCGGCGCAAGACGCGTGCTGCACACGACAAAACAACCAATATGTGTGCTCGTTTGGCAGTAAGCAATGACATAGTTACCTCTGCTTGCGCATTTCCTCTAGAAACGCAATAGTCAGCGGCCGTTGAGGGTTAATGCGCTGGTTTAATTCCACGAAACGTCTTCTTTGCCGTGGTCATCTTCGCTTGAGTGTGAACATTGCTTCCACACATTGCACTTTTCCGATTGTTGAGTGCAGTCGTCTGCCGTTTCGGGAATGTCGAAGGGTGCTTTTTGAAGGTGGCGTAGTGATTATTTAAAGGATAAAAGTTTAGTACGCGAAACGGGTAAGAAGCAACAAGACCTGTGCATACGCGTGCAAATTCCACACCCTTGTAAAACTGCGCTGTGTCCTTATAGAAAGAAGAAACAAACAAAAACATTTACACTGCACACGACCCGTGCGCTATCGCCCATACATTACTGGACACGTATTTTACACCAGCAAGCGCCTGTGTGATCGTGTCCTTCCCGTATATTTCTAAAATAAATACCATTTTTGGACAGTCGTTGTTTACACTGAGGAGGAGGAATAAACATTCATTCAACTGCATCGAGTTGGTAATTTTACGTATTATTTAAAATACGTTTCTATGGATGCGCAAGAGTATTTAGGGGGGATTTTTCGGTAAAAGTAAGCAGTTGTGAGTTTGCGTCTGTCATGTGGCATTTCGTGTACGTGTCATTTTCATATATATCATTTTCAAATCCGGCATGAATCACGTTGTCCAGAAACGTGTCTCACTCAGCATAACCAAATGCTTATATGGTCACGTCTTAACCTCTTAAGGTGGACCTAATTTTAAAGAAAGAGGAGAAAACGCGTAATATAATGCACGTTGTTGCCCACATGTGTGAGGGGTGTGTGCCATGACTCGCTGTTTTTTTTTTTAATTTTTTCCCGCAATGCTTGCTTTCAATACATTCTTGAAAAAGGCGAGCCGCAATTCCTGGACAATCTCGGACCAAAGGGGGGTTAATTAATTTTGAAAATACGTGTTAAAGTGCTGCTTTTTCACCGCTACAGAACACAACGCCTAGTGTAGTTTCGATTGTAAGTAATACTGATAACCATAGTTTGGCTTTTCGCGTTACATGCGTTCTCTTCTCTCTGCTCTTGCAACGTTGGCAGGAATCCCCCGCCCCCCTTCTCTTCCCGAAAAAAAAAAAAAAGAAACGCACAGAATTTCATTTTTTAACCAATCCTCAAGAATTAAATACCAAGACAAAGGCGATATTCAGTTTACAAAACAAAGTAGTTACCGGGAATCCGTTGCGCTGATTCGCAACGAGAAATAAAAAGGAAATGTTTTACTACATCTGCAACAGCGCAACTTCATTTATTGCCATCTTTAGGGTTCGTAAGCGACCTTATACGCAAGAATGCAAACACATCTCGCTGTTGCAGGCACCTGTTAGATTTTAAAAGGAACGCAAATGGTCAGCACAGCAGCCGTAACAGAAAATTTGTGCTCACTGTGAGGTCCCAGAAGCTTGGTTTGCACACTGTAAACCTGCTTGTCACTTTGCGAAAACCTAGCTAAACATGAGATGTTGACTGTACTGCGTGCGTTGACAATTCAATTCGCAAGTTCACTTGCGACGAAAGCCGTAAATAAGTGATCTGAAACCGTTATTCATCAAACCTTCCCTCAGAGTCGCTAAAATTTCATTTAAAAGACCCGTTAGAGCGGTTACATTTATATCTCTGCGCTGATCAAAATTCAGTAATTTTATGTTGCCCTTTGAACACACAAAAATATCGTAAGCTCTTAGAAAGAATTTCGGGGCAGTTAAGTAGTGTTACCATTTCAGGGCATCCCACAAATGCAAGAATGCGTCATGCTACCAGTGAAAGCGATTGAGATTGCCGTTGTAAACTGACTTTTAGAGATCGAGGCTTCCTGATTTGTTTCTATTTATGCTTTTATTGAAGGCTCAAAGCCATCGTCTGGAAAGATCGAGCTTGCTACGAGCCACAGCGTACAAGTTCATTGTCACAATTACGGCCATTCTGAGATTCCCGATGAGCCGTCG
Organism: Haemaphysalis longicornis; assembly: GCF_048455015.1. Classification (NCBI taxonomy): domain Eukaryota; kingdom Metazoa; phylum Arthropoda; class Arachnida; order Ixodida; family Ixodidae; genus Haemaphysalis; species Haemaphysalis longicornis. Next base: position 190,729,410 of record NW_027526361.1, read on the forward strand.
CTTTTTTTGGCGTAGTAATGAAAACTGACTGCCGCTATACATTGAACGTTGAGGAACCGAACTACAGCATACCACTCTTGTTTGCACCTTTCGTACGCACATACGGCGAGAAAAAAGCACGAAGCGCGCCCACAGTGTGCATTCTTACGGGCCGCTCAGCGGAGCATCCACACTAGCAGCGCGACGCTGTCGCCACCTACATGTCGAGCTCGCGGCGAATAGTCGTGTTTCTGATCCCCTGGTTGAGCGGCCAGCATTTATACGTGCATTCAGGGGGATTCGTTGCTAACACTTTGTCTCAGGACGTACATTTGAAGAATTTAATGTGCTAGTGAGACATTTTGTGACGGTACATAACGTCCGTTCACGACACAAACTTTGCTGTCATGAGGCGTTGTGCCGTGTCACTTTCTAGAGAAGTTCTTCTCCGCGGGCTATTTACCGTGAATCTATTTACGTGTAAATCCCCGCCCCCTCCCGCCGCCTGTCCAGAGCCTTCATTCCGGTGAAGCCGTCTTACTCGGAACCGCTTCTCAGCTCCTTTCACCGCCGCCAATGCTCTTCACAAGCGTTGGAGCGAACAAAAGCGCGAATCGGCGGAAAAACAACAGACAGCAGCTGCCACAGAACGTGCAGCCTCTGCCGTTGCCGCCTCAATTTCTAACTCGTCGAGGAGCAGTAAACCATTATAGATGAGCAGCAACTTTCCGTCTTGGGACACGACGTGAGGCAATAATTGTCGTTCAGATTGAAGGGCTTTCGGAGTGACATTTCCGCTTGTGTCCTTCATGCCCATCATGCCCACATCACCGGTTTCTCTTATGTATAGTGATGGGGGAAGGAGGCGTGCACGTGCAGCTAGGCTTTGTGGCCTCACCAGTGCGCGTTATGCCGGTGGGAGATTTAAGCGGGCATCTCATGACCAAATGTGACCTGTCGGCTGTCCTACCTGGTCGAGCGGTTCGGATCGGTTTGTTACCCAGAAAGTGAGATGGCTATGGGTCGGGGGCAAACGGACAGCCCCGTGTTGTCCCGGTACAATAGAGGTACGGGCTTTCAAAGTTTCATTCAGCTAATTTGCAAGGAAGTATGCTCAATCGCAAAGAACAAAAATTCTTTTATTTAGTGCACTGTTTGGAGTGCTCCCCGCTTCCCTGATCATCGTCCTAGACACAGTGGGAGGGCACTAAATTTTTTGCCAGACAAGGTTGTCTAGTACTGCCTACTAATATGTAATAATACGTAGGATAAATTGCAGCTGTGGCGTAGAAGGAGAGCATCCGCCTCGCGTGCAGAAGGACCGTGGTTGGAATCCCGGTGCCGGACAATTCTCACCAGATTTTTAAAAAAAATCCGCGTATTGATGGAATTGCAGAAATGGGGCTTGGGGTGCGGCCTGACCCCGGCGACCATTGCCGGTAACGCACTCCCTCACCAGAGCAGGATTGGCCACCCTGGTGTAGTAACGGCCATAACCTCCCATGAATACGCCAATTAACCCACGGCCCTCAGCTCCCAGTGGCTGCGAAGCAACTGACCACGGCGGCGGTCAGACCTGTGACGCAACAGAGGGTGCAAAGAATCCCTGGAGCCGGCCAGGCCGCCATTGGAATCTAAACCTGCATGGTAACGTTCAACACAAGAACCTTATCTAGCGTAGCGAGTCTAGAGGTGTTGTTTGGGGAATTAAGGCCATTAAATGGGATGTAATACGGCTTAGTGAGGTTAGGAGGACAGGTGAAGCCTTTATGGCGCTGAAAAATGGACACTTCTTGTGTTACCATGGTCTAGTGGACAGAAGAAAACTGGGAGTGTAATTTCTAGTCAATAAAAGCATAGCAGGCAACATAGAAGAATGCTATAGCATTAACGAATGTGCAGCAGGTCTTGAAATTGGGCTCAATAAGAGGTACAAGCTCAAGGTGGTACAGAGCTGCGCGCCCACAACCAGCCACGACGACCAGGTAGTGGAACGCTTCTATGAAGATGTGGAATCGGCAATGGTAAAGTAAAAACACAGTATACCGTAGTTATGGGGGACTTCAATTTTAAAGCAGGCAAGAATCAGGCTGGAGACAATGCAGTTGGAAACTATGGTCTGGGCTGCAGAAATAGCCGAAATAGCTGTAGAAATACGTACTAGTTGAATTCGCAGAACGGAATAATCTACGCATAATAAATACCTTCTTCTGCAAACGGGAAACCCAGAAGTGGATGTGGAGGAGCCCGAATGGGGAGCATAAAAATGAAATAGACTTCATATTATGCGATAACCCTGGCGTCGTGCAGGATGTGGAAGTGCTCGGAAGGGTAAGGTGTAGTGACCACCGTAGGGTAAGATCTCGAATTAGGCTAGATTTGAGGAGGGACCTTGACAAGCTAGTACGAAAGAAGCCGACTAATGAGCTAACAGTAAGACGAAAAAAAGAAGAATTCAGGATAGGTGCTGCAGAACCGATATTCAGCTCTTACCGAGGAAGCAGAGTTTACGACACAGGAAGCCAGCGACAACCTTACACTCATTATCACGGAGTGTGCAGTAGATGTCGGGGGCAGAATGGCTAGAATGAATAATGGTAAACTTTCCCAGGAGACGAAAGATCTAATTAGGAAACGGCAAACCATGACAATCTCCACCCCAGCTGACAGAATAGAACTAGCGGAGCTTTCGAAGTTAATAAGCGCAACACAGCAGACATACAAAAGTATAATATTGAGAGGATCGAATACGCGGTAAAGAATGGAGGTAGCCTGAAAGCAGCGCAGAGGCGTCTTGGCGTGGGGAAAAATCAGATGTATGCACTTAGAAACAAGGAAGGCAATATCATCACAAATAGGGACAAAATAGTCACAGTAGCCGAGGCGTTCTACAGGGATCTGTACAGTAGCCGGGACATCCCAGATAATGCCAAATGATAAAGTAGTTCAGAGGACATAGACATCCCACCAGTAACGACCGAAGAAGTAAGGAAGGCTTTGAAAGAAATGAAGGGGGCAAAGCACCTGGTGAGGATCAGATAACAGCAGGCATCTTGAAGGCTGGGGGAGAAATTGTACTTGAAAAACTGGCAAACCTGTATAGGCAATGTCTAATGACCGCAAGTGTACCGGATTTATGTAAGAACGCCAACATCATCCTTTTCCATATGAAAGGTGACATGGAGGACTTGAAAAATTACAGGCCGATCAGCTTACTGTCAGTCGTCTAAAAGGTATTTAACAAGATAATCGCTAACAGATTTGTGGCAACCTTACATTTCAGTCAACTTAGAGAACATGCAGGGTTCCGTAAAGGCTATTCAACAATGAACCATATTCACACGATCAATCAGGTTATAGAGAAATGTGCTGAGTATACTAAACCCCTATATGTAGCCCTCATGGAATATGAGAAAGCATTTGACTCGGTCGAAACCGCAGCAGTCATTCAGGCATTACGGAACCATGGGGTAGATGAGCATTATGTAAGAATACTAGAGGATATCTACAATGGGTCCACAGCTACCATAAGGAGAGCAGTAAAATACCTATAAGGACGGGCGCCAGACAAGGAGACACAATCTCTCCAATGTTATTCACAGAATGTTTACAAGAAGTATTCAGAACGTTGGATTGGGAACAGGCGGGAATAAGGGTTAATGGAGAATATCTCAGTAACCTCAGATTTGCTGACGACGTCGCCTTGCTAAGTAACTCGGGGGATGAATTGGAAAGCATGCTTTCCGCACTCGACGAACAGAGTAGAACCGTGGGCCTGAAAATTAATATGCAGAAAACCAAAGTAATGATCAATAACCTCGGGACAGCACAGCGGTTTGAGATAGATGACGAGGCAGTGGAAGTGGTAAGCGACTATAGCTACTTAAGTCAAGTTGTGACCCCGGATCCCAAACATGAGGCAGAGATATATAGAAGAATAAGAATGGGGTGGAGTGCATACGGCAGACATTCTCAAATAATGAATGGCAGCCTACCATTGTCCCTGAAGAAGAAAGTGTATGTCAGCTGCATCTTACCGGTAGGGGCAGAAACTTGGAGGCTCACTAAGAGGGTTCAACTTAAATTGAGAACGACTCAGCAGGCAATGGAAGGGAAGATGATAGGTGTAACATTAAGTGACAAGAAGAGAGCGGAATGGGTCAGGGAACAAACATGTGTTAAGGACAATTAGTAGAAATTAGGAAGAAGAAATGGACGTGGGCAGCGTATGTAATGCGAAGGCAAGATAACCGTTGGTCATTAAGGGTAACGGAGCGTATCTCTAGAGAAGGCAAGCTCTGCAGGGGGCGGCCTAAAAATAGATGGGCATGTGAGATCAAGAATTTTGCGGGGATAAATTGGTCACAGAAGTACCGGGGTAATTGGAGATTAATGGGAGAGGCCTTTGCCCTGCATGGGGCGTAGATAGGCTGGTGATGATGATGATGATGTAGAATACTTCCTCTGCTTCCACGCTTTAGCAAAATCACGTTTTCTGTGGCATTGAAGGAACGTGTGTTATGAATCAGTGCTCCGCTGTGCTGCACGCTTCGTGTAGCGCTTTTCTGCTTTGTGGTGGAGCCTCCACTATGTGCGCATTTCGAGTGAGTGCCTCCGTGTCGGTGACTGAGGCTTGCAGCGTCAGCCAACGAATCTCAACAAGCTGCTACCTGCCTTGGAAAGGCCGGTTGGCTAGCGCCTCTCTGAGGCGGGATTCAAACTTCGGCGGCGACGAATGCGAGGTGTAGAGACACGTCCGAAAAACGCGGAAGTCGCAGCGCAGAAACCCTCCCTCCCTCTCTCTCGGACTCAGCGTGCGGCTCTAATACCGACCCCTCCCGAACTCTGGATAGAGCGTTGTGTGTGCCTGTACCATGTCGGGCACTGTGCAAAAGCCAGCGGGAACGCTTCATCGACGATTAGCCCGTTGAGAATAAATAAGAACCCTCCCCCCCCCCCCCCCCCCAAAGCGCTGAAGTTAATTCCTGTTGGAGCAGTGAATCAATGCTGTCCTTCTGCTCGAGTCCTGTAGTGTAACCTCGCCCGTCAGGGCATTGTTTTTGTCTTGCTTCGGCTCATCTCTCCCCATGCAGTAAACCAATTAAGTTTGCCTTCGGCTTCTTGTCGTCCTCCTCAAGGCAGCAACATTTGCTGGCCCTGCTCGTTTCGCTACGCTACCACACACATGACGGAGGAGACGGAGCTCGGCTCGGGGACGCCTGCTCGGAGCAGCAACGGGTTGCCAGCGGTGGGTTGCCAACTTCGCAACAGCTGGTTGGAAAAGGTCGGATGACAACTTCGTAACAATCGGAGCCACCGGCACCAGATCCAACACCACTGACGTCAAGGCGGCTTCGGACTTCGCAGAATTTATGGCGGCCACGCGTTTGTGCGGGACGTGGCTTCGCTGAGTTTTCGCAGGCTTCTGAGGAGAGCTGGTATGGCGTATGTTTTGTTCGCGTGGGTTATTCGCGCAAAACAGTTTTGGGGCATTGGGAAAGCAGTGCCTTAGACCGGCAATGAATTTGAGAGCGTCGAAAAAACAGCAGTTGTTAAATTGTTAAAGCTTGCAAAAAGTTACACTTTGATGTTTTGGACAGGCTGAGAAAGCCAGAGCTGATACAGGCTATACTCGCTGTTGGTGCTGACGATGACGAGCTGTGGGAGAGAATTGAGCTGATCACTGGCAGGGAGACCGCTAAGCGTCAGGCTGCAGATGCAGAGGCTGAGCGCCAGCGTGAGCAGCTCGAGAGGCAGACACAGGAACGCGAGGAAAGAAAGCGAGAGCACAAACAGCAAAAGCAGGAACGTGAGCACCAACACGAGCGAGAGAAGTGGCACCATGAACTGTAAATGAAGCGTCTAGAGATCGAGGCATCTTGATCTAGGCGTGAGAGTGAAAGCAGCGCGCAGTCTGCGGCGACTGAGCGACCTACGTTGCGAATGAGTGACATAATGCGACCCTCAAGGTAGGAGAAGACATCGGTCTTCTTTTAGTCAATTTTGAGCGTACGTGCGAGAAGGCCCGTTTAGCCGAGGCACATGGCCGCAAAATCGGCTTACACTTTTGCCAGGTGAGTCATTAGACGTGATGGCCTGCTTTCCAAAAGAGGAGGCAGAGGAGTACGAGAAAGTCAAGTCGAGCCTCCTGCGTAAGTATAGGCTGTCGGCAGAGGCGTTTCGCCAGAAATTCCGTGAAGCCGAGAGAGCTAAGGGTGAGTCATACTCGGAATTCGCTATAAGCTTAAGGCTAACATGGGGGTGTGGCTCAAAGAGGCGAAGGCTTTCTGAGAGCACGACAAGGTAGTTGCGTTGAGTGCATCGGTCTCAAGCAGTTTTACCGCCGACTATCAGAAAACCGGAGACTATGGGTGCAAAACAGGCCAGGGGTAAATACTGTGGATAATGAAGCTCAGCTAACCCACGAGTTCGTTGTACGTCGAGGTGGGCAGGGGCCGAAATATGGCCAAAAATGAGCTCAGACCGAAACCTCATAATTGTGAGTCCAAAGGCAGAGCTCCACAGGAACAGGGTGGAGCCAGCAAAGTTGTTTTCTCGGAAAGTGAAACGAACCGGGAAAACCAAAAATGAGCGCAGACGCAGCGGATCATCGTGGAAAGAAAGCTTTTGAAGCGCGAAACAAGTTGCGTGTTGCAACTGCGGCGAGGCAGGGCATTTCGCTGCGAGTTTCAAGAAAGGCAAGCTCGCCTTTCACGTAATAGACTAGAGTGAGCACAGCAGGCAGTTTCTGGAGCCGTACATACCTGAGCGCATGGTAAACGGTGAACCGTGCCGAGTTCTTCGTGACCCTGCAGCGACGGTAGACATGGTTCACCCTTCGTACGTTGAACCGGATCAGGTGACGGTACAGTGTGTTTTGGTGAAGCAGGCCATAGCACCACGGACCGTGCGCCTGGCGATTACTAAGGTCATATTAGGAGGTGCGTTTGGTGAACCTGTCACGCAGGCGGCGCTATCGACACAACTTCTTCCGGAATACATGTACCTATTCTCGAACAGGTAATATCAGCCGTTACGCAAAAAAGTGTCAGATTTTCGAAGCGCTCTCGCGCAAACAAACAGCTGAGCTCGCAACGAAGGGCTCCAGTAAGAATAGTGCCGCCACCTCTGAGAGGAACGGGGAGACTCAGAAAGATTAAGAAGACTGGGCATTTCGGGAAGCCCACGACATAAGGCAGCGTAAGTCCACTGAGAGTAAGTCCGCTACTAAGATCGGAGTTGCGTCAGCGTCAGGTTCACGGGAGGCCTTGAAAACGGCTGCCGAACCGAACGCGCGCAGTTCGCAAGCTAACAACGTTCCGCAGGCAAGCGTATAGTGTGACGCTAGCAAAAGGAGGCAACACGAGTCCGTTGAAACGAAAGGTGTTTCTCCAGACGCGAGTTCCGAACAGGGGATCCTGTGGCATTGCCGGCAGTCGAGACACTGAACGGTTTTCTCGGTGCAGCGAAGCATAACCACGATCTCGCCACTGAGAAAGCCGATACAATCCTGCCGCCAACTGAGGTAGCCGATCTCGAGCAACGGCCAGCGTTCTCGTAACGATTCCGGTGTCGCCTGGGGTTGAGCCGTCTTCTTAGAGCAGGCAGCCCGTACACCCGGACAGCCGGAAACGGGAACGAAAACACCCTTCAGCGTTCACTTGCTGACGATGTCGAAATAATGTGTGGCAGGAGTTCCAGTGCCCGCCTGCCGAACGGCAGCGCCATACGCACGCTTTGCGCCGTGTCTTAGCGGACCTCGGAGCGGCCGAGAACGAAAGCGTACGCCTTGATCGAGCGGGGGAAATTAAGGCAGCTTTCTACGTGCACTCGAGATACGACTTTGAGGGCGTCCGATGTCTTCTCGACCGGTGGCAGTCGCTTTCAGAGAATGGGCGTACCGAAGGTGCGATTAAAAAAAATGGCAACAATCCACGCTGTTAAAGGGACACTGAAGTGAATTTTTCAAGCTCCCGTTTTTGCTTGCACTACGTAGACTGGCTCAAATTAGCACACTTTTCATCGTTTATCCGGTTGACAAATCGGTAATTATTTTACAAAGCGCGAAAGAAGAAAAACTACCATGCGTGGTTTGCGGCGGCCGCACCAACTAAAGCTGTGACGTTTCGAGGAGCGGGCACCGTGATTGGACGATGCCCAAGGTGAGCAACCAAGCAAGTTTCGGTTTCGGTTTCGGTTCTGTAAAACACAACCGGTGGCGTTGTTGGATTGGTATTCTCAATAACTCAGTAATCATCGTACCGCGCTTCTGCCATGTTGTCAGCTGTAAAAATGCATGAAGATAAGCCTCCCAGGGCGGCTTGGAATCGTAGCATTCACTGGCCGAGGCCTACGCAGTGCATGAACGCCCTCTGCGTACCCACAGACGCCCAAATGTCATGCGCTTTTCCCCCATATTTGGAGCTTGCCAACCTCATGCCTGTATCGTAAAAAGCGTGTTCGCACCAGGCCAAGGGTCTGTGCATTCTGGCCTGTGCCCGCTGCCTGCAAGCAGTCGGTGCTTATGGCAACAGGCTCACGCCAACGAGAACTTGCTAGCGCGCCAGTGCCAGCCTGCGCGCGTTTTCTGAACTAGTTCGTGGAGCCATGAACGTTGCGGCTCAAAAAAAGGTGAACATATAGGTATAGAAAACATCGGCGGAAAACGAAAAAGTTAACTTACAAAAAAAATCACGTACGTGGGGATTCGAACTCGTGACTTGCAAAACACTTACGTAACATACCTAGCGCCCCAGACGACTCGGCCACGGAGCAGTTTTTTTTTCTTTCTTTATTGCCTGTCTTCGGTATACACAATAAGAACAAAAAAAAGCATTACAAAGCGCGAAAACACATCAGCACGCCACTTGCTAGTGCGCGCTTGTTAAAATGGCCGAAGCCATGCCACACTTTCTAATATATTTAACCAGTCAGGTGGAGATGGTTGGGCTTTATACACTTCTAAGATCTCCCGTACACTCTGAACAACTCTCTGCTCGGTTTCACATCGACATCATTATGGCGAACTGCCATTCGAGCTTTCCATATACTATGCAGGGCCAGCAACATCAAAAGATCATGCGGGACGCCGCCGTAGTTTTCAACGGCCAAGAACCTGATTCCATGGCTATCTAACGGGAAATCCTTTTTTAGTGCTCTCTGCAAAACGTCCCACAGGAATACCTCGTCCCAACAGTCTATGAATGCGTGCTCTACTGTTTCTGGCTTTTTACAAACCAAGCAGTCAGGCCCCCAGGGAACAAACAAACCTTTTTCAATCATCCAAGTTTTAACAGGTAATACTCGCACGTGTAATTTAAAGAAAAAAGACTTTACATAAGGCGGGACAGTCATTTTTTTTTCACACGCTGACACACATCTTGTCCTGGCCCTGCACTGTATAGGGATCGGTACAAAGGAGTCGCAAAGTGGTGTTAAGAAGGTCTCTATACAGCTTTTTTCTGTGCACGGTAGCCAGATATTCGAAAGAAAACCGCGAAAATAAAAACCTTGCCGCAAGTACCACCTCACGTAGATAGCCATGAATGCCACCGTCACGAACACAAGAAGTAACAACAAATTCGGGTAAAACTCTACCTAGGCGCACTTGACACACGGTGCGCAAAAAAGGGTTTTGCACATCACGTAAAAAAAGAAAGCGGTTCACTACCTGGCGTAGAAAAAGGTGCGCCAGGGAAAGGCCCCCACAGCGCACTCGTCTAAACAGGTTGGTTCGGCTTGTGCGCTCCCAAGTGGAACACCAAATAAAGACAGCAAACACCCTGTGCAATCTTTGAACATTGGCACGCGAGCAATGCAGAACCTGCATCACGTACCAAAGTTTTGACACAAAGAATAGATTACACACAGTCGCTCGCGCGAACACGGACAACTGCTTACCCCCCCACTTATCCGCTTTATCACGGATTTCGGAGGCTTGCCTGCGCCAGAAAGGATCACTGTCACGATAGTTTTCTAGGGGGACACCTAAGTACTTCACTGGCGTGTCAACCCAGCTGATACCTGCGAATGTACGTGGCTTCCACAACCAGCTTCCGTGCCAGAAACCAATACACTTATCCCAATTGACGGAACTACCAGTGTAGAGGCAGAACCTTTTAAGAACACTTATACTTTCGTGGATGCTACTCGTGTCTTGGAAAAACAAAGCAATGTCGTCTGCATAAGTGAGCACACGAACCGAACTTCACAGGAATGTAATGAAAGCCCGCTGATTTTCTTATTTTTAAGGATGCTTACACAAAACGTTTCAATAAACATACAGAATAACAGCGAGGACAGTGGGCACCCCTGGCGCACAGAACGGCTGACCTGAACTGGAGCGCCTACCGACTTGTTCACCACCAAACTTGTACTACAGTCCCTGTACGCCATGCGTACACCATCCGTAATCATTTTTCCTACGTTTGTGTGCTCAAGAATCATCAATAGCAGTTCGTGGGAGACCTTGTCGAACGCGTTTTCTAAGTCTATTTGTACCATTGCTACTCCTTGCTCAAGGGTGTCAGAGCATTCCAGGATGCTACGGGCTACGTGGGTATTCGTCGTAATAGAACGACCCTTAATGCCGCATGTTTGGTGTGGTCCGACTATTTCTTTCACTACTAATTGCAACCGAACAGCTAAGACCTTCATTAATATCTTATAGTCGACATTTGAGAGACTAATTGGACGGTACGCTGTTACATTCCTCAGTTTAATGGCATCTTCAGTCTTTGGAATGAGAACCGTGTGAGATAGAGTAAAGGATGGTGGCAGTCTGTTGCTTTCGTACGCTTCGGCGTAAACTTCATACGCTAAGTGTGTCTTTAAAGGCCTTGTAAAAACACGCGCTTAGGCCATCTGGGCATGGCGTTTTACCCGGGGTTAAATCATCAATGGCACTCAAAATTTCATTTTTGGTGATTGGCATCTCAAGAATAGCCTTCATGTCGTCTTCTATTCTGGGCATTAAGTTCAAGAATTCGTCTCTGAAATTATCGGCGTCGACCTTATGAACAGAAAAAAGGGCTTCATAAAAATTTTTAAAAGCACCCTCTATCTGCGTATGGTCAGTCGTTAGCACTCCGCGATTTTCAATTTCGACTATACGATTTCTACAAGCGCAGCGCTTTTCTGATGCAAGTGCTCTCTTGGTGGGCGCTTCACCCAATAGCAACTTTTCCGCCCTTGCTCTCACCAGGGCACCGTGGAATTTATTCTGGTCTATAACTTCAAGCTCCGATTTAACCCTTTTAATCTCTTCCGTTTGCGACCCCGGCGACTGGGATTCTTCATTAGTAAGCGATGCCAGGTTTTTACGTAGAAGTTGTTCTCTTTGTCTCTCACGATACTTCCGTGCACTTGATTTTTCTATCGCACTCAACTTTACTTCTTGTTTGAAAATTTCCCACCTAGAGGACCAGCTAGTTTTCCTATCTGGTAAACGCCGTATTTTTTCATTTATTTCAGTTGTAAATTCTTCCTCCTGCAATAGCTTACTATTCATTTTCCAAAGACTCCAATTAAACGTGTTTGCTCTTGGCTTGCGCCCACCAAGGGTAAAAGAAACCAGGCAGTGGTCACTAAACGATACGGGTGACACACAATAATCACCGCACTCAGGTAAGAGCTCGAGCGAAACATAAGCCCGATCCAAGCGGGCGTGGCTTGTGCCCTGGAAATGGGTGAAATGCACTTCTCTTACGCCAAGAAGCGCATCCCCGACATCTTCTAAACAATAGTCTGATGCTGCCTCAATCAACGCCAAGATACTCGAGTCACGGAATGGCGTATCACTGGACTTGTCGCGCGCAGAGCATACACAGTTAAAGTCTCCTAGAAAAACAACGATATGTTCAGTGTCCAGTCGTGCACGGATATTTTCAAAAAAAACTTTCCTTTCGTTCGCTCGTGTCGGCGCATACACAACTACAACACGCCAATCGCGCGACAAAAACTTAAAATCGCAAACTATGAACCGCCCTGCAAGACAAGCCGTGACGGATTCAATTACAACGCCCAAACTCTGTTTAATTAACAGCAGACACCCCCCAGAAACGCCAACTGCGTGACTTACGCAAACATGGTGGTGCGCATTGAAAGTTTGCGCCATACGTTGCGTTTGCCCTTCTCCCTCAACTTTCGTTTCCTGAATCGCCACAATATCGAGTTCTTTATCGGCAACCAAGCGGTAAACTTGGTTTTGTCGACGCCTGTCAGCCAGACCACGAACGTTTAGCGTGGCGATACGAACAGGGGTGTTAAAATTTAGCATTTTGAGGCAGCGAAAAACTCAAAACGCGCGGGCGAATATGGCTCATTCAAAAACGGGGGAAACTCCTCGAGGGAGCCTGTGCGCACGGGCGCCACACTGCAAACCGTCAAAGGCGTCATTAACACTTTTCGTTGATTCTTCATATTGACGCGAACACTGGTAAACGTCAAACAAGCGTTCTTAATGAGCCCAAGAATGCGACAAAAACAAAAAAACGGTGGAGGGATACCCGGATGCACGCATACTTTCATGGCGGTTTGGCCGTGGCTGGCGTTCGCTCGTACGGCGTACTGTTTGGCTTTGGTTTGAGGGACGAACGACGAGTCACTAGCCCTTTAGGGGCCGGTTTCCCGTCAGTAGCCATGGCCTCCTTCGCCGCCTGGTTGTCTCGTTCGTGACGGGGGCGTTTCGTCACCGAACCATCTTCACCGCGCACCTCATTAGCGTCCCTGTTACTGGCGGCGTCCCCGGCGTCTTCGGTGGCTCGCGTCTGCGTTTGTTGAGGCAAGGTGGCCTCCGGTGCGACGCTGGCAGATGAAACCGTTGCCGCAACCGGCGATGTAGTCTCCTCCTCAGGAACAATTTCCTCGTCCCTGGGTGGAGGAGCCGAACTCCCTAGCACTTCTGCTCCGGCCTCCTACGTCGGTTGCCGTGGCGGCTCACTTCCCGCGGCCAACTCTTCGGCTTCCACCGCGTAAATGACAAGCTCGGCCGAGCTGTCGTCTGGCACGGGTCCGGTTACGGCGGCGTACGTCAGCGTGCACTGTGCCGCCTCGTGGCCGAAGCGGCGACAGACACTGCAACGCGGCACCTTGCAGTCCCGGCGCATATGTCCCGTACTCTGGCAGCGCAGGCACTGCGGGGCTCTCCCGGGCACGACCACGAGCGCTGACTCGCCCGCCACTCGGAGTTGGTGCGGAAGGTCCTCGGCCCTCACGCCCGCCTTGAGCTTGAGGGTAACAGACCGCGTAGTCGAGCCCTTGTCGTGGGTGCCTTGAACTCTCCACCTCTCCCTGGTAACGTCGGTGACTCTGCCGTACGGGGCAAGGGCAACACGGACGTCTTCTTCGGTCACATTGTGTAGCAACCAATGCAACTTCAGCCGGAGGTCCTGGTTCGCTGGGTCGATGACAATACACTGCCGTCCCTTCACTCTCACGTCCTTCGCTTCGAGCATCTTCTTCACAGCCTGCTCATTCTTGAAAGTCACTGCCCAAACGTGACTCATCTGGAACGCTCCCAACGAAAGCACCTCGGGAAGCAGTTCCAAACGCGCCAACGCGTCTCGGAAATGTTCGACGCGATACGGGCGGGCCCTCATATCACCGTGCAAAAAAACAGTATTCAAAACAATACGACCTGCTGGCAAAGTTAGCAGAGAAACCTGGTACTCATCATCGTCCTGCGCAAGAAACGTGATACCGCGGCCAGACGTGGCCGCATTAACCGCTCCTGAGGAGCCCTGCATTGTGCGTCCGTTCACGGTGGTGGCCGGAAGCAGAATCCACTCGGCCACGGAGCAGGCTCCGCCGGCCTTGGTAATATAACGTATATATTGTACAACCAGTTTACACTTTTATTTAGTTTTGGCATTTCAAGCAGCTTAGGTGACTATTTGTTGTATTGCGCTCGTGCAGTAAGCGTCCCCCGAGTTTCCGCAATAGCTCACGTCTAGCAATTGCATTTCGTAGACGGAAAAGCGTTCGCAGATGCGCAGTCGTGCTGCTGACCGCTGTGCTTGGTCGCCCAGCACAAAAAAGAAAGTGCTTCCTGCACCCTAGGTTTACGCTGTACGGTAAAAATATCAGTTGATTTTATTTCCTTAGTACCTATATTGACTTCGCTGACTCTTCTCCCGCCTTCAAGAGGCCTTATATTTTCCTACTGGCGTACCAGTCAGCGACGCGTCGCATGTGCGCTTGTGCAGCGCTTGTGTGAAGCGACCTTGACTTGGAGCTAGATACAGTGTACAAACTAACCAAGTAAAGAAAGGCAGATTCTTCCATTCACAAACGTGTCCTGGCTTGGTTTCAACTGAGCGAACGAATTGCGACGACCCGTCGGCGGCCAGCGGACGAAACGCTGGGCCGACTGACTGTCTGAAGGCCGGGGAGCCGTGCAGTAGCGCAGCCAATTGCGAGCTCGGCTCCTCGCGACGTCACACGAAAACGCCACAGAAAATGGGCGAGCGTAAAGAGAGGAGGACAGCATTTTTGAATTAATTTTTCTACTAAATATAATCGCGTAAACGCACCCAGAGTGGTCGAAACATGGCCTGGGGACTCCGGACTACAATTTGCGCAAGTAATCCCGCAAGGTTTACATATCACTTCAGTGTCCCTTTAAGGTGGTTGGAAAGCAAAGCTTTAAACGACACGCACAACAATTGCCCATGCGACGTCACTTGAACTCATAAACATGGCTCTACCAAGAGCGAAACCAGAGATTCGGTCAGACGTTACCTACACTCTAAACTCTTTTTCCTCCGATATACTCCCTAGAGGTTCTTTTTCGCCTGTCCTCTAGTGGTCCTCCTTGTAGGAGTTTTTTTACTACATGGAACAGGGAGGTTTTGTTTACCTCCTCAAAACAGGGCGTTTTTAGGTTATAGAAAGGAGGTATTTAGGGAGTGTTAGGAAATGTTCGGGAGAATTTAAGGAGGTCAAAATGGAGTATTCTTTACTTCCTGAAGGGCGACTTTAAGTGATGTTTATGGAATTTTTAGGCGGTTGAATAGGAGCCTATTATGGCTCCCTTTGGAAGTACTTATGTTAGTTTAGGGGCGTTTTTAGGAGGTTCAAGGGAAGCATTTACTTCTTTTGAATGGAGTTTGACGAAAGCTTGGGGAGTTTTGTAGGCCTTCTGAAAGGAGGTTTTCAAGGCCACAAGGGAGAATTTCTAGTTCCCTGCGGGAGTACTGATTTCACACGGTTTTTCTCGATTTCAGGTTTATTTCAAACGAACTTTTGCAGACAAGTTTACATGGGACATGGTGTACATAAGGAGGTTCAGAAATAAATACTTATGGCGACCTCATATTGGAAATCACAAATGGTACATTGCTAAATAACACGCCAGTTAGGAATTGAAGACAGCAAAACGATGCTAGTTGAACAAACCGTAGAAACAATATTACTACAATAACTGGAAATACGCGAAAAACAAAGATAGGCACAAACACAACCGCATGGTAAGTGAAATCATTATAGAATACTATCGGATCGAGAACGCGTCAGTACTTATCAGAACTTATCAGTACGCATCAGCGCTCAGTACACAGTGAAAAAAAAATGGTTGCAGTGGTTTACAACAACAACAAAAAAATTCAGTAGGTGGCGAAATGAGCGAGAGCTGTGTGCTTGTTGAACAAATTGTAGAAACAATAATAATACAAGAACTGGAAATACTTGAAAAACAGATAGGCACAAACACAACCGCATGATAAGTGAAATCATTATATAATACTAGAGGATCAAGAACGCGTCAGTATTTATCAGAACTAATCAGTACGCATTAGTACTAAGTACACAAAGTGAAGAAAAAATGGTTGCAGTGGTTTACAACAACAAAACAATTTTTCAATTTGTGGTGAAATGAGCGAGAGCTGTGCAACGATTTGATATTGAAAGGTAACAAGCATTTTGTAGGTGGTAAAGGCACAAGAGATAAATGATGTAGGAGACAGACTTCAGTGAGATGGCTATGGATAAATGAGTAATATAAAGAACGAAAAATATGCTGCGGAAAATACCAGTGCGTTTTGATAAACACACAAATGCGCCAGGAAAAGTGACCGAGTCTGACGGGTAATTGCAATGATATAGAACAGAATGGGTGGTATCGCGACAGCTTCTTTAGAGTGAGAACAAAAAGCCATGTAATTCGTGTTTTTCGGATAATTTTTAGTTGATTCATTTCGCACCAGTTGCCAATATTATTTAGATAATTGTTTCAAGTTAAATTAGTTTGTTAATATTATTGCTTCACTGAAAGATAGCTGTATTATCAGCATACAGAACGGCCCATCAACTATTCCCTTTTCAGTCAAAAAAGAAAAAAGAAAAAGTCAGAAATATAATACGGAATTATTTTTGACTACTATCCAATGATTACAGGATTGAAAACAAATATTAGTGAGCGATATTGATGCGATAAAAGTTAATTAGTTCTAAATCCTTCACACGTGGTTTGGTGCTGGCAAGGTCCAAAAAGGCATGTTCCACAAACGTTAGAGCTCTGTGTGCCTTCTTGGGATATTGAATGTTGAAAACCCAGAACGATGCAAACAGACTACACAGTCCTCCCAGTAAAGATGATGCAGTCAAGACACGCTGGCCATCGATGTGGAGGCTAACTTCCCCGTGCACGGAATGCAGGCAGGGAGTCAGAGGAACATCTGCCTGAAAAAGCAAAAAAGAAAAAAAAATGCCCCACACGTAAAATTCAAAACAGACACTATGGTTAAATGAACTTAATAATTCGGTACAGTAATAAAATTGTAAGGCCAGGTTCCCTGCGAATTCCAGTACCTAAATTAGGAATGCAAAGGCTTCATAAAACCAAGTGCCAGTACATTAACCGTCGTGGCTTTGGCAGCAATAAAAAAGATATTACTTCCGCACAATATACTCGAGCACAACTTTAAATGACAGTGAAGATAAAATGCAAGTCTCTGTAGGTTGATAGATTAGTTTTTGTTTTTGACTGAAAAACACTTTGGTATTTCATGATTTTGTTAACTGCTGTCTCTTGTTTGAAGATGCCAGCTTGCATCTGTTCAAGTGAATGGGCACACAGTTAAAGATGCAAACCCTTACACTGCCTCTCCGCTACCATGGTGGCTCACTTTCATAGAAAAAGTGCAGCTTTTTCGAGCTGGACGGCTGTTGCAAGCCGTGGCAATACTCACTTCTGCTGGAGGGGCCAACTTGGTTTCCGAATGCAGCCTTGCCTTGTACAGCACAGCCTATCCTGCCTTAAGATCTATGAAGTCATTCAACTCGATCATGTATCAGGATCTGCAGAAGAAAATCGTGTCAGCAAATAATGAATTCATGCCGGACAGGCACCCACTGTTTCAGTTATACTTGCAGATACCTCCACCTATTTCCCTCCTGGTGTTACATCCAAAGCTAATCTGTTACGGCTTGTCTCATCAAGTATGGTCATCTGTCATAACACAGCTAGTCATACAGGAAACTCCTTCACTGGGTCAGAAAACACTTTCTTTTTTTACAGTAGTGATAAACTAGGCGACTCAGTCATCCGTATTCTGACACCTTAATATTCTGTGTCACCGAGCCACAAGCATGATTGGTGCATCAGGTCATTTGTAGCCGCAACCGTTACTACAGCCTTGTTAGCTAACGTAAACCTCGTTCATGGCACCAAATTACTTGTGATCGCATGGCTACAAAAAAAAAACAGCTGAAATGGAAACGCTATTCTCGCAAACTTACCAACGCTGCATGCCACAACACCTGCCTTAGTTAATTTACCGTGATTGTAGAAGTTTCCGTCATGCGAAACCACAGTGCACTTTTTGGAGCTGCAAGCTCCGTGTCAAAATCGAGTGTCAGATGAATCGAGTAATTTTTGTGTATGGTCTTACTATTGATTATGACAAAGTTATTAGCAACAAAAGAAGAGTGTGTGCATTGTTCTTGTAAAAAAATGATATCCTTTTTTATACCCGGCAGACTTGTGTCATGCTACGGCAAACTCGGTTCTCTTCCATAAGGGCATGAATTTGTGTTTTTAATTATGTGGCCTTAGCTGGCGACTGACGGGCCCCGATTGTATACAGACCCCTCATTATCATCCGAAAGGGAATAAAAACATTTCGGTTTCGAACCACGTCGCCGTCGTGGTCCACACTATATGCATTTAATCGTTCGATAGGCTCATAGCATCTTTTACGCATGTCACCGTTTCCTTAATAGGGTGCGCTGTTAGATGTGAACAGTCGACTCAAGCGAGCAAACAACCCCACCGAATCTACAGGGCACAGTTTTCGAAGGGGGTGGCCGTCTGATCTGCGGCTTTCGCCGACCAGAGCGCTAAGAATGAGTCAGAGCCTTGAATGAAAACACCACAAAGACTTATATTTGGACAGGCAAGCCATCAGGAGCGTTAACGAATAGATATTACAAAGTAGAGCAGTTAACTAAAAAGAACACGAGCAGTTCGATGCATATGAGAGACAGAGTCCCACAATATTCACCGACCGGGCCCGACGATGCACCGCTGTCGGAGGCGATTCGGCTACCTGAGTAGCCGTCACGTTGCTTTGAAACGACGCCGCGCGCGACAAACGATTTCATCTCGAATGCCCTGTTACAAACCGGCCTACAAAAGAATGCGAATGCATACCCCAAAAGCCACAAACAAGTACAATAAAAAGAGTGTGCGCTTTTTTCTTTGCCCGTGCGTGTACGTGCTGTGTGCGGCACGGGTACTTCGCAGTTAACCCTATCCAAACGTTTGACAAACGCATCGACTGATAACAGACCACTTACCAGCGAGCTGTCCACAGCTGTCACCGTATCCAAATGCTGTTAGCGGCCGTTCCTGGTGTGACAGGGGCACATAAAAATCTTTCCACCAAATGGCACTACTAGTCCTTCTCAAATAAGAAAAAGCGATGGCCCAAGGCGAGGCTTGAAGCTCCGGCCGCACCGAGTCACCGGCCGCGCTGCGTTGATAGCACGGAGGTTGTTTACATCCGGGCAGCAAGTCGTGCGCCAGGGCAAGTTGAGTCGCTGCAGTCGGGTGCGTTGGCGCGCTGGCACGAGAATTTCAATCGTCTATATATGCGCAAGCAAGCGAAGCAGATGAGCATTGCAATTGTTTGCAACGGCGAGAACTGTCTCTTTGTTATCAGCAGAGTTTGACAACACCTATCGCCAAAATAAACAGATTGAAACAACACGGTCGCGCTGTCTGCCTGTGATCGCGCTGGCTGAAGCATCTATACGGGTATACGTACGGTATGGGGTTTGTAGCTGCATGCAACCGTCGCGTCCTGCTTATTCGTTCTAATTAGCATTAGGCCACGGTTGAAGTGCTGACACACGCAAACAACAGAAGACTAACATGGCGACCGCCCGCTTGAGATGATTACGCCAGATGGGGAGTTTATTTTGGACGTGGTTCTATACAAGGAACCGAACGCCATCTCACAAATGGTGTTAGGGGGTTCTAAATCCTCCCTTTTGCTACACGGATGGGCAACGGTACTACCATGGAGGTTCGTCCACATTTTTAGACCATTCCTAGGGAGTACATTTTTTGCTATAAGTACTTTTCAGGGCACATTACTTGGTTAAAACTCCATTTCCGGCTAGTTTGCGTTTACGGTGTAGAACTCGCGGGGGTGGTGTCATGAACGCAGCACCGTCGGCCACTGCCGGGTTAGAGCTCCGGACGCCGTCCCTGTAGTCCTGGCGTAGGTCGGCAGAAAGAGAACGGAGAGGAGCGTCTTTGAAGGGTGAGACAGGGGAAGTTAGCCATCCTGATGTGCTAGCTCGGGGCTGCACCACCACGCGACACAAGAGCAGACACCGAAACAATTTGGCATGTGAGCTAAGTGATTCCCATTTGTACCGCGTTACACTATAGTTAGTTTAGCAAGTTTGAGGATTGCGAGAAAGCTGAGGGAACACTTATAATCGTTATTTATTACAACCAGTTACTCCTTTCGCCTTTTGAAATACATCTTAAAACACAACCGAATTGGTATTCACCAACTGAGAAAACGGAGTCCCAGTTTTGGCAAGCGGTTCGCAAAAGGTAGCGTTTCTCTAGCGGCCTGCACGAGGTCCTTACATTTTGTTTTCCCGCCCTGCAAACCAACCCCCAGCGTATCTTGCCGTACGACCGCTTAATTCCATCGAGTCCGGGTTGCCCAGGATGTGCTGTCGAACCAGTTAATCAAGCCGTGCGAAGGAAGCGTGCAATACACGCGAATCTGCGCCAAAATAGGCCGAAAACAACTGTCTCTAAAGAACTCGAGAAAGCCCACGGAATGGTTCCCGCCGTCGCGCCCGCCGGCACGCAGAGAACGCGGGATAATAGAGAGTTTTAGTATATCGTACGGAGCACAACGTTAAGAAATAGCGTACGTTATTTCCTAACGTCACTGCACTGCGCATGCGCAGTACGCTACGTTATTTTTGCGCTTAGCGTACGTTCGTCCTACGTACGCTATTTCCGCAAAATAGCGAGCGTACGTTAAAGCGCTTGCGTGCCGCTCTCGCGAAATCACGGAAAGCGAGACCCACTTCAGAGGGCAACATGGCGGCTTCCGGAGCGGAGAAAGCGCAGCGCCTTCGATTTTCTCCGGACGACGACATTTGCCTTCTAACAAAAGTGCTGAGCGCAAACCCCTTGAAATCGCCATCGAAGTGGCCTACTATATGCGCGCACGTACAGATCGCTTCACGGAAGCAGTTCACCGTGCGCGCTCTGCGCGAGCGTCTTGAGCTGCTGCTGCGGCAGTTCGTGGACGAAGACACGGCGAACTTGAAAAAGTAAGTGCTTATTTCCACCACATTATTGCTTCGCGTTTCTACGACAAACATATAGCATGATTCTGAAAATACACACCCTTTTACCATGTTGATAAAGCTTGAAATACGCGGGCTCAAATTTGCCGTGCGGTTCCGCCGCTCCGCATATTTACATCTTGTATCTGGTACACTGATGTGCGTTGACGCGTTGCACTTGTTTTATTCACAGATCCGGCACAGAGGAAGACTATAGCGGAAAGGTCCGACTGCTCACCGAGATATGGGCCTTGGCCACAGAGTTTGGCTATTCGCTGCGGCGGAAGAAGGGCCAGTCAGTGGCGTCGCAGCGCGCCGAAGCAAATGCGACGCGAAACCAGGCGCGCGATTTTGCGTCGCAAATAGACAACGGCAGCTACCCGCCATCACCAGCGTTGTGCGACGACCCATGTAAGTAACATCGCCAATCATGAACCTGTTGTTTCTGAAGCTCCAAAGGCCCATAAATTCGGCGAGCTCTTTCTTAACCCGGGCGTGCACTAGGAAGTTGTCGGTTATAACAAATCAATTTCTGCAGTTTGCAAAGTGATAACTTTTGGAGCAACGCGTGAAGCGCAAAATTCGATAAGAACGTAAAAAAAAAGGCGACCAAGGCGGACGAGTTGTCTTTTTTTTTTGTTCCCACGCTGGTAATCAACTCACCGTAACATTCGCATTGGGAAGCTTTTTCTCACCTGGCGTCCAGCGGACTGATGTAGAAAAAACCAGGCAGGCTTACGAATTTCATTCAAATTGAGTACTGCATTGTAGATTAAATACCTACAATCCTAATCATCGCTAAGTAGTTTTCTTAACTTGTAACTGTTGCACAAAGGGAGCATAAGTGCCGAAACTACAGTGGCATGTTTGATTTTGTGCCCTTTGCAGGGGACCCAGAGCCCGAGGAAACAGCAGCTGATATTCTGGAAAGAATCGCAGGAAACACAGAGCAGCCCGAGGTATCAAGGGCACCGACAAGCCAAGCGAACCAGCATGTGCACCTGTTGGCAGCGGAAACGCGGGAGCTTCCTCCTTCGGCCAGCGCCGAAGTTCCAGCCACAGGCAGTGGCTGCCGCACGAACGCAGCGCAGGCTTCTACTAGCAGCTCGAATGGGGCTAGCGAAAACACAAGTACCGCTGGAAATGCCAGGGTGCTCTCTTATCGGAGTAAGTGAACACTACATGAGCATGTGAAGCACTCAAAACAGCTCTACCCACGCCCCCCTTCTTTGATGGGTTAAATTATGTTCTTAGAAATACAGTATGTTCTTAATGCAAGTGCACACTTGTGAGAGCACGGATTCAGTGAACAGCAACAACGCCTCCATAATTTTCACCTTGTGGGATTTTATTGGAACACAGTCTGGCTCAAAATGTGTACATATGCAGTTTTCACACCAGTCGTGGCATTCTGTAAACACTTTACATTTTTATTTTCAGGAAAGAAAAAGTCAACAGCCGCTGAGACGGACCAGGAATTTCTGGAAAAAAGATGGCGCCATGAGCAAGCCATGAAGGATAAAGAGTGCGAAATGGAAGCTCAAAAAATAGCGCTGCAAAAGGCTCAGCTAGAGCAAAAGGAAAAGAAGTGGGCCAGGCGGTTCGATCTTGAGGAGAAGCGAATGACCCAAGAGTTCCGTCTTCGTGCCCAAGAACTGGAAGAAAGAACCGCCGACCGCGAGCAAAGAGCTGAGCAAGCTCGCTTGCAGGCGACAAGCCAACAAGCACTGCTTAACGTGATCCAGGCGCTGGCCGAACACATAAAAAAGTAAACAAACTCAAGTGCATTCTCCGTGTTGAGGCAAGAATGTAAAGATGCTGATAAATAAAAGCAAGAAAAAAAGATCTCGAGTATATAACGACTATAGATAGAACACTATCGTTGCATGGTGTGAAAAATGGCTCATGCCTCTTAACCTTAATAAGTGCCAATCCATTGGAATCCATCCAGAATCGCGCTGCTCGCTTCATCATGTCAAACTACTCGCGTAAATATAGCATCACTGAACTCAAACGCACACTTGACCATCCATGTCTCCAATCACGTCGAATCATCTCGCGTCTCTGCTTGCTTCACGCGTTCTACTATCACCCACTAGCCAGGCACCCTCGACTCCAACCCCCGCCCAGAATCTTGCCGCGCCTCAACCATAGCAAACCAATCGCACGCATTCGGTGCCGCACATCAACGATGAAAGATTATTTTTTCCCTCATGCAATAACCCTGTGGAATACCCTCCCCGACAGTATTGTTTTGTCCGCCGACCGCACGACTTTTCGCAAACTAACAATGCATCTGACCTAAATGTGCAATCCCGAGGCAAAGGCGGGTCCGCAGCGATTGACGCGTGCCTAGGCGCAGGACTGTAGCTAGCGGAGAACGGAAGTCGAGCGTCGCGATGTCACTTGGCTACTCCCAGTGTTTCCAGCTGCTTTGAAAGAAGCAGAGAGGGAGGAGTAATCGATCGGCAAGGGGAGAGAGGTGCACTTAATTGCTCCTGGCGCAGCTAATACTGAATGTAGATCAATAATTCCAACAGCATTGCACCGCTATATTGGAACTACGCGACAATAAAGGCCTTTTGTAACTTTTACAAAAGGCTTTTCTGGTTCCCTTTAACACAGTAAAAACACAGCTGCATGGTGCAGGGTAGATCAGTGCTTCGCAGGGCTCAGGTACTCCGATAGGCTCGGTGGCTCTAGATCGAAGTAGGTGGAAATCTGATTGCCATACATACAGGCATGGCAGTTGGTCAGCAACGTGGCCACCCTATACATTCTGGGCACAGCCTGCAGCATGATTTTCTGGTTTTTTTTGAAATCGAGGAAAGCAAATTCTGCAATGATTCTCCCAAAGCCCCACTCGACGGCCTGTCTAACAGTGCTCATGGCCTTGTTAAAGCTCTCCTCTGCTCGCGTCACCAATGCCCCTCCATAGGCCTTCATAAGCAGGGGGTGGAGTGGGTAGGCGGGATCACCGTATATTACATATCGGTGTCCCTGGACCACTGCCTCCAGTTTCTCGTACAGCTCGCTCTCCCGCAGGATACCTGCAAGACACAAAGAAAAAAAGTACGGAGCAATGGCTTTTAGAACACGTAACAGCTGCTGCAAAACTATGTGCAAGCCAAGTGAAATAAAGTATCCATTGTATAATTTCGCCTCCAGCATTACTAAGGCAAAAATAAGTGCAAGCTGCCATATATGACTATTAAAAAGTCACTGAAGTAAATTTGCTGAAGTCTTATTTGGGACTAAATCAAGCAGTTTAACTAGTGCAATTAGTTATTTTGCTACTTCATTTACAATTGGTCTCAAAAAAGAAAACACCATGAGCATAGTGTGGCTGATGTGCTAGCCACTGTAATAAAGTTACAATGATTTGCAGCGTTTTTTTATGCTGTATCGCTGGTGATTAGGTACTTGTGTGTGGTAGCCGTCATCAATTAGCAGCTACCAAGAACGGAATCAAGCACGGTGCCCATTCTGTGCTCTAATTTTTATTTAAGAGTAAAGCACTATAACGGCTTCTGAACACAAATGCTCTTTACAACTCACCGGCATCGTGCCTGCTACCCGGATAGGGGCCATCCAGCTGGCAAATGAGCCCGTTGGGGCACATTAGGGACTGATATTTCAGGGCGTGTACCCGCTTGTGGCCAGAAAAGTACAGGCGCTGCTCCTGTGTCGGTCGGCAGATGGGGCGCGCTGTCCCATCTATAAACGCCCAACAGTTGGGCAGCGGGGCACCTTTGCTGTGGACTGCCTGCAAGGAAATGTGCATAATGAAAACTCAGTTTTATTTACTGTGTCCATGCATTCAGCACAGTTAATGATAAGCTTAGATGTGAATTTTTAGGTGGAGATGCGCATTTATTTACACTACAGAAAGATAGAAACACATTACACCAAGTGACTCAACGGTGATTTAAAGGGTCCTAACATTGAATTTGGAATATGTGAAGTCATCCCATGTTTGGCAATAAACGACTTGAGCAGAGGAATCGAGTAGAAATGAGCCTTTAAGAGCACACACCAGTCCACAAAATAACCAAAGAACCATGGGAAAGGGTCCAATAAGCGTAGCAAAATCATACCCCCCCCCCTCCCCTGTTGTGCGTCGTACTGGTAGGTTTATATTTTACACCAAACGGAACCTTAAAGTGTACGAGTGAAAAGGCGACGTGTAGTGACCCGTAAACGCGAAATGAAAAGTACGTATTGCCCAACTTACGTCGCTCATGTCCTTCAGGTGCGCTGGAGTCAGCCACGGGTGCGCTGTCAAGTCGTCAAGAAGGACGCCGAATTGTGTCTCCAGACGCAGCATTACCTTGTTGGTGATACTTGATATGACAGAGTAATGTCGCCCGAAGTATTCTTGAAGGTCACACAACCTGTTCGGATACGCGAGGCGCCTCAAACACATGCAGAGGGCTTCAGTGCCAGCGACACGCACACCCTGGGCGCTTGTCACAATGTCAGGCATCTCGAGGGCTCGCAGTAACACTTCGAAGTCTGCTTTCTCAAAGCGAAACTGCCTGCGGAAGGTTGTCGCAGGCATGCCTTCGATGTTGAGCATGCCGTTCCGGGCGACATACATCCTGCGTTGGGGCTCCCTCCTGCGCAGCACCAGGGCTTCTATGTCGGACCACGCTAACTCTGCCAGCGCATATCTATTGCAGAGGATACTTTGTGGCATGGTGAAGCTACACAAGGCACACAGAAGCGAATTAAACTCAGATATGCGGAATGTAGCACACGGATAACAAAGATTCACGAAACTTCCGATGCGCGCGAACAGCTTTTTTTTCCTCCATGCGCGCGAATCTTCGGATGGATTGGCTTGGTGTCTAATGCTTTCAAGTAGCCACACGCGAAGTGTTTCGCCTTTTCTCTCGCAAATGGCGCCACCACAGTTAACGAACGTTAGCGGAGCGTAAGAGTTCGCTCTTCTAAAACTACTTTTGCGCATCTCGCCGCTACGTTCCGCTATTTGCTTACGTTACGTTTACGTTACGTTTACGGTAACGCCCGTACGCTATACTAAAACTCTCTAATAGCGCGCGTTTGCCGCGCCGTCGACACTGCGCTCCGTGAGTAAAAACCGCCCTCCCCTCTTCAGCCGCGTTATGAGTTTCTTGCCCCGCACGCCGTGAAGGTACCGTTAACTAGTAGAGGTAGAAGGCTTTGCTTTGAAAGGGGGAAGCTCAGGGCAATGACCAGAGCTCATATCGCATCTATCAGCGAGAGAAATGGTCTGTAGACGCCAGACTTACTCGTTTGGAATATATTTTCTGAAGCAGGTTTTGTCTTTTACCATTACGTTTCTTTTTGTGTGGGACATTTCCAATCACGCGAAATGTCACCGTTATAGTTTGTGTGCTTGGCTAAAGTACTGCTGGGCTAGAATATAACCAGTGTAGATAGTTATTAGCAAAATGTATCGCAACTACAAGCCTGGTAGAGCTTCAATGTGGATTGCCGGACATGCGGGTGTGTTGCCGGACATGCGGGTGTGTTTTCTTGTGTTGTTCTGTTGCTTGGCTGACGAAGCCAAAGATGTTCTTGGGAAGCCACTGTTCGTGCAGTGACAGTCCCGGTGAATCTCCAGCACGGTGTCGTACAGCCCAGGCCTGGAGCCGAGCGTCTGTCGAGCACTTCTCTTCGAAAGCATCCCTCCTAACAACGGTTGAAGACCCTTATCCATCGGGATCTTGGACCCCCGGTGGAGAAGCTGTTACGATTCAGAACGCGGCTACGCTGCAAGATCGGTGCAGTGGTTTTCTGCTTTGTGATGGAGCCTCCACTACGTGCGCATTTCGAGTGGGCGCCTCTGTGTCGGTGACTCGGGCTCGCAGAGGCAGCCAGCGGACTAAGCGGACTCGGAGTAAGCGTAGGACACTACTACCGACCCCTCACGACCTCTGGAAAGAGGGTTGTGTGTATCTGTACGATGTCGCACCGTTAGCAAAAACCAGGGCGAACGCTCGTTTGACCGTTTGCGCTTTCCCCCCAAGCGCTGAAGTTCATTCCAATTGGAGGAGTGAATCAATGGTATCACTCTGCTCGAGTCCTGTACTGTAACCTAGCCCGCCGGGGCATTGTTCCTGTCTTGCTTCAGTTCATCTCTCGCCATGCAGAAAACAAGTTAAGTTTGCCTTCGGCTTCTCGTCGCCATCTTCAGGGCAGCAACATCGGCTGGCCGCTCGCGTCGCCACGCTACCACACGCATTACTGAGACGACGGAGCTCGGTTCGGGAACGCCCGCGCAAATGCAAAACGGGTTAACCTAGATGGCATATTTTTTTTTGCATTGTTGGGGTATTATTCACGTCAAGACCCTATAATGGTCGGGTGAAGACATTGTGCATAATATTTATTGCTGTTTTTACTACTTAACCACTCGAAAATGCTGTATTAACTTGACCTGATGAATTTCGCTATTTAGTTTATGGTTGTTTTATTCCTTCTTCAATATTGTTGTCTGGTTAAGTCATACGCGTCCGGGCGCTGTATGTAGACTTCTGGAATTGTGTTTGTTAATTTTCAATTTATGTCTTGTGCATTTACATGTATAAATGCAATTGTATGTATTGAAAAAGACGGGTTGCTCCTGGAAACCGCGTGTATTACATCACTGACTCCGCACGTTCCGAGGTGACCGAGCGCATGATGGTAATGACGATGTATATACACAGGTTATACATGAGCGCCCACCCTCACCGATGATAATGACGAGGGGGGCTGGCTATGAATGTTTGGGGAGCGTACCCCTTGGTGACCACAATGGATCATGATGATGCCGGGTTTGCGGGGGAATATTCCGAATGCACATCACTGACTTTTTCCGCGCAGCTGAAAGGGTGCGCCAGCCCGCAGAAGGATACGTTTGGCGACGGTTGAACGGTTTCAAGCGGGAGACGCGCGCTATCTCTGTCCAACGACAGCGACGGTAGGTTGAAGGATTAACTTCTGACATGCAATAATTGACTGGAGAAGTGTAGTCGCTGACGACGTATGGAGCAATTTACCGGTGCAGGAACTTCTCGAAGAGTCCTGGTGCTGGAACAGGCATCCAAAGCAGGACCTGTTCGCCTTTCGAGAACTTAGCGGAGGGTTGGGTGTCGTCATGTCTGGCCTTTTGATCTTGCTGGCTCGCATCTGTGTTGTCTCGCCATACGTCGAGAATGAGCGATCCGATCGGCTAACTGCTCATGAACTGGCGAAGTAGCGGAACCTGGGACAGAGAAAAAAACGGTGCCGAGGGCAAAAGAGGGTAGGCGGCTGAAAACGAGAAAAAGGGCCATTAACCCCTCGTGCACTGCACAGCGTTATTATAAGCCAATATCACGAAGGGCAGGACGACGCCCAAATTTTGGTGGTCGGGGCTGACGTACATGGAGATCATATCAGAGAGTGTGCGGTAGCACCGTTCAGTAACTTCATTCGTCTGCGGAAAGTAGGTAGAACAAGTTTTGTGGATGGGGTTCGCAGCGCGAAGAACTTCTGCAACTATTCGTGAAGGAAACGTCTTGCCGCCGTCACTGAGCAGAACCCGAGGCGCTTTATGTCGCAGGATGATGTTGGCGCAGGAAGAAGTGGGCGACTTCGTGAGCACACCCAGACCGTAGGGGAGCATTCTCTGCGTACCAGGTCAAGTGATCGGCAGAAGTCATGATCCAGCGGCAGCCAGTCGATGTTGAAGGTAACGGACCGTACAGGTCAATGCCTACTGTTTCAAGTAGAACAAAAGGGTAAGGAACCACCTGCAGCAAACCGGTAGGAGGTGATGTGCATTGCTTGCTTGCGGTGCTGACACAAAGCGCAAGAGGCAACGTACATGGTGACGCTCGTGGAGAGGCCGGCTGTTGCGTCATCGTGAAGAGCTTCGAGTATGCGAAGGCGGAGCACACGAGGAACGACAGGCACCCTTTATGGCCTGAAGGATGGTGGTTGGCGCGGTAGAGTACGCTATTCACAATCCGGAAGTTGTTCAGTTAGCGTCGCCACCGGCTATTGGGTGGTCGCGCCGAGCCACTGAGGGGGTCGATTAACGTTCGGCAGGAAGTATCGGCCCGCTGAAGCGAAGGAAGCTCGGTGGCCATCTCTAGTGGAACATGGTTTAGGGGTGCCATGGGTAAACTTGGCGGCCGTGGTTTACAAGACGCAGCTAGCGACGGGGAGGATAATGGGCATCGCGAAAGGGCATCCGCGTTTGAATTATTTTTTTCCGGACTTGAACTAACGCTGAAGTCAAACTGCTGCCGACGCAGTGTTCATCGGCCGAGGCGCCCAGTTAGGTTTTTTAGTGTTGAGCCAACAGAGGGCGTGATGATCTGTAACGATAATGAAATGACGATTGGCACGTATAGGCGAAACGTTTCTACAGAACACACGACAGCTAGGCGTTGCTGTTCCGTGCTGGTGTAGGTGTTCTCAGCGGGTGTCAGTGAGCTACTAACATACGCTATGACTCGTTCCCGAAGCTGAGCATCGCGCCGAAGAACTGAACCAATGCCACACCCGCTGGCATCAGTGTGCAGGATAGTAGGTTCCGGGTCGTCAAAATGGCACAGCACGGGGTACAGAGGTAAGTGCATACGCGACACAAACAATAAAGCTACATGGACAGGATACACGGTTAGATGCGTACAAGGTGATGAAGCAGCCATTTGACACTATTTTCTGTGTTTTTCAAAAATAAACAAGACGACTGTTTAGATAATCATTTGTTCTTAAGTTCCCCTCAAATCAATCGGCTACATTTCTTGCACAATCCTGACAATTTGAAAGAGCTTGCGAATATTTGAGACACTACAAACGTCCATGTCTTTCAAGTAGGACACCACATGAGTTGGCGAAAATTACGACGTTCGGTCCTTCAAACTTCGATCTTATTTTTGGACTACAAGATGCAAGCAAGTAAAATTTTGGAAACTTCACAAATATTTCATACGTATAAAACTATTCCTGGGTAACTAATGAACCAATAAGTACAAACTACGCTTTCTTGACCTACATGAAGTAGCCTGAATTTTTAACGCTCGTAAAATACGTCGTCTAATCTGAGAATCCCTTATGAACGAGGATGATACTGAGGACTAACTTCCCCGCGTTGAGGCAAGTTGCGTGCTTTGAGGCTCCCATCGAGATTTGCTACTTACTTTAGTGAACATCATCTATTACTGTGACAATATCTGCCCTTCGTGGATTATGGTACAATGCTTCAATTTATAAATCAATTTTCGGCTCATAGCAGTCATACTAATACTATTTTATATAAAATACCACTATATATATTATTATTACTTAATTTGCACACTGCAGCTTTCACTGCCGTTCCGCTATACAACTGAAAAGACCTTTCGTCGCCACAGGTTTATACCATATCATTCAGAGCTAAGCTCTTGTACTGAGATTGTTCAAAATTCAAAGTGTGTTTGCTATTGTACCGTCATTCCTAAAATATAGTCAGTGCAGACTACGCTTCTACAGCATAAACTCCTGGCGGTATTATATTTCAGTAATATAGTCAAATCAGGCAAAGCAGTTCGGGGAGATTTTTTTACGCTTATCAATAAGTGCCTGGTGTAAACGCTCAAAAACCAACTGGTAACTTTGCTACTGTTACGACACGTCAAAGGCTGTTTCGCCTCTTTCTAACTTCAGTTCCCGATGATCCAATACAGCCACCGCCTTTCTAGAAGTTTTGTGATCGCTGAACGTTCCTCCTCCAGCGTTTTCAAAGATGGTGTTATGCGAAACACAAGGCATCGGCCTTAGTGCTGCGTGTGGAATGTTTGGGAGTGCCGCCAAAGGCAGTTAATGATTTTGTAGCGGAAGTTGCTGGTGCAGCTCTCAGTAAACTTCGTCGCATTTGATTAGTAGCACAGATGAGGGCAGAAGATATATTTACGTCAGGTGGGGCCGGTTTTTTATTTGAGCCCGTCACGAAGGAAGTGCGGCATTTCACCGACGTGATTCATTAAGTACACCTTTTATGTGACAGCACCTACACTGGTGTTCCTATCTCAATATTCACCCTCCTAATACTACAGGAGCACAAGGATTTCATAAAACTACTAAAACCGCTGCACCAATATTAAGTCCACGTCATGCAGGGTTTGACGGAAAGGAGAGAGCACACGCTAGATCCAGAGAATGCACCCTCCGGGCACCCTACCCCACACTTCGTGACCCAGAGACCATACAGTCGCAGTGCGGCGCACTTCTGTAACACCTCCATATTACCAGATATGCCTACCCAGCAAGGCACCAGAAGCTCATTCGAAAGGAGGTTCTAGCCTAGCGGCAATTACCGAGAAACAGGTACCCGAACCTTAGCTTTCTGCGCATTGTACACTCCACCATATATTCTATAACATGCCGACACTGCAACTAACCTCCAGCAATGTACCACACAACCTCGGCTTGCCAGAACTCCCCTTCAGGTCCCGTTTTTTCCACAACAACACTCGAGCAGTGGGAGGCCGCGCTATGCAGCTCGGACCCGGGCGACCAGCCACAGTTGGTGAACAGGGCATGCAGCCCAGCAGCCGCCGCAGATTTGAATTTAGTTACGCATTTAGCGTTGGTCCACGGGGACCAGATAAAAAGGAAACAACAAACAAATCTGGCCACATTGGTCTTTTTTTCTGCAACTGAGTCAAACCGAAACCGTAACAGAAAGTAAAAGATCAATGACCCGGAAGTAGCTTCAAACAAAGAGATGCACGACACAAAGGAAGTGAAATACCAACATTGCAACGTCTTCAACTCATTTCCGCTGGCCAGAGCAGCACAATCTAGAAAAAACAACACCAAAAAAATGTTTACCGAGATTTAATATACTTGTTATAGAGATTGCTTAAAAGAATCCTATAAACATTTTTTCAACATTATATAGAATATTTCTAATGAGTTTCCATTACAAATTGGCCACCGCGTTTTAATTAAAAGTCTATAGAGCCACGTCATTAGACCTTATCGGTTCTGAATATTGTTTCTTATGAGTTTCTTATGGGGTTTTTATAAACGAAATTCAACAAGTTTTCTATGCAATTCTTACTGAAGACAGTCGCAACAGCCTTTTGCGTGGGAGTCAGGTTTGAATACAGTTTCTGGCGGATTTTTATTAAATTTATGGCAAATAATTCTTTATAAAATTCCTATTGAGTATAGCCGCAACATCCTGTTGCGTGTGAATAAAGTTTGAATAGAATTTTTGATGAGTTTTTATTAAATTTGCCTGCATTCGCTTTCTTAAAATTGTTATTGAGTATGGTCGTAATAACCTGTTGCATGTGAGTCAGCTTTGAATATAGTTTCTGATAGGTTTCCATTAAATTATCTCAATTAGATTTCTATAAAATTCTTATTGTGCCCAGTCATCACAACCTGTTGCATATGAGCTAAGTCTGAACAGAATGTCTGATGAGTTTTTATTCTGTTTATCTCTATTAGCTTTCAATAAAATTCTTGTTGAGTATAGTCGTAATATCCTGTTGCCTGTGAGTCAGGTTTTCTTGCACGTTTTAACAGAAGAGCTTTGTAGGGGCTCGAACTGTTCGGTGGTGATGTCCGCCATACCAGGCGCTACCGCTCCCAAGTGCTGCTAGCTAGTGCAATGGCAGCGCACGCTAGGGTCCCCACAACGTGTGGTTCCCGAGTCGTCAGCCCCCGTGGCTGGCTCGTTGGAAACGGTGTCGACGGTCGCTCCTCCGTCTGCTCCGAAGTGGTTCAACCGATAGGCGCTCACCACCGGCGGCGTACGACAAGTTCCAGCACGCGGCAACCAGTTCTGCAGCCGCCGCCACTTCCAAATGGCGAGAAGAAAGAAATAATACTGAAGTTTTAATTAACATAATTATAATTAATACAATTATCACAAGTAATTACGCAACGATTTGAAGGTTAAGGCGCAAGAAAACATTACCAATGAATCAGGACAAAACCGCAAATAAATGAGACACCAAAAAGACATCCCCCTCGCGAGGGGCACGATCAAATGCACAGCATTTCCGAGGGGGTGCGCCGGCACGTCGTATCTCTTGATCGCGGGACCCGTGTCGCCATCTTTTGGAAGCGCGGGACAACTTGTGGCGCTTTCGAAACAAACGAGAAATGAGTGAAGGATATAAGGCGCGTTCGGTGCATCGAAATCTGCGTCGGTTTCGTGGCTCGGTCGGTTGTGCGCCGGGCACCTTGCGTTCCGCCCGCGGCGTCATGGGTTCGAAACCGGGCGCCGGAAACTGTTATTTCTTCCTGGCTGCGGACTACGACAAGGCGCGCCTGCGGACTACGACAGGGCGCGCATGCGGACTACGACAAGGCGCGCATGCGGACTACGACAGCGCACGCCAACGCCGCGTGACATTGTGAGTTACTAAAATGCTATGCATTTGAAAGTGTCCAAAGCCCCGTATTTCGAATCAAAAAAGTAGGGGGGTTATCGCTGAGAGAGTAAGTCGATGGAGCAAGAAGGGAGTGGAGAAGGGCCCCTCAAACAGTGCCGCGGGACAACTGAAGCTGAAAGTACGCTCAGCGGAATAAAAATCTGATTTTGAATCAAAAAGAGAGGACGTGAAGGGTTTTTCACCGAAGTCTCGAAGAGCACGTTTTCCCCTAAATGTGTGCTTATTTTTCTTTCACACCTGGTTCTTATCCGAACCCAAACTTTCGAGCCTAACCACTTCTAGAGTAATTTTTTATCATACGAAGGAACCAAAGAACAGTTGAACCCCTTTCTTGACCCGTTCGGTATCGTTTTCGTTTCTTTTTTATTCGGGCTGCGGTCGGTTTGTTAACCTACGCGAGAATAAGAGATTTCACAAGCAGCCTAGATCTCTAACCCTGCAGTTTTTTTATAGCTGCGTCAGCAGTTTCGGTCGGCGCCGTTGGGCAAGGCCCTTATCTTCGGAGTTGCAACCGTTGCAGATTCCTAGCGAGATGTTTCATCAACTCCCTTGGCTGTTTTCTTCCTTCCACCTGCATTTTCTCTTACCTTAGTTTATGTTTTCGTGATTTGCTCTTTCTAACACCTCGTTAGTTTCCTAGCACCTAGCAGAAGTAACCAGTGAGATTCCCGCAAGGTAATGGAAACGTTTTTGTATTTGTTTCACGATGGTTCTTAGTCCACATACAACAGTTGCTGGACGCTTGAGGATCTTGTGGACACTTGGTATATTTTTTGGAAAATTTCCTCCCATTCTGATGCTTCAGCAGATGCACCATACAGGAATCGAAATATCCACAGGGCGACTTGGAAGGGCAGATATTGCGACCCTCGCTTTCTTTATCTTGTGTAAGCTTCAGGCTCCGGTGACTGGCTTATAAAACCACAACAGGGCATTAAAAACGGGTAATATGGTTGTTAAAAACGCTTTATTATAGATACTCACCAGAAGTATTTAGGATTCGCTGTTTTTATTGTAAAAACACTTAGCAATCATGACTGAAAACAAACACAATGCTTTGTATAGAATTTTTTGAGGAGAACCTACATTTGAGCAAAGTATGTTGCTGTGTGTGGCTACAATTTTTAAATCTTAAATTAGGGTCACGGTTAAGTTCGAGGCTTGTTTATCGCACTTTTTTATGTTGGGTGTTCGTTTCTGCTTCAGCAATGTGATTGCAGTCAGTCTGCAATCCACAGTTGTAAACAACAAAATATGATTAGGCACTTCTAATTTTACTACAGAGAAGCATCTGCAAAGGAACGGACAAGCATTACGGGATTATATTTGCTGTCTCTTGGCTTCGACAGAAAGTGCTACACGGAATCACGCCACATTTGAAAGTATTCTCGATATCCCTAGGACTTTAAATTCTAAATTATAGCAGTAAGTTTTTTTAAAGTTTTTTATCTGCTATCAAGTTGAGAAACGAGCAGCATGGTCGATACCATAGGAACAGAAATACAATGCAGCCTTGACACACCATTCCCTACCCTTGCGACATCAGTGTGGCCGTAAGGCTTTTAAGGCAAAGCTTTACTACTTTCGTCCAGCGATTTCATGGAGGATACGGAAGGTGACCTTTTGACCCGATGCACACCCCCGGTGACACACCCCGCGAAGCGCATCGCGTCAATAGGCGGGCCCGCTGTCGGCGCTGCGGCCGAGGTAGCCGACCACCCCCGCAGCGTCCCATTCATCCGGCGCTGGGTCGTTTCGGGCAACGTCAGTGGGGAGTGGCGAGTGCAAGTTATTGTGAGTGCCTGAGTGGCTAATGCGAGTGATGAGCGTGAGAACGAGTGAGTGCGAATGAGGACAGAGGTGGGTGAGCGTTAGTGCGAGTGATGGTGGTGATGGGGGAGTGTGAGTGCGGTTCGTGACGGCGATGGGTGAGCATGAGCGCGAGTGAGCGTGACAGGCGAATGCGAGTGGTGAGCATGAGCGCGAGTGAGTGCCAGTGGTGACGGCGTTGGCTGAGCATGAGCACGAGTGAGTGCAAGGGGTGACTTTGATGGGTGAGCGCGAGCGCGAGTGAATGCGAGTGGTGACGGCGATGGGAGAGCCTGAGTGCGAGTGGTGACGGCGATGGGTGAATGTGAGCTCGAGTGAGTGTGAGGCGAATGTGAGTGGTGAGGACGAGCGGTGAGCGTGAGCGCGATTGAGAGCCAGTGGTGACGGGGAGCGGTGAGAATGAGTGCGCGTGAGGCAAAATATATTAAGAGCGGAGCTTTTTTTACTGGCCGTAAGATCGGGGTTCGTGCGCGCCGAAAAGTACTCGAGGAGAACGCAATCGCCTAGCCGTCGCGCAGCTGTCGCAATACCGAGTTTCTGCATATCGCGTAGGGCAAGAGTTGCGCGTCTGATTGCCACATGCCGCGGGTTGCAGTTCGACAGAAAGCCCGCTTTCAGTGCTGCGCACAGTCAGTTCTACTCAACTGGGCATCGGTGGTTGTGGAAGCGGCGGCAGCGGTGGTTTCTCATCTGATAAGCGGTCCGATATCGTTCGCCAGTTTTTTGCCCGGCCGCTGTTCCCCACTCCTCCTCGCCGCTGCCGCTGGCGCGGCGGCCCCGCGGCAGCTTTTTCACGCTAGAAGGATGGCTTTCCCGCACGACCTGGAACTCAGGATGGCGGATGGACGCGCAACTCTGCTCCCCTAGGGGAGCTATATTCAGGAATTCTAGCAATACCCACTCTGCAACGGAAAGACACGTAACACTCCAGAGAAGCTTGCGCATGCGCTCAGTATCGTAGGAGCGACCTTCGCGCGGGAGCTCGCGTCGTCGTGCGCATACGCTCAGTATCATACAAGAGACCTCACGCGCAACGTCTTCGCAGTTATCGGCATGGCCCGGCGGCGGATAGTTCGCATGGCCGAAGAAAGAGGCCGCCATCAAAAAGGTAGGGCGGGCTACTGAAATTAAGTATGCGTCCGTCAAAGCTCACTTACAGCAGCTTCGCGATTCAATTCTTACGCATGACTGCAAGCTTCCGTCGATTGTTTTTAGAGTGAGTGTGAGTGAATGACGTCCAGTGTTGCCGAGGCATGCATACAAATGTTATAATAAAAGTACGCCGTTCTACTATTGCCATGTGCCTGCTCAGGGAAATACAGCGTTTGTACCACGAAAATATTTAGTAAAGAAGCGGAATCTTCTGAAAAAACCAAAACATGTATGCGAACGGCTGACTGCTTAAACGAATGCGCTACCTAGGGCTTCTTCGCACTACTTTTCAGAATTTTTTTTCCCTAGGTTCTGAACTTTGAATCCGAAGCAAATGCACATATAACAGTTAATAACCCACGCTAAAAACTCCTTTTAGTTCTGCCGTATGTTACCAATTCACTGATTTGGAAGAGTCATTATAGTCGTGACTGCGAGGCTCCTATGTTAGTCGCGAGGAATGGTGCAGCCCGCAACAAGTCCGGAGGGGAGGTTGGCTACGCACTTCAGCAGCTACTCGCAGAAACAGTAGGGGGTCTGAAATGTGATTAGGTGTGAGTGGCATGCTAGGTATAAGACGAGTGATATGAATTCTAGTCTTAGGTTAATTTATCGTCTGGAGAGCGTCGAATGTTTGCTGACGTAGTCGTTTCTGTTGTTTTTGCCTACAAAAAACGGCGAAAGTTTTTTCCGTCAAGTGCTGTAAGACCTAAGGCGTGCCTATAATTTCTTCCTGCTATAGTTCACCTGAAAATGAAGAGCACTAATCGAAAAGTACGGCTAAGTACAAAAGAAAGCCTGGCTACGCCTGCAGAGCGACTAGTTGCCGTATGAAAGCGTGCGTGAAAAAAAAAAAAAAAAAAAAACTACGTTTGCGTTGACGGCTCTGTTTTTTAAAAGCGTGTTGGATTACCGACACAAGCTTCGTAAGAAACACGTCGCTTCCGTTCATGCGCCAAAGAGCAAACCCCTCTGCGAATCCTGATGACGCGCTTAGGTGAAACCAAAGTTAGCTGTGTGGGCTATTCCCGAAATGAGGCTGGCTTCCCGTCGCCTCCTGCGTACGACATCTTGCCTTGCCTAGAAAGTGCGTCACGTAGACGACATCGTCTGACGTCAGCGCTTTTATTGTTGTGCCGGTTGGCGCAGACGTATCCTGCATGTCCGACCGCCAAAGGGCAGCCACAGCTTTTTCTTTTCCGTGTTGTGTTGTGGGTTTGTGCATTGAACGGTATCCCTGTAAAGTGCCAGCACAAGGCACTCGCAACCTTTAACTGCGCAACTCTTCCTTCTCCACAATATATTTGAAAGAAAAGCTTCAACTGTATATTTGTGCTTCGAAAAGGGACCAGGCTTCGGTATAGGTGACAATGTTTAGCCAAAGCCAAGTGCGTGGGTGTTCGGGACGAACCTTGCTGTATTCTTTTCTGTAAGCGATGAATAGACTCACGAATTGTCACTTTTCATTGAGCGCAGATGCTACTTGCGAAATGTTACGATATATTTCTGAAATAACGATGCAGAAGTAGTACGCAAGCATTTAAAGTGGTGTTATTCCTTACACATCTGATACAGCGAGATATTAGTGTGAAACCACTGCTAGGCTAGCCCACCGGTGGGCGCGGTCATTAACACACAGCGTTAAGTACCTCATCCTGCGGAAGAGACGGCGGTTGACCGGGAGTGGAAAATCGGTCTGAGCGAAAAACGGTTTTGCGCTACCCTGCGGCGCACCCTGAATGCCGGAGCAGTAGCCACTGGTCCTGAGGGTGGCGCGCAAAGTGGAGCGGAAAGTTTGAACATTTTGCGGCCGCCGTACGAAAAATGTTTAGCTGTGTAATAAAAATTTCACGTTGTTTGACTCAGGAGCATGACAAGCGAGTGATACCGTGCTGCGAACGAGGCCCGAATACACTATCGCAGTTGTGACCACTCGTGTTCGCCCAAAAGACTTCGGCAGGTGGTTCACCACAAGAAACTGTGCATGGTGCCATACTGGTACGGTGTCATCCGACAGCACCATCAATTCCGGAAACCGGCGCTAAAAGAGACTATCTCTGGTTCTAATCTTGTATAGGGCCAGTGTATGTCTGTGCGCGTGTGTGCATTGAACTTCTATGGATCGGCGACGGGACACGACGACAGGGCATCGGCGACCGGACCCTTCCGAAAAACGGTCGAGCCCGCCATAAGGGGACGGCGTCACCGGGCCAGCAATGGAAATTTCGAGAAGCGGTGGAGAGGTGAGTGCGTTGGGAAGCACCAAATGACTCACCTTGCAAAGGGCACCTGGGTACCGTATTGGAGACGCCACAAGAACCCCCCGATAAGAACTCCTTTTCTGACAGCCTAAGTGGCTTATTACGCCCCCGCCGGGCACGAGGGGAGAGTGGTCATTGACGGCGTGGGAGGAAGAAAGTAAGAACGACGAAATGTATTAAAGGAGGAGGGCGGAGGCAGTCAGGTCCAGGCATTCAGATCGAGGGACAGCGATCCGGGGGGCGGATGAGACGAGTCGAGAAATGCGTTTGGCCGAATACTTCGGGCCCCGGAGTCTAGCCATCGCTCGGGTGCGACGTCTGGCGGGAGAGCGATGTGGGGAGCGGACGAGACGAGTCGCAAGAAGCGGTAGGCAGAAGGCAGGGTAGCTTAGGACTCCGTAGTCTAGCCATCGTACGAGACGGAGTCAAAGCAGCCTCATCGCTGCATACGCCAGCTCTTCGTTCCAGACGAAGCCACCGCGGCGTGACCATGGCGAACGTCAGGCCCTTCCTACAAGCCCGTGCCGCATCACGCCGAAGCAGCGCAGCGACGCCGAGCCTTAATTAGCCATATCGAACCAGTTGATATTGCTAAATTCCATGTAAAATGTTCCATGTGTCTGTGCCTCCATCTGCTCATGCCCAGTTTGGACCATGGGTCACGTTGAGAACCCGACCGTCACACTTTACACGAACAGTAAAGGCGAAGCTAAAGCATTCTCCAGATGAATTAGGGAAAGCCCTCTTATGTATGTTCAGTCATGAAAAAATCACGTTCAAACACGAAAATATGAAACAGAACACGCCAAATTAAAAAAAAAAAAAGATGTTTTTCGTCGAGGTTCAATAACAGCGCCCTATTGGGATATTTAGAAAACCGCATTTCTCAACTATGCTACTCTAAAAAAAACAAACTAGTGTGACTTTCAGGGAAAGAAATCGCGCTATGTATGTCTCCTGGCTAACATTTTATTCAGAACATTTTCATTTGTTCATAACTGTAGAAAACTATAAAACGCCCCGTTCCTTTAATCTGACCGACAAAGTCAGCAAGGTCAAGCCACCTCTTCTTTACGGGGTTGCGTAAACTGGAAGCTTCTGCCCGCTCGTCCGTTTCACCGGAAGGGTGCAGAAAAGGGGATAGGTGGAAAGAGTAAAAAATGTGGTTGATCCTTCTGTCAAAGGAATCGGTAAAACAATAAAGTAAAATGGGCCTTCACAGGAGCATTTGAATGTTTATTGTGCATCGTTATGAGCTTGCACATCGCTATTTACATTTAGTCGGTATGGCACCGTTAGACACATAAGCACTAGACGCTTGACTACACGCGCTGGAGCACTCAGTAAATCTGCTTTAAACCTCAGGCGCTCTCAAACCGCGCAAACTAAACCGAACGGTTTGTCAGCGAATCGTTTGGTGAAGTCACGGTCCGCTGGAGCGAAAGGGGCATGATTTGCGGGTCGGCAGCAGTCCTGCGGGTGTGTTTGGCGAGCGACGTCCTGCTGGGGGGTCGCTTCGGCAAAAGTGCGGCCGCATTGGTGCTACTATGTGGCCTGTACGGCAGACGCTTGCAATGTGACGAGCTCAGCGCGCAGCGGCAGCGTTCTACAAGCTGAGCGGCGTTCCACATAGGCGGCGGACCGGTAAACACAGCAGCTTCCGCGGCCGTACGCTGCCATATCGAGGCGCCAACTATCGGCGCTCATTAGCGGCATGGCGCACTACATCGCTTAACCTCTCCTAGACGGGAGCACCATCTCAATACAAACGTTAGAGGAAAGGACATAAGGCGCGCTCGTACAGCTATACTGTCATGATTTCATGGCTCATTTGGCAGCGCGTTTCACACCTCCCGTTGCGGCCAGACTGACGTCGGCTCGAATCCTAGCGCTGCCGTGGCAACAGAACTTTTACTGGTGATGTAATTTCCGTGACGGATGTGACGTAGGCGAGGTTTCTGTACCCCGGCATAAAACACTTTCATGTTAAAATGCTTCCAATATGAAAATGATAAAGACGCTATCTGCATCCAAAATCACTGAGTGTTCGCGCCTAGACTGGCGACTTCGCCGAGCAGCATCCATATTTTGTCTTACAGTGTCGTCGTGTGCGCGTTCACTGCGTGCTATCGGCGCACAACATGAGCATCGCTCGACACACATGCTTTGCTCACGTGTAACCACAGTTGATTCGTAACACATAGCTGTTTACCAATTTGTTGATTGCGACGTTTCACAAAACACAGCACAACATTACCGGCACCAGCAGGATTCCAACCAGCGTCTGGTAGACCAACGGCGTTAGAGTAGTCAATCCTCTTACCCAGACCGTTAGTTTGTGCGCAGCTGTGACTCGGGGGAGAAGAATCTCGCCAACTTCTCGACACAGAACACGTAATAGGGAACACGTTGCATCTACGGGTGCCTAGTTTAAGAGCGCCCGTTCCATTCGTTAGTTCTGCTTCAGGAAAATTAAAAAGAGCGCAAAGGGCGAGGACAAAGAAACACAGTAGACGGGACGCGCGCGTCCCGTCTACTGTGTTTCTTTGTCCTCGTCCTTTGCGCTCTTTTTAATTTTCCTGAAGCCATGAACCAACTCGCCCAACAATCCATTTTATTTCGTTAGTTCTGCTTTTTGGATTTGCTTCTTCTTCGCCGTTACAGCACTAAAGATGGAGTAAAGGTCGTTGACGCAGCACCCGCCGCGGTGGCTCAGGGGCTAAGGCGTTGCGCTGCTGCGCACGAGGTCGCGGGTTCGATTCCCGGTCGCGGCGGCCGCTTTTCTGATGGAGGCGAAAAGCAAAAACGCCCGTGTGTACGAGATTCCGGCACACGTTAAAGATCCCCAGGTGGTCAAAATTAATCCGGAGTCCTCCACTACGGCACGCCTCATCGCCTGCGTTGCGTCGGCGCGTTAAAACCCTACAATAAATTAGTTGTTGATGCAGCGAAGAAGAAGCAAATCGGCTGCAGTGATAGACCTAAACCGTCGTGGTGGTCGTGAAGGTAACGTACATTTTTGCTACCTTTCAAGCCTTACGCATCAGTATCACCTTCCTTCATTTTTTTCTAGCTTGACTTCTTAACTGGCAGAAAGAAGACGCTGCTGGGACCGGCGACGAAATTAAGTGCTGCCCGTTGTGGGGACGATGCCTAAGCTGACATGACAAGTCGCTTTGTTGCTGGGAATAAATGACACCACACAGGCAGCGTGCGTTTGTTGTGTCATTTAATCAGGACGGTTTGTATGACGTGACGCCCACACATGATAGGCAGAGAGAGAAAACACGTGTCGGGAAATATTTATGCGAGATGTAACCCTATACATTTCGGAAAAAACACAAAAATACAAAAACCTTCAACAAAAGAGAGGTGAAGTAGTGTACCTACCTGTCCCGAAAAGAGTGTTCAAAGCGGGGTGTCGAAGCGGAATTTTTCTCAGGTTCCGTTCCGTGGTGGTTCGAACCGGATCAAACGGGTTCAGAAAAAAATCAGGCGTATTTTTAACTTGTTTAGGGCTGCGTTTTCGTTTCTTCGTTTCTTTGTCAAATCGGTAGAAAGCAAGTTCATAATGTTGGTTTTTTTTGCAAATGCTGAGTTGGCCAACTTGACTGTACAATCCACTGCAAACTGTTTTCAATGAGAAGCCAACGTTACAACACTAAGTGATGTGAACTGAAAGGTTAGCAGGGAAAGGTCGGGCTGCTTACGTGTGTTAGTGGAAAAGCATTGCTCTTTATGGCCCCATTTTTATATTTAATAATTTATGCCACTCAAATAATACAATAAAGTTTAGTTTTATTCTTGTCTCATAAACCAGCACTTTCATATTGCAGTAGCTTTCTTGAGGAAGGACGAGTAAAGCGAAAAAATTACACAAACGACGAAGGGAGATAAAGGACACAAGCGCTACTTTCAACTTGTCTCTACTGTCTCCACTCGTCGTTTCTGTACTTTTGTGCGGATTACGCTTCCGCTTTGATCATCTTCCGCTTTGATGATTGTGGACGTCCCCCTGTGCATTGTCAATAGGTTAGATCTATAAAAACAACAATTTTTCTAAACTTTTTTTTTCTGAAAATAAAAAATCTAAGCAGCTCAAATACAAGCAGAAGTAAGTAAACATGCCGTGATTTTTCTAAAGAAACTTTCTGGTTTTGTAAAGTGCAGCTTTAAACTAAACAACAACTGTTCAAGTAGGAAATGTTCAAACATTTATGGGTCAGCCACTGACCTCTCTCTAAGGGCCCCTCCATCTGCGCTAAGCGGTAGCAATCGCAATAAAACCTCCTTGTCGCTTATACTCGTTTTCCTCTCATCGCCATCAGCAAGAGGCTGAAGGCTAAAGGTCAATTTATACGACTGCCTAGTGGCGTTGAACGGTCGTCAGCACCGCCAGCAGAGCAGCACCACGCCAGGTCAAAAAGTGCCCGTCTAACTTTTTTCTTGGTTAGATTGACCAAAGGTAGCATTATGTACTGCTATAACGCAGAAATTGAGTGGGCTATCAGCACATCAATAATGTAGAGAGTAACCAAGCGCGTGGGATGTTCCTGGGAAGCACGCCATAAAATAGCACACCATGAAAGCCAGGACTACAACAAAGGCCGATGTTTCGTATTGTTACATACCTGGAAATGAGTCGCTTACACAAGGTGGGAGTACCGTTTGTCGACTTAGCCACATTAAATTTTGAAGAGCGAAAAAACAAAACAAAAACAAGCATCCACCGGTAAGCCCCATTTTTTGTAGGGCGCGTTCAATTACAATGTACTACGACGATTATAGCCACCCCCTTATATGATACCCCAATGGGCCCCTTAAGGGTTGAATAAATGATGATGACGATGAATTCTGTGAGTGCGCCTAAAGTTCTGTTATTTCTGTGCTGATGTTCTCCACTGTAAAAACAATCCGTAATTTTACGGACAAATTACGGATCAGATGGCCGTAATAAAACAGAGCTGTGTTCCGTTTGGTGCAGAACAAAAAAAAAAAAAACCCGTAAGTTAACG
This sequence comes from Haemaphysalis longicornis, assembly GCF_048455015.1. NCBI lineage: Eukaryota > Metazoa > Arthropoda > Arachnida > Ixodida > Ixodidae > Haemaphysalis > Haemaphysalis longicornis. The sequence continues at coordinate 190,772,886 of NW_027526361.1, forward strand.
GAAGTGCGCTCCGTCCCTCAGTATACGGATGCTCTCTCCGTTACACGTCAAACTGAATCTTTTTCTGCTTTGCAAAATACGGGCGTTTCCTCTGTATGACGCAGAACAGAAACAGATCAGTTAATAATAACTGCAAGAAATATATTGTCGTGTCCATCGTCGGGGTTCGATCAAGAAGCGAAAACTGCGCCCCGACAACATTCGTGGCGTAATGAATGGGGCTCTGTTTTGTTAGTGTCTAAAGAGTAGTAAACTTAGTGAGGACCATGAGGCCCATACCGCTCAACACGAGCGCTGTATCTTGTCTTTACGACGTTCCGGCGACGTCGCTGCCCCGGACCTGCAAACTGCACATGCGTGTGTGACCGGCACACTTGTAGAAAATATAAGGTCATTAGCGTGCAGAAGCGGAGTTGCGGAAGGCAATTTAGTTCTTAAGGAATCAATATCGGCCGAAGTATTTAGCCTAAAGCTTAAAACAAAAGCACAGCAAGCACTATTCATGCAGTGAAAAATCGCAGTCGCAGCCAGTCACACACATTTTTGCGGGCGCTTTCTCGAAACAGCGGAGTTGATTGCGATCAACTATTGTGGGGGCTTCGCGGAACCTTACTCCGTAAGCGCTATTTAAGAAATCGCACTTCATCAGCCAGAAAATCTGTAAGCCAGCTAGTAAACACCGATGTATGGTACACGCGGGGTGGGCATCCGTGTAGCATACAGGTCGTTCGGCACTAGTGCAGCGTTCGTGCGGTGGTGCAGTGGTCTCGAGCGTCGTGCCCATTCGATCAACGTCGCGGGCTTGATTTCTCGACGAAGTATTTTTTGTTTTTGTTTTCTGAAGGTTCTATCAATTACAAAAAGACGTGCATTTTGAAAAAAACGGAGTGTTTGTTTTGGTACGGCCTTTCTGTACTACGGAATGTCCGTTCTTAAAATTCTTTCCGTTGTCTAAATTACGGAAATGTGTCTGGCAACAATTTACCAGCAGCTTTCTCCGTAAAAGTGGCCATGTTTTACAGTGCACCTCAAGCAATCACCCACTGGAACCGCCTTCCCGAACCGCTTGCTTTATTCCGTAACAATAAGTTGTTGGGATCAGCTTTGACGGCCTACGTTTGTAGTCCTACTTGATTCTAACATTTTCTTTACCGTTGTTGTGCCTCGATGTCCTGATTTTGCCGTTGGTTTCGAGCTGTTCACACACCTCGCTATTTTTTCCACCTGCATATAAGTATCCAAATCTATGCCAAATATGTATCGCATCATGAGCAGTTTTTTTGCGTTTTCTTTTCCTTTTTATGTCGTTTAGGTGCTCTTTTTCGAATGCTTATCTGTCGGTATCCTACACAGTCTACATCATTGTGCTTTTCTTGCGCCTCTTGTCATAATTTTGTTGTTTTGTTGTTCCTTCGTTATTTTGCCTTGTACTCTTTTTTATCTTGTTTTCTCATTATTTCATGGTATATCTGTACCTGCTACGCCCACTCCCCTCTGTAGGGCTTTACCTGGGCCTTGCGGGTAACCTTAAATAAATAAATAAATAAATAAATAAATAAATAAATAAATAAATAAATAAATAAAATGGTGTTTTAGAACACTTACACAATTTAAGGACTCAACTTTAAGAACAAAGCTATCTCACAAAAATAATGCGGTGACACAGCAATACCTATGAATAATGTCGTATGTTATACAACATATAAGAATGGGCGAATAGTCCTGGGCCGATTTTGTGCATCACCATTTTTGAGGCTACAACACGAAACAATCCGCGAAATGAAATTTTTTCAGTGAGATTCCCAACTTCAGTTGTTTTTCAAATTTCCGCATGAACCCCACTCTTCCTTGCTGTTAACAAGCACATCAACGTGCCAAGCAATCATAAAACTTCCTTCTCATATTTGAATACTTCCTGTAGAAATACTGTGTACTTAAGTAGCATTTACATTTCAAACTTTTTCATACATTTCTTTAGTGAAATGGCTTCCTCAAGGACTCTACCTGACAATTTTGGAAGTTAAGGAAAGGTCCTGATGCCCCACAATTTGCCTCATCCCCAACTAGTGGATGGGGTACGTACCGAATAAAAGAGGTAATTTGAAATTGCATATAACTGAAGTATTAGATAAAAAAAAGTCCGCGAATGTCTTGCTGCTTCCAATGATTCAGTTTCCCCTCTGCAAGAAATACCATGACCCCCATAATGTAGAAATAACGAAGGTCACTACTGCTATAAAGGAAAAATTCAGGAAAGCTTGCATTCACGCGCAAGACTTTAATGGCAAAGCTGTTGTACGTGAGAATTGCCGTAAAAATGTCTAAGTTTCAGTATAATTATTTATTTGCATAGTTGCGGTGCTACTAATCGTCGTCATATGCGCCTAGGAGGTCGTCGTCTTTTTCGCGACGAGTGGTTGATGCAATGAAACCCTAAGCATTCTAGACTTCCACCAGCTCAACTGGCGAAGCTTGCGCTAAGTCGCGCGAAGCTTGATTGCGAAGCTGAAGGATTTCTTCACACGTGAGCACGGCAGGAGACATCCCAACGCATTTGGGAAAGTTTGAAATTGTGAATTTCCATGTTCTGTCCTTGTTTTGCACTATGATAGCAGTATTCATGATCTTGCACTGTGGTAGTAGTAGCCATGACTATACGTATCGGTATTGTCGTGTTAGCCATGCCCAGCATTACATGCGCGCTAGCGCTTGACAACAGCGCTGAAGTTTTCTTTTTTTCTTTTATTTTTTCGCCAAAGCCAATGCGCGAGCCCGGAACGCTGCGGTTGCCGAGAGGCACGCGCTCACGAGTGCTCGGTATTTGCTTGCTCGTGGTGCTTTTGCCAGTTCTTTTTTTTGCTAATGACACCATGCGCGCCGGAAACGCTCGGCGGTTACCGCGAGGCACGCACTAACGAGCGCTCCGCATTTTCTTGCTATTTGTTCCTGCTGCACCGAACTTAAGGCTTGTACAACAGCTCCGCTGGTAATAATTCAAGATTCATTCCTGGAGGTGTTAAGATGCGGGAGCGCTCCGGGCCTCTCCCTCGCGAGCATTAGGTACGTGACCGGCGCGGACGCCTCGCTCCGGCTGTCTGCTTTGCTGCCATGCAGCGGCTGCACACGCCATAGTAGAGCGCGTGAAAGCGGTGGCGGGAGCCGCGGAACCTGTCGAGATGGCGCTGAGGCCGGTGACTTGCCCCACTTTGACTTACGTCCCCCTGGCGGCTTCGGCAACGTTGCTAAGGCTGCTGTGTTTATTCTTTATGGCAGCTCTCCCCTTTCTCCACTTACTGTTCATTCAGTGTGCCTATAGCGCTTGCTTAATCAACAGATTGACGCTGAGGGAGGTTGATATTTCGCCGCCATACCCTGTGTATTGCTCACACAATAATGCATATTTTCGACATTCGTCTCTTTAGAAGTCTTCAGGATGGTTCTCAGCAAACACCCTTGTGCGACGGAAAGCATGCTTTACAGGAGCGAGTGCCCAGACTAGATTGAGTAGTACCACAGCGTCTCTTTCGCTCCAAATCGTAGAAGATGAATTAATTGCTATGTATGGTTTTAAAGGCGAGAGACATTCTAGAGTTGGCACAGGGCCAGTGAGGACAATCCCCTTACATTTGGGGCTTAGAAGGAGGGCGCGTGCAGGTAGCCAAGGTATTGGCTATGAGGGGCGCAGGTGCTACAGGAAAAATGTTCGTCTTACTTCATCGCTGAGACGCATTCCTCACGGGAAGGGGTATTTTACGCCGCCAGGGTGCTTCAAGGCCGCCCAGGTGGCATTGAAATGTCGTCTGGGCGTTGGAATGGAACTACAGTATATTGGCTGTAATGTACCTCGCGTGTTGCAAGCAAAGCATAACCAACTGGGAGTCGTCGGCTTACTTAAGAAGCGCCCGATGCAAGGAAAGTGTTGGAGTTGAAAAGTGTTAGAAAAGTGTTGGAGTTGTTGGAGCTGTGATGCGTCCTTTGCAAAGCGACAAAGAGAAGGAACGAGAATCTCCGAACGTTTGTTGTGCACGTGGATTTTCATAGTACATGCACCTGCTATTTGTATTGACGCAACTCAAAAGCGCTTAATTAGAAGTCGAATTGGAGGCTTCGACGGACTCTCACCTGGCCGGGAATGACCATAGAAGACATAGACAAAGAAGGCGCCCACCGCAAGAGAAATTACAATTCCGTTTCGGGCCCCCAAATGGGAGCCTTGTTCAGAGTGTGAACAAGGCTCCCGTTCAGGACGTCCAAGCGTCATTGTTGTATTTTCTCTTGCGGTCGGCGTCTTCGTTAATTAGAGGTTATAACTTCACAGCATTCCCGCTATTAACGACTTGTCGGTTTGTTGATATTTACAGCTGACCACGGTGCCAGTTTAGTGACTTGGTTGTGTATGTTATGGGACCAAAACAAATTTCCCACTTTCTCAAATTTCTCATGAAGATTAGGAACAAGGATTTTTGAGAACTCGTTATTAACGTTATTAAAATAATTTCGAGCCAAAAATGAAATAAATGAAACAACGAAAATATTTTAATGTGCACCATTAATTTTGTACATTTGAATCGCCCGACCAGAGGATTTGCTTCAGACTGCGTTGTAGTTTACGGAAGAACCGTGGCTGCAGTTGTGAGGCGTTGTCGGTAAAAACAACCTGTTTATAAACGAAAAACTAATAAACGTAGACAACTAGAACACAAATAGCTACGGGACAAGCCCTTGATGTCAAATGGTAAGGAATGGCACTTTCCATTCAAAAAGAAGTTCGCATGCCTTGTCTTTTTGGATAAGCCACATATATAAAGCTCTGGCAATGAAGCGGTTCCGTTTTAGCAATATTTTGGGTATTCAATTTTAATATCATCCGAATACAAATAGGTTATTGATTGGTATGATGATAGTGTGACGTGGCAACGAAAGGGATGTATTCAGATATTGTAATAACAAAAATAGACGGGATAGTAAAGGCAGACAAGGCAGCCGCGATGTCCCAGGTACCGCACGCACGCCAACATCAGCGAGCGTCTTCTTCCCCAGCCTATGGTATCTCATCCCAGAGGACGCATACCCGCAGAGGGGGGGTTGGACACTGGTTCCGTTTATAGTAAGGAGCCAAGGAACGGAGCCCGTGACAATAGTTCCAAGCACTGTGTGTGAAATGGATTTATTTGTGTTCTCCTTATTCATTACTGAGGGAGAAAGAGAAGCGTACAGCAATGCCATTTTTTGCGCAAAGAGTGGCAGAACATACAACACCAAGTAGCGTAGCGTCCCGGTTTTACATTTCTTTCTTACTGTAGGTAAATCCTCGTAGGCGGCACCTTGGTCCAATAGAACGGTAAAGTTACGTGTAACACTATTGTGCCGCTCAAGCAAAGTACATGCGTGTGTTAGCTGCGCAAGATTTGGGAGGTTCGTTCTTCGTTGTCCAGCCATTACGGACGGTTTGCAATTCACTTTGCCTACGCACTAGGAAGCCATGAAACGGTCATGTATAGTTATTCTTGCACTGTAGCACGTGGTCAGTCGAGAACGAAAATCGTGTATACACACACCTAGCAACACCACAGCACCCATCACCAAACCGTGAAAAGCAACTGCGCCATAAATAGAAAGGTAGGGGGAATCCATGTGACGGAATAGCCACAGCAACACTGAGAGAGTTTTATGGCCGAAGGTAAAGAGGGCTGTCGTCTTACTCCCCTGAGTTATTTACCTCACCTCTGGCCTTCCTAGTCGTGAAGAGAACGAGGGCGAACAAAAAAAAAAACCCGAAGACGCGCATTCATTCAGCTGATTCGATTGGGCCAGTGTCTAAGCGGTGCGTTTGGGCAAGCAAACGTCAGAACTAACGTAGCCATATAAGAAAGAGAAAATGGAATGTCTGCCCTAACGAGATCACCGCTCCAAGGGAGGCACGTTTCCAGCGCAAGAACTGCGCAGCATGGACCTCGACAAGTGTAACTGCAGAAACGAGGAGGCAAGACTTTCGCTACTTCTGCATTTACGGCCCTTGTTTACACGTGTAGCATTCAAAGCAATGGTAAAATCGTCCAAACGGCAGGAAGAAAAGCCACGTGATACTCCAGCGTTAAAAAGAAACTAAGCTAGACAAAAAGTGCAGAACCAGATGCAATTGTTGGCCCATTTTTTCCCTAATGCACCAGGCAGATCCTTCCTGGCATTTTCCCTATTTCAGAATAATTACCCCGTTTGTATACAGTTCCCTATTCTCGTTCCTTCTCGTAATTTTTAGACTCCCGTGCACGGTAACGACGTTTGTCCGAGATTGAAAGCTTAATTTATTGGACGCTTCCAGGGGAACTGCTTATCTTCTGCCTGTATGATAGCCTTCATTGTGCTGGAGTTAAAGTGGACGTTTTAGGGGCTCCCCTTGTCGTCGTAGATCGCTCGCTAGACCCAAGTAGAGCCCCACGGCGTTCCATCGTAGCGGCGTCCAACAGATGCTTGAAAGCCAAGTGGTTTGTATAGTCATAAACGTTCGAAACTCGTCAACAGCTGGCGCTTGTCATACATCTCCCCGTTGTTTAGCGCAAAAGAAAACTAGGTATATTTGAGGCAAAATATACGTAATAAACTCCAGCGCCGGCGTTCACTTACTTAGGAACGCACGTTTGGTTGGTTTTTAGGATAGTAAGCAAACAAATTGGCCGCGTATCTGCTCATTTGTTGCAAATGTCGTCAAAAGACGATAGTCTTTATCGACTTTTGCAAAGTAAATGCCTCCATTCGCTTTCCCGCTCACCTCTCATGTTGCTCCTCTTGTGTCGCGCTCCTCCCAAGGTAAAGACGCGAAAGGTTTGCTTAAATCATTTTAAATTTCCCGCTTTCCACTGATCCAAACCGGGTGTCTCGATGCCAACGCTGCCGTACGGCGAAGACGCGCGTGAATCGAGGCGCCCTACTTCCATGTTTATAGAACTGCGTTTCCCTAGTCCACGTGCGTTCCAAGCAGAACGTGGAATCTATCTAGTGGAACCTTTCGTAACTGTTGCCACTTGATTTCTTCAAATGCCGCCTGAAGGTATATGGCGCTGGCGACAGCAGGCGACGGCGGAGTGATATTTTTTTGTTTAGTTGATGCAGTATTTAATCTCGCCAAAATCAAACGTGTACAATTTTTTATAAAGGAACGCTGCAAATATCACTTCTGTATTAATTTGTTGTCTTATATATGCGTAATGTCTTGTTGTTCTTCAACAATATTGACAAGTATGAACATTAAACCAGAATTAGACGGGCACATTTAGCGGTGACTATATAAGACTATTGCGCAGGCATTGTTTTACTTTGGTCGGGTGGCTGAATCGAGTCACAGACAGACAGACGGACAGACATACAGACAGACCAAAATTTCTGGGTTTAAGTAGCCCAAGAAAGACTATCGTCTTTAAAAAAAGTGGCAGTGCAACGTCGGCACGTGCGGGAGGAAAAGCATCCACAAAAATTGGCCGCGTATCTGCTCCTTTCGTTGCAAATGTATTTCACCCTTTGCTTTCCCGCTCACCTGTCCTGCTGTTCCTGTTCCGTCGCGCTCAGCTGAAGGTAAACACACTAAAGGTTTGCTCAAGGCCATTTGAATTTACCGCGTTCCACTCCTACAGGCCAGGTTCCTCGATGCCAGCGCTGCAGTACGGCGGAGACGCGCGTGAATGAAGGCGGCTGACTACAAGGTTTATAGAACCGCGTGGCCGTGCTCCACGTGCGTTCCAAGCAGAACGTGTAACCTAGCTAGTTGAAGTTAAAGTTGAAGTTTATTTCCATAAACGTACGCCGTTATGGCGGAAAATAGGGTAAAAAGCTGCACTCAGCAACTTGACGAAGCCCTACATCATTCATGGTCAACAGAAACAACAGAAACAACATAAACAACAACAGCGGCGGGGAAAAAAAACACAACAACAGTACATAGACACCACTTGTGGGTGACAAACAAAACTAGCACGGAAAACACAAAATGTTCAAAACTACAATAGATAGCGCAACAATAAGTGGATATAAGGACGTGAAGGCGGTAGTGATAAAAAAATATACGTAACAAACCGCACAAACACAGCAAGGAACTATTCCCAAACATCAAAGTCTTTCCGAACAAACAAGTTAAACAGCATAGATTTTGTACATGAGTCAATATCAAACTCAATAAATGCAAGTCCATTCAACAACTTCGGAAGGGTATACCCAATCATGTGCAAAGTGTAGTTTGTACGTGGGCGAGGAACTTTCCAACGTTCAGACAGTCTAGTCGGATAGGGCGTATGAATAATTTGAAGATTAGCTATCAACGAAATGTTCTTAGTATTGTTTTTGCGTTCTAGAGTATATGTGTAGGCTAAGCGGTACTTAAGCAGGACCTGAATCTTAGGTAGACAAAGTTTACTAAACAAAGGGGCAGTAGGAGCATCGTAACGTGCATTACATAGAAGCCGAATAATTTTTTTCTGTAGCAAAAATAACCTATTTATATTAGTTGCAGAAGTTGTGCTCCACACGAGACAGCAATAGTTAAAATTACTTAAAAATAGTGAATTGTACAACAGTAACTTGACTTTACACGGAAGGTCACGTACAGAATATACTACTCCAACTATGCGCGAAAGTTGCCCTGCGAGAAAATTAATGTGTGTATTCCAAGACATGTCTTGGTCGGAACCTTATGTTGCTGTTGCCGCGGGATTTTATCATATGCCGCCAGGAGGCTGCGGTTTTCTGAAATAGATGTAGAATAATATTTGCTGTCAAAAAACCAAGCATTCATAATTTTTTAAATAATTGAACACTGTAAATATTCCTTGTGTACTAATTTCTGGTCTTTTATTTGCGTAATGTGTTGTTCTTGTTCGACAAAGTTGACAATTATGAACATTTAAACCGGGCTTAGACGTTTACGTTTGGCTGTGAGTATATACGACTATTGCGCAATATCAATTTTACTTTGGCCGGGTGGCTGAATCGAGTGACAAGTAGATTTTGAGAAAGCCTTTGATCGCGTCTGTCATGGGATCCTTTTTTCAGTTTTGAAGCATACAAACGTTGGAGAAGTTATTTTAAAGGGTGTTAAGATGGCGTATCATGATTGTTTCACGCAGCTGATAATTAACAAAAGTGTTACTGAGTACATTCCAGTGTTGTCATCAGTGAGGCAAGGGTGCTCTGCTTCCCCATTGTTGTTTTGTATTTTTCCAGAACCCTTTTGTTTAAAGATTATCAATGATAGTTATGTACGAGGTTTTGTGTTGCATGCAAGCGAAGTAAAGCTGCTAACGCATGCTGATGATGTGGCCATATTCTGCACAGACGAACAAAGTGTGAGTAGAGCTGTAATGATAACCAAAGAATTTTGTGACGTCACCCAAAGCTCAGTCAATTGGCAGAATTGTGCCTGGTTTTGGCACGGAACCTGGGAATCAACACCGACTGTATTTGAACGCGTAAACTGGACCACCACGCCTGGGCGGTACCTGGGAGTACCGATGGAGAGTTATTTGGACAGCAATAAGTACTGGCAAGGCGAAACCCAAAGGCTGCGTGACAAAGCCACAAAGTGGGGAGGCCGTGCATTGTCCGTCTTTGCAAGGGCCACTGTCTGCAACTTGTTTTTCGGGCGAAAGTGTGGTTTGTTATGCAAGCTATTCACTGTTCCCGTGTTCATGTGAATAAGATGCATCGTATTTTTGCTGTCTTTATTTGGAATTCAACAGGGGAACGCACAAGCCGAAGTTCTCTTTTCGAAGAGTGAAGCTGGGAGGGCTCGGGCTATCGCATATATACGTAAGATAAATTGTTAATCGTTTTATGTTCTTCAGGGACTCAAACAACCCTTTCTTGCGAAGTTTTTCCGAGTTGCACTTGCCAATGGTTCACCGCAGTTCATCGTTTCTTCATGCAACGAGGAATGGCCTACAATTAGAGGTTATCTTAAAGAAGTAGCCGAGGCAGTTACATTCCTTTCTGCGCGGTTTTCTTAGGATTATCTCTCAAATGTTTCCAGGAAGGATTTGAAAAAGATCTGAATGAAATTCTCTTTCCTGTACCTCTGTACCGAGCAGTGTACTCTGCAGGCCGAGGACAGGATGTGTTGTCCAGGGTGAAAGCTATGGTAATCCCAGCCTCTGTGAAAACCTTCTTTTTTAAATTGCACACCAACACACTCCCTGTGAAAACATTGATGGAAGAGCGAGGTCTTTTTGTTGCTTGGAACAGCTTGTGCGTTCTTTCCCAAAAACCTGAAAGTACAGAACATGTGCTTATAGACTGTTGAGATGCCATTTTCTTTTGGGACGTCCTCGTGAGAACCCTAAATAAGGTGTATCCGGTGACACCCTATGGAATCAGGTTCCTCAGTGTAAACAATGAAGACGATGTACCGCATGATATGATCATGCTTTTAGGATTGTATAGTATCTGGCGCTCTCGAATGGCGGTGCGCCATGCGGATATCAATGCGGAACTGTGAGCGCATATTTCAGGGAAAAAGGGAACTATCTGTGCGAGTTGTATACGAAGTGGAAAATCCTGACGCGGGAATATTGCCAGTGCTTCAAAAATTTACATCATTTGATGTTCACAATAGTTTCCGCCAGCCAAAACATGGCAGACGATTTTTATTACATCGCTGACTTGTAAAAGTGTAAAAAAGGAAATAAAGACAAAAAAAAACTGAATTGAGTGACAGACAGACAGACGGACAGACAGACAGACAGACATACAGACAGACCAAAATTTCTTGGTTTAAGGAGCCCAAGAAAGACTATCGTCTTTAAAAAGAACAGAACTCCCGCTGCCGCAGTTTCAAGCAGGGGGCGCGTGAGCACTGCGAAGGCGGGAAGTTTGAAATGAGTTGGACAAAGCTCCGCTGAGTTCATCAGGTGAGGGATGAGACAGAGCAGCGAAGAACGTGATGGGTGGTAACAGTGAGCGGATAACGGCGCCACAGCCCATTATGGCGAATCACTGCTCGTCTTTGCGACAGCTGTCAAATTGAGTAGTACGGAATTTGTTTTTCATTTGCTGTGACGGCTCCATTTCCTTCTCATGAATAAATCAAAGTAGTCTTTAGGACGATGAAAGGATTCAGATTTCGCACTAAAAAACTTTTCAGCATTGTCTTTCTTGCTTTTTTCTGCTCAGCTAAACGCTTTTTTGCGGTTGTTCACATTTCGGGGTCACAGTTTTGTGACTTGGTTTTTGCCGTATAACAGACACACCCACAGCCACTCTCTCCTTGAAAGTGATTTTCGCTATTCGCAGTGTATCAAAGCGTTTTTGTCTGCCAGTGCAATGAGCATTTGAGTAGACAATGCCTAACGTCTGCGCAGAGCCTCAGCTCTCTGCTGTACAAAGCGACCAAGCCAGGAGTTAAGGAGAGTTGTAATTGTCGCGCACCTTCTTTTGACTCATAATCGGCTCACGAGGTCTTCTATTTGGGGAAGCGCTGGTGAAGAAAACCGGCTGTTGAAAGAATATGAAAAACTCTATTACATGTGAAGGGCCGCCCCGTGTAGTATATAACAGCGGGAGAGTCAAGTCAGAAATACTTGTGCTACGTTGAAGTTGAAAGAGAAAGGGCAGTTTTTTTCATACTGAAGCTGTTTAACGCTGGCTGGAACCTTTGTGCATCCGCATAAGTTGTCAGGGTAGATAAAAGATCAGGGTAACATTTGTTTCTTCGGCTTTCCGCACGGGTTCTCAGGGTAGATAAAGGATCAGGGTAACATTTGTTTCTTCGGCTTTCCGCATGGGTTTTCAGGGTAGATAAAGGATCAGGGTAACATTTGTTTCTTCGGCTTTCCGCATGGGTTCTCAGGGTAGATAAATGATCAGGGTAACATTTTTTTCTTCGGCTTTCCGCATGGGTTCTCAGGGTAGATAAAGGATCAGGGTAACATTTGTTTCTTTGGCTTTCCGCATGGGTTCTCAGGGTAAAAAAGGATCAGGGTAACGTTTGTTTCTTCGGCTTTCCGCATGGGTTCTCAGGGTAGATAAAGGATCAGGGTAACATTTGTTTCTTCGGCTTGTGCCTACCCGCCAGTCAAGCCTGTGCGGCGCTTTACAGGTTTTATGGAATAAACTGCGAAGTAAAAACTTCGTCGCCCATCGATTAGAATATTTTAATTGAGACATCAGAGGAAGGCAACGAGTTGGAGTGCAGTAGCAGACGAGGAATAATGACGGTTGGAAAACTCGACGGCCGGTTCACGTGGTCCAGTGTGTAAAACTGCCAGCCAAACCCATTTTACCACGCATATTTTATAATCTTTCAAACTAGTTATCAAACATATCATGCAGTTAGGGGTTCTTCAGGCCTTTTTTCTCCGCCAATAATGGGCAGCATAAATACTGTTCAGCGTAATCTGTTCAACACACCTTTTAGAAAAAAAAAGTTATGGTTGAAAAATACAATTCCAAGCACTAAAATTTGAGTAAAAAAAACCCACAAGGAGAAGCGATTGTTTTAAACTCCTGCCTTGTCTTTTCACTCTGTGCTTTTACAGCCTCAAATTAGACAAACTTGACCAAATGTCCTTTCCACTGAATACACGGAATAGGTACTTTTCTTGGCAAAAAACGTGTTCTCTCAAAGCTTGGCACCTGCACGTTCTGTGGCTGCTTGCATAGTAGACACATTTTACTCGAGCTTTTTTAGGCTGGGGGGCTTTGGTGACGAACTTTTAGCTGGCTTGCGATTGACGAAAAAACTAGAACAGGTTTAAAGTACGTGAGTTTTGCACCACTTGGATACCACATGCACACATTGGGAATTTACCGTACGTCTACCAAATTACGCTTAGTTTTCATATTTCGAACCACGTGGAGAGCAATGAAAGGACGCGTTAGCTTCGTTAAGCAAAGACAGAAACGCGAGGAAGGCATCGTATTAACATACGCACACGCTCTGCGAGTCAGATGGGGTTGAGTTGTGGGTGTGTAATGTGTCCACAGGGAATATTTTCATCTTAGTACGACAATTTTACATTCAGAGAAATACAGAAGTATACAGATATGAGTGGAGTTCATAATGGCAACTCTTTTTGGAGATGTTTTTGCTTCTGCCCATGCCAGCTAAGAGTTGCAACGAGCCAGTGCACCCAAATGAATTCTACCCTACTGAAAATATGGCAACGATATTCATACGACATGAATGATATCATAAACATTTCAACGACATGTCTTCGATATCGCAGAGATTTCAATACGATGTCGAAGAAGCTTTATGACATGTCATTGACATCGTAAGGATTTCAATGACTTATCGTTCTCCTCTGACATCGTAAAGGTCCGATGTCGCAAAGACTTCAACGACATGTCTTTGACATCGGAAGGCCTTCTACGACATGTCGATGTGCTATGATATCATAAAGGTCTGTTATCGCATAGAGCGGAACGACATGTCAAGAAAAGATCGACAACATCTTCATGATATGAAGATTTCAACGATGAGTCGTAGAATTTCTGCGGTATGTCTTCAAGGTAGTCTTACGACGTGTGACATATCGCACAAATTAGCCCATTGTGCCCTGTGGTTTCTGTAACATATTGCAGACAACATATATTCTGCCTTGTCAGCACTGGAAAAAAGTACAATGTACAGTACAAAATAAAGTACAGTACAAACGCTGACACTTTGCACTCTCAAGTTTACTTACACAAAATTCAAATTCTTTAACCTGTTGTTCTGTAATGTTTCTACGGGTGCATAATTCAAACTCGGTCATTCAGTTAATTCATAAATTGCACTTGTCCACACTATAAAATATCTGCTTCTTCATTACCACCTGCTAAAAATATGTGTCCAAATATCACTAAAAAGTTGAAAATTTACTTTAAGAATGTCAAGACCTCAAAAAAGAATGTTTTGCTACTAAACCAACGTTCGAAATAAAGCAAAACGTTAGTGTAGAGCATTGTTGTTAGCCCTGCTCAGTATTCAAAGACCGTATTAAGTTTGGTCATTTTCAAAACTGTCATTTTTGACGTGACCCAATTTGTTGAAAATGACCAATCTTGTTATATAGGCCCTGAAAGTTCTGGTCAGCAGTAGAAGACGAATTAACTAGTTGTGGACTTTCCACCTCTGTTTTCAGTTTGTTTTGTGTAGTTTAGCCTTCAAAATGCTAAAAATGTCATTAAAATCCATATCCAAACATAACGTGGACTTTTGTCTTTGCCAGAGTGATATTTATGATGACTTCTGCCCATTCAACAAACTTCCAATGTCCTGTCAAGTTTGCAACAATGAGAATTGACTATGTGCAAAGTAGGGTCATTGAATACAGCATTTTTTTGCTATATTAACAAAAATTAAAGATACTGAGTGACCGCACTTTTTCATCTTCATGGATAACCTTGTTGGCTCTTCGCAATGAGGGCTTTGTAGTAAATTGCAGTGCTTAACTTTCTATTGCCCTTTGTTTATTGTTCTTGACCATGTGTTCATCTGTGCTTGTCAGCAACTGGTACAGCCTGCTTGTAAATGGCACAGGTACAGTCTCCTCCCCCCCACTCTATTTTTTTCCTGTTGCATCTCTTAGTCATAGTCATTTTCATAGTTTTGTTCGCACAGAGCGTTTGCCAACCCGGTGGTGTGCATGGCTACACAGAAAGGTGGATGTGTTTCTTAGGCACGTTCTCTTTTGCGGTATTGCTGTACCCGTTGACAACTGCATGCAGATTTCTGGTGAATGGCGCCGTAGAGTCCCCGCACCTCTTTTTTTCTGTCGTATCTCTTGAAAGTAATTTCTGTGTACAATGTCTTTTATTTATTTATTTATTTACTTATTCACAGAAAACTGCAGGCCCATTTAAGGGTCTCAGCAGGAGGGGCAAGAATTTAATACTGCACACAGCTGTAAATCAGCAAGAACAAAAAAAAGATACATCAGATGCAAAAGATACAAATAGATACATCATGGGTCATGGTTCCATACGATCAAGTGTTGGATCAATATGATCTTGGATCAATACGATTTTGAGAGTGTTGCTGTGCTTGCTGCCCACCGTGTTAGCCTTGCTTCAAAATTTCGGTGCATTTGACATCTTCTTGTTTCTTAGTCAATATTGTGTGTGTTAGGTTTCAATTCATGCCCTCTCCCTCTGCTTCTTCAATGTTACCCCTATCCCCCCTACATACACACCAGCAGGCATTTTGATGTCTGCCCAAGGGTTGAACTGGTACTCGGACTATTTGGTCGACTGTGTTCAGCCAACCATTCAATAACCCTAAATTGGACTGGGCGATCTAAACACACAGCTCTTCAACCCTGTTGCAAAGTGAACTGACAGCATTATTAGGTGACATTTAAATATGCACGTAAAAGCCCAGTGATTTCTACTAATAGCATCTTCGATAAACTGCACCAGTGCACACCGGGTTCACCGGTGCGCCTCTTCATACTTGATCAACTGCGCTGGTGTGCACCATCTGTCCTCCATAAACCGGGCCACACCGTCGCGGGGCAGTTTTTGGCTGCCCCGCCACACACTGAGGGAGTCGACGGGGCTCCGGGGTGCAATCACAAGATACATTGCGAACAACGCTGGAGAAGCGGCTTCCTCCACCGTCTGCTGCAGCGACGGTGGTGGTGGCGCATCGGTGCACTTGTGTGAAGGTGGACAGAGCTGTATGTTGTTGCTGACAAGGATGACTTGCTTGCTAAATCATTGGGCAATGATGCGACGGGCTCCGCACGGAGGCAACAACGGCCAGAGATTGTAAATGAAGACATGAACTTCGTGTACTGCAAAGAAGGCTGCATGAATTGCCAGCCAGTTGGAGATTTGCATCCGCTTCGTTCGATTGAATTTTCATGAACAGTCACTGGGGTGCCTAGACCATCAAGCGGAAGGGTGGACAGAAAGAGGCACTCGTATCATGGCTCTAACGAAGATGAGAATCAGCTTGTATGTAGCTGTTCAGTTGAAGCGGTGAAAGTGCATTGTTGCGCATGTGTGACGGATATCGGTTTAATGTACACATAATCATTGCCCTTCAATAAATATCACTTTCTAGTAGCGCTGTGTCATGCTATGCTCCTGTATTGCCACTTGTGAACATTTTTATGCGTTGCTTTCTTAGCTTAAGAGATGGTGATTGGGTAGAAATGCTCAGTTTGTCCGCGATCAACGCTCCATGCCGGGTGCACATTGTCACCTGGCACTGTGCGTTGCACCGGTTTTGGGGGCAACCCCGGTGCATGCTTATTGAGGACGTTATATGTTGACAACCGACCAAAACTAAAAAGCACCATTTATCATTTTCAGTGAAATTGACACCCCTTGTTCCTTCAGGGAATGTTTTTAAGGGTCTTACTGGAAGATGCACAAATTTCGCTTTTGGGGGGTTGTCCAAATTCTCCTCATGGGGTGTTGGGGGGATTTTTAGTGGGGAGGGGGCATTGAAGAAATCCTTGTTTAAATTTTACAATGCTCCAATAGGAATTTGAGTATTTGAAAACAGCTGCTGATGGGACATGCTTAATCCATAAAAGCACTGGGGGGAAGCTACATAACAATCTGGGGCTTGAGCATTTTTTTTTCAGTGAAACGTACCATGTACAGCCAAAGTGTTCACTGTGAAGTATTTGTTTCTGTATAACAGCACGTTGCGCCGTATCCTCCAAAACAGTGCATGACAGACGCTAGACGTACAGATTTGTGCCCTAGCTGCCTGTCCACTCTGTATTTTTCTTTTTTTAAGTAACAGTCAGAAGCCCTACCAAACAACGATGCCAAGACATGCTTTGGCTCATACCAAGGCAAGCACAGTTTATTGCTGCAGCCTTGGTTGCTTTTATTTAGCGACAAACTCAATCGGCTGTGCAGATGTATTTCAGGGCGTACAGGCAGGGATTCTATCTTCTATTTTCACACGGGCCGCTGGGAGCGGCCTGTAATATTCTTTTCGCTCGTCGCTTCCGCACACTGTACCTGTTTGCTGTACCCATCACGGTTTTCGCGTCGTTCGTCGCTTCGGTTGCTTTCTCATGTTGCGCCTTGAGCTATGCCCACGTACTCTAACTACTTCAGAGGTTTTCGCTTGCTGTCATTACAGGTTTGCTGTCATTAATTGTCGTATTAGCGTGATGTGGCTTGTCTGCAAGATCGGTGCGTGACAAACAAGCGTTACCAAACTAGCGGCGTATTTCACTTCATTCGTGGCTACCGTCGCTTGCATGGAAGAGATCGGGGATGATCTGAGATAGCTTTGCTTGGGTCAAATAATGGAGCTTTGGCTAAATCGCTTGTAACACTAGCGTAGTTGGCCCTGTCAGCAAGATCGGTGCGAGAGAAGCAACCGCTATAACTGCCGAAATGTCTAAACTACGGTCAAAACAAGACACAAGCAACATATCCATTGACACTTTGGTAATTATACTACATTCTTAGCCCACGGGAACCACTTGGTAGGATAGTGCAGTGGTAGAATGCTCGTCCAGCGTTTTGATAGTCGGTAGTTCGAATCTCGGCAAAAAAATGTTTTTTTGTCCGTGAGGAATTTAATAGCTTTTCTTTTTACAAGGGTAAGCGCTTGTTTCCTGCTTCCAATCACGTCAACGTTGGCGATTTGTTCCGTCTCTTCCTCTAAAAAAGGAAAAGAAACCGCCGAGAATTGACCGGAATAAAGGCCGTCAAAACTATCGAAACTACTTT
The DNA here is from genome assembly GCF_048455015.1 of Haemaphysalis longicornis. Taxonomy (NCBI): domain Eukaryota; kingdom Metazoa; phylum Arthropoda; class Arachnida; order Ixodida; family Ixodidae; genus Haemaphysalis; species Haemaphysalis longicornis. The sequence continues at coordinate 190,790,559 of NW_027526361.1, forward strand.
AACATCACTGTAAATGTGTCCGAGTTTTTCATTACTATGTACTTCTGCGTATGAAAACCTCAATTTGAAGATATAAACTTGTTATAGCTTTCAGAAACGAAAAGAGTATTACCAATATTCCCGTACTAACACGACTTTCGTCAAACATAGAGGTGCTGATATTGAAGCCTGGCAACTATGTCTCACATTGTGGTGTGTGCGTTTGTGAGGATCCCGCGTTTGTGCTGTGCCGTTTGCATCAGTTTTAACTGCAGATTTCCAGCTGAAATCATATTTATAGAAGTTTTATTGCGCGATGTCAGTCCTTCCAACCTATGCATGTGTTGAAAACATGGGCACTGGAAGAACGATCATCGCCGCCCGCCTCAAAAGACTGCGCGTCAAAAGTTGATGGCATTGCTTCCGAACAAAGTGTATTGGTGTTCGCAAAGTGAAGACGACAGTGAAGAAGGATTTTACGTAGGAAACATCGTTCCTGGTAGGGTAAGTAGGCATGTTTTATAAATCTGTACTTGTTTGCAACGGGTTCTGGTGTTTATGGGTCAGCGGTTCACTAAACCCCCTTCTCATTTTCTTTTAAATCCTAGGGGTCTTGCGTACTTGCTGGGCGACCTGGATTTACCTGTCCACGGTTTCCGCGGCAGGCAGCATCAAATTACGCGTAAGCTAGACCTTAACTACGACGCTCGCGCTGTAGTAGAGGGCTGCTAATTATTTGACATCACGCGAGGTTCTTTAACACCTATGCGTTTTTGCGTTGTGTCTACCAAAATCTGCCTTCGCGACTGCAGATCCCGGCGAAATTTCGCGTGAGCGGCACAACGCTGTGATCAGTACACATCCGTGAATGTCTGCGGTATACGATGAAGTAACGTGGACAGGAGATGCCCTCGAAGTACATGCGACAAAGCGGCTCGCGGGAACTGTGGGACTCGATATCAGAGGCATCTGCATTGTTGTAAATTAGTGATGAAAGTTAAGCAAGTTGTCAACATCCTAATATCCCGAAATTGAAGACCATACACAGACTAACAAGGAAACTGTAGGCCCGCACTCTCAACTCGATTTATGTTGGAGAATCGAACTTGCAAAGACAAGCTAGGCAATGCAATAGAGAATCCTCAACTAGCACACACTAGTCCCTATTGAAAGCTATGGACCCAGATAAGCTGCTAGCATGCGTTCAATGCAAATTAGCGTAGCGGTAAGCTTTGGATATATCATGAATACCCCAGTCGCATTACTGGCGTGTCTAATAAACACATCCTTAGTGTGACCTAAATTTCACTTTGGATGTTTCTGGAATGTTCTTATTATTGCCTTGAAGGTTAATGTCCTTAAGCGATTACAAATCCGCTTGATGTAAGCATTTGATCTTTGCGTGGCCTTCTCTTGTATTTCAACTACTGTCTGTGCACTCACAGATCGTGTACCTTCAGGTGCTGCTGCTAGCTGTCCTGGGTCGGCTGCCTGTCAGTCCAGTTCCCAAGGTTTTGCCAGGGCCTCCCCTGGCCAACCAACACTCCACCTGCTGGACCTAAGCTGCGGCCGGCCTTCCCTTGGTGCTGCGTATGCTTCGCCACCAGGAAAAGCCATTCCTTTGTCTGTCACCTGGCACCAAGTCACTCGGCACACCCCTTCAAACGCACGTCATTTCCTCGGCCCCAGGCACTGCTGCCATTCAGCTGACCCATCGATTATGTACTTGCAGGTTAGTTATCGCACGTTGTGCAAACTTCCATTGTCATGATGTATACCTGTTAGCAGTGTTGTAGCCTCTGGTTATTGGAAACATTTTCGTGAAGCAGTGCTGTGCATTTTAAGCATGTTATTGGTTACTGGGGATATTCAAGAGAATCTGGAGGCGCAGAAAGAGAAACCGAACTTTGTTATAAAGGGTTCATTCGCATGGAATCAAGCCAGGCAATCCTTTTAAAATGTTTCTATACATATGCAGTGGGTGTTAGGGGCCTATCCGTAATCCGCATACTCATTCAATGCAAGGCACTTGACACAACACAATGCAAACACTTCCATTAACTATACACACGACATATTCCACAACACCCGTCATACTTCTCAGGAGACAAGCCCATGTTTTCACTCAAACGTGTTTTCGAGTTTCTTACCGACGTAAAATTTTTACATGTCATTTCTTATGCATCTTGACAACCTGGCCCTTTGCACCAGTAATCTGAATTATGTTGTTTTACTTTGTTTATTTTTACTGAAATGTTTTACTTTTACTTTCATGTCGCTCTCAGAACATGACTTTTGTTTGGCGCTCTTTACCCTTAGTTGGCCTTGCGCCATTAAAACCTAAACACCATCGTCATCATAAAATCTTTCTATAAGGCTTGAAGAACTAACCATACAAACTGACGTGGAACTACTTTCTATTTTAGGTAAGCTTAAAATTCCACCTACTTCAGATCCTACTGGTATTATTTACAATGTGCTGAAAAGTACAATCCGCACTGTAGAATTCTGATGGCGCTATTTTCAGTCTCTCGACAGGCGCTATTCTCAGTGATGGGTGGATAGCCAAGGTAGTACAAACCTTTCCATCTGGGTACCGTGCTTCACCATTAAACTACAGGCCAATTTCCCTAACAAGCACCATACGCAAGGTTGTGGAACATTTCATTCTCTCTCAAGTCACTAAGTACTAATAAAATTACATCATCATATTTGAATATCAGCATGGGGTTAAGAGTAACTCACAAGGGTTACTCTCGTAAAAAGCAACTTAGGATCTAGGATTCTTAGGATCTACATTCATCCGTTGACGCAGGTTTACACACTCCTGCAGTTTATCTCAATTTTTCTAACGCATTTGATCGCATTACACACCACAGACTACTTCTCAGACTTCACCCTAATGTCCTCATTTGGATCACGGATTTTCTTCCTTGTTGAATTAAAAGGGCCCTAAACAGGGTTCCAAAGGTAGCGATTTTACGTGCTGTTCGCTGAAGGAACAGCATCCCGCAAAAAATGGTTTAAAAGTTTTAAGTATTACCTAAGTTATTCAATAAAAAGGGTTGGCAATAAGGCCTGGAGCTTTCACCCTGTCCTCGCACCTCTTAATCGGTGTGAATGTTATGACATCACTGACATGCACAAGACAACCTAGAGACCTTACAGTTTCCAGGTACACACAGCCATTGACTCTGCTTGTCACGCTTTTCTTTTTTAGCAGGCGACGTGTATGCTCCGCCCACTGTTGGCTGCGCTGAGCTGAGTGGGGCAGTAAGCGGGCGGGCCGCTCGCACTTCCGTGGTTGCGTCGGTACGTCAGTTGTAGAATGGGGGAAATGAGTGTTTGACGGTCACATAGGGGGGTCCCAAACACAACATGTTCGCTGGTGACTGTAATTGAAGATTTCCACCTACGATTAGGGGTTCGCTAGCATTTCTTGGAGGTGGCGCTGTTGCAGCGAGCAGGTCCCTCTAGCTTCTCGCAGAAAAGGCTTGGCATCGCCGCAGTTATTGAGTCACCACTTTACGAAGCTGAGCTGATGACGATTACCAGCGCAATCTTTCACTGCACTGTTTCCCCCTTTCATGCATTTGTAAACTGATTTCAAGCAATAGTCCCCCTCTGGCGGGCAGTGACAAGTTTTAACTGCTGCGGTTCATGCCATATCGCATATACACTGCACAGCGGGGTCCTTGTCGACCGTGCAGGCAGATGCTTGCCGCGGTCACGCTTGTAGCGGCGATTCCACCTGCAGAGACTCTCCGTGTTTTTCAGTGTTATTCATACTTTGCAAACAATGTACTATATCCGCAGACTCAGCTAAGCTCGTGTAACGGATGGCGACGATCGACATTTGTTTTTCCAAAGATAGCTGTGCTGTAGTGCCGTTCGGCGGAACCGCCGAACCATGCACCCGCATTTCAACCACAGCTGGGAACGCTGATTAACTGCAGATTTTAGGACACCCGCCAAAAGCAATGCTGTAGTGTTCAGCACCAGCTTTGCCATGAAGGCTGCGTCAGAGTCGCAAAGTTACGTCAGAGTATGTGAGAATGGCGACAAGGATTGACAGGTAAACAAGGAAAGAAACGAAGACCTTTCTTGCACTTTTGTGCAACATTCGCTTTGCGCAGAGGTGTTATATTTGGTATACGTTGTCGTGAACATGTTGTCTAGCAATTTTGCATTTGAAACGACTACCTTCGGAAGCCTATTTAATGCCCCTTTAAGTTAACGTCTGCTAATAAGTCTACTTCTTTTGCCCCCATTAATTTTGGTGTCGTCCAAGGCAATGTGCTTGGTCCTCTACGTTTTAAATCTATTTTTATCATCTTCCATGTTGCATATCTTCCCGTGCACATCTCTTCACAGACGATGTTGCAGCTTATCACACAATCTCTTTCAACAACCACCATCAATGCTTTCAAACTGATTAAAGCACTTCTCTGGGCTAGTTGTTCATATCACGCTTGGGTTAGATTAATGTGCTGCTTAGGCTTACGATACAAGGATGGAGACAAAGAAACACACAATGCAAATGGGTAAGTGCAAACAAGCAACTATTTGTTGTTTGGAACGCCTCCAACAGCTTTACAGAAAAGAGAAGAAACAAACACCAAAAAAAGGGCGGGGAAGGGGGGGGGAGGGGGAGATTTAACGCGAGAAATAGGACGACGAAATACCAAAATTTTGACTCTAAACTATTCAAGTTGAATGCGCAGAAGCCCAATCATCAGAACCTTCTGCGCACACCCGGATTTACAGGGGCCAAGGTGCATCTTTTAAAAGGACAGTTTCGCAACAACCTTAAGATTATGACGCGTGCTCACGTATTCTCCGAATGTGCCTGATCCCATGAAACAGGACTTCACAATTTTCCTTTTCTGCAGATTGGGTGATCTGAACAAAACCTCGGTCTGCTCAAATAAAGCCTTCTATCCACACACTTTGCAGTGTGCGGCCAAGTTTCCAGGCCCGCTCGTCCGCTCACCTGTGTAGCGGGTGCTCTCTGAGCGTGGTGTTTACGCACCTGCCTGTGTGTCCGATCCAGTTTCTTTTGCAGTTCAAGGGGATGCGGTAGACAGCGCCGACCGAGCATTCAACAAATTTTGTTTTCTGCTTTGTGTCAAACTGATATTTTCACGCCGTGTTTCCATCCTGATTAACCCTCTTACAAAGCCCTTTAATTTGATGGGGGCTGAGAAAATAACTCCAGCTTCTGGCTTCGCTTTTAGCTTCTTTATCTTGTGTATGTACAGGCTAACTTTCTTTCTGTGCTGTTCTTTGGGCCCTTGCTTGGCTTTACCCCCTTTAGCACTTCTAGGCAGTGGACACAAGAACTTACGTGGGAAACCCACTAGACCTTAAGTGTGCCCACTGTTACAGTTGCAGGACCTTTTTTAGGGCTTGGAGGAAACAGCCGGCAACAATGCTTCTCTTTACTAGCTTTTTGCCATACTTGAGCACTTTCACACTGCATTTGAGGGGTTACAGTTCAAACATGAGACTCCTGACAGCGATAGGCTGCGGTATTTAGACGTTCAAATCCATGTTGGAGCATCCAACACGTGCGGGTCTTATCAAAGCAAGGGGGGGGGGGTACCTACGCTTCCCTTTAACTCTGGACATCCGAAGCTAGTAGCCATTCATTACACCAGTTTGTTATCTTGTCAAGGTCGGAGTGAAGTAGGTTAGTGTCACTGTCAGTGTTAATTTCACCAAAGATAAAACAATCATCTGCAAACAAATGAAAGTTCGAGGATACGAGAGGCAAAAGGTCGTTAATGTAAATAAGAAACAGGAGAGGACCGAGGACGGATCGCTGGGGAACTACAGAAGAAACGGGGCAGAGAGTAGAAATAAAGTGGTTAGCAGTAGCGAATTGTGAGTGGTAAAGAAGGAAATACTCGATCCACTCAAGCACGTTAAGGTCACGTTTAAGTCATTTCAGCTTAAAGGGACACTGAAGTGAATTTGTCAAGCTCCCGTTTTTGCTTGCACTGTGTAGACTGGCTCAAATTAGCACACTTTTCATCGTTTTACGCAGGGTGTCGAACCGGAACCGAACCGAACCGAAAACCGGAACCGAACCGATATTTTTGCCGGAACTGAACCCGAACCCGAACCGTTATTTTTTGAGCACGCTGAACCCGAACCGGAACTGAACCGAAAAAAGAAATAACGGTTACCGGTTCATGCCGAAACGGTTCGACCCTCTGTTGTTGATATTGCACAGTCAATGCAATTCAGACCTTTTTTTCTTTCACGTACCATCAACTTCGTACTTGCTCGCGCACTTTCCCCTCCAGACAATTGAACACTATCACGCTCTATGTAACAACAGGGGAAATGAATGAGCACCAATGTAGCATTGGTCTGTTGCTGCTGGAGGCGCGAGCGTAGTGCAAGCTGACCAAACGAAATGTCATTCTCGGCAGCTTGCAGGGGATATAAAACGACTTTGCCCTTCCCTAGTTGCGACTTCATTGGAGCAATCAGGCTGCAGGAGTGCTCCATTGCGCAACAGCGAAAGCTCACACCCGATGTGTGGAAACTTTTTGCATTTCATAATTTGTTTAAAAGGTCCCACACCTGCAAATTATTAATACTTGACAAGTGTGACCGCAGGAGCTGCTCAGTGGCTAAGCTGTTTGCTAAGCCGTTTGCCCAACTCGCTACATTGCTTCTACTGCGACTGGTTCCGGAGGGGAGTACTGCTGTGGACGAATTAAAAAGCGTCTACCCAAAAAGTCCCATCTCATGTTCCGCGAGTCAAATTTCCCTTTCATTTTGTAACCGCATTATCTGTTATAAGATTCCGCAATGTAGCACACGGAACGATGGTAGGGGTTCAGGCGGTACGATGACATACTGATTGTAATGCACACTTTCGGTATAGCAAAAGGAATTGCAGTGGTCAGAGCAATAATGCAGTGACTGAGCGTTAGCTAAAGCTTACTTTTAACAAAAGTGTGGCTAACACATTCGATAAGGTGACAGCTAACAAATTATTCAGGATGACCAAATATTCTAATTCATTGGTAGTATTTATGTGCCTGTTGTAGGATTTTTCTGTTTTGTTACAAATATAAAAAATGTGCGCCATTGGTATTAAGCGCTGGTATTTGAACGCGCCAGTACGCAGGACTAAATTTAAGGCTTCAAAGTTGGCGTGATGGGTGATTTCATAGCGACGATTGCGATTTCAACAAAAAAGGAAAGGACAGAAAATATAACCCACCGTCATATCTCTTGGCGGTGGCTTTATGAATAGTCGCTGGGACAACATAAAGTCTTAGCGAGAAAGAAGGTGGTAAATCGTCGCCACTTCATCTGTTTTTCTAATATCTCGTGATTGTTTCAAGTTTGCTTTGCAATTGCGCCACTGCCCCTGGGGAACAGCAGAATGTGTGTTTTGAATTTTTGTTTGTGTTTTGACTTGACGGTCGTTTTATACTAGTAAATGTTTTTTTCTAATTTCAGTAATAATTCAACTCATCGAACCGGTTCGCGAACCGGTTCAAGCTCCCGAACCGGTTCGCGAACCGGTTCGGTACGTGATTTTGTCGAACCGGAACTGAACCGGAACGAAATTATTTCACCCGTACCCGAACCGTAACCGAACCGGTATTTTTTTCGGTTCGACACACTGGTTTTACGATTGACAAATCGGTAATTATTTTACAAAGCGCGAAAGAAGAAAAACTACCATGCGCGGTTTGCGGCGGCCGCACCAACTAAAGCTGTGACGTTAGGAGGAGCGGGCACCGTGATTGGACGATGCCCAAGGTGAGCAAGCAAACAAGTTTCGGTTTCGGTTTCGGTTCTGTAAAACACAGCCGTTGGCGTTGTTGGATGGGCATTCTCAATAACTCAGTAATCATCGTACCGCGCTTCTGCCATGTTGTCAGCTGTAAAAATGCATAAAGATAAGCCTCCTAGGACGGCTTGGAATCGTAGCATTCACTAGCCCAAACCTACGCAGAGCATGAACGCCCTCCGCGTACCCGCAGACGCCCAAATGTCATGCGCTTTTCCCCCATATTTGGAGCTTGCCTCCCTCATGCCTGTATCGTAAAAAGCGTGTTCGCACCAGGCCAAGGGTCTGTTCATTCTGGCCTGTGCCCACTGCCTGCAAGCAGTAGGTGCTTATGGCAACAGCACGCCAACGAGAACTCGCTAGCGCGCCAGTACCAGCCTGCGCGCGTTTTGTGAACTAGTTCGTGGAGCCATGAACGTTGCGGCCCAAAAAAAGGTGAACTCAATATAGAAAACATCGGCGGAAAACGAAAAAGTTAACTTACAGAAAAAAAAGCACGTACCCGCGGGGATTCCAACTCCTGACTTGCAAAATATTTGCGGTGGCATATCTAGCGCCCCAAACAACTCGGCCACAGAGCTGGCTCCGCTGGCCTTGGTAATATAGGGTATATATTGTACAACCACTTTACACTTTTATTTAGTTTTGGCATTTCAAGCACCTTAGGTGACTATTTGTTGTATTGCGCTCGTGCAGTAAGCGTCGCCCGAGTTTCCACAAGGCTCACGTCTAGCAATTGCATTTCGTAGATGGAAAAGCGTTCGCAGATGCGTAGTCGTGCTGCTGACCGCTGTGCTTGTTCGCCCAGCGCAAAAAAGTGCTTCCCGCACCCTAGTTTTACGCTGTACGGTAAAAATATCAGTTTATTTTATTTCCTTAGTACCTATATTGACTTCGCTGACACTTCTCCCGCTTTCAAGAGGCCTTATATTTTCCTACTGGCGTACCAGTCAGCGAAGCGTCACATGTGCGCTTGTGCAGCGCTTGTGTGAACCGACCTTGACTTTGAGCTAGATACAGTGTAAAAACTAACCAAGTAAAGAAAGGCAGATTCTACCATTCACAAACGTGTCCTGACTTCGTTTGAACTGAGCGAACGAATTGCGACGACCCGTCGGCGGCCGGCGGACGAAACGCTAGGCCGACTGACTGTCTGAAGGCAGGGGAGCCGTGCAGTAGCGCAGCCAATTGCGAGCTCGGCTCCTCTCGACGTCACACGAACACGCCGCAGAAAATGGGCGAGCGTAAAGAGAGGAGGACAGCATTTTCGAATTGATTTTTCTACTAAATAAAATCGCGTAAACGCGCCCAGGGTAGTCGAAACATGGTCTGGGGACTCCGGACTACAATTTGCGCAAGTAATCCCGCGATGTTTACATATCACTTCAGTGTCCCTTTAAAAAGTAGAAGTCTGTGACATACCTTGTCAAATGCTTTGGAAAAATTAAAAAAAAACGAAATCAGCTTGAGATGATCCATCTGAATACGATGTAACTAGCGAGTAAACAATATAGGTTGTGTCTCACACGAAAACGATCTTCGAAAGCCATGTTGCGCTGATGAAAAAAAATTAGTTAGAATAAAGAAAACTTACAAAGTTGGTGAAAATTACGTGTTCCAACAATTTACAACATGTACTTCTTAAACAAATGCGGCGGGAAATAAACCGGGAAGATTTTGTTCCGGATTTGTCCAATGGAGCCACCCTCTCTATTTTCCATTAAGCATGAAGAGTAGATGTATCTCATGATTGCTGCAAAATCTTGGTGAGTATAATAAAACTAAATGTACTTCTATTTTTTAGAAACTTTGCTTCAGTAAGGTCATGTCCAGAAGATGAAGGGTATTTTAATGTATCAATCAGTGAAGCGACACCCTGGGCTTCGACAAGCACTGGAGACATTGTGAAGTAATCAAAAGAATTTGCAGTGGGGAACACAATTTGAGAAGTTGTAGATAAATTAGATTTTTAAGAAATCATTGATTCAATTCAACACAGATGCGCATTGGTGGGCTGGAATGACATTGCCAGCTGAATCATCTAAGACTATATTGTCGTCATAAGGAGGGATAACTAATTTCTACAATTTTCTAATGTTAGTGTCCACCGTTGTCGACAAAATGTAATGTTTAGCAGTTTTAAGCGCTGACACGTAAACGTGAGAAGCGGTCTTATAGGCAGCCCAACGAGAATTGCTAGGAGACCGCTGTGCTGATCGAAAAAGGCGTTTTTTTTTGACAGACGTTTCAAATGAGAGTTGTACCATGGTGCTAACGGATTACCAGTGATGACGTGCTGCGGAATATATTTCTCGGTTAGTTCATGCACTTTTGAGGCAAACAGATCCCAGATTTTTTAGCAGAACGTTCGTCAAAGCCTGCGAAGTAAACGTCAATGAAGGATGATAGTTCTATGTTAATTGCTTCAAAATTCGCTTTTTTGTACTCACGTATGGTTTTTGCTTGTTTTGTAGTTTTGCGCCAATAAATCTTAATTGAAAAGCTGATTAAGGAGCGATCGCTAATTCCTGGCAAGTGCGTAATTGGCGAAGAAAGAACGGGATGTGTTGTAAGAATTAAATCAATAGTGTTGGCAGAACTTGGTGATATTCTGGTGGCGTTAGTTACGAATTGAGAGAAGGAAAAGGTAGAGCAAAAATTCAAAAATTCACAAGCTTGTGCAGAAAAGGGGGACAACGAGACCGGTTCAGGATTCCAAAGTATGTTGGGAAGATTGAAATCTCCCAGCAAAAATATAGGATAAGAAAGAAAACGAGTGGCAACAATGTCAACAGCATCGTGTAGTTCTCTTACAAATGAGGGGGATGAAGAAGGCGTGCGATAGCATGCTCCTAAAACGAGTTTTTAGTGACCGAGGTTGATGGTATCCCAAATTATTTCAAGAGCACAGTTAATTTCAATGCATGATGAAGGGATTTTTTTTTATATTGCCAGGAGCACCCCACCTCCTTTCCGCGCAGTCCGGTCGCATACTAATGGGCGTCTTGAAAAATTTGGAAGTCGTGCACGTGTGCGGGAAGCCAAGTTTCAGTTAGGAAAATGATATAAGTGGTGCATGTGTCTATTGCGGACTATGTTTGATAAGTATGCTCGTGACGTTAGTGAAAGTTACTGACACTTCTTGTATTGCTGGTGGTCCTCTGGCCCTCACGTGTCCCTACGAAGTGTTTTGTGGCGGGACATCGTTATTGTTGGTTCTTCATGTGACGGTTCCACTTCTTCAGCTCTGTCTGAGTGAGGGTTGTACATGTAGCATTTGGTATTCAAAAACAGCTTATTGTATCGAAGTTGGAAGCGTGGCGAGTCTGGTTGGCTGTTTGAAAATCAAGTAGTTTTTTCCGAAGCATGCCTGTCACGGGAGAAAAATCTTCGCTTAGCTGATAACAATATCTTTAAGCTTAAATTCACTGCGTAAATAGAGAAGTTTATCCCTTATTTCCGAGTTCATAAATTTGACAATATTAGGACGACATTTGTTTTTAGTGAAGAATACTAATCTGTGCGCGCGATGGATGGAATCTGGCGTGAAGGTATTAGGAACTGAAGTAACAAAAGTGGTTAGTTTTCTTTCTGTTTGTTCCCACGTTTCGTTCAAGTCCGGAATGCCTCGAAGGATAAGATTGTGACGGCGGAATCTGTCCTCAAGTTCATCCATGCGGGATTGTAACGTATGTACAGTCATGGACAATTCCAATACGAACCGCGGAGCGCATGGTCGAAGATAGCGGTGCAGTCATCTGGCAGCGGCCGTGGAAAACGCACGGACATGCGCAGTTAGATGTCGGGTGCGAGGCTGCGTGTCCCACTGCGATATGTCGCCCTCTGCTCGCTCGCATGCTTGCCTTGTCGCCATGCCGCAAGGGCACTACAAGCATTGAAAGTACCAGCGCTGCTGCAGCTGAAGGTGTTGGTAGCGTTGAGAGCAATGCGGCGCGTATTCGCTTGCAGCTGCGGCCAGTGCTTGCATGGGAAGCGCGTGCACGCTCTCGTAAGGCATGCTGTTGCTTCATGCTTTCTTGAAGAAAAGAATCGCAGAGATATAGAGCGAAAATAAATGCATGCTGCCTAACTTTTGATGGCGCTGCATTGGTTTGTGTTCGTGGTGCAGTGACTCGGGAATCCAACAATGAACTGGCCGCTAAGAATGCGCCTTTGTTTAACGGAGGCATGGCTGAGTCATTTCGCAGAGTTGGTGCGAGTAGTAAACAATAGATATACCACCAGAATTCATCTCCAGTAATATAAATTAACTGGAAGCATTGTGTGGTCTGGGAAAATTACTGGCAGAATTCTAATATTAATAAAAATTAGGAAGGCAACAGGTCCAACCATTCTGTATAAGCCAGTTGCCCTTGGGGAACAATTTCGGCGGCCTGCTTTTCTCGTTTTTTTTTTGGCACCCCCTCAGTGCTTGTATAAATCTGCGGAGCGGGCAGCACTGCGCTTGGTTTGGGAGTGACCCAGGTGTCCATCGTTATTTGCTCAAGTTACTGAACCCCGCATGCAAAGCTATGTCGGCAATGTGACGCCGGCAAATACGGCGGGCAGGCGCTCATGTAAGCCGAGCACACAGTGACAGCAGATATTATCTTGCACCGCATCGCTAACAATTCTTTCAGCGCTCTTGCGGCATGGCGAGAAAGCAAGGATGCGAGCGAGCAGAGGGCAACACATCGCAGTGGGATACGCAGCCTCGCTCCCGACCTCTCAACTGCGCATGTCCCGGAGTTTTTCACGGCCCCTGCCAGGTGACGGCACCGGTATCTTCGGCCATGCGCTCCGCGGTTCATATTTGAATTGTCCATGACCGTACTGTTTTGTGTAGTTCTTTCATAGATTTTTGAGGTCTCGTTAATTCGTTATCAGGCCTATCTAAGACTTTGGTTTTTTTCTTCCAAATCACCAAGTTTTTTAAGGATGACGGGGGCTTTCGATTCTATATTTTTTGTCCATGTTTATGGCCTTAATGTCGCAACCAGTTCAGAATGACTTTTTGATGCTTCAAGTGAACGAGAATGAACGTCCTTTAGAGGATGAAACAAAATGGCAAGTTGTTCAGTAGGGTTCTCTGGCAATAAATCACGTTCTAGCAAGGCCTCAGAACGAGTTATAGGCCCTCGAGTTGGCTCGATGTCGCCAGCGCGTAAAAAAAGAAGAGCAGTAGAAATAATATTCTCGCACACTACACGTTGGCCCAAGAACAGCAAAAGGCACCGATCGCTAGACCGTTTCGCATAGAGCGAAAACTTTGTACACACCTGCACAGGGAAAGTACTAAGGTCAGGCGCCATGCCGTAAGCGCTGCTCCCGTGCCCACTGAAGGTGTAGGCGGTCGCGCGGCTTCCTAAATCCGGGCTTGGGTAGGATGTCTGTCGATGGGTAGGGTCGTTGATAGCAGCGCCTCGTAGGAACAGTCGCATTGGTGATGGGGGTGTTTTCCAGGTTGTCGCCGTAGAAACTGGATATGGGAAACAGCACGGGGTGGCAAGGTGATGAGGGCGATAACCGCGTGGCGACAAGCGCAAGCGTAGCCTACACAGGGAACATACGAAGGTCAGGCTCCATGCTGTACGCGTGTACGCGCTGCTCCCGTGACCACTCTGGCGGCATCGTCCGGAGCGTCGCACACGCTCAGCGCTCGCGCTTTTGTACGCGTATTACTAGGAGCAGTGGAAAACAATCTTCAAAAAATGACGCGTTTGATGGACTCTACATACACTAAGCATCGGAATTGCATCAATCCGATGATACAAGAGCTATTCCAGTGCTAGCTTTGTTAGATGTTCATGCCATGGGTACTTTTCGCTAATCTGCTCGTGTCAACGTCCGTAGAAGAAGGAAAAGCAGGAGCGGATGTAATAAGACACAAGTTTTTAGGTGAGGGTTATTTCCAGAGTGTAAAAAACTCGAATGCAGGGTGAAATCAAAAATTAAATCAGAAGTCAAATCACAGATAATTAGCGCACACGACAGCGCTGCATAGATTGTGCAGAACCTTTTCTCGTGTTTAGAGGGCCCGCGTATGTATATTTAATTTGTCGATTTCGTTTTTATGTTCAAATATTTCACATCTTTATTTATTCCATTATCATTTCGCCCACTTGCGGGGCCCTAAACGTAATTAATTGAAATTTAAGAACAGTTCAATGTAAAAATGAATAACTCGTTGCAATTTTCATTATTTTATTTCTTAAACTGCGGGATGTTACGATGAGCACGCCGTTGGGCTTTGTTTCAACACTCCTCGGCTGTGCGGCGAAGCCTTCCTACGTGCGCCTGTGACGCAGGCCCCCCGTGTCGGTGACTCATGCTTTCACGTCTCGACAAGCCTGGGTTTCTGTCGTCTATCTTTAGGTGCGTTTCAAACTTCGGCGGTTGCCGACAAGGCAGGCTTCAACGCGCCCCAAGGACACCGAGGCCCCGCGTCCGGAGCGGCGTCCTCTGCTCTCCCCTCTGTCGTACTCAGCGTCCGCCGCTACTACCGACTGCTCACGAACTCTGGAAATAGTGTTGTGTGTGTCTGTGACGTTCGTGGCGTGTGCACAATCTATAGGTAACGCTGTTTTGACCGTTGGCGTATAAATATATAAATAAATACGAGCCCCTCAAGCACTATAACTCATTCCTGTTTGAGCAGTGAATCAATGCTGTCACTCTGCTCGAGTCCTGTACTGTTACCTCGCCCGTCGGGGCATTGTTCTTAGGCTTCGGCTCACCTTTCCTTGTGGACTTCTTCACGGCTGCAACAGCGGCTGGCCGTTCGCATCATACACGCTACCACTCGTATGTCGGAGGCCACGGAGCTCGGATAGGGTGCCCCCACTCGGTCGCAACAACTGGTTGGCAGCGGTGGGATGGCAACTTCGTAACACCTGTAGCCAGCGGTGCAGGATCCAACACCACGGACGTCAAGGTGGCTTCGGACTTCGCAGAATTCATGGGGGTCAATGGTGAGTGCGGGACTTGTCTTCACTGAGTTTTACCAGGCTTCTGAGGATAGTTAGTAGAGCGTGTGTTTTTGCCGCGTGGGTCATTCGCGCAAAACATTTTTGGAGCAGTGGGAAAGCAGTACTCTAGACAGGCCATGAATTTGAAGGCGTTGTAAAAAACCGCAGTTGTAGCTTGCAAAAGAGTTAAGCTTGGATGTTTCGGACGCGCTGAGAAAGCCAGCTTAATAAAACTTGCTGCTGGGCTAGTTGGGTCATGATCATAGCAACTAGGCTTAGCGCTTTAAAGAACAGGACACACCTAAGAAAAAACGGACAGGACTGGCGCCAGTCCTGTCCATTTTTTCTTACGTGTGTCCTGTTCTTTAAAGTGCTAATCCCAGTTGTTATGAGAAAGCCAGAGCTGATACAGGCTATACTCGCAGTTGGGGCTGACGATGACGAGCTGTCTGAGTGCATTGAGATGATCAATGGCTGAGAGACCGCGAAACGTCGGGCTGCAGAGGCAGAGGCTGAGCGCCAGCGTGAGGAACGCGAGAGGCAGAAACAGGAACGAGAACAGGAGCTCGAGAGGCAGAAACAGGATGGCGATGATAGAAGGCGAGAACAGGAGCGACAGCCTGAGCTGGAAATGAAACGTCTAGACATCGAGGCATCTCTATCTAGGCGGGAGAGTGACAACAGGGCGCCAAGCGCGCAGTCTGCGGTGACTGAGCGGCCTACGCTACGAATGAGTGACCTAATGCGACCCAACAAGGTAAGAGAAGACATCGGTCTTTTTTTGGTCAACTTCAAGCGTACGTGCCAGAGGGCCCAATCTAGCCGAGACTCATGGCCGCAAAAGCTGCTTACGCTTTTGCGAGGTGAGGCATCCGACGTGATGGCCCGCTTGCCAAAGGAGGAGGCGGAGGACTACGAGAAAAATATGTTCGAGCCTACTGCGTAAGTACAGGCTGTCAGCAGAGGCGTTTCGCCAGAAATTCCGTGAAACCGAGAAAGCTAATGGGGAGTCGTACTCGGAGTTCGCCTATAAGCTAAAGGCTAACATGGAAGAGTGGCTCACAGAGGCAAAGGCTTTTGGAGAGCACGACAAGGTAGTTGAGTGTTTTCTGTGTCGAGCAGTTTTACCGCCGCCTACCTGAAAACCTGAGGCATTGGGTGTAAGACAGGCCGGGGGTAAATACTGTGGATCATGCAGCTCAGCTAGCCGACGAGTTCATCGCACGTAGAGGTGCGCAGGGGCCGAAGGACAGCCAAAAAGAGTTCAGGCAGAAGCTTGATAAGTGAGGGCCTAAAGGCAGAGCTTTCCAGGAAGACGGTGGAGCAAGGGAAGTCGTAGTCGTGGATAGGGAAACTGGCCGCGAAACGAAAAGAGAGCCGAATACGCTGAGGAGAAGCGCAGAAAGAAAGCTTTTGAAGCAGCGCAGACAGGCTGCGTGTTACAACTGCGGCGAGACGGGACATTTCGCTGCGAGTTGCAAGAACGAAAAACTCGTCTTTCACGTTCTATATCAGAGTGAGGACAGCAGGCAGTTTCTAGAGCCGTACGTACGTAAGCTAGTGGTCAACGGTAAACCGTGCAGAGTTCTTCGCGACTCCGCGGCTGTGGTAGACATGATCCACCCTTCGTACGTTGAACCGGATCATGGAGCAAGATATCTTGCTCCGTGAACGGGATCAGCTGACGGGACCGTGTGTTTGGGTGAAGCAGGCCGTAGCAGCACGAAACGTGCGCCTGCCGATTGCCAAGGTCAGCATCGGAGGTCCGTGTGGTGAACTTGTCACACAAGCGGCAGTATCCCCACAACTTCTTCCGGAATACAGGTACCTATTCTCGAGCAGGTCTGATCAGCTGTTGCGCGACAAGGGGTACCGTTTCGAGAAACTGCCGAGCAAAGAATCAGCTGAGCTCGCTGCGAAGGGCTGAAGTAACGATAATGTCGCCACCTCTAAGAGGAACGGGGAAACTCAGACATTGATTGATTGATTGATTGTGGGGTTTAACGCGCCGACGCAACGCAGGCGATGAGGCGCGCCGTAGTGGAGGGCTCCGGATTAATTTTGACCACCTGGGGATCTTTATCGTGCGCCGAAATCTCGTACACACGGGCGTTTTTGCTTTTCGCCTCCATCAGAAAAGCGGCCGCCGCGGCCGGGAATCGAACCCGCGACCTCGTGCTCAGCAGCGCAACGCCTTAGCCACTGAGCCACCGCGGCGGGTGAAACTCAGACAGATAGCGAGGATGGAGCATTTCCGGAGGCTCACAACAGAGGGCAGCGTAAGTACACTGTGTGTGAGGACCCTACAGTGAGCGGAGACGTTTCGTCGTCGTCTTCGAAGTGCTCAGCTTCACAGGACGCCTTGAAAACTGCTGCTGACCCGAACGCGTGCGGGTCGAAGGCTTCCGACGTTCTGAGGGAAAGCTTAAACCATGACGTCAGCGAAAGAGGGCAACATGAGTCTGTTGAAAGGGTGGTTGACTCTCCGGACGAGATTTTCGAAACGAGCAACACTGTGGCAGAGCCGGCAGTCGAGACACTGAACGATGTTCACGGTTCAGCTAAGCGTAGCGATGGCGCGGCAACGGAGCAAGTCGCTAGTGTTCCACCTCCATCAAATACTGGATGCCGAGAAATTGCCAGCCGAGCTAGTAAAGATTTCGGTGTCGCTTGGGGGGAGCCGTCTTCTGAGACCGGGCCGCCCGTGCCTAGATTGGCCTTGACAGCCGGAAACGAAAGCGAATGCACCCTGGTGTGTTCGCTTGCCGACACTGTCGCAAACAAATGCCGCAAGAGCTCTTATGCGGGCCTGCCGAGTGGCAGAGCCGCACACTCACTTTGCGCCGGGTCTCGGCGGACCTCGGAGCGGCCGAGAACGAAAGCGCGCGCCTTGCTCGAGCGGTGGAAATTAGAGCAGTGTCCTCCGCACACTCGAGATACGTCTCGGAAGAAGGCCGATGTCCTCTCGAGCGGTCGCAGTCGCTTTCAGAGAACGGGCGCACTTAAGGTGCGATTCAAATTGGGGAAAGCTCAAGGCAATGACGAGAGCTCAAATCGCAGCTCTCTGCGCGAGAAGTGGATTTTAGACGCCTGACTTTCTCAATTTCACTGTTTTTCCTGAATCAGGTTTCGCCCTTTACGATTCCGTTTC
Source organism: Haemaphysalis longicornis (assembly GCF_048455015.1). NCBI lineage: Eukaryota > Metazoa > Arthropoda > Arachnida > Ixodida > Ixodidae > Haemaphysalis > Haemaphysalis longicornis. The sequence continues at coordinate 190,808,479 of NW_027526361.1, forward strand.
TTTTTGTGTGGGACAATACCAATCACGCGAAATGTCACATTTCAAGTTTGTGCACTTGTCTAAAGTACTGCTGGGATAAACGTAACTAGTGCAGTTAGTTATTAGCGTATTTTATCGCAACTAAAACCTTGGTAGAGCTTCAGTGTGGATTTGTCTTCGCACTTGCCGGCAATGGGGCTGTGTCTTCCTGTGTTCGGTTGCTTGCCTGACCAAGCCCGAGGTGTTCTTGGCAAGCCACTGTTCGTCCAGTGACAGGGCCCGGTGAAGCTCCAGCATGGTGTCGTACAGCCTAGGCCTGGAGTCGAGCATCTGGTGAGCACTTCTCTTCGAAAGCATCCCTCCGGACAACGGTTGAAGACCCTTATCCATCAGGATCTCGGACCCCCGGCAGAGAAGCTGTTATGATAGAGCCCGCCGTTGGGCTTTGTTTCAAATCTCCTAGGCTGCGCGGCGAAGCCTCCCCTACGTGCGCTTTTCACGCAGGCCCCCCGTGTCAGTGACTCATGCTTTCGCGTCTCGACAAGCCTGAGTCTCTGGCGCCTATCTTTCGGCGCGTTTCAAACTTCGGCGGTGGCCGGCGAGGCAGGCTTCAACGCGCCCCAAAGACGCAGAGGCCCCGCGTCTGCAGCGGCGTCCTCCTCGCTCCCCTTTCTGAGACTCAGCGTGCGCCTCTACTACCGACTGCTCACGATCTCTGGAAAGAGTGTTGTGTTTGTCTGTCACGTTCGTGAATGCTGTTTCGACCGTTGGCGCTTTTGGGTATAAATACGAGCCCCTCAATCACTATAACTCCTTCCTGTTTGAGCACTGAATGAATGCTGAAACTCTGCTGGAGTCCTGTACCGTTACCTCGCCCGTCGGGGCATTATTCTTCAGCTTTGGTTCACCTCTCGCTATGAAGTAAACAGTTGCGTTAGCCTACGGCTTCTGGACTTCTTCACGGCTGCAACAGCGGCTGGCCCCTCGTTTTACACCACGCTACCTAACGTATGTCGGAGGCGGCGGAGCTCGGCTCGCGTCGGCCTTCCCGTACACAACAGGGAGGAATTTCACGCGTGCTATCCTTGTATATTTAAGGTGAGACTCTAAATCGGGCACGCCATTCCACTGTGTACATTTCTTGCGCATACGGCCACGTGAAGAAAGCGTGAAAAGAATGGTAGCGTTAAAACGTTCAAGAATACTTAATAGCCCCGTCGCCTGCAATTACACGTTGTCTAACTACAATATGACTCTGAAAAGTTGCATATAATGGCGATAAAATTGCAAGCTTATATAGATGGACACCAAAATAAAATTTTGAAAATGTGCCTTTCGTATTCCAGAAATGAAAATAAATATGGACTGCAGCATTATAAGCTGCATCCCTCTTGGGACAAGGCAGACAACTGGATCCGAGGAGAGGCGATATCGGGACACACCAATCATGGAATGCTGTGTTGGTGAGGCGTAATCACTTGCGTTCATTGTGAGGTCCACTTCTGTTGAGGCGGTATCAAAACCTTCAGAGTAGTTTGTGCTTGGGTTAAGGGCACTTTCGATGGCTGTATTAAACAAGGATACAACCTACGGTGAGAACGCATCCACTTCACAGTGCTTTTCCAAAGGAAATCGTCGTACATGGGAGCCTGGCCCGCATTCGTTCCTTGGAATGGCCCATGTTTTGACAATAAGAATTTTGCTGTCATTGTCTTTTAGCAAACTGATTGTTTCATAGCAAAATATATCTTTTGTAGAAACCCGAAACTCGGCGGCTCGGGTAACATAACGGCGCAACAGAAATACAGGTGAGGTCACAATTGCTAACAAAAAAAAAAACGTTTCTAACGCGATAAGGTATCGTGGAAGTAAGCGCAAAATGAACAGGGACGAAGGAAGTGAACGGGACACGGCGCAAGGTAATAGGGTGCAACTGACGTGAAATAAAAATACCTGCTCCGGACTTTTGAAATGTGTTGGTGCTACTATACCTCCAAGATACCGCATTTCCTTCCTTTCAAAAGCTGTACATTAAAGCTGTAAAGTGAAGATTTTCGCATGCTTCCCATATCCGATTGCACATTATTATGCTGTTGGGACCGCCCCCAACTAAATAATTTTGACAAGCTAAAAATACATTGCGTGTAGGTCCCAGCATGAAGTTTTGCACGAAACTTTGGTCCTAAGGAAACAAGTGTACAATGTTGTTGGGGACATAAAGGTGAAAGGACCGGAACGGTGTAAACGCTTCATTATAAAGTTCAGTCAAGGTAGATCTGTTTACAAATTTTGAGAAAAACGTTCGAAACTGTAACAAACATGAGGTAATCTAGAGCCCTGAAGTTGTCAGGACAACCGGAGTATAAAGCGACAAACGAAACGGTTGATGCAGATCAACCATTTCGTTTGTTTTGTTTATTCTGTGGTTGTCCTGTAAACTTGAGCGCTCTATGTTTCCTCAATTGTCGGTACCAACTATAGCGATACCATGCTTTACTGAAATGTAACAAACGAACCGAAGAGGTATGAATTGAGTAAGAAACACGGAAGAAATCGCAGTTTGTAGACGTTTTTCAAATGCTTGTTTTTGCCGCAATAGGTAGCAAGCCTTCAGGTTACCTAAGAATGATTTCTTTCGAGATTCTTCTACTTGAAGCAACTGACACAGATCAGAGTACTGGGGTACCCAGAGAGTTGCTTTGGAAACTAAAAATACGTTAAAAAATAAAAAAAAAACTAAAAAAAAACTAAAAAAACCGCTCAGGTCTTAAACGAATTACTTTGTCATGTGGTCGCAAGATAAGTACACGGAAGAAGCAGAAAGATTTTTTTACTTGTTTCGGCGGTGTGTTCAGAGACTTGTCAACTAAATATCGTTTCGTTATTTATAAAGGTTTAGTTCCAGTCACTGGGTAAGCGAAAATTTTGATGTAAATATCCCTTAGTCTTTTAGACGTACCGTATGTCCGTACTGCTTTCCATGTTAGAATTTTAACCCGTGATGCGTTTGCGATAGTCCCCAATGGGGCAGCAAATCTTGCTACGAAGGAAGGAATCGCACCGTCGCCAAAATGTAAGGATAAGATAAATGCGTGTCTGTACACCGCACACTGAACACTGAACACTGAAGTAGGTGGGTTGGTTTAAAGTACTACACTAGGTTTCTTCGAATACGAACCGACAGCACTGAGCTTAGTGGGGCAGCCACTGATTGCAACGAACATTTCTCGACGGCTTTCAGCTTCATTCGGTGCTCAAGAAACACGATCTCGCACGGCTCATTTAAGAATCTATTAGAGAAACCAGAGCGGCATCAAGAAGCGTGTGGCCCCGCTCTTCTCTTTCCCGCTGTTCTTTCTGCGGCCCCAGTGCGATTAAAGCGACCGGAAACCGTGTGTTGGGAGGAGGCATTGGGGCCCGAGCACCGGACGTCCTAATGCTGGGCTTCCCAATGCTCCAGTCCAGTTCCGGTTTTCACGGCAAACGATCTGTCGACAAATACAGGCGGGATGTATCTTGATGGACACAGATGACCAACGAGCGGCCTTATCAGCTGCACCACGGAAGAACCGGGAGAAGAAGCATTTGGTGCACTTTTCCAGGTTACGAGCACAGTGTATGTGAACCGTGGAGAAGGCAGGAGACATTGGTTATAAGACTCGTATTAGGCGGCTACATGTTTTTAACTGCATTAGATCTATATCTCAAGCAGGAACCATATGATGTGCCCGACTTTGGTAGTAGCCTTAACTTTGAAATTGCTACAAAGTCGTGTATAAAAACAAATTCGCACAATCCACCCTCTGAATGTGATTGGCCACAACGATTACCCTTGCGGAGTCACATAGATTCATTCACGTCGCCCTACAAATAGTGAAACCACAGAGAATTCATTTATTTGTCCACTGTAGTTTTCTGTTGACACCAACGGTCGCGATAGAACGCTTGGGGGGTAGAGGTTTGCTTTAAAAAGCTGCTCATCCTCCACCCCCCCCCCCAACTCCCCCAAAAAAGCTGGGATGAGCAGTGTTGCAGGGTGACGCATATTGGGGCGCGATTTCGGCGCCGTGTTTTCTCTTTCGTTTCTACTTATCGAGCAATCAGACAACCAAGTTGGTCTGTACTTTGTATGGGGGGTGCAGAAGGCCCCGAAATATAACCGAACGACTATACGTCATTTTGCGGGGGATACAGTTAGACTAAAAAAACTCCCGGGTTATCTCGGCTAACGTGAAACCTGGGGAGGAGCGAATCATGCAGTGGATAAGTGTATTCAGAGATTGTAAGTCTCTCTCTTCCCACACGGTGCGCTTAGACTGGGCGGCGGAATAGCGCCGGGGGGAGGAGCAAACGAACGGTTGCTAAGGCGGTGCCACCGCCTCTTGCGTTGAACCGGATTTGAGCAATTTGCATGCCCCATCTGCCCCAGTTTCGGGTAGGGCCTGGGTTAAACGCCAGCGCAGTGCAATGCCCGCGCCTCCCCCTAGGGGCTCGTCCTCGGTAATCAACGACGCTGGTGCACCAGGTAAGTATTTATTTTCTTCCTTCGACCGACCACCCGACCAGTTCGGCCCTAGCTTGGAGAGCCGGTGGGTACTTGGGTGTAATACTAATTATAACCCTTCTAAAAACAGCTTCTGATTGTGCTTGACGAATGCTGAAGCGGACGGACAGCGTTACAAGTCTTTGAGTCATGTTAGTTTAGTTTGAACCGGTATAATTTAAGGTGCACTTTTCTTTTAGTACGCGTTACGTTCTAGCTTGAGGCGTTGGAAAACCAGTGTCGCGGTGTTTTAGTACCATGGCTACATGAGACGACGACCACAGGAGACGCCGAGAGACGGAGCACCCGAGGGGCTTCGCCCCTAAACAGGAGCACTCGTTTTATTAACAGGGTAGTTATTATTACTGACCGTAAATTCGGTGTGGCAGAATACTCTCTTAGAGTAACGCTATCGTGCAGCTGTTGCAATACTCACTCAACAATGGAAAAGCACGTGATAGGGGCAGCAGCAGAACTCGAGAGGAGCGTTTCGCCGTAATCGTCACGACAGACGCGCTCCTCGGTTCGATCGTAGAAGATCCTCTCCCCGTGTCGTGGTTCGCATGCGTTCAGTATTGTAAAAGAGTACTACGCGCAGATGCTAGTCGAACCACCAGCTGGGAATGAGGACGCGAAGAGATAGCGCGCGCCTCTCGGTTCGTCGTAGAAGAGCCTCCACACCTCGTGTTATTGTGCGCATGCCCTCCGAATTGGGAGCTACGGCATTTCGTCTTCTCCTTTCAAGATTGCTAACGTCCACACGCTTAAGACCTCTTCGATACATACAACGACGACTACTACCACTACGTAAAGTAAAAACTGAAACTTAACTGCGTCTTTCAATGCTCACCCGCAGCTTCGCCATTCAAGTCTTGAGCGTGAGTGCAGTCTTTCCGATTTTTTTCACGTGACCATTTACAAGGCGCGACCTCGGGCACTGACGTAATATGAAGCTCATAATCAGGCCAACCGCGGAAGGAAATTCTACAATGCGACCAGGGCCCGCTTGCACGGACAAACGTGCTTATTGGCAGTCTTATTCGCAGTGCAGTCTTATTCACGGGCTTCAATAAGTCCGCGAATAGGATTTGACTAGTGCGCTTGCTCGACAGCAGTCAGGCCAGGCTACAGACAAGTCTTATTGAAGACTATAGGGACAGCGGGTACATAGATGAGCCCGGGAGAGGCCACTGGAAAAAGGGGGAAATACGCCGCAAAACGGCGTGTTGCCATCTCCGGCGTTGGGCAAGCGTTTATTTCGAACCATGATTGGATAAAGCCAAGAAATGCTGACCATCAGGTGGCGTATTCTGGCCTTGTCACAAATACGTTACAATAATACGCCATCCTTGGTAGGCCATCTCACGCGGCCGGGCCTCGCCTTGGTTGCCCGGCCGCGTAAACCAAGTCATAAACAAAGTTCGTCTGCTAGTAAGCGTGGGCCTTATAAACCCACTGGGCATGCGCGAAAACAATCTACGTTGTCTCACGTTGTCGCAACAGGACTCGTGCTTTTCATCTCACCGTGAATTAGACAGTTGCGAATTGGCATCAGGCTCATCGTCGTAGGCTCGGATGCAACGATTACCGTAGCCCCTCGCGCCGCCTGAAACGGCGACACGATCTCAATAACCCGCTGCCTCGCCGGCAGGTCGCTTAGGGAGGGCTGCAGCTGTAATAGCGCTGTAGAATATAGCGGAATGGTGATATCACGCATGCTTTTACGTAAAAAAGAACCCATTTCCTCAAGCAGACTGCGCAATCAAACTACAAACCCAAATAATCAAGCTTCGCAACCGCCATCTAAGAAGGAAATAAAGGAAAGACGCGATGTCTGCGCAGCTTTTAGATGCGACTGCATCTCATTCACTCGCATTGTCCATGCAGCGTCGACGGCGTTGTTGTCGTCCGCCCCTCCCCCATTCTTCTCGCCGCGCGAGCTGCGCTCTCCGCGGCTCACCCCCTCTGCTCTCCGATGCCCCTCTCTCGCGAGGGGCATTGGATTGGATTCGAATGGATTGGCTTGAATTGGATTGGATTTGGATTGGATTGGATTAAAGTGGATTGTGTTGCGTCATAGCCGCGGCAGACGCACTGGCGCCGGCTCATCTGCAGTACTCTCTCTTACGCGGTCTCCTCTCCTTCGGGCGCGCTGCGCATATAACCGGTGTGCCGCTCTCTGGCGGCCTTTCGGTCGACGGTTGCTCTCTGCTTGCGCTTGAACCCCCCTCAGCGTCGCATCACACCAGGGTTCCCGCGAGGGGAGGTGGGCGTAATTTTTTGAAAACCGAGATTTTATTAATACTAACGGGCAGAGATATTGCAGGCTGCAAGCGTTTTGCGGTTGTGTATAGTTTTGCTGTCACATTGAAGTTCTATTGTGAACACCCGTTTGTTGTTTCTGAGTTAATGGGCTTTATGTTATGAAAATATGCATTTCTTCCGTCCTTCCGTACCGCCTTTTCGTAGCTACTGCGGCGACAGCCGACATAGCAGACGATCACATATTCACACCGTTCACACCGCGTGCTCGGCCGCCCGATGTCTGCTCGGGGCAGACAATGATTCCTGTCCATCTTGGTTTGACGTGAGGGAGAAAAAAATGCCTCGCTACCCGGGAAAAACAAGCAGAAGCCCATAGCGCACAGAGAAAGCTGAAAACGGTGATTGGCTGCAGCCGCCGCTGCCACGTCAAAGTAGGTAGGCCTTGCGGCTTCCGGTGCCGGAGTTGTATGGCCCTTTTCATGCTCTCCCCCGACGGCGTTTCCAACGGCATCGACCTCCGGTGAACAGGCATTTATTTGTTCGAAGCAGACGGTCAAGCGACCGCCGCTCGGTATCGTTCGCCACTTCTGCAGCTTCTTCACTCGTTTTTTACGGTATATGGAGGTCGATGTTAATGATGAAATGACCGAAGACGTCAGCATAAGACTGTGAATAAGACTGTTCAGAGCACGCTTATTTGCAATCTTATCGCTATCTTATTTAGAGTCTCATTCGCTGTCTTATGTTTCCCGAAAGTGTCTTGTAGCCTAGGGAACAAAAGACCCCGAATAAGACTGCCAATAATATTAGACTGCGAATAAGACTGTCTTATTGGGCTTCGAGCAAGCGGGCCCAGTATCTCATTCGCTTCTTATAAGTTTCCGTAGAGCATATTATAGACTAAAGAAGATAAGACCAGGAATAAGACTGCCAATAAGATTATACTGCGAATCCGAATGTCTTATTGGGCTTCTAGCAAGCCGGCAAAGTATATGCCCCCGACCATAACCAGGTCCCGGCGCAGCAGTGTTTTCGTCGCCTTCCACGTATTTCAAACGTTCGTTGCTGAAAAAACGAATGTTGATCCAGTAAAGCGGCTGTACCTCGCATTATGTTTCATGAGTCATGAAGGAACGCATAAGTCAGCTGGCTCTGGAAGCCATATATATAACCGTTAAACATTTCCCGTCGGTCACAACTGCGGATAACAAAGTATAATCTAACATTTGGGTCTAAATATAACTCGAAGCATTGTCACGTTTACCTCATTAGTTGGTTGTGTAGCTTAGAGTGCAGCTATACAAGTATTCCGGCATCCAATGTTGCTAAGGAGCTGTAACTGCCTTAGCGTACACGCGCAAATAGTGGTTTCTAAAAATGACTGCGCCGTACACCCTAAGGCCGGTGTTCTAAAGGACGTACAGCATTTCTTCTGTTACGCCAACACTCGACGTGGCTGACTTTGGCTTACGTATAAGAGACGGCGATTAGGGACTCGCGGTTTTAAAAGAAACTTGTGAAATGCCGTCTCGGTTTGGAATGAGAGGCAATTGATGATCATCATCCCGCGTGTTTTTTTAGAGTTTTTTATGCTATCAGAAGCGAATAGAGCCATGTCATTGCAAAAGTGAGAGATAATTTTATCTCTTCGAGGACCGGTGAGGCCTCGTTTGAGGGGAATCGTACATGCTTCTGGGAAACGCTCACTAACCAACACACTTATCATGGTCGGTGTCGGGGGTGGCTGATTTTGCGGACGACGCTAGAGCTATATTCTGTAGAACTACACGTAATGGCATGTTTAAAGATGAGAAAACACGGTGTGTGATCTGGAAAAGATTATTATAATGAGATAAAGTAAGCCGTCGCTTTTTGTGTATGCAGAAAGCATGTTGTCTTTTAACCCGCGGTGTGAGATAAGGACGTCCGAACTTATGAATGATTTCTTTTCAAGTACAACTACAAGGTGAAGTTCACGTTGCTTCCACCTGAAATAGACAGTCCCAAGGCATGATCAGGAGTTTCAAAGAAGTATCCGGTGTGACAATGGTGTGACATCTCCACGAATAGGTAATGACAAATCTTGGGTATTTCTATGAAAAATATTTAACAAATTGCAAATTAACACTGCAAAGCATAATGGACAGACACGATAAAGGCCTCAAACTGGCGTATGATGTTAGAAAACAGGCGGAAAAAGCTGAGTGATTGACAAGTAAACTCATACAGATTTGGATGGAAGAACCTTCTTTTGAAATCCCAGGGCCTGAGTCAAACGTCTAGGACCTTTAGGGGCAGTTTACAAGCTGGCAACAATCTTATAATACCTGACTACCAGAAGTGACGGACGCAATTTAAATGCCCACTCTCATAATAACAGAAAATAAGGTCCTCACTGAATGGACCCACAAATAGAGACATTTCGAGAACTCTGTTAAAACCGCATAGGTCGATGAGCCTTGGTATTTCCTCCGCAAACTAGAAATTTCGAAATATTGAAGAAGAAACTAGGTGGAACATTTGCGCTGGGAAGGAACCAAACCCACAGCCTTCGGAGGTCCGCTGTTGGGCGGCTTAGTTGCGCTCAATCTCTTGGCTAATTCGTCGCCTACAAGCCTAACCTAGGCACGTGGAGAGGAAGATTTCCAGCTGATGTTCTACAATTCGCAGTGATGGGGGCGTTCCTTCAATCTCTAGGCCCGTCAGTCGAGTCTGTAGGACTATCATCTATGAGATACTCTCAAATTTATCACCTACTTCATACACCAGAGGCGTCTGGGAACCCCCCAACAATGTTGGCTTTCATTAAGGATTAGATTTATTCCAGGCTAGTATTGGAGGTTTGTGTATATTCTAGAATAGCTACAAATTCCCGTAAATTGGTGGCTGGCACTGGCAGCCAGCAGAATAAATATTCGACTGGTGGAGATTTCAATGTAGACTGAAATTATTGTTGATACGTACAAAGGCATAAATTAGAATTCAGGCATCCGCGAAAAGGAAACAAGGAAACTCCCGTACAAAGAAATGAAGCTCAACAGTCGGTCGGCATGTCAGGCGGCAATAAAAAGAGCAACGAGCGCTGACGATTACTACACTCCCCGATGCGAAATTTCTGCCCAGCGCGAACTTCAGTCTTCTCGGTCACGGCCCATATCTGCTGCGTCACAGGAGATGATAGCGTGATCAGCGAACGGACGGGGATGCGCGCTACACCACCGTTATGTCGAAGAGCACGGAGTATAATGAACCCCTCTATATAGTCTTTGCAAATTATGAGAAAGCATTTGACTGGGTCGAAACGTCAGCAGTCATTCAGGCATTACGGAACCATGGGGTAGATGAGCATTATGTAAGAACACTAGAGGATATCTACAATGGGTCCACAGCTGCCATCATCCCCCATAAGGAGAGCAGTAAACTGCCTATAAAGAAGGGCGTCATAGAAGGAGACACAATCTCTCCAATGTCATTCACAGCATTTTTCCAAGAAGTATTCCGAACATTACATTGGGAAGAGGCGGGAGTAAGGTTTAATGGAGAATACCTCAGTAACCTCAGATTTGCTGATGATATTGCCTTGGTATACGTAACTCGGGGAACGAATTGCAAAGCATGCTTACCGCACTCGACAAGCAGAGAAGAGACGTGGGCCTGAAAATATGTGTGCAAAACTAAGTAATGATCAATAACATCGGGACATCCCTGCCCAGAGCCATGTCTTTAGACCTGAGTCGCACCTAAGACGACAAAGATACGCTAAGGTGCACTGGCACATGGACATGCGGCCCCCGTGGCGAATATGCATCAATAACAATAACAACTGCTGCTTTTTAAACAGTTGCTTTATCAACTGTCACCAGCGACGGTATGAAGTACTTATTCTCTTTCTGGGCAAAATTCCTTGGCGTGGTACCTCGCTCGCACAGAGGGACACCGCCACTACAATACCAGAATGAATGGAGCATTCTGGTCTTAAAGTTGGTTACTGTGAAAGATTTTGGTGCGGAGTGACTACAACTTGGAGTAACAACAACTCGGAGTTATAGAACTGCTGTTAATATTGTTGAAAGGTGCCGCAGCTGTGCTTACAAAAGCTTTCAATGGTGCCAAGCTGAACCTCAGTTCGATATTTGTGCGTGTCATGGCGTGGTCTGCAGCAGCATAACATTTTCACGAACTCTTCAAGTGACCCGCCGCGGTGGCTCAGTGAATAAGGCGTTCTGCTGCTCAGCCCAAGGACGCGAGTTCAACTCCCGGCTGCTGCGGCCGCTTTTCTGATGGGGGCGGAAAGCAAAAAACGCCCGAGTGTTCGAGATTTCGGTGAACGTTAAAGATCCCCATGGGAACAAAATTAATTTGGAGTCCTCCGCTACGGCGCGCCTCATCACCTATGTAGCACCGGTGCGTTAAGCCTCAAAATCAATCAATCAATCAATCAATCATTCAATCAATCAATCAATCAATCAATCAATCAATCAATCAATCAATCAATCAATCAATCAATCAATCAATCAATTACCTTTGAAGTGCTTGATAATTTATTTGGACAATCTGTCCTCTACCGAACTACTCGTTCTCTTTATCAGGTCCTCTTTTCCTAGCTCAAAGAAGACTTGTATAACCGTACACGAGTAGAGGGCATTTCAGCTCTTCCAGCTGCTGCGGTGGAGACCCATCTTTTGTAGCAGCGGACAAGGGAGGCACTATCGGCAGATGACTGAGCGACAGCGCGCCGGCTTTTGTATTTGCTGCGATGCTACTGCAGAAAACAGGGCAGTTTCCGCCGCATGTACTGAGGCAAATACGAACCCGCGCGGAAAAATGCAACGCAGTTTTCATGAGATCACGTGTCTTCCGTGGCTTTCTTGAGAAAGCACCGGCTGCGGGCAACAAGAAAAACCTAACCATTAGAAAAAGAAAAAAATACGTCCTCAGACCTATGCGATGCCAATCTTCTTGGGAGGGCCACAAAACCTATTTACTAAACGAGCAGTGAATAAATGTTCGCACAAAATCGGCCATTTCAGTGAGTTAGAAATAAGTTTACAGCGAAGAAAAACACCAGCTAGCAAATTGCACTCGGTCGGAAAAAAGTTCAGTGTACTTTCAGACAAAAATGTAGTGTGGAAGAGCAGCTTAAAGGTCGATGGAAACAACATAGAGCCGAAAGAGAAGCAGAGTTCATTGAAGACAAAATAAAGAAGCACATGCTGGAGAGCAATGGACGGACGTGTTCGGGAATGCCGCGCCGCTGCACGACTATTCGGTATTAGCGCACTGGCAGTTGGAAGCCTACGGTGAGAAATGAACGATGCTTTAACTATGGAGGACAAAAAAAAAAAAAAATGGAGAAGCAGCAGGTTCTTCAGCAGCTACAAAAGACTAAAAATAATTCATTTCCAGGCATTCAGGAGCATAGCGTTCCTGAAAACTAAAGCTACTGTTGCACCGAAATAGATGATAATTTTAATGCGGAAGCATTGGGCGGGCCATTGTGTACAAAACCGGGGTTGTCGTTGTCCAGTACAAGGAATACCGCATCTCGAAAATGTAGAAAACACCGAAAATATCTGAATTCCAGCAAAGTGAAATCTTGAATTTTTTCGATGGTGTAAATTGATTATAAAGATAATTCGGGACTTTGTAGTTTGTAAGAAAACAGAAAGCTCACCTCCCGAGTAGAAGCGGGATGTGCAATCCGACGTTAAACCAGCTCGTTGGCGGCAGCGAAGAACGAACTTCGTGCGCTCAAGGATAACGGCCGATTAGTTCCTGAGATTTTTTTTCAAGGTCATGCCATTGTTTGAAGGTACAGCGCAAAACGTTTGCATCACGCAATCAACAAAAATAATAAAATGACTACACGGGATTGGCCTCTGTTCATATTAGCCAGATAGCATCGATTGTGATTAGCAGTTTTAGGGATTATTAAAACGTTTTCATTGATATGTTCCTGTCGGTAAGTTCGAGTGATTTACAAATCTCGTTCTGAAACGATCACGCTGCACGTATATCAAATATCTGGACAGTAACTACCATGAACGATAATTTCTCTCCACCGCCCCCCCCCCCCCCCCCCCCCGCAAAAACAAATTGTGAACATGTAAACTGACGAACGCATTTGCATGCATTCAGTTGGAGATAATTAAATGTCGCATTTTGTACAGCGTGCACGCGTCCAGCAAGAACCTCCATTCCGAAAACAACGATATAAAAATAAGCCAAACGCCTACTTTTAATTGGTTCGCTGGTAGGATCTATTCTCCTGAATAAGGCAGTTACAAAATGCTGCGAAGAATACTTTTTTTTTAGAAAAGGAAAGTTTCTATTCGCAAAAGCGACCGTGAAGACAAAATTCAACTTTGTGTGGTGTAAAAGTAATGGGATTAGGTAACTCACTGAGCTCTATCCTAGGCATGAAAGGCTTTTTAAAGTGAAACACGCAAGAAATATTGAAAAAACGTTTCAATTTTATGATGCAGTGACGTATTAAGGAGAGGCGAGAGGTAATAATAAGCATTATAAAGGTTACTAATACGAGGACCAAGGGCCGAGACGTCCCGATGATGCGATGGTGTTCTATTTACAAAGATGGCGACTCGAGGAAGACGAAGCAGCTCGAGCGAGAGCTGCTCACGCGACTATGGGCACCGATGATGGTGATTACATCGGTGCAGCAATTATCATCATCATCATCACCAGCTGGTCTACGCCCACTGCAGGGCAAAGGCCTCTCCCATTATTCTCCAATTACCCCGGTCCTGTGCCAACTGCGACCCATTTGTCCCTGCTAACTTCTTGGTCTCATCCGCCCATCTAACTTTCTGCCGCCCCCTGCTACGCTTGCCTTCTCTAGGGATCCACTCTGTTACCCTTAATGACCAACAGTTATCTTGCCTGCGCATTACATGCCCTGCCCACGTCCATTTCTTGTTAATTTCCACCAGTATATCCTTAACACGCGTTTGTTCCCTGACCCACTCCGCTCTCGTCTTGTCCCTTTATGTTACACCTATCATTTTCCGCTCCATTGCCCTCTCAGTCGTTCTCAATTTAAGTTGAACCCTCTTAGTGAGCCCCCAAGTTTCTGCCCCGTAGGTGAGTACCGGTAAGATGCAGCTGTTATACACCTTCTTCTTCAGGGACAATGGTAGGCTGCTATTCATTATCTGAGGATGTCTGCCGTATGCACCCCACCCCATTCTGATCCTCCTAATGATCTCTGCCTCATGGTTGGGATCCGGGGTCCCAACTTGGCCTAAGTAGATATATTCGCTCACCACTTCCACTGCCTCGCCACCTATCTCAAACTGCTGTGCTGTCCCGAGGTTATTGATTATTACTTTAGTTTTCTGCATATTAATTTTCACGCCCACTGTTCTACTCTGTTCGCCCAGTTCGGAAAGCATGCTTTGCAATTCGTCCCCCGAGTTACTTAGCAAGGCAACGTCATCAGCAAATCTGAGGTTACTGAGGTATTCCCCATTAACCCTTACTCCCACCTGTTCCCAATCCAACGTTCTGAATACTTCTTGTAAGCATGCTGTGAATAACATTGGAGAGATTGTGTCTCCTTGTCTGACACCCTTCCTTATAGGTATTTTACTGCTCTCCCTATGGAAGATGATGGTAGCTGTAGACACGTTGTAGATATCCTCTAGTATTCTTACATAATGCTCATCTACCCCCTGGTTCCGTAATGCCTGAATGACTGCTATGGTTTCGACCGAGTCAAATGCTTTCTCATAATCTATGAAGGCTATATATAGGGGTTCAGTATACTCAGCGCACTTCTCTATCGCCTGATTGATCGTGTGAATATGGTCCATTGTTGAATAACCTTTATGGAACCCTGCTTGTTCTTTAGGTTGACTGAAATGTAAGGTTGCAGAGATTCGGTTAGCGATTACCTTGGTAAATACCTTGTAGACGACTGACAGTAAGCTGATCGGCCTGTAATTTTTCAAGTCCTTCATGTCTCCTTTCTTATGGATTAGGATGATGTTCGCGTTCTTCCAAGATTCCGGTACCATCAATTGCGCTCATTAGGCATTGCGTATACAGGTTTGCCAGTTTTTCAAGTACAATTTCTCCGCCATCCTTCAAGAGGTCTGCTGTTATCTGATCCTCACCAGGTGCTTTGCCCCCTTTAATTTCTTTCAAAGCCTTCCTTACTTCTTCGGTCGTTACTGGTGGGATGTCTATCTCCTCTGAACTACTGTCTCGTTCGGCATTATCCTGTATGTCCCGGCTACTGTACAGATCCCTATAGAACTCCTCGGCCACTGTGACTATTTTATCCCTATTTGTGATGACATTCCCTTGCTTATCCTTAAGTGCATACATCTGATTTTTCCCCACACCAAGACGTCTCTTCACTGCTTTCAGGCTACCTCCGTTCTTGACAGCGTATTCGATCCTCTCCATATTATACTTCCGTATGTCAGCTGTCTTACGCTTATTGATTAACTTCGAGAGCTCTGCTAGTTCTATTCTGTCAGCTGCGGTAGAGATTCTCACGGTTTGCCGTTTCCTGATTAGATCTTTCGTCTCCTGTGAAAGTTTACCAGTATCCTGTCTAGCCATAGTGCCCCCGACTTCTACTGCACACTCCGTGATAATGTGTGTAAGGTTGTCGCTGGCTTCCTGTGTCGTAAGCTCGGCTTCCTCGTTAAGGGCGGAATATCGGTTCTGCAGCGCGATCCTGAATTATTCTACTTTGCGTCTTACTGTTAGCTCATTTATCGACTTCTTTCGTACTAGCTTGTTGCGGTCCCTCCTCAAATCTAGCGTAATTAGAGATCTTACCATACGGTGGTCACTACACCTTATCATTCGGAGCACTTCCACATCCTGCACGACGCCAGGGTTATCGCATAATATGAAGTCTATTTCATTTTTGTGCTCCCCATTCGGGCTCCTCCAGGTCCACTTCCGGCTCTCCCGTTTACAGAAGAAGGTATTCATTATGCGTAGGTTATTCCGTTCTGCAAACTCAACTAGTAGGTCCCACCTGCTATTTCTACAGCCCAGACCACAGTTCCCAACTGCCTTGTCTCCAGCCTGATTCTTGCCTACTTTAGCATTGAGGTCCCCCATAACTACGGTATACCGTGTTTTTACTTTAGCCATTGCCGATTCGACATCTTCATAGAAGCGTTCCACTACTTGGTCGTCGTGGCTGGATGTGGGCGCGTAGCACTGCACCACCTTGAGCTTGTACCTCTTATTGAGCCTAATTACAAGACCTGCTGCCCTTTTGTTAATGCTATAATATTCGTCTATGTTGCCAGCTATGCTTTTATTGACTAGAAATCCCACTCCCAGTTCTCTTCTGTCCTCTAGACCACGGTAACATAGGACGTGTCCATTTTTCAGCACCGTAAAGGCTTCGGCTGCCCTCCTAACCTCGCTAAGCCCTATTACATCCCATTCAATGCCCTCTAATTCCTCGAACAACACCTCGAGACTTGCTTCGCTAGATAAGGTTCGCGCGTTAAACGTTGCCAGGTTCAGATTCCAGGTGCAGCAATGATGACACCTATAAGGTTTCTACATCTTCCCCGCCCACAACGAATACTGGTCAGTTTGCTTCCATAAAATAACGTAAGTTCGTTCCGATCCGATCCGGTAGGGCAGTCAGACGACGAAATCGTCCCTGTGGCCGTCTTCCGAGCATACGCCGAGTCTGTCGATGCTGTGCAGGTAGCCAGGTGAAGATCCGTAGCCGGTCTTCGACAGTCTGGTACTCCAACGGGAGCTCTTCGCATTTCTTCGTTGCCATCTCTAACATTGTCTTGGAGGCTGCCGCTTCTTTCTGGAGCTTTCGACATGGACAGTGCGGCTGCAGCTATCAGATGTTTTCTGTTTATTTAAAGCGTGTTTTCCGCGAACTTTCTTTCTTACGCCGGGTTGTCGGTAGGTTAGGCAGCAGTCCTCTTGGGATATTTTTCGAAAACGGCAGCATCCCGCTCCTCAGAGTCGTCCATCGCTTTTCCTTTTTGTGTCTTGTCTTGCCCTTGATGTTCTCCAGGTAATACATTCGCTGTCTCCCGCTCGATACGTTCGTCATACGTAGCCTGTGCAGGTGGTAGGGAGTTTAATGAGTAGACTGTCTCGCTCGAGGTAGTGTGGACGGATTCTTGAAAGACAGACGAGAGCAAGGCATTTTCAGTGTGAAAATCAAGCGCAGTCAATGAGGGAGTCGCATTCTCCTGCTCTGCTTCCGGTAAGAACTCTGATGGCCGTGATGTTTCTGTCAAGACAGCTTCTTCATCCGAAGTTTTGAGATCACGTGGGTCGTAGCATTCTCTGTAGTTGTAAAAAACTCATCGAAGTTTGTTGATGAATGCAAGGTCCCCATATTTTGGCAGTGTTCGATGGTGTCACACCTTCTATCTTTCAATCGGTAGAACAACCGGATCATAACATGCATAATTTCCTCTTTATATTCTCCGTTGGTTGCGAATTCCTCATCCAAGTGGTTGATGTCAATAAGCGGTTCAAGTTCCTCATTCAACAGTCTGATTTATACTTCAATTTTTTGCAGCTGGTGCAGAAAGCTCGTCAACAACTCGCAAACATCGCTCGGCATTACCGTCAGCCATAATGCGGCCTCTGCGTTTCTGCGTAGATCGCTACCAATTGACCGCGTCCTTTCTCTTGTCATCTTCACTTCGAGGAGGCGCATCTTAGACTGAGGAACACCCTGTTCGTGCACCAAAGGTAGTCTGTTTTTCATTGCGCGATGAGCTGCGGCACTCTGCCCGCCTTTTGCAGAATCGCTTTCTTGACCCATGGAAGAAAATCTTCGGGGGACGGATGCCTCGTCGTCTTGTCTGCCCATCGCTTCGGTCGGTAATGGGTAGCACTATCGCCGATATGTCCATCAAATGGTCCGGCGTCGGCATCGAGGGGTCCTCTTTCTCGTAGGCCAAAATTCAAATGACTCCGAATCGCACTGCGCTTTCTTCCCGGGTTTCGGCACCAAAAATAATAAATAAGAGGACCAAGGGCCGAGACTTCCCGATGATGCGATGGTGTTCTAGTTACAAAGATGGTGACTCAAGGAAGACGATGCAGCTCGAGCGAGAGCTGCTCACGCGACTATGGGCACCGATGATGGGGATCACAGCGCTGCAGCAATGATGACACCTATAAAGTTTCTACAAAGGTAGCAGGGACTTAGCTCGGATATTCCAGGATATACGTAGCGTGAGCTAAGGTTCAACTGGTTATTCTTAGCTTTCCTGGTTGTCTAGGATTAGCTCATTAACATGCTTACTGCTGCTAAAATGATTTTTAATCTTATCCAGTCCAGTTCAGTCGCTGCAGTGGCGGCTCTGGCGCGCTAGCTGTGCGCCGTGAGACATCACTGCTCCTCGGGCATGCGCCGCACGGCTCTCCAGAAGCCACGCGAAACTGCTCAACCTCGGTCAGTGTAGCTCATGCTACAAAACATCAATTTCTGCGTTAACAGCGCGATTTTAATCCAAGCCTACGATCAAACGGAGCCATTCGCGTACTGCACTCGCGCAGTCATCTTTCTTCGTGCATAGTTGCAGAAAACTTGTGGTAGCCGACCAAAGGTTTATTTAAAATCAAGGCTTTTAGAGTGAACAAGGCTTCAGTGTAAAAGGCGAAACGTCTTTTTTACCTTTTTAAACAAAATTTGGTCGGCGATCACCAGTCTTCCTGAGCTGTGAATCTTTAACTCGACCAGACGAGATTTCATCGAACCTTAGATTTCACCTTTCTTCTTAATGGCTTACGGTGGCGGCCCCCAATCGCAGTGCGAAGGTTCTGTGACACCGCAGAGAAATCGCCCGAAAGGGGCGGGTGGTCCCCACTGGTTCGTATGTTTACCTTAATATACGAAATATTTTTCGAAGTGTGAGAAGAAACTGGCATCGTAAGGCAACCTTTTTACTGAACCAGTCCTACGTTTTGTCTTTGTGGACCCTTTAAGGAACATGTCAACAGAATAACCGGTTTTTAAAAGCACTTCTTCCTGCCTATGTAGTTGTATTTCTTCAAAATATATTTTGATTTCCCAACTTAAAAAAACTAACCGCACCAGCGCTACATCAGTCGACCAGAACAATACGATGGGTCATACTTTACTATTTCTGGGCCATGCTTAGAGTTCTATGCCGCAATCACACAAGGTTTAAAGATGCGAAAGACGAAAATTCCAAAAGTAGCCGTTATGTCCCCGCACGGAGCGCCCTGTTGATTTCGCTTCGCGGTGAAATGATGGGCTCACACTTCGACATAGCTCTCATATTCAGCCCCGACAATAATGCTTTCTCATCAGAAAAAAACAAGAGGTATTTAGGTATTTTTAAAACAATTTATTCTAATTTAAAATGCGCGAGTGGAGTAAAAATTGCGCAAATCGCCTTTTCAGCAATTCTGGCAGCGGTCTCCTTGTTAACAAGAAATTCGCTCACATTCTCTCCGGCAATCTGTGTCCACAATGATGATGAGATGGAAAGAAGGAATGAAGTAACCCATTGATACACTCAGCATGGACTTCTACATGCAACAACAAAAACAAACAACAAATAACAAACAGAGACTAGATAATCGATAAAATAGTTGTGGAGTAATGTGCACAGATTGCCATACACGTAGTAGAGAAGGAAAGCATCTGGCATGCGAGAAAAAAACCGATGACCCGCCCTACGAGAAGTTGTGGTGGTCGTTGTCCTCGTGGTTTCTAGAACTCCGTCGCGTGTCGCCAACCACTGCAGAAAACAAAACAAAACAAGAAAACACCGACGGTGATACGCTTAAGGGCGCCTTGCATTAGTCCTTTTGTATCTGTACGCGACAGAAAACGACCCTTGGAGAAACGAGGGTGTAGCAATGAAGAAAGTAAAACCATCTTGCGGAAAGAATAAAATTGAGCCATGTGTACCACAAACCAGGTCGTTGTTATGCTGGATAGACTCCTCCATAGCATATCCTTTTCGTTGGTCTGTACGCCTTTCTGAATGCAGCCCCTATTTCAGTTTCAGTGATTCCCGGGCATTCTTCGTACGTGACCTATCTCTTAACGTTCCGAGTAGTGTTCTCCCCCGCTTCATTTTTGCCCCACAGCTAAGCGCGCTGCTTTGACAGAGTTGCTTTTGTCTCAAACAAGAGCGTTCTCGGTGGGACACTTTTCCATTGCTTAGGCTAGGTTGGCCGTTGCCGCGCACAGAAAGCTGTTGTAGATGTTGCAACAATATGCTCCAACTTAAATTGCCCGTTTGAAGGTCGTCCTTCTATTCAAGTTTTTTTTTTTTTGCTTTTGATTCTTTGATCTAAAACTCGTTGTTCCGGCAGGACATGAGGCCGCGCGTATTATGTAGGCGAGATCAAGCAGTTTTTTTTCTGATATATCCATCTTGTTTTACAGTAGAACAAAGAAGCAGATCACCTGATCCATTAACTGAGAAACCCTAAATACCAAATTCGAGAGCACAAAGGGAAAAATTATGTTATTTTTACTATAGCCTGTTCACGCAATGTCAGCCTGTTGCAATCCATTCGTTCTTTGAGGGAACAACAAAATTTAACCTCATTCGAAGTTTCGGAAAGTCAGGGTATGCATTTGTCGTAATTTTTGAAAACAGGTACTTTTTGCGCTTGTATAAACATCTTTGAAATAAACCACCAATTATATTTGCACAAAGTCACGCTCAATTTCAATGTGTAATGACGACCTATTTCTTTCGTGCAAAATGCAGTGACATTTCAGTAGTTTAATCGATATAAACATTGTCATTCTGGTCCTGTTAATATAAAATGATAGACCGGTGCCAAAGCCATCTTGATATGATATGCCTCCTTCAGAAACCTTGCAGTACCTCCTTCACGCCGCTTATCAGCGCAGCCCATGTCTAAACCTTGAGAGTTTATCACTAGACATTTTCAAGAGCGCAGAGAAGCTTTTACCATCACCGCAGGAAAGCGCTTGAGCCGCTGTGTGTCTGCTAACGTGGACCAATTCGCTTAGGGAGATTTGGTCAATTCAGGTCCCTGCTGCTTGGACGTCAGCACTTGCATGTCCACGCAGAAGTAAATTCCACAAGGCATGCTCCCGAATAAGGCGACTAAGATGTTCCTTAAGTGTAGTCTACTATAATATAATGGTAATATTTTATGATTTATATAATTATAAATGCATTGTTTTAAGAAGGATAGATTCGAAATATGGTGAACTCAATCTTTATTTTTCTCTTATTAGGATTAGGTTTTCCATATGAATGCGTTTCCTCACCGTAAACTATTCAGATTTATGTCTATTTTTATTGCAGTGCATGCTCATTCGAAATGTTTTTCAAGGCTTATGCTGATACGGAGAGAGAGATAGAAGGTTGTCTGTTAGAGAAGAAAGCCGAGATTTGTTCCAGAATCTCAACACCGAAATGCTACTCGGCAGGGAAAATGTTAAGGCTGGATACAAAAGGGCCTTTAGATAACAAGGCAGACGTAAAACTATAAAGTAAAAAAAACGCAGCGTTCAGTTTGTGTGAACAGGGCGGTGAAGATCATGGTAGTATTTTAAATCCTTTCAGTAACGCCGATCTCCTCCAGGTTATCAAACAGCGCCAATGGTGTTTTCCGTCGAGGTGAAGAGGAGGGCCATGGACTGAGCAGAACTTTTAAGCTGATTGGTCCGGGCCCGATATACCTGCGCGATTTCCTGCACCAAACGGCACCTTGCGAGCTTATACGCGGGGCAGTCGGACAACATGTGTTCCGCGGCTTCCTGCGTCCCGCAGTTATCGCAGTACGGATTCGAGATTGCACCAAGTATAAACTGTCATGCTTTCGTAAGCCGTGCGTTTAAGAGTAATACGGTACATTTTCGGCCAACCGCCTGGGCAATGGACCATCATCAGAGACTCCAAGGCAACTCTCCATAGCCTACAGTGCAACAATTGGTTCATCATTTACTAACACTCCTCTTGTGGAACAACATACTCGCACCGTCTGGCCGAAGACACTGAACACCGAATAACATTCCGTGGCTTCCAGGCCACTTTTGTGTTCCCGGGAACGAAAAAGCAGAGGAAGCCGCGTACAGAGCATTAAATGGAGACGGTATTTGTCACTAAGATGATGCCTCAGCTAAGACGAACGTACTTGTTTCAATGGAACAAAACCGTCTCTGCTCTCTTCCGGGGCGCCATTATGCCTTTTCGGACTACGTAGACCCCGAGTTTCGCGCGACGAGAAATTTAAATCACTCACTGCGGCGATGCGGAATGAAATACAAGCGTTATTATAGTTAGGGCTGGCATCGTTGTGCTTTTTATACTGCACGTTACATTCGCGGAATTTGGATTCTATGCGGGCACTCCACAAAAATTCCCCCGTAAAGCCTGGTTATAAAGATTTCCCAAGTGTATGATGCTCGTTTCCCGCCCTTCTTGTGTACATTTAACGCAATATACAAGTATTTCGTTAAGTTTCCTTTAAAATTGTTTATTGGGGCATTGAGCTAAATAAATTACCAAACCGATTTGTTAAATATTCATACCAGTTCTTTTAGCAGTATTCACAGGTTTATAAACAATGGATTTTAAAGAAACGTGTCATGAATTACAAAATGTGATTCTAAGATATTATAAGCACGTTCATGTATTGTCCCGCATTTTGATGTGGTTAAAAGAACAGGTGCGGTCTCTGAAGGATTGTTTTACGCTGTACTTTTTGTGCAATAAAAACGTTAGAACTATGTATATTTGAGTAATTGAAGCTGCAAACTTTAAATTACATTCAATTTTACCGTAACTTAACTACGCAAACCTGAGATGCGTAGTCAGCGAAATGACCTTTTACTCATGGCTAGAAAAAAGACTACGCTGAATATTTCCTTTCTTCATCTCGCGCCTGGCTGATTTTCCTAAACCCCGCAGCCTGGACTCGGAGGGCTTGCAGAAAGCTGAGCCCGGGCCTATATGCGTTATGACTGTGGAGAGAAATCCAGGTTTCAGATGGCGTTCCTTTTAACTTGTCTTTTTTTCAACAATTTCTTTAGCATGGTTTATGTAGAGAGAGCGTCCTGTAGACAACGAAATGTAAAACAGCCGCGGGTGGTCTTCCAGTGTCTCAAATTAAAAAGCATTCAAAAAGGGCTGTTCAAACTATTTTCTGGGATAATGTCTTGCAATGTAATTTGCTACTTTTGTTGCGTGTTGTCTCTGTAGGGCTCTTCTGGAATCTTCGGAAAGTAAATGCATAAAACAGAGTGTCGTCAAAACGTAAGTAGATTTCCGTCTTGCGCTACTGGAATGCATTTTTCGTTCATTTGTGATATTCTTCCCGCAGACATTGCGTGCGCTGGTCCATAACCTGGGATTGCGAGTACTTGTCTACGCAAATATTCCAGAAATGGAATTCCGCGGTTCGTGTTGGGGGCTTTGAAATTCAAAAAAGAAACAAAATAAAAGTTGAACCTGGCGGAAATTGTTTTCGTTGTTTAGCGAACTGCTACTGTCGCTTATATTGCCTGTGTATGTTACATCTAGAGAATTATTGGTAAGCAGCCGAAATTACAAACGTGGGGTCACGTCACGCTCTGCTTGCGTGCTCACCTTCATAAATAGTTTAAAACAAAGATTCACGCAATTGAAAGAGTGAGATTGGTATCTGTTAATGGTAAAATTATGCTCGAGCATTCAGAACCTTTCATGATTTGCTCAGAAACACCATTGTGTCAATCTCAATGCGTTCGTGCTTCAATTTAGCCCGTACATATTCAGTTTACAACACAAAGAAATCTAATGTGGGACTAAAAGCACAAAAAAACCCTTCAGGTTTTCACAAAATAGTGATACATGCAAATTTGCCCCGTCCTCTTACTAACTTCTTCATACCATGCTTCAGGTGCACTAAGCACATTTTTGCTACTGTCGGGCACTAGGAACAAAAATGTGAAGCTGGCATGTCCTCGTACAGGACGCGCAATTGTGAGATATTTTGGCGCTCTCTGAAGCGACGTTCTTAAGATGCCTTCCTAAACATGTGCACACATAGACAAACTACAACAGACATACATACAGACGTACAGATACACTCATACCAAGATACACACATGCAGGCCTATGGACAGACTCCCGGATGAAGGGATGGAGAAAATAGATATATCTATAGCAGAACAACCAAACATTATTTTGTTAAATAAATAAATAAATAAATAAATAAATAAATAAATAAATAAATAAATAAATAAATAAATAAATAAATAAATAAAATGTGACTTTATAAGGTAAAGGGCTGGCTCAGAGGCCTGTAAGGATGGCAGGGAGAGAAAGGAGGGGGTAAAATTAAGTCCGGCTCAGAATTCAGCCTCGCGTGCGAAGTAAAAGAGGGAACGCAGGACTCCGGCGACGTGCGTGTGCTGTGGTGGCGTGATCCAGAACTCGTACGTGGGCACTTTGCGTCCATGGCGCGCGCAAATACTCTCAAGACGTCTCAAGACTTTTAATAAATAAATAAACATTTAGTGACCTTCCACGCTGTTAAGAAGGATGACCTGAAGAGCAGCATGCTCTCCAGGGAGTGCACGGTACAAAACACGTTTGTTTGTAATTTAGGATAGAATAATTCATAGCCAATTACCTGAATGAAATTTGGAAAATAACCTGAGCATTATTCCAGAGGAAGAACGTAGGGCTGTATCTTTCCCTCCCGCGTTGTACGCATCTTACTGTTTGTGTAAAACGCCAACCCAATCCACTCCACCAAAGATGACACCGGACCAGTCGCATTGGGCTGTTTGTCGTCCACGTTGAACCTCACGCCACCAGAACGGACATGTCGTCAGTAGGAGTATGAAACCTATATCTGCACGTGCCCGCCCCCTTCCTCTACCGCCCTCCGCTGCCAAACCGTGCACGCATGCACCGGCAACCATTCATAAGCGGGCGCTTAAAAGTAAAAGAAACTGTCGAACATGTCGCACTGAAAGTCCTTTAAGCTGAACGAGTGATGTTGGCCCTCGTCGGCGTTCCAAGCGGGCCAGTTGCTGTTCATCCGGGAGAAATTCTCAGCTGCACGACCACCTAGAATTTGAGGTGACAACGGCGGCGGTAGCACTTTCCGTAGTTTTCGCGCCCATTCAGCCTTCTGTTCTGGCTGACGCTTCTTAAGTTTCCGCTCTTCTTCCTCCAAGCGAGCGACATGCGTCCGTCCCATAGCGAGTTAACACCTCGAGGGCTTCGACCTCTACCCTAGTGGACACACACGTGGGTGTCCCTTTGGCTGCCCACTCGTAGTCACCTCATTGTCTCTGCAACACACCAACCCAGAGCCGAATCGCTCGATTCCCAAGAACGGCTTACTGGGCGCATTGAGCCATGATACGGCCACGTTTAGCTCTCCCACCACCACAACGGGTATGCCATCGGTAGCGGCATTAAGTCCTGCTGTGCGTGCATGCCCCCGCCCCCTTCACCCCCAACCCATGCACGCCTAAGCCGGCAACAGGGGACAAGTGCCTAATTAGGCGTGAAATACATGTCGAATGGAGATAGAAAGACTTCATATGCGACTAGACTAAGATCTATTATTATTCTTCCACCACAAGAATTATGACCAGCCGGTCAATTAGGGCTACCGACGCGACAATCTTGCTGGGAATGGCTGTCAAGCTAAACAAGAACAACGTGCTCACGCCGGTGCCCTAACGGAGCTAGTTGCTTTCAGCCGGCAGCTAGGGGGTGAGGTGTAATTTGAAGCGGCCACGGCCGCTGCTACAATTTCGGCGGCGATGGTGGCGGCGGGTTTCGAGCGTGTTTACACACATTCGCACTGGTGTTGATTCTCCGCGATCGTCTGATAACGGCACTACGCCGCTGTTAGCCGACTGCGCAACTTGTGAAACAGGCATTATTGTTTATCACAACAATGCCTGTTATCACAACGTTTATCACAATAATTATTGTGATAACCGTTGTAAAAGAGGGGTCCGAGAGGGTGACGAGAAGCGCCGGAGCGGCTCCGAGTAAATCTGCTTCACCAGAATAAAAACTGGGGGGTGAGACATATACGCCTTAAATAAATAAATAAATAAATAAATAAATAAATAAATAAATAAATAAATAAATAAATAAATAAATAAATAAATAAATAAATAAATAAATAAATAAATAAATAAATAAATAAATAAATAAATAAATAAATAAATAAATAAATAAATAAATAAATAAATAAATAAATAAATAAATAAATAAATAAATAAATAAATAAATAAATAAATAAATACAGTGACTGTTTCTCTAGCTCAGCCACACTGGAAGCGGTAAGCTTTCACTGTTACGGTGCCGTAGGATCCCTTTTACGTTACGTGCCGAAATAATGTGGGTCGTTTGAGCCTTGTTGGCAGCACTTGCGCGGAGTATGAAGTAAAACGTCTAGAAATCAACCTAGCAAATGCGCAGGCCGGAGCGGTTTCTTTCATTACCGTAAAGGACAGTTTCTTTTATTGCCACTGCAGTGTACGTTTTATAGGGTGCCATTATGTCTTGATTACAAAAGTAAATGACTTGTCAAACAAAAAAATTTGAAGATGAAGAAAAGGTCAGAGATAAAATGAGATCTCCTTAGAGTCTTTTAGGTGGAGCCCTGTGGAGGCTCCCGATGTTTGGCTTCCGCCTCTTGTTTTCTTCTTTCTGAATCATGTTGGGTGCGTCTACTTTTAGCTTGAACTTAGGGTTGTCCTATTCTTTGTCCGCCTGCGTCTGTGCAGGGCATTCCTTTGGCGCCATGAGAGTTTGGTGGGGGGGGGGGGGGGGGGGGGGGGAGTTGTAACCACCTTCCCGCTTACCCAATTCCTCGGTGTGACTGAGGAATTGGGGAAGCGGGAAGGTGGTTCTAACATAAGCTTGTTGAAGGCGCTGAATAAAAACCTAAAGTCTGCTTGCAATTCCAACTTCAGAAGGATGACTTACTCATTGAGTCATCTCTTTGTTGATCTTGTAACAGAAGCACCTGGTGCGTTATTTTGCGGCAAAGCGACAAGGCAGGTAGATTTCAAACGGCTTTGTATGGGTTACGCCTGCCGTTCGGGATAGTTTACACAAAATTCTACGTGCGGCACGACTTTGTGTTGATTTCAGTGCTCTGATCGTAACCTTGGGTTGAAGGACCGCACACGGATAGAAAATAATGAAGTTTGGTAATACTGATGTTTTAAGAAGTTTCAATTGCAGCAGTGCAAGTTCGATATTACGACGTAACTAGCCGAGAGTACGGTTAGCATTATTTTTATAAGATCGACGTATGTCTACCAGGAGAAGTCGCTACCATTTTCAACACCAAGGTAGTTGTAAAAAGAACTGTCGAGAGAAATAATCCTTCTGCATGTAGTCAAAAGCAATGTCGCAGGTACGACGAGAAAGCCTTGCTGCCCAAAGACTGTAGCGCAAAAGACTACTCTCTATGAACTCACTGAACTTGTTTGTCTATAGTGGCCTACCACTGGGCACACCACTTTACGCCATGTCTATACCTTTCCCTTTCTTTTTCTGCTTTCCTCTTTTCCTCGCTGTTCCCATTTCCCCCGTGCAGGATAGCATACTATACCCGGTTACAACTTAAGAACGGGAACGGAAGTTGCCGCTGTGCCTCGCCACCACAGCCGGATGTCACCGCCGCGCGGCGAAAGTAGTGCGTTACTGGGAACATTTTGAACATGGCACGAGCCGCTTTAGTGATTTTTGTACTCTATATACTTATAAATCACTGCAGCGACGACAAACAAACTACGTGAGAAAAGGCAGACGACATCACGCATGCATAGCAGTCTTCTTTCAAAACGCGCGCGCCCGTTGACATCCGGGTCCGTCGCTTAGGTGGAGTGATACCGTGCACAAGCTATTGCCGTTCTTAACTTGTTCCCGAGTATAGGCCGTAGCCTGGTTGACATTCCTGCCTTTCCTTTACCTTTTCTCTCTCTCTCTCTCTCTCTCTCTCTTGCTGCCCTGCATTCTTAGCATTAATGCTCATTAGTCAAGTATCGCACCAATTCGAAATATTGTCCAAAGGCACTAAGTGGCAAGTTTGTCGCCAGGAGTGCTGTCTTACGCTATGAATGCCCATTCTCAATAAGCAGCTTATTATAATGGGGCTCTTCGATTTACAGTCTTGGAATCACCGGCGAGAAGACCCGGTGTGCAGGGGTGCACCCTTTGCAGGCCGCTTGCTTCGTTGTACTGGCGCCACTTCCGCGACGGAAACGACGTCAGCAAAACCTTTGTGTATCCGGGAATAATGCCTGTGCTACACGGTAACTTTCAATTGACAATTAGACTGTCCAGCACAACTGCTCCCTATGTATTTACAATGGGGCACTCGATAGACAATCGGTTCAACGGCCTTCCGAAGGCCTTTGAAACGACCGTGTAGCACATGTATAAAAAACGTTCGTGTTGAAACACCTTTGGGCTTTCGCTCCTTCCTATTTATTTTTTATTGGTTTTTAACCTACCATACCTTTGGTGGAGCGGGTTTCGTCCCCACAATTTTTTTGTTTCTGTTTATTACGGGGAGCCCGGAATCAATAAAGGAATAACGGCTCTAGCCCCGAGGGGGCAAGAAGGGCTATTTTCGCGTTTTAAATTGAATATTTGCGGGAGCGCATGTAAAACGCTGCCGAAATGCTTGACCCCCTGGTTAGGTCACCCCTAAATGGGCACCTAATGCTTTCGCGTAAGAACTGGGAAATGTTGTCCTTGTTTCCGAACCATGAAAACTGTATGCTGGCGTTTCCCAGTAATTATGGAAAGGGCACTTAATCATTTTTGGAGTGCGTTTGAACTACTATTAATATCAAAAATGAAGGAAGCTCACAATAACACGTAAGACTTGAAGGTAACGAAGCTGGACGCAACAGTAGCGTGTTTCTTCTTTTGCGCCTCACGGCGTTGGTTATGCGTTTGCCGCTGTACGAGTGACCACAGCTGGATGCTCGTCCTACTCCATCGCGCATGGCCCTGCGCGCACGTCGCCTTTCCCCTTTCTTCGTCGCGCCCAGTTTTGGCTGCGGCGGCGGCGTCCTGCCTTTCCTCCGCCAGGTGGCGGCACGGGTCCCGCGCGCTTCTCCGTTCCCTCCTCGCCGATCTCTCCTCGCCATCGGCCGCTGCTCGAATCCGGCCGTTTGCGGAAGGGGGTGTTCTTTGACCACTAGATCTCAAGGTCAAAACTGGTCACTCCGCGAAGACTGCCCGAGGTAGTGTACTGTAGCTTGCACTACAAAAACCGTCATATGGTATTCACGAAGACATTTCATCGTCGTAAAATGTTCGCACTCTCATCGAAATGTTAGATAATTGCCTCAGTGACTCTGCCTCCAAAAACGCATGATTCCGGCCTTGTCGCCGGCCTTGAGCAATTTTGTCGATGATCGTTTTGACCCCGCACTTGTTATTGTCGCCGCATGTGTGGCGTGGTTAAAAAATAACTTTCCCCGTACTTTCAGGCGTGTTGTATTTATTTAACTGCTTATTGTAGCCGCCTTACAAGTGCGAACATTTTCACCAGGATTACCGCCGACGTACTCTTTGGCCGATAAATGGACATGAATGCCATTAAACGTGTACTCCTTGCATGGCCGCATTCAATTACGTGATGCAAAAAGCGAAGTACCGAAGCACTGTTCTCGCGGTTGTGCGCACCTCTATTTCTTTCGCCATTCAACGGCTTTTGCCAAGTGCACCTATCTCCCTGTTTTTGTTTCGGGAAAATGCAAATGCGAGAACGCACTGGCACTACATTTCAGAGGGTTCCTTCAAGCTCTTCCTAAATTACGTTTATGAGGTTCCCAGACAGTTTATCGAACGCCGTTTTATCGAATGCCGTTTTATCGAAGCACCTACGTCCGTTTTATCGAAAGTGTGGTTTTGCGGCTTTCATTGCAATTTTCGGGGTTTATTTTGTTTATCTGGCCATCGCACTAACCTAATGTGCAGATAGCTTAATTCTACATTCTCTGCCGTGCATTGCATACAAAAGCGTGCATATATATGTTGACGCGTCTTTCTCGTGTTTTTGATCACCCTTGTTTTATTCGAGTTTTTTATTCTTTGCGTCTTCATTGATTTCACTCAAGCATGTATGTTCCCCTTGTTTACATTGCAGAACTTGCAACTATAGTAGCGACCCTAACCCCGTGCATATTATTCCTGATATGTGTATCAGGGTATTTAGGTTGGTGTTGCCAAATGTACCCCTAGTACCATGGTTCATCATGACGGGATCTAAAGTCTTGTCCTCCACGAACTTTTGTAGCCACGTGGTTTGCATGCGACTCCTACTCGGACCTTGTGGTCAGATTGTTTGCTTCTGGAGAAATATCGTGCCACGAACGTTGGAAAGATTAGTGCTATATGAATGAACAGGGGGGAGGAGGTCGGACGTTCTGGCAGTGAAAGTGAGGCCCAAACAGAGGCGGTGGAGTCTAGGACAACTCGTCACAAGGGAACGCCTCCTTCCATTCACCGACCCTTCGTTTCCTTGGTGGCCTTGGAGGAACACGCCAGACCAGAAAGGGCATTTTGTTGGTTTTTTGTGTGCTTTGTTCAGCTAATCGTAAGCTCCATATTATATTTTGTTTGCTCGTTCTCAATTTTTTTTTCAATTGATACATTTATATTTCCAGGTAATCGGGTGACGGCGCTGTATTGAGTAGACCATCACGATTTCTGTATTTTTGGGGTTTACTATTTTTGCCCTACTGTTTTTTTGTGCCTTATGGTAAAAAGGTAAAAGAGTATGGGCTAAAAACCCCAGACGTACTGGGATACAACAAGGGGGGAGAGATGAAAACGAACCAGCCTGTAATATGGTGACTAATTTTGTAAATATCCTTTTTCAAGTTAGTTCTAAGCAAGGCATCGAGAACAATAGGACAAGGCTTGGTAACGTCTTTGCAACTGAACTCAGTGCCCATTAAGAATTACGAATGCACAAATCGTGAGAGACCTTTGCTAGCGCTCCAGTTAGGTTTCTGACATTGGACCCACAAGTGCCAAGAAGTGCCTCCCTAATGTCGAATATAAGCGGTAAAAATGTTACATTGTGTGTCAAAAAAATGTGTGTCAAAAAAATGTTACATTGTGTGTGCGGTTTATACAAAAAAAGTACGAAGTCTATCGAGTCGTTCTAGTCTATACGCCACAATGCCGTGATATGCTTCTGATCAGAGGGGGTACTGGAGGCAGACGGAGATTCGTTATGGGAGCACCACCAGCGCAATGAATAGAACAAAAACAATTAGGGAGAAAAATTTCGCGCATCACAAAAACAAAAAGCAAGCAGGAAATAAAAGACAACTAGTACGAAGACTACAAATTCTCTTAAATAGCTCGCTGTGGAGACAAGATTGGGAAATTACATAGCCAGGAGGGAAACAAAAAACATACCGCAAGTTTTGTTACGGGAATGGCGGGAAAAACACTTTCGATAAAACGGCGTTCGATAAACTGTCCGGATCTCGTTTATGACGCTCCATGGTTCGAAAAGCGAATTAGCAAGAAATATGGCGTTCGGCATTGCCTGCAGCAGTGGGACCTCGTGCGCGGAAATCCAGAAAATAGGACAACAGGAAGCCTTCGTAGCCTTTACGTGGGCTTTAGAATTAAGATGGACGTAGTAGTAGAATTCTCGAAGAGAGAGTCAGATTTGTTTTGCTTTATGTTTCTTTAACTTTCTTTAGTGCTTTTTTTCTCTTCGTAAGTTTTCCCCTCGCGCTGAAATTTAGTGACTTTGCCGTGCAGGATATAGTTTCACTGCGAGGCGGTTCAGAGAAATAATTTTTTAATGGTGCGTGCGTAAAGAAATGTTATTATAAAAGTGTTTCCAGAATAAGAAAAGGGCGTTATCCGCTTGGAGAATAAGAATAGGGTGTTATCCCTATTCTGAGAAATGGTTCTCTGGCCCTTGAATTCAACTAGGTCCAGCCTTACCGCGTACTGGTGATTACCCGTCTATACCTTTTCCTATGCCAGAAATGTTCGCAGCAGCGTTCTGCGGTTTACCACTTTCTCTCACGCATTTGAATCACACAATATTGTTTTCGACAAAACGATGACCGGAAGCCAGTGAACTTAGTACTCCAAACTGGAGAAAGTATGTCCTAAAACATAACTAAAACTTCCTAGTGACTATTAGCAACAGTTATAGCTACTCCCCGTTTGCACACATCGCGTACTTGATTGGTACACCCGATTGAAAAGAATATTTTAAGATACTTTAGATTGTACGTGAATTTTGCAATAACCACAGTATTGCGCCAGTATTGGTGCTTTCGTCAAGTGACTTAAGTGTGTTCTGTTTCGATTACGGGGTTCGGGAATCTACCTTTGTAGCGTGACTGGTGACCGGAGA
This sequence comes from Haemaphysalis longicornis, assembly GCF_048455015.1. Lineage (NCBI taxonomy): Eukaryota > Metazoa > Arthropoda > Arachnida > Ixodida > Ixodidae > Haemaphysalis > Haemaphysalis longicornis. The sequence continues at coordinate 190,840,652 of NW_027526361.1, forward strand.
CGTTGATCAAGAGACCAATGCTTTCTGATGAAGGAGAAAAACTTTATCCGCTCTTTCCAGCCCCTACAGGTGGCGCTGCGCAAAGCGGCAATGGCGGACGAGACGGTGATAGGGCCCCCCAAGCAGCATGCTGGCCAGCGGCCTGAAAGCACGTGGTGCAGCTAGAAACAATTACTTTCTTGAAGAATAAACACAGGTGTACGTCGCTGAAGGCGACAGAACATTCGGTTGGTTTAAGGGTGTCTGGTGAGGGGTAAAAAGCTCCGCGTGCGAGGCAATCCGCTGTGCGTGGCTCAGGCCGCATGGAAGTGGTTTGAGAACATTTCCGTGGCCCGCCTCATGGGTCAAAGTGCTGTAGGATGTGCAAACCTATGTTTTGGGATAATATTGCAGTGTACGTTATACTTCAGGTGAGTTCATCTTTCTCTTGTGGGCATGCTAAGCAGAAGCCAATGCGCACCATATGTGCGCCGGAGATATGTGCGAATTGGGGTGTTTTGCTTGGGTTTGTTAAAATATAGTTGTAACATGGGGCAGTAAAAACGTGAAGACGAGGCTCCCATTACGTCCTATCAAGTGGTAGACATACAAATATGCCGGTATTATATGAAAAAAAAATATATGTATATACTAGTCTACGTATTTCCGCGTGCGTACCATACCATGAATATTTCAGACAGTAATTTACAGTTGCGGATTTGGCTTGTGCTTATTAATTTAAGAGAAATCTTCTGGCTGAAACTACGTTGTGCTGATTTGACTGCCGGTAAGCTTTTGTCCCTAGAGTCCTACTAGGGAATTCAACTTCCAAATGTCTGGTCCAATCACAGACCCACAATCCCCCGCACGCCGGCACCGACGCCGCGCGAAGCCATTCTGGATTCTTCTCCACGCGACCACGAGGGAGAGGAGGAGATGGCGGCGCCGGTTTCCTTTTTTCCCAGTACGAGGCGCGCCAGGGGGGCTTGACTAACGATGCTCGCCGATTACCGATTGCATGGTCCGCTCTTCCGTAGATATCTCTGCTGTTTGACCGAGAATTACCCGGGCGGGGATGGCTCAGGAACTCGCATGCCAGGACACGCGTGCTCGTTTCCGCTAAAGTCACTTAAAGGTGAAGGGGCACGGTTCACGCAGGGTTGAGAAACCGCTATATCCAATTCGGATTGACACGTGGCGGGAGCCGATACCGACGAACGCGCTAATCAGCGCCGAGGCCCATGCTTGGGTGCGCCGGGTCCATGCTTCAGTGCGCCGGGTAGGCAGCCCGGTCATAACAGTCCTCCGTCACCCAAAACTCGCGCACGTACTGGATCCAGGCTTCAAGCAGAGCGGAAGCCTGGATCCGGAACCTTCCTCCAGCTGGTGCTCAGGGCTGCGCCGTGGGTCGACGTTCTGGCCTTCCTGGGTTGGGGCCTGTCTGGAGTTTCACACTGAAGAAACTTGTGAGACCCTCGTCAACAAACAACCAGTAAGCACTGACAATCTCAGCAATGAAATCTACCAGGCTCTAGGTTAAACAAAATAACAACGTAGGGCTGGAAAGGACAGCAAGAGTTAGCCGTGCCAAGGCCTCATAGATCAAAACTCGTCGGTAAATTTTGCACAGATGCACTGTACTATGGTATACGTAATTTACTCCCATAAAAAATTTCAGTTGTGAGTGCAGCGCTGTGTTTGTAGCCTTCCTCATCCCCATCTTTCTTGCGCTGGTTGTTTCTTCGTCAGGAACGAAGAGAACGTGAGGTTGCATGCGAGGAAATCTCACGGTCGCTCCGGCCACTGAAGAATGTTTGGCACCCAGCATATCGATTCTCTGTCCTGAAAAGTGAGTTTGCACAAGAGTCGAAAGAAACCGTTGTATGCCCTGCGTTCAATTGTGGCACACCTTCATTTGTATTTTTCTGTCGAAGCCATATGGAAATATCTTTCCGGCCGCCTTCCAAGAATTCGGCAACGTTTGCCCTCTTGTGGCACCCAGAGGGAAGTACTGTCAGAACGGATTGCTTTCCCCTATTTGGACTGCCGTCCCGGATTCTCCGCGTAGACGACGTCGTGGACGAGCCTTTATAAACATTGCGGAGAGCTTGTAAACAACGGTCGACAAGAAGAAAAAGAAAACACTTCGTGTGACCTAGTAGTGGTAAAGTTATGTTGCAACTGATAGTAAAAAATCTTGCAAAACACAAAACTATGGGTACATCTCGCGAACATGAACAAAACCATTCGCTTGCCCACACAAAGCTGGCTTATTTTAATCAGATTGTGTATTTGTTTCCATCATGGGCTCAAACCAAAAAGGCAGCACCTCAAGGTCGATTCGTAAACCCGTCGCGCCTTGAGTGATCCTGCCCGCCGTGTTGAAAGATAAACACAAGCAACCCAAAACATTTTCTCCTTTAAAAGGAGCAGCAAGTTATAATACGGAGATTTTGCCTTTGTCCTATCAATATGTCGACTTCCTAGGTAGCACAAAATGTTTTCAAAATGTCGATTTGGGAGATAGCTTGGCCGAAACAGATCTTCGGCCATGTTAGACACTGAGACCCATTTATTTTCACCTTGGATATTGTCGAAAACACCCACTTTTAAATTCCTGTTTTCCTTGAGCGCTGTTGCAGTCGTCGTCTCGACGTAGGAGACAGTAACGACTTATTCGGTCCCGATGATTCCCCAAAAACACCTTTTTAAAACGGTGTTTCCCCTCCGGGGGGAACAAGTGGCGAGTCTTGGGTGAGGGACTGGTCTGCAGTGCTTCCGCAGATCTCTTTCAGAGGCACAAAAAAGCCTTCCTGTAACGGACCCCGCATTTGGCGCATGCGCTCTGCAAGCACCGCATCAGGGCGCTGGCCTGCCACGAGACAAAACGGCCTGTCCGACGGCGGCGTACTGACATTCGCTTGAGTTGGTCAGGTCAGCACAAAACACACGTGTCTCCGCATCTCGGGTTTTGATTAAGTGTTTCATGGTTATACAGTGCTTTCGCATTTATATGAATGCTGCAGTGGTGTTTTGTTAACTTAAATGAGTGTGCATGATGCCACACGACACCACGCGGTTCAAAAAGGACGCCAAAAATATTCCGTGCTCCAAATTGTTGCCGCTTCTTCTCTCATATATTACATGCCCGTTATTTACCGGCAATAATTTGAAGCTTTCGCCCGGCCGCTCACAGATATAAGAGCCGCTTCGAACTCAAAAAGGCGGGAAAAGTCGTTGGCCAGTATGTGTTGCTTCGCAGCGAAGCTAGCAACGCTGATATGTTACCGTCTTTGTCGTGCTTGCTTTCCGGCTTGGGAGAGGTATTTGCGTTATTAATGCTAATCGTGTAATATTAAGCGGTTGTTCTGGCGAGACGCGCAATTCATTTGCATTGAGTGAAGATATCCTTCAAGGTCTTCTCTGTGTTAGGCTACTCAATTCGCTGGCTTTTTGCAGATCTTCTTTAAAAATAAAGTGATTTGTTGACATCTTGGGATTACGCCTTGCAGTAAATTGGGTGTACATTTGAAGTTTTCTTCCAGCGTGGACGCAGGAGTAATATTTTTGAGACCCATTTAAAAATATGGCCGTTAGCGCTTGTGAAAAATCGCGCATTGTACAAAACTGTACGCGAACTGGTCCCCTTGTTGTGTGGTTTGCCGTTCCGAACCCTGAGAAGGCAATGGTTTTTTGAGGTATTAATGACCGCCCCGGGTACATAATACGTGTTGTATAAAAGCCGAGCGTTTGCTTTGGTGGAAACGCCTCCAGGCGTAACAGCAAACATTTCCAGCAATCATGTAGCGCCGTCTCAGTTCTTGTGTTTTTCGGACATCTGTGTGCTTTTTGGATTTCTCGCCATGACTTTTTATTCTGATGGTCCACGCGTTTTTTTTTTTGTGACGAAGAAAGCACCTAGCCTAACAGCGATTTGACGCACTTCCGTTTATGATACGTAAAATTATTAATGCGGTCTTTTGGGCAAGTTGGCATTGAATTGCTGATGGCTAAAACGCAAAAAATTGTAGTTCTGCTTATGATTTATAGTTTTCCCAGTTAACGCATACCGAGAGAAAGCTAGCACGACAATTAACTCAACGTTTAACAATTGTACCGATGTACAGCTTACGAAAGTGAAGGCTAGCGCTCAGAATCTGTAAATGAGCGTAAGTTTAGAAAAACTAGCTAAAAGGCTTGAAAAAACTGAAAGGCAGAGTTTGAGAATGTTTTTTTCCCCGCAAAAGCACATACACCAGACCGACCATTCTGGGTTATCGTCTCGGAGCGAGGTACGTGGCACAAGATCGTTGCCTTGTTTTTACAACAGCAATTGGGGGATTTATCGGTGAAGTATCCGTTTTTGATAAGAAGCTCTGAGGAGGTATTGACTACCTGACGGAACCGGGCGTACGTTCTGTAAGCTGTCTCAGGCTTGAAATCAAGGACTTATACTACTCGCTCCACCACGATGACATCGTAAAACGCGTCGAAGAGAGCATTGATTGCTTTGGAGCACTGGCCTTTCAAAACAGTGTAGGTGTGACTGCAGGGGGTTTCCTGGAACTGTTGTCATTTTACCTAACGTCGGCCTACGCAGAATGGGATGGTGACATCTTCCTTCAAAACCAAGGTGTATTTATCAGGTCGTGCATCGCCCCTGTTGTTAGTGACTTATACTTATGATCCAGGAACCGAAATGTCGCCATGTTATTAGAAGGGTCCAAAGTACTACGCGTGTTTCGCTGTGTGGATGATTTCCTTGTTCTGTTCGGCGATAATGGGGATGTCGATGCAACAGTGTCAAAAATGGTACAACTGTTTTCATCATGTTTAAAGCCGCTCGTCGTCACACACGAGACTCGTGAACGAAACAGTTTAAGATTCCTGGATTTCCGCCTTAGTTTTCGGCCACACATATCTGCTTGCAATATGAGCCTCGAGCAATGAAGGCCCTGCTGTCCTACTCCCCATGTCATTAAAAACTAGTAAAACGAGCAGTTGCCAACCTGTGCCTGAAAACGCTCTAAGTAAGACCTGCTTCCTCAAGTGTGAGCATAGTTTCAGGGCGCAGGTAGACCGCTTGGACAGGGCCGCCTATCCACCGCAACTTGTTTTTCTGTTGCGGACGAGCTCCTGGGTCATGCGAAGCGTTCGTTGCGAAACGAACTGTCTGTTGTTAACACGAGGCAGCAAGTGACAGGGAAAACCGCTGTTCTTCCATACGTACACCACTTATCGCACAGCCTTAAGTAGTTCGGTGTCCGCATCAATCGCAAAGTGGTTTTTTCAGCTACCGAAAATCTTTCGGAGTTTTGTGCCCCGTGGAAATACGGAAAAAGGGCTGCAGTATCAACCACAAGAACAAGCTCGTCGACTGCGCCGAAAATGTGGTGCACGGCATCCGTCTGCCATGCGGTCACAAATACGTATACCAGACGTCACGATGTTTGAACGTGCTATTGCGTGAGCATCTACGAAACTACTTGAAGAAGGGCTGGCGTTCGGGCTAGTTGGTATTCCATAACGTTCATATTAAGCGCAAAAAAATACAGGGACACAGTAGACAAGAAAAAGCGCTACTTCCAACTAAATTTTATTGAATCAAGGGAAAATATATAGCAGCAAAAATACAAGAGATACAGAAAAGGTTACGATTATACACAGATTAAAATAACAGAATTGCTCGCCGCTGTCCCACACGTGTCAGCTAGTCATTACCACGACCAGTTCTTTTTTGAGAAAGTTGCCTCTTTATCGGACAAGGCTACTGATGTCGTGCTGACACACTCGAAATCGCCTAGTTGCATTTCAGCTGCCTCTACAATCTCACGCGTGCGCTGATCAGAGTCGTGAAACAATATCACAGAATTTTTAAAGTATGGTTCACACTTGGGGCATTCACCGCAGTGAGTCGACAGGTTACCATCCTTTCTTTTGTGTACGCTATTTTGGTGCTCACGTAACCTGGAGTTGACGCACCGTGCCGTCTGCCCTACATATACCCTTCCGCAGGCTAACGGAACACGGTACACAACCCCTCTATCGCATTTCACGTACTTGTTCTGGTGTCCAACGTTACAACCAGTATGTTCTTTTTGTACAGGACATGTATCTCTGCAAAGCCTCTCGAGCTTAATTGGTGCGGACATTACAACGCGAACCCCAGCCCTCTGCCCTGTTTTCTTTAGCGGATGTGCGATACCGTGCAAATACGGAATAACTGCCGTCTTACGGCGCTCGTTGCAGTCGTGCTCATTTGTTTCAGCCACTTTTATTACCTGTTTCTCACGCCTGCGGACAGCCTCAACGACTGCCACAATGACGTGTTCGGGATACCCTGACCGTCTGACCGTCTCTAGCAAAATTCAGTGATCCTGCCACACATTTGGACACTTTGGCTAAAGTCGGATGGCGGGAATTGAGCATGATCGGCTCGAGAAAATCGGCGGGAAAAGATCAGCTTGCGTTGACCCGCCATGCTGACCGTCAGACGCGCCGGTTGGTCGCCGCCACTCGGCGAGACTCCACTCGCCATTTCGCTTTAAGCGGGTCGAGCGCCTCGTGCGCTTCGAGTAATGCGACCTAAAATGCATGAGTTTGGGTTGGGACCACAAAAAAACTTCGAATGCAGCGATATTTCGAGTAAAGCGATTTGGTTATAACGAGGGATTACTGTAGCTTCGCGAAGTATTTGCAACACGCGCCCATTCGAGGCAAAAAAAGTGATACGCTTCGACATAACACCTTTTATGGTTTTTATGCGCTCGTAAGCATCCAACCGCCTTATTTACCGATACGCGGGCAAACCATACACGTCGGGTAGTAGAAGGTGGCTGTGTTTACGGCGCTATAATGCATCTAGTACTGGACACCAGTATCTGTGTATATGTGGTCTGTATGTGTGCGTGTACGCGTGTGTGTGTGTCAGTGTGTGTGTGTGTTTCTGTGTGTGTGTGTGTGTGTGTGTGTGTGTGTGTGTGTGTGTGTGTGTGTGTGTGCGCGCGTGCGTGTGTGGGAGAATGCGTGTGTACGTGTGATTATGTGTGTCTGTGTGCGTATGCGCGTGTGTGCCTGTGTTTTTGTGTGTCTGTGTCTGTGTGTTTGTGTGTGTACGTGTGTTTTTGCGTGTGAGTTTCTGTGTGTGTGTACGTGTGTGTGCGTGTGTACGTGCGCGCGTGCGCGTGTGTGCGTGTACGAGTGTGCGTGTGTACGTGTGTGCGTGAGTGTTTGTGCGTGTGTGTGTGTGTGTGTGTGTGTGTGTGTGTGCGTGTGTGTACATGTGTGCATGTGTGTACACGTGTGTGTGTCTGTGTCTGTGTTTGTGTGCGCGCGTCTGTGTCTGTGTGTGTGTGCACGCGTGTGTGTGTGTATGTGCGCGTGCGCGTGAGTGGGGATGCGGGCGGCCTACCTTGCCCCTAAAAAGTTTCTGTTTAGGGGCTTTCACACATGGAGTGAAAAGTTGGAAGGCAAATTTCAGATTTTGAATGCCGAGAAGTAGGTTATTTTTTATTGTGCAAGGCAATAGTTTTTTCGCGGAATCAAGAAACACATTTTCACCCGCACGTTAAGTGCATACCCTCACTTCTCAAGAGACTGCGCCTGAGTTGGGTTAATAAATTTAAGAAGGTGTTTATTACGGGTAGAAACCTTTCTATATTAATTTTACCATAATATGTTTAATGTTTGCGGGAAATAAATACTTAAGTTCACCATGCCGTGTTAGATTAACATAAGAGTTTTCGAGTTCTCTCACGTGCTAGTTCTCTCAATAGACCATTACTAATAACCACTTAAATAGAATGTCACTATTAAAATACACCCAAAATAAATGCCAACATGAGTATAGTAAAGGTTATTCGGAATCTCTATGCATAACGATCCCGCCTTTTCTGAGGCTTTGAAAGACTTCAGCTCAATATTAGCAACATTCGAATAGCGTTATCGACCCATGTAGGCAGGATGTGCTACGAAAACGCATGTTTTATCTGTTTGCATCAACAGTGTGTAGGGTAGCTTCTGTCTTTCGTTAAGAAGACATCCTTACGCTAGTGTGGGGAGCTATAAACTGCGTGCCAAGAAAAACGCAATGCAGGGCTTACACAAAAGGTAATGCTCTGCGCTCTCAATAGGATGGTGTTTGAGGTAGCAGTATTTAAGAAGCGAGAGCGCCGAGGATAAAAGAAAAATATCACACCCTTTCTGTATAACAGTCCATTCGGGGCTCCTGCTCGGAAATTGAGAATTGTTTCGAAGGTGCTTACACGCGAGAATCTTAAAACGAGCTTGCGGCGTTCGGAGATTCGACCTGCGTGGAACTACAACTGACAAACTGGCCTCGAAAGGGTTTCCGTGTTCGGTCGCCAAGAACACAGCCGGGTGCTAGCCGACGGCATTAGGCTTCCTTAGCGTCTCTACACCGAAACCTTGTCTGCAGGTGTAGCTGAGCACAATACGCTTGAAATAGGTAGGATCTGGCGAAAGCAAAAGACGGCACTTTGTAAAACATGTCGAGGAGCGAAACATCCAGTTTTTAGGTATGTTTTTGTGCTCTCACACAGTGATCAATGCCAACTTAAAAGAAGTAGCCACATTAAAAAATAGTCTATTTAAAAACCTCAAGAGGTCGGCTGCGGAGAAGAAAACATGTTTGATTAAAACAGCAAAAAATTTAAGTACTATTAGCTGTTGCTCATGCAATGATATAATTAAAAATGTTCCGACAGCTTCGCTCTTTTTAAGTCAGCTTCTGGCACTGCTGTGTTCATTTTTTGTAAGCATGTTGTTACCTGTGCATTTTGTTCCGGATGAAGAAGGTTTACCGAATGGCGGCAACATTGTTATTTACGGGTTTGGTTTCCTCCCCTCAATCCTTGGTTGGGGGACCCTCGGATATTATCACTAGTACGCACTGGACGAAGGCTTCTATTCTGTATAGCAGCTTCGCTACGGCACAAAATCAGGGAAAAAATAGTGAAAACACGATATTGTGTAACGCGTTGCATTTGTACAAAAGCGAACTACTGGAAGGGTTAACATATTTATTCCTTGTAATAAAGTAAACGAGGTATTTTGTCGAACAGAACATCTAAAAGAAAAAATAAAATAAAATAAAGAATTATAAAAGTGGGCAGCAGAATCAGATATATGCTTCTAATAGTACCTCTCCCATGCAACAGTAAGCAGAAATAAAAAAAGTTCCGCTGAGAAGTTCAGTTCAGTTCAGTAAAACGTTATTGAGGTGGGGGAAGGGATTAAATGGAGAAACTTGGGTGGAGTCTCTTTCCAGGGCCCCAGAAGCTTGTGCCCCGGCCCAGGCCCTGTCGATCAGGTGGCGCTGGTCTTCCAAGGCCTGGCTGGCCAGAGTCGCCTTCCAGGTTTCTAGTGAATGAGGTGTATTGTTCTGTGTTTGCCATATAACTGGGCATATTCCATATGGTGTTGAAAAGGGTGGCTTTTTTATTGCATTCATAACAGTCCTCACTAAATCTGTCTGGGAACATAAGCGCCAGCCTTGATTTGTGTGGGAATGTGTTGGTTTGTATTCTTCTCAGTGTTTGTGCATCGTGGGCGGTTAGGGCCATGTGAGGAGCGGGTAGCGTTCTCCTTTCAAGTCTTTTTCTTTTAAGACGTTCTCCGTAAGTTTCGTATGGTGGAAGGGCGTAGGAGTGGTCCTCGTCGCTGCGGTTCGTAAGACTTCTCGCAAGCGAGTCAGCGCTCTCGTTTCCTTCCAAGCCTTCGTGCGCAGGGCACCATGTAATGTTGTGTACACGGTTCAACTCCCTTGGGATGATATGTTTAGAGCCAATGGGTATTACTCCGGCAGTGATGTTTTTGATAGCTCTTGTCGAGTCCGTGATGATGTTTAAGCTCCTGTCATTTGCTTCTCCCCATCTGATAGCCACCAGAACAGCACTGGTTTCGGCTTCATCAGTGTCCTGTTTTCTAAGGGTGGCGTAGTCTATGGGGGAGCCTTTGAAGTCGACAACTGCTGCAATGGAAGAGCCGTGTGGTCCCTTACTTGCGTCAGTGTAGACAGTGTTTGCATGATTTCCGAACTTTCTTCTTAGAAAATTAGTCCTTGCTATTCTTCTTTCCTTGTTGAAGGTTTTGTCCATGTGTTTGGGTATAGGTAGGGGTTTTATTCCCTTCCTTTGGTCTGGTGATAGTTCTATCGTTCTATTCAAGAATTCTTTTTCTGCCGGAGAGCCAATGTTGGATAGGATTGCTCGGCCTGTGCGAGTTTTGAGTAGTCGTTCTTTTTGGTTAGCGAGCACTGCATCCCTTATTTCTTCGAATGTGTTGCACACTCCGAGATCATACAGCTTTTGATTAGCTGTGTAGATGGGGAGGCCGAGTGCTGTTTTATAGACTGTTCTAATTGTCGCATTGATCTTATTGAGGTGGTTACCCTTTAGAATGTGGAAGGGTAGGCTGTAAGCTACTCTGCTAATTATTAGGGCTTGGGTAATCCTCAGCGTGTCCTCTTCTCTCATTCCGTTTCGGGTTCTGGTGATTCTTCTTATAATCTTAGCTAATTGTTGGGTGGTTTTGGCGACTCTTTTTAGAGTTTCGTCGGCTCCGTTGTTGCGTTGGATTATCATGCCCAAGATTCTTATTTGGCTTCTCTCAGGGATTGGTTTGAGTCCATGTAGAGTAACGTTTGCTTTTCATGGCCTAACGGGAATACTTTGACTAGCTCTGATTTTTCAGGGGCGCATTGCAACCCGTTGTTGGCCGCAAGTTCTGTAATTTTATTGATTGCGTTTTGCAGCGTTTGGATTTTTTGATTTCTGTTGCCTTTTTTTGTCCATAGGGTGATATCGTCCGCGTAAATTGCAACCCCGATTTGGTCGTATTCTGTGATTCTTTTTGCTATCTCTATCATAGTGATGTTAAAGAGAAGCGGTGAGATGATAGATCCCTGTGGTGTGCCTTTGTTGGGCATGTCAAAGAGATCTGACTTCGTGTCTCCAATGCAAATGGTAGCCGTTCTGTCGGACAGGAATGCTTTCACGTAGCGGAATGTTCTATCCCCGCATTCTAGCCTCTCTAGAGCTGTCAATATGGCGTCGTGTGTCACGTTATCGAAAGCTCCTTTGAGGTCTAGTGCCAGGATAACTTGTTCCCCTTCTTCCTTCTTTTTGAAGATATCGTGCTGGAGTTGGATAAAAGCGTCCTGTGTAGCTAGGCCTTTCCGGAAGCCTATCATGCAGTGGGAGAATGAATTTGTCGTTTCGAGATGTTTGGAAAGCCTGTTGGTTATGATTTTTTCCAAGAGTTTTCCCAGACACAAGGTTAGTGAGATTGGCCTCAAGTTGCCAATGTCAGGGGGTTTGCCTGGCTTCGGTATGGTTATTATTTCGGAGTGTTTCCAGGATGGTGGTATTGTACCGGGTATCCAGATTTTTTCATTGAATTATTTGGTGAGCTGTTCTATTTGTCGGTCACCTAAGTTTCTTATTATAAAGTTGATTGTTCCGTCTCTGCCTGCTGCTCCTTTTCTTTTTGTTCCCATTATGTCTACGAAGACTTTTTCTTTAGTAATGGGGCGATCTAGAGTCTCGTTCTCTGGACCTTCGTATCTTTTGTTTGTTGCCTCAATCGGACTATTAAATCCAAATTTTTCCTTCACGGCATGGATGAGTTGCTCGTTTGTACCCTTGAACAGGTGGGAAACTCTTTTCAGGTTGTGTTTACTCTCCCATTTTGTGCCCTCTGGGTTGAGCAGACTTTTGATGATGTTCCATGGTTTGGATGTGCTAAGAGTGTTCTTCAGGGTGTCACAGAAATCATTCCAGTTTTGTCTGGAGAGTCTCTCTGCGTATTCCCTAGCTGCCTTTGTTATGTTCTTGATCCGTCTTTTCAGAACCTTGTTGCTTTTCTGTCTTTTCGATCTTTTAACTAGTTTGGCTCTTTTATCCCATATATTCGCTAGGTATCTGTCAATGCAGGCGAAGGTTTGATCTTCCGAGACGGCTTTGGTTGCTTTGTTGTGTTCATCTAAGATTTTACTGCTCCATTCGTCTGTGTCATGAATGTCGTCGTGTGGGAACTCGCTGCTGAGGGCTGCTCTGAATTTGTCCCCGTCAGTAATTTTCTGTTTCCTGCCTTTATTTTTGCACCAACTGGTTTTGGCGGTGATGCGAATGATATCATGGTCACTTCCCAGGTTTTCTTTGGTATTTATCCATGTAATACATTTGTCTGATCCTCTTGTGAAGGTTAGATCGGGACATGTGTCCCTGGAGCAGCAGTTACCGTTACGCGTTGGGGTTTCGATTTCATTGATGTACATAAAGTCTTAGTATTCTGCTGCGGTTAGAATGTTTCCTCCTTTCTTAGAGTTAAAGTTGTAGTCCCATTCCTTGTGTGGGGCGTTGAAGTCTCCTGTGATGAGGATATTATTATTTCTGGCTCTTTGGTGCAATTCTGTATATATTGGATCGAAGTCTTCATCTGGGCTGGATGGTGGGCTATAGATGTTTAGTAAAAAGAGGCTTTTCTTTCTGCGAGAGTTGGGTATTATTTCGACGATGTTTGCTGAGGGGGATCGTAAGATAGCCTTGTACTCAATCGCCGTGATGTCCTTTTTCACGTATATTGCGGCACGTTGGTCCGGCGATAACGAAGTTCTAGTGTATCCTTTAAGACCGACTTACGAATTTACTTCTTGTAGGCAGAGTATATCTCGTTTGGGATCTTGTGTGTCGATGGAAGTTTCAAGTGAGCTTTTCGTGCTTATGATACCTCTGCAGTTCCACTGCCATATAAGGAGTTGTTCTTTTGGTGGGCTATCCCGGTTTCTAGTGGCAGGTGTTCTACGGGTCTTTCTCCTCGTCATCATTCATCGATTCGTTTAATTCGGAGTCCGACGTGATGGAGTTAGCATCTAGTGCAATTTGCTTCCTTTGTCTAGGGCTTGTCGGCGAATCGGATTTTCTCTTAGTTTCGTTCTGCTTCCTTTGGGTTAGTTTCTGTTGTCTGCTTGTATTATGTCTAGGCGATTATGTATGGCTTCTTGCATTTGTACAAGGAAGAGGCCTATGCCTGAAGGGTCGTTTATCAGCGCAGGTGGTACCTGGGGTGGTGGTATTGGTGCTGGTGGTAGACTAAGCACGAACCTTGCATTGCGGCTGCTTTCTAGGGGTTCCTGCTTTTTGTAGGGTCCTGTCAGTTTCTGACGTAACAAGGCAATTTCGGCCTTGCATTCGGCGAGTTGTTCTTTTAGTGACTCGATAATTCTACTTTGCCTGTCCTTCTTCGTTTGCGCGCGTTCTGTCTGTGTGTTGGATTTTGGGGAGGCGACTCCGGACCACCTCATCTTAGGTTGCTTGGTTGACTTGGGCGTCTCCCGTCTCTCTTGGGCTGCGTGTTTCATTCCTGATGGGGCGTTAGTTCCTGCCTCCTTGGGCCAGCTCGAACTGGGGCCTTTGATTCGAAGGGTCGTTGCTGTGTCATGGTTTTCGTAGACGTCGGCTCCTTCAGTCAGGGCTGGCCAGTCTTCATCGAACCATCTAGGTCGCTCGTGTTTCTTGGGTGACTTGTTTCTGTTACCGGGTGGAATTCTGGGCTTCCTGAACTTCCTAAAGTTCAGGAAGCCCAGAATTCCACCCGGTAACAGAAACAGTTCACACTCCTTGGATCCCGTTGGGTGTTCCTTTTGGCAAAGCGCGCATTTGGGTGAACATTTGTGTTCTTGCGGATTTTCCATGCCGCATGTTGAGCAGATGTTGACGTGGGGAGTAGGGCACACATCGGCTCTGTGCCCTGTCTTTCTGCAGACTTGGCATATCTGTCTCGTTGCTTTGTATAAGAAGCAGGTCATCTCTCCGCCGTAGTAGTAAATTGCGCGCGGGACTGTGTTGCCTTCGAATGTGATGAGGGCTGTTGATGACTTGCCAAGCATTCGTGCATGGACTATTTTTGTGTTGAGTGTTCTCACGCGGAGCGCCTTCATAAGTTCTTCCGATGTCGTTCCGGGTTCGAAACCGTGTACGACGCCCTTTGTTTCTTGGTCGGAGTACGCTACGTACGAGGTGACTTCGTGTCTGTTTCCTCCTACTTGTATGCTCTCGATGTTGCGGAACTAGTTGGCCGCTGCTTGGTTCGGCGTGCTGACGAGGATAATGTTGGATCCCCATTTTGGCCTTACAATGGCTTCTTGAAGGTTCTTCGCGCCGTTGGGGAAGGCACGCGCGATGGCTTGAGTTAGCTGAGGCACGGTTAAAGATCTCATCGGGAGACCTTTCTTGGGCTTGATTATTATCTTGAAGTCCTCCTTGGGGAGGTTTGGGGTTCTCCTCTTGTTCGCGATGTGGCCTTTCGGAGCCCGTTGTTTCTTCTCCTCCGTCGTGACTGGTCTGCTAGGAGCGGCTTCTTGGAGTCGCAGCTCTTTTTTCATTTTCTGCTTTGTCCGCCTGCTGATGGCTTGTTCCCACGAGGCGCCGTAATTCTCCTTCTTTTGTTCTTGCTCTTCGTCATACTGTAGCACTTCTGCGGCGTTCTCGTTCCTTGTAGTGGCGGGTCCCGTTCTCTGTTCGTTTTGTGCTGTGCCCAGATCCTTGGGCTGGTTGTCTTCCGTTTCCATTTCATCTCCTGTTGTGTCAGGAAGCGTAGCGTTCTTCTTCTTGCTTGAGCGTTTCATCCTTTCATCAGGCGCGTCGCTGTGGCGCGGCAGAGAGCCGGCGCACGAGGGCGGTGTTTGAACTGCTATAGGCTTAGGCGTGGAAAACGGCGTGCTCTTCTTTCTTCCCAAAAATCGGCGTTTACCCGTTTCGGCTCTAAACTGTTGTGGTAGGCGTAGTCCTGGAGTCCTTGCGAGGTCATCTACCCATGTGGTTTGGGTGGATGGGCGAGATTGTCGCGGATTCCCACGGATTCGTCGGGAGCGTCGGTCCGATGGCGTATCACCGTCGGGGTGCTTCCTCAGCTGAGAACCACGCATACAAAAATTTAAAAAAGCCTGAAAACAGACGAACCGAGCACAATGTTTTTAAATCTGATGACGATGATTGTTTGGAATAGCGCAAGGGCTCCTGGGCGCTTTGAAATCTAAGGTAGGGCAAAATCTTGTCCGGTCGGGTAAATGTTCATTATTAAAAGCGTGGGATCGCCTACGAAATGTTTAAGAAAACGTTTTAAAAGACGGTTTCGGTTCCACCTTGTTCAATGAGTGGCTTGTTCACTGAGCCTCTTCAGTGCCCCTTTGAACACCTACTGAAACACTACTGCGAGACTTTTCCCAAAGCCGTTCAGGTCAGAGCCCAACGGCACTCGTTGAGCAGCGCTCGTTGCAGCAACCCCACAGGTGATCGGTGCATGAAGGCGATTCTTCACGCAATACGACTTTCCCCTAGGACCAGGTTTCAACCATCCCTAACCAAAGTGACCCCTTGTGTCTCGTTCGCACTGAGCGTCAGCCTTTCGGAGATCTTGCTCTTCAGCGCGTGGTGTGGGCCGCACATGCACCATGCCACCTTCAACAGCAAACAAGCACGCCCGAACAGCGAAACAAGAGCCTATTAAAAAGTGTGACCTCCAGCCAGGAGCTATTGAGGTCTGTACGCTGGAAAATTATAAAAATTTATATAAAGGGCTGCGCAAGGAATGGAAACATTCTTTGGGATGACGCCAGAAAGCTGTGTTCAAGAAAATGTTTTCTGTCGTTGCAAGAATACCGGGTTCGCCAGGGAAGGTAATACCAAGCTTTTCTGAGGGGCGAAGTTCTTTAGGGGTTCGGGCTGTCGGCGTCTTATATCATCGTATTCTTATGTGGTCACGGTACTAATACACCGGGACACTCGTTTTCCAACTCGTCATCCTACAACATAATGCGTACTAAAGGTGTAAAATAGATAAAACCAGTTCAATAAACTAACATGATTTCAAGACTTGCGTAAGGCTAAATGTCCGCTTCGGCAATCGTCCAGCACAAGCAGAAGGTGTTTGTAGACGGGTTATAATTTGTGGTATACTGAACTACCCACGGGTGCGGTCGGTCAAAGCAAGGAAAGGGATACTTCCCTGGTGCCGCGGCTTTGTTGATCACCAAGGAATTGGTAGGTCTGTTTCGCCGTAACACCGTGTGTCTGTTTCGCCATGGGGCTCTGTGCTCCGTAAGGTCACGACATCAGTGAGCGGCTGTCTTGGTTTCTACGTGACTGCAGCGGGGCGCCCCTACTTTTCACGTTGGGGTAGCCCTTCCCTCCTGGACGCTGTCTCCCTACTGACCACTGGACCACCATGCTGGACAACAAGGTCACGTCATCATGGCGTCTTGGAAGGTTGTTCCGCCACCGCCCAAGGCACATGTTTGAAATGCGAATGCATTTCTTAGTAGGGGGTTGTCGTGCTCCGTCGGCTTGCGCCTGCATTCCTCCAGCGCGAGCGCACGTGAGCGCGCGCCTCGTAGTTCTGCTTTCGTCGTCGTCGTCGTCGTGTCGGCGCGGCGGACCCGCGCCACTACAGTCGGGGGTTGTCGTGCTCCGTCGGCGTGCGCCCGCTGGTGTTATCTCTCCGCGCTCCCCCTCACCCCTAGCAACAGCTGTGGCGCGCCTAGCAAACGGAGCAGGTGGTAGCTCGGGCGGGAGTAGCGGAGGGCAAGGGGAGAGGAGGAGCGCGCTCGGGCGTGTGAGGGCGCACGCATCGCGGAGCTCGGGCGGAGTAGCGGAGAGTGACTGGAGAGGAGGAGCGCGCTCGGGCGTGTGAGGGCGCTCGCACCGCGGAGCTCGGCGGGAGAGAGAGCTCGCGCGCGGGGCGGGCGTGCTGCGCGGGTCTCTCTCTCTTCTCCGCGTACCCTCTCTCCGCTCGCTGCGCTCGGAAAATGTATATAAACGCAGTGGAGCGCACGCCTCTCTCCGTTACTGCTTGCCGCAGCGCACTCATCGGTGCACCCAATGCATTCGCATTTCCGCACGATCCCCTTCGGGGAGGTGGGGGGGGGGTATTTTCTACTTCACGGCCCCGAAGGACGTAACCGTGGATGACCTGGTGAATGCCCTCGACGAAATTGTAGGTCGTTATGGCCTGGACAACCTGATCCACCAGGGTGGTTTCAAGTTCTGCGTGATGGCAGCTACGGCTGCTGCTGCTCGCAAGAGCGCGGAGAAAGGGGCCGCGTTGTGAACGGTGTTTCGTGCCCTGTGGTCTGGATGGGCGCACAGGTCGTCACGTGACGGTGTACCGCCTGAACCCCGTTGTAAGTAAAGCGGAGCTCGCGGCAGCACTGAGACCGTATGGGAAGGTCCTCAACGTCAGCCAGCCGGCGTGAAGGAGCCTTCAGCATATCAAGACCCGCATGCGACTCATGAAGATGGGGATGGCCAAGGCCGTCCCTCACTTCATGAAGATTCGAGAGTTTAAGGCCCAGTTTGAGTACAAAGGTGTGCGGAGGGTGTGCGCCCGCTGCGGCCAGACCGACCACCAAGTTAGCGCCTGCAAGACCCCTGGTGCGTCCGCTGCTCAGAGTACGGCCACGACGACGTCGACTGCAATGCCCAGTGTCGCCGCTGCCAGGGCAACCATGCCACCGCCGACTGCATGCGGCCCTGCTCCTATGCGGACGCTGCGAGCAATTTCGCTGAGACGCCTCGCGCGCCTTCCACTCTGCAGGCTCTCGAGAGTACAAGCGACTTTCCCCGAGCTACCCTGGGCCTCCTTGAGCAAACCTGCCGAGGCTACAAGCGAAGGTAATGCTCTGGGCGTCAACTCGACGATTGATGTGTCGACAAGCGACAGCCAGGAAATGGAACACGAGAGTTGCCTGTCGCCTTCGGAGGAAGATATTCTACCTGCGGAAAAAGACACTTCATCGTTTTCGACCGATAC
The DNA here is from genome assembly GCF_048455015.1 of Haemaphysalis longicornis. Taxonomy (NCBI): domain Eukaryota; kingdom Metazoa; phylum Arthropoda; class Arachnida; order Ixodida; family Ixodidae; genus Haemaphysalis; species Haemaphysalis longicornis. The sequence goes on from NW_027526361.1 coordinate 190,858,460, forward strand.
CTCCCACTTCACGAGCACCAGCTCTGCCGAGTGCAGTGACCTCGCGGAGCAGCCTCAGCGCGAGCCAGGGCGTGCAAAGGCAAATAACATCGCTCTGCTTGGTTCCTGAGCGGCTCGCGCAGCCGCTGGAAGGAACGCAGCAAGCCCGGCACGAGCGGCAAGGCAGCGGTGGGCCATTCCAATCGCACCTCTGAATCGCCTGTAGCTGGCTACAGTACGTCCAGTTTCCAGTGGTGCTCCTACATCGAAGGACAAAGACCCTCATCTGGTCATTCCTGTACGCCAGGTCACCGATCTGCAAGGTTTTCCATCTCTTCTGGAGCTGATCGCAGCGTCCACCAAGCAAATTCTGCCTTTTATCGGCGGCCACAGGTGAAGCGGGCGGCACTGATGAGCCTCGCACTGCTGACCCATCCCTCATTCTGACCGACCCTGGCCTTGTCAACACGATCAACCAGGTGCACGACTTGCTTCCTCCTCGACCCTCTCCACCGGACCGCCTAGATGAGTCCAAGCGGGCGTTGCAGTCGTAGTCAGAGGATTCCGATGATGCCGACGACAACAAGAAACTGTGCGTCGAAGTCGACGTGCCTTGCGACGACAGTGACTTTTGAAGATGGGAAGGTTAATGTGTGTTGTGGCCAATTACCTATATACTGGTGCGTTTTCTTACGTTGAATGTTCAGTACTTTTGGGACTTGGACCAACAGAGGCAAGCGATGCACTCTGCTCGGGTGCAACACGTTGACCTTCTCTTTTTGCAGGAGTGCAATTTTCGTACTCCACGTGAGGTTCTTTTGTTTCGCTAGCGCTTTTGTGTGCAAGCCTTTTTTACCTTGTCAGATAGGATGTCTTCGGGCGTAGACGTCGTCTTTTTGCGCGAGAGCTTGCGTCGCAAAGCTCATTGTACCTTTGGGATAGGAGCGCGCATTCTTGCCGTTGATTTTTGCTTGCTTGCTCGTCGCGTGCGAGCTGTTGTAGTGTATGCACCTGCGCAGCACTCTGACTCGTTCTATTTTTTTGCATCCCTCGACGCGTTCATGCTCGAACCTTACCCAACATTTTTGGTGTTCGATTTTAATTGTGTGACCGACCCTCAGCGTGATGTGCGGGGATGTGAATGTGAATGTGAATGTTTTATTTAGACAACCGAAAAAAGTTACAAGGGAGATGTTACCGAGTAAACATCGCAATGAACACAAAAACATCACAGAAGCGGTTGTCTTCGGGGGATGCCGAAAAGGCAAACGAATTACCTGACAAAGCGACATCCCCCGCCCCCCCCCTCCCCCTCCCCCCTCCCCCCCTACACACCACTCAGCAGCAACGTGACAACGTACAAAATTTTCGAGCTCAGAAAACATAATACAGAAAACATAATACAGAAAACAAACTCCATTTGATACAAAGTTTACATAACACAAGTAAAGGTAGAATTTGTATTACTTAAGAATTGGCATTGAAAGTATAAACAAGATCACAAAGTAGAAATACAGAGCGATAATCAACGGTAATATCACGCTTATCTATATCATAGCTTGTTCACTGTAGCCCCAGCAAATACAGATCAACTGTCTTTTTGAAAGATTGTACAGAAAGAGAAGACTGTATCAATGTAAAAATAACAGGGTGTTCGTTCAAAAAGTCAGGAATTGTGTAGGTTGTCTTTTGCGACCCATAGTTAGTGCGGATTATTTCTTTGTTGTAGCTCGCATGCCGTAGATTGTATTCTTGGTTCTTCGATACGTATTGTTCCAGGAAGGCATCAGAATTATTTTTGAACTGTTGATAAATGAACAAAGCCATTTTTTTGTTTATGCTGTTTTGAATAGTCAGTATGCTATTCTTGTAGAAGAGTGGGGCAGCGTGGGTTCTGGGTGACTCATTTTCTATCAAGCGTACTACTTCCTTTTGGAGTACTAGAAGATTATCTCAATTTACTTTGCCAGTTGTTCCCCACACAAGCGAGCAATAACTGAGGCGAGAGTGTATTAACGCGAAATACAGCTGCTTTTTCAACCACGTGGGCAGAAGCTGCTTCAGTTTATTGATGACGCCAACAGAGCGTGACACATCGGTTCGAATTCTATTTATATGAGCTGACCAATTTACATTTTTATTAAACGTCACACCAAGAAATTGGTGCGAAGGGACTTGTTCGATGGTCGTGCCCCGAAATTTGATTGAAATTTGGTGGCTTATACCCTTATTTTTAGGACGAAAAACGACAAACTTAGTTTTATTTGTGTTCAATGAAAGCTGGTTTGCTTCTAGCCATACCGATAATTTTTCAAGCCAGGCATTTGTTATTGTCTGGAGTGGAGCAAGATCACTGCCGGAAAAGAATACGTTCGTGTCGTCGGCGTATAAGATTAAATCTGCTGAGGAAGAAATATGTACGATGTCGTTCATGTATAACAAGAATAAGAGCGGGCCGAGTATGGATCCCTGTGGCAGTCCAAAATTCAGTTTTCCTCGTTTGGATCTTGCGTGCTCGATTTCTGTGTATTGAAAACGGTTACATAAGTAGCTTTTTATTAGATCCAAGCAAATCCCTCTAATTCCATACCTACTTAATTTTTGCAGTAAAATGTGGTGCTTTATGGAGTCAAACGCTTTCTTAAAATCAATGAAGACACCTATTGTGTATAGTTTCTGTTCCATGTGGTTAATTATTTTATCTTTAATGTTCAACAGTGCAAACTCAGTTGATTTTCCTTTTTGGAAACCGTGCTGTTGCTCTGATATTACGTTGTTTGCCTTACAAAAATTATATATTCTATTATTAATCAACTGTTCTATAACTTTTGACATTAAAGGAAGAACTGAGATTGGTCTATAATTATTCATATCATTTGAATCTCCTTTTTTGAATATAACAGAAACTTTGGCAATTTTTAGTTTGTCGGGAAAAACACCTGTACTCATTATCAGGTTGCAAACGTGCGATAGCGGTTGGCAAAGAAAGTGAGCTACTGCCTTTATGGGCTCCACTTTTATTTCATCTTCACCACAAGCTTTACTATTTTTCAACGCTTTTAATATATTACAGACCTCTGATTCTGAAACGGGGGATAGGTATATAGAATTCTGTATACTCATTTTGATGTATGATTCAGGATCAGTAGCTGCATTGGTGGTGGAAGCTGCACCTGATACCAGGAAGTGCTCATTGAATTTATCAGCAAGCGCAGTTCCTTTGAATATTGTACCATCCATCTGTAGCTCTGAAATTCCTCTGCTTTGGTTTTTTATCATTAAGCTATTCAGAGTAGTCCATATTTTTTTAGGGTCGTTAATTACACTAGCAAATTTGTTTTCATAGTATGAACAGCGCGCTTTTTTAATATCGTAGTTTAGCTTATTTCGACTTTTTTTGAATTCTGTAAAATGATTGGGTTTTTTTGTTTTCACAAATATTGCAAATAGCCTGTCACGCTCCCTGATCCTTCTCAGAAGGGTGGCGTCAATCCATGGCTTCCTAGCTTTTTTACATTGCTTAATTTGTACAAGGGGAAATGCCACATTGTAGACCTCTTGAACTTTACTAATAAACAAGTTGTAGCAATCCGAGGCGTTCTGCATATTGAGCACATCAAGCCAATCTACGTTTTCAATTAATCGGTAAAACACAGCGATTTTGTCGTCATTTATTAATCTGCGCACAACAGGCGCGGCAGTTGTGTCGCGTTTAGGTCGTGCAGAATGAGTTGGAAAAATGATAAAAATCGGCAAGTGGTCACTTATAGCTGAAATTAAGATACCAGCTTCTAGATTATTGTTGGGGCAATTCGTGAAGCACGGATCTAATAGGGTTCGAGATGTGGCGGTAATCCGCGTTGGGGCGTTAATGACGTTTTCGTAGCCGAAGGAAAAGAAAATGTCAAGCAGTTTTTGCTTGCTAGGTTGTGAGGAAAGCAAGTCTATGTTTAGATCGCCAGTAATGACGATGGATTTGTCGCCGAGTCGATTGCAATAGTGTAGCATATCTTCAAGAAATTCCAAAAATGTTTCTATAGCTCCCGACGGAGGCCTGTAGATAACTGCGATCACTGAGATAGTGGTACTTATTAACAGTGACTCGTAGTCGCAGTTTAGAACTGAATATTTTTGAACTACGCAAAACTTTTATGGTGTCGGACGTATGCTGCCACGCCCCCTCCTTTCTTGCTGCTTCTGCACAGTGACGTGCACCCATACCCTGGAAATTGCACAACGTCTGAATGCCTCGCAAACCACGTCTCGGAGAAGACGAGTATATCAAACTTATAGCGTAATGCATTAAGGAACACTTCCACAGAATCCTTTTTGTTGTTGAGGCTCTGCGCATTTAGGTGGAGCAAAGAAGTATGTTTCTTATCGCGCAATGCTTTACTGTGGTTTATGCAGTGCGTGAAAGAATCGCAGTCGTAGTAAGTGTCCGGAGTGGCGTCACTGATCATTGTGAAAGTGTTTAGCCGGGGAAGCATCGAACTGCGTTCGCTTCAAGTTATTATTTTATCCGGTCTCAGTCGTTGACTGTGCTTATCCGGATCACCTTGTCGCGAGGGCCTCTGGAAACAAACAGTCTTCCATTTCGGTGCCAAGTAAACTGATATTCCTTCTCCTTTGCTTTAGTCCTCATTTGTCAGAATAAGGCCTTATTCTGGGCTGTTAGGTTCTCATTGAAAAAGATCTTGCTCTTTGCCTGTTTCAGTTTCTGTTTCTTTTCAAGCCAAGCTTCTTTTGTTACACGGGACGAAAAGCGCACAAGGACTGGGGCAGCCGCAACTGCTCCTCTTTCCTTTGGTTTAGACGGAAGCCGATGTACGGCTTCAATGTCCGTTTCTGAAAGCTCTGGAAGGTCGAGTTCTGTGGCCAAAACATTTAGTTTGTCGAGCAGGTTTTCGTCAGTGTGCTGGGACAACCCATGCACTTCCAAGTTCATCCGTCGGCTATACTGCTCCAAATCATTGACTTGTTTCCTTAGCTGCACGACCTCCTGTTGTTTGACTTTTTCCTCGAGTCTTTCCATGCGCTTTCGTAAGCCGGATATGTCAGTATGTTGAAGTTTCATCTGAGCAACAACTTCGTCATACTTTTTTGACATTTCCTTCATTGAGCTCTCAATGGCATCAACTGTCGACTTGATAATTTCCAAAGAATCAACCTTCGATTTCATTTCCAGGAGCGTCGAAAGTTTGCGATGAATTTCAGAGAGTTGATTCGTGATGCTTATTTCCGGTTCATCGCCTGATCTGAGAGCCATCGGGCTCAGTGCAGTTTGTTTGCAGGCTTCACATTTCCATGATTTTTTAGTAGCATCAGTTTTCTTTTTGTATGCCTTTTCTTTTACCCCTGAGCACGTTCCAACGTGATAGTGTGATTGACAGTCACTACATGTCAAGTATGCACCACTTGCGAGCTGTTGCTCGCAAGCACGACATTCATCTGACATTATACAAATCACAAAAATGCGCTCAGCAGCAGTGGCATCCGAATTAGCTCGATAGAATTCGTTCAAACTACGGGAACCAACCTGCAACAGCAAAAGGGTGATGCTCAGTTGACTTCACACAAGGTCAGTGGGCAAGGTCAGCCTTATAGTGGTGCCCGGGCGTTGAAGGACCTGATTGGTCAATTCCATCTTTCCGACGCGTGGGTGCAGCTTCACGGCGACAGGTTTGCCGCTACTTGGGAACGAGGAGAATCTGGTAGTCGGCTAGATAAGTTCTATTTTCCACCCGAGCTTAACTGCTACGTGGAATGCTGTGACGTCCTCTCCTTCCCGGCTGGAGTTCGTCGCGTGTCCGATCACCGGCCTGTGTTAGCAACGCTCACTTAACCTAGCCAACTGTATGCCCTGCCTCTAGATGTGGCGGATGGACGAGCGTCTGCTAACCGACAAGTACAGTTCTGCAGCACTAACGGCTTCGTTGACTGCTCTGTGCGAGTACAGTTCTCTTCCCTTGGGGTGAGTTGAAGGAACACTGGCACGTGCTTTTAGTTAAGGAGTGTCGTGCGCGTAAGGTACGCATCACGGCCGCACTTGACACGTTGAGGAGACTTCGCATCGTACAGAGAGGGGGCACCTTAACCTTCGCGATGTGCGACTATGTCAACCTGCTGAAAGTACGCTACGAGTCCCTCTTACGGCAGTCATCACAAGCGGCGAGCCGTGCGCAGACCTTGGATAGGCCTGTATCGTACCCCTCCGTACTCCGCCATATTAGAGCTGGCTCGCTTGACGAGGTTGGGTTAGCCGCGGTTCCACAAGTTACACTCGCCGATGGGTCGGATAGCACGAGGGCTGAAGACATAGCCGAGGTATTCGTGGGGCATTTCACCACCCTTTTCTCCATCGAGAACGTGTCTTGGCATGCCTCGGAATTTGAGGTCAAGCTTAGCGCATTTTGTGGGGTGCTGTTGTGCGTGCCAGAGCACCTGTTTGAGTTGCTGTGTGCTCCTGTGGATGCCGACGAGTTGAGTGAGTGTGTTAAAAAATTGAACGGTGCGTCGGCGCCTGGGCCTGACGGTATCCCTGCTGGATTTTACAAGATTTTTCCGTCCATTCGGGGTGCACTCCTCGGCATGGTGAACGGCTTTCTTCAGCGCGGAGTGCGACCTGGATCTTTCCGTGAGGCCATGTCATCTTGATCGCTAAAGCAGACGGGGATAATGCGCTGCCCCAGGCGTACGGACCAATTACACTACTGAACACTGACTACAAGATTGTAGCATCCATTTCGGCCAGACGCACCAGTACCGTTTTTCCCGATATCATAAGCCAAGTGCAAACGTGCAGCGTACCAGGTCGCACAATTTTCTCGTCCCTGGCATTGACGCGCGATTTCTTCAGTTTCTCGACAAAGATTAGCGCTTCTGGGTGCTTCTTCTCTCTCGATCAAGCGAAAGCTTTTGACAGAGTGGAGCACTGATACTGGGCGTTTTGCGCCAATACGGCTTTCCGCGAGACTTTGTCGCTATGCTCGAGCTGTTGTACTCGGACGTGAGCGTTCGAACCCTTGTCAACGGGCTTTTAAAGGGACACTGAAGTGAATTTTTAAGCTCCCGTTTTTGCTTGCACTGCGTAGACTGGTGCAAATTAGCACACTTTTCATCGTTTTCTGATTGACAAATCGGTAATTATTTTACAAAGCGCGAAAAAAGAAAAACTACCATGCGCGGTTTGCGGCGGCTGCACCAACTAAGCTGTGACGTTGGGAAGAGGGGGCACCGTGATTGGGCGATACCCAAGGTTAGCAATCAAACAAGTTTCGGTTTCGGTTTCGGTTGTGTAAAATAACATGTTTGACATCCGATGCCGTCGTTGGATGGGCATTCTCAATTCATTAGTAATCGTCGTCCCGTGCTTCTGCCATGTTGTCGGCTATAAAATGCAAACGTTAAGCCTCCCAGGACGGCTTGGAATTATAGTAATCACTAGCCGAGGCCTACGCAGTGGATGAACGCCCTCCGCGTCCCCGCAGACGCTCAAATTCCGCGCGCTTTTCCCCCATATTTGGAGCTTGACTCACTCATGCCTGTATCGTAAAAAGCGTGTTCGCACCAGGCCAAGGGTCTGTTGATTCTGGCCTGTGCCCACTGCCCGCAAGCAGTCGGTGCTTATGGCAACAGCACGCCAACGAGAACTCGCTAGCGCGCCAGTGCCGGGCTGCGCGAGTTCTGCGGACTAATGCGTGGAGCAGTGAACGTTGCGGCCCAAAAAAAGGTGAACTCACTATAGAAAACATCGGCGAAAAACGAAAAATTCCCTCGCACTTCCCCGAGGGGGAGAGTGTGTAAGTGCGAATTCAGGGTTGTTAATTGCGCGATTGCGGTGGATATCGTGATCTTAATCAGTAGTCGAGAGATTACACACACGCACACAACTACAAAGAAAGATATTTCACTCGTTATTGCTGGTACCGTTGCCCGGTCCGCCATCATCGTTATCGAGATGCAGGACCAGCGACCGCTCTCGACGACGGCGCGCGCTCGCCTAATACCCTCCCGCGCCATGCGGCCGCTACACGAGCGCCCTCACGCGTCGCGCCCGCCGTTACGGCGAGGGCTACACGAGCGCCCTCACGCGTCGGAATGCGGAGCGCCCGCTACGCGAGCGAGAGCTCTCCCGCCCGAAGTGGAGAGGAGGCACCCAACACCCGCAGTCACTGAGCGGAGAGAGGAGGAGGAGAGTATCGCGCGCCCATCTCCCCCCGTTGCTAGGGAAGACGAGGAGCGCGCGCACCCGCAGCTATTGCTATGCGGACGACGGCGGCGGACGATTCAGGCTCGCTTAAGAAGTGCATTCGCACTTAAAAAAGTTACCTTATAGAAAAAAAAAAGCTTGTACCCGCGGGGATTCGAACTTGTGACGAGCAAAACACGTGCGACGATATACCTAGCGCTCCAAACGACACGGCCACGGGCGAATGCGCTGCCGACAACGGAAATATAAGGTATATAATGTATAACCAGTTTACACTTTCTCATTTAGTTTTAGTATTTCAAGCAGCTTAGGTGACTATTTATTGTATTGCACTCGTGCAGTAAGCGTCCCCCGAGTTTCCACAATCGCTCACGTCGAGCAATTCCATTTCTTAGACGGAAAAGCGTTCGCAGATGCGTAGTCGTGCTGCTGACCGCTGTGCTGGCTCGCCCAGCGCAAAAAAGTGCTTCCCGCACGCTAGTTTTACGCTGTACGGGAAAAATATCAGTTGATTTTATTTCCTTAGTACCTATATTGACTTCGCTGACTCTTCTACTCCTTCAAGAGGCCTTATATTTTCCTACTGGCGTACCAGTCAGCGAAGAGTCGCATGTGCGCTTGTGCAGCGCCTGTATGAAGCGACCTAGACTTGGAGCTAGATACAGAGTACAAACTAACAAAGTAAAGAAAGGCACATTCTTCCATTCACAAACGTGTTGTGGCTTAGTTTCGACTGATCGAGCGAATTGCCATGACCCGTCGGCGGCCGGCGGACTAAAAGTTGGGCCGACTGACTCGGTCGCGGAAGGTCGCCGAGCCGTGCAGTAGCGCAGCCAATTGCAAGCTCCTCTCCTGCTGACGTCACACGAAAACGCCAAAGAAAATGGGTGAGAGTGCAGAGAGGAGGACAGCATTTTTGAATTGATTTTTCTACTAAATAAATTCGCGTAAACGCGCTCAGAGTGGTCGGAACAGGGCCTAGGGACTCCGGACTACAATTTGCACTCGTAATCCCGCATTGTTTACAAATCACTTCAGTGTCCCTTTAAGTAGTCCGTTCTCTGCCACCCGTGGGATAAGGCAGGGATCCCCCTTGTCGCCTGTGATCTTTGTCATTTGTCTATACCCGCTGCTCCGCCGTATCGATGCAAATACCGCCATCCGCGGCTTCCCGTTGCCAGGCATAGGCCAAGTCAAAATGTCTGCGTATGCGGACGATGTGTCCCTGTTCATTCGGGACGAGGACAGCTACCAAGTGTTTATGCGGCTATTTCGGGAGTACTGTGACCTGTCCGGAGCACGACTGAACAGAGGAAAAAGTATGGCGGTGCATTTCGGCACATTTGAATCTGGCTTTGCGGCAGACGTAGACTGGGTGACGGGTGTTCGAGAGTTCGAGGTGTTCGAGCAAAGCCGCCGCGCTATTTCACCCGACAATTCCCCACGAAGTTTGGATCGTTCTTCTGAACGGACAAAACAGAAAAAGTGCCCCGAGCGCTGCTGAGGCTGACCAAGTCAATGCGTGGTTTTAGTCTGCCTTGTTTGCAAACCATGTGCAGCGTGCTGGCGGTACGTGCAGTGATCGACCTTGTAGACGCTGCTACAGTACTTTCTGGGAACTACCCCGTCATTATCTTATGACGTGCACATCCTCGGTCCTTCTGCTGAGCAGCCGCCACCATTTTACGCGTATGTTATAAAAAACTGCGAAATTCCCAGTCTTCCTTGCCAAGCCTAAGTTTTAGGGAAAGTACGCCAAGTGAAGTGTGCGAAAAAGTGGCAATAACTGAATTAGACAACCAACAGACAGGAAGGCCACCGGTGTCCGTTGGCATCGGCTGACTTCGGCGGCACTTTCGGCTGATGTTCGGGGTTTCGGGTGGTCACGTGGCTGGGAATTTCTCCCGACGTGTGACCGTCTGGCGAGATTCGGCGGTGTGCGTTCCGCACGGTATCCGCACTGCGGCCACACTGAAACATCAGAACATGCCTTGTTTCACTGTCGTGTAGCCGCTACGTTCTGAACTGTCTTAAGCAGGATGTTCGGACTCACACTTCGAATGAACACTCGTTCAAGTGATGTGTTGGTTCTAATTCCTAGAACCAGTACTGCCAGAAACAGAGACCGGATTTTGTGTCTTCAAAACTCCTCTGGCTAAGTTAAGAAGGATTGATTCTTCTTGGACGGAAATCAATTTAGTGCATGGGATTTTTTTTACTTACGGCATCGGCAAAATGTGGCGCCAGTAAAACGCGGTCCTACGTTGAGGCTGTAGTTCGCCCGGTGACGCTGTGTAATAGCCGAGTGATGGAATTATAAAGACGAAATATACCGCTGCTCGTTAACGGGGAACATCTTGGTAATTGCGTTATGATATTAATTAGCCCGGCTGAAGCCCGGCTGCCACGACCAGACCATCGCAGCGTACGGTTCCTAATGAATCTGTACGCTGCTGGCGTCGTCAGCCCCTCTGTCTTGAGACTTGTGTTTCGGGCTAAATATTTTTTCTTCGTTGTTATTCTAAGTGTTGATTTCTCACTCACTTGCTTTAGGTATTACATGGGTAGCTCCTGACACAAGTATATTCGAAGGAAAAATTGTCTTTATGTCTTGGTGTGCTCTTGGATGAAGGAGCTCGGTCCCCGTCACCGTAGGGACCATCTTTCTTCCTAAATTTCTTCCTCGTGTAGAACGCCTTGCTATGAGATGCCCTAAAATATTTAAAGGAAATGAGATAGGTTTACGTGGTATTAATTTTGTTACATTGATCAACTAGCCCTTAATGAGTTCAAAGTAAGGAGTAGCGTAATTTTTAACATACATTCAGCGGAAAGCGCCGACAGGTAGAAACAGCGCAATCATACAGTATGCAAAAATAAGCTATACAGCGGGACTAACAAGAAGATATGCGAAATCATGGATAGCACGTATGGGAATCAGGTTGACAAACCTGGAGGATATAAAAAAATAAATTTTATACGTAGTGTGCAGTTAATTGATTACATACGGAGGCCAATTCTGTTTTTCCTGCGTTAATGGATCTATTCGAACCATACACATGGCTCCAGCAAATAAAGTATCTGTTGATACAGCGACATCTGTATCAGGGATAACATTTTTTTGCATCATGACACCCAGACATCAACATGAAGCCGCTTGAAGACAACATGAAGACAACAACATGTCCACGCTCTTTCTGTATATGTATGCAAAAGGTCTTCAAACTCGACGCGTCAGATAAAGATATAGCGGACATTATCTGGTTCATATTGGTACTGTACAGAGATATAACAGGCGTTCGGATTTATACTGATATTGCCATAAAACGCTCTTAAGTTGGCATTTGTTAATTCGGAATTTCGCTTAATTCGGACTCGGCATCTGGGCTCATCCAAAGTCTGTATTTTTCTATTGCTGAGAAATTAATTCGAACAGACTCGGCCGCAGTTCGGTTAATTTCAGGTGGGGAAAGAGCAGCCCATTCCGCAACGGCCACGCTTCAGTGATTTGGCATTCGCAACAGAGATCCAAGGCGTACATACCTAGTTCTTCAATAACGGTCAAAGGTGTGTCTTCGTTTATCTATAGCGTGATTTCCTATTCGGGGATATTTTGTTAGCAAAGCTGGTTTTTGTGTGCAGAGTACGGAGCTGCATTTGTGAATCAGCTTTGTTGACTCTCTTGGCAACAGACGAATGTTCCAAAGACTTTGGGCAAGAGGAGCGAAAGCAAAAGAAGGCACTTTTCGTGAACACAGAAAAGTACAGCTGGATGACTATTTGGTGATTTCCATCCGGCATAAAAATATACATACATACGTACGTTCGTAGATAATACATTTATGCATACATGCCTACACTATGTCCATGCATACATTTCATACATACACAGATATATGCCCACTAACACTACTAGCTTCTTGTGCTTCGGGATCATGCTTGCAAGGACGAAAGCATTTGATTGGTACGGTAATAAAGAAGCAGTTTCATCAATCTGCTTCCCCATGTTCCTGTGCAATCACATGCCGCAACGGGAAATGGTAAAATTACCCTTTACAAAGTGGCTTTGACGCGTCAATTCAAATGAACCCAAACAACGGGGCGGCCGCTGTGGCATCCACCACGGTCCCGCGTAATCCGCGACAACAGTGCCAAATCCTCCCCTAGTGGCACGTGGCGTGTGAAAACATTGCATTAATCGTCATGGCAACGAGTGGCGAGGGGAGAAAGCAGGTAGGTGACGTCGCGGGTGCTGGTGACTTCATTTTTCTTCGGCAGTCGGGCCGCAGCCGCGCGCCGGCCACCGAAACTAACGCTCGCCCAACTTGCGCGCCTGCCGCCGGTCGCCGCCTCATCGGCTGCACGGTAATGGCACCAGACGCGGAAGTTCGGCGAGTGGCGGCCTTTGTCCCGGGATAGCCGGCGCCGGTCGTTTGGTTGTGTGTGCAGTAACGTGTTCAATAAGTTAACGAAGAAAAAATGCAGGTAATACACAAACTCCGAACGAAAGCGTTGATTCGACCATTCACCTTCATAAACTTCCGAGAAACTATGTTCACGCCAACAAAATACAGCGAGCAAAGTGTTGCAACAGAATAACCCCACTATGGACCATTCATTCCTGGATTCTATCTACGTACAAAAAATAATGCGCAACCACGTTGTATATTATCAGAACACAAATCCAATGTACTCATCTTTGTTTTAATGCCGCTTGAACAATCTACTTACACGGGGAAGGGGGGGGGGGGGGCGGGAGGAGGGGCGGGGATGGGGAGAAGACGCGCCGAAAAAAAATAAGTGGTGGCTTAGCCCTGCTATGCCAGGATATACGTAGCGTGAGCTAAGGTTCAATGCAGTCCAATCCAATTCAGTCCAGTCCAGTCCACTGAAATTCAGTCTAATCCAGTCCAGTCCAGTCCAGTCCTGTCCAGTCACTGCTCCTGGCGCATGCTCAGCACGGCTCTTCACGAGCCACGCGAAACGGCTATCAAGCGGCTCCGCTGCAGCGTCAGACTTGGCTACTGCGCAAATGAAGCGCACACCTAGGCACACGCCGGCGCCATTGCGTCTGCCGCGCCTATGAGGCAACACAATCCAACACAATCCACTTTAATCTAATCCAATCCAAATCTGCTCCAATCCAATTCAGGCCAGGCCAATCAAATTCAATCCAATGTCCCTCGTGCTTGCGCAGAACGGCCGTTCAATGCCGACGCGAAACTGCTCAACCTCGGCCAGTGTAGCTGGCGCTACAAAAAAGCGTTCCTGTATTGTAACCCGCATCTACCGAGTTCATTACTTGCAGATATCGGCTAGGTTGTAACAAGCTACCCTCTAGGTCGTGTCTGGATAGCACCTCTTATCTCATACTATCCCATAGGGCACGATGGTTCTAACTTGGAAACTATTGAACCGCAAAACCCACTCGCGATAAGATGACGAGGCGCGGGCGCGCAGGTTAGATTAAACGGCGAAGCTGCCAATGCAAATTTATTTTCGTTTTGTTCTTTATGAGCAAAACGATTGAAATTGGGGCTGCATACAACGCATGCATTTTGGGTTGGCCTTCCACTGCTCCTTGTGCAAATCGACTGGCATTGAACACGCCGGTGTAGCGTGAGATTTTTCGGAGCACTGAAGCAACGCTTGGCAGCAGTTTGGCCGCAAATATACGTTTTGGAGCAAGATGACGCAGGAAATATTTCTTAGGGCGCAGCACCTCCACGCCATCAATCGCCGTGGTAGTAGGAATGCAGCGAATGGAAGGAAGCGCGTGCAGTCGAGCTTGCCTTCTTTGTGAGCACGTGCGCCGCGATGGCTTTAGAGGGGTTAAAGAGAGTCACCACAGGGAACGTCCAATGAAGCCTCAAACTGTCCTTGATTTGGGGCCCTAACCAAGCATCAAACAGGCGGCACCAGACAAAGAAACAATATATTGGTAAGAAACGTGAATCGACGTTTAAGCAATTAATAAGGCAATCATAGAACGACAATGACGCCACAAATTCACCTTACGAGCAAGACCGTGCGCGCCGAAGGTGCGTTCACTTTTATAAAATTTCGCGCACCTGCAATAGCTGGGATATATTTGCACATTAGTTTCCACTCCAAGACAACTGACATGTCTCATTAACATCACTGTACATACGCGAAGTATTTTGAAAACCGAAGGGCATCGGTCGGCTTTTATTGAATTCACTATGACTTGTACAAAGCTAATTTGCCTACCTGTCACCTTTGGGGAAAGCAGAAAACTTGTACGAACTGTTCCGCCCTGTGTTGCTGCACCGCAGAGCTGCGAAGGACGTTTACAATACGTTCTAGTATATTTTATAATGCAGCGACACTTTAAGCCCGCGGAGACGTTTAGGCAACCCGGGCAACCCTTCGGTCGCCGGATCGCTCACGCACGCACAGGACTGACCGCCGTGCACGCCGAGAGAACAAAAAAATAATAATTGGCGCCGGTGAACTGTTGCGCATGCGTCAGGAAGCGCAGAAGCATGGATGGTGTGGAAAGAAAGAAACTCTGAGGGAAAAAGAAAGCTGGGCCACGCTAGAGCAACGTGCCGCTAGGAACGCCCCAATTTTTGAAACGGAAAATAGCCAAAGTCGCCGACCAGTGCCCGGAGGGTGCAACGCTGCCGGTTTACTGAAAAGAAATGGTTCAACTCAGAGCTCAAGAATGCTCACATTTTATTGGTTGATGCTTTTGGATGCAAATTATAGGCTCACATATCCACCCGCTACGCTTCTCTTGTCAAGTGCGCAAGAATCCACTTATTTCGACCGGACGTGTTTAAACTTGCTACCTTTTCTTGTGCTTCCCGGAGACGAATTTTTTGTCTGTCTGTCTGTCTGCCGGCTCGGCTTGTACATTTCCACATTATGTACGGCAAAGCAAGCCTTGTGCATGTATGGGCTAAAATATTAGTACATAATCGACAGTAATAGTTTTTATTTAATGAGGCATTAACGTTAAATTGGTTCTTATGCCCCAAATACAAAAGTGTTGAAGACGATATTGAAAAAAGCTGGAACAAATGCAAACACAAAACAAAATATCCCCAATCAAGCTGCTACGCGCAGAAGAAAAACAAAGGCTCCCAACAAATGGGCCACGAGCAGAGCGAACACAGGAAACTTGCATTCAGTTGATCCCAGCACCCTTCTATTTATAATTGGTTGTGCGAATACGGAGGGAAGTGTGTGAGGTCAAAAAATAGGGAATAGGTGTGGGTGTTACGTGACAGGGATTACAAAACACTGGCTCCTTGTGGTGACAATTACAGAGAAAAAAATATGTAAGTGTCAAATTTTAAAGACGACAGTCTTGCTTATGCTACTTGAACGCGAAAATTTGGGTCTGTCTGTCTGTCTAAAAGGGAATTTATTAAAACTAGTTACAGGTAGGACCTGCTGTAGTTAGCTACTACACGGGTCGAGATGGTACAGAATCTACGCAATGTGCTACAGTAGAAACAAAGCGAACATCACACAAGTTCACAAAAAAATGAGGTCAGCAGAATCGAAGGCTCTTTACAATAATGTCCACGGCACAAGGTCCAGACACCAGAGTTCACGCATGGGAGTCAACATAAAAACCACAACATTTCCCTCACATCACTTTTACTCTGTACTTATGCCTATGTCCGTACAGATATGCTTGCTCAGCCAAGCTGCCTAAACTTCGCCTTCGCATCTGAACGTACAACTCCCTTCCCTAGACAACACGCAAGTGTTACACCTTATTAATAAGGCACTATACACCATTCCACGGTGTTATTGGGGACCTTGATGAAGCGAGTCGACCAACGCCGGAGGAAAGACTTTTTCTTAAACGTTACCAGCTCATGCTGCCGGTGCTCTGTGGCCATACTACGAACGCGCCACAAAACAGGGGCTACATGGCACGCTGAGGGCGTGCCTGCAAGGCGGCTATACCTCTTTGGCGCCGTCTATCCCTCGAGTCAGCCGCCCGGGCAAAGCGAATACTGCGGTTGAACGATGCGTTCATATACCGAAAGCCATATCTATCATGGAGGTCCACTGGCAATGTTCATAGTTGTCGAAATTGTTGAGCAAAGCAAAGCATTCCGCTTATCGGAGGCAACACATCAATACATAAGTGGCATTTGCTGGGTTCCTTTATTAAAAGAACATTGATGCTTGATTTAACAAACAGTACGCCCAGAAAAATACGACAGCCGCTGCCCGCGGCAAAAGCAGCAACGAAAGGTTCGAATATATGGCGCCTAAAACGCGCATGAAGTAGCGTGGAGGTACAGTGATCTAAAATATTGTAACAGTGGCAAAATGGGCACAGGAGACTGAAGCCAGAAATCCGGACATCCGCAAGGGGAGCTGCCTTGGAATACCGGCGATGACGTAGTGTAGCGGATAGAGTGTCCGCCTTGGAAACGGCATTCATGGGTTTGAATTCCGTCGTGGGACAATTTTTTCCATATGAGTGGGGCGCACGTAAAATTTGTTTTAAAGCAGTCTTGAGGGCAGCATACTCTGCATTTGATTAAAGTGCTGCTTTATTATGTTAGGATTTTATACATTTCTCGATTACCTCACATCAAGACGCCTTGAGGAAAGACAACTTTATGCGTATGTTTTTAAAGCGGTTCCTACTCAGCTTGAAAAAAGCTCACAGAACTACACTTTGAGGGTATGAAAAAGCTCACAGAACTACACTTTGAGGGTTTCTCTGTCAAGAGGTTTCAAACACGCAAAAAATAGGAAACCCTGGATTAATAAAGAATGCTTGAAGCTTATTAGAAAAAATGACCGATTGTTTAAAGCGTTTATAGTGAGTAAATCCCCCGAAGCCCTCAAAGAATTTAATTAGTATAGGAATTTTCTCAATAAACGCCTCCGTGATGTAAAAAGGCATTATTTTGCTAACCAATTTAGCTCAACACAAGGACACACAGAAAAGGTTTGGAAGGTACTTAAAACAGTATGTAGCAATGCGTCAGAGACTGTGACAAAAATTGTTTATAATGGTGTCCAAGTTCAGGTCCCGGACATAGCCAATGCATTTAACGACTTCTTTGTTTCAGTTGGTGACAGTACCACCTCCCGCTGCGACTTAAGATATATTGTCGTGTACTATAAACACGCAGATGCTGAGACGGGGTCCTTGAAGGAGAGAGAGAGAGAGAAAATGACATTTATGGAAAATTTCCGGCGGGGAGGTGGGTCAGGCCACGCAGGGCTTCGCCACCCCGTTCTATGTACTAAGCAGACCCCGAAGCTATGCCTGGGCACCGGTTCAGGCTACTCGGCGAGTCCCCTCCCGAAGGAGGGTCTCCTTTTCGCTTTTGCCGGGCCAGAGCAGCCTCGAGCCGCTGGATTGCCAGCAGTTGCCGCTCGTATTCGGGCGAGCTCACGAGTCCTATAATGTCCGGTGGTAGCTCTTTTGGGCTCCCCACTGCACTGTGTCTTTCACATCCCCACTTGATGTGGGCCAGGTCTGCAGTCACCAACGCGCACACACCGCACACTGCACTTTCGTAAGTTCCAGGGCACACGTGGCGCGCGAGCGCTGGAGTCAGCACGGATCCAGTCTGTAGTTGACGGGGGAGGACGGCTTCGCCCCTCTTAGCCTCGGCTTAGCCTCGGGTGAGGTGGGGGCAGGGCGCGTCTTCCCGCACGATGCCAGTGAAGGATGTCCCCGTAGTTGGTCAGGGGCTCCATGATCTCCGCCGCAGACAATGGGCAGGGGGGCACCGCACGGTGCGCGAGCTCGCGTGCGATGGCGTCCGCCTCCTCGTTGCGGTTGACGGTGCCACCCCCAATGTCCCCCACGTGTGCGGGGAACCAGCGGATGTGCGTTGTAGTCTCCTTGCGCTCGGGGAGCAGGCTCGCTGCAGTCCCGCACACGGCGTTCCTGGCGTAGCTTGCTACTGCGGTCCTCGAGTCGCTGAGCACCGTGGTGATTGTGGGGCTGCTCGCTAGCGCTAGGGCTATGGCAGCCTCCTCTGCCTGCGCGGCCGTTCGGGCCTTGATGCTGCAGGCGTTCAGTAGTTCACCGGTGGTGGCTCGTACGACCACCACCACATATGTGTTGGAGCGGTCGCGGTGCTTGGCTGCATCCACGTATACTGCCCCCTCGTCCCTGTTGTGTGCCTCGACGAGCGCTCGGGCTCGCGCCGCTCTCCTCTCAGCGTTCCTGTCCGGGTGGACGTTCCGCGGCAAGGGGAGCACCTTGATCTTGCGAATGATGTCGTCCTCTATGGGAACGATCCTATCTTGATGTTGGTCAACTTGAGGTGGGTTGATGCCCAACCTCTGGAGGATGGCCCTGCCAGTCTTGGTGGAACCGATGAGTTCGAGCTGGGAGACCCGCTGGGCTTCACTCACCTCGTCCAGGGTGTTGTGTACCCCCAGTTCGGCAAGGGCCTGGTTACTCGTGCTGTTGAGCAACCCCAGTGCTGCCTTGTAGGATTTGCGGATGGCCGCATTGATCATATCCTTCTCCTGTTGTTTCCAGTAGTGGAACGCACCAACGTATGTAACGTGGCTTATCACAAATGATTGCAAGAGGCGCAGCAGGTTAGCTTCTCGCATTCCCTGTCTGCGCGTAGATATTCGTTTGATGAGACGCGTTGCGATCCCCATCTTGGTGACCATGCGGTCGATTGCGGTTGTATTGTTGTGGCTGGCTTCGATGTGCATGCCGAGCACTCTGATGCTTTGCACGTGGGGAATGACTGTGCCGTCCCCCGTGCGCAGCGTTATTTTTTGGCGTCCTCCGCTGCTCGCTTGCGGAGGCACCCGGGCGGTCGTAGTATCAGCAACTCTGATTTCTGCGGAGAGCATCGTAGTCCCGTGTCTTTCAGGCAGTCTTCGATGTTGTCGATTGCCTCTTGTAGTGTGGATTCAATGTGGCCGTCACTACCCCCGGGGACCCAGAGGGTAATGTCGTCCGCATAGATGGTGTACTTGACTTGAGGGAGCTGGTTCAGGCGTTCGGCGACTCCAATCAACACCAGGTTGAAGAGAAATGGCGAGATGACTGCGCCTTGCGGAGTGCCGATGCTGCCCAGCTTCCGCTTTTCCAGTTGTAGGTTTCCAATCTGTAGCATCACCGTGCGGTGTGACAGAAAGTCCCTGATGTAGTTGTAGATCCTCTCTCCGAGCCCCAGTCTGTTGACTTGAGCCAGTATCGCAGAGTGGCGTACCTTGTCAAAGGCGCTCTGTAGGTCTAGGCCAAGGATGGCGCGGTTGTCCCCGGTGTTGACTGTGGTGGTGTCCATGGCTTCGTGCTGGATTAGCAGCATGGCGTCTTGCGTGCTGAGCTTCTCTCGAAACCCTAGCATCGTGTGCGGGTACATCTTCCGGTCTTCTAAAAACCTTTGCCACCTGTTGTTTAGGACATGTTCCAATACCTTTCCCGCACACGAAGTGAGGGGGATGGGCCTCAGATTCTCAATGCCGGGTGGCTTGTTCGGCTTTGGTATTAGGATTGTTCTGGCTGCCTTCCACTGCTTGGGTAGTGTTCCGGCGCGCCAGCACTTGTTGTAGTAGTTGGTGAGGGCCGTTATGGCCTCGTCATTTAGGTTTTGCAGGGCCTTGTTGGTGATTTGGTCAGGGCCGGCTGCGGACTTGCAGTTGAGGTCTTGGGCCGCCTTGCGACCCTCCCACTCTTCAATATCCTTGCCGATCAGGGGGTTGGGCGGTCCCTAGTATTCTATCTGCGTTTCGATCGGGGTGCTGGGGAGGTAACGCTCGTTCAAGCGTTTACACATCTCCTCTTCTCCGAGTTGCTTGGTGGTAGCGTAGACAATCTGTGAGAGTCTGTGCTGTTGGTAGTCTTTGCTCTTGGATTCGTCCATCAGGTGCCTGAGCAGCTTCCACGTTCGGCCAGCGTGTAACTGCCCGTCCGCTTCATTGCAGATGGCGTTCCATTGTTGAGCGCAGAGCTGCCTGCTGTATTTTTCGATGCTGCGGTTCAACTCCGCTACCCTCTTTCTGAGGTTGCGGTTGTGCCTCTCCCGCTTCGATCTCTTCTGCAATGCTTGTCTCGCCTCGATCATGTGAGCGAGGCGAGGGTCCATACGCTGAATGGTGTCTTCCGTTTCCACCTCTGTGGTAGCCTGCGAAGTTGCCTCTACCAGCCTCTCCGCCGATGAAACACGTGACATTTACCCCCCCCTTCCAAAGGAAGCATCGTCCCGATGCTTGTGTGGACACACCGACAACCGGAGCGGGTGTGGTATGTCCTTGAAAAATAAGGTTTGATGCGCACTACGTGCACTACGTCCGGGCGCAAGCGACGCGGTCTCGTTGAAGTGCAGTCTTCGGGAACCACGGTGTAAGGGACGTCGCTAAGTTGTTGAAGGACAAGGTAGGGACCGAAGTAACGCTTTAGAAGTTTCTCCGACAGCCTTCGACGACGTCTTATTGGTGTCCACACCCATACACGGTCGCCAGGTTCGAAAGCGGCGTGCTTGTGGCGGTCGTTGTAGTGGAGAGAATCCTGCAGCTGCTGTTTTGTGATTCGGTGGTACGCTAGCTGACGCGCTTCTTCGGCTTTCTGGACGTCCTCTGGACGTCCAGAGTTTCGTACGAGAAACTCTGGACGTCCTCGCGGCCGTGGCCGTCATCGTGAGGCAGCATTGCATCAAGCATGGTTTCTGCCTCGCGTCCATGTACAAGTGCAAACGGTGTCATGCGCGTTGTTTCTTGCCGGGCGGTGTTATAAGCAAATGTCACATAAGGAAGAATTTCGTCCCAGCATTTGTGTTCCACATCAACGTACATGCTCAGCATGTCAGCAAGGGTTTTGTTCAACCGCTCGGTCAGGCCGTTCGTTTGCGGGAGGTAAGCTCTTGATTGCCGGTGGGAGGTACCTCTGAGGTTCGTTATGGCGCGTACAAGGTCGGCATTAAACGCGGCTCCCCTGTCTGTAATAGGAATCGACGGGGCGCCGTGGCACAGAACGATGTTTTCAATGAAAAACTGTGCCACGGAGAGTGCTGTGCAGCGCTGAAGCGCTTTCGTTTCTGCGTACCGCGTTAAATAGTCGGTGGCGACAATTATCCACTTGTTGCCTGCGTGAGAGCTTGGAAAGGGTCCCAAGAAATCCATGCCTATCTGCTCAAATGGTCTTTTCGGTACTTGAACCGGCTGCAGTAATCCAGCTGGTCGGCCCTGCGGAGTCTTGCGTCGTTGGCATTCACGGCACGTCCGTATGTACTGCTGCACGGTGGCCGCAAGGTTCGGCCAGTAATAATTCTGTTTTATCCTGGACGTCGTCCGAGCGTAACCCAGGTGGCCAGCCGCTGGGTCGTCGTGGCACGCCCGCAGTATTTCAGTTTGAAGACACGCGGGGACAACTAGGAGGTAGTCCCTTCCGCAAGGAGAAGTTTCGCTTGTAAAGGATGTTGTTACGCAAGCAGAAGAACTTCAACCCGCGTGCGAAGGGCCTCGGAACGTTGCTATTCCGGCCTTGTAAAAAGTCTAAAAGAGGCCGCAACTCCTCGTCCTCCATCTGTTGCTGAGACAAGATGGTAGCGTCCAGCGCTCCGAGGAAGGCCGTCTCGTCATCATCATCTTCATTGTCGGCGTGCTCGACTGGCGCTCGTGAAAGGCAGACAGCGTCAGAGTGTTGATTTCCGGACTTATAAATCACCGTTAGGTCGAACTCCTGAAGTCGGAGGCACCAGCGAGCTAAACGTCCCGTGGGGTTCTTTAAATTGGCCATCCAACACAGGGAGTGGGGGTCGCTTACTACTTGGAAAGGGCGGCCGTAGAGATAGGGGCGAAATTTCATCAACGCCCATACAACGGCCAGACATTCTTTTTTCGTTGCCGAATAGTTGGTCTCCGCCCGAGAAAGGTTCCGGCTTGCATACGCGACGACTCTGTCCGCACCGTCTTGCGACTGTACAGGTACAGCTCCAAGACCGACGTTACTAGCGTCTGTATGGACCTTGGTCGCAGCTTCGTCGTCAAAGTGGGCGACTACCGGCGGCATTTGTAAGCGAAACCTGAGTTCTTCGAAGGCAGCCTGGTGCTCCCCAGTCCAATGGAAGGTGACATCATTACGGGTGAGAGACGTTAATTGGGCCGCGATGTTTGAGAAGTTTTCTATAAACCTCCGGTAATAGGAACAAAGGCCTAGAAATCGTCGAACAGCCTTTTCGTCCGCAGGGGTCGGGAATTTGGTCACCGCTGCTATCTTCTCAGGATCGGGTTTGACACCAGCGTGGATGACAACATGGCCCAAGAAAAGTAGCTCCTGGTATCCAAAATGACATTTTTCCGCTTTCAGCGTTAGACCGGCCGATCGAATGGCCTGAACAACGGAAGATAGCCGTCGCAAGTGTTCCTCAAATGTGGGTGCAAACACGATGACTTCGTCGAGATAAACCAAGCACGTCTGCCACTTCAAGTCAGATAAAACAGTGTCCATCATCCTTTGAAATGTGGCAGGTGCGGAACACAGCTCAAAAGGGAGAACCTTAAACTCATAAAGACCATCTGGTGTTATGAAGGCGGTCTTCTCGCGGTCGCGCTCATCAACCTCGATTTGCCAATACCCACTTTTCAAATCCATCGATGAGAAGTAACGGGCATGACGAAGCCTGTCGAGAGAGTCGTCGATCCGCGGCAGCGGGTACACGTCCTTTTTGTGACTTGGTTAGGCTTCCTGTAATCTACGCAGAATCGCAATGTGCCGTCCTTCTTTCTTACCAAAACCACGGGGGACGCCCACGGACTCCGAGATGGCTGGATAACGTCGTCTTGCAACATCTGTTCTACTTGGCTTCGGATGGCGTCGCGCTCCTTGGTAGATACACAATACGGGTTTTGGCGAATTGGTCTCACAGCGTCGCCAGTAATGATGCGATGCTTCGTCAGTGGTGTTTGACGCACAGCAGACGATGATGAAAAACAGCCTTTGAAGCTCATTAGCAACTCACGAAGGGCTCGCTGCTCCGCGTGAGGTAACCTCGAATTGATGTCAAGCATAGGATCGGGAGCGTCTTCGCCAGGTTCAGTGCCTTCTAATACGAAACAGTCATCGTTGCCCGCGATTTCCTCGAAGTAAGCAACGGTGGCACCCTTAGCGACGTGGCGGCGTTCCTTGCCAAAATTGGTCAGCAATAATTCCGCATGGCCCTCGGTGAGGTGCAGCACGACTCGAGCAACTGCGATGTCGTGATTCAGCAATAGGGCGTCCATACGCTCGGTGATACCATCGACGGTACAGCGAACATCACACATCACAGAAACTATGACGCAGGACCGCGGCGGCACGTTTACATCATCGTCGATAACACGCAACGGCGCACGGCGTACTCCATGTTCTGGGCGGCGATTGGTCGCGGCGAACTTAATGGAGCGTTCCCCAACGTCGATGACAGCGTTGTGCTCACTTAAGAAGTCCATTCCCAGAATTAAATCCTTGCAGCACTCGGGGAGGACGACAAAACTTGCAACGAACTCGGAGTCACCGATACCAATCCTGGCGGTACATTTACCTACAGGCGTCATCAGGTGACCACCAGCCCATCTAATCTCGAGCCCGAACCACGGTGTCTTTACTTTTCTTAGGCGATCAGCGAGTGTTTGGCTAATTACGGAGTAGTCCGCACCAGTGTCGACTAAAGCAGTTAATGGGTGCCCGTCTATGGAGATTAAAATGTCCGCGCTGCCAATTTCACCGATACTTATTCTACTCGCCGTGCAGTCAGAAGGCGACGTCGTGGCTCCTGTCGGCGGGATACTGGGTGCTGTCGGCAAGGTCGCGTGTTCTGTTGGGGACGCTGCGTGTTCGGTCGACGAGGTCATCGTTGGGCGTAGTTGGTTTTCGAAGGTCTTGCCAAGGGCTGCCGGTAGCAACCTTGCCTCCTGAGGTTGCCGCGGTTAGTTTCCCCGCCCAGGGCTAGGCGATCTTCCACGCGGCGGTCCTCGGGGGTCTCGACGGTCAGGTGACGAGCCGCTAGACGGTGACTGCGAACGTCGGAGGATCGACGGGGGAGGTGACTGCGAACGTCGGAGGATCGGCGCGGGACTTTGTCTGGCAGCAAGGTAAGCTTCGATTTCCGCAGGTCTTTGGCCAAAGCGAGGTAGTGAGGCGGCGCGTGAATAGCCACGAAGTCCAATTTCACGGTACGGGCAACGGCGGTAAACGTGGCCTGCTTCGCCACAATGATAGCACAGTGGCTGGTTGTTGTCATCGCGCCGAACGTCCGTCTTGCTCACCTGCGTTCCATATGAACTCTGTTGTTGGGACCGAGAGTACGTGGCGGAATCTGCTCTCTGGAGTCGGGGGTCGATTCGAGGCGCCAGGGGCGGCAGTGGCGTGTGTGCGATGGGCAGCTGGCGACGGAGAGCTGTTACGTAACTCGCCTGTGGCGGCTGTACCTGCTGCTCCGCGATCAAAAGTGCTTGTCCGATCTCTTGGCGAACCACATCAGCAACCGAGGCAGGCGCAGGTTCCAGCTCGCCAATCCCACTCAATTGCAGCTCTTCTCGTACAATTGAGCGGATGATGTCTCGAAGGGTTGTGTGATTGGCCATATTTGTTAGGGCGCCAGCAGTACCGGACGAAGTGCCGTTCACGCGGTTGAACTGCCGGCATCTCTCTTGCAGGGCTCGCTCGATGGCTGTTGCTTCCCTGACGAAGTCTTTCACCGTGCCAGGAGGGTTTCGTACGAGACCTGCGAAGAGCTGTTCTTTAACGCCGTGCATCAGGTAGCGCAGCTTCCTCGGCTCCGACATTTCAGGGTCAGCCCTCTTGAACAACCGCGCCATGTCCTCCGTAAACATAGTCACGGTTTCATTGGGTTTCTGGATCCGCGACTCCAAGAGCCGCTGTGCAAGGTCCCGACGGTCTGTGGTGGCGAAACTTTCCAGACGCTCCTGCCGGAATTCTTTCCACGTAGACAACCTCGCCTCGCGGTTCTCGAACCACGTCCTTGCACCATGTTCGAGCGCGTAATAAACCTTACGCAGCTTTTGACGAGCGTCCCACTGGTTGAACGATGCGACCCGCTCAAACTGCTACAGCCAATCCTCGACGTCCTAAAAAACCTCATTGTGAAAGATGGCCGGAGTACGAGGCTATTGGAGAGTCACCTGGGGAGTAAGTGCTTGCGCCATTACTTGAGGTTCCGAAGCCTGACGTCTAGGTGCCGTGAAGTCAAGGCGACCGTACTCTAAAGACAGTCCGCGGTTGCGACGACTAGCCCGATGGACAGGTGTGTGGACAGGGCTAGGCCGTTCCGGGCTGGCCGAAGGGGTCCTTTGCATGGGGTAGTCGTACCCCGCACCAACACCAGTGTCGCGTACTATAAACACGCAGATGCTGAGCCGAGGTCCTTGAAGGAGACGACTGGGTCAGAACAAGCCGCCGGAGCCTCTTTATTCGGATAGCTCGAGCGCAGGGTTCCAAGCGCGAGCGCCAGAGCTCTGAATGACAATGATGAGAGAGCACGCGCACTCAACCACTTCTTCGTCCTCACAGTCGTCTCTTGGCGCCGATGAAACACGTGACAATATGACTATAACCTCAACCATTTTTTAGAGCCAATGTCTGAGAATGAGCTTGTAGCTGCATTCCTGACCCTCAGCAATGGTAAAGCTGTGGACGCTGACAATATTCAAATGAAACTTGTGAAATTCGTCATTGATATACTAGCCCCGTGCCTTACCTTTATTTTTAATATCATATGTGTTTATCAACAGGTGTTTTTCTCCGAAATATGCAGAAAGCCAAAGTAACTGCTGTGTATAAAAAAGGTAGTAGAAATGAGATGTTTAACTACCATCCCGTATCGGTTTTGCCAGTGTTTTCAAAAGGCTTTGAAAAAATAATTTTGAGACGCTTAATCTCCGTTACTAACCGCTTCAACTTGATTAATTCTGCACAATATGGTTTCCGTAGGAACAAGTCTACAGAACTTGCGCTACTGGCCCAGAAGAAATGAATTCTAGACAATTTTGAACGCAAAAATATGGTACTTGTGCTGTTGCTAGACTTCTCAAAAGCCATCGACCTGATTAATCATAGAATTCTGCTTCAAAAACAGGATCATTGTGGCATAAGGGGAATTGCGAACAAGTTAATTAGTTCCTACTTGCAATACCGCACTCAATTTCTTGTCATCGAAGGAAAACGTTCGGCAATCAAACCTATCACAACCGGTGTCCCGCAGGGAAGCATTCTAGGACCTTTCTTATTTCTACTTTATGTCAACGAAGTTGTCAGAATTGATGAAACAGTCCATTATATAGTACATGCTGATGATACCAGTTTATTCTTTTCGGGCAAGTCGTGCGCTGAGTTAGGTAGTAGAGCGAATCGTGTACTGAGTCAAATTAGTTCACGGGCTCTAATTAACTGCCTGAAACTAAACATTATAAAACGAAGGCTGTTTTATTTCACCCCCAC
Organism: Haemaphysalis longicornis; assembly: GCF_048455015.1. Lineage (NCBI taxonomy): Eukaryota > Metazoa > Arthropoda > Arachnida > Ixodida > Ixodidae > Haemaphysalis > Haemaphysalis longicornis. The sequence continues at coordinate 190,885,072 of NW_027526361.1, forward strand.
CACACACCCGTTGAGCTTCCCAAAATTCAGCTGAACAACACTGAAATTGAAATTGTAAAAAAGCTTCAAATCACTCGGTGTGTATTTCTCACAAAATATGATATGGGATGATGATGTCAACTATATTGTTAATAAACTAACTAGGACAGTTGGTACCATGCGTCGCCACTGCATCTATTTTCCCACCTCTGTTAATATACTCATATATAACGCTCTATTTTCTTGTCTGTTACATTATGCGTTCCTCGTATGGTCAACAACATCTGTAAACATTAGTCGGCTTACCGTCTTGCAGAAAAAAGCTTTACGTCTAGCGTGTAACGTGCCTTATCGCAGCCACACCGCTGACGTATTTAGGAGATATCGCATAATTAAGGTTCCATCAATGTATGATTATAAATTATGTCATTCGTATAAACTAGGTATATTGAAAAATAATGATGCCGTAAGAAGCATCGCAAATTTAAAGAAAAACATCCCGGCATATAATGTACACCATCCTGACGTGTGGGATGCCGCTAAATGCAGAAATAAGTATGAAAATCAAATATTAAAATTTCAATTACCTGTAAACCGTATAGTAACGTCAGCAAGCATGAACGTATCCTGTATACTCCGCCTAATGTTTGCATAATGATGTGCTGTCGAGACGTGTGCTTGTATCTTATTTTTTGTGTTCGAATGGCAGGGAAAAATCTCAACGCGTTTTCATAAGAAGGCTCTTATCGCTTAGCCGCATGTTTTGCATGTCGCCCCGTGTTCCAGGGGGTCAGGGCCTCTCAAGCTGTTTCCACAGCTTTTACCTGTCCTCCTTGTAACATTTTATTGTTACGGAATAAATTTCAATTTTAATTTCAAAATTCGCAGTATTGTTCGGCCCTCATTTCCAATGTAACTTGGAATTTTGATATGTATGAAGACAACTAGCTAAAACATTTATTACTAGCGTTGAAGAAACACTGGACATAGTTCCTGTTCTTGTAATTGAGAAACATTTCTAGTGACCAAGACTTTCATTTCTAAATAGAATAAATTTAGTGAATAATTTTTTGTGAATACTGTTTTCATATTAAACTTGCGGTCTGCCTAAACCTGCGAAGGGAATTACTAAAAAAAAACAGTTGTATACATCTTTATCACTGCGGCTATATTAGGTCGAAGCGTAGACTGCAAACGTTTGTTTTTTCCTAGCGTAAAACATATATTTGGAGTAAACCCCTATCTTGCAGACCAACAAGTCTAACTGGAACAAAAAGACATGCGCTGGGCATTGAAACTTCGCAAATTATTTCCTTGAGCTATAACACAACTCATCTCGGAAATGGGGGTCCAGAGAAATATCATTCTACGAGTCTGACTACCCCGTAACCCCGTTAGTGTATTTCCATTCATTGGGCGTATAATAAGCCCGCATATGCGAATTTCACGCCCTTACGGAATTGAGTAGTAGGTAATACAGCATTGGCCATCTTCAATGCGGAATCTTTCTGCTTGCCATGGAAGTTGAAAAAAAAAACTTATCGTAATTCCAGTAGTCGGTTTATAAAGAGCTGGGTGTATTTTCTATGAACGGTTTCCAAAAGAACGTTATTCCGTCCGACCAATACCGCTGCGTGGGTATGGTGGATTGGAGTGATTGCGTTGTCATGCAGGTTCCTGGACGCCGGGGCCCTAATGGTTCCAAGTGAAAGGAAAACTAATGCCCCCGCTGTAACGTCGTCTGCCTCGGGCCGTTGCCGTGGCTTCTTGTGTGCTAACTGTGGTTTGGTGACATTTCTAAAGTGGATTGCGTATTTAGGTTTCCAGAATCATTTAAGCATTTTGTTCCTGTTAACAACGTAACTACGATCACAAAGGAAAAGAATTCCTTCTTTTTCTCGTGTTAAGGCGGAGAAATGAAAGGCAACCACAGGAAATTCTGTATTTTAGGTAATTAGGAACTGCAGTGCACGGAGCCACCAACGAGAAAGGGTTATTACAGCTACGAGGTGTATAAGTGATGAGAACAGATTGCGTCACTGCGCAATTGCCCCCCGAAATGAGTAGTGTACAAGAGACACCAAAACATAATTACTGGTATGTGGCAGGCTTGTCAATGCCTACTCCGCCCGGGCGCATGTATCCGCTTCTTTATATTTACCCTTTCGTATTATGCAAGTCTCCTGCAGTTGATGTCTATTAGTTAGGCGCTCTTGTTAGCAAGGCGTTGTTTCATCCCGCGGAAGTTGTGTTCCGCAAGTACATGTAATCTTGCCTGAATGGAACAGGGGCTTGCGTCATTTGGTGGAGAGTAATAGTAGCGTGGATTGAAAGGTTACAGGAATGAAGCAACGCCGATGTTACGTGGTGATTACCGTGTCGTCATCTCTGATGTTCTCGGTCGTAAAATGAACGGGCGATGGGGAAAACCGGCGTGCAGCGCACTGCTTTCAACGGCGTCATTCAGGCAAACATAAGGCATCCGTTGCGCGCTGTGAGAAAAAGGAAAGAAACGGAAGAACGAAGGGCAATGCAGCTCGTGCGCTAATGAGACCAAAGAGCCGCGGGAAGCACGTGCGAAGCAAGGCAGTACATGGAAGCGCGTAGTGCTCAGCGGCGTAGTTTATCTAAAAGTAAAGCTGCGGGAAAGCGGTGTTGAGCCGCGAGGTCTATCTACAAGTGAGACTGGGGACCAGGTCAGCCTAGATGCCCGTTTTTGCATCAGTACGTCATGTATTAGTAAGTGTGCCCTTCGAAGTGGTATTGGGGAAGAAAGGGGTGCAGACATAAGCAGCTTTGTAAGCTTGTAAATGCGATAAATTATCATGCTATAGGCAGATACAATCAACATGCCTCAACAAACGTTGCGAACGCTTAATTTACTATATAAACCTGTACAAAATGCAAATTAGTGGCCTCAAAGCATCTTGCCTCGAGAGAAGAAAATTAGCCTGTGTTTTAAAGAATTTGTTTAGAATTTTTTCCTCCTATTTCTTCTGTGATGTGCGGTTCCTATGTAAATCTCGTGGTTGTTTGTTTCGGCCGTTTTACTAATTATCCCGAGCCTGCGGCAGAATTGGCTGTGTACAAAAAAATTAATTTTACATGTTGGTTGTGCGCCTCTCGGCATCTAATTTCAATTCTCCGTTTTATCTCCCTAAAACCCGAACTTCAGTAACACGTCAGCTTGCGCGTGTAAATGAGGTGGAAGTGGCCAGTGGTCGTCTCGTTATGACAAATCCGTGAGATATCAATGCGTAGAGTTGAACGGCTGATAAGTAGGTACCTCCTGCCATTCGGGACAAACTTATACACGATGCTACTGCGAAGGCAGAATGATGATGGGCCTCTACCAATCCAGAAAACCACGTTACGTGTCCCAGTTATCCTGGATATGGTAGCAATCGGCGTAGTGGGTTGTCAGGAGGCATCGCGCTTTCATCAAAACTACGTATATTCCACGTTGCTACAAGTACAAAGTTCCCCTCTAACCAACTCAAAACTATTGTAGAATGGACGTGTCATGGTATTTTTATAAGCCATATATGGGATGTTATCTTAGTGTACATTGCATTGATACTGTAGAGGTATGTTTGCGGGACATAAAGGTACGTCTATTCTTTCTTCTATGCATTTGGGCGAAGTATAAGCTTGTTAAATTGACGTATATACATTATTATGATGTTGCTGTGAGGGACACGCATGCATTCATAAACGCTATTTAGAGGTTATACTTAAAATCTTGGCCAGTTATGATGGCAAGGCTGCCATTGCGTTGTGGGCCCTCGACTTTGAAATAATACATCGCCGCTTTATTTCAATTGCTTGCTGTAAATTGGCACCTGCTTTTTACAGTACAGAGATTCAATTGCAAAGTGGTGTGATGCTCTGTTAAGGGGAAACCACGCATGTGTGTGCGCCCGATTTCACGCAATCGTGTGCCATGTAGCACTTCTAAGAATGAAATTTCAGTTTGGGGTTTTATCACCCTAAACACGGCACTTTCCGAAAAAAGAATGAATTTAGGTTTCGCTTCAAGAAATGAAATTAGGTAAGCTTCGCCGAATCATTCTTTCATGTCATTGATCCTGTAGCAGTCCGGAATGTCGGCTGCTGAAAGAGGCGAGAAAGCAGACATGGAGCTGGTTTGCAGTTTCAAGAAAAGACTGTTTATGTTCAAAGATGCGTACGCTGAGAGCGTGCCCCGACGAGATAAAGAAGGGGAACCGCCGCGTCCTTCAAAAGAGAGAGGAAAAAAATTACACCTTCCTCCCGTAGGTGAACCCTGAGTAGTATGAGAAGCAGCCATGGGGTATACTGAATTTCCCATTAGTTTTCAGTTCGTCGTTTCCGTTGACGTTCAGGTTCGCGTACCTTCGTTGTAGCAGTAGCTTCTTGACGTACTTTGAATGAGTGAAGGACATAAGGCGTGTTCGTAGCACATGGTCCCGTCTCGGTTTGTAGCGCAGTGGGAAGAGTGCCTCGTACCTCCTGTTGCGGCCTGAGTCGTGAAACTGAAACCGGGCGCCGCCTATTTCTTTTTATAGTGGACTGCACTGACATCAGCCCAAACGCTGACGTGGTTGAAGAGACGCGCATGCACAGTAGATTGCGGACGGTGGACAACGACAACGACAACGAGGGAGGGAAGGACACAGCTCCGAGCATAAGATGCTTCGCATATAAAAGGCCCCCAAGCGAGCAGACGGCAACACCGCCAGGAGTAATGCCAGGAGTCGGCCGGACAACAAGGTATGCCTCCCCGAACGGCGACCGTTGAAGAGAGCGGGGTAGTTACCCCAGTAGTAAGCCATCGGCGACGTCGCCGATACGCGTCTTCACAAATGCGCACTGTCGCCAATCCTGCGGTAGACCGGAGAGAAAGGAAAAGCCCCGTCTCGCTGGAGCCGCTTGCGCTGGGGTGGCGGGCGGCTTCCGCTACAGAGGCTCCCCCCCACCCAAGACGGCGGAGCTTTTAAAGAAAGGTAGCAGTTACTGGCTGAATGTCGAAAGGTCAGAGTCCACTGGTTATCACTGAAAACGTACGTGAGGGGCTGCATGAACATAATTCTCAACATGAGCAGGCTTGGTGAGGTCGACGGCGATGACTTCTCGTTTGCCCCGCATGTCTATTGTGATGGTCTTGTTATTACGTACCAAAACTTTGAAAGGGTCATCGTACGGTGTAGTTAGGGGCGGCTTCGTTGCGCCGTGTAGCGCGAACACATGTGTAGCTTAGTCCATGTCGGGAAAAGTGAAAATATTTCTGTGGCGGGCGATACGAGGTGGTGTTGGCCTGAGTAGCGCAAGCCATGCGCGCAGCTTCTCGATGTGGTCGGAGGCTGCTGGGACGGAAAGTGGCTGGTCGGAGAATTCTCCCGGGAGGCGCAGTGTTGAGCCGTACACCATTTCCGCTGCGCGGAAGCCGAGGTCTTCCTTCACCGTTGAGCGTAGGCCAAGGAAAACGAGCGGAAGCTTTTCCACCAATTGCTGGCGACAGAGTTTCGCTGTAAGTGCAGCTTTGAGTTGCCTGTGCAAGCGCTCCACCATACCGTTGCTGGCAGGGTGGAAGGCGGTTGTATGCTGCAGCCTCGTGCCGGGGAGGGTCGAAAGCGCGGAAAAGTGGTTCCTCTAGAACGGCCGTCCCCGGTCAGTTGCTATGTGGGCGGGGCAGCCAAAGTGGGACACCCATGTCTGAATAAAGACCTGCGCCACGGTCTCAGCTGATATGTCCGCTATTTGGATAGCTTCGGGCCATCGGCTGTATCTATCGATGCATGTGAGCAGGTACCTGAAACCTTGGCAGGGCGCTAGCGGTCCCACCAGGTCGAGGTGAACGTGGTCAAACCGCGACTCAGGAGTCCGAAATTCCTGTAGTGCAGCCCGAGTGTGGCGAGTTACCTTCACTTGCTGACACGTTTCACATGTCCGAGCCCAGCGTAGCATGTCTGCGTTTACTCCATGCCAAATGAAGCGTTCTGTTATCAGCAGCTGGGTGGCTCGTACGCCTGGGTGGCTGATGGAGTGGAAAGTGTTGAATACCCACTCGGCGAAAATTCAGTGGGACGAAAGGTCGTGGGGTTACCTGGGAGGTATCGCAGGTTATAGTACGCTGGACGTAGGGAAGTGCAAACTCCGAACACACAAGTGAAGATCCCCCACCTCAGTGTCCTCCCGCTGAGCCGCGGCCATCACCTAGAAGTCCAGGACTTTTGTGCCGGAAGCGTTGACGCCAGACAAGGCGTTGGCTACTTTGTTTTCGACCCTGGGAACGTAGCGGATGTCTTTAGAAAACTAAGAGATGAATGAGAGCTGACGAATTTCCCGTTCTGGGTAGGAGGAACTGTTGTTGAATACGTAAATGAGGGGTATGGGGTCTGTCAAGATGTACTACTCATGACCTTCGGGGAAGTAGAGGAAATGCGTAATGGAGCAATAGATTGCGAGCATCAAGTGCTCTACCGTACTTTTACAAGCTTCAGGCATTTCGAAAGAAGCCTAGTGGCTTCCACTGTGCACCCTCCTATTGCTGCAGCACTGCTCCGACCGATGTGGAGGAGGCGTTCACCATGAGGCGTGTAGGAGCGTCAGGCAGTGGATGGATGAGAAGGGTAGCCGCGGCCAGTTCGTCCTTAGCTTTCGGGAAAGCGTTGTGGTGTTCACCAGACCAACAAAATTCTGGGGCCTTTTGGTCGTCTCGGCGCAGCAGGTCGGTCAACGGCTGGAGTACTTCAGCGCAAGACAAAATCAACCGCCGGGGCAAGTTTAAGATCCCGAGGAACTCTCTCAGCTTGCGGAAAGATGTCGGAGCAGGAAACTTCTTGACGGATTCCACACTCGATTCCAATGACATAATGCCTTCAGCAGTGATGTGGTGGCCGAGGAAGTTGGGAGCCTCGACACCAAACACGCACTTTTGAGGTTCCAACACCAGACTGTGGTCATCCAGACGCTGAAAGAGCTGGCGGAGGTGCTGTTCGTGCTCGCTATGAGTTCTGCTGGCCACCAAAATGTTATCCAAGTAGATAAAGACGAAAGGAAGACCCCGGCTCACTTCATCCATGAACCTTTGAAAGGTCTGTGCTGCATTTTTCAAGCCTTAGGGCATACGGATGAACTCTAACAGGCCGAATGGAGTTGTTATGGCTGTTTTTGGTATGTCCTCCGGTTCAACGGGGACTTGGTGGTATGCCTCTACGAGGTCGATCTTGCTGTATTTTTAAAGACGATAGTCTTTCTTGGGCTACTTAAACCCAGAAATTTTGGTCTGTCTGTATGTCTGTATGTCTGTCTGTCTGTCCGTCTGTCTGTCTGTGACTCGATTCAGCCAGCTGGCCAAAGCAAAACAACGGCTGCGCAATAGTCTTATATAGTCACAGCTAAATTTACCCGTCTATGTCCGGTGTAAGGTTCATACTTGTCAACATTGTTGGAGAAGAACAAGACATTACGCAAATATGAGACAACAAATCAATACAGAAGTGATATTTGCAGTGTTCTTTTAAAAAAAAATCAAACATGCTTGACTTTTGCGAAATTTAATACTTCATCAACTGCAGAAAAAGAATTCACTCCGCTGTCGCCTGCAGTCACCCGCGCCACTATAGCTTCTGGCGCCATTTTAAGAAATCAACCGGCAACAGTTACGCAAGGTTCCACTAGATAGGTTCCACGTTCTGCTTGAAACGCACGTGGAGTAGGGAAACGCGGTTCTATAAACGTTGAAGTAGGGCGCCTCGATTAACGCGCGCCTTCGCCGTACGGCAGCGTTCGCATCGAGACACCCGGTTTGGAGCAGTGGAACGCGGAAAATTTAAAATGATTTAAGCAAACCTTTGGCGTGTTTACCTTGGGAGGAGCGCGACGCAAGGGGAACAACATGAGAGGTGAGCGGGAAAGCGAAGGGAGGTATTTACTTCGCAAAAGCCGATAAAGACTATCGTCTTTTGACGACATTTGTAACGAAAGGAGCAGATACGCGGCCAATTTTTGTACCGGCCAGCCGCGCACTAAATTCGCGAATGTGTGGCAGAGGATACTGGTCCTGCGCTGTTGATGTGTTCAAGGCTCTGTAGTCAACGCACGGGCGCCAGTCGTCCCCATCGTCTTTAGGCGCCATGTGCAGCGGCGATGAATGGTTGCTAGACGAAGGGGACTTATTCCCACCCAGCTGCAGCATATTGCCACGGCTGGTAATGAGTTTGAACTTTGACGCCAATCCCTGGGCAAGCATTCACCAACCGCTCTTGTTTCTCCACATACCCAACTTGGGGGATAGCCGCTGATAACTTGTGCAGACGACGACGACGAAGGAAGGGACCCGGAGAAGAAGAGAAGGAAGAGGAGCTCGAGAGTTCGGCAAAGGCTAGAGGTTCGCAGCTTGCTTGTGGGCACAAGTTCGCCTGTGTAAATAAACCATTCCGCTAGTAGTTTTGTCTATACCGTGACAGAAGTGGTGGAGGTGCGGGGTACATGATACCAGGTTCATCAAGGGCTTCGAGTAAGCTCCTGGACACCCCGATCATGCCTGTTCACGAGAGGACCAGCCGCCGCCTACTTGGTCTGCCGGTGGAGTACGGGCTGCTTCCAGATCGCAGAGCCAGGATGACGGGACGGGACAACAGCGCACCGGTCCCGCCTGAGACTCCCATGACAGTTGGGTACGTGGTCCAGCAGCAACGGGTGCCGAATTCCTTTTATGGCGAACCTTTCGAAGATGCGGAGGACTGGCTCGACCAGTTTGAGCGTGTCGCGAGATACAACAAGAGGCTCTTATATGTATATAAAAGCTGAGGAGGCTTTTATATACAACGCAGGCTATCCTATTTGGTAAAAAGAGGGTATCCCCTGTCTTCACTAGAAAGGAAAGTTCTTTGATATTCAAAGTTCTACATCTCATTCTATACTTCTCGAAGGGTTAACGTCAAACGATAAATACTCTCGAGACAAACACCGAGGCATTCGATTCGCCGACACCAGTCTGCGCACATCACTTCGTTGACTGCTGCGACATCGCTTGTATTTTCTTTGAGATTTAGCTGTGCACAAGTTCGCCACAATTAACTTTGTTCCTGGAAGAAACCGGCGTCGTCATCAGCCACGGAAAATCTGGTGAGGTGCCGGGTACATGCACCATAAACCCTGGGCAAGTCCCCAGGTAAGCCCACCTCGTGTCAGCCGCCGACAGCAAGGTCTTCACCCGGAGGTTTCACTACTACCAGATAAGTTGAAGTAGGAAGACTTCGCGGCCACCACAAAGATCAACACAGGCACCATGAATAGCGCTACTAACTCTCCCGTCGTTCTTCAGCAACTCAGGGAGATGCCGGCTCGTGAACAAAAATCTCGAACCATCATCTCAACCTCTGATGAGAAATCACTTCGAACCCCGCCAGGTCCAGATTACTGCGCATTCGTCCCATCCAGGGAACGAAGCGACCCACAGTTGTGCCCGCGAACTTGTCAGCCGGGCAGTTGACCAATCGTGCCTGCGAGGGTCTAAGGAGCGCATGGTTGAATTTCAAGAGATAACACCTCACTACAGAAATAAAAAGCTAGTTTACCCTGCCCCCCATTATTGCCTAATGAAAACCCTTCAAGCGATATGGGAGCAACTCCAATCTCGTACCTTCCTTAACCGTCACTAATTGGCCCTGATGTACCCCGGTCTGTGCACCGACGAATGAAGAATGTGAGAGCCCCAAAAAGCCGACCTAGCCCACATACTGTATGAATGCCCTGAGCTCCAACCTAAAGCCGAATGGCATGTCTCTCACCAAATAGAATGGGAGACTCCGGTGACCAGCTGCGAGCCTGAGATCCTAATTCGGGCCATGGACCGGGCTTTTGTAGTGGCCAACAAGAAGGGACTTCTGACCACCTCACGGTGTCAAGAAAAAGGCCAACAAATCAATGATTGCTAACTAGATAAAGCTGTTCCTCCTTCTTCTCCTCCGGTCAGCGTTCTCTTGCGGAGAGGAGAGGCTCATTGGGGTCGTGTTCTCGCGGTGGTTGTGACTGTCCCTTGTATGTAGTGCGTTTCGTTAGCGACGTGAGAGGGCATGGTGAGGCTTAAGACCAGGGATAGCAGCAGCCCGAAACAGTCAATCTAAGAAACTAAAGTTTGAAACGGGACCACCACACTCCTATGATGCCCAGAGCTTTGATTTTTATCCTTTGATAAAATATTTTTATCTTCGTAATTGCTTTCCGTGCGGCGCGATGATACTACATCCAGCCTGCGTGTACAAGATCACTTGGCCTAATAAGCCAGGAACGGGATTGTCTGCTGGAAACCATAAACGCACACAGTGACAGTGACATGTATAGCATAAGAACGAGCAGACACGAAACTACCAACACAAACTAAAAATAATGTCGCGTTTTTTTTTGAAGTATTGCTGTGTATTGAACTGCTCAACTGCTTAAACCCGCTAATCTGGTCGAATGTGGCACATTTTAATTGTTCTCGGGTTCTACAACATTTTACAGCTATGATCAGCACTGCGATATTTTGTGATACCACTAGAAAGCGGGAATCTTCAGGGGGGACAACGACAAAAACACGGTGATCAACAAGAGCAACTAAAGGCTGAATTTTAGAGTGCAGCTCTTAAAAATTCGTCCCTGTGGTTTGGCGTCGCAGTCCGCATCGTAGTAACAGAGCTAGTGAAGAGCGCACCGAAGACAGACGAGATCTAGCGACCAATCGGAGGATGAAAGTACCACTAAAGTGTAAGGGGGAGGGCAGTACGCCGGGGCCGCGCGAGTCATTCTTGGCGGTGACGGCACGCTGCGATCTAAAACCGGCGTGTTCGTGATGTCGTGCGTTCGACACGACGCGATCAGTTCCTGAGACGAAGGAAATGATGCGTATGCAGGTGGAGCCCAACCAGCCGCCAGATCAGAGGCTCAGCGCACACGACGCCAGCATCCAGAGGTGGACGCCGCTGAAGCAGCAGTTAGGCGCTTCGCTGGAACCGCAACAGAGCTCCGGGAGGTGTTATCTACTTGTGCAGGGGTCTTTTAGTAATTCCCGCTGAAAGTGTTTGTACGTTCAATAAAATTGTCGGCCAGTGTGCCGCAAAGTTGGACAACGGCTTGCTGGCATTGGCGGTCTACTTTTCGCCTACTACGCCTACCAAATACCAAGTGCACTCCTGCGCCTCGCGCTAGACGCCCATCGATCTACTTCGATGTTAGTAGTGGGGGACTTTAATGTAGATATCAAGATAAACAGGAATTCCCTCCCACTTGTATGCGAGAACATTCTGTTCCTCTCCCTTGTAACGCCTGCCAAGGCTGTCACCACCTCTCGAAACACTTCCATTTTACCTTGACTTTCATAACCAGACATTGTGCAAGCAAGCCTAACATATATCCGTCCATTTATCCGGCCACAAGGCCTTCTTTATGACAATAAAAGACAGGGAAAAGAGTGCTTCTTGAAGAAGGAGCAATATGTGAAGAATAAAAGTGGTCTGTAACCATACATATATCTATGCCTGTTTGAACATTTTGCCTAAACATATTCTACACAGTCGAAACAACTAAACAACTGCACTGACATTACGCATTAGGGACTGTCGTAATCGTCAGCCACTTTTAAAGTGAAAGATTTTTTACTGGGACCGATGGATTTCAGTAAAAAAACCTAACGCGTTTCCTCATATGCGGGTTGGTCTACCGAAAAGCTCTGATAAGGAATATGGGCACACGGCGCGTGCGTGCAACCGGTGTTACATTAATTGCGTCAAAGCGGTTACTTTAAACTCGTGACAACGGAGCGTTATTAGATATGACATTACATGCATTGAACATGGAAAACGAGTACAACCGTGGTGTATATTTGACTGATAAACCACGTATCGCTATACATTTATATAGTTCGTAGATGCATTTACGTAGAGCGTGAAAAATTGTCGCATGGGTTTCCTTTTCCTTTACGATTCGGGTTTTTGAAGGTTTGGCAATCGATTGGACGCACTTTCCTTGAAGTGGAGGCAGCATTAGCGCTACTGCCAGCTTTTGTCTGGAACGGATGGTACAGTTTTTATTTTTGAAGATATCATCATCCTTATCACACTGCTTGCGCCTAGTGTCGACAAAGACGTCTGCCGTGTTCTTCAATCCGCGGGCTGAGGTTAGTCTGGTCAGGGTATGACCATCGGATATGTTGACGGACCGCTTGGAAAGCCTTGGTTTGAGAGAATCAAAGGCGTTGACTGGAAAGGTGTCCCTCAATGAGCTCCTTCATGGTATTGTGAAGCTCCATGCTGAGTACTCTGGGAGTGTACGTACACATCGGGAGACCCCTAGCTTGTTTGGTTAGGTTACATATAGGATGAGGCCATTGTCTGCCTATCGCGGTTCGAGTTAAGACAATATATGGTGCGGCGTATGTGAGGCAGGAGATGCCAAAGCCCTGAACGAGCGGATTAGTATCTTTATCCTTCCTGTCTTGGTGCCGGTTGGTGATGCTACGAATCATATTTATTACGTCATCAGTCAATTACTCAGGTTGTAAAGTGTTTTGGTCATTTCTGGTGTTGGCTTGGATAGTAAGACCAAGAATATAAATGTCTCTAGCCGTTTAGATAAATTTCGTCAGGGTCATAGTTAAGGGTCTACCTTCGAACTGTGATTCATTCCGACTTTTGAATTATAAGGAGCGGTTGGAAAGAGAGATAGAAGTGGAATTCTGTGAAGACAGCCAAACCAGTCAATGACTCAGCGTCAAAGGATGTTAAATCACACGTCCCGCAAAGAAAACATATACCGGTGAAGCCGAAGCTACTGCGATAAGATGCCAAGTGTCTACCCAACAACAGCTGTGAAAAATCTGTGATCGTGCGACGCTGCTTCCACGAATGGCATACAATGAAACACGCCACAACGTCATCTGCAATACAACATGGCGCCGCACGAAATACCGACATATTTGTAGGACAATTCGAAAGGAATGCTCTTTCATTCGCTGCATCCGAAGAACGGCTTAGGTGGCATCGAATAATTTTTTTTGTTACAGTGTTACCCGTGGGTACATTACACACATCGTTATTCCTTGGTGGTGGAAACTAACGCCTGTTTCTGATGTTTAAACACAACAACGTAACATTGAGAAGCACATGTTTTATATATTTCACCGGCCTCACCCATGCCTCCGGTTGACCAATGGTTTCGTCCTGAGCGCTTCAGTAGTGAAACGCAGAAAGGGAAGTTTATTTGGTTTATGCGGTATGCAACGTATGAGCGCTCACGTAACTACGTCCGTGGTTTCAAAGCAGGAAGAGCTAGAGAATTGACGAAAGAGTGTAATCGCCTATGCCAGCCGTGGTTGGTCAAGGAGGAGAACAACTACTCAGCCTCTCAGAAAGAGTGCCTCTCAATTGTAATGGCAATTTCAAAATGTCGCCCATACGTGTATGGTAGACCATTCAAGGTTGTGACAGACCACCATGCGCTGTGTTGGCTCGCTAATTTGAAGGACTCCTCTGGCCGTCTTGGGTGGTAGAGCTTGCGCCTGCAAGACTTCGACGTTATAATCGTCTATACATGCGGCCGGAAACACTCCGACGCCGAATGCCTGTCCCGCGCCCCCGTTGACCCACCCCCGCTAGACTTTATTTATTTTTATTTATTTTTTTAGGTACTCTAAGGGCCCAAGTGGGCATTACATAGGGGGTATTGAGCTGAAAGCCGACACAGCGTGCAATATTGTAAAAAGAAAAGAATCAACACAAAAAAGTGACATTAGAATATCGTAAAGGCACAAAAATTATACAATTGCAAAATACAGCGTGCAACATTATATCACAAAACAAAAAGTGTAAAAGTGACAGAAAATCTGGTATTTTGAAAAGCAGGAAAACACATTTACAGCCTAGAAAAGATGAGCATGATGAAGATAAGTCACAGGGTTTTTTGAAGTAGTAGTAGTAGTATGAAACTTTAATGAGCCTTATAAAGTAAGAGTGCTTCCCTAGACCGGGAATCCAAGTGACGACCGGGCGACCGACGCCCTAGATACCACTAGTTGCTGGACGTCCAGGTGGTCGCTGATGATCAGGTTCTCCCACACCTCATGGAGGGGGAGGAGGGAAGGAAACGGTGGGAGGTCAGGGTTATGCGTACACTCTAATAAAATGTGGACGAGTGTGCCAGGCTTAGAGCAAAAAGTGCATTGGGCGGGAAATTGAGTTGGAAACATGTTGTGTAAGCGAATTGGATGGACGAAGGTATTCGTTTGGATGCGACGAAGAGTCGTGTCTTCTGATTTGGACAGCTTGGAGTGAGGTTGAGGGAATTGTTGCCTGTCGAGTCGATAGTACTGTGCAATGCCCTGAAACGTAACCAGTCGTGTGGACTCCGCTTGTTCTTCTGGGGCCTGGGTGGAGAGTGCGCAGGCTTGATGATGGGCAAAAGTATTGCCTATCAATGTACAGTGGGCGGGTGTCCAGACGAGGGCGACGTTTCATTGTGGCTGATGTTGCGAGAGGAGGCGGAAAGTTGGTGGGGCCACCCTCCCCGCCAAGAAGCTCCGACAGGCAGCTTGGGAGTCGGTTAAGATGACCGCGCTCTTGGTGTGAATACGTGCGAGTGCGATCACCAGTTCCTTATCAATATGCGTGGATGTCGTGGTAATTGAAGCACAGGTTATAAGGGCCGATTTGGTGGTGACGGTTGCAACCTTGTGCCGCCCGCCTGGATACAAGCTAGTGTCTGTATACGCGTAGTCCAGACGGTTCCCTGTTCTCGTGGGCTTGACTCCGTGCTCGTCTTCTGCCCGGGTGGAGATCAGGGTGAATGTTCTTCGGTATTGGGCGAACCCTTACAGCAGATCTCCAAGCCTCGGGGAGGGCAAGAAGAGCAGGAGGAGATGCTGGGTGCCCGAGTCGTACCTGAGCGTTAGAAAAACGCCTTGAAGCAATGCTGTGTTTGTCGCGAATACCGTAAGAACCCGCGTATAATACGAACCCGCGTATAATACGAGGTGTAATTCGGGGACAGCAAAATCAGAAAAAAAAGTTTTCATCCGCATATAATGCGAGGTATTTATTTGCACTGGAGTTACCGTTCAGTCATTGTCAGTTTTCGCTTGCACTGTCTCCCGACGTGCGTGCAGTCATCGTCAAGTTCGCTGCCGCTGTCTCCTGAAGTCGCCTTGTCGGAAATGTCTTCCCTCAGAAAGTGGTCCTCAGTGCCATCAAGGGTGTTCGAGATGCCGCATTTTTTAAAGGAGCGACTGACGAGCTCCTCTGGGGTGCTGGCCCACGCATCCGCGATCCAGCCACAAAGCGCCGCTGGAGAAACCCCCGTCAGCCATTCGGTAGCTGTCACTTACGGGTCTCCTGACCTCATCCACTCTTGGTAGCAGGACCTGATGCTGTCTTTGAAAGGCTTGTTGATGCAAATGTCTAGCGGTTGCAGCAGGGATGTCATTCCTCCTGGCATGACAATGAGTTCGGTGCGGGGTTCTCGCAACAACTTATTCACGGAATCGGCCAGGTGGCAACGAAAGGCGTCCAACACGAGCACTGACGGGAATCCCCAACAGTGCTCCAGGGAGCCGACACCACACAGACTTTATCCAGTCAAGCACCAGTTCTTAACATTCTGCACCCACGAATGTTGCCTTCGGCGACGTCGAACTGCCATCCTGCGGCGCAATTCCTGATGGTCTCGGCAAATAAAATAACTTTTCTTTTAATTGTAGCCGAATACTGTTTTCGTGCACCCGACACCGTGATAGACTTGCGGTGAACGTGCCGAGATTCTTCGCGTGGTCAAAACAATCAAAACGGTGCCGGCTGAGAAAAGCAGCAGCCAGCCAACGCCACCGCAAGATTGCTCATCCTCCGCTGAAACTGAAAGTGCACATTTTTGGCTGAGAACTTTGGGATCCACATATAATACGAGGCATAAATTTTACATAGTCAAATTTGGAAAAAAACCTCGTATTATACGCGGGTTTTTACGGTAGTTAAAACCAAATGGCTGTGTATCTTCTTTTATAAGAACTAACCAAAAATAAATGTATACCACTTTGCCGATACTGTTATTTATACTGCAGTAGACTCGGCATAATTGAAGCTCATAGGAAGACCAGAATGTTGTTTGCATTACCAGAAATTTAAATTATCCCAACGTCTCATTTTTTTGACTCGGGGAAGCAACGAAATTTGTGCTGTAATACAACATTCAGATACTTTTAATATCTAAACAAATTACAAACTCGAATAATGACAGGTGGCGTGCGTCGGCGGCGTGTGCGAAGGTGGCCAAGGGTCACCCGCGTCATTGTCGTACATGCCCCGCTTGCCCCGCCTGCAGTCTTTTTTTTTTTGTTCCTTCTTCCTCAATTCCTACGCTGTAGCTTGCGGGCGTGGTTTCGCTTTCATAGGGGCATGCATGTAATTGGCTTTATTTTATACTCTTATTGATAAAAGAATGCATATGTGTAGCTACAAGCGGGAAATACAGCCGATATTTCACCGCAAGGACGAGCAAATCAGTACGACTTAAACGAATTTACGCAACGGAGAAGTTTGAATTAAGTGGCTTTAAAATGAATTAAAGGCATGGCGGGCCGACCAAAACTTTTAATAATCTTTAAATTACCTGAAAGTTAGAAATTTTTGAGTTTTAATTCTCGCGAGCCTTTTGTACTTTCCTAATTTGTTAGTTTACATTAAAGTCGTACATTTTTGCATAAATCCTGGCTGCTGTCAATACTTGGACATGTAGGGGTGAATGTGATTATATAAAACGCTGGTAAATCCCGCTTTATGAATACTTTCCCAAGAAAAACAATATAACCTTCGGAAACTATGGCGACATTGTCATTTCTCTGAGTTATATTCCTCGCCGTGGTTTTTCCCACAATGTTCACATTAAATCCAAATTCTTTGTCCCAAATTCTGTATCACGTCTGTGTCGTGATACAGGCGCTGGTCGTCTCCTTTCACACAGTGTCGTCGTAATCATCATTCTCAGCACCAGCAGCAGCATCAGGGTCATAATCATAATCATAATTTGAGTATTTGGTTTTTATAATCACAATCATCATCATCCTCCTCAGGTCCACTGCAGGAGGAAGGCCTCTTTCATTGATCTTCTCCATTCTTACGGTGCTCGAGTTCGCAGTTTACTCCCTAATTTCTCTATTTAATCCCTCCGTCTAGTTAATGGCCTTCCCCATCTCTTGGTATCCGGTCTGTTAGCCTAACTGTTAACCGGTTGTGGGTTCCCCTCACTACATGGACAGCCCAAGTCCACTTTGTTTTCGGTATTCGAATTATAATATCGTCCACTCTAGTTTGTTCTCTGATCGAGGTAGCTCATTTCCTGTCCCAGAGTGTTATTCCTAACATTATCCGTTCCATTACACCTTACTTACTCAAACATCGCTTATTAAAAATCTTTAACAGCGCAAAAACTGCGACGTTTTATACATAGTCCTCCAACTACAAAAGCACTGTAGCTAAAACGTGGGCCCAAATGCTGCTCACTGTCTGCTTTCTGCTCATTTTTACTCCAATCCCACGCATTCTTGGACATCAAGCCTATTAAGTAGTGGACATCAGACAATACATCTATGAAAGCCTCTGCCTGCAGCAGCGGCTAATAGGATGATGAATGAATGAATGACAAGTTACGCATATAAAGGTATTACATAGGCTTAGGGGTAGTCTGATTTTTGGAAGAATTGTGGAGTTTAACAGACTATTTGGTCGTGTTGCTATGCAGCTCAAGTCGAGAAATCTAGAAAATCCGCAACAAGTTGCCGGAGAAACAAAGCTACCCACCATTTACCGTTCACAGGCTACCATCCATAATTACATCACAGAAGTGTGTATGTTTCCACATGCTTATCCGCCTTCAAAACTTGCTTAGGGCTTTTAATGAGGACTTTTTGATTGTTCACGCCTAGGGCCTAAATGGTAAAAAGTTATCCAATATAGTCGTATAAAGTTTTCCTGGTTGTCACAAAACGTACAAGAAACATAGCGCAAGAAAAGCTGCCATTTTCAACGTGCTTTGCAGTAAGGAAGTTTGAGAAAATTGAAATGTAAAGGCGCAAAGATGGCGTAGGCGGTATCGCCTTGAACTCGCCTTTAATACAGTAACGCAATTCCCCCTTGCTTATAGCAGACATGAGTGTGTCTCAAACTTGAGCCGTACAGAAAGAGCTGCACGCTGTTTCTGTAGCCCTGTAATAATTCAGTAACTGCTTCGCGGAAGGTCTTGAAAACATGCAGTCCTATGCTTACAAGTTGCCATGCCTGCACTCGTTGTTTGGTGGCTGCATCTGGCAAAAATGCCGACTGTGAGAGCATCGAATTCTAGCGTCAGGCATCACTACATATATCGACTTCTATGTGGACGCTCCCAGTACCCCGAGCGAGTGCGCTATTCTTTCTCTTACTGCACCTATGTTTCCCTCTGACTGTAATCCGACAGGTTTTTTTGTTTTTTTTTTGTGCTTGGTGCCATAGAGCCTGGTTTCCTTCTCCCAAAAACATTTACGGACTGGAAATGTACGATCGCACGTCAAGCGCTGCTATTCTTTGAACGAAGTGTTCCACATGTTACTATTCTTTTTTCTTTAATTTATTCGTGTTATTTTGTCTGGTTTCCTGTCTGCGCTGAAGCTTATTTTGGGACAGATTTTTGTGGTTTTGCGCTGCGTAAGGCCTGAAGGTGCTTTTCAGATGTTCCTCAGCGCAATGTTTCCGATGCATCCGAGTCAAAACACCCGTCTTTTTTTTGAGTAACGGGGGTTGGGTTGTCCCATTTCGATGGTTGTCACTGCTTACTCGCTTCATTGCTTTCCCGAAAAACCCGATGGCCTTCCTCCGCTGCCTTTTATGACCCCATAACTGAATCGTTGCTATCTAAGTATCAATGCTTTTGATACATGCCGTTTTTTTCTTCCGTAGCTTTCTGTGTTTAGGTGAACCGATTGAGGGTATGTTTATTTGCTTTTGGAGTCGTACCATTTTAATTAAAATCAACTAGAGTATGTGATTTTTCTTGAAGAACCAATCTTGAGCTTTTCTCCGCCTGTGCGTCTATCCCTGTCCTTGCACTCGTCAAAGTTTTCCTTATCGGCTAAGCCATTTACAATATTTATACGTGAGCAGCGCTGAAGCTTAGATTGGATGAACTGGCGGAAGCCAGGTTGTTTCCACATTCGTATGGAATCAATTTGGACGCAAAAATTTAGTTGTCTGTAAGGGCCGATCCCCAGCGGCTGCGAACGCGGGTACACGCAGGCCTGGCCTTCACGTTTGCTGAGAGGCGTCATGTGGCTGCGTAAATGGTATGCGCCAAATCCAAAACTGCTTGCCCATTCCTGAAAGGTTGGAAGGGGATTAGGCCGAATTTTATGTTTGGGGGAGTGACACTGCTTTGCGCGTCGCTTAGCTCAACGTTGAGGCTACATAACATCAAATGAACATAGGCTCACGATGCTCATGGTCATAGTTCCGCATATACGAAAAAACAAAAGAGGATGACGGATGAAAGGAAACGAAGAAAACTGAGCCATGTAACTAGGGCGACAAAGCTAGCCTCCGTTTTTCCGAAAAAAAAGTTAGTATTGTTAGGTCCTCACGAATTTCCACAGGTGATTTACCCTGACCAATCCCCCCTTATGAATACGGGCCAAAACATTGAGGGCATCATCATAATCATCATAATCATCATCACAACGTAGCGAGAAGCGATTCTCACATCGTGTCAGATAGAAAAATGCTTGCGTGCTTTAATTAAAATAGCACTTTTCAGTCCTTCAACGAAATAATTTCATTTTGTTTCAATCAGTTTCATAACATTGGCCTATTGGCTTTATTAGATAACGAAATTTTCGGCTTGAACGTAAACCGCAATTTTTACTCAAGAAATTATAAGTTTGAACTGAAATTTTTTGAAATAAATTCTAACAATTCATGTGGCGCATTCTTCGCGTACCGAATTGAGCCTAAACCACGAAGTTTCATTTACGACACATAAAAACAACACACAAAAGTTATTAGGAACATTGCTTGAATTACGGAAGAAAAATTATAGACGTTGACAACGTAGGCAGGTTGTCATACCAATAGTATATACACTGCTATTCGACGTTACGCGGGCTGCGCAAAGTTTTTGTTTTAAACGGGGTGGATATAAGGCGTTTTTTTTCGAAATGACCCAGATCCAGAAGCTGAAACTGAATCAGATAAAACTACAGCGACAAAAAATGCCTCGGCAACATTCCCCTAAAAAAGGCGTGGCAAGAAAATAGTTGGGATAACGCCCTGCAAAACGTGTACGCCGATCGTAGTCTGTATCGAAACGAGCCACATCCTGCTGTTTCAGGGATCAAAATGTGCCAAATTAATTGGCCCAATAGGAGTAAGTTTTTTTCCTTCGTGCTTTTCAGAGGTGGTTTATTATGAATTCAGACGGCAATTAGCAGATCGGCGAAGGATCTGTCACAGATGTCAATGACAAAGTGAACGGAAGAAAAATGCAACGAAATGAAACTGAGTAAGACAATTGGATTTCATTTCGTCTCACCCGTCCCCACGAAATGTCTCTGGTGATATTTACTTCTGACTCCAATATTTATGATTGCCGTATACAAGCTCTGGTAAATCTGCCCCCGACCCCTCAGAGTACGAACCACTTCATTAACGTGAAGAAGATATGAGCAGCGTTTTCGAAATTCAGGGCAAAGCATTGAAGAGCTTGCTTACGCCGTGAGTGCCTTCAGGCGTACCCAAGAAAATTATCCCAGGGAAGAATTCGAAAAGACCTGTTGTGGTGCGAAGAGGGCTCACCTGCTCTCTATGTATAGTTATACTGTTCTTGAAGCCCTGTTGCATATTTTTAATGCCTTTTCAACCAAAACTCAATCGCAACAAGCATGATACTGAATTTTAAATAGTATTTTTATGACAATACCGCATCAACTCGAGTGTTTCAATTCGATATGAGCCCAATCCAAACTTATCACGGCAGTATTGCCAAAATCACGGCTTAATTTTTAATTACTTGAGACCATAAACTTCCCCCGGCTGATATATAAAATATATAATTTAATTGCTTTGACGGCGTTGCATTAACGCGCGGTAAGAAACTTCCGCTTGTTTCTCAAGCTCCCGTTAGGTGCATCTGGCTCGTTCGATAAAAAAAGAACGCCTGATATGTATGATTGATGGGAGCAAACTGCAAACGTATTAGTTTTTTTTTCAAGCCCATCGAGTTGTAAATATCCTCCCAAATTTGTCAGGGCATGACGCGGATAAATTAGATGTAGATGAAACCGTACGAGAGAAAAAAACAAGAACGGCAGAGAGAATGCCCAACTTTTTCGGGGGCAGTCACATACGTCTTGTTGTGTGACGTTCGTTCACCCGCACGAGGGTGGCTACGTCCACACTTAAATCATGCGGGAAGCCACGTCTGCGAGGTGGAGAGCGAGAGAACAGGCAAAACAAAAATAACGGGCGTACATTACTGAAGCGTGAAACAAAACTTCCTTCCTCTTATTTTGTTTTGTTTTCCTTTTCTTCTTCTTTTTTTGTCTGCTGGAGGCGGAAGGGTGGAAGGAGTTTTATATGCGCCAAAGCAAGTGCTAGCATCTCGTGCTCTTTTTCTGCGGCGTAAATAAAGGAAAAGTTGGGTGCGTTTTTCTTATGCACAAACCGAGTCGGCAGGCATGAGAAACTTCTTCACACGTCATGTTTGAGCGCAAGGATGGCGAAAGTTTTACTTCACGCCCTGCCATGCAAACAGAGGCACTGTTGTATTATTCCGGTTCGGGGCGGTGCGAGTTGTGGCACTCAGAAAGACGGAGCACAGGCGATCCCCGCCAGTTTGTTTTTTGCGACAAAGGCTCCATCGTGGCCGCCATATGCTGCCAATACTGTTGAACAGCACGAAAAATGGACGCAAATGGCGCCAGAGAATCACCCCTTTACTACCACCATTCAAACAAAAATATGCGGGCAAGTTGGACGCTGTCGAGCAAAGATTCGTGCGTGAGAATATCAGAAAAGCACTAAATGAAGCATTAGATGAAGCACTCCTGAGCCCCGCCAAAGAAAACGCGTTGCTTCATTCATCCTACGATATAGCTTTGCTCCGCACATTCCGCCAATTTTACAAGTAAAAAACAGCATGAGCAGAAGAGAGATTTTAACACCGACGCAGTAGAACTTTGAGAAGCTGTTAACTGGATAATTCTGCAATATAAGCTCCCGATCAACTACACCTTGGAATCGTGCGACTAGCTTAGATTTCACATCTGGTTGCAGAAATAATTTTGGTCATTATGATAATGGAATGGATGCCTTTATTTGGAAAAGGCCAATAGGCCCTGTTGTGCCTATTGGCCTCCTCCGAATAAAGTCATGGTGGGAACATGGTTCATATAAAGTCCTTCCACTGCACTGTGAACGTTAACTTCGCACGATATGAACAGTTGAAGTAGTGGCGAGGACACTCTAATACGACAATCATTCGCTTATCCAAAAGGAGCCGTTCAGGAGCCACAAAGGGTGTGTTTGGGGTTCACATAGAGAGGGGGGGAACGATCCGCCACCACATTACATTATATATAGAGACCTGTTTTGAGGCCGAATTCTGTAACTTGCAGTAACATTTGGGGGTTGTTTCTGACATGTTAGTCATGTTTTTCAGAAGTCGCGCTACTTGCGTCGTAGGAAACTGGTCGTGGTCAGTTGAGTAGGCTGGATATGCCCAGATGAGGTGGAAAAGGTTCGGTGTATTGTTGCCGCTGCAGTAGGGGCACCGAGGAGTAGCAATGTGTCTATGCGTGGTTCATTAGGAGATGACGTCCGGAGTGTAGGCTGAGTCGGCGTAGACTTTATTGGAAAAATACCTCCTGTTCTAGGCAGGGACTTCAGAGGAGCAAGAAAACCAGGTGGTGAGGCATCGGCAAGCCGTTGCCAGCTGAGGTTCTTAATTCAACGATATTTTTGCTGCCAGTCCGATTCGCATGCCTGTGGGGGTCCTGTCGTTCCAGAATGGATGCTGGAGCCATTAGAGAATTGTGTAAACACTCCGGGCAGCCTTATACGCCGACTTCTTTCTGTGCGCTTCATGTGTGTGAGCAGGAGTCCAGACCAGGCGTAACTTGAACCGTTTGTGAACGAGGTGTCGGATTTTGTGAAGAATTTTGGTGGCCGTAGCATTGGGTGAGAAGGTCCTGCTCAGTTCCCGTAGAGCGACATAGGAGTCAGTGATGACGCGGAACTTGTTGGTGGTGATAAATGAGGTTGAACTTCGTATGGTCTGAATGGCGCCGAGGATTCCGAAAAGTTTGACTTCATAACTGAGACCATACGTGTTTTCGACATTGCGAGAGCCATTCAGCTGGGAGATGTCAGGGCAGCTCCAGGCAACCGGTGTTGTTGTGCCGTTCATGGCTGAACCGGTGAAAATGTCGATTTCATCCGAAGCTTTGTTGTTTGGCGAGGGTGCGAAGATATTGTCCCCGCACGTCACGGTTACCGCGAGAAATGGATCGGCATCTGAGGTGGCCCATGGCGAGTCGCTTTCACGGTGAAATAGCAGCTGGAAAGGTGTCAGCATTACAAGTACTCTTTATTGTGCCCACTTCAAAATAGATAGTCCTTGAGGTACGTATTCGGGGTGCTTATGAAAGTGTAGCGTTGTCTCCTTTACCAGGTTAGCGACGGGAGGAAGCGGAATTGCTTGCAACAGTACGTCTGTTTTGGTATGGAGTGGAAGCCCCGACATGATACGGGTCAAATGTATGTTGCGGATGTTCAGCTAGTTTAAATTACGAAGACGCAATTCATAAACGGTAAACCCGTAAGTCAGTCGTCTGTGCGCAACGGCACGAGCAAGCTAGTCATGCATTTTGACTTGATCCACCATATTTTCCAGAGATGCGAGTTATCAAGTGTAATGTGGAGCGCCAAGTAGTTCTTAAATGGCGAACCCACGCAGAGGAACTCTTGCAGATGCTTATCTGCAACCCCAGGAGCTTAATGCCATTTTTATTTGTAATAACCTTGTTCGCCACTTTAGGTTCGATGGTTTGATCCGGGGTCGTAACGCGCTTGCTGTCCACACTGAGAAATTCAATATTATTAGGAGATAATTACAGATTCAATGTAGCGAGGGTGCGTTCTAAGCTGAACACAGCAGCTTGAAGCGCAATTTGCATACTTTCTTTGGAGTCATATTCGGTTGCTTCTCTCCACACGACAATATCATCTGCATACATACCGAAACGGGCTGCAGACTCTGTTTCGAGTGTGCGAGGTTGAATAGAATAGGTCCGAAAATTGAGCCTTGAGGAACGCCTCTATAAAGGTAGTAGGTTGTGGGCGTTGCGTTCCGCGGGTGGAGACAAATGGGTCGGTACTCTAGAAAGCCACGAACCCAAATCTGCGCCTTTTTACTGGGGAAGGCAGCGGCCAATTCTCGGAGTATGCCCTCTTGGCTGACATTGTCGAAAGCCTTTTGAATATCGAGAGCGACGATGTAGTCAGGAGTACTCTTGCGGGGTGTTCGGTTCACTACTCGAGGGAAAAGTCAGATAGTCGTGCGTTCTCAAATTATGGCGACAGCCACTTAGGGCCGGGTGAAACCAACCAGTCTGCTCGAGATAATTTTGAAGCCTGTTATTGGCCATTCGTTCTATTAATTTGCATAGGACAGGGGTTAAGGAAATAGGCCTGAGGTTTTCCGGTTTACGAGGGTCTTTGCCAGGCTTGGTTACTGGATGAATATTAGACGTTTTGAGGTGGTCAGAAACTTCTAGTGTCCAAAGAATGGTTTACAAGAGCCAAAAGTGCATCTTGCGCATTAGGTGGTGGGTTACGGATATCCGGCCATTTATTTCGGTCATGGCCCTGTGCTGAATTTGGTTTTCCCGTGACATAGTGATTTGGAGCTCCCTCAAAGTGGATGGGGAGTCGAGGTCTCCAAGGGGTGTAGAATTCTCTATAACAGGTAGAAGAGGAAGAGACGCTTGGTCGGTAGTTATATAAAAACTTTTTTTGCTCTTTTTATCCCACGAGAGACCTTTTAGAAATAAGAAAGGTTAGTTTTCGGTTCAACACTTTCAATTTCCCCTTTTCGTGCTTTCCGTGCAATGACCTAAATCATATTATTAATACAGCTCAACACAAGCAAGGATTTAATCTTGGCGAACAGCGCGAACTAACAGGGACACAAATAAGAAAGAAATGAACAGGACAAGCGCTGACTTTCAAGTCGATTTAACTGAAAAGATGTCGTAACTACTTATACATACACAGAATCCTCCTCCCCCACTTTCCATTAAATCGAGTTGAAAGTCAGCGCCTGTCCTGTTCGCTTCTTTCTTATTTGTATCCCTGTTCGCACTGTTCCCCAAGATGCAAGTACACCAACTAGCCCAACTCACCACCCTGCTACAAGGATTTAAGCTGAGGCACACAGGATCAGCGCTGTCCTGTCTGACCAGAAGGCGTCTCTACCTTGGGCGGCACTTGAGCGACTGTTTCGTGTTCATGATCTTTATTGCTTGTCCTTTTTTCGTTAGCAATGTGCAGGGAATTCCGGCAAAGTTTTCGCCTTTGACTCGCGGAGACCATGAGATGGGATAACATACAATAGAAGAGCACTTGCCGACACTCGGCGGCGACTTTGGCGGTGGAGTCGCTGCGTTCAGGCCACTGCCAGGTAAGCTGAGGACGAGCTGGCGGCGGTTCAAGCACGGGTTTCTGCGTCTCGCCGTGTCTGGCACGGCAAGCTGATTCTGCTCGCAAACGAAGTGCGAGAAATGTTTAGGCACTCATAGGCACAATGAAGCGCAGTATAAGCTCGCAAATTTGAACTCAGATAATGCGAACTTCAATTTAATTCGAAATTACGCTCTGGTCCCGGCATAGCACTGTATATTTCAATGGAGAAAAACGCCCGATAACTCGAACGCGTCGTTATCCAGAATGGGTAATTCGAAATATGATCCCTGGTTCCCATCGCTTCTGGTAGAAGAAGTGGGCCCTGATCTATTAGAATGTGATGTAAATCCAAACCAAACCAAATTTACTAAAGATGCAACACAACGAATTAGAAAAACAACAGCGTGGCGCGCGCGCTAGGCTCTTGCATCAGATCATTTCGCTTCTACAAAGAGCGCCGCGACACCGGCGCCTGTGCTCAGGCGCATGCCATTACTATTTACGAAATACCCTGCTACAAATGTGTGGTAGCGCCTAATTCACGATAACGAGTCCAGAGGGGGCTTCAGAGTTCAGAGTTCATAGTCCAGAGCTCTTCCCTCCCCATGTGGCCCAATTTTTACCCATTCTGGCGCCTTCCCGCTAAATCGAACTCCGCTTTCTTCGAACAATTTTATGGTTCCCTTCGAGTTCGAATTAACGAGCTTTTGCTGTATTGCTTAAAGTGTTCGCCTTCCATTAATTCATGCTATATATTAAAGAGGCTTGTCACGGACTCAACGAAAAATAGGTATTTTGCCAGATGTTCCGGTCTCTAGTTATTAGTACGCCGTACGTCACTGGGAATTTATCGCACGCCGACTGTTTTCTTCCGACTTTCTTGTGATGCACTTTATATAACAGTCGGGCGACGAGCTTCATTGTGTTTATTATTACTGATCTACGCTATGCAACACAACTCGCTGAAGGTTTAATTTTGTGTTATTTTTCTCATGTACGCGCGCTATGGAACACGTGGAGCGATCTGAAAACCATTAACAAAATAAGTGAGCAGCTGTAAACGCTCATTGAGAACAGTATGCGTGTGGGCGCATATCCGTGGGCATCTCTAAGGGAGCCCTGGTGTAGCTGGTCGCCGATCAATTTGCCGGGGGGGAGGGGCGTCTGCAGTAGCCGCTGCACCACTCCTCACGTAATCCGGGCACCCCACATGACGAAGGGGTCGTGACCCTATGCACAGCGGACATCATGCCACGGACACTCCAAGCCACCCTGGACCGCTTCCCCAAGCGCCGGAGTGCCCCCGGCATCGACGGGATGACGTACCAGTTGCTGCGAATCCAGAACGTCACCGAGCGGAGGGTACTTCGGCGCCTCTTCAACCGACTGTGGCGGGCGGGTCCCTCAGGCAACCTGGTTGGTGGGGCTGGTATCACTCATCCTGAAGGTGGGTAAGCCACCCATGAGCCGCCATCTTAGCGGCCAGTGTCTCTCACGTCGGAGGCTAACAAGCGCATGGAAAGCACCGTCCTGGCCCGCTTGCAGTGGATAGCTGACCATCGTGGCGTTTTCCCGGACCAGCAGAGTGCCTTCAAGCGGCACTGCTGCACTGCTGACTAACTGGGGGGCGTCGTCTTCATGGTGGAGGAGACGCGCGACGACACGGAGGTGGCCTACCTTGTCTTCCTTGAGATAAGCTCGGCGTTTGACTCTGTCCCCCACACCACCTTCATGGAAACCTTGGAAGGAATGGGCGTCGTGCGGCACCCCAGAGGCTATGTACAGGCGTTTCTGGCTCGCTGGACCCGTCGGGGAAAGGTCGGTTGGGCGACCCGTAGCCCAAGAGACGTCCACTCTGAGGTGCCCCAGCGGAGCGTGCTGAGCCTGTTGCTCTTCAATTTATTGGTCGCTTTTTTGCCAGACTGCATTCCTCCTGGGCTCCCGTATCCACTGGGAATTGCGGACTACGCGGACGACGTCGCCACCTGGACGCACGGGCCAACAAGACAGCTCTCCAAGGTGAAGGCGTGCCTCCAGAAGGTGCTGCGGACGGTGGCAAACTTCTGAAGAAGCCTTCGCTTGCACCTACCCGAGGCCAACACAAACGCCATGATGTACTAGAAACGTGGATACCAGACGTGCAAGACAACACCCCCCCCCCACCCTAAGCGCCCAGCCGCTCCCATGGTGAGCGGCTGGGCGCTCAAATACCTGCGGCTCCTCATTGACTGCTGGTGCTGACCTGGATCGCAGCGGTGAGGGCACTCAAGAAGCCCACGGTGGGAGTCCACCGGGCAGTTCGGAGGCTGCTGGCACTAGGCTAGGGCGGCTCGCGCTCCGTGGCCCTGCGAGTGTTTCATGTATTGGCGTCCTCGGTCATCCTGTATGCTGTGTCAGCGGTACACTTGCAGCGTCTGCGGTGGAAGGAGCTGGAGATGGACCAGCGCCATGCCCTACGCATTTGCCTAGGCTTCCCGAGAACATCCCCGGATGCGGCTACCTACAGAGAGACCGGCGCCTGGACCATCCAGATGCGGGCCCTGCAGACGGGGCTACACCACATCCACCGGCTTCATAGTACACCGGACGGGGCAGCCTTTCTGCAGAGCTACCGCAGGCGTCCCTACTCGTAAATGGGCATGCTGGCGTCCCTCTTCGAGGGGCCCATTGAGCTGCCGCGACGTCCCCCGTCGAGACGCCGCCACCTCACCGGGCGAGCTCTTCGCATCAGCAACACGCTTCCGGGAATTCGTAGAAAGCGGTCAACACCAACCCAGACTATCCATCGGGAGGTTGTGCCCTGCTGCAGGATGAGACGGCCGGCCTCCTGCCACTCTACACAGACAGCTCCGTGCAACCGTCCATGGGTAGAGTTGGATCCGCCTGCATGGCAATGGAGCCTGGCACCAGTCGAGTGGGCTGCCTGCCCTTCAACGCCTCTTCCACTCATGCGGAGCTGGCCGGGCTGCACCTTGCTCAGACCTGGTTCTGGAGAAAAGCAACCAGATTCAGGGGGCCGTCATACTCCCAGACTCCCAGCCCGCTCTCTCGCGACTGCGAGCGACGGACCAGCTATGAAGCTCCAGTGGGTACGTGGAGCGGTCGCTGGCGGTGAAGCTTCATCTGGAGGAGTCCCGCGGTTATAACCTGCGGCTACACTGGTTGCATCTCATGTCGGAATAACCAGCAATGAGGTGGCTGACACCCTGGCCAGAGGTGCTGCTCTCCAAGAGGGGGTCCATGCCTCCCGCGAACTGAGGCCCTTCGAAGCCGCGCAACCCATCCTGGGGCGGCAGGTGGAGCCGGTGCGCCCGAACCCCAGAGTCATCAGCGGCCAAGCTCCACAGCTCCTGCCTTTCCGCATCAGCAGGGACGCCCGCTCCATACTCGTCGGAATGCGACTCGATTGCTGCAACGTGGCAGCCCTCTTGCACCTACAAAGCCGCCGGTCGTCGCCAACATGTGCTGACTGCCGAGTGCCCGGCACCCTGAAGCACCTGCTCTGCTCCTGCCGCCAGCACGATGCACCGTGAGCAGAGCTTCGGGCCGCACTACAGCATCTCGGGCTGCCCAGTCACACCCGAATCGACCTGCTTTTCCCGACGGGCCCTAACTCCATCCGGCAAGGAGCATCCCGACTTTCCCTGGCCTTCATCGAGGGACGAACCTCATCCAACGGCCGTAGCCCAATGCCTGCCGGCCAGCCTTATGCAATGCTTATCTCTTTCTCTCTCTATCTATTTGTCTGTCTCCATTTGTTTTCCCTATCCCCTTTCATTCTTCTCTCCCATTCCCCCGGACTGGGTTGTATGCTAACTCCCGAAAAAGTTCAAAATATCCACAGTCCACTTATCCGCTTTCTATATCAATAAAGCAATGAAGCAATATATAAAGAAAAGAAGGTTGCGCTTTCGATAGACGCCAGCCGTGTGCGTGCTTTTGCCATCCTCACCCCATATCGACTTCACGCTAAAAAACTTCCATTTCAGCTCACCGTGGAACCCATAGAAGATGTTAACTTCTGCAGAGTGAATCGACAAAGACGGAGAAAAAAACTAAGTAACAACGATGGCTGGCCGAGCAAGCGCGTTTACAGCGGACGAGTAGCCGACGACCTTCTTCATCACTGAGGATCAAATGCTACGCAAGGTGCTGTTCCGTCGGAAAGAACCAAACAAAGTCATATAAGTAATAACAGATTGGGCAGGTAAAATTGGCAAACCTCGGAAAGTCGCTATCTATAAAGCTGGTAATAGTTCGCAAGCGCGCCGCCGTTGCCTCACTGCATTTAGATGACCAGTCACCATTTTGTCATCGTTATGGGGCGTAGGACGCTAGTAGAAGAATTGCAAAATAAAACTCGTCAAAATAAAACACCAGTGGTCACTGTTTCCTAGGCCATCTGATGCTGCATGTGCGGAATTCTTTGAATGCTCGGAAAAGAAAGTAAAAATGAAATTTTAAGGTGAAGTGGTTGGGAACGTTTAAATGTCTTCGTTGCACGTATTACTTGTTACACAAGATGTCTTAAAAATGCGGTTAAATGTAGTCATTTTTGTGATTTTTAGACTAATTTCTCTGAGCGCCACTCCCACCGTCTATGTAGCTGGAAAATGATACGCGATATGACTTTAAAATCACGCCGTATCGTGTAACTATACCATACATTACAGGTGTGCAATGTTTGCACAATATTTCGGGATAAAATGCATTATTAATATACAATACATACCACACTGCGGATATTCACAACTCTCTCTGTGTGTACGCTTTACTAGATATCAGAGTAGGCGCGAAAGGTTAAGAGTAGAGCCATTTATTTTTTGGGTTTGCCCTACGAGGGTTGGTGCTGTGAGAAATTGATTGAGCCTACTTTTGTGATTTCCCAAGCAGGCACCGGGGGGGCAGCTATTGAAATCAAAGCGCTCTGCCGTAGCACTCAGTTGTGCTCTTAAGATGTTTTTCAATACGCTCCGCATGTATGTGCAGCACTTAGGGCACTTATTATTATTTTGCTAGAATAACACCAGATACTGCCAGGTATGCGTGAATGCGTGCGCCCAGCTTCCCAACTATTTTCGTTAACCTGTAACGATGTTCAATGGTTCCCGCAACTTGACGTGCAAGGAGCGCAATAAGCGCTTTTTTAGCGTGTTCAGGTTGACGCAGTTGAACTACAAAATGTGACATTAGGCTGAACCCCTAGATTTATTCCTCCAAATAGACATTCTTTAGGTTGGGCCTCACGGCGTGATAAGAAACGTGATAATTTAACGAAACATACCAACTTGCTAAATACAAGCCCTGATACGTCATATCACGAGTACTTAGAACTACGATTACCGGTTGGAAACGTTGAGCTCAAACCATAACGTAAACTGTAGAATCTGCTGTAGGGTACCCGTGTCGCCTAAATATGTTTACTGCGTATCAACCTTTGTTCTGTAGATTTATAAACTGGAATGTGCGGGACATTGCACAAATAATGCCTCACCCAGTGAAACAGCACATGGAATTTCAGCAGGAGAGGAGGGGGAGGGTGTGACAAACAAAGTATAAGAAGTAGTGTTTCGTTTTTAACACCCATAAAGAGACCAGAGATGGTTTACTAGTTATGATGTGTACATTACTTATAAACAAAACGAAAAACTAATGTAACGGAATGTGCCGTTCGTAAAATTTTTCCAGTGTGCCTAATATGAACCTGGGTCGCAGGAATGGGGCCACCACACACATGTCAGCAGGAAGAGGAGTGCTTTGGAGAACAATATTGTTACTCCTTGACCTAAGATCGAGTAAGAAATTGTAATATTGTACGGTAGAACTTGGTGAATATGGTGGGTCGTTCTTCTGTGCATAGAAGAAAGTGAAGTGTCCTAGAGAGTAACAAGTTCGCTCAAAAACACACTTCGAGCTTCTGCTTTCACACCAAAGCACGAACTTTAACTTCCACTGTCGCGTACTGTTCGCGTGCTGCCGTACTTTTGGTGACCCATCTCGGTGTCTGGTATCTATTTTGGGTCACGTTGTCATGCCTGTTGTCGTTTGAAAACTCCCGGGTTTTGTTCTCAATTTCCTACAAAGTAAGTGCATTTAGCCCTCGCGCTGGCCTTCCACAACAAGCCCTTTCCTCGGTCAATGCGGTCGTGCACAGAAAGCTTTCTTGAAACCAACGACGCGAGCGGGAATGTAGAAACGGAGCACGAACTTCATCCATTTCCTTTTCGGGAAAAATATGGGAAGCACGGTTCCAATGCTCGCGAGGAACAGTCAAACCTGAGTCGCTCGCTGCCCTCTATCGCTACAAATTGTGGAAAACCTAAAAAAAACTGCATCGAGATTACGTTCACCGTGCCGGGCTTCACGATCGATGATCTTAAACCTACGCACCGCCGCGACTCATAACAGCAAAAAACAATAACCTCAACCACACAAACTTAATAATCCTAAAGAAAAACAACGCGTCAAGTGGTTTATTTTGCAATTGGGTTGAATGTGAAAAAAGTGGCCGCGTAGCTACTAACTTCATGGCAAAGGTCGTCGAAAAACCATGGTGTTCTGCCGGGCTTGGCAAGTAGACGCCTCCCTTCTTTTTTCCGCCCACCTCTCACCCTCCACCCCTCCCGTTCCCTCCTTCCACGATAAACAGCATTTTTGCCTAAGTAAATTTAATCTTGCTGCGTTCCACTGCTCGCGTCATCTTATGGAACCTGTTTTTACTGTAGAAATATGGCCACTGCAACGAAGGGGCAGCGCGAGCTCCTTTTGTAATTGGAAGTCAAAGCAATTTTTCCAGGCGTAGATTTTTTTATTTCTTATCGCGAAAATTGAGCAGCCGTGTATTTTTAACGGAAAGGACAATGCAAATAGACAAATATATAGATGTCTTGATCGAAATACGCCTAATGATTTCTCTTTTTAAGTTAATAAGTGTCAACATTGCTAGCACATTTAATGGACGCAAATTTTCTGACTATATAAACGTCTCGTTCAAGAAATCCTTTAATATTTGGCCAAATTTAAACAGACCAATATTTTTGCGTTTAAGCAGCCCAAGAGAGACTATTGTCATTAAAATGGGCGTAATGTGATATTCAACACTTGTTATTAGGCGTATTTCTGTGGGCGTTTTGTCAGAACAAAAATGACAGCGGGTTTCGCTTAAGCTTGCCTCTATATTCTTGTTTACACATGTGTTGCTGCACAATATTCATTAAGAATTGATTAAAAAGGGGACCATTACTATGAATGGTCGCGTGAAAAGGTTTCTTAGGTGGCAATGGCAGCTCCACATACATGCTACCTGCATTAATATTGTTACGTTGCTGTAGGCCCGACGACATGAACGATGAAACAGTCCAACGATGTATTTACAGCTTATTTACATGGTGGCCAAGCTACGCGCACCCAAACAGCTTCTTCGTCGTCGGAGGCCGGGATGACAAAGCCACGCTACATTGTCCTCTTCATCGTCTTCTCGTAGCAATGCCCCTGGATGAAAGCGACCGTCCCGGTCGACGCCGCGGTAGTAGATTACGTAGTGCGGACGAAGCATGAGATGACAATGTACAGTGAACTCCTCGCCGCCACATAGGAGGATGATCTCGTCGGTGATGTCTGGTCCAGCGACGCGACCTCGTCAAGGCACCGACGAAACGTCTGAGAAAGCCGGAACCATGTCGGACTGCTGGGCTGGGGACATCTTGTCGTCGTCGTCGCAGTCATCGAAGTGGAGGATGTTGACGGTTAGCAAAGTCGGCGGTCTCCCCTCCGGAAGTGGCTGCCCTCAGTTCCCCGGTTCTTGGTGCTACCAGGGCGACGGTTGGTAGAACCTGGCAGGACACGTGGACTCGGATCTGCGTCGCGTGGGAGGAGATGTTGACTGAGACCCAGAACGTATGGGAGGAAACATGTTCTGACGTCCGGCGATGTACTCGTCGATCTCCCGTGGTCGCTCTCCGTATCTTGAGCGCGGTGCGTTAGG
The DNA here is from genome assembly GCF_048455015.1 of Haemaphysalis longicornis. NCBI lineage: Eukaryota > Metazoa > Arthropoda > Arachnida > Ixodida > Ixodidae > Haemaphysalis > Haemaphysalis longicornis. The sequence goes on from NW_027526361.1 coordinate 190,918,750, forward strand.
CGCAAATTCCCATTATCCAGCCCGACGGTATGCACAGGTGCAATAGACGTGCCCTGCTTCCCCGTAGAGGAAGCAGAGAGGCTTGCAGTCAAGGGTACGCGATATGTCGCTCTTTCGGGGTGTTACATCCATCTAGTAGGGCACGTCATGGGGTCCCAAATTTAGCTTCGGCTGCGGTGAGACGGGTACGATTGCGGGTGGAGAGCAGTAGGCAGGGTTCCTCAAGGTAGCTGCGCACGAACTTTGTCGCGCCATGTCTGCTCGTTCCGATGCATAAAAAAATTCACAGCATATCCACGGGGAGAATGATGATGAGTGGGCGAAGCTCCTGAGGGGAAATCATCGGTAAAACCGTGACTCTTCAGTGAAAGTTCGCCCACTACATCTGTGTCCGAACGTAACTTCTAGATAGTCTCGCTTAAACCGCGCGTCGGCACCTTGGGCTGAGCTCGCCTGATGCGTTTTGCAGACGCCTCACGAGCTCTCACTGCATCGGGGTCTGCCTGCCGATACGCGCGCTTTCTCGCCGCTTCCCGTTCTCTGACGTTTTGGAGATCCTCTTCGCGCCGCAGCCGTGCCGCTTCTCGTACGGCAGGGTCCTCGCGCCGTTGCCGTGACGCTTGGGCCTCTCGTTCTCGAACGCTGGGATCTTGGCGGCGTCGTCGCGCAGCCAGAAGACACGCTTCGGCCTCCGCTCTCGTACGGGAGGATCTTGGCGGCGGCGTCGCGCAGCTTCACGGAGCGCTTCTGCCTCGCGGGCTCGCACATCTGCAGCCTTATCCATCGAGCGACTCCGAGCGCGCGCCAACAGCGAACGGATTTTATTACAACGCTCCCTGCCCTCTAGTAAACAATCCAAGAACTAAACTAGAGGTAGCCACGCCATCTAGTAAACAATCCAAGCGCATATTTTCATCATATACAAGTACCGCCATCTAGTAAACAATCCAATAACTAAAATAGAGGTAGCCACGCCATCTAGTAAACAATCCAAGAACTAAACTAGAGGTGGCTACATACATACGTCGAGGATGGACAGACCCACGCCCTAAGGAGCTTCGCCCCTAAAAACGATAGGCTGGCGCGCGAAATCATCGAAGCTATGGAAGTTGAAGAGGGCGCCGACGATTGTGTCAGTACTGGATCGGTTGCGCTAACCGATAAAGAAAAACTATTTCTGCGCACTGTTGCTCCTGGACCACGTGGCTAGAAGATATAAATGTACAATGCGAGGCGTAATAAAAATTCAGTTGGTAGTGTCAGCGCTTGTGCTTCATCTCTCGTCATTGCCTGCGTCCCCAGTTAAATTAGGCTGACGAATATTGAATCAACTACGGTTGTTTATTATTTTTTATTTATTTAATACATACTGCGGACCACACTTCGGTCCAAGCAGGAGGGCATGGTACAATGCAAAGAGCAATACAATAAAACATACACAAAAACAATGCACAGTTACCCAGTATCGCAAGTACTTCATTCGGTTACCTGGTTCCAGTCTGAAATGGTGCGTGGAAAAAACGAAAATTTGAACGTGTCCGTTCTCGCGAAGTACGGAGTTAGTGCATTTAGTTGGTGGTGTTGGATCAAAGGGGTTGCATCAAGGGCTCATTTGCGATTATATAAAAGAGACAGATAATCAAGGCGGGACTTCTTTCTACAATCCTGAAGGGAAGGAATATTATTAGCTAGCATTAAGTCAGAGGGGGAGTCCGTACACAAAAACCTAGAATAAACAAACCGAATGGCCTTCCGCTCAATCCTTTTAAGTTCCTTAATGTTTTGTTTAGTAGGGGGGTCCCACACGATACTCGCATACTCCAGCTTCGGCCTAACGATAGAAAAATAACTAAGATGCCTAATGTTTGGAGGAGAATTTCCGAGCTTATATCTTAAATTGCATAATTTCCGGAAGGCAGACGAGCAAAAATTATCTATGTGCATTTTCCAGGATACGTTGTTTGTTAATGTAACGCCGAGGTACTTATAGCTGTCAACCTGTGTGAGAGAAGACGATGCTAATTTATGCAAGTGTTCACTGCGGTTTTTCTTTCTTGTTACGAAAAGATATACACTTTTTTTCGAGTTTAATTCCATTCTCCATTCAACACACAGCTAACGCACGTTTTCAAAGTTTTTGTCGAGTTCGTTCTGATCATTAGTACTGGCGACTTCCCGAAACAAAACACAGTCGTCAACCAACAATCGAATTTGAACAGTAGGGTGAACAACAGTTACTAAATCGTTATTATAAAACAGAAAAAGCAATGTTCCAAAAGCACTACTTTGTGGAACCCCAGAGGTGACAGGAAGACACCGCGATTGTTCTTCGTTAATTTTTGCAAGCTGTTCGCGGTTAGATACGTAGGCTGCAATTGAAGAAACAAAAATATCCGCAATGTGAGTGTTTTTAAGTTTTGATATTAATTTGTCTTGTGGTATCTTGTCGCAAGCTTTTTTTTTTTAAAAAAATATAGCATCAATTTGGCCATTGTTGTCAAGACACGCTGCAAACGAATGAATTATTGTCACCAATTTGGTTACCCTGGAAGAGCCTTTTCTAAAACCATGTTGAAAATTTGTTAGCACGGCTTTTTCGTCTAGAAATTCAAAAATCTGTTGGCAAGTAATATGTTGAATGATCTTGCAGCATTGAGACGGTAAAGATCATCATCATCATCATCACCAGCCGGTCTACGCCCACTGCAGGGCAAAGGCCTCTCCCATTATTCTCCAATTACCCCGGTCCTGTGCCAACTGCGACCCATTTGTCCCTGCTAACTTCTTGGTCTCATCCGCCCATCTAACTTTCTGCCGCCCCCTGCAACGCTTGCCTTCTCTAGGGATCCACTCTGTTACCCTTAATGACCAGCGGTTATCTTGCCTTCGCATTACATGCCCTGCCCACGTCCATTTCTTCTTCTTAATTTCTACTAATATGTCTTTAACACCAGTTTGCTCCCTGACCCACTCCGCTCTCGTCTTGTCCCTTTATGTTACACCTATCATTTTCCGCTCCATTGCCCTCTCAGTCGTTCTCAATTTAAGTTGAACCCTCTTAGTGAGCCCCCAAGTTTCTGCCCCGTTGGTGAGTACCGGGAAGATGCAGCTGTTATACACCTTCTTCTTCAGGGACAATGGTAGGCTGCTATTCATTATCTGAGGATGTCTGCCGTATGCACTCCACCCCATTGTGATTCTTCTAATTATCTCTGCCTCATGGTTGGGATCCGGGGTCACAACTTGGCCTAAGTATATATATTCTTTTACCACTTCCACTACTCCGCCCCCTATCCCAAACTGTTGTGCACTCCCGAGGTTATTGATCATTATTTTAGTTTTCTGCATATTAGTTTTCAGGCCCACGGTTCTACTCCGTTCGTCTAGTGCGGAAAGCATGCTTTGCAATTCGTCCCCCGAGTTACTTAGCAAGGCAACGTCATCAACTAATCTGAGGTTACTGAGGTATTCTCCATTCACCCTTACTCCCACCTGTTCCCAATCCAACGTTCTGAATACTTCTTGTAAACATGCTGGGAATAACATTGGAGCGATTGTCTCCTTGTCTGACGCCCTTCCTTATACGTATTTTTCTGCTCTTCTTATGAAGGATGATGGTAGCTGTGGACCCATTGTAGATATTCTCTAGTATTTTTACATAATGCTCATCTACTCCCTGGTTCCGTAATAACGGAATAACTGCTAGGGTTTCGACCGAGTCTAACGCTTTCTCAGAATCTATGAAGGCTATATATAGGGGTTTAGAATACTCAGCGCACTTCTCTATCACCGGATTCATCATGTGAATATGGTCTATTGTTGAATAACCTTTACGGAACCCTGCTTGTTTTTTAGGTTGACTGAAATGTAAGGTTGCAGAAATTCTGTTAGAGATTACCTTGGTAAGTACCTTGTAGACGACTCACAGTAAGCTGATCGGCCTGTAATTTTCAGGTCCCTCATGTCACCTTTCTTATGGATTAGGATGATGTTCGCGTTCTTCCAAGGTTCCGGTACGCTTGCGGTAAATAGTCATTGCGTATACAGGTTTCCCAGTTTTTCAAGTACAATTTCTCCTCCATCCTTCAAGAGGTCTGCTGTTATCTGATCCTCACTAGGTGCTTTGCCCCCTTTCATTTCTTTCAAAGCCTTCCTTACTTCTTCGGTCGTTACTGGTGGGATGTCCATCTCCTCTGAACTGCTTTCTCGTTCGGCATTATCCTGGATGTCCTGGCTACTGTATAGATCCCTATAGAACTCCTCGGCCACTGTGACTATGTTATCCCTATTTGTGATGACATTGCCTTGCTTGTCTTTAAGTGCATACATCTGATTTTTCACCACGCCAAGACGCCTCTTTACTGCTTTCAGGCTACCCCCATTCTCTACAGCGTATTCGATCCTCTTCATATTACACTTCCGTGTGGCAGCTGTCTTACACTTATTAACTTAGAAAGCTCCGTTAGTTCTATTCTGTCAGCCGGGGTGGAGATTGTCATGGTTTGCCGTTTCCTAATTAGATATTTCGTCTCCTGGGAAAGTTTACCAGTATCCTGTCTAGCCATCGTGCCCCCGACTTCTACTGCACACTCCGTGATAATGCGTGTAAAGTTGTCGCTGGCTTTCTGTATCGTAAGCTCGGCTTCCTCGGTAAGAGCCGAGTATCAGTTCTGCAGCGCGATCCTGAATTCTTCTATTTTACGTCTTACTCTTAGCTCATTATTCGGCTCCTTTCATACTAGGTTGTTACAGTCCCTCCTCAAATCTAGGTTAATTCGAAATCTTACCATACGATGGTCACTACACCTTACCCTTCAAAGCACTTCCACATCCTTCACAACGCCAGGGTTATCGCATAATATGAAGTCGATTTCATTTTTATGGTCCCCATTCGGGCTCCTCCACGTCCACCTCCGGCTATTCCTTTTACAGAAGAAGGTATTCGTTATGCGTAGGTTATTTCGTTCTGCAAAGTCAACTAGTAGGTCCCCCCTGCTATTTCTACACCCCAGACCAAAGTTTCCAACTGCCTTGTCTCCAGCATGATGCTTGCCTACTTTAGCATTGAAATCTCCCATAACTGCGGTATACTGTGTTTTTACTTTAGCCATTGCCGATTCCACATCTTCATAGAAGCGTTCCACTACCTGGTCGTCATGGCTGGATGTGGGGGCGTAGCCCTGTACCCCCTTGAGCTTGTACTTCTTATTGAGTCTAATTACAAGACCTGCTGCCCTTTCGTTAATGTTATAGTATTCTTCTATGTTGCCAGCTATGCTTTTATTGACTAGAAATCCTACGCGCAGCTCTCTTCTGTCCTCTAGAACACGGTAACATAGAACGTGTCCATTTTTCAGCACCGTAAAGTCTTCACCTGTTCTCCTAACCTCACTAAGCCCTATGACATCCCATTTGATGCCCTTTAATTCCTCGAACAACACCTCTAGACTCGCTTCACTAGAAAAGGTTCTCGTGTTAAACGTTGCCAGGTTCAGACTCAAATGGCGGCCTGTCCGGGTCCAGGGATTCTTAGTATCCCCTGCTGCGTCACAGGTCTGACCGCCGCCGTGGCCAGTTGCTTCGCAGGCACTGGAGACTGAGGGCCGTGGGTTAATTGGCGTATTCATGGGAGGTATCGGACGGTAATTGTGAAAGCTGAACCGGTAACCTTTTATAAAAACAGGAACAATCAGAGCCATCTTCCAGCTTCCCTGTGGACAAAGAAGTGCGAAATATTGTACCCAAAAACTTATCAAGTAGTTCCGCATATCTGCGTAAAAAGACGTTTGGAATTTGGTCTGCAGCACAAGAAGACTTGGTTTACAAATTTAACAGCATATAAAGTACACCGGAGTAAGATACAAAATATGCGTCATAAATCCCAAGATGTGATAATAAAGGGGCCCTGAAAGACGTTTTGAGCACACTATAAATGAACTAGCGCAATCGTTAGATTGGGTCGTCAACGTCACCTGTGCCAAGTATTACTCTTTTACGCGCAGCGGAAACCTCACACTTTTGTTGCAAAGTTTGTCGCTTTTTTCTCACCCTTCCCTTCGTATTTTTGGACGTCGCCATCTTCACACGTCTACGTCATCAATTCCCAGATGTTCGTCATAAGCTAGACATCCTGCTATTGGGGGCGACGTTTTCGCGCACTTCCGGCAAGAGATTAGTCGTCTGCTCAGCGAAGGCTCAGCGGCTGATCTGCCAGCGTAGTGCCGGAGTGGTTGGACATTTTACGGCAAACCAAACAAGTGTAAACAAATGCTTAACCGTTTGTATTGAATGCAACGCGGCCATAACACTACACGGATAGTCTCTTACCTGAGTACGTTCCATATAAAAAGCGTTGAAGCCTCGTGGCACTTCTTTCGTGCAATCGCAGAGAACGCCCCGAGCCGAATGCCCCGGTTTGACGAACACATTTTATTCAACTTCAAAACAATCCAGAGATGCGTTTCGAACGTACACAACGTCACAACATGCGTTGCAAGTCTGAACCGAGATTGAGAGACGATGGGTTGCCTCCTCCTGTCCGTCGTAAATTGGGCACTCACCTCGCGCACGGTTTGCGGGGATGAACAGCAAGTCACTTAACTCTGGTGCACAAGCGAAGATGGCTTTTAGCCGCGCGCACTGCACATATTCCATGCGAGGTTGAGTCGTACGTCGCTCGAGAAAGATAATCCAGACCATGGGATGCACTATCCACCCGAAGAAGCCCAACGTCGCATTTCAGGGCGAAACAAAGGCGTCCACAACACACACCCCAACGCCTCCGGTAATGCCAAACGCATCTCGCACTTCCGAATGGAGGTGAGTGGTACGCCTGCAGTGCCCACATGTCGCGAGGTGGGGCCCCGAGCTGAACTTGTATCACGGAACCGTAACGGGCTTCTAGAGTGGTTTGTGCCTTGTTTCCAAGGCAACCGATGTTTGAGATTGTCACAGAAATGGCGCTCGCTCATGCGCTAGAAAGCTCAGAGCCACGGCGGAGCATGTTTTGTCAACTATGCCGCTCTCCACCACGCGTCGTGCCAAGCTGAAGTGGTCACATAATTAAGCATTTTGTGCACGGGTTCTGTATAGGTTTAAAATGTCTCTTTCGCATGCCGCCGGCAGGAATTACCACCGTCGCAAAATAAGACCCGGCACCAGCGGGGCCACATGTGATACGGCGCTTTTTGGATAAAGAGTTCGCGGTGGATCAAAGAGAACGAGGGCACGATCCTCCCCGTGCGGCTGCGAGTTCACCGCCAATAAAAAGTCACGTGCCGCCGATACCAACTGCAGCAACCTACACTGCGAAAGGGAAAGGCCAGGCCGCCGAACACATGCGGCCAGATTTTTCGTACGCTTTTCCAGCCTAGAGCGGAGTGCGGGTGTCACGATTTAGCCCCGCGCTCGTGAACCTGGGAGGGTATGGGTACCCTCCAGCCGAGTGACGACATGCAGCGTGGTGGTGGTAATGGTGACTGACCGCGAGCAGCCGTGCTCAGCGGTGTTTATTCCCCGGCCACCCACAATGTTGCCCACCGAGCCTGGTGGGGCCACTATACTTAGCGGCCAACGGATATCAGGGGTGGGGGGCGCCACACACTTGTCACACCCCTCACCCCCAAGTTTGTTTGTCCTACACAAACACGAAAAAACACCTGTCACTCCGGCGAGTAACGGTGTTGTGAAATAAGTGGATATCCTTCTCTCGCGCTCCACTATCATCATCAGAAGTGTGTGCGATTGTAGGCACCATCGGGAGGGGTCTCCGCGGCTCGTCCCTTTCTCCACATATTTTGGTGCCGTGAAATCCGGGAGAAGGGACCTCCAGAGGTGAGTTACAGCGAGCGTATTTCGCTTCTGTTCGACCACCTTCACACCTCTGGAGATTGGGTATGAAGCCGCAAAGTGAAGGAGCCGATTCGGGGAGCAGCGGGGCAGCCAAAGAAGAAGACTGAACAAACCCAGCCGTAAGAAATATCTGCACGACATAACCCGAGATGTCCGTGACAGGAGACAAGACCAACGCGGAGACGACGCCGACTTCTGCCTTCTGAGCCCGGTTACCAGCTCTTACAATCGACACGACGCTGGACCGGACCATGGAGGCCCTTCTCGAAAGGCGGCGCATCGTCAGACAAGACATCACGGCACTCATCGGCTACGTTGAAGACCTTCTCCCGACAACACGACCAGCAATAAGTGAGTTGACTGATCTTGCTAATAAATTCACCGAACATCATGACGAACTACGCAAGATTAACCGAGAAGTGGAAGGTGCTGTAGACATTGATGATCTGGAGGCCGAGTTTGACTACGCATTCAACTTTGACTACCTGGTTTGTGTGGCAAAAGCGAACCTTGAACTTAAAACAATTGAAACAAAGAAAGCTCGAGAAAACCTGAGGACGTTTATCAAAGATAGAATTCAAGCAGAACATTATCAAAGATAGAATTCAAGCAGAACATAGGGAAAACCGGGATAACCGCACCAAATATTATAATAGTGACAAATCATCAGATGGAAATAACACTCCCGAAGAGACTCAATACAAAGAAGTGGTCACCCTTAATGCATTCCTTGCACGAAATGCAATGATTTCTGCCTGGAATGGGCAATCGCAAACAATAGAAACCCCGAATGACATTGACTCCGATGACTTGACTCCAAAGATACTCCAGGAGATGTCTTCTTGCAAAGGGGAAACAGCGCTTTACTTGACAAATGATAGATACGGTGATTACTCTGCCGATGACAAAAGCATATATCTGTTATGTCCTGGCCTGCTTTGTCCTCCAATGTTCAAACATAAGGCACTGGTGAAGCAGTACACGCGAAAGGAACAGAGAACTGCAAAGAAGAAGCGTTCCAGGACGGAGAACCTCAAAGGGGGCTCTGCTCATACCTTTCCACAGTTCAAAAAGAATCAGCCACGCCAGCTCGTGTTGGGAAAACCAAGAAAACATCACCTCCTGACAAGAAGGCGTGCAGTGCACCCCGGCTTAAAGCGTAGAACTGAAACAGCAGCGAACACTAGAAGCCGAACCGTGTGCTCTGAAAAGATCCGCAACGAGGGTACGACTCACGTGCAGCCGGTTCTAACAAGGAAAAATAACTTGAGGAAACATGAAGTACATGCAACCCGGACAATCAAAAGACTGCACCAAGGGGCTGCAGTAGCTTGGTTCACAGGTCCACGAAAGCCAAGGCATTGTTTCCATCGATGGAGGTGGAAGCCGACACGTGTTGAACTCTTTACGCCCACTCGGACATGAAATTAGCTCTCATGGACTGAACAATTTCTTGAACACGAACCATACTCATTGTCGCGCAGGGGAGGATGTTGTGAAATAAGTGGATATCCTTCTCTCGCGCTCCACTATCATCATCAGAAGTGTGTGCGATTAAAGGCATCATCGGGAGGGGCTCCGCGGCTCGTCCCTTTCTCCACAAACGGTTCGGCGGTCTCCGCAGTCTCTTACTCCGCCTGAGCACAGGTGTTGAAGCAGGTGTGGCAGCATTGGGTGCCGCCTATGTCACTCCCACACCGTCCGGCAGCCTTGCAGGTGTCGCAGGACTTGCACGTGGCGCCACAGTGGCGCCAGTAGCACCAGCCCCTGGTGCTGTGCTGGCAGCGGTTGGGGTGGTTGGCTCCCCTGCCTGCTGGCTTCCTGAAGGGGCGGCTGAGGTTGCCAGTCGAGGCCTCACGTGGTCAGCCTGTATGGTGGCACAGACGGCTGCACTGTGCCCAAATGCCACATGTTGAAAATCTTCGGGTCTTCGGCCACGACGTGAAGCCTATCCGTTGCACCCGAAGCTGCTTCCGCACGCCCCCGACGCCTACCCTTGCGCCGACTTCCTTTGCCGTGGGCTGGCGCGGAACCTGTGCTCGACGCCGGCTGCTACTTCCGTCCGTTCGCCGTCGTCCCCCCTCGGCACGCCGGAGCAATGTGCCCAATTCTTCCGCCCGCAAAGCACTCCGCTTCCGCGAACTGGCACTGTGAGGGGGGGGGGGGGGTGGCCACCACCGCAGCGACTGCACCTGCCATGCCATGTCGCCATCTTGTTCACCGCCGCCTCCGCCGACGGTGAGCCGGCCGCACGCGCTATCTCGCCCGCGTCCTTGGCCGCAGCCTCCATCGCCAGCGCTACCTTCACGGCGTCGTCCAGCGAGGGATCGGGAAGCTCCAGGAGTCGCGTCTGCATGGCGGGGTCGTTGATGCCGCAGACGAAATGGTCCCGGAGCAGCGAGTCGAGCTGGTCCCCGAAGGCGCAGCCGATCTCCAACCCTCGCAGCGCTGCGACAAACTGCCCGAGCGTCTCTCCGTCTCGGCGGCTCCGGTTGTTGAAGCGAAAACGCTCCATTAACGTGGACGGAGCCGGGCTAAAGTGCGAGCGTAGCGTCGCGAGCAGCTCACCCAGCGACTTGTCGTGCGGCGTGGCCGGCTTGAGCAGGTCGAGCAGGAGAGCGAAGACGCGGGTCCCGCAGCTGGCCAGGAAGATGTCGCGCGTTTTTGCCTCGGGTGTGTCGTTCGCCCGGAAAAACACGCCGACTTGTCCCTCCTAGACCAGCCAGGCGGACCCTTCACCTTCGAATGGCTCGAGCCTCCCGTACAGCCGCATGGCGTAATGGCGGCTGGCTTGAGGGGGCGGTGTCTCAGCGTTCTCGGTGGCCTCGGCCGCACCGCGAGCTTCTTCCCTCGTCACCAGTGTCACGATTTAGCCCCGCGCTCGTGAACCTGCGAGGGTATGGGTACCCTCCAGCCGAGTGACGACATGCAGCGTGCTGGTGGTGACGGTGACTGACCGCGAGCAGCCGTGCTTGGCGGTGTTTATTCCCCGGCCACCCACAATGTTGCCCACCTAGCCTGGTGGGGCCACTGAACTTAGCGGCCAAAGAATATCAGGGTTGGGGGGCGCCACACACTTGTCACAGCGGGATTCATGGTGTCAACAAAGCTTGCCCGTAGCAGACGGCAGTCTGAGCAGCGCAATAGCGGAAGTACGTCACCGCTGAGGAGCGCAGCATCATGGGAGGCAAGGCTCGCGTGCCGTCAACAGCGGAGAGTAAGTCGAAAGGAGGTGGAAACGTGGAGCGAGGATAATGCGCGGTTTTTGATTTACGATTTCTCAGTAAATACTCACGGCTTAAACAAATTCTTGCGGAAGGAGATTGCTAATGCATTGCTTTATTTGGTTACATGTGCATCCATGCATGGGCGGAAGGTATTCCAGGACCCCTTTAACAGTGGATACGTTCGCGCAGGAGAAAACACACTGTGAAAATAATGATTAAAATGTTGAGAATCAGAAATTAGGTCCCCATCGACTTTCCTTTCCCTTACAGGCTGCTTTTTGTCAGTAATGTAATGCCAAAATTTATCAGGATCATTTTTCATGAAGTTTGGCCGGAGCGTTTGAAAGTAGTAGTCCTTCGAGGAGTGCACTGTGTTTTCAAAGCATTTTTAATCTCTCTGATGACGTCAGGCTGTGCATTCTTCTTTAATCTTTTGAATTTGCGTTTCAAATGAATGATTTTACGTGTTATCCAGGGTTTACGCTTGTGAAATTTTTTGCACTTGCTCGGTATGAAGTTGTCAAGGCAGTAATGGCACATGTCCTTAAACCGGTCCCATAGCTTGCAAACGTCATCACCGTCGAAATTAGCAAGACATATTTCTAAATATTTCAGCACAGATAAATCGTTAGCTCGCGAGTAATCTTTGAAACACCGCGTCGTGAACATATCTTGCGAGCTTAACTTCAGAAGGGTTACAGTAACGCATACTAACTGGTGGTCAGATATTCCTTGTTTTATTGCAACAGAATACTTGTCAAAATCGCGGGGAATAAATGCAAGATCCAAAAGAGAACTACAGAGGCCCTGCACACGAGTTGGTTCGTTTACAACTTGTATTAGGTTATGTGTAAGCATGATAATAAACACTATGTTTGTGTGTTCCAAAAATTCTGAACCAGCCATCAATCGTTTCCAGTCAATCCCTGGCAGGTTAAAATCCGGAATCAGAAACATTTGCTGTTCAGATATTTTGACATGTGCCCTCGAAGTCTAGTTATATATTCCAACGAGGACTGAGCACCAGGTCGCGGGTTCGATTCCTGGCCGCGGCGGCCGCTTTTCTGATGGAGGCTAAAAGCGAAAACGCCCGTGTGTACGAGATTTCGGCGCACGATAAAGATCCCCAGCTGGTCAAATTTAATCCGGAGCCCTCGACTACGGCGCGCCTCATCGCCTGCGTTGCGTCGGCGCGTTAAACCCCACAATCAATCAATTATTCCAACGAGGAATCAGGACGCCTGTAAAGCGCGTAAAGAACAAAAGAGTACCCCAAACACAAAACCTTTATGCACAAGCATTCAAGTTCGTCGATATCAGGCAACAAAACGGCCTGTATGTTTTTCTTTAAAATAACGGCCACGCCCCCGCCTCTGGAAGCCCTGTTTTTACGTATTATGTAATAGTACTCGGGAAAGACTATCATCTGTTATGTCGCTTCGGAGCCAAGTTTCTGTCACTACGACAATGTGCGGGTCATTTTGAAGTAAGATAATTTCAAGCTGCTTAGTTTTACTTTTTCAGACTACAAGCATTCAGGTTCAACAGGCGCAGCTGCTTTCCTTTGGTTGGGTTCGCTTTACTGTTAGGGGTGCTCCTGGTTTTCTGGTTGATTGGCCTCGTGGGAATATTTTTGTTCACGATGCGTGATTTAGTGTCTGTGCTTGTTGCCTCGTCACTGGACGATTTGGCTTTCGTTCGTCGTCTTTTCGTAGAAGGATGCGTTCATCTTTTTTGGTATCCCAAGTGTAAACGTTGCTATTGAGGAATAGTTTGTCGAAAACTAACGACACTTTTTCTTTTTTGACGCGGTTCGGTTTCGAACTTGCCCACAGTTTACGTCTGACGTCTCACACTCTACGGGAGAACTCTTCACCAATTGAGAAATATGGAACTTTCAGCTTACATCCTTGCTTAAGACTTGAGATCTTTTCGTTTGCGTCTTGTGGCTTAAGAATAACTGGTCTAACTTTGTTTGGTGCTGGCCTGCCTATTCGATGGACGCCCTCAACCTTAATTGGCTCAAGCTTCAGTATGTCTTGAATTACTTCTTCGTTGACAAAATGTTCGAGTGGTCTCGTTTTCATTTCCCGGTAAGACGCACACTATTAGGTTTGATCTTCTACTATGTTTTTCGAGGTGATCAACTTGCTTTTTAAGTTGCTGAATTAGGGTACTCATAGAAGCTACTCTAGTTTGGCAAGAAACAACGTTGTCCTCCAGAATCGCCAAAGCGTCCAATTTTTTCTCTATATCAGTTAGTCGCTTTTTTTTATGTCGGTTATGTCAGCAGCTACACTTTCTAGCTGTTTAGCAATTTTAGCGAAATCAGGACAAGGATTTGCCTCAATGTCTCCGCCCAGAAGGAGCAATTGTCGCAACAAGCCAGAATAATCATAAGACACACCATAAGACCATGGGCACGGCAGCACAAGTAAGAAGGCGTCGCTTGATCGAAAGCATTTTCCGTAACGTTTGCTCACCTGTACAAGGAAGACAAACGGGTTTTCACACCACCACATACTGGCTGTGCCGCCGTGCCCAGTGGGCGAGGAGTGAACAGGGCGCTCATATATAGCCGGAATCCGCAACGGCGCCGCCTGGACGACTTCTGGTATCAGTGATGCACGCGTGGCTGATAGCTGCAGAGGCAGGTGGTCCGGGTGTGCAGTTGATGACCGGCAAGTCAAAATGAAGCTGGTCGCGGTGTGCAACGCATGTGCATCTCCCACTTGCACATCGGAAGGTTCGGCAAAAAGGGAGCCCAGCAATCCAAGGAACTGTAGAAGGAACACAAACGGCTTTTTAGACCACCGCATACTGGCTGTGCCGCCGTGCCCAGTGTTATTAGTTTTATTAGTGTAGGGGTCCCAAACTATACAGGGATATTCCAGCATAGCTGTAATGAAAGTAGAACAGCTGAGGGGCCTCACGTTAGAAGGGGAAGTTTTCAATTGGTGTTTTAGGAAGCCTAGCTTACAAAATATATGTCACTCAGAACCATTTACCCCTTGTTTATATATGGCGTGCGTCAGCAGAAGACCGCATCAAACGCACAGTAAAGTATATAAGTGCTTTGTTTGCAGAGTGCCCTCTTCAGTCTTCGTATAGGGACCGGGCAGCTGGAAGGGTGGAGCCACCACTCGGTGTTCCCCTCGTTATTGGAATAAGCTTGTGTATTGGACTACACAGCCTCCCACTGTTTTTGCGGTGTTTGCTTTGGTGCTTTGAATGTTGTAGGGGTGCTGTGAGCGGGTATGTGCGCTGAGAGGAAGCCTAGACAGATGTGTTGCGTGCTTCGATGCAATAACGGCTACGCAAGCTTCTCGGACGCTTTTAAAGTTCGGTACGGGTGAGAATGACATGAGCGCTTTTTGCAGCGATCTAGGCTTGACTCCACCCGTTCTGAGCACGAATAAAACTACTATTATTCGTATTCATTTCTTCCTAAATGCTCTAACAGCTGTGTAAACGTGTTTGAGACTCGTATGTTTGGGGATCGGCTACATTGACATGAGCGCTTTTTGCAGCGCTCTGTGCCCGGGTCCGCGCAATCTGAGTAGAAATAAATGGATTTATTTTAGTATTCATTTCTACCACTTTACATTATCTTCACTGATTTCAATGACTACGGTTTTCATGCCGACTTTAATGTTGGGATACCTCGATAACTGTGTTTTGAAGAGAAAGGCACTTCGTTAGGCGATCGATTACCGTGCGGCTGTGGAAACACCGTGGGAGTTTACGGTTTTTTTCTGTAACCAAGAGCTTTGTGCCTTCGGTTTTGGTGACTGACCCTGTGACAGCATGGCAGCCTGAGGGCCGAAGCGAAATTCCCATGTCTGTAGTGGTCATTTTATCAACAGCCAAAGTTATCCAACCACCCAACAGCCCAAGCTGCAGACCATCTTTCCTCTTCTTCCCATTTTACCACATGCGTGGAGAAAAGGCTACCGCTGATAGTTAAAAAATGTGGCAGGGTTAACGTCAGCCTGTGGTTTTTAATTCGCAAGTATTCTTCTCCGCGCACCTATAAAATCATGTAATGCCTTGTTAAGAAACCAAAAAGGCGCGACTAGTTGCCTAAAATAGGGGTGCATCAAACTCAGCCCTGCAGCACAGACGCATTTCCGACACGCTCGAAGTAGTAAGGATTTGTAGTGAGGTGCATGAAAGGGCGAACATTCAGGAGCAAAATCATCCATCCCTCCGCTTAACAAGGACGATGGTTGAACGCGATACTTTCTTCGTGTGAAATCTGATGGGAAATGGTCAAAGTCAAAGACGCTGCGATCAAGACCAAACTGCGTGATGGTGCACTTGAAAGCTCAAACAGTCAAAGGGTAAATCCAGAAGGCAGCCAAGAAAAACCACGCGAGAAAGTTTTGCGATGAACCATCATCGTTGTTAGATGGAGGACCACTGCATGAGTTTTCAAGCGTACGTGGCAGCTTGTTAAACGACCTCAGCATTCAGTTCTTGAACTGAGTACAGGTTTTTCGCACCCTCCTGTCTCTGGTCCTTCAGCCACGCAAGAATTGTTTCTTGAAAAAACAGTCACCACCCAGGCAGCAACCATTGCAAGTCTTTAAAGCAATGCTTTTCCACGACAAGCACTAAGGCTCTACTATTATGCAGCATTTGCTCTGTAAACCATTCCCGATGACTGCAGTAAGCGTATTTTTGTGAAGTTGAACACGTTTTTACCGTAGTTAATAGAGGTACGAAAGCATCGTCCACACAATTTCCGTTTTGACGTAAATGTTACAAGGCAGTCTCCAACTTTGTCTTTCTCTTGTACACGACACCATTTCGTCATCAACTGCCTAAGGCCAGCGCCGCAGCGTTCTTAGATCGGCGGCAGACACCGTATTTGTAGGAGCATTTAGCTGCAATCTATTTCTCGATACGCCACGCTGCATACAGGGACGAAATATTTGCATGAAGGAACGGACTTGCATTTCGAGCATGACTTCCAGCATGGCGCATTGAGCGTCGTCTGCTGCTTTTAATTACTGAGTATGAGGGTAAATCACACACATCGCAGGCCTCGTAAAAGTTACCTCCACAATCAGGATTTACAGATCTGAAAAAAATGTCCTTGTGGTTATCTACGCTTTGCAAAGCGCACTGCAGCAGAACGACCGAAAGCCATGCACAGAACGCTGCGCGGACCGCCACCGGCATTCCACTGACGAGCACAGGCGGCGCTGTTCGCCAAAGCGACGGTGGTGCCGTACAACGGCGGCCAGCTCCCTATACTTTATTATCCGCCGCTGTCTTTGTCTGGCACTCCCTCGCCGTTGAAGACCTGCACTACTTATTATTCTGCTGCTTGTTCTGGGCAAATGTATTCTAGCCTTACAGCGGGATGGGCTTCCTGACAAGCCGCCTCTTCTTTGAGAGTCCGGATCTTCTTTGGTTGCCCCATCCCCCATGTACGAGGCACACTGTCGAAGAGTACTCTGCGGCCCCAGCCACGGTGCCCGCGGGGCCTGCAGGTTTCATCAGAGTATGTGGTTGCCCCTTGCAACGCGAAACGAGTGACGTCAGGAGCAGACGACTGTTTTGCGGCGACGCTGTTTCTCAAACGCTGACTGGCACGTGCGCTCTGTATTTTTGCTTTTGTTTTGCCCGTGCACAAGCTTGGACTACGCCGGGCATTCTTCACAAGGCGCTCGCTCACGTGCGCCTGTGGTGAAGTAGTTGTCATAACCTGTGATTTAGGATAAAGTAATCGGTGATAAAGTGGTGGTTCTTTGATGCCAGGCTTCGCTGTTAGGAGCAGAGAAACATAAGAAATTTCGTTTTTTGCATTGTTTCGTAGAAAGTGTTGCTTCTGACTTAATTATTAATTATATGGACCATGGCGGTACCTGCGTCTCCAATCTCTTTAGTGCGGAACTACGTCTGCGCAGTTCGTTTCAACTTAGCTCTACGCAACATCGTTTTAAACTTGAATTTCGGCACAAAGTTTTCAACTTGATTACTTTACTTTCATTACACGAAAGAATCATTTTCAATTTCGGGTTCAAGATCCGGAATCGTCATTCATCAGCAAGAAACGGCACACAAAAAGTCTGACGGGGCAAGTACAATTAAAATATAGTCACTTGGCTGAACAGCAAGTTAGCTGGTTTTCGCTGTGGATGGGGATCAAACCAATTTCTTCTTAATGCCAGACCAGCAGAAACCCCCAGCGCCACCACAGCTTTATGGCTCTAGCTGGCGGAAGTTCGTCGCAGTGAAGGCGTTGTGTTCTCCGTCTTAAAAGCGTTTGTTAGAAACACGGGCTTTTGCATACATGAGTATTTTGTGCAAAATATTTATATAATGTGCAATTAGACTAGCCGCACATTACGTCACGCCTAAATGTCCTCTTAGGTTGATGGTAGGAACGTGGGTACGTACTCTTGTAACGTTCGTTGTTGAGCCCACACGTTTCATGCTTGAAAACCTGGTATTGTTTTGCGCGGCTTCAACAGATGGCTTGGGAACTGTGTTAATGTGGCCATGTGCCAGTTTAGTTTCTGGGCTAACGGTACGGCTAACGGTAATCTCAATTGGCATGCTCACGAACGCGTGATCTCCGGGGTGATACCCTGCGCATCGGCGGAGATGGTTGTACTGTTCAGCACCCATCAGCTTCTGGTGGTGTGTTGTACCGACGCGAGCAAGCTGCTCAGCACGTTGCAAGTATCCTTCGATGCTGACACTGCGGTCAATGCCTCCTACACACGCTTCATAAAATCATGCCTCCAAGTCGGTTGTCTTGCTTAGGCAAGCTGGAATAAAGTAATAGCCGTAGTTTTTTTGGTTACTCTATTAAGGAGCATTTTGTGCCATGAGCAATATCCGTCCAACGTCGACGTAGAAAGAGAACATCCGAAATGGCTTTGTTGAGGCGTTCGGTTAGTTTACATGTTTGGGGCCAGTGCGCCGTGCCCTATGTGTGATCGGTGTGGCTGTAGCGTAAGACTCCTTTGCCAGCCGTGTAAACACCATTCAACGATTCGGGATTATGACGTTAAATGCTCACGTTTCACTCCAAATGAGGGGTCGAAATATTGGCAGGTTTTTTATAGCTTTCTTTTCCAGATTTACTGTTTATACGTAGTCCGTCATGCAGTCTGACATGACAGTGCACTTGTTGTGTCTACTTCCTATCAGAAACCGGACAGGAAGGCTTATTGCCAGCTGTTCAAGAAGTCTCGATGGTGTCGCCATGGGATGCAGGATTCCGGTGAGTTTCGTTCGTCGCCCCTAGCATCCAGGAAACTCCAAAATAGTGGCTAAGACTAAATTTATGGCACGAACTAAATCTTTTTGCCTTGATTTTCTACCTCAATGCCCTAGACTGCGGTGTTCGGAAGACGGGTTGTGGTGGCACGCTGCATAAATTTGTGCTGCGTCCATATGTGGAGATGAGAAGACACTTCGCTGTCGTTACTATTCGAAGTTTCTCGAGACCTTTACTAAGTTTTTAAAATATTTTGAACATTCTAAAAGAAAAATATCTCGTTGAAAACGAACCGAAAGAACGCAAGCCCACAAACCCAATACCAATTTGCTAATAACAGCTCAATAACAAAATAGCGACATTTACTACGGTAATAAAAATAAGCGAATTACGTCTTCCGTATAACGAAAACGTAAACCTAGAAGTGAACTTTCGTCTGACATGCCGATTATTAAATTTATTTGTACGTATTCCTTCTACTAACAAACCATAACGCTAAACACTAAGCCTTACAGCGTAGTTTATCACAGGCAACAAAGCAGGTATTTCTGTCGAAGTTCCAGTCATCATTGTGAGCATTTCCCGCGAGGTATACCTCAATGTGTAAGCAAAAATTCAATCCTTTCCTAAGGCATCGTTCATTTGTCATCTCTTCTCCATGAGGGAATCCGAATGATCCAAATGCCTAAATTTTATCCTCAATCAACGGTGCTCGGTCCATTGAGTTTCAGTATCTAGCTTCATGACATCATGAAACAGTGTCGATAGAGCATGTCGAAAGTTCATGCGTCTGAAAGTACTTCAGGTAAACACTTCCATTTTTTTTTCTGTTTCAGACATGTGCGCCATATTTTCAAAAGCTGTATTCATTTAGACATAGCATTTCCGTGCTGCGAAGCGCAGGAGCTTTTATGACGCGCTGAGTCAGCGTGCCTGATGCATGTATGGAACCACGTATCGCTGCCGTCAAGCTGGTTCTTTTTAATCCGTGCGGAAATAAATGAGGGTCTTTTTGCTTGCCTGTCACCCGGACCGCAGACGCCTGCTGGATTTCACCGATCACGCATTTATAGCGGCGGGCGCCGCTACGGCCTTCCTATGGGCAACACCTACGCATAGTTCCGACCATGTAGCCCTTCTGGCCAGCCGTGATATATTCTGTATCAAAACGCTTACACGGTGTTATCATCCGACGATATTTTACGCATAGAGGTAGGAATACAATATTAGATCATTTGAATATTATGAAAGTACTTACGAACAAGTATTCCGAACAACAAAACATACAGTTCTGGTGCTCCACAAGAAGTTGAAGTTGAAGTTGAAGTTGAGTTTATTTCACTAATTATACAATATTTTTTCTTGCCTTCCCGCAGAAGCACTCGAAGGAGCTTGTATGAGGACGGGGCAGCCCAGTGGTCACACAAACATCAATCACCCAATCGTCTTATAACAATAGACAGAAAGCAAATGACAGTGCAATTGAATAACAAAACTGTGCATGAACTGTGCACATAAAAATAAAAATAAGAGCAGTAAAGCACTTACATAACGAAGAAAAAGCACTTACATAACTAAACATATAGGAGAAGTGAATGACTAATACCATGATTTTCATGAGTGTCAACCAAGAAGAGAGCACACGTAAAAGAACAGGCCATTCAATACACCACAGTTGAAATAACATTACAGAGTGACAATACACACTACTCTATGTCTGATTCCACCGAATAATTTATACGCTTTTTCAGTTTGCTAGCTGAAGACACTGAAGAGTCTGTAAGAAATTTATTAAAATATAAAGGTACATAGAAGGCTCGTGTTCTCTTACTATACCCTGTGTAAACTCTAGCTCTGATAAAAGGTTCTATATGATGGAGGGCCCGGGTTTTCTTGTTCTTTATTTTGTATTTATGTAAAAAAAGGTGTTTTGTGAGCAATGTAGCAATGAACCGAAAGAACCAAAGAACCGAAAATTGTCAGGAAGCATACGTCATCCCCATATTTGCGTAAGAAAAAATGTGGTCATCAACTATTAGGTAGTCCTTCTCGTTTGGTATCAGTTGCAGACTGAGCTTAGCGTGTCGTGTAAAATATGTGTTAGGGCAAATTTTGCAGTTTCAATAAGTTTTTACAAATAGCATTAGTGTTTTAACGTTCATGGTGAAGACGCCCGCAAGTCATTTCTAAAACCTGCGCCTAATTTTTATAAATGCCAACCACCAAAAACGTTAAAGACCCTCTACGACGGGAGAGCTCAATTAAGCCAAATTATGAAATCATGTTTTAGTACGATAATTTTGGTATATAATTCGCTCTACCAATACTCATTGTCGCGGTTGTCCACAATGGCCACCTAGCTACCATTGACAATGTGCCAATGCTCACTAGGCAAATCGCAAGGTTCTAATGAGTTCGCTTGATTCACTAGGCGATACTTTTCACAGCTGTTGCGGAGATGAGAAGAATCGCTTCGTGCAACTGTTTCCTAAACTTCCTCACTTGCATCATCTTGCAACTACCCTCCTATGCCAGTTTGAACTTACCGCCTTTAATGGACGCTTTGACGTCACGCTTTAGCATATAGCTGGTAGGCAAGAAAGAAGCGGCAGACGCTTAAAGGGTGAGGAGGAAGAGGATGACTGTCTAGCGCTCATATTTTAAGTGTCGCATATTCTCTGGGGACATGCTGGCTTTGTAAATAAACCATAATCAGTCCTCAGTCGTGGCAATCGGTACAATAGAAAGTTGAACTTTGCTTCTAACGCCGAAGTTTCGTGAACCTTCTGTACAGAGGTCAAAACTGTTAACAACAACGCGCGAACGCCTGGCCTTCGAAACGTGCAGCGCAGCCTGCTGACAACCACCGGCTTGGCCAGCGAGATTAGGTGACGGTGCTGCGGCAGTTTGGCATGTCAAAGCTATGACCGATGCTTCCTTATTTTGAGGAGCAAATTTCGACGCCTAAAGTCCCTCACCACGACCGCCGATAAAGCCTACAATAAATGTCATCTCACGCTGATCAACAGTGCAGTCTTGTTTTCGGCTTTGGTATGGTTCCGATATAGAATAAAGTGGAATGTGGGTCGGGCACAGTCATTCTAACGTAGGTTGTGCAAGAAAGGAGGAAACATAAGCGTTGGCTATGAAATTCCCCAAAACCTGTAATACGGGCGCGGCGAAGTTTTAGCACGCATGCGCAGGCGCCAACTTCTCAACTTATCAGCTGCATCAACTTATGCTTACACCTTTCTTGCATATCCTACGTTAGAATGGCCATGCCCGCCCCACATTCAACTTTTTTTTACACCGGAACCATAACAAAGGCAAACACGAGGCCGCGCTGGTTATCAGCGTGAGATATTGTTTATTATAGGCTTTGGCGGCGGGTGTGCTGAGCAACCTTCGGCGTCGGACTTCGCTCCCCAGAATAAGGAAGAATGAGCAATAGCTTTCGCTTGCCCAGCTGCCGCAGCGCCGTCCCCTAATCTCACTGGTCACGCCAGTGGCTATCAGCAGACTGCACTGCACGTATCGAAAGCCACGCGTTTAAGCGTTCTTGAAAAAAGTTTTGACCTCTGTACATGATGCTTGAATTCACTTTCTGTAGAGGTTGGGAACGACAGAACTCGTACATCGGCATTTTATATCTTTTTACATTCCTGTAAAAGCGGATACGCACTTGGGAGCAATAATAGATGACGCAATGAGATATACAATAAAAATATCTTAGCGCATAATTTTTTTAGTTTCCGCTAAATGGGCTAACCGGTGAACAGTG
Organism: Haemaphysalis longicornis; assembly: GCF_048455015.1. Taxonomy (NCBI): domain Eukaryota; kingdom Metazoa; phylum Arthropoda; class Arachnida; order Ixodida; family Ixodidae; genus Haemaphysalis; species Haemaphysalis longicornis. Next base: position 190,940,849 of record NW_027526361.1, read on the forward strand.
CACGAGCTGTTTCTTTTTGTGCTCGGCACAGATAGCACTGTTTCTTTGACGCGAAATAAATGCCTATATTTCTTTCTTCGACATTTTTCAAAGCCGTGATGGATAATAGATTTTTGCGACTATTGTCTTACCTAGCACCTAGTACCTAGGTGCCTAGTTGCAGTGACCCGGATATTTCCGGAGTTAAGGCGAAAGCATCAAGGTACTCGAAGCCCACATGAGACGTCGGGCAGTCTTGATTACTGCTTTTTATGAACGCGGATAAATTTCTTTCAGGGAATTGTTTCCTCATTTATATTGCTTTTTAAGTGAGTATCGTTGTTCGTCCCAATAACTATGCAGTGAGGACTGGCCATGGTTTATTCTGAGATCTTTATTTTATTTGAAGAGACGCACAAGAAATGCTTCTGAGGAATTCTAGGAATTGTTCTTATTTCTTCACAAAAGGAATTTGGAATGTGCTTCCGCAATATAGTCGCAGTTGAATCAATCAAAAATGCTCAAATCAAGATGCAAGGTGCAAGTGCACAGCACTCTTCGTACATGGTGGCCCCGAAAGATGAGCTCCTCACTACGTATTAACAATGTCGGCAAACGACAACGGTACTGACACAAAATGCAGGTCCCCTTCCGAATCAGAAGCCAGTGCTTCTTTTCGCAGGGCGAAATATGAATCGTGGAGGGCTAATGGCCGCTACGGCATGCCGGACGAAGTATTTCGCGAGGCAAGATATTCGCTGCCATCACCTGTGCATAATTACCAACGTGGGAGGCGTCGCCTGAAGAATGGGAAGTCCGCCAAGCAACACAAGATCTGAACTGCCGGTCGGCAGCCGGGCCAGACAGAGTGAACAACAAAACCCTTCGCAACCTAAGCGACGCGGCCATCGCAGCCCTGACCCGATACTACAACGTATGCTGGAGACAGGGTCAACTACCAAAAGCATGGAAGACCACCAAAAGGGTCCTACTACCGAAACCCAACAAGCCACCGGGCATCGAGGGACTAAGACCCATCTCGCTCACGTCATGCGTGGGCAAGGCGCTGGAACACGTCCTGAACACCCGATGGAGCCGCTACCTGGAGACGCACGGACTCTACCCCGACGCCATGCTAGGGTTCCGAGCCAAGCTCGGCACCCAAGACGCCATGATATTACTGCAACGAGAAATCCTGGACCCCCCCGGAGGTGCGCCCAAGAACGACAACAGAGCGATCCTGGGCCTGGATTTGCAGAGCGCATTCGATAAAGTCAAGCACTCGGCGATCCTGGCTCAGGTATCGAAGCTTGGTCTAGGAAGAAGATCCTACGATTACATAAGATCGTTTCTCACGCGCCGCACGGCTCGGCTGGAAGTCGGAGGCGAGAAGCTGGAGGAGCGCACGCTGGGCAGTGTGGGCACGCCGCAAGGCTCAGTGATATCTCCACTCCTCTTCAACCTGGTAATGATCGAGGTTGCGAGAGGATTGGAGAAGCTCGACTCCAACACCAAGCATTGCATCTACGCCGACGACATCACTATTTGGGTGACGGGCGGAAGCGACAGCAACATCGAAGCCAGCCTCCAAGCAGCGGTGGACACCGTGGAGACCGCGCTCTCGGGCACGGGACTCCGGTGTTCGCCGAAGAAATCCCAGCTCCTGATCATGCCGCCAACCGGAAGGCATCGAAAGAAGGCCGCGTAAGAAGCAGCCAAGAACATCGTCGTCCACACAAGCGACGGGAAACCCATTTCGCACGTACCGGGGCTGAGAGTCCTCGGCATGTTCGTGGACGGGGTGCAAACCAACGGTACAGCAACGAAGCACATCGTCACAAAGAAGGGCATCGCCACGAGACTCGTCAAGCGGATATCCTCCCGAACACGAGGAATGAAAGAAGGAAGTCTCCTGCGTCTGCTGCAGGCGTTCGTGATCAGCCACGCAGCATACGCGGGGGCTTTCCACCGATGGACAAATGCGGAGAGGCAGAAGATAGACGCCGCCATCCGCAAGGCATATGCGGGAGCCCTCGGGCTGCTGCACGGCACCAAAACAACGGCCTTGCTGGCTCTGGGAGCACACAACACGCTCTCAGAGATCAGCGAGGCGCAACGAACGTCTCAACTGACGCGATTGGGCAGCGCGGTAGTGGGCAGAAGGCTGCTCGCGAGAGCGCGCCTGAAACCCCCTGGCGAAACCCAGGAGCCTACGAACACGATCCACAACGGACCAGGAGACGCTGACCTCGTGCCGCTACGGGACGAAGTGGTCAGGCGACTCGTCGTCTACCCCCTGCCCAAGAACACCGACCCGGAAAGGGACCTGGGCAGAAGGGCGGCGCGCGCTCTAGCGCTTGCCCGGCAGTACAAAGAAGACGCCAACGCGATCTTCGTGGACGTGGCCAAGGGTCGCGGAAAGCGAGACGCCTTCACGACGGTGGCCATTCGAGCATCCACAGGGGAACTGCTAACCGCCAGCACGGTCCGCACCCGGGCGGCAAGCCGAGCGGAGGAGGCTGCAATTTCAGCAGCCCTCCGCATCCCGGGAACGACCACAATCCTCAGCGACTCGAAGACCGCTATCCGCAACTTCGCCCGCGGCGTGGTGTGGAAGACAGCGGCCAAGATCGCAGAAACAGGGACGGCACCCATCCGGTCCACCGTAGCCCTGAAATGGTTCCCGGCCCACGCAGGCAGGGAGCTGGCAACCAACATCGGCAATCGCAACGAAGAGGCGGATGCAGTGGCTCGCGAACTCGCAAAGTGCCGAGCCGTGGCGGAAGCCCCGTCGGACCCCAGCGAACAAGACCACAACGAGGAAGAAGACGCAGAACCCATCACCGACTACGGCGAGGTCCTGCGATGGCACCGCGACCAGAGGCAAGCCTTTCCGCCCCCGCACAGGGAACTATCCAGGGCGGAGGCAGTCAGGTTTCGACAACTACAGACGGAAACCATGCTGACACCGGTGCTGGCGCGCCACATGTGCCCGGACCTGTTCGAGGACGCTACGTGTAGTGTGTGCAAACGCGAGACAGCGACGCTATCCCATCTCATGTGGGGGTGTGAAAGTGAAGTGCGCGACGGGGGGGGGGGCAATGTGCAATGCTCGAGAGACACGTACCCACCGGATGTGCGCGAGTGTGTGTGTTCGACGGACATCAACCACCAAAGAAGGGTCATCCAGCGGCTCGAAGCGGCCTTAGCCAAGCAAAGGCGAAAGAGCGACCCACACACGACCGACCCCAGACAGGGGAGGAAGTGGACGGGGAGCTCAAGTAGCCCGAGCAAGGCGGGCACGAAGCCTCGAGGTCTACACCCGGACTTATAGAAATCTATAAGTTAGACTAGGGAGCAGCTACGAGCCCTGCGCGGTCGAGCCGGCTCCTAACACGCAGGATGAGTTTCAATAAAGTATTTTCTCTCTCTCTCTTGGTATTTTCAAAGCAAAGCTTTTTACCTCTACCCCCAAGGGTTCTTTCGCGACCGTTGGTGTCACCAGAAAACTCCAGCGAACAAATAAAAGAATTCACTGGCACCGCCAGGAATCGAAACTGGAACTAACAGACTAACGAAGCGAGAGCCCGTTGTCTTACCGATTTAGCTACGAGCCAACGCGAAGACGGGGAAGACAGGTGGTGTACTCTCTGAGCAGATCAAGGGGTTTACCCCCTGAGTTCTCGCTGAATGCCACGTGAGAGCGTCATGCGACAACTCGCGCCGCTGTGCTGCCCGCCCACGACACGTCTAGCGGCCCTGTGCGCGCCTTGCGCATGGGTTAAGAGTTACAAAAATTAAAGGAAGCTCACACCAATGCATGGCATCTCACTTCTAGTACGCCAGTGTGTTAAAGCCTGTTGCCTCCAGTGTTCACGTAAAAAATCACAGCTCCTTGTCGTCCGCCATCACACCACATCAAGGAACACATTCAAATACTCCTTGATGGCCAGGCCATCACTCCAAGCCCCAGCATAAACATCCAGGGCCTACATCTCCAGGCCAACATCAAGAGTGACGTATACTTGCAGCACCTCAAACACAGTATTAATCAAATCCTAAACATGATCAGACCAGTTGCCACCAAGAAGAGAGGCCTCAAGAAATCAGATACCTTTCGATTAATTCAAGCTTTTGTCCTCTCGAGAGTCACTTACGTCAACCCTTGTCTTCTTTCTCGACAAGGGGGACATAGAGGTGCTTTATATTATGATTAGAAAGGCGGTTGAGGAGACCATTGGTCTTCCCATGAGTGCGTCCACACAGATGCTACTTAGCACGTAGCTCCACAACACGGTGGAAGAGCTGATAGAAGGCTATCTTTCTAACCAGAAGCTCCGACTTAGAACTGCGGTGGATTGCCGCAGGGTTCACCATTTGGGCTGGGCAGCCCGGAATGTCACTCCGCTTGATGTACTCCCGGACTCTTGGCGACTAAAACTAAAGATGCTCCCTTTGCTTAGAAATATGAATCCCTCGCACGACGAGGGTCACCGAAAAGCATGGGCTCAAACACTCAACACCACCGCCGGTGGGGATCATGCAGTTATCTACACAGACGGCTCCCAACATCAATACGCCATCATTGTGGCTACCTCCAGAACCAACCTCCTTTCGTGTACCTCACTGAAGACCCAAGAAATGACGGCAGCGTTAGAGGCAGCCATCACCTTGGCTCTCACTCAACCAGGGGTGCGGAGGGTAGTCAACGATTCCCAGCAAGCCTACTGGAATTACCAGTCTCGTTTGGTGTCCCGACCTGCACTGCGCGTGCCAAAAAAACACTTCCCAAATGGCTCCATTCAGCTCATCTGAACACCCGCTCAAGCTTCCATGGAGGGCAATGAATACGCGCACCAACAAGCCTGCGCTTTTACCTCCCGTGCTAAGGTGCTGCACGAGGACAATCACCCGCTTGTCACGTTCAGGGAGATAACCCAGCATTATCGCCTTCAGTGACAGACCCTACCGTCGCCTTACCCCGACCTTTCCAGAGAGCAACAATCTACCCTACGGCTCATAAAATCCGGCTTCTGCCCACACCCAACGTGTCTTCACTTAATGCACCCGAATCGCTACGACGCTGAATGTAAATTTTGCTCAGAAGCAGGAACACTCCGCCACATAATCAGGGTGTGCGACTTTAGCCCTGAGCACCCTCCTCTCTTTCCGTCAACTGCTCAAAAAGAGCAATGGGAGATGCTGCTGCCCAGCCCCTCTCTGCCTACCCAGCTTCAGCGGGTGGACAGAGCACAGGCGGCGCGGACTGCATATGGGCTCCAGAGAAGGAACCACCGCCTTGGGACGCACTCTGGGCCGTTCAGAAATCTGAGTAGAAGTATTTCCTCCTCCTGCTCCTCCTCCTCCTTCGTCTCTGCCGCAAATCTCGTAGCCTCCGTCCGCGGGGCAGAGACGTAGAAGTCAGATTGTCTAACACCGGGTTTGAGCTTCCTTTAATTTCATCAAAAACGTTTCCACTAATGTGCTACACCAATACAACTCAACGAACCACCGTTCATGCATCATGCATTGATTTAACCTTACCAAGATTATCTCTTTCAAGTTATAAATGGTGTGGTTAGGTGCATTTCACTTATATCTGGTTTCACTATTAGTAGAGCGACGTGAGTGAATTTAAGTGACGTCGCTTGGTAATCATTGTGGGCACCGTACAGCTTTGCTTTACAACCACATTCACGGGGTGGATTGGCGCGATTTTTTTGGAAGGCGTGTTTACAAGAAATTTATTCCGCATTCCAGCGCGCCCCTAATATCTCAAGATTAATCGAGCCTAACAAACTCGCAAGTTGTAATTATATTACTCCTGCTATCTCCAACATGGCCTGGCAGTGAACGCCGCCCTTCGCAGAATCTCTTTACTCTGGGCAATAACAAGCTTTGAGGCCACAATCTGGCATTTTAGAACTGTTTTTTAGACTATAGCGGAGCCGGTCTAGTTAGCTGGAATAAACGTTTGTAACTTCAGTCCACCTATATTCCCCGACACCTTTGTCGGGTAAATACAGAATGTTCTTTTCACCGCACTTGACGGGCTGGAGATGAAGGTGGAGTATTCAAGATATGACTTTGCTTTTAAGAAAACACATTGGTTGCAAAGAATTTCACATTTCCATTTGTTGAAAACAGTGCACTTGGGAGCTTTATACGCTGTTTAGAGCTTACTGCAACGTTTGGTATTGAACGTAACAGGAATGTAACAACGACATAAACTACGCTATATTCTGAACTGCACCAGCAGCGTTCAGTTAATATTGTCCCAACAAGGACATTGACGTGTTTCTATATACCTCTGTCTCCATCCTCATTTGCCGTTTTTGCAAGCAGGATTACCATTTTTGTGCATTCATTTCGCCTTTTATTTCAAAAGCACAGGAACACTATGTAGCTGGAAAATCCAGCATTTCTGGCTGCCACGATGGCCGACGGACGGCCCACAAAATCGTCAACTCCTCAGGGAAGGACTGGGAAGCTCCCGCCAACAAAAAATAGTTCAGTTCAGAAGAAAATTTTCGTAATAAGGCTATTTCCAGGATTTCCACCAGGGCCTCAAGATTGTAAGACTACAAGCAACCTTCAAACTTCCTGAGTTTTATGACAGTATTTGGCGAAAAGTGGACATAGTAAACCATTGTGGCGTTCGAATTGGAAACGCGTATTAGAGATGTGTGCACCAGCCTACAGGAGTACTTTCCGCTGGTAACTACGGAAGTAGCGCTTACCCTACCCAAAATAGATCATTTCTGCTGATAGTCCTAACCGGGTGGTGGCTACAACTTTTAGCAGTAGTAACGAAGACAAAAAAAAGATACAATTCTGTTCGGTTAAACTTTATGGTGTTTGGGGAGGGTACAAAAGCAGTAACTTGAGTGGAGTCATTTCCAGCGCCGGGAGCTTGTGCCGTGGCCCGCGTCCTGCTGATCACCTTGTTCCGCCCTTAAATGGCCTCGGTGGGCGGGGCCGCCTACTATATGAGGGAACATGATGATGGAGCAGTGAGAGGACACAGCCGCACCACTGTACCATTGTCACCGAAGCCAAAAGGAAGGTGGGACACTGAAGGCCCCCACACGTTTGCTGTCGTTACTACAAGGTTTAATTGAAAGGAACGCCTCTGCCAGGAGGGAAAGAGGGAACAGACGGAAAGGTGGTTACGTTCATACGGAGGTCGTCTTTTAAGAGGCATTAGTTATAAATGATGTATGCCAATCTTCAGTTGCCCTTACTAGGCCGCTTTTAGTGGCATGAATGATAATGTCGCAGGCGTTATCGTGCGACAGTGATGTGGGGTAAGTAAATCGCGGTGTCATCGTAAGGAGAAGTTATTTTACGAAGGCGAGAAAATTTGGGGCTCTTCCAGATGAGGTGGTTGAGATCAGTTGTGATGAGGCGATGGCAATAGAGACATCAGAGAGATCTCTTGATAATACCGTTTTCAAATCTTCTCTGGTGCAGTACAGGTGTTGGCGCAGAACTTGTTCAGGATGATTTGTTGAGGTCGGTTACTGTGAGGAAGGAGCTGAACTTGCCTGTACGTGGGAAAGTAATAAGGCGTAGTTGTTTAAGTTTTTTTGTATCTACTTTGTCTGACGGAGCGAGAGTGGAGTCATCAACTGGGCAGTTAGGGCAGAAGTTCTTCAATGTGGGCGGTGCTGGAGGGCCATCGGAGGCTATTGCGAAAATGTCCTCCTGTGGATCCCCGTGAGAGGCTTGGTTCCCAGGGGCGGCTGGTACACTACAAGGAAGAAAGTCAATGTGGGCCTGACAGCCTGATGTTTGTTTTGCAGAGCTTTGATGAAAAAATCTGCAGAAATTCTGAGAATTGTCTACTAACTCGTATCATTCTTATGCCGCTTGCTTGGAGTGTGAGCTCTGTACAGCAAAATATGGCTATGAGTAGCGAAAGGCGTTGGTATATTTATTCTTCTAAACTTTTCTTGTTTATTTTTGCCAAAGATGTAAGGAGATACCACTATAGCGAAGAAGCGCTCCACTTCGCTAATTATTGTCGCTTTTAATGCAATACGTGGACGTTGAGCCGAACCCGGGTATGAAGAACCAGACGACTGAGCAGCTTCTTGCTGGACTTCTGCAAGGCCAGAAAAGTATGGGTGACAGGCTTTCCGAAATAGATTCAAAGCTTGTTACAGTAGAAACCTTAGCTTCTAAATTCTCAGAGGTCAGTTCCAAAACAACTTCCCTCTAAAAGAGTGTACAGAACCTACAAGACAAGCTTGTGGATTTAGAAGATCGTAGTCGGCGCAAACACCTTCTCATATTTGGTGTCGACGAGCGATCCGACAACACATCCGACAGCATTATCGACACTGTAGTCAATGACATTTTTTCTGCTATCTTAAAGGTAAAAATTTCTTCAGCCGAACGAATACACCGAATCGGACGAAAGGTAGTAAACAAATCAAGGCCTGTGATATTAAAATTTATCGACCACCGCGAGAAAGCAAGTTTTAAGAAACTGCACTAAGTTAAAGGGCACGGCGATCTCGATCTCGGGAGACTTTTCGAAGACCACACGTGAAACAGGAAAGAAGCTGTGGGACGACACGGCCGCTATCAGAGCTAGGGGCAGTAAAGTGAGGCTTACCTATAACAAAATGAAAGTAGACGACGTGTTGTACAAATGGGACGATGATCTTCAGGCGAGGATTCCAGTAAATAGGCTCCCTGAAAGGCGTGATGAACAATCTGGACGGGCGTCGCCGTGACAACAGACCAGTTGTGACACGCTGTTTCGATGCCTAAATCTTAATGCCCGAAGCATTGTGAAAAAAACTGACGACCTCGAGAGTGTTGTCCTAACGCACCACCCCCACATCATTGTGATAACGGAAACCTGGTTGAATGCTAACATAGACGATGACGAAATTTCGCCTCCCGGGTGTACATTATATCGTAAAGACAGAGATTCAAGGGGTGGGGGCGGAGCCATACTTTTCCGAGAGCCACTGAATTTTACTAAACTGCCTGGAATGCGTGTTGCTCAAGACATTTTTACGGGAGCTAAATATGATCATTGGCGGTTTCTATCGCCCACCTTCTGCCGATCAAAAGTTCTTTGAAGCAATCAGCAACTTTCTTTGTTCCTGCAGAGGAGATTCTCGCAATTTGTTATTGGCAGGGGACTTTAATACGCCGTCAATCGATTGGAACAAAACATTTCCAGAGTCACTTAGCGCGGCTGCGGAACCTTCACTTGACATCGTTCTTTATCACGATCTAACTCAACTGCTCCTTTATCCCACTCGTCGCCAAGGTGGATGAAGCTCTGTTCTAGATCTTTTCTTTTTTGTAGTGGCTTGCTTCGTCGTAACCCTACAATAGACATATTTGAAGGCATATGTGATCATTACATCGTGTCTCTTACTGTCCGTTTAAACATGTGAAAACAACGCGCTATGAAGCCCAAGCGATCCCAATTTTTTCACGTGCTGATGATGTCATTATTTTAGACTAGTTAGACTGCGTTTTCTGATTTTGTGTCCCTCTGTGAATCACCGACTTCGACGGTTGATAACATGTGGTGTTATTTTAAAAAACTTGCTCATCAGTGTATAGCTCGCTTTGTGCGCACAAAGATGAAAATAGTTAGACCCTTTAACCCCTGGAAGACGAAAAAAATACTCAAACTGGTACGTAAAACGAAGAAGATCAGGAAACAACTCCGTGTTAAACCCCTAGCGTCTACCCGGCACAAGCTATCTGCATTACGCCTGCAGTCAAAGGAAAAAAGAAAAAGCACAAAAACATACTTTTTCAGCACCACAATAAACAACCTACTACTTGCGTCCTCCGCAAAGTTCTGGCGGCATTTATCACCCAAAAGGAAGCATTCTTACAACCTTCAAAATAACGGCGAAACTGTCACGGACAGACAATTAACTGCGAATTTGTTCAATCAGTTCTGCTCTGTGTTCCCTCACGATGAGGAGGTTACGCCACCTGCTGAGGAATTTGTTTCCCTCCCGCCAATTGGTAATGTCTCGATTTCACAAGGCGGTGTGCTGTCTCTCTTAGTAAATCTTGATACGAAAAAATCCCCAGGAATTGATTGTATACGAAACGCCTTTCTTGTGCGATACGCCGAATGGTGCTCAAAGTATTTGTGCATCATTTTCGATGCATCTTTATCCCGAGCCGAGTTGCCTCACAACTGGAAATTTGGTAAAATTACCCCTATACTTCATCATCATCCTTATTTCAACATCAACAACTACAAGAGTTCTCGATGCTGGGGGCACAATCAAAAAGCCGTGGCTCGGCTTGAATGGGAGAGTGCCCCGTATACATGGCAAAACACACGACTAAGTAAAAAACACACAGCTAAGTAAAAAGTAGCAAACGCACGAGTCACATAAATGCGTGTAAATTTTGCACAACTATACAAATTACACAGAACTAAGTAAATTTCACACAACAGTTCAAATAAGCGTACTTTGTAGATACACAGATGTACATCGGCACATTCACTTTTAATTTATACAAAAAAAATAGACAGTCAGCAACACTCAATCTGCGCGTAAGTTTGCGCAAACAAAGAAAAAAGACGAAAAGACGAAAGGGAGCCACCCCTCAACCGTGTCATCATATCGTCCTACCTCCCTGTTGTGCGCACGCGCCAAAATCTTTGAGCATATCATATGTAAGCATGTCGTGACCTTTTTGGACACACACTGTGTACTCGACAACCGTCAACACGGCTTTCGTAGAGGCCGATCTACAGTAACGCAGCTACTGGAGGTAATCCACGATTTCGCATCAGCACTAGATCGTCAAAGTCAAGTACACATAATTTTATTGACTTCGAAAAGGCCTTCAATCGCGTTTCCGCAGCAAACTCCTATTAAAACTAGGACCCATCCTTAAAAATGATACCCTCATGGCTTCGATTAAATCTTACCTTAACCTTCGGTAACAGTGTGTTAATATAGGTAATACATACTCCCCACACTCACTAGTTAATTCTGGCATTCCTCAGGGCTCGGTACTTGGAACGTTGATTTTCTCATTTTCGTTCATGATGTCTTCTCAAACGTACCTGTCAAGATAAAAATGCTCCCCGATGATTGCATCCTTTATCATGAAATACACAACAATGCAGACCAAATTCCCCTGAAGGAAGTTCTCACGGAAAGAGACAATTGGTGTTCTACTTGGCAAATGACTATAAATGTTAAAAAAACTCTCTATGTCTCTAACACGTAAACGTAACCCTTTGCAGTCTTCGTACTGCATGAAAGGCGAATGTATTTCCCGTGTTAATAGTTTTAAATATTTAGGACTCACAATTTCAGCAGATCTTAGGTAGAATTCACACGTTTTGAATATCAAAACTAAAGCTATTCGCAAGCTTGGTTACCTTCGGTGATCACTGCGAACTTGTCCCCCAGATATTAAACTACTCGCATATAAAACTTTCGTAAGACCACTTTTAGAATACGCGTCTATCGTGTGGGACCAGCATACTGACCAGAATATATACTATATGCTCGAAGGCGTCCAAAGAAAATCAATCAGATTTGTCTACAATGCCTACGGGTGGCATATTTCCCCTACAGCGCTATTAAATCTAGCCGAGCTTGAAACCTTGCAACCTAGACGTTACCGCCACGAGGTCGCGGGTTCAATTCCCGGCCGCGGCGGCCGCTTTTCTGATGGAGGCGAAAAGCAAAAACGCCCGTGTGTACGAGATTTCGGCGCACGTTAAAGATCCCCAGGTGGTCAAAATTAATCCGGAGCCCTCCACTACGGCGCGCCTCATCGCCTGCGTTGCGTCGGCGCGTTAAACCCTACAATCAATCAATCAATAGACGTTACCGCGATTGCCTGAAACACCTACATATACTCTACCATGAAAACCTGTGTCTCGCCACCAAGGAATACTTAACACGTGTCGATAAATGCTCGACCCGAGCTTTCCACACTAAAAAACTAGCCGAGATATCGATAGGAATGGAAATTAAAGTGGTTGTGTTGCGAAAGCATATTACATACTTTGGAAGTCAATATAAACTGTTTAACCTGAACTCTTCTGTGTTTTATGTGTACTTTGAAAGCTTTCTTACTACCCAGCTGCAGGTACTTACTGATAGGATGGGGGACTTTCATTTTAATTAGTTTAATTTTTGAATTGTTTCTGTGGTAGTTTATTTACAGAAGGCCTGTACAGCCGTGCTGTATGGTACAATTCGATGACGCTACTCTGGTTGCCTTAGTGTCTAGAGCGCTTGTGCTGATCAGGACTGGTTTGCTGTTACTGCCTCTTGTTTTCGATGCGACATTTCCTTGTTTAGAGCTGTGCTTCGTGTGCTTCTGCGAGAGTGTGTGGTCAGCTTTGCACTTCACATATGAGACTTCATGCAGTATGCAGCACTTCAAAAGTTGAAATACATTAATCTAGAAAACCGGTGACAATAGAAAACAGTGCTGAATGGCTGGTAAGACATGTATTTGAATTACAAATGCCCACAACACGTAGGCAACCTTGCAAAGGGGGCTGGCGAAACTTCCAAATAGTGTATAAAGACAGTAAATTTCAGGCGTACATGTTCATCTCAACAATATTATGACATCTCAAAAATATCATGACACAAGTCATGAATATAACAAACTAATGCTTCTGCCAAAGACAGAAAACCAATGTAGAACGGATATCTATAAACGTCTTTCATGCGTACCACTACAATATACATTAGAAGTACCACTGAGGTAATGTCCTGTAAACAGCATATAAAAGTACCATGAGAAGTCTATTTTACGTTATCCTTTGTGTGATTTGGACGGGTTTTTTGCAATTATAGCAACTTTGAATATATGTAACTTTGACCCCAACGGTAGGTCTCCTGAACATCTGCAATGTCGATTGCTGACGTCTCCGGGATATCTGCACGACGTAACGTGGTTTGCTAGGCTGTTCTATAACCGAAGTTATAATTTCTCTCGCAGAGACGAGTGACAGAAGTGACGTTTTAGCGGCAGATGTTTTTTCTCGGGAAATTTTGCAAATAGTAGTCGTTGAAAACCCCTATTGGAAAAGGAGTACCACGGGTCACGATGGATGAAAGGAACAGGGAGGTAGGAAAAGTTAAAAGAAAATGAACAAAAGCTGGTAGTTTGTAAATTCTGTGTTCATTGATGAAGTGGTTCAGTCCGTGGTATCAGCAGATAAATGGGCAGTTTATGTCATCTCCAGTAGAATGCGTAGCTCATTCGCGAGTTTGATGCAGTTACACCCGAATGCGTACTGCGAGGTGTTCAACAGGAGGATTTCCTCAAAATCGAGATTCGCAGTTACTTCTTGGTATAGAAATACTTTCAAAGACCCGATCTAAAAGACCCTATGTATATCTATAAATTTTGCTATATTCCATGATTTGCTCCACAGCCGCATTATACTGCATGCCATGTTTGCGATTTCTAGCCCTTACTTTGGCTCATTAAAACCTATTGGCTTGTTACGGACAGTTTCTAGAATTCCAACACGTTCGCACTGCGAAGAGGTTCCCCTGAAGTTGTCGGTGGCGAAGACATGATTCGAGGTGCACCAACAGAAGGGAAGAAAGTTTTTTGTCGATGACAGGCTCAGCATGTGGCCAAAGGAACAAAAAAAGGTAAGGGAATGAACTGCTTTGATGGGAAGCGGAACACGTACGTGTCTGAGTGGAGGCAGGACAAGCACGGTCGTCATGAGTAGGTTCTCGGCTGGATATAAGGGCCCAAGCCGGATCGCGGCCTCTAGTGGGGAATAACCTTTTCGTTTCCGAACATACAGTACAATTACCTGTGCGCAGAGGACAATACAAGCAATCACGAGAAAGCTTCAAGCACAAAAATCTATTCAATCGACTCCAACAAACGGAATGTTCATGCAAGTGCTGTTGTAAGTGGCCTATTTCATTAGCAATGTCGCCCGCCCTTTCGATTCGAGCGGAAAAACGAATCCTCGAGATGGGTGGCCAAAAAGCACCTGCTCGTGCTTTCAGTGCGACTGCTTGGATTACTCCTTCTTTAAATGCGTACATAAATCAAAAGAAGTATTCTGTACTTAACATCCTTTTTGATGCGTTAAAACGAAGAATATTAGAGTTTGATGAGAGACTTCCCTTTTCACCACCCCTTCATAAAAAAAGCACTGAAATCGGCAAACGCGATTATTCGAATGTGAACCACGAAACCATCATGCAAATACTAGGCGAAATTAAATGCCTATTGCCCTCTGGTTACTTTTCCAGTCGGTTATTTTTCATGTCTACGAGCAATCTAAATTGAAAATGTAGTGAAACCATATTTCTTGATCAAACAATCTCAACCTTTGGCGCATCCGAGGAATACTACAGAGTAGAGATTTGGAGCTGCATTCCAATCAGAAAAACCTTACATGGCCTGATATTGGGTAAATGTATATGCTCGTTTTTAGTATAGGTTTAAAGTGACAGGTTGGTTTCGTCTTTCTGCCGGAAAACTGAGACGTGTGAAGAATAGAATCAGAAAACAAGCGACGAAGACAGGTAATATTTACGTTTTCGATTGCCGACATCCCCAATGGCAGCTCGCAAACACTACGGTGTTTGATGCAGTCGACTTCGTTGTGTGCTCCCCAAACACAGATGTTACTAAACTTAGTCGGTGCCCTGAGGCTCTGCTACAACTCGTTCTCGCTCATTCCTTTCGCCTTTGCAAAAGGAGAAGCTATTTAGGGCCACGCTTTTGCGTGTATTACCGATGGTACTGGCGTTGACGTCCCACCCAGGTAGGGCTTTTTGTCACAGATAGGAACAACACAGTGGGATGAGAATGGAAGCGCTGGATGCACATGGTGGCGAACCGCACCGTAATAACCGTATTAGCTTACACATTGAACCTACTTACAAAGCCTCTACTGCAGTAAATAACTTGGCATATTTGCTATCGCAAAAAAACTTTGTCACCTATAACTGCTCTTGAGTGGCACTAGCTTAGTGACATTGCCACGAGCCCGGCATAATGGCATAATGGCGAACTGGCTGCGACCTGGTGAGAAAAGACTGCGCGAGGAGACCTTAATAACAAAATCTCACCCGCACATTAGGGTACAAGCCTGCACAGTGCATACCAACTGCATGTATTGAAGAACGATCCTTAATTTATGCTCTCCGATTTAGAGGAGGATATCTATTCAGTGTTTGAGAATCCTATGTTACAGTACATTTTCTGCCCGAATGATAAGTGTCGTGAAGTATTGTCCTAGGAACGTTTAATTAAAAGGCCTGCAGTACGTGCACAGAATGCCTCCTAATTTGAGAGGATGCAACGTCTCTTACACCAATTCCCGCTTGATCTTCAAGAGATGCACAAGACCCGTTACGCTCCATAGTGTATGCACAGGCTAAAAGTTCATCTTTTTTTTCATCCTTTATTTTCCAAAAAAGATTGTCTGGATGGTCGCCAGGGCAAAAAGCTGAAAACAAACAGGCTGACTGGGCCCAGGAGACCGTTTTGAAGCCGCGGCACAACAGAAACTAAACATTATAATACACAAAGCTAGTGCTGCACGAAAAGTAGCCAGAAATACAAACCTATCTGTATAAACCATTATACAGTAATACAGAAAGCTACTTACGCACTCTTTACAATGCAATTTACAACAATTGCAGGGATCAAATTAACAGATACGAGAGATTACCCTTCAACCACTTACAACAGATCCAAAGAGTTTCTTTTTTAGATATAAACAAAGATGGCTGCGTAACAAAAGCAAACAAATACAATTGACCATAGGTATTAACACCAGTTTTCGTCATATATACCTGCAAAGGGAAATCAACACAAACGCCAGTATAAAGAAATAACAGGTAACCGCACAATCAGATTCCATCTACAGCGTGCAGATACAAAACAGTGAGCATACCATAAAATAAATTGGAGTCAAGATGATGCGTTCCTTTTCTCGCTGCGTTCTCGTACGTAGCCAACAGCTGCACAATGGGTGACTGTTTGCGGCACGAGCCCCCTCAGTAGAATGCAGTTGCAATGGAAATGTGCGCGTTTGGTATGCAGATCTAGGGTAGAAGTTCGACCCACGAGAAGCCTTGGTGAAAGAATTTAGCACCCGCAGGTGAGAATAAAGCTTAGCTCACTCAGCTTCCACGTTACTAGTGTTCTCTGACAGATTCATGTAGAGGCGGTATTCACCGCGACTGACGCACTACGGGCTCGGAATGGACGTCTCCAGGCTGATTATTTTGTCTC
This sequence comes from Haemaphysalis longicornis, assembly GCF_048455015.1. Lineage (NCBI taxonomy): Eukaryota > Metazoa > Arthropoda > Arachnida > Ixodida > Ixodidae > Haemaphysalis > Haemaphysalis longicornis. Next base: position 190,957,091 of record NW_027526361.1, read on the forward strand.
AGGGGCACGTGAAACTTCTGTTTCACTAACATTGATAATGTCTTATGTTATAAGAATTGCCCCTTTTAAAACCTTCGTGTTTAAAAAGTAGAAAGTTTAAAATAACAACTCACCTTCGGGAGAGAACCACATATCTGCATAGCGAAGAGCATATACGACGTAGCAAGAAGACTACGTTAAAGCCATGATAAATACTTCTACATCTGCCAAGCTAACAAGTTTAAATTAATTGCAATTATATCCTTACGATATGATAGCACCTTTCCGGGAATGGGGTTTTTGGTCTCACTGATTATTCCAACTGTGTGTAAATTTAATTTGTAGCGTATTGCAAAATTAAAGCAAACCCACCGGGAGGTCTAAACCTTGATGTAAATTGTAAACAAATATTGACAGTGCATACAGCAAACCAATATTTCCCGCCATTTTTAAGGGTAACTCGTGACCGTCCTTGAAATCTACCCAAAATGTCTTAACCGCACTCCCACCCACCCACTCCCGGTGGGTTTAGCTTTAATTTTGCAACATGCTTCATAATAAATTTACACACAGTTGTAATAAGCAGTGAGACCAAAAACCCCATTCCCGGAAGGGTGCTATGGTAGCGTAAAGGTATAATTGCAATTAATTTAAACTTGTTAGCTTGGCAGATCTAGAAGTATTTATCATAGCTTTAACGTAGTCTTCTTGCTACGTCGTATATGCTCTTCGCTATGCAGATATGTGGTTCTGTCCCGAAGCTGAGTTCTTATTTTAAACTTTTTACTTTTCTTTCCCAAACATTGTCTGCTCATAACATTTTAGTCTGATATTTTTTAAGAGTAACGTAGCCCTTCTCCAAAGTGTTTTGTGCGACAGTTTTTTGAGAGCCATTCACCAAAATACTTCGTGCTCTGAATGTACCAGTAAAACATTTCCCCATTAAAAACATGACCGGATCACGTTCCTAGCGCGATAGTCAGCCAGGGCATGCACAAAAATACAAAGGGTTTTACATGCTGGTGCTTCTACGAGCGAAGCGAAAAGGAATATCAAAAAGTATAATCATTTAGCTGATATATGCCATGTCTGTGAACTCTGAGATCACTGGTGTATTGTAAGCTTTCGTCCTATACCCGGAGGCTGACACTTATGCAGTAGAGTGTAGGCGATTTGAGTCCGGGAAATCATTAGATATCGCGAATATGTTTCGCCAAAGGCCTTGGTGCACGCATGGAAAGTCTGCGTTGAGTGACATTGCTTCAAACAAGCACCTCTACAACGCAACTCCAAATTTATGGCCGGGTTTACGCCAGGAGTCGCAATAGAAAGAGCAGAAACCAGTGGGTAGTGAGTCGTGCTTACATTAACAAATCAAGGTGTCCGCAATGCAGGGCCTACGCTTCTGACTGCCATCTCCCCGCGTGGCGTCTATTTCGTAAACGTTCGGCCGCGATGGTTCACTTTCTGAATGTGCCACTACTGAAAAGCCTTTTCCCCCAGTTTCTTTCGCTACAGAAGGTGGGCGTTCCGGCGCAGTCCATTTTATGGTCGTATTTTACACTGAACTCGGTGACGGTGCTGCACTCTCTGTTTTATATGTGGTTGTCGTTCTTGGGTTGCCTAATTCGTTCCGGTAGACGTTTGGTGTCGCCAAAAAATGAAAAGCGGTATTACGTTTACGAAAACGGGTAAACATATGCCGGCGCTTTATAATTTGTTGCATGGTCCTTAGGGGGAGATTAGGTTTCTCGGAGGTCCCGAAGGCTTGGTGACCAGGAGTCTTCTTTTATGAATGCATGAGCCAACGCCTCTGTGGCTCCTGGGACGCAAGGCACCAGCATGCCTTTCGGAAGTCGTTCGGTTGATCTTTTGGGGAAATTTGTCACCTTTTTTCTCGTGTGCGCTGGATGACATAATGAACGAATGTGTTTTTTTTTCTTTCGTGTAATCCCGGACAGGGGGAAGGGGGTTGTAGGTAGCCTTCCTGCCCCCCCCCACCCTCCCTTTGCCCACCCTCCCCCTGTCCACAGCCGAACCTCGCAGAAATGGGATGCTATAAAAAATCGATCGAATCCAAGGACGTCCGGGAAGAAGGGGGGGAGGGGGGCGATCGGCCCCTTTGAACCCTCACCCCCCTTGGGACCACCACTGTTTGGTAGTTTGTCTATGCCGCCAAGTACGCCTGGAACGTAACCCGAATTTATGGCGAAGCCCATAGACAGCTCGATGAGAGATGGCTTGCTTGTTTATAGCTACATATACGTGTACTTCTGATCTGTAGCTTTTAAGAATACCCCGGGGAAGCACGAAAACATGGAATATCACTTATGTAAATGCAGTGACGAAATGAATTGTTTCAAGAAGGGACGCTTTGCGCGAAAAGCGCGATTCGCTTCCCAATAGGTAGGCGCTTCAGCTTGCCTCCGGGATTCAGTGAATCTCTTATCTGATGCGTGCTTCCATCGGCATACTATAAATCTCCAGAAAGCCGTTGATAATGTATCATACGCACATCTTGCACTGCTCTTTTATTTCGCTGGTAATATATCAGACACACGCCTGTCCACTGAAAGCTTCGTTGCTGCCCTCGAAGCTGTTTACACCATCCATGTTCGGGGTTGCAATTAAAAGAGTGGTTTAATATAGTGTAACAATTTTTAAATTAAAGTACTTTCGGGGATGCTGCAGGATGCCGTTTCTACGTCTGACTCAAAGTAAAACTAATTATCGTCACCACAGTTTAGAATATTGCCTCCGAGATGAATGTCGGCGTGACTGCGAGAACACAAAGTGTGACCACAGCATCCGTTACTGTGTAGCTACAACCCCAAAATTTTGCAACCCGTTTGTGTTGCTCGTAAATGTAGAAATTACCCTTCTCGTAATTTCGTAGGGGCAAGAATCAAAGTGAAGCAGATTAATTGCAACGTTTCTCACAACGACGTCACCCATAAAGAAAACGTGCCATAGAGATTGCTTTGTCAGGTAATACGTGTTTTCCAAACTTGGCGCTCATGATGCCGAGGCTTTTCTGGCGTGCACGCATTTCCCCAGCTTCACAAGTCAGCAAAGCCCCTTTCTGGTACTCCCTCTGTCACCGTGCCAACCGAGCTTCGTGTTCTTACCATCTGAACAGTCATGTTTGCTAGTTGCAGGAGTGGTATTGGCTGCCTGTCGCTTGTGTTGTCTCCACCAGCATCGAAATTTCCTAGATCTGTTAACCAACCTCCCAAAATCCAGTTGTAAAGGTGGATTTTACAGGAACATAAAATTTACCTCTCGCAGAAACTTACTCCACCTTGAGGGCTTCTCTTAGAACTGTTCTATTATAACTAGTCCTTCACATCGCGTTCTTGGTGCATTCGCTATCACGCTACGAACTACAGGAATTGTGCTAATCTCTGTCGAAACAGCGAGTTTTCTAGACAGGCGTAAGCCCGAATTCGAACCGTCCGCCAGGGCGAAGTGTTCTTGTAGTGCGAAACTTCCTAAAGAGCCGTATATCTGTTACTTGTAACCATATCGTTGTATGTCTGGTGGTTGTGAAAATTGCGATCTGCCTATTATTGAAGCAAGTGTTTTTTTTTTCAGTTGTAACACAGCGTATTGTTTGAAGAGGCATTCAAGCATTTCCTTTATCTGCCACAAACTCTCGTACTATGTGGCTCTTATAAAGAAAAAAACGAAAAGGAAATCCTAGTCATGCCCTCAAGAAACACATTTGTGGGTTTGGCATTCAAACGTTTAATGTTCCTGCTGGCAACATTGATGGATTCAATACTTTAAACCAAAAAGTAAATCTAGACATTCCCTCTTTTCTAGCTTGGTCTACAAAAATTTAATTCTTCTACTGGCAACATTGCTGAATTCAATGCTTCAGGTACGACTGCTTTGTGCACAGGGACAATTTTATTGTAGAAGCAGGTTGGGTGCGGCCCCCTGTTCAGCCACAAGACGAAGACGCACGGAATTATTGAAAATGAATTTTACATATTAAAAAAACGTTGTGCTGTCGTGCACTTTAGGAATATATACGCGAATGACGCGGCTTTAACGTATAAATTTTAATCTTAATTACGTGTGACGGGATGTTGTTATTGATCGGCGCAGACTACTCTACAGAATGCAGTCGATGCCCCCTATCCCAACGTGCTTCCATAGTGAAATGCCAACTTTGATGCGCTGCTAAGGCAGCCGCTTTTCCGGTGAAGAGAAAATGCTATACCCCCCGTGGCTTTGTTTGGAGCGCAGTAAAGTCGTACAGAAGGTCATAACTAATTTGTAGCATTTTAAAATATGGCGTATCGCAGCCGAGGTGTTTGTTCGGCCTGTTAAACTGTGCTATAACTGATCTTTCTGCAAGGTTACATTTCAAAACTTCCCTTGAATAGGGTGCCTTTAAAAAGTTCTTCAAAACGGACATTCTGAAACAAAGTAGGTCAGTGCAGCATTTTGTTTGGCGAGCTGGTGTTCATCTATACTAGAAAACAAAACAATAATAGATGCCCAGAAGGCTTGGACTGAAGGACGTGTATCTAGTGCCCGAATGCGATCACACCACCGTGCAACACATACTATGAAACTTTCTATAAACTACTGAAGCCTGACGGCAAGCACACCCGCTAGTCGTAACGAGTGATATTTTTACAGCTTGGCCGCCTGTGTGCGCAAAAAAACTTGGCCGACTGGGTGCGCAATTTTCCGACAAGCCTAAACAAAAACAGTCGAAAAGAAGCATGCCAAAGCTTTGTGCCCTGGGACGTTGGGTTAGTATACGAGATACCGCTTTTATGCGGGGAGGCCTATATTGGCCTCTCTTGTTTTGGGCGGATGTGTGAATGACTGGGAACGCGAGCACAGTTCTTCTGTTAACAATCATACGCGCCCGCATTTACCCGCGCATTGCGAAGATTGCAGGCCTGTCAGTCTTTTGAAAAATACAGACCTTTCTTTGAGCAGATTCAAATACACGGCAGGAGTGGCAGTACAGGAAGAGGGAGCTCTTGGAAGCGTTTTATATTAAGAAAAAAGGGGGCCAATTGCACAAAATTGCTCAACAGCTGTGTTTAATGATATTTACAGCTGTATTCTAGGGTAACATGGATCGTCTGTGTTCATAAAGCGCTTGTATTTTTAATTCCGAACAAAAATATTTTCCTCGAATACTGGTAGCGGCGCACGTGGAGAGCATAAAAGCCTCTAAAGTACCCCAAATACACCCAAAAACTAAACAAAACTGTGGACTACGTGACGTTACTTTAAATAAGGGGGGAACTCATGCTTAAAAACAAAATAGCGCCACAAATACGACCGAAAAAAACCAAGAACGACGACACAGAGAGGCTCATGCCTGATGATTTTCTGTTTTCCAACAGTGCTCCGAGTCCTGCCTACGTACTGTCCCGCACCCTGCAATGCCGCAGTAAGCACAAATGATTTCTTGCCTTCTGAAGCTTTGACACCTTCGTGAAACCTGGCCTTTGTTCGCAAAATATAGATATAAAGAATAAGGAAAAATTTATAACAGTGGCCAACGTTATGGACACACAGTTTAAGAAAATTGTTTTTTTTTTAACTCGGCGACACCTTTAGTTCTACATGAACAAGTTCTGACCGAAGATATAGAGTATGTGGAGCGATAACATTTCATGAAGCTGCAGTATTTTTTTTCAGCAGTCTTTACGATGCGATAGCGTAGCAAACATTTTTACTGAGTATCGTCAATAAAAACCGACGAGGCGGAGTTATAAAACAGAGGGCTCCCTCCCACGCAAAAGTCGTGCATTCTAGGGGGAGAAATGTATTGTTTAATTTTGTCATAACCTACATAACTTGCTTCATCATTCAGAACCTTGCATGATGTATCCCGTCCTTCCTTTGTTTTACTTTTCGAACATAGTAATAACCCTTGAAATAACTTCCCACTGCGTTAAAGCCATTACAAATGATATATCACGGTACTTGTGCTCCCAAACCTTTCCTGCAAATATCAGACGGTACGGCCTGGGGAAACGGAAATAGCCCTCACCTTCGCCCCTATCATAAGTGCAGACTGCGCGGTCTGCCGGGCTCCGATGCGCACATGAGCGAACGGCGAAATTTCTTCCAATTTTTTTAGCCCGTGCTTGTTTCGGCGAAATGAATTCCCATCATTTGTTAACACTGCTCGAAAAAAGCTTTTGCGACATGTTCTTTGGAACGGGCGTAACCTGAAACATTAGTGCCTTCGGTGACTGCGCAAATGGCGTGCTACACATCGAGCGATACTATTGTCTGAAAAGTTTAAGAACGTTCAAAGCCGCCTAAATAGGCACTCGAAAGTGGCATTTGAGCATTTATACCCACCAAATACTGTCGTTTAGGCACATATAGCCCCAATTCGTATTTATTTCAGCAGCGTATTTTACGAAAAGTTTTGGACTTGCAGCAAAAACAGGGGACAAGTCTTTTGGTGTTGGACATTAAGGTTGTTTTCTTCGTGAAAATTAGCCATACAAGACCTCCTATTTTAACCGATATGAGTGAAATGCAGGGTGGTTCGACAACAAAAGAAAAAAAAAACCTGACAACACAGACCCATCTCAATGATTCGTTGCGTGAAGTTATACCTTATTTCAGTTGATAATTGTGTGCGAACAAACAACATTCAACTTTCACTGAAGTTGCAAGAGCGTATGTGTACTTCGGTACCATCATAACCTGATTCCACCTGGAATGCAAAAATGTTTGAGGTTGAGAGCTTTCGGCAGTTTCTAGCACAGGGAATCCAGGAATTTTAATTCGGAATGGCAGATTGCCAGGCAAGGATAGCGCTGTCAGCCAAAGTTCCGTTGGGGATTGGACCGGATGTGTCCTGGACCTTCGACGTGAGCTCAATATTCTTAGTCAGAAGGGCGCCAAGCTCTTAGCTGGGGAAGTGTTTCCTGATGAGAGTGGCAAATAATCACACGAATGTACCAAGTCACGTTCAAGTGTACTTTGGTGTAAATATTCTCGGCGGCGACGCATTTGTCATCTGCAAAGCTGTTAGTACCAGCGGCGAGTGTTTTAAGTGCAGAGCACGTTAGGGGCTCGCCTTGTCCTCCTAGCTCTCTCGATGGACCCCAGAGGAGCCACACAGCGTTCCGTCGTAGTGGCTGTCGTCGCGGCTTTACCCAGAGGCATCGAAAGCCAAGCGGTTTATATATTAATAAGCGTTCGAAACTCGCGAACCGCTGGCGCTTGTCATACATCTCCCCGTTGCTTGGCTCAAAGAAAACTAGGTACATTTGAGGCAAAATATGCGTAACTAACCGGCAGCGCCCGCGTTCGTTAAGTTAGGAACGCTCGTTGGGTTGGTTTTTACCACAGAGTTTTGTACTTTACACACGAGAGAGAATCTGACGCTAGCGGCTATGTGGCTCATATCAAGGCAGTCTGTGTCGTCATGGGCCGCCATTACATCAACTTGCCACTTCAGTTTCGTCATTGGCTTGGGTTGAAACGTTTTAGTTGTGGTTCATTCGAGCACTGCGCCACAGAAACGCGAGAAATGGTGTGTTATTACTTAATTATCAAATAAAACAGGCTGTTTAAAAGCTAAGGAGAAAGAAAGTAAAGCTTATTTTTGCTGGAACTGTTGTTCCTACTATTCTGCAGGGCAAGCTTGTAGTTAACAGCAATGTTAATATTTTGAGGGAACTCATTAGATACTCTCAATAATTTCACAATTATTTAAAATATAGAGTTGTTTTACAGTTTGAAATGTGTTTAATCGTGGGTAGTGAAAACGTCGCCTTCGTAAACAAGTGCACCGACTGCCAGCTACAGTTTAACAAAACTTGTTGCTGAGCAACTCGGTTCATACTTGAAGAAAAAAGAAAACGTGGCGTTAAACAGTTGCGCACAATGACAACATAGGACGGATCTGTCGTATCGTCTTCGTCTGAGTACGTTTTGTTTCTTTTTTTTCGTCACCTACAACTTTTGCGGTGGCATAATACCCGCTCGGTCATACGTCCTTCGACTGCGGAATGACCAACGTCAGCTACGATCACGCTCTGCGTGCTGTTTCACCGAACTCGGCTACCACAGAACAGAGAAGATTTCGGCTTCCTCGTAGCTCGTAGACGTGTTAATGCACAGTCATCATCATCATTATCATCATCAGCCTATCTATGCCCACTGCAGGGCAAAGGCCTCTCCCATTAATCGCCAATTATCCGGGTCCTGGGCCAACTGTGACCAATTTATCCCCGCAAACGTATTGATCTCATCTGCCCATCTAACTTTCTGCTGCCCCCTGCTACACTTGCCTTCTCTAGGGGTCCACTCTGTTTCCCTCAATGACCAGCGGTTATCTCGCCTTCGCATTGCATGCCTTGCCCATGTCCATTTCTTCTTAATTTTTACTAGTATGTCCTTAACACGCGCTTGTTCACTAACCCGCTCCGCTCTCTTCTCGTCCCTTAATGTTACACCTATCATCTTCCGCTCCATTGCCCGCTGAGTCGTTCTCAATTTAAGTTGAACCCTCTTATGAGCCTCCAAGTTTCTGCCCCGTATGTGAGTACCGGTAAGATGCAGCTGTCATACACTTTCTTCTTCAGGCACACTGGTAGGCTGCCATTAATTATCTGAGTATGCCTGCCGAATGCACTCCCCCCATTCTTATCCTTCTAATTATCTCTACCTCATGGTTGGGATCCGGGGTCACAAATTGGCCTAAGCAAATATATTCGCTTACAACTTCCACTGCCTCGCCACCTGTCTGAAACCGCTGTGCTGTATCGAGGTTATTGATCATTACTTTCGTTTTCTGCATAATAATTTTCAGGCCCATGGTTCTACTCTGTTTGTCCAGTGCGGAAAGCATGGTTTGCAATTCGTCCCGCGAGTTTCTTAGCAAGGCAACGTCATCTGCAAATCTGGGGTTACTGAGGAATTCTCTATTAACCCTTACTCCCACCTGTTCCCAATCCAATGTTCGGAATACTTCGTGTAAACATGCTGTGAATAACATTGGATGGCCGCGACCATCGCTTGTATGACACATAAGAGCAGCGAAGCGCTACGCCTGATAACTGCGGAGTGCACCCATGTCGCCGATTCACTTCTTGGCCGGCAATGAAAAACTACACTAAATGCACGCAACGCAAGCCAGTCTTTGCTATTTAACAACAGTACTGCGTGTAGAAACAGTCGAAAGTAATATTTCTTTCGGTAGAAAGCATGCTTTAAACCACGCGTCATGCGAAACGGCGCCTGCTACAAATTCCCGGACCTTTCGCGGCGCTGAAAGTGGCAGAAATTTTTTGCCCGATTTCGCGGCAAAAGCAGCCGCGATTTTAAAGCTGTTAAGTAACATTACGGCACTTTACGCAGGCTGAAGTTGCCAATGTGTGACGTGATAGTTCCACAAACTGTTTATATTACGTCACGCCTTATCAGCCAATCACACAGAGAAAATTACACGCAGTACTGTTGTTAAATAGCAAAGACTGGCTTGCGTTGCGTGCATTTAGTGTAGTTTTTTATTGCCGGCCAAGAAGTATGCGTTTTCAGAACAGAGAAATAAGGCAAAGTTTAGAAATGGCACCCGTAAACGTCATCAAACGTCAAAATGAGAACAGCACACACAACCGCTTTCTCAACCAGAAGCACGTGACCAAAATTTGAAATCCTATCATAAATGACTTCCGGGAAATTTTCAGATTCCCCGGGAATTCGTGGAGTCGAGAAGAGGGCCCCAGGTTCAGTTTCACCTCTAGTACACAAAGAACCTCCATGGTTTTTATGATAGTGAGCGAAAAAAAGTGGTAGTGCAACGCCGGCGCGTGCAGAAAGAAAATTAAGCGCAAAAAGAACAAAACTGCCGTTGGCGAAGTTTGAGGCATGGGGCGCGCGAACACTGCGCAGGCAGGGAATTTGAATTGCATTAGGTGGTAGCATTGAACGGAGAATGGTGCCACAGCCCATTTAGGCGAAGCACTCCTCTGCTCTTTGGACAGCTTTCACATTGAGCGGTACGGCTTTAATTTTTTTGGCTTTACCGCACCCGCACAGATTTCGCGTAGTAGACCCTTCAAATCTTAGCGCACTAAAAAGTAATTCGTGTCAAGATATCGAATCGACGGCATATTCCCCAAAGTTGGAATAACCCCTTGTAGAGGAACAGAGAGTCTTCCGGGATCTCACAAGGTATCAAAACCCTGAGATGAAAACGGGAGAAGCCGGCGGTTGTTTGTAAAAATCGCCAGGAAATGCGACGGCCGCGTTGAAAAGCGAGTTTTGTTCTGAGGAACGCCAAAAACGAGAGAAGCGCGGCTGGCTGGCTGTTGATTGGTGCAGCGGCGCCCCACCGCGGTACTGCTGAGCGGACGTCTGCAGATTTTGTGTCTTTGGTTGAGACGGCATCCTCTCTTTGTGTTTACTTGACGGCTCAGGGCGCCTTTCTGCGACAAAATCTCTGTCGCTTGCGGGTATCCAAACAGGAAGGGGCACCATTCTGGCTTCTAGCCCGCGCTCAGGAACTCTCCATTGTTCGTATCTCCGGAACGACGAATGCGAATTGCATTTGTCTAGTCGAGGCCGCATTCTAGTTGCTCTCGAGAACAAACAAAATAACAAGCAACCAAGCAAGTGCCCCGTCTACGCGGAGCGCACTAGGATCACTTTCGTTGCTTTGTTTTCATCTGCCGCTGAAAGAAATACCGGATAAATGCGCACAACTCTCTTGCTTCTGATGTGTGCCTTTTGGTTTCTGTCGTTTTGGCCCCTCGGAAAGACGCGTCACCTGGGGCCTTTCGAAAGGGGCTGCTCCGAAATTGTGAAATGCTAGGATTTTTTCCCGGGGAGAGAGAGAGAAAATGACTTTATTGTGATATAAATATCCTGCGGAGGTGGGTTCAAGTGCGACGCAGGGCACCCCCACCCCGACTATACTGTCGTCCTCTCGACGATGCCTCGGCCCGGGCTTCCGCGCGGGCGGCGCCACAAAGGTCTCTGGGGGTCACCCCCCGTTCCCCTCGCCTGCGCCTCCCTGCGCTTCTGCCGGCCGAGAGCCGCCTCGATCCGCTGGATTGTCCTTCGCTGTGTTTCGTACTCGTGAGAGTTCATCGAGTCCGTGGCTTCCTGGGGCAGACTCTCGTCATACCCCCGCGCACTGTGTTCCGCACAACCCCACAGCAAGTGGGCCACCGTCGCATTCGCACACGCACACTCACTACACTTTGCGTCCACGTATACCTCGGGGCACACGTATCGCGCCAACACCGGAGTCAGTACCGAGTCGGTCTGCAATTGTCTATACAGGACGGCTTCGGCTCGGGTGAGCCTCGGGTGCGGCGGCGGCCGCTCCCTCCTGCCGAGCCTGTACCACTGCAGGATTTCTCCACCGTTGAGTAGAGGTTCTTGCTCCGTTGCCTCTTCACCCTCCGTGCGTGAGACGCGGGGTGGCGCCGCGCGACCGGAAAGTTCACGCGCGACGGCGTCCGCAGTCTCGTTGCGGTTCGGGTACGCTCCCGTCGCGGTCCCCGAGTGCGCCGGGAACCACCGGACGTAAGTGACCTGCTCGCACGGGCCCCCCGCACGGGCACCACCAGCTATCTTCGCGGCCTGCGCGCACACCGCGTTCTTCGCATATCCCCATATGGCTGTCCTAGAGTCACTCAAGATCGTGGTACATTCCGGATCCGCCAGCGCCAGCGCGATCGCGACCTCTTCCGCCTGCGCGGCGGTCGAGACCCTCACGCTGCAGGCGCTGCGCGTCTCTCCGGTCCTGGCCGACACCGCTACGGTCACGTACGTGTTCGGGCGGTCCGGGCACCTCGCCGCGTCCACGTAAGTGGCCCCGGCGTCGTCGTTGTAGATCTCGGCCAGCGCCTTGGCCCTGGCCGCCCGCCGTTCTCGGTTGCTGTCGGGGTGTACGTTCCGCGGCAGCGGCAGCACCCGCACTCTTTTCCGCACCTCCTCCGGCAGGCCGTTCTTCTCCTGTAGTCTTCTGCTCTGACCCAGGCCCAAGCTTTTCAGGATATTTCTTCCGGTCCACGTGGTCTGCAGTCTTTCCAGCTGAGACGCTCGCTGGGACTCCCCGATCTCCTCTAGCGTGTTGTGGACGCCCAGCTCCAGCAGCTTCTGCGTGCTGGCGCTGTTCAGGAGCCCCAGCGCCGCCTTGTACGTCTTGCGGATCGCCGCGTTGATGCGGTCCCTCTCGTTGCGCTTCCACGGGTGAAAGGCGCCCACGTAGGCAACGTGGCTCGTGGCGAAGGACCGCACCAACCGCAACAGGCTCTCCTCCTTCATGCCGTTGTATCTGTTGGCCACCCGCTTGATCAGTTTGGTGGCCATTCCCATCTTTGTGATTACTCTCTCCACCGTGGCTCCGTTGCCGCCGTTCGCCTCCAGCAGCATCCCGAGCACTCGCAGCTTGCTGACTCTGGGGATCTCCGTCCCATCGCACGTGAACAACTTGATCTTACTCGCCTCTTCCTCGGCTCTCTTGCGGTACCTGCCCGGCGGTGGAATCCCCAGCAACTCGGACTTTTGCGGGGAGCACTTTAGTCCGGTGCCCGCCAGCTGCTGTTCGATCGCCGCTATCGCCTCCTGCAGCGAACTCTCGATGTGGCCGTCGCTCCCCCCGGGGACCCACAGCGTAATGTCGTCTGCATATATCGTGTGTCGAACCTGCGGGATCTCCGAGAGGCGTTTGGCCACACCGATCATCATTAGGTTGAACAGCACCGGCGAGATCACCGCTCCCTGGGGGGTACCCACGCTGCCCAGCTCTCTCTCCGGCAGCTCCAGGTCCCCCGCTTGTAGTTCCACCGTCCGGTGCGACAGAAAGTCGCGGATGTAGTCGTGGGACCTCTTGCCCAGACCCAGTTCCGAAACCTGCGCCAATATGGCCGAGTGCCTGACTTTATCGAAAGCACTCTGCAGGTCCAGGCCCAGCACGGCGCTGTTGTCCTGCGACGTTGTCGGACGCTCTAGTATCTCGTGCTGCAGTTGTATCATTGCGTCCTGCGTGCTGAGCCTCTCTCGGAACCCTAGCATCGAGTCCGGGTAGAGGCCCTTCTCTTCCAGATACCGCTGCCATCTGTTGTTCAACACGTGCTCCAGGACTTTCCCGACGCACGACGTGAGGGAAATCGGCCGCATGTTCTCGATACCGGGCGGCTTACCCGGCTTGGGTATCAGTATTGTCTTGGCCGCCTTCCACTGCCTCGGCAGTCTTCCCTCGCGCCAGCATCGGTTGAAATACCCCGTCAGCGCTTCTGTCGGCCCGTCGCCCAGGTTTCGCAGGGCTTTATTGGTGATTCCGTCGGGGCCCGCCGCGGACTTGCAGTTGAGGTTCTGCAGCGCCGCGCGGACCTCCCACTCCTCAATGTCGCGGTCCAGGTCCGGGTTGCTCGGGCCTCTGTAGTCGCCGTGGCTCTCGCTGGGAGTGGTAGGGAGATATTTATCGTTGAGCCGTTTACACGTCTCTTCCTTCCCCAACTTCTTCGTCGCGCAGTGCATGATCTGGGCGAGTCGGTGCTGCTGGTAACTCTTGCTGTTGGTATCGTCCAGCAAGTGCCTCAGTAGTTTCCATGTGCGGCTCTGGTGGAGCTGCCCGTCCGCCTCTCTGCAGATGGCGTGCCACTGCTGGGTGCACAGCTGGCGACTGTATCGCTCTATCTCCCTGCCGATCTCGGCGGCCTTCTTCCTGAGATTCCTGTTGTTTCTGTTCTTACGCCAGCGCCTTTGCAGGGCCTGTCTGGCCTCTATCAGGTGCGCCAGGCGGCTGTCCATTTTCTGTACTTCTTCGTCGGTCTCCAGCTCCGTGGTCGCTCCCTTGATCTTGCGCTTCAGGGCGTCCGACCAGCTCTCGATGTCTGCGATTTCCTCGCCGAGCTCCTCGCTCTCCTCGCGGAAGCGATCCCAGTTCGTGAGCTTGTGTTTGCGCTTGCCCCTGCCGACCTCGTCTGCCGACGCCGGCAGGTCCAGCTCGATTATGAAGTGGTCGCTCCCGAGGTTCTGCCCCGTGTTCTTCCATGCCACCCCGCCTCTGGCCTCCTTCCTCTTTCGGACGAAGGACAGGTCCGGGCTGGTGTCGTGGGTTATCGACGTGCCGATGCGTGTGGGTGCCGCTTCGTCCGAATACAGGACGAAACCGGCCTCCTCCGCCGCCTCGAGCAGGGCCTTCCCCTTCGCCGTCGTGCGGCTGTACCCGAGCTCCTTGTGTGCGGCGTTAAAATCGCCGCACATCGCCACCGTGCCTCTGCCAGCGAGCTTCAGCATCTTATGCATGGCCGTCTTGAACTTCTGCTGCCTGTGGCCCGGGTTGCTGTATACGTTGAGAAAGTACACCGACTCCTTTTTCTTTTTTCCGATCACTACTTCGGTCGCGCAGTACTCGATGGCGCTGCGCCCGAGGAGGTCGTCGTGCTTGACGAACGTTATCCCCTTCCTGACGAACGTGCACACGCCCTGCGCCTCTCCCTTGCCTCTTTCTCTGGCGCTGGGAGGGCTGGCGTGCGCCCGGTAGCCCGGGAGGGACGGCGCGTTCTCGGCGTGGGTTTCCTGGACGAGGATCACGTCCGGGGGTCTCTCCAAACTCTTGATGTACTGCTGCAACACCGCCCGCCGACACTGGAACCCGTTCGCGTTCCAGTGCCACACTCTCAGGCTCGCTTTCGTTCGTGATTTACTGGCCATGGTTCGGTGTTGGTTGGTTCGCTTGTACGTACTGCCCCGGTGTGACCTCGTCTCCACCCAGCATCCTGTGAAGGTACTCCTGTATCTTATCGAGTCTCGCATTCACGTTCGCCTCGAAAGCGTCCATCCGCTTTTCCAACCTGCTGATGCGTCCGGCGCACCTCCTTAGGCGTAGCTCCCAGCTCACGAGCCTCTGCTTCTGCGCCCCTTGTATTCCTTCTTCCCTGCAAGGCGGGTCCTGATCTTCGTCCATCTCGGTTTCCGTTTCGACCGCGTCGCTCTGACCTTCGCGCTTCTGCAGCGCCTTCATCTTCGTCGGAGGCTCCGCCTCTTCTTCCTTTTGCGCCGGCCTCGCCGGCTGCTGCGGCCGACGCTCCTCGGATCTTGTCATCGCTCCGCCACGTGGCTCCTGTTCTCTTCCAGAACTTTCTAGTAGCTTTATCGCCCGCTCGAGCTTTTGGCTGAGGCTCGCGTTTTCCGCTTTCAGCGCGGCTACCTGCTCTTGCAGTCTGTCGACTCTTTCGTCACGAGGTTGCAACATCTCTCTCCGCTGCCGCGGTGACCTCGAACGCCTCCTTCCTTTCGGTGCGCCGGCGATCTCCGCCCACATCACGTGCTCGCGCGACTGTGACGTGGCTCTCGACGGCCTATCGCCGCTCTTCCCGCGCGTTTTCCTGGCCGCCGATTGGCTCCTGTCGTGGGCGCCTCGGCTTGCCGACCTGTTGCCGGGTCGTTGCTCCCGCTTCTTGCTGCCGCTGCGACCTCGCTGCTGCAGGAGCGGCGGGAATTCCCTCTCGCTTCTAGAAATTTCTTTCCTTGCTGACGAGGCATCTTTCGTCTGCTGGCGGCTCCACTGCCGCCGCCGCACCAAGTATGGCGTCTTGAAGCGGTTGCTGCAGCTTGCCACCCCTGTCGGGTGAGCACCCCCGCACAATTTGCAGCGCGGTTTGCACGTTTCTGCGTGGTTCTCGCTCGGATTTTGCTTTCCGCACGCGAAACACACGTTCTTTTCGGGCTGCGGGCACACGTCCTGTCTGTGCCCCACTCCGCCGCAGCACTTGCAAACTTCGCGGTGTTGCCTATACAGACTGCACCTAACGAGCACGGATCCGTATTTCACCGTCGTCGGCACTTTCTCGCCCTGAAAGAGCACGACGATTGCCGACGATTTTCCGATCCTTCGGGCGTCTATCGCCGCTGGATTGTAATCGTTCACGATGTTCTCTATTATTTCTTCCTGCGTGTCCTCCGTGGAGATGTTGCGAATCACGCCTTTTACCGTGCCGTTCGGCGCCGCCTGATAGGCATACACTTCGTACTCGCGGCTGCCGATCGTTAGAGCCTCGATTCTCGCGTATTTCGAGATTCTCTCCTCTGCGGGAGTGCTCACGATTATGATGTTTTGGGCCACGTTGAGGCACACCGTGTCTTGCATGGCCGTCTCTCTTGCGATGCCCGTGGCCACCATAATTGCGGTCGCCAACTCGGTCGGTCTGACCTTCCCTACCTGCAGTCCCCCTCTTGGTCTGATGATAATTTTGTGCTCTTCGCGGGGGATGCTGTTGGGCATTCTCGCCGCTCTCGACATGCTTGCATTCACCTTCTTCACGAATTTCTCCTTCGATTGTAGAGACGCGTTCGCCTTTGCGGCGGGCTTACCGGTCGACGGTGGAGATCGCGGAGCCTCCGCTCGTCGCTGTTGTGGCTTCCTCCGCTGGGTCGTCCACCCCGCATGGTCGCCCGGTGAGAGCTCCTCGCCCGGCACCACCACGGCCGTCCGACCTCCGCTGCGGTCCAATTGTACTTGCATTTCCTCGTCCCGCTCTCCGCAGGCCTCCATGGTAGCTTCCTCGCTGAATCCCGTCGATGCGGGCTCCCCTCCGGTCGACATCGGCTCGAGCGCCGTCGCCGACGGCCCGGCCTGGCCGTACTCGTACTAGGCCTAAGTTAGGCTTAGCTGAGCGGCCACGCCGCAAACATGAAAAGGGCCGTAAAATTCGGAAATTCGCAACAACTCACCGAATTTTTGTTATTGCCAGGTCCGCTGAGCGAAGCCTAACACACTGGTGAAAAATGGGCACTGTGGGACCAATTAGTCCGCAATTATGGCTCATTAACTGCGGAGCCGATGTAACACACGTCCGCTCGCTCCGGCTGCTCGCAGCGCCCCCCCTTTTCCCGGGGACATGCCAAGGTAAATATAAATGGTAGCGAAGCTTCGGGCGAAAAGCGGTTCAGAACCTATTACCAGCGACATCAGCATGGGGGCTTATGGGAGTGGCTATTGAAGCGCGACTAGGTGAGGAGGGAACAAACACTAGTA
This sequence comes from Haemaphysalis longicornis, assembly GCF_048455015.1. NCBI lineage: Eukaryota > Metazoa > Arthropoda > Arachnida > Ixodida > Ixodidae > Haemaphysalis > Haemaphysalis longicornis. The sequence goes on from NW_027526361.1 coordinate 190,974,072, forward strand.
GCAAAAAAGCAAGTTTTGTTCAACAATAAAACAACAATTATATTTTGCGAACGATATTTATTTCTGAATCACATTTATTTAGGCACAGTGTGTTAATAATTTATGAAAATGCTGTTCATTCTGAAAAACCTTTTTTGTAACGCCCTCTGAAGAATTGCACATGTCATTGCTCTGTGATGCAGTCCTTGTAGTGTTAGGAAAGGCGCTCCGAAAGTTCGTCTGCTGGGAAACGCCCCTCGCGTGTTTTGGTCGTGCGCATTTGCATTCGTTTTTCCTTGTTAATTTGGTGTGCACTTAATTTTTGCTGTTCGTGGAGTTGCGAGGTGCGTTGGATCGTCGGTGAACACGTTTAGTACCGTGCCCAGTGGGCACGGTGAACTACGGGACGATGCTGCCAACGGTTGTAGCGGAGCGCTTTCCTCGGTACCTACGGAAACGATGTGCTGTAAAAGGTTGCAACAGCAACTCCCGTACGCCTGGCGTTTTACTGCACCATTTTCCTCTCATTTCCTCAGATAACGCGAAAGTATAGTAAATACGTGCACGGGGGTTGTGTAAGGGGACGTGGTGGTGCTTCGAAAAAAATGGGTCTAAAGCTTTGTTATGTCACAGTTATCTCTTGATTTCACCTCAGGCTGGCTCGGAGCAAGTGGTGTCAATTACTCTAGGACTTCTCAGCGTAGTACCACTCGAATTTAAACGTTTCGCTTTAACTGTCTATCTCAGTGTCTTCTCTATTGCATTACAACGCTTGTAGTGCTCGTTGCTTCCCGCACTTGTATGTGCAAGCATTATTTCCACTGTACTGTGTTGTGCTGCTCCCTGCTGCGCTGCTGCCAGATCTTTCCTGCTATGTACTTTTACATACTGCCGTCGCTTTCGTTTGAATTGATCCATTTTTCCTCTCTTTACTTATCTGTTGCGGCACAATTGCCTAATAATGCAACCAGGAAATTGCAGGCGTGAATGCTGAGTGAACTTCTGTAGAAACCCATGTCTACTTGATAAGACGCCGGGACAGCTGCGGTGTGCTCGCTGCACTTTCGTGAATCGGCATTCCTGCGGCCCGGTTTTCTGCGTCAAGATGCAGTGCCTAGTTCTTTTCTCTTGTTTCGAAGTAGTTCTGCTGTTGACGCTTTCATTGCTCATAATGCCATGTGTTACGGGTAAAGTCAATTTTTCGGCGCGTAAGGAAAATCGTAATGCATGTAGTGCCCACGAACATTTTGTACTTATACAATACGTGCTGATTTTGTGCAGTGTGGTAAATTTGTTTTATGTTTATCCTGGAATAAAATTCAAATGTCTTGATTATAGCATGACTATGCGTTATTTCTTCTCTTAGAACAGAAGTACACAAACTGAGCAAGCATTATATAACCTTGATCTATATTTAAGGCACGCACGCAACCTGCGTATGTGCAACGCAATTAAACCCAGCAGTAGCGTTGGTAGAAATTGGTATTGGGTTAAGGAGTGGGCACGTTTTTTATATGAAAGGGGGGCCGGGGAGAGTGGTCAAGTGTCATTTTGTGCTCTGTATCCCAAGGTAGAAAAAAAATTCCGGTCGGGGGGGGGGGGGGTACGTTTGCCACCCACTGCAATCAAAATAAACAACTGATTGCTTTTATACCGCAGTGGAAGGCATGAATACATAATAAAGGTTCAGAGAATATGCAAGATGTTTTCATAAACACCGAGGCGAATCATACGACATTATGCTAAAGTACGTTTCTCTAGTCACGAGTATAACCTGGCGTTGACTTGAAGCACACGCGCCAAGGGCTCGCGAAGTTGCGTCAGATGGCAATGACATGGGCCCTCAGCGATGAGAGGCCTGCTAAGGCTATTTTGAAGTCAAATTTTCCCGCTAATGCCACCAAAATGACGTCACTTTCTGACCGGATCTTGCGTCACATCCTTTTTATTTTTTGTTCCGCCGGAAGTGTTCCCTCCTCACAGAGATGGCGCTAAGCCCCATGAGCAGCTTAAGAGCCGCCATTTTCTGAACGTATGGGCTTCTATGGAAGCTTCGCTACCAGTTATATTTACCTTGGACATGCTTCGAAGGAAGATTACATGTTTGGAAAGCTTCAGCTGTATGTTTGTTTCAATAAATTCTCGAGTGGTGATTCTTGGTTTTGCCCAAAAAGCCAGTGATGTCAATTTCTGTCAAAGGGCGCAAGGTTACAAATCGCAGTGACATCGCAAGTCACTTGAACATTTATTTCCAGAGCGTGTTCGCAAATTCAGCGATATGTGTTCCCGAAACTTTTTTGTTTGAACCGTGTGAAGAAATTTCATTTCTTATTATGGTTTGGTTTAAATGCTTTTAAAATTAATAGCCAAAAAATGCTGTGGTCCTGATAACCTTCCGGATGTGTTTCTTCGGCGTTATGCCGAATGGATTGCCAAAGTTTTTGTTGTAATATTCCAAGCGTCCTTGTTAACTGCAACACTACCACGTGACTGGAGGATAGCTAGAGTCATCCCTATCTTTAAAAAGGGGATTGATTAATTCCGGATAACTACCGTCCTATATGTTTACCTTCAACATGCTGCAAATTATAAGACAATATCACAGCCAAGCGTATTATTGAGTTCCTTGAAAGACACTCGATACTAACCAGCTTCCAACATGGTTTTAGGAAAGGCTTTTTGACTGTGACGCAACTGGTCACCGTCACACACGAGTTTGCAAAGGCCCTTGATAATAATGTTCAGATAGACACAATTTTTCTTGATCTTAGCAAAGCATTTGACAAAGTTCCTCATGACAAATTATTCAAAAATTAAAATTTCAAACTTCCAGAAATTTTAGTAGCATGGGTCTCTAGATACTTGATGAATAGATAGCAGTATGTTTTGATTGATGGTCAAACCTCGAGCTGTCTTCCCGTCACATCCGGAGTGCCCCAAGTTAGTGTTTGGAGCCGTTGCTTTTTCTTTTATACATCAATGATATCGTCACTGTTGTTACACCCACCACTCATATCCGGCTGTTTGCAGATGACTGTAATTTATTCTGTGAAATCTCAAGCATGCAGGATCAAATAAAACTTAACACAAACCTGAACAATAAATACAGTTGGTGCAAAGAGTGGGGCATGGTTGCCAACGCAGAGAAAACTGTTTCCCTCCGCATAACGCGTACAAAATCTCCATTAGAATTTCCGTACACACTGGGATCGTGTGCGGTGAACCAAGTAAACAGCTTTAAATACCTAGGCGTAACGTGTACTCACAATCTTTCCTGGAACTTGCACACAGACAACACCTGTTACCTCAACTTTTCTAAAACTGTGTTTCTTGAGAAAAAAACTTCGTAATTCACCTCCAAGTGTTAAACGTCTTTGCTACCATTCATACGTTAGACAAAAACTTGGGTATGCTGCTGTAGTATGAGACCCGTATACCAAAAAATAAAACATCAATCAATTGAAAATGCTTCAGAGGAAAGCTGTTGGGTTCATTTTTTCAAAATTTCGTCACACGGCCCCTTCTGAATTATTGATTGCCAATAAAATTCCCAAGCTTCAGTTAAGAAGACAGAAACTTCGTCTCGATTTCCTCTGCTCACTTACTAACCATAAATTGGCTATCAACCCCTCCCTGTATATATCCACCTTGACTACAAGACACACGAGGCAGCAACACCCTAGATCGCTAACACCATAGCAATCGCATACTGATACTTACAAGTTTTCATTTTTCCCGCGTACCAAGGCTGAGTGGAATTGCATTATTGAGCCATACTCGTTAGATATTGTATAGCCCTGTTTTTTTGTTATTGTTGTTGTTGTTGGTGTCTTGGGTTGGCAATGCAATGTCCGCCGTTTCATTTTTTTGTCCCTTTTGCTCTTTCCGTAATATTCTTACATTCAAGTGCTCGACCTGCCGGCACCACAACTATGGTCTGCCGTATGTATTAAATAAATATAAATAAATAAATAAATAAAATATCTTAGCGTTTAGTGCGGTTTCGCTTGCGAAAAAGGCTTTAACCAATAGAATGGATACGGCGAGCCACTTTGCAGCCTCTAATTCGGCTAACTGTGTGGCGATCACTGCGATGTCCTCCAAGGAATTCGAAGCGTTACTCCTGACCTCGGAGGCACAGCAAATATTGGATTAGAAAGGATGCTCCATGTTCCTTCGTTCCTTTCCTGCAATTTTTATATTTTGAAAGAAATCGGTGCGAGGCAGTTTCTTCAGCGCCGCTGTGTAGGTTCGTTTTCATACATTTGCTCCTGAACTCCCCCTAGAAGAAATCAAAGAGCGGGTGAGAGCTAGCATACAGCGTCAGGTAACTGCAGGTGGCATGTCCTCCTCGCGTGGGAATTATCGACGGACAACCACGCTTCCTTATAGAGCCTTTAAATCCCAACATTTAGGATCATGTGCGCACAACTGTACACTTTGATTAGGCTGCCGTGCCGTGCATACTACCTAGTAAAAGAGGCGTGACTGCAGAACTCCGTCAAATCTGACTGAGCTCTCTTTTACACCCATTCTTTGTAGTAGTTTTCCGTCATTAGCCTAGTTTTCTAGCGGGTAACAACGGGCTCCGGTGGACGAGGAACAATCGGTAATTGCTGCTTCAAGACACAATTGCAGAGCGAAGAACGTGTTAAGTGCAGGTATTTCTTCATTGACAGAGCAGAACGAGCTCCTCAGCTCTTCATGGCACTGATGAATCCCATATATAGTACAGGGAAGTGCAATAATTTCGCACAGATTAATGAGCTTTTCTGTTCTGCAGAAGCAGATGACTAGGGAAGTAGTCATTCAGGAAGTAAGCACTATATACCGATTATGAATATTACACAGCAGGCAACATTCTTTGCCACCAATTCCCTTATTGCTAATTTTACAAATTCCCTTGAAGGTTACCCAGCCCGGCCTATGACGCCTGTCAAGAGTAGAGTACTTCGAAGCTACCGAATGTTTATTCCTATAAACTCCGTTTCTCGTTCTTTCTTTGTCCTACACATGCTGCTTCTTGCCGTCCGGCGGTGTTCCCGTGATCAGCGCATGACTGTGCGCATGTTCGGGGCGTCACCCTAAAAGAATTGGTGTGCCAATTTGCACGTGGTTAGGAGGCGTTCCTTACCATAAGAATCGTCTTTGACCTTGAGGGACATGTGCGCGGCTGCGTTGCGTTCAATTTCTTCATTTTTTTGTTTTTATTGCGTTCGCAATAGATAGCGCACATCGGAAAAAGTTTTCGACGTTGGTCCGCGTACACAGCGTGCCAGAAGGACGCGAATAAGGAACTCGCTTGGAAAGGGGTGAAGTCGGTGAGGTTGCCTGCGCTGTCGCTGCGTACCGGCCGCTGGCGGCTCGGCCGATGTGGCGAGGTCGAGGTGGTGGTGGCTCGTGTACGATTTGCGTTTCTCTGCTTGTTTGGCATGGCTTGAGAATTTTTCTTCCAAAAGGAGAGCGAGAAACACACTGTTTAATACTTCTGGAGCGAGAATAGCTCTTGTAGACCATCTACTCAAAAACAAAAGAGCCATATATAACTCAAAAAGATAATTTCAGGCTCTGAAAAGCCCATATAGGGCCATATAGTCAAGGTAGGCGCTAAAAGGCATACATAGTTAAACCACGCACTGATAGGAACCACATACAATTGCTTAAAATGCTCCCCTTCCCTTAGGTCAGGCTTATCAGTTAATTAGGCTTGATACAAACTCACGAAAAAAATAGGCATTTTGCCTAAAGTTCCGGTCTCTAACAATTAAGAAGAAGCCTTACATTGCTGCTGTACGTGAACACGGATGTATAAATACGCGCCTTTCTAGTTAAGAAAGGTGACTACCACGTTATGTTTCCCGTGACTGATGGGTCGAGTGTGCGTGAGCTTGTGATTTATGATATGATTCTGACAATTATAAACGACGCGTCTGGCCAGCAACTAATAAATTTTGGTACGTCTAAATCTCATCTCGTAGACACAGAGTAACCGCTTCTGATGGATTGATGTTTCACGGTCCTCTCAAAAATCTGTTTCGAAATGTAGTCTTAAAGATGCATTCGTTACCAAAGAAGTCTGTTGTGCTATAGGCGCCATGCCGCAGGCTTCGGAAGTCGGTCATTGATAGGATCATCGGTACGACTTCTGAGAGTACTCCGGAACAGCCCACACCTACGTAGTTAACATCTGACGTTTGAAAATATTGCAGCCTCTGAAGTTTCGTTCTGAGTTCTAAAAAATAAAAAAATACCTTTTCCTTCATGTTTCCACAGCTTGAGGAATCGACAGATGCCCTCCTCCCACCACCGACAGCATGCGGCTCTGGCTTGTTCGTTTCTTGCTCCGGTTCCATTATTCCCCCTACAAAAGTCGCTACATTGTCGTCCGTTTTAACGACCTTGATGCAGAAAACGTTGGGTAATGTGTCTATTGTTGCCGACGCACTTATGTGGACTTCTATTCGAACGTGGTATTGCGCTCGCACTATATAATCTGAGAGCGAACTTTTATTGCCCCTAGCATATCAGGTCACATATGAGCTCACTGCTTAGAAAGTACCTCAGAATGCGTAAAGTACACTCTCAGACAGAATGGGAGAAAATAAGACCAACTGCAGCATTTAGGACTCGCGAAGAACACAAGCCCCCTAAAAGACGAAATGCGCCATGATGAAGGCCGTGTGCAAAATTAAGGGAGCAAACGTTGGACCCCGGGCAAGAAACTGGACTAAGCAGACATTGCTGTTGCTTTCCCTAGCGGCGGTCCGAAGACTTGTTTCTACTTGTTCAGTGACCGGAGGCGTCGGACATGCGGAAGGTAAGCACCGCGCCCGCGTCTTTTCAACACAAGCAGTTTTTTTCGACGTTTGTAAGCTTGTACCCTAGCTTCAAAGTGTCGGATGTTAAAACCAATGCCAATAATGAAACATGGTGAAACATCGTAGCTGGAGACGACGCAGAGAAAGCAAGACAGGGCTATCGCTGGAGATCAACTGAATTACTTTACCATACACAAAAAGGTTTACATAGACAGCGCATGCGCGAACATGGGCGAAAAAATAAGGAAAATGTTCCGCGAGGAAGTCAGGTGGTTCACTTTTTACGCATTTGGCAAGCATGTGAACAGAATTACGAAGATACTATGATCAAAACATTGGTAATATCAGCTTGGTCAGTGCGGCGAACGTGGCGGCTATAGAGATAACACAAAATTTGGGGCGAGCTAAATACTTGCAGCATGATTCCAATTAATAACATCCTGGTCTGCTGATTCAGAAAAGTCGTTGAATCATAAAAAAGTCAAACCCTGCCGTAACCGGCATGTAGTAAGTGAATTAATCCTGGCCAATCCCCCAAGTGGGTATGCGCCACAAACTGCGCAGGATGCCGCCTGGTTCTTGCTGCGGCAGGAAACTAAACATCCCCCTCGCGAGGGGCACGATCAAATGCAGAGCATTTCCGGCGGCGACGACGTTAAGTAGTTTGCGTTACGTTAATGTTGTTGCACTTGTTGCTGTTGGTTGTTGTATTGTAATTAAATGAGGAGAAGTAATTACGTGGTCACGTGACATCATTTATTAGCAGGTGGGTATGACATCATTTATTAGCAGGTGCGTATGATAATTGTGGCGCAGTGGGAAGAGCACCATGTACCTCGCGTTCCGCCAACAGGTAGTGAATGCGTTGTATCAGGAGCTTCTTGACGTAGTTTGAATGAGTCAAGGATATAAGGCGTGTTCGTAGCCCTCCATCGTTTTGCAGTGGACACTAAAAAAGGACATCGACATCACCCCGTACACCATTCGCTTCCTGCCATTTGAAGATGTTAATCGGGTGCCATATGACGTTTTCGTTCTCCTAGGATTGTTTAGCTTGTGGAAGTGCCGTACGACTGATCGGCATGCGGAACCCCCTATGCCGACCAAGTGCATTTTTCGGGAACAGGCAGCGTTGGTGCGGAGCGTTTATGCTGCCCAGAGTGATCCACCAGAGTGGCTGCCTCTTTTGGATGCGTGCGTTTGCTTGCCTGAGTTTTGATCTTTGTTCGACTGTCTGTTAGTGCTTAAATTGTGTGTTAAGTGTCTCGTCTTTTGAAGTTTTCTAACATTTCCATGCATTAAAGAAAAAAAAAAGTCGGCTTTGTGGCGCAGTGGGAAGAGCACCATGTACCTTGCGTTCCGCCCGCAGGGTCGTGGGATCGAAACCAGGCGCCGGTAATTATTATTGCTTTATATAGTGTAGGGGGAGGGGTGCGGACTACGATGGACAATTAGAACGGGTGACATCGTGATTTAAAGAAATGCTCTGCATTTTAAAATTGAAGGGGATCTAATTTAGGTTCCGCGCCGCTGACGCATCTACGTTTGATTCGCAGTTTCTCTTGTCGCATTTCAGTGGACACTTGAAATGCATATTCGTACGGGAGCGGCTGTACGCCCTTCCGTGTATACGTCTTACACGAGATGCCGTTTATTTCCAGTGTGCGTGCTTACTTCAGCTTAATCGTCACCGGCGTAGCATACCGGGTCAGTGCGACATGCACCACGCACACTGGACAAATACATTTCAGCATAGCTATTTTTGTCCGGTAAACCCCTTTTAAGTGCGAAGCACTTCGTAGTCGGGCCTACTCCTGCTTCCACCGCCGTCCTCCGTCCGCAGCCTAGCAACGGAGCTAGCTACCGTGCCTAGCAACGGCGCCGGATTTGCGACGCGTGAGGGCGCTCGCATAGCGCCTCCTATCCCTCCTCGCCTACTCTCCTAAAGCCCCTTTACTACTCTCCAGCTCGCAACACCGTCTCTCGGCGCGCCAGCCAGGCCGCTACACTATATAAAAAAAAACAGCATCCGACGCCAGGTTTCGAACCGAGGACTTTGCGGCCGCAGCGCGACGCTCTACCGACTAAGCCACGGACGCGACGCTGATATCAGTGTTAGTAACGCGCCTTATATCTTTAACGCATTCAAACTACGTCGTCAGCGGCGTGCGTTGGCGACTCAGCGGCTCTCGAACATACACGTTAATTCACCAAGATTTCCCCAGAGGGACAAACGAGGCGTGTTAAGCCGAACATGATCACGAGGGGGTGTTAATGTAACTAACGGGCAAAATGCCACCAAACTTCAACAAACTCCCCCTCATAGCATCACCCCGTGCTTCGCACTTCCTCATACTCCCCTTCGGGGAAATGCGGGGGAATTTTTTAAACACATTTTTAAGTGCGAAGCACTTCTTAGTCGGGCCTACTCCTGCTTCCACCGCCGTCCTCCGTCCGCAGCCTAGCAACGGAGCTAGCTACCGTGCCTATACAGTGCCTAGAATATACTGGTATATTCTAGGCACTGTAGTGCCTAGCAACGGCGCCGGATTTCCGACGCGTGAGGGCGCTCGCATAGCGCCTGCTCTCCCACCTCGCCTACTCTCCTAAAGCCCCTTTACTACTCTCCAGCTCGCAACACTCTCTCTCGGCGCGCCAGCCAGGCCACTACACTATATAAAAAAAAAACAGCATCCGGCGCCAGGTTTCGATCCGAGGACTTTGCGGCCGCAGCGTGACGCTCTACCGACTAAGCCACGGACGCGATTTTTTTTTGTAACAGTAACTTTATTTACAAATATACAAACAGGGCCAGATGAAGTGGTTACTGAGGTTTCAGAGAACCGTGTAACATGCTATGCTCACACAGACAAATGATCGCGTTCGGGAACGTACAAGCCAAGACAAAATTCAGCGTGTTTCGACAGGGAAGTAAAAACCATTAGTAGGCAGTGCCAGCAAAGCCACGTAGTGCCGGCGTGGTTCCTGTTAGAAACACTTACAAATGGGCGATGGAGTCATTTGTTTACAGTATACGGTAATGAAGTAGGGGCAAGGGGTTGGGCGTAGAAGTTATGGAGAAAAGTCGTTAGTGAGCAGAAGTAGCCCATGGTGCTGTCGCGCTACCGGCCCTCAGATCAAGTCCCATCTCCTTTGCTGCTCTACCTTAAACTCCATGAGGGCTCGTGAGCCCCGCGCCAGTGAGTCACGAAGCTCAGTGTCTGAGTCGGGCCCGTCAAGGGCGGCCACTGCCCACTGCGCCTTCTGTACAAAGTGCCTCCACGCCGGCCGCGGGCTTTCGGCACATTCAACCACGTCGACTCTCGCCCTCCATAGCGAGTGGAGACCTATGACGTGGACGCAGTCACGGAGAAGCGGGTGCTCCGAGGCCGCCCCCAAGAACCCCAAGTTCATCCAGGTGAGCTGCCAGTACGTGTCGAAAGAGCACTGCAGCTCGTCCCAGAAATACGACGCCGTGTTGCACTCCACAAAGACGTGCTCTGCCGTCTCCCTCCTTCCACACAACAAGCAGTTGGTCCCTCCAGGAAGAAAGAAGCCCCTCTCCCCCTGTCTTGCCTTAGTGGGTAGAACCCCTGTGTGAAAACGGAAGAAGAAATCCTTCGAACCAGTAGGAATGCATCTTCCGCACTCGCCGGAGGACGTCACTTTTCATGCGCCCTAGAGGTGGTGAGCGATACATGGGGGGTGGAAGGATCTGTTCCACCAGGTCCCAGTACAACTTCTTCGGGGCCACTGCGCACAGGTACTCCCAAGAGAACAGTCCCTGCAAGAGGGCCACCACTGCCGCCACTTCTTTGTAAAAGCCCGTTGCCCGGTTAGTATGTGTAAACTCCGCTGTTGTTGGCAGCCAAGGGGCCAAATGTGAGGAGCCTACGTTTTGCAGAGCAGCCCGAAGGAAACCGTCACGACGATCCCGGAAGAACAAAAAACGTTGCACTGTCAGCTTGAGCTCCACGTTAACAAGCCCGAGGCCACCCGCTTCCGGACTCCAGAAAATGTTAGTGCGACGCATAGGCTCGTAGGTGGATCGCCAGATGAATACTGCGAACAGCCGGTGTAGCTTGGCCACTGAGCCTGCGTCGATGGTCGATACTCTGGCCACGTACAGGACGGCCGGGTATAACACGGCATTGCAAACATGTGCCCTTGAGAAAAAGGCGATGTGTCGCGCTCGCCAGGGCTCCAACCTCCCACCTGCGGCTGCCAGCTTTGACTGCCGGCGGGGGGCAATGGCTCGGCCGCAGTCCAGGTTGACTCCGAGGTAGCGGGTGATGGCCTCCCTCCATCGGACTCCGTAGAGCTGTGGTGGTTTGGTGGCCCATTCACCTAGCCATGCTCCCTCGCACTTAGAAAGATTCAGCTGAGCACCCGAAAACCGACAGAATGATTGCGCTAGCGCGACGATCTCCCTCACCTGTTCTTTCGACGAACATACGAACGCGACATCATCCGCGTAAGCCAGGACTCTTAGTTCTTCGTCGCCGAGAACCAAGCCTTTGACTGACTTCGATGCCATTGCCATTCTGCAAAGTGGCTCTATATATAATGCAAACAGAATCGGGGACATGGGTCAGCCCTGCCGGACCGACCTTCTCACGGTGATTGGGCTCCCCACCTCCCCGTTCATAATGATGCTGGTGGTGATTTCAGTATAGCAGATCTTGATCCACTCCACCATTTCGTCCCCTATCCCGCACCGATGAAGGAGCATCAACAGAAAGGCATGATCTACTTGGTCGAAGGCCTTTCTGAGGTCGAGTTGCAAGACAGCAAAGGGAAAAACCCTGACTACGCCACCTCACAGACAGTCCTCATGCGGTGTAGATTGGTGTTGATAGAGCGGCCTCTGAATCCGCATGTCTGATGTGGTCCCACCACACTACCGAGGGCCTTCTCGAGCCGTCTGGACAGTATTCGGGATAGGATTTTGTAGTCTGTTGATAGTAGACTGATAGGCCTGAAATCTTCAAACTGGGTGCCGTATCATGAGACGTTTTTTTCGGTATTAGGACCAAATTACTGCTCCGCATTGAAGGTGGCAGCAGCTTTGTGTTTTTGATGTTTTCGAATACCGACGCCGAGACTGGGATGATCTCCTCTCGGAATACCTGGTAGAATACCGAAACGATCCAATCCGGCCCCGGTGACTTATTCTTTGGCAGTTCCTTTATAGCGCTTTTGACTTCTTCGACCGTGATGGGGTTGTTTATGACGGCCCTAACGTCCTCTGGGACCTTGGGCAGCTCATCGAGGACATCCGGCGGAGGAACATCGGGATCAGCGCGCGAGAACAGCTTCTCGTAGTAGTCGCCGAAGGCAGCCGCCACCTCCCCGCTCCCACGAGCGAGCCCACTAGGGTGGTTGACCTCGGAAATCGCTTTAGTGGCAGTCCTTCCCCGCTCGAAAGCACCAAAAAGTTTCGACGGCTGTGCCTCGGCCACCACTCGCTGCTCTCTACTCCGCACAAGAGCCCCCCAGTACCGCTTTTCCAGCTCAGTTCGGATCTCCTCTTTCACGCTGCGAATGTCCTCCGAGAATTCCCCCGGCCTCTCCTCGTCCGCTTCCACAAGAGAGCGTAGGCACTCCGTCAGTCCCCCGCACGGGGCACCTTGAGTATTCATGGTGACGGTGAGCAGGGACACCGCGGACCCCGAGCTCCCAACATAAGCCGTATCGAACCGTGGCGAGGTGTTTAAAGGTGAAGGGTAGAAGCCGTAAACAGTGGCCGTCGGAGCCTTGGTCAAGCTCCGGCCGATGGGCTCCCTGCCTGTCTACCAGGCAGGGAGCTCCGGGACCTCTTTGACTACCAGGGTAAGGTCAAAGGAGAAAGTACCCCCGTCTCCCTGCTTTTATACTATGCTTTATGGTATTGTCTAAACCCCCCCCCCCCAACCGTGATCGGCCCCCTAAAAGGGGCCGCACCGAAGTATCGTTTCCCCCATTGCCATCTTTGACATTTCCTGAACCAGATCATTACTCTCGATTTCTTGTCATGGAGTCCCTGAATCCAACCCACCCTCTTGCATCTCAGTCAGTCTTCTTAATCGCCAAGTATCTTGAAGCCATAATAGGAAAATCATATTAGGCCAAAAAACAAAGAACTGGTGAACTCCTCATCGAGGTAAATGACAAGCAGCAGTCCACAAAGCTTCTAGCTCAGACTAGACTGGCTGATCTTGACATCAGGGTCACACCCCACCGGAGCCTCAACAGCTCCCAGGGTGTGATATCCGAGACAGATCTTTTGAACGAAACGGATGCGGATCTCCTTGCCGGCTTGAAGGATCAGGGCGTCACTGCCGTGAGACGCATCACTATCCGCAGAGACGACAAGGAGATTCCCACCAAGCACATTATCTTGACTTTCGACCGCGCAGTTCTTCCACAACACATCAATGCAGGTTTTATCCATTGCTCCATCCGTCCGTACATCGCGAATCCGCGGAGCTGTTTTAAGTGCCAGCGGTTCGGGCACGGTACAACCTCTTGCCGTGGCCGAACGACGTGTGCGAAATGCGCGGCGCACGATCATCCGACTGACAACTGTCCATCCGAAACCCTCACTTGTGTGAACTGCGGCGGTCCGCATGCAGCGTACTCTCGCAAGTGCGAAAAATTTCAAATGGAAAAAAAGATAATTAACATCAAGGTCACGGAGAACATCACCTTCCCAGAGGCGCGAAAGAGGTTCGCCTCTTTCCCTCTGGGGAGGTATGCCGACGCGGCTCGCCGGGGGGCGGAGCGGCGTCTGGTGTCCACAGGGACCCAGTTCAGCGAGTCTGACCTGGTCCCTGCCCCCCCACCCCCCTGGGTTGCCTCTGGCAGCCCAACCCGCGACCACGCCGCTTGCTGAGGCAGCAGCGGTTGTGGTGCAAATGTCTTCCGTCGGGACCGGTGCCGCTCCCGCCTCTGCCTCCCCGTCCTCCAGTGCGTTGGAGGGTACCGAGGTGATGGACACCACGGGCCCCGCACCGGTTCCCACCGCCACCGCACCGCCCGTGCCACCTCTGGCACCCCGGACGCCCTCGGCGGTGGCGGCTCAAACGAAGGGCTCCCGAGGGGGGGCCAAGTCCGGGGGGCCCGGTCCGTCGGGCACCCCTCGGACATCCGACGACGACATGGATGTCGGGCCGTTCCTGCTTGCAACGCAGCGCAAGGAACGCGTCCCGACGCCAAAGCCTCCCGACAAGCCAAAAAAGGCGAGAGTCACAGCCCCGAAACACGACACATAAACAAACACACACACTCCAGTAGCTCTCACACTAAATAATGGGAAGGGAAAACATAATTCAATGGAACTGTAGAGGCCTTCTTAAAAATCTTGACGATGTATACGAACTACTGCATGCTAATCAGCCAAGTGTAATGTGTGTTCACGAAACACATTTGAATTCCAAGCACACAAATTTCTTGAATAGTTACATGGTCTTCAGAAAGGACAGGGATGGCTGCACACACTCTTCTGGCGGTGTGGCCCTAATTGCCCAGAAATCTTTAGCATGCCACCCTGTCACTTTGAACACCATCCTTGAGGCTGTAGCAATACGCTTGATAATATTTAATAGGTTGATAACGGTATGCTCCATATACATTCCTCCTGATGTTTCACTTTCGAGCTCTGACGTCGAGGCGCTGGTTGACCAGCTGCCCGAACCGTACATTCTAACAGGCGACCTTAATGCTCACAATTCTCTTTAGGGCTCTTCTCGTACGGATGCCCGAGGTCGCCTGATAGAGAAATTCCTTACATCTTCTGGAGCATGCCTTTTCAACTGTAAACAACCTACATACCATAACATAGGACACAACACATACTCATGTCTTGACTTGGCGATTGGCTCAGCAGTTCTCTTTCCTCTCCTCGAGTGGGGTGTGGGCACTGACTCATACGGTAGTGACCACTTCCCCACCTCACTCACATACATAGGTAAAGGCCCATGCAGTCCAAATTCCCATAATAGGTTCAATGAAGCACGAGCTAACTGGAATACATTTCCAGAGACATCCAAACTACACCACACATCCATAAGACACCTACACGTCCAAGAAGCTACCCAACTGCTCACGGCGCACATCCTCGACGCCGCCGAAAAGTCCATTCCCCACGCCTCTGGTGCCCCGCGCAACCAGCGGAGGCCGTGGTGGAATGAGGACTGTAGGCGGGCGCGAGAGGCCCAGAACATGGCGTGGGGTGTCCTTCGTCGGTACCCCACGTCGGGTAACCTCATTTTGTTCATACGGGCCAAGGCGTTAGGAAAACGTGTGCGCCGTGAGGCAAAACGAGAGAGTTGGCGTTCCTTCATAACATCAATAAACTCCTACACAGACACACGGAAAGTATGGACAAGAATACGGAAACTCAAAGGACAACAAACACACAGCCTGCCTCTGGTCAGCACAACAGGGGACACACTCGAAGACCAGGCTGACACCCTCGCACAACACTTCCAACTCGTGTCCAGTTCAGCACACTACACAAACACTTTCATGAAACACAAACAAACGGCCGAAAAGAAACCTATACTAGATAACAATAGGTCAACATCTTCTTATAACTCAGAGTTTTCACTGCATGAGCTGAGGGCTGCTTTGAGCACGTGTAAACCCTCAGCTCCAGGCCCAGACAACATCACATACACAATGATACAACACCTGCACGCAGACACTCTTCTAACACTCTTACACCTATATAACAAGTTATGGCTTTCGGGGCACATTCCAAACTCTTGGAAGAAGGCTATAGTGGTTGCTTTCCTGAAAGAGGGAAAGGACCCGTCGTCCCCCTCAAGCTACCGTCCTATAGCCCTGACGAGCTGCCTGTGCAAGCTCTTCGAGAAGATAGTAAATCGCAGGCTCGTGTACTTCCTCGCGTACAACGGTCTTCTCGAGGGCTGCCAGGCAGGCTTTAGGGTGGGGCGATCGACGAACGATCAACTGGTAGCTCTTGATTCGTACATCAAGGATGCCTTCGCGCATAAGCAGTATTGTTTAACTGTGTTTTTCGACCTTGAGAAGGCATACGACACCGCTTGGCGTTATGGGATCCTTAGTGACCTCAAGTCATTCGGTGTTTCGGGTAACATGTTGAACACTCTTGTTAGTTACTTGTCAGACAGAACGTTTCGAGTAAGAGTTGGTTGTGCACTCTCAAAGGTTCACGTGCAAGAAAGTGGCGTGCCACAGGGTGGCGTGTTGAGCTGCACTCTCTTTATAGTAAAAATGAACTCTCTTGGTAAGGCACTGCCACCCACAATCTCTTATTCCATGTATGTAGATGACGTCCAGATATCCTATAAATCATGTAATATGTCAATCTGCGAACGTCAAGTCCAGCTTGGTGTCAAGAAACTTGCCGGCTGGCCAGACAACAATGGTTTTAAATTGAATCCTGCAAAAAGTTCCTGCGTTGTGTTCTCCAGGAAGCGTGGGGTCCATCCGGACCCAGACATTCATCTTAATGGCGTGTCGCTTCCTGTGAACAAGGAGCACAAGTTCTTAGGTGTGGTGTTTGATCACAAACTCACATTCATTCCCCACATCAAGGAACTTAAAAATAAATGTCTCAAAACAATGAATATACTTAAGGTTCTTTCCCACCAATCCTATGGTTCCGACAAAGAACGCTTGCTTCGCTTGTATACTGCTTTGGTTGGGTCCCGCTTGGACTATGGCAGTGTGGTATATGGGTCGGCGACTAAGACAGCCTTGCGAATTCTTGACCCAGTGCTACACTTGGGCCTTCGTCTTTCGGCGGGTGCTTTTCGCACTAGCCCTGCTGAGAGTCTTTATGTCGAATGTAATAAGTGGAGCCTTGAGAACCAACGAACCTACATAGACTTGCTTTATGCTTTTAAAATTTCATCGCTGAATAATGATTGTAGTAGTAGAAGAGCACAAGATCTTGGGAGTGACATTCTCGCAACGCATGACTTGAAACTCCCACAGTGAATTCTTGCACTCCTAAATAATTAACGCACTCCTTGTACATCTTGGTATGCACTCCTTGGTGTGAACTCCTTGATAATAAATTATTATTATTATTAAAAAATTGTTCGCCGAAAGGTTATCCTCTGCTGTGGGTGGGCAATATTGTTGTCGTGACTTTTTAGCAATAAGTGTTAAGCTCCAAATTTACAAGGCTTTTTTGATATCGCGCTCGAATGATTGTAGTTTGGTTTTGGGCAAGATTACTAGTAAGAATGTAATACACTTTTATTTCCCGAAAAAAGGCCTTCGATGCATTAGTAATGTTCTTTATCTACGTCCCACCAAACAGTTATTTAAACAACATAACATAACCAACATTCAGAACCTCTATCAATACCGCCTGTTGTATCATCTTCATTTTCCAGCATTGCCCACTTTGATTTTTAGCGGTATTACATAGTCTCTCATGGCGCACCAGGACAGGCCGAACCCATGAAAGAGACAAGATTTTTGTTCTCGAACGTCGGACCAAGTACTTTAAGTACTTTCTACAGTAACTCTGTTACAACATACATGAGATGCTTAACTGATTATCCGAGATATTGCCGAATTTGCCACGAATAATTAAGGATTATTGCATTCTATAATTTTTCTATGATAAATTAGAGTGATGTCTACGTCAACAAGGTTTTCCATGTCGAATGTTTTTCTGTGTTTTTTCATTTTTACTACTTGGTTTTGTACGAGATAGGGGAAAATTGGTGAAATGCTGCTAAGTGTATTGCCTCGTTGTGTTTGCATATTATTTTTGCTTTCTACAAGCGAAGCTGTGCCACGTATTGTTTTCCGCCCAAGTTGCTGCAGCAGCATCGGCACTCTAGCAACGTCAAGCTGTCTCTAGACAGTCAACCAGAGTAACGGTCAACATTGGCGACACAGTTAAATCTTAAAAATAGATAACTTGGTTTCATTTGACTAGATGTTTAAACAACATTTGAGAACGAGAGCCAGAAATTGCAGCTGAAAAACGGGGGGGGGGGAATAAAAAGAGTACGGGTAGATAAAATGGAATCTGTCACTGTGAGGATTGGCCATAATTCTTGGGAAAAAGTGGACCACGCGCTGGCGCACGAAGACGTGAAGGAGAAAGAAGAGGGTTGGAGGTGGAACGCGGTTCGGGCGGCAGCGGAGACTCGGAGCTGACGAGCGGGCAAGGACCGGGGGCGGACCCGCAGTTCCTGTGATCCCGTTGGAGTTGTTCGAGGCGTGTGAGTCGGGGCCCGCCAACCCGTGTGGGACCCGCAGACGACCGGGGCGTGAACGTGCGACTGGCCGAGGCTCGGGATCACGGCCCAGGGCGGAACCAGCGCTGCACCCGCCACGTAGGACGTGGTGCATCTTCTTCCGTCTCGCTCGGGCAGAGCTGGCGACAGACGGCCAGCGCTCGACCGTGTCTCGGACCGGCGACGACCCACCATCGACGTTGCCGAACATCCACCGTCGAGGCGGCTGTGAGAACGTTTTTTTTCCCCCTATTGAACGCTGGTTAGGGGTATCGGACTAGTGTCTTGTTGCTGTTGTGCTTCGCAACTGTACCGCTTTTCCGCTGTCTCGTTTTCTGGTGGCGCTGTTAATACACTTTCTTTTCTCTTACCCTCTCGAGTACCGTTCTTACGCGTCGTACACCCACAAGGCCAAACGAGTCCATCACAGTCACACAATTCCAGATCTAAAAGACACTGAAATGTGAAACCTGAAAAAAAAAAACTCAGTGATAACTCCAAAGGGAACGTTTTCCTTTTTGTGGCTAGAGCAAAATGTTTAGAATAAACAGGATAGCGCAAAAGCACACTCAAAACAATAAGGCACAGGGTTTCTGCTCAAATGATTGAAAAACGGTTCGCCACGTTTTGCTGAGACGTGATTGTATCCACTTAGCTTATATGGGCAAAATATATGTATTTTGCAATCCATAATAAAAGCGTAAACTCTAGACATGAATTAAGGAGGGTTAGAATGCTGGTGGATAGAACACCAGGAGCGAACTGCAGCGTAGGGCACCTGCTCGATGCTAAAGAGAAATTTACATTAAAGACGCCGCCATTTGCCGAAAGGAATAACAGAGATGCTGAGAAATATTACATTAGGTTTTTGTGTCAAGACAGGAGCCATCACTCTGATACAAGACACGCGAAGTAACAATCAATCAATAATTATTAAAAACTGGCAGAAACAGAATTGCAATACAACTAATTGCAGCATAACTAAATCTGTTTATTCATGCCAACCACAAAATTTGTCCTCAACAGCATAGTTTTGTTCCACATAGGTCTACATCTACAGGAGTTCTAAACCAATGTCAAATTATGAATTCCGCCCTTCATGAAAACAAAATCGCAATAGGAATCTTTTTAGATATTAAGAAAGCATTTGATACGGTTTCTCATGCTCTGTTGTTGAAGGAGTTGGAAACTTATGGAATCGTAATGACTCAAAGCAGTTTTTTCAAAGCTATTTATCCTCTCGTCAACAAAAAGTAGTAATTGGTAATTGTCATTCCACTTATAACACCATTACTTGCGGAGTACCTCAAGGCTCTGTGCTGGGGCCTATTTTATTCTCAATTTATATAAATGAACTTCCCCATTCCGTTTCTTTTCCTGAAGTTTTAATGTACGCAAACGACACCGTGTTAGTCGCAGTTGGTGATGCTCTTCCATCTCTTCGAAGTGTTATAATGGCTGATTTGCAAAACCTTTCGAAGTGGTTTTTACATAACATATTGACCATAAATACTGATAAATCGAAACATAATTTTTCATTCAAGGTCAAAATACCTTAATTATAACACTTTTAATTTATCCATTGAGAATCGTTTATTTCAATGTGTGTCTTCCATCAAATAGTTAGGAATTATTTTTGACCAACACTTACGCTGGATGGAACAAATTGATAGCGTATGTAAGAAGCTTGCTTTTGGTTGCTACACACTAATAACGACCCGTCAACACTTTCCCTTAATATTCTCCGCTGTCTGTACTTCTCGTTACTACACTGTCATTTATGCTACTGTAGTGAATCGTGGGGTGTTACCTATGCGACCTATTTAACTCCGCTGCAGCTTACAAAAGGGAGCGTTAAGAATAATAACATATCCTCCATTCGATCACCCGAGCAACACGTTATTCAATGAACTTATAGTGCTTTCTTTATCATCTCTCCGTGATTACAAAATTTCCCTTGTAGTCAACACCATATTAAATTGTAACTACCCCCTGCCCTTAACTTTGTTTTCTTTACCCGATCGTAACACTAGCCAAGCTACAAATTGTAACTTCAACCTCCCGATTTGTAAAAATGTCTATGGTGAAAGGTTAATTGAGTTCCTCGGTGCGAAAATCTGGAATGTGCTAACAATCGAAACTAAACTTGCAAGAAATTTTCAGTTTACCTGTAAAATGGTTTTCTTGTCTAATCAACCTGTATAGTTTTATCTGATTGCGTATGCCTTGTTTTTCTGGTCTAAAATGTTTTTCTTGTCTAAAGAACCTGTAAAGTTTTTCTCTGATTACGTATGCCCGGTATTTTTCTTTTCTGCGTTGTGCCTTGTTTTGCTACTCAATAATGCATTTACGCATTGGACCGGACACTAGCCTTCGGCTATCGGTCCAAATATTTTTGTATTGTTTAAGAGATGTGTTTAATAAAGTTGACTTATGAAAAAAAATACGCAAGCGCTGACGACTGAAATAATTTGTTAGTCACTACAACGCAGGACCTCGGATCCCAACCATGAGGCAGAGATAATTAGAAGGATAAGAATGGGGTGGAGGGAATACGGCAACATTCTAAGATAATGAATGGCAGCCTACCATTGTCCCTTAAGAAGAAAGTCTATGACAGCTGCATCTTACCGGTACTCACCTACGGGGCAGAAACTTGGAGGCTACTTAAGGGGGTTCAACTTAAATTTAGGATGACTCAGCGAGCAATAAAACGGAAGATGATAGGTGTAACATTATGGGACAAGACGAGAGCGGCGTGGGTCAGGGAACATGCGCGTGTTAAGGACATATTAGTGGAAATTAAGAAGAAATTGACATGGTCAGGGCATGTAATGCGAAGGCAAGATAACCGTTGGTCATTACGGGTAACAGAGTGGATCCCTAGAGAAGGCAAGCGTAGCAGGGGGCAGCATAACGTTAGATGGGCAGATGAGATCAAGACGTTTCTGGGGGTAAATTGGCGGTAATGGGAGAGGGCTTTGCCCTGCAGTGGGCATAGATAGGCTGGTTATGATGATGATGTAGGACACGTTAGTGTAGGACACGTCGCTCTGTGACAAGCTACACACATGCAGCTGGGAAAAGATTTTAAAGATTTTAATCTTTCCATCAAAGAACATGGATTATTTTTATTGTTATAATATATTTCTTTTAGGCTCCATCTACCGCCGTTGCGCTTTGCCGTTTCGTGGATTTTGTTTTCTAGCCACAAAACATTGTTCACCAAATTCATAATCTGCAGTATTGAATTCTGCCGTTTACTTTATATGACGTAGAAAAATAGGGATAATGGAATGAAGCCACTAGAAAGTCTCCAATTATTTTCCACTGGTTTAAACGCGACGGTTCTTCGGTCTCACTGATGGCGGCGCCGAAACCAAAACGCGCTTCAGGAAGGCGAACGTAAAAGAGTAGAAGGGCACATGTCTGCAGTCTTAATGACACAAAGAAAAAAAAAGTGTTTCGAGGGTCTTAATCAAACCTGTGTCCGTCATAATTTTAAGCCAACGTCTATTCTTTTGTGCTGTTCCCAAACGGTAGAAGTTTGAATTTTAAATTCCATGTCTGCACAAAGTTGAGATCATGGGTTCAGATCTCCGTCTGACGATGGCGATGTGTGTAGGGGAGTGGCGCTCAGCTTCATTGCGGGGGATCCGTTTGCTGTAGTCTGAGCTTGCGGTTTGTTGCCACTTTTCCCCTTTGATAGTTCCCGTTTTGACTTTGATTGCAGCTGCTTGTACTTTGGCAGTTGGCCAGTTGATTTTCGCACGCAAGAAAGCTTCACGTTTTAGTCACCGTAATCGTTAGATGGAGGGATCGGTGTTTTTTGTCTGTCGCTTATTCGCCTCCGTCACCCTCGATTTAATGTTTACGAGATCATCCCCGGCATTCTGTCTCCTTAAATCTTCGCATGTTTTCGCAGCGCCAGGTGCGAACTTTTCCACTTTTCAATAATATATTCTGTTGTGCGCCACGGTAGACTGAGATGATTCCAACTTTGGTGCCTTTCGTGTGACCCGGTACGTTACATCTTACCTCATTCCCAGCCGCACAATGGGTCGAAAACAGGACGAATGATTATTTATACGATGGCAATCGAATCAGTGCTATTGCTGTTCTTAATTGAGTGGAAGAAATCAGTTTCTACCCGACCTTCACGCTCTTAATTCATAAATTATTCATTCCACAAATAATTTACTACCCAGTTTTTCAGGTTCCTAATGCACATAGCAAACATCAGTAAATTGCAATCCTTTCCCCAAGGACATGATCCGCAAGCATTACCTGAAGGATTTGATTCGGACAAATAGTTGATTCGGCGATTTCGAATGAATAATCTTATTTGCAAAGTGAAGAAATTAGTAAAAAGCAAAAATGTACAGTCATATCCCCTCAGGTAACCATATTAGGCAAGTTATCGGTGGCGTTTCGATTAAGTATAAGCTATAGAATGGAGTTATTAAATGACCTGTCATCCCTGTAAAAACACAGAAAGTATCGGGGACTTTCCTCGTGTCATCATTTATGCACAGTCTTAGGTAACTGCAACACCAATTGTAGGAGTCCGCAGCAAGATACCTTGTCTAGTACGAAGTCGAAAGAGAGCCAAAAATTTCGTCCATGATCCTATGCGGAGCTGTTGCGCAATTATAAATCAATTTAAAATTCGTGCACATATAACAGCATTTTGTTTCGCTTTTTTATGAGCACTGCCAGTTCAGAAAAGTATAGACGCACACTTTGACTTTTAGTTAGAGAACCATTAATTAGAGAACCATTAAGAACCATTAATCACTGTGTTGCAAATAAACTAATCTGATTTGATTTGATTTGAGTTATTTCGAACATTACCTTGTTTGTAGGTGTTGCTTAAGCATACAGAATTTGGGGTTTCAGATAGCTTAAATAAACCACTCTCTAGTTTTCGGTTCACGTGTTCCGTGCCTATTTTCGCCATAAAGAACAGACCGGTCCCCAAGAAGTGAGTTATGCACTTGTTATCGTTTTTTTTCTGGCAGAAACCCTCGAAATAAAACTTTACAGCACGTTCAAACTGAAAGTCGGGAAGAAGAATTTGGTTTGCATACAATCATAATTATGTTGGTTATTATTTGAATGACGAAATAATTCTTTCCGCCAGCAAATACCAACAGGACACGCGTTCGCGTGGGTAGTGAAAAGGCAAGAAGGGCTCAGGAAATCGAACTTGCGCGTTTGTCTCAGGCGCTTCCTGTTGTCCACCAAGAAAGAGAGGCAAACCAGGAAATGCACCCGGACCACGACTAAGCTGCATAAAAGACACTTGCTAAGCGTAAACGGTTTATCATGGCCGCTCTCCTGATTACGCGTCTCATTCTCGTAAGTAGCTGCGACGCCTGAGGCAATCCGGAGATCAACACACTTTATCGGCGGCCTCCGGGATTTTCGCGAGTGTAGCCTGCCCCCTTGATTGACAGCGCAATTTGTCTGTGGGTCCAGCAATTACTATTTTCCCGCTTTCTGTGTTCTGTTTGTAGACCTTTTTACCTCCTTTCATTGTGCTTGAATCTTTACGTTACCATCCTCCTCATGCACTAGTGAGACATCTTGCTGGAATCCACAGACAGCTCATGTCAACAGCGGTCTTATAACTTTGCCGCACTGCATTTTGCACGGCAGACCCGTAATGGCTCGCATTCCTAGATACTAATTCAATTTGTGCGGCATGGAGTTTAGTACCATCGCATACCCGGAGGGTGCCCCGAGTGGGGGGGTCTTTTGCTTGTACAGAGAAAAGTAAATGTTCTATGCTTGCTGTGCGAGCCATAACAGCCTGTACTTATCCATCTCTATATGTAGAACGTATCTTATTTCGCTTTAAAAGTGACCCTCTACTGCCCCGTCCATGCGCTTTTGCCAACCAGAATGTTTGTAGGCATAATTCACTTATTGCTCTGTTGGAATTCAGCAAGAAATAGGGCAATGTACGTGAGCCTTGCATTGTTCCGGAGGACGGTGAACTAGTAAACTCGTTGTCATAATGTCTTTTCAAGTGGTAAATAACTTGATGTAGCTACATTTTTTTTATCGAACCGGGCGCTTGGAATCTACGTCATTTTTCACTTGCGGAAGTAAAGCTAATTTTGCATTGGATCACGATATGCACCATGCGCGAGTCTGCCCAGCAGTTATGGTGCATCTGCCCTCAATTTGCCGCTGCAGAAGCAACTGCATCTAACTCCCTGTCTCGCGCACGACGTTGAGGTAAGCCTAAGTTGTGACCACAGTGAAAACTCATTTGTGGGGAAGAAAATTTTGCTGCATTTCCTGCAGGACTCTCGACTAGCATATAATGCATAGTTTTAAACACCAGGCGGGACTTGGAATGTACCCGTTCGCGTCTTTATGTAAATACTTTTCATTTTGCTAGACTACCGTTCTTTACCTTCCGGGGGCCAATTTTTTGCTTTTGTTCAATTTTCGCTGTTTGGTATTTTAATTGTTTGGCCAATTCTGCGTGGCACACTTGATAATTCAGAGTTTTCACTAATAGTTTTCTATCTAGCCCCTTAAAACATGTCGTTTTTGATTTTTTATGTTTGCTTGCTATCTTAACTTCGTCTCCACAATCTCCTACATTAACTTTGTCTCCACAATCTCCTACATCTCTGTAGGCATCCCCACCTGCTGCTGTCGGCCCTTTTTCGGACCAGCACTGGGGGATAATAACGCCGGATCCTTTTCTAAGAGAACATTGAATGCTGCGGGCTTAAAATTGATACGACGTATTGATAACCACTTCAGAAACGCCCTAATCAATCGATCTATTACTGCCCCGTCAACGTTTCTACAGCTCTTCTGCGCTAAGTAACCCGCGACGCTTCTTTGCGATGCTGGGCCGCCTAACTCTCCGCATTCACATAACGGCAAAAAACTACCAACGTTCCTCAGCAGAGCGCGCTCTGTTGTAATCACAACTGCAACATTCCTTAAGTCATGGGCTTTATAGCTGCTCCAGTCCTTAGTAATGTGCAAGGAACCATATTCTACTCATGCGCTATTGCCACACTCGCTTGCAATTCCTTCGTCCGTTTTCCTCGTCGTGCTTTTTCAAAATTTCTTTTTTACTCCCACGGTCTTCGGTATCATCATCAACCACTTTTCGGGCTGCTTTATCAGTGATTTTTTTTTGCACTCCCTACGCTTCTAGTCTTCGCTCAGTTCCGCCAACTGCGACGGCTCAGCACTGCGGTCTAGAACTAAACCTGAGAACAGTGTTTTCGTGTACCTCCTTTTTTGGGGAGGATACGGAACGAATTGAAAAGCTTTAGAAGGTGGTTAGGCAGCTTCTTTCCACACATTTCTTGATATGCTGGCACAAAAAAGCTCAGCTTGTCGATTTCTGGCACGATTATGGCAGAACAGACCGGGTCGCATTACAAAAAGAGGGGAAATGGTTCCGTTAGGCAGCCCTAATTTCATGCATGCGTCAAGCCATGATCAGATCAAATTTGCAAAGCATGCATTCCGCACTTCTAACAGCAAACAAAGCTTGAACTACTATTCTACCACAATATAAATTCTATCACTGTTCCCAAAATTGAAAATTTTGGGAATCCTGAAATTTGTGTGCCAGGGTAGGTGAACTCAAGTCTCAGGTATTCCGATTGGTGGAAGGCGTACTAGCGTACGGGTGAAATTTTGACTTCAGCAAGCGCAAAATGATCCCATTTGCTTTGTTGCCTAGACACTCTGGAAACTGCTTCGGATAACGCTGGAGGCCAGCCTCAAAGAGCACGTACTTGATACCTTCCTTTGCGTCTGAGGTCTTGCAAGCTCTTGCAAAGTCTTGCAGTCAAAGTGCTCTCATCTGCATGGTAATTTGAAATGCGTGGACATCCGTGTGGGATGTACCTAACCAAGTGTTTGCTCTTATCCGGCATTGTCGTTAGTTCAGGAAGGGCCCCTGCTGCCGATACTGTTCCAGTATGGGCAGCCTTCTCTTAACCCGAACTAACACCGTGTGTCATTTATTCAAAGTTGACACCAGAGGTCACCGAGCAAGTACCCATTAGGCGACTGTCAGTGTGAAAAATTACATTCGAAACGATAAGAATGTGTTTCCATCCAATAAACCGAAACGTAACTTATCATTCCCTGTAAGAGATGCGCACGAAATGAAGTTGTCAATTTTTAATACTTCAGCAGCAAGCTCAGCATCCGTTTATTCCCAGTAGCAGCAGTTGGTAAACCAAGCCAGAAATTTTTACTCGAAATATAACTCAATCGGTGAAGGAGATATCGACGGTTATGCGCCCCCCGCAGTAATTTTAGAAAGGTACGGCTGTTTGCACAAATGGTCCTGCGAGGAGTGTCTCTTGGGTTTGTGGCCGACCCGTGCGATAGAAAAAATTACACATCCCACCCACAGGGACTCGTAGTGAGAAGGAGCTTGAATTCCATGCATTTTCTAATTCATCCTCAACAAAGTGCTTTAAGACCTATTTCCTCCGCGCCGACATTTGATACGATCTGCTGTCGCAACGCCACGGAACGTTGTAAGTGCGGTCGGTGGCGCTTCTGTTGGCCTCGCGAAACCACCCGAGCCCACTTCTTGACCTTGGCTGAGCTCGAAGGCCACAGTGACGCTACCAGGCGTTTCCTAGGTTTGTACCTGGAGTTCCTAACAGAGCTTTGTCTAAGAAGGCAATGTTGAGCGTTCTCAGCTCCACGAACTCAAACCAAGTTTCGCCTCTTATCCAAAAAAGTATAAATCAATCGTTTGTGCGAACATTTTCAAGCGTCTTCAAAAAAATTGGAGTTGCCTTCCTCAACCCAAAATTGTATTAAAGTCCTTTTGCTCTCAAACTCAGCGTCATAAAGAGTGGTGCAAGCTTACGTGAAAAAAAAATGTAGCCATTCATCTTGATCCGTGGAGGTCGTGAAGCCATTGCGGTCCCTCCACAATGCACCATTTCCGAACTCTTTAGCAGCGGTTGCGCTCAAAGCAGCCGCTTCAAGTGGATCAGCATTCAGATTGGCAGCGATAAAATAAAAGCGACCAAAAGCAAATCAGGGGAGGAGGAGAAACATTGACCGAAGAGAAAAAAATTAAAAGTCATTCGACAGCGACGGAAAAAATTCAGTAATTTTTAGTGCAACACTTGAGCAGCTTTTCTGACGCCTCAAATCAGGCATGCTGTGTATTCAGGACACTAAGTTGGTATCTAGACGGTGTGTATATAGAACGCATAACTCTAACTAAGCAGCAGCTTAAGGGGTTGTCTTCGTTCTCCATCATAGCCCGCAACCTTTTTTCGGATGCACGCAAGGTTCTTTTTTGCTTGGTTAGCTCAATACTCTCCCTCCAACTGTATCCTCGTTACTCTCCCACGTTGGTACGCAAATACAGGGCCCCGCCACACCAGCCATTGAAGTCGTTGTGATACGGCAGTCGCTGTTTGTGTTAGGAACAAAAGATCTTTATGGAAGTTGCCAGGCGTCTGGGAACTCGGTTAATTAAAGAAATCATCAAAAGACCTCGCAACCAAGCCTGTAAAGGTGGAGAGAAAAATGCAACAAAGTTCTATCGCATGTGCATCCAAAAAAGTTGATTTTGTCAATGAATGTATTGTTCTTTGCAAGTTACTCTAACGACTACAGCTAACCAAAAGCACTTTACGACAAAGTCCGGGGTCTGTCGGGTTTGCTTGTTATTCCTTTAGCAAAACACGTACATTCAATAACCAATGCCATTTGTCCCGATAAGGAAAATTAGGTATGATGTTTAATAAAGAAACTAAAGACCGGTGTTGGAGGGTGGAAAAACGACTTTCTTCCCGACCTGCACTTGGCATTACGCATTACCGCTGCCTGTATTTCAGAGTTGGCTACGTAGTTCACCGCTCACAAAAGCGGTGTACCAAGCCGTACACCACACAGTACCTATACAGTGCGTCGGTTTCTAGATATAGCTTAAAAGTAGGATTGCGTGTTTTCCTTGTATGTCGTATTTGCATTTGGTGCATAATTTGTATAATTCAGTTTACTTTATGGAAAGGTGTTGGTCACTTTGTAAAATTATGTCTAAACAACTGGTCGTTTAAGGGAAGAGGGTTGTAAAGAACTGCGTTGTTAATAGGTTATGAATTGTAGCTAATCTCGCAAATATAGCGTTACTTGAATATAAAACTTCGCTTTATACTCACAAAGCTCATGTTTTCAAAGAATGATCAAGTAAGTACAATAAATACAAAGTAGCCGAAATCATTTATTTTCTCGTAAATGACTCAATAACCCGTCAATAATCAAACGGAGCACACAAATTAAAACTGGCCTGTCAGCAGAAGGAGCAAGGCCTCTGACACCAAAATGAAGAAAGTCGCTAAAGCCACTCCTTAAGCCTGTTTCCATCTTCGTTCGACATGTCGGATCCAACACGAGAGCCGTGTCGGATGACTGTTGTTTTGGCATTCGGGAGCAGTACTCCGACAGAAGTCACTTGAATATAGCGTTGTGTTTCGTTCATTGGACTCTGTAGTACTTTTTTTATGTTCAAGCAAGTACTGTGATATTTTGAGGAAATTGTGTGTTTATTTCCATCAGTATGTGCTATTTTAGCGTTCTGATGCCGTGAATGTTGATCTCGCTAGGCGTAACCAGCCAGCAGGCGTAAAGTTTGTGTAGACACAAGCGCATTGGAGCATGCCCGGCGATGCTGCATCTTGGTTCAGGCACGGTCACTCTGGTTGGTTGGGGTACGAAGCGGCTACGGCACAAAATTTATCCTTGCTGCTTTAACGAATGTCAGCAGCAAAATAATTCTTTCTTTGAAGCATAACCCAACTCCTCGGCATTTAAGGTAAGCCCACGTATCAGCGCCCTGTAATTACGCACAGACACGTTCTACCTCAGCCCATCTTATTCAGATATGGTGTCACGGGTTGTGGCAAATGTTAGCGCTT
Source organism: Haemaphysalis longicornis (assembly GCF_048455015.1). NCBI lineage: Eukaryota > Metazoa > Arthropoda > Arachnida > Ixodida > Ixodidae > Haemaphysalis > Haemaphysalis longicornis. The sequence continues at coordinate 191,003,046 of NW_027526361.1, forward strand.
CTTTCGTCAACTGGAATGAGCGCTTGCATTTTAAATTCTGCGACGCAGGATACAAAATATGGTACCGAAATATTAGAAATACTGAATTAGAACTGGTTTCGAACCTGGTCTAGAAATAGTAAATACAGGTGCCAGTACAAAATTTTTGCATTCATCATTATCACTGAACACATGAGGGATTCATACAATGAGATGGTAGTTTTTTTTTTGTTTTAAAGCATGCAGGTCACACCCACCAATTGCACTTTCTGGTAAAATATACCATCCGGTCAAAATAATTTCAAGAAATGAATTCACAGGCCAGTTTTCCCCCTTCCCGCTCTTTTCTTGTAGCCTGGGTTATTGCTTATTTGTCGGACTGAAGCAAAAGGCTGACACTCTTCTTCACCTTTTAATGGCCCCTCCCTTGGTCCCTTTTTTATATTTTCGATAAACAATTGTTTTTCTTGTAAACGAGCCCATCCAGATTCGGCTATTAACTGACAATTTCACCATTTCTGGTAACATCACCTCCTGGAATCATGAGGGGGGTGTGGTGTAAAAACCGGAATACTCCGTACCTCTTCCTATCCTCGGAAAAAAAATACACGCCAATTTTCTGACACGAAAGTGTTTTATGCCGGGGTACTACAAGATCTGAGTGACGTCCTATCCGTGACGGAAATGACATCGCCGGGAAAACGTAAATTACGTGCCTGCGCCGTGATTCAAGCCACGAACTCTTCCGCCGCAACGGGAGGTACGAAACATGCACCCGAGTGCGCTATGAACAAAGGCGTAAACATAAGGACGAACACGCTTATATCCTTCCCTTGAGATGGTGCTGCCGTCTAGGAGAGGCGAAGCGAGGTTGTCCATCATGACGCTAATGAGCGCCGACAGTTGGCGCCTCGATGCCAGCGCCTACGTGTACGGGGGACGCGCAGCGTGAGCTGCGAAGCCGACTTGCGGATGGCGCGCTCCTAACACGGTTCCCTGCTCCTTTCGCTGAAGCGAACCGTGTTTTCACCAAACGATTCGCTAAAAACCCGTTTGGTTTCGGCCGCACGGTTGGTTTGCAAGCGCCTGTGATTTCAGTCGGATTTATGCAATGCTCCGGCGCATGCTATCCAGTGTATAACGTTGATGCTGATAACGGTGCCATACCGACGAAATATAAATTGCAATGTGCCAGTTCATAGCGATGCACAATAAGCATTCAAGTGCTCCTGTGAAGGCACACTTCACTTTCGTGTTTTACCGGTCCCTATGAAAAAGGGATCAACCACATTTTTATCATTTTCAGGAAATGTTACCCAAAGCTCAGGGATATACTTATTTAGCATCTGCATAAACTAGCAACTTTGGCTGTAAGTCGCATTTAAGCCATGTTTCCTAAACGTGTCATGAACTGTACTTAATTAGGCATAAACTACCCGATGCTCCAGCCAAAATTAGACTAGTTTTGTTTCCTATTTTATTTGATAGTAACTTTAGTATGCCTGCATAGTTTCAGACCCCTATAGAAGAAATATTAGGGAATTACTTGAAAAGGTTCTAAGTAGGAATGTTCACTTCATTCTAAATATATTCGCACGAACACTGTTTGTGAGAGTATGAAAACTGACGGAATTGAAACATTATTCAAGGAGAAAGATTTTACATCTTACAGTTCTTTACTGTTGATAATTCTAAATATAGTAGCACGGATTTGGGTTCTGAGCTCATAAAAACTGGTGTGGTTCAAGCAATAGCGAACAATAAAAGTGTTATTCTATAAAATGTTTTGGAATTATGCTACAAACTTCCCTAGACAAAAGGCCGCCACATATCTCAAAATATTAATCGTCATTACCATTTCCATTCTTTAACCCATTCTACCAACTGGTTTAAATCTTATTCATTTTTTTACATGCTATGCAACAGTAGACCTGCAACAATAGATCTTAACGTATGTCTTAACTCAATTTAATGAATACAAGCAAGTTTTAGGTTTATTTTGACATTTTCTTGTTTCTCATTGCTGCCACAAGTAGTATTCTTAACTGTTCCCCCATTTATATCCTTCCTTCTTGGGCCACTGAGTAGCAGTATGTCTTTCAAAAAAAATTTTAAGAAATCAGTGTCAAGGGCAGCTAGTGGTGCTGAAAAAAAATTGGCTTCATATTAATTGCGGAAGACTCATGGCAGGGCACAAAGTGTATACTGCACACACAAAATGAAACTCAAAGTTCAACGGAGATATTTTGGATTGATGACTCCAGAAACGCAATAGGCATCTGACGTTTATAGCAAAATATAAAACCGTCGTCAACGCTTACATTCCGTCACAAAGCCTAACGAGCTTTCAGCTAAAAAATTCTGCAGGAATTCAGAGAAATATCTACTTATGCACAGCATTCTTATGCTGCCTGTCTGGAGTGTGAGTTTATCCATTCAGATTTTTTTTATCTAAATCTTGTCCGACCAATTATCTCCAATTACGCTGTTGTAACGATCGTAGGTGAAACTTTTGCGAAATCTTCATTATAGAAATGCAGGGTGTTACACGGTTCGCCATTTACAGTAATTATTTTATATGTTTCTTATTTTTTAGTTTTTTAAAACTTCCTTCGACAAATTACGTACATTTATGCTATTATAACCACTACAGGTGGAACTATCGCTAAATATGCATTATTGTCGGAATGGCATGCGGTGTACGTTATGACAGCCTCCGTATTTATTAAATATTTTTCTGATTTTTTAGTTTTCAACATTTTGTTCTAAAAATTATATCCATTTACGCTAATATAAACACTACAGTTGGAGCTTCGCGAAACCTGCATTATGGTGGGAATGGCATGTGGTGTACGTTTTGACATTATGCGTGCTTTTTAAAGATTTTTAATATTTCTTTGTTTTTCAACAGTTCGTTCCACAAATTATCTCCGTTTACGTTATTACAATGATTACGTTTGGAACGTCCAAGAAATCTGCATTAATGTGTACATTCATGGCTTTACACGGTTTATCATTCTTCATAATTATTTTCTATTCTTCTCTTTTTAGTTTTTCGAAATTTCGTTCGATCAATTATGTTCATTTACTCTATTACAACAATTACCCATGGAACTTTCCCGAAAGCTGCATTATTGTGGGAATGGCATACGGTATACGTTTGGACATTATCCATATTTTAAATGTTTTTGTTATTTTCTAGTTTTTCAAAATTTTGTTCGACAATTTATATCCATTTACGTTATTAGAGCAATTACATTTGAAACATGCGAGAAATCTGCATTATTGTAAAAATGCACGGCGTTACACGGTTCACCGTTTTCCGTGATTATTTTATATATCTTTTTATTTTTTGGTTTCTCAAAATTTTGTTCGAACAATTATGTTCATTTATGCTTTGGTGACAATTACAAGTGGAACTCTCCCGAAATCGGCATCATTGTGGGAATGGAATGCGGCACATGTTTTGCCATTCTCCGTGTTTTTAAATACTTTTCTGATTTTTTATATTTCAAAATTTTGTCTTACAAATTATATCCATTTGTGTGATTACAACGATTACATTTCGAACTTTCGTGAAACCTGCAATATTTTGGAAAAGCAGGGCATTACACAGTTCGCCATTTTTCGTAATTAGTTTGTATTCTTCCCATGCTTTTAGTTTTTCAAACTTTCGTTTTACCAATTATGTCGATTTACGCTAGTATAACGACTACAGGTGGAACTTTCGTGAAATCTGCATTATTGTGGAAATGCAGGAAGTTACACGTTTCTCCATTTTTAGTATTTGTTTTATTTTTATTTTTAGTTTTTCGAAATTTTGTGCAACCAGTTACTCCATTTACGCCATTATAGCGATTACAGGTGGAACTTCAGCGATATCAGCATTTTTGTGGTAACGCAGGGTGTTACAGGGTTCTGGCTGTGGGGGTACTCGGCCAACAATGCTATGCATTAAAGCGCTCTTGATTGCTTCGAAAAGAACTAACGAAAAGTCACCATGCTGAAGTCGTGTTATGTTTAGGCTTGTCGACGTAGTCGAATACCGGAATACTCCAGAATTCTTTTGTTCATGTGGAGAAAATGCAGCCAGCCAGATGGCAATATCGTGTCGATGTTGATCACTTAAGAAAAAAGGCTCATAAGGGGCTTACATTGCAATCAGGTTGACCTGTGACCCCTGGCAGCACCCTCAACAGTACGCAATTTCGCTTGAGCAATAGTTCAATCTTGGTGGCTCTTCTTTGTGCCTGATTACAATTTCTTTGAAGTACCTCGGCTCCTCTACTTTGTGGCTCCTTGGGGATCTATGCATCTCGGGCCCTGCTCTCAAGCGTATCAACCTTTGCAACCGAAAGGGTATTGCGCTGCCGTCATAAAGCAAGAATAGGTAGGCGTTTTCTCCGCAGTTACAAAACTTCTGTATTGCCTAACTCTTGCTCTTTGAGATTCGGAAAAATAAGTTTTGGAGCGCTTTTACGAGGTGACGTTTTTTCAATGCATAACTTGAGTTTGGCCGTATGCCTCGATAGTGTTATTGCCTCTCCTGGAAAAGAATCTACAAATTCATTGCACCGCATAACAAGCACAGTTCTTGTTTCCCGCTAAAATGTTTATGTAAAGTCTAACAAAGTGAGCCCTCGTGCAGGCTTTTCAACTGAACTGCAGAAAAGGATTGCAAGCTACGAAATATAGAAAATGCGGCGGAACAGGCGGTCTATGCTTTTACTGCTCCATGAAACGGCAATGCGTCCCGGCGTAGTGGAAGTCGTTAAAGCCCCCTCCCGCCACGAAACCTACAATAATGGCTTCCAGGGTGCGGGACGTTTTCTTCTTGTGTCAACGAACGCATTACTTGTGAGTACCCGCGAAGTGCAACCAAATTTAAACTTGTTACGATCATATAATAACCTAAACATTTAAAGGTAATGTATATGTATTGTGGCATACCAACCCCTGTGCGCACTTTACGGTGACTATGACTTCATGCAAAAGTAAAAACAGGCGCTACTAGGCGTGTGTACTCGCAACAGAGATAACATATATCCCCTGTTCAAAAGGGGACAAGCACGAGCGCCACAGGAGCCATATACTTTGTTTTCAATAACACGTAAGTTGGATTCGGTGCTTACCCGTGTGGCACTTCTCCCGTGTTCTTTTTCAAATGTTCCTTTAAAAAAATGATCGCTGTTGGCACAAAATATTTGGTTAAATGGGGAGTGTTTGAATGCTTTCGTATTTACATTTATCAGTAGTGGCTGCCTATTTTATTGTTACGTCCTGAGGCCCCCCGGGGTGAACCGCTGACCGATGAAATGCGGACAGAACCTATATATTAGGCGAAGCACATGTTTTAAGGGGCAAGGCGAAGCGTGCGTTTGGATGACGAGTGCCGATGGTGGCGGACAGATCCAAACACAGGAGCGCAGGAGTTCAAGCCATAACGCAGTAATCTTCAGCCTATATGGATGCCCATTTCACACAGCGCATACCCCCAAGAGGAGGATTGTATGAGGTTAATACCATTTACAAAGGATGGTACATGCGCCAACAAGAAAATTGTCCAGGTATCATCTATATGTATCCAAGAAATATCCGTCCCTTACCTTTGCTGTTTGGAAATTCTCCCTAAAGCTATGGGCTTAATTTTTTAACATGAGACTGATTTATGCCGGGGTACACAAACCTCACCGAGGCCATATCCGTGATGGAAATGCCTTCACCAGAAAAAGTTCAATTCACACGGCGGTGCTAGGTTTCGAGGTCACGATCTCTGTGGCCGCAACGGGAGGTGTGAAATGCTCTACCAATTGAGCATTGGAGTCATGTCCTGGTAGCTGTGTGAACGCGCTTGATGTCCTTTCCTCTAACTTGTCCATTCAGACGGTGCTGCCGTCTAGGAGAGGTGAAGCGAAGTAGTGCGTCATGACGCTAACGAGCCCCGATAGTTGGCGCCTCGATAGGAGAGCGTGTAGCAGCGGAAGCTGCTGTGTTTACCCGTCCGCCACCTATGTGGAACGCCGCTCAGTTTGAGGAACGCCGCCGCCGCGTTTCACAAGCTGAGTTCGTCGCAATGCAAGCGCCTGGCGTACACGCCATGGAGCAGAACCAACGACGTGGTCGCAGCTTTGCCTAAGCGGCCCACCAGCAGGACGTCGCTCGTCAAGCACATCTACAAGACTGCTGCCAACCCGCAAATCATGCGCCTTTCGCTGTGGGTACTGTGACTTTACCAAACGCTTCGCTGACAACCCGTTCGCTTTCTTTCGCACGGTTTGCTAGCACCTGGGGTTTCAATCAGATTTACGCAATGCTCGGGCGCGTGTAATCCAGTTGCCTTTATATCCGATGTTGACGGGTGTCAACACCCGATGTTGACGGGTGTTACGGTGCCATAGCGACGAAATATCAATAGCGATATTCAAGTTCATATCGATGCACAATAAATATTCGAATGCTTCTGTGAAGACGCATTTCCCTTTCGTGTTTTACCGATCCCTATGAAAGAAGAACGAACCACATTTCTTTTCTCTTTCTTGGTTGCAATTTTCATCCTTACTCGAATGCAGTTATAAAAACAAGAAAACGGCACGGATAATAACTTCTATCACTGCAACAGCTAAAATGAACTTACACAACCCTAGGGAGACGGATGCTCATAGAGTTAAGGAATAGAGGTTTTAGCAGACGAAGATCTATATACCCCTAAAGTTGACTCCTTGGAGTCTCCTATAAACCTGACAGTTCCACTCAAACGCGTTGTAGGACAAAGCGTGTTAAAACGCGATAATGCAATTCGAAGCCCGCTTTACGAAAGAGGGCACAGAAGAGACTAAGGAATAAGAATAAACTGGCGCCGGATATTTGGACCCGTGGCGACGGAGCAATGGTAATCTGCTCTAAGCCTGGGATTTAGGAGATAACAATTTCTCTGAACAATTTTGAAACTCGTAACGTCTGGAATCGCAGGTGGCCAATATTTTATCGCACGGTGCTCTCATACTTCAGAGAAAAGAATTTAAGCTCCACATACTCTTCCACTTTAGGGTCGTGGCCAAGGTTGCGACAACGATTCTCCCCAGATGTTCACGAAACGGTACACTCGGCGATTCATATGCCCCACAATGTTAATCAAGTAATTGATGCTTTCTGATAAGTGACTCCGTTCAAATGTTCTGACAGAAAAGAAAGAAATGGGACATAACGCCGTTTGGGCACTTAAAGATTGAAAATATTTATGAAATTCCTCGCTAAAGCCGGAGCTGAATCTCCTATTGTGGGTAGTTTTACAGATCTCCGTCGATGAGCACCCTGTGCGAATTGTGCATAAATGTGATCCTAAATGCAAAATATGTACCAATGATGTCTTCAAAGCAAGAAAATCAAAATTCGTGGCAGGAACAGATCATCAAAAAGATATAAAAATACATGAAATTGCACATTTGTGGTACGTTTACAGCGAGTGGTATATCAGCAAGAGAAGCTTTTCGGTTACAAGAACAAAATCAAAAAGATTTCCACTTGGCCATGTGTACTCAAAGGCGTCACATTGTGCCTGAAGGTACACTATAATAACGGAGTGCGATAAAAAATGGCTGTGGCTTAGCTCAGCTAACCTTGAATATGCAAAGCAAAAGCTGGGCTTAGTCTGGTTTCGTTTGGTTAACCTTTGATTTAGCTGTATTCCCAAAGCCGTTCGGTTTCGTGCAACGCTCACAGAAGGGGGCAGGGGGAACGCGGCACACGGCGAACTAACCGTTCTTCTTCGCCAGGCACGAGGCGAGTCACGTTGCCCGGGACAACCCAGCGCCGCAAGCATGGGAGGCTGTAGGGGTGGTCGGCTGCCTCGACCGCTGCTGCTCTGCGGTCTGCGCAGAACGACTGAAAACGTGGCCTTGTGCGCAGCGCCGACAGCGGGCCCGCCGAATCACGCGATCCGCTTCGAGGGGTGTGTCGCTGGCGGTGTGTCTGCGGTCAAAAGGTCACCTTGCGCATCCTTCGCGAAATCGCTGAACAAAAGTAAAGCTTTGCTTTAAAACCCGAGTCGAATGGTTGAAGACGCGCAGAGCAAAAGGGAGCGTTGTTCTGTGCAGTACTGTAAGTTAAAGCTGGGGGTTGGGGTTAGAGGAGGAACTCGTAGATATTTACAGGCACATGGAAGTCAGTGGTCGAGTGGCAAGGTTGACAGAACGGCATGTTCCTGGTCTCGGCGACGTAGTGTCCGTGTCGTGGGGTAACCTGTACTGGTGGAGGCTGCGGTAGGGATTACGACGGCGGACTCGTTGCGGGGTGCGGAGCGGATGCTGCAACTGATGGCAAGGATAACAGCAGGCATAACTGGAGCGAGCGCGAGAAGGTGCGGCGTGGCGCAGTGCAACGACGGTCGAAGTGCGCTCTTGACTGCGCTTTGACGTGAGATCTGTGGCTGCGTGGCTGTCTGGGGAGCTTGCACAAACAGAGCTGGATGAGGCATCGTGTCACTTTGAAATGATGAGCTGTGCTTGACTGCCGCAGTTTGTGATTCCTGTATTGCGTGCCAGTTTTGTCTGTATTGGTAGTACTCGGCCAACTGAGCTCCTGTCACGTATATCAAGAAGGGAACTACTGAGCCCTGTTTTTCGAGGGGGTTACTTAACACAACATTATTTCGTTTTTCGTGTCTTTTTTACCTGTAATGAACGTTCACAGTGAATGAAGAAGCAATTTCAATACGGCAGAACATATACCGATGCTAAATAGGCAACTTTGCTTTAAAGTTGCCCTAAACAGGATTCCAAATGTTACTATTATACATGTGCAATCGCTGGAGTACTATCCAAGCAACTTCTTGCCGCAAAAATAGCCTAAAGGGGAAGTAGCCGAGTTATCGTTCATTAAAACAGGCCAGCGATAAGGCCTGGAGCTTCCACACTGTGCTTGCGTTTTGTAAGCTCTGTGGAAGCAACAGGGCACAGACCCGGCTCAAAACCCGATTCAAAACCCCACTCAAAACCTGACTAAAGACCCGGCTCAAAACCCGGCTCAGGACAAGGGCCTTGATCTTGCGGGGCCATTGGTTCCACTAGGCGGCATATCACTGTTTTTTTTTCCAGCAGCCCACACGCATGATCTGCCCACTAGTGACTGCGCCGGGTCAGCGGTGTCGCTCACACTGCCAGGCAGCGAGGCTTCTCCCGCGCGTCATGATTGCCACAGCGCGTCGATTTAGTATACGGGACACGAGCCTTTGAAGGCGAAAATAGAGGCGGGAGAGATGTCCGACGAAGATGTCCGACGACAAGTAGCGGCCCGCTGGCCTTTCTGCATGCGGTGCTGTCGCGGCGAACAGGGACCTCCGAGGCCGGGTCGCGCAGAACAGTCTTAGCGGCGCCGCAGTTATTCGGTCACAGCTGTAAGAACCCTCGCCGACGATGATCCCCAGCGCAATTTTTCACCGCACACCACACTCTCTCACCCATTTGTAAACTGATTTTCGGCAATAGTCCTGCTCTGGCGGGCGGTAGCAAATTTTAGCTGCTCCGGTGTTTGCCGAGTCGTGCATACACCGTATGCGTCTTGGAATTTTTGTTCACCATGCAGGCGGATGCCGTTTAGCGGTTCTTCCGCCTGCAGCGACGTTCCGGATTTTTCAATGTTGTTCATATCTTGTAAACGGCACGCTATATCTGCAAACTCAGCAATGCTCTCGCGTGAGGGATGGCAACAATCGACATTTGTGCCTACCAATGTATGCCGTGTCTCAGTGTGGCTCGCAGAAATTGCCGAAACGTGTTCCCGAGTTTTGCCAAGACGCGAGATCGCTGACTGGCTGCAGCATTTAAGGGAACCTGCCAATAGCGGCGCCCTAGCCTTTAGCGCCAGGTGCGTCATTAAGGCTGCGTCAGAGTCGCAAATTTACGTCTGAGTAAGTCAGAATGGTGACGAGGATAAACAGATAAACAAGGATCTTCTTGCATGTTTGTGCGGTCCCTGCTTTACGTAGAGGTATATTATTTGGAATATGATATAGTGAACACGAAATCTAGAGATTGCGCGGTTAAAATCGCCACCGTCGCAAGCCTATATAAGGTCCTTTGAAGATGCCTACTCCGACACTTTATTTGGCCTAATCCGCACATACGCGCCAGGCAGTTGCGCGCTGGTACATTTTTAGAAGCAATATGGCCCTACGAGGCGGGTAAATGCACGTCGAGTGCATCGTAGAGCTTCAAGGCGCCTCTAAGGCACAGATTCCGACATCAGGATGCCGATCACCATAACAGCAATGAACAGAATGCCTAATTCCATTTTGGCATACCCTTGCTTAGATTGGAGAGTTATGGATAGGCGGAACAGTGTCCCACAAATTGTTGATGGCGGAGTAAGGCGTGGAGTAGGAGCAAGACGAGCACACAGGCGCAGGACTACGAGCTATGGCGGAGCCGAATAGACACGTTGGAACGGAACGTGAGTGTTGAGCAGCCTTTGGGATATACGGTATCCTTTTTTTTTATTATTAGGCATACAGAAAGCTCCACTACGTGAAGCTTGTCTGAAATTTGTATAGGTGAAAGTTCTCGACACACGAGGGGAATGCTTCGGAATAAAAAGCATCGCCGCAAGAGCAGCACATCAATATTTATTTTGCTTCAGCACCGCATTTATTCAGCAAAAGATGCAAAATGAACCAAAACTAATACAATCCGTATTGTATCTAAAACGGCGTAAATGTATCAAACATTTGTGTAAATCATATTCTTCTTTTCCGTTATTTTCCGCCTTCCCCTAATTATGATTTGAATAGCAAGAAAAAACATTCAAAAATTGTATACTCTGTTAAACTACTACTTCATCGTTTGGAAATCTTTTGGCCGTTGCCCCGATCAGAGCGGGGATGCTCCATCACGCCTTCAGAACAATCGAGTTTAAATCGATTAACGGAAGCAAGGCTTCTACGCTGGAAGTTATAATACCTTTTTTGGTTCTGCAGAAGATATTTATTTTTTTTTAATAGGAAAGATTGCCTTCACTAAAAAATTTGGCGCTGCCAAAGCAGTTTGTCCTCTTTTAACTGAGATGGTAGAGTGACTGCCCTAATTGAACGGGGGTCCCGGGTTCGTACTCTGTATCAGGACGAATTTTTTATCAACTGCGAAGTTTTCGAGAAAGCTGTATAGCTTTTCTTTGTAGCCGTACGGTGACAATTTCGGTGGATGTAAAGTTTCCCTTTGCAGAAACTTACTCCATCTTGTATTTTTCCCTGAAGAATCGACAATTGGGCGATTTGGTACTTACTCATCTTCCCTAACAGTGGGTACACACGAAGACTTAGAACAGCGCTCGTCCGGTCCCCTTCTTTGCCTAAGTCTTCGTGTGCGCCCACTGTTAGGGAAGATGTATTTCCCTAAATATGGTCGACGACGATCGATTGTGGCTGCGCAAGCGGTGAGGCCAGGTATGATAGCTACTTCTGATGCACCTTTGTGAAGATGGCATCTGGTAGCTCCGTTATGAAAGTAGTGTAATCGGCGCAAGGCAACCTGGGCCGGGGCCTGTAGCAAGCGCAGTGCTCGTGCTTACATCTCTCAAATGAACGCCACAGTTGCGCATCCGGTCCTTCATGCTGGACTAAAGCGCGTTAAAACAGCTCACGCAGACAAACCACAAATGCAAAATTAGGCTTACCTGAAATATTTCGTCCCATTGTAAACAAAAACAAAACCCTGGACGCCGTCTCAGTTTAAGGAGACGAATTTCCAGCCTCACACGTCTTGCAATTCGCTTCACATTACCGTTTACTCCTTCCGCTACTGGCTGAAAATGAACAAATGCGTGATACTAAAAAAAGTCAGCCCGATTCAGCAGCAACATAACGACTTTCAGCAGCAACTGTAATGATAAGACTCAGGTGGTCCTCGCATTTTATTTTGGAATAGTCTACCCCTTGACCTTAAGATATCCCGTTCCTGAATAAGATTAAAACGAAGCTAATGGATCATATCTCGTCAGGTGGCTAGGTCATTTCTCTATTTCTTAATCCTTTATTGTTGCGTTGTGCGTTGCTATATGCAATTACTTTTGTTTCTAGTGAGAGTGTGTTTTTCTTGGTTGTAAAGTGTTTTCTGTGAGATTATAAGCACATTTTATTTTCCTTCAATTGTAATTTCCTGGAGTTCTGTTTCTCTGCTATGTACAGAAAAACTACTCCCACTTCTACAGTCTAAAGGAGGTCCCCTTGCAGTCACTTACTCTGGACCTCTTTCTAAATATATTGGAGATATTATGTATATTTCGCACAAATTAACTTGTTTTGACTCTGATTCCGATTGGGGCATGCTTATTAGGCTATCTGCTTCAGAAGACCCTAATTGTTGAGTATCTAATCACAACTGGTAGAACACTGACATTTCGCTGTTTTGGTTGTCAGCGGGCAGTCTGTTTCCTGAACCATCAGTTTCGGGATACAGCCGCACATATACCTGTACACACACGTCATTGCTTAGAAATAAAAAAAATCGTCTTGGTGGTACACATAACTTAAAAGGTTACAAATTTTGTTTTCTTGATAAGCATGAATTAAATCAGCGAATTAAAGCCTCCAGGTGTTTAAAAATAAACGTTACTGAAGAATGCAGGTGTCGCGGCAGCAGTGTTCTAAATAACACTGATGTCACACAAAACTGATGTCACACAAAACTGATGTCACCCAAAGCGAGAGAAACCGCTTGAAGAAGTCATTATTCGCACTACTTTAACTCGATGGTGCACCTTATGGAGTCGGTGATTATGTTGGTGAGCACTTTTGAACCGTAAAGTGTGAAGAACGGTAAATTTTGTTTTGCTCTTTTGATGATTTTCTATAATTTACGGCGAGAAGCAATGCAACTACAGTGTCGCAATATCGCCATATTTACAATTACCGCAGACAATAACAACTCCCGCTGTCCTTGCAATATGCAGGACAGAAGGAAGAAACGAAGCACTATTTATTTGTCCGTGATTGCATGGAATGCAGAGCTTGAATAGTAACTATGCTAATGATAACGTCAGCTTCATTTTCCGCCAAACCCCCAATTGCGAACCTTTTAAAAGCTGTTTCAAGCGAAGATAGTTCTGTAAGAAAGCCATGAAATGTGATTAGTGGTGGACAAAGGAAGACACAGACACTCGCGATTCTTCATCTGCCCTCCTGGCGTCCGACGCCCTGTCTTTTCCTTTCAAAGTAATGCACCAACCAGGCTCTGTTTCAACTCTCGCGTGAGAGGTTTGCTTTCGTTTGATAATTTACAGAAGAAGCATACAATGATCGTGTTTTGCCACGCCCCAATGTTACTAATAGCCTTCGTGTTACTCGAAAGCAGTGCATTTAGTTTGGCGACCAGAAATAATGAGGTGTTGTGCAAGATAAACGAAGCGTGCAGCCTGAAGCAATAGGCGGCGTCATGGCCCTACCGGCTCAGCCTACCGCTGCCACGAAGCGTCCTGGCAGCCCACAAGAACAACAACAAAATGTGAGCTAGACGGTTCGCAGTGGGGCTGCTAATTTTCTCATATCCTCTAGTACTCGTCATCCTAAAAACTTCCCTTCTTCCTCCTTGGTTCGTATGCCATTTAACGATTTTACTTATAATCGGTGCACAACAGGTAACTGGAGGCAGTATGGGGAGAAGGTTGCCCAGGAACTTCTAACAGTAAAGACGTAAAGGCCGATGATATTCTTCAGAACCTTGAATGCATACTAGAAATTTGCGTCAATCTGCCAGATTATACCCAAATCACCCATTTGGCTGTGAAGTTCTGGCACAGACACAATCCTGCTACCATGTAAAAGACAGGGTTTGGCGTACGGACTTTAAGGAAGTAAAAAGATACAAAGATGCAATTTGAACAAGCACAATGCCTCAGCTAGCAGTGCGACAGTGAAAAGTGAAACTAAACAAGTGGTAGACTGCCTCCGGAACTTCGTAAAGATCGTATTCACCTCCTGTGATTGCGGGCTGTAGCAACAATACACTTTTCGGCACGAGGAGAGAAAGCGCCTGACATCGCCCACTGTACACACCTAGGGGAGAGTTGAGTTCGCACCAGTAGAAATTTTGGGTATAGTGCGCATTGCGTTTTCGCAGAAGCAGAACATTGCGTTCCATCGTAAAGCAAACACTTTCAACACATACACTGATTTGGCGTTTGTTGGCGCCATCGGGAGCTAAGCGAAGTCTTTGAAAATGTCAGAGCAAGAAGTTGTTTTATATATTTAAACAATTGTTCATAGGGAATCGCACGCTTCAGTGAGACCTGCGTGCCTTGCTGCGAACTTGTCAACAGCTGTTTGTATTGCGATGATGTATAGCCAAGGGGTCTGGCGTGTATTTGTGGTGAGCACGGCTCATTGCCAAAGAGCAGGTCTGCCTGCGAAAGCGTTGGCAACGTGTTAAAGAGGCGTTGTATCTTCTTGCAACGAATGGAACGAAAGTTTAGGAATATCTTTTTTTTGTACATTAAGTAAACTCTTTCAGATATTTTGTTTTTATAGGCGTGCCTCATGTCTATTTCGGCGCTTGTTTATACCAGGGTGTCGAACCGGAATTTTTTCGGGTTCGGTTCGGGTTCGGGTTCAAGCCTTTCGGGTTCGGTTCGGGTTCAGTTCCGGTGCACCATTCCGTTCCGGTTCGAACCGGTTCGAACCGGTTCAAACGGGTTCGAACGGGTTCGGAAAAAAAAAGCAGGCGGTTTTTTTTTAATTTTTTTGTCTTCGGTTTTCGTTTCCTTGTCAGCTTTCCTTGTCAAAAACGAAGCCGTAATGTAGGTTTATTTGTGCAAATGTTTTCTTTGGCCAAAAATAAGCAACCCTGCAACACTTTTTTCAACTTTGTTCGAAATCTTGAATGCTGCAAAAAGTAGTCAACCAACACATCCAGTACTTAGATCAGGGAGTCGGAAAGTCCCTCAGACAAAAAGTACTGCTCTGTCCCCATCAGGTAACTTACAAACTTGCTTGAAATATTTTTCTCTATTCCCCAGTCTTGGCGTTCTTCTACCGCTGGAATGACGTCATTACAGCGATGTAGCGGCTATTTGCCGGCTTTCCCTAAATTGCGACATTAAATAGAAACCACAAAACCGAAGCAGAAACGGAAGGCGTATCTGCTGGGACGAGCAAATCCCGCACTGCTCCTCTGTGCTGGCAATAGCTATAACTTTTGCAGTGCTTCCAGAAGCGAATATAAGAGTGAGAGCGTTGATCTAAACTGTTGAAGAGTTCCTTTAACTGTAAAATGTACTGCAAAATGTTTTCTATAGTAGGTACACGATTACAACATTAACTGAAGCGAAATGAAAAATTCGCTCGGACACATAAGACTACGTATTTGTATGAATTTGAAAGCCCTGCTTTTATGGCCGCAAGTTTGTTTTTATTGGTTTAGTTTATTTCATTTTTATAATTTATTTTAATTTATTCTTGGATCGTAACACTGCAGTTTTATACCTCGCAGTTGTATTCTTGAGGAAGAAAATGACGTACGATTACGACACTCGCTAATGCGAAATTTGAGTGCAGCGCGCACTGTAGTCTTCTCGGCGACGGCACATAGATGCTGTGCCTCAGGAAGTGATCGCGTCATCAGCTAATGCACTACGGCGCGCGGCATACTCTGTCGTTATCTCGTAAGGGGTCGCCACTGTGAAGCAGGTCTCGCACGGTCACGGAATTACGCCCTCCCCCTTACACTTCCGTCATACTTGCAACCTCAGTTTTCCTGCAAGCTCTATCTTCGGTGGCGTCTTCGTTCTCTCGGTTACAACGAGTCCACCGCTGAGGGACTACGCGAAACCAGAGGAGCGGGTGCTTAAGGGCTGCGTTCTAACGCATGGCTCTACGTAACAGCTGTGCAGCCATGTGATCCACTCCCTTCGCCGACAAGTGACGGGCCGCACATCGTCTCCAAATAATGCGTTCTCGCCAGTCTTCTGGAAAGCAAACATGTAGCCTCCTGACCAGTGGGCAGCACACGGGTGCCTCCGACGCCTCCCCCTCGGTGCATCTTCGCCAGAATCTTCTGGTAATGGGCAGCCTCCCTGCAGACTGCCTATTGCCCCGTCCTACTAAGCAGACGACCCGTCCGTCCACAATCGTTTTAATGCGTACCATTCTTTGCCCATAGCAAGGACCGTGTAACCCCCTTCATTTCCACAAAAATACCGATTTCGCGGGAGTTCCACCTGTAATCGCTATAATACAGCGTAAATGGAGATAACTGGTCGCACAAAATTTCTGAAAAACTAAAAAATAAAGAAAAGTAATCACCGAAACTGGCAAACCGCGTGACACCCTGCATTTCCACAATAATGAGGATTTCGGGAAATTTCCACCTGTAATCGTTATCTAGGCTAAATGGAGATAATTAGTCGAACAAAATTTATAAATGTAAAAAATAAAAAAATGTAAAATAATTGCGGAAACTGGCGAACCGTGTAACACCCTGCATTTCCACAATAAGGCAGATTTCGCGAGTTACAAATGTAATCGTTATAATAGCGCAAATGGAAATAATTGGTCGAACAAAATTATGAAAAACTATATAATAAGAAAAATATTAAGCAATTAAGGAAAATGGGAAACCGTATAACTGCCTTCATTTCCACAATAATGGAGATTTCGCGAATGTTCCATTTGTAATTATAGCAGTGTCAATTGAGATAATTGGTCGGTCAGGTTTTATAAAACCAAAAAATTGGCTGTAAAAACTCACACAGAGAACAAGCGGCATAGGACTGCTACGCATTAGTAGATAATTGTTTGAATTTCTGCAGAAATTTTTAGTACCCTGGAGTGTCGCCATGGTACAGTATTTTGCGTCTCCGCCGCCTCCCCCATCCGCCTGGGCGTCTCGTGGCGGGCCGCCCCTCGTCCCGAAATCACGCATCCTCGCAGGAATCGCCTGCCTGGCAGGCAGCCAGGAGGCAGGTAGTTTACTGGTGAGCGGGAAGTCTTTTGCGCGCAAGAGAGCCTGAGCGCCCAACAGCTTTTTTGGTTCCACCAAATGTCTAGGCACGCACGCGCGCATGCACCCATGTTTTCGCACAATGAGGCAAATAATTTTGCATTTAAATAAATTGATTGGTCTGCTACGCTTTTCTGCTACCTTGTTTCAACGGCGCTTTAGCTTTAACATGAAACCATTAGCACTGCTAGAAGTCGAAAACAGTCCCGCGTCGGCGTCAACCTCGACTATCAAGCGTGGCTGGTGGCGTTTAAAGCGATTTCCTTCTCTTTATCTTTCATATGCTAACGTACCAGTTAGAAAAAAAGAACGGCTTTAATGACTCATCCCTCATAAAAATCTTTACCGACGTTTAATAAACTTGTTATAGAGATTGCTCAAAAGAATACTATAAACATTTTATCAACATTTTATAGAATATTTCTATTGAGTTTCCATTACAAATTGGCAACCGCGCTTTAATTAAAAGTCTATAGAGCCAAGTCAATAGACCTTATCGCTTTTGAATATAGTTTCCTATGCGTTTCTTATAGGGATTTTATTAAAAAAATGCAATAAGCTTTCTATGCAATTCTTACTGAGCATAGTCGCAAGAGCCTGTTGCGTGTGAGTCAGGTTTGAATATAGTTTCTGACGGATTTTGGTTAAATTTACGGCAGAAGTTTTTATTAAAATTGTTATTGAATATATTCGTAACATCCTGTTTCGTGTGAATAAACTCTGAATAAACTTTTTGATGAGTTTTTATTAAATTTGCCTGAATCGGCTTTCTTAAAATTATTATTGAGTATCGTCGTAACATCCTGTTGCGAGTCAGTCCGCTTTGAATACAGTTTCTGACGAGTTTCTATTAAATTTACCTCAATTAGATTTCTGTAAAATTCTTATTGTGCCCAATCATCACAACCTGTTGCATATGAGCTAAGTCTGAACAGAATCTCTGATGAGTTTTTATTAAATTTATCTCTATAAGCTTTCTATAAATTTCTTATTGAGTGTAGTCGTAATATCCTGTTGCCTGCGAGTAAGGTTTTCTGGCAAGTTCTAAGAGAGGAGCTTTGTAGGTGCTCAGACTGTCCGGCGGTAATGTCCGTCACCCCGGGCACCACAGCGCCAAGTGCTCTCAAGACGAAGTGATGGTACGTCTATCTCGCGAACTCTCTTGATGCGGCGGGGCAGGCAGTGCAATAGCACCCCACATATATGCACGGATAAACTACCAGACCTCCGTGGGTGGGCTATAGAAACGCAATACAGAGTCTATTGAAACTCAACATGATGAAGGCAACAAGATGCTTGCTGCGTGTTCATAATAAGATGTTTATTGCCTGTCTAATGACCACAGTCCACACATAAAGAGTTCGATCGACCCCAGAGAAAGGCAATACAGAGTCTGTTGAAACTCAATATAGTGAAGGCAACAAAATGCATGTTGCATTTTTGCCATAAAATGTTATGTTTATTGATTCTATATTGGCTGCACTGTTTAGGAAGGTTCCCAGGCTTCCCACAGAAGCGACGAAATGGAGAGAATTGTGTCCCGTCAAAGAGGTGAAGACTGGTGATGTGTGGGAAGGTGTTAATCCGCAGTGCACGGAATAATCTTTCCTGGCTATTCGCTAGCGATTTGTGCGGGAAGGAATACGTGATGGAGGCGAAAAGCAAAAACGCCCGTGTGTACGAGATTTCGGCGCACGTTAAAGATCCCCAGGTGGTCAAAATAAATCCGGAGCCCTCCACTACGGCGCGCCTCATCGCCTGCGTTGCGTCGGCGCGTTAAACCCTACAATCAATCAAATCAAGGAATACGTTCTACGGGAGAGCCTATAGTGCTAATTAATTTCCTAGGATGTATACAGGATGCATGCGCTCGGGCTCGGCTTCATCAGCGCTGGCTAAGCGGGTCAAATGTCCAGTCACGAGGTTGGTGATCTTGTCTGCCGGCGATGCCAGTATCAGCTGGTGCCCATACAATCCTGGCTGGTCTCGTTGGTGGTCTCTGCTTGTTCATTCGAAGTGTTGTAACGTGCAATAGACTGTTGGCAAAGTTTCGCCACGCCTGATAAGAGTCTGTTATTAGACTTTTGGCGGCCCTTTGGCTAAGCGCACGTGCTATCGCCTTTTCCTCAGCTTGCAAGGGGCTGTGTTCGGGGGTTGAGATGCTACACCTGTGGAAGGCTGCAGAACGGTAGCACGAAGAAAGAGAAGGTATCGGAGAATGTTATCGGGTGTCTTTCGCATCAAACCAGTTGATCGTTCCTTTTTTTTTCTTTCAGTTCAGTTGCTTCCTAGTCTTACCTCATATATATACACATTTTGAGAACCTTTTGGTGAATATGAGGCATGCATTAGGCAATTAGTTTTTAACTCCATTGCGAGATGTAAATGTTACGCGAGAAATAACATAAGAGCGTAATACAAAAAAGGCCTTTTATAGCATTCAGGTGGTCGACGCATAACTTTCCGGCTATTTTGTGCGTAACTAAATTTCCTGATTGGTCAAGAAAGAGAACGCTGCAAAATTTACAAATGCCAAGGACCCCAAATCTTTCATCTTTGGGCCAACCCTCTAATCCGCCTTAAAGGGACACTGAAGTGAATTTGTCAAGCTCCCGTTTTTGCTTGCACTGCGTAGACTGGCTCAAATTAGCACACTTTTCATCGTTTATCCGGCTGACAAATCGGTAATTATTTTACAAAGCGCGAAAGAAGAAAAACTACCATGCGCGGTTTGCGGCGGCCGCACCAACTAAGGCTGTGACGTTGAGAGGAGGGGCGCCGTGATTGGACGATGCCCAAGGTTAGCAATCACACAAGTTTCGGTTTCGGTTTCGGTTCTGCAAAACATAACCAATGGCTTTGTTGCATGGGCATTCTCAATATCTCAGTAATCATCGTACCGCGCTTCTGCCATGTTGTCGGCTGTAAAATGCACAAGATAAGCCTCCCAGGACGGCTTGTAGTCGTAGCATTCACTAGCCGAGACCTACGCAGTGCATGAACGCCCTCCGCGCACCCGCAGACGCCCAAATGTCATGCGCTTTTCCCCCATATTTGGAGCTTGCCTCCCTCATGGCTGTATCGTAAAAAGCGTGTTCTCACCAGGCCAAGGGTCTGTTCATTCTGGCCTGTGCCCACTGCCTGCAAGCAGTCGGTGCTTATGGCAACAGCACGCCAACGAGAACTCGCTAGCGCGCCAGTGCCAGCCTGCGCGCGTTTTGTGAACTAGTTCGTGTAGCCATGAACGTTGCGGCCCCAAAAAAGGTGAACTCAATATAGAAAACATCGGCGGAAAACAAAAAAGTTAACTTACAAAAAAAAAAAATAAAGCACGTACCCGCGGGGATTCGAACTCGTGACTCGCAAAACATTTGCGGTGAAATCCTAGCGCCCCAGACCGCTAGGCCACGGAGCGGGACGCGAATGTCTTGCTAATATAGGGTATATATTGTACAATCGGTTTACACTTTTATTTAGTTTTGGCATTTCAAGCCGCTTAGGTGACTATTTGTTGTACTGCGATCGTGCAGTAAGCGTCGCCCGAGTTTCCACAGTAGCTCACGTCTAGCAATTGCATTTCGTAGACGGAAAAGCGTTCGCAGATGCGTAGTCGTGCTGCTGACCGCTGTGCTTGTTCGCCCAGCGCAAAGAAGTGCTTCCCGCGCCCTAGTTTTACGCTGTACGGTAAAAATATCAGTTGATTTTATTTCCTTAGTACCTATATTGACTTCGCTGACTCTTCTCCCGCCTTCAAGAGGCCTTATATTTTCCTACTGGCGTACCAGTCAGCGAAGCGTCGCATGTGCAGCGCTTGTGTGAAGCGACCTTGACTTGGAGCTAGATACAGTGTACAAACAAACCAAATAAAGAAAGGCACATTCTTCCATTCACAAACGTGTCCTGGCTTCGTTTCAACTAAGCGAACGAATTGCGACCAAGCAATTTTTTTTAACCTCCTTGATTGCGACGACCCGCCGGCGGCCGGCGGACGAGACGCTGGGCCGACTGAATCTGTCGGCCGGGGAGCCGTGCAGTAGCGCAGCCGTGGCGCAGCCAATTGCCAGCTCATCCCCTCCTGACGTCACACGAAAACGCCTCAGAAAATGGGCGAGCGTAAAGAGAGGAGGACAGCGTTTTCGAATTAGTTTTTCTACTAAATAAAATCGCGTAAACGCGCCTAGAGTGGTCGAAACATGGCCTGGGGACTCCGGACTACAATTTGCGCTAGTAATCCTGCAATGTGTACATATCACTTCAGTGTCCCTTTAACTGACCCGCTAATTCCCCTAATCCATATTAATCAACCCCGCAGACCCACTAATTCACATTAGTTCATTCACTCATCTCACTAAACCACCCTAGTATACCCGCTAATCCGCGTTAATCGACTTAAATTCATGCATCGAAATGCTATCGCATTTACTTTAAAAGTAAAAATGAGAAGGCCCCAATTTTTTTTCGATTCTCATGTTCTCCTGTGGCAGTAACCAGAGGACACAACGGCAATACAAGAAAAAGTGATGGTGACGTAGAGAACTGTGAGTGTTTGTGTCACAGTGCTGTTTTTATATAAGTGCCCACTCAAACTAAAATAAGTGGAAGATACGGATTTATTGTTGATGGTGTCCCTGAAGGCCTTCGCAAGCGGACACGGATGCATTCGAATTAACAACATGAAAACTTCCCACGATTTTAAACACACTGCAGATAGAAACCATAAGGAATACCCCATGATATGTTGCCACGGAATATGCGTTGCAACTTAAGTTATTGTAAATGCAAAAAGATAATTTGGGGAGATGGGCTATACCTAAAGCAAACTAATAGTGTATACGGGCTTTACATTAAATTTAGGGTAATAATAAGATGAGAACCTTTTGGGCCTTGGGAACTGCAGACTATGCAAAATATTGCGTGTGCCGTCTGGCGAATGGTAAAAATATTTTCGGATGCAAGGTAGGGTACCGGGATGGAAAACTAGAAATTACAGTTTTGAGGCCCCGGAACCGGTTCGGAACGGTTCCTTCAATTCGTTCCGGTTCGGGTTCAGTTCCAAAATGGCGGAAAAAATACGGTTCCGGTTCAGTTCCGGTTCCAGGCAAAAATTCGGGTTCGGTTCCGGTTTTCGGTTCGGTTCCGGCTCCGGTTCGACACCCTGGTTTATACCAATGGTAATAGAACTCACCTGAAATCTATGCTACCACGTTGCTGTTATAAACGCGATCGATTTCAACAGTTTTCAAAGAGAATAAAGTCTGCTGGTCGACATTGGGATTTTTAGAACAGCGTAGCCGCTGCTCTGACAGCTTAGCTTACAGGGCCACCTATAGTTCATACCACAAGCTGAATGCATACTGTGGAGGCTACATTGTTGTCAATAGAGCGCCGCCCACTGGGGGGTCTAACTCTCCGGGGAGGAAATCGATAATAGGCGCCGGGGCCTTCAGGTTCCACGTGACAGCAATGTAGCCTCCACAGTGCTGCATGCAGCTTGTGGTATGAACTATAGAAAGGAAAAAAAAACTTGAGTCAAGGCAATATAAAGCCATAAAGCAGGCAGTTAAAAAAATGCAGTTCGTTTGATTATATTTTCGTTCGCACCATCCTTTTAGAATGCTTCGCAATGCACCAGAGGTTTTCTGTATGGCCGGAAATGAGCCATGGTGTAGCCCGGCTCTAGGAAGACAAAAGCGAGGAATAAGTTTTATAGAACAGGCGCCCAGACTTCGCAGCGTGAACTGCACCCTTTGTATTTCGAGACGCGAACTCTTTCATGCCCGCCCTATTCGATGGCAGATCGGCCTTTCTTCCATTACATTGCACTTGAAGGTTGAGTGTTCGTAAGACAATATGCTCACGACTCGTATCCCCCTCCTACTTTGCTCGGCAGGCGATGTCGTTCGCCGGACCAAGAGCCTTTTGTCCAGACAGGAAACGCCGCGGGGGGAGGGGGGGGGGGGGGGCTTTTATTTCCCAGTAGGGGTTACGAGCTTCGGAAGAAAAAACGAGAGCCGTTACAAAGATGTTTCTCCGTTCCCCTCTGCAGGGTAATACTCTCCAAATCAAACAATCTGTTCCACTCACGAGCACGTTTCTTTCGTCTTTTCCGTCGTGTTGTAGATATCTGCGGGGCAAAAGGGAGCATTGTATGCATAAACGAGCCTGCATTTATCTTTTCTTCTGTAAGATGCATGACTTAAATATTTAAAAGAAAAACAAATTGTAATCACTTAAAATCACGGTTTAAGGTTGTTCACGAGCAGAAAAGATTACACCATTTGTGTTTTTAAACAAAAAAGTTTAGTGTGATCACTGTCATTTCGACGGTTTTTTTAGATCTCACGTGCATTTCGTGCACGCTTAAGCTTCGTCTTGAATTTGCTCGCCTATGGCACCAGTGATAGATCAAACCTTCGCGTTTTAATATAATTGCACTAGCGGCAAAGCCGCTTGCAAGTTGTGGTGCTGACAGGATAAACCAGCCGCTGCGCGAAATACACGTCACTAGGTCTAAATATCAGCTGGTGCGTGGCAAAATATGTATGCAGTACTTGGGGTGCAACAAAAGCCGTTCCCTACAGAAATAGCGAATGGGTGTGTCCTCAAGTGCCTAAGCAGTGTGTCGTGCATGGCCTGTGTAATAATCAGAAACATGCTTCCTCCTGTTCACGCAGCAAAGACGCTGTTGTTACCGCAAATGTGTCTTAACAACGACCTCTGTAAGGCCACTTAAATGATTGTTCAGGGCAATCTCTCTGCGCTTAATAATTTGCTGTTCTTAATGGTTACTAATTAACGAGTGTTTCTTTTTGCCGATGCATAGCTGGGGGATAGCTGCTAATAAAAAACGAGATCGGCGATGCAGGCAGCCAAAATAATCACAGATGCCTAAAATTACCCCGTGCGGCTTCTGCCGTTTTTTTTTTTTAGATATAATCCATGTGACGGCAAAATAACTATTATGCAATGTTACGTCGCTAAATGCTCTTTCAAGATTTACATTGCGAGCAATGTTTCAAAGTTTCGCGGGAGAGGGCCGGGGCTTATCTGCAGCCTAGTGGAGTGTAGGGCCCAGTCAGGCGACTAGTCTCCCAGTCGCCGTCGTTATAGATTCGAAAATACCCCATAGCGGTAAGGCGTGCACTGTCCCGTAGAACAACCCAGCTCACTTGGGACTGTTGCGCTATAGGGTGAGGGGGAAATTGTTAGCTGTGTGAGTATTAAATAACGATTGATTATTGGGACTTGTACGAAATGAAAAATATGTTGTTAAGCACTGGCACCTCTACGGGTATGCGCTAAGGACGCTGTTTAGACGAACGCTAGGTGCGCTTGGATGAGCCCAACGGCGTATCCAGCAATGCCAAAATTATTGTGCGTCATGCTGCGTCTACCTCTTATTTTGTTATTTCTGAAAGCGTAACTCTAGGTCGATTTTGAGCACAATAATGCGAAAGCGGTATGCACTATACCTCTGCGGTTATCTGCCCGGTGGCGCAGCGAAAGGACGCTTTCTGATACTTTTTCCTGGTACAGAAGCAGGACTCCGGAGGACGTGTTTTTATATCAGAGGACCATTTACTGCTTTAGAAAACGCAATGTATACAAACTGCATGTTTTGCAGAATGGGTATTTTAATTAAACCCAACGAGAAAAATAATGTAGTGGTTTTATTTTGACCTAAAGGGTTGATTACGTTTGTAATGCCGTAGGTTTCTAGGCTCATTGAGTGATTTTTAGTAACCGCGAGCCGTCCGCCATCAGCGGTGCTTAACATGCAAGCGTCGGCGGAAACGAGTCATCACCCGATATGACACCCGGATCAATATTACGTCAGTGAAATAAGGAGACGAAGAAAGAAATTCACTATAGGCTCTCAAAAACAAAACAAAGGCTTGGATTCTGAGCAGAAATAAACCCAAATGCATCCCTGTTAGTAATTAAACGTTGGTTTAATTAAAACGTTTCAGTTAAAATTAAAACGCAGCAAGAATATTTGCAAAACACTATTCCAACTGGCGGCGGCCCCCTCGTAACCGCAAGCTCTTATTAGCCAAAAAGAGTTTGGGCCATGCCGAAAAGCTTAAGAAAACAATACAACTGTTTAGTGCCACTATGGTTGATAGAATAAGAAATAAAAATCGATATACTCCCACCGCCTCACTTCAACTAACCAGCATTCTCGGGAGCAGGCTTTAATGAAGCCATCTTAAGCGACACAACGTAGATGACCTCTGCCTTTCCGGTGCCGCCGCTTTTGAAAGCAGTTCATGCTGCACTCCCTCCTTCAGCTCATGTGCAGTGGTTATAGAGTATAGACGGTGCATGCAGCAGCAGAGATTCAAAACGCTGGCTGGCTCGACAAGGAATTAAAGATATCGCGGTATGCATATTCGGCACAAAACGTAACTTTTCTGAAGCCTTAGTGTACAAATACCACCAGCATTTTTACAAGCCCTCACACTAGCGCGTTGCCCGGAACATGAAGAATACATAATTTTGCACGTTCCTTGGCGTCGTATGTGTGGTTCGTTCCCAATCGACCCTCTCGCGTTACACCCAATAAAGTCCTCGAACGTTTTGCTTTCCTCCATCACTTTGTTGCCTTCTGCATATAGAGATCTGCTCCTCGTCCACTTTCAAACATATAATTGTTATCGTCAGACGTTATTACCCAGCAGTTTCCAGTCCTTTGAGATAACAAAGTTTCTAAGTAATTTTATGGCAGTTCATTTTGCTATGACAATGGTGGTCGTTTTGTACCTGTCTTCCATCTGGAGTAGATGTATACCATGCTCTTCACAAGGGCTCTATAGATTTTCCCCGCAGCTCTTCGAGTGGCATGATGTGGCTTCGCCTCTATTTTTCTCACGGCAACCCGAAATGCTGGCCACCTACACAAAATATTTTCAATCAGTAAGAAAGGAGTTGTCAAGGAGGGGTCGGCTTAGCATGCAATCTTGGAACTGAAAAATCAGTGTTGTCTCAAGTGCTCGTAAACTCGCCACCGTTAGAAGGAAGGATGTGACCCTGTCATGACATTTGAGGTCAACTTCCTTGTTAAAAAAATTCCCATGGCTGCAATATGCTAGTTCGCATGCACCTGCTTGAAGAGGCTATTTATAAACAAAGCTCATAGCTTTTTTGTAGGGCCAGGTTTTTGAAAACACCAATATTACAGATCATTAGGATATTCATACGTTTTCTCTGTAATCATATTTCACTTCGGCACGGCCGGCCCATGCTAGCATTATTGTTGACGGTTCATAATGGACCCTAGTGAAACCTATACTATACAGAGGAAGAAAAATGGTCTCTTAAAACAGGCAAACACTGAGAAACGCGAAATATGTAAGTGTCAAGAACGAAGGAGCAAAATCGCACAGTAAACCTGTCAATATTGAATAAAAGAAAGAGTAGCTTCAAATAATTTAACTGCACTTCTAATCTTTATCGAAAGCAAGCTGCGAACAAGTGGCGCATGAATGCGCTAAACAGGACACGTTTTTTTAATGTGCGATTGATCATACTTTCTTGTCAATTGGCGGAATGAAACTTGCAAGGACTAGAGTTTTATTCTAGCGTAAGAAGGAAGAGCTTTCCTTTCCCCTCTCGAACGCAATTTATGTACAGAAGATGGTAATTTCGCAATTTTACGACTTTACTGTGTACCAAATACTTAGGAAAAATCGATAAAACAAAGGGTAACGATAGAGCCGCTGGAGCCGTTAATTGTGCTATCGATAGGTTCCCTATATTTTTGAGGAAACATCTGTCACGTGACAGCGCAGAGATAGGTTGTCAGGAAGAAGGTGTATTTACAAAAGACAGCGTAGTCACCAAGATAGAGGCGGGTTGATGGCGCCTACCCATTGCAGAGGTAGCTCGGACTTTATATGCCTTCTCTTCATTCCCTTGGTGATCGACCGGCGTCTTTCCACGGGAGCACATACCCAGATAGAGAGAGATTGTTCACAAGAATATGCGGTTATGCTCGGTGTAAGTTTCTAGGGAAGCTGGCCAAAGTCTGTGACACAACTCCCCTGCCGCTGAAGCACCGTCCCGGTGCCTGTTATGAAGGAGGAGCAGTAGTAGGTAGATCCCGTCGGTGGTACGGCTTGAGGCGGCTCACGCGAACAAGCTGAGGTCCTGAGTGCCCAGATGAGGTCAGAGTCAACATAGGCACAATATCATGAATGGCTCTTTTTGCCATAATAAGTAGTGCTTCACGCTGAATACTTTGACGGAAGGAAAAGTTGTGGTATTGGGCTTTGAAAAATATAACTGAAAATATGAAACATTTCCTGGCCAATTCACGCGAAAACTGAACACAGCCTAAGAAAAAAAGAAAAAGAATTGAATCCAATCCAATGCCCCTCGCGAGAGAGTGTTATAGCGCCGAAATCGCGCCACCACACGAACGCGTGATGTTGACGTCACGATCACGCCACAGATATTAGCGACCGCAGAGCGCGCGAACGACAAATTGGGCCCATCTCCCCGCGAGGGGGACTCGAGTAAATGTGTCGCATAGAGGGTGGGTGTATTGCGTTAACGTTTAGTGTTTGGGGAGTTGGTGGTAGTGAATGCGTTGTATCAGCAGGTTTTTGACGTAGTTTGAATGAGTCAAGGAAATGTCATTCTTGCGTGTTTCGCTTTGTTTACAAAGCAAGAAACGCAAATGCTTGCGGAGTTGTTAACTAACTAACTAACTAACTAACTGACTGACTGACTGACTGACTGACTGACTGACTGACTGCAATGGCTTATTTGCACGAATGCTTTGCTCTGTGGACAGCCAATGCGCTCGTCATTTGTACAAGTGCGGCACGCACACACAGAGCTGGCTGGCGCCGCATCTTTCCAAAGTGCTAAGAGTTGTGCCGCGCCTCCGCTAGATGGCGCCACAGGTCCCGCGACCGATAGAAGACGCAGTGAAACATCCGCCTCGCGAGAGGCACGATCAAATGCAGAGCATTTCCGGGGGCGCAAGACGTTAAGTAGTTTGAGTAAAGTTAATGTTGTTGCACTTGTGGCAACTGCTCACGAGAGAGCGCTCGTCAGCAGTAATTTGAATGAGTCAACGATATAAGGCGCGTTCTTAGCGTCCCATTCGTAGCGTCCCATGTTTGATCGTCACACGCAAATGCCAGGTAGTCGGATGGGCGGATGAAGTGAGAGGGGTAGGGCGTTCCTCTGCGGCGATGCACGACGAAAGTGTGAGGTAGAGGCCATGAAAGCGATGGCGCCATTGCAGCGCGTGCTGCCCTCGCATTTCGCCAGGCACTCCTCTCCTCTTTCTTTTTGGCTTCGGATTCATTGATTGTAGGGTTTAAAGCACAACCGTATTGCAGACGTTGACGCGCGCCGTAGTGTAGGGCTCGGGATTAATTTTGACTATCTGGGGATCTTTAGCGCGCGCCAAACTGGTCTGTTTGTTTTTCGCCTACCTCAGAAAAGCGCCTTTCTGCCTTCTGTGCCGCGTTCGCTCACTCCATATGCGGACATCGACGCCGCCGCTGCCAAACGCAGATTGCTTCTCAATAAGAGCGCAGCTACCCGGAACACGACGGAGCACTTTTGGAAGTTGCACAATGATTCATTCATATATCGATGCACGCCATTATGATGTATTCATTATGGTATTCTTGCGCGCAGTTTGAATCTACCTTTCCAATAATCACACTTTTATTGCTTGGATGGCTTCAATACTAAACGTTCTAAACGATTGTCGTGTATTGATCCAATCCGAAATGCTTGCCATCTTGCCACGTGAGTTGTTGGTTTAGATATTGGAAGCCTTCCGAGCGTTTTGTAAATATTTTATCATTTGTGAACGCAGCAGAGCTGTGTTTTACAAAACTGAGAAGCTTCATGTTTTGCGCAATACCCTGATATATTTCTTTTGTGCATGACTCACATTCTTAACTTTGCATCAAATGAAGAAGGGAAAGCCCTTTACGCGTTTTGCCGGGCGAACGTCTTCCTTGCAATAGCTTCTAGTCTTAAAAAGACGAGCAAAATCAAGAGGAGGTTTTAGAACTTTACCAAGGACTATAAAGCTAGAAGGAATTTCATTCGTAGCCTTAAGGGATTAAACACAAGTTCAGAGGCTGGCAAACGTATATTGTATTTCGCTAAATCCGGAGCACCCAAATGAGGTTTCACGAAAAAGAAACAGAATGCTCAATGCGATCGATAATATAAAAGCAGTGGTGCTGCTGATTTAGATGGTAAATATGATTGTCTCTGCTTGTAGAATATCTGGACACCACTGGGATAATAAAAATTGAATCAGCCCACTCTGTAATAGAAGTCTAAATCTTCAATTATTTGCTTCACATCAGTATTGTTGCTTCCAGATGTCGTCGACATAGACCCTGGGGAGAACATGGCGGTAAAGCAAAAGGGCAGGAGTGCCAGCGAATGCTGCATTCTGTATGGGCCAGCTGAAACATTTTCCCGCTGCTTCTCAACTATATTCGTTCCTCCATTGAGATACCACGTTTTTTATTGCGGTTCTTATAATATTTCGTGTTTTCTTCTGCCCTTACGGCGCTGGATGTTTTAGCTCTGATTGCCACCTTGTTTTTTTATATAAATGAAGAAAAAATACGATGTCGCTTGGCGTTTCCGGTAGGAATACCAACCAGAATACCTTGGGAGAATGTTGTCCCGAGAATGGCGTCAGCTCGTCGAAGCTTTCTCTCTTTTGGGAATCCTTTGAAAACCTTTCTGTTGGCGCCCCGAATTTCAATTCTTACGTGGCCGGCGGTTATCTGATTCTGCAAAGGTTTTTGCTGCATAACATCTTCTTGGTATTAGTTTGGGCTAGTTTCGTAAGAAAGATTTATTCCGCTGCATTCGAGAGCCCATGGGAGGCATGCCTGCATATATGCGTTTTTATAACTTAAAAACGATGCATTTTAGAATGAAGAAGATCCGAACAAAGGAAGCGGGAGCTAAACAAGAAACCTGCCTCACACTTCGCCCGAACTTTGCGCAACCACGATACGAGCAATTGCCAAACATCAGTAGCTGTATGATAATTTTCGCTATCAATTCAAGAAAAAAAACTATATATCCGCAATGTATAAGGTAACAACACCATATAAAATTGCAGTCATTTCTCGGCAACCTTCAAACCTGTTACGCCGGTGGTTGGTAGGACGCGTCCATTCGCCAAGCTTGTGGGCTCCGGTTTAACGCTAATGTGTACAGCTTGAAATTGAAGGAGTCATGCACTGCATGGCCACAAGCTGGAGCCTGGGATCGTAGGGCGTGGCCTATCAACAATTACTGTTATATCCTAAATTTTAATTAATCACCCTGAGAACTTCGTCTACTGTACGCGTGGAAACGATGACTGATAATACCACAGACTACTGGTTTCTTTATTGATGTTGGGTCCCTCTAAGGCCACTCGTATGGTCCGTCACCGGTCCTCCAGCCTCGCTTGGAAACCAAGGGAGGGAGCTTCTCTGTCTGCGGTGCCCTGTGTAGAAGAAGTTACAAAGCGGGCTGTTCAATTGCTCACAAAAGGCCTCCGCTTCATACAGTATTGGAGGGAGCCCCGGCAGACAACCACGCTCCCGTGGCTGCAGAATCCATATGCCTCGTGTTTGGGGACTCATGGACACAGGAAGAAAGCTGCCTAATTGTAGCCCCGGAGGTCCACTTCGGCCCTATCTTTCGCGGCAGTAATCACCCACAAGACGGACTAGCTGTACTCCGGAAGACCATGTTCTACAGTGAAGATGAGTGCAGGCTGGGCAAACCAACTTTACTAAATAATTGCAAATATGAAGCTCCCCCGCGGCGAGTTACCGCATCTGGTGGCCGCGGCGTGGCGGCTTGCGCAAAGCAGTCAGCCACCTTAGGTAAGCTCGGTCCGCGCGCTTCGGAACGCAGCCTGTCGCGTCAAACCTGCCGCGTCAAAGTTTGTGCTTGGTCGCGTCAAAGCTTGTGCTTGGGTGAAATTTGTTCTTGGCGTCACCTTCCCGTCCCGAAATGTGCGTGTTTGTTAGCTAACATAAAGCGTTGTTTTGCTATACTGGTTGTAACCACAGTTCAGCCTTATCTTGCAACGAAACGAGGCAAATTTATTCAGTCGCCCCAGGGACTCATCCCGGTTTAAAGAATGGCATCGCTTACTGCGAGATGCATTTTTAAATATTGGGGGATAACTAGCGAAAATCGTAGTCTGGAGTCTGTGGGCCATGTTTTGACCACTCTCGCTGCATATACGCGACTTTATTCAGTAGAAAAATTATTTAAAATGCTGTACCCTGTCTACATACTCCCTTCCAATTTCTATGACGTTTCGCATCTCTTCACAAAAAGATGGCTTGGCTTGACTGTGCTACTGCTCGGCTTGCCGACCCTCCGACAGAATCAGTCGGCCCAGCGTTTACTCTGCCGGCCACCAGCGGGGCGTCGCCATTCGTTCGCTCAGCTCAAACTAAGCCACGACCCTATTTCCGCCTGGAGGAATGTGCTTTTAGTTTGTCAGTTTGTAGGCTGTACCAAGCCTAAAGTCCAAGTAGATCCACACAAGAGCACATGCCACGCTTGGCTGACTACTACGCCAGTAGAAAAATATTAGCCCAATTGAAAGCGGGAGAGGAGTCATCGAATGTTATATAGGTATTAAGGAAATAAAATCTACCGCACCTTCACCATACAGCGCAAAGCTAAAATGCAGGAAGCACGTTTTTGCGCTATGTGAACAAGCACAGTGGTCAGCAGCACGACCACACATCTGGGAACGTTTTTCCGTCTAAGAAATACAGTGTCTAGACATCAGATATTGTGGGAATTTGGGGGATGCTTACTGCACGAGCGCTATACAAGAAATAGTCATCTAGGCTGAATACTAACACTAAATAGAAATGTTAACTGGCTATACATTATATACTTTATATTTCCCAGACAGGTAGCGCTGGCTCGTAGCGGAGTTTTCTGGAGCGCTAGGTGTGTTGTTTCGCAAGGCGCAATTTCGAATCCCGGAGAGAGAGCATGCTTTTTTATGTTGATTTTTGTAAATCTGACCGATATTTTCTATAGTGAATTCACCATTTTTGCGCTGTAACGTTCATTGATACGCCATATAAAGTTCGCAGAACGCGCGCACACTGACACTGACGCGTCAGCGAGTTCTCGCTGGCGGGCTGTTGCCGTAAGCCCCGACTGCTAGCGGGCAGTGGGCACAGTTCCGAATCAGCCGTCCCTTGGCCTGGTGCGAACACGCTTCTTAGGATACAGGGAAGAGCCGGCAAAGCTCCAAAGGTGGGGAAAAAAGCGAATCGCATTTGAGCCTTTGCGGTGACGCGGAGGGTGTTAATCAACTGAATACGCCTCGGCTAGTGATTGCTACGATTAAAAACTGTGCTCCTAGGCTGATCTCACCAATTGTAGAGCCAAAAACATGGAAGAAGCGTGGTATGCCGATTACTGAGATATCGAGAATACCCATCCAACGATAACGTCAGATGCCAGGCATGGTGTTTCACAGAACCGAAACCGACATTTGTTTCAGTTCTAATCGTCGACATCGTCCAATCAAGCAGCACTGTTAGAGTGTCGGCCGCAAACTGCGCAAGGTAGTTTTTTCTCTTTCAGGCTTTAGAAAATAAATACCGCCTTATTGCCCGGATAAACAATAAAAACGGTGCTAATTTCAGCCGGTTTACGCAGTACAAGCAAAAACAGGAGCTTGACAAATTCACTTCAGTTTCACTTTAAGTGCGGGATGCATTGACAGCCCTTTTGGACAACCCAAGCTCCCCGCCAAGGCTGCTGCTCGGCAAGCCTCTCTCCACGAGCTGCAAAACGGTGCCGTGATGAGGAGCACATGGGTCAAAGTCACGACAACGCGGTGGAGCGGTGACGCCGAAATTGCGGGGACGGTTGGGCCAGAACAAATTAACCTCGAATTTAATGTCAACGTCTAGTCGTCCTTTCGCCGATGCAGCTTCGATGGTCAACCACCTATCCTACTTCACAGAGTGGAGTGGAAGATGAATTGTTTCAGTCGGGCGTGTTTGTGTTTGACCGTGGGAAAAGGGCTATGTGTCGGGGCAGCCGCCCTCTTTCTCCCCCCACCCATACTCGTCTCGTGTCCGTTCTCGTCGCTGATTGTGCGCTTGAGCGTGCAGTACATACTTTCGCCGGTACGCTGTCGATCTAATTGATAGGCTGATGGCTAAGAGTGATAGCTGCCCGTGCGGATGTTGGGCCCTCCACTATTACTGTACAGAAGCTGGAGGGGCGCATCCTAGCAAGAGAAATGCCGATTTTATATGAATACGAACTTTGCCAGAAAGCAGCATCTTTGTCTGAGCACTCAATTGAGGCATATTACGAGGAGACGTGGATATCGTCCCGGCGACGGTGGATTTATGCTCTCGAAGCTGGGGACAGGCTGCAATTTTTAGGACTGCGAGGGAAGTTAGGGGTACGGCTGCGTACCGCATTGATAGACGTATCCTTGAGCAGGAAAACAGTCCTGGGAAATTCGCTCCACTGGTTTGTGTGCATTTAGAGCATAACACAATTAGACTGTTAATTATATGCGCTCAATCAGTTCGGGGTACGGCTGCGTACCGCATTGATAGACGTATCGTTGAGCAGGAAAACAGTCCTGGGAAATTCGCTCCAGTGGTTTGTGTGCATTTAGAGCATAACACAATTAGACTCTTAATTATATGCGCTCAATCAGTTTGTTTTCACTAGGAGATATAGTCTGCTGTTTGAAGTTTTTCTTTTAATTTTATGTACTGTTGTGAGAGAGCACCCAGCCCAAATTCGCATTACAGGGCGACGCGCCTACAGCGGGGTCGATTCGCGCCTCGACGAAACCGCCTGCGGCAGACACGCCCATACTTGAAGGCACCGCATAGTCGCCTCTCCTGTGTCATCCTCAACGGCTGGGCCGAATCATGACTCGGATGAACGACCCCGGCAGACACGTCCCACATGTAAGGAGACGGCGCCGCTGAGACGGCAACAGCGTTGCCTTCCCTTTCCCAGTCATGGCGGCTCGGCTGACGCAATCGCTTCGCCTGCATTCGTAGGATGCAATCTTCGGCCAGCGAGAGTCCTGATTGGAGCTATTTAAA
Organism: Haemaphysalis longicornis; assembly: GCF_048455015.1. Classification (NCBI taxonomy): domain Eukaryota; kingdom Metazoa; phylum Arthropoda; class Arachnida; order Ixodida; family Ixodidae; genus Haemaphysalis; species Haemaphysalis longicornis. The sequence continues at coordinate 191,037,127 of NW_027526361.1, forward strand.
CCGGTCACGGCTGCAATGGACTCTCGGGGGTATAAAACGAGCCTGGAAGCACAGCGAGCGTGGCCCTTTTCGGAGGCATTGAGTGGAGACATGCTGTCGCCTCTGTGAGAGCCATATAACGCTTTTTTTGCCCTTGTACATACTGTATATAAATGTCCCTTCAACTTTTCGTCGGCTTGAGGACTTCATCGGTCTGCTCTGCGCCGCGTCGTTAGTGGATGGAGCAAGGCAACGACGCTACACCGGAATGCGCTAGGATGGCCAGTATCAACAGTGGTTGCTGCGGTGAGAGGGCCCAGTCTCAAGTGTGGTGACAGCGTCGGGATGTCTGTTTCGGAACAGTGGTGGCAGCGGTAGGATGGCTGATTCCCAACAGTACGCAGCAACGTTATGTAACTGTTTGAATATAAACTTGTCTCTTCTTGATCATCGACTATCACTTTCGACAACTTCATCATCATAGCTTCACTTCTTCAGCTTCTTCAGCCATGCTCAGTCACCTGCCTTAATCTGCCCGTGGTCAGATGATGGCTTTCGTGGTCCTCAACATACTTCGAGTAATCTAGCCTCTCATCTTTACTATCAAGAACTGAAGAGGAGTTTAAACGTGAAATGGGCAAAGCGGAAACGGTGGCTGCCGTTGTCCTGTTCGAGATGCAGTTTGTGGGCTTCTTGTCCATCTACCAGACAGAGAGCTTTGTTAACCCGCTTAGTGGCAGGATTAAACACAATAAACCTTATGCAAAAGTGCTGCCATCTACCGGAAGGAAAACGAAACGAGCACGCGACGCCTTGTTGGGAGATGGCGGTCGCGGGATTGTTTGTTACGGAGCGTGTGAGAGGCTTTCTAGGCTCGGCGATTCTTTAATATTCAGATTGAAGCACGGCAAAATGAGCGGACCCTGGTGGACCTTTCTCTGTTGCCAACATTCCCGAGCGACTTCGTAAGTACACATTATACATTGAAATAGCAGTCAGGGAGGCACCGACAGGGAAGCTTTTGGAGGCTGTCGCGTTTCTTTTTTTTTTTTTGGAATTGAGAACGCAAACATTGAAAGTACATCCGTGTTGGTTCGCATCCTGCGGGTTTATCAGGAGTTCATTCCTCAAATGCTTCGAACGGATGCGGGCTGCCCTAAAGTTGAAATGGGAAAGGGGGAGGGGGGCACTCCGCGATATAGCTATACGCTAAAGGTCCTCTGGGACGCCGAGGAAACTTGCAAAAAAACACCTAATAAAATAAATTGCATACCTGGCATTTTTTAACAGCGGAGCTGTTGCATAGGGTCGTAATGTGTAGCGCGTAGCCTGTGTAGCGTGTAACACGTTAAAGATTGCCAATATATTACTAATAAATTCCCAATGGATAATTAAATGACCAATATATTGCCGAGCGCTAGTGAGCGCATGTCTCGCGGCGACTGCCGAGCGTCCCCAGCACACGCAAAGGCGTTAGCAAAAAAAATTGCGAAAACCTTAGAGAGCGGGAAAATGCCGGGCGCTCTTGAGCTCGTGCCTCAAGGCGACCGCTAAGCATACTCTGCTCGCGCCCTGGACAACAAAACTGGGTGCACACTACCGCTTAGAAAATTCCGGTCGAAAAATTAGATCCTGGGAAAATTGGCTACGGTCGAAGATCAGGCGACGAGCGGTAAATGACCGACACACGGGTTACTACGTACGTTACTTGCGCTACTCATGGCGCTACCTGAAGGTTGCAACTCTCACGGATTGATTATTGGCTGTAATCTTTGGCAAACGAAAGAATGCGTAGTACTTTTATAAAAGCCCACCGAACGTCCAGAATAATAAGAAAATGCGGGTGCGCAAAGCACTAACGGCAGACTCAGAACTCATTCCACACAACAAAGTATGAGCTGACCGATGCAGTACGCTTTAGCTACCAGCAGGCAGGAGTGCTCGGCGACAAATACAGGGCTAGAAAATAGCTAACTTTGGTACCTTTTTACTCCTGCACATAATTTTTGTTTCGTGACTATAATTGCGATCTAGCTATATTATTACTGCGTGAAGGGAAGTCGACACCCGCAAGCGACTTCACGCAGGGCTCGAATCACGCTTCCGTTGAGAAATAAAATGCTTTTCTGTGGTCGTCCTCGTATCATATTTGTGCACAGCAAGTTACACGGCAGCATTTAGGCATCTTGGGCAACGATAAATGCCGACATGCGCGTCGCAACCCTGAGCATATCTCGGCAAAGTTGGCGCGGCTCACTCAAACTCACTCACAATTTTTTTTTGGAATCACCACTCACTCAAACTCAGACTCAATGCTGAGCAGAACATCTGCGCCCACTCAAACTCAAACTCACAATGAGCGCAAAACTCAGAACTCACTCGGACTCAAAACTCAAAATGTACTCAGAACTCAAAATGTACTCAAACTCAAAATGTAATCAAAACTCAAAATGTACTCAAACTCAAAATGTACTCAAACCCAATGTGGACTCAAAACTCAAAATGTACTCAAACTCAAAGTGTGCTGAAACTCAAAATGGACTCAAAACTCAAAATGTACTCAAACTCAAAATGGACTCAAAACTCAAAATGTACTCAAAACTCAAAATGTACTCAAACTCAAAGTGAACTCAAAACTCAAAATGTACTCAAAACTCAAAGTGAACTCAAAACTCAAAATGAACTCATAACTCAAAATGTGCTGACAACTCAAAATGAATTAAGAACTCAAATGGCCTCACAACTTTGTCATGCTAGGAATTTACTCAGGGTCAGATGGACTCTGATTTCATTAGCAGTCAGTGTTCTCAAATTCACGCGTGGTAAAAATATTACGGGTGCAAATTCGTAAACTCAAACTCTTACATTCGCCACGACATGACACCGTAGCTCCTGTGAGGTCGGAAACAATTTTTGTTGCAGATTTAATACAGCTACACCTGCTGCCCATGAAGAGTACCGCTGGTTAGATGCAATTGTACATATATATTGGATACCAAACTCTTGATGTAGGCTCCGTGTTCGTATTCATGACAGAGGCGGTCCAGGCTCGATGGTGTGCTGGGTCCCCATGTCCAAACAAGCAAGAATGGGTTAGGGGACGTGCGCTCACTGCTCTGTTCATTTATGTCGAAGCTGTTTAGGGTTACGGTTCCGTGCATTCTTGCTCTGCATCCTGAAAAAACGCCTTGTGTCAAAGCGAACTGTCCCCGCGACTCTGGGAAGCGCGAGGCGTTCATGGATATACCTTTGCTTCTTTATCGCGTAGCATTCTTTGCCGAGTACACCCCACCCCCCGTATGCCCGCCATGATCTTGTAATGCCCTCCATATACACAAAAATGCAGTGAACGTGAGCGTGAGAGTGAGAGTGTGAGTGTAAGTGAGAATGAGAGTGTGTCTGAGTGAGAGTGTGTATGAGAGTGTGAGTCTGAGTGAGAGTAAGAGTGTGAGTGAGAGTGTGAGTGTGAGCGTGAGTGAGAGTGAGAGTGAGAGTGTGAGTGTGAGTGTGATAGTGTGAGTGTGAGTGAGAGTAAGAGTGAGAGTGAGAGTGAGAGTGTGAGAGTGAGTTAGAGTGAGTGTGTGAGTGTGTGAGTTGAGTGTGAGTGTGAGTGAGAGTGTATGAGAATGAGTGTGTGAGTGTGAGTGTGAGAGTGAGTGTGAGTGAGAGTATGTGTGAGTGTGAGTGTGACTGTGAGGGAGTGAGTGACTGAGTGTGAGTGAGTGAGTGTGAGTGAGTGAGCGTGCGAGTGTGAGTGTGAGTGTGTACCTTTTGCTATATACCTTTTGCTATATCCTCATAATTATAACCAGAAAGCATCTTTATATTTGTCCTACGTGATCCCCCTCGACGAGACCTTTAATTTGATACCCCACACACCCTAGCAGGGTCATATGGAATTCATACCAGTCAAACTAACCATGACTCTCATGACTGTAACCAGGACGCAATATTTAAGTGTCCGACGTGACACCCGTAACTGGAACCTTCAATTTGACGCCCCACATGCTTCACCGGCCTCACTTTGAATGTAACCCAATCTACGACTCATAATGACTATCTCATGATTCGAACTACGAAGCCTTTTTTATTTGTACCACGTGATTCCCCACGTCAAGGCCGTAAATTTGATACCCTACACGCCCTAGCAGGGTCACTTCGAATTTTACCCCAATATAAGGCTCGCCATGACAATCTTATGGTTATAACCAGGAAGGATTTTTGTATTTCTCCCACGTGATTCCGCTCATCAAGACCATTAACTTGATACCCATCACATCCTAGCGGAATCAATTTGAATGTTAAACCAATAAATCAATGACTAACCATGACTATCTCAAGAGATAGCCCTACCACATTTTTGTTCCACGTGATTTCCCTTATCGGAACCTTCAATTTGATGCCCCGGACACCCAGTGTCATCATTGTGAATTTTAACCTAATTTATGACCCATTTGACCATGTCATGATAATAATCAGGAAGCACGTGATTACCCTCATCGAGACCTTTAATTTGATACGCCACACGCCCTAGCGTCATGAACTTGAATTTTACCGAATCTATGACTTACCATGACTACGCCATGATATATCCATAGCGCAATTTCGTCCCCAATGATTCCCCACATCGAGACCTTGAATTTGATGCCCCACGGGCCCTCGCAGCGTCATTTTGAATTTTAACCCAATCTATGACTCTGTATGACGGCCTGATGACTACAATCAGGAAGCATTTTTTATTTACCCCTCGTGGTTCCGTTGATCCGGACCTTTCATTTGATACCTTACACGCGTTAGCCTCATCAGTTTCACTTTTCACCCAATCGTATGGGGACATTATTCTGTCTTAAGGGGCGCTGCCCAGTCAATTCAGCTAATTCATTTGAAACAGCAGAAAGCACAGCCCCCGCCCTCATTCTCCCCCGGCTCTCACCTCTTCCTTTGTGACCCCTAGTATATCAAGCCGTTGACAGTAGCAGGCAAACAACCAGCACGCCAGCGCCGCCGTGTGCTTTCCCACCACCCTTTCCCACGCTCTTAGTGGATCCGTCAGGAGGAAAAGATAAGACAACCATTTTTTATGACCTCACGCGCCCAGCCGCGAAAATTAGGTATACAGCAAGTGCTTATGGCCATAAAAATTCGACGAGAAACTAAAAAAATCAGACACCCCCTCTCTCCCAACCGATCATGCAGATCGCGATTGGTGCCGTACCCGCAGGTAACCTGAATTCCGAGCCCACAGTGACGCATGGAACTTAACAGCCAAACATAGCTGCCTGCTAGGCTACTCATATGTACTCAAACTCAAAATGGACTCAAAACTCATATGTACTCAGAACTCAAAATGTACTCAAACTCAAAATGGACTCAGAACTCAAAATGGACTCAGACTGAAAATGTACTCAGAACTCAAAATGGACTCAAACTCAAATTGTACTAAGAACTCAAAATGGACTCAAACTCAAAATGTACTCAGAACTCAAAATGAACTCAGAATTCACTAGGTTACAGGCGTACTCAAACTCAATCGGACTCAAACTCAGTCAGGATAACTCGGCTCAAACTCACCCAAGCTCAAACTCACCATGCCACACTAGCCTCGCGCTCACTCAAACTCAAACTTACGCGTGAGTTTGAGTCCAAAAGAGTCTGAGTGAGTGGACTCATGAGTGAGTTCGCCGACCTCTGACCCCGAGCTATCATGCGAAAATCCGGGAATCCCCCAACATGGCGAAAGCGCACGCGGTTCCCGCAAAAGGGTGCCAGTTTTCGCATAAGGTCTATAGCTCTTTCAAAATACTGTCTGTTTTCAATGTTTAAAATTTATTTTCGGTTGCCGTCATCAACCACTCTTAAGTCCTAGAAAAACTTTCCAGGACTTTCTTAGCTGAGAGCAAACCACCTTTGGGCAATAATTCCCGGTTTCAGAAAGCAAAACGCGATGAATGTGTCGTATACGGGTGGAATGCAAAAAAGCCACCATCAAGAGACCGCCCTGTAGAGATTATGGCAGAAAAGAGGAAATGTGGAATATACCTAAGGAAGGACCCCACGTCCCTTCTTAAGAGTGTTCGAATAACCACTGTAAAGTGCGTCGTAGCGATGTGTAGAAATGTTACACTTCCCTACGCTCCAGTGTACGCAGGCAGTAATCAGAGTACGCACACAGATTTTATTTGGCTCACCCTCACGCGCTTCCGCTGAAATTATTTCATTCATTAATTCATTTGCTCTGCAGCAACGCGCACTGTAGCAGCTTGAATTTTCTTAATAAAGCGGTGGTGAAAGCCTCGCCGTAGGAAAGTTTAACTCGGTATGTAGGGACCACTTTTTCAGAAAAATACCAGAAGCTGCTGGGTACGCGTCGAATCACCCGAGCTTGCACTCTCAGCCGCAAGAGAGCAACGGGGGAGTGCAATTGCTACTTGGGAGACAAACTGCGTTGCCACAACCATTATTTCTTACGTGAGCAAATGCGAGAAGACGAATGGTTACTTCCCCATCCGTTCGTCCTTGGCTAACGAGCAGTTGGGGGCGAGTAATATAGTCAGTCACGAAAAGTAATATAGTCACTAAAGAGCAACATAGCTTCTGAGGTAACTACAATACGAATAATAGTTACAGTAGAGACATTTTTTGCAGTTATTGATTCCAGCTGGTTGGTTACCAAACGTTTCTTGAGTTAAGCAATGGTTGAGGCGGGAAAGTAAGAAAATATTTGCAAAAAAGTAAGATAGCAAGAAAGTAATTGCCATCAACAGGGAAGAGCAGTTGACGTAAGAACCACGTCTCCCATTCGGTTTCACCTATTACCACGCCTCTTTTCCTAACGGACGCCTACGTTGGGTGAGCAGGATAAAAAGAAGTTTGCCGAGCGAGGTTAATTTTAAAGTCCCTGTGCATTCTCGCCTGTGCAGGAACTCATTACGAGACGGGAGAGCGAGTGGTTGGAGGCTAGGGAAGCCGCTTGTGACCCCGCCTAAACGAACTTTTTTCATAAATACGCCAGCTCTCTTCGATGACCACGAAGTTGAACTTCAGAGGGAGGCGCGGCACAGAGCGGGCTTTATTTAGCGCTGCCCGCTTACCGCATCAAGTGAGGCTAACTCCTGTCATAAGCGCGGCGCTGCCGCGGAGTGCTCGAGAGAGTGGTGTGCTAGGGAAAGCCGTGGCCGGCTAGTGAACTCTCAGTGCCCGACTCGACAACGCATTTCACCGCGTTTCGGCGCCGACTTCGCGAACTCTTCCACAAAGCCCTAAGCCTGTTAACTTCGTTGGTCACTTAAAGCTCTGCTGTCAGCTTCGTGAGCAGGTCGTGAGGAGAATAAAACCAATCACGAAGTGTTTTTTTATTTGTAGAGGCTGAATAAATGTCAGTGTTATATATTATACCTGCACAGAAATGGTGACTAAGTATATGCTTCTTGATTCTATTTCTTCATAGTTATTTCTAGCACTCGGTGGGCATCCTGTTCATGCAGAAAGACATTTGGTTTGCTAACGTGCTCTCCATATTTGACGTAGTTGTTGAATGAGCAGTAAAGCTTTCTGAGGCTTGATAGCCATTTCAGGTGTTTCTAGCACAAAGAAGTTCGAAACAGCGCTCTGGAAATGTGCCTGAAGATTGCTTGTATTTCGACGCAGCAAATTTTATTGTAAAGTTCTGTCTAGGCTGAAATGTCGAATATATACCCCTCAGTGAATTGTTTATGATTCGAAAATTTAGAAAAAGCATTACTCCTGCGAGTTGCTCTAACTTTAAGGTGTCAGAGCTTATATATCTAAAAAGATTAGAGATGTAGTGTTGGGATTCGTGAGTTGCAATAAATTGTAATGCAGTTAAATAAGCTGAATAAAGCGATAATACAAGCGTCGAGGTTGATGTAGTTGAAGCCTGATTTACTAGGAGTGGTCGTCACTTTCTACGAGGCAATTGTCCTTGCAATACTGAATTATGTGGTACTACGTACTTTTTATTTCCCGGTTGGCAAAGAACTAAGCTGGTAGTAAAATTATAAAAGCTGGTGTAGCTGTGTATTCACTTTAGACTTAGAATTAGCTGTAAAAATGGGTAATTTATTCCTTTTTCACCCGGTTTTCCTTCTTCACTCCCCGCAGTAAACTCCTACGCGTAACGGACAGGGGCTCGTTTTGTCTACTTCTTTTTTTGAATGCATCATGCTTATGGGTGTACCATTGCCAGTTGAAGGAACCATGAATTATGAAGTAACAGCAAGCAACGCCTTAGCACAGCCTTCAGTTTCCTCCGGTTTTCGAGAAAATGACAGATTGAAGAGCACCAATGTAGTTGGAAACCATTATATTGGAGATGTTTTTTTATGCCAGTTAATTAAAAATGTGACGTGCAGCTCCGCTCGAACTGTACATCATGGCGACAAAAGTAGTAACTAAGCAACGTAGGCGCTTGAACAAATGGACGGAATGTTTTATGTATTTTTTTTTTACTTTTCAAAAAAAGGGGCGTAAGAAGATTGCGTCGAAATAGCTAAGCATTGTGGTAGCAATCTGGAACTGTTTTATGGTTTCCGTGGTGCAGCATTTGCCTTCTCGTCGGCACCATGATGCCGCTTTGCGTATAGGTGGCTGGTAGAAAGCGGATTCTTGAGCCTGGCTAGACATCAATGACACCGTCATGTGGAAGGTAACAATGAGCGTGGCGAAAGGGGAAGGTTGTGGGGCCGCTTCCGAATGCTTAGTGTATCTCTGCCCACATGCACGGCCCCCTAAGGACCAGGTAAACTTCTCACTGCATATAGATGTTCGAAACTGACGCGAACGGTTCACGAACGTTGCTCCCATACTCACGAACGCGCGTGCCGTATGTCAGTCTGTGGAAAGTACGAGAAAGAAAGGAATGTAATACGACATAACTTTCGACAACATAATGCTCTGAAATTGAATCGCGAAACAACATCAGCGGGAACTGCGATAGGTAAGTACGTGCCACGACATGGAACGGTCTGAATTCAGTCAAGGTGCACCGCTAGGACTCTCTCAAAGCCAAGGGGTAGGTTTTTTGCAATAAGCAATAATACGTTTAGAGATAGTTGAGAAGCTAGTATCCACACGCCGCATCGCCTGAGTGGCTGGGCGTCGAGCATTTGAGCACGACGACGCGCATCTGACCTCGGCTGAATAATATCCCGTGTTAGGATCCCTGGGCTGGTTAACGATCCTCTTGCGGGTGGCGCCCATAAATTATTATTCCTACCATGCGGGGCTCGTTATAGTCTAGGGGTATATTTTGCGTGTGAAACCCACATCCAAACTGTCAACAGCTAGCAGCTACCACATTTATGTCGCTGTTACTTGAATTTCACTCAGAAGCAGTAATACAAATTTCCCTAGTACTACCATTACGGTTGTGTCTTGTAGAAGTTGGGCAATACTGTTTACTTACAGGACAAACTTTTCGAGGTACTCAAGTTGCTACCACATGGGGCATCGTGTAATCACCTTGTTTTTTCGCCTTGAACCAATCACAGGTGATAAACTTATTCTTTCTTTTTCCACGTTATTAATACGGTAAATCTGCAGCCCTAACAGTTTGACGGCAATAATATTGTCATGGAAGCAACATATAGGCTAACCTGCCTTTAAATATCGCGTATTCAGTAGCGCAACATCGAGAAACTTTTCCGTCAGGTGAAATGCAAGGCAATCGCTCCTTTGATGACGTCGCTTCATACTACGCGTACGGGAAGTACTACGGGAGCGACAGATGAACCAACGGCGAAAAAGCTACCACATCAGCTTTATTGACGTGCTTCCGTGGTGTTAGGGTGAGCGCCGCAAACAGGGGCGACAGCGCCTCTGATTGCGTACCGTCAACGCCCCATGTCCTCTTCATACTGGCGCGTCGTATAAATTGGCCGGGGCTCTGGGCATTTCGCTGGCGGGGCGGCCGCAAAGAGATCCCTCGGATGTTTGGTTTCGGTGGTCGAAATAGCTGCCCCGATTGCAGGAAGTCTGTGCAGCGATCCTAAGCTCCTGTGATCCCAAACACCGCATTCTCTGTGGGGAAGATTTGCGCTGCCCATTGAACTTTGTTTAAAGCTGACCAGTAATCACGCTCAAGCGTTTATATTCTGGGCTGTTATTTTTGTAACTATGCAGAACGGAAAAGATCTAATGTGCACCTATTCAAGGTAGTAAAACAAGAAGAGCTGTTCGCCCGGAGATCCCACAACGCAGAATGAGTGGGCGGAGTGGCGAACCATTGCTAGTGAAGATGCCACTTTCATGTCTGCGGCTCATTAACGTTGCCTAGTGGAATAGACGCCCGAAGAACACGGTAAAAACTGAAAATGACGGTTTGCTTGGTAGTAAGCAATTGCCCGATTATATGTGTTCGCTAAACGTTTTTGAGAAAGGATTGGCAGTGGTCGTTGGCAAATGATGTTCGATTATTCTCCGCAACATTGTCGCCGCTGTCATCGCTTGCTGCGTGATGCGCGTAACTACCGTTGTTTTGAAATCCTGCTGTTGTTTACCAATGAGTCCAATCAAGCGAAGCCTCAGGTACGCTATAGGAACCATTGCCGAAAATTGTGGGTTCGGGATTCCGGGATGGCTTCAAAAGAGTATGCGGCAGACGAGCAACGACATCAAAGCACGGTGTCAAATCTGCACGGGAGACACGCTACAGGAAAAAGGAGTAGCGCGACAAAACAGCACACCAACAAAGCAGCACACCGACAGAACAGCACGCTTTAATGGGATGCCCTAAGCGCCGATTAGTTAAATTTGAACGTGTATACTAATAATATTTACTGTCACTCTAGCTCGTCAGTGAGCGCAACTGGTTTGACTGGTTGGGTAAAAACTAAGTTAGACTGCTGCTTTGCAAGGTGGAATTCCCTGTCATGATCATAAGCTAACCGGCCAAACCGCTTCCGCTCTGACAAGTTAGGTCCCGCTTAATAATCAATAGTGATTCCGGCTAATGAGTGAGTGGAGGCGCTTTCGCCTGTTGTATGAACTTAAGGAAGACTAGTCCCTTGCAGATCCGGAACAGCTCCACAGAGGGCTGCCGTCCTGGGTGGAAGAGATGTGTCGATTTTCACCCAAGCGGCCGAACCGCTTCCGCTCAGACACAAGGCGGAGTGATCGTTCAGTTTTATATTGACACGAGACTAGCCCGTAAATCGCCAGTGTCACTATAAAATAAACAATGACTCCGGCTATTAAGTAAGCGGAAGCAGTCTTCAAGACTTTCGGCTCCCTTACAAAACGGACGCCATAATGCAGCTCTATTTAGACCCTTACACTTGCTACGTGCTGGTTTGTCCCTGTGCTCCTTGGTCGCGTGCTGTTTCGTCACGGTACCCTTTGATTTCTGGACAAAAACCTGCGATTGTTTCCTCTATCATAGGACTCGGTAAAACACGAAACTGAAATGTTGAGCGAAATGTGCAGCTGAGCAAGATTTGCGGGTCGGCGGCTGTCTTGTGCGTGTGCATAGTGAGCGACGTCCTGCTGGCGGGTCGCTTGGGCACAGGTGTACAGGCGTCATTTCCGTGACGGATATGACGTCAGTGAAACCTTGTTGTACCCGGCATAACATACGTTCGTGTTAAAATATAAAACCCGAAAACAAACAAACAGAAGTATAACACTCTCTTTGGTACTAAAGTTTGCTTCACCGCAAGAAGACTGTGTGTGCGGGGGTGCACCCTTTATAGGACGCTTGCTTCGTCGAACTGGAGTCATTTCCGTGACGTATATAAAGTCATTGAAATCTTTGTGTATCCGGGAAAAAGACTTTCGTGTTAAAAATGCTCTGTTGAAATGCACAAACAAGATGACGGGACCAGTGCACTCCCATGTTGTTCCCGTATCATTGTAAAACTTCCACTTGTATTCTAAAAAAAAGTAGTGATGCTCCGCAAGGGCCTTGGCGCTATCGCGCGTAAATTAAAGGGCCTATTTGCACTAACGAAGGAACGTGCACACAATTCTGTTGCACACCCTAATATAATGATCATGGGAATTGGGTGTGATTAGGACGGTAAGAGGTGCTTGCTTTATTCGTTTTGGAGTGCCGATACCCGTATTTCTTTCAACCGTTCCGTGTAGCGAAAAAACTTTGCAGGCACTTAACAACTTCCTATTTTCGTTGGATACGGTAGAATTTTGGTTGAGCAGTTTTGATTACGGTCATGCCACATGATGTTGAGATTCGAGAAATACTGCGGTAAAGTTATTAACATGCGTTTCAATAAAAATGTGTGCTTCGCCAAATTACTGACATATCGCGATTTGTGTACGCTGTCAGCATTAGCTCTCACACTCTTTTTTTGGCCATCAGCCCACCAATGCTAGGAAACGATTCGCTTATTCGGGCTATAAAAATATGACGAGTAGAAATTCTACAGTGTAACATAAGTAAATATGGCAAACTCTCGTTAAAATGAGCTCGAAGAGACCGTAAAAATGTGTGCGTATAATCAGAAGTTTGTCTTTAGCGGACTTGTTTTGCATTGGGGACGTTACAAGAGAACGAAAATGTTGTTCGTCTCAACCATAGTGTTCATCTTAACCGGGTTCGTCCGTCCACTGTACTGACTTTCATTCTGTGGCATGCAAATTTGATCTCTTACCTTTATAGCGGCAGGGTTATGTACGTGTCGGGTGTGCTACAGTTCAGTGGATCAGAGTATAAATTGGTGCGGTCCCTAATTGCATACGGGTGTGTGTACGCGTGTGTACTAAACCAGAACCATGATTCGAGAGGTAGGCTGAGGGTTTTTTTTAGAGAAGCACGCGAAAGCCCTTTCTAGGACACTGAAATTACATATGAGGGCGGTGTTATTGGGGTCGACGAAGTTAAAGGGGCACTGATACAAAAATGTTGCATCTTCTTTTTTTTTGTTGCGTTAAGTAGCTAGTGACCTACTTATAACCTGTAGAAACCTCATTTGCTTCAGCGTGCTACGGTTGTTTAATTAGAGGCATTTTCAGTGCGGCCAGTCCCAGTTTCAGTTTCAGCGGGTGCCACGAAACGATGGATTTTGTGTGAACAAAGTTGACCACGTGACCGTCGGAGGGATATCACAGAGCAGAGCTGCTTTAGCACTGTCGAATCCGCATCGCCGGCAGTTTCTGCGAATACCCCCACGTATTGATCTCGCGATACGCCTAATTAAAATGCGACCATGGACGTGACGCAGGCGCTAGGAGTGCAAATGCTACCGCGGCTAAAGTACGATGCGCGACGCTCGAGACAGTGGGTGGCAAGACGCGCGCTGGGAGCAGCCGGCCGGTGTGCCTACAGGTCGGCCTACAGATGTGTTCGGCTTAGCACTGCGGCGGATATTCGATTGCCGCTCTCGTAAGCGGCGCAGATGACAATTTTTAATGCAACCCACCATCGCATCATTACCTCCTTTCTCTTATAAGCTGCCATGGTTGGGAGTTGGGTGCAATTTCGTGCAGCGATAACGAGCTATCACTCGAGCTACCTTCGCCGGCCTGCGCCACTTCGCGGCCGTAGCCGCCGCCTGCACAGCGACCGTGCAGCTCGCTCAGTGGGCTTTTCGTGTCCCCGGCGCGTTTTCGCATCCAATGTAAATAAAAAGTAATAGAAACAGAGTGCCTGGAATCACTGTAGAACTTTGGTCACGGCCAGCTGCAGCCGCCGAGCTGACGAAATCACGGCGCCTCCGCCGCCAACGCTGGGGTCGTTCGTTCTCGAAAGCAGAAGCTCCGCACTCCGGCCCTCCGATTGGAGCGGCGAGCCGGGCGAGCCGGCGAAAAAGGCCGGCAGTGCGGAAGCGGCAAACACAAACTCGTGACGTGTTTGGATGTTGCTTATTTACACAATATTCACGGGATGTCGATTGCGCGTGGTCCTCTGCTGGCTGCTCGGTCGCGTTTCGCACACTTTAAAATTGATTTTAAATATGTTCTAGGCTGTATTCGCCGCCGATATTTAGCAGATGATGTATGTGTGTTTGCACCAATCTATCTCAGAACTTATCTCACCTTCAAAATTTTGTGTCAGTACCCCTTTAAGACAGCCCGGGTAAAGTAAATAGGAAGACCGGAATAATACACCCACATGGTTTAGCATTGAAATCCCAATAAAGTAAGATGGACCCGCAATGAGCGTGAATGCTTATTCGGGGGGTTCATGCTACGTCAGAAACTAATATACCTGAGTCATGTGTAGTGAGTATTCTTGACGTCATTTCAGCCAAAGGCTAGCGTGGTATCCTAAAGTCCATTTCAGGTGTCGTTACAAATTATCAGTATTCTGGCAAACGTATTTAATGTAAAATTCAGGAAGGTTCGTCTTCGGGCACCCACTTTCGCAGCGGCTTCAAAGGGTAGTGCTAAAGCTGCTTGTGCCCATTTATAGTTTTCTCCGAAAGTAGTAGATTGACACTTAAAAACAGCGCTTAATTAGTAAAGCAGCTTATCCATTGCCCAGCTAAAAATTCATCCTTGAAGTGCACCCGCTCCTGTGTCCCTAAAAAGTACTTACATGACCTGCATTGGCAACATTGAACAAAATCTTTTTTCGCCGTTGACTGATAAAGTCTTCAGAACATTTCAACGCCAGCGACTGGAGTGTTTTACCTGTACCTACGCAGGCTTAGGATATGAAACGTCACTCCATTTTTTATTAGGAAAGCCGCACACGTAGTCGTCCCCGTTGTTTGCTGAGGCGCATGAGAATAAGTGGCCGGTGGACACAAAGCAGGAGAAAGTAAGACGAAAAGGCCGGGAGGTCAACCAGGTGTAGAGCACGGTTTACTACTCCGCCTGGGGGAGTGGCGTTCAGGGAATCCAAACAGAGGGAAAACGAAAAGGAAGTAATAGAAGCGGAAAGGCACGCTCTCACGTCCAGTTTTAGGCACTGCAACCATTCAAATAGGTTCGCTTCGCTAAGGAAATGTAGAAAGGCTTTAATTGCCTTCTGCGAAGTCGATGGTAGACGCTGATGACCTAAGGTAGCTGCTACTGTGAATGGTCGGTGCTCCAGACGGCTGAGCGGGGTGGCAAGCACGCTTCTCCGCAACGAGAATTGGGGGCAGCGACACAGCAAAGGCTCTATTGCCTCTTCCGCACCACAGGCGTCGCAGTGGCCGCTGGTGGCTATCCCTATGAGGAAGGAGTAGGCTTTCGTGAAGGCTAACGTATTGCTTTAAATGTGGGTGACCTGCGGGGTAATATCAAGGTGGGCTGCCATAGAATTGTCTCAGATTGTTAATCATGGCACGTGTATTGCACAAACAACGAAAAGGACATCTTATTACAGTTCTAAGCTTATATAAAATGAGATTTCAGAGCACCCGTCAATACACAGCTCATAGGCCGAAGCCTCTTTAAGAATGAATGGAACAAATCTTTATTAAAAACAACACGGGCAGTTGTTAGGGCACCCGCCCGGTGGAGGGCATCCCTAGTCGGGGTCCCCTGGCTGCGGCTGGCTGCGCGGGCCCTTTGCACCAGGTCAGGCTGGAAAATAGGGTCATTGCTGGTCCACCGCGCCGTCAACTGTTGTATAGAGGGGTTGGGGATTGGGTGCAGGTCCGGTGTCTTTTGGCACTCCCACACCTAATGGTATAGGATACCGGGCGCTGGGCAGTAGTGGCAGGTGGCTGGATAGTCTGTCGTATAAATGGCATGAAGAAGGGTACGGTGTGGATACGTGTTAGTTTGAAGTCGTCTGAATGGTTTGCTTCATCCCTTGTGAGTTGGTGGTGTTGAATGGGGAAAATTGGCCGTTTCTGTCGGTAGTCCGCCAAGATATATGTGTAGCAGCAAGAGATGTTGCGGATTACGTGGATTAGGTGGTGACTGCACCATGAGAGAAACCGCCCGGTATATGTAATCCCGGGCAGCGGCGTGAGCCGCCTTATTCCCCTCAAGGGATTCGTGTCCTGGCACCCAAACTATACAATTTTGGTACTTTCGATGTCGAGAACGCGTTTACCACAGCGAATCCGAGCTGCGATAAGAAATCATACAATTGTGTAAGAATGCTGTTGCTTTATAAATTACATACATATCAGACAAAATTGAAAATGGTGCATAGACCTTCACATTTAGGGCGCCTTCGTGCTACAGGTCCGAAAGAAGGTTCGCCAATATTGCTGTTCCAGTCTATGAAAATTACCCTATTTTCACCGGCGAAATTACTGGCGATGTACTCTATTTATGAGAACTGTGTGATTATGATAATGCGGGCTAATAATAGGGGTCATGGTTGATGGCGTATTCAGTAACATGCGATTTTTAAGTAACATAAAAAATGTCGCCAGACTTTGAAACTAGCGGAACACAACAAACCGACACACAAATAGGTATTGGTTCAAATAAAACAAAAGCAATTTGAATTGTCCTCACTGCACCGTATGCGTGGCAATGGAAATTGTGAACGAGTAACTATATTTTATGCTTTGCACATACCAACTGACCAGCATCTCGCCTATGAAAAACTCGGAAATTCGCGCAAAAGATGGTTAGTTTTAGGCCTTCAAAATCGCATAATGGGCTGGTATATTGTTACCTTAAGTATAGTGTTTTAGTTCCACCTTTTTACTTGATTCTAAATGTTTGGGTAAACTTCGAGCTTCATTTTTTAGAGCTTATTGAGATGTTTGTTTTTCTCAGTAAAACACATCTGTCGCATTCTGTCGACTGCAGCTTAAGGGCAAATGCGCCTTCAATCAGCTGCATTTCCTCTATTTGCATTTCCTGGTCATAAAAGCAGCAAGCCTATGAGGGTGTAAGCAGTGCTGACTAGACGGCCCATATGGAGTTTTATTGTTATACCAAATAATATATCTTGTAGTGGCGCGAAAATTAAATTTCAAAATCACATTCCGACTCTTAGCGAGTTACGTGGCCTAGAGTTGCAGATTGCAATCGCCAGGTATTCTTTAATACTGTAGAACAAAGTGTGACATTCAATATCCTCCTGCCTTTATATCTAGTGTATATAAAAAACAATGCCTGAACTGTTAGTTTTATGGTACCTTGTATTGTGGTTTCCATTGTCATTGAAAATGAATGACTAAATGAATGCCATTGGAAATGAACAAAAGCTTACTTTATTAGTTTTTTATATCGGCCTGAAAAGTAATGAACACGTATTATATACTTAGGAACAATTCTTGAAATTAAAAAAATAAATATAAAACTCTCACTTAAGACAAGGCCACCCTTCGCGATTGCAAGGTCGCACAAAGTAGTCAGAAAACGAGCGCTTACAAAACAACGTTACTACAATCAAGAAGCATCAGTGGCTAAACGTCAGTTTACCTCAAATGAAAACACAGCTCGCCTTCTAAGCCGCTCTAAGTGGGCATGGAAGCGGCGCTGCGCATCCGATGGCTAACGCTCCGTTCCTGCAATTTGTTCAGGTTGCTGCTGTGCTCTGCATCTACCAACATCACGGCGCGGAACCATGCTGTCCCGTGCCCTTACCAAAGGATTCACTTCGGCTTCGGATGCGCTCCCCCTACGAAGATTGCAGCGATACCGTTGGACTCTGTTTCAACTGGCGCACAGTCACATCGCCGGCAGCATCACGAGCCGTGCCGAATATAAGAAGCATCGACGACCGGCGCTACTTCAGTGGGCATGGAAGCGGCGCTGCGCATCCGATGGCTAACGCTCCGTTCCTGCAATTTGTTCAGGTGTGTAATAGTTACTCGCTGTACGCTAAGCGTACAAGTAACCGCAACTTATTGTTTTTTCCATGCCCACACGTTGTTTGCAACTTGTTTGATGATTGCATTGATGTTTTTGGCATGTTGCTTTTGTGTTGCGGGGATGTGGAGCGTAACCCCGGCCCTATTAAGAAGTCTAAAGAACGCACTGACGAAACCGTTGAAGCACCCTCTAAAGAACCCACGATCCCTCTCGCCAGCGATTCCGAATGGCAAAAGGAAATCTTGCAGCATTTACGCGATTTAAAACACCAGTCAGGCGTTCTTACTGGTGGGCAAGCTGACTTGCTGAAAGCCGTAAACGAAGTCAAAGCTGCCCAAGAGTCTGTGGAATCAAAACTGGTAGCAATCACTGAAAGACTCACCGCACTTGAGGCCAGAACGGAATCTATTGGCACCATTGAACATGCTTTACAAGCTACGCGAGAATCGATCAGTGGCATTACTACTGCTAACGAAACGCTGCGGTCACGTCTGGACGACATGGAAGATAGGAGTCGCCGTAATAATCTGGTATTTCATGGCTTAACTGATAGCAATGAAAAATGGAACGATACAGAAGCCAAAGTTATGGCTGCTGTTGCGCAGTACATTGATCCTAGCTTAACAACCGATGAAATTGAGCGCGCTCATCGCTTGTCAGGTACTTATCAGGATGGTCGTTGTAGACCTGTAATCGCTCAGTTTAGAAGCTTTAAGACGGAACAAGCGATACTGGTGCAACACGCGAAACTAAAAGGCACCGGCATCTCAATCGCTGAAGATTTTTGCTTAACGACAAGACACGCTCGAAAAAAGTTAACTGAATTCGCGAAGTCCCTCCCGCACTCCCCCGCTTTCAAACTACGATATGATAAGCTGCACGTGAATAATGCCACTTACATTTACGATGCCCTAACTGACGAAGTGCAGCAGATTGCACGTAGCAGTCCTTCTCGGCAAAGTGGTTTATCGAACAACCGAAATACCAGTACTTCCGATGTCCAAACCTCTACCTCACGTGCAGGCGCAAATGAGCTGGCATTGCCTGAAAACACCCATCCACCAAACACATAACAATTAGCGAGAGGATGTGGTCAACGTGAAACTTCCAATTACCTTCCAGTGATTTTTTGTAACGTAAGAAGCGTCATGAATAAACGGGATCAGCTGAATGCCCTAATATCCTCGAGTGATGCTGATTTAATTATACTAACCGAGACATGGCTTAACGCAAAGATAAGAAATGCAGAAATTTTTCAAGTGGATAAACGATACAATCTTTACCGCTGCGACCGAGATGGCCGGCATGGAGGTGGAATCTTGATAGCAGTATCGCAAAATATTCCTTCTTTTCCCATACCCCTTGTTACCGATCTCGAGATTGTCTGCGTATGCACCACGTTCGGCAATACAAGAATAGTTGTGATAGCCTGCTATCGACCCCCCTCCGCTCCCTCTACTTTCGTGGAGGAATTGCACGACGTACAATGCTATCCTTTGCCGATACCCTTCGTTACCTATAATTTTGCTAGGAGATTTTAACTTTCCGAACATTGACTGGTCAAATTTTTTCCCTACCCTTAAACCATTTTCTTCCCAATCTCAGAGTTTCTTAGACCTCTGTGCCTGCTTTAATTTTACTCAACTTGTTAAAGAGCCGACTAGACTTAGTGGCAATACCGCAAACACTCTTGATTTAATCTTGTCGACTCACCCTGACTTCGTGTCGAGCATTAGTTATCTTCCAGGTATTAGTGATCACTCAGTATTGCATTTCAATCTTCAATTCTCCTTCAAACGCCTTCAACAAAAGCTTAAACTGATTCGTGATTATAGTAAGGCTGACTTCGACGTTATTAATCTGAATCTCGGCTCCTATCTGGACACGTATCTAGAACGGTTTGATGACCGTAGCGTGCAAGAAAACTGGAACTTATTCCTTGGAAAAATAACCGAGCTTACCAATGCGCATGTTCCCCTGAGGCGTATTCGCTCTGATAGAAGATCCCCGTGGTACAATAGGACACTTACTCGTTTGTTAAACAAAAAGAAGTGGCTATTCCGCAAAGCGAAATTTCACAACACTAGTGATCGCTGGGCGTCATATTTTTCTGCTCAAACAGAATACACTAGCTCAGTACAACACGCCAAACGGCACTTTTTGAACAACACCTTGCCGGATATTCTTCGTTCGAACCCGAAAAAGTTTTGGAGCATTGTTAATACTAAAGAAAACCATGATCTTGTACTTTTCGATGATACAGGCGAGCCTGTACCTCCCGCGAAGTGTGTTTCCGTGTTAAACAACGTTTTTGTTCATAATTTTTGTTCAGCCGTTCTAAGCTCCATACCAGATCTTGTTCCGAGTAGCTTTTGTGCCATGTCTCCTGTTGTGTTTGAGTCTGTTGGAATTGTAAAGATCATTGATTCATTGAAATTGACATCTTCATGCGGAATAGACGGAATTAACGCAAAGTTTCTGAAGCAAACTAAAAACTACTCATCCATTTTTCTGGCAAAGATTTTCCTACTGTCCCTAAATAGCGGAATTGTACCACGAGACTGGAAGATTGGCAAGGTCGTCCCGCTGCATAAATCAGGAAACAGACATTCACCTCTAAACTACAGGCCAATTTCATTGATTGACAAGCATTCCCTGCAAAATTATGGAGCACGTCCTATATTCGCACATTTGTAATTTTCTTGAGTTTAATTGTTGTTTCAATTCCACACAACATGGATTTAGGCGTTCTTTCTCATGCGAAACACAGTTACTTCACTTTACTCACTCGCTCCATACCTATCTTGATAGCAATTCTTTGGTTGACTGTATTTTCCTGGATTTTGCCAAGGCCTTTGATAAGGTGAACCACGTTTTACTAATGACTAAACTTGCCGCCCTCAACCTCGATCCCCAGTTACTGCTATGGTTAGAACATTTTCTTAACAACCGTTCTCAATATGTCACGCTAAATGGTTTCGACTCCCAACTTAATGAGGTAACAACTGGTGTGCCTCAAGGTTCACTTCTAGGTCCCTTACTATTTTTAATATATATTAATGATCTATCTAACCACGTGTCTTCTTCAATGCATCTATACGGAGACGATTGCGTCATTTATCGTCAAATCAGGTGTGACGACGACAATTGCGAACTGCAGTCTGACTTGAACAAAATTGTGACATGGTGCGAAACATGGAAAATGGTGCTTAACCCTCTAAAATGCAAGGTTATGCGTATTTCTCGGCGTGACGTATGTTCACCTTTTTACACACTTACTGATGCCACTAGAAAACGTATCATCCTATCGTTATCTCGGCGTCACCTTATCATCAGACCTAACCTGGAAATTGCACATTGACTCCATCACATCAAGCGCTAATCGCATGCTTGGCTATTTACGACGAAATTTCAGCCAAGCTCCTGTCTCCCTAAAGTTAACACTTTACCGAACTTTAATACGCTCGAAATTAGAATACGCTGCATCTATTTGGGATCCGAGCCAAGCTAACTTAATTCAGTCTCTAGAGCTAGGGCAAAACAACGCAGTGCGTTTTATATTGTCGAACTATCAACGAGCAGCCAGTGTTACATCAATGAAGTCCAGTTTATCTTTGCCTCTCCTGACCCTGCGCAGAAGATATTTTCGTCTTTGCCTGTTCCACAAAGTATACAATCATAACTTGCTGCGCAGCTTGCTTATACCGCCACCATTCTATCGTTCGTCCCGTATTGATCACATGCACAAAGTTGGAATCACTCATTGCCAAACCAACACATTTTTTCACTCATTCCTACCCTGCACATCAAATGATTGGAACCGCCTTCCTGCAGATATAGCATCCATAACAGATCACACACTTTTTCGAAGCTCGTTATATGCCTATTTGGTTCCAGATGACCAATCATAATTTGTTTCTTATAGTGCTGGCGCACAGTTGCCCTTGTATCTGCAATTATCTTTTATTTTGTATGCTTTGTTCAGCATATACCACTCGGTGTTAATGCTTGTGTCTTTGACATGAAACATTGCCACCTTCCGTTCCTATTTTCTTTTTCTTCCTTTGCGATGTGCATATATTTTGATTTATGCCTTTTTGATGTGAATATATGTTGTGATGTGAATATATTGATGTGAACTAATTGTTCTTGATTATGGTATTTATGTCGCGACCACGTATAGTTGGCCAATTTAAGAGATTTTGTGTAATTGGCCGCATCTGTCTTTTTTGGTGTGTACTCTGTAAACCACTCCTCTCTACAATGCTTCGGCGATTGAGAGTAAGTTAAATAAATAAATAAATAAAAATGTGGTAATTTTGATGTTGAGATTGCAGATTTATCTTGCGCCGCAAGCGGTTTTTTGACGATTAAAGGGAAAATGACCCTAGCTGGGCGTAGATGAAAGAAAAGATGAGATAACTTGAGCTCCTTCGGAGAACTAGAAGTTCAGTATGATAAAATATGAACTAAAGAATTCAGGCACGCATTGCGGTTATTTTAAGGGTCTTTGCGGCTGAATGTTCCAAATGTTCTTCGTAATAACAACAGTACCCTATGAGGTGAGGGGTCGGAGGCAGCATCAAAAATGTGTCATTTTTTACTGTATACGCCAATTGTATCAGTTTTCCGCGAAAAAGCACTACCTTCAATACCCTTTTTTGCATATACCCTGAATAATGAATGTACTGGTGACGTCTATTTACTAGGTTTAAATTAAGCATTTCATTTATGTTGTTGCAGATCTGCTGTATATGATTGTCATCATAATAGGAAGTGTTCGAAAATATGTGTTCGCACAATTCTGCTAGAAGAGTTCTTGCAAAGCTTATCTGCAGGTCATAATGTTGGGCTGTTCAGGTGTACCAAGTGTTTTAAGATGGTTTGTTGTTGTTACCTGTATTCACTATAAATATTGTTATATAAAAGCACGGATTTTAGGTTCTGCATGCGAGGATTTGTTGCGCATTGCTATTGGTAAGCGATATTTCGACGCAATTTACAATGGATGAAAGGAAGTAGCCGCTACTACGTTATCATCCTCTAGCATCTCTATTCCGTGGCACTCATGAGCATAAATTATTACATAATAGATTTTGCGTGGAATATTTGGTAGTGCGTGCATATTGTAGCCATTACCTTCTATGTTTAGGCAATGCAACGTTTTTATGCTTGGTGGAAAAAAAATGGGCGTTATCAGCAAACAAAGTCTCCATAGAGCAGGGAGAGGACACAATCGGTGGTCATTCTCGTGTTTTTATTACTGTTGTACAGATGAGAGGGAAGTGAATAGTTAAGAGACCGTTTCGCCCTTCTTTTCTGTCACCGTTTTTCCACATGCTGCCTGCAATGTAGCTCCCTAGGCCAAAAACGCCTATTGGGGATTACCGCTCGGGAAAAAGTCGTTGTAACTGTCATGGTATCAACAGAAACAACCCCGCTTACTTGTCCGCTGTCCTATATTGCCAGCCACTGATGAGATTTCCGCGGCGTGCACTAACCTCTAGGGCCTCCTAAGAAAAGCACACATGTCGGAGTCTTTCCTTAACGTCACCCCTAATCCTGCAATATTGGTGCCTGTGGAGTCAGTACATCTAGCGTCAATGTGTGTTTTGAGCACTTTTTTTCCCGGCATGCACGACAAGTTCGGCTGAGTTACTTAGATGGCCTTCCCTTCTTACCGTGGGACGTGCTGTGCGCACCGACGAGCTTTAGTTTCCACTCTGGCTCATGTCTGGTGAAGATGCCAAAGGATGGTTGGAACTGTATGAATGTTTTACGAATAAAACTGGAAGGGTCATCTTCTTAAATGGGAAGGTATTATGGAGTTTTTGTAATGCCTTATAAACGTAGGGGAAAGAAGGATAGATTTTGGAGCGGAATTGTAATAAACTGTGCATTTTAGGGCACACAGGAAATCACCCATCTTTTATCCAGTAGTGGCCGACGCTAGAAACTGAGGCAAAATTATTTTACACTTATAACTTCACAACACCACCGAGAATGAATATTTGTCAGCAGCATTTGGAGCACGTTACAACCATAATTGACAGTCATTGACAAATGGAACGCCATCATGAAAAGACGAGCAAGAAGAAGCACACAGTGAGATTTCTTTAAATGCCGGTCAACTTATACCGCACATTAATTACCGTAACAAACGTGGGAAATCTGGCTTTCAAAATCTACTAATAGTACGCCAGTATTTCAAATCCATGATCAGTATTCTTCGCATTTTTGCGTGTTGTGGTTGATATTTTCGTGCTCGCCTTTCATTTGTTTGTGACTACGTATTTCCTGGGCTTCTCAAGCTGTACATTCTTGCTTGGTTGCCTTTGCTGCACAGTAAAGTTCGCCAGAAGCAGACCTTTACCAAGACTTGTTATGCTGCCTAAACTACGGGGGGGTTACCCCCAGTGCCTCAATAATTGTTTCGGGGCCAACACGAACGTTTATTCAGAAAAGTCTACATTTATTTGCTGAGCAGCTCACGCGTTAGACTTACTTCACTATTTATAAGCACCAAATCCGCTGAAGCAACAACACAAAAACAGACCTAGCTGTAATAGGTATGGCAACAATTTTTACATCTCGAATATAGAAGATTTCTTTAGCGAAAAATCTCATATTTTCACGCACGGACTAAGTGAAAAAAGATAACAACTACCCCGCCTCAATATAACATTGGTAAAGCACTTTTGGGGTTGTGCCTAATGTACGCCACAATATTTTTTAGTATAATGTTTCTTAGTTGCAGAGCAGAAAGAATCAGATGTATTTGTTTGGTATCAGCCAAATAACACGCATCCTTTGTATCATCAAATATAATAAGACCCACTATATAAGATATTCATATAGAAAGACCACTAATGAGACGCATGGAAATAAAATAAGAAATGTGAAAAAATTTCCGAACAAAAAATAGTTGGCTCCAGTCCACGCTGGGAAAATAGTTGGACTGCGAAGTTGTAAACGACACCCACAACGATTACCCATGGGGCGTCCCTTTAATTCACACACACACGTGGCTCTCCAAAGAGTGAAACGAGAGACTCTGCTAGCCGTTACCTGGGATTTGCCGGGGCGGGGGCCCGAACTCTGCAGTGAGAGCGGCGTACGCCGCCGTGGCCGCCGCCCTATCCCGGCCGTGTGTCGACAGAAACAACACGGAGACGAGCATCTTTCAAAGGGTGCGGAGGTGGGCGGCACGCGCGACTATGGGGTTACCTCTCTTATTGCCTCCTGCCCTTCCTCTTGTACAAGGTGTCGCCCACAATGAGGGCCCTCCCCCTCTTGGACGCTGGATCCAAAACCACCATCCCCGCTCCCTCTCCATGTCACCATGTCTCCATATCCCCATCTCCTCGTGCGGGCGTAGCTTAGTCAGCTGCCAACGGGCTCTCACGCCTCATCTCTTTTGCGCCAGGTTCGATCCCTGGATGTGCCAGTAGTTTGTTTGTGGGTAGCCTGAATGTCGACAGCAGCTATTAGTAGCCTGACATGCTTCTTAGTCTCGCCACTAGTAGCCTGGGAGTTTTCTGCTGACGTGGACACGAAAATATCCGGGGCTGGTTATATGTACAGTAAACACGGATAAATCGAACTACGAGGGAATTGAGAAAAGGTTCGATATATCGATAATTCGAAATATAAAATATGCCTGTCTGAAGATTATCTGATAAATCGGCCCATCACTGGGATCTTTTCGAGATTGTGGCAATCCGTAGCTTGCCCATTTGTTCCACACAGCGCGGAAAATGCTAACAATAGCGCTACGACCACCGCACTTTATTTCAACTTTATTTTAACCGTTCAATATAAACAGTACTTCGATGCATGCGTGTTCAATATATCTGTGTTCGGCTGTATACTTAATTGCAGTAAAAACGGCCGTCTATGACACATGCTCAAGGCACCAGACTCGAGGATTGTCTTTATTTCCTTTATTACTTACTACCTTATTTCTGTAGACATCAGTTCGGGGTAATTCTTGTAAACTACCTTATTGTACGCCACAATCTCTACATACAACATGCTCGTAATCTCTATATACAACGTGGCGCAGCAGTGTGCGCACTCTGTGGCGAAAGTAGTTGGGGCGAAAATAATGAATGGGCGTAGCAGTTGCAGTTGTCGAGTAAATATGCGTTGTTTATTTCGTATAGTCGAACACTGGCGGTAGCGCAATACACTTATCGTTTTGATTTCGGTCTGAATAAGTTAATCCTTCGGTGGAGCTTACTGGGTTGAGTTTATTCTGAAAAACATAAATGGCTGTACCATGCAGTAGCAAGAGTCTGGAACAAGTCTCTTTCGCATATTCGTTTGTCGCATTACGGAGACAAACCAATACTCTTGTAGCCCGGAGCATATTTAGCTATTTAGCAACAGGAGTATTTAACAAATAGCGTGTGTTTCTCAACAAGTATTCTGCGTGCGTAACAAACGCACAGGTAAAACAAAAAGTAAACCGAGCACGGGTAGGATATTTTGAGAAAATTTCTTGCCATGTGCCTAGCCAGCAACCTCGAAGGGACCATTTAGGAACTCGTTCTACAATAAAGTCTAGCCGTACATACTCTAACTCTGCTGGCAGCCGCATAAAATTGAAATTCTTCTAGTTTTACGAAGCCGTGTTCTGTGTGCTTTTTATTGCACCTGTACCTATACAAGGTGGAGGTAAATTCTTAACAGCTCATTGATAAGCCGCAATTGTTGCAGTTACATCTGAAATTTCCGAGGGGGGGGGTTATGACTCTCTCCCATGAAACGCCAGAGGGTGCTCGGCCCCCCAGTAGTCGGTGCCTATGCCTACGGGCGCTATTCAGTGACACAATTATGTGCTCTTGCACTTTTTATATCAATTGGAAATAACTTCTTCGAAGATATTTGTTATTGTTTGAGGGAATATTACTACCTCTGACATTAAAATTGTTCAGCCTCGACTTATCACTGTTTATAACCGGTGTCAAACACGGCTGATAAAATTAAACATTTCAAATCTAGTTATGCAGCTATCATGGAACAGTTGTGATGTGTGAAATTTTCATTTAAATAAAATAGCTTGGAAACTTGTTAACGTGTGCAAATACCTTGAAGATCACACTGCGCCTAAGGTGGGTTGGCCAACACGCGTTGAGTAAGCGGCTATCAGCTCAAGACCGCATCTGAGTTACTAACACCACAATTTCCCCGTGCATTCTCAAATTGCTTACGCGAGCCAGGCTAGAAACTGTCGCTTCAGTAAGTAATCCTAGTCCTGAAAATGTAATTTTGTCTCTAGAGCTTGTATAAACTAGTTTCGTGGGCTTTATATTTTAGAACTGTTAGCGCACTCCAAGAATATTTTTACTGAGAAGTAATATTTTCCTTCGTTCTTAGCCTTACCGTAGGAACATATTTCTGTTGCTTTCATCGCAGAAATTATAACACCATTCTACTTTGAGCACCAAACTGCGCAAGGAACTGTTTCATCAATCGTAGTGGATTTCCCATCGAAATGTTCAGCGTCGAAAGGCGGGCATTATGTACTATTGTACAAAACGTGCCACTCAGTCATCCTTGACACGCTCATCCCTAGAATACCAACACCTTCCTGCTAATGTTTTTGCTAGCGCGAATAAGTAACTGTTGTGTAAAGCCATACCCAGCATTGTGTATGGAAGACTGAGCTGATATAACATTGCTTTTGTAACCGCGTTGTTGTGGCCATGCTAATTTGTGTTTTTCAAGTATTCCCGTGCCTCTTCCATGCATCACAATCTTGCCTGGAAAAGCATGACAAGTTAGTCCGTAAAAATCAATTATAGCGGCATGGTCGCCCTCACATTATTAAATGACGCATGTCTATTTGTATCACAGCAATGTGGTTGACTTCTTTACAAGCGCGGATCTTTTTGCCAACATTTATGGTGCATCGCTGAACCGTAAATCGGGCTAAGTTCATTGAGCCCACAAATTTACAAAGTCCACCCGATTTGTCGCACAAATTGCAACAGCGGCACAGTTCGCGTTTAGCAGCAGTAATGAAAAAAAATATTCTAACGAGAAATCCGGAGACTAATAAGTATGGTAGGGAAACGAGATCGAGGCGAGGAGTTGGGATTAGGCGTATTCCTTCAACTGTGGGAATTTCAGAAAAGTCATAATTCGCCGCAATTAGTGCAACAGAAAACATAAAAGATAGGGCTTAATGCGCCGGCACAACGCAGGCGATGAGGCGCACCGTGCGGGAGGGCTCCGGAATAATTTTGACCAGCTTAGAATCCTTAACATGCGCGGGAATCTCGTACACACGGATGTTTTTGCTTTCCGCCTCCTTCACAAAAGCTGCCGCCGCGGCCGGGAACCGAACCCACGTCCTGTTGCTCAGCTGCACAACGTCTCGGCCACTGAGACACCGCAGCGAGTAGAAATGATAAAAGAAGAGCCTCTTGTCACCTCCAGACGTTTCATAAAACGGAAAAGAAATTCTGGGGAAGTGGTAAAGAACGATCGAGTACAATAGGCACGACGTTTTGTACCTTTACAAGCTTACTTTACTCTATTGAAAGGTGAGACATTTTAGCAAGAAAAGACACACCTGACCTTCGAGAACCCTTTTTCACGATGATAGCGAATTGAACCATTTAAAATTATGTTTCTTTTGCCTTCTTTTTGTTTTCGCAGTGCTATTGCGGTTTATGAGGTAACCTGACGTGAGCTTAGCTCCCAAACCTTTCCCGCACACAAAGTTATCCAGATTGCCATTCAACAGCCATAAATATCTCTCGAACCAGACGAAGGCGCAACTTCTTGGTGGTGGGGAAGTGGGAAGATTTTGCCGCCTTTACCTAGACTACAAGAGAAAGTTTGCAAGTATGAAGAAGTTGTAACTCCGAAAAAGATTACTTTTGTGCGATTCCTGCGCTTAGTATTTGAGATGTATGGTTTCGAGCCTGGTGCGCTGTTCAGAGAGACAGCTTTAGGAGGGGAAGTTAGACGTTCATTCTTAAAGCAAAGAAGGAAAGTCGGCTAACCAGACGAAGAGGTAGTCGTAGTCAAAGAACGACAATTGAGAACAGGTAGCTCGGCAAAACAGAGCTAAAGGTCACCTTGAGGCCAATGTTGCAAGGTTGTGGTTGTTTACCTTCTAAAGACATCCGTAAACGATTCTCCGGTAAACGCCTGACGCAGTTTCTAAGAACAGCATTACGAAATGCGTACCTAATGAACTGCAAAGAAAATCAATGAGACTGCTTGGAAGCAATGTCGTCGCAGTACGCCTGTGTATTTTAGTGCAGCGTTTCTTTGGTCTCTAGGAGAAATCGAAGTAAAAGATTTGGGGCTGCTTGAGGCTTCTTCATTGGCCACCAATTTCTCTCTTTTGACCACAAAGCTAGTGATATGCGGTCTGTTTAGACGTGCGCATGAAATGTAGAATGGAGTTTAGTAAAAACGGCTTGTTAATTTCTATAAAGCAATGCCTTGTTGGTTGTGGCGGCTGCCATTTTTCTTTCTACACGTGTATATGGTAGTAACTCCTGGGTATTGTTTATTCCTTCCGAAGTGTTTGTCCTTTGACTTTACTGTACGTCCGCAGGGTGTTTAAGATGCCATAGGCCATGACGTGCGTGTACCCGTGCCTCGTGCTACAGTTCGCCCCGGCAACCCGCCTTGTTTTTTTAAATGCAGAGCATTTCTTTAACTCACGATGTCACCCGGCGTTGTCGGCGTGCCTCGGAGCCCGCAACAGCCGTTCCAGGTGCGCCCTCTCCCCCACTCCTCCTCTCCCGCATCTCGCTACCCTCCTCGCTCTCAACAACAGGTCCGCACCCCTCCCCCTACACTATATAAAAAAATAATACTTACCGGCGCCTGGTTTCGATCCCACGACCCTGCGGGCGGAACGCAAGGTACATGGTGCTCTACCCACTGCGCCACAAAGCCGACACAGAATGGAAGGCTACGAAGGCGCCTTATATCCTTGACTCATTCAAACTACGTCAAGAAGCTGCTGATACAACGCATTCACTGCCTGTGGGCGGAACGCGAGGTACATGGTGCTCTTCCCACTGCGCCACAAAACCGACACAGAATGAAAGGCTACGAATGCGCCTTATATCCTTGACTTATTCAAACTACGTCAAGAAGCTGCTGATACAACGCATTCAGTACCACCAACTCCCCAAACACTAAACGTCAACGCAATACACCCACCCCCTATGCGACGCATTTACTCGAGTCCCCCTCGCGGGGAGATGGGCCCTTTTTCTATTTTCTTATCACGTAACGATAACAGAAGGGCGATATAGGTAACTTTAACCGGTGATATCATTTTAAGCATTCCTAGAAGTAAGCCTCCGTCTTTGGCAGAACGGTTCCTGCGGCCCCAATGCATACACAGTTTCTCCTGTTATGTAGCTGTGCCGTACCTGCCAGGCGAAATAACAAGCACCATCGGCCAATTATTTAGTATAAATGCAATTCACGCAGAGCGCTAAATTTCAGCTGCGTTTGTTATGATACCCTACTCTTCGTAGTCGTTTATTAGACCGTTTGCGCTGCTGACTGTCGCGTTGAAACAGCTTGGAATTTGAAAAGGACACCGCAAATGCGTCCGCACTTTTTCTTGTCAGAACACAACACCGCCCAGGTACAAGCTGTAACAAGCACCGTCAGCGATTTAAACAGGCGGAGTAGGAACAGGTTTTGTATGAAGATACATGTCACACGCTCTCTTTTTCTGGCTTGCCAAATTTTTCCAGGTATGGGGTCCTGCCTCGTCCAGAAGTAAACGTCATCGTGGATACCCAACAGGTATCCCAACAGGATACCCAACAGCAAAAACAGCACTCCTTCCACAGAGAAAGATCTGGCGGCCATGGTGCAGTAGCTGGCCCTACTCAACTCTCCACCCTCCGGCAGCTGTAGAGCACCTCACCATGGTGGCGGTCAGAATAGCGATACCGCAGGAGGTGCTAAGAATGTCTGGGTCCGAAAAGCCGCCATTGTAACTCGACCTTGTCAACGTTCAACGCACGCACTCTGTCTAGAGAGGAAAGTGTAACTGTACTGCTAGAAGAGCTCTCGGACATTAAGTAAGAATTTAAACGGTTAGCGAAGTTAGAAGGCAAGGATAATGCTTCATGGAGCTCAGTAGCGAGAATATTCTGTGTTACAGTGGACCATAAAGGAAGGGGGAACAGGAGATGGGATTTTATTCCAGAGAGAAATAGCAGAAAATGTGGACTTTTTCAGCATTGGCCATAGATTCGCTGCTGTTGTTATTAAGCTAAATAAGCGATACAGGTTAAATAATGTACACGTTTATCTGCGACAGCCAGCTACTATTGTGAGGCCGTAGACAATTTTCCATGGACATCTAATCAACAATAAAGAAAGTAACGACACAATTGACAATTGTGATGGGAGATTTTAACGCAAAAGTAGGTGAGAAGCAAGTAGAAGAAAGGTCAGTCGCGAACTCTTGAATATTCAGTCGCAGTAGCCGAGGAGATTCACGTTGGATTTGCGGATGAAAAATAACGTAAAGGTAATCAACACATTATTCTGCAAACAAACGAACAGGAAGTCGACATAGAAAAGTCCGGACTCTGTAACGAAGGACAAAACTGACTTCATTATAAGTGCCAACCCGGATTTGTACAGGACGTGGAGCTGCCTAGCAAGATTCATAGTGGCGATCATGGGTTGGGTGCAAGGTACGGCTTGATCTCAAAATAAAAAATGGAGTCTGGCGACGAGTATTAAACCTAACATGGAGTCAATTAGAGAAAAGGCGCAGCAGTTTTAAATAACCCTTCAGAGGCAATTCGCGCTTCCAAACGACGAGAACGAAGATAGTGTAGGCCGGATAATTGACAACCTAACACCGCAATCATAGACTCAGCAGCACGTGCAGGAACAAACTCTAAAACTAACCCAAAAAACCAGAAATATAATTGCGAAGCTTAGAACACGAAAGTGTCGATCACGGCGGATCAAGTTCAATTAGCAAAGCGGTCGAAATTGATTAACGGAAGTAAAACAAGAACGACATTAGCACGTACAGTAATGCAATGATCTAGGAAACGCTGGAAACAAGACGAAGCTTAAAAGCGACTATGAGGAAGCTGGCTATCCGAAAAGACTGAGTGCACGCACTCAGAGATGAGCAGGGTAACATCACCCACAGCACAGATGAGATAATAAAAGTAGCCCAACGATTTTACATAAGGCTATATGCGGGTGACGTTAACCGTTGGTGAAGTAGTGAGAGCACAAACTTAGCAAGCGATGTCCCACTAGTAATTGAAGAGGATCTAGGAAAGGCTGTCAAGGGTATGGAAAGGGGGCAAGCGGCAGCTGGTGACGCCATAAACAGAGATATTTTGAGAGAAGGAGCAGATACTGTACTGGAAAAGCTTGCTGCACTATTGTACTCTCGTGTTGACTTCCCTTACGTTATTGTGATTTTGGTTTTATGACTTCAAGCTACCGCAGAGGAAATCTGAACACAACCCCGTACCACGTTATTAAACTCGACAGATCGCGGATCCCGTTCAAATAGGTAAATTTTTGATACGGATGGTGTATGCAAGAATAGTCTGACTGTAGGTTTATTGCCGCATCGGTGGTTCCCCCACAGCTGCGGAACCACGCCATCGGTGCTCATGGTAGGAGCATCATTAAGTTCGAGCAGTATTAACAAGGAGAACGGGAAACTATTCGCTACCTGACATCGATTTATGTGCCAATCTCTCTGCGAACACATGCCATGAATATCTGTTCAGAGTGAAGTAGACGAAAAACTGCACAGTTAGCCTGTCCTGATACAGACAGCATATTTGCCTCCATTTCTTACAAAGGAAGCACGTTGCTTGTCACCAGCCCGTTTTGTCGATCTGTCCGGTGGGCTCGGAGTCTTTGTCCCAGAAGTCGTTACCTTCACTTTCGTATGGTTAACAAATGCGTTTCGACTTCTTAGGCACAAAAGAGATAACTGACACGGGTGAATCGCAGTAGCAGTAGCACCCCTTGGACGAGAGAATAACAGAACTGAAGTCGAATGCGACATTGACTGGTTGTTTGAGCAAGCTTCGCTGCTGCTACATAACAGTACAGTAAATTGTCGTTTTCATCACGGTCCCATGGATCTGCGCTGTGTGATATGTCACAGTTGCTTTCACCTTTTTTGGCGTTACAAGTGAGCTCCCCTGATGTAGCGCTAGTAAGCCCTACTTATTACTGTAGAATTCTGTTCCACGCGGTACGATGCAACAGGTACGCAAGGTGTCTATGAAATATGGGGTGACCGTAATTGAAAACCCAGAATTCTCGCTTAAAATTTTTCCTAACTATTTGCTGTCTGTCCCGGTCGGTTAAAACCGAGGGGCAATTTGAATTACTTGCAGAAACACATCCCGCCAACAGTCCGAATCTCAAATTGAAAATTACGATTATAAAGGAAGACATGTTCGCACGTTACAATAATATTTCAAGCACTTCACCCGTGCCAACCCTTCAAAACAGTGAATTAATTTGGTAGCATTCTTTGACACTTGTGCGTTTATTCCCGCATTCGATGAACAGTTGCCGCGTCTTCTGTGCAACAAACGACCTGCACTGAACAGGGGCGCACCATTATCTGCACCTTTCGCGTTGCTGGTACCGATTTATAGTAATTGCCAAATGACATTTTTGAAAGGGCATTTTGTACACACGGAGTAGTACAGACGCGCAGCTTTCAATGCGCCCCTCCTTTTTCGAACCACTGCACTGAATGGGAAAGCCGGAGAAATACGCCTGGTGCGCGGTCATTTCTCTCCCTGTCAAACCCACGACCACAGCGAATTGATTTTAGCAACGTTTAAAATTTTGTGCTCTTTCATTTTGAATTCAGCCTCTGAATACCAAGAAAACCTGAAAGCACTGAGAACTAAAAACTTTTGACAGGCGCCAATATTTTATACACGAAAAACAGTTATTTATTATATACGACTCAGCTATAATTTATCAGTCAATGTGTATTAAAATAATTAGACGGCATTCTGCTCTTGACTCGTTTTTATAAGTAGTCCTCCTTCACTACGCAGCGATAAGAAACATTGTTGGATGACAGATCCGTGCTGGGAAAAATTATTCTATCATTAGCCTAGCTTGGCAATATTATATATATTGGGGGTATCTCGATTGATCTGGCGATTGATTGTTCCGCTGAGTAAATACTGAATCTTTTTCAGCGTTTGGTAATGTCAGGAGCTTATTATCGCCTAATAAAAAAATGACCACATATTCAACCGTCATCGCGAGCCAAATGTGTCGGTATTTTTATTCTGAAAACATCCACGGAGCAATACTGTTTTAGGGAACATTACTTTCGCTCGATATCAGGAACGCACCTGTGGTGGCGCAGCAGTAATTAAGAACTTTCATCCAGAACTCCGGTTCGTGGACGTGGGTCTGATCCCGGCCACTGTGGCCGGTTCCCAGAAGGAGACGGAAAGCAAAAACACCCGTGTGTCGAGATTTCAACGCACGGAAAAAAACCCTAGCAGCTCTAAATAATTGCAGACCTCCACCAAGGGCACGCAGCATAGTCCATGCGAACCTACCTTGAATTTCAATTTTTTTAACCCCGGTTTATACAATTTGATATCAGTTTCAGGCCGGATTTGTCAATTAATTTAAGACATAATTTGCTGACAGCAATTGCACGCCTAAATAAATGCGATGAGCCATTCACTCTTCCTAGCACGCAACTATCGACACTCACCGAACAAGAATGTATTTGCAAAGCACCAGTCACGTAGTATTTAATACATATGCCGGTTCGTGCGATATGCTCGTAGACATGCTCCTTATCTCTCTGCGTAGTGATCATATCACAAAGAGAGGTGAAAAATGGTTTCAGAATGTGGTTCTTCATGTGCGGTCAATCTGCCACATGTTCACGTTAGAGTGCTTAGTCCAAACACCCCCAAAACGCCGCCTAGGTATGCTTCCACAAGGTCAATAAAAGGCTCCATAGCTACGCCTCAACAACATTTTAGGATGTGGCACGGATTAGGAAGCATTGAACCGATCAATAAGAAGAAAGACAGGTGCTTTTAAAAGCGACTTGGTAGTTAAAAGGATGGCACGACAAGAATTGGGATAAAATACGAAGAGAAAATTTTCCACCTACCGCAAAAAGAACTGTCTTTCGGCATGCCCACTGTGATTAGGACTTAAACAGTAGGTGTGCTTTTGCCTGAGTAAGACAACACTTTGCTGCACAGTAACAAGCACATATCTCGCGTCTTTCACTGCAAACAACGAAAGTTTGAAATATCTTATAAAAACACGACATTTTCCAGCATGTACCGCTCTTCCATTCGCAGGAATTTTCATTAGTTTTTGGTGTTACATAGAAAATAATTAAAGCTATTGCACGTGCTGCTTTTAGGTAATTTCGTATGACCGGTCGTCGCGAATTCGGATTATTCCAACATTATGCCGACCAACATGCAGAAAGAATCGGTAGCTGTCACGCCCGCACTCATGCAGAATCTAGAAAAGGATGGCAACATATGAACAAACAGCATCATATAACTCTCATTCATTAAAGTGCTGACTGCTGCCATTTCTTCGGTTTATGCAATTGATCACCGTTTATTTGTGGTCATTAACTGAAATTCGTATTTAGTAAATGAATGTAAGTACTTTGGTTGCAAAAAATTGTCTCGCACAAAAGAAACTTTATTGAACAACACACAGAGGTGGCGTAAATAATTTGTTTCCGAAGAAAATAACCATTTAAAGGTATCTCATGACCTCCTGTTATGTTTTCGTGCAATACTCGTAATTTTGTTCCCACAACCATGGCATGTGTAAAAAGTCTTCTCTGGCCTCTTTATCAGCAGGCTACAAAAAGCGGTAGCAAAAAAAAATTGCTCGTGCCTTACGCTAAATTCAGGACAGAAGAGATTAATATGAAAGTTTTACAATTCTATTTTTAAAGAATTACGGAAAAAATACAATGGCTCTTGTTCGTGAAATTTCTAAGTATGCTGCAGAAAACAAAAAAGAAATAGGAAACAGCGTCTGATTACAAAATTGGCTCAGGCCTACAACTTTTAAAATTCGTATCAAGAGTGAAAGCAAAGGCTCACCAGCACAGTGTCTTGCGATATTGCTTTTGCTTGAGATTTCGCAGCCCGTCGTCCATGTATATCTACTCAATGACTGAATTCATCCTTTCGATTGTGCTAAAGGGCACGCACCAGCTGTCCAACCGGTGATGTGACAAAGCAAGCACCGACCAAGCAGCGCTTTTGCGTGCGTGTATCATGTGTTTCTCAAGTCTTCGTTCCCGTAATCTCAGTGAACGCAGTGTTTTCATATATCATAATCATCATCATCATTTATTTACCCTTAAAGGCCCTGTCTTGGGCATTACCTAAGGGGGGGGGCAGAAACCAGAGCTTCTGATGGTCATGATAAAACAAGGGAAAAACACAGGGGCAATATCAAAGCCCCGTAAACACGACAACAGCAAGAACAGCAAGACTACATAAACATGACAACAGCAATAACAGGAGGATTGCACAAATGGGGGGAAGCGAAAAACATGAAAGCGTATACATGTTCGGAGAAACAAAAAAAAACAAGACAGGAGGAAAAACAAATGGAACACCAAAGAGCTAAAGATCGGGCAACATGTAAAGCAGGGAAGCCGGTTGGGGGGAGAAACAAGAAGGGACTCATCCCAGCAGCCGTTTGACTGCATGGGGTAACAATGGCTTAAGAAAAAAAAAACAAAGTAAAAATGGGGTAAATGGCTTAAGAAAAATAAACGAGGGAGAAAATACAACAGATTTAACATCATTCATGAAAAGGTGAGCCAGAAGCAAAGTTGGCGCACAACTGGCTTGTAGTGATCCCTTCAGTAGTTTGAGCACACGTAGTCACAAGAGGAAATAAGGAGGACACGACACATGGGGCGCCAATAGGAGGAGGATGTGTCAACAAGAACCAGATTAGCGAATGAGGTAACAGCGATAAAAAAGAGCAAGGAGAAGACCATACATGGAAACTATACACTAACATCTGGGTGTGGCCGTTCTACATGCTGTTCGGACATGGGGTCTAGTTGTATACGTGTACTGTTAATGACATCTTGAATTTGTTAGGGTCGCGTTCAGTTGCTGTGGATTCAGGCAGGTTATTCCGCTCCTCTATGACGATAGGAAGAAAATATTTGTTGAACGCATTTGTGGAGCCATATAGGCGCTGCTTGCTCATTGTGTTATGTAGGCGCCGTGAGGTGTGCAGTGGGGGTAGCAATAATGAAGTGTGCATGTCGGGAAATGTATATTATAGTTTATGAAAAAGACAGAGCCTTGCTATTTTCCGCCTAGAAACAAGTGTGGGGAGATTGAGGGACGACTTTATAGCTGAGATGCTCGAAGGAAAGCCGTACGTAGAAGAAATAAAACGGGCTGCACGATTTTGAATAGACTCAAGAGAATTTATCAAACAAGTTTGATGGGGTTCCAAATTGCTGAAGCATAATCAAGCTTTGCGCGTACAAAGGTAGTGTATGCCAATTGGCGGACTCGAGCAGGTGAGCATGATAGCGATCTCCGGATGTACCCGAGGATCTTAGAGGCATCGGCTGCACGTTTTTGCATGTGGTCAGACCAGGTTAGTTTGCTGTTTAAAAGGACACCGAGGTACCGGTAGGTCTCCACCCGTGATAAGCAGTTGTGGTGACCGAGTATGTAAAGCGATCGGGAGAGTGTTTGCGGGTGACGTGCATGAATTTACACTTCGAAACGTTTAGTTGCATCATCCATAGCAAGCACCAGTCTTCTAAGTAAATTAGGTCGTTTTGGAGAAGGAGCTGATCATTTTTACTAGACATTTTCCTGTACAGAACACAGTCGTCTGCGAAAAGCCGGATGGAGGAGGAGATGCCTGACGGTAAATCATTAATGTAGATTAAAAATAAAAGGGGGCCGGGGACTGAGCCTTGCGGTACCCCAGACGTTACCGCGGTTGTGCGCGACTGACGTCCGGCGACGGTGGTGAACTGGGAGCGATCTGTTAAAAAGCATCTAATCCACGATAATATCAGCGGGTGCAGGCAAAGGCAAGAGAGTTTACTAATGAGTCTTTGGTGAGGGACACGGTCGAAAGCTTTGGAAAAGTCAATAAAGATGACATCTCTTTGAAAAGAGGAATCTAGTTTGAGGTTGAGGTCTGTAGTGAGCTGGAAAAGCTGGGTTTCACATGAAAAACCCCGGCGGAACCCGTGCTGGTTGTGAAAGAAGAAATTGTTATTGTTCAGGTGAGCAGCGGTATGGGAATAAATTATGTGGTCTAGTAGCTTGCATGCGATGCAGGTTAGCGCGATGGGGCGATAGTTGGATGGGTCGGATTTATGGCCGGATTTGAAGACTGGTGTAACTTTGCTCAGTTTCCAATCTTCCGGAATGGTGCCTTCAGAAATGGACTGGGTGAAAATAATTTGGAGAAAGCGGCTCGACGCTGTGTTGGTAGCCTTTAATATCTGTGCTGGAATATTGCCCGGACCGGGAGCACTAGAGGACTGCAGGTTGTTGATGAGTTTTATGATACCCTCTGTAGTTATTTCAATGGGAGGCATCTCGCAATAGTCCGAGCGTAGTAAAGTGGGGGTATCGTGACTAGGTTCACAAGTGAATACAGATGTGAAATAGGAGTTAAGGACATTAGGACACTGATCCTTCGGGGTTGGCGAGCCGTCCGAGTCAACGAGAGGGTTGCTGTTGGAGTGGGCGTTTTTCGTGCCAAGTAATCTCCAAAACTTCTTCGGTTTTGTGCGTAGGATATCCCAGAGGTCGTTGTGGAAGTATTTCTTTTTAGAGCGCCTGAGCATTGCAGTGTATTTGTGTAAGCTGTGAAGATATTTTTCCCATTTAGAGGGAGAGGGAGATTTCTTTGCCGCCCGGAAGAAGCGTTTTTTCTTACGTGATAATTTTCTTATGGTATTGGAGTACCAGGGCCTATCCGAATCACCGCGAATGCAGACGAGGTGGACGTGGCGGTCAACTAGGGTTAGGATTTTATTTTTAAACAGCAGCCAGTTTTCATTCACCAATCTGGTAAACGCACTCCGGTTGAATTGGAGGTAGAATTGTTCAAGTTCTTCGTTATTAGAGAGAAGTCAGCTTTATTGTAGTCACGGATGTACTTATTAAGAGGTTGGCGCCTTGGTATGTGACTTGAAATGTTGAACAGTACAATGCTATGATTGCTTAGGCCGTTACCACACGACACAGATTGGATAAGTTCCGGGTTTGAAGTGAGGATAAGGTCAAGCGTATTCAAACCTCTAGTTGGGTCATTGACTGATTGTGTAAAATTATAAAGAAGGGCGAATTCTAAGAAGTCCCTAGACTGCTGTGTGTGGGCCGTGAAATTAGTCCAGTCAATATCATGGAAATTAAGATCTCCGCAAAGTATTAAGTTTGCGCTTGGGAAGCGGGTAACCAAATCGAGGACGACGGAGGAAATATCTTCAATGAAAGAACGGTCGCAGTCGGGGGCCCGGTAGCAGGCGATCCGGATGTTCGTGCATGTAGATAGAGATATACGGATGCAGAGAATTTCGTGCTCGCAGCTCGTAGTTAGGAGGCTGGATTCTATGCTGGATTTCACAAACACAAGAACGCCTCCACCTCTCCGACCAACCCTGTCGCGTCGGTACGTGGAAAACAACGAAGTGCAGTGAAGAAGCTCGTGATTTTCAACGTCGGGTTCAACCAGGATTCTGTGAAAACAGCGAGGTCTGTGCAGTTATCCTCAAGAAGGGCCTCCACAGCCTCCTTTTTCGGCAAAAAGCTGCGTACGTTTGTGAGGATGGCAGACATAGTACGAAACGTGGGGTTGTAGGTAGGAATAGTCCGACATGATGACTCTGGGGCTCGCCGAGGTAAAGGCTTGGAGGCACTCTTGGACCGCTATGATTTCAGTTCAACGATGCTATCGGACTCGGCATTGTACATGAAATGTTTGTCGCCTATTGTGAGCCGATCAAATCGTAATTAGAAGGAAGCATTTGACTGATTACCGTGTGCTAGAGGCTTCTTCCGGGCTAGTCGTGTGCGTTCAGAGAAATCCTCGCGAATAGCGAACGAAGTGCCCTTAAGTTTTGGTCCAGCTGAAAGAATTTTTGACTTGCCTTTGAAGTGCGTTTTTGAATCGCGCAATACATGCGTAGTCACGTGGTTCGCCTGCGCCGAACCGCAGGCGATATGCGCAGGCGAAGCAGCTAGCGCAAGCGAAGCAGTCACATAGTACCAAGACGGCGAAGCTCCGAGCAAGCGAAGCGGTAAGAAACAAGTATCTTGCGCGAGTGTGGCTGAAGGTAATTTCAACGCTCTGAATGATGTTCAAAGACGTACCATTGCGAATCTCTCGCTAAAAACATTGGGAAAAACATTTTTAACAGATACTTATACAAAGCCTGTCTGCCTGGAACAATCCGATGTTTTCGTCTCTGTTATCAACCGTTTAGCGACTTCACACCTTCTAAACAAGTCTCGCGGAATTTACTCAAACATAAATTTGCGATACTCCTGCTTTCGATGTCCTCTCAAAGACGAAAACAAATGAAGAGCATTTCAATTCTTTGATTTTGATCTGTCTGAACCGCACTGTACTGGTCAGGTCAGAAAAGCCTATTTTTCTCAGAACGTTTTGGAACAAATTATGTTTGCCAAGTGGATAATGTAAAACTACATAATTCAGCCAACTGGCTATGGTAAAACAACACGAGAAGCACACACGCGGGAGCACATTAGCACAGTGGCTAATCTATTCCCGTTTATGTACTTCTGCAGGCAACGTTACAGAAGTTGCTTGTTTTAAAAACAGCGCGTTTAATTAAGCAATGGTTTTGAAGTAAGACTAACTTTCCTACGGTAGGATGACACAATTCCCTACATAGAGAACTCTTTGCTAAGGAACACTGGGATTAGGAAACAAGAAACTTTGCATTGACTACGATTTTTGTATACTATTTTTCAGCAATAACGCACCGAATAATTGTGAAGCTCAGCTAAAGTATTCAGTGAGCAAGATTGACGTAGGCTGTTTAAAGCTTACAGGGACCGCACTCGTCCTCTCATAGTACGTAGGCTTAATTATATCGAAAAGACGTAGCGCTTCCGCTTTGTTTCTGTACGCTCGTAGGTAGCAAACAAACCTTAAGGCTATTTTACATTACAAAAAGGGCGTACTTCGTCAACTCGAAAAGAAGGAGCCGTAAGTAAAAGCCCAATCATTTTTTTAATAGTTTCGTTTTTCTTGAGTGCGGTAGTAAAGAGATCTACAGCGGTTCACATGAGAAATGCGTAAAATTATGGGGTAAACTGCCGCGCTCTGTTTAAGGGGCACTCCACCCGCAATATGTGCAAGCAATCACAACAAGCCATCCTTAATACACGTACTCGTTTCCTTCTGGTCGCCATCAAGAAGATACATTAACGGTGGTAGGTCAATCACCCCGAGTGCCTCTTGTGAACTTCGAAATTTTCTATCTTTGATTACGTAGGGGCGCTGAATGACCGCTAGGTCGGCGAGCGCACCTGCACCACGCCCAGCCTAGAAGTGCCCTTCCTGCTTTTTGTTCGCTATGTACACCAGATGCCGCTCTGTGTTACGCATTTAGGCAGAATTCTAGCAGGATATAAACGTGTCAGTAATGTAGCCAGTAAGCAACTGCGTGAGACGTTTCTTCAACGCACGCCTTTGGTACGACTGTGTCTCTAACCAATAGGCGACTCCAGGATAGCCAGGGCTACAATAAAAGATCGCTGTTTCTATTTTTAAAACACGTGGAAACCTTACGGCACACAGTTTTTTGACTCTATTACATAATCGTTTGACCGGCTAAAACAAGATTCGCACACCCGTGAGCCACAATTTTGAGGAGCGCATTGCGTTTGTCGAGTTTGGTTGGCATTCTTTGTTGTTTTGTCCGGTTTACAAAATGGTAAATAAAACAGTCACGCGATTCTACTAGGCACTTATAACGACTCTGTCTCATCAGAGCCATGCCGTTCCCTCCGCCATAGCTACAAAAATATCGGTAGTCACATACCGGCTATCAATTAAAGGTTTAAAGTTTGTCGATTTCTCGCAGTTCCTTTTTTCTGGTTACAAGATGCTAGTGAAGAAAAAAATATTTCAGAGAGGCTGTAGCCTAGTTTTATTTTTCATTTTTGCGCTTCCTCCTTTTCTCTTGTTTTATAACCTTGTCAAGTGCTGGGCGTTGGTTTAACGTTTTCTCTCCCTTCAAGACTTCCTGCAGAACCAGTGCATGTGTAATAAAAATTCCAGTCTCAAAGTTTTGTTTATTACATTTTAATGGTATGTGTTTCACCACAGCCATGCCTGAGTATTTTGGAAGTAAACACATGAATTTGATATCTTGTATTTCATATAGTTTCTAACTGGTTGGATAAGGTACTTCCAAAAAATAGGCGATTCGACACTGCATATACTACACTGTAGTATACAATCTGAAAAGAACCTAAAATACTATGCCGTTTCTACGGATTAGGCGTACCCTCCATAAAACGCATCACCACTGTGATGGAAGAACGAGGAACCTCACTGGTGCTCCGAATAGTAATTGAGGATACTTTGACGCAAATTTAAAAAGTGCGCTAGCACCTCGTCCCCTCACTCGTTAACCTAAGGCTCGGGACGATGCGCACGTATTGCTCGGGCTACCACTTTAAGCACCCTGCCCAGGCTGCACGCACCCTTCTAAAGCGCGTCCAAGTGGCTTTAGGAATGACAACGCTCGCCGAGACCGCGCCGAGGCAGGTACTGCGCCTCGCATCATCTTGGCAACGACGGCACTGTTTCAGAAACAGCTGTGCTTCTTCTTGAAGGCAGATATCGACGCACTCCAGTTACTTTGTCCATCTGTGCTCCTACATCACTCACTCTGGTGACGGATCGAGGCGGTGTGACGTGGAACGTTCGCCGAAATGCCCTATTTGTTGCTCGCACAATATTGGGTATAGATTCATGGTGATAGAAAATAGCCAGCGCAAGAAAGATTAGGACGAGGAAGGTAACAGACACAGCATAAATCGTCTTTCTTGCGCTGGCTATTTTCTATCACCATGAGCCAATACCAACTCGCCCAGCTTGCCATCTTGGTGAAATTAGCCATCTTGCCGTCTTGGTGAATAAAGATTCAACAGCTGACTTAACAATCGCTTTGCGCTGTAGTATCTTAGTGAACCCTCTACGTAGCGATGCATCTGTTCCAAAACGGCACTGAAGAAAAAGACAAAAATTTCCCTACGTTTCATTGTGAAGGTGCATTTGTAAGAACAATTCCCTCGTCATTCGTATCGGCTTTGTTCGCTCAGCTAGAAAAAAATTTTATGCCTTTGAAATTAATAACGACGTGACGGTTCATTGATATTTTAATCTTGCTTTCATGAGAATTGGCTGGAGAGGTCCTGTAAAAAGGGCCAAAAGATGTTTTTACAATACCTATATTCAAGGCGTTGAATACGAAGAGCGATCGTTGCAAATTCACGAGGAATGTGAGGTATTTGCTTTCGAGTAACACGATATGTATGACCCACTCCTTCCCGGAAAACGTTTACATGACTTCAACGAACGTAAAGTATCGAAGAGCGTGAAGTACGCCTGCCGAACTGGGTAGTTCCAGAAGATACTTTAGGTCACCCGTTCCCATGTGTTTGTCTTTTTGAAATAAGGGTGCTATAACTGTGCCACTAAATCGCAACTGCTGGCTCAAGACAAATTTTATTTTCTTTATGGAATATAAACTTACTTACAGCTTCCTAAATAAAACAAATAAGTGCCGCATTGTCTGTACGCGTGAAGCACAAAAAGCTTTGGCATGGGGGATGTGCACTGAAAACAATCGAACAGCAAAAAAAAAACAAAATACTCGCTGCTGCGCGGCAGGAGGATATTGAGAAATTGTGCTCAAACATCTACAATTAAAACTGTCTTAAAAACGAATTTTTGCAGCCATCTCTTGATTTTATTCGCCGATTGAATCCTCCGAATGAAACGTTTTATATATCTGCTGTGATGTATGTAGTAATAGCTATTTCGTTTGGCCAGGAAAATTAAAATTCCTACGATATACCCCATTTTATGTTGTAATTCTATCTAAGAACTGCAAATTGGGATGAAATTTGTTTATGCTAGTCGTTAAATTCAAAGTTTGCGCCAGAGCTTAGAGTGCTGCCATTCTGATGATGATGATGATGGTTTGTGTTTAATGGC
Organism: Haemaphysalis longicornis; assembly: GCF_048455015.1. Classification (NCBI taxonomy): domain Eukaryota; kingdom Metazoa; phylum Arthropoda; class Arachnida; order Ixodida; family Ixodidae; genus Haemaphysalis; species Haemaphysalis longicornis. Next base: position 191,081,095 of record NW_027526361.1, read on the forward strand.
GCAAGGCCGACGAGGGCAAAGAGCGCCAGAGAAGTCATTTAATGAAAACAAGTGATTACCACAAAAAGTAGGTATAAAACCTGTAAACTGGACATTGTAAGATCAAAAAAACGTGTCAACCGAACATAGTAAAGTCAGTTAAAGATAATGGTGATGGCTGGTGTATAGGGCCAGATTTGATTATGCATGATAAGAAATGAGGTTTAAAAACTTCACGTCTGAGAAATACTTAAACACGCGTTTCACAGAAACCATGGCATCGTCACCCAGAAACAACGATGGGTGTAGTGGAATATGTTGTCTGTAGAGTTCTCTGAAGTGTTTGTGTCGTGTTGTGTCAAGTGCCTCGCATTGTATGAGTATGTGGACTACGGACAGGCCCTCCCCACACCTGCTACACAGGGGTCTTGGAGAACCCGTGAGCAGGTGCGAGTGCGTCACATGTGTATGGCCTATCCGTAATCTAGCTAAGGTAACTTCAATGTGCCTTTTGTGTGAGTCAGTAGTGTATTGTCCCAAGTGTGGTTTTATTACGTGTAGTTTGTTGTCTGTCCGATCCAGTCTGCTTGCCACGTTTTGCGGAGTTGCTGTCTTATGTGTGGCTTGAGGTCTGTGTAAGGAAGTGTTGTTATGTTCACTGTGTTTCGGAGTGCAGCATTGGCGGCTATTTCATCCGCCAGTTCATTTCCGCCGATGCCAGAGTGGCCTGGCACCCAACACACAGTCACCTCAAGGTTTGAAGAATACGCCAGCATAATTGATTTCAAAAGAAGGTTAACTACATGGTTTTTCGATTACTTTCCGGATGATAATGCACGGACGACGCTCAGCGAATCTGTATAGATGATAGATTGAGGAATGTTATGTTCAACTATGGGATTTACAGCCAGAAAGATGCCATATGCTTCTGCCGAAAAAATACTTGTCTTTGCATTCATGGTTCTACCTCCTTCAAAATTGGGTCCATGAGCAGCACAAGACACCGCAGTGAACGTTTTGGAAGCATCAGTGAACAACTCTGCAGCCCTGTATTTATCCTGCAGATAAATGAAATGCTGCTGAATCGCAATTCTTGGTGCCCTGTTCTTATCAAGATGCGTAAAAGACAGGTCACGGAGCACAGGGCGCAGATTCCATGGTGGTATAAAATCAGTGATGGGTGTCTTGTGAATGTCTAAAAAGGGTACCTCATGCTCAGAGGCTTCCTCTCTTACCCTAAGTGAAAAGGGCCGAGAGATGGATGGACGATTTAGGAACAGTTGTTTTGAGGATGTGTTATTAATGGTGGAATTAAAGGGGTGGTTAGTCAGGGCCATGATTTTCGTGGCATACAACAAATCCATGTAAATCCTCTGGTGATATAGGGACCATTTATCACACTCGGCGTAGAGGCTCTCGACTGGGCTAGTGCGAAAAGCACCACATGCAAGTCGCAGACCCAGATGCAGCACTGGGTCGAGCCTTTTCAGTGCCGTTTTTGTTGCAGAACCATAAATGACGCTTCCATAGTCCAATCGGGACCCCACTAGGCTTGTGAAAATACGCAAGAGGAGTTGCTTGTCAGTTCCATAGGACTGGTGTGACAAGATTTTAGGAATGTTGAGAGCCTTTAGACATTTATGTTTCAATTGCTGAATGTGAGGGATGAATGTAAGTTTTTCATCCTACACCACTCCTAAAAACTTGTGTTCCTTCCTCACAGGAAGCGAAACGCTATTAAGTGTAATGTCTGGGTCCGGATGGATCCCACGCTTCCTGGAGAAGACAACACAGGTGCTTTTTTCTGGATTAAGCTGAAAGCCATTCTTTTCTGCCAAGCTGGCAACTTTTTTGACAGCGAGCTGGACTTGACGCTCACAGATGGACATATTGCATGAGTTAAAAGATACCTGGACGTCGTCTACATACATGGAATAAGAAATTGTACGTGGCAATGCCTTCCCAAGGGAGTTCATTTTAACTATGAAAAGAGTGCAGCTTAAACCTCCACCATGCGGAACGCCGTTTTCTGTGCATGAACCCTTGAGAGTGCGCTACCAACTCTCACACGAAAAGTTCTTTCGGACAAATAACTAGCAAGAATGTTCATCATGTTCCCTGAGACACCAAATGACTTCAGGTCACTGAGGATCCCGTAGCGCCAGGAGGTGTCATATGCCTTCTCAAGGTCAAAAAACACGGTTGTGCAAAACTGTTTGTGAATGAAAGCGTCCTTTATGTATGATTCAAGGGCGAAGTGTATGTCATTTGTAGATCGCCCCGCCCTGAAGCCTGCCTGGCAGCTTTCGAGAAGACCGTTGTACTCAAGAAAGTACACAAGTCTCCTGTTTATCATCTTCTCGAGGAGCTTGCACAGGCAGCTTGTGAGGGCGATGGGCCGATAGCTGGCGCGAGAGGAAGGGTCATTTCCTTCCTTCAAGAAAGCCACCACTATGGCCTCCCTCCAAGTGCGAGGAATGTGCCCCGAAAGCCATATGTTGTATATATGTAGGAGTGTTTCAAGAGTGTCTGGGTGTAGGTGTTATATCATGGTGTGTGTGATTTTGTCTGCACCTGGAGCTGAAGGCTTACGTGTTGACAGGGCTGCCTTCATCTCATAAATTGAAAAAGGAGAATTGTAAGAAGTGTGCGACTTGTTGTGATCACGCAGGGACTTCTTTTGTATAGATGTTTTGTGTTTCATGAAAGTGTTTGTGTAGTGTGGTGAACTGGACACGTATTGGAAGTGTTGTGCAAGTGTGTTAGCCTGGGCTTCCAGTGTGTCCCCTGTTGTACTAACCAGGGGCAGGCTGTGTGTCTGTTGTCCTTTTAGTTTTCGTATTCGTGTCCAGACTTTGTGTGTGTCTGTGTAAGAGTTTATGGATGTCAAGAAGGTGTGCCAACTCTCTCGTTTTGCCTCACGGCGCACACGTTTTCCGAACGCCTTGTCCCGTTTGAACAAGAGGAGGTTACTCGACGTGGGGTACCAACGGAGGATACCCCACGCCTTGTTCTGGGCCTCTCGCGCCCGCCTACAGTCCTCATTCCACCACGGTCTCCGCTGGTTGCGCGGGGCACCAGAGGCGTGGGGAATGCACCTTTCGGCGGCGTCGAGGATGTGCGCCGTGAGGAGTTGTGCGGCTTCATCTACGTGTAGGTGTGCTACGGATGTGTGGTGTAGTTTCGATGTCTCTGTAAATGTGTTCCAGTAAGCTCGTGATTCATTGAACCTATTATGAGAATATGAACTGCTTGGGCCATTACCTTTATATGTAACTGAGGTGGGGAAGTGGTCACAACCATATGGGTCACTTCCCACACCCCACTCGAGAAGAGGAAAGAGAACTGCGGAGCCAATAGCCAAGTCAAGACATGAGTATGTGTTGTGTCCTATGTTATGATATGTAGGCTGTTTATTGTTGAAAAGACATGCTCCAGAAGATGTCAGGAATTTCTCTATCAGGCGACCTCGGGCATCCGTTCTGGAAGAGCACCAAAGAGAGTTGTGAGCATTAAGGTCGCCTGTAAGGATGTATGGTTCGGGCAGCTGGTCAACCAGCGCCTCGAAGTCGGAGCTCGTAAGTGCAACATCAGGAGGAATGTATATGGAGCATACCGTTATCAACCTATTAAATATTATTGAGCGAACGGCTACAGCCTCAAGGACGGTGTTCAAGGTGACAGGTTTGCATGCTAAGGATTTGCTGGCGATTATGGCAACACCGCCAGAAGAGTGTGTGCAGCCATCCCTGTCTTTCCTGTATACCAGGTAACTATTTAAGAAATTTGTGTGTTTGGAATTCAGATGTGTTTCCTGGACACACATTATACTTGGCTGATTGGCATGCAGAATCTCATACACGTCGTCAAGATTATTCAGAAGGCCTCTGCAGTTTCATTGAACAATATTTTTTCTTCCCATTATTATGTGTTCAGAGCTACTGGAGTGTGACTATTTATGTAGGGTCTTTCGGGGCTTGCACTCTTGGGAGGGGTTTTCTGGCCTTCTCTACTGACCAAGACGTCGCATCCCGTTCCTTCCGCTGCGATGAAAGCCGGAAGGGCTCGACGTTCATGTCGTCATCTGAAGGCAAGGGGGGGCCCAGCGGACTGGGTCCCCTTGACGTGGTACCCTTTCGGGTGTTCTTTGCCTGTGCTGCCAGTGCCGAAGGCGTGGGGAGCACCACAGATGGCACAGGCAGTGAGGCGGAGGAGGGGGTCACTGCACCTGCCTCCGTCTCCATCTCGTCCGGGCCCTCGCGTGTGCTTCGGGCCGGTGGAGAGGGGGAAACGGTGGGTGCAGCAGCATCCCCACCGGACGTGGATGCCACCACAGCCGCTGCTGGCTCAGCGAGCGGTGCGGAGGCGGGTTGGGCTGCCAGAGGCAACCCTGGGGGGGGGGGGGGGGCGGGGGCGGGACCAAGTCCGATTAGCGGTACTGGGTCCCCGCCGAAACCAGACGCCGCTCCGCCCCCCGGCGAGCTGCGTCGGCGTACCTCTTTCGCGCCTCGGGGAAGGTGATGTTTTCTGTTACCTTTATGTTAATGATTTTTTTTCTCTAGTTGAAACTTTTCACAGGCGCGAGAGTATGCTGCATGTGGACCCTGGCAATTCGGGCAGGTAAGGTTAATTGCAGTGCAGTTGTCGGATAGATGATCATGCTGGCCACATTTGGCACATGTTGTTCTGCCACGACAGGAGTTGGTACCATGCCCGAACCTCTGGCACTTGAAACAGCGCCGCGGGTTCGGAATGTATGGCCGGACAGAACAACGGATGAAACCTGCGTTGATATGCTCGGGCAGTGTGCAGCGGTCGAAAGTCAGAATCAGAAGTTTGGTGGCTATTTCTTTGTTATCTCTCCTAATGACGATGCGCCTTACTGCTGTCACGCCTTGATCTTTTAGTCCTTCAAGCATATCGGTCTCTGTCTCGGTTAGGAGGTCTGGCTCAGATATCACACCCTGTCAGCTGTTGAGGCTGCGGTGGGGTGTGACTCTGATATCCAGGTCTGCCATGCGGGTTTGGCTCATGAGAGTGGTGGCTTGCTTCTGTGAGTTAACCTCAACTAGGACCTCACCAGTTCTTAGTTTTTTAGCATTGTATGTGTTGCCTAGGATAGATTCAAGAAACTTGGATACAAGGAATACAGATTGTGAGGAAAGAGGCTTGGATTTATCAACCGATTTAACTACAAAAAAACGTGGGTAGTTGTCAGGTTTCGGTGAGTTGATGGCAGGAAGAGGTGGAAAAGATTCTTCGGTGAGGACCCTTTTCAAGGTCCGATAATGTTTGGGGGGGGGGGGTTTACGGTTTACCATATGGCATGTAATAGAAGCAGGGGACGGGGGTACTTTCTTCTCAAACCTTACCCTGATAGCCTGAGAGGTCCCGGAGCTCCCTGCCTGGTAGACAGACAGGGAGCCCATCCGCCGGAGCTTGACCTGGGCTCCGACGGCCACCGTTTGAGGCTTCTACCCTTCACCTTTAAACACATCACCACGGTAGGTTACAGTTTATGTTGGGGGCTTGGGGTCCGCGGTGTCGCCAACACCGTCACCATTAATACTCAAGGTGCCCCGTGCGGGGAATGCTGCCATTCTGTGTGCGAGTAAATGAACACCAATGAAATTGCTTGCAGCAAGAAATTATCTGGGCAGTTCTCCAAAAGTTTGTAAGAAGCCTTTGAACTAGCGTACACTGCTCCAAAAACATTGTCTTCCAAATGATAAAAAACGGTGGCGTTTTCATGTGATGCGGCGTACTGATGGAATCTATGCAGTCAATTGAATTCAGTTTTGAAAACATGCAAAACACACATAGGCCACCAGTTGCCTTACATTCCAGCATTCCGTACATGCAAGCTGAGTAGTAGCCTTTAGGACGGTGCTCGAATTGGCAAACATGGGGCCACGCAGGTGAAGACTGTTGTCTAAAAGACAGAATGTCCCCTCCATGTAATGCTAAACGGACGTTATTGTTACAAACTCCTGGAAATGTTAGCCTTTCCTTGTCCTGCCCAACAAAAGGATTTTAGAAGAAATGGCCGCAAGTAATTATATTTTGTGTATTTACCCTATCCTAAGGAGGCCGAGACAAGTGAAAATGGAAAGCTCAGAGTATTTCACACAGAAAACAAAACCACACGTATGTCTTGGCGGGTCTTCTATTCGTATGATCTGCTGGCAGATACCTTAAAAATGGCATCAGGCGCAGAAAAACTGCATTTTTACGTATTACTGGCAAGTTTTATATTTTGTTCAGGAGTACTTATCTTTTCAATAGGATTTTGTGAAAACAAATAATAACGAATTTAAATAATATAAATATTATTTATAATTAACCTAATTATCACAAGTTATTACGAATTTGTTTCAAGGTTAAGGCACAAGAAAACATTACCAACGAGCCAGCACAAAACCGCGAATAATAAAACACTAAGAAAGCAAGAAAAAATTATTTATCACTAACTCTGCCGTGCACGAGCCCGCCACCCTGTACCGCTCATAAAAATTTTCGTGACCACGAAAGCCTAGCCCACACATATGTGTGGGTGCAATTTTTAAGCGTGATGACGGAACGCACACGAAGGGGACGGGTGTATTTTTTAGCCGATCGTGTTTTTCCAAGTCCTGCAAGTTGTGTCTTACGCTTCTTATTCAGAAAATACAAGAATAGCAAGAAGAAATATCAGTTTTCCTCTTGAAAGCGGCTAGCGTGATCGCGCCGGCTGGGGCGCCGTTTTTAATTTGTTCTTTCTCGTACCCTCGTTGCGAAATAAATGAACTACCGAAACGAATGAAGTCTCAGGAGCGTTTACAGCGACTACCCAGGGCTGTGAAACCGACACCGAAACAGGTGTCACTTAACAAAATAGTTGGTTGACCCACACGTGTGTGCACAGGGCCGTAACGGGCTATTTGAAATCAGTGTATGAAGGAAGGCGTTGTTTTACTTCTACATTTCCACTGGCGGAAGTGTGTTTGCAGTACAGCAACGAGAACGTATGTTTCAACACCACACTAAGTCTGACACGTATGAATAATTTGGCAAGAGGGTCTGCTTCATACTAGGGTGTAGTTGTGTGGACCAACGGTCGCTGGTTACGGTTGGGAAGTGTTGCCGGTAAAACAAAGCAACTATATATGAAACGAAAGGAGCAGCTGAACGTAGACCGAAAAATTCAACCTAGAGTAGGACTTGCTCACTTTGAAAAAAGTGAGCCCACCTTACGGCTCGGGCTTTGCAAGCAACGCAGAAAATACCCTGACATTGTAAATGGGCTGTTTACACAAACAATAATTTAGTTATTTCATTATGATCAATGTTTGAGGCAGGTTCATGAATGGTATAGTCTGGTTTCGAACCCTGAGTTTAGAGTGCATACAGTTAGGTATAGCTTCGCCGTTTGCGCAGAAAAAAGAGAAGGGTACACCAATACGACGCCTTGGATCCGACGTATATCACCAAATAGCTTGGAAAGTCGACCTTAAACTTTTATATTAGCTAAAAGTACTTTCTCGTTGGTGGAACCGGGGCCCAAACAAGGGAAATGAGTTGTGATTCACATTGCTGTGCCCCCTTAAGCATACTACATTTTTATGTGTTTGTGAGCTGCGCATGCTTTGTTTTATGGGTCAAGCGCTGCTCGGTCATGAAAAAGGGTTTGTAGCCTTTTCTTTCTTAGGCTTGCTGGAGAGCGATGAAGCGGGCATGTATAGTTAGTCTAGTTTTCTTGCAACAGATGGCATGAAGGACGAAAATTACGTAAACTCAAAACAAGGAACACTGCAGCACCGATGCCGTGTACAGAAGCTGCGCCATAAACAAAAACGTTCGAGCCGTAAATGCGATTAATATCTATAAACATCAAAGGCGTTTTTTGGCCGAAGTTAGCGAAATCTGTATTGTTACTTCACTGAGTTATTTACCTGAATTGTGACTTCCCCAGTCGCAAAGACAACGGATATAAGACAAAAACGAAGAACGGCATTCGCGTGGCTGATGTGAATTGACCAATTTCTACGCACGCGGTTCGGCCAGTGAGCGAGAAAAAAAAAACCTACTCATAAAAGAGGAAAAAAAGGCAACTTGTGCACTAACAAAATCGCCCTCCGTGGTAAGCCCGTTTTAAGCACCGAAACTATGAAAGACGGACCATCAGAATTTTAGCTGTATAAGCAATGAACCAGAAGTACCGCGTCTCGCACAATTATGCCACTTGTTTGAATACCTAGCATTCAGTCCAATGGTGCAGACCTCCTAAGTAAAGCAAAAAAAAGCTCGTTTCACAAGAGTGTAAAAAAAATACGGTAGGCCAACAAGGCCAGAACAAGATGAAATATTTGGTCCATTTTTTCATAATGCACTGAATAGATATTCACCTGTCTTCTTTCTCTGGAAGGCAGGTAAGGGTAAGAAAGAAAATTAGGCGGTTTACACTGAGTCTGTTCTTATTCTTTCCATATGGATCTTGTTCAAGTTGTTTGCACGGAAAAGACGTTATGGGACGCTGACAGCTTAATTTATTGAGCGCTCCAAGTGGAGTGGCTTATGTTCGTTTTGGTTTCCCTTCTGCGATTTCTTTTCTCTTTCTTTCTTTCTTTCTTTCTTTCTTTCTTTCTTTCTTTCTTTCTTTTTTATCTTTCCTTCTTTATTTCGTTCTTTTTGTCTTTTCTGATTTCTTTCTTTCTTTCGCTCTTTCAGTCTTTCCTTATTTTTCCGTTTTCTCGTTTATCTTTCTTTCTTTCTTTCTTTCTTTGTTTCTTTCTTTCTGTCATCTTCCCTTTCTTATTTTCTTTGCCTTAGTCGGCCTTGCGCCAATAAAATCCACGCATCATAATCATCATCATCATTGTGTCAAATAGCCAACAGTGTGCCCCAGTTAAAGTGTACGTCTTACTTGCGGCGAGCCACAGTTATCTGTACGAACTAATGAACAAGAAACCAGTTCTTAATGCCAACGATGAGCTTTCCTGTTTTCGTAAATAATTTGCTTATCGAGGGCCGCAATTTTACGCCCAGCAACAGTTTTTTTTCTGTATACTTTCGTGAGGTCCCTTTTTTGCAATTTGTTTAAGCTATATGTTGGACTTATTTTCAACTGCTTCTTTTTTGAAAGGCATTTCTGCTGGTTCCGCCACGCTCCATACCGCGTTCTTGTCTCCAAATTCATGAATGATTTTGATACACCCTAAGCTGCCTGCCGCATGAGAGGTAACGCCAAGAGGCAACAAGAGCTGCTATTCTCACGCACTTAATCATTACTCGTCTTCAGCTAAAGCCGTGTTCTATCTGGAGTTTGGTGGTGAAGAAAGGTGGTTGTTGAAAAACCATGCGGGACTTCAAAACCAGAGACGGCATGCCGTCGGTGAATAGAATTGCGAAAAGTCAGAAAATACACGTTTTGCCTTGAAATAAAAAATTAAAAGCGCCAGTTACAATTTTACAGTGGTTAACTCTAGGTCATCAACGCATCCCGCGCTTGTGTGCAAAAGGTGGGTAGCCGAGCAAGGTTTGTTTTATTAATTTCGTTTGTAAGACATATGTTGTCGCAAGACGAGCCGCAGGTATAGATTTTGCGACCGGTCTTTATTCTGTTTTTAATAAACCGCGAAGACAAAGACGGTTTTGCCTGTTTTTGGAGGACTGTTGATTTTTCCCCCCAAACTTTACGTCGGGAATAATTTGAAGCTTTAGAAGTAATGGGGCCATAAAATCCAGGGAACAACAGCTGGAGATGGAAGAACAAGAATAGTTACGGTTGGTATACTGGACGTTTCGCTACATTTTTCACTGTCTTGAAGATTCCAATATCATTTGAACCTTGTACTCACATTCACATATATTTTTATCATCGTTCAAACTCATTGCCTAGGAAATCGTGGACTTGGGAACTATTCAGGCCTTTTTATCTGCGTGTATGAGATATACCATAAATATTCTTAAGCAGAAGCTGTTCCTCAGAGCTATTCGGATACAAAACTCATACTTGAAAAGCAACAGTCCAAGCTACAAACGCGGCCAGAAAAGGCGCCCACTGCAATTAGGGATTTTCAGTCCGTCTGCGTGGTTTCACTACGTGCTTTTTCAAACACCTTAAACCAACTGGGCCAAATGACCATTACTCTGAAGAAATGGAGAAGGGACATATTTCGGTGAAACTTACCTGAACTGTCAAAGAATCTAGTCTGAGGTACTGCAACTTGGTGCACAGCACACACATTAGAGTGAAGCTGTTTCACTCAACGGGTGTCGGTGAAGAAGGCTCGCTAGCGATTGGCGAAAATCACGAGGTGAGGACGCGACCGAGGCACAACGTGAATACTGTGTGCATTTAGAGATATTTTATTGCAGTTGTATGGAATTCCGGTTATTGTTAAAATTTTAATGGCGAGAGGCTGCACCTGTAGTGGTAATCACCTTCGGTAAGCCAACGTGGATTTTTCGGAGAAGCTGTTGCATTAACATGTTCCCAAGGTTCGAGGGATTGGTTGCGTTGTGGCCGGATATTGTGCTCACTAAGAATGCTTTATTTTATTAACACAAGAACGCGGATCTGAGCTCAATAAATGAGGGGATCTGTGTGTGGACCATTTTTTCCAAATTTACAGCAACTGAACAACCCATATCAGCCCAATTTCAATGTATATAAAGCAGTGTACCCTAAACGTCACCCAGATGTGTACAGGCTGTCCGGTTGAAACGAAACACGCCCATTGCGCGCGTATGGTGGAAATAGAACTGATGAGAATCAGTGCTTGAGTCTGCTTTCCCATATTTCTCGCCAGACTTCCTTTTCACACAATTCGGGGTTGCCTGCGGACTATGCTTGAAATAACTTTTACCGGTACAGGTAGTGGCGGGTGCAGGTATAATTGGGAAAGTCTGGTATTAAAGAAAATGAGGTGTAGACACTCCAATGGTGCTGGAAAAAACATAATATGCAAAAACATAGTAAGCACGAAGGACATCCGGGCTGGCTCGGTGGTTTTAAGCAGCAGCGTTCAAAACTTCGTAGTGGCGCGGAACACGTGTGCTTTGCTATGTGAATAATAACGATTATAAAATCATTTTCAAAATGTGACGTGCCATGGAACAAAATATTCTCAATTGGTTGTTCGAAGAACGCAGCAAGTGTTGCCTTTGTCAGGTTACAGAACCATTGGTAGTTTCTTGCGGCTTTACTTTTGTTGCTGCTTCAGCAGAAGGAAAAGTGCGAGCCAACATAACGAGACGCAAACAAAAGTATTTATTTATTTGCAGTCTGTCTTTAACCAAAGAAATTGGCACAGATCCCGGTACCGGGGTAGCCAAGGGCTTTCTCCTGATAAATGACATTTAGCGTAGAAAGCCCAAGCTTTCGTAATGGGCCGCAAACTTTCTAAGCTCTAAATGATTTCCCCTCTGTTGTTTTTGTAGTGCCAGGAAAAAGCCACATGAGGTTTCGATTGTCTTAGTCAGCGTTTTCATAAAATTGTCAACTAAGATTGTCCTTCTACTCGGATATGATCTCTCACACGCTGAAAGTAAGCTAAAATGTTCACGTACATGTTCTTTGCTTCGTCTTTTCTTACGTACTGAATCACCACACTGTTCCAAGGCTTGTTTTTCAACCACGATGTGTTTGCGAATGTTCAGAAGTAAGCACTAATTTTTGCTACGGATGAAGACATTCCCGTACTGTGAAAGTTTAAGGTTAAAAAACATGTTTACGTGTACACTACACACTGCACACTAAGCTGCGTAGTTTGGTTCAAAGAACTGTACTAGGTTTCTTCAAACACGAACCGACAGCACTACGCTTCACGAGGCCAGCCGCTGATTGAAAAGAATATATTCCGGACGGCTTTCGACTTTATTCTGTTCTCAAGAAACGGGATCTCGCACGGCTCATTTAGGAATCCATTAGAGAAAGCAGTGCGGCATCAAGGAATGTCTTGCCCCGAGGTGTTTGCCGTTTCTTTTCTGTCCGCGGCCGTAGCGCGAATCAGGCGACAGGAAACTGTATGTTGGCAGGAGGCATTAGGGCCCGAACGCTGGACCTGCTAATGCTTTCGCTCACAGCTCCAGTCCAGTTCCTGTCTTCGTGCAACTGCCGCGGCAAACGATGTGTGGACAAAGGCAGGCGTCGTGTATCTTGATGGACGCGGATGACCAACGAGCGGCCTCATCAGCTTCGCCTTAAAGGAAAGAGACAAAGCAGAACCTCTGGTGCACTTTACCAGGTTAGAAGCCCCAATGCTTCTCCGTCCCGGCAGTGGCCTGAAGACGTTGCTGATAAGAAGAGACTGGATTTTAGGGAAATGCCTATTTTGTTTCTTGCGCTCCATCGGTAACATCGACTTTTCTGAACGCTACGGAGTTCAACGAGTTAGTTCTCTAGTGTAACCAACTCCTGGAAAACAACCACTAGCACCAGAAAATAAAACGCGCAGGCCAGCATACGTTGCACTGACATGGCGCGAATGGTTGGGGGAATGCTTGAACGCGAACAGCGTACATGTAGTTCGTTCTCAGTGACAAGGGCGCTATTGTGAATCCAAAAACATGAAGATAGTGCTCGTTTGCTATTGTTTCTACAAGTTTCACACTAGAGGCATTTTTTTTACCTGAACTGGCTGCACTGGTGCAAGCAGTGTAGCATATGTTCATTTTTTTGACTAATTGATATCCCCAGTAGCACTCTGCACTGGTCTGCACGACACTGCACTAATCTGTACCAGTTCAGGTAAAAAAAATGCCCCTACTGATTCTTAGACAGCGCTCCTCGTTCTCTCCAAAGAGATTCTAGAAGCATACTCGAGTACAACTCTATTTTCAATAAAACGGTTGAGCCCCCAACAATGCTTTACTGGCAGATCACTCCTATATCGAAGAGCCAACGGCGAAACGTCACTTCGTAGCTGCATTAATAAAGCAAAGCTTTCTACCTCTACCAGCCAGCGGTTCTTTCGCGGAATGCGGGAAAATAAACTCCCAACGCTGCGGAGGCACCGGCGGAGGGGGGGGCAGGAGGGGTGTTGCGGAGGGTTTCACTGTAGATGGTGCGGGGAATTTACCCAGCGTTCCCTGCACGGAAGTGCCTGTTCGCCGGCGGGCGCGTCGGCGGTACGAATTTCTCGTCTGCTTTAGCGATGGTTGTTTTGAGCCTGTTTTGGCGCAGGTTCGCGTCCATTGCGCGCTGGCATCGCACGCCTTGATTACTTGATCGATATCACCTCAAACGGCAGGGTAGCGCTATGCAAATGCATGTGTTCGGCGGTGGGGCCGTCGCTTTGGGCTGTTTCGGGACGGCACTGATCCGCAGGAAAGCAGTGTGGCAAGGGCGCGAAGCTACAGGCGAAACGACAGGGGCCGTGGGCGTCACTTCGCGCCCTTGCCACACTGCTTTTCTGCGGCTCAGTCCCGTTCCGAAACAGCCCAAAGCGACGGCCCCAACCCCAGACCACATGCATGTGCAAGGCGCTAGCCCGTCCTTTAAAAGCGACGTCCCGTCGTTTTAGAGCATTCGGCCCCAGATAAAGACATCTGGCCGGCAGAGAAACGCTGCCGTTTGCGCACTGTTTACCACGAATAGGACCCCGTTTTCAAAATTGGTGAATACCAATACGGTTGTGTTTTAAGAGGTGTTATAAAAGGCGAAAGGACCAACTGGTTCTGATAAATAGCGATTCTAAAAGTTCCCTCAGCTTTCTCTTAATTCTCAAACTTACTAAGGTAACTAGTTTTAAGCGGCATAACTAAATAGGAATCACAAAGCTCACATGCAGAGTTGTTTCCGTGTATGTGCTTGTGTTGAGCGGTGGTTTAGCCCCCAGCTAGTACATGAGGATGGCTAGGCTCCGCTGTCTCGCCCTGCGAAATTCGCTCCTCTCCGTTCTCTTTCGGCCGACGTTTTCTAGAGCGGCGGCGTTTTTTAGAGCGGCAGCGTTTTCTAGAGCGGCGGCGTCCGCCTCTCTAGCCCGGCCGCGGCCGACGCTGCTTCGTTCGGGATACCGGCCCCGCTAACTATAGGTCACGACTGGTAGAATCTCTGATTTCACTTTTTGTTGAGCCACATTTGTGCATTCAAGTAATGTCGCGTGTGCAATTGTTGTGGGCGTCGTTTAAAGCTCCACTTTCCAATTACAGTCACAGCGTGGATTGGAGCTAATTTTTTATGCCTTATAATTAACACTGCCTCTGAGCTCGAAAATACGCTTTTCCATCAAATATTCCTTCGGCTGCCCAACAGCTTTTAAAAATGCTCTTCAAATGTGTGGAATTGTATTTGGCACTGTTCGGATGTCTTTATTGTATAATTTGAACAATACCATCGTGTATGAGAAAATTGCCGGAGTTGTACCTAAGAGTGCTCTTGCAACAGCATGTAAGGTTCCTAATTAATCCTCGCATCTCTTCCATTTATTGTTTGTTTTATGATTTATCATGGTAGCCACAGCGCCTTTTCAAGGCATTACAGTGGGGGGCAGGAAGTAGAAATTCATACAAAATACCAGCACAACAGAAATATCACTTATAAACACAATGACAAGCCAAAACCTTGCATGTTCAACGAAGATACACTACAAAGAACACGAAAATAGATCATTAAACATAATTGTCACAACATTAGTGTCGTAATTTAATTGCGTCTGGAAGACATAAAGTGCTGCTTGTTTAATCAGTATTTCGAGCTTTCAACCATTCATTTCTATGTCGGCTTCACTATATGCGGCCCACGAACAAGAGACTGTGGCCATTGAATAATAAGGTGAGCAGTGCGCTTGTTGCATTAGGTCCATTGATCGTTATTAGTCCTGCAATTTTATTGGACAATTGAACGGCTATACTCTTCAGTTGGTACGTATCATAAACAACATGTTTTTCGTTTTCCTGTTGTAGATAAACTTACACCTTCGTTTGGAATTATTTTCGTTCCTGTAAAAATGTATGATTCCTATATTTAACGCTCTTTTGTACGCCCATTTTTGTGCCTTTAACGCGATTTTTAACGCCTCGAAATCCGCTCTTTAATGATAACTCATGTCAGGCGGCAACACTCTTCCACCGGGTGTCGCAGTATGTTCGAAGCGGCCGACCGAACGATCCGGTCGATACTGGTAGCAAATTTATTTTTGGCACCGTAACCAAGCCTTGAAGAAAAAATAAGGGGGGTAAAAGACGGGTTGAGCATCCTTGCGGACTGATTCATTTTCGGGCAGAATTTCGGCGCGAATTTATCTCGTCTAACTCGAAAGCTTGCCTTGTAGGACCGATGGCGTCCCGTAAAAAACTAGTACATTTCACTTTAGACCAGTTCCTCGGCCCAAAAGCTCTTACAACATCGGTGGACACACGGCGTGTGCGTGAAATCAGGCTTACATTATTTTAAAATGGCTACTTGAAATCGCGAAAAAGGAAGGGTTCTAGGTAATGCAATACATGAATCGATGGTGAATGAGGAGTACAATATTATTCTTTATCTCATAAACCGCGTAGCGGTATAAATTTTGATCGCTCATGTAGAAGCTTTTATTTAGCGCGCGAATAATTATTGCATGGGTTTGTCCTTCTTTTGCGATTTGGGTCTCTGAAAGTTGGACGCTCGATTGGACGCACTTTCAGCAGGCTTTTGACGTGATAAGGCTTTCACGCTTGTGTTAACTTTCTTAAGGGATGATGGTAAAATTTTTGTAACTGTTTTCCAAAGCAATAGGAATTGCGTATACATTGCTTCGCAGCCAGAAATAATATACCAGGGGGTTAGAAGGTTCACAAAGGCTAGTCGATATCTTCAAGGGACAGTGAATAGTTTTGTGTGGCCATTTATCTTATCTAATGAATGTACCATTTCAATGCAATGGTACAGCATTTGACTCTAGTACATTGTGATGCCAATGAAAGTGCCCACCCCAAAGGCACATCCAACTGTGGCGAAATATAAGCCGGTCGGGGGAATGTGGGGCGGAATCATTGTTAGCCGGTTTATTGCCCGTTCGTAATGTCTTAATTGTCAGTAGCGTTTGAAAAGAAGTTTGGTCCTAAAAGGTGTTCCAACTTGCTTTACATTTCATTTGTCTTAAGGAATTCCATGAGATGTCTGCCTTCGAAGCAGTGAGTGTAATCATTGTGGGTCCTTCCTCGTGCTACCAATGTACACGCGCTCACGCTTGCTATCATTTTCGACATAAACGCTTCTTTTTACTTCGGACTGCAATCTTTCATTCTTGACTTTAAATCACGCATTCCTCGGTCTAAACTGATACGTAGAGGCAACTTCAACTTCGCCGATATTGCTCAAAATATCTGATACGCGTATTCCCGATTCTGGGCTTCTTAAAGATTTCTCACACGGTAAACACACCAACCCAAGACACCAATTTTTCGATGTTGTTTTTGTTTCTGATCCTAAACTAAGTAGCGCTGATTGACCAGGCTTACCACTCTTTAAACTGAATGATTTTTCTTGGATGTTACACGGACGCTAACAGCCTTAAGACAGAAACTTCGGTCGGTACTCGATGCACACCTACCCCTTGTAAAAGTTGGTGGTTACGCGAATAGTCCATGGTACTACAGAGCGAAAAACTCTTGTGGCTAGCTGCCGAACAATCGCGATGACCTTTAAAACAAATAAACTATCTTATATGCTAACGCGAATACAATAATTTTTTAAACCCTGAAGAGAAGTTTTTCCGCCCCGAAATACAAAGAATTTTGCGAATGAACCCTCAAAATGTTTGAACTATACTACAACCAAAAAGCTACCCTACTCATAAAAGAAGCCCCTACTAAAATGGCTCCCATTTTCGCCTTCACCAGTGCACTGACGTCCTGAACTCGTATTTTTCTTTTGTTTTCACCAGCAACACCAACGTCAATAATTACCGTTGCAAATATAATTTTCCCAAGTGTTTCCTATGAATGTTATGGTTGAAGGCATCAGAAAATTTATTGATAGTTTAAAGCTATCAGGTGGTTCAAGATGTGACTACATATTAAGCAAGGCTAAAAATAAGTAATCCACTAAATCAAGCCACTGAGCAGGCCACTAAAAAAATTCTTAGCAGGGTCTTGGATATGATTTTTCCAAGCTCACTACTGAATATACACTGCTGACCATAAACTGACTATGCACTGACTATATACATAGCCTGGAAACTTAACAGAACTGTCAGGGTCCAAAGATCTGGTAATTGATCTGATACTTGTACCTCCGCTTGTATTGTCCTAACGCTTATGGCATGTAAATTACTAGACTAACATTTTCAAATTGTGCACCAACTAAAATATAACTAACTTTTTCCTCTATCAGCGTGGGACTCAGACTTGCTTTTAAAGTGGGACCGCACAGGCTAAAAACAAGGTGCGGGAAGCACGTTTTGTACTAGGTGAAATAGCACAGTGGTCAACAGCACGACCACACATCTGCGAACGCTATCCCACCTAATAAATGCAGCGCTAGAGGTGATATATACGCACTTTGGGGACGCTCACTGCACGAGCGCTATTCAAGAAATATTGAACTATGCTGCTTGGAATGCTAAAATTTAATAAAAATGTAAACTCGCTATACATTATCTACATTATCCGCCGCTGGCATCCCTCGTTTTTTGCCGAGTGGCCTGGAGCACTGGGTAAATCACTGTGCAATTAGCACGTTCGAATCCCCGGTACCGTTTGTCTCTTAAAGTTGATTTTTTTGTTTTTAGCCAATATCTTCTATAGAGAATTAACCATTTTTGCTATGTAATTTTTATTGATCCATTATCGAGTTCTAGAACGCGTGCCTTTTAGCGTTGAGGCACCGGCGAGTTGGCGTGGTGTTGCCATAAGCACTAACTGCTTGCTGGCACTTTCCCGAATACAGGCACGAGCCAGGCACATCTCCCAAGGTAGGGGAAGAGCACATTGGATTTGAGCGTCTCCGGTGACGCGGAGGGCGTTCATACGCTGCGTGCGCCTCCGCTAGTGAATGTTACGATTCCGTGCCGTGCTGGTAGGCTTATCTCTTTGCCAACATGGCAAAAGGTCGTTATGCCGATTATAGAGATATCAAGAATGCCCAGCGAACGGTAATGTCGGATGCAAAACATGTTGTTTCACAGAACCGAAACCGAAACTGCTTTGAATTCTAATCTTGGACATCGTCCGATAGCGCAGCATCTTATATGACGTCACTGCTTCAGTTGGTGCGGCCGCCGCCGACCACGCATGGTAGCGTTTTTTCTTGCGGGCTTTATAAAATAAATACCGCCTAACTGACCGGATAAACGGTTTTAATCCTTATTTAAAGGAGTGTGTTAAGTTGAGCCAGTCTACGTAGTGCCATCAAAAACTGGAGCTTGAGGAATTCACTGCTGTGTCCCTTTATGACATTTTTTTAACTGAATGAAGTACCGCTAAACTGTTTTTTTTTTTAAGATTTGGCACGCTGTTTATTTATTCCTACCATTTATAAGCGTTATTCTCATTGGTGTAAAACCATGACACGTTCTTTTTTGCTTAGACGAGTTACAAACCGTGTTCACGTGGCCACTTAACTTTGACAAATTAGACAATGCATTTCTCCGAGAAGCTGTAAACGCTCGCCCATTTTTCGAATTTGGCGGTAGGACTTATCCAAGAATATCACCATACCAACAACGAATGACGGCACTTTTCGTACAAATATGATATATTAAATCTGGAGCGGAAGTTCAATACGTAGACAACCTTCTTGACGATGAATGCACTAAAGTTTGCAGTGCCCTGCAAGCTATGATGTTACGAAGAAGGTTTAAGCGAAGCGAAGTTTATAACAACAGAACAACGTTCTAAAGACACTCCTGGTTTAACAAAAACCCTCCGCCATCCTCTCTACCTTTTGTAATGGTGCTTGTAGCCGCGAGCATCCAGTCAATTATCAGGAGTGAGGGATTACGTTCACCGAAATCTTCATCCGGTTATTAATCAGTGGACGGCGCATGGGTTTTTTTTCCCTACCATGTTTAAAAGAACAACGTCTTTGTGCTAACCTTTTTAAAGCAGTGCGCCTTGGGCTTTTGAATTGCTTACTGCAGTGTCCAATCTTGAATGTTTATTTTGTTAAGTTATGGTTAAAATGTTAGAATTACAGATTTAGTTGCCGTTTTTTTATGTCAATTGAAAACTTTGTTGTAAATCATTGTCATCAAGTGACAAATGTTTGCCTTTTGTGTCCCGGTCCTCTCTTCGTTGCTTCAAGTATTGTTGGCCCATCTGCAACGCTCTCAAGCTGAGAGTGGCAGTATTGAGAATGAACAAAAGAAATAAATAGGTGGCCAATTGTTTTTTACTTTCATAACTGCTATTGTAAATTGTTAAAAGTGCACATTTGCGTCAAGGTGTGTGCATTGATAGCTTGATTGCCCTTGCTTTCATTTCAAAAATTGCAGTCTCAAAAGCGCATATCCAGATTTTAAAAACCGTACTCTTGCATGTTGGCAAGTCAATCGAGGTTCAAAGTCCACGTTCTCGAACAATCTTCTACACAGATAGATTTGGTGAAACAGCGTCATAGATATATTTACCCCTCACCCATTAGGGCATTCTGTAAGAAAACATAGAGACATTAGACTCGCTCTAAAGTAAGGAAAACAAGACCGCTCTACAGTTGCCAAACTAGGTGGCAGCTTTTCCGCCCAATTGTACCTGTGTTACAGGCAAATAAGCAGTCGGTGATAGTGACCTGCCGACGTTTTGAACGTAGTCGACCTCGATTACACCACCCATACCGGGCGAAATGATTATTATAGGCAGAAGTAATCCTCGCCTGCATTTTTCGCGCGATCTCAAGGTGTACTTCAGGCAGGCTTCGCATGGACACCATTCATTTCGCTTGCCGTGCGCGATTTTTAATTCCATTGGAGGGGGGCGATCTCCCTGTTGCTGGGTAATTTTGTTGACGATATAAAGTTTGCAATCACAGATTTTGTACCCTGAACGCTGGGAGCAACGATTGAAAATTCCTCGAGATGTTGCTCCGCCATACAAATTTTAGCTAATAGCGTAGGAAAACAGGAGTACAACGCATAAAAGCTCTGAAGGGGCACATTCATAAGTTTATTTTGAGGGGTGGTTGTCCAGGTTGACCATTTGAGGACTATAGAAGACCTTCATCTACAATTTTGTTGCTTTTTGTTGCCGCCACGGTGCGACTGCACGTGAGAAAACCTGGTTGTATACACGGCGACCTCAAGCAGTTACAGGCAAATGCGGCTGGAGAAGCCCTGTCGTACCCCTCCGCGACACATGGTTTAATCGTGTTGCATTGTAGTTCAACCAGTTGCCTTGTGCTAACATGGTTAAATATATTTCAACACCAATGCTTTATAAATGAGGCATTTCTTTGCTCACTGAGGGCTGCTAGGTTTTTAGAATCTCCAGCACTTAGGTTTCCTACGAGCCAAAATATAAACATTAACTCTAGCTGGGCACTCAAAGTAAAAGGTGAAAAAATTGGTTGGCCGGAATGTGTGGAAACAATCGAGGGCGCCTAATTTGCGACAACCAAACCTCAGTGGTCATACCCTATACTAGCACAGTAAGCGGATACGAAGCGCTGAACTGCTTCGCAGAAAGTTGTCAACGGACATATTTAAACTACTCAGTGGTAAACTTCATCAACCTGCATAGCGAACGCCCCAGGAGGGTGGACGGCAGTTTCTTTTGGCGCACCAAAAGAGCCCAAGCATGAACCCCGCCGTGGTCCCTTCCGATCAGCCTTCCTTTACCTAATTTGGGCCCCCGTGCAGTGCACCTGTTAATATAGGTCACATATAACGTTACTAGATGAACCGCATAATCGATTAAACGAATGTTCTTGTTATCTGTAGGAACTCAGAAACAGCTTTACTTTCATTGGTTGAATATAACATTACATGACAGTATTGATACAAAAAAAGTATATAACAATGAGCCGCCAAGACAACCGTAACGTTATGCCACATTTTATGTACCTTTATAAATACAAAGTTCACAGCGAAGCTGTAAATACCGTAGAATAAACGTTTTTTCTCAACAAATGGACTCCTGCGGCAGGGAAACAAACAGCCCCATGTTCAACCGACAGAATGAAATACTAATACTTTTACGTTTCTTTCCGATAATTAACTACAAAGTGTGTTTCATCGCAAAGTACAAACAAACGTACTTCACACGATACCTGTGTAAGATTGACACATATAGAGCGCCTGCGTAAAACTGAAGAAATTTTTAATGCGTGCCATTCTTTGCGGAGTACCTTCACAGCCAGGACCGCGTGGCGCCCTGCATTTGCAAGAAACGCGCAGATGACGGAAGAAAGACATTTCCTTGCTATAAAAGCCGAAATATATAAAATTGGTTGAACTAAATTTTGACAAATTAAAAAATAAGAACAATACAAAAATAAAGGTTTTACAAAAATTACTGGTGAAATAAAAAATATGCACCTCGTGTGCATTTGGAAAACACGAGGACTAAATAAAAAAAATCCGGTAAAGTGCGTTGAACGTAACAATAAAAAGTAGCCAAAATAAGCAAACCGTCTGAAGCCATACTTTGGCACAAAAATGCGGAAATGGTGGCAGTAACTCATTCACTCGTTAAAATAGCGAAAGCAAAGCTCATTGCTCAAAGAAAATTTCAATAAACGAAAGAATTAGAGCAATAGGTAAAATAAAGGTTCGACAAAATAAACCCCCAATAGACAACTGCCGTCTTCCTTTTTTAGAAAAAAAAAACGAGGAATAAAAAAGAATATTTCAAAAAGCCGGCAAAAGAACGCTGAAGGTACGACTAAAAAATGGCGAGAAAAGGACATTTCAAAAAGCCGGCAAAAGAACGCTGAAGATACTACTGAAGCATAGCGAGAATTGGGACAACCGTGTAAGACCCAAAAATGCAAAATGGCGGAAGTAACACGTTTACTCGTTCTAATAAGAAAATTGGAGGTAATTTTGACAGAACTTTCTAAAACCAAAAATTCAGAACATTTCATTTACGAAAAAGAATTTTAGAGAAATGAAACGACGAGGTAAGAATTATGCCACTTAAACTTCTCGAAAAAACGACGGGTGTTCAAAAAGGCTCACAAATAAACTATGGCCATAAGAATAAAAAATAACGAAAATGGGGAAAGCGTGTATGTGCACAAAAATGAAGGAATGGCGGAAGTAAGTCATTGAATTATTATAATAGCTTAACTGGACCTGATTTGTCCAAAAGAATATTAAAACACAAACTACCAAAAACAAAAAAACAAAAATTTTTAAACTGAATTCATAAATTCTAAAGTATGGGTCCTATACATCTCCAAAAAACGCAGACTGAGCTATAAAACCCCGACAAAGAACAATGTAAATACGAATAAAAATGATCGATTACGAACCAATCCTGCACTATCCGTTGCACCTTGGTGAAAATACATAATTGCTGAGGAAAAGGCTATAATGGTATCGCTATAATGGTATAAATTTTCATCATTGGCGAAATGAAACCAAACAAAATGAAAAAAAGAGAATAAAATAACCTAACGTGTTTGCCTACTGAGAGCCAGATCTATGTGCAAAGTACTCGCTGTACAGACAGGCGGCATAACAATGCTACGGACTTGAAAATTCTCTAAATTTCTGCAGATTTTCGTTTTCGTGTCGACGATGCGCGTACATTGCCGGACATCGAAAACCGGTAGGAGGTACCTATACAGAACTTTGCTGTAAAATTCCCCGACACTTTTTTCTCCACTTCGTCTCCCGAAAATTTCATTTCATTGATTTACTTTCAGGGCCCTAGGGCATTACAGAAAGGAGTGGGGTTTGAGAACAAAAATTGTGCAAACAATACATTCAAAGCACTTCTTGATGGGTGATGACCTTGAAGTTATTTACGTCCGTGATGGAGGCAAAGGCGGCGATTCCCTGCCGAAGTTTTGAGAGGCTCGTGGTAGGATAGTTTCCACACTTTCGTCAATGGTGTCACACTGAGCGAGCAAGAAAGAGGATGCTAAAATTATATAGGGAGCAGTGCGGTGCTAAACAGTCAGTCATGTCACCTTTTTTGCTGAGCGTTAGATGTGAAGTCGGGATTCTAAAGAGGCAGCAAGTTAGCCTGAAGCTAGCCGATGGCGCCGGTACGGCAAACGACGCCTCAAGATCTACGGGCCGCCATCGGTGACCGCCTGTCTTTGTGCCCACTCGTAGGAGCACTCCCCAATGATCGACAAAAAGCCTGCGGATTATTAATGTGTCCAATATGATTAGAAAGCTGGCTGCACGGTTGAGCTTTTGTTGTTTTTGTATAGTGTGCACTTCGTTACTTTTACTATTACTGTAGAGGTGAAAAGAGAGTTGTGATCTCTATTTCTCACACGTTTGGGTATTGTTTGATAACGCAGCAACGCGAGCACTATTCATTGGTCCAGTGTAAATGATACATTTATTTGAAATTGCGTTTTTCCTATTAGTATTTTAAACAAAGTTCTGTTGCCAGCAAAGACTCTCGTGCTGTCTCCTCGCTTCCGTGGGGAAAGACTGTAATTAAAGGCCAACATTTGGCGTAAGTGGTTTCTGGGGATGTTTTGCTCCCCTACGAAATACACCCCTACAAATTATTTTTTCGCTTATTATTGAAGAAAACAACAGCATCCAGGAACCAAGTTAGTTGATAATAACGTATTTTAGCCGAGTTGAATCATACGGCAAGCTGACGGTGGGAATATTTTTGTAACTAGAATAATCTCTTAGTGTGCCACCACTCACTGCTGTATTGTGGCTGCTCCTTTGTTTGCTGCGAATCTAGAAATCAGATTTGTGGAGCTTTACGAAGACCTTTGATGGTGGCTATTCCCATGTGGAATAGCAAACTTGGTGGTTGAATTATAACAGCAATGGCAGAATTTGGCTGCCATTGCTAGATAGCGTTGAGAACTTCATCTAAATGAATGCTTTTCTGCACTTAGCCATTCCTTGTTACCCGACGCGACAAAGGCATGAGCGATATGGGGGGGGGGGGGATTTTGTTGATGTTTCGTGGGTATTTGTTGGTTGTTCGGGTTGCAACGCAGTTGGTGCAAAGAAAAAAACCTAGGCACTCAGTTTTCTGGCGCTTGGTTCTTTTTAGGGTTCCGTTAGGGTTTGTAGGCTTTTCGGCAAAAAAAACATTAGAACTCCGTATTTTTCGTTAGGGAGGGGACGGCGGGGGCGGGAAGGAAGGGAGAAGGGAGTGCTCTTTTTAGCTATTTGCTCTTCATCCGCATGAAGTTCTTGTATCACCGTTAATACGTCCCGTGTTGTATCCAATCTTGGGCAACTCTCTTCCGGCCGATAACCGAGCAATAGCGGCAGGTCAGTTACTCTGAGTGACTGTGGTTCCATGCGAGCGTCTCTATCTTTCATGATCGACCCAAGTATATTTATTTTAAACATGAGAAATCAACAATGAGGTGTACATTCTCTCAGAAGCAGTATACAAGACATGGAAGTTAAATTTTATTTTGCAGCCAGCATCGAGTGCTTGCAAGCGCTACTAATGGCAAAAAGCCCCCTGAGCAAACCTGCGTTTTATACACATCAGGAAAAGCTCGTGCACTCACTGAGCAACTTAAGCCCGCAACTAGGCAAGAAAACCAAGCAGAAATAGTATTTACTAAACTTCGTAGTGTTGCCACTTCCGAAATAAAGAATAATCAATACCCGGCTTCTTCGCAAAGGGTAGATCAGGTATATGGTCGAGTATGCAGAGATAGGAGGTACGAGAAAATTATCACCTTAGAAAAGGATTCAAAGATGAACCTTTTGTGGGCACTGCGATAAACATCCAAGATACTTAACTTCTATACCAATGTACATGTATTGCCGAGACTCCCCTTTTAGCGTTTTCAACAACCTCGGTAGTGCACATTCGGTCAAGAAGTTCGTCCTCTTGGCTCTCATCAGTTGCGCAATTTACTTCGCGTAATTTTTAGATGAGCTGGCAGGCGATATTCTTATCCTTTCGATTCCTGCAGATTTCTTATGATTTTCGCACATTTCAAGCCAGCCGAGCCCAATTTTTCAACATATAAAAAGTGCCGAAGGTTTGTTCTAACATTCCCACAATGGTGAATAAATCAGGAAATTTGGCGGTACCATTGCCTTCACGCAATGAAGCCTAAAAGATATTGATTTAGCTGGAAGCTAAGCTGAAGGAACAAAAGGTTTGAAATTACTTTTTGTGCAATTACCCTGCTCGTACAGAAGAACATAACATCAATAGAGCTTTCATCCTTATTTGTGAAGTTTATTAGTGTTCTTTTTTAAGTGCGTAGGTTAGCTCCAACCTAAATAAAAATAAATATATTTTTCAAATGGCGCTAAAGGAAAATATGGGGCTAGGGGCTGATACTTTCACATAAGTTTAAATCTTTGAAAAGGCAATAAAGAAACGGAGTGCAGGGGGAGCCGGTGCCCTATACTCTTGCTACATAGGGATCCAAAAATATGTGCCGTTCAGCCCGCCTTTACTATGTCGGCAAAGGACGAAGGCAAAAACAATAAATAGAAGGCCCTTTCCGAAGCCTATTAGAAATTGTTTCCGCATTCCGTCGCGTAACATAACAAACTCACATTCGTTTGCTATTATGACTCCTCTCAGGTTTAATGTCTTCTGGCATTAGACGCTATTGTGCGAAATAAGTTTCTTGACAGGGCACAACACCCCGTGTAGGTGACATGCGGGTTGACAGCCATAGATTGTTCCAAGCGCTGCCGTCATTGGGCTACTTAGTTGGCATCTCCATGCCTTGTGAAGGAAATCACCAGCGGTACTCAGAATGCGATGATAGTGAGGCTTCTGATGTGCCCCATGACGTCGGCAGGTACAGGCATAAAGCATTTTTCAGGCTGTGTACACACCCCTACAGTCGAAGACCCTCCCCAAGAATGTATATAGTGCTGCTCCTTAACCATCCCGCACAAGACACACATGAAGCACAAGGACTCCGAATAGTTTTGAACGCTCCTTTGCCTTGGTAGGTGCCCTGGTTTGATCCGGCCGAAGGGAAATTGGGGTGTACAATTTTGTTACACACAGAGATACGCACAGAATGTTTTGTTTGCTGTAGCGAGGTGACCCCCATGTTGTAACCATGCGTCCTACTTCATTTCGGGTGATGAACGCGATGTCTTTCAGCGGCAATTTTTTTATGCCTTGCGTTAAATAAAATATAACTGAGCTGTAAAACGAGCAGAGAGTTATTGCGAGGCGAGGTGGGAATCCACACGTACAACATATTTTGTTTCTTTATAGCTTTCGTAAATTCTCACCGACGTTACTGAATGACCGTTGCACACAAGGGAGCCTACGGTCGTCCGTACATTTACGACCTTTTTGATTTGACATGATGAAAATTCCTTTCGCAAAAATGCCCAACGCGCCGGGGCTTTCTGTGGAGGACCAGTCAATTTTTCCCTTGCCGCGCCTTCTGCATTTATATATGTTTGTCATGCATGTTTGACAATTGCAAGAACATAGCGAAACATCACCCTGCCTCTTTTATTCGGCTTATTAAGCCATAAAACGTTTTGGACAGGTTTCTAAGGCCGAATTGCTGGAGAAACCTTTTTATTTGTGTTATTTTTGTCTTGAAACGCTCGTTCTGCTTTGTGGACACCTATCATACTGAGCAGAAGAATGACAAAATTTTTAAAAAAGTTTTATTGCCCTGATGGTGCAACATCGGATAAAAAAACGGAAGCTTTGTTATTTTGGTCTTCTTTACGAAATCACATAAACATTAGAGAAAAAGAGGAGTAGTAAGACCGCCGAGAAAAATTTGTGAAAATATCCAACAAAACTTTGTGTGGCGCGGGGTATTTTTCCCCTCAACCACAACACGATCCATATAACAAACGCTTCTCCGCTCTCTTAGAAAAACTACGCGCCGTTGGAATAGCTATAAACCTATACCAACTCGCCATGTTGTCCATTCTTTGGGAAAACAAGAGCATTCTGGCGCGCACGTTTTCAAGACAAGATGCTGTCAGAGCGTTCAGCAGGGTTCTATGTTTCTGTCATCGCAAACAATGAAATTCATAAAAACCGCTATCATGCCTATCGGCTGGCGAATAACTAGTTAAGAGGTTCCAGTGCTTGTATTGTGTTTTTAAACAGAATCTTCCGAGACAATAATTTCGTGGTTAATGATTGTTCGAATTTGTCACAAACTTTAGGGCTCGAGCAGAGCAGGGCAGGAGTGGTTAGGGGTAAATGAGGGAGCCCTTCGTCCGGCAGTAGAGCTGAGTAGGCTGACGACCACGACGACAACGGCTACGATGATCATGATGATGGTGATGATGATGTTTAGGGCAAATTGAACAGCTGCTTCAAAAAGCAAAGACACTTTTATGAATTCAAAATACTTTGGTTTATAGAAGATTGCACTCCTTGTAGCAAAATGGGTTGAAATATTACCTAGCTACTCGTATTTACGTGAAAGATTTTTTACACACCCGCCGTAGCTTTAACTAGAACAAAAGAGCACATAATATCATTCAAGAAGCGACCATTGATGGTGACGTTAATACCGTGCTGGGCATGAAGCTGAAGCTGAAGCTACGTCAGCACTTTTTCCACGTAGGTACGGGCAATACAGTTTTTATTTGTGCGGAAGACGTCTCTGTGGATTACCCCGCAGCAGCAAAGGTGTAACGCCATGATATGAACAAAAATGTTAAATGAGGCGAAGGCGACACGTTCAAGCGTTACACTAGTGTACGCGTACTGTCTTCGTAAAACGTTCTCAGGCCCCAGAGACCCGGCCCCGAACATCCCAGACCTGCAATCCCGACGCTGCAATCATGTGTTCTTTCCGAAGAATTCTTCTAGTTGGGCCTAAGAAGCGGGATCACTTCTGCTGAATGACACTTACACTTCACTGCAGAAATCGCGGAGCAGTAAGGACGTGATGTTCTGCTCAAAAGACAAAATGAATGCCTGCTTAGCCCTGCAGTGTATAGGCGTTTTTGATCCCCAAAAGAATGTTGTGAACACGACGCAGGAAATGTCGAAAAGTGGCGGTGAAAGGAATATACCTGTAGCCAAGCGCCTCTTTGTGATAAAAAGCTTGTAGAAATCTTTTAACTCAAGTTACCTGTAAAACCATTTTAATTTTTTCAATTTTTGGGCTTCTAAGGGAAACCAAATGTATATTCAACTCAATTTTATTTCGCAATATACGCTCCACAGGTAGTCAAGCAACAGCTACTGTGGTACGTTGACGAAGTCCGCGAAGCCAGAAAGGCTAGCACGAATATTTAGTGATTTTTTTCGGAGTAGTGTTCTCAAACTGGCCAGGCAGCAGACTCCCCATATGTTTAAATGTGCACAGGATATGGCGAGACCAAAGCGGTTAGAGATTAGGGTAAACTGGTTCGCAAGAGTAGAAACATTGAATTCAAGTTGAGTCTTGCGTGTTTACAACTGCAGCACCAACTTCAACGTCATGCAAAGCGTTGCGCAGAGGCCGGTATTTGAAAGAAGACGCCTACGCCAAGCCGTTGTTGTAGAACGTCCGCAAATTCAACTCCCTCTCACCGACGCATCACAGGCCGTCTTTCCCCGACTGCGAGCGGAACCGCGTTCGTCCTGTTGTAAGCGTAAGTGTCCGAAGGCGGACCACCTAACGCCGCTTCATTTGACGCCGACGTCAACACCCACGTCATGTATCGGCCATTTCATAGTACGCAGTAAACGCATTCCTGAGAAGGCACTGGACAAAAGAATCCCGATGCGTAGAAGAAAAAAGCTAGCGTTGAGAACGTATTTAATATCTCTCCCCGTGGTCAAGCTTGAATGGGGCTGTTTGGGAAAAATATCACCGCCCATGTATTTGTTTATCTTCACTCTGCAAAGGAAGGTTCAGCGTGTGCTGCGAATATCCAAATGACATTCAAACCTCGTGCACTTGTAATACGGTACGCTTCAGGGTTCGTGTTTCCTAAGTCCACGCACTGGTTATGCGGCTAAGAAACACCAGTGCTTGATTGATTGTAGGGTTTTAGGCGCCGACGCAAGGCAGGCGATGCGGCGCGCCGCAGTGGAGAGCTCCGGATTCATTTTGACCACCCGGGGATCTTTAACGTGCGCCGAAATTTCGCACACACGCGCGTTTTGCTTTCGCCTTCATCAGAAAAGCGACCGGCGTGGCCGAAAATCGAACCCGCGACCTTATGCTCAGCAGCGCAACGCCTTAGCCACTGAGAACACCAGTGCCACAAGTTCCGCGATTATTCGGAGTTATGCAACAGTCTACACCAAATGGGGACCTTTGTCGCTGTGGCTTGGAATCTGTCTTACGCGCTACCGCTCAGTTGTCCAAAATACAGCCTCCGACGGAGCGCATCGGATGCGTCTGTTATGCGAAATTTAGTTTGTGCGATCTGAACTTTCCAAGCATGTGAGAAGGCGGGGCAAAAGAAAACAAGCGAAAATCTTCTAGGTTCCAATGGGAAGTGTATAATATGAAGAATCGCAGCAAAACTTTCTTTCGCATATTTATCCGAAGCAGTGCCAGGTAGTCCTGAAGACCAAACGCCGTTTTCGAACGCTCCGCTAGTTCTTTCCTCATACTGGGTACAAATCATGCCAGTTTTTCTGAAGGATCAGCATACAGGTCGTTTGTATTAAGGAATAACTAAAACGTCAAATCTGATGAACGCGCGATTCTTAATATACTGAAGTGATATGCCCAAGTTGTTGCAGCCACTCTGCGCATGCGACAAGCGAACGTGATTTCGGGCCTCAAAATGTGCGTCTGGTGTCATGAATCCGGACGACTTGCAAAACATACTTTTTTGTCGCCTGCAACAAAACACACGTTGCGTTGGCGTTAAAGGGGCCATGCAAACAAAATACGAGGTTGTTTTGTTCGAAAGATATTTCGTCAGTTATATTACCGGAGCGCGTGTCCGGAAGGAAACGATCATTTATTCATGAAAAATTAATAAATTTATGTTAAAATTTTGATTCTCCCGCCAATTCGTGGGTTTTCGCGACGTCTCTAATGACGTCACACGACCAGGCCTTCAAGCAAAACCTAGTGCGCCCTTCGACCATGCAGCCGACTGCGGAGCCTTGTTTACCGCAGCCCCGTTAGAAGGCATCACCATAATGCACCGAACGTATTTGAACCTAGCTTGTTTTTTCTAAGGTAGAAATTGGCCGTTTCGTTAAACATGGTGTTCCCTCGACGAGTATGGTCACGTAAGACACCATCGCTTACACCAATCGTCCATTGTCGTCTGAGGCAAGCCCAAAGCACCGCACTGCTGCGCAGCTAAAACAAGCATAGTGCGCGCAGTACCAACAGCAGTACGCATCAGACTTCTATGTTTACGTGTACTTTCGTAACTTCCTCTTTTTATCACATCATTCTTAAAGGAATGTGCCCTAAAAGAGCGTGTCCTAAATTTAAGCGCAAAATTGCTGCTCGGCAAGGTTGCAAGCTCAGCATAATTTGCGTTTGCTTTTGCCGGGCGCAGCCAATTTCACAGCTGGGCATATGAAATCATAGGTTCTGTTTCGGGAAATGAGCTAGTGGATCGCATGACCATTCCTTTCTTCCCTAATTATATAGCTTATCGGAGCGCAGGTTACTATAAAAGTGGTGTCAGTATGATTCTAACGAGACAATCTTTCGGATGAACCAGACTTGTGTTTTGTCTTCGTGGCGGCTTTAAGGTTTTCTGACTTCACAAATTGAAGGATTCCTAAAAAAAATAACCAATCTCGCTTTTAGCCTAAACGCTACGAGGTACGTATCCCTCTAACAACCGTGGATGTGATTAGAAAATTGGAGGTTCAAAGTAAACAGTGTTAAAGATAATGCAAGTGCAGAGATTGTCCGAATGTGTGTTGCCACCGGTTCCCATGAATGGAAGTTCTGTGACGATAGTCAGCAATACACACGCTTAAGTTTCAATTAAGCTTTTGCTTGCGCAGGTGTCCCGCAAGAGTTCTTCCCGTTGTTCGGTGTATCGACCCAGCTGGCTCATCCTCCGGTCACGGCAATGTTAAAAGGGTTTCCATGTCCGTACTCCCACTAGACGCTCGGGCAAACTAAATGGCAATGAGACAGCGTTAACGACTGGAAGCTCTCGGGACAGAAATTTTAGCTACAGGTGCGCAAAGAAACAGGACTGTGAAGCAGCGAAGGTAAGTTTGAGAACAAATATCTCGACACCTGTGCCACACATATTCTTTACTCTCTTTGTTTGCCTTCGACAAACGTGTACCACTTTTTGAAGGAATCATGATTGCCTCAGTAATAATATTCCGGACACCAGTTAGACACGTTCAGAATATCGTGACACAGAATATTTCTGCTATTGTCGGCGTCAAAAATCCCATAGTTGATAGTCCTGGGCCGTTCTTGAGAGTAAGCATTTCTTGACAGCAAGTCATAAAAGTACAATGGACGATATAAATAAAAATGGTTTATTTTGTGGAAGGGTGGGCGGAAAAGGGGGACCTATTTATTAACCGTAAACGCTTAACGCAGTATTCAAATCAAAAGTATCGGTAGCTTCATTTAGGCACGTAAAAGTTCCGGTGGCCTAAATAAGCAACGCATGACTACATCCTTTTCTTGGCAGTGGTTCAAACATTCTTTCTAAACCCTGGAAGTGTTATATCCACGAAATTATGTATTTCCACGAAATTACGTATGTATATCCACGAAAATATTGGTGACCATTTGTGACCATTGCTGACGTGAATTGGTGACCATTAATAACGGAAAGTATTGGTTTTTCAAATTACGGAAAACATTTCAAAGACGCCTTTTGTGTGGCTTGGTATTTTTGCCAATTTGTGCCATTATGATGGACGTTGTCTATGCGGACTGTGCGAAAATCATTCCAAAAATAATTGCAACATGCCGCAACATGCCACTTTGTTTCCCGTGATCACTTTGGCTCTGCGTAGTTCTTTGCCTCACTCTCTAAACACGCAGATATTGTTCTTGTTGATCGCACCTGCACTATTGTGACTAAATCTACTCCTCGCAAAACTGTTCATTATCATCACAATTTTCCAATACGAAATGACAGTGGACAGCTCCTGCACAAACTAGCCTCCGGCTCAAAATAGGCAATGTTACTTCCAGAGGCACTGATCAAAGGAAGCAGCAAGCTGGGACACAAGCTGTCACACTTCGGTGTCGTACGTACGTATTTTCTGTTTCTGACGAATTTCTTGCAGAATCGCTTTCTTGCGTATCACTTCAGCATCATATAATAGTACATCGGCAGCTGTCTGGAGTAGCTTTTCTGGTTCTCTCGAAAAGATTCACAAGACCAGCTGGCAAAATACTAGCCTTGTCGTTTTCTCCCACCATAGGACACAGTTGTGTGACAAGATTGTGTGGCCAGACATAGGTCTTGTGTTTCACTGGCTCATTTTACAGCGGAAAGCTTTGATTTAGATGATTAATTGAATTTACCTTCAGAATATATATGGGGCAATTTTTGAGCGTACTCCAAGGAGCATGTATCTCTCGGCGTGTGTTCGTGGCCAGGTGTTCATGGCCATGTGTGGACCGTCAGGTGCCTATCGCCATGTGCCGGCCTACCTGTGCTTCACTACCTTGACGTCGCATGCCTGCCTAACTGGGATTTGAAACGGAAAATAATTTTGTCACAACAGAACTGAGTACCCTCTCGTTCGTATGGGGCATCATAATCACTCAGCCCCGCCTACCAGCAGAAAACAGTTTGGGGGTGGGTGTTATACCCACATTTTGTGGCCTCTTTGAAGCCCTGATAGTCAGGAGACAAATGAAACTTAGTTATATACTCTGTCGTAACTGGTTGTACTAACACCGCACCTACCTTGATGCTCATACCGGCCTATTCCCATCAACATATTGCACATCAGAAGCAGTCGCACAAGGTTATTAACCAAAAATGCAACGCCAATGTCTTACTAGTGTACACAGAGTTAGAGGCGCCTGCTCCATGTCAATACACACATAAAACACCTAACACAAGCACTTCCCGCAATTGGTTTTGTTGTTTTTGAACGCGAGTCGACAGCGAAATTGAGGAAATATTTCTCTCGGGTAATAATTGTAATAGCATAGCAGTAAGGCAGTGGCTGCCGCTTCAGTGCAAATCCGTTTCCAAGCTCGTGAATTTATTTATTTATTTATTTATTTATTTATTTATTTATTTATTTAAGTACCCTATGGGCCCGGGCGGGCATTACATGGGGGGATTGAGGTATAACACACTAAAAATACAATTATATAAAAAATAACAATGAGTGAATAGAGTAGCAAAAAAACAGTAATAATACAAGAATTACACTCAGAAATTGCATAGTACAACACTAAACATTACAATCAAGTACAAAACTATAAAACAACCTCGGTATCCATCCTGTGTGCGCTATGGCTTGTCCGGACGTCCGCCAGAACCTTCCTCCTTCATTTGCCAGCAATAGCTTCCAACGGCGTTATGACGCACCACCTCGTTACCGCCGCCGGAACCCTGCAGAATGGAGAACTCCTGACGACCGGCCTATCTGCTTCGAGTGCTCTCGCGTTGGTCACGTCGCCCGTTATTGCCGAAAACGTTGGACGTCCCCTGCACGCTCCCGGTTTTCGCCCACCACCTACTCTTCGGACGATCGGCCTATCCACTACCCCCCTGGTACTCAACCCCAGTATGTTCCCGGCAGCTCCCCCAGCAACCGCCTTGGCCGCTCCCCGTCCCCACAACGTCGCCAATCTCGTTCGCCGCAGCCTCGCCGCCCTTCGCCGCCGACTTCTTACGCACGCACCTCTCCGGGAAACTAGCCAATGCAGCTCCCGGAGGTGATGCTGCATGTCCGACCCGGCCTGAAAATCCTCTGTTTACAAAGACGACGAGACGCAATTTGCTGGACGTTGATGTTGATGGTGTTCGTGTGAGCGCTCTAATAGACACCGGTGCCAGTATCTCCGTAATGAGCTCCAACCTGCACCGCCGCCTTCGTAAGGTCCTGACGCCTGCCCCATCTACTGTTGTCAGAGTGGCCGACGGCCGTACGCCCACCGTCGAAGGACTGTGCACCGCTCGGGTTGGTGTTAGTGACCATCACATTCCTGTAGTGTTCACCGTATTCGACGCATGCCCCCATGAAATCATTCTCGGCCTTGACTTTCTAACCGACAACGCCGCGCTCATTGACTGTGCCACGGGTATTCTTCGTCTGGACGTGCCGTCCGGTCCTGTCACCGACACTAACCTCCCGAACCGCCTCTGCTCCACAGGACATGTCCGCTTGCTTCCTGACACAATGTCCTACGTTCCTTTGTCACCATGCCCGCCACTTCCGGACGGCGACTACGTCGTGTCCCCTATAACCTACGTCCTCCTCCGACACCACGTGGCTCTTCCTTACACTGTCGTCACCCTCGCCAACAACCAAATCAGCCTGCCTTTCCTTAATTTTGGTTCTTTGCCCCAAGTTCTCCCCGAGCGGATGTCGCTGGCCACGCTTTTTCCTCTGGAGGAATGCCAAATTTCTGCCGTGTCCACTGACGCCTTCATGGTTGCGCCGAATGATTCCAAGGATCATTGCTCTACCTCTGGTGACATCGCAAAAATGATAGCGTCGGACCTTCCTTCGTCGCAAGCTCGCGAGTTACATCGCCTGCTTTCATCGTACAGAGACATTTTTGATTTGGACGATCGCCCTTTGGGACAGACATCGACGATAACCCACCGCATCAACACCGCGGATGCGACCCCAATTCATCGGCGACCATATCGGGTCTCTCACGGCGAACGCAAACTCATTCAAGATGAAGTCGTTAAGATGTTCAAAAAGAATGTAATTGAGCCATCTTCCAGTCCATGAGCGTCACCAGTCGTCTCAGTGAAAAAGAAGGATGGGTCCTGGCGCTTCTGCATTGATTACCGGCACTTGAACAAAGTCACCAAAAAGGACGTTTATCCGCTTCCTCGGATTGATGACGCCCTTGATTGCCTCCATGGTGCATCGTACTTTTCTTCTATTGACCTTCGGTCTGGGTATTGGCAAATTGCTGTTGATGCTCAGGACCGCGAAAAGACCGCCTTTGTGACGCCCGACGGGTTGTACCAATTCAAGGTAATGCCCTTTGGTCTGTGCAACGCGCCGGCTACCTTCGAAAGAATGATCGACTTCCTCTTACGTGGCTTCAAGTGGTTGATCTGCATCTGCTACTTGGACGTCGTCATCGTTTTTCCCCAACATTTGAAACTCATCTCCATCGTCTTGCAGACATCCTAGAGGTTTTCCGTCGCGCCGGTCTCCAGCTCAATTCATCAAAATGCCGTTTCGGTGGCCGGCAACTCAAGATCCTCGGCCACGTAGTCGATGCTGCTGGGGTCCGACCTGATCCCGATAAGGTACGCGCCGTCCAAGAATTTCCCATCCCGCGTTCAGCAAAGAATGTTCGCAGCTTTGTAGGACTATGCTCCTACTTTCGTCGCTTTATCGAGAATTTTGCTGAGATCGCCCGGCCATTGACGGATCTCCTTAAGGCCGATACCTCATTCTCCTGGGGCACCGCGCAAAGCGCAGCGTTTGCCACTCTCGTTGACCGCCTGACTCGTTGCCCAGTTTTAGCCCATTTCGATCCGTTGGCTCCCACAGAAGTACGCACGGACGCGAGTGTCCACGGGATAGGGGCAGTATTGGTTCAGAAACAGACTGGTCACGACCGGGTGATAGCCTACGCCAGCCGACTTCTGTCCCCCGCTGAACGTAACTATTCCATTACGGAACGTGAATGCCTCGCACTCGTCTGGGCAGTCAGCAAGTTTCGCCCATATTTGTACGGCAAATCTTTCGCGGTCATTACCGACCATCATGCCCTATGTTGGCTTTCTTCGCTCAAAGATCCGTCCGGACGACTCGGCCGCTTGGCGTTAAGACTCCAGGAGTATGACTATTCGGTGGTCTACAGGTCTGGTCGCATGCACCAGGACGCCGACTGCTTGTCTCGTCATCCTGTTGATCCGCCTGATCAAACGTGGAACGATGATGACCCCTGCGTATTTGCCCTCTCTGACTTGCACGACATAGCCGCCCACCAACGACGCGACCCATCGCTTCGGCAGGTTATGGACCGTCTTACTCAGAGCCGTCCGACCCATCTCTGCACGCCTTTACACTGCGTAATGGCGTCCTGTTTCGCCGCAACTTCCGGGCGGAT
Source organism: Haemaphysalis longicornis (assembly GCF_048455015.1). NCBI lineage: Eukaryota > Metazoa > Arthropoda > Arachnida > Ixodida > Ixodidae > Haemaphysalis > Haemaphysalis longicornis. The sequence goes on from NW_027526361.1 coordinate 191,117,282, forward strand.
GGCCCTGACGCCCTTCTCGCAGTACCTCAGCATCTCCGTCCCGACATACTCCACCAACTTCACGACGTGCCGACTGCTGGCCATCTGGGCGTCACTCGGACGTATGACCGGGTGCGGCGACGCTTTTACTGGCCCAGCCTTTACCGGTCCGTGCGAAGGTACGTCACAGCTTGTGATGTTTGCCAACGCCGCAAGACGCCTCGGTCACTTCCAGCAGGCACTCTTCAACCAATTGATGTTCCTCCTGAACCATTTTGCCGGGTTGGATTGGACCTTCTCGGTCCTTTCCCCTTATCCCGCTCTGGTAACAGGTGGATTGCCGTTGCAACCGATTACACCACGCGTTACGCCATCACACGTGCCATTCCTACCAGCTGTGCCACGGACGTCGCCGATTTTCTACTACACGCCGTCATTCTGCAACACGGTGCTCCTCGCCAGCTGATAACGGACCGTGGTCGGTGCTTCCTATCTCAGGTCGTCGACGACCTTCTTCGGTCCTGCCGCATTAAGCACAACCTCACCACGGCCTATCATCCGCAGACCAATGGGCTCGATGAACGATTTAACAAGACGCTCACGGATATGCTCGCTATGTACGTGTCCACTGACCACCGTGACTGGGACGTTCCTCTCCCTTACGTTACTTTCGCCTACAATTCGTCACGCCTCAACACTGCCGGCTTCTCTCCTTTCTTCCTCCTTTACGGCCGTGACCCTGCCCTGCTATTGGACACCATGTTGCCTGACTCGACCACGCCACGAACTGAGTATGCACGTGATCTCATTGCACAGGCTGATGTGGCCCGCCAGATCGCCCGCGCCAAGATTACAGCGTCACAGGCAAGTCAGAAGCGCCGCTACGACGAGACACACCATGACGTGTGCTTCCCACCTGACTCCCTGGTCCTCCTTTGGACGCCTTCACGTCATGTTGGGCTATCTGAAAAACTACTGTCCCGCTTCACGGGCCCCTACCGCGTCATTCGCTTGGTTACTCCTGTGACGTACGAAATCATTCCAGTCACGCCCCCGCCGTCAACTGTGCACCCAGCGTCTCAAATTGTGCATGTGTCCCGCCTGAAGCCCTACTTCGTCCGTGATTAAGTTCAGCCCACACCTTCTAACGTCTTCAGCACCGGGACGTTGCTTCTACCGCCGGGGGTCATGTCACGGGCTCCGTTCCTTGGCTCCTTACTATAAACGGAACCAGTGTCCAACCCCGCTCTGCGGGTATGCGCCCTCTGGGATGAGAAGAAGACGACGCTCGCTGATGTTGGTGCGCGTTCAGTTCCTGCGACATCGCGGCTGCCTTGTCTGCCTTCGCTATCCCGTCTATTTTTGTAATTACACTATCTGAATACATCTCCTTCGTTGCCACGTCACAGTATTATACGCCTGAAGCTTCGTGTCAGAATTAGTCAGATGAAGGCGACGTTTAAGCAATCCAAGCTTTTTAAACGCCTTCGAAGTGATTTTTTGTATGTGGGGACCAATGAGGTTAAAAACAATTGCTGAAGTGGAAGTCACCTATACCAACCAATGGGCTCGGCTGAAGCCACCAGCGGCCATCTTGCTCGGGGAAAGAAACCAGATGCTGATTGCTTTGTAGCAGTATTTGGCGACTTTTCCAGCGGTTTTAAATTACGTAAGGGATTCTCATGCTCTAATTCAACACTGCGAGCCATGTCAGACGTCTCCGTATTGATTTCTACCACAGAAATGTTGTTAAAAGTAAGGTCTTTGAGTACAGGGACATTGTTTTTTCACCTTATGGCTCAGAAAAGCAGCTGCCACAAAGTAAAAAATACATAGGAACTTGTTTATCTTCTTTATTCTAAACTGTTCAAATGCAGAAATTGATCGTGAAAGTTTTAAGAACAAAAAGAAAACAAAAAGCAATAGAGTTACAATTGTAAAGTGAAAAACAGCAGTCATGACCAGAAAATGCAGCATTTTCCGGAAAACAACAGGAAACACGATAAGAGGAAACAACAGGAAACAGGATAATAGACATAATGGAGTGACAATAAACCGATACAGAAAACTTTCATGAGTGTATGATAACAACCAATTCTATTACGTTCATTGCATTGCTGCCCAACCTAACACACAAATAAACTGCAAAAAAAGAACCAATAATCTTTCTTGTAATTCACACCATAAAGTTACATTGCCAGTGACATGAACTACCGAAAAAAAATGAACCAATTGGTATTTTTGGAAACAAAGTGTTTATTTTTTTAAAGAAGACAGACTTATGGTACCAGACGTCAATTAAACTGCTAAAATATACTATCAACTGGCAATCCAACGACACTGACAAAGGACGGTGACTCAACATCTTTCGGAAGCCTATCAGCGAAGAAATAAACATTGAAGGCGCATACTACGCGACACAATGCAACGAGCATGACCGCAGTTTGGAATCAGCTTGCACGTGGGCAAGTTACGTGCGCAATGCGACTCCCGGGGCCGGGTTCACACTGTTTGTACAACCGTAAGCCACACACGAACCAACCATACTTGTTTTGATCTCGTTACATGGCGCGCACACAAATCAACAACGCTTTTTCGTGCACGCAAGGAACGCGCGCTGCAACAACTACGCGTCTTCTCCCGTAGCAAGATGGCGTCGCGGCGGCTTCACTTTACGGGCGCCCCTTCCACTCCAGCAATTTTTTTAACCTCCTTGTTGGGGACCCCAGTTTAAGTCGGAGGTCAATGTTACGCCCAGGTATTTAAAAGACGATACCGTCTGAATTTCAGAGTCATTTATTAGATAATTATATGTATCTGATCTAGTTACGGAAGAAAATCGGACGTGTTAAGTTTTTTCTACGTTTATTTGCCTTTGCCATTTTCGGCACCATTTAGTTAATGTTGATAAGTCAAGCTGAAGTGCACTAACATCATTCGTTGTTATTATTTCCCTGTAGATTACACAGTCGTCAGCAAATAGGCGAAAGAAATATTATTTACTATGTCATTGATATAAATAAAAAATCTTTGTGGCGTTGCTGTTTCTTGTTCAGGCAAAGTCTTCAAGACAATGCAAATATCCCTTTTGTTTCCTGAACATCAAACGTTGCATTTAAAAGCACACAATTATGCCTCTGTTCCAGAGATTAGGAATACAGCAAAGGTTACAATATGTTAACATTTCAGCTTGGTGAGCTTCAAAGTGAGGCTTCCACAATGAAAGTTTACAACCTATATGTGTGTATATATTTCTCTTGGTTGTCATATATGCGCTAAAAACTAGCTTAATTCGAAACTAAATGCAGTAAAAGACGGCAAAAAATAAACAACAAGTATAGACAAGACAGATAAAGCACCTTGGCTGCCATAATGATTCTTGGTATGTGCTTTAGCGCCTTTAGTGTCAAAGTATGCAGAACCAACGTTCCGACATTATCTATTGGTAAGAAACCAGCGCATACAATCACACTCAATCAGGCAGTATTAAAGGTATGTTTGACACTCCATCCCAAATATCGATAAAAACTAACGAATCTATTAGCAACCACGGATCAGCTAAATTTTCCGTGGAATCCCTTGAAATCTAACTCTGCCTACTGAGAACACCAAACATCATTTTAGAGGTTCTTAATGCGATTTCTTTATTAAAACTGGTTGCTTAGCTATGTATTCTCTTTTGCGTTTAGACGGTACTCGAAGCGAATGTGAACTGCCCACCCATACTCAAAACTTTAGAAAGTGCTAAGGTGACCATTGTCTCCCACATGATTATTCGCCACTCACAGTGTTTACTGGCCCTTTCCGAAAGACGGTATCGTCTCAGGCTTTCTACATTATCCTGTGGAGCCAACGTCATTCTTCTTTGGTAGCGCACTTTGCTTTCGAGAACGCCTTGCCAATTGACTCCACTACGAGAAATATAAAACCACTAAACTTCCTCTGGACGCCCGGCCAACAAAAAGATACGGTTCCCACTATTTATTCACAACAGCAGGGCAGGAAGTAGCGTTGTATATTCCCGTGTATATTTTCTTGTAAACAAAACATTGTTTTTGTGGAGGCCTATTTGAAGCCGAAGGCAATTGGTGCCTTTGGCCTCTATGCAAGTTGAGACCACATCATGACTTACGGTTAAGGTTCTTTGAGCACATAGCGTCTTTCGGGGTATATTCATGACGCTGTTATAATGGCGGCTCACGAAAAAAAACGATTTCAGCTTTTCCCGGCGGCAATAAGACGACAGAAAAATTCTTCATGCTGGAACTTAGAGAAACCTAATGCCTTTTTTGGTAGCGAGATTACCCTAATGTAAAACCGCCCTCCCAAATAAAGCAGCCCCAGCTAAAGGAGCAAGTGGTAACCACGTAAGCTGCAATACCCCATAAGAAAATAGTGGTTTGTATCAGAACCTACATAAGAATGTATGTACACCACACGCCACGTTAAGGTTTTTTGAAACTCATGTCCAGAGAAATACTGATGGGGTTCGTGTAGCAGTTTAACTGTTTAAATATAAGTACGCAAGAATTAGAACACTGAAACGTTATACGACAGAATATGCACATGTTTGTTTTTTTCAAACGCATCCCTGCTTTTTGTATTTTCCTTTTTCAGCCATCACTTTCTCTCGTTTTGGTCCAAGATTTATCCTGCTAACCGCCATTTTCAGCTTACTGAGGCTCAATAGATTTCACCAATCCCAAATGGGATTGGCAGCATGTTAACATAAATAACTAGCGTTGGGCAAGGCATATCCACCTGTCACCACGTACTAAGGAGGCTGCTTACAGCATTTTAAGACACCTTTCAAACGTGATTTTTGTCATGTCACCGCAATAAAAAGTCAGTAAAGTGTACTTACCAAAGCCTTATTTGCGGTAGCATTAGGTAGTTTAACCAATGTCTTCTATTATGCGAAAAAATACTTAGGGGAAATCTGAACACTTGTGTTGATTTTATTTTGTAGCCAATGAAAGTTTACCACGAGCTGTAGTGGCATCACACGGGTTGGAAACATTAATTATATGGCAATGCCGGAAATTAGGACTTCGCCCATTTTATGACTAATCTATGTTCTTGCTTCGAAGGTAATACCGATACTGTTAGGCGGATGTTCATACGGCTAGGGGTACGTGCATGTTTCCTGAGCGTGTGAAACATTCTCTTTCAGCAAAGCCAACTTTATCGGGATTGCTTATTAGAAAACAGCTGTAACTGTTGTGTTACCAAAACTTCCCTTAAACAATTCTATAGCCAAATGATGCTCAGATAACTGCTTCAGTGATACGAGGTTAATTTATTTGTCATAATTAATGTCCTGTGAGGATGTGAACGGTAGAAAATACCCACCTGCTCTCAATTTGAGGTGTACGGTAAAACAATGCGGCTGTACTTCTTGTTTCATCAAAAATTTCTCAAAAACGATTTTTCCAAAATTGGCGGCTAATTTGGATCTGCCACTACGCCCAGTTTTGTTTTACTTGTCACTATTATTGATATCACCATAAATAAGTTAGTGCTTGTGTTCCAAATTTTACAGCATCTTTAAGTCGTGTTTAGACAAGCTTCGCTTGCCATACACTTTCACAGAGTGTGATGTCTCACGGATTTCGCCTTGCTCAAGATGCTTCTAAATGAGCTGAATAGCTCAAAAACAGGCCCACAAATTCTACACGTCCGTCTCAAAAAGTAAGCACAGACATGTTTACACCTAATTCATTCTCGCTTTAGAGCATGATACTTCAAACGAAAAAATGCTATCTGGTAATTTGTTTTGAGAAAACACATGTCCATTCGCTAATAATGTTTGCAGTCATTGAATAACGAAAGTAATTTAGGAGTGGTGCACAAACAATTCATTTTTGGTCAGTGACACGGTGCCCCGATCTATTGACAAGGTCGCTGAGAACATGCAAACATTTATAAAATATATACCAATAACCGAACGTCATCAAAAATAATGAGCCTCGGTGATACTCATTTCTTCAATATTATTTTTGGTCGTTTTTATTGTGTTGCGATTCCCTTCTCCACATTCCGCTCCTTTACGTAGACTTATGAACGTAGGCCACTGAAGGCCTCTTGCCCTAGCAGAGAATGAATAAATAAATAAATGAATAAATAAATAAATAACTAAATAAATAAATAAATCATGAATGAATGAATGAATGAATGAATGATTATGCGTGAAGATATTGCGTGGAGAACTGCAAAATATTCCAGGCTGTACCTTTTCATTCTTGCGGAGTGCAGAAAAAAGGATACTAAGGAAACTCTTCGTCTTCTTTTTCACCTAACAGTGATGGAAAGTACACGCACACAACATGTGCGCCGTGTTGTATGCACCTTTTTCTTCGTATTCGTTGTTGCACGCAGTAGAAGAATCGTACTTTGATTTAATTGAGACAGTGGGGCGAAATTGTAAGAGTCGCATTTTTGGATGCAGTGCGCAGTGTAGTCCTCGGGCTGATACACTCCGGTACTATTTAGCTTTCTCTAGAACAGGGGTCTACAGCCTTCTCAGGCGAACATCCATGTTTCATAAACTCTACGCGGCGGAGGGCCCGACGTCGGCGAATCGGGTGGGCGTGCATTGCAAGCAAAGAATAAAAGTATTTTAAAGTACTTGACAATATTCTCGCTATGTGTGAGGGTGGGGGACAATGCCAACTCTAAGCGATCAATCCTCCGTTCATGTTTCCCTCCTAGCCCTATTTTAGGTCACAACTGTCACGTCTGCCTTCAGATATAAAGTCACAGGGGGTGGGGTGGGGAATCTGGTGACGTGCTGGGTGCCGCATTAGAGCACCCCGCGTGCCACAGGTTACTAAACCATGGTCTAAAACATCACTATATTTGTAATGAGGGCTGCAGAGGATACAGAATTCACCGTTCATGGTTTCCAGAATAACTACCATAATTACGACAACAGTGCGTATATTTTAACATGGTATCTCCGACTTCAACATTCGAACTAGAAGCTTTGTCTGGGTAATGTCGTCGTTTTTTTCACGCACAGACATGACGTAAAGGGTTAACATCCGAATACTCTAAAATACCAGGGGGTGTGGAGTCGCCGGTGTGTGGCGGTAGCTGACGTCGAAAATCTGTATGAAAGATTGGACTAGAGAAACAACATTTGCAAGCCTACATTTTTGTTGGAAACATTCCCGCCAATTCAGTGGTAAAAACTCACATTCTCTCTGTATGCGCCTAGCCTTTCTTGCGGGAAGGCAATGAAACGACCTTTACAGCTCACACCATGTCCCTTTGTGCCGAGCTACCCATAATAAGCCTTTTGGGTTTACTTTGGCGCCGCTGTCATGCCACTACCTATTTCGAGATAACTTTCTCAAGCATGAAACCCTTCTTAATTTTGATCTTTCCTGCATTCACTGCTTGGTGGGTGGCTCGAGCACTAACTGAGAGTGTGACAGCATCGAGGTCTAGGGTCACGGGCCATGAAAGAAATCGATTGCTATGAGCCCACCCCCATCACTCCCATGTCATTATTTCTCTTACTGCTTTTTACATTCCAATCTTTGTGTTCTCAAGTAGGTTTCTGTTGGTTTTAATTACATGCAGCAGAGCCTGCTTCGCTTCTATACGTATACTAGTCGTCCCAAAAACATTAATGAATGGGACTCTGAGGATCTGAGACTGGACACTCGCGTCTTTGCGGGGCAGGTGAAGGCCCTTTTCAAAATCCCAAGTGTCCGCGACACTAAGTTTGTGATACCAGGGCGCATAACCCAGGCCACCATGGAGGTTTAAATGATTTCATAGATATTGTTGTTTGTTTAGGGACATAAGTTTTAGGGAAGCTCAGAGAGCTTAAGGTGCTCAGTTCCAGAACCCTACTCTTTTCATGTAAACAGACGCACATTTTGCCGACATGCAGGTTTGCTCCTACCTACCCAGGGCTTCCCGTCTTAACAACCCCGCCACAGAACTCCCAGGCTCCACAGACGAAAAAATAACGTGGGCAACACAATGCCCTGAGGCTTTAGGGGAAGCCCTGTAGCAGCCGGCGCTATACGGGGTCCCCGTGACGTAGACAACGGCGACAACGGAGGGAGCTCCTGACATGACTCGAGCCCACGCGCAAGCCTGGACGACGCCGGGAGCTCCTCACGAGGCTCGGTATTTTGTTGCTGAAGCCACTGAGCGGAGGCCGTCCCGGGCGCCTGGTGACGAGGGAGTTTTTTCTCGGTAATTTTCGATGACGCCAAGTAACAGGCTCAAGCTTAAACACCTCTGCTGTTAAAGCGGAATTTTACTGTAGCACGATGATAGCACACGCATGCACTGGGAGTAATACGAGGGAAACAGAGAACGTCCTCCATGGGTCGGGATGAACTGTGGGTGAATTTTGTGAAGTGCCTCCTCGATGCCGGTAGCACGGAGTCCTTCACGAGGACGTGTCGCAGCCCTCCCAGCGGAGTGGCGAGGATGCTTGGCCCCAGGTACAATGGCCCAGGAGCGGCCATGACAGTGGGGCGCAAGGGGGATCGATTCGAGGTTCGCGAACCCACGACAATGCCGGTCGAGGTCGCGGACTTGGATTACAGTTTCTTGAGTGTCAGGTTCTTGGACAATAATAAGTTCATGAAGAAACTTTGGAAACGATACTAGTTTATGTTCTACCCGAAACTCAAATAAGTGCACACACAACAAACAGAGGCCACTAAAGGATAAGAGGGCACAATGGAAAGCCAGCGAACAACGTACAAATTAGCGAGAATGCGGCCGAGCGAACGGTAAGGAGTTCAAACAAACTTGAAGCAGTGAAAGTCCGGGAATGAAGGGTGAGGAAAAAGCACGGTAAGGGAAATTCCATAATATGTGTTCGCAACTGGAACGGCGTTGCCGATACCTTGCGTCCCAGAGGCGCAGTCGTGATGTGTTTCGGTATTCAAAAGCCCAGGTATTCTGTCGGGGCCGTTGTGGTGCAGCATGCTCCGAGCTCCCGTTGCACAGTCGTGGCGAACGCAGCTCTGTGAGCGCGACGCTGTCTTTCACCGATGCTCGGCGAGACGACTTCCTTGCGGAGATATCCTGGAGGCTGTAGTTGTGGAGGACCTATCGGGGCACAGCACGGGTCTGGTCGCCCGACAGCAGTGCACCCTGGTCACGCTCCCACCTCCCACTCCTTTTTCTTCTTCTCAAGATCACTCCGTCTCCCTGCCGCTGTCTCTATCTCTCTCTCGCTGGCAGTTTCCGATTCTAAGGCGGCCGGTGCAGCTCGTGCTGTGGTCTCGAGCGCTGGCCGACGTAGCTGGTGTCAATGAACTTGTGGGACCATCTTTGCGCGAGGAGTCTGCTTTGCCCTTTATTTTCGTTGTCTTCTTTTAACGGCGCTTGTTCTTGTCCTTGCGATTTCTTAGCTTGACATAGAGCCAACACGCGAGGTTGGCCAGCTTTCATATCCATCTCGAACTGCTTCCCGCCTTCGGCTCGCCTTTCCTTGGCGCCTTGAGCTGTGCAGCCGTTTCCAAACAGAGCCGTTACACGCGCGGCTCTTCTGGCAACTGCACGCTCCCGGCCTCTCCTTGTCGTGAGACATTTTTTTAAGTACACACCCTGTTGGGGATTTTCCGTTGGTGTACTGTCGTTGGTAAACTTCTTGCCTAAGCGCAGGATGAAGTACATCGTATTGTGATATCTGTTGAGAAGCTCCAATACTTTTGTTTTTCGAGGCTGGTTGGTCTACATACGTAGAAGGGCTGAGATTGCGTTAACATCACTCGCACACGTGCCCAATAAAATTCCTCCAGGATACGTCATGTTGCGTTGCGGGCATCGTTATGACTGCCTGTATTCTTATGGGCCTGCCTTTGAATTTGTTCCCGATAATGTTTTGGAGCCAATATTTAGTTGAATTTCCGCCCGGTCGCGAGTTCGTATTGATGGTACAAATCGTTCGCGTCGTCAAGGGAAGTATAGCGATCGCTTTTACCTAATGAAATGCGTTTAATGCTCTTGTGGAGACCACTTTTCAGGGTACTGTCTGAGTTGCTCCCTGGAGACGTCGAAGCTGAAGAGGGGACTAGCTTTGTTGAAGGCGCCCGATTGGTTTTTCTTCACTTGGAAAGCGACGGAAAGTAACACGGGAGCATTTGTAGAAGGGAACGGCTCGTCGGCATTAGCTTCTGCTTGCCTTTCGGATCTGAGCCGCCATCCTTCTGCTCCTGATTTTGATTTGGAGACCCACGCACACCTGGACTATTGCTTAGGATGAGATAACAAATGTGCTGCTCTATTCTTAGGATGTTCCCTATGATGAGATAGTAGGCTCCTCTATTCGGGCAGCGGTAACTTCGGCGTTTAAGTACGCCGTGTCAAAGTGGAATATTGTCCCTTGCAAGGTCTTGATCGAACTGTGCAGAAGGCGCATTTCACTGGCCGTCTTCCAGCTTAGGCAGTCATGCAGAGCTAGTGTTTTCCGTACCAAGGCAGTAATACTTCCGGAATTCTTTAACACGCTTTCTTTTTTCAGAGCACGCATCCTTCAACAGGCAGCATGCCACCCACTAGAAGAGTGAGGAGGTCTTCATGCCTCGTGTGATCTCTCTTGTTCTTGGAATAGCTGGTGAATTTCGGCGACGCTGAGGTTTTGGCTAGCCATGACGAGGAGTAAGACGCTTGGCCAGCCTGCTAGCAATGACCTTTTCGTTCCTATGCTTGCCTTCTCTATCTCGTGACCAAGATTTCTGCATGATTCACACTTCAGAAAGTCCTTCGGTGTGTTGCGATAGCCTGCAGCATGCTTAGCAACTTGGTGGCACAGGATGCACTTTACCTGCTACCTCTTCTCCCCGATAGGTCGTTTTTCAGCTTGCCTTTCGCGCATTGCCCTCATCTGTAGATGGGTTTGTCAAGTTCTGGGGCTCCAGCTAACGATCTGTAGCCGCCGCTAACGTGAAAAGATCTTCGCATCCGCGCTTCTTCAACTAAGAGCAAGCTTCGAACTGCAGCAGCAAAGGAACTGCTCCAAGATTATATGATTGCAGAGACCTTCATGGTTTGCCGTACTTTGGCCATCTCAACCCAGTGGTCAACACAGCCGGAGAGCTAAGCGGCCAGCTGCGTTCCTCGCCGCTTCGTAGCCTCCTCCTCGTAGCCTTGGTATCGCAGCTCCCTTCCGGGGTATCAAGTCGATCCGCGGCAAGTATGGGCCCGTGTCGGTTGTGTCCTACCAACACTGTGTACTGTCAATAACTGACGCCACGACACTTAGGTCACAATAGAGTTTCGCCTGCGAAGCTTCCATCGTGCGGTGGTGGATGGTAGTGATTTATTAAGAAAGAAGGGAAGAGAAAAAAACTGGGGATATTGTTGAACTCAGTCCGGGAGTTCACCCTCATACAACCCAGTCCAGGGAAGGAGAGGGGGGTTTCAAAGGATAGGAAGAGAGAAAGAGGAACGAAGGAAGAGAGTGGGGCACAGTCTACGTAACGCTCGTTTCGTCCAAGGCGCGACGGCTACAAACGCTGCACTAGTCTTGTCACAACTAGGACGTTGAGGAGGTGCTGGAAGACCTCCCGTCGTAAACCGACTGATCCCGTGGGGAATAGGAAATCTTCCAGCTTGTGGCTTGGTACACCGAGTAGCTAGAATGTGGTCCCGAGTTCCTCCCTCGCGGTATCGTGCTGGCGGCAGGAGCACAGTAAATGCTCGAGCGTCTCGTGCTCTGGACAGTCGGCGCAGGTGGGGGACGCCCGGCGGCCCTGGTGGTGCAGGCGGGCTTCCACGTTACAGCAATTAGGCCGCAGGCGAAGCAGGAGCGACCGGGTGTCTCTACTGATGCGGCCGGGCAGGAGCCGTTGGGCCTGACCACTGACCACTCGAAGCTTCCAAAGTGATAGTGAGCCACACCTATCTCCAGCCCTTCTCTTCCTGAACTAGGCCACGCGCCCTTCTATTGAATAATTACTCTACTTTACCTAACTCTCACATCGGACGTGGTGACTATGCTGGACGTGGGTTACGATGGCCCGGCAGTGGCGATGGCAGCGGGTCACCGGGGAAGGCGACCCGCGACGGTAGCCATCTTTCATATCTGGCTAGACCGCTGGCTGCCTTGGACTAGCCTTGCCTTGGCGCTTGTGAAGCTGTGGAGCCGCTTCAAAACAGAGCCTTTCCTCAGGCGGATGTTGCAGAAACTGCATGGCCCGGTCCCCCTCTTTTTGTGAGCTTTTTCTGAAGTGCCTATCTCATTGGTTGCAACGTTGCAATCCTTGCAATCCTTGACACCGTTGGTGTCCTAGCGCTTGTAAACTCATTGCCTCTTGTCAAATTTTGCCTCGATGGCCACATCATTACCGCAACAAAAAGGGAGTTGTTTACGCATTTTTACAGGTTAGTTCATTCAGATTAGTTCAGCGCCTTTTCCGGTGATTTTCTGGCGCAGTGCACAAATGCCTCCCTCCCCCTCTTTCAAAAGCACTGGTTCAAATCCCGGCAGAGTGTTGGTTTGGGAATCGTATTCGCGAATCCAAGACAAACTGTTTTGGTTAAACTGTGGAACTATTCTGGCATATCAAACTTCAATGCATCGTGAAGTCATAGGTACGATTCGTAGAGTTTTAACTCGTACTTTGCATATATAAAGAGGTGATTGTACTTTCAGGGGACGAACTACTGATTTGTGTATTTCGTAAAATTGATTGGTATATTTTGATATACCGTCAAGATAGTATCCTGCCATCCACATAAACAGGAAACCAGGTAGGATTGGGAGGAGCTCGAGGCGGGGGTAATGTAGGGCTGCGGCCGGCAATTGAACCCTCCACGTATCCTAACTGGCAGCCCTGAGAGCGTAAAAAATGAACGAAAAGCCTTTATGGAGATAAAAAGGGGTCCAGGCCAACTGAGAAATCGCGAGGATGGAATAGTTTTTTTTTTGTGCAGTTAGATGAAAAGTCGAAAAAAGAGGCAGGCGCACACAGCCCCACAACTCACACTACACTTCCGGCACCACTCGTAATATCTGTATGGTGTAATTGTCTAGGAGTTGATGAACACAGAGTCACGTACGAGTTTCTCGTAAAGAAAGGGAGGAGGAAGGAAGAAATGGAATGCACAATGCACTCTAAAAATAGTGCCTGTACCGTATCTTGCAAACCTTTCGGTGCTTCTTGTTACGGTTATAAATGATTACAACCGATCAGAATAACAGAATGGAGTTCTACAACTGCCTTTGTACGCACGTGCATGGTGTCACCACAACACGATGAAGCTCAACAGGGGGCCAACGGCGGCCATTTAGGCAATATAAACACCAACTTCGGAAAGCATGCACGCGCTCACTGTAAGAATTTTTGAGGCGATTCTTTAGTCATTCGCATAGATATTTTAGACTCCCGTATATCCAACCCCATTCCTCAAATCAGCTTTTCCAGCAGTGAGCGGATGGCAGGATTCGTAAGAAAAATTATAAAAAAATGGGCCAAACGGAACGCAGAAAGTCAGACAGCCCCGTCTCAGAGCGAGGCTGCGGCGTAGAATATCGCAGCAGACGACGCCGCAACCGGATACCCTTGTTGTTTTCAACAATGTTTAGTATTCGCACCTTTATATTCATCGCTATTAATTATTATTTCATCGCTATAAACTTGAAATTAGCTGCAATTGGCAGTCATTGAATATTCACAAATTCACATAAACAAGGCAATCTTCTGTTCCCCTCTGGCAGATTGCCCAGTGAGTGCTACAGTCAAGCGCTGCCCTGTTGTATTGGAAACGCAGTTTTAAAGTAGCCGTGAACACAACACACAAGTTTGGTTCATTCAAAAGACGGCTTTGTTCTAATCATACGGGCACCAATTTTAACGTAAACTTCGCTCAAATAAGCTTTATAATTATGAAAAAGGGAATCACCATGCGAACCACTCGCTCATTTCGCATAACAGAATCTATGATGTCATACCAGCCTACTCTGCGGTTGGAGGAGGCAGGCAAAAGCAAACGCGAACTAGGCTGACCTCATAAGCTTGCAGAACGACCTATTTGGCCTTACATTTAGCGCACATTCTTTTTAAAGCGATAAGAATGGTGGGACAAACAGTGTTAGTTACGAAAGTACAGTAAACATAGTAGTACTGATGCGTACGGCTGTAGGTACTGCGCGCACTATGCTTGGATTAGCTGCGCAGCACTCCGGGGATTTGGGGTTGTCTCAGACGACACTGACCGATTGACGCAAGCAACGGTATCTTGCGTGACCATATTTGTCGAGCGAGCACTATGTCACACGAGGCGATTTTTTCCTCCCAGGAAAAAAAAATTCCCCCGCATTTCCCCGAGGGGGAGAATGTGAAAGTGCGAATGCACGGTTGTCGGCCCGCTTGCGGCGCTTGCGCTCGGCCCCCGCAGCCCACCGCCTCGCCGCCTTCTCTTCCATCTCTTCCATCGGGTTTGTAGTATCACGTGTACACCACGCAGTTATCAAGCCGCTATAACGCCGCTGAGTCGCCAACGCACGCCGGTGACGACGTAGTTTGAATGCGTTAAAGATATAAGGCGCGTCTAACACTGATATCACCGTCGCGTCCGTGGCTTGGTCGGTAGAGCGTCGCGCTGCGGCCGCAAAGTCCTCGGATCGAAACCTGGCGCCGGATGCTGTTTCTTTTTCAAATATAGAGGAGCACTGCGGACGCCAACGCCGCCGGCGGTGGATGGTTTGGGGTCGCTTATAAAGTAACAAGCCGGGTTTAAATACTGCTTGCCACGGTATAGTGGCCCAATCTAGGTTCAGTAACGTAAACAAACGCGCGAACGCTGCCGTCGGGTACCTCAATGCCAGCGCCGCCGTAAAGGCTGGAGACAGCCTTGGAATGGTCCCGTGCCGCCGCGATTGGGTAAACGTGCTCAACGCGTTGTTCTTTTCGTTTACCATGAGACCCAGCAACGCGAAACAGATAAGATGATTCAAACTTCGCCAGTAAACCGCGTTGCGGCGATAATTTTAGCGCTGTTTTGATACAATGATTTGCTTCGGCGGCGAGGCAGCGACCCAAAATGGCGGCGCCAGCGTATACGTGCCTCCACCCTGTACGGATAGTACGGCGGACGTGTTAATCAAGGGACCCAAGGCTGCAGAGCGGTCGGTTCCGGTGATGTCATTGAAGACCACGAAAACACGAGATTTAAAGGGAAAATCTAAATTCTAACTGAAACTGATTAATATCTCAGTGAATATAGCATCGTTTGTATCCGGACAAGCGTTTGGGGCACTATAAAATACGAAATGTTTCGAATAAAACAAACTTTTGTTTTGTCTTCATGGCTCCTTTAAATCCCACACGCTGACGTCGACAACGGCAATGGTCAGTATTTGCGTTTAATGGTAGATGTAAGACTTTTGTCCTGAAATATCCTCTATATCTCTCCCGCCCGATGTTGTTCTCTAACCAGCTTCAGTTGTTCAATACCCTAACTCAGTTATTCAAGCTTCAGGTGTTCAATAGCACATCAGGCTGACCAACTTCGGTACCGTCAAGCAGCTGTCCCTCGCACGTTGCCGGCGCACGTTGGTGGGAGTGAGAAGTTAATCGAGTCCGGTGTTCCATTGTACAAATCGTACAGGGCGGCAAATCGTACAAATCGTACATTCCCTGTCGCCTGGAAATCTGTTATCATTTTACCGCCGCGATAAAAGCGTTTCCTGATGTGAGCAACACGGCGTGGTTTGGCCGAGGCGCGGAGTTCTGGTGACGCTGTGATGGAAGGCGCACATCCACTACCTGACTGCTTATGCGGACGGTGTCGCCGCTTTCTTATTGTTCTGGCCCAATTGTCGGTGTTAAGTCTGTCAGTGTATGACTTGGAAAACGAAGTGTTGGTTTTCATGTTTTGCCATGCCCCAATAACTCAAGGGGAGTGGCTACGAGCATGGAATGGTGGCTCGGCTAAGTTACGCATGGAAGCCACCGTCGGCATATTTCTGTTCGTTGGAAACAAATTGAGGTTAGTATGCGCTCTCCCCAGGATTACCGTCCTACTACGTTGAACTGACTAATCAGCCAGACGCCCACGCTGAAGAGAAGCACGGTCATGCATCTGACGTGGTTATTACCGCGCCTAATACAGAAGAACTCGCACAGCCGTTGAGACGTTCCATGGAAACCCCCTCATCCATTCACCAAGAGGCGGTTCTCTTTAGGAGCAGCATAGACAACGATGACTGCATGGTGGTTTGACAAAGCAGTGTTTAGAACTGTGCGTAAACGTGTAGTGTGCAGTCAAGCCCAGAGCCTTTGTGTGACCACACATGCAGGAGTAGTCGCCATTTTGTCACTGGTTTGAAGTTGAAGCTGGCAGTGGGCGTATCAGGGAATTAAAACGTCGGTTGTCATCATTCCCATGGCTTCCGCGTGCTGCATCCTGGGAATGTTTTTTAATGTTTGTGAATCAAGGTCCAAATGGAGTTCTAAGCGCATGGGTTCTTACACTTTTTACTGCTTGTTTCGAGTAATTCCTAGGCATGCGAGACGTTGGGCATGTACTGGTAAAAGTGTTCTTGAAATGTAGTCATGCTAGCTCATTTCAAGTGTTTTCCGCACGGACCACTCCGAACGTTTGCGATGCTAGAAAATCGGCAGGTGATTCGACTGCTACAATCACGGAATATTGTGTCAAAATAATAATTCCAACCTAAAATATTATGTACAATGTCACACTGCGGGCATGTGTTACACTGTGCGTATGTACCTATTTATTGGGCAGAATAGGCACAGAGGACTCAGTGTAGAGTCCCTTATTTCTTTGTGTTCAGGCTGCGAGTTCTGGCGGGGTGAGTAGTTGATTGATCGACATATTTGTGAGTGATGCAGGTAGAACCAAGGTTGCAGTGGACTTAGCAACAGGCAATTTAGCGGCATGCATCCCGGTTTTTAGCATGCTTTTCAATTCACCGCTGCAGGCATAAGCTACGCTATGGGTATGTATTGTTATTTTGCAAAATAACAGCAGAGGTGGGAAGTAAGCACCGCTCCGTACGCCCAAGATTTCGAGTATGTAGTTTCATTTCTTACGATGTAAAGGCTTCCCGCTGCTTGACGTGCAATGAATACAATAGGTACTTTTTCCGTTGGTTCCACTTTACAACGTTGAAACACAAAGCTTGATAGTAAGCCTACCCTCTACGTTCGCTATCAAGGGTGTTCATTGATTAGGTTGAGCCTTGCTGTTTTCTAACCAACGCTAAACTCATTGTACCGTGCGCTGCGAGTACCAGTTGACAACCTTTACCTCGAACCGTCACGTAAGGTCTAACACCGGTTGTCGCATTCCCCGTTCCCTCTATCGTCTAGTGCACATCAATCTTTGCTCGAGCGAGTTATAAACTGGAAAATATGGGAGGCCTCACAAACTATGCTTCACCCAGTAAACCATTGCACGAAAGATCGGGTAGCCTAACAATGATTTTCCACGGAAACGTTTAGGCCATGTAGAGTTTTGCGTTAACGAAGTAATAGAGAAAGCTGAAACCTGGTGCAGGCACTATAGAGTATCAGTTGTAGCCAAAACGACGGACAAACATAAAAAATCAGCAGCTAACCTGCGCAGAAGCTGCGCAATATCAACGTGCTTCGCCGGAACGAGTAAATAAATAATTGTAAGCATAAAAAACAGAAGCGTAGAGAAATCTGAGAACAGGACTGTGACTTCTAGGTATGCGAACAAGTAAAACATAGCAAAGAAGAACCTGGTATTTACATAGGGTCGTTCGTGTGTGCATGCAAATAGCGGGACGTTCTCTAGAGTGGCAAAAGCTCCGCCAAAAAAGTAGGAAGTTTACCCCCCCTTTTGATACCAAAGCCCGACATTTTCCGTCTCTTGCTATCCCGTTCGCATGCTGTTGTAGTCGTGGTGACCCATCTGGGGCTCTTGTGGGCATTGTGCATCACGTTGTTATGTTCATTGCCTGGGCGAGCCTCCTCACCTTTTGTTCTCAATTCGCTTCAAAGCCTTAGAAGGCCTTCAGCTTGCTGACTGGCATTCCGCAAAAGCCACGTTTCTCGTTCCTTCGGTGTGCGGTCGTGCATAGAAAGCTTTCTCAGAGGCAACGGAGCGAGCTGGAATGTGAATGCGGAGCACGAAGCTTGTCGTTTGTTTTTCTGAAGAAAAAATGGGAAGCACGCAGCCAGTGCGCGTGCGAAACACTTCAACCTTAGTACCTAGGTTGTCTCTTTTCTGGCTAAATTCTGGAAAACCAGAAAAACTGCATCTTGAACGCATTCCCTATGGCTGGTTTTCGCGTTCAATGATGTTACACTTATGCCACACTGTGACTGATGACAGGGTTAAAAAAACGAGTTCAGCCCCAGAAACTGAAGGGTAAGTTTGAAGCGAAAACTACTTCACGTTGTTAATTTTGTTTTAGGGTGGAGAATAAAAAGATTGGTCATTTTGTGATGGTCACCTTGTCGGTGAACGCTTTGTCAGGGAAGTTTCGACAGAACAAAAATGCAACCGGCCCGCGCACGGTGCCACAATTTCCAGGTTTACCCGGTTACGTTATCACCTGAAAGCTTGCCCCTGTTTCCTATTTTCATATATGTTGTTGCACGATTGTTTTCATCAATAGCGTAAAAACTGGTGGTTACTACAATTCGTTATAAGGTAAAAGATTTATTAGTCGGCAACTTCACAAACACTGCCAGAGCTGGTAAGTTGAACTTTAATGTGAATGAAATACTAACTTTTGATAATTTTTGTTTGGCCGAATGATTACGCTTATCTACAGTTGATTAACTGCAATGACATATTTCAAGTAATTATTAGGCTGTTCGTAACCTGCCTCATTCCACTTCGCGAATTATATGCTCTTTAACAGGAATCTAGTGCGGCTGCTAGAAATCTAAGCATAGGAAGACGAAATATTGTAATATCACCCTTGGGGCCACGAGCAATCACCTGTGTCTTATTGCTGTGCAAATTGCAAATTATCGACGGACATTACGCCTACTGGACGGTGCTTGACTTGGTTGCTTGCGCACAGTTTAAACTTGCCTCGTATCGTCTTGCTCTTAGAAAAATGAACTGTCTTCCAAAATTCTAATCCTCAATTTCGTGATCTCTTCGCATGTTCTTATGCGGGATGACCGTGATGTTTCCACACCAGCCTTCGATGCAACGCCAGCCGGCATCGAAACAGATGCTCAACTATTACCCAGGAAAAGCTGTCTCCCCAACTTTACCACATTCTTTCAGAACCACGCCGAGTATTCTTAAAGCTCTGATTAAGATTCTCTTTTTCGACTGGCTCCTTTATGGCCAGCTCTATAGTCTTAGGTAATATCGAACCTTCTGCCCTGATGGACGTCCGCACCGACGCTAAATTAATAACGGAATATGCGTTGTCTTCGCCCAAGTGAAGAGCAGCCGTCATATTTTGTTTGCAGCAGTGCGAAACTATTCCATCACGTAACGGGAGGGCGCCACGCAATAGTGGTCTGTAGGCACCTTTTCATCATACTTTTTGGCCGGAGTTCACCGTGCGGACCGATCACCATGCGACCAGCCGGCTGTGGTCCATCGAACGCTTCACAACATGTACCGTTCGCTGGGCGCTACGGCTTCAAGAATACACGTTCACCTACGTTAATACATCGTGCAGTTTGCAGAAAGCCATTGAGTGTCGGTCTCACTGCCCGATTGATTTACTCCAGACAATTCTAATGCCATGGTAAACGCCTATTGTTTGGCAATTTCTGATTTCGTCCGGATAGGTGATATGCAACGCCGTGACGCTCAGTCGCAAAACTACCAGCCGCCTCGAAAGTCACCCAAATCACCCCTTGCTACTCCAATCACTCATGCGTGATGGAGAACTCTGCCAACGCAACTGTCGATCTCACTTTTCTGATGTTTTGCTCGTTGTATTTGAACACTGACGTAACGATACCCTCAGACTGTTTCTTGGCGAGGCCTTGGCTGTGCCATCTTGCTGGTATCTTCTGGGTCTGTGACGAATGGCCACGAGAGTGATTGGCCATGCGAGTGAGCCAGCAGAACGACAACGACAATGACAAAGAAGAGGGCCGCGCGTAAGTGATCGCGGAGGCTGGAACGGCAACGGCTGGAAGCGAAGCGGCGGAACAGGGCGCAGTCCATGGGAGCTACCCCGTGAGACGCCTGGGCCACCATAGACGGGACCGCGCTGCCCTCCGCCAAGGCTCGAGAGCTCGTCTGGGCGCCGTCATTCAGGTGCTGGTGCGCCGACTGCTGACGCGCCATTCCGGCTGTTGGGCGCTGCCGTTCCTGCTGTTGGAGCGCCTAGAAACGCGTCGTGATCGACTGAGAGTGAGCTGACTGGCCTATTAGGCATTGCTCTCGGACCTTGTGAACTCCGAGGTTATTTTGCGTATCTTTGAACTGTAGACTGTGTGTACGTGTGACCGAAACCCATCCTGTCTGTTACGTCCCGACCTCTACTACGCTCACATCCTGTGCTTGTCCTCCATCCTGTTGAATATAGACTTCGACGTGTTAAACAGTGTTCGTCTACTGCCTGCCTGCGTGGTCGTCGGCCCATTCAAACAGCGTCATCTTTCCATTGGGGCAAGCATTTGGTTGATTTATGCGAACGAGAAATATTACTAATGATGTAGGCTAAGACTACAAAACTGGTGTGTTATTTATGCCAGCACCAAATATGTGCAGTGACTATCTTCCCATAATCATTTGTTCTTATATGATCCCCAAAATTGCAACAAATGTTCGTTCCAGTTATCAAAGGCCCTGTTCCAGGTCCTCCACATCCTAAAACCCGCAATGCTCAAATTGTTTCTTGTAAGAAAGCTACGATGTTTATCAGGGCCAATTTTTTTTTCAATTTATGCCACCATACCTTACACATTCGAGTTTTTAAAGCAAAGCTTTCTACTTCTACCAGCGAAAACAACTCTACATCAACCTCTACCAGCCAAAAAACGGCCAACGGGGATTTGGAGGCGGAGGGCGCTTTTCATTCACGGAGCACAGTATAGATGGCGCGCCGATTGGGCGCTATTACCCAGCGTTCCCCGAGCGCACCCCGGGTGTGCGTCTGCCGGACCCTCCCGTCGGCTTTGTAAGCTGCTTTAGCGACGGTGTTGGGCCTTTTTTGGCGCAGCTTCACGTCCATTGCGCGCTTACCTCGCACGGGTTGATTAACTTGTTCGACAGCCCCTCTTGGGCAACCCGGACCCGACGGAATTAGGTGGTGTTACGGCAAATATACGTTAAGCATTGATTTGCAGGGCGGGAAAACAAAATTAAAAAAAACACTTTCAATTCAATTCAATTCAATTCCGTTTATTCACCAGATAATACTGGTTGGCTGCCTGGGCTAAAAGCTGTGGGAACAGCTTGACGGGGGCGCAGACAGCCAGTACAAGGCAGCAAAAAACGATACATCAGTCAGCACTGCGCGTACAATTGACAATTGGAATGCATGTTATAGATAAAAGAAATGTAAAAGCGCTACAAGCATGTATGCCATTGTAACAACAAGAAGCGACTTTAGATGAGAAAAGAAATAACAATTGAAATGCATAAGCAAAATACACAGCCATATACAATAGTGAAAAAGTACAAAAAACAAGAAAACTTTGTAAGCATTAAAACTACATATTCACAAACATTTCCCGTAGTTCCTTTAACGAACGATTGCATAGTGTTCCAAATTTATTCAAAATATAACGCAGGTTATGTTGCAGCATTTGATTTTTGTACTCTGTGCGAAAACAAGGAATTTGCCAAATATCATTGTATCCGGTGTTAACAGGGTGGTTGCTGCGTTGTATTAAGGAAGAAGCTGTCAAAAACTGTGTGAACGCTGGTGAAGACCTGTAAAATGATCGTAAGATACGGAAATTGTACATATTCTCAGCTGTGACTATCTTATACGTGTGAAAGTGTTGTAGTGTTGGGGCCAAATAATCAAGAGTACCGTTGTGACGGACAGCCTTTTTCTGTAAAAGAAAAATCTTATTGATATTTGATTTAGTAGTAGTTAGCCAGACTAAACTGCAATAGTTTACATGAGATGCGAACAACACCTTACAAATTTGTAGTTTGATTTTTGTTGGAAGTAGGGCACGACAACGTGACAATGCGCCGGCTGCTGAAGACAGCCGTTTGCAAAGGTTCTCGACATGAGAATCCCATGCAAGCGTCGAGGAAAAAGTTTCACCTAAGGTTTTGTATTTTTCAACAATTTCAATTTCCTGCCCTGAACACATAATAGGGACGTCTGACTTGACTATTTTATTTTTCGCTCGGAAAACCATTACCTTAGTTTTTGCTGGGTTAATACTAATGCGATGACATAAGGACCAGTGGATTACTTTAGAAACCAGAATATTGCATTTTACCCCTAAATCGTTGCTGTCGGAACCTGAAAGTAAGATGAAACTGTCATCCGCGTAAATTATGAATTTCGCAGTTTCATCAATATTTATATGCTATTTATATAAATGTTGAACATAAGGGGCCCTAAAACACTTCCCTGGGGAACACCTTTTGATATAGACAATAGCGAGAATCGATGGTTGCCAATGTGCACATACTGATATCTGCCGTATAAATATGATTTCTTCAAAGCTAGAGGTACACCACGAACGCCTTGCAAGGAAAGTGTTCTGGTTAAAATGGAATGATCATGAGAATCAAAAGCTTTGCTAAAGTCAACGAACCAAGCAAGGTAAAGAGTTTTTGTTCTATATTATTTAACACGTTTTCTTCAAGGGTAAGCAAGGCTGATTCAGTAGACCTTTCTAAACCCATGCTGCGCATTTAAAAAAACTGGTAAACCGCAAATGTAATATTTTTTCAAAACCCTTCTAAAAAGTGGGTATGACCGATATCGGCCGATATTTCGCGGCGACATTTTTATCTCCACCTTTAAACAGTACTGACACTCTCGATTTTGTCATCGCTTTAAGAAAAACACCTGTGTCCATGGCCAATATAAATATGTGTGTAAGTACAGGGGCCATAGATCCTAAGACATGTTTTATTTGTGCAATTTCTAAGTTATCGATGTCGAGAGACTTACTATTGTTTAGCGATATGAATGTCCTGTTAATTTCCATTTCATCGGTTGATGTTAGAAAGAAACTTTCCGCAAAACCAATCTGGTCATCTTGGAATTAAAGATCACTATATGGCACAGGAATATTAATGAAATACCTACTGAAATGGTTAGCTAGCTGTGCCCCAGAAAGACAATGGTTATCATGTACAATTTGTTCTGGTAAGAAATTTTGTTTTCGGCAGCTTAATGCGTTGTGGAGGACTTTCCAAACAGCATCTGGGCGATTGAGCGCGATCCTCGTTTAGATGGCTTGAATGTTTTAAAGGGAAAGTGTATGGCATATATATTCGAAACTCTCTCAAGAACGCTTCATAGGCTTCATTGACACCATTTAGTTGAAATATACAGGACCAGTCATATGCATTGATGTCATGTTTAAAGGCTTCTAGGGCTTCGTCAGACACGTGCTGGATAATGATGGCGCCATGGTCATATTTGCTTTCTTTTGAAGTGTACAGTAAGAAGATGGGGCAATGATCACTAATATCGGAGGCAATGGTTCCTGCATCCCAGATAACAGTTTCAATGTGTGTAATGAAAAAGTCTAATGCAGAAATTGATGAAACTGTAATGTGAGTGGGGGTTGAAATTACATTTGTGAAACCACAAGAACTGAGCACCGAAGCAAAATTACGGGCATTATGCGTATCGTCCAAGGTATTTATATCATAATCACCACCACACATAAGTCGGAAACGGTTCACACGGACATACTCAAGAAATTGTTCGTAGAAGTCAATGAAGTGCTTAAAATTGCCGTTTGGGGGTCGGTACACAACACTGACAATGTTCATGCTCTCTTTCAAGGTTAAGATCTCGTAATCGTTACAGATACCGCAAAAATCAATAAATTTTTCATAATTCTGCATTTTATTTACAAAAACCGCCACGCCGCCCCCTTTTCGGTCATGTCGATTTAGAAAGAAGCTTGAGTAACCGTCTATACTAAGCATATTACCACCGTCCTGATACCACGTTTCTGTAAGCATCAGTGTGGTTACTTTGGAAGAAAACTGACATAGTAAATTGATAATATCATCTTGCTTACTACATGCGGAGCGAGTATTCACGTGTAAAACGAAGTTCGACGACGCAGACGGGGCTGGAACAGTTTGCGGCAAGATAGTCATAATAATTCATACTGGTTGTGTTCTTGTAAGTCGGGATGATTAACCTAGCTCAGTTTATCTTGAATAGGTCATGTTCATACGAGATAAGAGAAGCAGAGTCGTCAGTTTTGCGAGCAAATATTTTGCCATTCTGTGTCCAGGCTGATTTCCAACTGCACTCATGCCTGCGCTTAGTGGTCATGCCGAGAAATTTCTTTTCAGCAGGGCAAAGGTGTTCGTTTATATATATGGGATCTGTCGTGTGCAGTCCAATGTCTTTGTTGTTCAGTCGTGTCTTTCTGGCTTTCCGGAGTGTTAAGTCATGTTTAGCTGGAGGTTTGTATTGATCGACTACGTTTGTTTTATCTGGGATGCGCGTCGAGACACGATGGCATGCAGCGATATCTTCTCCGTGATGTGTTCGTCAATAGCGTCACCTATCTTTGCAAGAACATCTGCAACCTTCTCGCCCTCTTCTTCGACAATACCCCTACTCTCAATGTTTGCGTTGCGAGAATATTGTTTCATGTGAACCAGTCTTTTCTCGACTTCCTCATTCTTGTTTTTCAAAGTAAGGCACTTATTGTGAAGACCTTCGCTCTCGCTGTTTAGCCGAACATTCCTCGAAGTTTCGGTAGCAAGTTGTTTTTTCAGGTCGTCTATGGTCTCATGCGCATTCTCCAGGCTCTTTATCACCTGTTGCTGTTGGCTTCGCAGCTCACAAAATTCGTTACGCTTTTCCGTCTCGAAAGATTCTCTAGCTGTTTTCATTTCTTGCCTTAGGTCTTCTTTAAGATTTAGAAAATCATTTGTCAAGTCCTCCTTCAGCTTTGCCAACTCTTTCGACATGGTTACAACGGTAACAAATCAAACCAGGAACGACACGGCAGCAACTGGGCAGCAGCGACGAGGGTATTTGATTCAAGAATGTTCACTTTGTACCAACCTGCAGCAAAACGCAGACAGGGCTAAGTTGTAGCCGAAAGACGGTCGTCGCCGCTGCCAAGTGGAACCAGTCGCACACTGTAGCTCCCTTTGTAGCCGGGCCAGTTGACGTCACAGTCACACTGCAGATAGCCGACGCCGCCGCTAGCCAGGTTCTTGATAGCGTGCGGTGCGAAACGATGCTCGTAGTGGCACGCTGTATCAGCCAGACTCGTGGCCGGACCTTGGAAGCGGATTGCGGGAAGGGCAACCTGCAGCAAAATGCAGACATGGCTAAGTTGCAGCCGAAAGACGCTCGTCGCCACTGCCAAGACATCTATTCGCTAGAGAAACGACACCTTCGGCGCACTGCTTGTCACGAACGGGACTGCGTTATAAACTGCGAAATTTTTAAAATGCTTAATTCGGTTGTGTTTAAAAAGGTATTACAAAAGAGGAATGGAGAAACTGGATTTGATAAATAGCGATTCTAAAAGTTCCGTAAGCTTTCTCACAATTCTCAAGCTTACGAAAATATTTATAACAAATCTGTTTAAATAGGGTCGCTAAGCCCATATGCCGAATTGTTCGGTGTCTGCGCTTGTGTCCTGAGGTGGTGTAGCCCCGAGCTAGCTCATCAGGATGTATAGCTTCCGCTGTCTCACCCTTCGAAAGACGCTCCTCTCCGCTTTCGTGCTGCCGACGCACGGCCGGGTTTCAGAGGCGGCCTCCTCCGCTCGAGCCCGGCCATGGCCGACGATGCTGCGTTCGGGACGGCGCCTCCGCGAATCCCAGGTAACGGCTGGCAGGCTATCTGGTTTCACTCTTTCTAGAGTCACGTGTGTGAATTCAAGCGACGTGGCTTGTAGAATTGTTTTGGGGGTCGTTCATAGCTTTTCTTTCCAACCACCTTCACAGCGTGGACTGGAGTCAGTTTTTTTTAAGCATCGACGTAGTTTGGGGCTTCGAGATTACCTTATTTTCGGGTTTAATCAGTGACATTGCAAATTTGTTCCCCAAATGTTATTTTAAGGGAGAGGAAGAGAGGAGAAGAAATGTGTCGGAACGAGAAACGGAATTATCAAGGTAAGGCCCTGCAATAAAAACATTTCTCTACTTCAAATGGCATGGTATGCCCGCGACAAAGCCTGTTACGACTGGGTGGGCCGACCCGAGCCGAGCTCCGTCGCCTCCGGCATACATGTGGTAGCGTGGTGTGACGACCGGCCAGCCGTTGTTGCAGCCGTGAAGAAGTCCAGAAGTCGTAGGTTAACGTAATTGTTTACTTCATAGAGAGATATGAGCCATAGCCAAAGAACAATGCCCCGACGGGCGAAGGAACAGTACAGGACTTCAGCAGAGTGACAGCAATGATTCGCTGCTCAAACTCGAATAAGTTACAGCGCTTGGGCGGCTCTATTTATACCCAAAAGCGGTAACGGTCAAAACAGCGTTCCCTCTACATTTTCGCACGCTACGAACTTCACAGACACACACAACGCTCTTTCCAGAGTTCGTGAGCAGTCGGTAGCATCGGCGCACGTTGAGTCCGAGAGAGGGAAGAGAGAGGGACTCTGCTGCGATCGCGGGGCCTCTGTCTCCTTCGGCGCGTCTCAAAGTGAAAGTATGATTCACCAACACGATGGGGCCTGTTTCAATGGCGCACGCAGTGGCTTCGCCGCACAGCCGAGGAGTGATGCGGGAAAGTACGGCGGCGGGCCGATTCCTAACAGCTTCTCCGCCGGGGGTCCGAGATCCCGATGGATAAGGGTCTTCAACCGTTCTCCGGAGGAATGCTTTCGAAGTGAAGTGCTCGGCAGACGCTCGAATCCATGTCTGGGCTCTAAGACACCATGCTGGAACTACACCGGGACGGTAACTGGACGAGTAGTGGCTCGCCAAGAACGTCTCTGGCTTGGTCAGGCACGCAACCGATCAACACAGGAAGACACAACTGCATCGCCGGCAAGTGCGATAACAACTCCACACTGAAGATCTACCAGGCTTTTATTTGCGATAAAATACTCTAATAACTAACTACACTAGTCAAATGTTAGCCCAACAGTACTTTAGGCAAGTGCACAAACTTGAAAGGTGACATTTTGCGTGATTGGAAATGTCCCATAAAAAAGAAACGTAATTGTAAAGGGCGAAACCAACTTCAGGAACAACAATGAAATTGAGAAATTGAGTCGTCTACAAGCCACTGCTCGCGCTGAGAGCTGCGATTTCAGCTCTCGTCATTGCCCAGAGCTTTCCCCTTTTTGTACCGTACTTTATGTGCCCCCGCTCTCTGAAAGCGACTGCGACCGGTCGAAAGGACATCGGCCTCCTTCCATGACGTGTCTCGAACGCGTGGAGAAAACTATCCTACTTTCTACTGCTCGAGCAAGGCGTGCGCTTTCGTTCTCGACCGCTGCGTGGTCCACTGAGACTCGGCGCAAAGCGGGCGAGCGGCGCTGCCACTCGGCAGGCGCGCATGAGAGCTCTTGCCGCATTTGTTTTCGACACTGTCGGCAAGCGAACACCGCTGGGTGTTTTCGCTCTCCTTTCCGGCTATCAAAGCCAATTTAGGCACGGGCAGCCCGGTATCAGAGGACGGCTCAACCCCAGGCGACACCGGAATGGCTACGTGCTCGGCTGGCCATCACCTGACAACGAGTATCTGAGTTTCAGGTGGAACGCTAGCGACGCGCTCCGTTG
Source organism: Haemaphysalis longicornis (assembly GCF_048455015.1). Classification (NCBI taxonomy): domain Eukaryota; kingdom Metazoa; phylum Arthropoda; class Arachnida; order Ixodida; family Ixodidae; genus Haemaphysalis; species Haemaphysalis longicornis. Next base: position 191,145,086 of record NW_027526361.1, read on the forward strand.
CGGGGCCGTCACTACGCTTAGCTGCACTGTGAACATCGTTCAGTGTCTCGACTGCCGGCTCTGCCCCAGCGTTGCTAGGTTCTGAACTCCCGTCCGGAGAAACACCCTTCGTTTCAACGGACTCGTGTTTCCTCCTTCCGCTAACCCGGTTTAGGCTTTCCCGCGGAACGCCGTTAGCCCGCGAACTGCGCGCGTTCGGGTCGACAGCCGTTTTCAAGGCCTCACGTGAACCCGCGCACTTCGAACATGGCGACGAAACGTCTCCACTCACAGTAGGGGCCTTACACACAGTGTACTTACGCTGCCCTCTGTCGAGAGCCTCCGGAAATGCCCCATCCTCGCTCTGTTTCTGAGTATCGCCATTCCTCACAGAGGTGGCGACCCTATCGTTACTCGAACTCTTCGCAGCGAGCCCAGCTGGTTCTTTCCTCGGCACTTTCTCAAAATTGTACCCCTTGTCGCTTAACAGCTGATCCGACCTTTTCGAGAATAGGTACCTGTACTCTGGAAGAAGTTGTGGGGATACTGCTGCCTGCGTCACCAGTTCACCAAACGGACCTCCGATGCTCACCTTAGCAATCGGCAGGCACACGTTTTGTGCTCCTACGGCTGGCTTCACCCAAACAAACTGCCCCTTTAGCTGATCCCGTTCAACGTACGAAGGGTGGACCATGTCTACAGTCGCCGCGGAGTCACGAAGAACTCGGCACGGTTTACCGTTGACGACAAGCTCACGTACGTACGGCTCTAGAAACTGCCTGCTGTCCTCACTCTGATCTCACACGTGAATGACTAGTTTTCCCTTTTTGCAACAAGCGGCGAAATGTCCCGTCTCGCCGCAGCTGTAACGCGCAGCCTGTCTGCGTGCTTCAAAAGCTTTCTTTCTGCGCTGCTCCTCAGCGTCTGCTGCTCTCTTTTCGTTATCGTGGCTAGTTTCTCTATCCACGACAACGACTTCCCTTGCTCCACTGTCTTCCTGCGGAGCTCTGCCTTTCGGCCCCTGACTTATCAGGCCTCGGCCTGAACTCTTTTTGGCCGTCTTTCGGCCCCTGCGCACCTCCACGTGCGACGAACTCGTCGGCTAGCTGAGCTGCCTGATCCATACTATTTACCCCTGGCCTATCTTGCACCCAGAGTCTCAGGTTTTCTGGTAGACGGCGGTAAAACTGCTCAAGGCCAAACCACTCAACTACCTTGTCGTGCTCTCCGAAAGCCTTTGCCTCTTTCAGCCACTCTTACATGTTAGCCCTCAGCTTATAGGCGAACTCTGAGTATGACTCGCCCTGAGCTTTCTCTGCTTCACGGAATTTCTGGCGAAACGCTCTCTGCTGACAGCCAGTACTTAGCAGAAGGCTCGACTTGACTTTTTCGTGGTCCTCCTCCTGCTCCTTTGGCAAGCGGCCCATCACGTTGGCTTCCTCACCTGGCAAAAGCGTAAGCAGCTTTTGTGGCCATGAGTCTCGGCTAAACTGTGCCCTCTCGCACGTACGCTCGAAGTTGACCAAAAAAAAAGACCAAAGTCTTCTCCTACTTTGTAGGGTCGCATGAGGTCACACATTCACAACGAAGGTCGCTCAGTCGCCGCAGACTGCACGGTTGGCGCGCTGCTGTCACTCGCACGCCTAGATCGTGATGCCTCGATGTCTAGGCGCTTCATTTCCAGCTGAGCTGTCGCTCCTGTTCTCGCCTTCTATCCTCGCGTTCCTGTTTCTGCTTCTCGAGCTCCTGTTGTTTTATTTCCTCGCGTTCCTGTTTCTGCCTCTCGAGCTCCTTACGCTGTCGCTCAGCCTCTGCCTCTACAGCCTGACGTTTTGCGGTCTCCCTGTCATTGATCAGCTGAATGCACTCAGAGGGCTCGTCATCGTCAACCCCAACAGCGAGTATAGCCTGTATCAGCTCTCGCTTTCTCAGCGCGTCCGTAACATCTAAGCGCAACTCTTTTGCAAGCTCCAACAACTGCGGTTGTTTCAACGCTTTCAAATTCATGGCGAGTCTAGAGTACTGCTTCCCCCGTCCTCCAAAAATGTTTTGCGCGAATAACCCACCGACAAAAATGCACGCTCTACCAGGTATCCTCAGAAGCCTGGTATACTCAGTGAAAAAAAATCCCGCACTCACCATTGACCGCCATCAATTCTGCGAAGTCCCAAGCCGCCTTGACGTCCGTGGTGTTGGATCTCACACCGCTGGCTCCAGGTGTTACGAAGTTGCGATCCGACCGCTGCCAACCAGTTGTTGCGACTGGGTGGGCCGACCCGAGCCGAGCTCCGTCGCCTCCGGCATATGTGTGGTAGCATGGTGTGCCGAACGGCCAGCCGCTGTTTCAGCCGTGAAGAAGTTTAGAAGCCGCAGGCTCACGTAACTGTTTACTCCATAACGAGAGGTGAGCCGTAGCCAAAGAACAATGCCCCGACGAGCGAAGTAAGAGTACAGGACTCGACCAGAGTGAAAGCAATGATTAGCTGCTCAAACTGGAATGGGTTACAGCGGTTTGGCGGCTGTATTTACACCTAAAAGCGGTAACGGTCAAAACAGCGTTCCTTCTACATTTGCGCACGCTACGAACGTCACAGACACACACAACGCTCTTTCCAGAGTTCATGATTAGTCGGTAGCATCGGCGCACGCTGAGACCGAGAGAGAAGGGAGTGAGGAGGTCTCCGCTGCGATCGCGGGGCCTCTGTGTCCTTGGGCGCGTTTCTACAAGGTATGATTCACTGACACGATGGGGCCTGTTTCAAAGGTGCACGCAGTGGCTTCGCCACACAGCCGAGGAGTGATGCGGGAAAGTACAGCGGCGGGCCGATTCCTAACCGGCCACACTCGGGTGTCAGTGCTGCCGTTGAATGCGTACTAGACTGGTATACATTAAATTGTATGCACCCAAGCGAAGTACAAAATCGAAAAGCGAAGGCAGGATCATGGGCATCATGCGGCGGTGTTAGGAAGCAAAAATAAGCAAGTATGGCAAATTTTTTAATAGCAGAGCTGTTCTAAGGCAGGCCCTGACGATAGTGTTTGCTGGTATAGTGTCACGCTCTCTGTGGAGCAGGTTTCTTCGCCGAGCGAAGACCAGTTGCCTGTATAAAAATACAAAAAATGCCCCAGGCCTTTTGCATTTTGATATATTGCGGTTTTTATAGCCCATAAAAAGTTTTGGCAGCAGTGCCATTGTGGTGAGAAGAAACCAACATTAGGTTTTCGGGTGACCTAGGTTTTTGTAGGCTAGATTTTTCACATCGTGTGTTTTACTGTGAAGCATGGCCGCGTACGGAGAAAGGATGATTACAGAAAATGGCTCCTGACACAAATTATATGACAATTACTTTCTGCGAGAGCGCTACCGTTATGCCGAGTTTAATTGACTTGTCCGGATCAGTTCACAGTACAGTTGTTAAGGTTGTGAATTCTCGTCTGCTTTCAGTACACGGGTTTCTATGAAGGGAGTATAGTTACGGAAAATGAATGTAACGTTTGTTGAACCGGAACCATTCGGAAATAAGTTATATGACAATCAGCCGCTAACACGACTCAAATATTACGCACCACATCTTTGCTAGTCATCTTTCTTCACTGAGTCTAACAGCACTGAATTGTGTTTCCATTACTTCCTCTAGTGCTTAAGCGCAGGTGGGTGAATGCAGGGACGCATATAGATTCCGTATCTGGCTCCCATAAGAGTTGCGCGTCCCTTCCGCCATTTTGAGTTCCTAATGCGTGCGGGAAAGCCACCCGCCACTCACTTAGGAGCCGTACACGCGGATGGCGCGGAGTGGACGAGTGCGTTTGCCGGCGGCGCCGGCCGTGGGGCTCAGATGCTGCAGCCGCTCATTGCCGCAGAACTAGAAAGAGGTTTTGAGCGCAGCACTGAAAACAAGCTTTCCTGCAATGGTGGGACCGGAATTGCGGCGGCTCTTGTACCTAGCTAATATTGTATAATTAGAGAATGTTTTGTGCTTTATATTGCCTCTAATTTCACTCACCGTATTTGTGTATTACCCACTCCTCTCTGTAATGCCTTCGGGTCCTGAGGGTATAATAAATAAATAAATAAATAAATAAATAAATAAATAAATAAATAAATAAATAAATAAATAAATAAATAAATAAATAAATAAATAAATAAATAAATTGAAGGCGCAACTACCGGTCCCGCGAAGAGTATATACAGGAAGTGTAGTGACGCTTATATATGGAGCACCCTTGCGGATCCTTCCATCAAGCTTGGGTCGAAAGTGTTCGAGCCAGATCGGAGAAAACCGGCACACCGAGGCTTACCAGAGTGTTTCCTATACATTCCCTGAGCAAAAGTTATGTTAACCACATGTTCGAATAGATGGCTAGATGGCTTTGAAAGTGCAAGATTTGAAAGGCTGCCATTTGCAGCAGCATAAAAGCTCCGGCTAAACGCCGCATCAAAGTGCGTTGTCGGCCAAACTGTTGCCGCAGCGTGGGCGATCCAGACAAGGTTGGCGAATTCTCGGTTGTCCTCATGGTATGTAAAATCATACCTTCAGCTTTGAGTGACCAAGGAGCACGTCAACAACACTGTTTTGTGTGGCCCCAGTTTCACGGAAACTATGCAGTACCTGCCCCGGTGGCTGAGTGGCTAAGGCGTTGTGGTGCTGAGCCCAATTACGCGGGTTGGAGGCGGAATCAAAGACGCCCGTGTGTTCCAGATTTCGGCGCACGTTAAAGATTCATACGTGGTAAAACTTATTCCGAAGCCCTCTATTACGGCGCGCCTCATCGCCTGTGTAGCGTCGGCTAGTTAAACCTAACAAATAGAGTGGGGACCATGCGGTAAAAACAGATGCGGGGCGAGATTTTTCTGAATTTCAGCTACCCAATCACGGTGTGCCACATATTCATAAAATATAAAATGGCTCTGGTTGGCTAAACTAACCCTGCATATACAAAGCGAAACCTTTGCTTAGCCTTGTTAAATCTTGGTTTCACTTTTCTATGCTTTCATTGTTGGATCACTAAGAGGGTGCCACTGAAATTGAGGACGAGTCAGCGAGCAATGCAACGGAAGATGATAGGCGTAAAATTAGGGGACAAGAAGAGAGCGGAGTGGGTCAGTTAACAAACGCGTGTTAAGTACATACTAGAAGAAATTAAGAAGATATGCACGTGGGCAGGGCATGTAATGCGAAAGCAAAATACCCGTTGTCATTAAGGGAAACAGAGTGGATCCCTAGAGAAGGCACGCGTGCCAGGGGGCGGCAGAAAGTTAGATGGGCAGATGAGGTCAAGAAATTTGCAGGAATAAATTGGTCGCAGTTAGCACAGGACTGGGATACTTGGAGATTAATGGGAGAGGCCATTGCCCTGCAGTGGGCGCAGATGGTCTTGTGGTGATGATTATGATGATTATGATTATGATGATGAGGCTTACACTATTCTTATTAATTTTGTTCAAAGCCTGCCTTTTTATGCGGATGTGGTACCGTTGACGCCATTTTTCGAGCCGAATGGCTCGCCGGGTGATCTCCGCGGGTTATCCGATGCCGCTTGCCGACGGCGACTCAAACCTCGAGTTCCCGCGCAACACTCCCCCGCAAGACGGCCCGGTCCCGCTCTTATTCATGGCCAAATCGAAAGCACACGGTGAGTCACGTGGTCAGGCGGAGACCCGCTGTGGCGCACGCACGCGCCAACACGCAGCTGCGGCGGAGGCGGCGAACGCTGCCGGCGGGTCACATGATGCGTCGCCACGGATACGCCGCTGCTGCAGTCAAATCAAGGCTAAAAAAACCGCGACGCTGAAACCGCTCGAATAGATTAGTAATGCATTGCTTTGCTTTACACGTTGTTGTAACTCGTCGAACCGGCGTTGCGTTCCCCCCTGCGTGCAAAGTGAAGCATATCCTCAGGGCAGAAAGGTCCAGGACAGCATGGTCATATGAGTCGAACTGAGGCCAAGTACAATAAAACAGAAGTGGATGCAACGCAACGCAGGTGAGCGCTGCGGCAATATTTATTTACAGGGAAAACGTATAACACCAAAGAGGTTTCCTCGTCCCACTACTCGTGTGTGGATCGATAAAGACAAAACGCTATGACTATGCTGAAGATTTCCGGAATGGCGTTGCGCCTACAGAAGATAGTAGCATTGCAATCTGTTATTTTCTGGAATTTTAGTGAGAAAGTTGTAATATGAGCCAGTTGAAATATTACTAGTTACACAATAAAAATATACGCATCTTGAATTAGTGGTGCAAGGTTGGAGAAACAGCAGAACTGGTGACCCCTCGCCCTTGGTCGGTAACCCAGCTGTCGCACCTCACATGAATTTCCGGAGTTGCCGCTGGAAGTTCTTCATGACTGGCAGTTCCCGATCGTTTGGTCCGCAGGGCTTCACGTCTCTCGTTAGCACGCGCTGGACAAACGGCTTCGCGAACTCGGAGTCTATAGCGCTAGCTCGGTTTCTGTGCGCCCCACTTCAGGCGACAACGCACGTGAACGGGCGAGGAGAACAGCATGCGGGAGATCACGCCACGAACGCCGGGGCGAGTGTTCTCGAAGGCCGAGATGGGCGACGCCGGGCGCTCCTCACAAGTCGCACGCTTACGTGCGCTCGGTATTGTTTCTTGGTATGTTTTTTTCGAGCTCGCGGCGTGGCGCAAGCCCACGCGCAAGCCCAAACGACGATTGGCGCCCCTCACGGGAAGCGCGTTCACCTACACTCGGCTGGGATTAGTTGTTTGGTAACGCTTGACGGCCGCACGAAAAGCTCGAACAACTCTGCTGCTAATAAGTAACCACCTATGTGGGCAGACTCATGTCACCGTTTGTACATGCACGTATGTTCGCCACCGAGTGTGTGTCGGTATCAATGTACCTGTGCTGTTCACCAATGATAACGAAACAAATTTCGTTTGCAAGGTTGAAAGTTTCGAAGGCGATAAACAAACCTTCTCCTAAACAGTTCCTCTTAGCAGCGCGTCCACAATTTCCTCATCTCTCTCCGTATCTCTGGTTCTACCATTCCTCTCGTTACCAACTGCAAGGTTCTTGACTTTCCTTTGCATGTAGCCAAGAGCATACAGACCTACACAGCGACGTCGCGACCTCCCACTCGGTAACCCACCTTCTTCGTCGTGTGGTCACTCGACGAGCGGATCTTCCTGAAGCTAATGCCTGCAGGGTTGCTCATGCGCTGGCCCTCAACAAGTGCTTGTACTTTATCCCTTAGGTCTCCATGACCAACACTCAACTCAATACCCTTGAGTCCGCCCTGGTGCGACTCTACAAGGCAGCACTGAACCTCCCTATCACCATTTCTACTGATAAGCTTTTTGCCACGGGCCTCTCCGCAATCTCTCAACCACGGGCCTCAACGACTCTCTCCTCCATCTCCATCATGATTCCCAGCCTTCTCGGCTCTCCCTTATCCGTCAGGGTCAGTGGTTACCGGTTCAGGCAGGTATATCTCCGATTCCCGTCTGCCCCGTTACCCCTCCCGAATAAATACCGGCGCCCAACCATCGTATTCTCCCTTTCCCGTCAAACATGTCCCGTGTCCTTCATTTTGGTCGTCGCTATGCGGCCCCGCAGCATCATTCTCCTTTTATTGCGACACAAGAAGTTGCTTACAGAGGTATTTCTTTTGTGGCTTCTCGAGGCTCATGCGGTTACGCTCTGTACCACCCTCACCTTGCTGAAGCCGAAATCACTCTAGCACCCGTACCTTCACCCTCTGGAAGCAATGTCTCTTGATTTTCTCGCCATTGCCCATGCCCTTCAGTCCTTTGATTCTCTTTCCCCGTCTCCGAGTACACAGCCTTGTGTGACTTTCACGCCGCTATTACAGACATATAAAATCGCTCACAATTCTCTACCCTTCAACAGGAGGTAGAGCAAGCAGTGTTCGCTCTACAGCCATCAAAAGTTTTCCTTCGTTGGGTCCCTAGACATTTCGGCATTGACGGCAAAATAATTGGGCGCATCAACTCGCCCGCGACAATCTTTACCTTGCACCGTTGATCCCCTGGCCCGGGAAATCGGAGTACGTTGGGAGGCTATCCCTGCGCCGTACCATGAAGGAGGTCTACCTCCACCTCCGTCTGGACAAACGCCTCTACCTCACCGTAACGGAGGCTTGACTTCAGCATATCCGAATAAATGCCCTGATCCCTCCCTCCCGCCTATTCATCTATCGCTATAGATCTGACCCCTCTTATCCCAACTGCCCCACTGACAAAGCTGATTTACCTCATTGCCTATTCTAGCGCCCTGTGGCTCAGCTATCCGACTCGCATCCCTCCAGATCCCTTTTCAGCATCTCCTGGACCGACTGGCTTGGCTCCGAAGGGGAAGAAGAACCGCGCAGACTGGTCGCACATGCGGTCGACATGCTGGGCCTGTAGCTTCGGCCGAATAAAGGTCTTTTCTACCCCTAAGTGCTCACCCAGAATCTGTTTACGTCCCTCATTGTGACTGTTGCAGGTGAATGTTCGGCTTTGTGTGATAACGATCACTTCAAAATGCGCGCTCTTTGCTGTGTCCCTTTCCTTTATGTTCAAAAATGTAAATTGTTGGAGAGTTCGCAAAAACACCAAACGGGCCTAACAGGTCGATTTCTTACATATACGCGCTAATATGCTAATTTTAAAGTTTCCGCTTTGTAATACTTTCAAAATTATTTTTAATGCAAACTTCTGGAATGCTTGGAGCAGCAATGCGAAAGAAATTGTTCAATAATTAGAGTTTTTCTGTCTCGTTTCAACTTTTACAGAAACTTATAATATCTCGGCTTCAGGAGTAGGGCATCCGAGGCATATTACCTACTGAAGAGATTCTGGAACACTCGGATAAACTACTGTCACTTTTGCTTTCGCTTCCGGAAGCACTGCGACCGTTATAGTTATTGCCCGGTGGAAGCGGCGCTGCGTATTTTGCTTCTGGCAACAGATGAGCCTTTCGTTTTTGCTTTGCTTTTGAGGCGTTTTATTAAGGGGCTATCGAATGCGCTTATTGCTGCAACTGAAAAAAAGCCAACCAATAGCCGCTAAACCTCTATAATGAAGTAATTCGAGCTCTAAAACTATGGCAAGACCAGGATGAAAAGAACATTCATTTGAACCAGTTTCCAATGTATCTGACGGGAATAAAGAAGTAATTTCTCGCTCAGGCACTATGTGACCCGTTATTCCAAACGTTCTGAAAGCATTTAGCATTCAAAAAGCAGTAAAAAAGTGCTGCAGTGTGCCTTTAAAGTCAAAGGCACCATTTAGTAAGACAGAAAACTGAAAAAAGCCACAGAAGTCCTCGGAGCGCTCCTTTAATGAGATAACTTCGCAATCGTGCAGGCAAATTTCACGAAACAAAACGCTAACTCTTAGTCCAGTCACAAAATCTTCAAATGAATCAGAAGGAATTTTGCGAAATTGGGTAAGTGCTTACCATAATGCGTTATTATTGATTGGGGGTTTAACGCGCCGGCCCTATATACGCAGGTGATGAGGCGCAATTTATTGGAGGGCTCCAAGTCAATTTTGACCACCTGGTGATCTTTAACGAGCGCCGAAATCTGGAACACATGGGCGTTTTTGCTTTTCGCCTCCATCAGAAGAGCAGCCACCGCGGCCGCCAATCGAACCCGCGTCTTTGGGCTCAGCGGCACAATACCTTAGCTACTGAGGCATCGCTGTGGTTCAACAACTTTTTGTGACAGTTTGACGGGCCCAGTAATCAGTCAAAACCCGCTACACAATCTTGAGGCGAAGCCCATAATGTGCACTCAAAAAATTACGTGCACAAAGACTCTTTAAGCAACATGTGCGCTATAATATGAAAATCGCCCATTCGAGAAGACTTGAAAGAGATGACCTGGTAAGGACCGTCAGAACTGATTAATATTCAATTTACGTGGCAGCCACGAAATCAACAAAATATGTTCCGGTGCTACCCGCGTGTACGTCTGCGGGGCAATCTCCTAAATAAGATCTAACATCTTGTACATGCAAAGCAAAGTAACATGGTCGCAAGGCACGTCACAGCAGGCGCAAACACCAGAGAATAGTATGAAAAACGGACTGAAGATACGCGTTTTTTCTCTGCGCGACAATCCAGGAAATCTCGGCGCTTTGCCAGCGCAAGTAGACTTTGTCTAGACCTCGGTATCCACGGATCCAACGAGGGGCGCAAAACAACTCCGTGTCTATCGAGTTGGCGGGTAAACTTGGTCACGCTGTGCTACCACCCGACCACCGTCCCGAGGAATAAGCCTGAGCCGAGGTACTGACTCGGGTCAGATTAATCTAGCACTCAACTCACTCAGTGTGGTCCTCGCAGGGCGTGATAATCTCATTCCTTTTCCTCCCCGCCACAGTAGATCGCAGTGGAGCAAGTTATTATTACGGGGTGGTACAAAGGGCCTGCATTTCCCGTTGTTCAGTACGCTATCAGGTTTCTATCGAAGAATAAAGTAGCAGAAACTCTGAATAAACGCCAGCATGTCAGCTGCAAAAGAACAATACGAGGAGGAAAAAAGATCTGGCAAGAAGGTGAAAGGTGGGTTGTATTGCAACCAGACGGCGATACCACAGCGATAGCCAGAATACAAAACACGCACAAGAAGTACAAGCGACTAGAAATGCACAACCGTTTGGGAGGTAGGGATATTTACCGAGACTAAATTGGAGAAAGGGTCCACTTGAAGGATGGTCAAAACTGGCGTTTATAAGCGCTGCATCAGAGCGAACGTCACCAGCAACGAAGAGCTCAGTAATATTATATTGAAAACGCTAAACGGGACAGGCTGAGAAAGGCAGCGTCCGCAGAACGCCAATACTTCTCATGTTTAATATTACCGAGAATACCTTAGCGACGGGTACTTCGGCGAAAAAATCCATCAAAATTACTCAAGCAAATATTCGGAAGATTCTCTATCGTCTACGACAGGTTGTCATTTCGGTACGAGGACAGAAAAGCGTAGTCAATGTTCCTAAACAAGCTGCGTGAAGCTCCGTCACGGATGATTCTTCGCCTTCCTCGCAGCAACGGGACCCACCACCCGCCGCGACCAGTAGTTCTTCCGTGCACATACATCATCGACTGCCTAGTTTCTCGAATGACCTTTGCATCGATGAAGGAGATAATTGCACGGCCGACTTTTACGAATATTTTTCTAATAGTGGGCGTACCAGTTGTAATAAAAACGAACTAATCCCTTCGCTCCTTCGGAGTGTTAGGCAATGCCAGCAAATGCTACTGCATTATTTAATTCAATTCCGAGGAGCTTCGGTATAATTTCTTTTTTGCTGGCCTGACTACCCTAGCCACTTCGCTTTTCACTTTTGCACTCACTGTGGTTTTTTGGGGTGCTGCGAACATCGGTCACTAAGCAGATAAGTGCGGATTAGGGACAACGCGTATGAGGCACATAATACTTGAAAACCTACAGGTGGAAATGAAACCCTGAGAAAAAAATAGCCCAACCAAAAGCGGAGGACAAAAAGGGCGCACCGGCAGAGAGAGCTTACTTTCAACCATTGATTTCATAGAAATAATGCACATTGCCACCAGGACACACCAACAATATCACAAACGCGGGAAAGCACTAGGAGTTTATTTACTGTCCCTTTATGGCACCGCGGCGTTCCACATACGAAGTATCTTTCGTGGAGAGTGCAGAGGACTAATACAGTTGCCTATACAATGGAATTCGCAAGTGGATTAACTGTACTAAATCTGTTACTTCAGTTATCCTAATTTTAGCCTCTACAGTGATCTATCTGGCCGTTTTGTTTTTAGTTTGAAACACTATTTAGCAGTCGGCAAAGCGAGGCGCGCAGCTGCGATCGCGACTATGCAGGCATATGGGGCCTTTATGTTCCCCACATTTTCAGGGTGCACTCGTGCTCTGCAGTTGATGTATCGACTGGTTTGGTTTGTCTTAGATATTCTTTTCACACATAGGGGCAAAGAATATGCCTTCACTACAAAAAGTTGCTTAAAGAAAGAATAATTATTTTGTAAACATGGTACAAAAATTCAATGACTAATAGCATTACGAGCTATAAATATATGCTCACATCACCGAAGTGAAAACCAACACAGGGGGGGTAATTTCACGGGCTACTGTAATGTTATGTGGGAGAAGTACACTTTTCTAAAGGGACGGCAATAGTACCTCATATCTGGCTGTGACGGCGAAAAACCATGAAGGCTTGAGAGTACAACCAGCGGTGTAATAAATTGGAAATAGGTATATGCCTGACACGACTCAGATAGCACTATGGAGTGCAAACGAGAGCAAACCCCTCCTTGTTTGATGACAGTTCGGCGAGTATAGTGCGCTGTTCACGGGCATCTCCTCCAACAAGTTACAGCTTCGCCGTATCGTAAGACCTTAGCGTTTTTTGGACACCTCGTGAGGCCAGAAGCAATTGGTGCGAGGCCAGAAGCAATTGGCTAACATAGTTCCGGAGTACTTCGTCGTCAAGTTGGTAGAAGCACACTGTCCGACCAGGCAGGTGCCAGAGGAGAATGGGGTCACTTCATCAGCTTAGGAGCAGGGGGGTATTACAGCCACTGATTAAACCCAGTTCCCAACACATCTAAATGTCATTCAAGATACTCCCCGGCACTGGGCAGAAATACGACTTAGCCCAGCGTTAATGTTGCCTTCGCAAACGCGTTGAAAAAGCACTCTAATAAGCATCCCTGTTCATGCTGCACACTAAGAACTGACGATTGTTTGACTCTTATGGCGCAAGGCCTACTAAGGGCAAAGAGAGCCAAGGTACACTAGAAAAAAAAGTACTGCCTGCATTCAACAGCCCAATGTCCCGAGAAATAAAAACTTCACAAGTACGTCCCCCGACCAACCCTTGAAACATTTTAAACATTCTTCCAGTGCAAGTACCACTTCGTATTCACTTCAGTAATAATGCCTCAATAGCCGTCACCCGCGCCCCCCACCACCTCCAAAACATCTTTTGCTTTCCGCCGCAAGGAAACCCGGTGCCTCAAATAACCCTACCCTTATCTCTTGCCTGACTTTCGAGAACTGAATGGTATGTCCTGGTCGTGCTCTAAAGCAGGCAGTTCCAGGCTGCATTTGTGTTTACTCTTTTACAGTTCCGATGCACTCTCCGAACAATATCGTTTCTTGTATTTTATTCTTTACTAACACGGACGTCCTCGCGATTGTTTGGGCAGGGGGTGTGTACGCCATAAATTGTGGGCGAACCATTACGGTGCAGAGCCTACCGCAGGATCCAAGCGAATCACCTATAGACGGAAGACCACAAGTTTGCTTTCCTTGGAGTCCTTTATCTCCAGTTTGCATTGCGCTTGGTTTTTTGTTCTTTTCCTTCTTTTACTGTTTAAATTTTATTCGCTCACACACTCCGCCATCTCTGCCGAACAAATGACGTATAGAAGTGCCCCCTCACAGCCTAAGTGGATTGATATGGTGTACTGTGAACCGGAATGCGTAATGCTTCAATCTGTAATGGTCGTTTTACGGACCTCGCACGTCATTTCCAGCGGACGATGGCGTCCTTTCTTGAGTGAAAGGGTTTGAACATTCCTTTTTTTCCTCTTTAATGCTTTATCTTCTGAATAAAAGAAAAGGCAATACAGTTTCCATTTATTAACTTTGTGCCGTCATTTCCTTCTCTTTTTGTTTTTATGCCTCAAGAACTTAATTTAACCTTTCATAAACCCAAGGAGGAAGTGTAATGGTCATCGAAGGGTACAGTAGTGCTCCGATTTCTGGTCACCCAAAAAAAGTTGAGGGTTAAAAAGAGAGGATATCGAATGGTCTGTATTGATTTTTTTGGCTCAAAACATCCAAGGTTATGTCGCCAAGCTTATTGCATTTAAAGACAAACATAACTAATGAAGCTTGCTCCCAATAGCGGCGTTTTAAATCATACAAAATGCACTCAAGTGATGCATTGGCACTACGCGGCATCTTACCCTACAGTAAGAGGCTTACAGAAGGCACGATTTTTTGGTGGCTCATAAGTTTAGCTTTGGCCTTAAAAATACCTACGAGTTCGTCAGTATCTGTAGAGCTTAGCAACGTGAAAACCTGGACGAGTTGGTGATGCATGTTGAACCACAGCGCAAACGACGAGACAAAGGACGATAGCAAGAGGACACACGAAGCGCTGTCGAGCTCAGACCAATGATAAAAATATTCGAACCTCTCGTCTGCCCTAAAAAAGCTGTGTAGATTTAGCCGTACGCACTGTGCATGCAGGTGGATTTCTTGCTGGGTTTGGTAGGCAGTCGATACGCTGATTCAAAGCAATTGATGCAGCCACGTTAATAGCTAGTGAATGTCAGGGTGGTTCAAGCCAGGATTGTATTCATTTTTGTTCAATCTGTATTTGTTGCTACAATCTCCAAATAGAATAATTGGTTTGGTTTTTCTTCGGGGACGTCAGAAGCAGCTCGTAATTTTCTTGGTGACTGCCTGCGTAGACAGTAAACCGAAAACTGAAGCTCAGTGGTACATGAAATATACACATGTTAAGTAGGCTAAATCTACAAATGGTGTGACTGCGGCATTTATATTTTTCTTCAGGAATTTTATGTCACCCATATTAAATCTTAATGACGTACCTGGCGCTCATGCTGCATACTTTTGCTCCATCATAAAAGTTACCTGAACAATTTTTTTTCGCGAGACTGTCACAATGTTTCTAATGGCTGAAAAATGTCCGGCCTACGAAACGACAAAGAAGCGAGAGAGTTGGGTGTCATGTAGCCTACTCCGACTTCAATATTTCTCTTCTAGAGGTTTCTGCTGAGTTTTTATTCCACAAAACACTTTCCATTCCCGAGAGTGTCAAGAAAAAGTCGCGCATATGACCCCACTTTTTCACGTGCCTTCTTGCTTTGTCTATGCAGGCAAGCAAGCGAGTAGGGAAGAGTAAAATTCCTATATTCTGGATTGATAGTGAAGACCGTACACAACTCGATGATAGATGGATTGCGTGTTTCAATGCGCAACGTTTGTACTTCTGCTTTAAAACCTTTCCGTCTGTCCCCGTGGAGATACGCAAGCACAGAATGTGACTATTTAAATTAGGTGACGGAAAAAAAATATAGTCGAAGAGGAAACACTTTGCGCCAAATGCGTGATGGGCTTCGCATTTCGTCCATGATCGGGCAGTCTCCCTGGGATTCCGGGTCGCTCTTATCCGAAGCGCGCATCATTCTGCATTACTGAGAATATTAAAACGAACTCCTTCTGTTGTATACGTTGATTATATCATGCCTGCACGTTTACTTCACTGACAATGTATAGGACACCCCCCTCACAAGTGACAGTTTTTCGCTTACAACGAAGGCTTTAATTCTGCAAGTCAACGTGTTTACTTCATCCAAGTGGTGAATTACGATTTTAGGAATAATCTGTTATTCTTGAACGTTTTTTTAACACAGGTGCTTTTTAGTGTTGCAACTGGAAGACAGCGTTTTTACAATAGAATAAATGTAAGACACATTTTGCTAGGCACAGTGCGCACAGGTATTTCCGAGAGGAATGTCGGCATAACATTGCGAATTAACAATCAAAGAGTAACCACAGCATTTGTTTCTGTGTACCTAATAACCCAAAACATTGCAAGAACCGCGTTTGTCTTGCACATACCTATACAAACTGTACCTTCTGGTTCTTCCAAATGGGCGAAAAACCACTTGAAGCAGATTCATCGGAAGGTTTCCCGAAACGCAGTGACGCATGTACGGAGGAATGACATTAAATTTGTCGTCAGAGTGATGCGTAATTTGCAATCATGAGATTCATTCTGTTGAGGCTCGCCCTCGTGCGCACGCCTAGCCCCGGCTTCAGGGGTCCGCAACGCTGCATTTCTTCACCTTACCTCCTTCACCGTGCCAATCACGCTTAGGGCGCTCTCTAGTTTCTCATTAGCATCGGCACTGGTTGCCTGCCACACATTCTGTTTTGCAGCAGTATCGGCATTTTGTCGCCGTATTACCACTCCGTTTATGGCCACCGCAGTGGCTGCTGACTCGGTACTACAATTCGTACAAGCGGTGGAGGCAGTCGCAAGCACCGCCGAAACACAGGCAGCTGGTGCGGCGTACTTTAAATTTTAAAGCAAAGCTTTACTACATTCGCCCATCGTTATCGCGGAGGCTGCGCAAGTTAACCTTTTGACCGGAGACGCACCCCCGGCGAGATACCGCTCAGAGCGCATCACATGATTCGCCAGGCCCGCTGTCGGCGCTGCGCACAATGCCCCGTATTAAGTCGTTCTGCTCGCGTAACGGCTGCGGCCGCGGCGGGAGCAGCCGGTCAGCTGAATGGCAGCCGAACATACCCACAGCATCCCACGCATGCGCCGCAGGGTCGTCACAGGCTATGTGAGTCATCTTTCGCCGCGGTCGCCGTGAAAGAGGAATGCCGCGATAGCCGAGAATGAAAGCGAGACCGGGCCTTCTCCTGTGCGCGTTGCACGGGAACGAACGGCTGTGAGCCGTGGTCGGCGATACAGCTACATCAAAGGTTACCCAGGCGAAACCAAGACTCCAACAGACTAAGCCAAGCTTTTGCTTTGTATATCCAACGTTAGCGGCTCTAAGCCGCAACCCGTTTTTTTTCATGGGTTGCAACGTAGCCTTCTTTCACATAGCAATTCTCTGTGCTCTCGAAGGCTGCTGTCTCCACGAGCTGTATCCGCCCAGTCTTTTTCTGATCCACTATCGATCGACTTTCTGGCAGAACGACGCTAAAATGCATCAAATTCTGCAATAATATTGCCGCGATACCCCAACAAGTACTCACGCAATAAAATGTCCCAGCCAACTAGTAACGTTGCCGTCCCTTCTAGAGTCCTCCTACGATAACAAACCGGCGATGCTCCTGTGGCCGCATGGACTCGGTTAACACTCCGCAATAGCAACCACAAAAGGCTCCTAAATCCCTTCAGCAGCCCGCGTTCGCCTTTTCAAAACTGCGGTGTAAAAGAAAACCGGAGACGAGTGGGTTCCGTGTTACTCCTTGGTTAGGAAAGATAACAAACGAACGAAAAAGCTTCAGAGGATGGTCTAAACTCGTGAGGCAGCTGCTTGGCACCTGTTCCTAGTAGTAGGGTGCAGCACGCCGAGATAGTCGATTTCTTGCGCTATTAGGACACCCGCGTCCGTGATGCTTCTTTCGGCGCGCCAGTGGGTTCACACGGCGACCGAAGCATGGTCGGTGGCGCTTTCGTCAGCGTCAAGAAACCTTACGACCCCCGGGTTGATATTGGCTGAACTCGAAGATAAGAGGCACTTTTTAGGTCTCTATGTGGACTTACAAACTTGGATTATTAAGACCGTCTTTCTCCGTCTAAGCTTACAAATAGAGATTAAGTTTCTGTTCTTATTCAACAAAGAGTATATCCATAGTATATTTATAACAATGCTGGCGTCTTCTATGAGGTTTGAGTGGTCTTCATCAACCTAACACACCTAGATATGCTTATTTTAACTGCTGCAGCCATGAACCTCAGCATTTGAAGAGTGTTGCTAATAAGCGTTGCAAGCATATATGAGAGAACTGGAGGTTGTTCAACTTCATCCATGTAGGTGGCTAAACACATTATTCAGCCCTCCGCACTGCCTCATGTTCGAGCCCCCTTGTAATTAAAACGGAAACTTGGTGTTGATCAGATTTTAAATTGGCAGCGCCAACGCAGAAGCTACCGAAATAATAGTGAAAGGCGCGGAAACGCGCACGGAAGAGAAAGAAACAAAAACTCGTTGGACAGTAAGAAAAAAAATGCATAATTTTGGTGGAACTTCTCAGCACCCTGCTGACGCCTTAAATCAGGTCTTCACTGCAGCTCAGAACATGGAGGTTCAAACCAGATGGTTCAAACATATTCCACACAGTGTTAGGATTCTAGCGAAGCAGTTCTCTCTCGAAGATCAAAAACCCCTTTTGCTGCAAGCGAGGACCTTTTTCATTAGCTATTGACCTCAACGTTGACCGCCGTACCAGCATGGGCGTAGTTTAGCTGTGCATGGGCGAAAAGGTTGAGGGTCACTAATCTACAGAAAGGCGCTGAGAGTTATGGCTGCGCACGTGAACAGGACGCTGCGGACGGGAGAAAGCTCACCCTTATAACAGCCACTAAAGGCGCTCTGCAAGGACGGTCGCCATCTGTCTTGCAGACAAAAGGCACATTAATGCAAGCCGCCAGGCGGCTGGGAACACAGTTAAGTAAGGAAACGCTAAGAGTGGCCTCATTACTACACACAAAAAAGTCAAAGATAATAACAAAGTGCTCTAACGCCTGCCGTTTCAAAAAAGTTGGGTTGGTGAAGCAATGTTTGGTTCTGATCGTGTTAATTAGGCAGACGGCTATAGCTAAACATGCACTACGTGAGACGGTCCAGGGTCTTTCAGCTACCTTTGTTCTTCGTGTACAAAAAAAAATTGCCTCACCTCGCTGCAAATGTCGTCGAAAGACGGTAGTCGTCCACTTCCCCTGCCAGGAAAACGCCTCTCTTCTTTTTCCCGCCGACCTACCACGGCTTCCTTTCCCGTCTCCTCCTCCCACAATAAAAATGGGTGGATTTGCTCAAGTGAAGTCAATTTTGAAGCATTCCACGGCTCGCACGCCATCTATTGGAACCTTTTGATATTGTTGGAATACTTGGAATGCTGCTCCAAAAGGGCGCCTTTGTATTTCTGTCAGAATCTTTTTTTTTTTTTTCCAAGCGTATTTTTTTAGTATAACCAAAAGTAAGCACTCGTGTATTTCAAAATAAATGAACGCTCCGAATACGACTTGTTTATCGATATTTTGCTTCACTTGTGCCTCATATTTTCTTTTTTGCTCAACAATGGTGAAAGGCCTGAACACTGCCACCACGTGTAGTAGCCTAGAAATATTTTGCCTTCATAAACGTCTCATTCAAGAAATCTGTTTACTTTCGGTCGGGACGCTGAATTGAGGAACATAACGACATACAGACAGACTACTAAATCAAATATCAATAAGATTTTTCTTTTACAGAAAAAGGCTGTCCGTCACAACGGTACTCTTGATTATTTGGCCCCAACACTACAACACTTTCACACGTATAAGATAGTCACAGCTGAGAATATGTACAATTTCCGTATCTTACGATCATTTTACAGGTCTTCAAGAGCGTTCACACAGTTTTTGACAGCTTCTTCCTTAATACAACGCAGCAACCACCCTGTTAACACCGGATACAATGATATTTGGCAAATTCCTTGTTTTCGCACAGAGTACAAAAATCAAATGCTGCAACATAACCTGCGTTATATTTTGAATAAATTTGGAACATTATGCAATCGTTCGTTAAAGGAACTACGGGAAATGTTTGTGAATATGTAGTTTTAATGCTTACAAAGTTTTCTTGTTTTTTGTACTTTTTTCACTATTGTATATGGCTGTGTATTTTGCTTATGCATTTCAATTGTTATTTCTTTTCTCATCTAAAGTCGCTTCTTGTTGTTACAATGTCATACATGCTTGTAGCGTTTTTACATTTCTTCTATCTATAACATGCATTCCAATTGTCAATTGTACGTGCAGTGCTGACTGATGTATCGTTTTTTGCTGCCTTGTACTGGCTGTCTGCGCCCCCGTCAAGCTGTTCCCACAGCTTTTAGCCCAGGCAGCCAACCAGTATTATCTGGTGAATAAACGGAATTGAATTGAATTGAATTGAAAGGGTTTTTTTAAATTTTGTTTTCCCGCCCTGGAAATCAATGCTTAACGTATATTTGCCGTAACACCACCTAATTCCGTCGGGTCCGGGTTGCCCAAGAGGGGCTGTCGAACAAGTTAATCAACCCGTGCGAAGTAAGCGTGCAATGGACGTGAAGCTGCGCCAAAAAAGGCCCAACACCGTCGCTAAAGCAGCTTACAAAGCCGACGGGAGGGTCCGGCAGACGCACACCCGGGGTGCGCTCGGGGAACGCTGGGTAATAGCGCCCTATCGGCGCGCCATCTATACTGTGCTCCGTGAATGAAAAGCGCCCTCCGCCTCCAAATCCCCGTTGGCCGTTTTTTGGCTGGTAGAGGTTGATGTAGAGTTGTTTTCGCTGGTAGAAGTAGAAAGCTTTGCTTTAAAAACTCGAATGTGTAAGGTATGGTGGCATAAATTGAAAAAAAAATTGCCCCTGATAAACATCGTAGCTTTCTTACAAGAAACAATTTGAGCATTGCGGGTTTTAGGATGTGGAGGACCTGGAACAGGGCCTTTGATAACTGGAACGAACATTTGTTGCAATTTTGGGGATCATATAAGAACAAATGATTATGGGAAGATAGTCACTGCACATATTTGGTGCTGGCATAAATAACACACCAGTTTTGTAGTCTTAGCCTACATCATTAGTAATATTTCTCGTTCGCATAAATCAACCAAATGCCTGCCCCAATGGAAAGATGACGCTGTTATAAATGGGCCGAGGACCACGCAGGCAGGCAGTAGACGAACACTGTTTAACACGTCGAAGTCTATATTCAACAGGATGGAGGACAAGCACAGGATGTGAGCGTAGTAGAGGTCGGGACGTAACAGACAGGATGGGTTTCGGTCACACGTACACACAGCCTACAGTTCAAAGATACACAAAATAACCTCGGAGTTCACAAGGTCCGAGAGCAATGCCTAATAGGCCAGTCAGCTCACTCTCAGTCGATCACGACGCGTTTCTAGGCGCTCCAACAGCAGGAACCGCAGCGCCCAACAGCCGGAATGGCGCGTCAGCAGTCGGCGCACCAGCACCTCCGATTTTCTTTGACAATAAAGTTTTCACCAAACAACCGGCCGCTCCTTTTGCTCTAGGATGGTGGCTTCGGTGATGTTTTGAAAGATTTATAAAGACCCAATTTGAGCACCTTCTAGGCGACCGTGAAAATTGGGAGGTCGAGGGCTGCCTTATGTGCGGTCCTGATGAAGGCGTTCGTTTGGGTTTTTTTCGGTGTGGATACGTTTGTGGTACGGCGGGCTGTACTACATCCCGCTCATAATGAGTGCCTACATTAGTCTCACCGCTTCCTCTTTCACTCTTGCTGTTTTCGAGGTTAATCATTTTACAAAGTGGCTGAATTGAATTCTTTGTCTTGGATATAATCTGTAGTTGTTGATTGTGAGAACAATCCACATGACATCATCACTTTACTTTCTTAAAGACCCTTCGAGGTAGTTTTACATAAGAAGTGGGTTAACAAATTAAAAATGGGTTAAAAATTGTCATCAGCACCGCTTAGGAAAGCGACAACCGAATATCCACCGCAAAGTTAAGCCTAACACATCTGGAGGCGAACCTGAAGGCAGACCGGCCGCCTGCTCCCAGCACGCGTCTCCGCACGCACTGTCTCCAGCGTCGCGGGTCGTTCTCTAGCCGCGGCAGCAAGTCGCACCCGTTGCACCTGCATAACATCCAGGTCGCTTTTTAATTAAGTGGCTGACGAGATCAGTACGCAGGGGAATTAGCAGAAACTGCCGCCAACGCGCAAGGGACAATGCCTCGGCGGCTCTGCTCTGTGAAATCCGTCCCCACAGCCGGGTGGGCAGCTTTGTCGATACCAAATCCAGCCTTTCCTGGCCCCCGCTGAAACCGAAACTATAGGACTCCACCCCACACACCTTCCAGCGGTCACAGCACTGCGGAACTTTCGAAACAACCGTCGCGGTGGCTCAGGGGCTAAGGCATTGCGCTGCTGAGCGCGAGGGCGGGGGTTTGATTTCTGGCCGGGGCGGCCGCTTTTCTGATGGAGGCGAAAAGCAAAAACGCCCGTTTGTACGAGATTTCGGCACACGTTAAAGATCCCCAGGTGGTCAAAACTTAATAATGAGCTCTGCACTACGGCACGCATCATCGCCTGCGTCTCGTCAGCGGGCTAAACGGTGTAATCAATCAATCAATCAATCAATCAATCAATCAATCAATCAATCAATCAATCAATCAATCAATCAATCAATCAATCAATCAATCAATCAATCAATCAATCAATCAATCAATCAATCAATTAATTAATTAATCAATCAATCAATCAATCAATCAATCAATCAATCAATCAACCAATCAATCAATCAATCGATCGATCAACGTTCGATACAATAATGAAGTATTATTGTAATTAGGCCCTATATACTGGCTTTTTTTCTTAACAGGAGACATTTTAGTTTTTTCTGCCCATAATCTAGACCTTTGGTTTTTTAGACAAGGGCAGTCTTCTAGTGCTCCCTCTTATTGGTACCAGCTCACTCGAAGGTGAAAGGCAACGCCCTCGCCGACCACCACGCCCGAGAACTGTCCATCCGGGCCGAGGACGAGCCGGCTGAGCTACCGTATCCCGTCACGAGCTTTAAAAACATTACTCATATATACAGAAACGCGAGGTGCAAACTTCCCGAACCGCACCCGCCGTTAACAAAGCAACAGCAAACGATCCTGCGGCGTACGCAGGCGGGATCGCTAGCGCATCCCGTTCCGTTACACCGAATGTACCCGGCGTAGCACGACATACTCTGCCCTTTCTGCAAAACGGAAAGGGGCACTTTGGCACACATCAAAGGCGAGTGCGTATACCTCAAGAACACCCCCCCCCCCCCCTTCTCTTCCCACCCACCCGCAATCCCCAACCCCCCGAGCGATGGGAGACCTTGTTGTCCAGCTCCGCCCTGCCAACTGAGCTCGCACTGACGGCCAGGGGCCAGGAGTTGCTGGAGACATATGGGTCCCGTGAATACGGAACCACCCCATCTGGTGCCTGCGCGCACCGTCGAATTTTCCAGCTCAGTAAAGTTGATTCTCTCTCTCTTATTGGTTAGGTGAGATAATATATGTGCAGGCAAAAGTTACGATGTGAGCGCCACTTTGGTGTGATGACAGCAGTTGCGGGCAGGGCTGGTGACGGTCTGACGATAATTCTACCGCCGACAGAACGTAGAA
Organism: Haemaphysalis longicornis; assembly: GCF_048455015.1. Taxonomy (NCBI): domain Eukaryota; kingdom Metazoa; phylum Arthropoda; class Arachnida; order Ixodida; family Ixodidae; genus Haemaphysalis; species Haemaphysalis longicornis. Next base: position 191,168,010 of record NW_027526361.1, read on the forward strand.
CTGACTGCACTGCGAGGGTGTGGCGCCTGCTTAATTCCCGCATATTGTCTTTCGTTTCGGCCGCACAATTACTGTCCTTTCCACATTTGAGTTGCTTCGGCCCGTGTTGCCGATTAGGGCGAGCCTTCCCATCTGCTGCCTCAGTCGTAGCTTCCGGTTGGCCGCGATGACGTATTTCCGCGTATGCTTGATGAGCACGGCTGATTGCGGACGGCTAGCAGCCACAGAAGGAGTACAGAATTTTAGACATATGCAAATTACGGCAGTATAAGTTGGCGTTAGGTATGTATCATCAATACAAAACATGCAAGGAATATTCACTCATAATATCCCGAAAAGACTAGTCCAACTGATAGCGAAATCTTGCCTCAGGACAAGTTATGGCGACCAGCTGTTGGTTTTACAAATACCTGACCTACTGAATCAGTAAATTAGTATTGAATCAGACCTACAACATCTGGTCGTATTCAAACTACCATCTTGCTACATGGGTTTAAATTTACGACCAAAACATTTTTCGCCCTCCCGAGTAGCACGTGTTGTGTGCGTTAGCACTATACGAATGTTTTATTCCTTTCCTTTTAGTGACTAAAATGTCTTGTTATTTCATTTCCATCTACAAGAAAACATTATATTGTACATGTACTTCCTTTTATCTAGTTAGGTTGCATTCAATCATTTATCTTTCAAAATGTTTTCGTTGTACAGTTGCCTGAAGCAAATGATCATTGCGTAATGAGTTTGAACTGTGTTAGCCAAAAGCTTTTGTTATCTCAGAATATTTGTCCGGTTGTATTTATTATTTGCTTGATTTCTGCTTTGTTGATTTGCTTTGTTTTGATATGCCCAGTAAGGGTGGCTTGGCCTTGTCAGGCATTTATCTGCCTTTAGCACTGTCACCCGAGACAATACCTGTGTAAGAATTGCCTCGAATAAATGCAAGCAACAACAAAATATGGCCCCAAATAACGCTATCACGCTAAACCCCACCAGGTTAAAAGTGGCTCAGAGAGGTTCCAGCACGTGCGCGGTAAAACCAAGCACAAAAAATTACACCATCTTCCCGTAGGGGAACCCTGAGTAGTATGTGAAGCAGCGATGGGTAGACTGAAGTTTCCATTAGTTTTCAGTTCATCGTTTCCGTTGACGTTCAGCTTCGCGTGTCTTCGTTGTATCAGTAGCTTATTCACGTAGTTTGAGTGAGGGAAGGACATCAGGCACGTTCGTAGCACAAGCTCCCGTCTCAGTTTGTAGCGCAGTAGGAAGAGCGCCACGTACCTCTCGTTGCGCCCATTGAGTCGTGGGATCGAAACCGGGCGCCACCTAACTATTTCCTTTTATAGTGGACTGCGCTGACGTCAGCCCAAACGTTGACGGGGCTGAAGAGACACGCATGTGCAGTAGAGTGCGAACGGCGGACAACTACAACGATGGAGGGAGGGACGCAGCCCCTAGCATGAGATGCTTTGCATCTAAAAAATTAGTAGTGGCTTAGCTCTGCTATGCCAGGATATACTTAGCGTGAGCTAACGTTCAGTAGTGCAGTCCAGTCCTGTCTAGTCACTGCTTTTCGCGCATGCTCAGCGCGGCTGTTCACGAGCCACGCGAAACGGCTATCAAGCGGCTCCGGTGCAGCGTCAGATTTGGCTACTGCGCGATTGAGGCGCATACCTGGGCACGCGCCGGTACCAGTGCGTGTGCCCAGGCTATGACGCAACACAATCCAACACAATCCATTTTAATCCATTCCAAACCAAGCCAAGCCAAGCCAATCCAATCCAATCCAATGTCCCTCAAGCTTGCGCAGAACGGCCCTTCACGGCACACGCGAAACTGCTTAACCTCGGCCGGTGTAGCTTACGCTACACAAATGGTCGTCATCTTGCCCTGCGAAAGCGGATGCCTAGCAAAGCTGTTGTAAACCAATACCAGTGCTGATGTGGGAGGGCATGAAATGTTTCTCATCGTCCCGGGGGGCTTGTCGCTTGCCTCGGCTTCTCTGGTGGCAAATGCTGGGTCCTGCCTAGGCTTACGCAAGCGCTCGGCGTCTTGGGCAAGAACTGCTCAATTTAGTCACACTGGTCCTACCTTGTCATCAAAAATAATCTCTTAACACAATGTTTGCAAGGAGCATATAGGGGGATGGACATTTATCACAGGTGCCTTATCATCCAAAAATGGTTTCCATGCTTTTTCTGTGGTTTCTTAAAAGAATACTACGCCCTGTGCTCTATGCCTGATTAGCCGGGCGCATGCGCTCGGCATCTTAGGGGAGAACAGCTGGGCCCGGCGTGAGGGTTCTTCTTTACGACACGAAATTTGCCGACCAACAAGAGGCTAACAGCTGCTCTGTAAAAAAACAGAGCTCCCGCTTGTACCGTGCCAGGCAGAACAACAAACAAATCAAAATGATGTGCGGTGTTCTATCACGCAGCGCGCGAGTAGTGCGAAGGAGGAAAAACTGAATTGAATTGAACAAAACACCGCTCAATTCATCACTGAGAAGAATGAGGGAGGGAAATGCGTGAAGTGTGGGAGAGGAGAGCAGAGGAGATACGTGCACCAGTGGGAGGCGATTATCGTCTTTTGGCGACACTTCCGGTGCAGAGAGGAGATACGCGGCCAACTTTACTTGGTTTAATTCTATTTCTTTAAGGTTTCAAAATAATGGGGGAAGAGTGAAGCAGGTCTTCGGTGCCGTGAGGTCGCGGGCCAATTACGTATGTCTGAACAAAAAAAAACAAATCGGCGCAGGAAACCCGGCAAAAACTATGGAAGGTGTGGTTGCCTGGCGGAGAAAGTTCCTTAAATTTGCTACTTGTTAACAACAGGAAGCCTCGCAACGCGTTCGTAAAAGAAAGTGCACAAGAGGCTTAAAATTCGCTTCGCTTTCGCAAGCCGGCCTTGCAGGTGCGTTGGCCCGTGTAATTTTACGAACTTGGGATTTCCGCCTCAGAACTTCCATTTTCGCGCAAGAAAGGTGATCCAACTCGCCTGACAACACACGGAAACCAAGGCTTTGCGTTCTTTTATTTTTTCAGCCACTACGCTCTGTCTCGCGACCAGCAAAAGTGAGCTGTTGCGAAAACGTGCTAAAAATAAGAAGATTGTGCTTATGGCTTCCACATCCACCTGAACTAGCCAGCTTGCTAATTATTTTTTGTTCGCATGCCTACTTCAGTTTTAGTGTTTCATAATGAACTTTTTCTTGCCCTTATCTTCGCCGTGGAAGTTCCGTGTGCTTCCTTTACCCTTTCTTTCTCGTCACCACTAAATTTACACATCAGCACAGCTGCACTCCAACGAACCACTTTGTGAAAGGTTCTGCTCGTTTTTGCAGCGAGCCTTTTTCACTGCTTTTTATCGGCCCCTTGAGATACTTCCTTTTAGGTTTCCTTAGCAGTCTAGTGAGGAGCTGTGCTTAGGGCGCTGCGGTAAATGTCGGCCGAACGTTTGTGCTTGGCATACCGCGATGTTGTCCAAGTTTTTCTTAACGGCTCTCTTGACAGAGGACTGATCGTTAGTGCTTTAAATTTTAAGGACGATAGTCTTTCTTGGGCTACTTAAACCCAGAAATATTGATCTGTCTGTGTCTGTCTCTCTGTCTGTCTGTCTGTCTGTCTGTCTGTCTGTCTGTCTGTCTGTCTGTCTGTCTGTCTGTCTGTCTGTCTGTCTGTGACTCGATTCAGCCACCCGGCCAAAGTGAAACAAATTCCGCGGAATAGTCTTACATATATATTCACAGCCAAATCTAAACGTATAAGTCCGGTTTTATGTTCACACTTGTCCACATTGCTGAACAACAGCAAGACATTACGCACATATAAGACAGAAAATTTATACATAAGTAAGATATTCAATGTTAATTTAATAAAAATTCACAGATGCTTGATTTTTGTGAAATGAAGCACTACAACCACGGCAGAAAAAAATTAATTTCGTCGCCTGCTGTCGCCCGCGCTACTATAGCTTCTGGCGGCATTTTAAGAGATCAAGTGGGAACAGTTACGAAAGATCCCACTATATGTTTCACGTTCTGCTTGGAACGCAGATGGAGTAGGGAACGTGGTTCTATAAACCTTGAAGTAGGGCGCCTCGATTCACGCCCGTCTCGGCCGTTCTGCAGCGCTTGCATGGAGGCACCCGGCCTGGAGCAGTGGAACGCGGTAAATTTAAATTGACTTGAGCAATCTTTTAGCGCGTTTACTTTGGGAGGAGTGCGACGGAAAAGGCACAGCATGAGAGGTGAGCGGGAAAGCAAAGAGAGGCATTTACTAGGCAAATGTCGACATTGTCTTTTGTCGACATTTGCAACGAAAGGAGCAGATACGCGGCCAATTTTTTAATGTTGGCCCAGAATACTTCTTTCGTTTCTCGTTTGACTACCTGCAGCAATGCATACGACCACCATTGAAGAAACATTTAGGCAATGGTAATCGCTTCCGCTGGCAAAAGTTTTTGTACAGACTCAAAACGACCCTTCCACGGAATTTATGTCCCAGTTAATTAGTGTGTGAATTGTATGTATGAATTCGGCAGACCCTGGAAAGTGTGCCGGAAATGCTCTGCCCTATAGCAGCACGAAACTATCTGCGTCTAGTCAACATAACTCCCGTAGCGAGATGCTAACCAAACAGGCCAGCATCTTTCGTTAAACAGAGAGGAAATTTAACAAAAGGCTATATAGAATTCTACGATTAAGAAACGGAAGGCTTTTACTCAATGTCGTAATCTCTCAAACATCTTCATTTGCATGGCTAATTCTTCAGCTGTAAGAAGCCCCGGGTGTTCTCTTTTTTTAGCTCGTTCTCCTACGTCAGAGCAGATAACTCCGCAAGGGTGTTGTTGACATAGAAGGAGGTGCACCGCGCTAATGTTCGTCCAGATGTGCTTTGCTGCGAAGCTGCACACAAATGAAGCAGAGAATACAAACGCCCAAAGAAAACTTTAGTTTAGTGAACATAGTCCCAATGTCTGATTCTGATTGTGGGGTTTAACGCGCCGACGCAACGCAGGTGATGAGGCGCGCCGTAGTGGAGGGCTCCGGATTAATTTTGACCACCTGGGGATCTTTATCGTGCGCCGAAATCTCGTACACACGGGCGTTTTTGCTTTTCGCCTCCATCAGAAAAGCGGCCGCCGCGGCCTAGTCCCAATGTCTCCCGCTAACATAGGGCTTTTGCGCGCTTGTTTTCTGCAAGGGTTTATTACCAGAAAGGAATAAAGACAACCGCGAAGGTACGATTGCTCTGACACAGTCTTGTCCTGTCCCTAATAAATTCATGCGTGGTGCTGTTCTATTTTTTTTTTATGTCGAAGAACGTTATAATATGTTATCAGTTGTTCGCTACAATAATAGGCTGACCCACGAGCAAACGGTCTTCGGTCCATGTCCGAAGACAGGTAAATTCTCAAACCCGCTGTTTCGGCTGAATGTATTTGTTTGTGCGTGCAGGCAAACTGACGATCTACCTGCCGGTATCCGGAAATGCACGCAAGCGTATGATAGAGTAAAAACGCGCGTAAGAGTTGTTGCAACGTGCAAGCAAACACGATTAAGAAATCATCAAAAAGGGGAAGTTGAGAAAACCATGTAATATCAGGGGAAAGAAGTGAAATGTAAAAAATAACGAACGTGTTTATTTTTCTCTGTAAGAATACAGACGTCTTTAAGAAGCCTCATAATGAACTCAAACACATGAACAAACGTCTAAGTGGTAGGCATATATACTATAGAAATCTGAGGCAATGGACATTAACTTTGCCCATGACGCCTAGTTTTTGTTGTCATCTTTGCGGTCACAACATTTATTGCGGAGAGAACTAGTTCCACCAATTTGCAATAACTTTATATTACATAGGCGTATAATCATACACCTATCTATATAAAGTTATTGCTAATTGGTGGAGCTATGCGAAAAATGCGAGGTATGCTTAAAGAAAGCTCTTTTTGAAACTTCTTTTCACGGAGACTTCGCTTTAAATTCAAGCAGGTTCTCTCCGTCGAAAAATACGAAGGTGATTTGTAACGTCCCTACTAAGGAGTACTAAAGACCTTGAGATAAAATTGTGGACGAGTCGTGATACTTGATCATTTTGTCATTCTACTTTAAAGAGTTACGCGGAACGAGTAGATGCAAATTACAAATCTTGAAGCACACACATATCACGCCGAATACAGTAGACGGAAGATAATTTGAACTCGAAGGGGATCGTAATTTAGCGGAGTTCGGATTTCTGGCGGGCGCTAGAATTAATGTAGATCGCGTCACACTGCATGGGCGGAACACAACGAAGCTACCTCTGGACTCGTTATCGCGAATTTGGCGCTACTACACTTTTGCAGCAGCTGAGCCCCAGACCAGCGCCCACGGCACAAAGAAAACCTGCAACGTCATGCGGCGAAGCACTGGCGCCGGCGGCATGTTGGCCGATGAGGAGGCGAAATAAGCTGTCTCAGCAGCGTAGCGCGCGGCAGCTTATTTTGCGCGCTACGCGACCGCTGCGCTGTTGTTTTTGTGTTTCGCTTTTTTGAATATCTGGTAAATTTGGTTTAGTTTGGATTTGCAACACATTGGAATCTCTCTGTACTGACTTCGTGTGCGAGGACTGATAGAAACCAGGGGATACCAGATCGAATTAAGCGTTCTGGATACCGACGCGTTTGAATTATCGGTAGTTTTCCCTCATTGCAATATACAGGGCTCTGCCGGGTACAGGGCATCATTTCAAAATAACCGTAAGTTCGAATTAACCGAGTTATAATTGACGAGTTTTTACTCTAATAGGCTATGAACAGAATGCTGCGGATCTCTCGTAACAACAACAGTTGCGTGTTCATTAGACACAGGTGAAGGGAGGCACCTAGCTCCCCGCAAAAACTTTTTAATGGGGACGGATGCGACCGGTGCACCACTTCGACATTGTAGTGTTGCGATCATATAAAATTCTATTTTTATCCCCGATCAACGCAGATTCTTCGCAGGTAGTAGAAAAGAAACGTATAATTAGCACTACATCTATGCTCTGTATTCATCTACGCTGTATTGTTGTATTGCTCAGTATTGTATTTTCAATGTAGGGTTTTTTAGTGCACAAGTAACCTTTTTATAACGGCCGGAGAATGTTTGTCAAGACTCTGCAGTTTCCTTAGCTGCACCCCTAAAATATTTAAGATGTAAATAAAAATTAGTGCCGTTGTACCGTGTGAAGAAGGATGACCTGCGGAGCTAGGCGCCGTCTGCGGAGAGCACCAAACAAAGCGCGTTCGTTTCTAGTTTGCGATGGAGCGTACTTCCTAGCCAATCACATGAATGATACTTCGATGGACCCGAGATTTATTCGAGCGGACAAATATAGTCTGTTTTATTTTGGCGTCGTACGCATGTTACTGTCTGTATAACACACGACCTATTCCGCTTAACCACTTAGGACAAGGGACAGGTCACATTGGCCCGTTTGAAGTACGGGCTTAAACCTCCTGCTACCACAACGGACATGTCATCTTTAAGGGCAGTACCCCCTACAGCGGTGTGTGCAAGCCCGCCCAGCCTTACCCGGCTTACCCAGCCTTACCCGGCCCAGCCTTACCAGTCTCATTAGAAACCACCCCGACCGCAAATGTCCTCGGATTAGTGTTGTCCGGTGAGAATTCAGGAGAGCAGATGACATTTGGACTAACCCCTTTCTTTTTCCAAAATTTACTGATGCGTTGCGGAGTATGCAGAGAAAAAGGAGCCGCGAATGGCTCCGTAGTAGTTTCGGTGTCTATCCAACTATAAGCAGGCATTTCTTGTTCTAAGTGCAGCGCCCACTAGGGGCTCCCCTTGTCGTCATACCTCGTTCGCTGTAACGGTCTGCGATGTCATGCTACTGCCGTAAACGGGCGGCGCAGCGAGATTGTAGACCCAAGCAGAGTCCCGCGGCGTAGCCGTCGTAACGGCGTCCCACAGCGGCTGTGAAAACTAAGCGGTTCAAATAGTCACAACCGTTCGAAAACTAAGCGGTTCAAATAGTCACAACAGTTCGAATCTCGTGAGCCCCTGGCGCTGGTCAAGAATCTCCCCGTATTTTAGCGCAAAAAAACCTGCAGGTGCATTTCAGGTAAAATAAATGTAATTAACGGGCAGCCCCTATATTTATTTAGTCAGAAACGCTCATTGGGTTTGTTCTAATGATAGTAAGCGAAAAAAGCGGCCGTCACAAACGGCGTGTTTCAAACTTCGCAGTAAATTAAAAGCAAGCACAAAAATAACAGAACTCCCACTCGGGCTCTTTTAGGGAGAAGGCGTGCGAGCACTGCAAAGGCGGGAAATTTAAAATGCATTGGACAAACCTCTGTTCCATTCATCAAGACAGGAGTGAGACAGTGAGGCGAAGAGCGTGTTGGGTGGTAGCTGCGAGAGTAGAACGGCCAACAGCACATTATGTCCAAACACGTAGTGCTCTGCACTTCCGGTAGCTTTCACATTGAGTAGAACGACTTTAACTTTTTCGCTTCCGCTTCCTTGTCAGTCGAGTGGCAATTTAAATGTCATACACACCAGTCGTTTTCCTCGCACTGAGGAAATCGTGTTCGGCCACGCATTGCGGCCGTATAAAAACACTGCAAATTTTATTAGGCTTACTCAAAAAATGTATCATATTACGTTATTCGCAGATGCTATTGACAACAATGACTGCTACCGCTATTTTGTTTTTATTTATTTATTTATTTATTTATTTATTTATTTATTTATTTATTTATTTATTTATTTATTTAAATGGGTACTGCTAGCCATGGGGCAAGGCTTTAAGCAAGAGTTGGGGAATCAGTGAAAAGAAACAGCACAACACAAACGAAAAAAACACTAACATCATTCGCGCACAAATCAAGTACATTTTGGTGGGTTTGCAAGCTCACGAATAAATGATATAACTAACAGCCGAGCATTGTAAAACATGTGCAGGCTACAGGTCCCATTCCCGTGTGGTTCGATGAAAAAACAAATTTTGGTAAGAGTTAGTTCTAAATGCGTAATCGCTGACTTTGTTCGGGTGGTGCGAACGTGTCTGCAGGCAAAAGAACGGTGTGATGTATGACTGGTGTCGATTCCAAATTTCTGGGGATGAAGCGAATAAAATGTTTTTAGTCTTTTACGGCAGCCTCTAACTGCGAGAATTTGTAAACTCGCAGTTTGCAAAAGCGCTGTGGGTGACGCGCGTCTACTTTAAAAATTAAAAATAAATCTTGCAGCCTTACTTTGAATGTTCTCCAGTTTTGAAATGTTGCTTACACTGTGCGGGTCTCATAAGACTGAAGCGTACTCTAGTAGACGCCCGACGCAAGTTTTAAAAGGTAGAAGGTTTATATCCCAGGGTGATATTGCTAGAGTTATTCTCAAATAATCTAGCTTCTGCATTGCCTTTTTCTGAATACGAGCAATGTGTTGATTCCATTTCAGATTCGATGATATCATGACACCTCCGGTGAGCACGAAGACGCGGGTTCGATTCCCGGCAGTGGTGGTGGCTATGCTGATGGAGGCGACAGGCAAAAACACCCGTGTGTAGGAAAGTTCGGCGCGCGTTAACATCATCAGGCGGTCAAAATTATTCCCGAGCCCTCCATAACGGCGCGCCTCATCGCCTGCGTTGCGTCGGCGCGTTAAACCGTACAATAAATTAATTATCGTGATACCTAAGTATTTATAACTAGTAACTACCACATGGTTGTTTATGCTATATGTGAATGACAACAGATTTCTCTTGCTCGTGATTGTCAGGTATACCCATTTCTTTAAGTTAAGAATCATCTGCCACGAGGTGCTCCAATGTTGTATTTTACCTAGAGCTTCATTGAGGAGGGCCTGATCGCTATGGCTAGAGATTGCCTGACAGATAAAGCAGACATCTGCAAACAGCGCTATCATGACAGGGATATCGCAAGCTATATCATTAATATGTGTCGATAACAATCGATACGCGACGCCGCAACTGCGTTCCGCTCACCCAGATGCCCCAGGGCGCCGTACGCTTGCGCTGTGTAGTGTAGTGAATTTGAAATGGCCCTCGCTTTGCCTCTTTATTGCATCACCTCATAGCTCGTGGTCAAGCGAAAGCATACAGCAACCAACCGCTCTTGATTCTGGCGGCATGCTGTCAAAATGTGAGCATGCACTAACTGCATTATTGCGTTTGTTCCGTGTCTTGGAAATCATGGGCAATTTTTACGTTAACTCGCGTTCTGCGTAGTGGAAATTGTGCATCCGTGAAATGGTGTTCTTCAAAAGAGGCCATCCGCTATTCATATGAGCCCCTTAATGTGGCTCAGAACATTCGCCAGTGAGTACTGTAAATGTTACAGGCCAGCATGCGGGTGAAAAGATATTCAGATATTACATTGTAGTAATGAGGTTCACGTTGGAGGGTTTATTTTATAATGGCTAAATGTGACTACCAGTAGAAACACGGAGCACTACGAAACTCATTAAAAGTAAAGTTAGGAGCTTTGAAATGCCCCATAGAACCATTATATTAAACCCCCAAACCCTAAACGCTTCATAAAACCAATAAGGGAGTCGAGTTCCGTGGGTGTAAGTTTGAGGTAGGGTAAGTGATACAGTACTCACTGTGCACGAGACGGAGGCGGTCCTGTTCCGTGACACTGTGGTGTTTGTTGGCGATTCTTCTAATGAGGTGCATGGTTTGGGTAACGTATTTCTTTACGGGCTGAGGTGTGAGTGCGAGTGGTCTGTTGTGTGGGAGGGCGATGCCTAAGAGTCTAAGTTGCTTTGTTGGAGGCATCGTGTCAGAGAGCATAAAAAGTTGGATGGCGGGCTTTTTGGCGGGGCTTTTTGCGAGGAGGGTTATAGGTGAGGAGAGCAGATTTTTTGAAAGAGCGCTGATGGAGTGGTGGGTTGCGGTCGAGTGCAAAAATCACCTTTACTTTTCGCCTCCACCATTCACATGGAGGAGAAAAGTAAAAGTGATTTCCCCACATGTTAAAGATCTCCGGGTGCTGGAAAATAATTTGGAGCCTTTCAGCATGGCGCACCTTATACCCAAAGTGCATAAGGTGCGTGGGTCCATGGTTTGACGGACCATTTGGCGAGTCAAATCATAAAAATCATAACAAATATTTGTTTTGTTACCGAGTAGCGCACCCAAAAGGACCCGTCGCAGATGATAGCATTGCCTAGCACCGGTCACCGCTTCTTGTGTTTTAAATTTCGATGCACGTGCTACGGAACGCTTCACAAGCACGCGGGTTCAGGACACGGCCCGCTGCTGGTGTCGGCGAACGCCAGGCAACTTTTTTGCTCAATCGGCCATTGACTGTTTCTGCTAATCTTCTCAGATACGCAGATTGTTGATTTCCTTGCGGCCCAAAAGGTACATTAGGTGGCGGCTGCCGTCTTAGTATCAAGGGCTCACTTCAATGCCCGTGCTCATTGATGTGATTGCATTGAATACTTGATGCCATTTTTGCGAGAGAACTGCTTTCAGGTTGCTCTTATTCATTACACTTTTCAACCACTTCAGTGTGAGAAAACGCTTGGACAGCTACGAATAAAATTCTTTTTTGTGCTTGCTAAATTTTTACCAATTCCAACTATTTATCACCTAAGAAGAATGGAGTTCTTCGCAACCCAAGCGGCCATAATCGGCCACTTATTCCTGGCGTAGCTCTACAAACCGCCAAACACTGGTTCAGCGAGGCAACTAGACACCAAATGGTCCTCCCAACTCCAAAAAACATAAATACAACCAACGCGCAACCCTTCATGTGACACACATCCACAAACTAACTCACAAATAAGTTATTGTGTAGTATACCTAACAAGCGAATACTTTACGTTATTTTGAGCGGTGAGTGAAATACTGAACCATAAAATACTAACGCACAAGTTAGGCTTGAGATGGAAGCTGTATTTCCTCCGAATAACAGCGATATTTTGTTCCGTCATTGAAGGGTGCATCCCCCGAAAGGGAATCATTTTATATGGATAAAGGAAGCGTTTATTTTGAACACGACTGCCTTGCTTGGGCTACTTAAACGCGGAAATTTTGCTGCTCCTTTGTGGGATGAGTTTTCGAATGCAACATAGACACCCCTTCTCCCACCGCTCCTGGAGAAGAAACTGGGCGCCATGCTTTCCGCGTCATCGATGCAACGAGTAGTACTCATAAAAACCCTTCCCAACCTAAATCATAATAATCAAACCTACACAAGCGCAGGCGAGAATTCAGGAATAAATCAGCGTCAATAAAGAAAAAAAAACCATGCAAACAAAGCAGTGTACACTGACGACGGAATGTTCGAAAGTGCTGAAACAATAATTGTGGCTAAGGACTTACCTGACACTCCTTATTGCTGCATGACCATCCCACACAAAGGAAAATAAGAAGCAAAATTGCAGCATGCCTCGTGGTAGCCCAGGTAGCGACCCAATAAAAAAAAAGCACAAACATCATTAGAAACTCAATAAAGCATTCCAAACATCACTAAAGACGGAATAAATACTTAAAGGAGCCGTGAAGAGAAAATACAACTTCGTTTAATTTGAAAGAACTAGGAGTCAGTATCTCACTCAGTTCCATTAGAGCCACAAAAGATGTTTTTTAACGAAAAAAAGCAAGAAGTATTTAAAAACTTTCAAATTTTGCGCCACAGTGACGTGTTATGAGAAAGAATGACGTCATTCGGGCCAACAATAAAATATAATTTTCAGTGCATTAACTGCACGTTAGCATTAAAGTGATGCGGTCAAATGGAACTAGAGGCCCCATTACAGACGTCCAGTCATGTGTCGTCGCGACAGGTCAGTTAGGCGGCCGCCAATCGCAGAAAAAAGGTTCCGTGACGTCATAGAAAAGTTGCCGGAAATTGGCTAGGGGGTCGCGACTGCTTCACACGTTTTCCTAAATATCTCCGTTATTTGTTCGAAGATTGCGATTATATTGGTATCATTGTTATCGGGACTAAGTAGTCTTTCTAATAAACCCAACTTGTATTTTGTCTTCATGGCTCCTTTAAACGCTTCGGAACGGCTCTTCCATCCATATTAAGAAAGTATAAATTACATGGACACCCTGAGGCCAGGATAAAAGGGATCTAGGCTGCTGACCAAGATGCAGGCGAACTCACATACTGTGCTCCTGGCGACTACCACACTCCCATCCCGTAAATGTATAGAGAACGTCTCCTCTTTCTATGACGAGGAACACGACCATTCGCGTGCCACAAGGGGCTCTCAAGCGTGGAGAATCGTAAACTCTGCGCAGGAACCAAACCAATGTTACGGGACTCCGGTGGGCATTGCGTCACAGCGCGTTGACCTAAGAACGACGGCGACGACGACTATGTGCCTGGGTCGCACCTAGCGCGAGCTCTGTCAGGGTCACTATGTAAGTAATGTAAATAAATCGCTTCACTACATCGCATATTTCGCCACATGTTTGTCCTGCCGCCACGTACATTTTGGTGGAGTGTGCTGGTTCATCCCCATCTTGGCCTCCGCATCGCATTGTCTCGGCCTGGGCCAAATCGTCGAGGGAACGTGGGCCGTGTTGCGCAGCCCCAGCCCACTGTGACAAGCGTTCTACCAACGTCCCCCTCCGCGTTGCCCCAGCCCAAGAGCACCCGATCAAAACCAGCCGTTACAAGCAGAGACTAGACAAACCGAAGATGCCGCGTCAACAGCCCTCTGGTCCGACGTAATTCAAGTTCCTTAGAGGGTCCCTTTCCGCCTTCAAGACATCGCTGTTGCCGGACCAGGCATCAAGTACATCATCGTCATCGGTGGTGGCAGGCACATCATCACTGTGTGTTTCCATCGCATTGCCCATCCGCATAGCAATCCTGACGTTGCCTGGTCCTGGACCGGGATGGTCGTCCTCGACAAGGGGAATGTTACGGGGCTTCGGTGGGCAATGCCTTACAGCGCCTTGATTAAAGAACGTTGACGACGACGACGAAGTGCCTGGCACGCACGTTGCGTGAGCTCTGTCATGACCACTTTGTAAATAAGGTAAATAGATCACTTCCCTCCATCCCATCAATGGTCTCATCTTTGGCCTGCCTCCACGTAACAATATCAAAAAACCTAGATTGGTGACGATGTTTGGTAGGAAACATCCCATGTTAACTGAAAAGAGTGTAAATGCGGAAAACATACACCCTTTTCTGCGCAACCAAGCCATGCCCAAGGGGAGAAAAACGAAACTATTACATATTACTCTTCTGGGGAGAAATTGGGTTCACGTTTTACTGGTTTATCACCTCGAGATAAGCCTGAGCTGATTGAGAAGCAAGGAATGATTTGCTCCATCCTGCTCTCTCGACTTCGGGCTTCATCTGCCGAAACTCGCAGTATTTCTGACTGACAAAAAGCATTTGCTGTCTATCTCTATAAGCCAAGAAGTTCACACCGGCGACGACATGAGGAATTATGCACTTTAAACCCTGACAGTGTCGCCTTCTCGCTTAAATTAACTAACACCAAGCAGCCGCAACCTTTCACACCCACATCTGAAGCCACACAAGCGTAGAGAGCGTCCGTTGTTTGTTTTGCGCCAAGGCGATAATTTAACGTTTCGGCTAGTCTTGCTATCTTTGCTGCCCGTCGGTGCTTGGAAAGCAGAAATCGTAAAAACAGCCACTGGGGTCCAAAGCGCTCCCTCGGCGATGAAGTAGCGCCATCGCGTCGTACATCTTCAGACCTAAACGCTGAAGTAATTGCAACTTCTTATTTTATCGTCTTTTTTGAAGGTTATAAGACCCCTTTAGTTTTTCTGCATACTGAGAGCATAGCAGTAGTCTTGTAGGATAGAGGTGCTCTCCCCTGCAACGATATTTGTGTACCCCATAAGCCATATTCCTTTTTTGTGGCCTCAACGTTTCCATTTTCTCCCTTAAATATCTGTTTAATTGAGGCTGTTTGCACGCATGAAGTTTTTTTTTCTAAAATGTGTAGGCATTAGTGTAGGCATTTCACCCCTTCCCTTAAATCCTACCCCTCCTAGTAGTCTTTTTATAGGTCTGTAAGAAAATCCATACTTGGTACACTCCCATAATCAAACCCTGATCGCCTGCATCTTTCCCTGCTCAACCTCAGGTATAGTTGGTGCCTCGTGCTTACGGCACAAGAAAAAAATAGACATGATAACGTTTTGAACTACCTACTGCGCACATGCGCAGTACTCGAATTTACTACCAATGAATAACTGTTTGTACGAATTTGTTCCTTGGTATTCTATTTTTATCGTTGTGTATACCCCCAATGATATTTTTGTTTGCATTATAAAACTGGAGGTCCCCCTGTCAGATTGGTTCCATGGGACCTCCTTCTGTAAAGCCCTGTTTTTGTAAAAACTGTACCGAGCTACTTAATAAAACAATGTCAATGTCAATGTCAATGACCTCTGGCGCGATCTCTGGCGTGCTGTTCTCCTGGGCAGCTCCCGTGCGTTTACGCCTGAAATGGGGTAAACAGACGCCAAGTTATTGCCACAGGCGCAGAGTTCACAACGCAACTTGCCACTGGTTCTGGCGCGTGCTCATGCGGTCCAGTTTAGGAAATATGTGAAAGCCTGCAGAAAAAAATGATCCGGGCCTGGCAGTCATTCCATTCCATCTTGCCTTCCCGCGGCGCCTCTTTACGAAATGGGAAGGCAAATGCACACGTGTGTTTGGGAGGCCTGCAATAAATAATAAAAATACGAAAAAAAGCGATAACCCAACTTCTCCAAATTAAGTACAACAGCAAACAATTAAAAGGCCGCCAAAGCAAGGAACAAAAAGAGACGATCCAGAGGAAAAACGGTTCCCGTGGCCGGAATCTAACCTTAGTCTCTCGCGTTATGAAACCGGCTTCTATGATTTTGCGTCCGTGCCGTGACATCTCGCGTGCCAGTCAACGTGCGAAGTATGAAGAACAGACGACGATTTCGCGCTACAGACTACCAGTTCGCGAAGCCAGTTCCCGCGGGTTCTAGCGCGTTCTTACGCGGTCCACTTTGGAGGGATGAGAAAGCCTGCGTACTTTTTAAAACGATCCGGGCCTGCCAGTTATGGAGCACTTTCAGCGGCAAGTTCGGAAACCCATGTGAGGTGCAGCAGGCGGGAGGGAAAGGGGCCGCCAGCTCTTCTGTTTCTCGAGCATTACACCATAATTGCGAGCGGCGCCAATTTTTTTTCCTTCGAGCAAATAGCGGTAGTACCCGGCGATGCCCGGGTGGGCGATTATTTTAATGACACGAATGAGTATAACACGAGTTCTTTTATTTGTTAGTTGTCCTATTTGGCTAAAGCGCCACACTGAAATAAGGGTTTTCTGCCCCCCTCCACCTTTTTATGTTGCTGCGGCTGCTGATTTGAAGGCTTATCACTGGGGTTATTGTGAATATTAGTTCGAAACCTCGTCTTCATAATTCCACTTTTTAGGTGGACTCTCCTGATCACATTCCAATAGTCGGACCCACGTTCATGACCCACGGGCTAAACAAGCATCTTGGCCCAACACAAAAATACTCACAGACAGTACTGAAAATGTTCTTAACGGCCCAGTTTGCTTCTTTTAGCCATTCATACATATGTCATTTCTTTACTGAAATAAAAAGTAAACAAAATATACATTTTTGTTGCTCCAGTGTTTTTTATGGCGCTAGCTGTCCAGCAAGCGGGAGTCTTATTTCTTTATTTCAGTTCAGAAGTGACATATTTACAAAATAAGCAAACCAGGTCGTTTGGAGCATTTTCGTGGATCTGCAAAACTTTTTGCATAGGTGCACGATGGCTATTAAGCCCGTTGGTGATGAAGCAGTAAGTTTCATAGGAATTATAACAGGTGAGTCACCATTAAGACAGGTTTTAGGGCGGACGTGGTAAGAAAAATGGCGAGTGGTTCATCATACAATTTGCACAGTGGTCTCTTGGGGCCAGATAAAGACATTTATAGTGATAGCGCTGGTTTGTCTACACCAATGGATTACGGTGCCGTTAATAAACATGTTTTCCTAGAAACATCAGCTGGTTTTACAACTGGAATTGCCAATGTGTAAAGAACGTATCGAAGCCCCATTCCCGTTCCCACTCGAAGATTTGTGACACGAGAAAATGAATGACAGGACGAGACGGCTCCAACTTGGTAATCATTTTTTCGCAGATAAGCAGCGTTGCTGCGGGGTTCTAAACGCTGACAGTGGCTACCAGGGGCGGTTTTCTCGTAACTGTCCCTTTTGAAAACGACCCTTTTGAGCCCCTTTCATCGTGACGTGCTTCCGGTTAAGCAATGGGCGTTGGCAGTAGGTTTGTTGCGCTTGCGTTAAGTCACTTCCGGCTGTTTGCTTTTAGCCAATCAGGGCTCGCCAAAAGGGACACTTTTGAAAGGGACGCAAAAGGGACAAAACTCGAGAATACCGCCCCTGGTCGGAAAACTGGCCGCCTGAGGAGCGAGTTTTACTCGTGTCCATGCACCCGAGTCCCGGAAAGGAGAGCGTCCCGGGCTCCTGTCCTAATCCCCATCACTTTCAGGTCGCGTTTCGTGCATCGTCATCGTTGTTTTCGTCCGGTGCAGGGTTGAAATGAGCCACCTCGTATTGCGTCGGCATTCCGCAGGGCAACCGCGCGTCTCGGTTGCCACAACATTGAAGCGAGGGCATGAAAATGTACTATAAATGCATTCGTCGTACTTTTCCTGGGAACTTGTATTTCAGATGAGAGATAGTTTACTTGAAAACAATACAAGATAACATACCCACCGAAGAGGATATGATTTATTTCAGTTTGTAATCAGTTCAAATGCGGCTGAATGCGAGAGCTGACCGCACCTTCTTGGCAGCAATGCGAACACAGACATCGCCCAGCGGCAAATGTCGAGATTATCGCGCGATGGGTAACGGCGTAGAACGGTCGCATTATTTAAAATTGGTCAGCCGCGCGCGCACTTTAACACTTAGGATTAGGCGGCAACCGCTCCCGCGAACGCTTGGACGGTGCGGGCCTTGATTACCGCCTGGTATGAATTGATTGTAGGGTTTAACCCACCGACTCAACGCAGGTGATGAAGCGCGCCGTAGTGGAGGGCGCCCGATTAATTTTGACCAGCTGGGGATCATTAAGGTGCACCGAAATCTCGTACACACGGGCCTTTTTGCTTTTGGCCTCCAACAGAAAAGCGGCCGCCAAGGCCGGTAATCGACGCCACGACCTCGTGCTCACAGCGCAATGCCTTAGCTACTGAGCCACCGCGGCCGGTAATTACCGCCTGGTACAGGCGCTCTATTTTTCCCTATACAGAGCGGCACCCTACAAAAATAATGGCAGAAAGGTCGTTTCTCACTGGATCTCGTATCTTAAACAAAGCTTTCACTTGCTCTTGTTTTGGTTTTGCGGGGAGCTACTGGTGCGTTCTCGCCAAATGCGTCTCTGGGCTTTAGCGTGAACCGTACAAGGCATCCACGTATCGTATCCGCGGTGCGGGGAAAGTTACTTCCTGGAGGGGGAAAGATTTTCCTACGGAAGTTTACCCAGATAATGCTGGCCACCCCGCAACGCACCCGACGGGCCAGCCGGGGAAGCGCTTGGCAGGCTAGCGCCAGAGGAAGCCTCCGTTCACGTGTGTATCACATTGCCTGTGCGTGGTGCTCGGCGAGTGCCCATGTTTCGCCGAGGATATTTAGACGCTGAACCTTTATCATAACCTCTCATTATTGACGCACTCGCCAATGCTCACCGTATGGTATCCCTGAATGGGATCCCTGAACTGCGGTATCCCTGGACGCTGTTCCGGCGGTCGCCGGATTTGCCGGGGTATCGCAATACCAGGAGGGCAGGATTGTCTGACTTATAATAAACCAGTAGCTAGTCTGACAATAACGCATCCCGAGCAGCTATCCGGGAAACCAGGGAGAGAGCGAACAAGGCTTTGCTTTAAAACTAGTTTGGGTCGACAACACCAGATGCGAGCACACAGCGCGTGAAAACTAATTGCGCAGGAGCGTTTAAAACAAAACTGCGGGTTGAAATTATCGCCCATGCCATTACCTTGCGATTACTGGGAATTAGCTAAATATTCATCCTCAGGTCACCCAAATGCTTTCGGTACTTCATCTACGCGGTAAAAATAAAATCAGCAGAATCCTGTGTTTCGTGCCGAGGCACAAACCAACGTCCGGCAACATAATCATACCACTCCAACGGTACCGTCCGGAGAAACCGTATGGCTCGGCAAGTTTCTAATGTTGTGAACGAAGCACAGTAAGTGCGCACCTTCCCTCGGACGTTGTATGAAGATTGTGGATGCGTATCTCGGTTTCACCGTACTGAAAGCGGTATTAATTGTAAAAAAAGTGGGCGAAGCCAGCGGTAAGCTTATTGGGTTCAGATAAAAGTGTTTGTAAAACTGGTTTATTTCTAACTTCGGGTAAATAGAAAACGGTAAATGGGTTTGACAACTTCGCAACACCTTTGTTTTCGCAGCTGACGTCGCAGAAATACAGCTACAAGTTTATTCGTTTTTTGTTTTAATTTTCTAACATTATTGTTGGGATTCTCTACGGCTGGTACAAAACGTTCCAAAAATCTCTGCGCCCGAAACACGCAAGCAGAACCAAATGGCCACGTCGTACCCAGGAACACTGACAATTGTGAAATTTTGCGTTGTAATAAAAATCAAAGCAGTATAGGAAGAATTTTTAAGGCTGCATTGTTGGAATTTAGTGAACAGCCTGAAACGATAAAACAAACTGCTGAGCTTTGAAGCGATTCAATATTCATAGTTAGGTAAGCTCGATTATGGTCCAAAAATTACTGACGTACTTTTTAGTTTCTTAAGTACGGATGTGATTTGTAGTTGCAATGGGAAATCATTTCAATGTTGTTTTAACTATTCAGCGGTTGGCACAGAAGGACTACATTAACTAAAGTCCATGCTAATGTCGACTGACGCATACTTGAAATAACTTGTAAGTACTAATACGCTAATGCACACCAATATTTAAGGTGTAGAAGCATGAAAGTCGTACCGTGCGATTAGTCAAGGTCACAACGTTTGTTTTGAATACGTAGGGACAATGTTTGCATGGAACGCCGAGAGGCCATGCGGCTAAGGTATTCGTGGGATGCCGGATGGTCAGCTTCACACAAGGGTTTGGTATAACTGACCTAATCGTGAACCGAAAAGGTTTTTGTGGGGTGATACGCCATTACGCAAACATCTGGAAAACAACAAAAATAAATAAAAAGAGCAGACGCTCCCTACTGTGTACACTCGGAGCCTGAGTACACTTGGTTAAAACAATAATTGCTGTTCCTGACTGATATCAATTGAAGTGTTCTTGAAGAGACACCCATAAGCCATCCGAGTACAGGAGAGTCAATGATGCGCTGGTAATTATTTTAAAAACCTTGTTCAGGCCTGCGATTAAATCCTTTGATCAACCAAGACATTTTTTTCGGTTGAAGCTTCATGAATAAAATTCAAGCAGTTCCACTGATCGTGAAAGCTGCCAAGTGCGGAGCAGTTAATCGCCAAAGTTTTTCTCTGCGCCCTGTCTTGACTACTTTCAGTATGAGCTTAGCGTTGATGCAAGCAGTACACAAGAGAGGGTGCCGCATCCCGTGAAAATGTATTTAAAGAGACACTGTATCGAATTTTCATTAATGTGGAGTAATTAATGCGTTAATTCATATTTTTTTCTATGTATAATGCTATTGTGTACTCTTTTGCGGCCTCGCAGCGGCAGCCTCCGTGGCAATGGTGTACCGCAAAGATAACCGCCAATACTTTCCGCAGGAGTAACCTGTGCCTGCGAGGCCCACAGGGGTTGACATCGGCTTGGTAACGTGAGGAACCCAGGTCCGATCCCGACCAGTGGAAAAGGTGAAGTTTTCGAAGCCTCTGTTTGGGTGGATGACGCCGCGTTTTGTGTGACTAGGGCGGCTAGATACCGTGACCTCATAAAAGCTGCGATAACAAGCCTGACGGCTAACGTGCTTCTCGATTAAACATGATGAAATTGCCCTAATTAAAAGAGCAGCGTTTGAGGAAGATAGTATCAATATTACAAGTTCATGCTCGCAGAAAAAGGTCTCTCGAACGCCGTATTAGTGATTGAACGCGGTATTATTAATTGTGCTGTTCTATGTAGTTACCTGTTACGAATGACAAGTAACAAGTTTCGTGTGTAATGGAGTGACGGTGATTAATCGCCGAGTTAAGGATGGGTATAACTTCTATATACGTCAGTGTTTGGCGAAAACAGACGACAAGGATTAGAATAATGTGGCAGACAAGATTTATTGAACGTCATGTGAACAATTTTTGGTATTTGGTTATTGAACCTCACGTGATCAGTGGCGGGAGTGGTTTTAGATAGGCTTAGGGAAGGAAAGATTCATGTCTCAAACTTTTTGTGGCTTTCTGATAACACTAGTTACGTTATCAGTGGTTGATCAAGTAACGACACCTCGAGTAAGTACCGAAAAATGTACTATTTATAATTTGTGCACACGCAACCTCGGAGACCATGTCCCAGGTTGCGTTTGAAAGAATCACATTGATATGCGTAAGAAAGTGTATTGTGCGAAATAACCATGTTTATTCATCCTTCACATAGTATATCTAATATCAATAGTGACAAGCTTTTGACAAGTTGATTCCAGTACAGGACGAGACCATAACTCGGGGTAACCCAGTGCTCATACACAGACGTCATTATTTATCAGCTCGTGCGCATACTCACGCTGTAGCGCAGCAAGAAATCTTTTTCGGGATGTGTTACAGGCCGCCAAAAAAAAGCCTAGAAGGAAACGTAGCATTGCAGCAGACATTACTTTTGATTTGCATTTTCTTATCGAATTTTCTTCATCATCATCATCATCACCAGCCTATCTACGCCCACTGCAGGGCAATGGCCTCTCCCATTATTCTCCAATTACCTCGGTCCTGTGCCAATTGTGACCAATTTATCCCCGCAAACTTCTTGATCTCATCTTCCCATCTAACTTTATGCCGCCCCCTGCAACGCTTGCCTTCTCTATGGATGCACTCTGTTACCCTTAATGACCAGCGGTTATTGCCTTCGCATTACATGCCCTGCCCACGTCAATTTCTTCTTCTTAATTTCTACTAATATGTCTTTAACTCCAGTTTGCTCCCTGACCCACTCCGCTCTCTTCTTGTCCCTTAATGTTACAACTAGCATTTTCCGCTCCATTGCCCGCTCAGTCGTTCTCAATTTAAGTTGAACCCTCTTAGTGAGCCTCCAAGTTTCTGCACCGTAGGTGAGTGCCGGTAAGATGCAGCTGTCATACACTTTCTTCTTCAGCGACAATGGTAGGCTGCTATTCATTATCTGAGAATGTCTGCCATATGCACCCCACCCCATTCTGATCCTTCTAATTACCTCTGCCCCATGGTTGGGATCTGGGGTAACAACTTGGCCTAAGTAGATATACTGGCTTGCCACTTCCACTGCCTCGCCACCTATCTCAAACCGCTGCGCTGTGCCGAGGTTATTTATCATTTCATTAGTTTTCTGCGTATTATTTTCAGGTCCACGGTTCTACTCTGTTCGCCCAGTGCGGAAAGCATGCTTTGCAATTCGTCCCCCGAGTTACTTAGCAAGGCAACGTCATCAACAAATCTGAGGTTACTGAGGTATTCTCCATTAACCCTTACTCCCACCTGTTCCCAATCCAACGTTCTCAATACTTCTTGTAAGCATGCTGTGAATAACATTGGAGAGATTGTGTCTCCTTGTCTGACACCCATCCTTATAGGTATTTTACTGCTCTCCCTTCGGAGCATGATGGTAGCTGTAGACCCATTGTATATATCCTCTAGTATTCTTACATAATGCTCATCTACCCCCTGGTTCCGTAATGCCTGAATGACTGCTAGGGTTTCGGCCGAGTCAAATGCTTTCTCATAATCTATGAAGGCTATATATAGGGGTTCAGTATACTCAGGGCACTTCTCTATCACCTGATTGATCGTGTGAATATGGTCCATTGTTGAATAACCTTTACTGAACCCCGCTTGTTCTTTAGGTTGACTGAAATCTAAGGTTGCAGAGATTCGGTTAGCGATTACCTTTGTAAATACCTTGTAGATGACTGACAGTATGCTGATCGTCCTGTAATTTTTCAAGTCCTTCATGTCGCCTTTCTTATGGATTAGGATGATGTTCGCGTTCTTCCAAGATTCCGGTATCATTGCGGTCATTAGGCATTGCGTATAAAGGTTTGCCAGTTTTTTCAAGTACAATTTCTCCGTCATCCTTCAAGAGGTCTGCTGTTATCTGATCCTCACCAGGTGCTTCGCCCCCTTTCATTTCTTTCAAAGCCTTCCTTACTTCTTCGGTCGTTACTGGTGGGATGTCTATCTCCTCTGAACTACTGTCTCGTTCGGCATTATCCTGTATGTCCCGGCTACTGTACAAATCCCTATAGAACTCCTCGGCCACTGTGACTATTTTATCCCTATTTGTGATGACATTGCCCTGCTTATCCTTAAGTGCATACATCTGATTTTTCCCCACGCCAAGACGTCTCTTCGCTGCTTTCAGGCTACCTCCGTTCTTTACAGCGTATTCGATCCTCTTCATATTATACTTCCGTATGTCAGCTGTCTTACGCTTATTGATTAACTTCGAGAGCTCGGCTAGTTCTATTCTGTCAGCTGCGGTAGGAATCTCATGGTTTGCCGTATCCTGATTAGATCTTTCGTCTCCTATGAAAGTTTTCCAGTATCCTGTCGAGCCGTAGTGCCCCCGACTTCTATTGCACACTCCGTGATAATGCGTGCAAGGTTGTCGCTGGCTTCCTGTGTCGTAAGCTCGGCTTCCTCGTTAAGGGCGGAATATCGGTTCTGCAGCGCGATCCTGAATTCTTCTAATTTACGTCTTACTGTTAGCTCATTTATCGGCTTCTTTCGTACTAGCTTGTTGCGGTCCCTCCTCAAATCTAGCCTAATTCGAGATCTTACCATACGGTGGTCACTACACCTTACCCTTCGGAGCACTTCCACATCCTGCACGACGCCAGGGTTATCGCATAATATAAAGTCGATTTCATTTTTGTGCTCCCCATTCCCGCTCCTCCAGGTCCACTTCCGACTCTCCCGTTTACAGAAGAAGGTATTCATTATGCGTAGGTTATTCCGTTCTGCAAACTCAACTAGTAGGTCCCCCCTGCTATTTCTACAGCCCAGACCATAGTTCCCAACTGCCTTGTCTCCAGCCTGATTCTTGCCTATTTGAGCATTGAAGTCCCCCTTAACTACGGTATACTGAATTTTCTTATGTTGGTTTTACGTACTTAATATGCCTATCGATGCGGAGTGTGCAGCCGTGGACGAAAAAAGGCCTCAATACTGAGGTGCCCGAAGGGGCGGAACGCACCACTCAGTAAATTTCGGTGGGGGGGGGGGGGTGCTCTGACTGGAACCCCCTCGTCTCCCCCTCGACTACGCCCCTGCCCTAAAGGTAAAATGGTAATGCTCTATTGCATCTAATATATATCTTGGGACAATCATCTGCTTGCTCTCGATGCAAGTCTGTATGCATTACCACAACAACGGCGGCCATACGGTTATTTTTCGGTAATTTAATCACGCTGTCACAAAGAATACGTCGCCGGAAAACTAGGGATATCATGCAACGTTTCTGGTATGCCAATGAAGAAGCAGTGTGCATGATACAGAGGACATGAAACAGGGCAGTCACTGTGGCGGACGAGAGATTTCTACAATTAGTTCAACATACGTAAGCAGCGCACTAATTGAACCCTGTGTAAAACTGACGAAGAAATGTAGTGAACCTACTCCGCAAGGCGGCTAAAAATGGTCGTGCTTGTGAACTGTTGCGTTTAGCAAAATGTCATACGCTTAAAAAAATTGCAATGGCACGGCTTCGGAAAGCGATTACTTCACCGCACGAGCAGGCGTTCTTGTACATGCTACGTTGCGTGCTCTTGACCAATATTCATCCTGAAGTTAATGAAAGAAGCTTCGCTCAAACGAACTGCACGAGCGAGAGCGCAAGGTTCCTTTAATTTCTTTTCAGATTGCAGTAGGCCTACGCAGGGCAAGCGCACTGCCTTGGTAAATTGGCTAGCCACTCGCTATGTTACGTGCTCGGTTCTTAGACGTGGTTTAATTGCGGAGTGACGAGTTATCTGTAACCAGAAGTCCAGACTGAAATTGTAAAAAAGTGGCACTAAACGTGAGCCCCCGGTCAGTCGTGTGAACGGTGGTGCTTCATTGCACGTGTATAAGAACCATTCTGCCTTTTTACTGAAATACCCTGGAAGCATCAGCCAACCAGTGGCCACAAAACGAGGAACAAAACTCTTTTAGGCTATTCTTAGGGCTGTTACAAAAGCGTGTGTCCGGCACAAGTGCTACGAATTAAAATTTTGAAACCTTGCAGCTACAATGAGGAAACATACATCAAACTCTTGCTGTATATCATCAATGGCTCCATGAATGCACGCTTGGAACTGACCATAGGCGGACGATACGGCTTTCCTACACGCGTTAGCCCCCGTCAAAAAACAGCTTAACAGCGTGCATGTGTGAGGGATGTAGGCTGTGTGGTGGCTTTCAATAAATATCGGTTTGTAGTAGCACTGTGTCTTATTGAGCGGCTCCTGAACTCCTTCATGGTTACTCTCGTAGCCCTAGACAATGCAGTAGTGCAAAACTACTCAGTTATACTCGAGCAGCACTCCGTGCCAGTGCGCGTGGTCGTGGGGCACTGTGCACGGCGCCGCTATTGGGGGCGACCCCAGTGCCTGTTTATTAAGATTTCTATAAGTCATTATTCTTCGGAAGATTTACGTAAACCTGCATATTTTAGCTTTTTGTAGATACTAGTGAACCACTGTCGCTGTCCCAAACAAGTACAGGAAAAGAATAAAATTTGTAATACGGTGTCCCAAATGTCGGAATTTCTGCATTTTTTTCCGGGAGGATATCTAAAACTACTCACTAGCATCGCCGTGCTGAAAATGGCGACCTTTCTGGCTCCTTTTCAAACACTCAGTTTGGGTGCCGATTTTTTTGCCTACTTCCGGCAATTTCCCGGCGACCTTTTTTTCTGAGGACCTGACAACCCAGGTGGTGATAGTAGGAGACAGTAGGAGCCCAATACAAAGGTACCAGGTACAGAGAGATTCGGTCAGTTTAGGCTAAATCAATTGTGCTTTCCCGTTCTCTTACATGCTTTGTAGCTCCGGACGTCTAAGCAAAATTTTCCTTTGTCTGACCCATAATCAATATTGTCACTTTGTTGAAAAAAACAAATTGTTTTTATTGGTACTTCGGACAATATACTTATTGGTCAGTAGTGGCACTTCGGACGCTATACATCGACACTTTGTGAAAAAAAAAAAACATATTGAGCTCGAACCAACCACTAGGGCGTAGCTGACACGCTTCTTAGCAAAGCGGTACCACCGCCCCAAGTATGGACGTGTAGCGTTACCCACCGGCCGCTGGGTGGTGCTACATGGTACGGGATAAACCACACGTTTTAACCATTCGTCTGCAAGTGTCGTGGTACAGCCAGTGGTGGCGGCACCTCTCTTGCCGTTTGCACTACTTCCTACCTTGTTAAAAAAAGATACGCGGAAGGCGGTATATTTGTATTCTAGCTAATGAAGCGATCTAGAACGGCTTGTATTCTAAGTTTAGTGTCCCTTTAGAAGGACACTGAATTCTATTTGTCAAGTTTTTGTTTTTACTTGCATTACGTAGACTGACCGGCCTAAACACAGTTTTCATCGTTTATATATTCGATAAGGCAGTATTTATTTTATAAAGCCTGAAAGAAGAAAAACTAGCATGAGTGGTCTGCGGAGGCCGCACAAACTACAGCAGTACGTCCATACTAAGAGCAACTGTGATTGGACCACGCCCAAGATTAGAATTCAAATCAGTTTCGGATTCGGTTCCGTAAAACAACGTGCTTTGACTCCTGTTTTAGCCTTTTCTGGGCATTCTCTATATCTCAGTAACCGGCATACCCCATTTCTGCCATGTTGTTGGCTGATATATGCCTCAGATAAGCCAACAAGCACGCCATGAAATCGTAACGGTCACTAGCAGAGGCGTACTCATGGATGAATGCCCTGCGAGTCACTGGAGACGCCCAAATGCGATGCGCTGTTCCCCACCTATACAGCTCGCCTGGATCGTGCCTGTGTCTTTAGAGGCGTGTTCGCACCAGGCCAACGGTTGGCTGATTCAGTACGCTGCCCTCAAGCAGATGGTGCTTATAGCAACGCGACGCCCATGAACACACGCCAGCGCTCCAGTGTCAGTCTGCACGCGTTCTGCGAACTCGCTCGTGGAGCAATTAACTTTACAGAGAAAAAATCGGTATTCAGTATATTTAAAACATTGCTCAAAACGTATAAATCAAGTAACAAACATGCTCTATTGGGAATTCGAGCTAGCGATTTGGAAAACAAGGAACGTAATGCTCCACACTACTCGCCCCTAAGCCAATGCAGTCAGGAATGGAAATTTAAAGTATATATTGTATTGTCTGTTTAAATTTTAATTTAGTCTTAGAATTCAAAGCAGCATAGATAACTATTTCCTAAATAACGATCGCGCAGGAGCGTCCCCATAAATTCCCACAAATATCTCATCTCTAGTGACTGCAGTGCTTATGCAGAAAAGCAATTGCAAATGTGTGGTCGTGGTGCTGGCTGCTGTGCTAGTTCACCCACCGCCAAAAGTGCTTCCCGCACCTTGGGTTTAGGCTGTCCATACAGGTTTCGGCGGATATTTATTTCTTAGTACCTCTAACAACTTCGGTGACTCATCTCCCGCCTTCAATTTGACTCCGAGTTTTCTACTAGCAAAGCGTCGCATGTGGGCTTTGTTAAAAAAGTGTTACGCTTTATTACCACCAAAGAAGTGTTAAGTTTTATTTACAGCGGAGCTGTTCTAGATTTGATCCGGTCGACAGGCTCTGCTGGTATCGTTTCGCGCTGCATCTCGAGCAGGTATCTCTGCGGCGCATGAACGAGTGCTCAGATCCGCCCACAGAAGGCGCAACTGCCTCGAAGGCGTGGGCTGCCACTCGTCCTTTCCCACCATGGTGCCGCTCGACTGAAGCGTGAACGCGCTGTCGCCTAAGAACTTCAGCGTGTTAAGCGAGACAATTCGAAAGTGCGTGCAAAGGAATCGCCAGCGAAACGACAGCGATGTGGAGCTAACCAAGAATTACAGAAGAAAGCAGCCGAAGCGAAACGACGGCGATTACAAGCGAATCCCGAGATACAAAATAAACGAGCGCAGGCTCAAGGACACCGAATGGAAGCAAATGACGGGCTGCTGAAACGAGTGGCAGGAGCTAAGCGACAGCGCAGGCAAGCTGACCCTGGAATTCTAAAGAAATAAGCCAAAACTACACAAAATCTTCGTTAAAGCGACCCAGGGCTCCGCTGTTTCAGCATATTTCACGCTGGGTGGAACTGAGTTTGGTTTTCTGCTGCTCTGCGCCTTTCAGAGTATCTTGAAAAACCGAATACTTCGAACAACTTTTTCCATACGGATAGTTCAACTCAACCAGGTTAATCTATCGTGTTGCTACAGCCCACAGAATAGTATCTTACAATGGGTCTTTAATATTACCCACATATTCGCATTTACACCGCAACCACACGAGAAAAACTAGGACAAGGGTACCCCAATTTGAATGTTGGTTGCAGAACAGGAACGCAGTGTTCGAAGCAGAAAATATTTTACAAAGCGTGTAAAAATGCCTTCAAACTAGAATTTTAGGTTGCATTTCAAAGAAATAGTATTGTAAGGATAAATTCTCTCTTTGGCTTTTCGCAGAAAGATGAGATGAAGTAGTTTGTCTAACAGTTTAGAAAGAACAGTTCAGCTCGTCTCAACGGGCATGTGTCAGATAGAGCTGCAGTCATTGCATCTTTGTAAATGCTCAATGCTCATGCTCAAAGGGTTCAAAGAGCTCAAAGGGCTTTTCAACTTCGAAGTGCTGCCTAATGCCGGGCAAGAAAAGGTTGAACCTCATTGGTCGGCGTAGATAAATAATACATTCAGGTGCCGTCAGGGGGACTTGGAGCACGGAGGTGTGGCCGAACGGCATCGGAGCGCGCTATAGCTGCACCGGCGGTGACAATACAGTACCAGAATGCGCATGCTGGCATGCTGAAGGCGACAGCTCATTTATACTTCTCAACCGCTTCTGTTACCCTGGCTTAGAGTATTCGCAGCATAATGGTCTCGGTGATGACGCTGATAACAGACAAACTTAAAAGATTTGAAGAGAAAGAATGTCACTGCAGCCCTGTTATATAGCTCCTCCTACAGAAGCTCGGGTGCGCCAGAAGTGACGGTGCCAGATGTGTCAGGCTATCAGCGCCATCGCTTTGACCATAATGCTGCAAAGAATGTTCTTGGTCTCGGTAAAGAATTGTGTTGAAAGGTATAAATGGGCTGTCACCGTCGGCAGGAATGCATGTATTCTGCTCCTTTTGGTGACCGCCGTTGCAGCTACACGGGCTCCTACGGTGTTTGGCAACAGCTCTCGTGTGCCAATTACTTATGACGGGACTCGTACCAATTCACAACACATTAACCAGGAACTAATATTACGCGTACGGTCGTTCGCATTTCTTGTCCCCATAGTAGGTTGATAGCATTGCTTAGAAGAAGTCTGTTTGACAAAAGCGAGAAAATTACAGAAACCAGGACCACGGCGGCGAGAAATGAATAAATGGAAATAACGTAAGTAATAAAAAATACAGAACAACCAAAGAAAACGTTCATTGAGTTTTGCAGGAGGATGTGAAAAAGACCGACAACTAGAGGACGGGCTCTCCGCCGTATGTAAACTTTATGCAACGGAAATTTGTGTTTACCTTCTGCATCGCTTTTCCGAACAAGAACTAGAAGCGAAGGGTAGCGCAGGGGTCAGCTGCGGTTGATCTGACAATAAATATTATTGGGGCACCCGGCACACCAACGCTTAAAAACTATGCGGGAAAGAAACAGTGTGAGGAGAGTAGCAAACGCCGATAATAGCTCAGAGTGTCAGGATTGGAACTACTGCTTTAAATGTTGCCGAAACAATGA
This sequence comes from Haemaphysalis longicornis, assembly GCF_048455015.1. NCBI lineage: Eukaryota > Metazoa > Arthropoda > Arachnida > Ixodida > Ixodidae > Haemaphysalis > Haemaphysalis longicornis. The sequence continues at coordinate 191,198,114 of NW_027526361.1, forward strand.
AAAATTAGTTTGATAACAGTGCTAGTACAGGACACGGAGAAGGCGACAGGAGTCTGGGTGCTGACTAACAACAAATGGTTTATTTCGCCGCAGATGAATATACCTTGGGAAATAAGTGTACGAAGTGTTGACGCACGCCAGCACTCGAACCGACACGTGTACTAAAAAGATATAAGGAGCAACGCACCAGGGAAATCTTTAAGGCCCACATCATCCATACACGAAATGACAATTCCGTCAGCATGGCGTCAATTGACTTGCATAAAAAAGAGCGCGATTACCTAAGTCAGTGATCGTAATTTGTGGGCATGTGCATTTTTTATAGAAATAAGCCTGTGCCCTCGCAATTGTATAATTTTGTGCGTTTTTTGTTTTTATTTCCGAGGGTATATATTCAGCTGCGGTGGAATAAACCATTTGCCGTCAGTCAGCGCCCATTCTCGTGTCGCCTTCTCTGTGTTCTGTCCAAGCACTGTTATCAAAGTAAGTATGTACCAACAAGCCCGCATTAACAGAGTTTTTCCGTTAATGAAAACTTTCATTAGGAATACAATCAAAATAATTTGTTTTCCTATTATTGTAATACATAAAATGAGCGGCTTGGCACTGACGCTGTGAGGTTGAGCGCTAAATCAAAGCGATAAAGCGATTTGACTTAGATTAAAGATCTGAGGCAGTATCTGTTTTCGCAAACTCGGTACTGGTTATACAAGCATGATCGAACACAAACAATATTTGTAAACTCTTTTATTGCAGTAGGTTCGTTTAGGTTCGGTCGAAAAATGACGGTCAGGAAGGGGCATCCGGTACGCTTCACTTGTGTTATCATATCAAAAAGCGTCATTTATTCCTTTATATCAGATTACCTAGTATTCTAGGATGCTTCTTAAACGCGATTGCCTAGCGCCTCTATCATAGTTATGCGCTGCGTCGATATATCTCAGTTACTTTCCCAAATTTTGGCTTCATTGTTATAGTTTTGAAAACATACGTGATCTCCATAGAGGCGGGTGCCCGGTTCCCCGCTCGCAGCACCGTTTCTTGTTTTACAAAAGAGCACTTGGGAGCTGCGTAAAAAATATTATACTGTCCCCCTAATGGTGCGCTGTAAGCTCTTCAGTCAGCAGGCGGTTCAATAGCTTTTGCATTGTTATTTCGTACTCTACATTTTAGGTAAGCGAGTTTTGCTGGTTTCTGCTACGGTTTCATTCAGAAAATACCGCAATTTCAAAGCTTCCTTTTTCAAAGTCATTATATGCTGCTTAAATGCTTAGTGTATGCCTGTAATGTACAGAGGGCATTTTAATGCTTGCCTCGTAGAGTGCGGTAAGCGCAGCACAAAAAAAGCCGCCTTCTTACAACAGCTGTGTCTCAGGACACACTTGCTCTCGCAGGTGCTCAAAAAACGCTGAAGCCTTTTCTGTGTTGTTCGATAACGAGCTGCAGACTCGAAAGCCCGCTCTGAAAAAAAAAAGAGATGCCCATTAAAGAGGAGGGGGCGTGTAAAGAAGAACGAAATAGACGACTGTGCACTGGGCACTCGTCTTCAAGGCAAGCGCACTAAAAGGTTACGGCTTATCGACTCTTAGCATGTACGTGTAACTGGAAGGTATGAAATCGCCGTAGATAAACTTTTACATTTGTAGTAGTGCTTCGGTGGTTAAAAAAGTTATAGCGCCCAATATTTGTTACACAATTATGTAAAGTATCGGGTGTTGACAATAACAAAATAACTGTCCTTGTTTCACAGTATTTCCTAACTATCCCGACTTTCCTAATCTTTCCTTTTCGCTAGCCCTAGGTGCACTGCCGTTTTATCTCAGTACGCTTTTTTAAGCCTTCCAGCCCCAACCATATCCGTTACGCAAGTTGATTCTTCAAACCCTGACGCTATAGGCTTCCTGGAAATATTTGTTACAACGAAATCATTGTTGCTGTACTGGACAATCGTTGCCATTATAAATGACAGATGACTATGAATTCATATTCCTGCGGTGTAGCACTGTTACGTCGTGAGTTCCCAATGCAAGGCCAGTTGTTTTGTCTTTATTCACTTTGTATTTTGCCACGCTCATAATCAGTACTCAGGATGTACGGCTAAAAATAGTTCTTACTCACTACCGCTGTAGGCCAGTGCTTTGGCATAGAGTGTGACAAGCATTTTAAAGGGAATTCGACTTTAATTCTGCATCAGTGAGGCCACGATGACAGCTCGAAGTAATGTCAGTGGCTCTTGCTGTGAGGCTGTCACAAAGAACCCTACAGAAAGAAGTCTGCCTTAGACTTTGCGTTTGATGCTGATATTATTCACTGAAACTTCAGTTCTACAAAGGTTAGTAGTACGGGCAAAGCCTTTGTTCAATAAAACTTTGTTGAACTGAAACCAGTCCAAGACGCAACAATGAAAGTAAACCGATCAATTGAAGCAAAATGCACACATTGATTAGTCGTCACCTGTAACACTTCAAATATTCTGCAATTTTAAACAGATAGGAATAACCCGACTATGCTTTTCAGCTCAAGCGCATTCACAAAATTTAATGAACTAATCTCCTACGTAGACTCCATTCTGCGTCTCTTATCCTGAAAATAACACTCTTGAAAGATGTAAAACGCGTTGTGTGGGTCGACCAGCATATTTCACAAACTCGAGTCCTGTAAAATGTTATGCTTTTAGAGAAACTAACAGTCATGTTACTGTTGCAGATCAAACCATGCGTACTGAGAGCACTTGACTGAAGCCATGCATTTAACTTCGTCGTCCGCAGGTTTCATCCAACGCATTCACGAATTGAGGAAACGCTAGCGTAAACCCGCACCAAACACAGCGGTGGGCCAAAGCAAAACGCTCACATGGCGCACGCTGCTGTTTCACCGCAAGGTTCGACACGATGTCTTAGCTTATTCCTCATGCGCATACGCAGCATGAGCAGAATGCGTAGCATGTACCGAAAGTCACGAGCTCCGTTGTTTCTATTTCAAAATATAGGGATATTACCGGAATTCGTATCGTCACGAAGCCAAAGACGAAACACTTGCTTCAAGGAAAACATGTTTATTGGAATGAACTACTTCTCCCCTAAACACTCAAAGAATACACAGGCAGCGAACCAGCAGTCAACAAGGTGACGTGCGCAGGCGAGTGTCGGCGAGCCAAATGCCGCGGCGTCTCCTCTGCAAGCATTTACATCTCGGCGCGAGTGTTTCTCGTACCGTCGTTTACATCAAGAACAGTGTAGTTCAAAGAAGAGTATAGTTGCAGTACAAGGAAGACCCGATGCTAAAATAAAACTACAGTCCGAACAAACAACAAAAAACACAAGAAAAGTCTGTCATCTTGCCCAGGATGGTTTGAGGGGAACCACGTAGACGACTTCGGGTCGCCTGCGTCGTCGTGATGTGCCTGAATCACCATCGGGGATCACTTCGTAGGTAAGTTGGCCAACACGTCGTACAATCTGGTAGGGTCCGAAATGCCCTCGCAGAAGCTTCTCACTGAGTCCGCGTCGTAGGATGGGAGTCCAAACTCACACACGATCGCCTGGGTGGTACTCGGCGTCTCGGCGTCGGAGGCTGTAGCGTCCCGCATCCACCTGCTGCTGGTCCGTTGTACGAACTCGAGCAAGCTGGCTGGCCTCCTCCGCACGCTGAAGGTATACTTGGACGTCGGCGTTGAGGTTGTCGTCTTCTACGTGCGGAAGCATGGCGTCAAGCATTGTAGTCGGCCGTCTTTCGTAGACAAGCTTGAACGGTGTCATCTTCGTAGTTTACTGGATCGCTGTGTTATACACAAACGTGACATATGGGAGGACTTCGTCCCAAGACTTATGTTCAATATCCACGCACCTAGACAGCATATCCGCGAACGTCTTGTTCATACATTCCGTTAGTCCATTCGTTTGGGGGTGGTACGCTGTCGTTCTTCGGTGATCCGTGTTGCTGTATAAGCTCCGCAGTAAAGGCCGTTCCGCGGTCCGTAATTAGGACTTCAGGGGCTCCATGCCGCAGAGCAACTTGGTTTATCACGAACTTCGCAAATTCTTGTGCAGTCCCGCTCGAAAGAGCGGCAGTCTCTGCGTAGGGCATCATGTAATCTGTCGCTACGACAAACCACTTGTTCTCAGAACGTGACGTTGGGACCGGGCTTAGGAGATCCATTCCAATCTGTTGAAAGGGCCTCCCGCGGCAGGACTCCCGCGGCGCTGAGCACGTGGGCGGGAAACTTGAGCTCCTCGTACGAGAAGTGGCACTTTCAGGCTTCAGCATTAACCCCGACGTACGAATGGCCTCGAGTACAGACCAACCTTGCAAAGTGTTCATCGAAAGTCTGGGAGTATACCACAGCGTCGTCGAGGTATACGAGGCAGGTGTACCACTTCAGGCGAGCTAGCACAGTGTCCATGACTCTTTGAAACGTTGCTGGCGCCGTGCACAGCCCAAAAGTCATCACCTTGAATTCGTATAGGCCATCCGTGGATGTAAACGCAGTCTTATCTCGGTCCCTCTCGTCCACTTCAATTTGCCAGTAGCCGGTCTTCAAATCCATCGATGAGAAGTACTTGGCATGACAGAGGTGGTCAAGGGCGTCGTCGATTCGTGGCAGGGGATACACTTCCTTTTTGGTTATTTTGTTTAGTCGCCTGTAGTCAATGCAGAACCTTAATGTTCCATATTTTCTCTTCACGAGTACGACTGGCGCAGCCAAGGGGCTTTTTAATGGCTTTATAATGTTGTGGCTGAGAATGTCGTCGACTTGTGTCCTAATGGCTTCCCGCTCATTTGAAGAGACGCGGCATGCTGAATGCCGGGTAGGTCGGGCTCCGTCTTCGGTTATTGTTCGTTGCTTAGCCAGAGGTGTCTGACATAATTTTGAGTTCGACGAAAAACATTCGCTGTAGCGCAGCAGCAGAGCAATAATTTCTTCCGTTTTTGTTGCGGAGGCGCCGGGTTCACGTCGAAGGGGTGTGGAAGTTTGAAGGCATCTTCGGGTGCGCGTTCAATATCGGCGACCGCAATCACGTCACTTCCATCTTGCGTTTATTCGAGGAACGCTACTGCAGCGCCCTCGTTTAAATGCTCGTACTCCTCGGTGAAATTAGTGACCAAAACGTGGGATTTGCGTTGCTTAAAGCGCGCAATGCGTCATGCGACGGAGACACCACGGGCGAGAAGCAAACTTTAGTCTGCCCTATACGATAGCATCGACGTGAAGGATAGCAGTTTTACAGTAAACGGTGATCATCAAGCTGGCGTGGGGTGCGACAGTGACATGATCACCGGCGATCCTTACAGCAGCACGGTGTTCGGGGTTCGGTTCCGGCGTTATGGAGTGATCGGAGGAAAAAGTGTTCGACTTGGTCTGCAGATCAATCATTGCACCGTTGTCTGTCAAACAGTCCATTCCGAGAATTACGTCGCGAGAGCAGTAAGGCAAAATGACGAACAAAGCAGGGTACGTGGTGCCATCTATGTTGACGCGCGATGTGCACGTACCACTAGGTGTTACGATATGGCCTCCTGCTGGGCTTATGTTTCGTACCGTCTCATCTGGTCACAACTTCCTCCAGCCTAGACGCGAATGATCGGCTAATTACTGAGTAGTCGTCGCCAGTGTCGATGAGGGCGACTACATGAAAGACGTCGATGGACACCTTGACGTCGGACACCGCCTACTACGAGTTTCGGGTGCGTCGGGGCGTCGCATCTCGGCTTGTGCGTGTTGACGGTCGGGTGCTGTGCGTCGTCGTTGTCGTCGTCTTCTCAACGGCAGTCCCGGTTATGACGGGTACGCGCCGCGCCGTGTGGCTGTCATCGTGTGCGGGATTCTCTCCAGGGTTAGGTCGGGTAGTCGGCATGAGGGCATGTCGTGAATCACGGTCTTTGGCGCGTCCTTGCGTCGTCGGGGGGTTTCCGGTTTTTCGCCGTAGAGAAACTTCACCTCCAGAAGTTCCTGCTTTTAGTTTACCCTACGTGGGCTGCGGGATCTTCCACGCGTGAAGTCTGCATTGCTTCGACGGCTTGGCGTCCGGTATGGGTAGGGCGTCGGCGGGCGGCTAGACGCGCTTGACCTCGGTTGTTGTAAGACAGGTATTTTTCGATCTCAGTAGGGCGCTGGCCGGGTAGGGGGAGTGGTGCGTCGACGGAGAACCCTCGCAAACGGAGCCTCTTGTAGGGGCAGCGACGGTAGATGTGATCGGCTTTCCCGCAGTGGTATCAAAGCGGGCGATTATCGGGCATTCTCCACACGTCGGTCTTCCTCGGCGTCTGGTATTGGACTACAGGGTGTCGGGCTGGCGACAGTGGACGGCGGACTGGCGCGGCCTTTTGACGACGGGTAGGAGCAGGGCGGGGTCGACGAAGAGCTGTGGAGTAGGTCGCCGCTTGTGGATCGCGGTGTCCTTCGGGTACCGCAGAAGTCCCCAGTGCATGTTGAACCCCTTGCCGGATTACGTCAGTCAGGGAAGCCAATTCAGGTTGCGGCGTCGTTGGAAAAAGCTTCCGGAGCTCCTCCCTGACCATTGTTCGGATGGTGTTGCAAAGTGTGACGGAGCTAATAGCCCTTGCACCGATCGTCTCCGAAACGAGTGCATTAACCGGGCGATCGTACAGCCTAGTTCCATCTTCCAGCCTCTTCTCTATCGCGGCCACCTTAGACGCGAATTCGGCCACGGTCTTAGGAGAGTTGCACACAAAGCAAGCAAAAAGCTCTTCCTTTACCCCTCGCATGAGAAAACTTAGTTTCCTTTCTTCTGTCATTTCCAGATCCGCACGTCGAAATAATTTCTTCATATCCTCAACAATGATCACTACCCCTTCATTGGGGTGTTGGGTGCACGTTTCCAGCAAAAGAGCGCCCTGTTTCTTTCGCACGACGGCGGCGAACGTTTTAATAAACTCGCTCTTGAAGACAGCCCAGTCCGTCAGAGAGCTTTCATGGTTCCCGAACCAAGTTTGAGCTGCATCCTCCAAATAGAACGCATGCCAAAACGTTTCTTCGTCATCCCCACCTGTTAAAGATACGAACACGTTCCCCTTTTTTCTACCAATCCTCAGGGTCTTCAGCAGCAGATCCGCGGAATGAAGGTGTTTCCCGGGGCTGTTGCAGGAAGATGGGGGGAGTGGCTTCATGCTCCATGTTGTCGGTTGCGGTGGTCTTACTCTTCCTTCTTTGTAGTAGGAGACTAAACTCGCCGGTAAACTTTGTAGACCAAACTCGGCCGGTAAACTTGTTCTCCCTTAACCACTCGAAAAATACACAGGCGGCGAAACAGCAGTGAACAAAATGACGTGAGCAGGCAAGCGTGGGCGAGTCGAATACCGCGCCGTCTGCTCTGCAGTCGTTTATCTTTCGGCCGAGTGTTTCTAAAACCGTCGATTTACATCCAGAACATTGTAGACCAAAGAAAATTATTCTAGACTAGTGACATTAGGGCGAAACGCTTTCGTATCAGAATGAGAAAACCCCTGCGGCATAAAAATGAAGAATGGAACACGCGCTTCACTTGGGACACAGTTAACACAGCCGGGCGTGGCCGGGCAGCAAAAACAAAACATAAACAAACAAACGCAATGCCTGGGTCGCAGCAATATAGCATCTTACGCCAACAGCAAGCGCGTTCTTTTCACTCGAACCTCTGGAAACTCTATAAAGTGCGGAGTATAAAATTTTGAAGAGTAAATAAAACTCTGCGCAATGTGACAGTCGTCCTAGCGGCTTTTTGTAATTTCATTTTTTTCGGTCAGTTTTAATAAAACAAGAGTTGGTAATATTACTCCCTCGAAGGTTGACGTGCTTCACTGTGCAACAGTCAGTGTGGGAAAGCCATCATACGAAGACGTGCTTAAAAGATTCCTTTAAAGTGAGCCTCGCCTCTAAACGCAAATGCAGTGCTGAGAAGGCATTCTGACAGGGAAATATAAGCCATCTTCAGCTGAGTTTTTCGATACGCTGCAGTTGTGGCGCTTTTTTTCACTATAACAGGGAATTGCTTGCGTGCGATTGTTGTATACATCGCTCTGTAGCCGGAGAGGATCAGCTGCATCGTAGACAAGCGCTTTAGAGACGATAGTCTTTTTTGGGCCACTTAAACCCTGAAATTTTGGTCTGTCTGTATGTCTGTTGGTCTGTCTGTCAGTCTGCGACTCGATTCAGCCACTCGGCCAATGTGACACGAAGTCAGCGCAATAGTCTTATATACTCACAGCCAAATCTAAACGTCTAAGTCCGGCTTATATGTTGATACTTGTCAACATTGTTGAACAAAAACAAGACATTACGAAAATATAAAGCAGAAAATTAGTGCACAAGGAATATTTACAGTGTTCCTTTATAAAAAACTATACATGCTTGACTTTTGCAAAATGAAATACGCATATCCACTGCAGAAAAAAATTCACACTGTCGCCTGCGCTTCTATAGCTTCTGGCGGAATTTTAAGAAATCAAGAGGCAGCAGTTAGGAAAGGTTCCCCTAGATAGATTCCACGGTGTGCTTGGAACGCACGTGGACTAGGGCAACGCGGTTCTATGAACGTTGAAGTAGGGCGCCTCGACTCACACGCATGTCCGCATACAGCAGCGCTGGCATCCAGGCACCGGGCCTGGAGCATTGGAAGGCGGTAAATTTAAACTGACTTGAGCAAACATTCACCGTGTTTACCTTGGGAGCAGCGCGATGCAAGATGAACAACATGAGAGGTTAGCGGAAAAGTGAAGCGCAAATGTCGACAAATACCATCGTCTTTTGCAGACATTTTAGACGAAAGGAGCAGATACGCGGCCAATTTTTTGCCTACATCACTTTGTTGCCGGACAAGATCTGCTGGATCGTAGACAGGCGTTTTTACAGCTTCGCCGTAAAGACGCCCGTCGAATTGTATCTTTGGGCTAACGAAACCGATATTTCCTTTAGGTTTATTATTTCTTTCAGCAAAAAAGGCTCAAGCCAATAAAGGTGGCTGTACCCGTACCAATGGCACGGGGCACTGTATTCACCAAAACGTTGAATGGTATTTTTCAAGTGTTCACGCACCCGACATAATTCCCTAAGTCAGAGTAGGTTGTTCCCGCTACCCGCCGCTGTGGCTCAGTGGCTAAGGCGTTGTGCTGCTGAGCACGAGGTCACGGGTTCGATTCCCGGCCTGGGCGGCCGCTTTTCTGATGGAAGCGAAAAGCGAAAACGCCCGTGTGTACGAGATTTCGGCTAGCATTAGAGATCCCATGGGGGTCAAAATTAATCCGGAGACCTCCACTACGGCGCGCCTCATCGCCTGCGTTGCGTCGGCGCGTTAAACCCTACAATCAATCAATCAATCAATCAATCAATCAATCAATCAATCAATCAATCAATCAATCAATCAATCAATCAATCAATCAATCAATCAATCAATCAATCAATCAATCAATCAATCAATCAATCAAGTTGTTCGCGCTCCACTACGTGAACCAAACATTTTCTACGTAAAAAGAACATTTCTCAGGCATATAAGTCTACTTGCGCGTTTTGAAGGCCAAAGGATAGCGATTAATTAACGCCACATCCTGTTTCCGCACCTTTCTTCGCTTTCCTTTGTTTCTTTTCATGCGAATTACCCCCACAGGCAGACTCGTTGCTTTTCACTCAGTAGCTTACTACCCACAGTGCCGGCTTTCACCAGCGTACACGGCTTCTACGCACATCCCGCCACGCTCACGTGTCACGCGGCGCCCAAAACAGGTGATTTCGTTCTTTTTTCCAAGCGTACCTGTTTAGCCCAGTGATATCTAAAGTTGGTGTCTGCGCTTCCAACCAGGATGTAAATCCCACATAAGTCCAAAATTGTTTCTTTTTCTTTCACATTTCAGTAATCGCCATTTTAATACCGTTCGCGTTGATGGAGAACGAGGACATCACTTATGCACTCGACTTAGCACCAGCTAATTTCGCCTTAAGACGCAAGAAATTTATGTTTCTGCTAACAATACTTGACGTATCCTCGAATGTAGACTTTACATTGAAATTGGTTTTCCGCAGGAGTACTTCCGATGAATGGGGATGCTAACAACGTCAGTGCCTGGCTGATGGCTGATATCACAGCTATTCATAGCAAACATTTCGCTTTTTTGCCAAATTTAGGGCGAACTTTCCTAGTAGACCCCAATTTAATGAACGTCGTTTTTGATGCGTTGCTCAGAGAGCGGCCTTGCGAATCAGTGGTGACGTTGTGGGGATAGATCTGCATCCCGCGGCCAGTGTGATGCAAAATGTGGTGTTCAAAGCGCAACGTTTGGTCTCGGGAAATGATGTGACCGGAATGGTAATAATATAACTACAGCATATTTTTTGGTACAGTAATCGTTTTTGAAATGTGATTGATAGGATACACTTGATACCAATTTGTTTTTTATTCCTTGAAGCAGTATATGATCGAGAAAAAGGTATGACATCTTGAATATTCCAAAATGAATGAAACAAAGTAGTAAATACGCGGGGAACCCTCGCGATATCATGATTGGTAGTATATTGGAGTGGTTTTAGAACGGTAATATGGCCTTGCTTCTTTAATCAGCGCCGAACTGCAAAGTAACGGTGAGGAACTTGGCGAGAACAGCGTCCAGAACGCCAATTTTCTGCTTTTGCGGAGAACACACTCCTGTCACACCGACGAAGAAAGAAACAAAACAACCAGGATAAGGATAAGTGACTAATACGCGCTTATTTGCGACAAAATGCACTTCGTATCGATTGTACTACGCGAAGTCAAGGACATTGGGCATTCTGCCATGAGCGATGCATGCAACCAACGCTTTCTGTATCACCATTGTAATGAAAAAGCGGGGGGGGGGGGGGCGGGGAAAGGTAATTTATTGTAACCCACATATTAGGGCGCAGCGACTAGTGATAACAGCGCTGCCGTAAGTACAGAAAATTATCCAATCAGTTTTCATGTTAGACTCGCAAAAAAAATTACTGTTTTGTATTATGGCGTCTACATTTGCTTGAGTTCTAACGAGCAGCAAGTAGCAGTGCTCGCTTGAAATCGTGGCGTAGTGAAGATGTCGCGCTTTCTTTGAGTCTTGGTGCCACTAACCATTATAAACCGGAAGCGATAGTCTCAATCATGACGAAGTACAAAGTATTTTAAAACAAGACCAAACGAGCGTGTAGGTGCCGTTCAAGACGGCAGTAAACTATCATAAAAAGTGCGGAAGTAACCGTGAGCGATTACAATACACATAAAATATGCGCGCACGAGCCCACGCCAATCACCGAAATAACGACAATGCTCTGCTAGGAGCACAGCATGGCCATCAGCCGGTAATATCTGGCTCTGCTTAGAATCTGTGTCTAAAAAAATGCGTATATTAGGTACGGAAACGTTCAGAAAATACCGCGAAATTGTGGAGCACTTTGAATTCTGAACTTTTTATTTTTTAGGAACGACAACTGTGGGCATATTTGTGCAGAAGGAATCAACACAGGCACCAAAGTCCCGACTGAAAAGAAAAGATACTAGACGTTCCTAGACAGAAGACACTCCTTGGGACCACAGCGAAAGAGGACGTTGAGAAGGCATTTTTCGTTCCCATTATTTATGTCTTGGTAATTAAACAAATATCAGAAATAAAAGTCAAATAAAGGGCATTTTGACACTTCGTGGTCTTTAGAAACTTTCTGCATAATGACGTACGATCATCAGTATTTAAAAAGACGGTTTGACAAAGCTGTTAACATAGTTGAGAGCCAATTACACGTGAATTTGCATTTCATTGGTAGAGAAAAAAACCCATAGCACCCCACGCAAGATAATACGAACGTAGTAACACCAGTCGCCAAACTTCTCAACCTACTCAGCTTGAATCAAAGCCATGCTGTTACACTGGTTATTTCGTCTTGCACTCTCAAATTACTTTCATCTATATCAAAAACAAGCTCAAAAATAGCAAAACTCAGTATTGAACAAACCAAACATTGCAATGAACTTTTTGTAAGTTCTGGTTTGGCGCTTGTTTGTCCCTCCTCCGAAAAAAGGTTTGAAGGCCTCTTGACTATAAGGACACTCTCAGGAGAAGCCCAGAACACAGCCGAAAAAGGAATCAAAAGCACTAGTCATTTCTTTTTTTAGTACTCACCTTCCTCTTTTTGTCCTTAGTAAGGTTTTTCTCGCTATTGGCTATATTTCCCTTCTTTAAATCGCACTGCCTTTGGAGTGAGTGTTCTCGGGGAGCTGTTTTGACAAGACTTATCGAAGCGGTCCTATACCCCGTGCTTTCTGTATGAGATGTCACTGCCATCAGTTTCTTTTTCTTACCAAGAATAATGCGGGGGACGCTTTTTTGCGAGTTAGAGATTTCAGCCTGAGTGAGCGGAAAGGATTTCTGGGAATTGTAAAGATGATGACCTTTGTTTTTGTTTCCTATAACTTTGGTGCTTCATGTCACCCTCGGTCGATCTGTTCTTGCTTCTTTCTTTTTTAGTATCTTGCACTTGGGTTGGCGTTACATGTGCTAACCCCAAAGATGTCCATGTTTTCAAATTTTTCCGCAGGTAGAAGCGGAAAGAAAACACTTCTGGTTCAGTTGAGGAAGAATTGGTGAAGTGTGACTTAAGGTTCTACAACATCTTTCGTTCAGGATTTCAAGAGGAACGGTCGCGCATTTTTCATCAACAGCAAAAAATATAACTGCATAATAACAACACAGAGCTCTGTTTCACTGAAGTGGCTATATTTAGTGGTTAGGTTACGTTTTAAGTTGATCTGCTCGCATATTTTTGTTTGATTTATTCCTACCCTTCAATTTGGTATAATTATCCTCAACGTAACAAATTCTGATCAAAAACAATAATTTCAAACAGAAGATTCAATCGAAAAAATAGCTAAGAGGGACAACCCGAGCGGCAACATGGCCTCAGACGAATTTGTGGACGGTTTCAAATTACATGGAACAAACAAAAACATTCTCTTGGTCGATACAACTAATTTTTAAGTCGGCGTAATTCATCGGAGTAGTCGTTATTTAATTTTATTTGCTACTGGAATGCTGCTGTGAAAAAAAGAAAAAAAAAGTAAAAGAAATGAAGAGGAGGGAACATGGCGAAATCAGGTCCTGGGCAGTTGCGGACAGTAGGGCCCACGGCCCTAACGTCGCGCTGCCAAAATCTTCTTCGGATGTGCCCCTCAAGCGGTCTGCCCAAAGATGAGGAGCCCCGTGCCAGTGGGCGGAGCGGCTGAATCCAGAAGCAACTGGCCCAGCGCCCACCACAGCTCGGTGGCGCTCGCTGATGGTGTCGATGGGCCCGGGTAGGCCAAAGCTCGCTGGGAGCGCGAGCGTGGCTGGCACCAGGCTGTGTCCACGGCTCGAGTCCAGGGCATTCGCTAGAGAGGACAGAGCCAAAGCAGGCGCTGTAGGTCCGCTCGAAATAGGCACGTCATGCGTGCTAAAGCTGCGAAGGGCTGAAAAATGGTTTTCTGGTCTTCAAAAACGCTCTATGAGGAACGCACGTAATTTCTATGAGAAGTTAAGAATTCCAGAAAAATACAGCCACTGCAATCATATGTAATTATGTCTTTCTTAATGAAACAATGTCAAAAGGTTGCAGCAAGTAATACTGCCAAAAACAAAGATCTCCTTTTGCGACTGCAGAACTCCTCGTGCTAGGTTAAGAAACCATGAATCCTCGAGGTAGGGAATAAATTTATTGCACTGACATTTTGCTGTACTTCCGGCATCCGCAGAAACGTGGCCGTAGCAAAACGCTCTTCCACGTCGAGGATGTCGTTCGCCGGTTGACGTTTCCTAATGGCGAAGCGATGGAATTAGAAAGACGAAATATACCACAGCTCGTTAACGGGGAACAGCTTGGCAATTACGTTACGATATGAATAAGCCCAGCCGACGCCCGGCTACCACGACCGAACCAGCGAAGCGTCTGCTTCCTAATGAATCTGCGCGCTGCTGCCATCGTCGGCCCCTCTATCTTGGGACCGGCCCGCCGGGCTAACTCCTTTTCTTATTATATCCGAAGGTTTCCTTAGCACATACTTGCTTTTGGTCTTAATTTGGTAGCGTTTTGTGTTACTAAGTTGTTAGCACAAGTGGCCTCGTGTCTTGGTATGGTTTTAGACGAAGCAGCTACGTCTGTTGCAGCATGGTGGACATCTTTCTATATGACTGGTTGTCTTTTAAAAAGTACTATGCTATTTGCAGCACCTGAAATTTGGAATAAAGTGGGAGACGCTTGCATAGAATCGATTTTTTTCCGTGGGTGAAGTGCAACGTGGCCATTTCAAAATTAGGAGAATAGCAGGACGGTTTGTAGCTGGGCTGTTCATTCATTGGCTGTTTAATTGATGCAACGCTGTTCAATAAATATAGGAGGATAGCATTTATTATGAAGATACCTTTACCAAGAACCTGCAACAGCTGCATGCAGTGAGACTCTAAATACACAAAAAGGTACGTAGATAGCGCGGCTAACATTACCTCCTTGACACATGGAAATATTAGCTGTTAAAATGAGGCTGTGGGAAAAGCAAAACTTTAAGAAAAAATGGGGCTCTTTGTGAGCACAGAATTTATTGTGTACCGAGGCGCATTTTGTTTTATCTCATTTTAGAGGAATACGGTAACCTATCCCTGTTTGGCTAAAGCGATATGACGGCAGACACGTTGAACGCAGGAATGTGGAGGAGCTGAGTGCTTCTTCCACTCCAGTCATGCACAAAGCCGATCGGGAAGACTAGATTTGTTGTAATCTTTGACCCGTCTAACCGAAATGTCCAACAAAAATCAATTAAATGTATGTGGGCTAATACGCGGGATGAAAAAGAACCTGCATATTTTACGCAGGACCTGCATGACAGTCTCCTGAACTGGTGTTCTCGCGCTACCGCATGCATTCGAACCGCATAAAAGGCTAAATATCTAGTGGACATCCCAGGTACGTACAAGTTTTGATCAAAAATTTGGGATGTTAGGAATACGTTGCTGGTGCTTCCATTTTGGATGACATTTAGATATATTTTACCAACGTACCTAAGATGTTTCTCGTACAGCACGAACGTACCGATCAATAACCTATTTTAGACGTCTAATTAATTGTGACAACGCATACATTTCTAATACTAACTGCATGTCCCTGACCTGTCCTAACATTAAATAAGCGAGTTCACTTAGCCATGAGCACAACCTCTGCATGGAAGCATATAAGTGTGCAGGCAGTTTCGAATCAAACTCAAATCCTCTTCAATTTCTGGAAACGTTTTGAGGACTATACACGTACTTTCAACAAAAGCACGTAAGCGTAATGTAACACCTGGCTGCTGCCAAAGCATAATTAAGCACAAGATACTTGCCTTATTCCAAAAGTGTGGATGGCACAAACCTATATCTTTGCAAATATAAAAATGAGTAAAAATGAACCAAAGTTGCATGGAAAATATCAGAAGGGATTACTTATAGTCCACAAATATGGTTTTTATTTCATAAACCCTATGCCACATCTCAAGTTAACGGAGCGCATGGTCTCAATGAAAAAATCCTCCAATGCGAACTCACGTTGTCGCCTATTAAAGCAGGGATGAAAAATTACTTGGATCAAGTATATTACAATTATTTCATGCAATAACTGTGTGCACTATAGGCTACAACACCACTTTGTATTGCATCTACACCGCAGCTGTAGACAAAAAGTATGTTTAAAACAATTTTGGTTAATTGTGAGAGGGAGCAAAGCGAAACTGGTTAGAATTTTATGTGCCATTAAAATGATTATTACAAGAGTCCGAAATCAACAATATTCAACAGTGGGAGCTGTGCTGTGCTTCTACATATTGGTGCATTGGCATGTCACAGTGCAAGGAAATCACCTCAGACTCAAGTTGTTGGCTTACATTAACTGCACTTTGTGAATTACACGTTTACTATATGGTGATCAGGTTAGAATTGTTAATAGGACTCAAATCAAGCTAATTTCTATGAGAATTACAGCACTTTCATGCTGAGATAATGCATTTTACATTTTGGGCTTAAAGGGTCAAACAAAGTTGGTAACTGCTCCTTCGACCTGCGGTAACGTCACCCACAACAGCAGGAGTGCTACCAAAAGAAATCACATGAGCACTGATATATTTGCTAAATCTCTCGTTTATTTCACTCTCAATTTATTGGAGTGCCTAATTGTAATATTGATGGGGCATTCAGTTGGTCACTTCTGAGAGCTCCGGAAAGTTGAAGCCCATTCCCATTATGAAAGTTTGGTGCATATTCCTCAGATTGTGAGCACTTTACGCAGAGTACACATGACCAATGAGTTTGAAGTGAGAGCACACCAAGATATATTGCTGCAGTGTGCTGAAATAAGCTGAGCTATTACAGTGGCCGCGCTGACTGTGCCACACCACCATAGTTACCTACTGCTCTAAGATTGGCCCGGCATATATGGTTGGGTGCAATGACCCCCCACTTGGATTGCGGGAACTTGCACGTTGACTGCTTCTGAACCTAAGAACTGGAGCAACTAACCAAATGCCCGTAACTGGTTTTAGGTTTGTGATGAGTCTTCTGCAGACTTCAGGGCGTTTTTCTTTCTTGGTACTCCCCGAGTTCCACCTTTTTTCCTGAAAATGACGAGAAAAACAAGCATAATTTTTATGGAAGCACACTCTCAGGTTCCTTTTGATGCATGTTTTTTTTCACCGTGTTCATATGACTTGGCTTCTAGAAGAATCTTAATTAGGGTCTGATATGTCTTGGCAACATCACATTGAATCATTGACTAAATCTCTGTCATCAACTGTGGGTGCTTTACCACGGTGTTGTCATTTTATGCCTGAGAAAGCAAAGCTAGAGATTTATCGCACATTATTTGTGTCACACTTGAATTATTGCAGTCTGGTCTGGGTACAAGTACACTAGAAAATATGCATACAATTTATCACCCACAGAAAAGAACAGATCGTTGCATCGCAAACCTACCGAACTAGCACACAACACAAGGATTCTTTCTTAAATATAGAATTATAGTAATTAATAGTGCGACAAACTTGTGCGATTTTTGACTGTGTCATTCTTGGTCATTTAATCACAAACTACAGCATTTTATCAGAACATTTTCGCAACTAACAGTACAACACACCGACTCTCACACCCGCAGCTCTGACAAGTGGCTTATTCCTCACCACCGGGCTAACTACAATTTTAAAGTACTAGCATACCGTTTGCCTTCTGCACTCAACATGTTGGAAGACGGGAAAAGAAACATCAATGCACTCTCTCCGCGTCAAGGGCACGAATACTTTTTAAACCATTGACAGAAATGTTCCGGAATGATCAGTGTGGTTTATGTTTGTTTTGATGCGTGAGTTTGCCAAAATGTCGTTTTCTTGTTTGTCAAAAAGAGTTGCTATATAAACTTCGAATATCACTATTACAAGGTCATATACTGTTGTATGAAGAAGTCTTTTAAAGAAACAATGGTGTGCCTATTTCTGTTACATACGCTTTAGAATCTCCAGTCTGTATTTTAGGAATTTACCCCTTTGCTGTGTATTTGTGAAGCCCTGCTGCTTTGTACGGGCTCCCCAGGTCCCCTCAAGTGGTTACTGAGCCGCTTTTTGTCTGGGTGGCCCCCAACACACCCGCTGAAAATTTAATTCTGATTCTGAAAGATGTGAACAGTATATGCGACATTTAAAACTTTTGTGGAAAAAATTAGGTGCATGGGACTCAAATAAGCCTTCTTTGATATGCAATTCTTTTGAAGCAAGAACCACTTTGAGACACAAGTGGAGCCTTATTTCCCACGAAATAAATGATGACAACGCAATTTTTTTATGCCTTTTTGGCCTTTCTGTTTCTTGTGTACCTGTTTTATGCAATTTGATACATCATTTATGTATCTTTCTCTTTTAACACAGTTAAGTAAATAACGTTTCCTCCAGTGGACAGAAGCCAAAATCTATCTTTTTGTGCTACCATTCAGTAACGTGCAGCCTTTGGCGATTGCACGGGCAATGAGAACTTTTCAGTGTAGTCAATGCATACAATACCAGTCACTAAATTTGTCCAAATACTCACAGCGCAGCACCCAAAGTGCTCATCAACTTTCCCACTTGAAAAAATATACAACAGCAAGGTTCCATGCAGGAAAAACCGTTCATCTTTAGAGAGTTACACAGGTACCACTCAACTACCACAGTCTGCTTATAATGCCCTAAGTGCTCTGACTGGCAGTGAGGAGCCTGTTTTGTGACTGCCAGGAACTAACTGAAGTTTGAGAGCAGTCTGCCGTTTTTAAAGATTCTCCCACTAGGTAATGATGACCAGCCTGCTCCCAAAGATTGCATCGCTGCCTCTATGACAGACATTATAGAAAATGTATTGTCGCGACTGCGAAGGAATGAGGAGGGACACATCCAAACGCTACAGCACCATAAACCCAAACTGAGGTCCCCGTTTATTCTTCGCTTGTGGCCTGACACTGCAGTAGAAGTGGGTGTCCAGCACTCATCAGTGGCGGCTCAGTCCGACAGCATCACCACAGTATTGTCTGTGGATTACGTCAATGTGGATGCGAGTGCAGTGGAGAGTGGTGCACTAACGATTAAGGCCATCATTCCTCAAGTCAGAAGTGCGAAGCAAGTCACTCTCAGTGATGACAAGGAAGTGCAGAATGAAGTGCCAGTGCGGCTGCCCGCTCGGAAGTAAGGACCGAATTGAATATTGCTTGTTTCTTTATAACCTTTTAACGAGGTGAACAGAATGTCTTCTAACGCTCCTGCTTTTTAAAGCAAAAGGACCTACAGGAGCAACAATCAGAGAATAGTGCATCAGCTGTCACTGCACAGCCAACCATTTACTGCTAGCTTGTTCCAGAACAACAGCTGTCATAAGATGGCATTTTGACATCCAGATATATGAGGCTCTACATTTTACTTCACGATCAGGAAAGAAAACATATAGCTTGTATGGAGACCAGACAAAAGATGAAAGCAAATACAACGTGGGAAAGGCACTTTCGAGTTCATTCTGCAACTGCCATGCTCACCTGAAATCAATGTACCAAATGTATGTACTACAGCCTGTGCATTCGGTGTAACGACAGCTGTTAATGCACCCAGTTGACACTATTAACCAAAATACATGGCAGCATCACAGCTCCTCAAAAGGTAATTTTTCAGGTAGCAAAGTAAAATAGAGGCACAGCAATCTGCGAGGGCCACAATTTTATAATGGCAGAGAAGGGTTCACTGTTTATATATCACTGCACTGTTAACAGTTTCCTGACATGATTATTTTGCCCATTCATTTGAAATACAAAAATCGACAAATCATCGAACACCAACTGCATCCACAGGAGGCATATAACTACAGAGTCAACCTTGCAACACTTTTTAAAACCGCACAACAGTCAGCACTCATTTTCTTACTGGCCGTTGTCACTGTAAGTGCACCGATTCAAAATGAGGACCACACAGCACAACGCTGAGTGTGCCGCAACAGTGCACGCCACAGTAAAAATTATGCACAATCGCCGCTGTAACTGCTAACATGCAATTGGGCCGCCAAAGTGGCGGAGCATGATTACGAGGCTCTAGGCACAGCCCTACTATTATAATCACGCCGTGCTAGTTGTGATAAACATGTGGCTGCATTCTACATGAATTAAAACGATACTGGTATTACTGCAGACGGAAACCTTCCTTGTCACTCGATCTTCGTGGCAGAAAATGCTGCTTGCTAAGTCAGTTTGTTTTCAACAGGTGTAACTTAAGCTAAGCAGTTAAATGTAGTACCTGGTAAGGGCTAGAGTAGAGGACGAAAAAGGAAACCAGCAGTGGTGGCCTTTCGTTCTGTCGCCTACTCAATCAGCAACACAAACGTTTTATTTTTGGTAGTGCCTAGCGCATTCCTCCAGACAGAACGCTAAACACTACCACCAGAAAATGCAGCACGGGCGGAACCTATACACCAAGTCCCAGAACTGCAGATGACGTCTAATCAGCTGGTCTCCCTGTTGCCTGGACGGCCCTTTACACACTTCACGTCGATTTCGTCTTTAATTTTTGATGTATATTTCCTCACAGTTGTGCGAGTGAAGCAATACACGCCGCAAAATGTTGCCTGTAAACGACACCCAAATAAACTTACCCACCTGGAAAATGATGACCGCCCATTGCAGCGACTCGGTGGCAGATTGCTCGACTACTTCAGAGGACTTTTTCAAGCGCACACTTCTGCTACAACTTGGCCGGACCACAGGTAAAGCATCACACCGCCAGCACGCACCACAAAATCCGCGTTTCGAACACCACATAGCAGCGTCTTCGGGCGTCATTTTTGTGCATTTTGACGGCCCCAGTAACGAGGCGCACGCACGCAAATATAATGAGGATTAGCTGCAGTAGTTAGCAGCAAATATTCACTCTTAATGAACTGTCACACTAGAGGCACTGCCACAAAGAAAGAAATCCTACTGCTATCGACGACCATTCTTCCCATTCTTCCGCGTCTACCATGGAGGAAAGAAAAGTTTTTTCTTCCTCCATGGCGTGACCGTCCACGGCCAGCATGGCCGGCTACGCGGCTACGGCAGCTACGGCTCCTCAAAAAGAAGCCACCAGGTGTCATTTTAAAAAAACTAATAAAATAAATGTATGGTTTTGATTTTGTCAAAATTTATTATTGCGGTTTATTTCAAGCAATTATACAGTTGAAATAACTATAGTTATGTATTAAGAACTTAATTTTTAGTTCCAGCTGGTACTAGCCCTCGTTGCTATGCAACTGTGCTTGCTATGCAGCTTAGTGTTATGACACATTCAAAACAATATGGCAAATTGTGTCCAGAAAGGCAAAAATTTATCATTTACCAATTTGTCGAAACAAAAACGCGTTATATAAAGCTAACAACAGTTCTACACTTTGCTGTAACCAGTTGGCAACATTGGCTTGCTTTTTTTTTGTTCGTTGTTGTACCGTTATCCCAAGATTTTGAAACTATACCAACTATACAGTCATATCAGTCATATTATCTTTATAACCCAGTCGCGTGGGCCGTGAGGGCTGGGAAAGTTCGGAGAAGGAAACGTACGGCTTTCATTCTGTTCCCGTGCTCTGTGGGATGGACGCCGCCGCCGTGAGCCCTGGAAAGGACTGCCGTTCAAGAAAGTACGTGCGTAGTAGTATATGTTGTGTCGTTGTGTGGTATTAGTTCTTTGTTGATCTGTGTTTGGCTTAGGCGAGGTGATAAGAAACGAGTGTGCACATTTCTTGGTATTTTGAAGTCCACAGCAGAGCCTTTTTGTCAGTGTCAGTTGTGCCGTTATTTTTGAAATATGTTTTTGAATTTTCTCAGAGTGCATTTTTCTGTGTAATTGGTTTTCGTTCTCTGAAAGCGGCATCCCGTCATATGACAGCAATTATGCGCTCACGTTCGACTTAGCATCGTAGACGTCACAAGTTTTCAGCTCGAAAGACCAGTACGCGAAAAATTTCGCGCTGTGACATAAACGCAATTTTTAATTAATTCGTTGTCAGGCGTAGAGCGATCGGACGAGCACGCATGCTGCCCTACTGGTGTCCTTAACCGCCTTGTGTTTTTGTCTAAATGTAGCCTTTCTACATCTGCCATTGCACGTTTTGAAGACTAGTGTGTGCGTGGCATGGATTAGAAGTGGGCAGTTGCCTGTGCTCGTTTCTGAAATGCCCATCAGTGTTCTCATTCTGTAATTTCTACAATTTTTTTTAGCCATTTAGCTGGCATGTCAGCGGTGCCGCGCACGTTTGCGGTAGATTTCAAAACATGCCGAAGGTTACTTCAAAGCCGCATGTTCGCAAAAAGGCACTCCGCGAAGTTCACGACCATATTCATAATAATGTAATTGCCCCTGTGGTCCCCTGGTATTTCTTAGGGGGCCATTAAAACAGTTTCCTACTAGTTATGTGCCCATTGCCACCAAAGTCCTAGCCTGTGCAGTACAGTGTCTAGATCCTTTGTGCAGACTACAGTACTAGGGGACACCTTTCTGTGCCAATGGAAAGGAGGCTACAGGGGAGAGCAAACTTCTTTGTGTTACTGCGCCAGTGTATTGACTGATAAATTGGTTTTGAGTTCAGTTCTGGCGTGACAGATACGCATTTGCTACAGATCATTTCGTTGCATGAGATCCGTAGTTGAATGCACTGAACCACGCTCACTGATGCAGGCATATTGGCATCTCCTTCCCTACACCCCATCTGTTTCTCAATACAAGCCAATGGTTGTACTGGAGAACTCGGAGCAACTTAATCATTTACTGTATGGATGGTAGCGTCCAGCTCTGTACCATCAATGAATTAACTTGAATTATATGTAGTTTCGAAGGCATTCTCTGATATGTTAACTCTTCTGGGGCTGAAACTGGGCAGTACCACAGACATGCAACGTGCTTGAATAGTACAGGCATGGTATAACGAAAGAGCAGCACGCACCCACTATGGCACGAAGTAAAATCTCATTTGGATTGTGTTGAGTGCGTTGAAGGTGAAACTGTCATACCGCTGCACTCTTGTCATTACACAACTCCAAGTGGTCTTCCAGTTGCCAAACGAAGCCGTTTTACCATTTCAAGACCTTCGTCTCGAGACATGCGACCGTTGGCTCACTTACGCCAGCTTACGCCAGGCTCATTCGGCTAACCGAATGAAATGCGGAAATGATGGAGAGTCCCAGTTGCGTCAGTGTCACTTGGGCCCACATTTTGCAGGCCACTCGCTTCGTTTGTTTTGACAGCTTTTTGTTCTCAAGTAAATTCAGTGGGGTGAAGAAAGTTTCGAGCTGCTGTATGGGAAGAAAACTGCTGTCAAAAAGAACACCGTGTTTTTTTTTTCTCCTGACCAGAACCTATGCGATGCCAGTGGCAAACACGGCAAACAAGAAGCCCAAAAATCTACATTTAATGCTCTGTTTTACAAACTCTGACTATCACTTTATTGGCAATATCTACTGAAGGCAATAAGCACTGTTTTTAAATTGCTTAGATTATGCCCACCAAAATATTTTTGTTGGACTGCGTCCAGCTGCGCAGCAAAATAGTGTCGTTCGGCTCTGTAGTTGTTACTGCATTGCACAGAAATTTGTCCACGAGTTGAGGGTTATAAAGCCCTGCTCCCCTCAGGCAGGAGCAGTTGAGCTAGTTCTGTGCAGCTTGTTTCGTTTCTGCCTGTGAAAAGGTGAATATTTTGCTTTGCTGCATTTAATGAGAATGTAGCTTTTTTTTTGAAATTGGTGTGCAGGGCAGAAAAAAGGAAAGGAGAGAAACTGTAAACCTTGTAAAAAGCCATTAATACAATATTAAGAACCTAAATCAAGACTAGGACATGTAATGCTGTCAAATAAAGGTAGCATGATGGAACGATGCAGTGAGAGTGAAGGGTGATGGAAAAGGTATTATGTCAAGGTTAAATATGCATTAGGTTTAATGAGCAAGTTACGTGAATATTGTAACTTCAGTAATAAAGGTATTCATGTTAGAACAGTGCGCTTTTTCAGGCTCTACAGTTCATATTTTTATTTTACATTTTGTAAGCAGCGTTGTCGTTACCGGGGGTATCATTTTTTCAGTACTTATCTCTAGTCTCTCGCCTACGAGCCAGGTACACAGACGGCAAGTTGATTGATTGTGGGGTTTCAGTGCACTGAAGCCACATGTGGGCTATGAGGTATGCTGTAGCAGGGGGAGGCTTGGGATTAAATTTACCCGCTGCGGTGGCTCAGTGGCTAAGGCGTTGCGCTGCTGAGCACGAGGTCGCGGGCTCGATTCCCAACCGCGGCGGCCGCATTTCTGATGGAGGCGAAAAGCAAAAACGCCCGTGTGTACGAGATTTCGGCGCACGTTAAAGATCCCCAGGTGGTCGAAATTAATCCGGAGCCTTCCACTACGACGCGCCTCATCGCCTGCGTTGCGTCGGCGCGTTGAACCCCACAATCAATCAATCAATTAATTTTGACCACCTAAGGATCTTTTATGTGTGCGGACATTTTGACACACAGCCGTTTTTTGCTTTTCGTCTCCATCTGAAAAGCGGCCACTCTGGCTGGGATAGGGCATAGGGCGTAATACAGCAGCAAACGTTTTCTGTACGTATTTAATTCCTCTGGTAGTGTCTAGATGTCCTCCTGAAAATTCCCTGCATAGTTCTCGGGTCACAGCTCTATAACCTGTAGAGCTAAGTGTTTTTACAATAGTGCATAGACCACTTACAACGTATGTTGTGGGATTCACAAAAATACACAAACTATGTGCAAATCGAACCACTCGTGAAACCTACACTTGAAGCATTTTATCTACCCTTACCTGAACCGAATGCCACTCAAAAACAAACATTGTGCCTATTTCAAAAGTTTGTCTTCACAGCAGGCTACGCAGGAAAGTAGGAGAGAATTGGTAGTTGTGTGGAAAAAGTCGCATGGTTTTTTCATGCACATTGAACGCCACTGGCAACTGCATCATAGCAACAGCACTGCATGCTGACCCATCAAGGCACTACGTCTCTGAGCCGCCCAGCCAGTACCCAGTGGTCAGCCGAAGGAGACAAAGCAGACAGCAGTGGCAAAAGAGATTGTGGAAAGAGTAGCATGTGCGTGCAAAACATTAGCAAAAAGGGGCAACCTGCAAGAATAGCATAGCGGCTTCACCGAAACACGACGTCACGGCCTGTCCTAAGCTTTCCTTTCCTCCATGCAGCAGGCACTGCTGCATGAAGCTTCAAAATGCTGAACGGGGCCTAGCTTTTTATATATATTCATTTATAGAAGTGTATCTGCAGTGTATTGATGTTTGGAAGTCCATACACCATAGCACCAAAAGCCTGGCTAGTACCGTGGGTGCACCATGATCAGAACACAATCTTTTACTTTCTTCTTTTTCTTTCTTCCCCCCCCCTCCCCCGAGGTGTAGGCTAAGGTTGGAGTTGCCATGCGGCATAAAGTGAAATGTGTGAATGAAAGCATTGCCTCTTTTTTTTTTCTGTGGTGTAGTTTGAGGAGAGGAGCGTGTGTACTGTGTCAGATGACTGGTTCCTCTTTTTTTTCTTAACACTAATCAAATGCCTTGCCAGCTGCTCCACTCACAATGGGTGCCTACAGAAAATGTATTATATTCCAGGCGAGCACCTCTTAATTAAACAACGTACAGATGCATTTATTGCTACAGCAGGTGATTTAGCAGTCACTAAAACCCCCGTGTTATATTTCGTTACACATTGAAAGTCACTGGTGTGCAGTGGAGTAAGCTCGAATGAACATTACCCTTGATTTCTGTATCACACCAATGTGAAAGGCTGTATTAACAACACAGATTTTCCTGTACCCATGCCTAGATTGAAGAACTCTCTAGCCAGGGAGGCTCAACAGCGGCAGTTTGTGCAAGGCGCCTGCCGAAGTTGCTCTTGGCGGACAGCTTAGCCATGGAGTTTTCATGGTTTGGCAAGAAGGGGAAACACTCCTTTTCCCAGCTGCGACTGGCACCTGGCATTGTGTGTAAGTTGATGTCTTCATGTTATTACAGACATCAAATTATTTCACCAGACAATGTATAGTGCCCCAATTTCTATTGTCAGTCACATCCTGTGCAAATGTCATCTGTGTTGACAACCGGCAGCTTAAGAGGTATTAAATTTGTCTGAGCCTTTGTAGCACAGAAGTTTTACCCCCTTTCCGACTGTTATGGCCTGCAACCATTTTGGCAGTTTCGGGCACCACAAAAAAGAACGCAAACTGTGCAAGAACCCCTGTAATCGCTAACTGATGGAGTCATGCAGTTCTCTCACTGAAGTCATCATTGCTTTATGTCAGTGCGCCGCCATAGAACGCACGTGATGAGGAAACAGTAAGGCTTCTGAGAAAACAGCGTTCAAGTGAAAACGCTCTAGAATCCAGATGGCCTGTTCTGGACATTGTGCTGCACGTTAGTGCAGAGTGAGAAAACTTTAACAAATTCCCCTTATTCCTCTAGAGGTGGTGCATCATGTATACAAAGAATATGGACACATTGCAGTGAGGAAGCCCACGAAGTTTAACCTTAGACTCCGAAGCCGGGCAAGCCCGACTGGGGACCACTGTGGCCATGTTGAGTTGTCGGTTATCGGGCAGGGCCAGGCAATGAACCGCAAAGGGTTAACCTCTTGTTTACATAATGTTCTGTAGTTAATATCCGCTGTGGTCCTTATGAAACTGCCTTGGGATGTGATGATGTCAGTGAATTTTACTAGTTTGGGTTTTTGGCAAACTTTTAAGGCATACAAATCACGATGGTTGATATTACCGCACAGTTTGCTTCCTTTATTCAGTGGGATACCCTGATTGAACTTTGAACAGGTCTGCATTGTGTTGAATGGAGTATTGTAGTTTGAGTAAACATTGCATGAAAAGAATAGCTCAGTATGCAGCACTCTGCTTTATCAATGAGGAAAGGTGACATTGCCAAGCATCTCCAACTCGCAGCAGAAAATAGCGATGTTGCTTAGCTTGCAAAGCTCAGCAACAGACTACTGGCAGCAATGACAAGCTGATGCTGGTCGTTGCAGCTTATTACCACTTGCTAGATGGGAACTCTAGGTGAAAACGGTTAAAAAAAACACGCAAAAAAAGGGGACTATAATATGATCGCTCTATAGGTTGGTAAGCATGATTAGTGAAAGTAGCCATAGGCGTGCGCACAGGGGGTGCAGGGGGGGCGGCCGCCCCCCCTAATCGTCTGAAGGGGGGCGCCAAATTGCCCCATACTTTGCCGATGTAACACATGAAATTAAAAATTTCTGCTCAGAAATATTTTGTGTATTGCAATTCCATCGCATTGAAATAAAAATTTTACGAACATCCCTCTTTGCACTGCGTTCGTACCGCTAGGCCTTCAGTGGGAAGAGGTCGGGAGTTGATATAAGGGAGGGGGGGGGGGCGCAGCGCTAAGACTTTGCCCCCCCTAATCGAGAACTCTGCGCACGCCTATGAAAGTAGCCATGAAAGTAGCCATTCCCCAGTGGTAACCCTACAGCTCATCAGACAGCCCATCTAGGGAGACCTTGGCTGCTAACAATTAAAGGAATCATGAAGACAGAATACCAGTTTTGTTCTTTTGTTCTTTGGGCCGATAACAATAATGCCAATTTTATCACAGGCCTGAAACAAATAATCTGCATACTAAAGAAAAGCATGTGACGCAGTGCTGACACCTGAGCCACTTCCTGGAGATGTCTGTGTGATATCACAGAAGCATGTTTATGCACCTCTAACCAAAGCCACCTCCAAGAAAAATGACTGGGCAATTACCTTATGTATGCAATTATAAGAAGAGGGTGCTGTTTGGAGGGTCAAAAAAAAAAAAAGTATATTTCTGCCGATATGAAACGAAGGAAGGAAGACAATTAAATTCCTTACCTTTCAGCAAAGCAGACACCAAGTTTTCACAAATTATCTGCGCATGAAGATATTTATTCAGCGGGAGACGACATGCACGCTCAGAAACTGCTGTGCTCAGAGGTGGTATCCGAGTTCTCCAACTTATGCACTTGAAGCGGGCAGCGGTTCTCGGTGCCATCAAGAGCAATAGAAATGCAGTGTTTGCGGGAGGCTGCTGCCACCATGGCTTCGGGGATCGCTGCCCAAGTGTCCACCACACACTGGGCAGCGATCCCCAGCATACACAGAGAATCCCACTTTAGAAACACTATAAAAATCTTGCAGGAGGGACTCCGAGAACTCCAACAAAAAATGCAAGATGGCGTCCTGACTTGTTTGCAAGCATTGTGGCTTTTACTGGCTTGAAGCAGCTACTGCTGGCTTAGATCGATCACATGGTCGGATACATCTGCTGCCATGGCTTCTGCTGTATCACAAGCTTTTCAGCACACTTGCATTTGCCAAAACTCTGTAATTACTATCTGCAGCCTGCATTTGTGTAAAGTGTTATTTTGAAATCGCTATGTTGCATTTCTAACAGTGTTTTTGAACTCTTGGTCATAATGTGGAAACCAAAACTTTCACACCAACATCACCATATATCAAGAGGACTGTGATTTGGGCGAGTTGGTGAATGTTCATGATTGACAATCCAGCGCGCGAAAACACGGCACAAAAAAGAACTGTCCTGTCTAACTCTCGTTCTTTTTTGTGCCGTGTTTTCGCGCGCTGGATTGTCAATCATGATCACCATATATACTGAGCTTGGAATATAAGACGGGGTATGACTTTGATACTACGGATTTTGAGAAATACCTTCGCCTTATATTTGAATAAATACGGTAATTCCTTTAACTGTACTACTTCAATGCTAACAGGCAGTTAACATACTGATCACTATGTTGATAGTGGCAGCCCATAATACATCACTCCTGCCCAAATTACGTCAGTGCCTTGCAAAGCTTTTCAATATTTGTTGCATTGTTTTGGTTAAAGAAAACGTCTTTTTTGGGCTGGAATGGAGTGGTGTGAGCTACCGAAGGCTAGTTCTTTCAAAGTCAGCAAAGTTGTATTTTGTCTGCATGGCCTGTTTACATATTAATTTGTGCTCCTTATTTGCTGAACAGATTGGCATTGCAATGTGGCATAATAAGTTGCATGCTGCAGCAGAAGCTGTTGCTGTAACAGCCATCAGTGGTAAAGCTGCCTAAAGAAGGTGAGGCTGCCCAAGCCTCACCTTATTTACGCCTTCTCACCTTCCTTCTTTGACGCCGCCCCACTGATCTTGAGAATACCCAACGCAAATGGCTCAGTGGTTATAAGGTGCAGCGCTGCTAAGCACGAGGACGCGGGTTCGATTCCTGGCCGCCGCCGCGCCCTTTTCCGATGGAGGCAAAAAGCAAAAACGCCCGTGTGCACGAGATTTCGGCATACGTTAAAGATCCCCAGGTGCTCAAAATTAGTCTGGAGCTCTACACTAAGGCGGGCCTCATTGCCTGTGTTGCATCGGCACATTAAAGCCTGCAGTCAAATAAATCAATCAATCAATCTGATCTTGAGAATGGATTCAAGCAACTACTTAAATATCGTGAATTTCTGCAGTCATTTTTTTAGACGTTGGCTCAATTTTTTAGGTGGGTGTTATTGCCTTGGTAAACGTCTAGAATTTGGAGGTTCATCTAGTTTAAACACTTTAGGCTTTAGAAGCACGCAATTTATTGCAACCTAGATGCAGTCATTGTGTGTACAGCAACTGACGTATTTTGCACTGAGCGCTACTGAATGCAAAATAACTTTTCTAGAGGGGCCATGAAGACAAAATACAAGTTTTGTTCAACAGGAAAACTGGCATCAACAAGTTGGATACCAATTTATATCAAACTTCGAGGAAATTGCGATGTTAATGGGAACAGAAGAGCTGGTGGGAACTCCCCAGCCACTCTCCAGCGATTTCGTTGTGACGTCGGGGAATTGTGTTTGTGCAATAGGGGCCAGCCCAAGCCAGCACCAAGGCACATTACTGCGCATTGGACTGGGGCGGGTTTGAGCTAGTCAATTAAAGGATCATGGGCAGTTCACACACTGATATGTTCTTAATGTATCCCCTCGCCTCCCCCCCTACTCGCCTCATGCTAACTTCGTGTAGCCCAAAATTTAAAAGTTCTTCAATATTTCTTGCATTTTGTCTTTTCAAAAAGGTGTATTGTGGCTGAAATAGAACTGAATGGGTCACTGGAGACTAGTTCTTGTAAATAGAACGAATCTTAGGGTTCATGGCCCTTTTAAAAGTGTGGCGACACTGTGGCCATGTGGTCAATTTGTGGTTTTGATCTGAGAAATTTCCAGGGCTATGTTTCAACTGTAAGTGAAGATTTTGATGTTGCTGTGGCACTAATGAGAACTAATGTATCTTTTTGCGCAGCTGCTGTGAAGTCTTCGCATGGTGCAACTGACTTTGAAGTTGAAGCAGCTATACGGGAATGGCTGCGTCATGCTCATGCCAGGCACAGGCTTGCGTCAGTAAAGGTAACAATTTTAGCTCTACTAGCCAAGGGTTCTTTTGCGGCTTGCAGGACAATAAATTCCCAACGCAGCAAAGGGAAAGGGGGTGCGGAGGGTTTCACTCACGGAGCACACTGTAGATGAGGCGGCGAATTTACCCAGCATGGTTTTGTCATCTGCTTAACTGACCGTTATTTTGGGCCTGTTTTCGTGCAGCTTTGCGTCCATTGCACACTTCCTTTGCACGGCTTGAATAACTTGTTCGACAGCACCTCCTGGGTAACCTTTCTCCGACTGAATTAATTGGTCGTACGGCAAAGATGCATTAAGGATTGGTTTGCAGGGTGAAAAACGAAATGTAGAGGCCACATACAGACATCTGGCGCTATAAAAACACCACCTTTTGCGCACTGCTTGCCACGAATAGGACAATAGGACTGTGTATTCTCTATTGCTGAATACCAATTTGGTTGTGTTCTAAGAGGTAGTACGAAAGGCAAAAGGAGCAACTGGTTCTGGTAAATAGAGGATATAAAAGTTTCCTCAGCTTTATCGCTATTCACAAACTTACTAAACTAACTGTTGTTTACATCGGTATAAATGGAAATCACTAAGCCCACATGCCGAATTGTTTCGGTGTGTGTGCTTGTTGTGTGCAGTGGTGTAGCCTCTAGCTAGCGCTTCAGGATAGCTAGGTTCCGCTGTCTCACCCTTCGAAAGACGCTCCTATCCGTCTTCTTTCTCCCGACTCACGGCCAGGCTATAGCGGTGGCGTCCGCCGCTGTAGCCCGCCCTTGACCGATGCTGCTGCTGAGTTCGGGACGCCACCTTCAAAAATTTCGAGTAATGGCTGGCAGAATCTCTGGTTTCACTCTTTGTAGAGCCACGTGTGTGAGTTCAAGTGACGTGAGATGGGCAATTGTTTTGGGTGTCGTTTAAAGCTTTGCTTTACAACCACCTTCACACCGTGGACTGGAGCCATTTTTTTCTCCCAGCACATTTCCACCATCGACCAGATTTAGGGAGAATCCCGAAGGTGGAGTAAGTTTCTGCAAAGGAACGTTTGACATCCACCTCAATGCAGTGTACAGCTACAAGGGAAAGCTATACAAATTCCTCAGAAACATCGCAGTTGAAGAAAAATTCATCCTGTTCCAGTATGTGAACTTGGAACCACCGCTTGACCGGAGCAGTTGCTCTACCAACTAAGCTAATCAGGGAGGCTAGTTGTTTGTAGCATAGAGTTTCTCAATATCACCTAGAGCAGAAAGTGTCGCTGCAATCGCACTCCGCCATGGGAATTGTGAGTAGTGTGCGAATCGGATTGGCACCAAGTGGCTAGTACAAAGGGCTATGGATAAGGCTTCTCGGCTCTGAAGTGCTTGTTAGTTCTGTTTTGCGGTGTGCTTTTCTGTTTTTGGGATGACAATTTCTGGCATTCAATGGCTATCACAGATATGTCTAAATAACAGCGTGATTGGCACTTAACGCATGCTCGCGTTAGCGGCGAGCTTCTTAAGATGAAGGGTGACCACATGCTGTGACGGCGATAAGCGATGCCAAAAATGGAACTCAAAAGGTACAACAGCAGAGTGTACTGGGTGACAGCGACAAGCGAAAAGAAATTAATACACTGCCGCCAATGTCCTCTGTCGTCGTTGCTCGTCGCTACAGTTCACTCTATCACCGCTGCCGCTCGCTCGTGGGCTGCGTCTGGACGGCAAAAAGCGAACGAAGGTCCCAGCGGCCTGTTATATGCCGCTTAATACTGCTTGCCGACGCCGCCGCCCACACTACAGCCACTAAATAAGCTACTCTAGCCCACACTATCCGTTTTCTGCGCACATTCAGTTATGATTTTCGCATCGCTCGTCGCCGCCGCTGCGTTTACTTACCCCTGGAAGCATGCGCTGCCTTGGCCAGGTTCAATGAGGCAACATACATAGTTACTCAACAAGCCAGTATTTATTTGCCATTTAAAGCGTTCATTCAATTTCGTAATGCTTTGCGCGCGTGCTTGAAGACTCACTTGTGGTAATAGGCTCCGCCTATGAGTTTATTTATATCTGCTTGGACAAAACAAATACGACGTGATTACATAACTCTTGCATCTCTATGTTGCATCTGCTTCACCTGCCAAAACACATAGCATACGATAATGATACTGTATTGAGAGGAAGCAAGAACACAGTTTAAAACAATCTAAACAATTTTTTTAGCTAAATGTATGATATTACAAAAAATCATAGCAAACCTTACCCAGTTTGAAGTATGTAATATATTTAAAAATAAATCTGGGACGGCCCGCTGTATCTGGTGGCGTCAGCCGAAGGCAGCACTTCTGCTTTTTTTTTTCTTCATAACCCCCAAATTTGTTTTGAAACATAAGCCCTCTAACACAGTGTCTTATACAAAATAAAATTTGTTAAGAGCGGCACTTTTGGCAGCAATTTTTTAAGCAAAAACTCAATTGGAGTAGCCCCAAAGTCATGCCACACCGAACTTCCGGCCGAACTACACACTATGGCGGCACTAGAGTGAACTAGAATAGGGGAGTGGCCCGAGCGGGCTGAGACAGCGTTGCTTTCGGCGTGCCGCGCGCCGTCGACCACCGCTAGGATGGCTGGGGGCGCTGGTGCGCGATCTCGTAGCTAGTCAGCCGCGCCCGCGCTGTCGCCGCGGCCTTCAGACTGGACGAAACGTGGAAGGCAGTGGGTGCACGTGTGTTCGGTGAAATCGGGTGCGTTCTGACGTGTTTTTTCTAAACAGTGAGACAGTGTATTTCGTCAAGGACTGGCATGTGAGTTTATGATAGCTTCCTTGACATTTTGAGTGTGGTGTTGGCTAAGCAGCAGTGCGAACTTGGGTGCAGTGATCATTGTAAGGCTGTTGCGGCAGAGGTGAGCGCGTTTTACCTCGCGACCCGCATTCACTTCTACATCAAAAGCATCAACAGAAGCAATTCAAAAAGACGGCAATCTGCAAAGTATGCTAAACTATAGGCAAATGCTCGTACAACTGGACAAAAGTGCGAAATAAACTGTGCCCCCACACTAAAATGTAATCTGTTCTATCTCCTTCACGTAATGTATAATATTTATATTGCAACCGGGTTTGAAAAAAAGTGAAGCTGTGCCATTAGCTGTACACAACTTTGCTTAACATGTAACATGGCATAGTTGATAGATTTGTTAGTTAACATTAGTTACTATTCTTTTTTGATAGTAATTATAACAAGAAAAAACCACAAAATAATTTGTCTTTTGCCATGATAGCCCCTCTGATCTCTGAAAAATGGTGTACTCCTTACCATATTCCGTTTTTGTGCTATGCGGGGGGTCTAAACTTCCTTTTAGGAGATGGGGGTGGGTGTCAACGTGCTTATTTGTGCTCATGCGCTGAATAATACATCAGAATTGACTGCGACACCTAGGCTAAAAAATTTGACACTCTTAAATGCTGCTATGCGAGCAATGATGTGTTTTTAGAACTGCGATGCTCTTCCCTGTGTAGGGACTGAACACCTGCCAGTTCGGGAAAACTAAGTAATTATCTCTCGTCAGGCGTGTTGCCTAACAGCGTGTTGCGGAGAACACAGGTGACAGTTCATTGACATTCAGGAGCGCCCGCACCAGATATAAAGCTCGAGGTGAATCAAAATCGCGGATAGCGGATCGAACTAAGGTGGCTGCAACCAGAATGGCTCACCACATCGAGGCCGCAGTTCTCGTGAACGACCTGGAGCAGCAGTAAGTAAAGCAAACGTTGCGTGTGGCCGCTTAGAATCTTGCTTAGCTTCTGAATGTCTTTGAAAGCAAACAGAGAACGCGAGAAGATTGCAGTGCATGGCCAGACGCGTAGTCTCACCACGGGGCGGCCTCTCTCGCATCCACCGTGGTCCCACGTAATTCGCGCCAGCAGCGCCAAATCCTCCCCTAGTAGTACGTGGCCTCTGAGAAACGTTGCATTAATCGCCATGGCAACGAGTGGCGAGGGGGGAAAGGGTGTTTGCTGACGTCCGGACGCTGCTGACGTCATTTATCCCGCGGCAGCCAGGCCGTGCCGCCGCGCGCCGGCCCCTGAAACCGACGCTCGTCCAACTTTCGCGTCTGCCGCCGGTCGCTGCCTCATGGGCCGCTCGGCAATGGCACCAGGCGCGAAAGTTGGACGAGCGGCGCCGATGACTCGAAATGGCCGCCGCCCGTCGTTTGTTATGTGTGCAGTAACGTGTTTAATAATTGAAAGAAGAAAACATGTAGGTAATAGTAGGTTTTCTGGTGTCGAATTGTTGTCTTTGTGGCGATAATAATTGGAGTGTTACACAAACATTATTTTTGCTATGCATTTATTCAAAATTCATATGAGGACGTCTTTGATTCGAAGTCATGAAAACACATGTACTACACCCATATATTGCACATACATTTTATGTACACAGTATTGGACTAAGCAAAAATATGACATATGCAAATTTAGGCATACAATATTGTACAATAGGGAAAAAACGTGCTACATACACAATTACAATAACACGGTTAGGCGGGCTAGTTGGTATTCTGAATTCATGGCTGTAACTTTTGCGCAACTTTACACGGTGACAGGTACAGGTCTTCGAGTCCCTTTTTGTATCGGTCTCCGTCTAAAGTTGCGCAAAAGTTACAGCCATGAATACACATTTAGGTACACAATACTTGATTACGAAAGAAGAACTTCGAAAGTTCTAGTCCCTACACAGATTTTTTTTTCGCGCACACCTCGGCGGGAGAAGAAATGAACTTGAAAGTTCCAGTCAATGTATACTTATTTCTTGGGCTCACCTCGAGACAGCAATGTTCTTTAGACATTAAAAAAAATTCGTTTCAGTTCAGAGACACAATAATTGGGAATCTATATGTTAAAAAAAAGCACGCACACGTATGCTTCAAGCCCTGCCTTTCGGGCGAGTTAACGCAAACTCTGAAAGAAAGCGTTGACCCGCCCATTAACCTGCATACACTTCCGAGAAATCATGTTCACACCAACAAAATGCAGCCATAAAAAACTGTTGCAACACAATGACCGCACTGTAGACACTCTTTGCTGGATTATATCTACGTACAAAAACAATGCCTAACCATGTGCACGTCGTAGAACACAGAACACAAATCGAACGCACCCGTCTTTTCTTTTAATGGCGCGTGAATTAACAGTCTGCTTACCGGGGGTGGGAGGGAAAGCGGGGGGGGGGGGGGAGAAGACACCCAGAGAAAAAAGAAGCTTTCCTGTATTTTAAGCCGCAGATATCGGCCAGGTTGTTACAAGCTACCCTCTAACTCGTGTCTGTGCGGCGCCTCTTATCTCATCCTGTCCTATACGGCATGACCATTCTATCTTCAGAACTATGGAACACCAAACCCATTCGCGATAAGATGACAAGGCGCGGGCGCGCAGTTTAGATTGAACAGCAAAGCCGGCAATGCTACTTGGTTTCATTTATTTTTTAATGAGCGTAACGCTTGCAATGGCGGCTGCAGACAACGCATGTATTTCGGTTTGGCCTTCCACTGCTTCATGTGAAAATCGACTTGCATTGAACACCGCGGAGTTACGTCAGATTTTTCGAAGCTCTGAAGCAACGCTTGGCAGTAGTTTCGCCGCAAATATACGTTTTGGAGCAAGACGGGGGAGGAAAAAATGCTTATGGCGCAGCACCTCCACGCCATCAATCGATGTGGTAGTATGTACGCCATAAAAGGCAAGAAGCGCGTACAGTTGAGCTTGCCTTCTTTGTGAGCAGGTGCGTCGTGATGACATTGGATGGATTGAGGAGAGTCACCGGAGGAAACGTCCAATGAAGTCGCAAACCGTCCTCGACTTGGGGCCCAAACCTAGACTCATACCTGCTGCACGAAACAACAAAAAATACCTTGATAAGTATACTGAATCGACGTTCCAGCAGTTACTAAGGCAATCATCAAAAAAGGGCAATGCCACCACAAATTGTTCTTGCGAGCAAGTGTGTGCGTGCCAAAGACGCGTTTACTTCTACTAAAACTTTGCGTACCTGCACAGCTGGGATATATTTGCACATTAGTTTCCACTCCAAGACGAGTGACATGTCTCATTAACTTCACGTTACATGCACGAATTATTTTGAAAACAGAAGAGTGCAATCAGTCGGCCTTTAAGGAATTCACTATAACTTGTACAAAGCTAATTTGCTTACCTGTAGTCTTTGGAGAAGGCGAGAAACTTGGTCGAACTGTACCGCCCTATGTTGCTGCACCACAGAGCTGCGCAAGAGTGGTAACACTCTTTCCTCCGCTGCCCCATATTTAGAACACATTCGAATGTATTTTATAATGCAGCGAAACTTTCCGCCCGTGGAAGCGTTTAGGCAACCCGCGCAATCCTTCGCACGCCGGCTCGCTCACGCACGTACCGAACTGGCCCGCCGTGCGCGCCGAGAGAAAGAAAAAAAAATATTGGCGCCGGTGAGCTGTTGCGCATGCGTGAGGAGGCGCGGAAGCGTTGACGGTGTGGAAAGAAAGAAACACTGAGGGAAAGGGAAGGGCCACGCCGCAGCACCGTGCCGCTAGGATCGCCACCATTTCGGAAACCGAAACTAGCCAAAGTCGCCGACCAGTGGTCTCACTGCGCCAGACCAGCTGCGAAAGGGCGCAGTCGCGCCACCTGGCAATGTCGACGCCAACCGGAGTGGCTCGGCGCTGCCGCTCGGGACACTCCCTTATTCTAGTACACTCTAGGCGGCACTCATGTAGGCGTGAGCGCCTTCGCCGAATCACGTTGACGCTAGCGCCAGATTCCACTCTAGGTGAGTTAGTGAGAAACTATGGTTTGTAGCGCGAGAACGAATTAATCAACAACTTGAAGTGACATCACTTCGAGATGTTGATCAATTCGTTCTCTGTCTACAAACGACTAGCCTCTTCGTTAGCTCAGTTGGTAGAGCAACTGCTCCATTCAAGCAGTGGTCCCAAGTTCACATCCTGGACCAGGATGAATTTTTCTTCAACTGCGAAGTTTCTGAGGAATCTGTATAGCTTTCCCTTGTAGCCGTACGCTGCATTGAGGTGGATGTCAAACTTTCTTGCTGTGTGATCGTAGCTCTAGCTATCACGGGCACAACTAAAATTACATGTTTATAGTGTATCCCCGATTATGTGCCTTTTTGGTGCTACTAGGGCCACCTTTAGTGAGGTAAAGACCTGAATCATTCAGTTTGTTGGGGATACATGCGCTTGCCTTGGATTCGGAGGGGCCCATGTCCAATGAATGCCTGCAGCCATTTGCAACCAATTATTTTAAAATCAATTTCTTTACTTTCTTTTGTGGCATTCCTTGTGCCTGCCATCTCTTGGCCACGGTGACGCCAGATTTTCGGCATTTTTTATCGCTTCTGTCGCATAAAAAAAGAGGCAATGGCAACAGAGGTGCACTGGGAGGAATGACAGTGAGAACCGATGAAGGAAAGAAAAGGGAAAGAAAAAACGTGATGTGGCCTGAAGAAGAGCATGAAGGGCAGTGATATCATGGGGTGAGATGTGAAATGTTTATTTATTTATTTTGTTTATTTATTTATTTATAAGATACTGCTGTCCGTAGACCAAGCAGGTTGGCAAGTACAAAGTGTGTTACATTCAAAACAAAGCATTGAATGAAGGATACAAATTTACAAAAAGTAATTAAACAAACCTGAGAAAAAAAAGAGAAAAAAAAACCCACAAGAACAAGAGAACATGTCTTGACAGAAAAAAACGCGGTCTGGCCATGGCTAATTGGCTTAGCCCAGCAACCTTCCCCCCTGACAAAAGCATTCCGGTATTTTGTTGCATCCATGGTATTTTCTGCAGCTCTCTCACAAGCAAGTGTGTTGTGAAATACACATCTTCAGATTTTTTTTTTGCTGGGGGATTGTGCGCAGTAGCATAGTACGTAGGTAAAGGAAGTACCTTTGATTAGAAGTATTTAGAAACACCTAGGGATGTTCCAGCATATCTGAATAAAGAGGTACTTAGAGCTATTATGGGATCTATTGAGATCCAGTACAATTACAAAAAAAAACAAAAAAACAGGCAAGTGATTTTAAGACCTCATTATTAGGCCGTATTGGAAATTTCTGTACTCATATACTTAAATTAGGTGGGGGCAGGAAACTTTGCCTCCACTGCGAGGTGACGCCTCGTGTTCACTTAAAAATAGCACTACACTAACTTTGCAAAACTTTACTAGCTTTGTAAAGCTAGCTAGTAAAGCTGTAGCTCAAGATTTACAAAGGGCCCAGTGAAGCGCATATATAAACTATGTTTAGCTTTGTATCTCTACCCCCCGAGGTTTCTTTCATGCCCATTTGTGTCAACAGAAAACTGCCACGAACAAATAAAAGAAGTTATTGGCACCACCAGGAAACGAACCTGGGATGAATAGAAAAATGTAGAGAGAGCCCGTTGTGCTCGGCACCCACCGAGCAGATCTGTGGCTTCCCCTGCCTTCTTGCTTAATGTCATGTGAGAGCATCATGCGACATCTCATGCCGCTGTACGCTGCCCATGGCACATGTACAGCTGCGTGCGGGCCTTGTGCATACGACAAGTGTGAGTAAAAATTGGAGGAAGCTCACGTGAGCTGTGATTAAGTGCATGTCACTTGTCTCTGGTTTCACTTGTAGAGCCACGTGTGTGAATTCAAGTGACGTCGCATGGGTAATCATGTGGGTGTCATTTGCAGCTCGAGGTTGGATTGGCACGCACTTTTTTTCTGGAAGGTTACAATTGTCAGGAACTCCTTGTAAACATTTCATGGGGAGGGACCCTGGTGTACTAGGATTTTGGGGACACACCTGAGTGCTTCCCCTCACGATAAGAGCTTTGCGTAGTGTGATTACACTTTCTGTGGGTTGGTAAGACGTCTGCTATTGTAATTCTGCAAGGGATACTTATTGCTAACGCTGCAAAGAAATGAGTGCTCTTAAATATGTTGCATTCATTTTAGAAACGGGCCATTTGTTTTACTTTCACACTTCAGACACAAGCTGCAGTGTGACAGCCCAAGCCAAGACAGCCCGAGCCAAGACTGCCCAAGCCAAGACTGCCCAAGCCAAGACTGCCCAAGCAAAGGCAGCCCAAGCAAAGGCAGCCCAAGCCAAGGCAGCCCAAGCAAAGACAGCCCAAGACAACCCACCTTTGTATACATTTGTTTTCATGGTGCCCTAAACAATTCACTTGAGTGGAATTATTTAGTCACGTAAATTTGTGCTCTTTTTGTAATCACCGTTCACTCATTTCTATATATCACCTTTTTCTACTCTTCCCCATCATAAACAAGGTGGAATTTTGTTGTATAAATTTGGAGTGTACTCGTAACCACCATTCAATCATTTGTGCTTCTCAGCTTTTTTGTGTTATAGTTCCCCAATCATTTCTCTGTTTTTTAAGGTCACAGCTGTTCTTCTAACCATCATTCAATCACTCTGTGCTTCGAAGCTTTTTTTTGTTTTCTTGTTTTCAAACAGTTCACTAGGTGTGAATTTTTAGTCGTGTAAATTTCTCTGGTATCTACCATTCGATCATTTCTGTGTGCGCATTTTTTTCTTGCATTGTTTTTGCAGCATTCTACTTTGTGTGAAATATTGAAGTCGTGTAACTTTTTACTGTACTCCCAACCACGATTCAATCATTTGTGTGTTTATAAGCTTTTTTAAATTGTTTTATTGGTCTCCTACCATTTTACAAGGTGTAAATTATTTAAAGCGTAAATTTCTGCTGTTCCAATAGTAACCACCATTTAATCATTTCTGTGATTCTAAGCATTTTTAATGTTTTATTGTTCCTCAATCATATTAATAGGTGTTATGTTCATGTCGTAACTCAGTTTCCACATTTTTTCTTTGTTCCCAAAGTATATCGCTTTGTGTGAAGTATTGAAGTAGTGTAACTTTGTGCTGAATTCCTAACCACTACTCAATAATTTCTTTGTTTCCAAAGTTTTTTTGTTGTTCTGCTAGTTCACTAGGTGTAAATTATTTAGTCACGTAAATTTATACTGCTCTTGTAACCACCGTACAATCATTTCTGTATATACAAGTTTTTTCTAGTGTTCATAACCATTTCCCTAGATGCGAGTTTATTTGAAGTCACTTATATTATCTGGCACTCACAATTACCACTCAATCACTTTGTTTCCTACCTGCTATTGCTTTATTGCTTCTCATTTTTTTCACTAGCTGTGAATTATTTAGAGTTACATTAATTTGTCTTGCTCTTGTGACCATGTACCATTCAATCATTTGTGTCGTTCCACATACTTTTTTTGCTTTGTTTTCTAACCATTTCACTTAGTGTGAGATATTTTAAGTTACATAACTGTCTTGTTTTTTTAACCTGGGTTGATGTTTGCTTTCTTTCCTATTTTTTGGCAATCTGTGTGTGACTTATTTAATGTCATGCAAATTTGTGTTATTCTTGTTATCAAATCTGTACCCTTTAAGCCAAGGCAGATATATATATATATATATAGCATCAAAACTGGTTGTGTTGCAAAACCATATTGCATAATTTTGAAGTAAATATTTTACCTGAACTGTTTTGTTTTATGTGTACTTTAAAAGCTTTCTTTTGGCCGAGCTTTACAGCTAGCTTGGCAAGACCATCTTTTTAATTAGTTTCTAATTGTTTCTCTGATAGTTCATTTACAGAAGGCCATTGCAGCCGTGCTGTGTGGTCCGAACCTGGAATGCGATGACACTAGGTTCCCTTAGTGTCAAGGGCACTTGTGCTGATCAGAGCTGGTTTGCTGTTACTTGGTGCCACTTGTTTTCGATGCAACATTTCTTGTTTGGAGCTGTGATTTGTGTGCTTCTGCAAGGAGTTTATGTCAGCTTAGCTCTTCACATGAGACTTCAAGTAGTATGCAACACTTCGAAAGTGTAATCACATTATTCTAGTAACCAGGCACCAAGTAACAATAAACAGTGCTGAATGAAGGCATATATTTGAAGCACAAGTGCCCACGACACGTAGGCAACCTCGCAAAGAGGGCTGGCCAAGCTCCTAAATAATGTATAAAGAATGTAAGTTTAATGCATACAGGTTCATCTAGACAATATCATACTAACGTAGACTAGATGGGGATTTAACAAATCAATGTCTGTGCCAAAGACAGCAAAACAATGTAGAGTAGACGTACCAATACGTCTTGCATATGTACCACTACGATATCCATAAGACGTACCACTAAGGAAACGTCCCGTAAACAGCGTATAAAAGTACCATGAGACGTCTATAGTACGTCATCCTTCGTGTGATTTGGACGGGTTTTTTGCGGTTGTAGGAACGTTGAGTATATGTAAGTCCGACCCGAACGGTACGTCTCCTGGGCATCTGCAACGTCGATTGCCGACATCTCCAGGATATCTACAGAACGTAATGCGGTTTGCTGGGCAGAGATGCAAAATTTAACCGTAAAGGCATAATGCTGACAATTGAAAGCTTCGTTTCGCCTAGATTGTGCTAGCAGTTGGTGTAAATGTAGGAAGAATAATACAAAAATGTTTTTAATTTTTTTTGTTTATTTGTTTATTTTTATTTATTTATTTATTTATTTTTCAAACTACCTTAGATGCCCAGCAGGGCATTGGGGAAGGGGGCATGTCGAGGAAATTGTACCAAATAACAATGAAAGATATAGAATAACTAGTCATTGTATACATCAACAAGTAAAGTAAGAAGAGCAGTGCAAAATATAACCTCGTGACAACGACTTGGGAAGGAAAATATATGCAAGAAATAAAAATATCAGGTAAAATACAACGTCAAAAGTCGAACAAAAAAGGTGTGTGTGTGTGTGTGTGTGTGTGTGTGTGGTGGGGGGGTTGTCATGCCAGTAGTAACTGCAAAATAGTATAGAAGGCACTCACAGGAAGGAACAGTAGCATTTCTGTATTGGGGTATATTGAAAAATGCTTCGGCAATTGAGGACGTAATATTTCTGGGTTAGTCAGCGACGTGATGTTATCGGGAAGATCGTTCCACAAGCGGATAGCACTTGGGAGAGAAATGAATTAAATGCGTTTCTTGTGCCGATACAATTTTTAGAGATTGTGATAAATTATTTTTACGTGGGTCTTAAAGTTTGGCAAGGTATTGCAGCAATAAAGGACTGATTGTTTAGTACTTCAGGTGCTTAATTAGTACTTCAGGTAATGGTGAAGCTCTCCAAAAATTGCGTGAGTTTGCTTTCGTAATTGTATATTCGGTGTACGGGATTCATGCTATATTTGGTGAAATGTGGAAATCGAC
The DNA here is from genome assembly GCF_048455015.1 of Haemaphysalis longicornis. NCBI lineage: Eukaryota > Metazoa > Arthropoda > Arachnida > Ixodida > Ixodidae > Haemaphysalis > Haemaphysalis longicornis. The sequence continues at coordinate 191,240,330 of NW_027526361.1, forward strand.
GTATTTATCACAACACAAATAATCTTAACAAAAGTACACAGCAAGTAAGGGGCACCTGGTTGGCTGTTCTACGTACTTGCGAATTCTTACATTTGTTGGTGCAAAATTTTTCGAGCGTAGATTCGCACCAGAAAAAAACAGTGTTAAGATTAGATTGAAGAGGAGATACGCCGTTATCGCGAGTTATTTGAGCGTACACAACACAGTCGTCCGCGAGCCAGTCAGAGACAACGCCCAAGCAGCATTGGCCGATAGCCAATCATTGGACGCCCCTTGGCTTCCCTTTGGCTTCCGATAGCTTGGCCAGACGCCGGCCTGTACGCAAAAGCCATTCGTGGACAACGAGCGCTATACGACCGGCCTTGAGGACACGCATTGGCCGGTGCGCAAAAAATCACACTGGACAGCCGATAGCTTGGCCAGACGCCGGCCTGTACGCAAAAGCCTTGAAGACACGCATTGGCCGGTGCGCAAAAAATCACACTGGACAGCGCGCTCATTCAGACGCAATTTTTGATCATAAAATTTTATGCAGAATAGTAGCCTATATGTGACGCAGGTATTTATGAGTGCCTTTACGCACGTCTTGGCATGTTCTTGTAAGTTGAATGACCACTCAAGTTCACTCAAAAATATTACTGAAGTTTGCGTGTTTTTGAATTTGTTTTCACGCGCAGCGCACAACAAAAAAAGTAGTTCCAAATCATTTTCAAGCTTGTGTCAAGTAGCACATTTAAATAAAAAAGTATTGGCAGGTGTAAATGCCGACAGCCTTGCCTGTTGTTGCATATTGTGGCATGAAGTCTCACTGTAGAGCACTCGTGTGCGTTATTTTGCGTGTGTACATGCGCACCCGGCGCGCAAGCAGCACCCGGCGCGCAAGCAGCAGCACTGCGGTCGTTTCCCGCGGCGGTTAGAGCGCGGTGAACAGACCAAAACGCAGAAAAGTAGTTACCTAAAGAGCCACAGCACCGTGCCACGAAACAAAGCGTACTTAAACTAAAGTGCAGCTTATTCAAAACAGCGTGAGAGAGACTGCTAAACGTTCAGTAGGAATTGGTCATTTGTGTGTCCTAACGCAACGGTGAACGTCGAACTACTTCAGCGTTGTGCTATTGCGCGTTCTTTGAACCCGCGGCGGGGCGGTGGACGGGCGCGTTGCGCCGACGGCTCCGTCTCTTTTGTGGCACTGAAACTGCGGTAGTACTCCTGTACGTGTCTGTGAGGTGCGTTTTGGTGTCGGTGGCTGTGTGAAGTATACCTGACTGGTGTAATAACATCATTTGCCTGCTGCGGCCGCCGCTGAAAACGTAAGTCACCATTTCATTTTTTCGCGGTGCGGTAGTGCTCGCACTCGTTCCCGCCAAAACTTCAGCTGTCGTTTATAACTGGCGCTCACGAGTGCTGCTTAGTGTTGTTGGTTCTTGCGAAGAAAAAAGTGGTCACATACATGTGCTTCCAATTGTGTGACGCCAGTTCTAGATATCCTTTTTCCGGCTTTGTGTTTTCCGAACAAGCAGCCGTGCTCCCACTGCAGGTTCACGACGTTCAGCATGCGTTGAAGGCGGAAGTTCTAAGCTGACTTACTTAAACTCTAGCTATAAATGAAGCTTCCGTTTCATTATTTTCTTGAGCAGCGTAAAGGTATTGTCGAGCGACGAAGTAATTACACTACCGCTGGGCTTCTCCGTCGGTTCCGTTCGCGTCTGAATTCCGCGTCTGACGGGGCAGAAGTGAGCGAAGGCACAACAAAAATTCACGGAACCGCTGGCGTGTCGCTTTGTCTATTGGACTTTTTATATTACTTTGCGCTGCTGCAATAAGAGTGAAGCCAATTTTCGGTGAAATTCCGGACTGTTTTCTCAAGAACGAGCCAAGTAACTGCTACCGTAAAACGATTGAGAAATGAATAGTGCAGTACGTTTTATGTTTCATAGCGAGTGTTAACAAGCTAGAACTTTAGGCTGAATATTTTCACACGGATATGTGGTAAGGCTTGTATAGGTGCTGTATTTAGTAAGCAGCGTGAATTTAGCATTATAGTGAACTATTTTTTTTACTTATTACAGGCGCTACGACGCACAGGTGTTTCCCGTGGACAAGTGGCGGATGCAGCAGTGACAAGCTTTCCAAGCTGGGCTATTCTACAATAGTGCTGTTCAAAAACATATTGTGGTCTTGGCAGGTCGGCGAATTACCGGGAATGAGGGTCCTGTTTTCATTTACCTGAATGCTTCTGTTTTCTAGGCATCTCAAGCAGTTAAACGAATGATAATCGGTTCGCGCTTCATGCGCAGCGCTTTTTAAAATTTTTTCTCGGCTGTTAATTGTGTTTGCTTTCATGTTTGTGTTCGTATTCTTGCCACTGTTAAGCGAGGTTTCTCGTATATTTGATGTGCATAATAAAAAAGCTACACAGAGAGACCCGGTGTGTTGTGTTGCTCCATTGTTTTTGGCAAGTCAAGTATGTATAATTGCTTCGCAAAGTTCATGCAGTTTGCTTATTGTGCCTCGCGGTCCCATTTCTGTTTTATACATGCCATTGTACAGGAAATTATTTAACGAGTGCGCATTAAATAAATAATGCGCACCGGTTTAATAATTTCCTGTATACTGGCATGTATAAAGCAGAAATCGGGCCGCGAGGCAACTCGTAAAATAGGCATTGGTCATAAGGACTGGCCACAAAGCCAAAAATGTGCATGAAAATAGCGTGGGGTCCACCCACTGGCATTATCATGGCAAGGTACTTTGCCAAGCGTTGTCCAATATTGGCCTTCCAGGGCTTGGCCAATTGTTGGCTTGTCACCTTTCCCAAACACCAGCCAATATTGGCGGCCGAGGTATTGCCAAGCTCGGACACAATGGCCACTGATGTTTTGCCATGCTCGGGCTTGGCAATTTCTGCTGCTTGGGCGCATGCTGCCGAATCGTTCTGGAAGAAAACGAACATGACACAACGATGAGCGCTGCGACACACCGGAGTGGCTACTTGTTGGTTTTGTTTTTATGGAGACAACCAATGCCGGGGTCAGAAAAAGCCTGGCCAAAGCGACTCTAAGACGCTAGCTAAAGTAAAAGCTCGGTAATGCGAACTGCAAGAAAATAGCACCTCGCTACAAATTATTGAAAGTTCGAAATAACGAAAGTAAAGCACAAAAGACCTGCAGTGCGATTGCAGAGCAGTAGGGCATATCAGCAAATGAATGGTTGAAGAGGGCCGCAATTTAATCTGCCTTTCATCCTGAGAAGTGAAAGCCAGCGCTATTTTCTCTAATGAGCGAATTTAGCGGAAGGCCTCTTCGCGTACTTACAAACTAAAGAGAGGGCGCAATTGAATCCAGTAATTACTTCCAAGCAAGGGCCGCGCTGGTGCATCGTGCGTGACCTCGTGGTCACTGCAGCGCCAGGTGCTACACTTCTCACCTCACAAATGATGCCATCTGTCACAAGGCCCCACACCCTGGACCTGTAACCACATCAGCGCAGTCCGCAACGAAACTCCTTCCAAAACGTCCAACATGGGGCTTTCACATTACTTTCACCCGATTTCACTTTTATTCTCCGTGTTCTTTTCTTTCCTCAGGCGTTGCAGCTTCGTGCGTAGGTAGTGGGGCCATTTCTCCAACCGTACACCAGGCCTTAAACTGCCGGCGCGGTGGCGCGTAGTTAGAATTACACAGGGCATGCGCCCCTTCCCTTTAGAATTAACGGGCTCTTCAATATTAGGCTTTTCTAGAGCCTTGGCCAGAGAAATCCATGTCCTCAAAAATTGCATTGTCTTTCCAAGACATTTTTTAAGGTATGTACCTAAATTACTTGCCGACCTCTACAACTAAATAGCGTTGACGTGATATTGTCACGCATCATGTGAACAGAGCTACCCAAACAGCAAGGGTAATATGAGCAGGCAATACAAAAAGCCGAATATATTCCTTCCCAGCTGGACGAGAACGCATACACTTAATCGTCCAAGAATTACCGTCTGCTTAAATTTACGAGACACATCTGAAATTATAGCGCTGCCGAACTCTTACAAAAGATCAGTTTTAAAAGAACCATGTCTCACCCGGACGTAATAAAAATCAAGTAGTGCCGGCCTTTAAGGCTATCACCAATAGTTGTACTGTTGAAAACTGATCCACCAGTTTGAAAGTAGGGCATGTACTCCTTTTGTGCTCTCCTTTGTATTGTAATTAATTTATATCACCGTTAAATCAACTTGAGCTAAGTAAATTGTACACGCCTTTTCAGCAGCGTTTCCGCTGGTATCAGTGCTGATGGACACAACTTAGGGTACGGAGAAACACCTTGTCATCACCGTAGATGCTTAAAGGGACACTTGCGCAAACTTTAGTCTGGAGTCTCTAAGCCATGTTCCGACTACTTTCGCTGCGTTTCCGCGACTACATTCAGTGGCAAAATCAGGTCGAAACAGCGGTCTTTTTCTCTAAATCTTCCTTCCCGATTTCTTATAATGTCTCGTATGACGCTCAAACGAGATGGCTTGGCTTGACTGCACTACTGCACGGCTCGGCGAACCTCCGACAGAATCAATCGGACCACCGTGTAGTCGACCGGCCATCAGTGGGCCGTCACAATTTGTTCGCTCAGTTGAAATTAGGCCACGACACGATTTGTGCCTAGAAGAACGTGCTTTTAGTTTGTTAGTTTGAAGACTGTATGTAGCTCCACGCAAGTCTACGAAGCTTCACATAAGCTCACGTGAGACGCTTCGCTGACTGACACGCTAGAAGAAACATCTATGGCCAATGAAAAGCGGGATAAGAGCCAGCAAACTTTATATAGGTACTAAGGAATTAAAATACACCGCAACTTCTACTAAGGTGCGGGAGGCACTTGGTTGCGCTGGGTGAACTAGCACAGCGGTCAGCAGCACGACCACACACCTTAGACAAACAACACATCTTATGCAAACACAGATATTTTTGGATGCAGCAAACTGCATTGCTCCTTCTGCGAGGCCTCGGCGCAAGTTTTCTACAGACTAATTGCAGCGTGTAAGGTCTACAAAAAAACATCGACCCCCAGACTTTGTGAAATCTTCATAGTGCAGTAAAAGCCCTCATATGTTGGAAAGAACGTCGGCCTTGTGTAATAAAATTTCCCACTGAAAAGTGGGAAAAGTGGAAGTCGAGTGATCTGCGTTCAAGCACTCCCTAATGCAAACGAAGTACAACAGATGGCAAGTACCTAGGGCAGCTGCTGTGCTGTCTACCAGTGGTTTGTTTGACAGTGAAAGCTTGCGGCGACGTGGTTACGGCTCGAGTTCATGAGGCTGTTTTTTAGAGAGCCAATAATTACATCGCTTTTTTCCTCCTAAGAGTTAGCCCATGGGCGATAGCGGATGACTGTCCCTGGCTGTACCGTGCGTACCAACTGAGACTGTGTATGTGGTGCGGTGACTGCACGCAGAAGCTTCCCAATTCGTATGTGCGGTGTCGCGTGTTTGGGTGCACACCGAGGCGAACGAGACCTCCGTTCGTAAGCAGTGGTAAACTAGATGTTGTTTGAGGCCAGCTTTTGCCAGTTAGCAGCGCTGAAAGTTAGTGAGAGTCTGTTTGTAACATTATGAGTCACGTTAAAACGCAAGAGCACCAGTATAATACTATTGCAATTATTGCGCCTCTTTACATTGTACACAAAGAGCAAGTTTCTCTTATTTTCTCTGTCGATTCTTGGGGTCACGGCGCTGCGTCGACTGACTCCGTATCGTGGAACTACGACTGCGGCGTCCTCTCCACCGCACGAGTAGGCAACACCTTTTTCAACCGCAATTGTTTTGAGCTAGATTACTTCACTTTTATTACGTGAAAGCATTAGTTTCTACGAATGTAAAACGATCCCTAGTCATGCGCCGACATTCAGAAATGTCACATAAAAGGGCTTACGGAGAAAGCAGATTAAAAGTACACTCACCGCGCTAAAAAAAAAAGTCCGTCACGTTTGGTGCCGCATGTGAATAAAACCAGCGGCCTCTGGGATGCAAGACCAGCGCGCATATTCAACTTCACGCCTTCATCGGGCGGGTACCGTAACAGAAGCTTCTGGTGTTGAATTAAGATTTTATTGTTCATTCATTACGGCTCTGGCAAGTAAAGTTACCATTTTTGAAGGCGTTGTGGTCTGCCACTTCGAAACGCACGTTAGACGTGTGCGCGGCCATACTATAATAATTTGGGGTTTTTAATTATAGTAGGTTTAGTTAGACGAATCCAAAAATGAGTTCCGCCTGAACATTATCTTTGCTTTATTACAAGCGCGGGTTTGTGCAGATGTAACGTGCGCTGTTGTGCCTTCATGCGGCATCCACAAAAACCTGCTATTGAACGGCGTAGCTTCAACTGATGGCGAGCTAAAAGTGTGAACGTGGTCATGTGCCAGATTGGTGTCAGGGCTAACGTTACGTTTTCAGATAAGAATTCCTCATCCGTACCCGCATCTTCGCGTACAGCGAGTTTGACGTTCTCGGATACGTACTGAAGATATGCCTGCCCAAGAGGTTTGGGCCAGCTCTGTCAGTAAGAGCAATGAAAGGAAATGGAGGAGAAAGCGTGATAATAGTAAACAAACGCCCAAAATGTAGATGCGAATACTTAGTCTTGAGCTACCACATAGAGATTGATCGTGTGTGCTCAAATTGTTTTTCCTAATTTATTCAACTATTTCATGTACGGATTACTTGTGAGGACGCATGAAGTTACATGTTTTAACTACGGAATGAAACATTTGATTTTCCAATAATAAACTCTAGTACAACATACGTGCAACTGTCTGAGATGGATTTGCTCACAGTAGCCAAAGAAACGGTTGAACTCGGAACCGCATTGGGGTTTTGGGCGTTTGGAGTGCGAACTAGCCTTTCCGGGCATTCGTTCGAAGCGATTTACCGCAATAACTCAGGCCAGGTCGCTCTTGAGGACTTGGACCGGATGTATAGAGACATATTTTATGTATTTACGGACGGCTTTGTCGACAGAGGACTGCAGACCAGTGCAACAGCCTTTGTGATTCCTACCTTGAATTTTTCATCGGCTTGTCGTGTCGGCTGCATGATGCCATCCCTAAATCCGCGTGTGTTACCGTTGAGGCAGCCTAAGAAAAGAACGAATCGCATGGAGTGCGTCGTGCGGTTGTTCTAACATACTTTAAAACTGCCCTACTATTTCGATGCATACATACCCCATAGACAGAGCGTTCTAACGCTCCTTACGTCTTGTTCAGCAGATCAACCAGTCTTCTTCAGCATATCAACCAGCGCCTCCCCACCAATGCATGTGTGCGAGAAAACGAAGTTCCTGATAAGGTGGCTCACGAAGCAATTTCGCATATTGAATAACTGAGAGTGATAGAAGACCAGACGCGCATTCTAAGGCAGGCGATTACCTATTAAATCAGGTATCTCTAGAGCCCCCGATATCAACCTTCTGTTACTAAAGGACAGAAATCCGCAAAGTTATCGTTACAGTTCTGCATTACGACAAATTATGCCCGAATACTGGTTTGGCTTTGTAAACTGAACCTGACCTCGGCGCCCGTATGTACAGTCGGTAAAACGCTTGTCTATAACAGAGATTTATACTTCAACTGGATATATCTGGTAGGTGCTGATGGGTACTCCTCAAGCAAGTGTTTATAACTCAAGTGGCAGGCGTAGACTTCAGGATGGTGCACTAATTTTCTCTACATTATTACAATGCAACACCGCAGAAGGGCGTCCACATTTCTATTTCTACGACATACTAATCGCCAAAGGGCACTTGATCGCTCAGCAAAATGTTTTATGCCTTCTCGAGACGCTTTTGACGGACACAAACCTCTGTGACTTTTGATGATTGGCTGCGAATAGTTTTGAAAGGGGCCACTTGTGTCACGTTTTGCAAAGCTGGCTCCGTCCGTTTGCTAACAATTCACTCACTTAATCACTCGCTGCAGCCGTACATCCCCCTATATTCTGTGTATAAAACCTGTGGTAACGAATAATGGGTCTCTTAGTTTAAAAAACTGTAGCTAAATCTTTCTCGAACGCATTGTGAAATTGACGGCCCACAGAAAGAAAGGCGTAGGCTAAACCAGCGCTTAGATATTACAGGAAAAATGCGTGTGCAATCTAAGTACCGAACCTTTCAATCGACCTGGGTGAGCGGCCTATTTTCCAGGTCAAGGGTGAAATACAAAGCACACGTCCTGAATAGAAATGGTTATATAGAGTGCATATGCAGGGTATTCTGTCTAGAGAAATCCGTACTGCTTTCGGGAGTTTAAGGCGCAGTACACGGTGCATTCATGCGTCATGGGTAGTCCAGGCCCTCTAATGATGCTCCTAAATAACGCCATGGCTTTGCGGATCCAAGATATATAAGATGGTCACAATGCAGCGTCGGTGAAGAGTTTGGTGGAATGTCAGTTTTAATATTTGGCTGGCGCTTTTCCCTTCAGCTAACCTGAAACTTCATATCCGGGTATGACCCTGTTTTCTAATCTTTATGCGAATATACTGCGAACAACGTTGGTTTCTCCCTCGCGCTCTTCCTTGCCCCGGTTAAAGATGACCGCATGTCGAAACCACCAAAAAGCGCAACACAGGAGGAGCGCTTACTCACATGTAGCATAAAAAGCCACATGACGGACGTCTACAGCTTGTACTATTTATTTTTTATACCGTCTCTAGTGCAATTAACTCACGAAAATCTTCTTGGAAGGTGTGGCGCGCCCTCCAAATAGAGAGTGCGTTTCTTATCCCTTAGCCTGTCCTCCGTATATTTCTTGCTTCTCCGTATTGGCTGCTATCGAACGCTGAACTGTCTAGCACGTAGAGACAGTGAGAATGCAAACAGTTTCAGTCAGTGCTACAAGTGCATATTGAATTTGCCTTTCACACTATTGAAAGTTTCGTATTTCAATTACGTATCTCAGAAGCCGTCGAGAACCCGAAAGAAGTGTTTTTAACTTCGGAGCGCACAAAAAATACCCGCTAACCCGTAAAAGAAAACTTCTCGGGGACCAAAAAAGAGAGTTCACCGAGAGCGCGGTAGTTGAAAGAATACTACAGCAAAATAAAAGACACTTCTGAAGTTTGAAAATCTTAAAAACGAAAAACGAAAAACCACCCAATTCGGTGCAGCCAGTGGAAGCAAGTCACCCTAGTTAAAGGGAGTCGTCTGAGGTATCTGTGGAAGTTAAAATCTTTGTAAGACATAATTTAAACGCTGTGAAGAAACGAGAAAGGTGGCGAAAAGACGAAGAAGAACAGATTGCGGAAGTACACTTGGCAGGACTGTCATTATAGATCAAAAGAGCTGAGGAACGGGCGTGGTGCAAAGCGAGGACGGAAGCGCGGCTTTAAAAGAGATCAGTGTAAGAGCAAACAAAATCTTATATACATAGGCCCTGTATTACCGACGCGAAGTAATTTGAATTAGTGGAGTACAATAGATTTTGACATTGAAGGAATAAAGACGGGTATAACGCTCGAAATTTTATGTTTTCTTTCCAGTTTTAAATGAGCAACTTCCTCTCGTATTGAACAATTTTTTAAATATTATTTAACTGAGAAAAATGGTAAAATGCTCAAACCAACGAGACACAACTAAAAGACGATGAAAGCATGCGAGGTACGTTTCTTTGTGTATGGCTACACCTTCTACACTACACGAGGAAATTTAGTTATCGGTTCATAAATAAAGAGATTCGAGATATCTAGGACGCCTAAACATGCAATGTTTTATAAGCAAATTCTCAACCGGCGTGAAACCAAGGCGGGCTTTGTAAACCGTTAGGCAGTAGTCTGTGAGCTGATAAATTGTTTATGACCAACAGTTAGCACGACTCTTACATTCTGACTTCATGCTTGTGCATATCCCTCCTGAAATGTTTCGTGTATACCAAACTATGGCAATACAAAATTCTTACATTTGCTAGCACAGCTTTCAAGAAAACAACTGGGATATATGTCTGGAACACATGGAAATACAGTACCGTATGCCACGACCGCCAGAAATGCCAAATCATGGTACGCATGCATTCCATATGTATGGAGTATACGGGAAGCACACCGAAAACATATGGTGCGGTTTTTCACGCTCTAATTAAGAAAAAACGCGAAACTCTGTGAAACACGCCTTTTCTTACAAATGATTTGGTTATTTTGTTTTTTGAAAGAATATTTGCAATAATTTGGCCTGGGTGCGTAATACTCCCGATGAATTCAGTATTCCCACAATACCGTACATACGGAACGTTTAACCAGGGATATACTCGTAATCAGGCACGTAGCCAGGATTTTTTTTCGGGTGGGGGGCCAAGGCCTAATTGTTCGAAACAAGCTGTTTCCATGGCAAAAAAAAAGAAAAGCAATTGCCCAGAAATATAGAAGGCGCCTAATTATTAGAAGAGAACGCCAACAAAGGGGAATGCAGCGAAAGAGGCGAGTTAATCCGAGATGGAAAGCAAGTTTTTGACACTGCAATAAAGCTAGTGCGTGTGCACTTTCCATCTAAATAATCTCCACCAAGAAGGGCCGTACAGAGACAGTGACGAAAAGAGGAGTGACAAAAAAAAAGGGGGGGGGGGAATCGGGCGTTTACTCAGGAAGATGTGCGGCAAATAAAAAAACTAATTGTCGGAAGCTTTCTCTACCCGAATTCTCACTCGGTGTCTCAACAACAAGCCGGCGAGAAGAACGTGAGCCATTTTATGACAGCAATTCCTAAACAAAAACAGGCATATTTGGGAAATCAGTTTTATTGAACACAAAGAACGAAAACACCGATGCTTTCATAATCACAAAAGATGCAAAATGCTAACATTCGTTTCTACAGCAAACAATTTTAAAGAATGGCATTGAGATTGTTTTACTATATAGTAAAAGTAAATGCAAAAGAAAAAAAAAACGAACGCGTAGCTTGGCCGAAAAGAGCGGTTCACGCTGCAATTTTCAAACGTCGTGGTTTCTCCATAAACACAGCGATAACTTCGTCGACACTGACTTGCATCCGGGGAATGGACATAAGGGCCAGGCCATTAAGCCGCTCTTCAGCCGTCCGGTTCCTCAAATATGTTTTCACTCTTTTCAGTGTCGAGAAGCTGCGTTCTGCAGCAGCTGTAGTCACTGGGAGCGCTGCCAATATCTTGAGGAGTGTGTGAACGTTCGGGAAGAGGCCTTTGTCGCATTCGGCTAAAGCGTCCGTCGCAAAGTGGGGAAGTTCTTCCTCTTGCATGGCTTGCCATTTAGTTTTCCAGATTTCCCATTCACCTTTTAGTGTAAGGATATGCGTTGTTGTCATATCTCTGAGGTAAAAATCGAAGGCCGGCTGCACAGATTCAAATTTGCCTTTGGAGGCGTGCTTTGGCAATACAAAATGCAAACTTTGCAGTGTTTTCCGATGGTTTGCAAAGCGCCGTTTGAGGGAAGCTTTTAGGTCATCTATGTATGGAATGAACGTGGCTCGCCTGTAGTACTCTTCCGCAGAACTACAAGGGTAGTTTGCCCGGTATCTCTGTGTTCCTACCACCCGTGGAATCTCGCACTTCACTCCGAACTCCGCCGCTCTATCTTGACATAGAGAAAATATTTTGTGGAATTCTGACTCCGCGTTAGTGCCCATCTCTTCGAGTTTAGTCAGCACCAGGTCAACCTGCTTCAAGGCGACGCTCATATCAATAGCTGGGCTCTGCAGGTACACAGACAAGTGGTGTGTGAGGCCTCGGAATGTCTCACTAATAGCGAGGCATAAAAGACAGTTGAGTGAACAGATTCGCTGATGGAGGCAATGAGCGGTGGACGCTGTTGCTTTATCAGGGGGGGTGTCCATGAACTCTTCAAGTGAGTGAACTATCTCAGAAAGTGCTTCTCCAAACAATACGACTGAATCATGACGTTCCGCCCACCTTGTTTCACAATATCGGCGCAGCCGGCGGAAAGACTTTGTAGACGCTTCCGGATGTTTTTTCAGGACCGCTGTCCTTTTGGGTGATAGCCGAAAGAAAGTGCATACCTCACTAATTGTTCCAAAGGCCCGTCGAACGTCTTGGACAGCTGAGGCGTCGCTCAAACAAAGGTTCAGGGAGTGCGACGAGCAATGCGTGTACAACGCCGTTGGGAAGTCGTTCCGGATGAGCGCCTGCACGCCGTTGAATGCCCCACTCATCGCTGCTGCTCCATCGTATCCTTGCCCTCTCATCATGTCCAAGTGCAGGCCAAGATTCAGCAGCTCCCTTTTCAGTGTTTCAGCCAGGCTAGACGCACTGACGTCGTCAACAGGTACGAAGCAGAGGAAATCTTCCCGAATGCTCGAAGTAGTAGGATCGACGTAGCGTACGCACACAGAGAATTGCTCGGTTTGTGATACATCCGTTGTTTTATCTGCCAGCCCCGAAAAAAATCCGACCTCGTTTACCTGTCTTACAATTTTATCTTGTGTAAGCTTGCCAATTATCGAAATAATTCCATTTTGAATGTGCGGGCTGGAGTAAAGAGCATTGCTGCCTGCTGTGCGAATGTGATTGGTCAAAATGATGTCTCCGCCATTCGCTGTATAACGTAGGAGCGCCCTGAAGTTGCCGTCGTTCTGTAAGGGTTCCTCAAGAAAAGACGCCCCGAATCCTTGTCACCTGTCAGCGCGAGGTCTTGACGGCCGCACAGTAAAACTGTCTCGACAATCGCGCGCAATTTTGCCTTGTTGTCTTCGAGCTCCCCATTTGCTTGCTGATTAAGCTGTACGTGAACACTGCTTGATTTTCCTCTGGCGACTATGAGAAAGCATTCGGCGTCAACCGCTGCCGTCTTGTGCTATTCAGTCCGTGCATGATTTTCGAATGTCTCAAGGGCATCCTTCCACTTCGTAAACGGAACTGTTACGAGGTTCTTACATGTCTGGTGAGAGCCTTTACCCGCTCCGCTCTTACGACAAAAAAGTACGCAGGTTTTGCAGAAAGCTCCCTCCCACACATGAGAAAATGCAAGCCACTCATATCGCTGCAGCCAGTGAAGCTGAAACGTGCGCCTTTTCCCGTTTTTGGCGACCGAGATTCCAAACTTGTAGCTCGGGGTTGGCACCCATACGTTAGAGTATACCCGTTCTCGGATGTGATCGGGTATGACAGTGTTATTGACAAACATTCCGATATCATTGTGACAAAGACGGCTGACAGTTTCCACACCGTCCTCGCAGTCATCTGTTCTCTTGGCATCCAAGTCTGCAGGTACTGTGACGTTTACGGAGGTAGAGCCGTCTTCTGATAAAAGAAGGCTTCCTTCCTAGATGCACGATAGAAATAAAAAAATAATCATACATAAGTTTTCTGACAATAGTTTTTACTTCATGTTTCAATTAAGTAATGTCGTAGGACTTATGCCAAGTTCCGCTTTTACAAGCACCCTAAATAAAAATGACTCCGAGTATTCGTACATTCAATACATTTCATTTTTCGCACCATATGTGCCTGTGTATAGTGCTCTTTGATTTAGACTAGATGCAGTCGAGTCTCGTTAATTCAAACACGATTATATAGAATTGACGTTGTAGTCCTGTGGAAGTCATCTGTATTTTAATGGGCGAAAACGCAGTCTTATCATTATCATGGCATTGAACCCGTTTCGTTCCTTAGCGGTTCGCTATTGGAACTGAACTTACTCCAATCTAATGCGCACCTTTTGTCCAATTTATAAGAGTCCAAAAATTGCCTGCACTTTGAAACCGAATATTGAACCGCAACCACGTTCGCGGGTTTTGTAACAGCCTCCCATGATCTCATCGAAGGGTTCAAATGGAGTGTCATCGACTCATCGTCATTACGAAAAAGCGACAGAGGTTATTTTTGCGAGTACGCGAACATTCCTTTAGTGTTCCAATGAACTGTAAACGGTGGTGCCCCGCTTTCATTATGAAAGCTGTCGTGTAAGAAAAGACCTTTAGCATGTTGAATACAGCTGCATCGCGTGTTTTTGCGTGCCCGACGTCGTGGTGACTGTGAGTAGCGCACAAGCAGATATGCGTGCCTCGAACACAAACGCACTAGCGAACTTTTGCCATCTGTGGAGGTCAAGGTAAAAGACCTTGAATTAACACGCGAACTGCATTATACAATAAATTTAACTACCAGGAGAAAAACTGCTCAATCAAAGAGGGGCGAGCTGTACATGTCTCTCCATCTTTGTCTTCTTTTTAAATAGTCAACATAGGAGCATAGTACAGTATTATCTTTAAAATCTGCTACCGGAGTGGCGCTTTAAAAGCGCCACCGGAGGCGACAGACTTCCAGCTACGAGAGGGGGAAAGATGCCCTCTCAGTGTGTGTGCACGCGCGTGCGTGCATTTTGACCTTTTCGGAATTTTCCCTGATTGGTGCCTCCCGACCACAGCGTGGATACAGGGACAATAGGGATGGACCAAGCAAAGTCTATTTAATCTCGCGCCACCAGGGACGCAATGCCTGTTCACTCAGACCCTGAACATGTAAATACTAGTATAAAGCTTTCTTTCTCGATCGGCTTGGTAGGCAGGGCAGTTTGGAAACAGGCTCGGGATAGCACCAGGCCCAAGTCGTCGCAGCTGGAGAGGAACTGCAAGTAACACAACCTCGTCCACTTCGACCACGATACCCCGCAGTCGCAACAACATGCTCTTGCTTTAATTACGCGTTATTTTAAGTCTGTGGAAAGTTATGCGGCCTTACAAAATAAAGTCCTATTTAGCTGTGTGATAATAGCCGGAAAAAGCATAGCTTTTCAGTAATACTACGGTTGATTATTTCTTTTTATCTCTGACGACTTATTATCATTAGTATCTTTATTTGAAAAATCAGCGAAAGTAACATTATTTTTTTCCGTTTTCCTGCGCATGCGAAACAGCTGCGTCACTGTGCGCAATTGCTTGGGGAAAGGAACCGGTCGCTTTCTAACGTTTTTCGAAGAACTTGTAAGATTCTCTGACGTTAAAGGCCGACTGGACAAACGTCGAAGGGGGGGGGGGCGGGCCCCCCTTCGCCCCCCCCCCCCCCTGCCTACGTGCCTGCTCGTAATCACTCATTATTTTGCTCGAATAGTAATTGCGACACACAAAGAAGGTTACCTTTTTTCACTAACAAACGATGCCAAAATTTCCTCGGGCGATTATGTCGTTTCACATGGTTTGCAAGCGAAACCTGGCCACACTGATTAAGAACTTGTTTATTGCGACATCGGTTTTGCATCTTTTCGTTCTCTAATGTTTCTGTGATTTGGCACGAGTTACTTCAACGCCTTCTTTTTTCCTACCCGGTGCACGCATCTCTTTCTTCGCCGCCGTTTTTTTACCTTACTGCGCGAATTTGGTCAGCAAGCAGACTGGCACATTCCACAGCTTACCTGAGATCAGAGTTCTGCGTGGCTGGTGTGCATATGTTCTCGTCTCATTCAATAATGTTCAGGTGCGCCAAGCGGCAGTCACTATTCTGCAACATTTATTATTCCGATTCATATTCCTGTGAATGTCGTAAAACGGGCACATTCCCACTCAAAGCTCCTGGTAAAAGTTAAACAAGCCTCGTCGTGTCGCTAATGATTAGGTGTGCGTGTGTTTGAGGCTCCCTCAAACCCGCCGTTACGGCGAATGTATTTTTCGTGCATAATGAATAAACCACGTCATTTTTAGCTTAGCTGCATCACACCATAAATACTGGACACTGAGTTGGCTAATTACTATTATTGTAATTATGTTGCCGACGTCATTAGAATATATTGTTGAATGTTTTTCTCAGCAGGAACATGCGTGATTCGCTGTGTATGAAGGTAATCAAGAGTTATTTACTAAACCCCCTCCTTTTTACTGCCTTGAACATAGTGTAGGCACTTTTTAGCGACTTAATAATCAAACCATAATTTAGTGTCCCTTAAACATACTGTAATGAATATAGCCCGGAGTAGTGTCAAATCACGAGTAAGTGGCCAGCGCGTGCACGGGTAAAGCTTGCTTTATGTATAATCGGCAGAAATGAAAGGCACATAGATAGCGAAAAAGGGCTCAGAAATGATACTAAAGTTGAGAGCGTTACAATTAACAAAAGGCTAACAGATGTGCACGATATCGAAAAAGGAAACCACCCTCGGAGTTTGGTCCGCAGTTCCACGTTGTGTCTTCGTCACAACACGTGAGGGGTCCACGGAGACTTCACGGTGTGGACGGCTTGATACACGGCTCTACGACACGTTGGGTCCAGGCACGGGACATCGGACAGTCATCAGAGACCGTGTACGGGGGTAACAACGCGATGGTGCAGCAGCGGCTGTGTGCCTCTACGAAACGATGGGTAGCCTCGGCCAGGTCGTTCAGCGTTGTACCCTCTGGTTCTTTTAGGAAGATAACCAGCTTACGATTGCAGCAGCCAAGAATTGTTCTCCGATGATATGGTCTCGGAGAGCCTCGAAGGATTTAGGACATTGGCAATCTCTATCCAATGGTCAAAGTAACCAGTCTCGCTGGTATTGTATTTCCGGTTTGGCCATCCTGAGCACGGTCTTTCCTTAACTTTTACTAATTACCGCGGGCGCTAAACCGAAAACTCTGAAGGAACACCCGTCTGAATTTTGCGCAGTCTAGCGGCCCATGATGGTGCGCGCCTCCCCACTCAAACACATACTTACAGCAAGGGCGCATTTGTCTTTCCGGGATTGCTTTCCTGTTGCAAAGCGTTAAAACTGTTGCAAGTAAGCGTAAACGTCGTCCCGCTTCTCGTCAGAAAGAGGAAGCAATTTCTGTGGGTTAATGACCACCATTGCTGCAGTGGCTTTACTTCCCACCACGACATTTCGTTGATTGGTACCGCTCTCTCGGAGTCAGAACTTTAACAATAATAGGTCCTTCTGTCCTTCTGCAGCGTCTTCATCTCGGTCAGCGACTTAGTTTTATCTTTCAGTGGCTTCTCGGCTGACCTTCCTCTTGGGGGCACTTGCGGGGAGTTGCACTGCACATTCGCTCTCGACCCCCAGCCTAAGCTCCTGTCACCACAGCCCAGTTGATATACCGTCGCCATTAACTTCTGAAGACCCATTCTCTTTAAGGTAACGTTACAGGTGCACACGCGCGTCGCTGTCTCCTTTCAGCGGATGTTAGTTAAGGAATCCTGGCACCCTCGTTACTTTTTGTAGTGATTGAGCATCGGAATGGCGGGAAAGTCACGAGTCAGTGAACGATGCGTGCGAGGGTAAAGATTGCGTTATGCATATAGGCGGAAAGGAAAAACAGATGGACAGCGGAAACGCGCATGGGAACGTTAGCAAAGTTAGAAGCGTTACAATTATGAAAGGCTAACAGAAATGGACGAGACAGTACAAAAAATGACGCTGCTTGCACAAGTGGTGCAAGGCTTGAAAAACAGCAAAGCTGGCGCCGCCTTTCCTTTCGTCGGGGGCCGGGCTCCTGCACCTCACAATGTTACCGAACCTGCCCCTGAAAGTTTCCCATGACTGCGAGGCCCGAACTCCAAAAGTGGGCGATGTTACCACGCACCAAAACGCGTGGCAGCCGGCTTTGGCAAATCGGCGTTTGTGCTCCACACTTCGGGCGCGAACGTGCGTGAACTGCCGAGGGGATCATGACGCGAGAGACCACGCCACGTGCGCAATCACATAGAAGCCAGTTTCATAAAGCGAGGGATTCAGGTCCAATGCAAACCAAGAGAAGATTTTTTCCCCTGGTCGGCATTTCTTCTTGTTTCATGCGGCGGTGGTCTCCGAATCCTTTTCTGTTGTGCTTATTTGAAGGAGAGGGCGCGAGGGGGGGTGGGCTCGGTACTGCTTTTTTCGTGCGTTTCTTGTCTATGTCCTACGTCCGAGCTCATGTGTGCGTTTTCCTTCTTCCCGTCTCGTAATGCGGCGACCTTGGAAGGCGAGGTGGAATTGTTTTTGCTCACTATGGGCACCGAAATTCGGTGTTAAGTCATTTTTTGGCTTCAAAATGAACTCATTTGGCTCTCATACTCGTGCAAATGTCTAGCTGACCTTTTTTCTTTGTATGGGTTGCCCGGTGCGTGCCCACAGAACCATTTTGTTCGTTCCAGTTGGCAGCGCATGTCATTGTTTCCCGCCGCTGCTAACCCCGAATCATTCCGCCCTTTTCGGTGGCTCACTGGTTAGGTTGCCAGTTTCAAGGCATAAAGGTCCCGTGTTTGTTTTTCGAGACCTTCCCAACCCCCCAACCCCATTCCCAACACTTTGCATAGCATTTTCCACCTCTCCACTTCGCCGATAATGATAGTTTTCCGGTAACGCTCCACGGGAAACCAAAAGCTCAAACAGCTCTGCAGGGAAAATGTAAGCGTTCTACGGAGGTATGTCTGCAGTCCACACGGGGTGCCGTCGTCACGATGCCTTCGGGATCCACGCAGATATTACGGCGTGGCTGGCTCGATTAACGGTTCTACACCCCGTCGGGTCGGGGCGTGGTACATCGGAAAGGCCTCAGAGACCGTGCACATCGGCAACGGTTCGATGGCGTTGCAGCGGCTCTAAGCCGAGGTCCGACCTCTAGATGAGCACAGGGCCGGGCTCTTTCACTCAGTGCGTCACCAGCTACAGGCACGGGACAGCCAACGAGCGGTCGCGATCAGCGGTGGATGGCTCTCAGGCACAGCTGCGGTTGCGATCCGGGTTCCTTCCAAAGAGCGGTCACAAGGCTGCGCTCTGTTGCCCAGCGCGTCTCAGGCGTCCACTGATCGGCCTCTTGATTCGATTGTTGTTGTTTTTGTTCCTTTGTTTGTGGCGCATACCCACTTGGGAGATTGACCAGGATCGGGAGCTTTATTCGGGCTAATGTGCCCGATTTAGGAAACGACGACTTGGAGAAAAAAATTATTGGAATAATCGCACAACATATATTGGAACTTGAGAATGAGAGCACGTAGTATGCGGGAATTCAGAACAAAAGGCCCTTCTTTCACGAGTGTAGCGCTAAAATAAACTCAAGAAGAGCGACTAACAGGGTAGGGGCCTCCTCTCTGAGACCTAGGTGTGGATGGCTGTAACCAAATTCCTGTGTGAAAACCCAAGCGCAATGGCATCAAACGGAAGTAATATTTTAAAGGGTAAGTCCAAGGCGGTGAATGGAATCCGGTATTTTCTTCTCCTTAAATGGAAACTTCGGCAATGTAAAAAAAAGTGCTCTGTGGTTTTATGTTTATCACAAAGACCAGAGGAGGTGAGACCAGCGCGGTGCGCATAGAAGTTGAGCTGTCTTTGCACGCCCTAGCTGTAGCGGTGCCCTCAACCACCGTCTTCTTCTTCGTTCACTGGCAGCTGATCACGTCTACTCGCATTTAATAAGGAAATGATGATTTGCATGATACGTGATACTTAGTAGCGCGGAAATTATAACTTTGCCACGTGTTCACATGTTTTAGCAACTGTGCCGATGTGGTATTTTTTTCACACACAAGGGTATGTAGGCCAGGGTGCAGCGAAGCTGTTTTCCCTTCATCAGTTGCATCCGGCTGGATGTGCTCTCTTAATGCGTAGGAGTTAAAGAAACGAAAGAGAGTGACAGTCATGAGGAGTTGTGCGGTGGCACAGTTTTTTTAAAACAATGGTTCCACAGAATGGTTACGTGGGTAGAACAGCCTTGCCAAAACTTCTTTATGACGTCCTTCATGATGCACTGTCGTTGCCTTTATTTTGACCGCCCTTTTCGTGACTGAGGGACGTTTCCTATCACCTCATGTGCTTTGTTTACACCATAGGGCCACTTGCAAGCAGAATCGTTGTCGTACCATGTTGGTGATGTGTATGATTCGCTGCGAATATTTTGTTACCATTAGAAGAAGACGAAGAGGACGAAACCCTGTGAGTGGCGAGTGGCCTCTCGCCGTGCTGTCTTGACCGAGAATTTGTAAATAGATTTCTTCACCCCCCCGCACGGGGCACCTTGAGTATTCATGGTGACGGTGTTGGCGACACTGCGGACCCCGAGCCCCCAACATAAACTGTAACCTACCGTGGTGATGTGTTTAAAGGTGAAGGGTAGAAGCCTCAAACGGTGGCCGTCGGAGCCCAGGTCAAGCTCCGGCGGATGGGCTCCCTGTCTGTTTACCAGGCAGGGAGCTCCGGGACCTCTCAGGCTATCAGGGTAAGGTTTGAGAAGAAAGTACCCCCGTTCCCTGCTTCTATACTATGATGTATGGCATTCTCTAAACCCCCACCCCCAAACGTGATCAGTCCCTGAAAAGGGGCCGCACCGAAGTATCTTTTCCTTCATTGCCATCTTTGACATTTCCTGAACCAGATAATTTTTCTCGATTTCTTGTCATGGAATCCATCAATCCGACCCACCCTCTTGCATCTCAGTCAGTCTTCTTGATTGCCAAGTATCTTGAAGCCATAGTAGGAAAATCGTATAAGTGCAAAAAACAAGTCTGGTTAACTCCTAATTGAAATAAATGACAAGCAGCAGTCTGCAAAGCTTCTTGCTCAGACTAGACGGGCTGATCTCGACATCCGGGTCACACCCCATCGGAGCCTCAACAGCTCGCAGGGTGTGATATCCGAGACAGACCTCCTGAACGAAACGGATGCGGATCTCCTTGCCGGCTTGAAGGATCAGGGCGTCACTGCCGTGAGACGCATCACTATCCGACTTTTCACCGCGCAGTTCTTCCTCAACACCTCAATGCAGGTTGTATCCGTTGCTCCATCCGTCCGTACATCCCGAACCCGCGGCGCTGTTTTAAGTGCCAGCGGTTCGGGCTGCGTACAAAGTCTTGCCGTGGCAGAACGACGTGTGCGAAATGCGCGGCGCATGATCATCCGAGCGACAATTGTCCATCCGATACCCTGTCTTGTGTGAACTGCGGGGGGCTGCATGCAGCGTACTTCCGCAAGTGTGAAAAATTTCATATGGAAAAAAAGATAATTAACATCAAGGTCACGGAGAACATCACCTTCCCAGAGGCGCGAAAGAGGTTCGCCTCTTTCCCTCTGGGGAGGTAAATAGACGCGGCTCGCCGGGGGGCGGGGCGGCGTCTGGTTTCCACAGGGACCCAGTTCAGCGAGTCGGACCTGGTCCCGCCCCCGCCCCCCGCTGGGTTGCCTCACGCAGCCCAACCCGGCACCTCGCCGCTTGCTGAGGCAGCATTGGTTGTGGTGCAAACCACTTCTGTCGGGACCGGTGCCGCTCCCGCCTCTGTCTCCCCGTCCTCCAGTCCGTTGGAGGGTACCGAGGTGATGGACACCACGGGCCCCGCACCGGCTCCCACCGTCACCGCACCGCCCGTGCCACCTCTGGTGCCCCGGACGCCCTCGGCGGTGGCGGCTCAAACGAAGGGCTCCCGAGGGGGGCCAAGTCCGGGGGGCCCGGTCCGTCGGGCACCCCTCGGACATCCGACGACGATATGAATGTCGGGCCGTTCCTGCCTGCAACGCAGCGCAAGCAGCGGCCACCGACTTCCAAGCCTACAGACAGGCCTAAAAAGCCTAATCCCAGAGTAACAGCCCCGAAAGACGACACATCAACACACACGAACACACACACTCCATTCATTCTTAAACGTAAATAATGGGAACAGAAAACATCATTCAATGGAAGTGCAGAGGCCTCCTTAAAAATCTTGATGATGTGTATGATATCCTGCATGCCAATCAGCCAAGTCTCATGTGTCTCCAAGAGACTCACCTCAATTCCAAACAGACAAATTTCTTAAATAGGTACATGGTATTCAGAAAGGACAGGGTTGGCTGCACACACTCTTCAGGAGGTGTGGCAATTGTCGCCCAGAAATCCTTAGCCTGCCACCCTGTCACTCTGAACACTGTCCTCGAGGCTGTAGCAATTCGAACAATAATATTTAATAGGTTGGTAACGGTGTGCTCCATTTACATTCCTCCTGATCATGCACTTTCGAGCTCTGATTTCGAGGCGCTGGTCGACCAGCTGCCCGAACCATACATCCTAACAGCCGACCTTAATGCGCACAACTCTCTTTGGGGCTCCTCCAGAACGGATGCCCGAGGTCGCCTGATAGAGAAATTTCTTACATCTTCAGGAGCATGCCTTTTCAACAAAAAACAGGCTACATACCATAACTTAGGACATAATACGTACTCACATCTCGACTTGGCTATTGGTTCTGAAATTCTCTTTCCATTCTTGAGTGGGGCGTGGGCACGGACCCATATGGTAGTGACCACTTCCCCACATCCCTAACATACATAGGTAAAGGCCCATGCAGTCCATCTTCCCATAACAGGTTTATTGAATCAAAAGCAAACTGGAGTACATTCACAGAAACATCTAAACTGCACCACACAACCATAAAACACCTACACGTGGAGGAAGGGGAGGTTCCCGTTTGAACCCATTCCCATTTCACCCTTCCCGCTTGTTCCTTCCCGTTTCAACCCGGCGCAAAACGACCTTCCCGTTTCGCCCTTTCCCACTTGGCCCGTTCCCGTTTGAACCCGTTCCCATTTCAACCTTCCCGTTTGTTCCTTCCCATTTCAACCCGGGCGAAAGAACCTTGCCGTTTCGTATTTTCCTATTTATTTAGCCCGTTCCCGGAATAACGTACCCAGTTTATGAAACGTTATAAAAAAGTATCCGTAAAGGCCGTAAAGTATCAGTAAATAAATAAAATATCTGCCCATTACTCACGTAGGAAAGGCATTTGTAGCCAATTATCAGATTTCTGCACATGTTTTTCCCTCTCTCCTACGGACATCTTTGATCTATAGATCTCTCGAACCCGAAAACAAAGCTACGCTCCAAACAATGAGCATAAGAGCGGCTGATAAATAAATTTCAGCCGCACGTACGAACACCAACTGCAGAAAAATGCAATGCGTGCATTCCTCAAGATATTGGGTATCTTTATAGTACACTTTCGCCGCTACAAATTTTGTGTCAAGAGGGCAGTATCGACCTAAGGCATTCGGAAACTTTTATCGGCCGGAAATACCGGTCGATTCCGGAAAATTTGGTGCATACAAGTTTTTAGTGCATGACCCGTTGCAAATAAGCACATTTTGGGGAACAGTTTCGAAGATGGTAACGCATACTTTCAGAAATTCAAATGGTTTGCAACAATGCGGGTTGAAATGAGAAGGGCGCTTTGGGAGTGGGTTGTAACGGGAAGGGCGTTTTGGGAACGGGCTGAAACAGAAAGCGCCCAAACGGGAAGGTCGTTTCGGGAACGGGCGCAAACGGGACGGGTCAAGCGGGAAGGGCGTTTCGGGAATGGCTTCAAACGGGAAGGGGTCAAACGGGAATGGGTTCTTTCGGGCTACACCCGGAGGAAGCAGCCCAACTAGTCACGGCGCACATAGTCGACGCCGCCGAAAAGTCCATGCCCCAGGCCTCCAGTGCGTCCCGCAACCCAGCCCTGGTGGAACGAGGACTGCAGGCGGGCGCGAGAGGCCCAGAACAAGGCGTGGGGTGTCCTTTCGCCGGTACCCCACGTCAGATAACCTAATTTCTTTTAAACGGGCAAAGGCTTTGGGGAAGGGAGTGCGTCGTGAGGCAAAAAGGGAGAGTTGGCGCGCCTTCCTCACTTCCATCAACTCATACACTGACACACACAAAGTCTGGACACGAATACGAAAACTAAAGGGACAACAGACACACAGCCTGCCCCTGGTTAGTATAACAGGGGACACACTGGAAGACCAGGCTAACACACTTGCACAACACTTTCAACACGTGTCAAGCTCTGCACACTACACAAACACTTTCCTGAAACATAAAGCCTCTTCTGAAAAGAAGTCCCTACGTAACAACAACAAATCACAGACTTCCTACAACTCCCTGTTTTCACTACATGAGCTGAGGGCTGCTCTAAGCACGTGTAAACCCTCAGCTCCAGGCCCAGACAACATTACATATACAATGATACAGCACTTACACACAGACACCCTTGTAACACTCCTCCACCTTTACAACAATATATTTCTTTCGGGGCACATTCCAAAGTCTTGGAGGGAGGCCATAGTTGTAGCATTTCTGAAAGAAGGGAAGGACCCTTCCTCCCCTGCTAGCTATCGACCCATTGCCCTGACCAGCTGCCTCTGCAAGCTTCTCGAGAAGATGATAAATCGCAGGCTCGTGTACTTCCTTGAGTACAACGGTCTTCTCGACAGCTTCCAGGCAGGCTTCAGGGCGGGGCGATCAACGAACGATCAACTCGTAGCTCTTGAAACATATATAAAGGATGCCTTTGTGCATAAACAATTTTGTCTTACGGTGTTTTTCGACATAGAGAAAGCCTATGACACCGCTTGGCAGTACGGCATCCTGAGTGACCTGAAGTCAATTGGTGTTGCGCGCAACATGTTCAACATTCTTTGTAGTTATATGTCGGAGAGAACCTTTGGCGTCAGAGTTGGTCGTGCACTGTCAAATGTTCACGTGCAAAAAAATGGCGTGCCGCAAGGTGGAGTGTTGAGCTGCACCCTCTTCATAGTAAAAATGAACTCTCTTGGAAAGGCACTGCCACCTACAATCTTTTATTCCATGTATGTAGATGACGTGCAGATATTCTTTAAATCGTGTAACCTGTCCATCTGCGAACGTCAAGTCCAGCTCGGCGTCAAGAAACTTGCCGGCTGGGCTGACAAGAATGGCTTTAATCTTAATCCAGCGAAGAGCTCTTGTGTTCTGTTCTCCAGGAGGCGTGGCGTCCACCCCGACCCTGACATCACTCTTGCGAATGTGCCAATTCCTGTGAACAAGGAGCACAAGTTTTTAGGTATTTTATTCGACGAAAAACTTACATTCATCCCGCATATCAGACAGCTCAAATGCAAATGCTTAAAAACAATGAATATTCTTAAGGTCCTCTCACATCAATCTTATGGGGCCTACAAACAACTGCTGCTGCGCCTTTACACGGCCTTGGTGGGGTCTCGGCTCGACTATGGCAGTGTCGTGTATGGGTCTGCTACAAAAACAGCACTGCAAATGCTCGACCCAGTGCTGCATCTGGGCCTTCGCCTCTCATGTGGCGCATTCCGCACTAGCCCTGTTGAAAGTCTTTATGTCGAGTGCGACAAATGGTGCCTAGGGCATCAGCGGGAGTATGTTTACCTGTTGTATGCATCCAAGATCGTGTCTCTGACCAACCATCCTTTTAATTCCATCATGAACGATACATCAAATTTACAGCTCTTTTTAAACAGGCCATCTATTCCCTTACCGTTCTCTCTCAGAGTTAGGGAGGAGGCTACTGCACTCAATGTCCCCCTTTAAGACACGCACAAGACACCCATCCATAATATAATTCCACCATGGCATCTACATCCTATATCATGCTACCTATCATTCACATTAGTAGAAAAAAATAGGGTACCCAGAAGTGCAATTCTGCAGCACTTCCTATTCCTGCAGGACAAGTACAGGTGCACAGAATTCTATAGCGACGCGTCGAAAACTGGTTTTACTGTATCTTGTGCAGCGCACGGACGAAATTTTTTTGTAACTAAAACAATGAATTTTCATAGCAGTATTTACACGGCAGAAGCCTATGGCATTGTAGTCGTTTCAAACCACATCCTCGAACATAAAATTCCCTAGTCCATCATCTACACAGATTCTCTAAGCGTTGTACAGGCACTGTCATTAGGAAAGTCATCTAAAAACTATGTGATCAATGCTCTTTTCAAGGTACTAATGACTGCATATGCCTCAAATCTTCAAATAACTATATGCTGGGTACCAGGTCACTGTGGGATCCCTGGAAATGAGACTGCTGATCAAATGGCTGGTGCTGCTGCTCTCATGACCACAGTTGACATAACAACAGTACCTTACACCGACCTAAAGACACACATCAGACGACAGCTTCGTAACACATGGCAATTACACTGGAGTCAACAAACAGACAACAAACTACACATAATAAAACCACAACTGGGACGCTACATAACTGACTCACACAACAGATACACTGAAGTCGCCCTGGCTAGGCTGCGGATAGGCCACACACATGTTACGCACTCCCACCTGCTCACTGGAACCTCGGGACCCACGTGTAGCAGGTGTGGAAAGGACCTATCCGTAGTCCACATACTAATCACATGCAAGGCACTTGACACAACACGACACAAACATTTCCCTGAATTATACAGACGACGCATTCCTTTGCACCCATCATACGTTTTAGCCGGCGAACCAATGTTTTCTAGTCAACGTGTTTTTAAGTTTTTAGCTGAGGTAAACTTTCTACAGCTCTTGTCATATCTCGTGTAATCACCCTGGCCCTATACACCAGCCATCTCCATTGTCTTTTGTTTTGCATCACCTTTACTTTTAGTCACATGTTTTAGTACTTACGGTCTGATCAAAACTCAATAACTTCTTCTTTAGCGCTGTTTGCCCATAGTCGGCCTTGCGCCAATAAAGCCCAACCATCATCATCATCATCAGATTTCGTCAGCTCATCCCATCAGTGTCTCATTTGTCCTGCCGCCATGTAACAATATATACTATGTTATTACAACAATCTGTATTATACCCAGCACACCTACCAAATATTACCTCCTGGTAGACCAGCTGATACAAACCATGGCTGACGATGAACCGATGTATTTATAAGATGAGGCGATCTATTTACAAACAGCCATGACAGAGTTCAGTGAGGCTACACCCACCTATTCCTCTTCGTCTTCGACGTCGGGCAATGGTTCAATGGGGCTTTATCCGCCTGTCCATGACACATATATTGAGATTTGTAGGCTATGTGATGGTTTTTATGAGCCATGCCCAGCACACTTGCCTGCTAAACGGTACATGCATTTTTGAAATGCCTTGAGCATCTAGCGATAGCCCGATTACTTGAAAGTGGTGGATCGTATGGTTCTAGCATGTTTGAGAAAAGGGCGTAGTATTGAACATGAAGGTGCCTATGGAGGGATGCGTATGCCTCCGCTTAGTTCTACGGGTTTATAGCTCTATAAACTACAAGCGCATCCCTGTCCACTTTGACAAAAATAGGTGAAGGTTTAAAAAAGTTTGATTACAACGGGAAAAGTGAAGATCCTCTTGCGAGGTCACCGTGATAAGAGCTTTGATATGTTGGGCAGCAATGGTCTTTACAGAATGATTACATTCAGGCATGATGATATGCTTACTCTTTGCATAAACCCAGCAAAGTGATACCAGCGCCCAGAAGTTAAATTACACGCAAGCTCGGTTCACGCAAAGACATCCATACTTTAAAATTACATGGCTACAAATGGGCGCCTGTTACCCTAAAGCAATTGAGGAATTGTTTTTAAATTTATTCTGAAGGTACAAAAGGCACTGCTGACTAAGTTAAGGTGCAGCAGCCATACTTTTATGCCAATTATATGCACATCTTCCCTTTTATCAGCCAAGTACACAAAGATACCACGTTAGTAAAAGTGCTCACTATTTAAGCAAAACAATTTCAGATTCTACGGTCTACCATTGCAACTTGAGGAGCGCTGCAGAAGAGGCAGGCGCACTTCGTTGAAATTGGAAATGGTGGACACTAGGGGTGCGCCTAACTGGGTGAATAAAAATCTTCGCATTCCTCAGCCGAGTGATCGGTGCAGCATAGATGCCCTTCAACCCTACCGCCTGTCATCTGCGGGATACGAAAAGACGCCTTCGGATTTCTTAGGAGAAAAATGGCGAGTGAAATAACAGAGCAACTAGAAGATGAACTTTGGTTTATTTACATTGAAATAACAAAAACGTGCCCATCTTCAGCGCTTCCGTATAAAACTACAACAGTATCCCCATCTTGATCTTTTACATTTCAATCTGTACGCTGTGCTTTTTTAAGCTGTTTCTGTGGCCTGCTGTGGCTCGGACGCTTTGCTCTTTCTATATCTTTGAGACGCTCCAAGCAAATACTGCAATGACTGATATGCAGATATATATCCGAGGCACTGCGTGCTTCAATCTTAAATCTCGTGTTTATATGTTGCTGTTGCCTTTCTTGTTGTTCTTGCACAGCTTTCATTCTTGGCGCGGCGCGCCATCTCTGCAGATGAACTGGGGCTTTCACAAACAGCGCGCTGTCACAAAACCGTGGAAATTGCAGCCAGCTTTTTTGCTCTTCGCGGTAAACATACGGCATCACTGTGAGAAAAACATTGATGAAGATGCATCCGAGAATTTGGCGGTGCTGGTAAACAATTTTCTTCTTGCTGTCTCCTTGCAATCAATGCGCTTCATGCCTATAACCCATGGCTCATTTTTGGGTGGTCCCTCGCAAGGGCTTGGGAACTTTTTTATGCTGAAGTAACGCTGTTTGAAGTACGCCGCAATTATTGCTAACGGCACAAAACTTCGATGATAACGTACACTTTGTTTTTATATTATAGTGGTAATCACGTAGGCTACTCTTCTCCTTAAAATGCTTGGAAGGGCGTGCGCAGCGTTCAAGCAAATGGAAGGCGGTATTGATTCCCTGTGTGCCAAATACGTAAAACGGTTTAGATGTTATTACCCAAAACCTTAATTCGTTAATTTATTCATAATTGTAGTTTTTCGCCAGTGTTTTAGAGACAGTATTACGCAATACTGAACCTACATGCATATGTTTCTTCAAACCGTAGAATGTCGTATTACGAACGCTAAGATGAAGACCGAGTACTTCTGTTCTCAAGTGCCCGGCAATACTCGGGAAACGAAGATGCCTCTTCTGTATGTTCCTACCGTATTTACTGAAATGCAACCAGACTTAATGTCTGGACCTTAAAAGATCACCTGAAAAATAAACGTTCAAAGCACTTGGTTAGTTTCGTTCAGTTTCGAATACGCGGAATTGTTTTGAAAACTTGCGCCTGCGGCTAACATTCTTTGTATATTTTGTATTTTTTTATCACGTAAGCTGTATTTGGGTATTGTTTGCTTTGTAGATTTTTGGGCAAAGTCTCCAGCCGCATATTGTTTCGATGGGTCCGAACTATACGCAACCCTTCGAGAAATGGCAGGGATGGCAGTTTCCATCAAAAATTGATGCGGCTTGCACAAATGGTGCAAGGCTGGAGAAAGAGCAAAGTTTGCGGCCCCTCTCCCTTCGTCTGAGACAGGAGTCTTGCACCTGTCATGTATTTCCGAACTTGCCTCTGAAATGTCTCCATAACTGGCAGGCCCGGATCGGTTTGTCCGCAGCCTTTCACATCGCCCAAAGTGGACGGCATAAGGAAGCACTAGAACCAGCACCAACCGGCTGCGCGCACTCGGCGTCTGTAGCGCGAACTTGGCGCCTGAGCTCCCTACATGAGGTGTGGACGCACGTGATCTGGCGAGTAGAAGAGAACACGAGAGATCGTCCCACGAATGCTGGGCAGAGTGTTCTCGATCAAGCTGGCCAGCGACAGGCGGCTCCTCACGAGGCGCAAACTCACGTGGGCTCAGTATTTTTATTGGCATTTTCTGTGCCATTTCCTCGCGTGGTGAAAGCCTGGGTGACGCCGGGTGTACCTCGCGATGACCACGCTTACGCGCGCTCGAGTTTTCTTGGTTTTTGTAATCTTACCCATTCAAAAATTTTGTATGGTCGGCTATAGAAAATACTTTTTACGGTCGGCTTTAGCTATTTGGCCTGATTATCTTTAGCCATTTCTACGGCTGTCTTTAGAATTTTTTATCGAAATTTCTACGGGTGTCTTTAGCCTTCTCTATGGTCCTATGAACAGTCACCCACAGAATTGTTAACTTTTTCTATGGTTTGCTAAAGACATTTTTATGGTATGTTGTATATCCTTCTTTAGACAATGTGCTATAGCCCTTTCAAATGGGTCCTGCATACGGTTTCTTTAGACGTCTAAAGGTTTCTCTATGGCTTTCTATTGACATCTTTTTCACCTATGCCAGAATTTTCTTTAACCAGGAAGCTATAGCAAGCCATAGCATTTTCTAAATAAGCCTGTAGACTACTGCTGACTTCTCTATGGCTTATCCTATCTACACCTTTAGCCTGAATGCTATAGCCCCACCTATTGGTGCCTGTATCACTTATGCCACGATTTTCTTTAGCCGTGAAGCTATAGCCAACCATAGCATTTTCTAAAGAAGCCTGTAGACTACTGATGTCTTCTCTATGGCTTATCCTATAGACACCTTTACCCTGAATGCAATAGCCCCACCTATTGGTATCTGTATCACTTATGCCACGATTTTCTTTAGCTAGGAAGCTATAGCCAACCATAGCATTTTCTAAACAAGCCTGTAGACTACTCCTGACTTCTCTATGGCTTATCCTATCGACACGTTTAGCCTAAATGCTATAGCCCCACCTATTGGTACCCGTATCACTTATGCCACGATTTTCTTTAGCTAGGAAGCTTTAGCCAACCATAGCATTTTCTAAAGAAGCCTGTAGACTAATGCTGATCTCTCTATGGTTTATCCTATGGACAACTTTAGCCTAAATGCTGTAGCTCCACGTATAGGTTTTAATTTCAAGTGCTTTAGCTGCCTACAGTGTTTTGCACAGTTTTGTAAAGACACCTTCGCGACCACTCTTACGCCGCCTTTCAGCTGCCTTAGTCTTTTGTATGGTTTTCAAAATACAACCTCATGATTTCTCCTGCGGTGCTCTTAAGCAGCACGCATGCCACAGCTGCCTAAAACATTTCTTCTGGTTTCATATGTCCCCTCTGAACTTAGGGACAGCTAGAGACTTTTCAAAAGCTTGTCCCACCACAACTGTTTTCTTTAGAGTAAAATGTGTGTCCAGCTTTCGTTGCTTTTTTTTCTGCCCAAATGGTGACATAACAAAATATCAGTTCACTAGAAGCACTTCTTTTGGCATATTTTTTTTGGTCGTTACTGATATTTCGTTGTCTCCTGCCCAGCTGCCTAGGCTAAACTGTGTAGTATGCTTTTTGCCATGCCTTGCTTCTCAGCTGTTTTAACTAACCATAGGCCTAAAATCTGATTAACACACCTACCCTGAAAATGCGTGGCCTTCATGCAATAGCCATGCACAGCTCCATATGCACAAGTGATATGTATCTGCCATCACATCTCCAAAGGCTTCTCAATGCATGGTATTCCTTAAAAAGTGCACCTAACGCATATTTCACCATTGAGAACTCTGCTGCCTTGCGCTACAGGGTATAAGTAAGGAGTAGCCTACTGTTCCTTTAGAAAAGGAGTACAGTTGACCATTCCGAGCAAGACAGATCTTAAACAAAAGCAAGAACTACTGTTTATTGGTGCTTAATTTAGCATGGTTTTTCTTTTTTCACTTTACTTGTCCATGGGAGGAGCCGCCTTCTCCTTGTTCAAGATTGATGACAGGGACACTTTACTTGTCCGTGGGAGGAGCCGCCTTCTCCTTGTTCAACATGGATGACAGGGACGCCCGCACTGGTCCCTCTTTCAGCAAGCCAAACTTCTTGCATGTGTACTCTGAAAAATAAAAGAAGACCAATCATTAAAATTTGCCTGTCCATCATGGGCAGAGCTAAGTTAAACAAAAAATTTTTCTCCGAGTTAAGATACCGTAACTTGTTTTGGGGTCTAAGAAATGTAGGCACATTTGTGCAATAAACCTGGAAATCCCTGATAATGAGAGGTGAATCACTTTTGAAACCAATCATTCTAACTTTTACACCTTTTATTTAATTGCTTCAAATGGCTAATCGTGGTAAATGAGGTGCAAGAGGCAACTGACCGGTACAAATTACAACAGGCCAAGCCTACGCAGAACTGTTCATGCCAGCCTTTTTAAATTAGCGCTCCATTAGCTGCCTCTGACCTGTTGCCATGAAAAATTTGCCTTGAGACCAGATCAACTCAAATGCAACATCTTATCATGATCGTTCAGAGCAATCTGCTTGCGTAGCATGGCCACGTGGCAGCAGAGAACAAAAACAGACCAAAAAATTGGCAGCATTTCTGCTTCCTCGAAAGATGAGTCTCCACCCCCGTAACAATTCTCTTCTTTATGCCCTATTACTAATCATGCTCTTTCCCTTCCCTCTTGCTCCTCTCCCGAAAACGAAAGGGGTTTTACTCAATTCAAGTAAGTTGTTACCCATTCACACCGCTCGCTTGCCATTTGTGGAGAGTGCCTGCCTATTGCTGTATCTAGTTTTTTTCTGCTTGGAGTAGCTCAACCAAGTTTTTGTTTTAATGTTTGTTTTTGTCTCACCTCTCCGACACTAGTTTTAATGCATCGTTTGTTTATTTGCAGTCATCAAAACCAATTCAATTTGTACTCAACTCGGGTCTTCTAGCATGATTACACGCTTATGTTTGGGCTCAAATATGCCCGAGGTTTCCTTTGCACCAAGTACTTCGGCATGTGTAGGTTTATTTGAAATGGTTTTTCCTCTACATACAATGTCTTTTTCAAGCCCTGATTTTTTTCAACTGTTTTTAGCCGGGCAGCACAATTGTTGACACACACAGACAGGCAGACAGACCAAAATTTTTGCATTCCGATAGTCCAAGAAAGACTCATCTTTAAAGCTAAGATACCAAAATCTCACTGCAATGAGTCGTTTTGTCTAAGTAGGGTAGAGAGAGAGCAGCGCACACTCCCGTCTGTTGCCGCAGTACATGCGTGTTAGGTAAATAAATGTCACCACCTAGTGCCAAAGCTACATGAAATCCACTTTGCTGCTTCAAGACAGGAAAAAAAGGCAGCGTATTGAGCATGGCAGGACGCAAAAGCGCACAGAGACGTCTGGACCCCAGAAGTGCATCGGATGGTGTGGTGATGTGCTTTGCTACCCACTAGCGCACCCCGGTGAATTTTGATCCCAGGTGTCCTTGCAGCAACTTCTTACTAATGTTCTTACACACCAACGTTAATTTGTTTAAACAAACAAAAGTGCAAATTTTTACAACAAAAAATTCACTGCCATCCTCAATAGCATTGTGGAAGCTTTACACGAACCACTTTCAAGCGAAAATGAATGCTCCAAATACAGTTTCAACTTATTAATATCTACTGACACCCCGCTTCCTCGCAATTTCGGATTCATGTGGGTACCATGAACAATGCACTGATAGGATCTTATATATCTTGGATCAATTTGGTTGTTTAATTTGCAATCTGTAGCTGTTATTTGATTTTCCTTTTTTTGTTATTGGCCGCTATTACGCATCTATGCCCACTCTAAAATAAAATGTGTTATACTGCTGCCTCACATGGCTTCCAAATGCACTTCTCACATTCAGGCTTGTACGTACAAGTTAGCATATAGCTTGTTTTCAAGGCATGGCAGAGCCTAGGCACCACGCACCAAAAGGTAGAACTTAACCTATGTGCACTAACTGGAATCACAGCTAACAAACACAAACTACACGTGCCCACATGAGAGCCACACAAAGCAAGCTCACAGCCGAGCAAGCAGGCACATGCTCACTTGAGTCTCTTCAGATTGACTTGCCCGAGATACACCAAAGAAAACGAATGCAAACCAAAGACGCAAAAATGAATGACTGGATGAGGCCATAAAGAGTGCAGTATTAGTGGAAGGAGGAAACCAGTACTGGTTTTTCATACTCCACTGAGAATTTCCAGTTTCATGCAAGCTGTTGTATCCATCAGCACATGTGTTCCCATGCAAACTTTAAAAGCTTTCATGACCAGTGGGGCAGGAGTGCGCTGGTCAGCCGTAAAAAGCAGGTCGAATGGTTGGGCCCCTACTGCACCAATTCCAAAAGTTTTTTATTGGAAAGACATTATACAAGCTTCTCAAGGCCTTGATAATTACAGTGAAGATGGAAACCAATTGTAGCTCCTGACTTAAGTACACCAAGTAGATGCACTTCTTTACTAACCCAATGTGAAAACAGTATATACTCACTGACGACGGCGTTGACCCTGATTGGGTCCAGCTGCGGTTTGGCCGCCTTTTCTCTATGGGCATTGGACTGTTTGCCCATTATAGAGGTGCCGGCCAGCTCTCCTGGCTCGAAGAGTTGCCGGAGCAGTTCTCGCGCATACATAGTCGGGCTCTTCGAATGGCTGATCTCCAACATTTTCAGGAGCGAGCTCCGGACAGAAAAGCCCTCAATGTCCGTGTCGCCTTCAGGTTCCTGCAAATAAAATAAATTTAGTTATGTCACAAATAATATTTGGCTTAAAATTACATATTCCTGACATGAAACTTATTTAAAAATTTGATAATACTTCGTGAGGATTACACTTATGCATACCTGCCAGGTTTGCCGGGATGGCATTAGGGAGATCTGACCGGGGGGGAGGCGGGGGTAGTAGCAACAACAGAATGGGTTTTTACACACATTTTGGTGTTTACTTACAACATAGCAGGAAATGAACCATTTCTTTAAACTACCAGCAGGCTATATACAATGTTCACCCATGTGACACTTCGCCAAAACAACGTCGCCAAGGGTTGTGTCAGACATGGGTGCCCGGACCAGGGGGCGATTTTTCTTTACTACGCCGAACTGCCTTTCGCATTCAATGTTGCTGTGTGGTATTGACAGGATTCAAAGCATTACTGCTGAGATATGGCCAAACTTCAGGGATCCGTCTGCACATTGGATGTGGGAAATGGTGTTCCACTGGACATCAGCTTGCTCCTCTTAACCTCCAGAAAGCCACACAGACAAAATCATCTCAAACTATTTGTACCACATCCAGAAGGTATTTCAAGGGCTAAAGTTCACTCATGAGGTACAATTGAATGGAATCATAGATGTGAGGTGTGCACCTGCGGTGAAAGCCATGAGCACGTATGTTAAGCGTTTCAGCCTAGGTATGAACAGAGAATTTAAAATTACAATTTGGTGTGCTGAAAGCTGGTCAAGCACAGTATAGTGATAACTATCTGTGTGGCTTCCTCGTCAAGTCGTGTCTCTCAGGGCCCACGCGGCCCGCCTGTCATCTTTTGGGTTCCCTCAGGAACTGGTGGCGTCTGTCGCTGAAAGCCTTACCAAGGCAGATAAGACCGGTAGCGGTACCGCAAGTACACCAGCTGATGCGGGCGTGCCCAGCTGTCAGCGAGAAGAACGGGCAAGATTGCTAAAAAAAACATGCCACCAGGTTCATCCCGAGCAAAGGAGTCATCGTTAAGAGCATTCCTTTGTGGCAAATGCTACGAGATCAGACGGGACATCGCATAAATGACTAAGGGAGCTTCCAGCAGCAGTGGCGTCACTTTGCAGTGGGAGCCCACTTGGCAAGCGATGTGTACACGCGGCAGCATTTCATGCCCCTCGTGTTTGAGAAGGCATGCATGACCAAGCTAACATAGATCTGTAAGGCTTTTCACAGGAAGGCAGGCATATGTGTGAGCGTGCCATCTATTAGCCTCGTCCTGATAATGCTACCACCATGCGTTACATGTCGTGAATGTCCTGTGTGCATCTTTCCTCGTCCATGCCTCATTTCTGCTGGTGATATGTATTCAACTCCAGAAACTGGCCAAGAACATAGCCGCCTAGAGCCAAATCTGTAAGGCATCCGACATGTCATCAGAATGCAGGGGTTCAGTCGCCACCCTGGATGAGGGTTTTTCTCCACTTTCTTTCCTGACATAGTTTTAAAATTTGCTGACTCCACTAACCGTAATGCAAAAAAGAAAGTCAACCTGTTCCCCTGTATTGTAGATGGCCTTGCTTGCATATGCTTACAACAGAAGTGACAGAACTTGATGCTATGCAGCAAACCAAAAGCAATCAAATAGTGAATTTCACTCTTCAATCTGGAGGGGCAGCTAAATTCCATCAAAACTAACAGAATTCAGTACAGAGCAAGTAAATCCAAATGAACCAGCCGCAGGCGACTGATTACAGCCAAACATGGACCACCTGCAGTGGGATGAGCTGCTTTGGAAAGACCAGTACAGCAAATACCCTGCCGTCAAAAAATACACCTCTAGATTGCCAAGTGGAATTTCCCATGAAAAGCGTATAACTGGCAGCTGTTTTTCACA
This sequence comes from Haemaphysalis longicornis, assembly GCF_048455015.1. Classification (NCBI taxonomy): domain Eukaryota; kingdom Metazoa; phylum Arthropoda; class Arachnida; order Ixodida; family Ixodidae; genus Haemaphysalis; species Haemaphysalis longicornis. The sequence continues at coordinate 191,276,208 of NW_027526361.1, forward strand.
ATGGCCGTAACCCTTGTATGGTACACGAGTATGCTGGTAAGGAGCACATGGGACCACCACCTGGGGTTCAAGATGCATAAATACCTCCTATAAATGTTGGAAATTTTTGATTTGAAATATTAAACACATGCTCCCTGAGAACAAAACAATTATTAAAATTTAGCTTAATGCTTCTTCCTTATTTCCCCTTCATTAGGCAGTGCTAACCCCAACTGCAAGTATTCAAACACTTCCCACTCATCGAACCCACTCGCACAACAAATTCTGTTTGCCGCCATAACGTTTTGTTGATGTAGCTCTAAAACTGACAACACAACTACAGCCCATTCATCCAGCTCAGTAGCATGTGGAGCATCAGCATCATGACATGCAAGTTTGGAAACAAGCATTGGCTCTCAAAATTTACAGCAAAACAGGTATTGTGAGAAAAATAAACAGCGAAAATTTAACGAAGACATGAGGCAAAGAAAGGAGAACACAACTTGCATCTCTGGTAGATTTATGCCGAGGCTTTTTTTCATATTAGAATGTACCAGCTGGCCCAGCAAGCTATACTACTAGAGGTGTTTTGCTTTCCATGTTAGTTCATTGGCCGTCAGATGGCTATCACGAGGAAAATTTATGTAATGTGCCTAAATTTAAAGTAGAAACACCATAGTTATGCAAGCCATAGACTGAACGATATGTAATCTATATTGGTCATACCCAGATACACTAAATGACCTGTACAAATCTGCATGCATCCCCTATTATAAACATGACTGCCAGTATAAGAACATTAAATAGCTTTAAAAAGTGTTGGCTGTAGTTTTATTTTCTTGGCCACACCTTCAAGACAGATGGACCTATGTGAAGTGTTTACTTTGATGAATTTTAGTTGTCAAGGTAGCTTTCTAACGGCTTTCTTTATAGCATAGCTTAAAATTCAGAGGGTTTCAAGAGCGGTAGTTACACTTCGGCTAAAAGGGGCACCATAGTTTTCTGAAAAGGCAACACGTGCTCAGGACTAATCCTCATCACAAGGGGATTTTTAAAACTCGGTAACGTGAGTACGTTGGTTTGAATTACATACCTTTGCCTGGCTGTTGGTAGTGGAGGCAACGGATGTTGCCTCCATTTCCGCACACACCACTCGCAGGTCTCTTACGGCACTTGCAAGGTCCACAAAACAAGATCAATAAATTACCTTTCAAGCTATAAAATGTGTTCTTATAAAAAAACATGTACAGTCATTACAAAATTAAAAACAAAAACAAAAATAGGAACTACAATGCACTAATGGGACATAGTGGTTCTTCAGGATTAAATAGTTGTGACCGATTGATTGTGTTGTTTAATGTGCTGAAGCTACATTTGGCCTATGAGGAATGCTGCAGTAGAGGGCTCCAGAACAATTTTGACCTCTAGGGCAGTGGTTCTCAAATGGGGGCATTTGAGGGGTCTGCAAAGCCTCCCTCATAACTCCTCTCTTCCCCCCCCCCTTCTTTTTTTGATTTTGCCAGCACTACTTCATTGCAATAAAAAAAGGTTTCGCCACATTACATGCACATTTAGTTGCTTCACGTAGCACATATTTTAACATCTGCTTTGTGCACAACACGCCAGCTATGAGAAGAAAAAACAGACGCAGAGAAGGCAGCTAACAGGTGTTTAAAAAGGCTTTTAGATTCAACAGCAAATTGTTTAACACTATGATGCGCATCATCATTAATACCACGCAGACAAGGCGGGTGGATAAGTGTGTAGGTGACGCAAGCAGCAAATGCAAATAGTTATTATAACACCGATCAACTTATGTTCTGTCTTGGGGTCCCCCATCACTTTCGCAAAGCCAAAAGGGGGTCCCTGGGGCAGTCATGGCTGAGAACCAATTCTCTAGGGGATCTTTACAGAGTCTAAGTATAGACACACAAGCATTTTCACTTTTTGCCTCCATCAGAAAAGCAGCCACTACAGCAGGAATTGAACTCCTGTCCTTGAGCTCAAATGGTTGTGCCGTCCGAGTTTATTTCAAATGTTATCACCCTACATTATAGTAATTGAGTCATGCATTAACTGGATCTTCACAGAAAGAAATGAAACAATTGTGCACTTGTGTTCATACAGCAAATTCGACGAGACCATGAAAATTTGTTCATATTATCAGAAGTTCGTCTTAAGCTGATATTTTGTACTGTGCATGCCACAAGCAATCAGAAGGGCTACTCACTTTAACCATGAAATTCGTTATAACGAAGTTTGTCTTAATGGGAGTTGACAGACATAATTTCGGTATTATATACCATTTTCGAATGACTATGCTCAACGTAATGCTGTTTGCCAACTTCACTTTTTTCAGAATCGCTGCTGTTAAAAAGAACAGCAGCGAATATAAAGAAAGTCAAAAAGCGTTCTCCGCCATTTCTGCTTTTACTATAACAAAAGGTGGTTTAGCGTATTTATCAGAGCACCATTATGGGCTAGTTGGTCACAGCAATTGTTAAACATGATTACTACACACACAACAGAATGGGCTGGAGGAGCCCGCAGGTGAAGAGCTCGGCAACAACTAATCTTTTCCTGCAGATGAAATAGCACCACTAGCGTCACTAAATAAGCTACGCTTAAGAGTACCGCCACTTCGTGCATAAGCAAGCATCTGGGGGCCATTTTGTTTCTGGCTTGCACTGTTGCCATCTCTCCCAACGAAACCGCCGCTGGTTGTGATGGGCAGGGTGTGACTAGCCGCTCTGGCGTTCGCGCAGCAAAGAGAGAGGGAGGCGCCAAGAAACAAAATGGCTGTGCCCATATGTAAACAAATATGTCGTGCCGACCGACCAATGAAAATCCTGGCAGCACACAACAATGACAGAAAAGAGTTCCGATACTCTAAAAGCCTTTATTTAGTCAAGCTAAGCACCACGACCCGCCGCGGTGGCTCAGTGGCTAAAGCGTTTCGCTGCCGAGCACGAGGTCGCGGCGGCCACTTTTCTGAAGGAGGCGAAAAGCAAAAACGCCCGTGTGTACGAGATTTTGGCGCCCTTTAGAGACCCCCAGGTGGTCAAAATTAATTTGGAGCCCTCCACTACGGCGCGCCTCATCGCCTGCGTTGCGTCGCGCGTTAAACCCGACAATCAATTGAACTATTACCACCCAATTACTCCTACTTTCATTGCACTATTTCATGTGCAGTAAAGAATGAATTAGCTAATGCCTAATAGTTATCTTGCGTGCTTCGTCCACCCTGTTGTCTTGTGCACTAAGCAACTACGTTTGACAATAGTGCATTAAGGTCGCCTAAGACAGAAAATACAGCCTGCTGGTGGATTTATTTAACAGTTTGCACAATGCAGAGAATGGCAGTCCTGCAGTGTACAAAAAAATGAAAATATAGAGTCAGAATACCAAAAACTGGTGCCAACTTCAGATAATCCTCATCTTGGCATGGTAGCAAGCTTCCACTTTTTGGCAAATCGTTGATGCAAAAAAAGGATACAAATCCTTGCACATAAACAGACCAGTTCTTGAGCATTGGTGGGACAGGCCACCTCTGACTGGTGCAATCTTTTACAACTGAGGGACCTAAACTTTCGGTCCTTGAAAGCTGTGCAGTTGAACCTCGTTATAACAAAGTGGTATCGCTGACGTAAATTAGTTCACTCTATCTGATATTCAATATAACATTATAGATAAAAATCGGCTCAACAAATCGGCAGCCTGGCTCTCGCAAAAATACTATAAAAACACATTCTGGCCTTCAAACCCACTAGAAACGAGGTAATCCTTATGTCTTCTTGTGGCATTTCAAACTAAATGAAGCGGAACATGAGAAGAAGAAATTACAACAGAAGAAAGTCCGTTGGACATTACAGGCCTGGAGTTTTTACTTGTATTTTGGGTTGTGCAACCAGTCAAATGCACTGCGTCGGAGGACAAAATTCTGAAACTTTTTCAAACAATAAAAAATGCCTGTTATCTCAATTTTTCATCTCGTTTTAATGCTAGCTTTCAAGTTTTGAGCCTTGCACAAACAAATAACTTCTTTGTCATAGCCGTAACTGCAAGTGGCTCTCGCGGTTCGGTTTCGTCCTAAAAAGAATAGGTGCCACAGAAATGAAGTGCGACCAACCAAACTTCATATTTTTTATCACTATAGCCGACAATTCCCTATATCGGTGTTCATTATAATAAGGTTCAACTGTAACAGGTATTTCGCTTCAGCATAAGAGCAGCACAGCAATTTAACTTACCATAAACTCCGTCTCTGTACGATGTCATGTACTCTATCGTAGCTTGAAGTTTCTCGTTTTCTCCCTCCAGGTCAGCAACCTTCAGTTTCAGACTTGCGATGACCTCCAATTAATCCTCGCACTTGTCACAAGACTGAGACAGGAAAATGATGCCGGTATTTATCATTTTCTCACAATATACACACATCCTGCTACGGTAGTAACTCAGTTGCAACTACACCGCAGAATATTTCGATAATTCAATGCACCAAGCCCAACTGTATACACAGCAAGAGAAGTACCCATAAATGGTGCGTCCAAGGGAAATATAAACAAGTGCAATATTCAAGTGCCAGCCTCTTTGACATTTCAAACTATCCTTTAAAGGGACACTGAAGTGACTTGTAAACATTGCGGGATTACTAGCACAAATTGTAGTCCAGAGTCCATAGGCCATGTTTGGACCACTCTGAGTGCGTTAAGCGAATTTATTCTGTAGAAAAATTAATTAAAAAATGCTGCCCTCCTCTCTGCATCCTCGCCCATTTTCTGGGGTGTATTCATGTGACGTCAGGAGGAAATGATTTGGCTTGACTGCGCTACTGCACGGCTCGCCGACCTTCCGACAGGGTCAGTCGGCCCAACGTTTAGTCCGCTGGCCGCCGACGGGCAGTCGAAATTCATTCACTCAGTTGAAACTAAGCCACGACACGTTTGTGAATGGAAGAATGGGCGTTTCTTTAGTTTGTACACTGTGTCAAGGTCCAAGTCCAGGTCGCTCCACACAAACGCTACGCAAGTGCACATGCGACGCTTCGCTGACTGGTATATATGCTAGGAGGAAAATCTAAGGACACTTGAAGGCGGGAGAAGATTCAGCAAAGTCAATATAGGTACTAAGGAAATAAAATCAACTGAAACTTTTACCGTACAGCGTAAACCTAAGGAGCAGGAAGCACTTTTTGCGCTGGGTGAACAAGCACAGCGGTCAGCAGCACGACCACACATCTGCGAACGCTTTTCTGTCTAAGAAACAATTGCTAGACATAATATAATGTTGAAATTTGGGGGATGCTTACAGCACGAGCGCTATAGAACAAATAGTCACCTAAGCTGCTTGAAATGCTAAAACTAAATAAAAGTGTACACTGGTTATATATTATATACCTTATATTTCCAACAGCGGCAGCGCTGGCCCGTCGCTGAGTGGTCTGGAGCGCTAGGTATGTCATTTTGCAAGTCGCAAGTTCGAATCCCCGAGGGTACATTTTTTTGTAAGTTGATTTTTTTCATTTCCGGCCGATGTTTTCTATACTGAGTTCACCATTTTTGGGCCGTAACATTCACTGCTCCACGAGAAAGTTCGCAGAACGCGCGCAGACTGTCACTGACGCGCTAGCGAGTTCTTGTTGGTGGGCTGTTGCCATAAGCAGAGACTGCTTGCGGGCAGTGGGCACAGGCCAGAATAGCAGACCCTTGGCCTGCTGCAAACACGCTTTTTACGATACAGGCATGAGTGAGGCAAGCTCCAAAGATGGAAGAAAAGCGCATAGCATATGAGCATCTGTGGGGACGCAGAGGGCATTCATCCACTGCGTAGCCCTCGGCTAGTGATTGCTACGATTCCAAGCCATCCTGGGAGGCTTATCTTAGGCATTTTACAGTTGTCAACACGGCAGAAGCGCGGTACGACGATTACTGAGATACCGAGAATGCCCATCCAACGACGTTGAATGTCAAGCATGTTGTTTTACAAAACCGAAACCAAAACTTGCTTGAATGTTAACCTTGGACATCGTCCAATCACGGTGCACCTCCTCCCGACGTCACAGCCTTTAGTGGGTGAGGCAGCCGCAGACCACGCATCGTAGTTTTTCTTCTTTCGAGCTTTAAAAATAATTACCGACTTGTCAACCGAATAAACGATGAAAAGTGTGTTAATTTCAGCGAGTCTACGCAGTGCAAGCAAAAACGGGAGCTTGACAAATTCACTTCAGTGTCCCTTTGAATGAACCCTCAAGAGCAGTTTCCTACCCCTCTACATTTCGGTTTGTTTTGCATGATGGCGCCATTCGCGAAGAAAAGTTTGAAAGGCAATAATTTCAAAGTACGCTTTTCTTTTCCAATAACATGATTCACCCAGGGAAGCGGCCATGTTACACTAACTCTGGGTCATCCTGGTGTAGTTTCACAGGAATGTTCCCTTCAGCTATTACCAATTACATGATGATGATGATAGTTTGATTTTATTGGCGCAAGGCCGACATGGGCAAAGAGCGCCAAACAGAAAGTTATTTGATGAGGAGACAACACGAAATAAAATAAGTTAAAAACTATGAGTACGGCTGGTGTAAAGGGCCAGGGTGAAGAACAAGAGTGGTTAAAAAAATAAATAAGGTGGCTGGTGTATAGGACCAGGGGTAAAGCTATGGGTGGTATGAGATGAGTTGTAAAAAGCGAACTTCTGATAGGAACTTAAAGGTGCGCTGAACAGAAAACATGGCATCATCTCCTAAGAAGTATGATGGGTGTGGTGGAATATGTCGTGTGTGTAGTTGAGGGAAGTGTTTGCGTCGTGTAGTGTCGAGTGCCTTACATTCTATGAGGATGTGGATCACGGATAGGGCCTCTCCGCACCTGCTGCACAGAGGTCTTGGAGATCCAGTGAGCAGGTGCGAGTGCGTTGCGTGAGTGTGCCCTATCCGTAATCTAGCCAAGGAGACTTCAGTGTGTCTATTGCGTGTGTCGGTGGTGTATGGTCCCAAGTGTGGTTTTATTACGTGTAACTTGTTGTCGGTTTGTTCGCTCCAGTGTGTTTGCCATGTTTTGCGAAGTTGTTGTCTGATGTGTGGTTTCACGTCGGTGTAGGGTAATGTGGTTATGTCTACTGTATTCGAGAGTGTAGCAGCAGCGGCCATTCGATCCGCTGCTTCGTTCCCGGCTATACCACAGTGGCCAGGGACCCAGCAAAGGACTAGTTCAAATTTGTGGACATACACAGACATAATACCCTTGACTATTAGATTTACAACGTGATTTTTTGAAGACTTTGTTGACGACAACGCCCGCACGACACTGAGGGAGTCTGTATATATAACGGATTGTGGGATGTGACTTTGAAGGATACGATTAACAACAAGAAGTACACCATAAGCCTCTGCCGTAAAGATACTCGTATTACTGTTAAGAGTTTTAGTGACATTAAGGCCGGGCCCATGCGCCGCGCAGGACACAGAGGTGGCAGTTTTAGAGGCGTCCGTATAAAATTCGGAAAATTGATACTTCTGCTGCAAATAGAAGAAATGCTGCAGAATTGCACATGTGGGAGCTCGGTTTTTATCTACATGTGTGAAGGATGTGTCGCATGATATAGGGCGGAGATGCCATGGTGCTATAAAATCTGTTTGATAACTTTGTATGGTGTCTAAAAATGAGACAGAAAGCTCTGACGCTTCCTCTCTAACTCTGTAAGAGAAGGGCGCAGAGAACGATGGTCGGTTTAGGAGTAGTGCAGTCATAGACGTATCATAAAAAACTGATGTAAAAGGATGGTGAGGCATTGATGAGATTTTAAAAGCATAAAGCAGGTCTGTGTAGGCTCGCTGACGTTCTACGCTCCATTTGTTGCACTCTACATACAGACTTTCGACTGGACTAGTCCGAAAGGCACCACATGACAAGCGGAGCCCTAGATGAAGCACAGGGTCCAGCATTCTGAGGGATGTTTTAGTGGCTAGCCCATAGACAACGCTGCCATAGTCCAGTCGTGAGCCTATCAAGCTGGTAAAAACACGTAAAAGAAGTTGTTTGTCAGCACCAAAAGAAATGTGCAACAGAACCTTCAGGATAGTCAGTGTTTTTAAGCATTTATGTTTTAGTTGTTTTATGTGTGGGATAAATGTGAGCTTTTCGTCAAAGATTATACCTAAAAACTTGTGTTCTTTCTTGACAGGAATCGAGACACCATTGAGATGATTGTCTGGATCCGGCCGGATGCCACGCCTCTTGGAAAACAAGACACAAGTGCACTTCCCTGGATTAAATTTAAAACCGTTGCTGTCTGCCCAACCAGCTAGCTTGTTAACACCAAGCTGGACTTGGCGCTCGCCGACAGACAGGTTACAAGACTTAAAGGATAATTGAATGTCGTCTACGTAAATGGAGCAGGAAATCGATGGTGGTAGCGCCTTCCGAAGGGAATTCATTTTTACAATAAACAAAGTGCAACTCAAACCTCCACCTTGCGGCACGCCGTTTTCCTGCACATGAACCCTAGAAAGTGCAGTTCCAACTCGCACGCGAAACGTTCTTTCAGACAGGTAACTGGCAAGCGTGTTCATCATGTTACCCGACATGCCAAAGGACTTGAGGTCGCTTAGGATGCCATACCGCCACGCGGTATCGTACGCTTTTTCTAGATCAAAGAATACTGTCATACAGTACTGCTTATAGAGAAAAGCATCTTTTATATACGCCTCTAATGCAACGAGTTGATCGTTGGTAGATCGCCCCGCCCTGAAGCCCGCCTGGGAGCTCTCGAGAAGACCATTGTACTCTAAGAAGTACACAAGTCTCCTGTTTATCATCTTCTCGAAGAGCTTACACAGGCAGCTTGTCAGGGCAATGGGGCGGTAACTGGCAGGAGAGGAAGGGTCCTTCCCTTCCTTTAGGGCAGCCACTACTATGGCCTCCCTCCAAGAGCGTGGAATGTGCCCCGAAAGCCATATTTTATTGTATAGGTGTAAGAGTGTTTCAAGAGTGTCTGGGTGTAGGTGCTTTATTATGGTGTATGTAATCTTATCTGCGCCTGGAGCTGAAGGTTTCCACGTGCTCAGGGCAGCCCTCAACTCATAGAGAGTGAATTCAGAGTTGTAAGAAGTTTTTGATTGGTCTTTGTTGTGTAAGGGCTTTTTTTCTGCAGATGTTTTGTGTTTCATGAAAGCGTTTGTGTAGTGTGCTGAACTAGACACGTGTTCGAAGTGTTGTGCAAGAGTGTTAGCCTGGTCTTCCAGTGTGTCCCCTGTTGTGCTAACCAGGGGCAGGCTGTGTGTCTGTTGTCCTTTGAGCTTGCGTATACGTGTCCAGACTTTGTGTGTGTCTGTGTATGAATAATTGGATGTCAAGAAGGTGTGCCAACTCTCTCGTTTTGCCTCACGGCGCACACGTTTTCCAAACGCCTTGGCCCGTTTGAACAAAATAAGGTTACCCGGCGTGGGGTACCGACGAAGGATACCCCACGCCTTGTTCTGGGCCTCTCGCGCCCGCCTACAGTCCTCATTCCACCACGGCCTCCTCTGGTTGCACGGGGCACCAGAGGCGTGGGGAATGGACTTTTCGGCGGCGTCGAGGATGTGTGCCGTGAGGAGTTGGGTAGCTTCTTCAACGTGTAGGTGTCCTATGGATGTGTGGTGTAGTTTCGATGTCTCTGTAAATGTGTTCCAGTTAGCTCGTGCTTCTTGAACCTATTATGGGAAGATGAACTGCTTGGGCCTTTACCTATATATGTTAGTGGTGTGGGGAAGTGGTCACTGCCATATGGGTCCGTGCCCACACCCCACTCAAGACATGGTAAGAGAATTGCCGAACCAATAGCCAAGTCAAGATTTGAGTATGTATTGTGTCCTATGTTATGATATGTAGGCTGTTTATTTTTGAAAAGGCATGCTCCAGAGGATGTAAGAAACCTCTCTATCAGGCGACCCCGGGCATCCGTACGAGAAGAGCCCCAAAGAGAATTGTGAGCATTAAGGTCGCCTGTTAGAATGTACGGCTCCGGCAGCTGGTCGACCAGCGCCTCAAGTCAGAGCTCGAAAGTGCAAGATCAGGAGGGATGTAAATGGAGCATACCGTTATCAGCCTATTAAATATTATTGTGCGGATGGCTACTGCCTCAAGGATAGTGTTCAAGGTGACAGGGTGGCATGCTAAGGATTTGCGGGCGATTATGGCCACACCGCCAGAAGAGTGGGTGCAGCCATCCCTGTCTTTCCTGTATACCAGGTAACTATTCAAGACATTTGTGTTTTTGGAATTCAGATGTGTTTCCTGGACACACATTAAACTTGGCTGGTTGGCATGCAGAATCTTATGCACGTCGTCAAGATTATTCAGAAGGCCTCTGCAGTTCCATTGAACTATGTTTTCTCTTCCCATTGTTATGTGTTCAGAGCTACTGGAGTGTGATTATTTATGTAGGGTCTTTCGGGGCTTGGACTCTTGGGAGGGGCTTTCTGGCCTTGTCTACTGACCTGGACGTCACAGCCCGTTCCTTCCGCTGCGATGAAAGCCGGAAGGGCTCGACGTCCATGTCGTCATCTGAAGGCAAGGGGGTCCTCAGCGGACTAGGCCCCCTTGACGTGGTACCCTTTCGGGCATTCTTTGCCTGCGCAGCGAGTGCCGAAGGCGTGGGAAGCACGACAGGTGGCACAGGCAGTGAGGCAGAGGAGGGGGTCGCTGCGACTGCCTCCGTCTCCATCTCCGTGCCCTTGCGTGTGCTTTGGGCCGGTGGGGAGGATGCAGTGGATGCAGCGGCATCCCCAACAGACGTTGCAACCACAGCCGCTGGTGAGTGAGCGAGCGGTGCAGAGGCTGGTTGGGCTGCCTGAGGCAACCCTGGGGGGGGGGGGGCGGGGGCGGGACCAAGTCCGACTCGCGGTACTGGGTCCCCGCCGAAACCAGACGCCGCTCCGCCCCCCGGCGAGCTGCGTCGGCCTACCTGCCCAGAGGGAAGGAGGCGAACCTCTTTCGCGCCTCGGGGAAGGTGATGTTCTCGTTTAGTTTCAAGGCAATAATCTGTTTCTCTTGTTTAAACTTCTCACAACTTCTGGAATAGGCAGCATGCGGTCCCTGGCAGTTCGGACAGGTGAAGTGCTCAGATTCACAGTTATCGGTTGGATGATCTTGTGCTGCACATTTGGCGCACGTCAGTTTCCCACGACAAGAGTTTGTGCCGTGGCCAAACCGCTGACACTTATAGCAGCGGCGTGGATTAGGCACGTAGGGTCGGACCGGACATCTAACGAAGCCTGTGTTGACCGACTCAGGAAGCGTTGAGCGGTCAATCGTCAAGATGATGTGTTTGGTACGAATGATTTGATCGTTTCGGCGTATGGTTATTCGCCTCACTGCCGTCACGCCCTGATCATGGAGGCCCTCGAGCAGATTGGCTTCAGTTTCACTTATAAGATCTGGATCAGAGATCACGCCTTGGCAGCTATTAAGGCTGCGATGAGGTGTGATCTTGATGTCAACATTGACCATGCGCGTTTGTGAAAGGAGGTTTGCGGACTGCTGTTTGTTGTCTACCTCAATCAAAAGTTCTCCCGTTTTCAGTTTTTTAGCCTTGTACGACTTTCCAACAAGGCTTTCAAGATACTTGGAGATTAGAAAGACGGACTGGGAAGTGATTGGTTTTGTTTTGTCAACAAATTCCATGATCAGAAAGCGCGAGAAATTATCGGGCTTTGGGAGCGAGATTGATTGCAACGCAGGAAAAGGTACTTCGGTGCGGCCCCTTTTCGGCGGCCGATCACGTCTGGGGGGGGGGGGGGGTTTGGAAAATGCCATATGATACATTGGAAAGCAGGGAGACGGGGGTACTTTCTCCTTTGACCTTACCCTGGTAGTCAAAGAGGTCCCGGAGCTCCCTGCCTGGTAGACAGGCAGGGAGCCCATCGGCCGGAGCTTGACCAAGGCTCCGACGGCCACCGTTCGTGGTTTCTAACCCTCCACCTATAAACACATTGCCACGGTTGGATCCAGCGTATGTTTGGGGGCTCGGGGTCCGCGGTATCGCCAGTACCGTCACCAAGATTGCTCAAGGTGCCCCGTGCGGGGATTACCAATTACATCTATCAGGCATTACTGCCCAAGCAACTCCACGAAGGGTACTGTTCCTGCTTCAGGTGACAAACTTCACACTCAGAAACGCTAACTTAAGCTTGACTGAGCTATTCAAATGTTCTCCAGCATAATCCACTCATTGTCTTACTGAATGAAAAAAAAATAGCACTATTTTCAATTGAAGCTAAAATGTATCATGTTCACCATAACACCTGGCAGCGTTCCCCACGAACGAATACTTCTGTTAAAATACAGCCTACGCTCAGAAAAAAAAGAACTACATTCCACAACAAACTGCTTGATGCCACTTCCCCCCCCCCATTCGTCACATAACATATGGACTCAGCCAGACATAAAAGGCCATTTTGTGACATGGCACCAGTGTCACCAGGTAGTTCGTAACTGAATGTTCATCATTAAGGCCCGAGAAAACATTTAGTTATTTGTTTTTTCTGCGGAAGCCATAATATGGGCTTCCGTAGACACAGTGAGCGACGCTACAACACAGTTTCCCTCAAATAACACTGTTGCTGAGTAAAAATACTTTGCAGGATGTGGATAGTGTGCTGGGACTTCCGTTCACTAGGATACATTGCTAGCAGTCTGTGTTTTACTGTGTTGTGCACTGCTGTATTTTTTGTACGTGCTTTATCCATATGAATTAAGCCAAGATTTAAATTATCTAACCAAATTCAACACACAAAAATTCCAAAATGAACAATGTGACCTCACACACAACAAAGGCCATGGCTAGATGGGTGGTTTTCACTCATCCAGACAGTATGCTTCACAACTCATGGTGAAATCAGACTCTTGATTGTCAACTATTCCGCCAAACCACTAATGCTCACTGGCTAACCAAAGTTGCTTAGGTGTTAACTACTATTAATATTACAGATGACTGGACATGATTCCAGTGACGGCTATATCTGCCATGGCTTCAGTAAGCAGCTCAGCCGGTTGGGTAGACGTCAAAACGGCGTATTCTGAATGCAAGTTGTGCAGAGAATCTCGAAGTGCGAGCCAGAGGAAAAAAGTACAGAGGAGGCTATAGAACCTAGGACAGTAACGTTAGCAAGTAGAGACATAACACCAAATACCAGTACTAGATGGTGTTCACCCAGCAGATATGAACAGTTTCTGCTCTCTAGATGGAAATCTAGACACTTTAAACTCCTATCTGCATGGGAGTTTAAACCTCTGCACTACACTGGCACGGCTGGTAATGACCAGCGTTCAGAGGGATAAATACCAATCACACGTTATCAAGAACATTCAGCTAGCCAGGAGACAGTGCAAGCAAAACAAACGGCTGGAGGCAATGTGTTGCCCCGTTTTGCATTAATAATGGCTATTGCAGTCTTGTTAGTGCCAGCTCCACTCAAAGTGGAAGAGCAAATGCTTGCACTTGAAAAAAGATGTTTATCAACAGTTGAAGCTGCAGTCTTGCAAACCTCCTTTGGTAGCAGGCATACCAAAGCACTGTTCCATTAACCCGATGTAAATGCAGGAATATCTGTCCCACAACAGCATAGTCCTAACTGCCGTGGTGGTTATTAACGCTACGCTAAAATTAGGAATAAGGTAATACAGAAAAATGATTTTCCGTGATACACAGACATCTGTCATGCTTAACGAACCCCAAAATTCCTACGAGCAAAAGAGGAAAATTGTTACTTCGAAATTTATCTGTTTGTCAGATGCGACAGAGTAAAAAAAAAATACATAACAGGCTCGAATCACGAGACCTTTGTTGGCCACTCGCACGTCCATTAATTGCTGAATATTCTAACAGCCTATTATCCAACCATGGCGTGCGGCTCAGACAAACGAACTGATGGGGACGCAGGGCGTTTTCGAGACGTCGGCACCCACTTCTATGTAATGGCTCTCGCATTAATTCCGGGTTTTTTTAAATATCTATACTACATTTTGCTTACACAAAAACAGAGAACAGTAGTTACTTTGCGTCGAAGCCCCGCGAGGAGAGTCATATCACGAACGTTCCGCCGGTACCAACCAGCCTAAGACGAAATTCTATGCGACGAATCGGCGGAATCTTTAAAAGCGCGTGCTATTTTCCTCAAAAATGTGTACATACACTCGCCTCGTCACTGCGACCAGCAGTGGCAGCGCCAGAACCTTGCTTGATGTCGACCCTGCAGCGCTTCTCCATCTGCTGGAGGGTACCTGTTGGGAAAACAATGTAAGGAACGCGCAATAGCACATTTCCCTCAGCGAAAAACAAAACTGCTTTTTCAACATAACGGACATATGCGCAAAGGCAGATTTCCGTAAACGAACAGCTTTTTCGATATAATGAAAGCGAACTCACCCACTGCGATGATTTGCGCCGGGTGTTTCTCGCCGCTCCAGCGAATCAACACCTCGGCGCCCACGACGCCAGCGTCCTTCGGGTTTTGGAGAATGGCGGCCCCCACCTTCGTGTCGACAACATCCCTTACCGACACCACATCGAAAATGCGTGCCCGACCCGTCTTCAACCACTTCACCAACACGTGGCTCATGGCTGGCTCTTGTTCCCGACAAATACAAAACAAAACTCTCCTAAACTCAGCAGGATGACGGAAGAAGGTCGCCGAGGGATGCTTCCTTTTATACCTCCGCGGCTCCTGCGATCAGCCATTTTCGTTTCAACATCCCGCGATCCCGTGAACACCGCGACACTAGCGACACCAATGACACAGTGGGCCTCCTCAATTTAAACAAAAAAATAATTTTTCTTGTAAATTAGTGCGTTACAAAGAAATAATATTGTCTAGCGGTGGTATAAAAAATACCGCGTTATTACACCACAACGGCACAGCGAAAACGAGCCAGCCGAGCCAGCTTGGTATGCGACCTACTGGGGAGTCCAACATGGCCGCCAGCGAAGTGGTGGTGTCCCGCATAGAGCTTCTCGCACTATGATGGCCCATGCTTAGTAGTCCATGTTTTTCTTTCCTCCATTTGTGTGGTCGTTGTAGTACCGGAATATTCTAGTACGCTGTATGTGCATGGACGAAGAAAAAACTCAATGCACTGTGTGTACTTATCTATAATATAGAAACTGAAGGACCATATTCCAGTGTTCGTTTCAGCTCATACAAACCTCGTGTATACGGCATTATCAGATGCTGCTCATTCAATAACATTTATTTAGTTCGGTCAAACTGAAGCTGGTGTATCGAAACGTTTCCCGAGTACATTTTTGTTGTTATCATAGCACCCGGTAGAAAACATGTGAACAAACACTTCCAGGTCGCAATCTCACACAGGTATTCTATCGTAACGCTATACCAGCGATCTGCGTAAACAGCATGAGGGCGCATTGTAGAAACCCCGTATAGAGCCAAAGGGACTTCGAAGATGGCTTATAATGTCTTGTTTATTATTTAATGGGAGTCTTCTTGCGGAAGACGCTGTCGCAATTATTTCTCAGACACTCGTAAACCGCAGCTTCTACTGAAAAGTATCGAAGTTTTGGCGAAAATTCTATAAACAATGGTGATTGAGCGTTCCTTGCAAGAAATTCATACATTATCAACACGCAAAATTTCGGTGGCATATCCAACCACGTGTAGAAACTGAGTTCAGCTGACTAGCACAGGGACGTAGACGCGTGCCAGGCAGCTGTTTGATGACCCCAGTTTTTTTAATGCAGAACCAACATGTAGAGTTTTTTTAGAGAGCTCCGCACAACTTGAACCAATTATGAAAAAAAAAAAGCTGAGTGTGTAAAGCATTGTCATGCATACCTTCTTGCTTTATATAACTATAGGATGAACTTTAACAACAAAATCCGTCTGAAATTTTGTAATGAAGTAGTTATGGAGTGTAACCTTTTTTTTCTGCAAAATATTTATTCGGTTCTTAGAGAAAGCCCGCCGAACTTTGCGGACGGTGCGCATCATCCAAGATGCTCGCTATCTTAATCAGGATATGCGCCGCAATGTTGCGCTGTTCCGACGTTTCCGCAGTCACTACCAAGCATCATCAGATACCTCCTGTCGGAAACATTGATATATATTTTGCTAAGTTCGGAGCTGATGTATTTTTCTCCACAAACTTGTAATTCTACGAACTAAACCTAGTCGTTGTAAAGGATGCATGTTCCCTTTTCTTGAACAAGAATTCAAACCAGAAGTAGTGTGAACAACATATTAGGAAAGCGTGGGCATACATTCTTGTAGTACTTTCTCTTGTAGTAAATAAATTATTTATTACAACATAACTTTTTGGGAAGGAAATCGATACGTTTTCCTTTTCGCTAGAAATGTACGATGTAGAAAGACCGATAGAATATAATATTTTTCAACGTTGAAAGCAAACAAATAAATATTTTCGACGCTTTACCGCTTTGTAATGAAATTGTGCTATCTCCACGAACGTCCACAAAACCTACCTGCATTAAAATAATTTCTTTATTGCAGGGAAATACAACATTTTTATTTTAGACGCCTCTGGCCCAAGTTTCGCGAAAGGCACTCGGGGGCTCACCGACGGGGCTTCCCACTAATGTGTGATTTCAGCTACTTGTTTTTTAGAAAACACATCCTTTTGAAGTTTTCGTACGTTAGCTACAGGGCGTGCGAAATAGCCGACAAACGTATTTCAGACGTCAGCCTTGCAAGGTATGTTTTCTTCGCATTGGCATAGGCAAGGTCACCCCCCCCCCCCTTCTGAATTTCTTTCAAGATTGGAAGGAGGAGCAGAAGTTGCTCTCATTCCTACCGAAATATTCCAGCGCGGAGGGAGGGAGAGGGAATATCAAATAATCAGTGCAGATAATTGGTTTTATCTAGAGTCTCCCCTTCCGAATAAAGAATTATAATTGTAACACCACACCACTTCCAGTTCGCACCAACCATATTCGGCTTCGATGGCGCTTTTATTGCTTGTTATGCCTGTCAACTTGATCAACAGGCATTTTTATTGCCGTCAACAAGCCGACAACGTGATATGTGGTGTCTGGAATCATCGTAATAGGCAGCCATTTTACCTCGGTGGGAAAAATGAAAAAAAAAATGAAAAGTTATGTAGAGTACCTTCAGAAATCCCAAGTTTCACATTTAAATAATATAATAATTGTTTTCCTATTTTGCATCATTTTCTGCTCAAATATTACCTCAAAATTTCTGTTTTTTTGTTTTTTAGGTGCATTGCCGGTCGCATCCATTCCGGTTGTAGTGTGCACCCACTCTTCCATTCCTTCGGTCATACCTTGTTTACCTCAATTGTTGTTGTTTAGTTATTTGGTGACCTTGTTTAGTGACTCTAGTTCCGACATATGTGCACACCGTGAGCGTGATGTTCAAGTTAAGCGCTGTGGACGTAACGTCTGAAGCAACCTTTTGAAAAGCAAGTGTTTGGGGTCGTCCACGGCTCGATTGATCTCGGCCGATCTCAACGTGAGTATCCGTATTTCTGACTGTTTCCTATACTGCTTCCTTTGGTGGATGTAGAGAGTTAAAGTGGGCTGGGGCGTGCGAATACAAATGCTAACTTAACGGCACGCTCTATTTTATTTCTGTCGGCTATCAGATTGACGTGAGCATGGCCGTGAGATGGTCGCCCTGCATATGCATCTGCGTGGGCTTCAAGCTCAATGTGAAGTCAGCATTGTGTGTAGCGCTACATTTGACTTGGGAAAAAAAAAGATCGTTTGATGTCCAAGATCAGAATTGTTTGTTCGGCGTTATAAATCTGCCGGTATAAAATTTGGTCAGCCTTGACTAGCATGTTCAAATGATAGATGTTTGTTCGGTTAGGCGACGCCAATTGTGATACTGTAAGAATTGTGCTTTGTGGTATCATTACGACGCACTTTCATGTACGCGCAAATAGACCATGCTTTGAGGGGCTAGAAAAGAGGTGCATGCAAATGAGGGGGGCAGTGCTTACCAAGCCAACTGGCACCTGAGTGCAATAATTTCCTGCTCTGCACTCCGCGAAGAACGTAGACATTTTGTATGTAAATAACTCGTGCACAACACATCTGTGCACATGTGTGAATCCTGAAAAGCGTCTGAAGACATTGCACATGCAGTGAAGAGAGTTGACCATGGCGAAAGTAACAATAATAAACGGGAGCGCCGGGGCGGGGGCAACGAACGGCAACACCAAGAAAAAAAAAGAGGACGTATGTTATCAGCACTCAAGGCGCCCGCGCGGTGGGGAAGCGCGACGGTGTGGTGCGTTGCTCAGGTGTTCGTGTGCATGTATGTGCACCAACTCTGCGATTTGCCAGGCGCTGCGCCGATACGGAGAAAGGGCGATATGTGCAGAAAGAAAACAGTAGAGAGGAGACGTGAGCTAGCCTGTGCAGGCCAAAAGAGGTAGGAAGTGTGTGAAGGTCGTCCTGAGGCGTCATGCTTCAAAAGAAAACGAGAAGACATCTAAAAGCATGAATTTATGCCGAATATGATACACATGCGCCAAAGTTTACATTTGGGCTCACATTGTAACTCATATGAAGAAAATTAGGTAAGCTTGTATCCTTTGAATATATCTGCATCAAATCGCCTAAGAATTTTTATTGTCATTTGGCTGTGTGGCGTTTCAGGAAATATTTTTCAAAAAATAAGTCGTGCCAATGTTTTTTTGTGCTAGGACAGGCAGTGCTGCTCATGTGGCTCAGAATTTTAAAAGGAATCATTAGTTGCTCATTTGGGTACATGATGAAATGCATGGGCTCAGTCTATTACCTGTTCAGCTGCACTTACATGGATGCGGTAGTACTGCATTGCATTTCCCAGAGTATCCTTTCTCATAATGCGTCAACGTTTACATATAGTGCACAGACTGTTCCAATCAGACAGTGAAACACTTGCGTGCTCCCGTTAAGTCGATGTCTGTGTGCCTCCTGCTCTGAGAATTGACCTCGATGAATTACTCCTACGATGAGGCATCCATCCTAATCCACCTTGCCGCATTTGTGGGATATGCCTTCCTAGCTCATCAGTTTCCTCTACAGGACTGTGGTGAGCCAAAAAGCCATTATGATGCACAATATTGCATTTATGTAAACACAACTAATGACTAAAAAATTAACTGTTCATAATTGGCTTAAAAATATGACACACAATTCTCATGGCTACAGCTTCGCAAAGCAGTGCCATTGCGTCAGCTTTGGCTGCTTGTGTTTGGGTCTACTTAGTCCATTAAAAAATTTTAAAAAAGGCGATGCAAACAGACTGTGTGCGTGCATAATTTGAGGGTGAAGTGAAAGCAATCAGACAAATACCCTTAATGCTCTTTATTTGCCATTGCATAATATGTTCTGTTTGAATGCACTAAACTGATTTTTTTTTGCAGGATGGAAGCACAAGGAAGATACAATTCCGAGGCGCTCGGCATATCGCTATATACATCAGTATGCAGCACTAGATGAATCTGACAGGTAGTATGTTTTCTGCACATATACAGCGTTGTTCTTTCGTAAATGACCACAGCTACAAATTATTTGGCCTTTAAATTATACAATACCCACTTCTAAATTGTGACGGACTTTTTTACTTAGTTTATTTATTGATACTGTTAACCCCAAAGGGGATCATATACGCCTCGAGCGCGGCCTGTAGGGACGCCACTGAAATCCCCCTAGCGGCCTGTTTCGAAAGCAGCCGCGGGAGTCCGCGCCCTGCTCCCCAGTGCCGCCGCTGCTTTTGTGGCACGTTCACGACTGAGCTTTACCATTTGAGGCCGCTTGAAATGCATGTTTATGTGGAGCAGTCACTCTGTCCGCAAATAGGGTGTGTTTAGGAGAGTGTAAATGTTTCTGACGCGATCTTAGTGTGGTATATTCGGTCTGTATAAGCGCCAGGTGTGTGTCACAAGCCAGCGTCGCGGAACCGGCGTATGATGGAGCCGATTGTAGTTACACTGACCTGAATTTACTAGCCGTGTCTCCGTAACCACCGGTTCCTCAGATGTTCATGCTACGGCTATACACTACGATTGAAATCGGTTATGTTCGCTTACATAACAGCGGAGCACTCATACCTGACAGCACGCCAGTTAGGTTTGCCAATATTATACCTCAGATATTGATCACCACCATTTACAAGCCAGTCTGTGTTAGTTTCGGGAATATTTAACAAACGTACCATGGACAATGCATCACCACACGACAGAGTCGTCTTGTGAGGTGAGCGCCCGCAAGCACTCATCTGCTACATATATCCTCTGCGAGCTGCGCGGAGACGGGCTTAGAATATAATCCGCGTCCGCGACTAAATGCTTCTTCGAAATATTGTCATATGGCACAGGGAGCCTGCAGAATAAACCATGAACTGAAATCAGAGGGCCTTATCACATACCACACTCTTACAACGACACCTTTCATCGTTTGTTGAACAGCCTACCCTGTATACTTCCAAAAATGCGTCCGCCGTACGATTAGCTCTTCGTTGAAGTAGCAAAACAAAAGGAAAGTGAACGAGAGATTTGTGTGTGCGATTACTAAAACATGCATTGCTTGATTCCGCTCCGCATTTGTACGCAGCGTCCCCCCCCCCCCCCCCACCACCAATGTGTCGCGCAATAGCAGCGCATTTCGCGTATAGTTGGTCTAATCAACCCTACCTAGCTTATGTTTCGACGAACGTCTTTAGCATGTCAGAAGCTGCACAGTTTTTTTTTCATTTCCGTTAGAGCTATTATGTTTCTTAATTCCGCACTTGCACAGCATTTATTTTTCCGCGGTTTCATTAACTTGCCTTGGTTCTTGCTTTATGGCGTCTGTGGGCACATATTTAACGACGCACAGGCTTGAAATATACTTAACATTTTCGCATGGTTTATATTCTTATATAAGGCATAAGTTATTGTGTGGGATTGGGTAATCACATCCCCAAAACATATTTTTCTGTGACGTATATATTCGAAACGAAGCCGCATTCGTTGTCCACGCTGCAAAACGAAGCCAACCTCTCATTGTGACAGTATCAGGTCGAGGCGACAGTATAATTCAATTGTGCCTGATGTTTTGGAGATGACATGGGTGATATGTTGCGGCCGTCGCCGACGCTCGGAAGAGCAGCGACGAAGCGCGCAGAACCGCGTCCCCGGGTATCACTTGCAGGCGATCGCGTACTCTACGAAGATGCAGATGCATTTTAAGTGATCTAAACGTACCCTTCGCCTATAGACGTCACCATACCATGTTTTTTAGGGCGCGGAAAGGCGAAAAGAAGCGAAACAGAACCAAAACACTGCACGAGCCCCTATCAGCTATGCAGCGCAAATCCCGTCAACGCCGTGGAGAAGCGGCGGCAGGCGGCGCAGCGATCGCGAAGCTCGAGGCGTATAAGGTGGGCTGCAGAAGCAAAGGAAAGGAAAAAATTTAAAGTCAAAGGTGTGCTGACAGCAATCTGGTCAGAATGAATTTTCAAGAAGAAACGGGCAGGACGCCGGCCACAAAGGCATTAAGTAGGATCATATTTAACATTTCGGCTCCCCCATGGGAGCCCTTTTTTTGGAGCAAGACTCCCATGTAGAACCGGAATGTTAATAATCCTGGTTAATGACTTTGTGGCCGGCATCCTGCCCGTTTTTTCTTGAAACAGAGAAGCACGAAATTCCACGACTTCTGGCTACGTGAATACACCCAGATCATCACACTTCGTATACAGTGGTAAAAAACTCAACATGCCTACTAAAAACCACGCTTTATGTCTGCGAAAGCCATAGATCTCCCACATTTTTTTTGCTTGCATAGGTAGCTCTTTCGTATCATCAGTGTGGAGAGACTAGAAAAAATATTTTTTGTATTGAGGTACGATGCTGGAAGTCAGGCACGTTTCCACTGTTACATTCACTATTTTTGTGCGTTTAACTGCAAGAAAAATTTAGATTTTTTTCAGGGCTTTATCGCCGCGCTGCTTAAAATGGCTGCGTTAAAGGGACTGTGCAACATGCTTTGAGCAGTGCAAGTAAACCTGTGCGACATATTGGTTACACTGCCAGGGCTACCTAGGCCAAAATTAAATGTGCATGCAAGCTGCAAGCTCACAAATCGCTGTGTAAGACGCGGCAAAGCTAGCTGTCCTAACTAAATTTTTCTCATTATGCAACACTAAATACATCATTGCAGCGGTGGCTGACCTATTGGCTGAAGCTGATCAACTTTATGGTTTATTACTCGCATTTCCTGTGACGGCCTGCCGTCATCGGCACTGTGCACCAGCCCATTCTGTGCCCAAACTTGTATGAACAGTTCTGGTGTTTCTTTTGGGTTTTGAGTGCTTGCGGAGTTTTAGTGAGGAACCCCATACTTCTCTTTCAACCAGACGACTCAACAACAAACATTATTGCTTCAAAAACACCTTACCAGCCTGAGTACGTGCTTGCGAGCAGACATCAATGCCTGCTTTTTTTGTTGCACCATACTGGAAATAGACCACTCCACATTTCGAAGAAAAAGAGGAAATTCCCTGTCTTGTGATATATCGAAGGCTGCCGAAGAGAATACCACGAGCTGGCCTCTCTCTCCTAAAGAAAGCGCGCAGCTTTCGTCGGAGTCCGCGGTCGAGTTGAGAGGAAAGATTATGAGTGATTGATATCTCGCATAGCTGCAGTGATAGTAAACGAATTTTTATAATTATTGTGACTGGGGCAAAAGACTTTACCTAAAAATACATTTCGAGTAGTCGGTGGTAATCGCTGCAGGGCCCCTATAAGAAAAAAGAACAGCTTAGCAGGCACTGCTCTTGTGGCCTCTTTGTGCATATGCAGTGACCTCAGTAATTATACATTTTATCTGTCACGAAGTGCCGTTGTATTCAAAAGGAGCATTTGCCTGAGACAAATGAAAATTTCAGACTTCAAATGCCATCAAGCATTTTTTTGACAAATGTGTGGTAAGGAAATATATTGCACATATGTTACTGAAAAAAATGTTACTTTTTTAAAGTATAAATAAACACTGGCTTTGTGCAATGTACAGGATGTACCTTATGGTAAGATGCCTTAGCCACTGAGCTGTAGGTAAATATGGGGGCAGACACTACAATTCCTGTTTGCCTGCTGAATAGCACTATTAATATTGTTTGCTGGAGTTTGTAGCTTTATGGTTCAATTTTGATAACCTGAAGTTGTGGTTATATGTCAATAACCTCACTTTTGTGCAACTTTTTAAATTTCCATGAGTGAAACTTAAACGCAAACTGACACAGGGATGAGAAAGGGAAACGACACCCTTTATTGTCTCTGTGTCAGTTTGCGCTTAAGTTTCGCTCATGGATGTTCACCAACTAGCACGGCTCTCCATTTTGCTTCATTTTATTTATTTATTTATTTATTTACAGACCGACAGATGACCTGCATTCTGAGGAAGCGCCACCAGCAGAACAAGAGCAGCCTAGCTCACCATATCAGCCAACGAGCTTTAGCGGACAAGAATGGGGAGGCGTAAACGCTGGTGTGACAACATTTGGAAGTGCTACTGCTGCTAACCAGAAGCCCGGCACTGCTTCTGGACAACTCCCTTGTACCGCAGCATCAGGGCGTACGTGCATAGAAGATGCTCCGCAAGATCCAATGGTGCCCATTCTGTTTTGCTATGCCTCTTGGATTCCTACCACAAGCTGTAGTTGTTTGCACTATGACAGTGGGTATTACTTTAGCCAAAGCTCCTGCATTTATAGGGGTAAATTAAAAGTTTGACAAAAAAATGTTTACATGTCAGCTAGGGTCCTGCCTTCATCAAAAAAATATGTGTAAATATGGATGTATGTTAATAGCATACGTGTGTGTGCATGAAGACATGCACAAACGCGTGCATGCACGTTGGCAGACGTGCACGAGGGTAAATCCAAAAGTACCTGGAACGTGAAGTTAGTGCATGCTGATATGGACCCTCATTATTCTTTCACCTTTGTGCACCAGTTTGCTCTTTGGTATGGCGTTTAATGAAGGGAACGGTTTGGTTTAACCAGTTTTTAAAAGAAATCTGTGCAACGGCAGTTTTGTGATGGGAGAGCACAAAGCGCACAAACTGAATGCATAGTGTTGTTTATCTTTGGTAAGGTAAAACTGTTGCTGAAATTTTCATGCTTGAGCAAGCTGGTATAAATAACACTATTGGTAAAACTCAAGCCTAGGAGTAGTTTCTGAGCTCAAAGGCATATTAGAGTGAGCAAAAATGACTTTACCAGAGTTCTTCTAAACGGTGAATATTTACAGAAAACCATTCCTGGAGTCTTGAACGAGACAGATTTTTCTTAAGAGTACCTGGCAGTAAATCTTCAGCAAAGAGTTTCAACTATTGCATGTCGCTGCTAAATGTTGGCCACAAGTGGTATTTGAAGTTCAGAGACTGAGCTAGGTTTAAGCCTGCTGTAAATTGGAGGACACTGTTACTCTGCAGCTTAACTCTTTCTTGACTGTGGAAAAATTGACCGATTTTTAGGGGTCCAAGAAAACATTTTTTTGTGCTAGAAAAATTGATTAGGCACAAATTACAGGAATGCAAAAGGAAGAATATTTAGAGGCCTTTCCAACAACACCAGTTTCTAAAATGTTTTTATACATCAAGGTTACGAAAAAAATATCAAAATCAAAATTTTTGTCAGTTTTCAATGAAAATGATAAAAAAAGTAGTTGGGTATAACAAACCACCGGTAGAAGGAAAAAATTATAATATACTTTTTGTAGGGAAAAATTTCAAGAACACGCTCTAAAAAAATGTCGACTTGCATGGAACAGTTTGTCAGATATAAAAAAAATGTTAGAACGCATGGTGCTCATGCCATGGGGTGAAGCGCGACCTCTATTTCAAAATGTGCAATTTTTGGTGGTTCACTGGAAGAAATCTGGTGGTTTGACATTATCAGAGGCCCCAATTTGTCCCAACGTAACGTAAAAACATCTTGTCAATGACTAACTTTGCATTTACGGCCAGCACAGTATTTGGGACAAGCACGCGGTGCGGAAAAACATACATGATGTTGAAAACAGAATTCCGTGGTTGATGCTTATTGACGTTCACTGTCACTTATCTCTCAAAACATAAAGTTGCGCTTTATTGTCATCTGCTGACTCGCAATTGTAGCCTTGCTTGCAGGAATGAGGTGTGATGCGCTAGAATCATGCCCTGCAAACTGTGGCGGAGCAGCTGTTGCGCAATAAAAAAGATCAGCACTACGAGCCTCCTGCATTGCAGCGCCACCTAACATTTTTGACATGAAATAGTACAAAACCTATTGGAGACTCCGACCGACTAGACAGTTCAGCTAAGAGGCAACCCTAGACCCCTGGAGATACCCTTGTATGGAAACAAAACTTGCAGGCGAACAGCTGGCGGTGTGCAAGGCCAGTTTGAAGCGCTCTCCTCATCGGAACAGATATCTGGGTGTTATCTTTTGACTTGCATCGGAAGTTCTTATCGCAGAAATCGAATTAGGGTTGCCTGAAATCGTGAGCGGCATGCTTTTATTGAGGATCAGTTGCGGACGCTCAAGGCACCGTGGCAGGTAGGCTTGAAGTTGGGTAACTGTGTAGTAGCGCCGAATTTAAGGATCCACAGGTGGTCAAAATTATTCCGGAGCCCTCCACTACGTCGCACCTCATCGCCTGCATTGCATCAGCGCGTTAAACCCTACAATCAATAAATCAGTAGCGCCTGATATGAATTTCACAATGCAGAAATGAAACTGTTGTAAACTGTTCGCGAATGGTCCTATGGCAAGTAGAACTACAACACAACTTAGAACAACGTACGCTAAGGCAATAAAACCACTGTAGTTCATAAATTAGCTTTGCAAACAAGCACTGCTTGACATTTTCAGCTGATTTCAGGGATTATTACAGTCAGAGTGCAAACCTGACGATTGCAAATCATTTCCTAAATCACCATTCATGCCCTGATAACAAAAACCAAACGCTGATGCAGAGTTATTACAAGTAGCACGCATTCTTCATTGGTATCAGTGAGGCGCGGTGACCACACCCCTTTTCCACACCCAGGTGATGCAAATGCTTGTCAAAAATCACGTTTTTGTTGCAAAAATGAAAACAAAACTGATTTTTAAAGGGCATTTTCTGAGCTAACTTCAAATAGCTTTACTTGTTCCAGCAACACATGGAACGCGGTGAAAACGGGCTCCCAAGCTATCGTTCAAATTGAAAGATTTTGAGTGCGGTCATGAAATAGTTAAACTTTCTGGCAAAAGTAGTAACCAGGAATGAAAGCTGTGTCTAGACCACAATAGAGAAGCAAGCATCAAGTGAGTGGAAGCGCTATGATTTTTTTAGAGTCAAGAATAGCGATCAGGTTCAACCAAAGGAGAAAAAAAGTGATGATTTATTTTTATGACATTATTGGGCATAGTACAGCAAGAATTTTCCCCTTTTGAGATACAATCACTTAGGGGTTCTACCTTGTCCTAAAAAAATACTTGAAAAGTGTGTGGCAAAAGTAATTGGAACTACAGAGCAAATCAGATTGGTGGCTGCACCAAAACATTGCTGCTTTGTTTATCCATCTATTCTTGGTGAAAAATAGGATGGTGTTCATACCCCACACTCCCACGATCTCTCTTGCAACTTTTAATAATTCCAAACAAAGAAACGTTGAACTGGAACGGATTTGCTGAAGTTGGTGAAGTGAAAGAGGAATGGAAGATTATTTCAAGACTCCAAAGACTGCGTGTACAAGTGCATCCGCATGGACACTGCTTCGCAAGAAGCCCGTGTAGTACCTGAAAGTTGCATAAAGCTGTGTGCTAAAAAACATTTCCTACAACTTTTGGGCCAACTCGTGCGTGCGCGTGCCTGTGCTCAAAGAGGAGGGGAGGTGGGGGGGCATTGACATGGCACAACTGCTAGCAAGGCCTTACAGAGTCATTGAAAAAGGCAGGTGGTACAGGGAAAGTCGGGCACCATTATCAGGAATTGCTAGACACAGCAAAAAAAAGCAAAAAAAACAGACCAAGCAGTACCACCTAGATTTATGAAAACCCTTCGAAGAGCTTGTTTCCGTTAAGGCACGATCTGCTGAATAAAGAAAAGACAATGTTGGAACCAAGTAGGGGACAGAGATTAAAAGCACTACAGGGAACTGAGAAACAACAGATAGGAACACAATGAATGACTATTCGCAAGCAACTGGGTGCTTTAAAATAATAAGCAGGAAGGGGGAAAGACGGCAATTTGCAAAGAACCCAGATAGGTGCACATAAATGCCCTATTGCTTAGGTCGATGGCAAAACTACCGATTCTAAGTTGTTTTTCAAAGCAGTAAATCCTGGTATTTTCTGTCCCGGAGAAATTTGACGTTTGACTGCAGTATATATACTGAAAGTTGGGAGAACCGGTAAAAGAAGACACCAGCACAAAAGAGAGCAGAGACAACACACATATTGTGGTAGCCACTGACATTAACTTGAAAAACCCTGCCACAGTAGCTCAGTGGCTAAGGCGCTGTGCTGCTGAGAAGAAGGATGCGGGTTTGATTCCCGGCGACGGCGGCAGCTTTTCTGGAGGAGGCGAAAAGCAAAAACGCCCTTGTGTACGACATTTTGGCACAAGTGTTAAAGACCCCCAGGGGGTCAAAATAATCCTGAGCCCTCCACTAAGGCGAGCCTCATTGCCTGCGTTGCGTCGGTGCATTAAACCCTACAATCAATAAATTTACTTGAAAAAAAAATACAGCTTGTGAACAATCCAGGCCAACGTATGCGCCAACAAGCACACGTTTTGATCAAACCGCCAGCGACCTACTTCACTTTTTTTCCCTTTAACTTCAGCTCAGCCTTGTAGGAAGGCGATCTCTCTATCACTGACGAAGATAGTAGGCACCCTGATGCAATTTTCTTCCTACCGTTGGCCGATGTAGAACGGTTTTAAGTGTTTTGGTTCTACATCGGCCAACGGTAGGAAAGAAATTGCATCAGGGTGCCTACTATCTTCCTCAGTGATAGAGAGATCGCCTTCCTACAAGGCTGAGCTGAAGTTAAACGGAAAAAAAGTTAACTAGGTCGCTGGCGGTTTGATCAAAACGTGTGCTTGTTGGCGCATGCGTTGGCATGGATTGTTCACAAGCTGTATTTTTTTTAAAGTAAGTGTCAAGTGGCTAATCCAGCATCTATTGATCGTTGCAAATGTGTCCCTGGTTGGTTGAAATGTTGCGTGCCTGCTATTGACACTTTATGTATCTGCCTGGTGAACATTAAAGGAGCACCGACATGAAATTTTAAAGCTGAGATAACTATGTAAAATGCCTCCTTTTTATCAGGAGATATCTCCCAGGAAGTTTCAACAGCAACCGTTTGGCGTAACATATTTTAAATCTATTTTAATCGTCACCCACACGAGAAAGCCAAGAGCGGGCCAACATGACATCATGCCTCAAACTGCCGACGTCGGGGCTCCTGTGACGAAGCCGATGCGCTGGCTGTGGTTGGCGCGCGTTGCTCCAGCGTGCGTACACGTCATGGTTGTGGGACTGACGTCATGCTGCCCGGGCGCGTGGGGACGGTGAAAACCTCGGCCGGTCCGGATGCGTGCGTATGCTCGCTCGCATACGCACGCGTGCCCGGAGCGGCAGCGGTACGGCAAGATTGTTGACGTCACGTGATACCTCCTGTCATGGCAGCCGCTCGGCATTCGTTTTTTCGCAACCAAAACTTCACGAATAAATGGCGCCATAAATGAATGTTTACACTGTGCTAGACCGTCTAAGGTGGCGTTCTATGATTAGTGGGCTCGTAGGCACCATTAGCAGCGAAAAAAACATAACACGAAAATTTTGTGTCGGTACTCCTTTAAGGCTCAACCTCATAGGTGCATTAGTTTCTCTGATACATCCTGTTTTTGACAAAATGAGCATTGAATCATCTACACAACGTTTCATGAAGTGCGTGTCTACCTTGAAAAATAATCTTATGAGAGTAATTGGTGGTGGGGCTTCATTAACAATGCAGGCAGTTTGCAGATGCTTACTAGTCGTGCAATTTGGATGGGAATGATGGTTTATGATGGTTTGCTGAGAAAGACCATTTCAGCATGTAGGTCAAATGAAACTGAAGGTAAGGTTAATAAGTTCACACTTCACGCATCATACACTTAGATGCCGAATTCTGCTCGATCTCTGGAAATTCTCGCATGAAAAGGGAAACTCAAGAAATATTGGAGCCAACCGAGTTATCCACTAATTGCAAAAAAATGACCCCTTTTGTTTCAGGCCCACCCTCTTTTTCCTGGGGCTCAAGTGACGCATGAGGAGAGCCTGCTGGTCATCATGGCACATTCCCTGCGTCACCGCAGTTCCAAAGAAGCAACAGAGGACCTGTTGAGATTGATGCAACACCACCTACCGAAAGGCAACAACCTTCCTGCTACAAAATACTTGTTTGAAAAGTACTTCACGCGCCGGGAGCAGCCATTGGAAAGCCACTTTTACTGTCCTACAACTCAGCAATACATTGGTGTGCAGCTGAAAGGGGACGAACTTACCTGTAGATGTGGTAAGACACATTCTGCAAAATCATTGCTGCAAAAAGGCTCGTACTTTCTCTGTTTAGATTGGGTGCAAGAGCTGACAAACTTGCTGGAAAAAAAGGCCCTTTGCCTGAAAAGCCAGGGTTACAGTTTGATGTTTGAGACATCAATGAGAGCCCAGCTTACAATCAGCTACCACTGGGCCCAGATGATGTCACACTGACATGGAACACTGATGGAGTGCCGATTTTTCACTCATCAGAGTACAGTGTGCGGCCACTGGAAAAAGCAGTAAATGAGTTGCCTCTTAAAGAGAGGATAAACAATGTCCTTCTCGCAGGCTTATGGTTTGGCCCCAAAAAGCCAGACATGCAGTGCTTTTTCGTGCCATTTGTTCAAAAAATGAATGAGCTCAGCACCGTTGGCTTCTCTTGGACAGATGACAATGGCCTTACTCACGTCACTAAAGCGTACCCTGGCCCATGCAAAGTTGACTCAGTTGCTAGGTGCATGCTGCACAACCAAACTCAATTCAATGGGGAGCATGGGTGTTGCTGGTGCTTTCACCCAGGCCGCGTGGTTAAAAAAGGGAAGGGCCATGCCCGGGTGTATGAAGTGAGAAAAGTAACAAAGAGGACCGATGGTGACTTTGAAAAAGATGCTAAGTCAGCATCGCATGGTGTACTCGGGACCACAGTGTTGTCACTGATGCTATTTTTTAGTATCACCAACAACACTGTGGTGGATTACATGCACGCAGTTTGTTTAGGTGTGGTACGGAGAACCACAAACCTTTGGCTCACAAGTGCACGTCCAGGCTTTTCTTTGAAGAAAAAAGTTGCTCAGATCAACATGCGCCTGAAAAAAATATCCCCACCGTATGAGTTTTCTCGTCTGCCGCGCTCAGTTTGCCAGCGGAAGTTTTGGAAAGCAACCGAGTGGAAGGCATGGCTGTTGTATTATTCCCCTTTTGTTTTAAATGGCCTCTTGCCTCTCCGCTACTATAAGAACTGGTGCAGGCTTAGCAGTATAATGCACTCACTGCTGGCTGACGAAGTTACGATGGATAGGCTTGCCATCGTTGAAGCAGAGATGGACTTGTTTTTGAAGTACCAAAAGTTGTATGGCCGGGCACAGATGACCTTTAATGTACATTTGCTCTCTCATTTATGTGATAGCGTGCGGCAGTGGGGTCCGCTGTGGGGCTTCTCAACATTCCCGTTCGAAAACATGAACGGAATCATAAAAAGGAGTTTTAACGGGACACAGTACGTGCCACAGCAGATCTGTCGCAAGCAGCTCCTCGTGCAGTATTTGCCAACATTAGCAAATGCCAGTAATTGCTTTGTTGGCAAAGCAAAGATGCTTGAACACTTTGAAAGCCTCACAAGGGGCTACAGAATAATCTTTAATGTCCAAAAACATGGTAGTGTCATTACTGTTGGTACTGGGTCACCAGCGCTTACTTCAAGCGAGGCAAGCTTTGTGGAAAGCATGGGCATTCCCACATGTGCAGTGGTGAAATACAAGATAGTGATTGTGGATGGAACGAAGTTTCTTGCACATGTCCGGAACAAAAGCACTCGCATAAACTCAGTTGTATATTTCAAGGACGGCACTTTTGGTTGAATTGAATGTGTCCTTGCCATGTGCCATCACCATGCCTCCTGCTGTAGCTGTTGAAAGGATGTTTATTTTTTTGTGCAGAAAACAAAGCCAAAAGTAGTTAAGTTTACCTCTACTTTTGCACACATGCACATTCTTGATACAGAGCCTGATTACAAGGTTGTTCATGTTACATCAGTCAGCAAGAAATGTGTTGCGTTCATCGTCAATGGTAAGCTCTATGCATCCCCTCTTTCAAAAAACTTTGACTATTTAGTCTGCCATGCTGCACCATGTAGGTCAAAAACACCAAGGGGCCTTCCAGGTGATTCCTCACAAAATTTGTACATTGAATGTTTTGTTAGAAAATCACATTTTTAGTGTTTTACGGCATGAACCTGGACTCGTGACACTCATGAAACACGCCATATCATATTTAGGACATGAGCATCTGAACTTTATTAATGGTTTAGCAGTGCACCTTGGTAAAGGGCTGCGGATTAATTTATTAGACCACTTGATTATCTTTAACTTGCCCTGAAAGCTTGACACAGGCATTTTCATTCTTCGCCTTCATCAGAAAAATTACTGCTGCAGCAAGGATCTGCTGTGGCACAAATCTGTTGACATACTGAGCCCGGCGTCCTAGGGCTGAGCAGCACAATGCATTAGCCACTGCAGTGGGTTGAATAGTGTTGAAAATGATGCTTTGCTAATGGTTTGCTCACGTTTTGTTGCCTATATGCCTATCTTATTCTATGTTATTTTCCTTCTAGTGTTAGGCTGTGCCTGGCTCTTTTGTTTGATAGGAAAGAGTATAACCTGTTCCTCACTCATTTAGCCTGTTCCCTTTTTAATCGGCAATTTGGAAATGTGGTTGGATGTTGCTGGATCAATGCATGGATCGGCTAGCTGGCCTGGTTTTATCAACGATGTACTCAATCTACTTGGGTGCTTTTGAAAATGAATTCGCTTTGAAATGCTGACGAAATGCCACAGCATTCAGTTGGCCAACTCCCAACTAACAGCGTCAATTTGTTTCAGTACTTCTTTTTTAACGGGCTTTTCTGTGTCCATTTTTGCCTTCCTAGAAAAACATTTTCGTGTTCTTTATGTACTTTATTTATGTTGTCTTAAAGGGACACTGAAGTGATCCTGTCAACCTTCTTGCATTGCATTTCTTGCTTACATTTTGCTTGTGTTGCATAGACTGGCTCAAATAAACACACTTTCAATAGTTTTTTCGGTAGATAAGGCACTATGTAGCCCATAAAGCCAAAAACAAGAAAAAATATTCAACATTTGCGGCGGCAGCAAAAACTAGTGCAGATGACGCACATTCCTCCTGCGATGTGATTGGATAATGTCTACGATGGAGTTCAAACTAGTTTCGGTTTCAGTTCCATGCAACAACATGTTTGGCATCTGACACTATCTTTCGTCGGCCATTCTTGGTATCTCAGGAATTATCATACCACGCTTTTGCCATTTTGTCGGCTGCAGAATGGGTCAGATCATCACCGCCTGTATAAACACTGCCTAACACGTCACCCAGTTTCCAATGCGAGCAGTAGGGACACTCAGTTTAGGTACTCAGGCACGTCACTGCTTGCGAGTCGCGAATGCTGCACTCACTTCTACGACGTATGTTTGTCGGCTTGCCTGTTGGGTTTCAAGAGCTGTTTTGCTTGCTGAGATGTTAGCCATGACGGGGCGCTAGTTCTGGGGCTCACTGGGGACCTTGTCATGGCTCAGTTTTAACTGAGCGACTGAATAATGACGACCCGCAGGTGGCTGACTGGCTCTGTCGGAGGGCTGGCAAGCTGTGAAGTCAAGCCAAGTCTGCTGCAGTAACTGTCACACGAAACGTAATAG
This sequence comes from Haemaphysalis longicornis, assembly GCF_048455015.1. Lineage (NCBI taxonomy): Eukaryota > Metazoa > Arthropoda > Arachnida > Ixodida > Ixodidae > Haemaphysalis > Haemaphysalis longicornis. The sequence goes on from NW_027526361.1 coordinate 191,309,180, forward strand.
GGCACGGAAATAGGAAATTGACAAGGAGGATACGGAGAGGAGGACAGCACTTTCAAATTCATTGAGTCATGTAAATGCACCCAGCGTGGTCGAAACATGGCCTGGGGACTGCAGACTTCAATTTGCGCAAGTAATCCCAAAATAATTAAAAATCACGCCAGTGTCCCTTTAACTATGTTCTAGTTACTGTATTTTCCTGTATAGAAGATTGACTTGTTACTTTTGATTGTGTTTTGACATGCTCACTTGAATAAAGGTGAAAAACAATGCCAGTTTAAGGCTACCACATACTTTTGTCCTTGGTTGACTTGCTACACAAACATTGGGTGCTGTATAAATATACAAACGGTGGTGGGTGGTTAGTTATTGTGTAAATTAGTCCATTTGCTAATTTGTTTGTAGTTGACTGAGAAGGTTCTCAAAGTAGGGGAACATTAGATACTTTGATTGTATGTAGTATTACAGATATATTTTTTCAGCTCATTCCCGCAAAGGTGTAATTGTTTGCAACACCACTTCAGGTTTATCACAGCAAACTTCCTACCCGTTTCTATACTTGGAGGGTCATCGGCTTGGGTTCCACCCAAGGAGCATTTTTTTTTCTTTGCTATTGTTCTTTCATTAAAATATGGACTTCACAAAAAATTGGTGAACTCCTTTTATGCATCCCTGGGGCCTTCTTATTATCAACTGCTGGCTTTTGTTTTGCATATTCATGTGCGTATATGTGCGCTTGTAATCATTAGGACAGTGAAACTGCGTATGATTAATGATCAAGCAATCATTTTCTTTCATTACTATTTGTGCCGTAAAAATTTGTCCTTTATAATTTTAAACCATACAGCGACCTAGCTAGGCATATTTCAACCCTGCTAGGCAGTTTCTTATAAAACAAAGCAACAAGAATGCTGGTCTTGGAGATCTGTTATGCAGCTAAATGAGCATTACATTGAACAAGGTATGAGACCACCTCACAACAAATCTAGCTTAGAGCACACTATACTTTAAAACTTACTGGTTTCACAAAAGGCGCTGCTAAAGCTACATTTCTTTCAAATGGCACTTCGTGAGTGTAGATGTAGCTCGCATTCATCGAATACATGGTGTGAGAGCTAAATATTAAACATTTGTAACCAGATATGTTATGCCAAAGGAATGGCTGTTTATTTTGTTTTTGCAATTGTATCAGTGATTCAATTTCGTGCAATGTGTTGAATTTCAAATACATAATGCTGCAGCATTTTTAGAAGAATTTTCAGAAGCTTAGTATTTATTTTAGGAGTCTAGCTCGTGTATCGCAATACTACAGTGAATCTAAGCCTCTTGTTGGTGAGAAAAAAATTGTGTCATTCTTAGCATACAACTCCAAGCTAAGAATTGGAGGCAACGGCATAGTTTCTTTGCAATCAGGCATAGAACATAGAGGCCAGTGCTCGTTAAAAACAAAAACAAAAAAGCTTGTTTGAACTGTATGATGGATAATAAGGTGCCTGTGAACAATGCGACCCCCCCCCCCTTCTCCAACATGTTCCTGGTAAAGATTAGGTTTGAGCTGCTCTTGAAAAGGTTTGATGTCATTCAAAGTCCATGTGTGAAGTGCCGCTGGCAACTAATTTTAGTTCATTCCAAAACTGCCGTGGGTATACTGAGTAAAGTAAAGACTTCCAAAAAACAGCGCGAATACAGTGAGCGACAAAGGGAGCAGAATCGTCTTGCTGAGCAGTTACGTATGCAAAACCTAGCAGCTTTCAACTAAAATGCTGAGCCCATGCATCAGGCTTTTGACAGGGCCCAGCAGTTCTCATCCAAGACGCTGGGCATATGCGTTAGGCTGCAGCATGTGCAGTGGTTTACAGCAGCTTCACTGGCGAAATTTACTTTCGCAGGGCGGGACGAAAGGCATTTTTTGTGTTACGGAATACTTTGTGATGTATCTTTCTAAAAACAATTATCTCCTCCTTTGTCACTGGAGAAAGAAATGAGCATGTTGTCAGTGTCTGCAGGGGTAGGCAAACCTTATAAATTTTTATATAGCCTGCTAATATAGAGAAAAGACCTGGATTCTGTTGCTGCAGCCATGGTATGCATTGGCCATCTAGAAAAGTTTTTTGTAGCTCTGAGTTGAAAGGTTCAAGGACACTTGTCGATAACCGGGTGTGCATAGCTAAATGGTCAAGAGTATATGCCCAAAGCCGTACATCACTCTTTAGCCCGTTAAAGAACTTTTATTGCTGTTGTACATATTTAGGGCCAAATATGTTTCATGACAGCTAAAGTTAACATGCCTAAATGATAACAGGTTATAGACTGAGAGCCCATAGACGGCTTTATAACCGGTTTAAAGAGCTTTTATGGCTGTGTTTCTAGACCTTTTGGGCCAGACAATTCACTATAGCTGGCTAAAGGAAGTAAAACGTGCAGGACTATATAGATTTAGGGCTTTAATTGGCTTTATAGCCAGCTTAAAAACCTTCTATGGCCATGGTTCTATAGCTTTTGGGCCGAACAATTCGCTATAGCTAGCTAAAGAAAGCGAAACATACAGGAGTCTATAGATTCACAGCCATCGATGGCTCTATAGCCAGCTGAAATAGCTTTTATGGCTATGTTTCTATAGCTTTAGGGACAAACACTTCTCTATAGCTGGCTAAAGAGAGCTGATTGATCTGGGGTCTATAGATTCCCAGCCATATACTGTTCTCATAGACAGCTAAAAGAGCTTTTGTGGCTGCTGGTCTATAGAACTGAGGACATACACGTTTCTTTAGCTGGCTAAAGCAACCTGAATAGCTCAGATTCTATAGCTTAAACACAATAGCATGTTCTACAGCCGTCTAAAGAGTATTCTGTGGTCTAGATTCTTTAGCCTGCAGTACATCAAAAATTCAATAGGTGGCTATAGCCTGTTTTATGTAATCTTATGGGCGGCCATAGAGATCCATAGGCAATGATAGCATACCATACATTTTTCCATAGGCACCCATAGACCATTTTTGTATGGGTAATTCCATCCCGAAGAAGTAAGAGCTACAACAGCTCTGCTGTTAAAAAATGCCGCACATGCAAATAGCCCGAACCGCCCTTCTCTCATTTACACTCACGAAGAAGGAACAATTGGTTGGGCCAAGTATTTTCAGCGGTAGATATTTCGCTAACTATCCATTTTTAACATTTTGAATCTCCAATCAGCTGTTTTGGCGCTGTAGTATTCAGTTTGTTTCTTGCGGTCTAGCTCATGTTCATTCGAAGATCATTTGCAATCTTCTGCCCTGTACGGCATTCTGATGCAGTGCTATGGACAATGACAGCGACGGCGATTCATTCCGTCGAAATGTAGGCGTGGAGACTGTTTACTGGACGACGATTGCAGTGAATAAGAATTGAATAGAGATTGACAATACAAACAAATACATATGAAAGAAAAGGGTCGCACTGGCCGAGCCTTTGCAACCTGCCCCTCTCCCTCACGGGGCACATTATAGTTATGGTGAGAGGGAACACCGCTTACCCCAAGCGCTGAAATATTGCTGTAACCAACCATGGTGATGTTATTTAATGTGAAGGATAAAAAACCGCGGATGTTCATCGTTGGATTCTTGGTCAAGCTGGGGGGGTCCGGCTTTTTGTCTATCACCAGGCAGGAAGCTCTGAGGCCCTATTGGCTATGAGCGTAAAGCGAGGATAATATGCGGTACCCGTTCGCAGCTGTTTTTTTCTATGAGATACTGTATTTAAAAAAAGCCTGCCCACTGATCGAGCCTAGGACATGGCCTGACTGGTTTTATTGGTACTCGGGTATGAATACAACAATAGGTTGTATTTATACCGGTAATTCAATGCTACTGATTAGGCTGGGCCCCTCTTGCCAAAGGCCAACGGGCTTGCGAGCACTTTAGCTTTTTCACGATCAAGAAAACTACGAATATTGAGTTGTTTTCCTGGAAGCCCTTAAAAATCAATTACATAGTATACCAACAGCCAGCGCTTGCCGGAAGTACATCTGGTTAGAAGCTCTTTGAAAAAAGGCGCTAATAATGGGCATTAGGCTAACATAGTAGAAAGATTGAGCTAACGAAGTCAACAGGTGTGCAATACAACCTAATTAAAACAGCATTCTGTATTAGGAAGTATTAAAACGCACCCTATCTATACTTGCGAGTTCAGATAAGGGGTCTACGTATTACAGATACCCAAATTACTCAAGATACTCAAATTATATCCTAGGTTAGTATCTAAGGTATGTCATTTGTCAAGCCTTTCGAAAACCGCTTTTTTTTCAACTTTTGTCGGGTGGATTTGGTGGCGGAGTTCATAATTACTTGCTCGATCTATTGGCCTTTACAAAACGTTTTCGAAGTTTGTTTACATGTTTTGGCCAGTGGAGTTTTCATTTCTTGGAGGAATGTCAGATTTTACGACTTCCGCACAATGATAGCTACCCGCACCCAGTCTCAGAACGTATAGAACAAAATGTGGCTTTGTTTTTTCGTTTTGTTAACTGTGAGCAAACAAAAAACAAGGTTATTACGGAGGAAAGCCCCAACTATGCACACAGCAATTCGTAAAAGCTTACCTTCTCTTCAGATTTTCCAGTACGCCGTCTAACTAGATCAGTTGGATGATTTTATTCAGCTTGCAAGGGTTAAGGCTTGGGCGAGTTGGTGCATGATTACAAAAGGGGGACAGCGCAAACCCCGACAAAAACACAATTCGAAGAAGGTGACCTTTCGAACACAGCGCTCGTGTTTGTCACCTTCTTCGTATTGTGTTTTTGTCGGAGTTTGCGCTGTCCCCCTTTTGAAAGTTGAAAGTTGAAAGTTTATTTCCAGGAAAGCACATACAAATCTTTATCAAGGGAAATCGGGAAAAAGTTGCTCAATTGCAACTTGACGGGCCCAAAAACCCTTTCAGCAGCAGGGCAGTGGGCTAACACAATACTCTTGCATATAGAGGAGGAGAAAAAAAAGAATAAGAAGAAAAAAAAAGAATTAAAAAAAGAAACATTGCAAAATTGAAAGGCATAGAGACAGCAACCGGTATCATGCACGGGGTAAAAAATAAAGATACGAGAATACCTTCAAACTGCAGGTCATCCAAAAAAAAACGCGACAGACACAACGGCGTTGTAATTTATTAAGCTTCTTCCTCGCGCTTAATTGCACCCACAATCAGACCAGCCCGTGCGCCATCGACGGCTTGAGTAACCACTGTATTAGCGAACCTAACTTAAGGATCCTTTCTCCTTCCGACACTTTTCGGCGCATTAACGTGTGTAAAGAAGTGAAGTGATGCTGAAAAGACCCTTTTTCGCATACTCATCGGTCAGAAAAATAAGCTCTGCTTACGGCAGATTCTGACCTACCTTAAAGGTGCAATGAAGACAAAATGCAAGTTTGGTTCATTCGAAAGATTGCCTCGTTAGGATCATGCTCACACCACTTTTAACGTAAGCGTCGCTCAAATAAACTGTATAATTATAAAAAAAGGGAATGGCCATTTCCTGCAACAGAACCCGTGACGTGATACCACCCACCTCTGCGACTGGCGGAGGCCAGAAAAGCAAACGCAAATTAGGCAGAACTTATAAGCTCGCCGAATGAGCTATTTGCGCTTAAATTTAGGGCTCATTCTTTTTATATAAGTAAAAATGGGGGGACAAACATTCTAAATTACGAAAGCACACGAAAACATTGCAATACCGATGCCTACTGCAATATCGATGCCCGCACTATGCTTGGTTTAGATGCGCAGCACTGCGGGGCTTTCGGGTTGTCTCAGACGACACTGGCCGATTCAGGCAGGCGACGGTGTCTTACGTCATATTATTTTCCGAGCATGCACCACGTTTCACGAAACCATGATTTTCTCCGTGAACAAAAACAAGCCAGGTTTAAATACGGTCACAAACATACCAAAGGCAGAAAAGGGCTTGCCGCGATGGGGTAGCGCCATCTATGGTGACTAACAGTCAGCAAGTTTCCGCTCCACACCAAGTTTAGCTGAAAGACCTGTTGCGATGATGCGATTGCAAACGTCGTTTAAACACACGTTTTGGTGCGAGAATCAAAATGTTAGCGTAAATTGATTACTTTCGCAGTGAATAAAGCATCGTTTTCTTCCCGACAAGTGCTTGTGGCACTATAGAACACGAAATCTTTCGAATAAAACAACCTTGTAATTTGTCTTTATCACCCCTTTAATTAAGGTGCGCCTTTTCCCGACCAGCATTGCATACTACGACGATGGTTTAGCTAAAGTGTCAGATTTCGCGAGCAGTTCCCAAGAAATTGATGAATCAGTCAACCATGAAGCGTTTTCTGCGAGCAAAAACGATCGCCGCACACACCAACCTCCATACCTGCCGCCTTAATGCGGCCGCACCCGCACCTGCACACCGGCAGGGCCGGTCCGCGATGCAGCCGGCGTCGGCACCAAGGCGCTACCTCTTCGCGTAGAACGACTTTGGCAGGTGCGGCTACAGTTCGTGGCCCTTTGCCAGAATGCAACCAACCGGGCAAACGAAGTGACAATTGCGAGAAAGGGAACGAAACTGTGGTGGAAATTTTCGCAAAGGACCGTCATGCGCGTCTGTACAGCAAGCGGTGATTAAATATCGGCCGTGACATTAAGCCTAAAATTCTTTGCGGGGACTGGTTATCGATAAAGCTGTCTGATCCGAGCACATAAAATCTGGTGCAGCGGGAACGTGTTGCCTGATAGGCGCAAGGGTGAAGTCCCACTCACACACCGCACCAGGATTGGCGCGTCGTGCGCTAGACTCGTTCACAGGAGCCTAGCGGGGTCCGAAAAGGGCGCCTTGAGGAGGGCACCTTATAGAAGGTTTCTGAATTTTCCAATTCTGGTCCTTTTTGGACACTTACGAAAGGCTTCTTTAAGGCATTGGATAGGTTTGCTTTCTGAATACGGGTGCAAGGGTCCAAGTGAAGGCGAAGCGGCTGTTACACGCTCGCAATTCAAGTGATTCGGTGGAGCTGGAGCGCACGGGTGAACGGCCCACCCAGACTGAGTAACCGCTACAGAGTGCACCAAATACCTCTTGTCAGGTGTTACCGCATAGGCGCGGCTCCCAGCCAGCGAAGCGATAATAGAAAGTCGAAGCTTTCGCACGGGCAGCTGAAGGTGCCTTGATGATAGTGAACGAAGTAGCTTAGTAGAGCTTTCGGTCTAAAATATTCGGGCACTTTGCTCCGTGTAACGCAGGAAAACACGATAAATATTTAATCAACAACTAAACTAAAGGGAAAAAAATATTCGAAGCCGCCCAGTGTAGCGCATTATAGCATTTACAGCTCGAATACACAATAGGTATTCAAAGTTTCATTCCTGGCTTCCTTTGTTTGTCAATGAGCTGTTATGCAGCCCACACCGTCGTTCAAACCTCAATAAAATTTCAATCTGATTTTCCTCATCTCCGGTTAATGAAAGTGGCAGAGCGCTTGGTGTGGAACGTATGCGTACGTTGTGAATTTTGTTCGTTTATTTATTCATTTATTCACAAACCTACAGTTCGCCCAGAGGGCATTACAATAGGGGGGTAAGAACGCATTTTCGCACACGAAATGCTCCAACAAAGTGAAAGGTGCAAAGAATAACAAGGAACACGGAAACAAATAAGCCAGTAGGGGGTAAAAACTCATTTTTCACACATGAAATGCGCCAACAAAGTGAAAGCTTAAAGAATAACAATGAACAGGGAAACAAATAACAGACAAAAATTAAGAAATGACAGCATGAAAAGTAGCATAAAAAGTAACACTGGCCAGCATTCAAAGTAACACAAGTATGCAGAAACGTATGCATTAACTAACCTATAAAAGAAAAAAAGTATGCAAAAACAGAAATGCACGCTAGGAAGAATAGCGTTCAAATTTTAGCATTCAAGATGACTGCGTAAAGCCACCAGGAATTCATTGTCGCTTGCAACTAGGATGATGTCCCGGGGAAGCTGGTTCCAGTATTTTATAGTGCGGGCGAAAATGAATTCATAAAAGCAGTTGTGCAAGCGGGTATTTCTCTTATCTTGAGCGTGTGGTCAAGCCGATGGGAGAGATATGTGGGCAGCACCAGGCAAGCATCTTTGTTCAGCGGTGTTCGGTTCAAGTATACGTCTCTTAGAGAAGCCATACGAAAAAAGGCCCGACCGGGCGCAAGCGCAGGCCAGCCAAGAGAATCTTTTATCCGAGTAATGCTGCTTGGAAATGAATAACTCTACGTAACAAAACGAGCAGCGCGGTTTTGTATGGCCTCGAGACTAGCTATCAGATTTTGCCTGAAGGGGTCCCAAACCGTACAACCGTATTAGAGAATAGGACCGATATTTGTGCTAAATAGAAGTTCTCTTACAGCCTGCGGAGCCTGCTTAAAATTTCTCCTAATAAAGTTAAGCGTGTGGGCTGCCTTTGCGGTTATTCATTCTCTTAAATATTTAGCCTGGGTTACCTCAGTGATAGCTTCGTTACCCAGATTATATTATGTTTGGAATGGTTTGCGTTTCCGGGAAAATTGAATATGTTTGCATTTAGATGCGTCTAGGGACATGAGTCACTGGCTGCACCAAAAACAGATTTTGTCTAAGTCAGTGTGTAACGGCAGCCTATCATCATCCCCTCGGATTTCTCGTACTTTGAAACAAGCAGAAAGAAATGGACAGCGGGAAGCGCAAGTGCGCAACGCTCTCGTGCATACTGGTCACGGAATGTATGCTCGGGTCCCCACCATAACGATGTCGGCAAACGACAAAGTTCCTAGCAGCGACTGCAGGTGCTAGGGAACCACCGAATCCGAAACCGCCGCTTCGCTGTGCACGGCCAAATGTGAACCGTAGAGGGATAATTGCTGAGACGGTATGCCAGGCGAAATCGTTCCAGGCGCAACGATCGCCGCTGCCATCACCTGTGCATAATTATCCACATGCAGCGTCACGAATTACCGCGTGGCTCGGCACAAATCCCTTTGGCATTGGTAGGGGGCGTAGGCACCAAGTAATTGTTTCGCATTCATTCAATGCCGCAATACGTAATCATTGTTCAAACAGAACGAAATCCAGCGTTTTCGTAATTACGAAGCCTGACTGCTTCTACACCTCCCAACAGTGAACGCCGTGCTCCGCAGCAATTTCCAAATCAAATCAAATCAGTTTATTCTAACACCAAGTGCTGAGGACCGCGAACAAAAAGCTTCAGAAGGGCCTGACAGGATCGACGGCCCTTGTACAGAGCAGATGAACAAGAGCACACGTTCAATATATAAAATTTGCTAACATGTAACACATGGCTGATTAGCAGTCATGGTACATCATAAAATTCACACATTCACACATCATAACATTCACACACATAGCGCAATATCTGAACCTTGTAGAAATAAAACTGTTCTTTTTGATATTTATCCGTTAGACAACATGCTGGAACCCGTTGTGATTGGCTTTAATGACTTGTAATTTGAGTTATATTTATCGCGTATTCGTCACGTAAATAACGGGTAACCTCTCTACCACTATTCAAGGGGCGGTGCTAGGGTTGAATAAACAAGGAATCCCCCTGCTTTCAACAAAACGACATTCACGGGAAAAAATTTCCTATTCTCATGTTCGAGAAAGAGTGCAGTTGGGAACATTTAAAGCAAACATGTACATGGCTTGGCTAAAAAATAAGCAGATGGTCGAGTGTCTGTTAAAAACTAAACTCTGTTGGAGAGGAGTTAGACGTAAGAAGAGAATGGTTGGCTTGGTTCATAGATGACCTAGCCCCACTCTCGCATCTACCGGGACTGCTAAGTCGCAACGGTACATCAGAGAGCGAAGCAGAGTCTTTCTAGCAGCAGGGCGCGCGAGCGCAGCGAGCCACTGCGTGAAGCACAGCTCAAAAGATCACGGCTGGACCGAGCGACGCTGGTGCGGCGTAGCAGAACCAGCGACCATGGATGGCGCCCAGCCTCTCTGGTAATCCTTCACAGAGTGGAGGGACACTGAATGTGTTGTAGCGCGAGCTACACTGGCCGAGGCAGAAGATTTTCGCGCGGCTACTGAAGAACCGTGCTGCGCGTGTGCGGGGAGCAGTGACGTCACACGGCGCAAGAGAATATTGCTCGGTGCCCGGCCTCTCTCACACACCCTACGCGACCCGGTCCACTGGATGATCATGCGAGGGGTGGCCGAATGTGCAACCGATGGATTGTGCGTCGCAGCAACACCGGCATGCGCCTGTGGAACCAGCTTAGCTCTGGGCCGATTGGTGACGCTGCGCCACAGCCGCTTGATAAATATTCATGTGCCGCTTACTACGATACCGTATGTGTGTGTGTGTGTGATTGAAGCAGCAGTAAGCATGATAATCAAGCTAATCCTAGACAACCAGAAAAGCTAAGACCAACCAGCTGAACCTTAGCTCACGCTACGTATACCCTGGCATAGCCGAGCTAAGCCACTGGTAATTTTTCCTTCTTTCAGTGCTTCTGATCAGGTTTGTTATTTTAACGTACAAGAAGGGCAGCAACTACACAAACTACGCAACATTCTTGAATACACAACGAGTATTCAAAGGGCTTATTATCGCAATGGTGATACTGAGATTTTGCGAGACACGTCTATCTCAAAGCTCAGTCGCCTTTTTTTGCAATCCATATTACCCCAATTTATGTGTAATTTATTATGTGGTTGAAAATCTCGCGTTCCTGGCACCAAAGATGGATTACGGACTGCAGACAAAATAGTCGAGTGCCGGAAGAGTAACATAATGAGTTCGGAATGCTACAATCAACAAAATAATGATGGAGTTAAAAAATATGAGTAATTTTGCTCTTGCTGGGAATGCTACTAGAGCTCCCATAACCCAAGATGAGTCGCAACCCGCGCACCACCACAGTTCGGTGATCCTAGTTGATTAAAGGTAGAAATCGTAAATGGCTTGCTGCCCTTGATTTCACAACTTTCGTTATAGAAATAGAGCGGCCTGCAGCATGAATTTATGAGGGTAACTAAGCACGTAGTGAATAGCCGACTAGAAAAACTAGTTTCTGTTAAAAGCATTAACAATGACGATTGACCGTAAAATATAGGAGTAGTAACGAATACACAAAGAGAGAGACGGATAGGAAAAATGATGGTGGAAGCAAGGAGACGACACAGCCGTACCACGAGGCACGCACTGTCAAAGCGGACCTATATAAAAATGGTGGCGCCACTGTTGTGCCAATGTATGAGTGTAGATAACAAGAGTGCGCTCCTTTGCACCCGAAATGTGTTTTTAGTGTTCAAATCGGTGCAGTGGACGTTCAACCATCCACGTCAAGGGCAGCTGCAAAATTTGCTTACCCGCGGAAATGTGGTACCGAAGAAGGAAACAGCCAACCCAGCTGCCTACTCTAGGCAAAGGGACTTGAAATCTCCATACCACAGAAACCAGCGATAACGAAAAAGCTGAAGTGGCTGAGGCATCTCAAGAGCGCTTGTGTAAAACTGCGGTCTTTGGTATTTACGATTTGGTAAAATTGCGATCTTTAGCCTTGCTGCAACAGGTGGCACACAAGAATACCATGTAAAAAAGGATTCGACATGCCATGACGTCACCCTCCATGCAAAAAGACGGTGCATACAATACCGACATATTTGTTTGTCAATTCAATCCGAATGCCGTATGATTTAGTACATCTGAAGGAGTGCTTGGATGTCCTGAAAGTTGTTTGTGAATACGATTTGCGGTAAATAGTTATCATTATATTTATCGAGAATATAAACGCTTCCTTAGAATATTTAAATACAATCAATTGCAAAACTAGAAAGAAGCAGTTCACAATACAATTTTGCTTACTTCGAAAAGCAAACGGCTTCATCCACATCTCCTTCCCACCGAACATTTGCCTTGAGCGCTTCACTCCCAGCACAAACTCTTCTGGGGTAGCCTTTTAAGTTTTGCACAAGCAGAGATTGTTACCTCAAGGTGCCACGACTTACAGCGCGAACTGTTAACATAGCCCTGTTTAGATATTCTGGCTTTGGCAAGATTTCTTTGCTTTACCCCGCACAAGCCTGAGATGACTAAACCAGACATTTATTGTGTGTTTGTGTCTTGCATATACACTTGTCCTTGACTTTTGTGGTCTGAAGTCCAAAACCCTGCATCACCAACTTGCGCAAGCAACAGCATTAACTGCAACCGATGATATGCTAGCGCATGTGATAAGCGCAATTTGATGCGCTATGATTATTGAGGCGTCCTAGAACACAAGGTAGGTCAACTGTGTCGTAATACCACTGTCTGACCTACAACTTTTCTGCACCATCTCTCGCTCAGATAAACGACGTAGCTCACGATAATAAAATACTTTGTTCGATACAAGTCCGCATATAGGTGTTCTTTTTCTGATATTTTGGTATTTGTCAGAGGTTTAACACGTGTGACGGATTCACCGCTCCTTCCCGAATACGCCAATGCTGCTGCGCAAAAGAGCAGGCAGAATCACCCGTGAAATTACTTTCTTTGCTTAAAGAAATCCTGTCGTGTGTTTTTTTAGTTTATAGCCGAAACGTGGACTACGAGTTTCTTGCATTAGAAGGCAGCACGTTTGCTGTTCTTCTAGCTGTCGTGTATCAGCATCACGTAACGCCTTCACAGCCAGTTTTTATAAACGTTTAGAAAAGTCATTTGCTCTGCGAAGCTGAGACTCACGTGACACCATCCCCACCATTTCGTGAAGTCGTTCACGAAGCAGATGTGAGCATGCTTTATGTGTTAGGGAAATCATGCCCTTCGCTCTCTCAAGCAACGCAGCACTTTCGCTGATGTCTTGATTGTGCTTAATGCTGCTTTCATTCAGCAACAATATCCAGGGATGCTGTTTACTGGCTTGTTATGATTCTTAACGATTTTAGGTTTACAAACTCCGGAACCCATTTTGTGTGAAGTTTCGCCCACTTCCTCACTCATGCTATTAGTGTTAACCTGGGCCGTCAAGAAGCAGTATAAACGATGATAAGTAGCTTACTGAAGCTTGAGGAAGCCGCGGAGTAAGGGAAGGCAGTGTGTTCCGTTCACCGTTAACATTGGCTTCTAGTAGCTGCAGGTAGTTCTAGCTGCCAGGGGGTTTAGGCAGCCGCCTTTGTCGAAACATTATCGCACAAAGCATTGGAATGCAAACAAGGGGTTTATCGGAATCATTCGCCAACATACTTTAATGTCCAGTGGCTTACTGCATGGGGGATGAACGGCTGTCCGCTTCCTTTCATGCATTCTCCAGAAGGGGGTTGGCAGTGGCTGCACTCTCCTAGCTGACGGCGCTCTCTGGTAGCGACTCCCCCCGCCGGGGCCCTCCGCTGCGCTTTCTTACGCCCATGGGAAGTGCCACGCCCCCCATTTATCACAGTTATTCTGCTGTTCGTTGATAGATGGCGGGGGAGGTGGTGCAGTTTTTATCGGTAGACGCCGCAATTACAGTTCAACAAAGCCCTACATACTTCAGCACTAACTCCGGCTTCGAATAGTAAATAAAAAGCATCCATGATTCATCTCATCCAAAGTAGGTGCAAAGGTTTTTGTCAGTGCAATAAAAGTGAAGTGGCTGGCGTTTCCAGTTTTTTGCTTGGCTGTTGCTCTCCAGTTGACCTTTTTTTTTTTCATTTTGTCCTGACGCATTCGTGAACTGGGTAAAACGGCGTCACCTGACCCTTATTTGCACAGGTGATATTTTCAAGATGGTATACATATATACCACAAACGTGCGCAGAGGAAAAGTTACGAAGATTCCTCCAGGCACGGAATTATCCTTTCGAGGGAATAAGAGATGCCTTTCACCACTGCCTGCATGTTAACCAAACCTTACATATTCCCTACCCTCCTCCGCCCGCATTGGTGGTGTCTTTAAAGTCTCCCTTCAACGTTACCGCATTATTTCTTTGTGCAGAAAAATGCTCGTATGACCTCTCTCACCAGATTGATGCAATCACCTGTTCATTCACATTCATGGGGACTGTTACAAGACATGTTTCTGGCTAACTCACGACTTTCTGAATATATTTATTTTGCAACTCCACGCCTTTTTGTAATGTCCCTTGAAAGTATTGAAATGAAATGAAGAGAATTGTAAATATTTGTTTCTCTCGCCAGGTAGCGACGGAGCGCGCTTCCTTCCACAAGCCGAAATAACCTTGAATTACTAAGTTTTTAAATTATTACAATTTTTTTGTTTCTTTTGGCCGTTTTACTTTTTGGTCTCATTTGTCATCAGTTGATAATTTTCGGTTTTTTCTAGTATATCCTGTTCAAAATGAAATCTTGGGCGCACCCATGCTGTATGTGTTGCGTAATCAGTTCGCAACTCGAAAGAACATACATGCGGATACATGTTCTAGTCAAAGCAGTGTAGACACAGCAACCATGAACCATTCTACTTTCTAAAGGCTAATAAGCACTGAAGCTGAGATGACAGGCCATTTATAAAAGGAATATTAACTCTGCAAAGAAAATGTGCTGCCCCTACGCGTTCATCGATCTAATGCAATCGGTTCTGGAATCGGGGGGGAGGGGGGGGTAGACGCACCTGTTTGTGGTGTGGAATTATGACACGGTACGCTTTAAAGTCTTTACATGTTTCGCACTATTGGAACTTTTCTACACCCACAGAATCCAGTAATCCAAACTGTACGCGACCTCCCTATTAAGACATGGCAAGAGATGTGAAATTACATAGTAATATGGCGACTTTTCCAAGTTAGGGAAGATATGAGCGAAATAAACCAACTAACCAAGCAAGCAAACAAGCACTCCAACTAAAAAGGAAACAAACAAATTCACACAAACGAACGCCTAGTGTTTTTGCATTAAATTCGGAAGTTGAGTGTTTGACCGCCCAGATTTGTATCACAAACATAAAAACTCACAGAAAGATATCCGTAAAAAGCGTCGCAGTTAAAGGAAACGTTCCTTCCCAGAATGGATGACCAAGCGACTCTTCCAGCTTTGAAAGCTGGTTGAAGACTGGCTGAAATAGGTAGGGGATTGTTTATTGGCGTAAGGTGTAAGCGTAACACATAGGAGGCACTCCCTGCTCACCAGCCGGATGACACATGATAGCAAAAGTTGGCTTCTCTCTTAGTTTCCCTCACTGTGTAGTTAGGAAGCGGGGTCACCACCACTGAGTCTTAACAGCGCTGCCCACGAAGAGAAGCACCCCCGGGTGTTGCGAAGGCTATAATTTCATTTCAATCATTTTTCATTTTTCACTTTATTTAGATTTTAGACATGAAAGCCAAAAAACTGCTTGGACCCGGAGCCAGAGGCTAGTAGAGGGTCCAATCTAGGAGTACAAGGCACTAAAACAAAATCAAACCACAAAAGAAAAGTGGTAAACTAGGAGTACAGGGCATTCAAACAAAATCTAAGCACAAAATAAATGTGGTAAAGAACACTGTGTAAAAAAGAATTAGGCATTACACGAGCATATTTTGTTTGCACACTTTAGTATACGCAATATATGATGCGCATTATGATGTTTATCGTGATTAGCCATGAATTCTGCAAGTATCAGTAGCTATCTTTCTGGCAGACTATTCACGCAACACATTCTGAAAGAAAGCAGTCTTCCTCACGTAGGCGATATTCCATTTTCCGGTGGGTACAAGTCCAGCTGTTCCTCTGCGCACCCATCACCAGCTACTGGTTCGCTAAAAACACATTCCATTCTTCCCTCCACTGATGCAACAACTGCGCTGCTCGGCCGATACGTCTAGGAGTAAAATGATGTGTTTGGAGGAAACAGCCAAGGTTAGAAACCGTCCATTGCCAATTTCTTTCGAGACCGGTGATTACCTACCTGTAAAAGGATCTCTTAACTAAATTCTGCTCATTCTTTTCTGAATAAGGGTGCTTCGGTATCCTTTAGGTCGCCTTAAAGGTGAAGGGGGGGGGGGGGGGGTACCAACACGTTTGAATAACTTTCTGCATCCTACGGGAAGTATGATGCTTGTGCCTAACTTTAAACGGAATAGTGACTGACGGACCTAATGACTGCTGCGTAACCGTGGGTCAACAGAAGCGTGGGAAACGGCAGCACACTAAAAAGATCTCAATGATGTTTGGCCATGGGTCGTGCCCCGGTTATATCAAGCGGAATTGAATTATGGTGGAGGATCTGCATACCCGTGAACATACACAACGCGTTTTTTCCACTGTAACAAATTCCACGACTTTTTAGTTAACCAAACGTCTCCACTTCAAAATGGGTCATAATAGCGATGTATTTTCTCACCGGGAACCCCATTTTTGATATGTTGCCTCGGCAGTCCGACGGGGTGTCAGCTCAAGAATAACATGCTTTGTCTGTTATAGCCGTATCGCCCGCTGGCCTGCTGTTCGTCGCTGTGGAGCGCTTTCCGGATCGCCGGGCCGTTCGTGATTTTGCCTTGGCAGTCTTCGAGCGGCGCATGCGCCGAAGCCCCCCCCCCGGACTATCTTGCTCCAGCAACCCTTCGGCGGCGCGGGTGACACCCACAGCGGACCCAACAGCCTACGAAACCGGTGGGAACAGGCCAGCCGATCGCAGTCCGACGGGGTGTCAGCTCAAGAATAACATGCTTTGTCTGTTATAGGTAAGCGAAAACCTTGGTATAACTTTCCCATTTTTTGTACCTCGTCGGACTGCGATTGTGCTGTTTGAAACATGTCAAACTGTGTAGTTTCCTTGAAACCTGTTCAGCGTGACACGCCTACGTTGAGTTGTTCTGTTTGCAATGGTCTGTGTCACGCTGAAAAATGTTCTGGCATCGCGAAGAAGGACGCTAAACCGAACTGGCTATGCCCAGGCTGCGCAGGAAAAAAACTGCCGCCTCAGGCTTCTGTTGACGCCGCCGAGCAGCAACCCACACTACGAGATGTCATGGAGGCGATACGTTCGCTTGGAAACAAGCTAACAGAAGTTAGCTCCCGCGTAGACGGGCTAGATAAGGCAATTCAGTTGCAATCCTCGAAATATGACTCTGTTCTGGAAATGATAGAAAAACAAGGAAAAGTTATTGAGGGCATCGAAAGTTCAATGGGCTTGCTGGCCACAAAATACGAGGAAATGAGAACTTCCATTGACGTTCACAGTGGTCAGGTTGCTGCTTTGCAGAAACACTCAGATGAACTGAGTGCTAGCCCGGCTGCTAAGGACAGAGAAATTGTGCAGCTGCGCGCAGCAATCCTTAACCTGGAAACATATTCTCGTAGGAATAACCTTGAAATCCATGGATTAGAGCCAAGTGGTACTGAAGTCCTTAGCTGACAAGCTTCAACTTTCAACAGAGGGTATTGAGGTGGCACACCGGTTGCCGGCGAACGAAGGGAAGATACCGCCAATTATCGTTAAGTTTGAGAGACGAGCTCAACGGGATAGCTGGTTTAACAAGCGTAACGTAATGAAAACGGAAAAAATATTTATTAATGAGCATCTTGCACCTGAAACAAAACACCTACTTTGGCAAGCCAAGCAGGTGGCCAAGACCAAGTCATTTAAGTTCACATGGGTTAGAAATGGAAACGTTCTGATGAAGAAGAGTGAGGGATTAAAGACAGTAAGAATACAAAGCGAAATGGACTTGTTGAAACTAAGTTAGGAATGCTCAGTGAAGTTGACTGCTTCAAAGAATGGACAGAAAATAGGCTGGTATCCAGCGACACGTTCAATAGACCGTTGCTAAAACTTGTACATATTAATGTTCGAAGTCTTAGGAAACACTGGGATTTGCTGAATGTTCATTTACAGGATACGCGTGCTTACTTGGATGCATTGTTAATAACTGAGACTGACCTCATAGATTGTGAATGTACTACTTATGCGCTACAGGGTTTCCACCAATACTATTTATGTCGCCCCGGCGGAAAGGGAGGGGGTATAATGGTATTTATAAAAGAAGCATGGCTGGCGGAAACAATTAGCTGCAAGTTTAAAAGTGCTGAGGTCTTGCTTTCACCATAAGCAAGCCTGAGGCTAGTTTTGTTATTGTTGCTGTGTATAGGCCTCCGAATCCAAACCTGCACTCATTCTTTGAGGAATTTTCAGTGTTTTTGAGAAAAATGGCCGACGAAAACCTGATTATAGCGGGGGATTTTAATATTGTTATCAGTGACCCACGGAAAAGAGGAACCTCGGATTACTTAGATTTATTGACTGGTTTTGGCATAGAAAGCCTTATATACAAGTTCACTAGGGAGGAAATCTTGGCTTCGAGATTACTCAGGCGTGTATTGACCACATAGCTTCAAGATGTTCTAAGTTTGAAAGTTTAGCCACTGTAGTGCGTAAAAAAGTAGCTGATCATTATTTTACGGCCTTGTGTGTCTTATCAACGCAGTCTGTTGATACTGATTCAGCTCATTTTATTGACTGTATTGATAACAAAAGAATGGATGCACTCATACAAAAATATGACTGGTCTCTGTTAACAGTCACGGACCATGTAGCGGCTTATGATCAGCTTATAAGTCAGTATAACACGTTTCCTTCACTCGGAACTAAAAAGGTGAAACTCAGAAGTCGTAACCCGCAGAAAAAATGGATTACAATGCCTATACTGGAACTGGCGCACGAGAAAGATAGGCTGTGGAAGCGATGCAAAAATAACCCATCTGATTTACTCCTGCAGCAAGAATATCGAATAATTCGTAACAGGCTGACGGCCAAACTACGGCTAAGTAAAAAGCAATATTTTGTGGCAGAGTTTGGCAAGTGTCGAAATAATATGAGAAAAACGTGGGGTCTTTTAAATGATCTCATGGACAAGCCAAGGCAAAAAAATTTAGATGATAGTTTAATGAATACTTTTGCTCCGGAACACCCATTGACTATCGCGAATTCATTTAAAGAAACTTTTGAAGCTTCTTTGGAAAAGTTGAAGGAAAAGTCTAGTGTGGTGTCAGGTTTGTCATATATTGGCCCTACTCTTTTGAATTCTGCCTACCTGCCGTCAGTCAATGGAAATGAGCTATGGAAGGTTATTGATACACTTTCCCTAGTTAAGCCGCCAGGTTACGACCGACTGAGACTACGAGACATAAAATATAATTATTGTAAATTTAAGGACTTGCTTGTTTTTATTTTAAACGGGTGCTTTGACACTGGCGTAATTCCGCAGGGCATGAAGGTATCGGTGATTAGACCCATTCATAAAGCTGGCCGGAAGGCGGACAAGAATAATTAGAGACCAATTTCAATTATCCCTGTTCTAAGCCTTATAATGAAAAAACTTGTTCATAAAAGCATAACATCTTTCTGTGATAGATTTTCTATTATAAATCCAACGCAATACGGCTTCAGGAGTGGACTTAGTACTATTGATCTGCTAGAAGAATGCAGCGACTATATAAACAAGCATATAGATCAAAACAAAATAGTAATTGGACTTTTTTTAGATTTAACTAAAGAATTCGATACCATCGACCAAAACATAACGCTACACAAACTAGAAAATATAGGTTTCCGCGGTCCATACCAAAACTTTTTTACCAGTTATTTTGCTGATCGCATTCAAGTAGTGGGTGTTAAAAACGTGCATAGCGGCTTCATGCATGTTAAATACGGAGTGCCACAAGGATCCGTGCTCGGACCTCTTTTATTTAACATTTACGTTAATGATACTGCAAACCTTCAATTGAATGCCCAACTCCTTCAGAACGCAGTTGACACGGCACTAATCTTGTCGCGGGAATCTTACAATGAGGCTATAGAGCTACTTCAAAATGATGTAACCAAAGTAGTAAGATGGCTGGATACAAATCAAATATTTTTAAACAAGAACAAAACCACGTTAATTTGCTTTAGAAACCCGCATAAGACAATAATACGTAATGGATCTATTGTGTTGCATTCTGATTATTGTAAAGACTGTTCATGCGTACCGCTACAGCTTTCATCCACAGTGAAATACCTGGGTCTTCATTTTGACGAGCACATGTCCTGGGTGCTTCACGTTGAATACATTATCAAACGCCTCAGAACCGTGTCCGCCCAGTTATATAAACTAAAATTTAGTTCCGCTCTCAACCTGCGCCGGCTGGTTTTTAAGGCCCTAGGGCAGTCTATTCTGCGATATGGAATTTCAGTCTATGGTTCCTGCACACAAACCAGAATACACAGAATCGAAAAGTTATTGGATCGAATATCTAGTAACATATTATATGGTACTGACCTCGAAACATTGAACAAAGGGGTAAAAACGTACATTGCCGGCGTGGATTCTTTTGTGGATCTGTATAATCAAGTAGTACTTCTGCGAAACTTCTTTTGTACTCGATATAAAAAAGTAGTAAAAAAGCCTAAGGTGCTACGCAAAACAGACCGTTACGAATTGCCTAGAATATATACCAACTATGGCAAACGGTGCCGAGAATACTACGTTCCTTTTTATTTCAATCAGTTGCCCGAGGACATAGAAAGGCTATGCTAAATTAATAACGCGAAATCTCAAATTAAACATTAGTTAAATTATGTAAAGTAATTGAGTGTCGCTGACGGTGTGTTAGCGGGTAGAAGCAGTGTGATCTATTTCGAAAAGCTCCTTCTGTCCATTCAGTAGTTCTATTTGTTTCATTATTTTTTGCTGCCTCATTCATTTATATCCTGTATATGTTATCAACATGTGTGTGAACTTCAAAAATTTGAGATTTTGTGAACTTTCATGAGTGCGAATGTGCATCTTGTTATAGTTATGTGTATATGGTGTTTTCGTTTTTGTTTTGTCTTTGGCAAAAGAGTTGCCTCTTATATTGTTACCCCTGAGCGAGCATCCTCAGTCTGCCGTGACCCGCCCACAAGCGACTTGCGCTTCTGCGGGCACGAAATGTACAGTGAAATTTATTGTGAAATAAAGTTCTATGTATGTATGTATGTATGTATGTATGTAACAATAAAAACGTGGTACAAAACACGCATGGAGTTCCAACGAGCGAAGGTGGGGATCCACACGTAAAGCAAATTATATTTCTTTATTGCGCTCATAACCTCTCGACGAGATTACTGAATGACCTTGCCGGGCATTGAGTTTACGATCACCGCTATAATTACGACCTTTTTGATGTGACGACAGCACGAAAGCAGATACGCAAAATCAATAAACAACCTAGCCATTTTGCGGCAACAAGCTATTTCACTCCCGCTTCATTTTCTGCTCTGTTCAAGTTTGTTATTTCCGCACTTCGCCAAACTTACCAAGCCAAGTTTCTGTGTTCCCCGAAGCTTGGAGAGGCGTAAAACGTTTGGGAAGAGTCGTTAAGGCCGAATCGCCTGACGACCTTTCATGTTTTTTGTTTGCTTTCGGGCAATACCGTTTATGATTGTGGGGGCTTGTAATGCGGAGCGCAGAAATGACGTAATTTTGGAGACGTTTGATTTCACTGATGACGCAATTTGTAATTTCAAACTGGCACTGCATTTTTTTCTGAGTCTTGTTTAAAATCCCTCTAAACTCTGCCGGTTAAAAGGAGTAGCAAGACCTTTCAGTACAATTTACGAAATGATCGAAAAGAGATGTGTAGCACACAGCATCGTTTTTCACGACATCTAATCTTTACTTTCTGAAAAAAAAAAAACTCTTGACCCCGCTGTGAGAAAAACAATAAGAAATGCTATTGCGCAATTTTTCAATACGAGATGCTGTATCAGCGGTGTGCAGGTTTGCGTTATGTCTTTTATAGCAAAGGCTAAAAACTTTGGAGACAAATAGAGCGCTTAATAGAAGAAACCAGGTTGACGCAGAATTCTTGATTTATTTGCAGTCGCGTCTACGTTTTAACAGAATGTTTCGATCGAATACACTATTGTTTATTCTGTGTTTAAATTTGTTCCAGACAAAAAATGCATGGAACGGCTCTGTCAAAGACGAGAAACATTTTCAGGACTGTAAAATCTTTCGTGTTAAGTAACTGAGACCATTTTGAAGACGCACGTTGGTATAACAACAAGCTTATTAGTCGTATTGATGTGAAAACAATTTTTACCAGCCACGGCGCTCGAACCGAGATGCAAGGGTGCATACGCATCCAACGCATGAAGAGTGATCATAACGTCAGTGATGTGCAAGACACAAAGATGATACCGAAGCTATGTCAGTGCTGTGGGCATTTAAATACGCACATTCCGGATCCTTTTATCCCCAAGAATTCTCCGTAGAGTGCACCACAGCAGCAAACTTGAAACGCCTTATGCGCATAAAATTGCATATTTGACGCAGGAAAATTTTTAATTTTTACAGTATCACGTATGTAGAAGTTCTGTAAAATGAAAAAAGGAGATTTAAGGGATGCAGAGCAGGAACGTCAATCATTAGTAGACGATACTTGGAGTAGCCGCAGATTTAATTAAGAAAATACGCCAGCCTCAACGGTAGCAGCAACGCCTTAGCCCCAGAAGGGGGATTGCGGACGGAACCTTGTTATTTACGCCCCTGTACTCTGAGCAGAACTTCCGGTGATAGGGCACGTGGGGCGCCATTACATTCATAAAACGTATTCTGACTTCAAACACGCGATTCCATTGTTCCGATTGTGCGCTGCCTTGGAGATTTGGTCTAGTTTACTATATTTATTTATTTAAAACATACTGCAAGCCCATTGAAGGGCCCAAGCAGGAGGGGCATCACAAGGAAAAAAAAACATTTAGGCGCAATACACATGGTACACTGATCAAAATAGTTTTAACAAATACAGGAATGCACCAAAGTTACAAAAATACCAATACACGTGGCACACTGTTGGAAATAGATTGTACACATACACAAGAATGCATCAAAATTGAAGAAGAATGACATTCATAATTCCGGTTGTTCAAGGGATTGAATATTGGTCACAGCCGATTCAGTTAGTTTATTCCAATCTGTAATTGAACGCGGGAATAAGGAAAACTTGAATATGTTAGTACGAGCGCTGTACGGAGTCAAAGATTCGAGGTGTCTATGCCGTGTTTGTCGGGAAGTTAGTGGCTGAAGGAATTCCTCAGGTTTAAGTGAAAGTTTGTTATTTTTAAGCAAGAACAGAAATTTTAACCTTTGAATTTGACGGCGTGCTTGAAGAGTTGGAATGCCATGCTTTTCCATTAATCTTGTCAGCGAGTCACTTGGACGATATTTCGAAAAAATGAATCGGACGGATTTACGCTGTATCATTTCAAGAGCATTGATATTACTTTTAGTGTGAGGATCCCATACAGTGCAGGCGTATTCCAGCCGCGGTCTAATTATGGATGTATAGGCGAGTAGCTTAACGTTTGCTGGGGCCTTTTTAAGCTTGTGTCTGAGGAAGCAAAGTTTTCGGAAAGAAGCTGCACATGTGTTTGATATGTATTTGTTCCAGCTCAAGCTATTTGTTATAGTGACGCCAAGATATTTGAATTCTGATACTTGTTCTAGCGGTTGTGACGGAAGATTGTAAGGGAAGGACAGTTTATTCTTTTTGTTAGTTATGTTTATAAAAACGGTAAAACGGTAAATATATTATCATTCTGCTCATAATTATGATATAATTATTATCAGTGGGCAACTGATAAGAATCTCTCGATAAAAACCCTGATCGGCACCCTTTAGGACAGTATAGGTACATTTACTATGCACCATCTCAAGTCAGTCCGAGAATTTTCGGATGATGATGACGACACCGTTAATGCTGATCATGTGGTACTGGCATAATGAACGTATGATACCTTCTTAACAGCAGCAATCCTGTAATATGACACTTACCTTCTTGCAAAAACGCGAGGCATGTCTGAGAGCCTCACCAGAGAACGCTTCGATGTGAACAAATACCCCTATGGTCTTGCCAGTTTAAAGACGCTACCACGGAGATGGTACCAGCTCTTTAGAGTCCGCTTTTTTGGACTCAACTAAAAACGCGATTTGCTTTAAGCCTGCACAGCATTCCGTAGTGTGAAGTTTTCAGCCAGTATGAATCTGATGACTATCATTTTACTTGGGGCCCTGCTGGTGTCTTGTTACTGTTTGCGCAAATTAGCTGTCTTGAAGCGTCCTTTTATTTCTTGTCACTTCTTTAACGTACTTTCAACATACAAAATTGTTTCTTGTTATTCGCATAAGTGACCTGTTAAAAAATTTGGCTACAAGCATTCCACGGCTTAACTGTTTCGTATTTTCAGTCTTCATCAAATTCAATACTCGCGTTGAAAAATATTCGCCAACCTTCGCAATTGAGATGAGAACACAGAGGGAACGGCGGACTTGGTGGTTTGCACTAGCGTAAACTTGGGTTTTCTTAGCTCTTCCCACGAAGAAAGAAGTATTTGTGGATGGGAAGACGCTGAACTGGGACAGCGCGAGCGGGCGGCGCGTTAATGTCACTGTCTGGCGAGGAGAAAATGCATCTTGCAGAGCAGCACTACAGATGGTGCGTCAAGTGCTTTGCCATAGTTTACATGTTCTTCTACGGATGCGACGCAGAAAAATCGTGATATAATCAAGTATATTTTAAAATTACCAGATTTCTTTATGTACAGTAAATAAATAGAAGTACGGGACATTTTAACAACACTTATTAATAAATACGGCCCTAGTTACAAGCCCTGCCGCGTTTGAAACGAAGCACTAGAAGGAACCGGGGAGCAGACGACATCTGCTAACGCCGCCATCTCGCCACGAGTGGTTCACTTTCGCCGGTCCCCCCTCTCGCGGGCTTATAAGATTTGTGCGTGCTTTTCATGTTGCACAAGCTGGGTGGGAAAGTTACGACAGCCTAGATATGAACGACTGGCATGGAGGATAAGAACCATCATTCACTGAAACTAATCATAAATAGCTTCTCAACCACGTTTTTTTTTATTGTAGGTTTCGCATTCTAAAAAAATCAAAGCCCCTTCTTCTTATGTCAGCGATGTTGGAAACGCGAAGATTTCTTCTGCCGCAAAACGACTCCACTGAAAGTCCAGTCGCAGGAAAGATTCGTCGGCGTCATCTGCCCATGATGGCAGCCGGCTGTGCATTGACTGACCCTGACCTGGTAAGCCTTTTCGGAAAGCGCGCCGGGCGCGTTTCCCTTTGGAGCCTCGCGACAGAGGGCGTGTCGGTGCCATGCCGGGCTCCGTGACTTTATCGCGCCGCCGGAACAAGCCCTGTTGCTCCTCCTCAATATTTGTTGCTGCTTGGCTCTGCAGATTTTATTCGGAGATGCGACACTGATGCCTCGAGCACACCCGTATCTCTCACCTACGAGAACATCGGCCCATCAGGGCTCAGGTCATCATTAGGCGAAGTTAATCCTGGACGTGCGCCTCCTCACCCGAACATCTGCTCCTCGAGACGCACTCCCAGCACTGCCTAGTTGGCCCTCTGCCTTCTCGCAATTTCCGTTCGCACTTCCTGGCCTAGAATTTTACTCATCTCCACTGTGGTGAGCTGAGTTTTTAGCGACGCCCGGCACCGAATAAACTCAAGCATAAACAGCTGCGCTTTTAAACGTAGGTTACAGGTTGAAGGACCCTCCTTCCTGTGTGAAGGGTTCGCGAGCCTGACCCCACCCGACGAAGCGACACTGAAACACAAGGAACAGAAATCCCCGGTTTACTCCGGCCAACAGAAAGACATGTGTAAAATCCTCCGCATAGAACAGAATGGTCATGAGAGCATCGCGACATCAGAAAGCCAACTGCTTCCACTGTGAAAAAAAACAAGACGATTCTTCCCCAACACTCACAAATGTTTACGAGTCTATCATCATAAGCCACAGCGTCCACGTCCACCAGATGCGCCTAGTACTCCCGGGTGGCCAACGGTCGGGGTTGTGGTTTACGGCCGCTTTCCGCTCCCATCCCGCCGATACGCTGCGGCCGGGCTGTGTCGTCCAACTCCCCCGCTGCTGTTTTGAGCACCGCTTTTAAGCCACTTGGGTGGTTGCGCGCATGTTGCGGATTTTATGCGCATTACGCGTGTTTGTTGCGGCTCACTGTTCATCGCACACGCACGCACGCGCCATTGATAGCGACTGACTATCACTATGCACTGAAAATCGCCCTACGCGGGCGAACGTAGGGGCTGCGTTCTGGTGAAGAAAGACACGCAATGGTGCCTGGCCTATTATACGGAGGGATAATTAGGCTATCCTTATACCTGCTATCGGTGCTTTTTAAATCCGAGCCTTCGAGAAAGTGCTGGACGATTTTGTGTTGAGGCTCTCGGCATTGCGTTTACTCCGCTCCTACTTTGTTGGAAGTCTCGCACCACTCACTCTGTCTTAACATTAACCATTCCAGCATTCGCAGCTTGGCAGGTTTCTTAACTACTTACTCGGAATGTAAGAGCGCCGGGGTCTACGACGCGCGCCATTAAATATATTGATTCGTGGCGGCCTCCGATATTGATTGATTGTAGGGTTGAACGCGCCGACGCAACGCAGATGATGAGGCGCGCCGTAGTGGAGGTCTCCGGAATATTTTGACCGCCTGGGGATCTTTAACCTGCGCTGAAATCTCGCACACACGGCGTTTTTGCATTTCGCCTCCATCAGGAAAGCGGCCGCCGTGGCCGGGAATCGAACCCACGACCTGCTAGTCGGTAGCGCAACGAGCCCCTGAGACACCGCGGCGGGCGCGGCCTCCCCCATTACCCGCACCAAATGCCTTATTCTTTCTCCTACTGCTATCTACATTTCCCTCTCTATGCGCTCCGGTAGGCTCTCTGCTCTTTTTTTTTCGCTTCGCGCAGAGACCCTGCTTTGCTTCCATACCGGGTGATCAAAATTAAGCCGACAGTTTTTTTTAATTAGGCGCGTAGATTTACGTGAATACCAACTCCGCAGTAAGGTTTTTCGCCCAGGGGGACACAGAATTAGGTGGTAACAATTGATGTCGGGGGCCTAATTAACTAAAATTGAATAATGAACTTTTTAGTGGCTGCAGGAAGCAGGCGTGTTTGTAGTGAAACGTTAGACGCAATCGTGTTTCCAGGCAGTTTCATTTGGCAGAGTTGTTCTAGCACATCCGTACTCCGAGATATCGAACTGCCAGTTTAATTGCCGTTCGCATGATTACGTATGGTAGACAGTGATGACTGGCGCAAAGGTCCTCCCTTTTGTTCCGTGTTTCGATAACGGTGCCGACTACTGCAGAATGCGATAACGCCAGCCAAGACTGAAAGGGTGCCAGTTATCACTTTTGCCTATGCCTCCACCCAGTTGTCAATCTAAACACCATACACAGCAGACATCACAAAAAGAAGGAGCTTTGCGCCAGTATAAACTGTCTTGCATGCGTTATCATGCGAACGGCAATTAAGCTTCACAGTTCGATATCTCGGAGCACGAATGCGGTAGAAGAATTCTGCCAAATGACACTGCGTGTAAATATGATTGCGAGCTAAGCCACTCCTATTTGGAGTTTTTGTACTAGTTTTGGATCAACTCAAAACTAGTGTTTATTTATTTACCTCTCTTTTGCTCTATTTATCCCGTATGGGCATGCATAGTTTTACATGCACTTTTTACTGTATTGTCTGGCGGGTAAGCCATAGCCAAGACCATTATTCCGTTAGCATTAGGGAAAGATTTCGTAAAGAGTGGTGCCCTTACATAGAAGTGACGAGACAGGGCGGAAGATTTCTACTGGCGGTGAACGCCGATTCTCATTGTCCGCGAACACAAGCATGTGCCGCCTGCCGCTCCCACCAGTTGCTAACGCACCCGCCGCGGTGGCTCAGTGGCTAATTCGTTGCGCGGCTGAGCACGAGTTCGCGGGTTCGATTCCCAGCCTCGGCGGTCGCTTTTCTGATGTAGGCAAGAAGCAATAACGCCCGTGTGTACAAAATTTCGGCGCTTGTTAAAGATCCCCAGGTGGTCATAATTGCTCCGGAGCCCTCCACTACGGTGCGCCTCATCGCCTGCATTGAATCGGCGCGTTAAACCTTACAACAAATCAATCAATCGGCTGGTAACGCGGCTATATACTGATAGTGACGCCGCCATAACCTGCGAAACGACGTGTATGCGCGGCTTCAAAGCCGCTTGCATATCCCGGTGGCCATCACGGAAGAGGGTACGCTACGGGCCGCGTTAGAATTAATGAAACACTTTATTAAAGCCGAGAGGCGATGAGGCCCTGCGGGGAAGTGAGGATGGGAAGGGGGAGCAGAAAGGGAAAGTCCACAATTCACATAATGTACACAGTTCAAGTCTTGGGGTCCAATTCACAGAAGGCACAGTTCACTAAGTCATTGGCAATGTCGCTGTTGACATCGGACGTGGATGAGTAAGGTCAGTCCGAGACAGTCTGTAAGACCGCTACACGAATTTGTAGAGGCCGTTTTCATGGGCGTACTGCGTTATTATTTCTAAAGTAGCGGGGTCGTCACGAGCACGACTAACGTGCTCCAATTCAGTCACAGGTGCAGGACCTACAGTTAGCAGCTGATGGCGGTTACGGGCGAATACAGGGCAGAGCCAAATTGAGTGGAAGAGATTTGGTATGGCATCACTAATACAGTGGGGGCATCGGTGCAATTGAGAGCCTGCTGTGGCTGACCACTTATGTATAATGTGTGGTGTATACGCTTAATTTGCGTACCCTTTATTCGCGAATACCTCAACCGGACGCGAGAAGGGCTTGAGTGGTGCAAGGATGCCAACGCTTCCTGCTTTCTTTTTTGAGGAGCCGTAGCTGAAGTTGCCAATCTGCTTGGAGGGGAGGCACGGGTGGCGGGCACCGTGGGAGGTGATTGAAGCCTCTCCCTGGCAGGGCCGTGAGCCACACGGTTGCCTCGTGCGCGGGAAGTATGTCCCGGAGTTCAAACAATGCGCATTTTGAATCCTTCCATTTGTAGGTCTCGTACTTTGGTCAGGATATTTGTCGCCGTAATGTTCGGGGAAAACGAACGATTCAATTCACGGACAACAACGTAAGAATCCGTGATAATGCGAAGTCTTCGCGTTGAGGTGGGCGGAATGTTGGATAATGTCAACGTTCAGCTGTACGACGCACCAAGCAACGGTAAATTTACCTGAACGTGTGGGTATGGACAGTAAAGCGCTACGGGATGGCTAACGGCGGAACCGCAAATTTATGACCGTATAGCTGAACGTTGACATTACCTAACATAGACCGGACATTGGCTTAACAAGGGCTCTTGGATAGGGTGCGTAGTCATGGTTGCGGAAAAAAAGAAAAGGCTGCAAAGCCCGCCATCTCCACTAAAGTGAAGCCTGGGTGGGGGAGAAGCATGCAGTGTATACGTGTATCCTTGGCGCTTCGGCGTTTTTGCCAACGGAGATGAAACCATTAGGAAGTTGAGGTATACAGGTTTGCTGTAAAAGTCTGGTGTCTTGGCAGCACGAACCCTTCCAGCTCGAGGCGTTGTAAAAAGAGTGTCCCGGTGTGTTCTTTTAGTATGCCTTATGTTCTATGGCTAGGCGTTGGAAAACGAGAGTCCCGGTGCCTTAATACCGTGACTACATGAAACGCCGACGATGACGAGAGGAGACGCCGACAGCCCGAGCCCCTAAGAGGCTTCGCCCATAAAACAAATGACGACAGACACAAGGACCCGATCAAAACTCAGCAAGGAAGCTCGGCCACACAACTCAACGACAAGGGACGTTCAGGCTTTATCACATTTTAATTAAAAAACGTTTGGTGTTTTTTGTAGCGTAAACAACATTGGCCTGGTTTGAGCAGTTTCGCGGGGACCCTGAAGGGCCGTGCTGCGCAAACGCGAGGAGCATTGGGTTGGATTAGATTTGGATTGTATTGGGTTGGATTGGATTAATTTGGATTGAATTGGATTGGATTTGATTTTAAATCCCATCCGATTGGAGTACGGATGTGTAGAGAATTGGGTCTGCGCATTCACCGGACTGCGCATTCCATAGGAGTGACTTCATAGCCACGGTAGACGCACTGGCGCCGGCGCGTGCCCGGCTGTATGCCTCTGTTCTGCAGTATCCAAGTCTGACTGTGCGCCGGAGCCGCTTGATAGGCGTTTCGCGTGGCTCCTGGAGAGCCGTGCTGCGCATGCGTGGGGATCAGTGACTGGATCGGACTCAACCGGACTGGACTGGACTGGACTGGACTGGACTGGACTGGATACGACTGGACTGAATTGGATTGCATTGCGAAACCCTAGCTCACACAACGTATATCCTGGCGTAGCCGAGCTAAGCTACTGCTATTTCTTTCGAAAGAATGATAATTTTCTTTCAGGAGTATTAAGAGTTCAATAGTTTATTTTGGCTAATTTGAGTGGGCAGGACCCAGGAAAAAAGCTCCGTGCTCAGCACGACGGGTCGACGCCCCTTAAAGTGCAAGGAGGCCGCTTGGGCAAGCAACAGTACAGGCCCAACTGCTGAAGTGCGAATAGAAAGGTGATACTGACGCGTCACAAGCATACATGTCCAAACAGTAATTACTGTGCACAACCAAAAACCGATAGCCACCAACAGTAGAGCACAAAAGTATTTTTCGCCACACTTACTGTTTGGAATATATGCCATTTATAGTATGTATATTTTGGTATTAGGCGTCTCAGATAGCCAAATTCTCGACCTAAACTACTCTGTTTTTAAACGAAACAAATTTTTGAACAAAGCTATGAAAATAAATTGTAAAATTATATTTGGTTGCGTCTTTCACTATTCTAAGAGTTTTGCCGGGTGCGTCTTCCTGCATAACACAGGCCGTTTGATTCAAAACTCATGAAGAAAATGTAGAAGTGCAGCACGATATCTATTTAATTAAAAGACAGGTTGCTAAAAGATGAGAACATAAGAAGGTTTTTATAGAAAAAAATACTTATGTATGCATTGTGGGCTCACGTGAAAGGGCGCCTCTCAAATTATTCTGACTAGCAAGGCATATACTCCTGTTTGATAGAAGCAAACAGCGAATTTTTGGACGTTTTCTTCCCAGCGCTTGAAGAGAGCCCAAATTCTCCCAAGTTCACCAGGGCATTGCACGTATATATCAGATGCGGAGAAAGCACACAGAAAAAACCAGAACTGCGCAGAGAATGTCCAAGCTTTTTGTTCGCTTTAAACACGTCATGTCTTGTGACGACAGGTCACCCACTCGAGGGTTCTTACATCCGCAGTTTAACCATGCCGACCGTGGAGAATGCGAGGTGGCGAGGGACAGCAGACTAAAAGAGGGAGAAAGTAACGGGCGCTCAATACGGAAGAATAGAACGGAACGTTTTCCCTCATTTGTTATTTTTTTTCTTGTTTCCTCTTTCTTACCCCGGTGGAGACATAAGACAGGAGTGACTTTTATATGCGACAAAGCAAACGCTGCAATCTCATGATTTTTTTTCGCCAGCAGAAAAAAGAAGGAACTTTGCTGTTGTCTTTCAATATTGAAACCGACACTGGAGGTGCAAGAAACTTCTTCCCATGCCGTGTTTGAGCAAAAGTAGGGCGAAAGTTTCGCTTCACGCCCGGCCACGCATGCAGAGGTGTTGTGGTTGTAGCCCGCTTCCTGGTGGTGCGAGTATGGCGTTCGGAAAGACGGAGGACGGATCTTCAACAGGCGGCCAGCCTCGTCTTGCTTTTTCCCTATGAAAAAGAAGTCGTGGCAGCTGCGCTCTGGCAATACTTTCCAGCTGTCGCGAGACGAATAAGTAAATAACATAACTGAAGTACAGATATAAAGAATGGTGCCAGGTCTTAGCACCTATACAAACCTGGGTAAGCGGCGACTTCTCAGCATTCGAACAGAAAGCTGGCAAGCGGTACACTACCGAGCAGAGATGCATGCGTCGCATTCTCAGAATACGGTCACACAAAGTATTAGATTAAACTTTTGCTGATGTTGAGCCCAAGAAGACGTCACTGCGTCAGGTATTTACAAATCAATACTTGTCTTCGCTCTGCCCCTGCCACAGATGTTTACAAAATAGTCCGGCATGAAAACAGTTCCGTACAAAGACGTAGCGAATGTTTCAGGCGTCGCTATCCGAAACTTCTTCAACAAGAATTCGTGGAAAACTCCGCGTTGGAAGAGTACGCCGCCGTGCCCTTTTGAGTTCTACCGACTTATATAAGTAGTTTTGTGAGCGGCCACAACAAATATTTCTGCTATTTCACACATCATAAGGTCTTTCACTAGTAAATCAAAGAGGCCAATTTTATCATTCGAACTGTTTCAAATGCACCATTGTTTGCGAACGTTTAGCCACCTATCCGTAGAAGACAGTCGCGTTAGTTTTCGAAGAACCACGGAAAATCTCAAGGCCCACTTTTTAAAAAAGGCCACTGCAACATCATCCCTGCTCCGTATCTTCAATTACTCTGCTAGCAAGTTTTACTGGTACTATTCGAGTCCGCCTCATTATACTACAGCACAAAGCGGACACCGGCATAGCGAAAACGGATCTTGTCACGTAATACTCAGGAAAGACGTCTTCGGTGTGTATGTAGGTTGCAAGACCCATACAGCGACGTCACTCTTGGAATTGATCGGCTCTGTGGGTTCACACGCTCACAATCCCGAAATAACTAGAAAACAGACAGACAGACAGACAGACAGACAGACAGACAGACAGACAGACAGACAGACAGACAGACAGACAGACTTACGGACGGACGGATGGACGGACGGACGGACAGACAGACAGACAGACAGACAGACAGACACTACAATGTTTATAATTAGGTAGCCCTAACGCGACTGTTGTCTTTTTTAAAAATTGGCTACGGAGCTGCTTGCTTAACTGCAAATGTTATCGAACGAAAATCTTCGGCCGCTTCTGCCCCGTAATTCCTTCTCCTGTCTTATCTCCCGCTAATCCTGTCCCATTTCCATCGTCTTGCGATTAATGGAATGCACATTTGTTGAATGCAACTGATTTTTTTCCTTCGCACTGGTCGCACCACCTTTTGTGACAGCATGCATATTTTGTGCATCGTTGTCGTTTTTGTTCTGACTTGAACTGCAAGAGCAAGAACTCCTTTCTTCGTGCTCGCTTGTATCTCGCACGTGCGGGATCATTGTTGGGCAATTCCGAACACTTTCTTTCTTCAGTGGCTACTTTAAAATCCAACCCAGCGTGTATTACAAACTAGAAGAAGGCTGAAAATACTGGTTGAGTGCCTATATTTTGCATCAAATACCCTTGAGGTTTTCTTGGCGCTAGATTAGAGGCACATTCATGACTAATGCCAGCAGTTTTTGTTGTTGGAATGATTTTGCACTATACTCCATTTTAACACATTCTTTCACTTTTTTGGCTGAAAGTTTGAATTGAAGGACAGAGAGACAGGCCAAACGTTATTTTATATTTTAAAAACCAAGAGGTACTACCCTTTTCAGAAAGGATAAACGAGTTGCTCCTCTTGGTGTGGCGAGTGGTGTTATACACAAAAAAAATCAAAACAAATTGGCGGCTAGAGTGGATTCCAGATGTGCGTTGGGCAGGTTTTTTATGGGCAACGTTCATAAGCGCCACAAGAGGAAGGTACGCAGACGTGCCTAGCCGCTGGTCGAGGCGGCGTCTGCATGCGGCTGCCGAAAAGTCTGTGAAATAGTCTTATATACGTGCTGTACACCATCATTTGATTGACAGTTGAGCGCTCACTTAAAAGTCGGCCTTATGCACCTCCAACGGGGAATCTGATACACAATTGTTCGAAAGACTCCGGAAGGTCGTTGAAACGGCCATGTAGCACAGGCATTATCCCTTTCTCCGCCTCATACGGTGCTGTCATGGCAACCACACCCATCACCGCGTCCGGTTCACCCAGGCGTTCCCGATCTACAGAAAAGCGGCGGAAATGACGCGTTTGGTATCCATTCGCCTCACCCGGCATTTCAATCTTGCGTGGAAATGGGCGCGGTATGAGTAGTTTGGTCTCTAATTCCCTCCATGTACGACACACCAATCCTCGGCATTCCAACGACGACATGAACGTTACGGCATATGATCTATCTTTCACTCGTCTCATCGAATAAGGAGCGTGACACTGGTTGCAATGGTAAAATACAACTATGGCAGTGATCGTAATTCAGTTCTGCACAAAAACGCACAAATGATTATATCGGTTTAGTTTTTTTAAATACTTGAAGATAGATTGCGCAATAAATTGAGTTGTTATTAGTGAGAAACTTTGGGTATACGACATCCAAACCAACTTAATGTCTGGTGTTTCCGCAAAACAATTTCGACAAAAAAAAAACAACTTTTGAATTACTAGTTCATCCTTAAAATGGCAGTGGTATTTGTGCCGCCTTCTTTGCCGCAGTAGCAATCGACAGGCAGCCATCCGTTCATTCTCAATTCATTACACTACTAAACGTACTTCCTTGCACGCTGCACCTTGAACAGTCCCGGTGAAGGAGAGGGGTGCAGCGCTGACAAAGACAGCCCCCTTTTGTAGGCTGTGTCCAAACAAGCTAATGCATTGAATCTTTGAAGGACGAACCATGAACGGTAACCGTTTCAGCTGCTGTGAAGCTCCAGGCGATCAGCTCCCTGATGTATACAAGGAAGGTCACTTCCGTTGGTTGCTTAGCCTAAGGTTGACCTTCGCTGACGGGTTAAGTCTCCGGCTTCACACTAGGCTAATGCGAGATTAAATCCCCCTCTGCCAAGAAACTGATCATGGTCACTAAAAAGGGACCACTCCAAGGTTTTCTTCGTCCACTGCCTATAATTGAATGCACGTTCCTGAAATAAACAAGAAAACATTTGTCCAATGGGGCGATTCAAAGCACAATAAAGACATGTATAATAAAATATCCTTATTTTGCGAGTGTTGCGCCGTCTTAGCGAGCTTCTCCCGATGTAAACGTGTTCCTCCTTCCACACCTCTTTATTTGGTTTGTTTGGAGAACTTATTCTAGTTGTTGACATTTTTTCTCAAGAATAAATTATGCTCCGATATGTTCCTGACGTTAGTGCGCAGCTTGACTGGTGCAAGCCCTTTCATCCCATCCCAAAAGCGCCCTTCTATCGAACCCTCCTCCTAAATTCATCTCTAACCCTCTAACCCTCTATGAGCCTTTTCTTCCCATCCCCTTAATACAACCATCGTGAACCGTACTGCGCGTTAACACCTGATAAGACAAAATTTGAAATTGCCTTCCGGCCCCTCCAGTCATTTTCATCTCATTTTTACAGCGGCCGTTTAGTTCAGATTACGGTGGCAAATACATGCTCTACATGCTACGCTGTGTTTTCTTACTACATGCTATGGAATGGGAAGATTGCTTTTTTTTGCGATGGGCTCCAACAAACTCCTTATATATCAACATTTGAAAGCTGAATAACATAAACCATTGCAGTTGTCGGTGGACAATGCGGTGTTCGCGGCACAATATTGGCGCACCGATAATGTGAATGATTTATATCTCAAAGGAAAAGCAGGTCTATTGTTCGCACCGCTTTCAGACTCCCAGCGATACACCGTCCAATCATGAAAAAGAGAACGTGGTCGCGCACTTTCTATAACAGCCGAATTGTGTGGCGCCGGGTAAACCACGAAAAAAGGAAGAGAAAGCCGTCTGTTATGCTTGGAAAACGTAGCGAAAAACAGCACAAAAAAAACTCAACAGGCAAGGGGAAAATAACGTGTTTAAGCTGATTGGTTCGGAGAGAAGCTTTCTTGACCCCGTCCTGATACATTCGGCTCTTCTCGCAGGAAAAGTTAAGAGAAATTGTGGCTGTTTTATAAATTCCGCGAGCAATGTTCTGGGGCGTTAAGTAAAACAGATAAAGCGGAGCTTCATTCGGGCAGTGTGGAGTAAAGACGCTTTTTTCTCTCTTCGGCTCCACTGACGACGAAATCAAAGGGCCCTGCGATGGCAGCACAAGAGCCCTTATTTGTGATAACAGCATCGCAGTAATCAGCTTAATTAGCGAATCCGCTGCCAGACACTACAAACTTTCGCGCATATCAATTAGTGCTTCTAAGCCATGATTCAAGAGGAAAAGTAAAGTGCCACAAATGACGTGTAATAATAGTGACATCGCCACAAAAATTCAGAGCCCTTCCACCCCGTGAAGAGGGATGGCCAGCAAAGCTGCGGTGCCGAGCCTGAACGTGAGATTTGGCTGGGTAGTAGTCCAAGGGGTGCACGAAGCAAAACACGTTTGTTTGCAATTTGCGATTGAGCATTGTTCCTGGTTAATTAACTGAAAGAACTTTTGACGAACTAGAGTTTTGTTCGCGTGGACAAGCATGGGGCTTTCCGTTTCCCTCCCGTGGAATCCCATATGTATTGATAGCGGACAAGAATTCTACAATATTTAAACTTCACTGTGAACCATGCAATTTCGAGACGCAATTCGCGGTCCCTTCCTGAGACGCACTTCCCGCCGCTGCCGCAGAGGCTCACCGTCAAGAGAACCCACGAGTGAGTGCTGCCCCAGCGCACTGCATCCATCAGGAGTGAGTGCTGAACTGCGAGTGACGCAACCGGTCATGCGCATCTAAAGCGGATGTTCTGGAACGCGCACATGCGATCTCAGCCCGTTCTTACTGAGCAATGAGCGACGCAACTGGTGGAAGCGCGTCGTCTGCCGCGGCTGCTAAACGAGCTGCGTGAACAGCTGCGCCTAAATATCGCATTAGGGAGCATCGTAATCACCAGCCAGTTTTTTAAACGAAATATAAGCTGTCTTGTATTAAAATATGAAGGCCCTAGGACCTTTTTGATTTTGTATGATTTTTTCCATGCCCCGGTGGTGTGGCGCGCAGTTTTACGATTCCGTGGATTTGAGTGGGCTGCGCAACGTGGCGCTACGCTCGCTAGCGATTCCTGTCTACATCGCTCTGGGACCGGAGACGATCTGCTGGATCCTAGCCATTTACAGCTTTGCTGTAAAAAGAGACGCCAAGCAGTCCAAAGAAAACGTACTGACGTTTCGACTTGCAGCACGGAAGCTTTGTTCACAATGAATACATCACCGGAATTGTGTCGTTTAAGTGGGCTTTAGTAATCGCGGCAAAAAGCGTGCGTAGATCAGACAGATTTCCGTCGCTACGATTGACTATATACATGTGGCCTGAATGATTAGTGATTCCAGCTGTAGCCGTGATGCTGTCATTTTTTTCTGTTGCGACGATTCTTGCGTTGTCCAAATCAATCTTGTGGTCATTCACGACGGCGTGTTCGGCAAAAGCATTGTTGCGGACGCTCTTATTCTTTACGTCACGGGCGGGCTGCTGCAGACTATTCTTGTAATTCCCTTATTCCCCGATATAAACACCGCTGCAGTCTGTGCAAGGTCTCTCGTATACCACACCGGGAAAACGCTCCTTGGGCAAGTGATCTTTGACTCTCAAGTGACCTTTGACTCTCAGTACATAACCTCATTGTGCATCTTTTTGGCTGGAACGTGAGCCACCTGCACGTCATGTTCCCGTAGGACACGTCCCAAACATACGCGGGTTAATCAAATGTATGGTACAGGAGATCTCTTCATCGAGAGAGGAGGCGCCCCCTTTGTCCACGTCGGGTCAGTTGGCGTTCCGTTGCGCTTGTTCTCTGTGTTCTCCGCGTGGCTTCAGTCAGTTCTTCTAGACTGTTATGTTGTCCAAGTGTTCGCAGTCGATTTGTTGATGTACTTGTGGGAACATCTAGGGCTTGTTTGTACGCTTTGCGGATAATTGTGTATATTTTCGGCTTTTCTCGCACCTCAAGGATGGTGTAGGTGGCGACATAGGTTATTCGAGAAACAATGAACGCTTCGACCAAACGTATCATGTTTTGCTTTTTCATGCCGTGGTTCTCATTCGCAATCCTTCGGAGCATCCGAAATGGCTGCGCTGTGGTTTGTTCTGGTTTTAAATGCAGAGCATTTCAGTAACTAACGATGTCACCCGCGTTGGCGTCCGTAGTCCGCATCGCTCCCCCTACACTATATAAAAAAATAATACTTACCGGCACCAGGTTTCGAACCAACGACTCTGCGGGCGGAACGCAAGGTACATGGTACTCTACCCACTGCACCACAAAGCCGACACAGAATGGGAGGTTACGAACACGCCTTATATCCTTGACTCATTCAGCCGTCGGCCACAGGTGCGCCCTCTCCCCCGCGTCCTCCTCGCCTTCTCTCCGCTCGCAACACCCTCCCTCGCCGCGTTCGCTTCGGGCGCACAACAGGTGGGGACGTGCGCAACACCCTCTCTCGCCGCGTTGGGTTCGCGCTGATCAACAGTCGGTTCGCGCGCAAGAACAGGTGGGGGCGCTCGCATCGCGCTCTCTCGCCGCGGTCGGTTCGCGCTTAAACCACATATGTCGTTCGCGCTTGCTCCGGTAGCTAACATCTGTGGCGTGATCGTGACGTCAACATCACGCGTTCGTGTGTTGGCGCAATTTTGGCGCAATAACACGCTCTCGCGAGGTGCATTGGATTGGATTCGAATAAATTGGCTTGGCTTGGCTTGAATTGGATTGAATTGGTTTGGATTTGGATTGGAATATTTAAAGTGGATTGTGTTGGATTGTGTTCCGTCATAGCCGCGCCACGTTGCGTCATAGCCGCTCCACGTTGCGTCATAGCCGCGGCAGGGGGTTCACGGCACGTTT
Organism: Haemaphysalis longicornis; assembly: GCF_048455015.1. Lineage (NCBI taxonomy): Eukaryota > Metazoa > Arthropoda > Arachnida > Ixodida > Ixodidae > Haemaphysalis > Haemaphysalis longicornis. The sequence continues at coordinate 191,347,676 of NW_027526361.1, forward strand.
CACGTTTCACCAGCGACTTCATCGACAATGTCTACGCTGGAAGACAACAATTACAACAACAACCAATACGTAATCCATACGACTTGCAGGCGCGCCCCCCGCGGAAATGCTCTGCATTTGATCGTGTTTGGAGTAGCGGGTTGTTTTTGCACTTTTCTTGATAGGTATTTCCCAATATCTAAGTGCGAAAGAAGGAAGGATACTATGTCCATCGAGTGATATCTTTGTGTCCATGGCTGGGTCGTGTCACCTCTTTTGCATGAGTAAGAGCTCAAATTTAGGGGGGGGGGAAGCGCAGGTTAGTCCGCAACGTTTTGCATAGTCCTGAACTACGTCGGTGGCCTGTTGGAGGTGGTATCGTATTATTCCTGCCGATTCTTTGTATCTATATTGTGAACTTCCAGCGAGGGCTCTGAATGAGCGCCGTTTGTAGACCCGCCGCTGTGATCGTTGAGTACACCCTCTGTCTCCATGTTTCCGCGCGTGGGCTTAGCTTAGTCGGTAGGACAGCGGGCTTTTGCTGCGTTACTCTGTTCGGGTGCAGGCTCAAATCCTGATAGTGCCAGTAATTTCTTTTATTTGTTTCGGGGTTTTTCGTTGACGGCAATGGTCGCGAAATAACCCTTGGCTAGTTCTTTAGCGACCGTTGTCCGTCCCCCCCCCCCTTCCACAGAACATGAACCCTCCACACCGTGAAGGGAAAGACGAGTCAGAGCCTAAGCCCTCAAAAAACAATACGGACAATCTACCACAACGGTGTACACGGGCGCAGTGGACTACGCGCGCCCGAACACCAAAACTGCAGTTATCGCAGCTCCTACTGCCCTCATCAGGAGCATAAGATCTAAAGCAGTACATAACCTCCAAGCGGAAAAGACAGAGATTGCAATAGCGATTGCGCAGACTCAAGCCAGTACCATGATCACTTACTCCCAAGCAGCTTGTCACACGTACATGGTGGGGAGAATTCCCCAAAAAGCAATGCAGGTTCTAGCCCAGAACCCCCCCCCCCTAAAGAAACCTGTCAATAATTTGGGCGCTTTCCCATTTGTTGCTCCCGGCAATCAAGCAGCCCATGCGTTCGCGCGAGGTTTCAAAAACCGGGAACCGTTGGAGGATTACGACTGGCAAAATGATCCTCTCACTACTTTCAGCGACACAACGCAAACCTACAAGCTATCCCGATGCACTTATCCGCCAGGAGCTAACTCGCTGTCCAAAGAACACGAAGTGACCTTGCGCCGTCTACACACACACACGTTCCCACACCCCACGTGACTACATGCCATTCACCCCACACCCCATACGATCTGTGCAATTACTTCGGCCAACGAGCTAAGCTATATCATATGGTCTAGGAATTCCAGAATAACCCAGACTTGAAACCAATTCCCAGTCTCTACGAGCAGTGGGAGAGTGAACTTGCCTGTTCTTACCCGAATAGGTAGTTATGCAATACCGAAAGGGTGAAGGCGAGGGGTAGAACCAATAGATTAGCAGTGAACTCAACAGCGTGTGGAGAGGGGGAGTACGAAGGAGGGCGCTCCTTGGTGGCGACGAAGGAAACAAGAGTGAGGGGGAGGCAGTGAGAAAGACGGCGTCATATCCGCACGGGCCGCCCTCCATCTCACACTTGCCCAGACGCTCCTCTCCGCTTTCTTTCTGCCGCCATTGCTGCGTTCGGTACGTTGAATGGATAATAGTTGTGGGTGCCGTTTAGAGCTTTACATTCAACCCTCTTCACAGCATGGATTGGAGACAATTGTTTACACGTTGGAAAGTCACTCCAAGCCAATTTATCAAAATTACTGTCGGTAATGTATCTGCAAGTTTAACCAACATAACTATTAATTCGAGTATTCACCGAAGTCTACAGACGTTGCCTATCGGTAACTAGTCGCAAAAGAGACTCCAAGCGCCTTTCATAACCGATGTAGGAACTACCGGAAGGCTAACAGTGATTTAAGAGGTATTCATGCTCTCTCAGGGTTGGAAACTAATTTTCACCCACATCATAGTGCCAGTGACTTCTTTTACTTTCATTGCACAAGTTCACGCAAGTTAAAATTTGTACAGATTTGCTAAGCTTTGCCCTGTGTGCTTGCCAATACGCCCACGTCCGCAAATCAGCACGAACATAGTTCTAAAAAACACCATTATCAAACTAAAAAAATTAGCGAAAAATGCCACAAAAACCCAGGCCTGGCGTACGGGTTCTGGAATTTTCTCATGGTATTCCGCACAGCCGGTGTATTTTTACATGTATCCTTAAAATATACAATAAAAAAACTCTCCATAGTGCATAATCATGAATGTAAACTGACGATAAAATCAAATTTGGCGTTCCAAGAAAGCGGAAGTTGCTTCTTTTCATTTATTTCTAAAAATGGCAATGGAAAAAGAAACCACCTGCATTACTGCTAACACAAGCTATACGTCTGCTGCAGAACTGCGATTGAAAACCACTTCTTTAATGCGTTTTGTTTGTTTTTTTGTTAACTCTCTTTGCACGTTCCAAATCCTTATTCTGCCTCAACTGCATTCTTTAGAGATTTGGAGATTAGGGATAATAACCTCAGTGAAATCTTACTAACCCTCTTCAGTGTAAGATAATATGGCTCCCTAGGAAACAGTATTTCAAGATTCGTGGAAATCATAAACAAAAGGCAGCGAAAAATCTTGTAACTGGTTCGTGGGATGGAAGACAAATGTTTGCGTTAGCTAGCGCATATAGTAGACACCCCGCGGCAACAGCAATATCGGATTTACTTTACGTACCACGCCGGGCAAGAATGCTTTCTGTCTTAGTGTGTTTTACGAAAAAGTTACATTACTTTGAAATTTCACGTCAATTTCGAACAAAACTGATTCGATTTTTTAAGGGCAATAAAATTAAGATACGCAAACAGAAACACCAGCATTACGCGAATAATGGGAATTAAGCTTCTGCGGAAGAAGTCTTGCTCGCACAGGAAGAATGGGGCGCCGTCAAAACAGCACACGACGAAAGGGCACGCGCCAGAAGAGCACCGACATAACAGCACAGCGTCGAAAGAGCACGCGACAAAACAGCACGCGACAAAACAGCACGCGGCAAAACAGCACGGCGTCAAAAGCGCACGCGACGGAAGAGCACACCGACAAAACAGCACAGCGACTAAACAGCACAGCGACAGAAGGGCACGATTTTATGGAATTCCTAACTGGGAAATTGTTTAGATTTTAAACCGTATACAAGCATTATAGAGGGCGCAAGATGCTCTGTAGGAGTTTCTCTTCACGTTCCACTACTCTTTCTCGAAAAACATGTTCCGGCTTTAATTTTTGCACTATGTAGGATGTTTGAAATGAAAGCGGCAAAGGCCAGGGCCGTCATTTGGCAAAACTATTTAAACACCGAGAGAAAATAAACTTGTATAGAACCAAAAAATTCAAAAAGAAAAGACGAAAGGTTGGGCTATATGAAACTCAAAATGGCTTTTGTTTCCTCTTCAAGATCAAGGTTTATAGAAACGATCCCTTACACTAATCATTTTTGAATTAGCCCTTGAATTTTTGGGGGTAATATCAGAGTATAATAACAATAAAAATAATAATAATAACACGCCATTCCCTTGAGACCCCCTTACAAAACGTTTTGGAAGTCTCTGCCTATCACAGTTCTTTCGATTCTATTCAAATATTTTCCACCCTTGCAGTTCCGGTTGAATGTAGACGTGCCACGATATGTGGAAGCTCTCTTCCACTTTATGCGTCTCGGCGTTGCCTACAGATTTTTTCCTGTTTAAAAAATGGCGCAGCTTGCACTGCAAGAGAAAAAGCAGAGCTGGCGGCCCCCTCCCTTCGTCGGAGACCAGTCTGTTGCATCTCACATTTATTTCCCAATTTGTCGCTGAAAGTTCTTCAAGACAGGCAGGCCCGGAACGTTTCGTCCGCAGGCTTCCACATCTTTCTCAAAGTGGGCCGCCCGCGCTAGAACTGGCGGCCGAGTCTAAAGTCAACGCCAGCGCTACGAACCCAAAGGAAATGCGGTACGCCCGGAATGCGATGCTCAATCAGTATCCCTAACGCGAGGATCCCAGTTTCGATACCGACCGCGGGCAGGGGCCCTTTAGGGGCTGGGGAGGTTGGTGTCTCCTGTCGTCGTCTTCGTCGTCGTACTCGTCGGCTCACGTAGTCATGGTGCTAAAAAACAGGAAAAGTCGTTTACGCCTCGCGCTAGAACGTAACGAGTAATAAAAAACGGGGGCACTCATTTACCCCTCGCGCTGGAGCCCTTGGTAACGCGTACTAAAAAAAAAACACCGGGGAACTAGTTTACGCCTCGTGCAAGAGAGCTTCGTGATTCAAAGACAAGAGACTTTACAGCAAAACTGTATACCTCTACCCCCAGTGGTTTCATCTCCGTTGGCAAAAACGCCAAGGCTCCAAAATACAGTTATAGTTTTATACACTGCATGCATCGCCCCACCTCAGGTTTCACGTTGGAGATGGCCAGGATTTTTTTCTTTCCAATTATTGTTATTGTGTTGTTCACTGCCGCCGCTACAACCGTGCCACCCTTCGGGCCTTTGGGGTAGCACAGTGTTAGGTTTGCGGTTTTATGGCGTTTCTGGTTTGTGGTTTCATGCCCTCCCGAGCCACAGTTATTTCTCAGGCGTTGAGGCTGTTTGGTGAGACTGACGGACAAAGCTCGGCCTAACCAGTTTTGCTGTTAAAATGGCTGAAAATTCACCATCCCGCGCATGCGGAGAGCACAAGGAAGATTTTTGCAGCGTGTTATTTTAGACTTCCCAATATACTCCAGCCTAAAACCTGAACTATAACCACAAACAATAGCAGTAGCTAACCATATTATGGTGGGTCTAGAAACTATTAGGTATATGACGTGACGCTGGACGTCAAAATAAGGTTGTCCGTGCCTTCAATGGATTCTTTAACTCAACAGGTATCCCGTCAAACTAATAACGAATACTTTAAGCTTTTCCCCGCGAATTCCTAAATACGAACCCAGAAGGACCAACTAAACCTCAGGAACCTTGTCGACGTTGTCGTGTACTTGTGATTTTTTTAATTGGGTCTATGGCCCTTCGTTCAGCGAAATGGAGTAGCCGTGGTTTACTGTCTTCCAACCCTTCCTCTGAATAAACCAGTTAACCCAGCTACCTACCTATTTTCTAAAAGACCTAGATGGGTTCCTAGGCAAAAAAGCATTAAACATACTTGACTGGGACCAAGAATTCAATACATGGCATGGCTTACACTGCTTAAACCTATAGTGTCGAAATATTTACACTATAAACAATACGATGTTCCCTCGAATGTGTACCTTGTAAAACATTGGAAAATTCAAGTTCGCTAGATACGAGGATAAGAAGTTATTGCAACCACCACACAAAGTTGGAACATAGCAGCGAAAAGTGTTTGCGAAAGAAGAAAAAATTCCGTACCATCTCCGCTCACGTGAAACCTGGGGAGGGGCAAAGCATGCAGTGTATAACAGTATTCTTGTCGCCTTGGTGTTTTTGCCCATGGAGATGAATCCTTTGGGGGGTAGAGCCTAGAGGTATAAAGCTTTGCTGAAAAAGTCTCGTTTCTTTCTAGCGCAAGTCATGTCGCATGTCACTTTCTAGCGCAAGTCGTTGGAAAACGAGTGTTCCGGTGTTTTAGCACCGTGACTACCATGACGACAATGACAGGAGACGCAGAAAGCTCGAGCCCCTAAAAAAACATTGAGCAAATACGCATAACCTAGTTCGATGAAGTGGAGACAGATGATTGGCTTAAGGTACAGGACAGCGACTGCGAATAAAACAGAATCAGAATGATGGCTCCAACCTACCATAAATGACATCCAGTGTAGCAGGTTGCAAACTAAACAGTATATACGCAGACACTGCGGGAAGCGATGTAATTATTCAATTCAACGCAAATTATTCTTGCACAGCTGATATTCATGGCGAAATCCTTCTACCATGTGCACAAAACCATAGCGGTGGCTTTAAACAAGTAAGCCTGCAATCAGTTAACGCGCTGAGATAAACCGCCACCAAATAATGCCTTTCTTATCGAACGGCGTTTTGTAGAAGGAGGATTCTGTCGAGACGTTTCGTTGAAGTAAATCGTATACATCTAGAGAAGCGTCTTTTGCGCGGATGGACAAAAGATAAGCGAGGTTGTTGTATTATATTCACGCTTACTGCATTTAAAGTTGGTATTTCGACAGCAATCTTGTGTTCTTAATTTGTTGTGCACTTTAGGTATCCATGCCGCTCATTTATTTCAGAACAAATTTATAACTATGAAGGGCTGAGCTCTTTAGGCTTCTACGGGATAGTTGCATGCACTTTTCTTAGCATGCCAAAAATGTATGCCTTGTTTCAGTTGCTGCCTTTCAAATGCTACATGCAAACACGGCTCCAGGACCCCAAAAATAATCAAAGTCATTTAATGAGGAAGACGGCTGAAACGCCAAGCTTTCTCTGGTTTAAATGAAGAAATTGGGCGCTTACGATTCGTTTCTTTAAATTCGATTTATTCAGATGTCAGAGCCGCTGGGAGTATAATTCCATGGAGAAAGCATGCCATTCTGAACTATTTATTAGAAATGTTCTTGCTGGAAATTCTGCGGTATTTTAGGCCAGCGGATGGTTATGCGGCCTTTCCAAAAATACACATTTAATTGTGGAATACCATCCGACATATTTGAAGCTTTCAGTTAATATTGTTTCTTTATTTCTTTATTTCTTTTTTTCTAGGAACTTAATTTATAGAGCAAATCAGTGACAGTATCATCGTGTTTTTTTTTACTGGTTTCTTGTAACGACTTATTGCGGTATTTTCTTAGCAAAGCTTTGAGCAACCTGCGACAACAGCTGAGCAATATAGCGATACGGCCTGCGTAATTCAAATGAGTGCGTGTTGAAATATCGTTTGAAAGGAAGTTAAACCAATGAAAAAGGATCGATAGCGATCCGCATTAAAAAATCGCAGAAGCTATTGTTTCAAAAAACGCGCAATTATAACTTCGCGATTTCAATCATGTTTTCATTGTTATTTTCCGGGATTTTATATTTTAGTCTTTGTTAATTTTTGATTATCTACAAGATGCACACTTTTGATTTAGTTGAGTAATTTTTGTAAGTTTGTTCTTTCTATTCTCGGGCGTTCAAAACTTCATTGGACCAACTGCCTCCAGTCACGCGGCTATAAAGATGGAATGTGTCAGCTTGTTTTGCTTTAGTCTGCGCGTATGCTTGCGTAGTACCTGCGAAAGTCTCTGTAGGTTTTTTTCTGCCAGGAATGCCGCAGATGAGAGGGGGGGGGGGGCGAGGGAGCGTAGGTAGTGGCCGAAGAGCCGGAGGGAAACAATTGAGACGCTATTGTACAGGACACTTAACACTCGCCAACTTCACGTGCGAGCCTCGGCTCGCAAGGAAAGGTCGACGAACCCAAATTCCAAGGAAGGAGTTCCGGGCGCACCACGAACCAGCGACGGTCGTCATTGCATTGGCGTGGGTCGTCATCTTTCGGAGGGGAAAAACCTGATGAGGTGGAAAAATGGGAGTGTAGACGAAGACGTTGACCAGAGAGGCCAGCCGGCTTGAGCCGATAGCTGGCGGGTTGCCAGAGAGTAGTTATCGCCTTGCAATATACGTACACAAACTTGTATTAAACGAGTGATGGCACAAGCAATCATGATATAATGAGCCGGAGAGTTCAACCTCGTCTACATCGTCAGTGCAGCCGCAACGAGTCCCAGTGTCCCCCTCGGGGGTCACGGATTCCGCAGAAAAAAAGAAAGCGAATGATATGACGCGAGTAAATCAACACAGCCGCTGCTTGAACTGGCGAACATGGGTATGTCGTGCCCGCTAATTAAAGTGATGAAAATCTGGAAAAACAAACAAGGAAGGAGGGGGCCCTTCAGCCGGTATCCGGACATTTCTGTGTAGGATGACATGTCGGTTTCAGGACGTTTCGATGTGGACATTTCGGTGCACGGACAATGCGGTGGGTGGACCACGAAACAACCCGAACGCCCTTTTCCAGTATAAGAATCCCCCTCTCAAAACAACCGCGCTATTTGCACTCGTGTTCATAATCCCTCCTCTCAAATACACACGTCAGCATTTACCCCCGTCCATGTAAAATAGACTGCGCCCTCTCCTCAGTAAAAACGAGGGGGGGGGGGGAAGGGGGGGTCGGCTTTTTTTGCACCCAAGAGGATCAAAGGGGCATTGCCATCCCTGCGCGAGACTATACAAGGACCTCCCGCTCCCCCGGACACAACAGCAACAAACAGGTATTACAGGGCGCGCGCGGGGACGTACAATGCGTGCACGTGCTTTCAAAAAGGTCGGTTCTTTCTCCACGAGAATACCGCAGGCTTGTCTGGAGAATAAACTAGGGACAACAGTGTATGAAAATTCAGTTTACCGTGACAACGCAGTTTACTTAAAACTTTTCATAAGATTTTCTGCATTTTTGGGGGCAAGTGAATGTTTGTAAAGCTGTTTTCTTTGTAAAGGGAGAGTGCCTTTTATTTTCAGCAATTATCAATAAGAATGCATTATACCGCAGTGAACACCGCCCAAATGCCTTAGCTTATTTGCTTGCCGTAAAAACAACTTATGGTCCCGGAACAATTCGCCCGAACTTCAAAGTAGGAACAAATGGTCCCGGAACTTATGGCCCCGGAAGATATGGTCTCGGGCACCTCATCGGGCAAAATGATTCCACAAAACCTTACGTTGGCTCTTTGTTTAAATTTGTTGCATCTTGCTGGAGTGGTGTATCGCCTTCTGTAACAAAAGCTGTCAGTAAACCAGCGCTTCATTTTAATATGCATTTTTGCTCAAATGCAAATGCATGGCGTAACACAGTCGGCCTGTTACTTGTTATTTTTATTTGTGTTGCCAACGTTATTTTCCGGCTTTTCATTTCATTCTTTGTTGTAGATGTTTGAAAATACATTTTAATTTCTTTAGTTGCTTCTAATATTTTTTCACTTTTGTATTTGTTTCGTATTCTTTATTTATTTATTTATTTATTTATTTATTTATTTATTTATTTTGTATTTATACAAATTCAGCACTACAATTTATTTCTATTTACGCTATTATAACTATTAGACTGTTACAACCGCTAATTATATATTTTCGCTAGTTCTTCGCACCCCCTCCGAGGTTTTCCTTGTCACAGCAACTACACTAACAGCAACTAAGTCCAGGCACGGCCAGACTCCGCGCTCCTTTCTCACTGAGGAAGACAGTTTTTGAGTCCGGCCTTGTACCAGGAAGGCGCACCTGTCGCAAGGAACCGCCGCGAATAAGAGAGGTTGGTGACAGGCAATGTTCGGAGACATGGACACGCCTGATTACGACTACCTCACGCACCATCCACTTGGCCGCTGGTCCAACGTGGCTATCACGACATTCATCACCATGACAAATTTCTTCTAAAGAGGGCAACGAGTGCCAGCACAAGCAAAAGAAATATTCTACCGAAGCGAACCACCTACACTCCACCCCCGCCCGCTCCTTCCTGTTTGATCTCGCTTTTTAAGGGCGTCCCAAAAAGGCAAGTCTGCTGGCGTGGTGCATCAACCTGCATCAATCGTTGGCTTTCCATTGAACCATGACAAGTGACGGTCTTTGGTTCTCGCAATTTCTGGGAAAGTAAAGCCGTCAGAAAGACGAGCGAAAACATGTTTTTGTGTTTGCGAAAATAAACGGTATATATTTGTGCTCAAAAGCAATTCCGATAAATAAAGTTTGTTGTTGATGGTGGGTGACCAGTTTCGATGGGCTCACCTTCTGCCCTTAGCAAATGTTAAGCTCCCGCAACACGCCGGCAAAATTAACTAATGTTAGCAAATGTTAGCAGCAGTCTTCTAAGCCTTGCAGCAAGATACGAGGCGTAATAATAGCTACATTGCATATTTTAGAGAAAAACAAAAGTATCTAAGCTGCAAGCTGCCAAATTATCAAGATCCAAAATCTTTACTAGCGCCGCGTCGCTTGATCCGAACTGCAAATATCCAAGCCTTTCAGGTGGAGAGCGTCGTAACGCAGCTTAGCTAACCAAATATACCATTCATCATGTAAAATTCATTTTTGAAATAGCGATAAATCGGCAAGCGTGATGCACTAGTACAGCTCTATGTTTGATATTCAGCAATACCGGCCCACTCACATTTTCGACACTCCACATGACCTAAATATTACTGCCACTATAAATAGGCTCCCCGCACAGGCTCAAGAGGGACTCACTTCACAAGCTTTAATAAACGGAAGAACACAAGCAAAGAACGCATGGGAGAACATGCACGTACGACAACAAATTTGTATGCACCATTTACCTGATAGTTAATTGAGCCTTAGCAAATATATTATACAGGGTGATGAAAGTTAAGTCGACAGGTGTTTTTAATTAGGCGTTTAATTTACGTGAAGACCACCTCTACAGTGAGGTTATGCGTCTAGGGGAACCCAGATTGAGGTGCTAAATTTTGATGTCGGTGGCTTAATTAATTAAAATTGAATAATTAACTTTTTTGTGGCTGCAGTAAGCAGGCACGTTTGTATTGAGAAGTTCCATGTAGTTTGATTTGGCAGAATTCTTCTAGCGCATCCGTACTCCGAGATATCGAACTGCGAAGTTTAATAACCGTTCGCATGATTACGCATGGTAGACAGTGATGACTGGCGCAAAGCTCCTTCTTTTTGTTCTGTTTCAATTGCGGTTCTGAGTACTGCAGATCTTGAAAGCGCCAGCCAAGACTAAAAGGGGCCAGTTGTCACTTTTTCTTATGCCTCCTCCCCGTTGTCGAACTAAACACCGTACACAGCAGGCGCGTCACTAAAGGGAGGAGCTTTGCGCTGGTCTTCACGGTCTTCCATGCGTAATCATGCGAATGGCAATTAAACTTCACGGTTCGACATCTCAGAGTACGAATGCGCTAAAAGAATTCTGCCAAATAGAACTTCGTGGAAACACGATTGCCTCTAAATTTTCAATTCAAACATGCCTGCTTAGTGCAGTTGCTAAAAAGTTAATTAAACAATTTAAGTTAGTTAAGCCACGGACATCTATAGTTACCACCTCACTCTGTGTCCCCCTTGGAGCATAACCACACTGTAGCGGTGAGCTTCCCGTATTTCTGAGGGTCTAATTTTAAAAATAAATGTAGACTTAACTTTGATCACCCTGTATATAGACAGATGCAAAATACATTATGCACAAATACAGACATATAAATATAAATACACTGACCCCCTCCCTCCTCCTCTGATAGAGGCGCTCATGCATAGGTGCAGTAGTGGTGGGACCATTTTTTCCTATATTGAAGTTGGAACCATTTGTTCCTGACATATTTGTTCCCGGACCATTAGTTCCGGGCCATTTGTTTCGGAGCCAATTGTTCCGGGACCATTTGTTCTGGACCCATTTTTTCCGGAACCATTTTTTCCGCAACCGGGCGTGGTGTAGTACCGGTGAACGAATGGTGCGAGAAAATCAACATGGCCGCTGTTTGAGCCGGCGCGCGTGACCCTGTCCTACATGTGAAATGAAGTGTTGAAAACAAAAACAAAAACAAAAAAATTACCCCACCTTCCCGCGAGGGGAACCCTGTGGAGATGCGACGCATCTTGGAGGTTCACTTGGTGTTTCCGTTGGGTTGATTCTCTAATTGCGTGAAACGTGTGAGGAACGCGTATGATGTATTCTTTATTTCTTTGGCCGGTGCTGGAACGACCGCGGGTGTGACGCAACGTGGCGCGGCAATGACGCAACACAACCAACACAATCCACTTTAATCCAATCTAATCCAATCTAAGCCAAGCCAAGCCAAGCCAAGCCAAGCCAATCGAATCCAATCCAATGCCCCTCGCGAGAGAGTGTTCGCTATCGGAGAGGAGAGGGGGTGAGCGGCGGAGAGCGCAGCTCGCGTGGCGAGGAGAATGGGGGAGGGGTGTGGACGGACAACAACAACGCCGTATGGAGGGACAAGGTGAGTGAATGAGATACAGTCGCATCTAAAACAAATTGAGCGAACGCGTTCCTCAAACGACCGCGTACTTCGCGGGTCGAGTGGGAGAGGGCAGTAATCGCCTGATGACAGAGACTAGAGCAGGGCGGAGGCCGGAATTTCTAGGCCCGGCCCGACCCCGCCTGGTAGAGACATGGCCAGGGCCAGGCCCGAGCCCGACAAAACATTAAGATAAAAGCCCGAGCCCTGCCCGAGTCCGACAGCATTTAATAAAAGAAACCTGAGCAAGCGCACTGTTTTTTAAGCTCAGCCCGAGTCCGCCAGACCCCAAACATGAGCCCTCAAAGTTTGGTCTTTTTAGCCTAAAATAAGCCTAGAGGGAGTATATTGAATTTACACTTGTTCAATACTTAGACCTATATCTGTACAACACAAATATCCTGACCTAAATAATGTATCCTTACGGAACATTTGGTAAAACAGGCGCTGCATTTGCGACAGTCTCCGAACTTAAAGCACAATGAAGATCACTTAAATGATGCTGAGAAAAGTGAATATTTTTATTTATGCATTTCTTGGACACATAACCCACGTTTTGTTATGTCATTCAATTCGTTTCCCAAAGAACTCTTTTCCTACTTGTTTTTGACGCTAGCACACTCTGCCGAAAGCTAGTTTAACTTGTGCTTCCCTCAATTTAATTTGCCAAGTACGTTGTCGGTTTGCACCAGGTGTCTATCCAAATAGACATTTGTTCTTTTTTTTACTTTAAAAAACAGAGAAAGGAGACAATCACGTACTCTACTACTACCCGTTCTCTCCCATTATGCTGATGAAGCCCATGAATTTTCTTTTGTTGGCTTGAAGGCTTTCTAAGCGCAATACGTCATTTTGTTATTTTTTAGCATCGCCACGGTGACATACTGACAACACTTCGCTTTTTTTTTTTCATTTCACCCAAACGATCAATGAGCCGTAGTTTTTGTTGTCAACATTCTAAATTTGAGGCACGCGACTGCTGGGATTCAGGGTCTGCCCGGGCCGGCTCGGCCCATAAAGTGTTTTCGATCTAGCCCAAGCCCCGCCAGGGCCCGAGAGAATGAGTGCTGCCCGGCCGAGCACGGCTTGTGGGCCGGGCCGGGCTCGTCCTTTTTTACCGTCCCAGGGCCGAGCTGCGCCCTAACTAGAGCACTACCCGGCTGCAATTTCTAGGCCCGGCCCGAACCTTCCCGATAGAGACACGGCCTGGGCTCGGCAAACTTCTAAAATGTGGGCCAGAGACAGACCCGAGCCCGGCAGAATTTGATAAAGTAAGCCCGACCCCGCCAGACTTTTTAAATGCCCTCCCTACTCTGACAGCCTATAAACTGAATTCGAAGAACTTTGCTGTTCGCTTAAAAAGCTCAAGCACCAAACCTAATACGACTAATTTGGATTTAAATTTCCATTAAACTTGGACCGAACTTTGTACAACTTCAATATCGTCAATTAGAAACTGTTCTTTCAGTAGTCATGAACTCCATTTGCCACTTCGTTTGCCAGTCTTCGAAATAAAGACACACCGAGGATACTTTAAATGATTCGGAGCAAGTGGATAATTTTTTGCAATATCGAAATTCTTCAGCAAATACTGCAGCTTTCGCTGTTCCATTATTTGCTGAAATTTTAGCTGACGATGCCTCCGGTTTCACCACTTCATTTTAGTATTTTCCTCTAGTTACGTTGGCAGCAATATTTTATCGGCGCTTCTGTTATTTTTTGTATCTTTTCAAGGTTTTGAAAAAATTCTTCCCGGAACAAATCATGGCCTCTGCTTCAAAAATTGGTCCTTCAAACTCTGCGCATAGTCCAAACTCCAGGTCACGTTTGTTCTGTTTGTGTTTGTTTGAAAAGGGAAAAGACAATCATGTTGTACTGTGTGGCCAGAGCGTCGTCGTTTTCCGGCCCACTCTCTCCCACTACGCTGATGGGTCCCAAATATTTTTTTATTGATGTAAAATTTTTCTAAGCGCAATCGCCTTTTATCATATCTTTAACAGCGCTGTAATGAATTTACACTTTTCTTCTTTTTGTTCTCACTTAGCCTGAAAGATCAACAAAAATCTTTTTTGTTGTCAACAATTCATAATTTGCGGCACAGGATTGCCTAGCCTCAGGGATGGCCAGGGCGGCTCGGGCTAGCACGGCCCGAAAATTTTGATTCAAACCCGAGCCCGGCCCAGGCCAGAGAAAATGCGTGCTACCCGGCCCGAGCCGGCCCGGCAGTGCACTACGTCAGACTACCTAGCTACGCCACCACACCCAACTGTTTCAGAGCTGTGCCCTTGCGGTGTGCTGTTTTGTCATGTGCTGTTTTGTCGCCGTGCTATTTTGTCGCGTGCGCTTTTGTCGTTGTGCTTATTTGCCGCTGTGCTTTTCTGTCGTGTGCGCTTTTGACGCTGTGCCCTTCTGACGCTGTGCTGTTTTGTCGCGTGCTCTTTTGACGCCGTGCTGTTATTGCGGTGCTCTTCTGTCGCGTGCCCTTTCGTCGCGTGCTGTTCTGTCGGTATGCCAGGAAAAATACTCTCAGCCATAAAACACGAGGGTAAAGAAAGGGAAAACGAAATAAATGGAAGTGCACAGCCTTAGGCAAAAATGTTCCTCTTCATTGCTATGGTGCAGTGAAGATTCTCTTCTTACCGCTGCTGAATACTAAAATTGATGCTTCGATCGGCGGTGTAAAAGCGCCTCAGGTTTATTCGTATGGCGTGCTGTAGTAACGAAACACAGTTAAGAAAAAGCACTCATTCAATGTCAAATAGACGAACCTGACAATCGTTTACGTGTCCAAAAATTATAATTTCTAAATTGGACCAAACCCCCCATAAGGACTTCTAGAAGCACATGCTTCGTCCGGCTGCTTTTAACAAATAGTGGAATTAACAAAATTTGAGGAACACCCAGCAGTCCAGCGGCTGCTCTCCATGCGTTGACCCGAACATGCACCCTGCTCTTGCCACACACAACATATCTTTTTTTTCTTTTGCGAAATGGAAACCTCCTGTCTAAGGAAAAGTTTTTTAAGCTGTATCCGTGACATGGGATAAATTACCTTTGAAACCTTGGTAATTTTATCCCGCCAGTATCTACAGAAGACGACTTCGCCTTTGTCTCTCCCAAATATCGGAGCCAGGGCTGCCGTAATTTTAGTGTTACCTTAAGAAATTAGACAGCGGATGATTGCCGAAAAGGGAAAAAGAAACGTTTGCAATAATTTTATGATCTATACAAGTGCATATTCTTGTCTCTGAATAATTTACATTTTCCACAAATAAATGTATTTATGTCACCAGAAGTACACAATGGCAGTATAACTCAGTTTTTACTGGAATTGAGTGCTGCTCGTTGTTAGATCAGAATACTATTTATTTATTTATTTATTTATTCGAGTACCTACAGCGCCCAAATTTGGGCATTACAGTAGGGGGGGGGCGACATAAAACTTGAAATTTGATACAGGGTATGAATACCGATAACAAAACAAGTAAGCATGCTTAGCTTATACAGTGTGTACACATTCTTGCGTGCACGAGGCAATCAAGGAAAAGTAAAACACAAACAGAAATGCAGACAGAAATTGGCATCTTTCTTTTCAACAAAAATTGTTACAGAGCATTTTGAAATCAGGGTGGCGGGGTGGATACAATATATTCTGGTAGGTTGTTCCATTCGTGTGTGGTTTTCGGGAAGAAAGTTTTCCTAAGTATTAATACGACATCGGTATTCGCGAACTTTGCGGGAGTGATCTATGCGAGAGGATACATAAGTGGGATCTTCATTGTACACGTCTTTATTTAAACCAGTGCTACCAATATAAATATTATGAAATAGATTTAATCTTACGAATTCGCGTCTGTCCTGCAGGAGAGGCCAACCCAAACGTTCGCGAATGCACGAAGAGCGGTTAGTGAAATCATAGTAACCAGACACAAATCGCGCTGCTCGTTTCTGAAGAATGCAGATGTATCCCTCGATCATTCAAGCATTCGCGGTACTTACTTGATACCAGTGCTGACGTGTCCAGGAGCCCAGCTGCAGGGTGGCAGCGATTCCGTCAATTGCTGGCGGAGCTTCGCCACGTGTCATGGGATAAGACGAGCGTGCTGACGACGCCTATGCTGGAGAACGTGGAACAAGTTCCACGGTGCAGCAGGGCGTAGCGAAACTGAACGCTTCCTGCCCGTATGCGCCAAGGCCGGTGCCATGACGTCATGGCGTCAGGGTCCCTCGATAACTTTCTTCCAATGACTGGTGTAGCCTTCCTAGATTGCGTCACTTATCAGAGTTCCACCGCTTTTATATTCTCTCCTTTGACTATTACGCGTGCTAAGGGGCCCGCCAGGCTGTTCTACGGCACCGTGGGTTCTTCCGAAATTCCCATTCCGAACGAGTCCCATGTTTGGCTCCTCTTCTTCCACTAGACATAAAATCATTCTTCTCAGAAAAGCTCTCTCTAACTCTTGCGTTCTTTCTCTCTAAAAATATTGCATCAGAAATTGCTGCCACTTTTCTCATATAAACCTTGATATGCAAAGCGAAAGGTTGACTCAGCCTCGTCAAAATCTTGGTTTCACTTGATTAACCTTTGATTTAGCTGTAATGATTATACTCTTCGTCCGAAGCCTGCCTTTGTCTACGGTTGTGGTCGAGCTTCCGGCGCTTCGCGAGCCGAACGACGGTGACATCCGCGGGGGGGGGGGGCAGACGCCGCTTGGCGACAACGGCTTAGAGCTTCCAGCTACCTCGGCAACGATGAAATCATACGACCCGGTTTCGCTCTCATTTATGAACAAGACCGCATGCGCGCCGCGAGTCATGTGGTCGGGCGCTATTCAACTGCGGAGAGTGTATACGCCAACCGGGCAGTGGAGAGGGCACCAACGATCGATGCCGTTTTTTCTGGGGGGGGGGTTGCAGGAGGGGGGCAAACGCGGCGGCCGGCAAAGTTCGGTTGGCATAGCTGTTTTCGGCGAGTCACGTGATGCTTTGCCAAGGGTATCGCGCAACTGTGGTCAAACGAAGGTCAAATCAACTGCGTCGGCGAAACCGCTCAACGAGATTAGTAAAGCTCATCTTTAAGAGTGGTAATTACCGCTCTTGTTTCACTCCACTACGTCTTTGGGACACAGTATAAACAAGAAATTTTCAGTGCTATCATGGCGCCCCAATTTTGCTGTGCGGAGCGCCGCAATGCGGGCGCTTCCTGGGAGACTGCGGGAAAAGCAGCCGCCGGCCCAATCGCATGCTGCCCCTCGCGTTGAACTGTGTATGGTGCGGCTTCTTCGGGCGCGTAATCTGGCACCAAAATTGGTTATTTCACTTATCTGCACGCCATATTTTAACTGTTTACTAAACAGTGCATTAAGCTGGGCTAGAAGCAATTGAACTTCAGGTGTGCCCACCCTGTACATGATCGCGAACGCAGTATTTCATGGCGTTGTTCTAGCGGATATCACTCCCTGTGAACCTGTATTTTGCCTACCTGTCTTCTTTCAAGCAGGGATACAAAACGCAGTCTGAAAATTGTTAATAAAGTTCACAAACAAGTTATCACGCAAACTAATGATAAACTGAAAGTGACCGTCAAGAACCACTTGCTGCAAGCTACAAGCGGTTTTCTCCTGAAATTACGTGCAAGTCCGGGACCTTGCACTGACCGTAAATGCCAATTTAGTCATTGACGAGGTATCTCACGCCACGTGGGGATAAATTTGTGCCTGTAATAATGTCAAAAAACGAGAATTCTTTAAGAGAACATTTGAAAATGGACAGTTTGAACTGGACATTGAACTTCACCACCAGGCGCAGACAGATGGCGTGCTGAGAAATTTTAGGGGCGAATCGCCTTAGGGGCTTGGGCTTCTGTCGTCTCCTGGCGTCGTCTTCGTAATCGTAGTTTCATGTAGCCACGGTACTAAACACCGGGAAACTTGTTTACGCCTCGTGTGTAAACGTAACGCGTACTAAAAAACACCGGAACACTCGGTTACGCCTTGCGCTGGAGCGCTTCGTAACGCGTACTGAAAACACCGGGACACTCGATTACGTCTCATGCTAGAGAGCTTGGCTTTTCAAAGACAAGAGACTTTTCCAGCACAGCTGTATACCTCCAACGCCCAATGGTTTCGTCTCCGTTGGTAAAAACGCCAAGGCGCCAGGAATACACTTATGCACTGCATGCTTTGCCCTCGCCAGTTTCGAGTTAGTGGGGACGGCCCAGGATATTCTTCAAAAGAATCATCGCGTCGTGGGTGCCGAGGCAACGCCAAAACCCGTTGATCGTGGCGGGGTACTGCCCCGACCCCTCCAGTTAGTCCTGCCACCTACACATGAGGACATGCTCCAACACCTTGCCCACGCAGGACGTGAGCGGGATGGGCCGGAGGTTGTCCGTGTTCGGTGGCTTGCCCGGTTTGTGGATGAGGATGGTGTTGGCAGTCCTCCACTGCTGGGACAGAGACCCCACCCTCCAGCACTTGTTGAAGTAACCGGTTAGGTTCTCGATGACCGCATCGCGGAGTGTTTTGAGCGCTCTGTTCGAGATGTGATCCGGAACGGCCGCCGACTTGCTGTTCAGAACTTGAAGGGCTGCTCGCACCCCCTCGGCACTGATGTCGCGGTCGCGCTTAGTGTTGGCTTGACGTACACCAGATGCCTTTCCGTGGGTGTAACCGGGAGGTAGTTGCTGTCTATGCGTGTGATTATTTCTGGGTCCCCGTGTTCCTTGACTGCTCAGTGAATATTCTTTGCATCCAGTTCCAGGTCTTGTCGCACTGCATCTGCCCATCCGCAGCGCTATAGATTTCGTTCCACGATTGCGTGCATAGCACGCGACAATGGGAAAAAAAATTTGATTTGGTCAGTTTCTTGTAGCCATTATTTACGACAACATCTAAAAGACTCGTGTCGTTGAAAAGACATTCGATCATCGATAGTTGAAGTCGTTGCGATATACGCCTATCCAGTATAAAGTAATCCCTTGTTATAACGAAGTCAGCGGGACGGCGAAAGATTCCGTTATAAGCAGTGTTTCAATACAAGCGGCAGCTTGAGAAAAGTTCAAGCATTTGAGCTTTAATTGCACCACAGCTGTGAAGAATCAAAGCACAATATATTCAGTGAATCAAAACTTTTTACAGATGCAAAAAAGGCGGTCAACTTTGGCTGTTTCAAGTTTTTGCTAGGCGAGAGGAACTTCTGCTCCAACATGGCCAAGCATTGCAAGACGCTGTGGTCGCCGCACATAGAAGTGGCAGTGGCAGCGGCCCCTTTTAAAGGGGGCGTGCGGGCGGCACGGAACACTACGAGAGTTTCGCGCTGGAAACGCAGTGGCTCGAGTTTGGGGTTGTGTTTGTTGAGCTAAGAAAAAAATGATTAACCGCTAGTTGTGAGTACACAGCGCAACCATAAAAGCCGACCGGTTTTGCATTATGGGCTTTGCGTGATCACTGGGCAATTTTTTCAATTTTTTCCCGAGCTGTGCAGCGATTAAGTGTGTGACACAATAGTTTTTTTGCCGCCCTGTTGTCGACGACGCTGCTAATTCCATGGAACCAGTGTCGGTGTTCGCGCACCGTCGTGTCCACGCCATCCACCAATGTCTACGAACAAAATTCAATGGCTCTACCACGCATCTGTACCCTTTGTATCAAGTCGAATGGGGCGAATAGAGCATGACCGACCCGGGAAAATCGCCGGGAAAGCACCGGGTTGCGTTGACCCGCCATGTTGACCGCCTGACTCTCCACTTTGTCGTCGCAGCTCGGGGCTACTCCGCTCGCCACTTCGCTTTAAGCGGGTCATGCTTTTCGTGCGCTTCGAGTAATGCGGCCTCACGTGCATGTGTTTGGGTTGGGACCAGAATAAATTTTGAATAAAGCGATATTTTGAGTAAAGAGATGTCGTTATAATGAGGGATTACTTGATTTAGAACAAAACGGTGTTTTTGGACTCTTAAAAATCCGGCACTTTTGCGGGAGGACGAAAGAGTTAAGGCCATTGGGAATTTTCTTCAAGTGTATGATGGACAGCGGGTGCGACTTAATTGAAAACGACTTACGTGACGGGGTGAATACACAGGCGGGAGAAACTGCCGGTGTGGCAAAGCTTAGTTTATGTGCTCTGAAGTACACTAATTTATTATAGCTGGGTCACATCCACCGCATATTGACAGCAAAAGCTGCCGCTTGCTTTGTTATCACGATCGGTGTAAAAATCAAGAAACTGCTTGGGTTGATTGTCGAGGCTATTTGGAGTTATACAATGTGCTATTTTCTTATTCTGCATCAGCTTACCAGATCAACCGACCTTGCTATTGCGCACGCCAGAAGCTGCCGGACTTCAGCCTGCAGCCTTCACAGCATTCATTTCCTACCAGTACGTCTTATGAAAACCCTGACTCGTCATTCGTAATCAGAAAAAAGGCGCCTGTTCTGGCATGTCAACGTGGTGAATTGGTGGTAAATATATAAAATTCTCTAGACCTGTTACCAAGCCCTGAAAGCGCGAAATGGTGGTGGCTAAGAACTTTTCAAATAAAGAGTCCAAAAAGTATGGAGGTCAATAGATATAAGCACGTTTATACTTAACATCGCACTAGCGTCAACTCAAATCCGCATAAAGTACTTCCCACGAGACCACCTTGTGAACCTGTGCTGTAATAAAGCGCTAGCATAGGACATTCAATACCTATTAACAGAAAAGCTGTTTAACCTTCCGGTTCCGCACGAGAGCAATACCGGAAAACAATACCAATATTACCGAGCGCATATGAGCAGGCGCCTCGTGAGGAGCGCCCGGCGTTGTCCTGTTCGACCTTCGCGAACACTGCCCAGCTTTCGTGACGTGCTTTTTCACGTGCTGTTCTCTTGGCCAGTTTACGTTTGCTCGCTCCTGCAGTGGGGACCAGAGACGCCGAGTTCGTGCCACAGGCGCCGAGTTCGCGAAACAGGTTGCCGCGGGTTTAGCGCGTGCTAACGCGGTCCACTTCGGGAGAGAAGTGAAAGCCTGCGGACAAAGCCATCCGGGTGGGTCAGTTATGGAAAACTTTCAGCGTCAAGTTCGGAAATCTATTAGCGGTGCAACAGCCAGGTCTGCGACGAAAGGAGAGGGGCCGCCAGCTCTGCGGTTTCTCCAGCCTTGCACCACCAGCGCAAGCTGCGGCAATTTTTGTTTAGTATAAAAGCTAGTTACTTTAGGTTAATTGAAGCCGATTGAGGCGGAATTTTGGGAAAGCTAGTTCTTTTAGGCAAGAGACGCCTTTCCGTTATAAAAAGGGCTATCAGGCGGAAAAATTATAAATATATCATCCATTCCAGGATAGGTCTAAACAAACACAAGTACTCTTTCCCGGCCGCCGCGGTCGATTTTAGGATGGAGGCGAAAACCGAACATGCCGGTGTGTTCGAGATTTGTGCGCACGTTGAAGATTCCAAATTAATTCCGAGCCCTCCACTACGGCGCCGCTCATCGCCTTTGGAGCGTCGGCGCGTTAAACCTCATAATCAATCAAATCAAAACTACAAGTCATCTCTACGACAGGCCTCTCAAGAAACAAATATTTTAAATGTGTTTTAACACCAAAGCTGTTGAGGAAATTGTAATTTTTATGTCCGTAGTAATAAATACCCAGAAAATGCCGAGCACGCGCACGTGAGCACGTGCCTTGCGGCGACTGACCGGCAGTTAAAAAACAAGAAAATGCCGAGTGCTCCTGTTAAAGGCCAACTGCACTCAAAATTTCGACCGCGCAAAATCACTGTTCCTGCATAGTATGAATAAAAAGACCGCGATGTACGAAGTATGACGCCTAAAATGTGCGGAATTACGCCGCAAGCGACCAGCAAAAATCGACGATTTTGAAACCGAAACTGGGCAAAACGCGGCCATTACGGGCAGGCGGAAGTGACGTATCAGCCGTCGGCGCGAGCGGCCGGACGGTCTGCCTGGCCGTCCGGGTCTGACGGCGCACCGGCCGGCGCGGCCGGCTCGGCCAGCCAGGAGGAGATCGTGAACGCGCGCGTGCGGAGGTGTGGGAGGCGCGCGGTGGAGCGAGCGCTTGTCCCGCAAGCACGACACTATTCGTGCGCTCCGACCAAGCCTCAAGCTGTGCATTCGAAATTTTTTTCAAGAAGTATGCCCAGCGGCTGCGTACAAAGGGTGGCTCGCGACTTGTTACCATAAAGCAGTCGTCGATTCATGCCGCGAATTTCCAACCGAATTGTCTGTTCGTATAATCTTGGAGCGCCGCACTTGCGAAATAACGTCGACACAATAACCTCAGACATGTTATACGGACGAGATGCAGTTCAATGCAAAATATTGAACTTTGGCTATGGAAATATGGTTCGTGCGAAATGCGCAAAATAAGGGTCCGCATGTTCTGCCTTTTCGTGGTACATTTATTTCAAGAAGCCTTCTCCCAATCCACGGAGTCATGAGCATCGCAGGTGCAAGTAGCAGTGGTAGTATCACCTGCAGGTTAAAAAAAAAAACATATCGGTCAGTTCACCGTAAACAGCTGTTGGAGTTCGGTTACGTAAACTCGCGACACGCCGTTGGGTACTTGCCTACATCCACTTGAACCCCGTGTACTGGAGGGACGGGAAGGTCTTTCGGATTTTGACCACCACACAGCTGGGCAGAACAACGCGGTTGCCGGACCCGAGCTCCCCGAAAGCCCACCACACGAACTGCCTGTAAGCAGTGTATCTGTATCGCCTGGGAGAAATTTGTGTGTGAAGCAGGACCGCCACTTTCCACAACTAGTAGACGAAAAAACTTTTCTTACGCGTTCACGTCGTCGATGTCCTTAAACCTTGGGTGGTAGTGCACCAATTTCTTGTATTCGACATCGAGGATGAAACGCGTCAGGCAATACACGGTGAACTCAGGATTCTCCGTGACACAGCTGTGGCCGGTTTCACGCAAAATTTTCGCGTCCACTGCTGCCTTTTCGTGGCAGCACACGCACTCCACATCGGAGCCCATAATTGTGCAATGGGCACACGTGCACCTGAAACAATAATCTACGTATTGGCTTCATGTTTTCAACTAGTCAGGGCAAATAACTCACCACTCCGTGTTGAGTAGTCTCTCCGGCCGGGGGAAGGACGGAGGCGACGACTTTACCTCAACATCCGAATTCAATCCTCCCTCGACGATGGGCTCGTAATCGTACGGCCGAACCCCGAAAACAACACCTTCGGAGTAGTCTTCCTCCTCCGAGGATATGTCAAAGAAATCGACACTCGATGTGTCCGACATGATGCCTTACTGGCTAGTGTAATAAACACCACCATGCCGCAGGTGCACGCCGCCGTAGCGGCGTCAGTGGCGTTGACTACGCTAGCGCGGCATTTCATTTGGCTGACGACTCGGGCCAGAAAGCCAAAACTAGTTTATCTCAAATTTAGAAAAAGAATGAACAATTAAAAAATATTGAAACGAAAATCAATCAGTACAAAACAAGCCGAGTACTAAACAGCAAAAATAAATACCGGCAGTTACTGTGGGCTGTGGGTGTTCTGGAAGCACACACCCAAATGCCAAGCAAGAATGGAGGAGGCTAGCGTGGCTGGGTGCAATTATTTATTCAGAAAAAAAAAAAGCTCCGGGTGGTTCCGTGAAGGTGGGGGGGGGGGGGGTTTGTTCAAGAAATAAAAATCGAGGACACTGCAGTTTCACTGCATGCAAACAATAAAACAATGAGAATATGCCCAATTTACTTTTATTAAAAGAAAGCCAGGTAGATTTAGATGGCTCCATGATCGACCCTAAATATCAAAGCACTGTAAAGTACACAAAAACAAAGACACTGGTGTATATCACAAGGGCAAGACTTTTTATTTTTGGAGCATAGCCCAACACAGCTCGCCGAAGGGTCATACATTGTTTTGTACCTTCCTGAAAATCATGGTTACTAGTGCTACACCTTCCAATCCGTGTAAACAGCACAACACTTTTTATGCACAGGGCCTGCAGCAACTAGCACAAGCAGGCACGTGTGGTAGCAGTCACTAATATTATGAAGGACGGTTGCAAGGCTGCACCTATAAATTGGCATGTAGTGATTTTCAATTTCTCAGATTTCCTCTACCAGCTGTTCTTTGTTTCAAATGACATCAACTCGACTAAGCTCGGTAAGCAGCGACTAGAGTAAAATCCCAGATGACCTTGGATTCCTTGGCAATACTGCATGCTTCATCAGCCCAAGTGTCTGTCAGGATAATACATTTTTTTTTCGGCAAGTGTTCAATGCGGTAGACAAAAATGCAACCACCAAACATACAGAAAGTACGACATTTCTGTGCCACAATTCAGTCTAACAAATAGTCAACGTCTGAAATTTCCAGCCTTTTTTGCACGAGCAAAGCGACCAATTTTTCTAGGCTTTCATTTGTGTGAACACCATGCAAAGGTCAACCACCGTGTAACCACCATTATGCCCACACTGCACCACACCATCTGGGCTTGCCCGAACACAGCAGCAGTTTCCATTATCTCCACCCCAGCCAATGAGCAGTGGAAGTCCGCATTAACCAGCAGCAGTTGGTTAGGTGGCCAGTCTCTTGGCGTAGGGGTTCTGCGTTCGATTCCCGAGACCTCGGTTATGAAACAAAACATTACCACATTGAAAACGAAAACACACTATTTCAGCCCCATTTTCAGGCATGGAGCATCACAGCAGTCGTATCTCGTCACTCCATTTGGGCTCTGTGGCGCAGGACAGCACTGATAAGCAAGTTTAGCACAATACACACCTTAAACTGCACCCTTCGCGCCCATCCTCCCCACAAGATAACGCTGGTATGGGTACCCGGCCACGCCAACTTGGACGGCAATGCGAGCACACACGCTTACCCGATTACTCTCCCCGAGTCCATCCATGTTGTGGCCAAATGTGTACCACCCTGGCACTCAAAAGATTCATCAGGCACACCGACAGCATCTCTGCGCGCTACGCTAAAGCAGGCAGTGTTTCCCGTTCCCCCACCTCACCCTCTCCCGTGAAGCCGCGTCTGTGGTCAGGAAAGCACAGACCTCCTCTCTTATCACTCCATCCCGTATCCACTACATACATGGCATCCTCTCGCTTCCCACTTGCTCTACACCCAACTGCCCTTCCTACCCATCAGTGCGACACCTTTACTGGGAGTGCCATCCGCCAGACCTACCATCACACCTGCTTTCCCGCATCGCTTCCTGGGAGGACTGGTTGAACGAGGGTCCTGGCGTGGATGCCAAATCGACGCAAGAACTTTTGGCGGCCCACTGCCTTCATGTTAGTGCGGACCTCTGGTAGTTCTACAAACCAGCCGTCTCCTAATGAAGAGACTATGGCACGACGGCCCGGACTAGGGCTCTATAGAGAATACAGTTCTCTCTCTCTCTCTCTCTTGGCACAATATGGGGCAGGTAAACTAGTTTGGCGCTCAATGGCGCCAATGGCACAGCTTTTCCCACCCTGTGAGTTACCTTGGATAACTTCGAATACCACTGCACACAGAAAAATAATAGTCTCGAAAAATAAGTTATAAATAGACCTACACAAGCCCTTCTACAGGCCACTGTCTTACACTACACACAATTCATTGCACGTAACTAAAAACAAAACAGTAGCACTTAGGTACAAGCCAATTGGAATGACATATTTGTTTTACACAATGATATGTACAGAAAAACCTGGCACTGTAGCCCGCTAATGACTTTCAGAAGTTGAACTTGGAACGTGGAAAAAGGAAACAGCAGGACCCAAGCATCCAAATTTCCCATGACAGCACAACAATCACAATTTACCCAAACAGCAAGGTAGTGGGAATGGCCTTAGACTGTTTGCTGCATGACTTGCACACAACAGGTCAATTCGTGTACATGCTCTGCTATGAAGGCAGCTTCAGGCTATGAAGCAAGCGACACACGGCATCTTGCCAATTTTGGCACACTACCACACATCCTCACATTGGCTGATTGTTGGTTCAATTGGCACTACCCTATTGCGTGGCCAAATGCAAACAACGTAGATGGGCCACGGATACAACATTTACAGGGCAAAGTATGCCGATAGTCTGAAGGGCGCATGCTGCTACCACGTCAGCATGAATGATGAACTCCAACTCATTTTCATATTTGGCTTGTCTTGCTCCGCAACCATCCACCATAGTGGCCCGGGCTTTGTGCTGCTACTGCTCCATGGAGGTCCAGGCACGTGACTGCATTTAAAAGAAAAAAGAAAAAGCAGGGGACCAACATCAGTGCCGGTGAAGTTAGGTTGCTTGCAATGTAGACGGCCGGCAGTATACTGCCATGGCCGCTCGATTGCGCACACAAGGTGCGGCCTGCAACGTCGCCCGAAACCGGCGTGACGAGCCTAGTTCTCTGCGCCACTGCTACGAGACAAGCACGCGCGGGAGGAGCCACTGGTTCTGCGTGCTTCGTGCAGCGGTTTGCATTTCATTGACGCGACATAGTTCCAGAGATAGTTTCGCATAAAATTTGCACTGGCGTCTCCATAACAAATTCTTGCTGCTCGTCGCACTCAGGAGAAAATGAGGCCGAAGCCGGTATTGCTGTTTCCCGGCTGTTGCTCCTTTCACTGCACCAACAACACAATCACTGCTCCGACGTCGCTTCCGACATCGCTGCTGCTCATTTTCTTTGCACATGTACACTGGATAATTCAGGAAAACAGTCAGAACAGTTGTTGGAAGCAATATCTTGAGCTTTGTGGACTTCTTATAGTCACTGTCAATGAAATGACGTGAACAAACCAATAACCTGTCATTTGGCTGCCACATGCTTCCTTTTCCAGTTATCCCTTCGAAAAAGTTCTTTAGGCATGCTTTACGATGCTCTACATTGCACAGAAACTCGTGGACCGCATCAGTGGGTCCTTTCCTTGCGTTTGTGCCAAACAGCGACGCACAATAGTTGCGCGGCATAGCGCCGCGCACCACACGAAAAGGATCTCGACGCGTTTATACCATTTATACTGCCACGTGTATGGTCAAAGGGCGTGAACGTGAGGTGTAGAATTTCTCTGACGCACACAAAAAACTCATCCTGTACTAATTCGCGGTGCCTTCTGGGAGGGAGAGCCGGGAGAGCTGTGCCGTACCAGTGGCGCCCTCTCGAAAAAAGTGGCAGCTTTCGGAGGGGGCGCCACTGGTACGAGACTTTTGCTTCACGACTCCGCCTTTTGTTCGCCACGCGATGTAGCAGGCCGCACCTAGTGCGCGCAATCGAGTGGCCGTGATACTGCTACCTCTGATTGCTTTATGTGACAAAATTTCCTTCCAAAAGGCCTTCACAATGCATTGATCTAAACAATGCCCCACACCATGCCAAACCTGCTGGTTCTGCTTTATTCCTGTTACACAATTAACTCATCCCCACCATGCTGAATACCACGGCAGTAAAGTGCAACTCACCTTACTTGTTGAACCTGGAGCGATGAGCCTGCTGCTTGACCACATCCTCCTTCGAAGGCCGTGCTTTCTCAGCAGCAACACAAGGTGGAGGAACGCTGGGGCCTCCACTGGCATCAAAGGCTTCTTTGTAGGTTTTGTGTTCAGTGCAGACGTCCAACGTGCGCTGAAGTAGTGCACGCACATAGCCTGCGGAAAAATGTTGCTTATACAACGATGCCTACTACGGAACAAAATTGCGCAAATCTAAGCTACACTACAGTGAAGCAAACTGCTGCTGGTGGCATTAGTAGCTTACGGCACTTTGTACACAAACAACTTAGAAAGCATTACGCTTGCTCAGTAGGAAGTTTCAGGCATTATGGTACCCAGTCCACATATTATTCTAAATGTTTTTGTTTATACGCAACCGGTGGTGGACACATAAACACATACAAAAAAAAGTGATTGCAAGAAAGCTTGGGTATTTATTATTCCACGAATCGTAAAGGAAAATATACGGCTCCTACAATATTGAGAATAGTGCTGAGGATTATATTTACCATAGGTTGGGGGTTTTTTCACCGCTGTAAGGCTGGCTTCACCCTGCTGGCCTTTCCGGTAGCGCACAGCCCATCTCAACTCCCCAGTCTCCGTCTCTGCCTGCTTGCGCCCCCGATTCTCATTGTAATGCAAGGCTGCAATTGCAACCCTGGAAAAAAAAGACAAGACAGTGTAATCAATACCCTTTCATTGCCAAATGCAACAAAATAAACTGGTTATTTAGCAACCACTCACCTTGCTTGCATTCCACCATAGCTATAGTGGTATGTCTTGGGGGCAAATTGGTTCATGAGGCTGTGGAAGGCCTCGCAGCTGTAGGTCTGCTGTGCAGTCGAAATTTGCGGAACAACCTTGTTCATTGCAGGGGACCGGACAATCTCTGTCACCTTCCGATGGGCGTCTGAACCTTTTAAAGTGAAAGCATTGGTCCAATCACACACTTTTAAAGATGACTCTGTTTTACTATGTTAGGTACCTTCATTCAGCCAAACGCGCTGCTCTTCAGCAAGGTCCCCATGGGAGCACACTGGAAACAGGGGAAACTCGTGCTCGTGTATGTTGACTATGTGGTTTGTGAGCGAGCACCACTTTGGCAAAATCTGCTCTGGGTGGCCATCACTGGATGCATCAGACCAGTACATGTGGTTCACAATGCCTTTCACCCAACTGGCCAAAACTTCCAGCCCTCGGCATTTCGATGCAGCGAGCAGCTTCTTTTTGACGCCTGAAATACAAGCAAGGCTAAGTACACATTTATGTTCTGAGGGCAAGCTGCAACAACTTCTTGCAAGGCTTTGTTAAGCTCGCCTTTTGCCATGTGCCAGCAGTCGAACAGGTGCAGCACTGATGGGTACTCCTTTCTCAGGAACGCTCGGATGGAACTGTGCCGGTCCGTTACAATTCTCTCGATGGAGCAGCTGTTTTGCAGAAGGAATTCCAAGCCACTCTTGAGCCCCTCCAGCTCCATTCTGACGCTGTTTCCCACTTCAGTCACCTGAATAGCATTAACAGCCTTGAAGTGTGGCAGCTTTTGTTCATCCCCTTTCATACGAATGAAAAAAAAAGACATACCTGAACAAGCTCGGTGTGCAAGATGACGTCGCGCTTTGCATCCGTTAGTGTATATGTCAAATACTTAGCGCAAAAGCCTGGCGAATCGCACCTGCCATCCCCTGAAAGGCTGAGTGGCTGCGCTGATCCATCAGACAGAAGCTGCTCCTGCTCCTTCTCCCAGAGCTGCATCAAGGAAGAATGGGGGCAAGGGGCAAGACAGGACACACTTTTCAGCACACACTTCTAGTCATCTATTGAGCGAGATGACCTGCACTGTAGCCAACAATGCAGCAAGTGGGATAAAATATCACCGGGAAAAAGCGGCACAAGGCAGTGGTGCAGAACTGTGGGCCCCATTCAGTTGAGCTGTACACAGACCAGCACAACATACAGGGACCATGCAACAAGACTGCTGTGCAGTCTCGTCTGTATTTCCAAATTACACAGCGGATTTGCAGAGCAAAGGTTTTTTTGGATCTGTAATGTTTTAAAGCAAAGCTGTCAGGCTTTCACTGATGTCATCTGCAGTCCACCCTAAATGCACTGCAGGAAAGGCAACTTTCTGTGGCAATGATGATTATGGGAGAAGTGAAGCAAATTAAAACACTATCTTAGGTTGGAATCAAACCTGGGTCCCTCACCTTATGAAGCCCATGTCTACCCAATTTCGCCATTCCAGCATTGTCAAAGCAGTTTGGATTTGAATAGGGGCGCATAGATGTGCAAAATTAGTAAAAACATCCACCCCTCCATCTAACGACAACGATTGCTGAACACTAGGGAAAGCCATGGAATGCCCATATCAGTAAAACACTAGCGAGCACAATGACAGTGCAGCAAACTATAATAAAAAGCAATACCTTAGGTGCAAGTTAGGGTGGTGTGATGTGGGTCTGCTTAGTCCTGGCTTGGTTCGTTTGGTGTTGGACTTGATTTCGAAAGCTTTGGAATTCCCTAATCGTTTTCATTTCGACGTAGGGGTACTTGATGTCATCTTAAATTGCACCCTGTGGCTAGCAAACTTAACGGAATAACAACTATTTGTTGATCAGCAGTATTGACAGCTCGCTTCGACGATGTCACCACTGAAAGCAATTCATGTAAAAGAGGGAAAGAGCGTGTGATTGCAGGACTTGTTACCTGTCGTGGCGTCTGTTTATATCGCATTTCGTTTTGCCCATCAGCAATGCACTAAGCAATACAGCAAACACAGCTCTTGTGCATACACCTGAACAAATATAACAACGGCGGTAAAGAAGGGTTGATTTCACTCGCAGCCACAGTTCTTCCACCTCACTGCACTTTAAGAACGTTGCCATGTCTCCTTTTCAACAAGCATCTGATGGCACCAGTGGAAACTGGTAAGCACCAACCTGCTTGAACACATTACGATTCACATTACCACCAAATGCCAAACTCCAAAGTACTGGCTGCCAGTAAGGTGGCAAAGAACCCATGAATGAAAAAAAACTTACGTAGCGAACTGCTGGGAACAACACAGCCTTTTGAATGACAAAAAATTGCCGCAGCTGAGGGGTAACGACACCGATGCTGGAGAGCATGTGCAAAGACTTTTTCGGGTTGGACCCAGAGAACAGAATGGAACCTAAAAAGAAAGGTGCAATTCAGTACTACAAAAATCTCTTCATGTTCAAGTCATATGGCAAATCACAACACAACACAGCTTACGACAAACATGAAGCAGTGTTCTCGTAGCATTTAAAATGACCCATGTTTACAGAAAACTGGCAGTTACCACCTACAGGGGCCGAATTATCTAAGGCGACGCGGTGTTGGTATGCAAATGCATGTGCAGTATTTTCTCGCGTAATGATCGCACTTTTTTTTTTCCCAAAAAATTTGACCGAAAAGTTTTCGCGGAAAACTTTTGAGCACGGAAAAAGCAAGCAAGTTGCGGGTCAAAATTTTTACGGTAGGTCTCATGAACATAATAAAATTCATAAAATTAAAAAAACTCACACCGCCGCCAGCCGCTTTGCAAAGTGATGCAAAATGCAGTGTTTTTATAAATTACGGAACGCGCCGGAACGAGTTAGCTGCGAGGTGACAACAGGGCAACCAATTAGTGGCTGTCACTGTCACAGTGCGGGGCATCAAAACAGACATGGGGGCCGACGCAGCAAGCTCACCACACTTTTTTCTTTGTGGGAGATTTTCTTCCTCATCAATATTGAACGCATGCTTGCCGATATCGCTAATGTCGGCGACTCTGCAGCAATACCGTAGCCATGTCCGCTTTGAAAGGAAACAGAGGTAACCACAATCATCATCACATAGACTTGGCACACATATGACATACTGCTACGGCAAGTCAGGGTGCGTTCATTGCGCGGGAAATTAAAAAAAATCCGCACGCATTTCCCCGAGGGGGAGAATGTGAAAGTGCGAATGCACGGTTGTCGGCCCGCTTGCGGCGCTTGCGCTCGGCCCCCGCAGCCCACCGCCTCGCCGCCTTCTCTTCCATCTCTTCCATCGGGTTTGTAGTATCACGTGTACACCACGCAGTTATCAAGCCGCTATAACGCCGCTGAGTCGCCAACGCACGCCGCTGACGACGTAGTTTGAGTGCGTTAAAGATATAAGGCACGTTCTGACACCGATATCAGCGTCGCGTCCGTGGCTTATTCGGTAGAGCGTCGGGCTGCGGCCCGCAAAGTCCTCGGATCGAAACCTGGCGCCGGATGCTGTTTCTTTCTTAAATATAGAGGAGCACTGCGGACGCCGACGCCGCCGGCGGTGGATGGTTTGGGGTCGCTTATAAAGAGCATTCGCTCTTTAAAAAAAACGAATTCTGACGACAAACTTCAGGGGTGCGATCAATTCCGCGAGTGAATACAGTATTCAAGGGTTGCGGCATCCCTTGAAGGCGTGGTAAATGGCATTGGACGTGTCATTTTGCGCATCACTTTGCCCCTGGGTGAAGGTGCCCCTCCTAACAGGTCCCCTGCCATTTCCACCGTTTCCTGCCTTTCGAAGCGACACCCCAACCCAAGCATACATGAATTTGCTTGACAACATCGCGTCACTCCGAAGCGACCCGTGCCGCTTTAGAGAATGTGAGAGCATTACACAGTTTATAGACTGAAAAAACTGGCCGTAGCAGTGCCCTACTGTGACACATTCTACAGCTCCTGCCTCCTATTTTAGAGTAAATCCATTTGCGATGGTTTGCTCTACAGGGTATGCCTCAGAAGAAAAATAAAAGGAGATAACATGCTAACACAATGGCTGAAATGTGTCCCATAGCACGTGCCTGTCAAAATAAAGTATAAGAGGCAAGGGCAGAGCCACATGAAGAACTTTCACACACCAACTGTTTCTGCCTTACTCTCCCAGCTGTGCAGCAAAGGGACATTAAAAGCCAACTGCATTCAAAATTCAGACCTCCTAAAAACGTGATTTCCGTATAGTATGACTGAAACGAGTGCAAGATACAAAAAATGACAAACACGCGTATCCGCAGTGCAAACAACCATAAAAAATTTGAGATTTTGAAACTGAAATTGAGAAGAGTGCGGCCATTACGGCAGGGTGAATTGACGTTGCAGACGGCGAACGAGCGGCCGGCCGGCCCGAGCAAGCCTGCACGCGACCACTCGCTCGTAGCAGCCCTTGCAGAAGCCCAACCGAGCTCGACTGGTTCCCCCTTTACAGTAAATAAAATCACAAATGGTAAACAAACCAGCCACAAGGATGTTGCCTACAGCCTTCTTGTTGACAGATGGCTGGCTGTCCCACGTGAAGTCATGCCCAGCCGGGCACTCTACTCTCACACGCAGCAGGGTTCCTGATGTTGTCAGAGACAATGTGCAGTCCTGCTGGCAGATCATGCAGCGTTTCAGCAATTCCAGAAGGCAGCTTTCAAAGACTATGTATTTGGCCTCCGATATTGTGTCACCACTGAGCTGCTCCTCATGGCTGCAAAAGAATCTCATATTAGTTCTAGCAATAACCGAGTACAAGGAGACAGTGCAGACTAAGGGACCATGTTTTACATACACACTGGCTTCTGTAATGGCAAAGCTTTGATCGTCCACATCCAGGTCCATACTCTCAATGCTTTCTTCGTCAGACCCCACGCTTTCTTTGTCATAGTCGTCAGTGCCATCCTCACTGTCATAGACGTTGTAGTTGGGGCATGCTGAGTTGGAGAAGAACTCGGGAGCTGGAGGAATGCCCGCAACAGGTGAGGAGCACCAGGCCCGGTCAGACTTGAGGAATGAAGCTTCGGTTTGTGTGGCTGTATCCGAAAATTAAACGCAGATGATTGAACAACTACTTGTAACCATAGCTCAAGCATTCTTACTGCCGTTCCTGTAGAGGCCTGCTGTCTGGGTGTACTGGCTCTTGGAGGGCCTGGGAAGTTGCACCTGTGCGTACTTCGAAGCAGTTGGCACAGCAGTGTGGCCACAGGTAGGGCACTTAGTGTCCTGGCTGTCCACTGCAAAAACATAATAAGGGTAAAAAATTGCCTGACACAAGTGGAGCATTTTGATGGGTTAAAGCCAGGCAACAAATGTCGTTTGCTTCATGGGAATAAACAAAAAATCTAGTGTTACATGACTGGGTACGCGCCACAGCAGGGATTACTGGAACATTTCAATTATACCACGGGCACCACAACTGCAGAAAGAATTGCAATCACGCTAGCTGTCCACACCGATCCAGGGTACGTGACAATCCTGGCTGTCCCTGGGCGAATCTCGACCATTTCCCTTCGCATTCTTACCCATTGATCAATTCCAGACACGAGTGCTTATCCACGTATGCCGCAACACTACACTGACATCCTAGCTCATTTCCGCTGATATCGCCAGCACTTACCCCCACGCCATCCAAAGCTTCTGGGTGATTGCCTCGACACGATATCCCAGGTGCAACTGGCCACTTGTGCTTAGGGCCTCCTGGACTTAGGCCCTAATCACAACCCGCAAGAGAGGAATGGCTTAACCATCTATATATATTCTGGCTAAAATAAAAAGTTCAAGCCCCCACCACTATTACACCCTGGATCTTGTACCAAAAGATGTTTCTGTTTCACTTCATAAAATAGCCTATGTATCCTGGTTTACAAATAGAGACCATTTATACATCCTTCTGGTGGGTGTTTTGCTTGCAGGGAATTTCAGCTCTTCAAAAAGAAGTGCCAGACAGCTATATTTCATTCCTCTTTGAACGACACGCAACTGTGCTGATCACAGTGCTACGCTCGGTTTGCAGAAAGTGTGAGCGTCTTGAACTGCATATGACAACATCTTAGGTAAAAAGCAGGCAGTCTTGGTATGACATTGAAAGCAACTACATTCAAGCCCCAGGAATACTATGCGCAACTTGAAATAAAACCTTAGACACCGACCAGTTTTTGTTATGAATGCGGACGTGGCCCACAGGCTCCACCAAAAGAAATCACAATAACAGGAATGACCATTTGCATCGAGGAAGTTCACCATATAGAAACCGCTGATGTGAAATGGAAAGGTTCTGCACTCGAACGCCACAGTGCTTTATACGTCAAACATCGATTGGTTAGTTTAATTGGGAGTAAATGTATCGTTGAACGAAAACAATTCGTTTTGAAAGCACGACGAGCACGACAACAGAGAGTGGTTATTTACCTCAAACAATAAGATAAACGGCAAGGTCCTCGGAGGCGTTGCCAAATCACCCCCCTACCCGGCTGGCTAAAATCAAGACATACTGATCAGTTGCAGTTGCGAAACGACACCAGCGAGGATTGCTGTACTGGATGGGAGCAGTCTATGCAAAATGTTGGCAAAGCCAGATACCGCTGATATCGAGTGCCTTACCATTTTCCGGTGCTGAATCCGCACAAGGCTCGCCAGAAAAGCTTGCACCACAGTCTTCAGCTCCTTCGAGCTGCTCAGCAGAGCTACAGTCGTCGCTCACGGGTGTAGACGGGCGCCTTTCAGCCGCAGCTATCAAAGCGCAGTTCACAAGCTGAAAGATGCCAACGGCGAGGTTAAGTGTAGTGCGATAACAACACTTTATCAAACTTGGAGGATGCGGTATAGTACTACCTACATCGATGCGTCGGCGCTTTAGGAGCGCAGCTTGAAGCTCCTCATCCGGGGCGTTGTGAGCGAATATTGAAGGCGCCACGCCGCGCTTCAGCTTTCGCCTTATCTTACAAGGCACTGCCGATTCCAGCACAGGGTCGCGCTCGAAAACTGAGCGGAACACAGGGTACTATAATCGCTCGGGCACCAACCATCGCTTCTTTCCAAAGCTCGCACCCACAGTTCACGCGTGTCGCGGCACTTCGGGAAAGTGTGGAAACTTGCTCCTGGCGTTTCATACGTATTTCCGCAGCCGACAGCAGCACACCACGTAGGCATGGTTCACGATGACACTCGAAAATGAGAGAACCGTACGGTTAACGAAATCTCTTCGGAGCCATGAATGCCAGGCGTACCACAAACAGGGATGGCGTACCGGCGGCGCGAAATACGAGTTTCCTGTATTCTCCCGCTGCGAGGCAGGGCGATCGGCCTGGACGGCTGGCATGTCACTTCCGCTAAATGGCTGTTTGCGCGACACGCCGGCAGGTGCTTTGTCGTCTGCAAGGGCGGTATTTTGAGTGCCTGAAACTGAATAGCCACGCATTGCACAGAGCTACCGGTCGCGTCACAGTAGTTCTCATGGTACCTACTACACATTTCGAAGGCATTTAGCCAGGGTAAAATTTGAGTGCAGTTGGCCTTTAACCGTTAAAGGCCAACTGCACTCAAATTGCAGTCACGGTGCCTCATGTCAAGCATACCCATTTCGGGAGACTGGCCAAAATGGGCCAAAAAAGAACTCCAGCGTTTGCCGTAAAGTCGGCAACACTTGCACGAAACGCGAATAGAATTCTTGCTACAATTACGAACTGTTGCCGCAAGTGCGGTAGCAATATACAATCCAGGTTTTTGTCACAACGCGAAGTGATAAAGCATAGAAGAGCAACTGAACCCGTGCATAGACGACACGACTTTAGTACTGACAGGCAGTGACAGGTGATAAAAATGCGTCAGGCGCTTTGCTGGTTACATCATGCGGGAGTGCATTCCAATCAGAAACCGTTCGAGGAAAGAAAGTGTATCTTACAGTATTTCTTTTTGTAAGGGGCGGTACTATAGTTATCACCGTGCTTATTCTGTGTTCTTCGCGATGTATTGAATCGCACGTAAGTCTTGCTATGCTATACAAACATTTTAAGCGGTTTATCTTTCTACGCGTCTTTAATGTGCGAAGGCCGGATCTATCGGGAGCTCAGTGACTGAAACGTGTCTACTTTACGTGTGATAAATAAACAGAGGGGATTTGTTTTGGATTCGTTCAAGCAAGCGTTTTTATGGTTCTGCGTAAGGATCTCATGCAACGTTTGTATATTCTAACAAAGGGCGCACCAATGTCTTTTAAGCGACTAGATTTGCTTTGGTGGTGCAGTGTCTCAACAACCACAATGCCTTCAGAACCACAATCACCGTATTGATGATGATGTTATACCTTCAGTATGCTTGTTCCAGACCACATTAGAACGCTGGAGAAAAATTACGGCGATCGTTGAAAAAAGACTGAGCGTTCGCCGTAATTATGGCAAGACTTTCTCGGAGCAAGAAAGACACGTCATTACGCACGCCCATCCAAGGTGAGGTTCAATGATTATCACTTCCAAAAAATGAAATAAGCTCACATTTTAGCAACAATGATGCAGTAATGGCCGTTGCGGCAGCGAAGGAGAAGCAAATGGGCGGCAGTCATGGACTTGAACCGCCCTGTTATTCATGAAAGTTGCGTAGAGCTTCGCTGCCGTCAAGTCAAACGCGTTAGAGTCAGCTCCCTCATTTTCCTTCGCTGTTCTTTCATGAAAATCAAGCGTTCGGATGTAGAAAAAGTATGAAAGAGCAAAAATTACGGTTTCGCGGTGGGCCTGTACATATTCTGTGTATTTTCCAGGGTCAAAGCGCAACGTGCTTTCAGATGCTCCAAAACGTTTCCATGTCACTTATCAGGAAGGGAAACGTAAATTATACTCAAACTTTTGTTTTACTGCTTGAGCTCACAAGTGCAAGTATTGACGTCCCGTTTTGTGGAACATTTTACGGCCTGTCTCATCGGTTCAGGCTGTTTGAATGCGGAACGTTATGTCGCTGCCCTTTCAGAGCTCTGCTTGTTCACTTGTCATATTGTCTTCGCCTCTTCCCATGGTACCTCCTTATGGGCTTATGTGGTGGCTCCTGTCCTCAGTACATTAGGAGGCACGATCGATGTTTGAGGTGATTAAGCGGCGCTGCATCTATGGTTTGTGAGTTCAGGTGTCCTCTAACAATCCGTCAATCCTGATGTCCTTGTGGAGCCGGTGAAACGAAACTGCCCGTCCAGATGATAGGAGTAGTGGTTCCTCGTTCTAAGAGCAGATGAGGAAAACAGAAATGAAGAGCCAGAGGTACTTAACAGAAATTTGCAGAATAAGTTGTGATTCTGTGATTGCCAGTATGTGGACACTCTAAATCAATACACGGCCAATGTGCGCACGTATTCACCTATTGATGTCGCTGTCAGCTGGGTTAGATGGACTGGGAAATGCAGTTCGGAGTTAATTATTTATCTGCCGAGGCGTTCAAGGTAATCCTTCTCATGCCGTCACCAGGTACCCTAGAGCGACGTGAAACGAGCACTGGTAATGCGGCTCAAATACGACGGATGTTTGAAACTTCTAATCTGTATATATACCGCAATTCCAAGCTGTACTTATTAGGTGGGTATTTTTGAGCAACGTTTTTACAGACACAATTGTTTCTAGAACTATGACCTCTCAGCCAATCTATGTTTCGCATGTTTATGCCTTTGATTATGTGCAGTTCAATGTAAAAATATTTAGAGACTGGAAAAGGCACAACACGTGAGCCCTACATGGCGGAATACCAACCAGGCCAGTCAGCTACGTTACTTATGCCTTTGATTTTGAATTAAAAGGTATGCCCAAAATTGTTCGCGCACCGTATTCGACTTTCTATTGCATAGAGCAGCCTTTTACTGTTATTTTTGTTTATAGAACAAAATTCAAAACATATGGTTTTTTTTGCGTTTTGCATTACCTCCATTTTTATGTTGCGATTTAGAAATTTCCTCGTTTATTTGTAATTATATTGCCACACCGCTTAAAACCGCCGATATGGGGCTATGCAGACTATATCGGCATAGCCACGTGAAACGAATAAAGAATGAATGAATGTTTTAATGGTCGTCATCGTAAAATTTTTTTTTCCTCACAGATAAACAGTACGTGGATTACGATTTAAATGAAAAAAATCGCCTGTACGGCCTATCTAGAAGGGCCTGTAGTGCATGTAGTAGGGCCTGTAGTGCATATCTACTGACTTAAGCTTTAACAGGCCGTTACAATGGGGTCAGAAACTACTCGCTGTTGGTGTGTTTCCAGGTGTTCTTGATTTCCAAAGAACTTCTCTGAGCCGTCTTCAGCTTATCAATAAATAGGAAGTCAATCAATCAATAGTAGTCAATTGATTGATCAATAGTTTGATGGTTCAATCAATTAATCGCTCATTGTTTCAATCGATGAAACCGTCGTTCAATCAAAAAATCAATTAACCAACCAATCAATCAATCAATCAATCAATCAATCAATCAATCAATCAATCAATCAATCAATCAATCAATCAATCAATCAAATGTTCATTTTTCAGCACAAGGTTGGGGTACACCAGGCCAGAAGTAGATATATACTGCGTAATGGTGCCCTGAAAACTTGAGGATTTTGTTGCTCATGAATGAAATAAAAACGACCTAAAAAATCTAGCTACCAGGGAGACCTTAGCAGCTGCCTTCCCGGCTTGGGGAAACACATTAGTTATGTAAAAGAGCACGGAAATTCTTATGAGTAGCTGGGACTATATATTACAGAGACGCAGCCGGGTCGGGTGTTCGAACGAGCTAAACAAAAGCAAATAAGGTCTCGCTTTTTTGGCCATCGTGAACGCAAACACCTGAAAGCTTTTCCGGTCGGCGACCACTTATACAACGGAGAAAATAGCGTAACCCAGCCGGTTCCGCAAACAACACAGAATTAACCGAATAAAGCTGGTGAGTTTACTCGGATGAAAAAAATGAAGCAAGCACACACTAACGCGTAATACTTGAAGGTAGCGAAGCTGTATGCAACATTCACGTACATCAGGATGGTTTAAGTCCACAATTGCACTCTATTTGCTTCTTCTTCGCTTCCACAAGGACCTTTCCTCCATCCTTGTTGCTATGAGTGTGAGCTCCCTTCATTTTTTCGGAAGCGATAATCGTTGAACATTACCTTTGAGAGGCGTACGCTATAATCGTTGAACATTACCTTTGAGAGGCGTACGCGTACATGTCTTTTTCGTTTCAAGAAAGTGTTGCCACGATTACGGTGAACGCTGGAGCTTTTTTCCCGCCAATTTTGCCAAATGTCTCTTGACAAACGTGCACCAGGGACGCTTGGCTGTCGTCGCGAGGCACGCACCCCCGTGCGTGCGCTGACGTCCACTCGAAGTTTTCTTGGTATTTTTAATTGCAAAGACGACACTAACGATTCGCTAAACAGCTTCGCTGATAGAGCAAGCGTGGTGTTCAGGACGAATGAGAAGAACAGGAAATAAATTGACGCCAGAACCCGAGACGAAAAGGGAAACCTTCAGTTGAAAGAACGCCAGACCTTGGATCCTTCGAACTAGTGGAAACAAAAAATGCAGTCGTCAGCAAACAAAAGTGTACTCAGGAGCCGCAAAAAACGTAGAAAAGGCGGTAAATAAACGAACAGGGCGTGAGAACAATTTTTTAGCCAATAAAGTATTTTTGAACTACCAAACTTCTTTGCAGGCCGACCCCTACCTAGTTCAGAAATTCCAGACTGATACCGACACCTCACAGGGGGCAGAAATTGTCATAGCCAATGTAGCGGAACTG
Source organism: Haemaphysalis longicornis (assembly GCF_048455015.1). Lineage (NCBI taxonomy): Eukaryota > Metazoa > Arthropoda > Arachnida > Ixodida > Ixodidae > Haemaphysalis > Haemaphysalis longicornis. Next base: position 191,387,714 of record NW_027526361.1, read on the forward strand.
CCAAATCACGAACACATGGAGGGATTTCTGATGAACGGTGTTGTCAACTTCGTCCAAACAGTGCAAGGTGGGCTTTGTTGGGCGATCGAGCACGTGCTATCAACATATAGGTTTAGAAGTGACGGCGATTATTTGCGAGTCTTTTGAAGTACCACCTCAGTGTGGGAAAAAAAAGCGCGGAAACACGAAGCAGTGACAATGCCGGTAGCGACTGATGTCCATAGCCTTTACAAGTGCATCCACTCAGAAACATTATATGCTTACTCTGTTACACCCTACCGTAGTCATAAATACGTTGTGAAGTTACAAATAGAGGCTTCAACCATGATGATGCAGTGAAAGGTTTCAGAATGAAGAGGAACCGAAATCACTAGTGAGGAAATTGCGCATCCTGCCATTCCTCCTTTTAGATCGCAATACTAGCGCCATGAATACAGAAGTGATAATATCACAGGCACCAAAAAAAAAAATCGCTAGGTAGTTTTCGCATTGAAATCTTGGAATTTAGCCATTGAGGGGACGAACAATGAATTAAGTCGAAGTTCTGGGCATATTGTTTAGCCCGTGTACGTGCAGGTAAGACGGAGTCCCCCTACAAGGGAATTCTGAACATACGCTTCTAGCGAACATGTACTGTCTGGAAACTTCGAACACTGGTTTGGAGAACGATCGTTTGCTCGTATTTTCTGTACACCCGAAGTCCGATTATGGGAAATGTTTTTGACCGCCAACGACACAGGGATGCATTGTCGCCGTGTCTGAGGGAAGTAAACACGGCTGGCGGACTAATAACCTTTAATTTTGAAGTCGCATTTTCAGGGTCGATATTTATGTGGTCACGGCACGAAATTCGAAAATTAACCTGTGCACAGTGGTTGCATAAAGGATAAAGGGTGTCGTTTTTACACCGGAGGTGAACGGTCACATTTAGGCGTAGGCGTAAAAAAAAGAAAACGTGGGTACATGAGCCGACCCCGTTATGAATTTCTTACATAGGGTAATATGACACCACTCCGGCGTTTTTTAGATGCAGAGCATCTTATAGCGGCGGCCTGTCACGCGTCGTCGGTGTGCGCCGTCCGTCTGCACCCGCCAGCTGTGCGATAACGCGCGCTCGTACCCTCCTCTCCCCTTCTCCTCTCCGCGCCGTCTGTGCGCCGACGCGCTTCTCCCTCCGTGTCTTCACCCCGCCAGCTGTGTGATAGCGCGCATGCGCGCCTCTCTCTCCTCCTCCTCTCCACGGCAGCTGCTACCGCGCGCTTGTACCCTCCTCTCCCCTCCTCCTCTCCCGCTGTCTGTGCGCTACGCGCTTTCTCTCCGCGTCTCATCCGCAAGATGTGCGATAAGCGCGCATGCGCGACTCTCTCTCATCCTCCTCTCCACGGCAGTTGCTTTATATACCCCGTACGTGCGCCGCTGGATCAGTTGCTTCTTCGGTTGATTTGCGCAGCGCCGTCTCGATGTGCTGAATGGACGCCAACGAACTGTCTGGCGCACCTTCAAACAGCGCCAGTCAGTCCGTTATGCTCTGCATCCTCACAATCCCCCTCGGGGAGGTGCAGGTATTTTTTTTAAGCGGTCAATTTTGAAGTAAACCGTACGCCAACATCATTGTTGTAATTTCTGCTCTTTCTGACTGCGAGGTGCCTTTTGTTTTTGGCATTCAGCAGTTCGGGCACTTCATCATGAATATTTATGTTTCGAAAATCACCAATTCTTATTTTGTTGCTGTGAAATTACTCCCCAAAAAATTAGCGCCCTTCGCCATTGTGCAGAAGGAGGACCTGCGAAGTTAGACTCCGTACCCGAAATGCACGAAACAAAACACGTTTGTTGGTAATTTGCGATCGAGGAATTAGCACTTAGCCCAATGAAACCTTGAAAGACTCGAGATTTATTCTGGGGGGCAAACACTAAGCTGTATGTTTCCCTCCCGCGACATAGGCATCTTACTGTCTGCTTAAGACAATAACCGAATTTGCTCGACCACTGAGGACTCCGGAAAGTTCGCATTGAGGTGGGGGACGTACACGTTTACAACTCCCGCCAGCACACCGGACATGTTAGTAGTGAGGGCATGAACTAGGGAGCCTATATGCGCTGAGACGAAGGCGCGCCTCATGTAGGCTCCCTAGCATGAACTATATCTGCTTGTTCACGCCTCACCCCCCCCCCCCTGTCTTCCCTCCACTCCCAACTCGTGCCTCATAAACGAACAACCAGTCAAGTGCGCGTGTTTAGAAGTGAAAAGCACCACCGAAATTGTCACCCTGAAAGCCCTTCAGGATGAAGAAGAAATATTGGCCAACGTCGACGTTGCTGTTAATCCAGGAGAAATTCCAAGCTACTCGGAGAGCTGGAACTTGCAATGGAAACAGCGGCGGCAGCGTCGTTCTGTTGTTTTAGCACCCATTTGGGCTTCTATTCCGGCGAACGCCCGCTCCTTCGATTCCCACTGTTCAACCTCCGAGTGAAAGACACGAGTCTGTCCCTAGGGAGTTAAAACATGGAAAAACTCGAGCTTCAATATAGTCACAAACATGCGGCTGGACGTTTCGGTCCCCCGTGGTAGCCATCTCACTGTCCGTGTAACACACCAAGTGAAACCCAAACCGTTCGACCACTGAGGACAGCTGACCGGTCCCATTAAGCCACGAGACTTCCACTTTTAGGTTTCCCTCCAGCACAACGCGGTTTCCTTGGTAGCGGCATGAAGACTATACTCGCGGCAGCTTAAGAACGACAACATTGTAATGATGACGATGATTTGTAGTGTTATTTTCTTTGTAGCGCGGTGATGACGTGTCATCTTGCCGAAAAAAAAACAAGTGCACTGATATTTTATATCTTTATATCTTTACTAGAGCTGCTCTCAGGGCAGGTACAACATACTTATTACACACAAAATACTTAATTTTTCTGTTACAGGTGGTCTGTCATAGGCAATGACTCATGCGAAAAACCTGTGCGGAATGTCTTCAATGACCATTGATGGCCGCACAATTGAGTTCGACGCACAGCTTCTTACATCACACGGTTGCTCGCGCGGAGTGATCCGGGTGGACCCGAATGACCTGCGCATTAATACAACTTGTGAATCGGCAAACATTCTCCACATCAAACGCTTGGGTAGGACCAACTAAGCTCTGGTTACATTTGACACCAGCCATCCACCTAAGATTGTGAGAAATTATTTCGAATTATGTCCTGTGAAACCGTGTGTGCCCCTAACGTTGGTTTGTTACCGATGTCACAAGGATGGTCACCTCCAGAAACACTGTCCAAATGTCCAAATGCGGCTGTCTGCGCAACCTGCGGAAGAGGTGATAAAAACGAGGCCTGCTTAAACGCGACGCCTTATTGCAATTTATGCCATACGGAAGGGCACACAGCACGTGATCCTGTATGCCCAACAAGGGGTAAAAGGTTACAGCAAGTGCGTATGCGTGCAAGAGACTCCAAGGCAACAAATAATACGGCACCACCCGACATTGCTAATAACATTGCTTTTCCGTCGCTAGAGAGTAAAATAAAGCCAACAGCACCGGAGCAGGGAAGACTACAACCCGTGTTATGAGACCGAGGTAACGATGGAATCTTCTACTGAAATGTCTCAGCAGTCGGCAGCATCTACGTCGACCACAGCTTCGAGGAAGCAGGTCTCACGGTCCAACAGGTTACCACGCCGGTCCAGGCAACCACACATGCCAGACAGCATCAACATACTGCGGCAAGAGATCGCCTCCCAGCGACGTCATCTACAATCTCTTCGGAAGCAACTTCAGAAGCAACTTGACCTTGCCCTTGCTGATGAGAAGATGGAGAACGAAGACCAAATGAGCCAGTTGTTACAGGAATGCACACCCTCTCGAACACAGACGCCACACTATGCCGCAGCGTCGGGATTTCCGTGCATTGACCTTCCTACGCTGGTGAGATCCATATTACGGGAACTTATGCCGTATCTGAAGGCAAAAGAAAATACTGCTATTGAAACAGACCAAAGCTTGAAGTTACATAGCGGGGAGAACAACCATGTCCAACAGCGATAAATTGTTACTACTGCAATGGAACTGTCGTGGAATCCGCGCGGTGGCACCTGAACTAAATGAGCGCATCAAAAGAGCATGGATACGAAACCATTGGCGGTTTTACTCCAAGAAACTCAGGGAAACGGCCCCAGTTTTTACGGCTACAGAGCGTACACGGCACCCAGTATTACACGTTCATTCCGGTCAGACCAATCACAGACTGTCGTCGAATAATAAACAATCATTTACGTTTTAAATACAGTAGCCCACTTCCAGATACCAACTGCCGCTTTTGGTACAGACACCCAAGAGGTGGTGGCTGTTCGGTTCCGTGTTGGACGCCGCAATTTCACGGTTGCCTCTCCATACGTGCGCCCCCGCACTGCCCAACATGCTTCCACGAGGGTCAACTTCTCCTGGATGCGGCTCCTTCGCGCGTTTTACCCTCATGACGCAGCGGTACTCGCTGGGGATATCAATGCCGAGCACAAGGCCTGGGGGTATCAAAATTTGCGCAGTCGAGGATTTCAACTTCTGGAAGAGGCTGACGAGATGGAGCTACACCTTGTAAACGACCTTAGTCAGGCAACTCGACGAAGACAGAACCCTGCACAGCGTGATACCGTCCCAGATTTGACATGGGCAACAGCCGATGCTGTGGCCGCCTGGTCTCGCGATCCGACACCGTGGAGCAGCGAACATTACCCCATCTGGATTCAGCTCTCCGGTATAAAAAAGAAGTGTCCGAAATGCGTCCTCTACACGAACTGGCAGCGTTTCAGAGACTTACTTATCCAGCCGACGGGACACAACGGACCATACAAGCACTGCCCAGAATTAATAGATCGCATTCCGAGGGCTGCGAAATCCGCTACTAGCATACAGAGGTTGAAGGAGACTCCCCACCACCGGATCGTCGCCTGGTCAACCTTTGGAAGCACAGGAATGAACTGGAGGAGATGTACATCGCCGGCGGCTGCACGTACCACGATTTGGTGAAAATACGGCAACAAACCGCGAAGATCCGCCGTCATGCAAAACTACTCGCTCGCCAGCGCTGGGAAGAGTAGTGTGAAACGTTTTCACCACATGCAGGAGCAGGAAAGCTTTGGTCAACGTTCCGGTCTCTTTGTGGATGCGGTAAGCTTCAAGGAACGGTGCAGGCGGTGATGCTCCGCACCGGGGTGGATCAGGAGCACTTCGAAAGGGAATCGGCTTCTATCCTTTTTCCGCAACCAGTAACCCTGCCTTCTCCGGATATATATGCTCCTCTCGAGGTGGACGAATCACAGCCTATCGAGTCTTTGTTCACAATTGCCGAACTTACGGCGGCTTTGGAGCAAATCAATGTTCGTAGTGCACCGGGGAAGGACGGCGTCACGTGGGCAATGCTTCGGAACCTTCCCGCGCCCTTACGGGGAGAGCTTCTTGAGAAGATCAACGAAATCTGGATCCGCGGACAGGTGCCGGCAGCTCTAAAACATGCTGTAAAAACTCCCATTCCGAAACCAGGGAAAGACCCGTCAGATATGGCCAATCTTCGACTTATCTCACTTACGGCTACCCTCTGTAAGATAATAGAACGGATGGCAGTGACCAGACTGAATCACCACCTCGAGGAGGAAGCTGAGTATTTCCACCCCTGTCAAACTGGGTTCCGGCACAATCTGGGGACGCATGATTCCCTGTTTTTTCCTGCGGCGTATTCTATGGAAAACAAATCACAAGCGCCCGCACGTCATGGTTGCGTTGGATCTCCGTAAAGCTTAGGACACAGTCACTCACGTAGCTATTCTTGAGGCGCTGGCGGACGCCTACCCGGGAAAGAGACTGAACAATTTTGTTCGGAGTTTCTTGGCCAACCGGACTTTTGAAATAAGCTCTGGACGCCATGACACTCTACACTTTGACAACCATTCAGGAGTTCCACAGGGGGCTATGCTGTCGCCAACTCTGTTCAATTTGGTCATTACTAAGCTTGTGCGAGGGATTGCAGATCACGGCATATGCCGATGATGTCACTATATGGACCGAAGCTGCGGATCATTCTTCGACAGAAAGCGCTGTGCGTAGTCTGCAACAAGCTCTTGATACGTTCACCAGTCTCCTCCCCGCTACAGGAATGGAGGCTTCCTTGGCAAAAAACAACTTTATCATCATTAGAGGTAGGCCAGAAGAGCAAGCCCTAGTTGCTCTCACCATGGGAGGTCAAACACTTCAGCGGGCCCCAGAACGTGGGATCAGAGTTCTGGGCATTCCAGTCCACGACTCCGGAGGAGCTTCAGAATGGCTTCGACAGTTGAAGGCGCAATGGACTCCTCTGCTAAGCTTAATCGGAAGAATTTCTAATACCTTCGGTGGAGCGTCCCAAAACATCGCCCGCCGACTAGTTCAAGCCATTCTGGTGAGCAAAGCCTGCTACGGGGCTCTGTGCTTCCGTCTCACAAAACACGAGACGGAACAGCTCGAGACGCTTTACAGGTCAGCCCTTCGTGTCATCACGGGGCTTCTCCGACACACAACGGTCACTGAGCTGTACCGCTATGCTGGCCTTCCTAGTCTCGAAGAAACGATCGTTGCCCGGTCCCGAGGAGTCTGCGATCGCCACGAGCTCACACTGCAAGGGCGCCGATTACTGACCGCTGATGGTCATATTCCACCGGCGGACACGCCGCTTATAAAGAAGCACATCCCGTCATGGGAGGACACGCTTGTTACAGCGCAACAACCTGTACCCTCTAAAACTCAGCGTCGGAGGCACACGTCCCAGCGTACCTCACTGCTTGTAGCCGGTGCTAGGTCTCGGAGCAGTACAACACTTGAGATAGCTGTGGACGCGTCTTTGCGGGCCGAGTCCTGTATAGCGGCAGTAGCCGCTGTGTCCAACTCCGATGAACTCCAAAGCATTCGACTAATTTCGCTGGACGCCGACCCCGATATAACGGAACTTGAAGCTTTTTTACATAAAGGAAGGTATTCATCTTGCACGCCATGTTGTCACCGATCACCCAGAATGGCGTTACGACCGGCTGGGAATATTGACTGACTGCACAGAGGCACTGAAATGCCTCATTGGCCCACCCAGGGAAAACAGCACCGCCCACGCTATCAGGCAGAAATGGGAGGAACTCAGGGCTGACTCTGCAGTACAGGTAACGGTACGCTGGATTCCTGGCCATCAAGGGCACCCAGGAAACGAAAAGACTCATGAACTTTTTTCGTGCGAGGCTTCTTTACACCGTTCCCAGTTCATGCTACCTGTAAGACCATATACGCTGCTTACTGATCCAGATGTGGAGCGCCGCCGTCGACGTAATCGAAGGAGGCAGGCATTGGCCACTACTATTCCCCCATGTGACGACCCCACACCCCTGGTCTACCCCGAGGTGCTCAGGTGTTCCTCAACCGGGCGCGGTCGGGGTACGTATATACAGACGACGTGGTTTCTCGATGGCAGAATTACGCTCCCCAACCTACATCCCACGATGGAAAACTCTCTCACAGTCGTTCCGCTGCTGCGTTTCCTAGACCAGTCCATTGCTTCGCCTGCAACACAGACGTCACCCCCACAATCCGCCATCTCGCCTGGGACTGCGGGGCATTCGATCGGCTTCGCGCCAAATATCGTCCCGCCTGGGTCCTCTCCTATGAGGACTGGATCAGGCCGCGTGATCGACACCAAGCTACATTGGCTGCGTTGTGGCACTTCGTTTGCGAGGCAGCGATGGCCGGACATTATTAACCCCTCTCTTAAGCCTGCGGCCTCGAGCCATCCTAAATAAAAACATTTGTCTGTCTGTCTGTCTGTCATAGGCAATAGTCCCCTGTGTGCTTTTCGTCCACCAGCAATTTATTCTTTTCGTCAACTCGACAGCCCTCAAGTGAACTCCTTGTGCGCTATCCTTAAATCCTAGGGCTTCTAGGAGCCTAATATTTCCCTCATGTAGATTTGGAGGGATACACTCGCATTTTAACACCATGTACGGCATAGTTTGTTTCTTTTCCGGAAACTACGGATACCCCGTCATTTTTTGTATACTTCCCCACAAAGCTCTTAGTTCGCCGCCAACCTGCCCTAGCCTCAAAAAGCAAACCGCTTCCCTTAAAATTATTGCACAAATTTTCCTTTCCAATGTCCTTTTTCTCAGCCCTGTACATATCTAACGACATTTTAGTTTCCATTATTTCTATCCATTTATTAGTTTCTATGTGCCTTGCCTTTTTTTGGCTACCATGGCTGTCCTGGATTCTCAATTGTTCTTTCCGTATTTCATCGTTAGCCTTCTAGTCTTCCTTAGCCACTGCATGTCGACACTTTTTATGTATAAATACCTAAAACTGTTTAGGCAGAGCTAATTAGAAGGATAAGAATGGGGTGGAGTGCATTCGGCAGGCATTCTCAGATAATCAAGCAGCCTACAACTGTCCCTGAAGAATAAAGTCTATGACAGCTGCATCTTACCGCTACTCACCTACCGGGCAGAAACTTGGACGCTTAATAAGAGGGTTGAACTTAAATTGAGGACGACTTGAGCAGTGGAACGGAAGCTGATAGGTGTAACATTAAGGGATAAGAAGAGAAAGGAGTGGGTCAGGGAACAAGCGCGTGTTAAGGACACCGCAGCCGACTGTTACTCCATGCGGCGGAGAAAAGTACCTTACTGAAAGTATTTTGAACGTAACACGAGTCGTTTCCGCGATTTCTTATACTTTATCTCCTTATGAATTCCTACATCGCCAACAAAACAACTAGGTGCGAAAAAGAAGACGTTGTTACGCATTAAGCGCAAGATCACATCAAACCCCGCTTGCGCATTGACATCCCCACCCGTTGCTTCGGCGGAGTGATACACGACGGGAGCTATTGCCGTTCTTAACTTGTTGAGGAATTACGCAACCGGTGATGACCGCGTGCTTAGGTGTGAAATCTACTGGCCAAAATGTCGAGCGGAAAGCCTTTCATGCTGGCAAGGAATTATGGGCTCACGTCGGAGTTCTAGGCAGGAAAGTTGCTCTGGTAACGCCTGATAAGGGCGCTACCGCCGTTATCAGTCTACTTTGCAGCTTGTGAAAAAGCCACCGGTAGTTTATAGGGGAATGACTGTTGTGAAATGGTGTCGGCGGTGGCGAGAAGAAGCGCCGCTGCGGCACCTAGTAATGTGGCTTCACCGGAATGCAAACTGGGGAAGGGAGGGAGGGTTAGACCTATACTGCTTCTCAGTAACAACATAGTGCTATTAAGTGTATAGTTTGCTCAAAAGGTGGGGCTGTTGTTTTCTTGTGGCTGATTTAACGTCAACAAGCACTCATCCGAGAACGATACCGCCGTCGCCGCGCCAATTCGACCGTTCGGGCAAAGCAATCGGCAGCTGAAGTAAAGTGTACTATAACTTCTAGAACACTATAGCTGAAGGTCAGCGGTTGGAGGTTTCCTGTCCTAGCGAGTAGTACAGGATGCAAGGCTGCGAGGCCAGTGAGGCCTCTATGGGTTGGTCTGGGAAACCGGTTTCGCGCTGTGCCCCCAGTGGTTCTGTGAACCTGCTCCTTCCCCTGCGTGACGCACGAATATCACAGCCTCACGGAAAGGGTCAAACTACAACAGCTCCACTGCTAAATGTATTCGTACGCTACGGACACATTGTACGCTAGGAATGCGCAAAATACAACATTTATGCAATCATCTTAGTCCAAATTGACGGCTTCAAAATCTGTTCTTTATTTCCAGTTTCTCATCATAGATGACTTCTTAAAGTAGTATGTGCTGTTATGAACACGACAACCAAAATGAAGCTGAAAACACCACCAGCCTGTGTAAGTGTGTGAACCCCATACGAGAACGGCGCCCGCATTTCTCTGTTTCTTCATCCGCGTCCCTTTCCCCAGCGTTGGAAAGATATCAACATAATGATCCGTGCAGCTTACCAACCTTCTAGAGAAAAAAAAAATCAAAGCCCCTTCCTAAAAGGAGGCTAAAAGGCGAAGCTTTCTTCTACGCAACCTGAGTCAAAGTCAAATTCCAAAATCCAAACAGCTTCAACGACGTCGGAATGACTCAGTCGCATGTCTCCATAACGCAAGGGGCCCAGATCCCATTCCTAACGCGGAAACTACTTTTATCTTGAGACATTAGATGAGCCTTTGCTGCAACACTTCGTATAAGTTGGATTTCCTGCGGTGCGTTTTGGGCATAACGATGTGCATTGTATACTTTGACTTCGAACTTTGAAGACATTGGCTTTCGACGAGAAAAAGCTTCGCGCTTCGACAATCTTTCACTTCACACAGGATCATATCATCGTCAGAGACAGTTGGCTTCTCTGAAGTGTGTTTTGGGGCGACGTCGCGCTCAGTGAGGTATAAAAATCTTGGCGGTGGTTCAGCTCAGCTAACCCTGGATATGCAAAGCGAAAGCTTTGCGTAGCCATGGTAAACCTCAATTGGTCCCACTTGGTGAACCTTTCATTTACGTGTAATTAATATACAATAGCTTCGCGTCAAAAAGAACAATGGAAGCTGTAATCGAAGCGAAGGCCAGCTGGAGATCCCTCGCCGGGAAAGAAAAGCAGCAACGCAAAAGGACGGTGGAGTGCTTCCGCACGTGCAATACGAGCACCGTTGTGCGGTGCTCGTATTGCAGCGCTATTGAAAGCGATGAACAGGAGGCTCCTGGCGATGGCAATACCGTGAAAGGAGCTTCGGAGGGGCTTCCCAGGGGTTAATGAAGTGGATATTGGCCAGGAAGCAAACTTCGAGAGAAATTTCTAAAGAAAGAACACCAACGGAAGTTCCAACTGGACTTCACCTTTCCACTCTTGGAAAGTTCCGAGCATTCACTACCATTTTAGGCCGATTCATGGGGCCTCAAGGACGCAAGTCATGGAACTTATCTGTTTCTTTGCGTTTTCCCACTGGTATTAATGCGTAGCCCGCGTAATTTCTTCAACGTGGACATGTTTCTTAGGACAATTTCTCGCACTGTAAAAACAAAGTTCTGTTTAATGTACTGTAGTGATGTTCTACGCACACAACCTAAACCTGCCCTTTTAACAACAACTCAAAGACGGTTTTTTTCTCTTCGCGCAGCTTCTCTAGAATAAGAGCTGCGTCAGGTTTAATGCGTTCAGTTGAACGCAGATAGAGACCGGAAAGAGCTGCAACTGTTTTTCTTGTCGTCCACAGCCACAACAAGCTTTCTTAGGTTCGGCCGCTAAAATATTTCGCCGCGGTAAAGCCTGTTTTTGTAATCTTTGCTTCCTAATTCAATCGAAGGTTGAAAAAACTGACTTTAACGTACGCCGCTTGTATGCCAAATGCCACGCAGTAAAGACGAGCTTAGGGTGCTCTGATCATTATGACCACCTCAATTCACGTTCGCAGGTCTATGGGTAGGCCACAAGTGATTCGTTCAGTCGAAAAGCAGGCGCTTATGGTTAGATGCCCTCGTGACCGTTAAAAAAATTCGTGCCATCTCCACTAACGTGAAACGTGGGGAAAAGCGAAGCATGGTGTGTATAAGTGCATTCAAAGATTGCAAGTCTCCCTCTTGCCACGCGGCGTGCGCTCATTTGGCGCAGGGGAAGCAGCGGTGGGAAGAGCTATCGCGCGCTTTCTGAGGCGGTGGCGCCGTTCTTGCGTTGAACCGGATTTAAGCAATTAATTGAGAGACAGCCAGGCCGTAAGTCGTCTTCGTGTCACACGCCGTAGCATGCCTGCCAGGAAGCATTCTAAGAAGTGGCGCGAGGAGTTGGAAAACTATTGTTCCGGTAGGTTTTCTTAGTTCGCGTTTTTCCCATGGATTCGAGACGTTGTAGCGCAAGGCGTTGGTAAACGAGTGTCCCATGTTACGTTCGTGTTACGTTCTAGAACAAGGCGTTGAAAAACGACCGTCCCGGTATTTTAGTCGTTACTACATGAGACGTCAGGAAACGCTAACAGCCCTATCCCCTAAGTCGATTCGCCTCCAAAAATAAAACGAATGAACAAATACACATAAACACTATTTATACAAGTGAAAGCAATAATAAATATTTAAATTAAATTTGGTGTTCCAAAAGACAGCATTACAAATGAAGTGTAACTTCATAAAAAAAACCAAGGTTGTATGAATAAAAGCAACATTAGAAATGGGGTTTGGGATCCTCATCAAGCCTACATCGTATAATATATTGAATCCTTGCAAAATCGTGCTGCTCGTTTCATTTACTCAGATTATTCTTCTTATTCCAGCGTCACTAACTTAAAAAATCGTGCTGAGCTAGAGGATTTGGCCCTTCGTCGGAAATATGCGCGCTAATCACTTTTCCACAAACTTTACAATCACCTGTCAATACATGACAGTTTCTTTGAACCCCCCCTGTTCCATCTTTCCACGCCGTGATCATCCTAACAAAGTTAAGCGCCCGCTATCTCGCACACTTCGTTTCGCTCAGTCATTCATACCTCGCACTATTATTGAGCGGAACAGTTTACCCGCACACATTGCCACCGAGAAAGACTCGGCTAAGTTTTTAGAGATCATGCGCGCTACGCTGACCAACTAATTATTTTTTTTTTTGCTTTTGTTGTTCTGTTTTTGTTTCTCTTTTTTTATCTATCGTATAACTCCATGCAATTGCTGCCCGTATTCATGGTTTGCGTTTTGTTGCAGTTGATACGTTGCATTGTATCTTGTTGTACTGCTTTTTTTCGTTTTTTTTTCTTTTTTTGTTGTAGTTTACACACAATGTGGTATTGCCCCCCCCCCCCCATGTAATACCCTCTTCTAGAAGGCCTTTATGTGTAACCTGAATAAATAAATAAATAAATAAATGGATGCACGTATAACGTACGTTATATGAAACTAAGCCTCAGTTTTCGTTGTGTGTTGCGTGTTTACTCCCAAGATTCTTGTGTTTTACGTTTTCGTTTAGGAAAAGTGGCTTTCATGCTTTTGTGGGTGGCCCCCTTAGTGCACTGCTCGTTTAAACCTAGGTAACTTAGGTGGGGGAAGCGCAAAAATAAGTAACAATCTGCCGCAAGCTCCCGCAGAAAAATATATTTAATTGGGTGAAAGTGGGGCACCGCTGTTGGTTTTTCGGCCCCCACTAAAAGTTTGCCGGTATATACGACAAGGAAACACACGCAGGACATGACGAGAGATAAAAAGCTTGTTCTAGCCTCCATGCGCTCAAGCAAACAATTTCCTCAGTCACTTCTTCCCGCAGCTTTTCCACAAGTAGTGCTCCCACTTTTTTCGGTGCTCATTGTGTTTGTCTTTAGGGCGAGAATAAGCCGAGTGTTTGAAGGATTTTTTTCACCTAGATCCCTCGCCGAACTGGATTTCTTCATTTGAAAAAGTTGGGACGGCATGAACAACTCGCGTTTCTACTATAGCTCTAGTTGCGTTAAGAGCAGCGGAAATTACTTGTAGTTCGGGCAAACAGGCGTGTTTTTTTGTTGTTGTTTTGAGGGATCCCCCAGCAATTACACAGCCTTTGCTCGAGAAGAGTTTCCTTTCCCTGGTGTTATATGCGGCGCCCACGCTCGACATCTGAAACTCCCAGCACGTCGGCGACCTAAATTACTGGTGGAATGCAGCCATGGTGCTATAAGCCGAATGTTCATGGAAAATAAATCCAAGAAAAGAGTAGCTTGGGTTTCGAAAATATTTAATCCAGGGGGGCCTATTGTACGAACAGAGTTAGTGCAATTATCATGGCATGTGTATAAAGAAGCCACCTTTGCAGTGTTGCCTAATGACTTGTGCTGTGAACTGCGCCTTGGTGGTCTATTGCTGCTAATAATGCATAAATATCTTGTAAAACTTCCTTTGGTAGCTTCATTAATTTTGTTCTCTTTTGTTGCCGTGTAGTTTAAAGGGTGGCATTTCAGGTGTGCAGTGTGCATTGGAATGAACTTGACGACATGGCACGAACTGTTGGCTCATGATAGCTAAAAAAACCAGCGTTCGTAGAGCAAAGCTTGTCAAACGCTGCATTGCGAACATGCGCTTTCACAATGCTCTGAAAACAAGCTGTGGTCTCTAGGTTGAGCGGAGCTTCAGCAAACAGGCGGGGTGCCTTATATCTGCTGGGTTTCCACCAAACGTTTGCATGCAGTGGAGCAAAGATCGTCCAGAAAGTGAAAGCAAACCACAAGAACGCCGCAGTCGCGAGAGAACGTGCGAAAGGAAACCGTTGTGATGCCGTACTACCATGCTCTGTCGCACAACTTGAAAAGGGTAGCCCTTAGGCACGGAATTCGGTTAGTATTCTCGACACCCAGAAAGATTTGAGGCCTGTTTGCCCGAATCGGTAATAAGGAGCCAAACTAAGGTTCCTGCAGAACACACCACCGCACTCAGTTCGCTGAATGCGCAGAAGGAGTGATGTATTCGGTCCCCTTGTCGGGCAAGCCTGTTTACATCTGTCATCCAGGCCGGTGTATTAACGGGTGTATCCGCCAGCGCCGTACAACCCTCAACAATGACTCAGGTTGTAGCAATGGCGCAGGAGTGCAATTGTACTCCGGATTTGAAAAATGTGTCTATTTCGTGGCGTGGTGCAGCGAAGCACAAACGAGAGCTGGTTGAGGCATTTTTGATTAAAACAGGAGAGAAATGTGTCCCTATGGAATGGGGTGGCGGCAAAAATGCAGGAACTTTTTTTTCTAATCCCTGGAGAGAAATGCGTCAGTTAACCTTCAGTGCCATTAGGTGATAAAGTCGCATTTAATAAATCAAGCCCCTGGATGAGACATTTTTAAGTGCAAAGGGGTCTATGGTGATATGCTTTTTGAGGGGGAGAGGGGGGGGGGTGTTCCATCTGCGTATGCGGTGCGTAGGGTCAATTTAATGGGAGGTCTTCCATAAAGCTTTTTTTGCGCCTTGTTACTATTCTTTTTGTGGCACTTTAATAGCGGAGCTGTTTATGCTTAGCTTTGCCCAACCGTCACACCAAAAATCTTGAAGCCTATAAAAAGTGTGGTTAGGGAGGTCTCAGGAATAGAACCCGGGACCTCTTCGCCGTGCAACCTGCACAATAACCACTGGGCTACTCTTTTTTCAAACAGAGGCGCGGGTTGAAGGCGACTGACCTCGCGAGTGACCTTAACGAGACATTCCCCTCCGGCGTTAGCGGCTATATGCGTTTGATTTGTCAATATGCCTTGTTTTTGTTATTGCCTATTTCGCTCCTACTTGGCTCTTTCACGCTCACGTTTTAGGGCATTCTGCTCTGGCGCGAGTGGTAATACGCGCTTGCTCTGGCAATGTGCATTTTCTTTTGTTTTAATACTTTTATTGTCTTGTGTTTCTTTCACTCTCACACATTGAGGAACGGATGTTTCCGCACGGGCACCGTAAAAGTCCGTGTGTGAGACAGAGACAGCACCGCTTTTAAAAGAAATAAACCGTAAAGCTTGATTCTCTAACACTGAACTGTACGCCTAGTCTTCACATTACTGAGGAATGGTGCGGCTGCCAGCCGCTTACGTTTCAGCGCAGTTGGTTATTCATTGCATTGAAACTAAATGTTGGCCAGTTTAGGTCTCCATAAAAATCGAGCAAAAATCTTCATAATACAACGCAAGTACGCTTCCACAAAAACACAAAAGCTTAAGATACTAGCTCAAGGAAGGAAATATGAATGCGTTGTGGTCTTCGACGTAGAGAGGTGCGTTAGACAAATATACTGCCGTCTACTGGAGTAATTTGAGCATTTTAATAACAGAAGAATTAAGTGGACCAGTAGCAAAGTTCTCACTGCTAAATGTCATCTTTTCTAGTGGTGTACAAGAGCGATAACGTCCTGGGTGAAGGAAAGAGAGAGATAATCATCATCATCAGCAGCAACCTACCTACGTCCGCTGCAGTACGAAGGCCTCTCCCATTGACCTCCGACCGTTGTTTTCGTGCGCTGCACGAGTCCACAATTTACCCCGAGTTTCCTTATTTCATCCCTACATCCCTTTAATGGCCTTCCCCTTCTTCTAGACCAATCTTTTGGTATCTACTCTTTTACTCCAATTCTCCACTGGTGGTCGGTTCACCTCACTACATGGCCATTCCAAGTCCATTTGTTACAATATCTTCCACTACGATATCTTCTACTCTAGTCTGTTGTCTTATCCAGGTAGCTCGTTTCATGTCTCTGAGTGTGACTCCTAGCATTATACGTTCCATGGCCCGTTGAACCGACCTAAGTTTGCTTTCTAGTTGTTTAGTGAGGCGCCATGTTTCAGCTTCACATGTCATAACCGGCAGTATGCACTGGTTGAAGATTTTTTTAGTGTACAGAGGAAGCTTACTTTTCATTTTTGGGAGTGCTTGCCGAGTGGTCCCCAACCCATACCTTTTCAGGGCCGCATTTGTCTCCGATGGATTGGGTCAGCACTAACCATCTGTACCAGGTGGTTATATTCTTGCACTTCTAGTGTTTTGTTTCTGAAGCTGAAGACGACGTTTTTGGCATGCTTATTCTTCATTGTTTTAGATTTATTCTTATCTATTTTTAGCCTGACGGCCGTCTTTCTGACTGCAGTTACTGAAGCATTGTTTGGAGGTGTTCTGCGGTCTTACTCAGCAATACTATGTCGTCGCAAAGCTCAAATGGCTCAAGTATTCCCCGTTTATCCTTAACCTTCTGTTTTCCCACTGAGGCTTTCTACTTTCCTCCTCCAGACATGCTGTGAATAGTTTCGCAGAGAAGGTATCTCGCTGCATTACTTCCTTTTGAATCTGACATTTATCGCTTTGCTTGTGGAGGGTTATCCTGCCCGTGCATTTCTTGCATTTGCCTTCTAGAAGTCTTATGTATGCCTTCTTTATTCCCTTCTTTGTCTTTTTTTCCTTATGTATGCTTTCTCTATACGTTTTTTAGTTGTAGCAGGGCTGAGCTGAGCAAAGAGCCAAACGCATTCTCATAACCTCTAAATGCCATGTGAAGAGGTTTAGTTTCTTTTACGAATTTTTTTATTACTTGATCGACAACATCCCATGCCGAACAAGCATGAACGGCTGCGCATCAGGTGCTCATCTCTGGTCAGGTAATTCCTGCCCAGCTATTCCTCGGTTGAAGTGTAAAGCCCATACTCAAAAATGGGCCTTGGCCATGTCCTGAAAATTCCCCGGTTTAAGCTGAACAGCTGTTCAACTATGACCAACCCTTCGCCGAGGGTCCCACAACCGCTGTTCGGCCGCAAGACGTTTCCACCGTCCTTCCATACTTTTACTGGCCGATGGCAGTTCAACTTTTAAAAACCTACGGCCGTTCAATTTTCACAGACGACGGCTATTCATCCTTGTCAGGAGGCCAGCATTCGAACGATGTTCGCTCAGCCATTTTAGAAATTTAGGAGTGCAACTTACTCTAGTCCGGCCGTTACAGTACAGCACACGTTGTAATTGAGCTGTTCCCGCTCTCATCCAGCCATACAATAGCTACAGTCGAGCTGTTTGTGTAGCCAACGGCAAGATTTATAATCTCGTAACAGCAATCATTCGTGCTTATAAAGAAAAAATTAACTCAGCAACTGACAAAGATGGTGTCGATGACAAAATTTGGTGCACATTTATTCCCTGAATTGCTGCCCGTACTGTTATGTTGCTTCTATTTGATGCACTGCCGTTCTGGTTCTGTGCAGAGTACCACT
Organism: Haemaphysalis longicornis; assembly: GCF_048455015.1. Classification (NCBI taxonomy): domain Eukaryota; kingdom Metazoa; phylum Arthropoda; class Arachnida; order Ixodida; family Ixodidae; genus Haemaphysalis; species Haemaphysalis longicornis. The sequence goes on from NW_027526361.1 coordinate 191,405,374, forward strand.
GCTTTGGTCGAATGGAAGCCACTGCTGCCATTCCCTGGAGTGCCTGCAGTGGTGAGCAAAAAGAGAAGAAAAAGGAACCAGTTACGCACAACCACTACCAATCTCAGTGTCATGAAACTCAGCAAACTATTTGGAGGAACCTACAAGTATTCAAAGCATCTCGTTTTGAGAATGCAAAAATTGTCGGATGAACATTTACCATGAATTTGAAGTTACCAGTAATATTTGTCTAGTTACAAAAATCCCGATAACTTTTGAGGAAAGTTTGAAGAACGTATGGCTTAAAGCCATTCTTCAAAGATATAGAAGAAAACCAGCGACGAATGAATACTATAAAGTAACAAAAGTGACAGAACGTTTTAGCAGAAAGGGACCCCCAACGGCAGTGAGTCAAGTCAAGGAGAGTTCACTTAAAATATGCTTTATCAGTAACCCCTACTGATGTCGCACAGCTAAACTGTTTCACAAAGCTCAGTAGAATTTCCCGCAACGTTTCACTGCATGGAAATACAGTTAGTATTTTGTAGTCTTTTTGTAGTATACTAGTGTTTGTAGTATTTTTGCCTCGCTTTAAAACGAGCTTCACAGGGTGGATTGGCGCGCATTTTTTTGCAGTGCAGGGCTGTTCAGTTTTACAGTTGTATTTTAAGTGCAATGCACTTCTTATTAAGCGACCCTGAACCTGCGTCCACCGGCGATGTCCGCATCACATACCCACGTGGGGGATTGGCCAGGAATCTCCTCGTCTTCCTTGGCAACGGGGGGAGATGGGCGCGCGCTGCCTGGCCGCTGACATGGCACATACCCACGTGGGGGACTGGCCAGGAATCGGGCGTGAGGAGGGCTAATGCACCCGCTTAAAGGAGTACTGACACGAAATTTCAAAGCTCAGATCCGCTCTAGCAATCAAGTACAACGACAACACAAATAGGTGTCTGTGAATAAATGCATCTTTCTTTCTTTGTAGTTGTGTCTGTGTGTGTGTGTGTGATCTCTCTTTCGCGAACATTACCGAACCGCGCAAATTCAACTCGTGCATTCGCACTTTCACATTCTTCCCCTCGGGGAAATGCGGGGAATTTTTTTTCCGTATTGGCATGCCCATTTTACTTCTGGTAATTTGTGCCACTAAGGTCTCATTGCAAATAATGCCAGGATATTCTTCAGACGTGAGAACAACGCTGTAGGCTTTAGTAAAACTGACAGCATCACTGCTCTTACCTCAGCAATGACTCTGTGCTGAGGTGAGCATGTTTTGCGTATGTATTTATTCCAGTATTCAGCTTATTTTTAGTTCACATTTATTTTGTCTTACTTTTATGAGACATTTCACCGATGTATTTAAATCATTTTTGTTAACATCGAGTCTAATGTATCTTGCGCGCTTTTGGTATGATTCCCTTAAGGAATAAACCATCATTTCATCATCGATTCCTCGCCATTCGACGTTATAAACAGAGTAAGAACTACTCCTTCGCAATTGCATATTGACGCACTTCATCGTAAAGAAAACTCGCTCAGAACACACTCAGCTCTGACATCAGGCCAGGCTGCCGCGGATTCCCTAGAGAAGTTGGCGAAGTAACCTCAGTTCCGGGCCCTCGTATGGAGACAAGCAAACCACACGACGTGTTTAACAAATTTGAGTAGACATGTTCTTTCGTTGCAAATTATTGTCCGCAAAAAATCGGAAGCATGACTGGGCCTTGCGCTCCTTGCCCTCAAGTAATCAACAGCCGCTCGGTTAGCAATGGGGCATGGCGTATAGTTCGGGGAAGCACGCCACCTTTCCGTGTAGCAGCGCTTCCGGCGAAAGCGTTATAAACGCTTTATATCTTCTCGCACAGAATAAAGAAGATCTACCAAGTCCCGTTTTGTACACCATTTTAACTGTTTTCTTCTTTTTATTTACATACTTGTGAGTGACGCCTATTTCCATGTTTATTCATACCGATGGCCGTTCAACTCAATAAAGTTGGGTGCTCTCCTATCTCTGTTTTCAGCAATGATAGCATTCAAAATTCTTCAAACTTATACATTTTGCGGGCCACCGTGGAAATACTGACGCGCAGAGCCGATCAATAAACACCTTAGTTCGCACGGCCCAAATAGAAATCAAAATGAAAGTAAAATTCGATAATATATACAGTAATGAATATTGTCCAAATTTTTTACAGACGACACTTAACCCATGCTTATGTACATTTTTGTTGTCTTAGCACAGCGCTTTCCACAGGGCTTCGTATAGGGCGCACCCGCATGACGAGATTGTGCAAACAAGGAGCCTTCCTCTAGCATAACGGAAGCGAGAAACCCGTTTTATTCCAAAGGTCGGTGAACTACTCCGCGTAAAAACGCCCCTAGCAGTTAGAGATGCGAATTTTTATTAGCCAGCCCTATTCGGGGGCGGACCGGCCTTCCCCCCAACTTTAAGTAGACTTAGGGCATTGTTCTGAAGAAATGAAACCCTGCCCTCGTACTTTGCTCGGCAGACTAATGTCGCTCCGAGGACCAAGATCCTTTTGTCTCGAAAACAAATCCCGCTGGGAGATTTTTATTCCCCAGTTCGTGTTATGCGTTCCGGAATGTGTACCAGTGAAAAGCTGTACAAAGACGTCTCTCCATTCTCTTGTACACGATACCGAGTTTACATATCAGACAACCTGTTTCACTTACGCGCTCATTCCCTTTTCTTCCTAAAAAGTTTCGGTTGTGTCGTTCATGCAGGCATGGCAATGCCCAGCAATCCGGGCATAAGCGAGTCTGCGAATTCTTCTCTGTGAGAAGCATAAAACAGGTGTAGGTAGAAAGTAGACATCCATGCTAGTTTGTAAACGAAAAACGTCACAACTACGCTTTTTAGCACAGCCTTTAATTGAGGCCATCATTTCTTCCACGCCTACAAGTCGCCTTAATATCGATCGCGAATGGCAGCAGCAATATGTCAAAAATGTTTATGAGTCTGCTGCAATCCCAGTAGTACTGATCCTTCTTGTAATCTAACAGCGCTAAGAAGAAAAACTAGCTGCAGTCCGAGATGCATGTTACTACGCATGTGCGTCAGCCGCTGCATAGCAAAATATGACGCTCTTTTTGGGGTACAACAGAACTCGTTTTTCAAAGTCGGTAATAAGTGTATCCTCAGTTGACTCAGCTCTCTCACGTGATCTGTGCGAGAGGGTCGAAGCTGTTGTCGGTTACCTGCCTAACAAAATTTGGGAAACGTTCACAAAATTTCAGACGGTTCGGTTGCGCCAACCACGGAATAACGGGCGATGTAGGCACTAATGCCTACAAACCACACTACAAAAAACCCACAGCAGATATGTGCTGTGTAATGTATGTAATACCTTTTGGGGTGTGTAGGGTATGAATACCGTTTGGTATTCAGAGTGCGCTCCAATAATTTACAGTGCGGGCACTGATTATTTGTGGTCCACCCTGGTTGTATGCACACTAGGTTATTATTTAGTTATTTGTTGATGGCTCGGAAAATTCCCAAGCATACATGAAGCTTTTAAAGGAATCTCCAATACGCCACTTCTGGTTGCTTCTGTTATGGGGGTACACATAACTTTTCTGGAGCAATTGCAACTACCCGGTATGCAATGGTTTGGGTCCAAGGCTTTGTTTCCAGGTCTTCAAAAGTTGAAGTGGAGCCACTGCTTAATGGTGTACTCTACCAACGGGTGTGGTAGCGATGTTACATGCCAAAGGATCATTGTAGGCCAAACGTCTAACGTTGAGGTGTAACTTTAGGTAATCCTTTAAATTGAGCATTACGACGTGCCAAGTCTTTTGACCAACAGTGTTAAAACAAGAGTTTTGTATTCAGCGAAATCGTAGCGCGGCTCTTCAAAAGGCCGTCAAAGAATGTCATTTGCTTTTCGTGGTACGGTGAGTGCGACTTACTGCCGGCTTAATTACATCACTACAGATGCGAGAAGAGACACTTGTGCAAGAGACTCAGGTCCCCGGCTACGGTTATTGTAGAAGTTCTGCGCTAATACTTGCACGGCTTTTCTGGAGAAGGTTCTCTTTTTTCTTCTAGTACAAAAAACTCCGCCATTTCCTCGTCGGCTGACTGTCGTTTTTTGTTTGTGGTCGGACTCGGGCTAGTACCATAATGAATTCAAGATTACAACCGTGGTGCCAATCATTACTGTAACAAAGATTTTTATTCGTGTGTATTATAAAGCAACACAGAGTTTTGACGACATAAATGAAGGTAAATTTGGTCAAGCAACAAGCTCGTGTATTGTGAGTCCTTTTACACAATTAGCTATAACAATGTAATAATACGCTGGACTTTAAATCCACAACTGACTGTAGGAATTAAGAGCTTTCGAGACAGAACAGCCGCCATCGCAGTGACCTTAACTCTGCGTTCACTCTTAATGCATCCGATTTTGTTAGCACTAGTAGTGTTATTGCGGCTGCACATCCTGTCCACCGAACTACCCAGGGTAAAGTTAATCTTACAGCAAGGTTCTTTGTGCCAAAAACCAGCGTGTTAAGCAACCGACACACACTCATCAGGGTTAAAATAACATAAAATCGATTTCCTCTTTTGCTGGTCAGCGTCAAACAGAAGGCGAATATGGTGCGTAAACATTCTCAAATAAGCACACCAAGTAAAAGTGCTGCCGGGCATAAACCTACAAAATACATAGTGCCAAAATAGATAGTGCCAACGGTTGTTCCTGCTATATCAGCAAGGAACATAATCTTGACGCAGCGCTTTTGTAGTAGCGTGTTTCGCTAGGTTTCAATTAGCCTAACTAGCTTCCCAAGACATGCCGAGAGAGCTCACGTGTGCATGCTTTTTTTTTTTTGGTTGGCAGTATGTCGAACCCACCTTGTTCTTCTGACGTGCAGAAACCATTCGAGAAGATGAGGGTAATGTGCAATAAGTAGCATTCATCCGTCGATAAAAATTATATGAGTACTTTTTGCAGTCCTTCTCAACATCTACGACGGCAGCCTCTAGAGCCAGTAAGGAGTTTCTTAGCGGGAGTGTACTCGCAAATAGGATCAAACCTAATTATACGGATTCCAAAGCCCTGAAAAATTCGTCTCCGCCTCGGGTATTTCCATTACGTGGACGGCTAAATTTGATTAGAAGTCGCATTGTTTCATACCATGACAAACCGTAATTAGGGCTCCTCACTTTTTACAGTAATTTCAATTAAAGCTTAAAATGGAGCCTAGAAAATTTTCTTTCCTGTTTATTATATACACATATCAGTATTTTCTAGGTGCCGATAACTTACCGGTGTGAGCGCACTTTACTTGGCAAATGATTACCGGTACGTGGCTCGGTATTGGGTTATCCTAATTTTGACGTGTTTTTGCCGGTAACATCACGCTTTTGAGCTTGCATAATTAAATTTTATTCTATGAATTCGAAGCTAATAGCACACACTTAATAAAATGCAAGTTACTCCAAAACTAGAACAGGAGACGGGTGTGGATAAACAACAACCATTATTAGGAGAAAGTGTGTGTGCCTTGCCCTGCATTCATTACCTAAATGAACGTGTTGGGCCCTTTTCCGGCAGCACAGTTGCAACAACCGTATTCATTGCCCTCCCTCGGGATAAAGGGAATTAAGAATGGAGCTAACAGCTTCGGCGTCTTCGCCAGCTTTCGGCGTACGTCCGGGATTGGCCTAATCCTCACCCATACATGTATACTCATACATGCCCACTAAGGAATAGTGTTGTAGTTATGGGAAGGCGCGTCCTTTACTGCTTCCGCAGATCAGGTAATACAAGCTAGGATCATCGTGCACCGCACAACGGCTCCAGCAGTTTGTGTCAAAAAATCTCAAGTTTTCAGCGGAGGCGCGCAAGCAGGAGCGTTGTGTGAAAAAATAGCTGCACGAAATCGAATCTTATCGGTCACGACGAGCAGCACCTCGGAACCGCTGTTTGGATGTTTAATCCAGGCAAAAGGACACAGCATCCATCGCTTTTCCTGGGCCTGTTGAGCCCTCATACGCTAAGAGGGTTCGTGTGCCGGCTCGCAGCTATTTTTCCTCCCCACGCATAATAAATTTATTGATAAAGCTCTATTTGTGGGTGAGTCTCGCACTTCAGGCTGGGCTGAGGGATATATTAATAGAGATGTGGTACTGTCAGATAATCGACAAATTTTAAAACCATCGGAGTGTCAATTTTATAATGAGCACACATCCTACACATGCAATATTCCTGTCTCTCAAGAGTGGAATTTAAGGTACTGTGATTTCTCGCACTGCCAGAGGACAGGAGCCAAAAACGGGGATCTCATACATGCGGCAGGAGGCATGCGACGAAACGAACCGCTACATTGACGATGGACACAGTCATTACGCAACATCCCTCCGGGCAGACACTCCCTCAATGGGAGTTGCCATGCTGAAAGTCTATGGCGGCAGCGCACGAGAGATATTTACGAGGCTGCGGCAATTCACACAATGGGAGCGCCGTGCTTCAGCCCACCTTCTCTGGATTTCTTCGAACGAGAGATCAGTAACTGCAACAACGAACGGTCTATGAAATGTGGGCTGCTTTCATCTATGCAGTCATATTTTGTTTTTCTCTCTTTTTCTTGTACAAAGACGTACTTATTTTTATTATTATAAATATCAATCCATCGTTAGGGCAACGTGTGTCTGCATATAGTCGTCCAGTTTTGAACGCTGTTTCTTCAAAAAAGTTTGAATAGCATTGTGAATCAGCGTTGACAAGTTTTAGGTCACGATAGGGCACTACTGGAGACACCTTGTGTTTTCTTCAAGTAATAAATTAGTATAGAATTTTATTTCGTTATATCTCTATCGGTCAACCCAAAAAAAGGCTGAATATAAAACTAGTGTTTAAACTGTCATTTTTAGATTACCTGTACGAAAATAAGGCCGCTTTAACTCAACGACAATGCGTGGCCCCTCACACCTTTTTTAAGCTCGTAAGCTTTTTTGTAGGTACCTCTCTGCCCATCAGACCAAACGCATGTAGTCTAACATAGCACAGAACCTCATGAAACAAATTCCGGGGTATGAAATGATCGCAGTGTATGAAAAGGTGTGTGTAGAGGAGCAGAGAAAACGAGCATCTCTGAAACGAAAGGTTTTCGATGAAAGAATTTACCTTTCTGTCCATGCAATGTCCTTTTGTTCCGTTATATGCAATCAGCATCATATACTTAGACTGCGTCCGGCCTGATTCTTGCTTACATATACCAAAGTACACAAAAAGTATCTTTTTTGCAGCAACAGAAAAGTAAACTCTGGCAGCGCCAATACTTCATATAACATATTTAAGTTTATATGCTGTATTTGTTGGCTTCGTTCGTGCAATAAATATTTGCGCCAGACGAAAGCACAATCATTGTTTGTGCTTTCAAATTCAAGTGCTGGTCTATAAAAATATTTATTCAAAGAGTACAGTTGTTAGCCGGAAAATCCGCAAAATTATTCGGAAATACAGACATGTGAGGAAGCATTCGAACTACAATTGTAGCCAGCAGTTCACACTAAATACCATTGCTAATATTACTCTTCCTTTGGCTTTCAACAGCGATATCCGATGCGGTCGTCAGCAATGCGCCCACATGTTCAGCGCTACTTATTTCAACGTACACTTGCCACCGCGAGCAAAAGTCAGGGTATATTATCTCAAAACGTTGATTACACGCCAGTAGCATGACACGTTAATCTGGATGCTGCTTAACAGGGAAAAAATATGAAATAGCGTGCGCCGATGAACGGAAATGCTCTGTGCTTTTCGGGATCGTTCTATCGTGAACAATAATTGTACGCATAGTTCGCATTCCTTGCCCACAAAGTAGCTACTTTGGGTTGTTTTCAAACTGGCCTTGCGACTACCAAGAACATCCAAGCCGCCGCCGGCATCGCGTCAGTATAAAAACAATGAATGGCTAGCCCAAGGAAGCAATACGGCTTTCGGGGTTTGCAACAAGCTCAGTCCAGGAAGCTGGATAACTAGGGGAGGGAGGTATTTCTGCACTATGTAAAATTCGTGTAACGAACATTTTCCTTTCTTAAAACTCCTGCCCACGTCCTGTATCGTTAGGGCAAACTGCAATTTTGGCATTATTAGGGGTTGCAGGAACATGCTGCGGTTGATGTGACAAGGAATATTTAGCTCTAAAACGCTTGGTTCTTGCTTCACACCTCACAGCTAGGCACAAAAAATAAGGAGGAAAAAATTCACTTATCTCCAAGAAGTGAATCATGACGAGGGGGCGAAGCACTGGGGGTAGTTCTTACCGTAAATCACCCGTGGCATTGCCCACTCGCGCATGTAAATGACTGACAACGCGTGTGTACACTCTATACGATTCCAAACCAATCCAATCCGATATAATTCAATTTAGTGCAATCTAACCCAATCCATTTTAATCAAATGCAATCCAAATCCAATGCTCCTCGCGCATGGGCAACTTTGTATACGGACGCCAAGTTCCGGACAAAGCGAGGTCCTAAGGTGCTTCGCCCCTAACGGGTTTGCCATATGGTAATTACAAAAAATTGTACCCAAGCACTGTGTGGAGAGTAGAAGGTGGGGATGGTAGGTCAATTGTCATGCTGAGGATTTATTCCTCATAAGAATTCCCGCTGAGGATCTCCGCTGAAAATAAAATTATTCATCGGCGCAATATTAAAATGATGGTGTGTTTTGTTGTTTACAAGACCTAAAGTCATCGGAATAAAACTTCCTCCATGAGGGGAAGCTATATCAAAACGTTTGGAATTGCAATAAAGATATATCAGCTGCAGTATGTATCTTGACAAAACTTTTCATGGTTATACAGGTACGACTGAACGCACAAACTAAATTGGTGTAGATTCTCATTGCAATGATTTGGTTAGGTGGTCCTTAAAGTGACTGTAAGGAAAGTTTACTCGGCACACTTCACTTTTATTATCATGTTACGAAAAGTCATTCCTTTCCGTAATCGCATTACGCAGCATTGCAAGGTCCTTCCCAATAGCGCGTGTATCGCAGTTCTATCAGAGTTATCCACTAAGCTTTTTTTTAGTTGCCTTCACCTTTGTAGATGTAAGATTCGCTAAATCTTCACAGACACGTGTGATTCGGCTAGCAACCATTTCTTTTTTACGTATTCACACATATGACCTGTGTTAAAAAGAATATTTTGTATCCCCTAATGGCCCGCTGGAAACCCTTTAGGCAGCAAATGGTTCATTGGCCTTCGACTTTTTATTTCGCAGCTTTCGTGTTTATGTAGGCGATTCTTGCTTTTTTTTGCTAGGGTTTTCTTCCGGAAATAGCACAATTCCACAGTTAGCCCCTTGAAAGCCATTATCTGCACGTTGAATGCTTAGTGGAGAGCTTTAACGGGCCCACGGTGTTTTAATGCGTTCTTCATAGAACTGCGGTAAGCGCAGCACCGAACGAAAAAAGCAGCCTTCCTACAAGAGCTGCGTCTCCGGACACAAGTGATCTCGCAGGGTCTCAAAAAACGATAATGCCTTTTGTTTTTTTTTTTCTATCGAGCTCCTGAATGGAAAGGCCCTTCAGGAAGAGAGCTGCCCCATGAAAAGAAGTCAGGATGTAAGTAACAAGATAGGCGATTGGGCTGTGTAGACCGGTCCACTCGGGAAGAGCACAACAAGGTTCGGGAATGTGGAATATTAACATTTACGTGCCACTGGAAGGCTATAAATATCTTTAAATAAACTTTGACATTCGTGGTATTGCTTGTATACTCACAAAAAATAGGCCGCACAATATTTTATACACATTTATGGGAACTAACTTGTGTCGACGCCACCTAACCTTATGACTGTCGTTGTTTGATTGCGTTTCGTACGTACCGTGACTTTTGCAATCTTTCCTTTCAAGCCTCCTCACATGGGCTGTCGTTTAACTCAGGCGCGCACTCTTACGCCCTCCAAACTGAGCCACACCCATTCGGCTTGTTGAATCTTCAGACGCTGCCACTATACACTTCCAGGAAAGAGGGATGAGAATTGAATTACCATGACATTCCAAACGACAGATACCTATGAACACGGTATCTCTTTGGTGTGGAACGTTTACGTTTTTAACAGGGCTTGCAGCAGCCTTTGAGCAGTGCAAAAAAACCCGCCTGAATTTTAGATTACACTCTACTGAATACCTGAGCCAAATATTACAGCTGTACGTGAAGCGGTAAGCTCGCAAATACCTGTGAAAGTTACCAGAAAACAAACCACGCTTGCTTCAATTTTCCTCATTATGCACTTTTTATTACGTCGTTGCAGCGCTGGCGGTCTTATCGGCTGTTGCTGGTCAAACGATTGAACTTGTACAAACAACGCTTGTTACTTCATTCTATCCACCCCGCACTGAGCACCTTGAGTACCCTTGGTGACCGTACTGGCGACACCGTGGACCCCGATCCCCCAAACATAAGCTGGAACCAACCGCGGCGAGGTGTTGTAAGGTGAAGGGTAGAAACTTGTAGGTTAGAGACTTGAAGGGTAGAAACCTGTTTATGTACTTTCTTGAGTACAATGGTCTTATCGAGAGCTGACAGGAAGGCTTCCGGGGAGAGCGATTCACAAATTATCAGCTTGATGCATTAGAATCATACATTAAAGATGCCTTTCTACACAAACAGTACTGCATGACCGTATTTTTGACATCGGAAAAGCATATGATTCGGCATGGCGTTACGGAATTTTTGCAGACCTAAAATGCTATGGTGTAACAGGTAATATGTTCAGGAGTCCTGATAGTTACCTGTCCAAACTAACATTTCGTGTCAGAGTCGGGTCGGCACTGTCAAGACTTCACATTCAAGAAAATGGCGTGCCTCAAGGCATAGTTTTGAGCTGGACGCTGTTGTCAAGATACATTTGCCTCGGAAAGCATTGCCTCCATCGATCTCCTGTGTAGTGTAGGTGGATGATGTACAAATATCTTTGAAATCTTGTAACATATCCATATGTGAACGTCAAGTTCAGCTTGTGGTAAAGAAACTTTCTCGCTGTGCATACGAAAATGGTTTCAAACTTAACCCCACCAAGAGTACCTGTGTCGTATTTTCAAGGCCACGCGGAGTAAAGCGCGATCCTGAAATAAATCTCAATTGTGACCCAATTCCTGTTACAAAGGCACAAAATTTTTTAAGTGTGGTGATGGATGAAAAACTCACATTCATCTCTCACATAGAACAACTCAAACAAATATTTCTAAAGACAATCAATATTTTGAAAGTCCTATCTCACCAATCATACGGTGCAGATAAACAACTCCTGCTGCGCCTTTATACCGCTTTGGTAGGGTCTAGTTTGGATTACGGAAGTGTTGTCTACGGGTCGGCCACAAAAACAGCGCTAAAAATGCTCCACCCAGTGCTGCACCTGGGGCTCCGCCTCTCGTGTGGTGCTTTCCGTACAAACCCTGTCCAAAGCCTGTATATGGAATGTGACAAATGGTGCATGGAGAACCAGCAAATTTATGTTGATCTTTTATATGCTTGTAAAATACCATCAATCGACAACCATCCTTTTAAACCTGGTTTTATGGATGCATCCACGTCACAGCTGAAATCATCATCCACGACAGCAGATGATATGGCTGCTGCTGCACTCACAAACGCGGTGCACATAACCAAATGCGCTACACCGACTTGAAATCGCACATAAAACAACAACTACGTAAAACATGGCAAAACACTTGAACATTGGAATGAACAGACACAACAAACTTCACATTGTAAAACCACACTTGGGACGATACACAACCTATTCACACAACAGACACGCAAAAGTTGACTTGGAATGGTTATGGTTAGGCCACACACATGTAATAAACTCCCACCTGCTCACCACAGTCTCAAGACCCATATGCCACGGGTTTGGAGAGGGCCTATCCATAATCCACGTACTCATTCAATGCAAGGTACTTGACTTAACACGACGCAAACACTTCCCACAACTATACACATGACATATCCCACAGCACCCGTCATACTTCGTAGGAGAGGAGCCCATGTTTTCAGTCCAACGTGTTTTCGAGTTTCTTACCGAAGTAAAATTTCTATATCTCCTTTTTATCATCATCTTGACAACCCGGCCTTTTACACCAGTCATCTCCATTACGTTGTGTTTTACTTTGTTTATATTTACTTAAGCATTTTACTTTTACTTTTACGTCACTCTCTCGAAATGACTTTTGTTTGGCGCTATTTGCCCATAGTTGGCTTTGCGCCATTAAAATTCAAACATCATCATCATTCATCCTATCCAATTATAGCCGTACTGCTAGTGTCAAATGAATAAAGACTTCACTGTTTTTATCTTTTTTATCCCTTCGTCGGAAAGTGTTTCACCTCATTGTCTTTTCCAAGATACACAGTCATGCCTCTCTTATAAATTAACTTATTTCACCGCCTGCGTACCACTTTGCACGTATATATATCACCAACATGAAGTATCAGTAACGCAATCACACTAATATCTCATTTTATTCATTTCTTCCCAATACATCCAAAGATCCCAATCATATATCAGGCTTTCTTATTTTCGTGAGGCTTTATGTGCTTTCTTTTCTGGGCGATTACATCGCATGGTTGACTGTCAGGTTCTTTCATTATGCGTGTAGGTATGCGTGAATTACGCATTTGCGGTTAATCTTTTGAAGCGCTGCGGTTTTGCACATTTTTTGCATTAGAAGTGTAACATGACAGCCAACGTGTTTTCTGTGTGTTTTTTTACGCCGAAGTTGTGGCACCTGCTTTTTCTGTCTTTTCCTATGTACCACTCTCCCCTCTAGAATGCGGAAGCGTTTGGGAGGCATGTGAAATAAATAAAGAAATAAATAATTAAAAAAAATAAAAAATAAAAATAAATAAGTAATAAATAAATAAATAAATAAATAAATAAATAATGAATGGATTATCTAATTGATTCATTCATTATTATATGTCACCATTTATTTTTAGCATTTCCATAGACGATTCGCCTTAGGCGGTGCTGTACACCAACCTAACCTGTAGGAACAGTTGTGGTGTGTTTCTTTTGTTTCGCGTGCGCGCAGAGTCACAGTGACGAACTCAATGCTTGATTTTGAACCAGACACTTCGAAAACATGCATTGTTACTTCGAAAACGCACTATAGACTGAGCGCTTCTTGCGAGCAGCCACGAATGCCTACTTTTTGTTGCACCACCCCCGACAACGACTATTACAGGTTGCTGAGAAAAAAAATCAGATGGCGATTATGATACTCCCTAATGCGATATTTGGGGGCAGCAGCAGTGCGCTGAGGCAGCACTCACTCGTGGGGTCTTTCGAAGGCAGCGATGATGAGCCTCTAGGTCGTCGACGCGAAGTACGTCTCAAAAACGGACCTCGACCCGCGTCTTAGGCAGGGAACGCGCACCATCACCACGCGCACGCCCCCCTCATGTTTTCGCCAGCGTCGCGCAGACGAGTCTCGTGCGGGCACAGCATACGGCACCATCCCCCCCCCTCACCCACGGCACACTTTCGGAGAGCCCTGGCTCGCGCCGCCACGGCAAACCACCCTCCCCTTACCAATTTCGCGACGCTCTCCTTCTTACAGCTTAGTGCCCCCCTCCCCCAGCGCAAACTTTCGGAGAGCGCTTGCGCCGCCACAGCAAACCGCCCCACCCCCTCCCTCACCATTTCACGACGCTCTCCTCCTCCGCTTTCTTTCACTATTCGGTCTTCCAGAATTATCCTCCTTTGCTTTCTTTCACTATTCCTTCTAGCATCGTTCACTCGGTCACGACCATTACGCGGCTCAGCCCAGAGACGGCCGCCAAAGGGCTGCGCCCTAAAGTAGAAAACTCCCTGTCCCGCGATATATTGAAAGCCGCCGAAGAGAACGTCATGAGTTACACACCTCTACCGGGAGTGGGCGCGCAGCCTTCGTCGCGCGTAAGGCCACTTAAATAGCTCAGGTAGCGCCAGCTGTTTCTATATTCTCCGCCGTTCTCCTGTTGTTGACTTCTTCCTCAGCCGCGGCACCACGATCTATTTAACTGCGCGACGGTGCCGCCCTCTCTGTTGTCTTTTTTAGACAGTCTTCCCCAGTGTGATGTTTTCGCCCTACCTGTAAGGCGTTTAAGGAAATTATTTTCTGTCGTAGAAGTGGGGGGTCGTTCAGCCATTTTTTCCGTTTGGCGTAGGGCTATGTGAATGTTCTGATTTGACTTGCGATTCTAAGCCAAATGAAGCTGCAAAAATATGAAATTTCCCCCACTAACGTATTGTAACAAATACTTTTTCTTGCAGATTACGTTTCCGCAGCTAAATCCGTGAACCGAAAGCGACAGATGAGGCTTAACAGAGAACTACACAGACCGGGCGACAAGCGTGCTGAGAGTATGCACATATACAAGTGGGAAGTATGGAATCAATTCTCAAACCGTCAGACCTAAGAAAAATTCCCCCGCATTTCCCCGAGGGGGAGAATGTGAAAGTGCGAATGCATGGTTGTCGGCCAGCTTGCGGCGCTTGCGCTCGGCACCCGCAGCCCACCGCCTCGCCGCCTTCTCTTCCATCTCTTCCATCGGGTTTGTAGTATCACGTGTACACCACGCAGTTATCAAGCCGCTATAACGCCGCTGAGTCGCCAACGCAACGCCACTGACGACGTAGTTTGAATGCGTTAAAGATATAAGGAGCGTTCCTAACTCTGAAATCAGCGTGGCTTCCGTGGCTCAGTCGGTAGAGCGGCGCTCTGCGGCCGCAACGTCCTCGGATCGAAACCGGGCGCCGGATGCTGTTGTTTTAAGTGCGAAGCACCTCTTAGTCGGGCCTACTCCTGCTTCCACCGCCGTCCTCCGTCCGCAGCCTAGCAACGGAGCTAGCTACCGTGCCTAGCAACGGCGCGTGAGGGCGCTCGCTTAGCGCCTCCTCTCCCCCCTCGCCTACTCTCCTAAAGCCCCTTTACTACTCTCCAGCTCGCAACACCCTCTCTCGGCGCGCCAGCCAGGCCACTACACTATATATATAAAAAAAACAGCATCCGACGCCAGGTTTCCATCCGAGGACTTTGCGGCCGCAGCGCGACGCTCTACCGACTAAGCCACGGACGCTTTTTTTTTCTTTATTGCCTGCTTGGCGACAACACAACACGCACTGTTCAGTACACAAATTACTAGCTCCAGCCGCCAATCGGCTGAAGGGAGTGGCTTAAAACATCTTAAATTGCTCTAGAACATCCAGAATGGGTAACCACTCAGGCTCTTCCGGCATCACTCGATAAACTTCTCTTATATAAGCAACGCTTTCAATGAAGTACTCTCGCACTGTGAGAGCATCCTCTTCGGCATTTTGAACCGCCATGCGAGTTTTCCACATAGAATGCAGACTAAGCGCCATGAACATATCATAGGGCACGCCTCCATCGTTGTTTACGGGCAAAAAGCGAATGCCATAAGGCGTTAATGGTAAGTCTTTTTTCAAGGTTCGTTGGAGGATGTCCCAGTGAAACACCGCATCCCAACAGTCCAGAAAGATGTGCTCAATTGTTTCCAGCTTTTGGCATAGTCTACAGTTAAGTGTCCATGGGTGTACATATAGTCCTTTTTCCTGCAGCCAGGGTTTTACTGGAAGCGTGCCGCTATGAAGTTTAAAGAAGAAAGATTTAACAGATGAACGTACTGGCATTCGTTTCACTCTTTTTAGAACATCTTTTCCTGAACCCACTGCATATAACTGACGATAAACCGGAACAGGCAGACACACATCAATCATATCTTTGTACAAACGTTTTCGCGGTACACTACTCAAATACTCCGAGGAAAACCTAACCCTTAAAATCCTAAAAGCATCCACAACTTCCCGCAAGAACCCACGCACACGTACACATCGAATTTCAGAAGTTGAAACTACATAGTCTGGAATGACATCACGTAGTCGGGCTTGTACCACAGTAAGTAGAAAGCCATCTCTCTGATCTCTCAGAAACATAAACCTAGAAACTATTTGTCGGTTAAACAAATGTGCCAGTCCCAATCCACCACTTTTCACCGAGCGAAACAAATTAGTTCGACTCATGCGCTCCCAACTTGAGCCCCACAAAAACACCGCGAACACTCTGTGCAGCTTTTGTATGTTCCTTCTTCACATACAAATCGCCTGTAGGACGTACCATACCTTGGCAACAGCAAACACATTACATACTGATGCACGGGCAAACATTGACAGATCCCTTCCCCCCCATTGTGTTAATTTCTCTCTAACTCTATCAGTTTCTCCGTCCCAGTACTCTCTAGCATCCTGGTAGTTTTCAAGGGGGATGCCCAGATACCTGGCCGGAGTTGTCGTCCAAGGCATGTTCTCGAAAAATACTGGCTTACTTTGCCAGTCACCATGCCAAAATCCTATGCACTTGTTCCAGTTAACTGCACTGGCAGACAACTCGCAAAATCGCTTTATATCGTTCACCACCTCCCTCACACTTTTCCTATCACTACAAAAAACAGCGATGTCATCGGCATATGACAAAATTTTAACTTCACTGCAGTGCAAACGGAATCCGTGTATATTTTCATTTTGAAGAATCTTTAAACAAAAGGGTTCAAGATAAATTGCAAACAACAAGGGACTCAAGGGGCACCCCTGCTTCACCGACGACAGTATATCAAAACTTCGTCCCACTTTTTTGTTTACAATAACACGAGCTGAGCACTGAGTGTACGACATCTTTACACCTTCGAGGATGATGGATCCTACGTTAACGTGTTCTAACACTGAGAAAAGAATGTTATGCGCAACACGGTCAAAGGCCTTCTGCAAATCAATTTGGATCATCGCCACGTGGCCCCCTAGAGCGTCGCAACAATCTAATACACCTCTTGCGACATGAATATTGGTAAAAATAGATCGTCCCTGAATTCCACATGTTTGATGGGTTCCAACAATTGTTTTTATCACTCCTTGCAATCTTCTAGCCAAAACCTTCATGAAAATTTTGTAATCAACTTTCGTTAAGCTGATTGGCCGATACGACTCTACCGCCAACAGCTTTTCAGGATCATCAGTTTTAGGAATTAACACAATATGACTATTCCGGAACGAAGGCGGTGTTCTCTTGGATTCATACGCTTCCGTTATGACCCTGTACAAAATTAATGCTATATCTTCTTTGAAGAACTTGTAAAACTCGGTTCCCAATCCATCTGGCCCCGGTGATTTCCCTATGGATAATTCGTCGATGGCGTTATTTATCTCCTGCAAACTGATCGGCGCCTCCATGCTTGCTCTGTCATCATCACTTAACTTTGGCATTGACGGCAAGAAAGTTAGCTCGTAATCTTTACTGCCTTGCTTTTCAATTCCCAGCAGTTCCTTATAATGTTCAAAAAACGCGCGCTCCACGACTTCAGGGTCCCTAGAAACCACATTATTGTATCAAATAGCTTTAATCTCATTCTTTAGCGCATAACCCTTTTCGTCACTCAGGGAACGTTTGGTTGGCGTTTCGCCCAACCAGAGTCGCTCTGCGCGTGCGCGCACAATGGCACCCCTGTACTTCTCGATGTCAATGACCTCCAACTTATTTTTAACTTCTCTTATTTCTTTTGTAAAAGTTCCAGGCTGTTGAACCTCAATGCCTAGCAAGAAGTGCAATTGTCTTTGTAGTTGTGTTTCCTCCTCCTTTTCTTTATGGTGTATGACGGACGATCTTTCTATTGCACTTATCTTAACGTCACTTTTTAGCTGTTCCCAGACGGTGATAAGTGACCCACTTTCTGTTCCGATTGCCTCCTCTAATCTTTTCTTTACACCAGTTGTGAATGGTTCATCATTCAGTAGTTTTACATTGAATTTCCAGGTATCCCAGCTAAAGCGAGTTTTCCTTAGCTTCTCACCTATTGTAAACGTCACCATGCTGTGGTCGCTCAAGGACAGCGGTTTCACGTTGTAGGCCTCGCACAGAGGCACAAGACCCAGTGATACGTAAACTCTGTCCAATCTTGCGTGACTTTCACATTGAAAATGTGTGTACTGTGGTGCATTCATGTTCGACAGAACACACGCGACGTCTTCCAGGCCAAACTCATGCACTATTCTATTTAAAACCATCGCACTCAAATCATGTGTCGGCGGTTTTTTTGCTCTATCAGCGCTCGAACAGACGCAGTTGAAATCGCCAAGAAATATTACGTGCCTATCGCAGTTTAAATACACTTTCAAACTTTCAAAAAAAAGGCGGCGATCCACTTCCTTATTTGGCGTATATACACAAATCACTCTCCATGCCATTTCCGAGTACAAAAAATCGCACACAATAAAGCGACCGCGTTCGCAAACACTGACACTTTCTTCAAAAATTCCCACAGAATTACGCAGAAAAAGCGCACATCCAGCCGACGCGCCTACCGAGTGGGACACGCAAACGTTATATCGTGCTCTGAAAGTTTACACCATCCGGTCCGTTTGCTCCTGACTTTCAATTTTCGTCTCTTGAACGGCGATAATGTCGATATCGTCTTCCAGAAAAAGGCGGTTAAGCTGGTACTGTCTCCTTTTTGACGACAGGCCCCTGACGTTGATTGTTGCCACCTTAAGTGCTGAAAGAAGATTCGTTGCCATTTACATTAATGAGCATGTGGACAGGATGGTGCTTTCATTAATGCCAGGAAGAGGAGTGAACCGCTGTAGTCAGCCAAATGCACCGTCGAAATGACATAGACGCTGTCATGTGCCCCATACCAAGTTATGGCACCTGTTCCGACCTCGACAATATCCTTACGTTGTCCTGCCCCCCCATACACTACAGACAGCACCACGGGTACGGGGCGTGGATTCAAAATCAGCGCAGAATACACTACTGAATTACGGGCCTGGAGTCTCAGACACAAGGATGACCGACGCTGGCTCACTCGTCCACCGGCGCACACCACTCGCGCGACTACGTCGGCGTCTTCGCCGGCGTCGACGCTGGCTCCCTCCTGTCCGGGGGGACGCTACGCTTGGGCTTCTGTGTGGAACGCCGCCCCAGCACCGCCTTCCAAGGCGGCTCGTCGGAAGCCGCGTTGTCGCCTTCTGTCATGTCGGCGTTGCTATCGCGTCCCCGCTTTCCGCAGGTGCTGCTAGCGAGGTCCTTGCTCGTGTCCATACCGATGGTGTCATCGTCAGACTCCTTCCCACCGTCCGCTTGGTCGGTTTCCAGGATAGCTCCTCCTTGGGCAGCTTGTTTCACTGGTGGCAGTGATAAGTCGTCTGTGTTGAGGCCCGGCCGGTCATTATCTTTTCCCTGGCCCATGCCAGCTTGTACGGCGGGTGACTTGCACGTCGGCAGGTCCTTGAGATCATGCGTCGGCGCTGGCTCGTCTCCCCCTCCTCCAGCGGCGACTTCTTCCGCTTCAGCTTCATCCATGAGGTGCTCAGATTTGTCGTCACACCCCACTGGTCCGGCGACAGTGGCGTAAGTTTGCACGCACTGTGAGGCCTCGTGGCCAAAACGACGACAACGAGTGCAGCGCGGAACACGACAGTCCCGTCGAACGTGTCCAGAACGCTGACACCGCAGACAAAGCGGCAGACGCCCCGGAACGACTACGAGTGCGTTGTCCCCGGGGATTCGGAGCTGGTGGGGCACGTCGTCGGGGGAGACGCCTGCCTTGAGTTTTAGCGACACAAGGCGCGTTGTCGAGCCCTTGTCGCCGCACCCAGACACACGCCATCGGTCTCTTGCGACGTCAGTCACAACGCCGTACGGCGCAAACGCGGCTCGCACCATGTCGTCGGGCACACCATAAAGAACCCAGTGCACTTTCACTCGCAGCACCTGGTTGTTCGGGTCGATGACCATGCAGCGAAGATCTTTTACTTTTACGTCGCGAAAATCAACCAACTTTTTGGCACTTTCGGCGTCCTTGAATGTTACTGCCCACACGTGATTCATTTGGAACGCTCCCAACGCTATCACGTCGGGGAGCAGTTCCAAGCGTGCGAGCGCGTCTCGAAAATCTTCCACTCGATAAGGCCTCGCTTTGACGTCAGCGTGCAAGAATACTGTGTTCGAAACGAACCGACCTGCTGGCAGTTGAGGCAGAATTATCTGGTAGTCCTGTGCTTCGTTTTCCGTTGTCCTGTTTCCGCGGCCCGAAGCCGCAACGACCGCTCCAACTGGGGAGCTCGACATCTTGCGTCCGCTCGCTAGCGCTACCGGAAGCAGAGTCCACTAAGCCACGGACGCGACGCTGATATCAGTGTTAGTAACGCGCCTTATATCTTTAACGCATTCAAACTAAGTCGTCCGCGGCGTGCGTTGGCGACTCACCGGCGTTATAGGGGCTGTAACAACCCTTAACGGTCCACTTTAGCGACCACAAGGCGGTCGCTGCGACGGTCATTACGGTATGCGACGGTATGACGGTATGCGACGGTCAATACGACCACAAGGCGGTCGTAATGACCGTCGCATACAACGACAACACAAACAAGAGCTGAAATAAATACTGTCGTTTCACTTTACTTTGCGTGTGTGTGTGTGTGTTTGCGTGATTACATTCCCTCTCGAACATCTCTCGAACATACACGTTAATTCACCAAGATTTCCGCAGAGGGACAAACGAGGCGTGTTAAGCCGAACGTGATCACGAGGGGGTGTTAATGTAACTAACGGGCAAAATGCCACCAAACTTCAACAAACTCCCCCTCATAGCATCACCCCGTGCTTCACACTTCCTCATACTCCCCTTCGGGGAAGAAGCGGGGGAATTTTTTATATAGTGTAGTGGCCTGGCTGGCGCGCCGAGAGAGGGTGTTGCGAGCTGGAGAGTAGGCGAGGGGGGAGAGGAGACGCTACGCGAGCGCCCTCACGCGTCGGAAATCCGGCGCCGTTGCTAGGCACGCTAGCTAGCTCCGTTGCTAGGCTGCGGTGGACGCGTGATTCAGGGTCGCTTAAGAAGTGCATTCGCACTTAATAAAACGTTACGCGCCGCGATGGCTCAGTGGCTAAGGCGTTGCTCTGCTGAGCACGAGCCGCGGGTTCGATTCCCGGTGGCGGCGGCCGATTTTCTGATGGAGGCGAAAAGCAAAAACGCCCGTCTGTTCGAAAATTCGCCGCACGTTTAAGATCCCGAGGTGGTAAAAATTAATCCGGAGCCCCCCACTACGGCGTGTCTCATCGCCTGTGTTGCGTCGGCGCGTTAAACTCCCCAATCAAGCAGAATGAAACGTTGCCGGCATCAAGGATGAGGTGAAAGCTTGCTGTCCTCCATGATCAGCATGGAGGAAAGAATGACTATCAGCGTAGCTGTCACAGTAACATACCCTGTAAAAGTATAAGGACACTCTACAACTTTGCGCAGCTGAGCCCTGCACTCAAGTTCATTCCCAGGCGCGGGTTACGGTTGAAGGGCGTTATGATAGTTGCAAACAGCGTACTGCCCCCTTGGCTGTCCGATATAGTAGATAACAGGCACTCCCACACTGCTCCGCGGCGAAACCCGTGAAAAATCGTCGCGTCCTGATTAACCATTTCGATAAAAGTAGGCCACACTCTCGAACGCTCTAAATGAACTAGGCATGCGTGCAATTTAATGACTTTGCAGCCAGATGGTACAGCACGCACCGGATGCTGGGTGCTCCGTTTTTTTGTATTTGTTTGAATCCCCCCTTTACTTTGTGCAGTGTCCGTGACGTGGAAATGTAACGTGCGAAAGGCGTTCGTAATAGCGTCGAACAGCTAGTTGGGATTTATTCCGACACATCTGCATAAGGCTGGCACAAAGGAGGCGCAGTTATGGAATGCTTATAATTAGCTGTAGTGCCCGGTTCTATAATTACTACTGTATTTCAATGCCAGAAGCGCGCTAATATAGCACTATTTGGAAACCCTATTACGGTGTACAGCCAACATTGATTCATTTGTGGGGTTTGATAAATTACGATTTACTACAAGGGAGCTGAGTGGCTGCACTGCCTAATGATTAGGTAACCTTAAATTTCTCCAGTCGCGTGAATAATCGAGTCGTGTATGTTATCGTAAAAAAATAAGGTGCACTGCAAAATAACTGATCGACACGTTTTACGGAACTCGCATTACACGGAGATTGTTTGCCGTATTTCACAATTTCAGCAACTTGTTTCACGCCGCTTTTGTGCATCTGTGCACGTATACAGGTACGTGAAAAATCCTTGCTGCTCCAAATTGGCAACCAGATACATTAGATTGCACGTGCTGCTGCCTGTTCAGGTGCCAACCGGGCGAAATATTTAGGCACGTAATTCTGGGAATAGGCACCAGACAAGAGTGAGATCAATCGATCGGTTAAACAATGAAATTACAGAATGTGGCTTCTTAGTTCACATACGAAGGATAGATCGAGTGCCTTCAGGAACAATGTATATACAAATTGCTCATGCAATTATTTGAAGTTGTTTTCTCATGCAATGCTTTTTCCCTACCGGTCGTGATCGCATACAGGCGTTATTGATGGAGGCAGGGCACACAGTTGCTTATGCTGGGATATATTCCAGGATATTTGTACATGGAACTAACAGAAGAATACATCCGCAACGACTCCAAAAGAGAAACTATATCAGAATGTTAACACGAGAAAACAATTAGGTGTATCACAAAATGTAACTGGTGTCACCAACTAAACATTTTATTGGAACAGAGGTCCGTAATGACTGCCCATTGGATTGAAACGATTCTATCGACATGCTGTATCGCAGAAAGACAAACATCTAAACTACATTGGGAAAAATCGGCAGGGTTTACAAGAACTAAGGACTGCAAAGCACCGAATGCTGGGAATATAATGAAGCCACAGCCAGTGGCAGGTACACAAGCTGCTACTGTAACGACTGTAAAACTGAATAGAACCTGGAGAAAGCAGATGCACAACTTGTCAGAACTTTTAGAACCTATAAACGTTCACCATAGCAAAAGATCCTAGTATACTTGTGGGCCTCGATAGTAACCGTGTCTGGAGTCTGGTGTGGTGTATGCGAAGGTGGCATTGGTACAATGAAAACCCTAACGGGCATCCCATGGACAAAACAGCAAAATGATGCACTTACGTTTGCGCAGCTGAGGTGGCTTCCCATGAGAAAAAATGCTGGGAGTGGTGTTTGGTTTTAATTTTATTTTAAACATCAAGCTTCTCAATATCCTTTGTTTATATCGGTCCTCCGTGAAATGATTCGATTGAGAAGGAAAAAAATCGCACCACCGATTCCTAGATGTGTCACAAACATTGCGCAAGTGTATGCAATAACGTATTTTAGAAGAGCGTTTGCGGCCGTTCAACCATGGCCGGGTAAAATTCGTGTTTGCCCATGTGCTCAATACCACATCCACGCTCAACGTGCGGAAAATGAATGCGTTTAAAAACGCCTTCCCAGACAAAAATAGGTCTGCTTATATTATAATTACCCAGTGGGTATTGGGTGCCCAGTCTGTATTGGTTGCACTCACAATGACCAGAAACACTACCGAGTTGACAATTAAGCTCAAGTAAACGCGCACCCGGCCAATTCCCCGCCTCGCACGTAAAGCAAACGTTAAGTCGTATTGAACGGTCCTCTTTACACTATTCACACACGGAGCAAAGGGCGTACAACCGTTGCCGCGCCAAAATGCGTTTTAAGAGTCCACTCTATCGCCCTCCAATTTAACAAAGCAATAGCACTAATTGAAAATCAAACTTATCTCATCGGCGTGGTCACTAAATTAGGTGACCTTACATTTTTGGCAAGCGTGGCACGCGCGGCAGGAGGCACCAGAAAGTTGGGCTGGCAGATGAGATCAAGAAGTTTGCGGGAATAAAGTGGTCGCCGTTAGCCCAGTAACGGGATAATTGGGGATGTGTAGGAGAGCCTTTGCACTGCAGTGGGCGTACACAGGCTGATGATGATGATAAATTACATTTTTTGCCTTGCCGCATTTTTTGTCCCTCTATAGCCCTAAGGTGCCCCGCACCGACCAAGTACGTGACGCAGCGAATTGTTCCAATGCCATAACAACAGGGTTATTTGGGCTACCCGTGGCGCGTGCACACATTATGTGTTTTTACGCTACAAAGACCCACACTGACTCGGAACACACACACGCTACACGGTTAGACGCAAGCTTCCCTCGACCAAAACAAGCGTGTATTCAGGTCAACCTAATTCTTGCGGCACAAAATCTTATTAAAACCAAATGAACATACTACGCCGCTGATAACTAAGCTGGGAATTAAGCGCGCACACAAAAAAATACACGGCCTCAGGACCAAAGGTAAGCTTACCACGGTACGGACTGTCCGCGGTGCGCAATGGCTGCTCAGAACAAAATGTGGACTATTGTTGCGGAGCGAATGCGCATTTATTCGTAAGCGGCCACTCAACCGTCCGCAGAATTTGTGAAAGCGACATTAAAACATTTAAAATCCCCTCGTAAAGGCGTGATAACCACGTCGGCTTGAAGTATGCCCGTCCAATTCTATGCAACAAACTTTTCTTCGTTCTGCATCGCGTTTTCCGGACAGAATCCCGGAAGGTCTTTCGCCATTCCTCGTCCCAGTCGAGCAGCCGAAGGCAGAACAAATAGGCGTCGCGAAGCTAAATATTCCTTATTCCTCATGCGCATTCCTCAAAGCTTATTCCTCATGCGCATACGCAGCGCGCGCAGGATGTGCACCATGTAGTGAAAGCTATGCACTTTGTCTTTTTTATTTCAAGGTATCGTGGGATGACCTGAATTATTATGGCTTCGTACGCCAGCATCAAAGGTGTGGTTGCCAGCGCCACCTCTAAAGCCAATGACATCGTAAGTGCAACCCTCGAATGTCGTTTCTCATAGAGGCTGAAGAAATAGCTATTGTCTTAGTCACTACTCCACCATCATAATGATCATCTTAACTGACTCTTAAGCTGCATGGGGAGTACGAGTGGGACGGGTGGCACAAAAGACACTGCAGCTGATATAGACTCATTTTCAGGTCACTGGGTACGTACTGGAACCTCAATTTCCCCCTCCCAGACCGATTATGACTCCAATAACTTGCAAGTTGAACAATTTACACGCCGAGTCGAAGAGGACACGAACTCCCCCACATATCTTCTCCCGTTACAAAATATGACTCGTGTTATCGCTCTTTATTCCTATTTCTAACCCACCTTCACGCCATACTCATTCAACGACAAGAAGCCACACATTGGCAAATTAAAGCAGGAGCTGACGCCCAGCTTATACAGACGTATTTTTCCACACTTACTGAAGTTACAGCTAAATGCTAATGCTAAATGCTCATTTTGTTATAAACAGGACAAGCAGCAGGTCATCAACATGGATTGGGTCCAGAATCTGACTTCAAAGCCTAGTGTAGCTTCTCCCATCTCTGCCTTATGAGAACATATTGTTCACCCGTCAATCAAGTGATGAGCTCTACCGTGTCGTTCGTCAAAGACGGCGAGTTGCGCACCTGTCTTTGCAGACAAACCGTCCACTGCCGTGTCTTTATGCTCAATACAAATAATATTCCAGTCACTCCCCTCATTAATTCGCTTCCTCTATAGCGGTAAGCATAACCACTCCACCCCGAATTCTTGGTAATATCCGAGTCCTTCAATGTAAAGCATTGAAGTACTCTGGTAATATCAAGGTGTGCCTCCACTCTATTTTTCTATATGTAGACAGGGAGATGGTTGGAGATTCGTCAATGGCTTGAATATTTTGTTGCAAATTTAGCCAACAACCCACAAAACGGCCGCAGTGTATCTAAGTTAACCTGGGATCTGCAAAGCAAAAGCTTGACTCTTAGCATGGTTAAATCTTGGTTTCACTTGGCTACCCTTCGGTTTGCAGCAATTATTGTACTATTCATCCAAAGCCTGCCTTTGTCTACGATTGTGGTCTCGCTCCCGTCGTATTACGAGCCGAACGGCTCGCTCTTCCTCAGTTTCAGGCACTAGCTTCGTGCACAGGGCATTCAGGACCATCTTCAGTGAAGAAGCTCATCGGGACACATCCCCAGGGTGGTCAGACGCCGCTTTCCGCCGACTGCGGCTCAAAGCTTCCCGCTTTCGAGAGGATGGCGTGATCTCGCTCTCATCCATGGCCAAGCTCGCTTGCGCGTGGTGAGCCACGTGGTCATGTGGCGACCCACCTGCGGAGAGCGCATGCGTCAAGCCCGCAGCGGCGGGGGCGGTTAGCGAACGCGGCTGTCGGCGGAGCCCCGGACTGTGAGTCACGTGGTTGGTTTCCAGGATACGGTGCAGCTGCGGTGAAATTCCCCCCTGTGGCAAAACGGCAACACGATAGTAGTAAAGCTAGGCTTTAAAATGATCTCATTGCGTCCCCGTGTCAATCCTTGAAGAGTCATAAAAGGCCCATTTAAATACTATAGTCAGAAAAGGAGCGTTATTTTCAGGCTAAGACGCACGTGTGCACCGAGGGCAAAATATGCTCAGGTAGCCGATCAATAGTGGTTCGATCTTTCATGCCACCTGCAATAAACGCCTCCTGGCTTGCCTCGTTCAGCTGCAACGTCTACTTGGAGTGTGTTCACTGGCATTCCAAGAGAATAGACTATCTCCACCCTTTTAGCAATACATGGCTATCCCGAGTCATGATTTTATATTTGATTTTTTGCAAAAAGCGAACCAATCATTCACGATGTTTCTTTTATAAAATTTAAAGGGCCGAAGACCACTTCTAACCGTTATGATTTTACAAATAGTCATTCAGCCGACAGGGCGCATGTTGATCCAAAAGATACAAAGTAGAGCACTAAACTAGGGAGTATTAATGGCAGGAAGTGTTGGTTGGGAACAGCATATCTTACGTATGGATAACGGAATATGGCACTGTTTATGACAGAAGCCTAAGAAGGCTCACAACGACGATTTAGGGTTGGGTGGGTAAATTACACGAGTTGTTTTAGGAACATGTATAAGGCTTCGAAGTAAAAGCTGCTCGGAGGATAAACCAGGTGGCTTTTACTTTCACGCTCTACAATATACATACCCGAAAAAGATTGTTGGGCACCCATTGTTCTTTTCGAATAATAAGAGATATGCTTATAACCGTCTCATAATGAGAAAGCCGTAATTATGAGCGGTAGCTTAAGATCTATACACGAGGTATATTTTCAAACAGTTCTCTCAACTACCAGCTCTGGCGGCGCGGTTGATGAATGTAGCACGGAAGGAACTTTGTGAAAATGTAAAGAAAAATAGAAGTCGATAACCTAGCGTCACCCTGTTTCTTTAAATAAAAGGTATTCATTGATATCGTTGGTGTCAACAATAATATTTGTGCACATGCGTGGAAAAATTTGTGGCAGCATTGTAGCAGTTGCGCGAAGGCTGACAACGCACGCGTGAACGAAAGAAATTGCCGTTTCCTGCGTTCGTCCTCACTAAGCAGTAGAGCAAACGAGGACAAGGATTGCCGTGGCTCTGGAAGTGCTACGGCGATATTTAATGGAGGACACAAACGGACACATTTGTTTTCTGATACTAAGCATAGTAAATGTTCTTGAGGAGATGCTGACTACAGTCTCGTACCACGGCCGTGGGTAGAACTGAAAACTGAAGACGCAATCGCTGTTAGGCTATCTCGAGTATAAACGGAAATAAAGGGCGCCTTTTGCATCAGGCGTTTGGAAAAGATAAAAACAAGAGTTCACAAATGTGCCAAATTATTGCACAACAAATAATGAGAGTTCGGACGCAGAACTGATCAACAAAACGGATGGCGCGTTCGGCCTTTATCATCGCTCATAAAGTCTAATCCCTCATAAAAAGTTTTCTAATCCCTCATTAAAGCGTACGCCAAACCTGGAAGAAAAGGATGACTTCTGTTCCCATTCAATAAAGGTCGAAGGTCGAAACAAAAATATTCTATTGTTTTGCCTCTAACGCACGGAAGTCGAACCTAGTCTTCAATTTTGTGTCTTGTGTGATCCACAATCAAGAAAAAAATCTATATTTTCTGTTCCTTTGCTCCCATCAGCCAAACAGGCTAGGATCTGAACGCTAAGGTAAGACCGGATTCTCAGTCGAGGTGTGTCCTGATATACTACTGCAAACACAAGGAAGAATAAAGCAGGAGAAACAACGGGGTACTGGCAGCTTCGGAGGAAAGCTGCACGTAAGAAGCAATTTGTTTCGGATGGCAGTGGACTGCTTTTTCTGAACTCCGGAACATCCATGCGTGCAACGTCGCTCTTACAGCCTGTGCATATGCTTATTTTCTATTGCATTTTTTGGCAGAGCACATTCGCATTGGTGTTCAAACTTCAACCAAACCTGCAAACCAAGTGGTTCGGGAGTACCGCACAGGATAAAGAGAGTTGCTTCTATTGAACACCTAGTGACGCTTTTTTGCCTGCCTCTGACACTTATTTTTGTTGGCGTTATAATATGCGTTCTGGTGCAGACAAGTGCATCACCTTGTTGTAGATCTTAGTCATAGTATAACGCAGGGGCGCGCAGAAACTTCTTGTTTGTTGATGCTGAGTAGAGGTAGTTTTGTGATAATTTTAAATGATAACCTAAGGGGGCAAGATTCACGGCGCACTGTCATTATACATAGGAATATGCAACCGACGGGAAAATAAATTGATAAAATGCTGAAGATATGCTTCCTTGCCATGACGCTAAGGCTGGCTGCCTGCGCGAGTCTTTTTGTCCACATAAATGAGGCGACACCGAGGGCACACACCGACATTCAGACATGCCATGTTATAGGGAATCCTCATTCGCCGCGGTGGCTCAGTGGCTAAGGCGTTGTAGTGCTGAGCACGAGGATGCGGGCTCGATTCCCGGCCGCGGCGGCCGCTTTTGTGATGCAAGCGACAAGCAAAAACTCCCGTGTGTGCGAGATTTCGGCGCACGTTAAAGATCCCCTGGTGGTCAAAATTAATTCGTATCCCTCCACTACGGCGCGCCTCATCGCCTGCGTTGCGTCGGCGCGTTAAACCGTACAATCAATAAGGAATGGTCAATTGAATTTGTCATAATTTTTTTTGTTTGCATTGCATAGACTGGCTCAAATAAACACAATTTTCATCGTTAATGCGGTCGATAAAGGCGTATTTAATTTGGAATGTCTGGACGAAGAAAAATATATGAAAAAGTCATGCAAGCTGCAAGAACTAACAGCACTGGCGCGTATTCAAGCTGCGGTGTTTTTTGACCGTATCTGAGATTGAAATTCAAACCAGTTTCCGTTTTGGTTCGTGCAACAACAGCTGGTATCCGATGTTGGGCATTCTCGATATCCCATGAATCGCCATATGGCGCTTCTGCCATGTTGTCCGCTGAAGAATGGCTTAGATAAGCCTACCAGCACCGCTTAGAGTCGTGACGTTAACCAGCTGAGGCATGCGCAGTGGCTGTACGCCGTCCTCGTCATCGAATCCGCTGGACTGCGAGGCGATTCGCCCCCACATTTGGAGGTTGCCAGGCTCGTACCTGTGTCGTAAGAGGCTAAGAGGCGTGGTGGCACAGTTCGGTGGTCGGATAAGTCGGCACTGAGTAAGCAAACTATAGGCGCATATGTCAACACCACTCTAATGAGAAGTCACCAGAGCGTCAGTGTCAGTCTGCACGCTGTCTGCCAACTCAATAGTGGAGCAATGAACGTTGCAGCGCAAATTGGTGAATGTAGCACGCAAAACATTACCTAATAAAAAGGAATCAACTCCAAAAAAATAAAAATTACACTACCTTCCCATATCCCCCATGGGAAGGTAGTGTAGGATGCAAAGTAGCATGGGGGTTCACGCAATTTCCCATTTGTGGGTGCCGTTGGGTCGGGGCTGTTGGTTCCATCCGAACTCATCCCACAGCACCGGAGCAGAAGCGGCGGAGGCGGTGCCTCGGGGCAGACTAAACGCCACGTAGCGCGCCCACCTGCTTTTATACAGCTGGGGAGAGGAGCGCGCCTGTGCCTCTTCCACAAGTTGTACCATACCATACCCTCACTGAGTAACTCTCTTTTTTTGCCGCCATCCTACATTTCATCCCTCAGCGATCACCACTTCAAAGTTGGAATTCCAAGCAGCCGTACAAACCTTCATTTTAATTCATTCGTGCCCACAACAAGCTCAGACTGCAATCACCTTCCCGCTTCCATCGCATCAATCACTGACCCTGCCAACTTCAAGAGTACCATGAACGCATACCCTTTTTAAACATGCTCCATTTGTTTGTACAGATTGTTATTTTGTTTCTTCACCACTCCTCTCTGTAACGCCTTGTGCATTGAGAGTAAATAAATGAAATGAAATGAAATGAAATGGAGGACAGGCGCGCATGCGCAGCGTTATGCAGCTGGAGGAGAGGAGAATGGAGGAGAGACTCGCATGCGCAGTGGAGTGCGGAACGAGCACGCGGTGCATAGCCCCGACCATGAGATGCCTCGCATCTAAAAGAGAAACAAGCGCTACGGAGGCTTTGAAACTGCTCGCTGCGACGCACTACATCCAATGCTTTAGAAAACTCGTGCAAAACACAAACGGTTGTCGGGGGGTAAATATCACGTATATATCGAATTGGCTGATTATCCTTTTAGTCTACGCGTCGCACCAGCTCAGAGGAATATTTCTTGAATAACGCTTTGGCAGTCAGCGTGCCCTAAATCCCCACGGGCGACTGCGTGCTTTAGGCAGAAGAATCCATTCTAAATGTGTGGTCATGCTACTGACCGGTGTACTAATATAGCCTCGTCAAAAAGTGCTTCCCGTACCTCTCTTTTCCACCTTTTAATAAACGTTTTTATTTATTTTAATTCGTTATCACCTGTATAAACTTCGCTGGCCCTTTGTCTACCTATAAGAGGCCTTATATTTTCTACTAGCGTAGCCGGCGCACTGGAATATGCAGCTTACAGCTGCAGTAAAGCGCAGTCAGGAAATAGTCGCACGTGCGCTTTGCTAGAGTTACTTCGACTTCATAGGCTTTACCAAGCTTAGTACAGTCCACAAACGCACAAACCAAAGCCATATTCTAGCGGGAACAAACCTCCCCGTGGCTTAGCTGTAATTGAGCGAACGAATTGCGACGACCCGCCAGCGCACGGCCGACTGACTCTGTCGGGCGGTCGGCTAGGTGCGCAGTCAAACCAAGCCTGCATGCTATAATCATGCAATCTATCACGCCACGAAAACGACGGACGCGGATATCAAAAGGCGGGCGCGTTCCGATAGGAGAGGCGAATTATTGCGCGAGACCGCCTGTTTTTTGCAAGTCGTCACAAGTTCGTCGTCGCTGCAACAGTTTGTTAGCAGAATAAGTTCGAAAAATCAAGGAGCGACTCGTGTCACGTGGGAAATACTCGCGGTTAGGCACTCCTTGCGCCGCGCGGAGGAATAGGCGGTGAAGCGTAGGGGCAACTTCCTGTGTCGTTCTTAAGTGGCACCACAACATATAGTAAGCACCAAACAAACGTCATAGAAAATTGGCAACGGCGATGCACAGAGCACGACTCCAGTTTCGAAATAATTTTTCTACGACAAAATCTCGCACTTGTTCGTCTAATGACGAAGATAGTTGAACACGAAGCTATGTCTTGAAAAATTTGTGAATTGGCCAAGGAACACCACGAGCATTGGCTGCTCTGGAGGTACGCTTCAAAGGAACAAGGCATGTTGGTACAAAACAGGTGGTCGTTTATGGACGTTTATTGACGTCAGTACTTTGAATGAGTGAATACAAAGTACTGGCCAGTCATTTGTCAAGAACATTTGCAATTTAGTACGCCTTTCTCCACAGAAAGTTATCTCTGCTTATAACACCACTTCCCAGACTGCGAAAATTCAATTGGAAGTACGGCATGTACTTTTGTAAGTGCATATTACGATACAATAACGGGCAACCACATTGCGTAAAGACAGGCAATCAGTTTCAATTTCAACGGACTGCTTCATAGTGAAGGCAATAAATAACCACGACAAGTAAGCAACATTAAAAGCCGACCTTGTAACTACTCTGGTGCAAGGACGGGCAAACATCCATACACATTCGTAAGCGCGAAGTCTGCATTTCAGTATGCCCCCTATTATATTACTATAGCTTCTCATTACGTACCCTTAATACAAGCTCTTCGCTGTTTAGCACACATCCACCACACTGTTCCTACAGCAATTAGATCACTCTACCTACCCCAGCGCCACCGAAACGTCACCCCCTCGCCATTTTAAGTATTAGCCTACAGACCACTGGAACACCTCAACTTGGAACATGCGCCAGCAAGGGGGGATTTTTATGAAAGATGCGCCATTGCTGCCATCAGCTCCGTCAAAAAAGAAGCGGTAAATTTGCGTTTTCGGTTGCCTATGTTTTAAAAGATATAAAAAAAATGCGTCCGTCTTCTCCCTAAAAGCTACATCCCAGGGGTCACCGGTTTAAGACTGTTTAATAAATATTAATGTCGATCCGCTTCGCCAAGACAATGGTACGTCAATACTCTCGCAAATTTCCGGAGTCACCGTAAGACAATTTTTATGTATCCTAACTCCGACCCAGCACAAAAACATTTGCATGGCCTAACTTTAGCACAACACAAAAACCTTCTTTTTAGTGCCTAGCACTTTGGGGCGAACTACTGTAGTTGACGACGCAAAATTCCTTCTACTTGCTATAAAGCTTCGTTTAACAAGCTATTCTTATACCGAACTATTGTCACAGCAAAAGTAAATATGTTAAAACAGCTTCATTCTACTGCATTTGTTAATATAGTTACTGGGCAATGTCGCCCTAAATATTTCGTTCTAATATTTTCCAGAGAACTGCCTCTTTCGCGTTGCAAACTTCGACGAAGTTGAGAATTGCGGTACTAAAGAAGCAGGAATGACAACTGCTTTGTTAAAACAAATTACTGGCTAAACAACTCGTTTACCTTTAACAGATTGCTTACGGTCCACCGGGAGACCAAATACGAGGAAAACAACCTGAAATAAGCAACAATACTTGACACCACAGAAATGGAGAAAAAAAGTAGTCATGTGCATCCTTATGCCAAAGCTCTACCCTTGATAGGTGTAAACTTGCATGCGTTTTATCCTATAATGGAACGATCAATGCTGGTTCGTTTTCCTCTTTTCGGTGCATTGCCTGTCGTATATGCACATTAGAGAATCGCACCCTCTTTTAACCAAAGAGAATCTGGCATTGCATAGGCCGATTCCTCATTCACTTCTACAAAGGGAAAATAATCAGCTTGCGCAAGGTGAAATTCAATAGCTTGTAAAAATAATTTCTGGTGCATGCTATATAATGTTTTCGGGGACTTGGAAACCCCATCAGCAAAGGCATTACGAAAAGAAGATTTAGCTGAAGTCCCACGGCGTAGCCATTCGGCGAACTTGAAACATTCATATTCCCATCGCAGGTGCTGTGTCATTCGGTGTAAGTCTAGAAAGAATATTCGAGCGTATTAATCTAAAGCACCACGCAAGAATAAATACAGCATGAAATACTGTATTTTTATGAATGTATTCCTCCAAGAACACCGCGCTTTATAACCACCATTGTTAGTTTGGAGAAATCGTTGTAGAAACTTTCAGTCGATAGGCTGCATCTGTAATTTTGCTTATTAATTTTCAGCACCTATGCTACAGTGTTGTTTATTTTATACAAACTAGTAGGGTTTTCAATTAGAATGTTTTCGTCTTTTTTGCATGATTGTGCTTGTAATTGCAAGACAATTTAACCACGTTGGCGCCAATTTCTCTTACGAATTAGGATTTCTGCATAGAAACTGACAAGTTTGGATTGTTTCTGTAGCTTTTTATCTGCCGGGAGAAGTAATTGAAATGCACATGGCGTCTAGCGAGTCTAGGAAGTAGCATTGCACCCGGCTGCGAAAAATACATATTTCCAAAATGAGTAACTGGAAGCAAAGGAACGGCGTATCTATGGCTTATTGTGGAAGTGTGCATGCCTAGACAGGGTACACCGGAAATTATTTTGAAGGACCAGCAAGTACCTTGCAAAACCTCCAAGGGAGTGACGGAGTTGTGCATTCTTTTCTTTTCTGTCTGTTGTACAAC
This sequence comes from Haemaphysalis longicornis, assembly GCF_048455015.1. Taxonomy (NCBI): domain Eukaryota; kingdom Metazoa; phylum Arthropoda; class Arachnida; order Ixodida; family Ixodidae; genus Haemaphysalis; species Haemaphysalis longicornis. The sequence goes on from NW_027526361.1 coordinate 191,439,376, forward strand.
GTTTCCGGCACTTTTTCTGTCTCAGGTCCACCGATGTCACGCATACTCGCACTTATAATGAAGTGCAGAAAAAAGGTGGCTGCAATAAAAGTTTAAAACAGATTTAGGCTTCAACGAGCCGTGCGTATTTTATACAACTGCCTCAGGTGGAAACAAAATGTTTCTTCTAATCTTATTGACAATGTTAATCTTTTCGATCACCTTATGAAATGTGCCAGGATGTTCTGACGTAAGGAACAAAATAAAGATGGAAAGTATAAGTGCCCATATCCCTGTGCTTTCCTTGAAGGATCACCGGATTCGAATTGGCGTCGTCACCTAATTTCTCTGCATAGTGTGCTTAGTAAACCATAGAGGTGAGTGTGCAGGATACATCGCCTGGTTCTCTAGAGCTCTAGTACTTCTGGCGCAAAATGATTGGACTCAGCCTGGTCACACGAACGAAACTGAACGCAGTGTGAATGCTGCGAAAGGGTTTCTTTGCGCAAAACACGCTGACATCATAGCTGAAAATTTTTTCCGGAGAACGAGATAGTAACGCGTTGAGATATAATAAAATTGGCATTTCTTTTTATAATTTCACACACTAAACAATGGGCTTAACTGTGTTTCAAACTAACAATTCAGCAGCAGCAGATGCTTTTAAAATATACACCTAATTTTTGGTTCTAGAGGAAAATGTTGAAAAGTGCCGCAACCTATTTATTGATAAGTAGTACCATTGATTTTTTGTACAGCTTTAAATTCGTTGTATAACATTTGAACGACACTGCCGTCGGATTACTTCTTCCCTTACATTTGGGGCACACTTTCCAGGATTGCGGCCAAAGCCACACCTAACAAATTTCTTGGGGCACTGAAGGCGAAAGCCTGGCGAAAATTCGCACAGCTTCTTCACTGCTACACCTTATTTGAGTACCCTTTTTCAATATGTTTTCTGTCTTTCTCTGCCAATTACCTCGTGTGTCTTTTTTTCTGCAACAGCGTGTGTGCGTATCTTTCTTCGCTTTCTCTTGTCTTATAGCGTGAAATGAATTACCAAGCAGACATACACCCGCCACTCCTTCACTAGAATAATAATTCTGTACGCGTCGTTTTCACCGGTTCAACTCACGTGCAATCACATTTAGGTGTCACATCGCATGCACTATAAAAAATTTTTCAATTTGACACTTTTATAAATTTCCTGAAACGCGTACAATAACTTCTAAAACATCGCCGTTCCTGACATATCTCCGCGAACAAAAGAACCACAACGACAACGACTTTTGTTCTCCTGCTCGCAGTATCAATCCCGTTCCGTCGTAGTGTAGTGCGGTGAAGTCGTCCACTAGACAGGGCCGCCCCCTTTGACCATTGTTTTTCGCACTGTACCTGAAACCTCTTTTTCTTAGCATTCTGCGGAGTGAACCAGTACGAGCTTTTTGCTTAAAATCGTCTGAGGGTAAGGTTCTTGCTTAAATGGGGATGATATACCGTATGTCTGTGGTGGTAAAATAAGCGTCCAATGAAAACTTACGTTGACTACGCAGTTCTGTTACTATATGTTAATATGTAATGTGTTAATATTATAATGTTGATGTATTAGAAGTAATGTTCTTACATATTAACATCCGCCACGCGGATGTTATTATGTAAAAACATTACTTTTTACAAAACAAAAAAACACAATTCAAAACCTTGCAGATTTACCGGATTTAGCTAGGATCGCGCCCTACTTCAGTATGTAGGCATGCCCTTGCTTCAACTGCGTAATAGTGGAGCGGACCTTATTGGTTGTCAGCACTCATACAAGTTAATCGCTCATCGCAGGCATGGAAGGGGACAGAACTGTTTCTGTTTGCGCCTTCGCCAATGTGCACTCTCTTTACTCCGTAAATCTTCTTCATGGGCTTCAAGTGCTTCACTGTGCGCAATTCAACCATCGGTCTCTACGTAGGATATTTGCTACTTTTGTTTGGGGTCCTCAAAGTGAACATGTGCGCAAGGATAACTTGTTTCTTTAGGGCTGGTGTATTGGGCTTATGCATTTGTCTGTACAACTTGTGTCTCTTTCTTTTACAAATCGGCTGATCACTCACTTTTGCTAAAGGCCCTTCAGCAGCGCATGACTTTCCTGTTCTTATATATCCGGCCAAATCTAAGCTGAAGCCGCCATGGGGATTTCTCAAGGCGTTCGTGGAGACTTTTAGCCAGCTTACAACGTGGTAAAACTGTTATTCTATGGAATGTCTGTTCAGAATGTCAGAAAAGTTCATGACGAGCACTCTAATCGAAAGCCTTTCCAATTGCCTATTTATCACCATCCTTACTTTGGCCATCATACAAATGATAATTTAATACGGGTCATGAGTATGTGTGTACCGCCACATACGAAAACGTTTTTCTTCACACTTCGTTCTTCCACACTCCAAATTCAAACATGGGTCCGCGCGATAAGGAAGGTCCGTTTCTTGGTCGGATCATTGCCCCCTAAGCAATCAACCAGAGTTAATTGATGACTGTATTGTATTGTGCCGTGACGCAGTGTTTTAAAGCAAAGCTTTCTACATTCCAGCCAACGGGTTTTAGCAGCGTTCAAGAAAATAAACTCCCAACGCGGCAGAAGGGGCGGTGGGGGGCAATCCGAGGGTTTCACTTACGGAGCACACTGTAGATGGCGCGGGGAATTTACCCAGCGTTCCCCATGCGAAGGTGCCTGGTGGCCGGCGGACGCGTTTGGCGGTACGGCTTTGTCGTCGTCTGCTTTACCGGTGGTTGTTTTGGGCCTGTTTTGGTCATAGTATCTCATCTACGACCACAGTATTTCATCTACGACTACTATGCGTATTCGCAGATATCTACTATGCGCAGCGCTTATTCTGTTTAATTCAGGGAATAAGACAGAGCATGTATCACTTTTTTGGGCTGCGTTAGCCCTGATACGCTAAGAGATATCGTGTTCTGATTCGCAACTCTTTTTCTTCCCTACTGATTATTCATTTATTGATCAAGCTTTATTTGTGGATCAGTGTCGAACTTAAGGCGGAGTTGAAGATATATTAGCCGTGCTGTACTACTCTCAAGTATTCCACAATTTTAAAACAATTCAAGCGGCAATTGTATATTGACCACACACTCCACAAATGCAACTTTTCTGTATATCAATAGTGTAATTTAGGATATTGCGATTTTACGCACTGCCAGAGGGCTGGTGTTATAAACGAGGATGTCATAAAATATGGGCCTTTAATGCGGCAGGAGGCAGGCGATCAAACAGACCGTTACATCGACGATGGACTCAGCCATTATGCAACGTCCCTGCGGGCAGGCACACACTGAATGGAAGTGGCCGTGTTGAAACGCTATGGCGGCAGCGCACGAGAGATATTTACGATGTTTTCGCAAGTTACACAATGGGGGCGCCCTGCTTAAGCTTACCTTGTCTGGATTTCTTCGAAGGAGAGATCGGGTCACTGGAATGACGAACGATCTGTTACACGTGAGCTGCTCTCATCGATACAGAAGATTTTTCTGTCTTTTTTCCGACACATAAATGTGCCTCTTCTTATTTAGGGTAAATATAAGTCCAAGGTTAGGGCAACGTATGTCTTTTCACCCTTCCATCCAATTTCGAACGCTGTTTCTTTAAAGTAGTTTGTATTACATTGGGGATCAGTGTTGAAAAGTCTGATGTCAAGATTGGGCACCATTGAAAACACCATGTGTTTACTTCAAGTTTTGAACTAGTATTATATTTTATTTTGTTTTATCACAACTGGTAGGCCTAAAAAGGGCAGAATGTAAAACTGGTGTTTCAAATGTCATTTTTGGATAACCTGTACAAAAATGAGGCCGCCCTAACTCATCGACGATGCCTGGCCAGTCACACCTTCTTTAAGCTTGTAAGGTTTTTTGTAGGTAGCTCTCCACCTATCAGACCAAGCTCATGTAATGGAACAAGGCACGGAACGTCGTTGAAACCTCGTTACATGTGTCATGCTTCGCTGGGTCCACATTGCAGGAGACTTCACTTGGGAGCTTCAGCCAAAATAAAACTCAGCTTGCCTACACATAAGACCGAGGTTAACGACGCATCGACCATGGTGTTTCGAAGTAAAGCTTTCTACCTCTACCAGCCAACGATTCCTTAGTTGCGCGGGGGACAAGAAACTCAGAACGCTGATTGGGACGCGGAGGGCGATTTCCACTCCCCTAGCAAATTGTAGATGCCGCGGCCGTGGAGCGCTATTACCCAGTGCTCCCCGCGCGCAGCTGCCGGCTCGCAACGGCGGGAAGGTTGTAGGACGGCTTTGTCGTGCGCTCTAGCGACAGTTGTTTTTGGCCTCTCCTGGCATGCTGCGCGTCCATATCGGGCTTCCTTTGCACGGCTTGATTAACTTGTTCGACAGCAGCTCCTTGGTAACCCGGAGCTGACGGAAGTAATCGGTCGTTCAGCAAAGAGACGTTAAGGATTGCTTTACAGTGCAGAAAAACAAAATTTAGAGACCACATACCGATATCTGGCTGCTGGAGAAACGCCACCTTTTGGCCACTGCTTACCACAAATGGTACACCGTTTTCTAAATTGGCGAATACCAATACGGTTGTTTTTTAACAAGTATTACAAAATGCCAAAGGAGCAACTGGTTATGATAAATAGGGATTATAAAAGAGTTCCGAGCTTTCTCACCATTCTCAAACTTATTAAACGAACTAATTTGGATCAGCATGAATGGGAATCACTAAGCTCACATGCCACAGTGTTTTGGTGTCTGCTCTTGTGTCGCGCGGTGGTGTAGCACAGAGCTCGCACACCAGGATGGCTATGTTTCGCTGTCTCGCCATTCGAAAGACGCTCCTCTCTGTTTTCTTCCTACTCGCGGCCGGGCTACAGGGGTGTCGTCGTCCGCCGCTCTAGTCCGGACGTGGCAGACGCTGCTGCGATCGAGATGCCGCCTCCGCATATTCCAGGTAACGGCTGGCAGAATCTTTGGTTTAACCATTTGTGGAGTTACGTGTGTGAATTCAAGTGACGTCGCATGGGCAGTTGTCCATGTCAATTTTTTGTGATAAGTAAGTCTATTTTTTGTAAATCCAAATAAGTCAAATAAGTCAATTTTGTTTGATCTGGTTGCATTGCGAGGAGTATTCATGCGAAGCAGAATGATCCACCAGAGTAGCGGTATTCCTTGGACGCCGGTGTCTGGTTGCCCGAGTTTTGAAGGCCAGCTGTTTGACTTCATTGTATTCTGTCTTAGTCGTTATGTATAACCGTGAGTGCGTTTGAATTTCGCGTGGAATTAAGAAAAAAAAACGCACTGAGATCGCAAATTTTGTAGAGGATCCGGCTAATACTGTGTAGCCCCGGTTACAATTCCCCCCGTTAAAAACATGCGCCTTTTATTTTGTGTTCACTGCCGCGATGGTCATGTTCTTGAACGGACTGCAAAAACAAATACAACAACTGTTTTTTTTCCAGAACGAAGCAGTCGCTTTGTTGGACCCAATAATATTTGCAAGCTTCATGCTCTAAGTCGAGGCTGTATTAGCGTTTTATTAATTATATTTGAATGATTGCTTCCTCTCTAGGGTAACACCACAGGAGGAAGTCTTCAAAGGTTAAAAAATGTACCGACCAAATTCTTTGCGCCATTTTTAACCCACCTGAGTGTTCCGGAAGTATTCACCTATTTATCGGTAAATAAACAATGTCTCGCCGCAGAAAACGTGCTTAAAAATCATGCATTAAGCGAAAGGACTGGATAAACGACTCTACTGTAACCTGATTCGTAATTTGCCGCTCAGATGACTGTGACAATACGCCAAGTTTTATTTAATTTTCAAAATTAGATAGTTCACAGTGAAGTGGTAAATATTCATGAATTCAGGTCTGCTGTCAATACATGGGCGAGGGGGAAACGCACAGCCCGATGTTTGTCCACTGGAATAAAACTCTGCGTCGGCAAAGTTTTATTGAGATAATTAACAGGAAAGTACGCTCAATCGAGATTTTACAAAAGAACACGCTTTGAATCTAGCACCCCTTGCACTCCGACGTGGTGAAAGCATACTGCCGCTCACGTGACGGCTCCGAACCAGGAATTTGCTGGCCATCCTTCTTCACAGAGTGGAATGGCACTGACGTTTTCTTGAAGTAAACTGTTCTAAGTATTATTTGTCTAAACTCTGCTGGAGTGAACATGCAAGCTTTACAGCCCATAAGCGAAAAGGTTCAGTGCTCTATGACTACTCAATTTATTTATTTGCCCCATATGCGCCCGTTTTTTACTGCGCTCTAAGGTTTTACATCACCCCATGAATTCGTGTGACCGCGTACAACATATGGGGTTGGCGCGGCCAGTTCTTACGGTCGTATGCGGTTGGCGCGGCCACTCTCAGCTTTCGTTGCGAAACAAAACAAAGGTTTTTTGAAGGTTAAGAATCTGATGTACTCATGAACGACGAAATGAGAGACCTTACTTTCAACGTGCGCAAGGAAAAAAACTTATCTAAGTAAGAACACATTCTGCTAAGGGTAAGAAGTGAAGCAGTTATTTCTATTGACGTGCAAGAATCGAAACAAAAAAAATGAGAACAAAGCACTCGCGAAAAGATAAATAAGGTTAAGTTCTATGATCGCGGTATAATATAAAGAATAAGATACGTCGTCGTAGGTTTGCATAAACGGTACGGTTTCAACAAAATACTGTATTTGCATACAAATACGTAAATATCTGATTAAAAAAAAAGGCGTAAGCTTGAAGGGACAAAACTTTTGTGGAAACGAGAAATACGGTCCTATGCCAAAGGGTGAGCCGAATTTCGAGGTGAAGGGGGGCGCCAAACGGAAAAGCGTTTACATTTTTTCTGAATAAAACCTTTTTCTACTAGTTTTAACGCCTCCTGCACTTTGTTTTGATCATATCGGCCTGCAAGTCCCTTTGCCTCCATTCTAAACACCGGCGTGACGTTTCCTTCCGGCATGTACTTGTGCCAAACGCTGTGAAAATGGTAGTCTTTCGTCAGCAACCCTCCTTTTTCTCCTTTCGGAAATTGTATTACGCCTATATATCTGCATTGCAATGCCAGTTGAGCTTTAATGGCCTTGAAAGTTTGCCTTGTGCATGATCGCCGTGTTTTTGGATACCATTTTGTCCCCATTTTCTCCCGTGGCGTGTTCTACACATCATCAGTGGAACTCGTGAGGACGTGTAGTGGTCCGAACTTCACCAAAAAGATAGACAGAGCGCGAAAAAGCGGTTTTATTAAAACTAAAGTGTTCTAAAGCTTCACAGACGGTCCACGATTACCAACAGTGTTTCAGAAAAATTTAGGAATTAATGTTTTAGTTTGAACTAGGAAATGTTTGAACAAGGAAAGTGATCCGAGATCGCACGGTCGTTACAACGTGGTTAACCAGGCGACAATGGATTTGTATCCATGGGATCCCGAGAAATATTAAATTAAACCACGTTGTCTCAAATAATAATTGCTCCTGAGCGAATTGTAAATGTTTTACAACGAGAAAAAATAGGACGACCTTCTTGGCTTCAATAAAAAAAATGACTAATCACACAACAGCCATTTTTCGTTGAATTCTCTGCGACAATTTCGGAGTGGTACTTGAAGCCGGCAATAGGAGGGCAATGTATAGGTTTCCGAACCTTGCAAGCCATTATTTTAACAAAAAAATTAAATAAAAATATTTCGCGGCATCAAGTTCTAGTGCTGCCCTTCATCTACCTTAGTTATATATGATTATGTCCATCAAAATGCAGGATGCTTTTTTTTAATTCGCAAACCGAACGTTCTTACTTTCCACTGGCAAACACTGAATTTACCACGTTCAAATGCACAGCCTGATTCGTCGGGTATTTGTTGGCTGCACCTACATCAGATAAAAATAAAAAAAACGATGTAACCAACCGTCTAGACCCGTGTAGGCCTCATGTTCATATGAAATGTCCAAATTCCGGTGGAGAAATTTTATCACTCGCACTCTGGAGACTTGAAAACAGAGCAATGGGCCAACGGTGTCACTACAGTTGCTAAATTGGTTTAGGATTCCGTCCAAGTTTTAACCAAAACTTTTCATCCTATAGCTGTACTTGCCATTGTTGCTGTCGTGGCTATGACAAAAACACGAACACTCACCTGCCTAAGTATTTGTGTGCTCCGTTACATCAAAGAGGTCCAATTAGCGGACACATACTGGTAGGGATTAGCCAATTGCATCTTAGAAAATAAAAAAAGAATGTATGTGCTGTTCGGCTGGAGTTAATCGATAGCTTCTATCACAAAAGATAAGGAGCAGCCTCATTTTTGGGTCCGGCCTGGAGTGTAAGCAAAGAATATTTCTTGCTTTTATCTCCGGGCAGGAAGTTCCTCATGGCGAAAACAAGTTATCCCTTAGAAGTTATTACTCAGGGGTTCAATTTTTAACAGTCACCCAGCAAACATAAAACAACCATTGTGATAAAAACACCACAATTTCTTCATACAACTTTACGCCTTACGTTTTCAGGCTATCCGGCTATTCCGGCTACCTCTTTTTTCAATGAACAAGTGGTCCTGTGGTTAACCGCAGTGCATGAACGACTGCCTACGATTGCGTATTTATTGTGACAAAAGCGGTAAAAAAATGCTTTACTGTGCCCCACCTATGCAGACATATAGTCTGTTAGCTTTCATTCTAGGGGTCATTTATATTTGAGTAAATCTGGTCTCATCTTCACGCAAAAACTACATTAAAAATTCCTTTTATTCAGCGATATTTTTCCTCAGCCGCCGCTTTGGGCGACAAACTGTTCGGTATTATGAAGGTCAACGAAATGTCCGTATGGCAAAGTTGTTTTTGGTGCACTCCATAGCCATCGGTTTTTGTGACATTCAATGAGAATGTCAGAGCTAAGGTGTAGCTAGTAGGTTTTAGCGGAAATTTTTGTTTTGATAACATATCCTCTGCGCCGAGTTTACTCACTTGAGAGTTGGCTGCGCGTCAATGGAAGTTGCAGCAGCTGGATGGCGGCAAACGCAGTTGGCAATAGTTTTCTGGTGATGCATTATGTACTCATCAGCAAAAAAACTGGAACCAGTGTAGACCGAACTTGTACTTTACACAAAATCTGGCCGTACCTTGAATGTAAATATAATTGTGGGGCAGTACAAAATGGCAGCATCTCCGCTCCATGGATGATGGCACGGGTGCGGAGTACGTGGACTCCAAAATGACATCCAAGTTGCGCCCCGAGTGACATCCGATTGGCGCCCCGAGCGTCATTCAATTTGAGCCGTGAGTTACACCTTGATTATTTCCTAAATAAAACCCAAACTCACGGCTCAAATCGAATTTAGCTTGATTTTCGCTTGATGGTGCTGTGCGCACGGATGTACGCGGATGGACATTGGGAGGTCTTAAGGTATTACGCACCGTTACAGGCGAGGGAGCAAGCTGTTTGACTCTCGTCAAACAGATTACAGACACAACTCTGGTTACCGGGCATGAGCTCGAATCCTGCCGGTGCCTGTGTGATTTTTTGCGATTGTAAATGCTATGAGCGCTGACGCGGACGAACATTGTGCGGTTCTAAGGTACTCCGCACCTAATACGGCGCACTTGTGGGTCAAACTGTAAGTGACATTGCAGTAATAGGTACATAAAAATTGAAATTTCTTTCTTAGGCTAGTTTCAAATGTGAACCAACAATCACACGTACACTAACTGTAATAGTATTTACACTAAAAGAACATGAGGATAAGCGTCGGCAGGAGTATTGTCTGACCAAGCAGCTGTGTGGAGACAACTAAAAGTGTTCTGGAAAAAAGCCTGCTACCTAGCATTGACCCTTACGATCACAAGGGATGCAAAGCCAGTATTTTGACATCAGAATGATGTCTGTATATTTTGTTTTCTTGAAGGCAAAAAGCGGCTGCAGATTACTTTATCTCAGAGAGGAGCACTGTACCGAATTAATCCCTCAACGAGATAATTCTCGATGGACAGCTAAAAATTCGGAGTCAAATGGCCCTTTTCTCTCATGGACAGCATGTGAACTCTAATACCGGCTGAACAACATCACTTCACTTGATTCATTAAAATGTCTACTACTGCCGCCCATTTAAATCTGAATCCTTCCTAGGTCATAGTAACCTTTATTTGAGGTTTTGTGTTACAGACAGGTTGGGTGTAATAAAGGGCCCCTAAAAGACTTTGTGATCAACTAGGACTTACAAGAACGAATCGTCAACATCAACCGGGAGCTTACAAAGTCTCTGAGAGAGCCATTGCAGCTCCAAAGACAACACGAAGTACATAGAACCACCGAAAATATTGTTTAATTTCTTTGTGGTTTTCTTTCAAGTCCGCTCATTCCTCGTAGATTCTCGTTTGATAACAGAGAAACCTCGTTCCCTTTACATGCAGATATTGAAGAACCCACAACCGCCAAATGAACACCAGAAATGCAGATCAAAGATCTCAAAACTCGAGTACACGTCAGAACTTCTGATGAGTTGTGTAAACTAAAGAACTGCACGGGCCTGGGCGGCCCAAAAGCCCGGGCCCGACCCGGCTCGTGGGCCGGGCCGGGCCACCCGAAGTCTATTTTCGGCGGGCCTGGGCCGGGATCGGGCTCGACGCCGTGGGCCCGGGCCAGGCTCGGGCTTGAATTCATAGGCACGGCCGTTAATAGGTCCGACGTGAAGTGTTGAAAAGAGCATCAAAGTGAATATTCTTGGTTTATTTTTGCGCGCTTCTTGCTGTTAGTTGCACGCAATGTTTTAAAAACGTTTTTTGCTAGGTCTGATGGCCACTATACTGCAATTTTAATGACATTTCTTGTACTGCATCAAGATTTTATATTTTGGTGTATAACATACCAAAGATACGATTACAAGGAATGCCCAAGAGGGGAAGGAACCAATTCAGATATCCTGGAGCGTTGTACCTATGTCTATGTATGTACACGTGTGCTTTCGATGTCGCACCAATCAAAATTCGGCTGCCGTGATCGGGAATCAAACACGCATGCCAGAGAAACACCACCGCTTAACGACCACTGCATGTGAAGTATTTCAAGGCGCGTACATACTCGTTGATTCAAATGACTTGTGGCCGAGAGAACCAGTGAAGTTGCCAAGAGTCTGGTAATCAAAGTTGATGGTGTCTCTCGTCTAAGAATACGAGCTATTATTACGCCGATGTGGCAAACGGCGAAAGTCAAACTACGTGCACTTTTAAACCCTTATTTTTTGCGTTCACTTCATGACGTGCTTGTACAGACTAGATGCTCCGTCTGATCGCCCGGAATATAATAAACAAACTTTCTTCACCGTCAAAGACCGGGCCTGGTCAAACACGCGCGGGCCCTCCCTAGGCCAAAAAGTAGATCACCGGGCCGGGCCGGGCCTGGGCTTGAGATGGTGGGCCCGGCCGGGCTTGGGCCAGGCTCACTTATGAATGCCTGGGCCCGGACCGGGCTCGTGCTAGGTGTTACGGGCCCGGGTCGGGCTCATGCTTTGCGAAGCGGGCTCGGGCCGGGCTCGGGCCTTAACATCAGGCCCGTGCAGTGCTCTAGTGTAAACGAAAGCAATAATAAAGATTTTTATGACAAGGTGTTCAATTGAACATTGCACGGAGCGCCCTACACCGATGGTGAATGCAGCAGCACTGGGTGACTGGAGTAGACGCGGTTGAAGTGCGAATGTCGGCGCCGCGTGCTAAAATCAAGTTAATGTATCGAGAATAACTCTCTGCCGGTCCATGTTTTTATGCGTAATTGTGCCGACTGTTTTTTGTGTGTTGCAGTTCTAAGCTGCGCGAATTGTTTTGGGGCTTTTTTATTGTTTTTATGTCGAGCGCGCGTTGTAGAATGGGTAGCAGTTATCGGGCCTTTTGGCAGCTTCATTGTTAACAGCGCGATAGCACGGGATGGGGTGGAGAATAGACAATACGAACGCTGTGCAGTGTTTTCTGTACCGCGTCGGGTTGGCACACACGCCGTCGCCTGTATTTTTGTTGAACTGGAAAGGTATTTATTTTGCAGCAAAATTATTTGTAGCACTGATTTGTAGCTTTTGACGGTTGCACCTTTAACAAGGCTACCTGCCGAACTTACAAAAAACCGTGCAGTATGCAGTTTTGCAGCGACCTCCATCAACGTTTTTTAGCGCATGACGCTTGAATCTACTCAGTCTTCGTAACATACTATTTGCTTGATTCTTTATTTGGTTGAAATTTCCTTGTATTCCAAAGTATTTTTCGTTGATCAATCATTCGAGCTTTAACATAAAAAAGCAGTGCAATTTCTATATTGATTCCAGGGTTTAACGCACCGACACAGCGCAGGCGATGAGGTGCGCCGTAGTGGAGGGCTCCGGATTAATTTTGACCACCTGGGGATCTTTAACGTGCGCCAAAATCTCGTACACACGGGCGTTTTTGCTTTTCGCCTCTATCAGAAAAGCGGCCCCCGCGGCCGGGAATCGAACCCGCGACCTCGTGCTCAGCAGCGCAACGCCTTAGCCACTGAGCCACCGGGGCGGGTCAGTGAAATTTCTAGGGCTTAGGGGGGGTCGTTAAATCTCTGACATTGCTTTATATTTATAGCTATGGATATGTTGTACATGTACCAATGGCACGAGACATGAATAATGCAGCTGTGTGTACCCACCCACTAACTAATTAAATGAAGTACTTTCTGCAAATGCAGCAACAACACGGCAAACAACACCTCGAGTAAAGACCATTACAGAGAAATTGTCGTGCTCACTGTAGTTTCATACAAAAGCTAACTAAACATGCAACCCGCCGCGGTGGCGTTGCATGTTTAGTCAGCTTTTGAATAAAACTACAGTGAAAAAGCTGAATAAACATGCAACGCCACCGCGAAGGGTTGCACGTTTAGTCATGCAATCCACCGCGGGGACTCAGTGAACTTCACTTCCGGTCCGCTCAGCGAACGGACGTGCGGATGGCTGGCTCCTTGCCAGGCGTTTCAGCGGCCATGTCCGGCCACGGTGACCGATTTCCTTCTGCGCCTTCAGGCTACAGGTTTTTGCTGCCGACGATACCGTCGGAAGACTCGATGAAACATTGTTTAATTCTTCACTTTGAATTTGGTGGGAGACCATACCGATTGAGGACTTTCGCGAGCCTTTCCACGAAATGGGCGCGCTCAAGGACATCCCAAGAATTGCGCTCTTTCAAATGGGCCATGTCTGGCTGATGAAGCTGAAGACACCGGAGGCGCGCCAATGGCTGGTGGTCGCGGGAGGACTGAAAGTGAAGGGCCGTTACTGCACCGTCATACACCCCATTACACAAGAAGTTATCATCAGGCTACACTGGGTGCCCTTTCATGTTCCGGATGCCTCGATAAGCAGGGTGTTCACAGAGTGTGGTGAAGTGAAGGACGTTCGCCAGGACGCATGGGGGGCAGCCGGCTTTGAGACGGCGAAGTCGACGACGCGCCTCGTCCGCATGACTCTGCGTGAGGACCTCAGCTCCGACGATTTGCCCCACCTGTTCAAGTTCTACGGAGGCTCTGTTGTCGTCGTCGTGCCGGGACGTGCGCCTCAGTGTCTGCGGTGCAAACGCTGAGGACACATTCGAAAAGAGTGCCGAATACCGAGGTGCTCCAAGTGTAAGCTTTTTGGTCACCTGTAAGACGAATGTGTAAGGTCCTACGCCAATGTCACCGGTGCTGCTGATGAACAGGAAGTACATCCTGAAGTCATGGACGACGAAGAAGCGGAGAGAGCAGCGGCGTCGACAGCTTTGGTCGCGGCAGCGGAGGAGAACGACGTAAACCAAGTGAACGGGGCTGGCGACCAAACCCTCTCGAAACTGCAAAAAGTATGCGAGGAGCAAACCGCCAACGGGTCACAGCTGGAGCCAATGACCAGCGACGGGGTTGCAAGTACAGCCGATGCCACTAAGGAGGGCACACCCATCGAGCAGCAGCACAAAGACAGCGCGGACGACGACGACGCAGTAAGCCAGCACTCACATGGTTCCACACGGACACTGCATAGCGGAGGGTATCTGACGGAGGACGAGAGCACGAAGGTACAGAACACCGGACGTCGAGACGCGTCAGCAAAGCGACGCCGGGATGCGACATTAAGCGAAGAGCGACGACTCGCCCACCTAGAGAGGGAGTGGAAGATATCAACAAAAAAAGGGCACGCTTGAATCGTACCAACCGCGATCACAGTCTGCGACGCGTTTTAAGAAGCACTAAGTCTCGTGTTTTCAGGTAAAATGTAGACCATGGTGTCTGTGTCTAACTCATTATCAGTGACAGTCGATGCGCCCCTTCAAGTAGGGAGGCCAAATGTACGAGGCCATAGCTCAAGGAAGCGTCAATTTCAGGTTCGATAGCTGATGGAGGAAACGAAAATTGCTTTGCTAGCTGTACAAGAAACTAAAATTGAGTCTGAGCAGCATACGGACACGACGGTGCAATCTTTTCTTGATGCGTATTACGTGTGCGTCAGCAATGCGGCTGGAACAGCAGGACGGTGCTGTTTGTTTATAAGAAAGGCGAAAAACTGCGTGGTTGAAAGTGTTAAGGCCTGCTCAGAGGGGCGTTTTGTCTGCGGTGATTTCGTATATCACCAACAGCCTTTTAGGGTTGTATGTGTTTATGCGCCCACAAAGCCCAAAGAACGTCATATTTTTTTTGTAGATACAGTTAAACTTCTCGATTGTGACAGGAAGCTTATTTTTGTCGGTGACTTTAACTGTATTTGTAGACAAGGTGACCATTTGCACGAAAACGACGTCTTTGATCCAAGTGCTACTTCTTTGTTGGAAAACATCAGCCGCTTGTTGCTCGAGGACATTGCGTGACTCGCAAATGCTACATGCGCCGCAAAATTCGCACATTTTCAAGGAGCTAGCCATGCCAGATTAGATATATGTGTCGACAGAGCTATGCCCCTTGTGCAATGATTATCCAGTGGAACCCGTCTCGTTTTCAGATCATTGTTTGGTTACCGCTCGTGTCGGACGCAAAAAACAAAGCAAGGCAAAGTTTAACTGGACCCTTTGGAAATTAAATGAAAACATGCTTAAGGATGACAAGTTTGTTTCCAGGATTAACGCAAAGCGAGATGAACTTTTTCACACGGAAGGCAAGAACTGTATCGAGAAGTGGGAGTGCTTTAGGCAAGAAGTGAAGATTGTAGCTATTGAGCGTCCTACTGAAATACGACACGAACAAAAAAACAAGAGACGGATTCACGAAACTTGCTTACACAGCTGACACATGAGGAGACAAAAACGCCTGGTCTGTTTATTGCTGGCATGCGCAGTGTAAAAGAAAAAATAGAAGCCATCGAAGCAGAAAAGTACAAGGGGGCGGCAACAAGGACACGTTCAGTGAACCTTATGGCTGGGGAAATGCCAACGAAGCGCTCACTGTCAGACGAAAAAACGCACACAAAGAAGAATGAAATTGAGAGAATAGAATACAAAGGATCCGAAGTCAGTGAACAAGCTGAAATTGGAAAAGATTTTTGGCGAACAATACTAAGACATTTTTTTTTCCAGTAAGCAGGCACACGATGACTTTGAGAGCTCCTTTCTTAGCCTTTTGCTCCAATTAAAAAAAAGAGACTACTGAGGGTTTAGGTAGTCCAATAAGCGTGGAGGAAATCGAAGACGCGATAAACAGTTTAAATAACAGGATATCGCAGGGACTAGACGGGTTAGGTACTGCGTTCTATAAATTGTTCAAGCAGGATGTGGCGATTATTATATGAAGTTTTCTGTGACTCCTTCAGCTGTGGTTTTTTACCTCCGCTATTCTGAAAAGCGCATACAATTCTGATGCCAAAGAGTGACGATGCAGAGCAATTGTCAAAAGTCCCTGGCTATCGGCCCATTACCCTGACTAACACTGATTGCAAAGTGTTCACGAAGGTACTGGCAAAGCGAATTCAGTGGGTTATCCAAACGTTGGTCGGGCCCCATCAAACTTGCCGGATACAAGGACGAACCATTTATACCAACATCCATGTTGCACGGAGCATTCTGGAAGCATGTGACATGTATTTTAGGAGGGTGGCGATGTTACAAATTGACTTCGAAAAGGCGTTTGATAAGGTGTCTCATTCAATTCTTTTCAAAATCTTGAAACGTGCAGGACTTGGAAACGTTATACTTGACGAGGATAAAATGGCCTACCTTGAGTGCACAACTAAGATTTTAGTCAACCGACAACTAACACAGACTATAGATGAGCGTGCCTCAGTACGACAAGGCTGCGCACTTTCCTCTCTTCTTTTAGCGCTTTACTTGGAACCATTATGCAGAAGAATTAACTACAGTACCAGCATACAGGGTTTTACACTAGAATCGTCCGAAGTCAGAGAAATGGCATACGCAGATTATGTTGCTTTCTTTTGCGTTAACAAACAAAGTGTTTCAAATGCCTTGACCATAACACAGGAGTTAATTACAAGAAGTGTGTCGGCCCCTGGCATGGAGAATGGCTGCAATTTCCACGCATTTTCAAGCGTGTCACGTGGTCATCAGGACCAACGTCTTATCTAGGAGTACCGCTCCAGCATTACCGTGATAACACAACTTACTGGTGTGAAAAGGCTCAGGAAATACGAGAACGGACACGGAACTGGCGGGGTCGTACTCTTGCCATCTTTGCTCGTGTCACAATCTGTAATGTTTTTCTAGTGGCCAAGATTTGGTATGTTATGCAGGCTTTGTATTGTTCCCGTTTTAATATTCAGAAGTTTCACCCCATTTTTGCTTTGCCCCATCTCTTTTTAAGACAGGTTGTGTCGCGTTTTTTCTTTTTGCGGGACCAGTATAACCCGTTTTTGTGAACTTTTATGCCGTTTTTTAGTTTGATGCTTTGCCTGACTTTCTGGTTACTTCGTCTGTTGTGGCTCGTTACAGTGTCAGTCGTTCTTTGAAGGAAGTGGTTTTTTTCTTATCGCTTTCTCATGGCACGCTTTTCGCGTGATTTTCTTTCTTCCATCACACGCAATAAATTGATGGGGGATTCGATCGAATGCTTATTTCCCGAATGCTTCTATTGCTCTGTTTACAATGCGGGCCAAGGTCAGGATGTCTTGCAGAGAGTTAAGGAAATGCCAGTGCCGGGGGGGAATTAAGACTTTCTTTTTTAAGATGCACACAGAAACTCTTCTGGTTATGACGTGGATGGCGGCCAAAGAGCTCTTCTCGCCGTGGGGTGCGGACTGTTCGCTCTGCAGGAAACCGGAGAGCATTGAACACGTATTCCTGGACTGCTGGGACGCAGTATTTTTTGGGATGTCCTGCAGCGCACTTTAAAAAAAGAACTGCCTTTGACGCCCCATGGAATTCGATACCTCGCTTTAGGTCCAGATATTTTTCCCTATGACCTGTTCTTCATCCTGGGCCTACATGCTATATGGAGGAGCCGTACGAATGTACGTAATGCAGATGTAAATGCTCGTTCTGTATGTTGTTATTTTGTAGAAAGCACATGAAAATTACGCGAGGTGTTCCATAGAGCAGGCTATCATAAAGAAATATTGTCGATAATGGATGACTTGGCTGTCATGAAAGTACATTTCTTTTAACTGCTCACTCAAAGCGACGCAGTCCCCCTTTTGCTTTTCTTTTTTTCCTTCTTGTTTTATCAGTCACTCTGGCTGGTATTGTTGCATATGTGTTATTTTGACCTTTTTGACAACAAAGAAAAAAAAGCCGCGGTGGCTCAGTGGCTAAGGTGTTGCGCTGCTCAGCACGACGTCGCGAGTTCGATTTCCGGCCGCCGTGGCCGCTATTCTGATGGAGGCGAAAACCAAGAACGCCCATGTGCACGAAATTTCGGCGCCCGTTAAAGATCCCCAGGTGGTCAAAATTAATCCGTAGCCGTCCACTACGGCGCGCCTCATCGCCCGCGTTGTGTCGGCGCGTTAAATGCTACAATCACATTAAATCAAATCAAAACATCCATTCTAAAGCAAACCAGTGAGTTCTATGTTTTTTAGCAGCTAGTCGTGTGCCTTATATGTTTTCCTGCAACACCACTTTTATCACCAAACGCGTGAGAGACCAGATAAAAACCAAAGAATTATCTAGGGTAAAAGGAAAGTCGCTCCCACTTAAAAGAGGTACCATGTCTGATTTACTTCGGACGATTGTAAGTATTGAAAATTAACAGTCCGTGGAATGGTCAAATTTTTCAACCACGTTTCCCGTGCCAGTGTGTTTGGTTTTAGCTTTTTTTTCGAATCTGTTACTGTGTTCAAAATTATTCGTACTCATCTAATTTGCTACAAATGTTGAAGAGGAGAGCAGAGGATATATCTTGGTCCTGAAGGACAGCCTTTACTAGAACGAGTTTAACTCGAGAGAAAGCAAATGATCTCTAATCATTACTAAAACCTATCAACTATTCGCTGGAAATGCAAATAGTTTCTTTTTGCATTTCCAGCGACAACAAACTTCCTGGGATGTATGAACATTATGGCAGCGAATAATGAGCTTCGGTAGTCACGGCGGAGCACTGTTTCCCGCGCTAATCTAGTTTTCTATGCCGCCAGCTGCGGGATGTAATTAGGGGTAACGTGAAAGAGTCATGGCTAATGCGGTCTGAAAGTAAGTTCCCTCCAACGAGCGAAACGAGAACGAGATATCTTTTTGACATTCGGGAACGTTTACGGCCCGAGACAGTTGCCCTGTTTATAACCTGGGAATGATACTTTGAGAATTTCTTTTATGGCTAGCGACCGCAACTACTGGTTGCATTGTCCGCGCTATACTTCACCGTCTTGGAGTAACTGCCTGAGGCACTATTTTGAACAGAATTCTTTCTACACCAATAATGAGGGGTAACTGCACATATAATTTTTTTTCTACTTGCTTCTCCTATTTCGTCTGTATTGATGGCTGAGGAAGTATGGCAAGTACAAAAGTTATGAATGTCCCGGTGGTCGCCTGCTGTCTCTGCAAAGTCGAGTTCAGCACTGGCCTGCGGTCGGCCTAGTAATCCCATATGATCAATTCTACTTGTTCGCAAGTTACTCCGAGTGGAATTCTATTGGCAGCAAAACAGGCTATGTCTTTATATAACTCAGGATCGTATTCGCAGTCGCTGTGTTCCGCCTGGTTTCTTTTTTTTTCAGTTTGCTGAACATGAACAATTCCATACGTCTATCAATAAGGTTTGCGGGGTGTATTCAAAACGAAGATACTCTCTGCAACAGCGGTGACATAACATCAAAATACAAGTGTCTAATGTTCAATATTTTTGCTTAAGGAAATACCTGACTTTGACAGGGTTTTATAGATAAACATGATTCCCGTATTTGTTATGAATATGCCGAAATCTGTTTTCAAAAATGGAATAAACATTCCATAACGGGTATTGCTGGACACATAGCTTTCAAAACTAGTTGGCCAGTCATAACTTACAGAAATACTGTCCTCTCAAGTTTCGTTCATGATAACCTGAACATGCTGCTGTGGAATAACTCCTGATGAAATACTTTCTGAGAAGTTATGGAACGCTCTCCAGCTTTGTAGCCCTTTCCTTTTGAAAACTCTACATTATGAAAATTTGAAATTTAGTTTCACATGAAGTCCGCTGGCTATCTGGTGGTTCTGTGATATGACATACTCGAGTATTTTACTCTCCAATGGCCGGAATCGATGAAGTAAGCAAATATCCTCCTAGAATACGAGGAGGCTTTAACGAAAGCAACTTGTCCGATTTTTTCTTATATCCCCCAGAAGCCTTCAACGCTCTGCCTGTCCTCTGCACGCATAAAGCTGTCCCATGGTCACAGAAATTTAAAGCTCACAGGGAACACAGCACGGATCTTATTTTAATGGTTGATTTTATTTCACGTGATAATGAGATATTTGACATGCGAGCGACGGTACTCCGGCATCCCTGTTTTGTCTCAGGCAGAAAATGTATTGCAAAAATATTGGTTCCAATTTACGCTGTGAAGGTGGTTGGAAAGCAAAGCTACGAACGACCCCCACAACAATTCCACATGCAACGTCACTCAGAGACACACACGGGGCTCTAAAAAGAGCAAAACCAGAGATTGTGCCAGCCGTTACCTGGGATTTGCGGGAGCGGCGTCCCGAACGCAGCAGCCTCGGCCACGACCGGGCTCGAGCGGCGGACGCCACCGCTGCAGCCAGGCCACGCTTCGGGAGAAAGAAAACAGAGAATAGCGTCATTCGAAGGGTGAGACAGCGGAACCTAGCCATCGTGATGTACTAGCTCGGGGCACACCCCCGCGCGACACAAGCGCGTACACCGAAACAATTCGGGATGTAAGCTGACTGATCCCCATTTATACAGATTTAGACTCCGGGTTACCCACGGGTCCGGGTCCGGGTTACCCACGAGGTTTTATCGAACAAGTTAATCAAACCGTGCGAAGAAAGTGCGCAATGAACGCGAAGCTGCGCCGGAACAGGAGGCGCAGAACAACCGTCGCTAAAGCAGACGACAAAGCCGACGAAAGGGTACCACCGACGTGCGCGGCGCGGTGAGCACGGGGAACGCTGGGCAATAGCACCCTATCGCCGTGACATCTACACTGTGCTCCGTGAGTGAAAAGCGTCCTCCGCCTCCGCAGCCGCGCTGGAGGTCTCTTTTTTGCACGCCACGAAAGAACCATTGGCTGGTAGAGGTAGAAAGCTTTGCTTTAAAAGTGTTCTTTCTTGTTATTTGAGTTCCTCGATTCCGCTCGAACAAGGGATATTGCTACACGCCTTACTTATAATCCCAATGCCTTATCACACGAGTCAAACCACGGAGTGTTTTCATTGGCGATGAAAATTAGAATAATTTGGAATCGCAAAAAGGCGACATGCTTCTGGCCCCTACCAGTCGATTGGGACTGTTATTACTTCAGCTAAAAAAATAGCAACTCTAAATCAATATTAGCCTTCACCTCTTATTTGGCAATGAGCTTGGACTCTATGAATTACAATAAAGGGAGAATACCGATAGTAACCTGAAGCTTTGCAATTTCAGAGTTTGCGCTATTAATACAATATCTCTTGCTGCAGGATGGCGGCATTCCCTCTGAAGGCTTCCGCGCCGCTTCGCATTGTGCTAAATTTTAATGTAAGCGTTACGTCGCGACGCAGTCTCTATGACACAGACGAATTTTGCTAAACTTTGATTCTTTATCCTACAACTTCAACTGTACAGGTGTGGTTTAGTGCCTGCAAGAGTAAATTTCTGTCTTCTCCCCCACCGTCATCTCCCCCCCCCCCCAAAAAAAAAACACAGTTATATTGAAGATATAGCGAGCATAGTTAATAGGGGAAGTTACGTATAGTTATGCATAGGGGAAGTTACGTATGTCGCATTTTCCAGACTCGAATGTGGTTGCCGCAAGTGTAAGTTCCTGCTCCCTTGCGGGTTTACATTTTTACGCGCTAGTGACTGCCGTCGCTGACAAAATCGCACAATTATTCCTGGGGTTCGGTTGGTTTTAAAACTGCTGTACGAAGCTGATGTTAGCTTTATTATTTGGTTTTATTTTGTTCTGGGCATATCTTATAATTCTCATAAAATCAATCGCCGGCACTACATTTAAAATAACCCTTGGTATAACTTATTAGGACAGAATTTCTAGGTAAGAAACAACAAAAATTGGTTTTAGTTGTACCAGCCAAGCCGGTTAGCCAGGGTACTTCTTATAATAATAAAGTGTCCTTTCTGCGCGGCTTCTATTGCAGCCTAGTGTGGCCTAAAAGTTACTCAGTACACGGTAATGGTGAAATGAAGTTTATTTATTTAAACCGAAAAGATACACATATAATATACACAGGTACCCAACAATGTTGTCACAATGTCCTAACCGAATATTACTACACTTTTATAGCCAGTTGGTACTTGCAATTGCAGAAACAAAAATAATATTTTGTATAGTTTGCGCCCTTGTTCATCTAAAATCTATAATCAGTTGTTCCCTTGAATGCAATTACAAAAAAGCAAACTCGTACCTACTGAAGCATCTACTCGCAAGCAAGTGAACCCACACGTAGAGTTTAGGTGTTGTGTACACAGTGTCACTGAAGAACATAGCCGTCCAAAAAATACGTGCATAAAGTGTACCCGAGTGGCAGCAGCATATAGCAGTCATTGATCCTTCTTTCTGGCGCAAGAGGCGTCAGATCAACCTGCGGCACAACAGCGAAACACTATTCTTTATTGGTGATCAAGCTGTAGCACCCCGCCGCCTTGAATCCATGTTTCTCATACACAGAACCATCCAATCGATATCGCTTCTTCGTTCAAAAACAGTTCATGCCGTTGTGGAAGAAGCCAGTACCCTCTCTGAAACTGCTCGTAGTGGTTCATGCCTACAAGACGCCTGCTTAAAATGGCGCGCCGGTCCCATACACACGAGTATGAAGCAACGTCTTTGCAACGTCCACGAATCCTTCCGCTTCCAGGGACGCACAACATCAATGAAGAATCGAGAATTCTCCCGCAGGCGTTCTTCATTGAGACAAACAAAAATGACACGCCATTACTACACCCCAATGCAAGCTTTGTGCGCAGAAGTAACTGCAGTCATCTCTGTCACGGCGAATAGCTGCTGAGTCTCCCGAAGTGATCGCTGAATCAGCGTGCGCACAGCGGCACGCGCAGCCCTACCGTTACGTCACAGCGTGTCGCCGCCACCGAATGTTGTAAATCGTGCTTGAACTTCCCGCGTAGAGGTCACGTGGGTCGAATGAGCCACACAACGAGGAAGAGATGGAGGCTTTATTCAACAAGAAAGGAGCAATGAAGAGGACCCCGAAGGACCTATGTACGTGCATCACACAGCGTGTGCTGGGCTTCTGTGGCAGCGCTTTTCGGCATAGCGCACTCCCGCCTCACACTTTCGCCACACTTTCCTCCTCCGTTTTCTTCGTCTTCGGTGTTTCCTTCGTTCATTCTGTTACGAGGCTGACAAAGCCACTAAACCACAACAGCGGACACTGAAGTGCTGCGCACTGAAACAACTCGGTCGCATCAGAACAGAATGCGGCGAGTCAAAACGTGGTGCAAGGAATTCAGAGGGAGGGTATGACATTGGGCGCTTGGTAACAATAACCTAGATTGAATAAAACTAAAAATGTGTTGGGCGAAAATTTAGATGTGCAACATGTGAAATAGGGCATCAAGGGGATTTTGCAGGGCGTTGGTCATTAAGGGTAACGGAGTGGATTCCTAGACAAGGCAAGCGTGGTAGGGGGCGGAAGAAAGTTAGGTGGGCCGATGGCATCAAGACGTTTGCGAGGATAAATTGGTCGCAATTAGCACAGGACCGGGAGAATTGTATATTTATGGAAGAGGCTTTGTCCCTGCAGTGGATGTGGATAGCATAATGATGATGCTGATGATGACGATAGGGGTGTGACAGCAGATGATTTGTGCAGCTTACGCCGGTGACCATATCTTTTTGTACCAAATTCCTTGCCCTAACTCCTGACCGAGTATGATCACTTTACGCCTTATATCGTGCAGCGTAGAAATGCACCGCCAATCAAGTAGAGTATCCTTGACAAGTCCAGTAAGCTTTTTTATTGTGAATTTTCTTCTCGCTCCTCTTTTGTAGGCAACAATGCCAGATTCTAAACACCATACCGACCACGAACAAGTTTTGGCATAAACTGTTGTTGCGGTAGTAAAGCACGTCTTTACCATCTACTGAGCGTATTGTCATCATTTCAAAGTATCCAGCGTAACTTCACGGTCTACCCAGACCCTGGTTTCTTTACCATTAGTGGGAGTTTCTCGCAAGTTCATTTTTGGCGTCCTCAAACATTTGTTCCTTCGAACACTTCATTAATAATCCTGCCACTCGCAGGCGCACTCCGTAAGCGAAATTGTGAAAGCACATTAACGGTATCGTTGCCTTAATTAGGTTTACTTCACGGTGGTGCGCGGTTCCCGGCCTAATTAATAATGTTATACTTGTGAGTTGCAGTGGTAGCTTGGGATTTAGTTTAGTGTTTTGTTCGTGCTGGACACGCCGCCGACTGAGTTTATTGCTCATGGCATAGATGAATGATGGTGTGGCCCATGCCGATGAACATAATTGATTGGAGATACTAAATACGGGCGCGTTGTATGACTTTGTTAACGCGAAAGTGTTTGATACCGGGATTTACGAAGATTTCACTTACGTCATATCTATGTACCGGCATATAACCGGTGAACCCCTACAGAAAGGGTCTTGCGGGGAAGCAACCTTTAGATCTAAAGAGCACGTTAAACTTCGGGTTATTCGTTTTCAGGTTTTATGTTTTAACACGAAAGTATTTTATGCCGGGATACACTAAGATTTCTGTGACATCATATTCGTCACGGAAATGACGCCAGTACACCTTTGCCGAAGCCACCCGCCAGCAGGACATCGGTCGCCAAGCACACCGCAAACCCGCCAACCATGCATAGCTGCAGATTTCGCTGCACATTTCACTTTCGCGTTTTACCGATTCGCAACCGAAGAATCAACCACAGTTTTTTTCTCAACTAAGGGCCTTGTGCTGTGGCCGTGTTGTTTTAAGGCATAGCTTACGAACATCTAAATTACATATGAGAATAGAAGGAAGCGCACTGGTCGTTGTTATATGGTGCCGCTACGCACTTTCATTTCAAAGGATTTTTTTTTTTGTGAAACACTTTCTGAAAAAAAGCATCCTAAAATATTCAGTTAAACCTGGATTTACCGAAGTTGACAAAAATTCACAAGTTTTTTGTTACTTGCAGGATTTCCGTACATGCATTGTTTCAAGTATAGGCTCCCGTGAATTAAGCAGCAAGAAAAGCAATATGGCTTCAGTGATGAGCAACATCATTTATGTTGAGCTCTCCCTTAAAGGATTTATTTCACATTGAAAATCTGCGTGGTTTGCGCCTGCGTCTTTCCCACAAACCTGCCACAACACGATACTCAAAAGGACCAAGGTCAATTAGCCCCGTATTCAAAACGCAATTTAAGTATCACTTTCGCCTTTTGACACTTTTTGGTGCCCTAACCCGTTTTAAGGACCAAACGTATTCTGAAATGGCGCCATTCGTGAATTTGATGCTCTTTGTCGTATTCAAAATTTTTGCGATGACGCTAGCTGAACATTGTACAGGGAGGCGACCTTTCTCTTTCTCGCCGGCGGAGCCGGCATTTAAAATACGAGTTGTTCCGGAGAAGACAAATCTTTTCCTTTTCTGCCCGCAGAAATAATCACCGAAAAACCGACACCACAGGTGGCATAGCAGGCGCGCGAGTGCACACGCCGACAGTGAGTTCTGGCACCCAACCGATACCGCACTCGCACTGCAAGCGCACGTTAGTTCGCTAAATTAGTGCATTTCTCCAGCCGATTTTTTCAGAAAAAGTAAAAAAAACGACTGATCAGCGAAGAGAGTTCCGTTCACCTAGGTTAACCGTCGCAACGCCTTCGTTACACAGATGCCGCAAACACATGGGTTTCAGAGGGGCCGGCGATGGACGTTGAAAAAACTTTGTTACATCCAGGAATTCGTTACATAGAGGTATTTTAAATCCAGGTTTAACTGTATTTTGATGCAGCGGTAATCGTGAAGTTACCATGAAAGTGTGGAGCAGGCCCTAGGGCCCATAAAGAAAGTTCGATGTAGTGTCAACATTACGAATGGTTTTTGAAAGTGCAGAATTTTAGTCGTTTTTTTATCGACTTCGGCACCGCAGAAAAAAGTGCATTGTATGCACTCCTACGTAGTACAAAAAGGCACGTGCCCATCGCACATAGGCGAGTATCGATGGTCGGTTTTCTTGTCGCAAAAAGGAAGGTTATCCTCGTGCCCTACTGTAAGCTGTAGCTGAGTCGCCACAGCAAATGTGAGGTGCAAGTAGTTGGATGCTCTGGTGACCACTAAAGAAATACCCGAGGCATCTATCATTTAGGTGTAGTGGCTCGCAGTCTACAAGGTGTTGCCACAAAGTTTAACGTACCTGTTCGGTTTTCAGCACCGTGTAAATACGTTTGACTCTTGTGAGAGCGCATCAACGAAAACAACAAACACTTGCGAACACAAGAACAGCACAATCCTCATCACTATTAATATCTTGGTAATAATCATCATCAGTAGCCTATTTAGGTTTATTGGAGGATGAAGGCCTCTCCCATTGACATCAAAACGCTCCTATGCTTAGCTGCCCGAGTGCAATCTTTGCCTCCGATTTCGCCCTGCCATCGAGTTAATGGCCTTCCCATTTTTCTATTACCGTCTCTCGGTATCCGCTCCGTTTCCACACCGGTCCACCCACTGGTTGTCGCACTAAATGCCCTGCTAAGGTCCATTTTTTCTTAATTTGGACTATGATATCTTCCATTCTAGCTTGTTCTCTGAACCAGGGAGCTAGTTTCCTGCCTCTGAGCGTTACGCATATATATATTGCGTGGCGGGTTGAGCCGACCTGTTTTTCTAGTTGTTAAGTAAGTCTAGTTGTTAAGTAAGTTTCCGCCACATATGTCATCAGGGGTAGCACGCTTTGTTTGTATACTATCCGCTTAAGTGGCAGAGGTAGCTTAATTTTTAATTTTTGGTAGTGCTATGGAGTGGAGCCCAGTCCATACCTATTCTGTAGCGGATTTCTTTCTGATGGCTTGTATCAGTACTGACCACCTACTTAAAATAGTTATTCTAGCGTTCAGTTAACTGAGCTGGACAGGCTGCTCTCAGCATTCTTATTTATGGTGCTTTAAACTTATTCATATTTTCTTGTAGTGCAAGGCCAAGTTTTCTGACTTTAGTTCCGCAAGTAGTTTTGCAGGTGTGGTCGAGTATTCCCTGTTTATTTGTTATCCCGCGTTTTCTCAGTGAAGCTTCCTAAATATCCCCTCCAGGCTTGCTGCGAACAATTTCGACAGGATGGTGCCTCCCTGTACTACTCCGTATGTGATGAGGAACATTTTGCTCTTCTTGTGAAGCATTATTCGGCAGGTATATCCATTATATACGTCGTATAAACGTTTAATGTAGGCCTCCTCTAATCCCTGGTCTTTCAATGCTTCCATCACGGCTTCGGTGCTTACTGACTAGAACGTTTTTGATAGTCTATAAATGCCATATAATTTGGGCCCAAGATTCTCTCAGGAATTTAATATCACTTGATTAATTACATGGGTGTGATCAATTGTAGAGTATGCTTTTCATTAACGCAGCCTGTCAGCGGGGTCGTTGAGAATCTAAGCTGCCGCTTATGAGATAACTATTGCTTGGCTCACAGCTTGTATACAACTGAGATATGCTGATGGTTCGGTAGTTTTTAAGGTCTGTGGTATCCCCGTTCTTGTGAAACAAAATTACGTAACCGTTGTTCCAGACTGTGGGCATTTTTTGACAGGGCGTAGGAATGAAATCTTTTTACTTCCAGTTGCCCTTTCGTTGCATAACCGATTGTTTCGTTCCGGTTCAGCTCCGGATGGAAAGAAATAACGGATCGTAACGGTTAGTACAGATTCATGCTCAGGCGCCGACAGTAATTTATGAAATTTTGTTCCAAAATATTGAGTATTATGACGTTCTAAAGGTCCTGGAATGGGACTAGTTGGTACGGCTTCATACTGAAAATGCGCCGGGTATACTTGAAAAACCCTAAAAGGACAAAAAAGGAACTGAGACGAAGTGCAAACTTGCAACGGTTTATTATTGATTGATTGTAGGATTTAACGCGCCGACGCAACGCAGGCGATGAGGCGCGCCGCAGTGGAGGGCTGGGGATTAATTTTGACCACCTGGGGATCTTTAACGTGCGCCGAAATCTCGTACACACGGGCGTTTTTGCTTTTCGCCTCCATCAGAAAAGCTGCCGCCGCGGCCGGGAATCGAACCCGCGACCTCGTGCTCAGCAGCGCAACGCCTTAGCCACTGGACCACCGGCAACGGTTTATTAAAAAGACAATATAAACGGGGTAAACGTATAGTATACACGTAAAAGGGCACGACCTTGCGCTTGCGCGGCAAGAAAATCCTATAAGACCAAATAAGAACTGAAAAGGGAAGATAACCGATCTACTTAGACGACAAAAATGCACGCAAACACCGGCAGTATAAGTGTGGGAATGACTGCATGCACGATTATATCTTTCTCAAGGTGGCGGCTCTCTTTGAATGATCTATCATTCTTCATGAGCCAGCAGGGTTGACGGAGTGCTAACGCAATCATCCGCTTCTTTGATTACGTGATAAGCTTCTATGATCTCGCGCGTGATCTTGTCTTTAGCGCGTGCCAAGATGTGCGTGTCCTGAAACTGCGGTGTGCACTAGCACGTTTTGCATGATTTGCAATGAAGTTACAGACTGCTCGTTGGCTGTGTTTGCTGGTCTGCGTAACAGTGTTTTCTGAGGCATTCGTTGAAGCACCTACCGCTTTGTCCGATATACACTTTCCCACATGCCAGCGGTATTTTGTATACCACGCGCCTTTACAGTTTACAAATTTTAGCCTGTGTTTCACGCCACATTCTATTTTGCCTTTCTGCCTTCCGTTTACTTTTCCGCACATACCTTTTAGCTTTGACGGTGAAGAGAAAACCCCTTCAACATCATTCTCTTGTGCAAGCTTTTACGTTATTCAGTATATGTCTAATTCCCCAGTTTTTATTCCGCTGTCATCGATTCACCCGACGCCGCTCCGGGGCTCCTCCTCACCACCGCTGACGCATCTTTCGCAACTATTTTCTCCCTCACCTCCACCGATGCCCCATTGGCAAGTTGCGACGGAGCAAAAAAAACGATTGCACTTAGAAAGCCTTCACATCAATCCCACCAGCTTAGTTCGTGCTGCTGAGCACGAGGTCGCGGGTTCCATTCCCAGCCGCGGCGGCCGCTTTTCTTCTGGAAGCGAAAAGCAGAAACGCCCGTGTGTACGAGATTTCGGCGCGCGTTAGATCCCCAGGTGGTCAAAATTAATCCGGAGCCCTCCACTACGGCGCACCTCATCGCCTGCGTTGCGTCGGCGCGTTAAACCCTACAATCAATCAAACCATCAGCTTAGTGGGAGAGAGCGGGCCAGGAAACGAGGACACTCCAGCCACCGACTACAACATGATTGTATTTGCTCTCTCCTTTTCAAACTAAAACAAACAGAGCAAACGTGGCCTGGATTTCGCAGTGTGTGCAGAGTTTGAAGAACCAATTTTCTAAGCAGAGCCCATAATTATTTCGCGCAAGAATTTCTTTAGAGCCATGACTAAAGGCAAGAAAGAACTGAAGCGCAGATAAAATCATGCTGCCAACGTAACTAGACTCTAGTTACGTCTTTCCCTCTATTTTTGTCTTTCCCTCTAGTAGAGGGAAAGACAAAAATGTCAGCAAGGAATGGAAGAACGCAAGGTGCAATATCTGTTGAAGAATTACAAAAATTCCCCCGCATTTCCCCGAGGGAGAGAATGAAACTGCGAATGCACGGTTGTCGGCCCGCTTTCGGGCCGACAACCGGCCTTCGCGATTAATTTTCTGTCAAATTTAAACCGGCCGGTACGAGCGAATTACAGGGGCATTTTCTTTTAATGCGTAAGCAATCTCGCGCGAGCACCAAGCCCAAAATACAAACCTGTACACGCAAAAAAAAGTGAAACCTGTATACGCACGGTCTTATCTCGCATGCGATGCGCTCCAAGCGAGTTGAGTGCACCGCACTCAACTTTTGACGCACGCACTCGCGCGCGTGCACTACGTCTGAGATAAACGCACGCTCCGTCCCCGCGTCGCGCAGCAGCTTGAGCGCATAGCGATTGGCGTCTTGTAGTGAGTGCTGCAAACATTAAACCAGGTGCCGCTGTCAAATTGTTCGCCGCCGCAGCTGCGGAGCTCGGTAGGTTGCCGTAGATATCACTGTCACATTATCTGGTTTGCGCGATCGTGCCGGCTGCAATGGACGTTTCCTCTCCTATATATTCTTGCTCCGTGCAAGTTGCGCAGTCGGCAGCTAACGGCGGTAGTGCGGTTATCAGATCGTTGCGAAAATTAAGCAAAAGCACGGATGGGCGTAAAAAATGCACTGACTATTACGACACTTCCCGATATAAAATTTCTGCGCAGAGCGAGCGGCATCTCTTCGGTCACGGCACATTTCTGCTGAGTATCAGGAAGTGTTCGCGTGATCACTGAACGCATGGTGGCGTGCGCTACTCTGCTGCTACCTCGTAGCACGCCGTCGCCGAAGGGGCAGCATGCTGTAAATCGTGTTTGAAGCTACCGCGCGAATGTCACTTTGTTCGGATTAGCCTCGCACAAGTGGCAGCGAGCATGTTGTTGCATATCGTGTTTGAAACTCTCGCAAAGTTTAGTGCCCTTCAACTCTGTGAAGAAGGATGACCTGCAAATCTGTTGGCAATCCATGGAGTGCCCGAAACAAAACACGTTTATCGTAATTTCCGATGAAGCATCTTTCCTAGTGAATTACCTGAATGAACCTCTGACAGATCCAGGCTTTCTTCTTGCAGATGAACATGGAACTCCCTGTGTTCTTCCCGCGTCGTACGCATTTTAGTGTTTGTGTAGGGCAGGGTTCAATTTATGTCTCAATCACCCGAACTGCGTCAAATGGCATTTTTACGTGCATAGATCACGACACCAGTTTTACGTCGGTAACCTGAACACAGCCTAGCACCCAAACACAATCCGCCCTACCGCTAAGGACTACGGACAGAACCCGTTGGGCCGTTTATCTTCCGCGTTTAAACCTCGCTCCAGCACAAAGGACATGCCATCCATCTGTACGGGCGCGTGCACGTTTTTCCACTCCCTCTCTCTAGTCCCAACTACAAACCTGCGCACGCATAAACTGGCAACCGGTCCTGTGCACCTGAATGTGTAACAGACGCCGTGCAAAATATCCTCTGAAAGCCCTCTGAAGAAGTGATATTGGCTCACACCGGCGTTCCAACCGGGCATTTCGCTGTTCATCCGGGAGGGATTCGCAGCTACTCGATGAGCTGAACTTGAGGCGGTAGAGGTGGTGTAGCAGCGTTTCTTTGATTTTGCATTCATTCGCGCTTGTGTTCAGAACAACATTTCAATTCTTGCTCTTTTTCCTACAAATGAACGGCATGCATCCGCCCCAGACCGATTTAAAACCTGGACGCCTTTGACCTCTATTCTTGGGTACAAACACGTGGCTGTCCATTTTCCTTGCCCCTCCTATGAATCTGTGTGTGTGTCTAAAATGTCTGTGTAACACATAAACCTGCACCCCGAGCAGTCGACTGAGGAGGACAGCCGACTAACCACATGAGCCATGTAATTTGGACATCTAAAGCTCCCACCAGCACAACCGGCATTTCAATGGTGGCGGCATGATATCTAGCTGTGCGTGCACGCCCCCTCCTTTCTACACGTGTACCTCGCACGCATAAACCGACAACCGGTGATGGCGCATACTTAAGCGTGAGAGACACCTAGGAATATGTCGCTCGGAAGGCCTTCCAAGCTGAAAAAGAAATATAGGCTCACGCCAGCGTTCCAACTGGGGAAGTTTCTCTTCTACCAGGAGGGATTCACAGCTGCTTGGCGAAGCGAATTTAAGTGAAAACAGCGACAGGAAACCTTCATACAAAAAGTAGGTGGGAGTATAGGGTATTTTGTTGCTCCAGTGCTGGGCGATCTTTTTCTGGGTTATGTCGACCGGATGCTGGCGGTTAGATTTATGTGAACAAATGTCATCAAAGTATACAAGTTCGTGGATGATTTTTTGGTTGTATTTCGGAGGGGTGCGTCTAGCTTTGAGAACGATGCGCGGTTAACAGTGGCAGTGTTCGAAGATTGCCTGATTCCGCTTCAGTTAACGCACGAAGCACCAGAAGATAACGCTCTCAAGTTTTTGTAAATAAGCCTTATGTTTTCGGACAACCAGGTTTGCTGGAGTTACGCACTCCACCGCCAGAAGCCCCTGTTGCCATATAACTCCGCGCACACCAAACTGGTAAAACGCTCAGTAGCGACGATGTCATTAACCATTGCCCTCAGGAAGTCCTGTGTCCATCACGTGCAAAAAGCTGTGGAGGCGAAGGTCTCTCGGCTGAGGCGGTCAGGGTATCCGGAACAGTCGTTGAGGCTGTCCGCAAGTGTGAGAAGCACGCAAACAAAGCGACGGAAACCAGTGCGCGTTACGGCAGTGAGTGCCGTAAGACGGCGGTTATACCGTATTTGCACGGTATCGCAAATCGGTTAAAATCAATAGGGCACAGAGCTGGAGTTCTGGTTGTAATGTCCGCTCCACTCCAGTTCGCAAGGCTTTGCAGAGACACATGTCCTGTACATAAGAAAATACTGGCTGTAGCATTGGGCACGAAAACAAGTGCGTAGAAAGCGATAGAGGGATTGCATAACGAGCTCCGTAGGACTGTTGAAGGGTGTGTGTAGAACAGACGGCATGGTGTGTCAACTCCGGGTTACGCGAACATCAGAATAACGTACAGAAAAAAAAGGAAGAGAACCTGTCAACTCATTGCGCTGAATGTCCCTCGTGTGAGCCGTACTTTCAAAACTCTGTGATTATGTTTCATGACTCTGATCAGCGCACGCGTGAGATAGTCGAGGCAGCTGAAATGCAACTAGGCGATTTCCAATGTGTCAGTACAACACCGGAAGCCTTGTCAGATAAGGAGGCAGCGTTCATAAAAAAGAACTGGTATTGGTAATGACTGACACGTGTGGGACAGGGCCAAGCGATTCCGTTATTCTACTCTCTCTATAATCGTAACCTGTTCTGTATCTCTTGTCCTTTTGCTGGTATATATTTCACCCCGTTTCAATAAAAGCCAGTTGGAAGTAGCGCTTATCCTTGTCTTCTTTGTCCGTGTGTTTTTATGGGCGCAAAGGAAACGTTATGGAATACCAAATAGGCCGAACGCAAGCCCTTCTTTAAGTAATTGCTTACTAGTAAGAGTAAAAAAAGAGCACCAGAAGAAGGGCGGATTATGGGACCCGGCTTTTCCTGAGTGTTTCGGTAGTAATGAAACACGATTGCTCACAACCCAGCCCGTTTTAACGCCCACGTGTGAAATAAAAGGCCGTCAAAAATTGATTGGAACATTGTCTTCATCGGGATTTCACTCCGGCAATAAAAGTCAAAAGAAAATAGCGACCTGACAATATTTTGCCGTGCTTTTAAAACACTCTAGAAAAGGGGGTGTGGGTTTCTCCTTTAAGGACGAAACAGGAATTTCTCTTATACTGCTCCCTAAGATGTAGGAAGTTTCTGATTTTAAGAGGAAGAAGCACGTTTCTCCCCCTGGAAGTGGAGGAAGATTTCACCCTTTAGGGAGCTGATGCCGAAACATTCCTCCGCTAAGGGCGCTACCCCCGAGCAAGACTTGTTATGGAACAAAAGCTTAGCGAGCTGATAGGTTCGAGGATCGAGGAAATACAAATGGTAGGTTGCCGTAGTAGTGTGTGCTTAACCGGGTTAAAATAATGAAACCATGACATACCGAGTACAAGAGCTGTGATCAGCAAGACATGACGCCATCCGTACGCGCGACTTCCATTCGTCCAAAACGAGCCGGCATAAATAAAGCAGAAGTCACAACAATTGCATTCAGAGTGACGCTTTTATTTCTTTCAGGCTTGTAACCCCGCCATTCCCCGACACACATGCGGGCACTTGTTAGTCCTCTCACCTAGATACAACCGATTGATCGACACGCAAACGGTCTTCTATCCTGTATCTCAGTGCAAAGGCGGCACAGGCGAC
Source organism: Haemaphysalis longicornis (assembly GCF_048455015.1). Taxonomy (NCBI): domain Eukaryota; kingdom Metazoa; phylum Arthropoda; class Arachnida; order Ixodida; family Ixodidae; genus Haemaphysalis; species Haemaphysalis longicornis. The sequence continues at coordinate 191,473,093 of NW_027526361.1, forward strand.
GCGAAAAGTGGATCCGTCGCATCCGTCGGAGCGAAGACGCCAGTGCACAAAGGAATGCACAGATGGCACTACTCGCCATCTAGTGAGGTGGAAGTAAACCAATCGTAAATCTTTACACCTAACCGATAGATGACGCTAAAAAAAGTGCGAAAAGGGGGGGGGGGCGGGGGATTCAGCTACTAAGCAACAGTATCTGTGGGGCTTACATCACGGCGTTTCCTCTGTACCTAACGCAGGTAACGTTACAGAGGCGTCAGGTTGCGGCCCCAGATTGGGAAGAAACATTGCGCAGCGCAGAACATTCACGTCATTGAAGGCATTGCCGACGCACAATACATACAATAGACAACAGTGCCAGAGTAATAAACGTATGAAGGCACATTGCACAAAACAAACTACAATTTTCCCATGTCTAAAACATTCGCGTATCACAAAGCACAAGTATACTTAAAACGACTACAAAATAGTTATAACATGGATTGCAGCACATAGGAACAATGAACTTATTCTTTGTTTTGATAACCCACAGCAGTGCTTCAGCCTCACCTGCGTTTCGTTAGTTCAATGTATCCTTGGATCTTCTTCACGCCAACCTGCGTTCAATATCAGTGGCAAAACTGCAGTTCAAACATTTCAATCACTCATGTCATCAGCAGTATATATAGCGGTGCGCACGCTGTATACCTGGGGCGATTATTTCGGCACACTTAAAAGCTTCATCCTTTGGGCTTATTTGCTCAGGGAACAGGGCTTCCGTGCGGAAGCCGAAACGTCCCCTTTCTTACGCCTTTAATAAACCTTTGGTCGGTGACCACAAGTTCCTAACTATGAACCTTTTACCCGACCACACGAGATTTCGCGTCCTACTATAATCATCATTATTGTAAGATACCTGTTCCATCGTTTCTTTAAGTATAATTCACGTCTCGCGATCGCCGCTTCTATTTTTTCTGCTAAATAGGGCCGTTACCCTGATCGAAGGACTGTACATTTCAAACTTCTGTTTGTTGATCCTTTCTTGGAATCAACAAACAGAAGTTTCCTGGCGTAGTATACGATCAACAAATAGAAGTTTCCTGGGGTAGTATACAAAGTTCCCCGCGCAGACTGCGATCACTGCTACATTGGTGAGAGCAGAAATATGGAAAGTCAATTGCGCGAGCACAAGAACGACGTCAGAAACAAGAAGATAGCTTCGAACGCGCGAGCGGAGCACGTGGAAGCCACGACACACGAAATAGACTGGGAAGCCCCGTCGGCGTTCGCCAAAGAGAAGAAATGGCTGTCACGCCGATATCTCCAGTTCCTGATTATACAAGGGGCAGGAAAAAAAACCCTGAACCACAATGCAGGCAATCTCCTTCCGAAATATGCACGATGCCCGGCGCGATTACTTCCGCCCACGTAAAAGCTTGGTGCTTCGGGCTTATTTGCTCGGTGAACAAGGCTTCCGTATGGAAGCCGAAACGTCCACCTTTAAAGGCTTTTAATAAGCCTTTGGTCGGTGGCCACAAGTTTTAACTATGGATATGAGGAGGCTGCTGCTCCTAAATGAGTGGCTGGTGTCTATTCCGCATGACTTTGTAACTCAAGATGACGGATGGATGCGACATCTCTTCCTCCAGGGGAGCTACATACAGCAACTCAATTTTAGTGAGCTCGCCGTGGTTTGAGTTTCCCCCGATGACAATTGCGGTGGGCACGCCGGGCCCAAAATCTTATTCGGGGTGACATTTCTATGCTACTGCCCAATCGGCTTATTTATCCTACGGTTGTAACCGCCATCGGGAAACGTATAAACATTTCTCAACAACTCAAACAAAAAGCGGGCTTCGTGCAAGAATTTTAAGAAATCTGATGCCGACCGACCCTCGTAGACTATCACCACGGGCGCGCTCCATGTTTAGCAGAGCACTGCAACGGCAACAGCAGCAACCACAGTCGAAAATTCCTGTTTTTGTTCTATTGGAGGCTGCTAGCGTTTTTGTTGGCGTTGAAAGGTTCAACTGAATGTGTGGTGAATCTCGCTCGATCCCCTCGACTTGATAAGTGACCCACAGTGGTGCCAAAAGTGTTGTCATCTTCAGAGTGCAGCCGAGGAACGTTCCTTATTTCTGTTTAGACAGAGCATGACATGAAGCCAATGTGAAACGCTACTTAGGACCTCTGTTTTACGTCGATGTGGTGTGAAGTGTTTAAATACCATGCGTCCAAAATATTGTCAATGTATTTTGAAAAGAGTGGAGGCAGCCCAGAAATACTGTGCGGTAAGCCACAAAAGTCGCTTTAATTCACTCATCGACCACATTAGAGGAAGCGCGGCTTGAAACTTTGTTTTGGGCTACACATCCTGCCGTAACCGTATCGCCGAGTTACTTTAAAGGTGCACTCTGACTGAATATCAACTGTACTACATCGACCGGCCAGTGTTTTACGTACCGCCCTGAACAGAGTAATTACCAAAGGTGTGGTAATGCGTTGAGAGGGACGGGCAAAAAAAGTGTGTTCATGGCTTTACCTATGCCCGCAATGAGCTGCTCATGATTGTTATTCCATAAACAAATATGACACAAACTGTTTTTATATATGAATGCTTAAAAATATTCTATTACAAGTAGTAAGAAAACATCAGTTATTAAGCATAACGTTGCACTCATATGACATAAGTGCGGTTTCTCGGAGAAATGCAGAGCCCCATTCTAGCCAACACAAGCTTTGGAATCACGAAAAAAATAGGGGAGGTGGATGTCTGAAAGAAAGAAACAACAGAGTCAAATATGGCGACACCTCTTTTACCAAAATAAAAAAGAAAAGCTGTGCACCGTGAGACGTCAATGCTCCTCGCGCATGCGCAGCACGGCTCTCCAGGAGCCACGCCAAACTGCCCAATATCTGCCAGTGTAGCTCACGCTACACACAAACGTCGTCAGGACGTTTTCTTGTGCCGAAATTTCCCATTTATTTCTTTACGGTGGTTTTTACGCAACGTTCTGAAGCAGATTCGGCGAGCCTTTAGAGCCAAGATTTTCTATGGGCGTGAATTTGCGTCCGTCTGCTCCAGCTTTGTAAAATTCATTTGCCCGCATCAAACACCATTTTTGCTTTATCGCACTATGATTTCGGAAATACACATATCTAACTCCGCCGAACAGCAGACCCATGAGTACGTGGCTCTGGTGGTCCTTTTACTTTGACTGCGCCATTTTTTTTCAGCATTTTTTTTGTTATCCAGAATAAAAACGGAAAGAGCCCAAAACACACAGGCTAAAACTTATGGCTACTGTCAAAGGGGACTCTGGCCGATCTAATGAACCAAAGAAGTACGGCCTATTGGACTCGTCCAGTTCGTTCGAAGTGTCTTCTAGAGAAGGGCAATTGGCCGTAAATAAGAGATGAGATTCTTGTTTCCGCTCGGCACGAAAAAATCCGATCTCTAAGTGTTCGAGCTTTTTCCCGTAAATTACACCGTTGCTGCATTCTACACGTCACTCGTAAATGGAACAGGCACATGCCATCATAATATTGCTGTTTTTCTAAGGGTCGATCTGTATGTAACTTTTATTTCTGAACCCTTGTATTTCTAATGGGCATAATCTTACTCGTAAACCGTGCCTTCGTGAAAGCTGGCGAACGTTAAGGTGTCACTTTTTGCATCTGTTTCTTGTGTTCTGTATTTTGCGTTGTGGTTCGTACGTTGAGTAATGGAAAGTCACTAAAGTTTTACGAAAGAAACTAAATTTCTACAAGACATGTTCTGCCACAGTAGCGTGAACGAACATAACAAAATACGTGCTGGCAAGCAACTTTAGCGAGCACTACAACCTGTGACACTGCTTATACCTGTCAACTTTATAACCGCTGAGAAAACTCTGGGCACATTAGAAAGAAAACATAGGTGCTCAAGCGAAGGTACAAGTCGTGTTTGATTTCAAAATACCGAAGAGTTTAGCTGCCCAGCATAAGAAGAGATTAAAGAAAACAGCCTGATCGAGAAATGGCTGACACGCTAGCATCGCCCCATAGCGCCGCTGAAGCAGCCACGGAGGCGCAGTTCAGGCTGGAATTGTTTTTATGCATACAAAAGTGATAAAAAGCATTTCCAATATTCCTACTAGTTGTGGGCGCGTGTCCGCTTGTGTAGGGTGTACTATCCTAGTGTTTGCGTGCGCGCGTACATGCGGGCGTTATTCTATGTGTGCGTTGGTGTGCCATCTAACTAACCAGCCCGTCAGCGCTCGTCAGCGCTCGTGTCTGTTTGCCCTCTCTCTGTCCAGGTTTTTCGCGCTGTTTTCGATGGTGTCAGGTGTACCCAACTAGCCCAAAGTCAAGCTTTAGTAACTAACCAGCGCACTCGCCTGCTAACCACTGCCGCAAGACGTGCCCTCCTAGCCAGGAACCGGCCTACTACTCACTATCCTCCTGTCCAACAGCCAAGCTTCCCCCAGGCATTCGGCAGGACCTCCTCATTCCCCTTTTCCACGCAATGTTCACCCCAAATCCATGGGGGTAGGCGCCACGTCCCAGCGCAATAGTTTGCTAAATATCGACCCCCAACAGTGCTTCGAGTCTTTGTAAACGCTGCCGCTTCTCGCCATATGTCCGCGTTCATTCTTGCAATCGTAGGAGCAACGGACACTCCCCTTACTTGCCTCTTCTTCCGCTCCACAACCTCACATGAATCTGAGGAAGCACCCATCGCCCTTGCCCTGACCCTACTGGCAAGCCCAATATTCGCCGTTTTTAGTTCATAAATGGCTAAATGGCATTTCTAAATTTCTCCCATGGTAGTAATTCCGCACGGGACGCCCATTCTTCCTCAAAGTTTTTCACTTCCCCTCTCCCCCCCATCACTGCCCGCCTTTGGGTACCTGCGCATACGGGAGTCCAATTGACGGAATCCGCCCACAAGGCAGCGTGCGGCCTAACTACCCGACCTGGCCGTCAGGCAGTGGGCTACGACGGCCCCCTTTTTTCGATACCTTTTTCTAAGCTTCGAGGCGATTACCCCAATTTCAAATCTGCCCGTCGAACCTTTTCTATCTCGCACCCGTACCTCTCCCACAAGAAAGAAAGGTTCCTCCGTCTAGTTCAAACTGACTCCATCACCACCCTTTCCTTTTACCATCGCATCCACCCCTCGTTGTTTCCCACCCTCAAATTTTCCCGCTGCGACCTCAAGGCAACCTATCATAGTAAAATGTGGTATTGCCGGGCCGACCCCTTTCCTCCCATCCCCACCCTCTCCCAATCGTTGGGGGCGGTGAGCTATCCCGACCCCCCGGGGGTCCAAATTCTCCCTGCGTGCTTGGAGCAGCAGTGCCGGCCTCACCGAGGGAGCTCCCCCCTCCCTTCTCCGTAGTATCCAGCGTATGGGAGAGATACAGTAAATTCGTTCATTCACTCATTCCTTCATTCATTTATCTGCCGCTAGAGATGCACTCGCGACCTGCACATTGGCTTTGAATGTAGCGTTCATACCTTTTGCGAAGGCCTGAAGGAAAGATCCTCGCAACCTTTACTAAGCCTTCGTGCTTTGAAGGAGAAAGCCCAACGATTTATGGACTTTTTTAGCGCTGCACACCAAACTTTGCTGCGATTGTGAGCAGATACCCCAGACCAATGCACCTTCGAATTTCAGAGGCGTTCACAACCTTCAAAAAGAGAGCCTCGTGGGTAGGCATGACATTAATGGCCCTACAAGCCAAAGAGACAAATTATTCGGCCACTGTGACTGTCGCCGGTGATGCGACTGCTTATCAGTCATAATCCTACAATGTTGATGGTGTTATCACTTGTTTTAACTGGATGTTTGGGTTTTTGTACTTCCCTGAAATACTTCACGTTTTTCGAAATAAAATTAAGTGGTCAATTAGTGCTCGTCCGTTTCTGTTTGCTCACGTCCCGTCTCTTGCTCCGTTTTCTTCCATGCTACATAGTGTCAGAGAGTATTTCGTATTTTACTCGTCTTTTGATGCAAATTGCTCCCACCAACATACTGAACGCACTTCACAAAGAAATTTGTCTACAGTCAGTGCTTTCCTCCGCATGAACCAGTTACGCACGTACCGCCAAGTGCACCTGTCAGAGCACACGCATGAGGCCAATTCTTCCTTCAGTCTGGAAAGGCACCGGTAAGCACTGTGGAACGGGCTGAGACCCTGGTTCAGGTCCGCCACGAGCTCAACTTATTTTATTTTGTAGCGCCAGTAATTTTCGTGTCATTTGTGTGGATGCCGCCAACGACAACAGCGGTCACTTTTAGCCCTTGATGAGACACCTACGACTTCCGTCTTAAAATGAGTGCTCATAAAACAACCAAAAGCTTAAGTAAAATGCGCCCAATGCATTGGAAAATTTGCTTTGCTTTAAAATAATTGGATGTGGGTCTTTTACCCTCGTTTAAACTTTTCACACTCTCCCTCTTCTTGAAAGGTTCTGAGCGTCCCCTTTAATTTTTGTATGATTAAATTTCGGGATGCACGCATGCCACGTGCTTTGACTTGTGTGTTACAAGTGGACTGCCAAAGACGCTGTACTATAATCGTCCTCGCGAGAGAGTGCAGGCATTCTTGAAATTGTTCCATAACACTCGTGGCATGCTTTGTTATAGGGAGCCCGGCACTCTTTTTTATGGAAATCCGGATCCTGACCTCGCTTCTCATTACGGTGCTCGCTTTCGTAAAGAGCTTGAGTACAGGTGACTCCCCGTGAAGAGAAGCACAATCTTCATGCTGCTGACTATGCTCCTTCTAATCTTATTGAGCAGCGGATTCCACGCCAATGTAAACTCATTATTTTGTAGGATCGTGGGCCCTTTCTTATCCCGCTTTGCCCGCTACCGGGCATATGGATTGAAAGACCTGATCCGGTGCACGAGTATGACGCAAATCACAGCCCTATGCTGTTTCTATACGCACCAAATGGGGGCATTGATTCCGGAACGAAACCCACTTATACTCTCTTCACTGCGTAGCCAAAATTCTTTAGCCGCTGCAAAGGCTTGGAATTACTTTACATACGTAACGTGACTGGGTCCATGCACTTCCTTCGGAATATACTTCACAGTGTACTCTTCAGAGCACCTTAAGGTTTATATCAATGTGGGAGTGATAAGCGGGTTAAATGTTGCGGCATTAAAACCATTTTGAAGGCGCCTAAGCTTCACTATTATGCATGGAACGTGATAGCGTTATCGGGCCCCCTTCACATTGCTTGAAAAGTATTCGAGCGTTGAAAACTTTCTGCCCGGCTCGCACACCATCTGTTGGGACAGCGCCTTGCGATCCCCGGGTCTTAGTGGGCGCCTAAATGTGGCGCTGCGAAAACTTTCGGTCCCGAGTCAGCACCCCCAACTGCACGGAGCCCTTAACACTACGCACTACAACGCAAACAACGGTCGTCATCACGAGTCATGAGGTGATCGCCAGATGCGGTTTGAAAACACAAATAATGCAGCAAAGCACCGGAACGAGTTTTTTAAACAAGGGCTGGTTTTGAACACAAGAAGGAATAGGCCTGTGCACAACACGAGGACAAAGAGAGAGGACTGGATGAGTGCAACTTCCAGCTTTTGCCAACAGTTTTGACATGAACTCCTGAACTATAGGAACAAAAAAGTGGCGAAACATGGTACCCAGGGCGGCCAGTCACAAAACTCTCCGCAATACTTTCGGTCAATTGGTCTCACACTCCACAAAGTCGACAAACCTGCGAGTAAGTGGAAAAGTAGCGGTCGGGGCGTTCTCTCAGTTGTAAAAGAACCTTCGAACTCGTTACGAAAGGTTCTTCCGCGGCACCTTTCACTGGGAGGCGCTCTGAAATTAGCTTCAGCGGGTGCCTGAAAAAAGTCCAAGGGAGATAAACGAGTCCGTGGAAAGCATGGCAAAGAGGTGCTCTTGCATCAGCAGACACCTCTGTGCAGCCCGCCTTTTTGGTGGCGGCCTTTCATCTTGGTACGATGTCAGCGGTTGCAAAAGCGCTACGTCACTCCTTGCCCCTAATATTAGCGCCTAGTTGTGTTGCTTGATTGACTGGTGCTTGTCCCCACGCCATGGATTAGAGAACTTATGGAGAATTGATGTCCAAGACGACAATCTACAGAACAAGCCCGTCTGCTGAAGCGCATACGCATACATGCGTACCGAACAACTTCATCCTTCTGAAGAGAGATCCAGCCAAAGCTCGGTAAGAGCGGCATTCGAAAATACACTCATTACAACAGTTTCATTAATTGCACCGTATATTGAAATATATACTAAATATTTGGAAAAAAAGGATATTTTCGATCCATAAGCAAAGTACCTGAAACAAATTCGCAGCGCCGTGTCCTTGTTCAGTAACCATACATTTCCATTATCCGAGCTACACTCGACTACGCCTCAGTTATTTGGCACCCTCACACCACGTTCCTTACAGATTGTATCGAATCCATCCAAAATAAGGCGGCGCGTTTCATTTTGCGCACCTACTCTCCTTATCATAGCGTTTCGGCATTAAAACAGTCACTTAACCTTCCTGATCTGAGCACGCGCCGAAAATTTTTCCATTTGTCCCTTTTTCATTCTCTCTACTATTCCAATTCGTCTTTTTCAACAACTCAGATTCTTCCCGCCCATTATGTGTCCACCCGCAATGACCATACATGCAAAGTTGCTCCCATATTTTCCAGGACAAAAAAACATCAAAATTTTCCTCTGGTATTCTCTATACAGGAGTGGAACGTTCTTCCTCAAAATATTGTGTCTCTCACTAACACTTCTGCTTTCCAAACTGCGTTGGGTGCATTTTTAAATGTATAAGATATTTTCACATCTATCAGATGTACAAATGCCACTTTCGTCAGCCCTTTGATTTCTTTGATTTGTTTTGTTGTTGTTGTTGTTTTGAACAGTACGTTATTTCGAAACCTGACCCCCGCGAGTTCCTGGTTCAGTGGTGTGATGCACTGCAGATATTAATTGCCATCTTACTCTCTCTCTTTCTCTAATTTTTTTTTGTAAACTGAACCTTTTGCACAGATAGGTGTCTGACTGCCGTTAGTAGTTTGTATTGATATGTGTCTAGTTATGTTGTTTGAATTGCATCCCCCCCTATGTAATGCCCTTTCGGGCCTTTAGGGTGTTCAAAATAAATAAATAAATAAATTAATTAATTAATTAATTAATTAATTAATACACACAAATGCCACGAGCCCTCAGAACTACATTCACCGAGATATGATAAGAGTGATCGATTTAATATTCTTTAAGTGAAGAACAGAATTGTATCACGCTCAACTAAATATACCAAGTCCAGTTGGAAGACATCAGCTATCAGAGATGCTGGTACTGCGGTTCGATGGCCGAGTGTTCGCTAGTTTTTTTTGGCCAGATAACGTTTTGTTGTAGCATCGGCAACTAATGCAAGCACTGCTTATTCGTGGCACTGCACTGCCTCGTTGCTGTGATTTCACAGGTAATTGGGTCCCGCCATCGATTATGACCAGAGATCTGGCTTTGGTGTCAAACTGGCCGCACAACACTTTCATTAGCCTTCCCTTGCAAGTAAAATGCACTTCTTTGCCCATAAGCATTGCAACGTCGCTAAAAACAAGCCTCATAAAGGCGACGTATGTCTTGTTATGTTCTCTGCGGCGTCGAGCGGCATGTCTTCCCACACTGATACTTAAGAAGGCCCTTTCTATAAAACATACCGTGTCCGACTCCTCGCTTTTTTTCTTGGCTTTGATTGGTTACCATACCACACGCACAATGTAACTCTGTCCTCTACAATAGAGCTAGGAATTAGGGTACCATCGTAGCTTAAGGGTACCTTCATGGTACTCCAATGACACAAAACTGATGTGTCCGTCAGGTATCTCCGGGAGTAGCCATACTGCTTTCACACTGAAAAATCATCGGCAAACTCATTGTTCCTGCACAATTTCTAAAGGCAAAGTTTCTATGCCTCAGTGATGGTGTTCGATATCACGCCAAAACTCGGAACGCAGAAAATCCAACTTTACTCAACGGGTATCACTAAACGATGATGATGAAAAGCAAAGGCATATAAAGTGCGAAAAAAAAAACACATCTCCTAGTCGGAATCGACCGTAGGTCCCAGGGGTTATGAGGCCAACGTCTATCCGATTGCGCCTTTCCGACACAGTCGAAGCTCTATGGATTTTGGTCTTTGAATTGGCCTGTCCAATGTCCGCCATCTTGGTCTAAAATCCTTATATTTTGAATAGAAGGTGCAAAGATTGCAAAAAAAGTTTTGTCGTGAAATCAGGCAGGATACTTTATTTGTCAGATAATATGAAGTAAAGACCGATTTCTGTAAACACATAAAATGTCACCTAATAAAATATTCAGTACTAAGTCTTTGTTCTCTTGCACTAATAACTGCATACATTTTTGTGTACTAGAGTTGATAAACACATATTCGAAAGATGTGCTCCGTGAAACGGAAAATAGGTGTGCTGGCACCTAAACAGTGTAAGAACACTGGAGCCTACTACTCTTGAACTCCTTAAATGCCTATTTTATGTGAGTGCGAGAAACTTCTGATGCTGTTATTCCTGCACACTGGCCGAACGGGGTCAGTAAGGGGCTTTCACTCATTAATAAACATGGCCTGCATAATTCTATTTTTTTCTATGTTGAAGTAAGCATGGGTTTGCATAATTCCATTTATTTCTCTGTTTAAGTGGCGTAGTCACGGCTATTGTTCGGAGAGGGGTGCAAAAAATGGTGGTGGTCCTGCACAGCTAGACTTTGAAACGCGCGCTGTCATATTGCATGAACTGTTTTGTGGAATGGGTTTGTTGGGTCTTCGCTACCTCCCTCGCCATCCCAATACAAAGGCAATGACCAGCCCAGAAATGGCCAGCCAAGAGCATCTGTAAGTCGACGCGCGCAGCACTCATTTTGTCTCGCCACGTCCGTGGGGCGCATGCACGTTGGCTGTCTGCCCAGCCGTTGTGCTGCGCTTCTACTATGGCATGCCACCAGCATCATTTTTTAGGAGGCATAAACATACGAAGTTGGCAGCCCCTTGAGCATGACAAGTAAATCTTTCTGATAGGTTTACCAAGTATTTCAACTAATCAAGTGGCGCACGCGGCTGGGCTCAGTGGGTACGGCTGCTGAAACCAAAGACGCGGATTACTTACGAGCCATGCTGGCTGCATTTCTGATGCAGGCGAAAAGCGAAAACGCCCTTGTGTCAACATTTCGGCGGGCGTTAGAAATTCCTGGGTCATCAAAACTATCCCGAAGACCAAGAATACGGTGTTGCTCTTACCCTAAGTGTTGATTCGGCGCGGTAAACTTCATGATCAGTCAAGTAACCAAGCGGTGGTTTTGCATTCGGATGACACGGCAATATTGTAGCGCGAATATGTTCGTTCGCAAAAGCTCGACAAAGAGTTCGCGCATGCCAAGACCGTAGTAGCAGAATAAAGACAGCAGCGTTTTGTACAATAACTATAGAGTATTCATTTATATATAACCTATTTGTTTTAAGCTTTTACAAGCAGACGAGGAAGAATAACGAAGTTTCGCGGTGCAAAGACGTCAAAGGCCACTTACAATCTCTGATACAGAGAAAACATTATGGGGCAGGTAACCCTCCAATATCTACGGACAATGTGGGCGCCTAGGAGAGAACGTTCCCCAAATTTTGTACTTGCTGACAACAGAAAGCTTACAAAACGTCCACAGAAAAAGAGCAGAGAAAGCTTTAAAATTCCTTTCGCCTGCGGGCGCAGGTCTCACAAGTGCGTTGGCCGTGTATTTTTAATAACAGGCGGTTTCCGTCTCAGAACTTCAAATTTTCACATTTTTATGTAAGGAAGTTGTTTCAACTGTTCTGCAAACAGTTTTAATTATTTTTTATGCATGCCTACTTGAGTTTCATTTTTTTTATAACGAAATTCTCTTCAGAGTTACCGGAAGAGCGGGAGCTCCATCCGCTTTCACAGTTTCTTTCCCGTAAACAAATTTACCCAGAAGGTAGAATTACACTTAAACGAACCAGTTCGTGACAGGTCCTGCTCGCTTTTACATAGAGCATTTTTTCAATGTTTTTATAGGCCTCTGTAGATGCTCCCTTTGGATTTTCTTAGAAGTGTAGGTCGAAGCTGTGCAGCAAACGCTCGAAGAAATAGGAATCGAACGGTCAGAGGGGGCACCCCGTACAATTACGTCATTCAAGTTTGTACCGATGGTCTGTTGGCAGAGGACTGATTCTTAGTGATTTCAGTTTTTAATGTTTGCCTTGAATATTTTTTTGCTTCTCGTCTGGCTCGTGCTATTTCCTGGAGCACTGCGCACGACTACTAATGAAGATCTCACCAAGGAACGGAAATTGTTCCGGCCGATCGCAGTTGTCATCGACTTTCCAGAACACGATCTACGGTATTTGTGTACTCCTCACAGCCCGTTCTAATGCTTCTTACAGCTCCTTATCAGCCATCCATATGACGACTTTTTTAATAACAGGTCAGATAGTTTCTGTAGTGCGGCCCTTGACAGATTTAGGCCTTAGGAAATGCATGACTCAAACACTTGCCTGCAAAAACCCCGCGGTAAATCAGCGACTCAGGTGTTGGAGTGCTAACACCAGGGCATGACTTCGATCCCGGCAGCGGTGGATGCATTTCATATGGAGGCAAAAACGAAAATGCCCCTGCGGAGGAGAAATTTTGGCTCAGGTTAAAAAGCCCCAGGTGGTTGAAATCCCTCCGCAGCAGCCAATCACGGCGCTCCCGAGAAGCATTCAACAGATCAGACATTTTCAAGCAGAGGATCGAGTCATAATTTTTCCACTCTTCAAAACAGTCCGAAGAATACCGTCGCTGTCCCCAGCCCTGCGATAAGTTTACCAACATAGTGCATACGCTACCCTTTTCTGTTCTTAGAGAACAAATTTAGCCGTTGCGGCATTACGGCGAGTAATACATGAATAAACGTATCTTTGTGATTAAAATAAACAACTTGGCTGGAGACGCCGCCTTGGGACAGGTAATATATGGAAGTCAAGGGTGATTACTGGTAGAGCAATTTCTTTTAGAGCCAGTAGCTTGCTGATAAATTCATTCCGGTGTAAGGGGATGTGTTCCAAAAACGAGTGGGAGATAGACAACGTGAAATGTAGGAAAATAAAAGCAACAACGATGAATGACAAAATAACCATAAAGCCGACTGCACAAAGAGGGTAATAACCAAATATTTATAATCACCTTCCGATGCCGTTGGTATTTTTTACATATTGTTCGGCTTTGGTTTTTCTTTCTTTTTCAGGCGCATTGCAAAATGTCTGATACTCGTGGTGAGGGCAAACGTCGAAAGCTGGTTAGTAGGCTACCACAGAACGATTTTTATACATTGTCATTATTTCACGCTCACATGAGTTATCGGCCTCCCGCATCTATTCCCCTAATCTGAAAAAGTTCGGGGAGGGGCGGAAATACGCGACTCTCGGATCCCCCCCCTCCACTATGCATGCTGCTTTCTATGCTGTTTTTGATGGCGCAAATATTAATAGAAGTTCCAATATAATACCCATAGCGGACTGTTCAAATATTTACACCCCTAATATTCGAGCTTTTAAATGGTGTGCTCCTTGTCACATTCGAAGGAAGTGATCTAGGTGAGGTGACCAAAAACTGTTGCTAATTTCATTTTCAGCGCTCATTTATGCAGTTCCCTGATAGGATCTAAATATGGTTTGTACGTTGCTCCCGACCCCAGGATTCTATGTACTAATAAATGTAGCCCTAGACAAAAGCAAAACAGCGTACGTAGTATAACTTAGTCAAAATAACCTCCAGCTTGTAGGAGGATGAGGCAAGCTGATGCGATTTAGTAGTAAACTTACGACTTATCCTTGCCAGTAAAGGAAGCGAATCAGCAATTTTTTTTAGAGCATGACCGCTGATTGGACATTACGTGGTATTGGCACGAGACAGCATATCTGGTTGCATTCGACTGTACTGTAAGGATGTGATAGTGGGAAGAAAACACCGAGCTATGCACCCGCATGGAGATCAAAGTAACGGCTCAAAGGGACGGCGGCGTCCCTAGAACCGTCGTTTTGATCTCTCATGCGGGTGCGCCACTCGTTTTATTTCACTGTCTCATGCTTACATGATTCTCGAACTAGGGAAGACATGCATTGATCAAGCCAATTTTGTATCATTTCAAAATAATCGCTGTTTAATTACACAGTTGGGCGCCCATACTCGGTCAATTAAGATATGCCTGCCGAATGGGGTCCTTTGCAGAAGTTTTATGTTACGCATGGCGCAACCCATTTGCAAGAGATTTAATGAATAAGTTTATTCGCTTCAAAATGTCTCAGCTAAGCGTTCTGGAACGTGTTCAAGGTTATCACTGTCTTTTTAGAATTCAGTATTCAGTACAAGGATTGCGAATTCATTAATGGCTGACGGTGCGTTGCCTGTCACTAAGTAAAGGACCTGGAACTAAGGGCGTAAAAGTTCGTTGAATTTTGAGGAGCGTAAACACAGTCATTTGCAAGTTTTAAAAGAAATGTAAAAACATGCGAAATTGTGGTTCTCCTCAGGGCTATAAAAACACAGCACATATATTTAAGTGCAAGTCTTAAATGTCTCATCGAACGTGAAAAGTGACACTAGTTTCTGGCGGCAACATGAATTGCATCAAACTGGCGGCCCTGCAAAGGGAAAATAAATTTTAACAAATTGGGGTCAAATTGGATTTGAATCCAGGTCATCAGAGCAGCCAACGGTGGTAACTACGTCGCTAACCCGCCCCGCGCCAGAACGAAGCCTGGATTTTCTTAATTATCATGGCGCGTGCCGTGTGAAGCTGACCATGACGGCACGTCCGCAAAACAGGTACCAGCATCATCTGTGATTGTAGGGAAGCTGCCGCGTAGATTGGGGCCAGTGGGCCTATCTGGAAAATTTGTGTCTAAGAAGCGAAACCGAAGAAAGACGTAAACACGATGCAGCAGTTGAGAAGCTTTGGTAATGGCTGGCTATCTCCTTCCAATCACGTAAGCACACGTACTTGCCCGAGGAACGTTTTTGAGACTGAAAAGAACATAACTGTTACACACGGCACCATGAAATTTGTCCCCAATGATCACCGCAGTTTGGAAATTGCGCAAAACAGAAGAAAGGCAGAACCAGCCACTGGTATTACTTTCTAAACGGAAGTTGTGTTGGTCGGTTTCCCACTGGTTCCGTACAATGCCGCCGTCTTGCTGCCTTGATTGTTCCTTGCTGGATTCACATACGCGAGTCGTACCCATATATCCAACTACTCTACGCTGTAGCAAGGATAAGCTGCATGGATAAACGTTAAAGGAAAAGTTCATGGCTAATAAAGAAAGCCACATTTAATTAAGAGGTAGATTTAAAGTTTTACGTCTTACAATGACATTTGGAGATTGGGCCAGGCGTACAGAGGAGCAATAAGGAGTTCATAAAAACGCAACGCACCGCTCGGTGCATCGAAGGGAAGCCGTTTCACTAATATAGCCGTGCTTTTTTGACATTATAACAAGAAACGTTAACAAAGACGACTCTGGAGATAACTTCTCCTTTGTCGGCACCAATACCTTCAAATTAAGGTCGACATTAAGAAAACACACCAACATGTGCGCGGCTCTTGAGGGATCCCGGGATTAACGCCCGATCCCAGACACCCCATTTGAGAGACGCAATACAGTGCTTCGGCAGTTGAGTCCTATTCTTTTGACGGCACGGGGAAAGTTTGACAGGCACTGTCTGCGGCGTAATCCCCCTCTGCCAATCTTTGCAGGTGATAGAACACCTGCAGAACGTTTTTGGGAGGCAGTGTGTTCAACGCAAGATCTTCTGAACTGTTCTTTAGATGTCGAAATATTTCCTCGTGAACGACAAAACAAGTTTAAAACGTGAATCCGACACTAAAAGTAATCTCACGTCTCCACACCAGTGTATCATGTTTAATTCGTTGTTTTCAACCCATTACGAAAAATTTAAAGCCATTTCCCAACTGTGGAGATGAAAAACCAGGAAATCTGGATTGGGGAATACTATATGTAGAGTTATGTCTATAAAGTTATATATAACGTTCGATTATTCTTATCTGCTAATACAGGTAATATTTCTTTCTAGACAGCTTCAATAAAACGAGAGTTAAATCGTTTTCTCTTACTTACCGCCTGCGTAGACGATGATGTATTAACAGCAGAAACAATACTGTAACGTTTGGAACTTTTCTACCGTTTGCAACTTCCCTCTTAAATAATTGTTACGAGTAAATGAATCTAGGCGTAATGATAAAGCAGTCTTACCGGCCAATCGGCAATTCGCTCAGGGAAGCTTTTGATGAACCACAGTTGCAGCCGTTTTACGCAACCAATTCCTACCTTAGATGCCATTGTAATGACGCTTCCAACTTCCCTGTGAAATAACTAATCATGACAAGTAAATAAAACTTGGAGTAATGTTGGAATCGTCTTAGCTACCCATTACAAAGCATGTGTTTTTTGTGGCGGCGAGGAGCGGAGATTTAGATAAAAGCAGGGTTGCTGCCGTTTTGTGACAAATATTCATGATAAATTCCTTTTCGTCGCCGAGTTTTAAATGCAGAGCATTTGTATAACTCACGATGTCACCCGTGCGTCGGCGTCCGCAGCAGCCAGCCTCCCCCTACAGTATAAAAAGAAAAAGAAATAACAGTTACCGGCGCCTGGTTTCGATCCCACGACCCTGCGGGCGGAACGCAAGGTACATGGTGCTCTACCCACTGCGCCACAAAACGACACAGAATCAAAGGCTACGAACGTGCCTTATATCCTTGACTCATTCAAACTACGTCGTCAGCGGCGTGCGTTGGCGACTCAGCGGCGTGCTAGCGGCGTGATAGCTAAACAATAAAGATCCCACCGATTGGGGGGGGGGGTGCAAGTGATGGCAATAAATAACAAGTTGACGTTACCTACTTACGTCTCTCTCCTCTCTCTCTCAAACCCAACTACCACCACCAACCCTACGCCACGTAAACGACCCCAATGCTCTGCATTTACTCGTGTCCCTCGCGCGGGGGCATGCGACGGAGGATTTTTTCTGGCCTGCGTTTCTCTGACGCACAATGCAGATTCCCGGAACCCTAGCCATACACAGCTTGCAGCAAAATGTTGAATTTGAGCGCGTTCGCGTGACTGGGCACTTTGTAGTGCCGAGGCGGAAGAAAAAAATTAAGATAGCTCGCATTAACCCGTAATACTTGAAGATAGTGAAGCTGGACGCAACAGTAGCGTGATTCATCTTTTTCGCCTCACGGCGTGGTTTAAGCGTCGCCGCTGTACGACTGACCACAGCTGGATGTTCGTCCTACTGTATCACACACGGGTCTGCGCACACATAGCCTTCATTCGTCGCGCGCACTTATTGCGGCAGCAGTGGCGTCCGCGCCTTCCTCCGCCAGGTGGCGGCACGGGTCCTGCTCGCTTCTCCGTTCCATCTTCGCCAATTCTCCCCGCCATCGGGAACTGCTCCAATAAGGGCGCTTGTGGAACGGGGCGTTGTTTCACCTCTAGCTCTCAAGGTCAAAACTGGTCACCCCGCGAAGACTGCCCGAGGTAGCGTACTGAAGCTTTCGCTACAAAAACTCTGTTGTCAGAACTGGTGAACGAACGCAGTTTTTAACCGTTCAGAAGTCGCAACCACAAAAGATCTGCTACGCTGATACGAAAATAAAATCTCGGGGTTTATAAAAGAGTGAATTATATTGGCATATTATTACTGCTATGTTAAGGTTCGAGATACTTCTTGGCATGACAGTTGGATAGTTTCAAGATAGTTGAGAGATAAGGATAAAATGCATTTCTAATAGGGCAGAAGTGCATCAGTAATAGATACTTAAAGGGACACTGAAGTGATATGTAAACATTGCGGGATTACTAGCGCAAAATGTAGTCCGGAGACCCCAGGCCATGTTTCGACCACTCTAGGCGCGTTTACGCGATTTTATTTAGTAGAAAAACTAATTCGAAAATGCTGTCCTCCTCTCTTTACGCTCGCCCATTTTCTGTGGCGTTTTCGTGTGACGTCAGGAGGGGATGAGCTGGCAATTGGCTGCGCTACTGCACGGCTCCCCGGCCTTCAGACAGAGTCAGTCGGCCCAGCGTTTCGTCCGCCGGCCGCCGGCGGGTCGTCGCAATCAAGCAGGTTAAAAAAAAATTGCTTGGTCGCAATTCGTTCGCTTAGTTGAAACGAAGCCAGGATACGTTTGTGAATGGAAGAATGTGCCTTTCTTTACTTGGTTTGTTTGTACACTGTATCTAGCTCCAAGTCAAGGTCGCTTCACACAAGCGCTGCACAAGCGCACATGCGACGCTTCGCTGACTGGTACGCCAGTAGGAAAATATAAGGCCTCTTGAAGGCGGGAGAAGAGTCAGCGAAGTCAATATAGGTACTAAGGAAATAAAATCAACTGATATTTTTACCGTACAGCGTAAAACTAGGCCGCGGGAAGAACTTTTTTGCGCTGGGCGAACAAGCACAGCGGTCAGCAGCACGACTACACATCTGCGAGCTTTTGTGTCTACGAAATGCAATTGCTAGACGTGAGCTACTGTGGAAACTCGGGCGACGCTTACTGCACGAGCGCAGTACAACAAATAGTCACCTAAGCTGCTTGAAATGCCAAAACTAAATAAAAGTGTAAACCGGTTGTACAATATATACCTTATATTAGCAAGGCCTTCGCATCCCGCTCCGTGGCTCAGTGGTCGGGGGCGTAGGTATGTCTCCGCAAGTGTTTTGCAAGTCACGAGTTCGAATCCCCGCGGGTACGTGCTTCTTTTTTTTGTAAGTTAACTTTTTTTGTTTTCCGCCGATGTTTTCTATATTGAGCTCACCTTTTTTTCGGCCGCAACGTTCATGGCTACACGAACTAGTTCACAAAACGCGCGCAGGCTGGCACTGGCGCGCTAGCGAGTTCTCGTTGGCGTGCTGTTGCCATAAGCACCGACTGCTTGCAGGCAGTGGGCACAGGCCAGAATGAACAGACCCTTGGCCTGGTGCGAACACGCTTTTTACGATACAGGCATGAGGGAGGCAAGCTCCAAATATGGGGGAAAAGCGCATGACATTTGGGCGTCTGCGGGTACGCGGAGGGCGTTCATGCACTGCGTAGGTCTCGGCTAGTGAATGCTACGACTACAAGCCGTCCTGGGAGGCTTGTGCATTTTACAGCCGACAAATATGATTACTGAGATATTGAGAATGCCCATCCAACAACGCCATTGGTTATGTTTTACAGAACCGAAACCGAAACCGAAACTTGTTTGATTGCTAACCTTGGGCATCGTCCAATCGCGGCGCCCCTCCTCCCAACGTCACAGCCTTAGTTGGTACGGCCGCCGCAAACCGCGCATGGTAGTTTTTCTTCTTTCGCGCTTTGTAAAATAATTACCGATTTGTCAACCGGATAAACGATGAAAAGTGTGCTAATTTGAGCCAGTCTACGCAGTGCAAGCAAAAACGGGAGCTTGACAAATTCCCTTCAGTGTCCCTTTAAAGATATGAAAAAATGGAAGCCACAGTTCGACGAAAAGATCCAGGCTTTAGAAAATAATGACTAATAATACATCAATAGACAGAAATAGTTCAAGGGTCTCACGGCGTGCATGAGTCTAACGTGGTTGCTGCACAGGAGACGTTGTGGAGGACCTTGAAAGCGCGAGCAACGCAAGTGTTTTCGACTGCGACGGATCGGGGTTGCAGCTGCTGACGAATCGAGAGCCGGAGAGTGAAGACACAGTAGCGATTTCAGTGGAACGTTAGAGTAACTGGACGCATTGCCACGAAATCACGCTGCCGGTGGCGACGTTGTGTCTGGACGTCCAATAACCACGGTCGTGAAGCATCTCGGTCTCCGTCGTCCTGACGACATGCTTCAGGAACCCTAAAGCTCACTTCGAACATAGAGTTGGCCGCGCGTTCGTTGTTGTTGTTGTTCTTTTGGGTTTGGATACAAACGGCTTTATAGATGGCAACCTGCCCATAGTAGCCGGCGACAATGGGAGCCGGCGCGCCGAAAATTGCCGTTTAAGTATGGCGTGCTCCGTCAGGTGGGGCTAAGTTTAATCCTAAAATCCGCAAGCTTCGCTTCGCTCGCAGTGTGACCTGCGAATGCTTGCATGAAAACTAGCGGTCGTACTAATCAATGCCAGTGTACCGATCACTACAAATAATACCGGCCAGCAACGAGAGTTCGCGTTTATGCCTAAAACCGTTTCTTAGAAATGCAAACGTCAACGTACACAGGCAAACCCCACGTCTACCATATCTACATGCTCGACTGGCATTGTTTGTTTTCTAGCCTTTTCGTGAATTTAAACATAGGGAAACTCTGGGCTTTTGTTTAAATCGAGCAGCGTTCTTTTGACTTGAAGTTCGTCTATGCACGTGAAATTTGACAGGGAAGGCACAAATTTGTATAACCCCCCAACAGGGCCATTGTGTGCGGGGAAGCGCAGTCGTGCGGAAAAACAATCTTTTTTTCCAGCGAAGGGAGCACTCATCAACGGCAACCTTTTCAGAGACTCCCATAGTTTCACCATAACGGAAGCGCCACGTTTGTAGGACATCCGTCTGGGGGGGGGGGCTTTTAAACTCGAGAAACTGCAAACTTCGGGAATGATAGGTATACCCCCGGTCAATGCTTCCGTTGAGAACCCCCCGTTATCTTCTGGATATTTTTTTGAGTCGCTGGCACCGTACCAAAGCGATCGGAACCTGGTGAAAACAAATAGCGTTTACCATGCGTATTCCAGGTTTACTCAGCTCTGCGCAACCAATACAGTCGCGTACGATATGTTCACTGAAAGTATCATGAAAACTTATTGGAGGATCTTTCGGGATATTCTTTCGCGAAAGCATTTTCCTTTATTTTATTTTCGAACAAGAAAGTGTTTTATTCAGGGATACACAAAGATTTTGCTGATATGCGTCAGGGAAATGACGCCAGTGTAACGAAGCAAGCTGCCTGAAAAGTAGCTTGCTGTAAAGGGATCTTGCTTCCTGTAAAGACCCTGCACACAGGGTATTCTTGCGGGGAAGCAACCTTTAGTACTTGAGAGTACGTCATACTTATGGTTGTTCATTTTCGGGTTATATATTTCAACACGACAGTGTTTTATCCTCGGATACACCGAGATTTCACTGACGTTATATCCGTCACGGAAATTAGACCCGTACACCTTTGCCGAAGCGATCCGCCAGCCGGACGATTTCGCTGCACATTTCACTTTCGCGTTTTACCGATTCCTATGACAGAAGAATCAACGACAGTTTTTTTTTTTTGCTAGGTCTGCTGCCGAGCCTGCTGCCTAAGTCAACTATTGCCTACAACCTAGGCATCACACTCACTGCAGCTATTTTTTCCAGAATGAGTATTCATGCTGCTGCAGTATACCATCTCCAGAGAGGCTTTAGGCCCATAAACGGTACCTCCGGCAGGGTCGTTCCGTTCCGGCCAAAATCATCCCGGCGGCCGGAACGCTCGGCGGATGGCGGAAGGGGTTGAAACGGTCTCTCCGGCACACCGCGCATTCCGGCGCGACGAGAGCCTCTCTATTGGTTTAGGCTACCCACCAAGCGGACCAATGAAAACCTGCTACATCCCCAGAGCCAAAACAGCGTCAACAGCGCCTCATTTTGGACAGCGGGCATTCATCGAAACAATTTTTTGAGCTTGCCCAGGAGGCTATGGCTAGCAACACCGTTGGCTTGTTTTGGATCCGCCACTGCCATCCAGATCCACACTGCTTTCCGCTAGTAACCACTAGTCCGCTGGCAACTATACACTAGGGTCTTGGTCTGCACCCGACTGAACTAGCGTCACTGGCGACGGAGCGGGAGCTGTAGCGGTGTGGTGAGTGAGCACGAGAGCTTCGCCATGGCGTGGTTCTATAAGAAGTTTTTGCTGGTGGCGATGATTTTAGTTCGCCACCAGATGAGTACTCCTGTGAAGGAATGTTTAGTAGCGTACATTCAAAATGCGCCTCGAGTCAGCTTTCCCCTCATGGCGGCATTTGTTGTGGCCGAAACCGTCAGGCAGAAGCGACTAGTGGCTCGTAGACATAAGCCTATACGGCAGATACCCAGAAGACGACGTCAAAGCAGTGAGTACTTTACGTTGGTCCAAGAAATGAGGGCAGGTGAAGGCCGGGACTTCTTCGAGTACTTCCGGATGTCTGTTGAAAGGTAAAAATTATTTTTTATTTGCACTTTCTTTGCATTCGTTGTTGTGACACGTGCGCGCTTCGTTTAGCGAAGAAGCCGCGCGTTACTGCTAACTTGTTGCCTTTATGAAATAAAAGTGGCTACTGACAAACAACTGGCTTGGCTTCGCAATATTGCATTCATCAAGTCTGCCCGAGTAATGTCTACTTTTGCAACGGGGTCATCATACAGATGGTCGTGTTTCATTTGTTGGTAGCGAATATATGTGTGTGCATAAGAATCCGTCTGCTATTTCTGTTCGGGCCATGACCGTGTAAGCATCTTCGTATGTGTAAACGCCAGTACAAGCGGACCTGCATGCATAGTGTGCCATTGCCCCCTAGGGCAACAAATGCTTGGTGGGAAACACAAACTTGTTGTCTGCTTTCATAGAAGTGTAAGTAGGGAAAAAATGGCTGCCCTCTTCTAACCCGTACTTTGCTTAACCGACAAACTTCTATCCCCGACCCTTGCCGTTCCCGTTTTACACCTACATTCTGCTGTTGCCACCGTGCAGGTTTGACCGTCTTCTTGCCCTGGTGAGCCCACTGATCCGGACAAAAAGGGTGACAAGAGTCACTGTGTCAGCCGGAGAGAAGCTTGCCTTAACGTTGAAGTGAGTTTGAGCTGTTAAATTGGAGTGTGCTGTTGGCTTTTAAAGTACAGCAGGCCAATTTTGCAGTAATATCATGGGAGCGTCGACCGGCCTGTGGGTCAGTGCCTTATCACGGTAGAAAGCGGCAAACGAGCGAGAGTACATCGCATGCACAGAGCGATCCCGCCAGTGCAAACGTCGTCTGCTAGGCTGTTCCCGCAAGCACGACACAGCCCCTTTCTGCAACTTATCAGTCGGCTATCTTGATTGCCGGAGCGGTGACAGTAGTTTTGCGTGCTCCTTGTTCACAGCAAGGCAGCTGATAACCAGCGGAAAGGGGCTGTGTCGTGCTTGCGGGAACAGCCTAGCAGACCACGTTTGCACTGGCGGGATCGCTCTGTGCATGCGATGTACTCTCGCTCGTTTGCCGCTTTCTACCGTGATAAGGCACTGACACACAGCCGGTCAACGCTCCCGTCATATTACTGCAAAATTGGCCGGCTGAAATGTTTTGACCGAATTATAGCTAAGAACAGTGCTTGGGTTTACAAATCTTGTCTTTTGTCCTCTTGAACTTCACATTAGTATAACAGCGTGATATGCAATACCAGACCGAAAAAATGTGTACATTTTCTGGTTACTAGAAAGAGTCCGTGTTTCGTGCGGGTGGTACCTAGAAATACGAACGGTGCATGCACACACACGTCACATGCAGCATCATGTGTTGAACGTAGAAATCTGGTCTCGGCGTATGTGTTGGTCTTCCACACACGAGAGTATCACCTGCCATTCAATCAGACTCAGGTTCATTAAGGACATGCTGTACATACCATCAGTTCAACACCATTTCAACACTACTGCACAGATGAGCAAGGGGAAGGTTGTCCACTTCCTCTGGGTGCTCAAACTTCTAATTTCAGCTCGCAGGTAATGCAGCATGTCTAACATTGCGCTTTAGATTATTCATCTTTTGTCGTGTAAACCTGTACACGCATTCCGAACAGGATTTTGTTTGCACCTTGGTTTATTCAAGCTATAATGCCATTATATTCTAAACTTCATGTACTTATGCAGGAACCATTAGCAACAGCGTCTGATGTCTAGATATCCCCCATTTCAGGTTCCTGGCCCATGGATCGTCAATGCAAATTATTGCTAAATCGTACCGGGTCTCGTCGACTTCGGCGGGCCGTTACGTTTTGCAGACTTGCAAAGCTTTGCATAAGGTTCTAGAGCCATTGTACTTGCCAGACATGACTACTGCCCGATGGAGAGAAATAGGAACTGATTTTGAATACCTCTGGCAATTTCCGAATTGCATGTGAGCAATCGACGGCAAACATGTGCACATAGAGGCCCCAGGAAACTCTGGAGGCCTGTTCCACACTTACAAAGGCCGGTTTGCATCACTACTTCTCGCAGTGTGTGATGCCAGATATAGATTCATTCTAGTCGATGTAGGCGAGGCAGGATCCCGAGGAGATGCAGGTTGTTTCCGCGAATGCGATTTCGGGATTAAATTTAGAAACGGCATGTTGCACATACCGGGCCCAAAACGGTTATGGAGAAGTACTTTGGAAGCACCTCACGTTGTGGTAGGTGATGAAGCCTTCCCTCTCCTAGAGAACCTAACGCGCCCATACCCAGGCAAGCAACTAAACGCTGGAAGACGCATCTTTAACTACAGACTTTCTCGAGCCAGGAGAATTATTGAAAACTCCTTTGGCATCCTGGCGAACAGGTGGAGGATTCTACGCCAAGAAATGAAAGGTAAATTAGAGCTGCTTGATGAAGTCATATGGTCCACTGTGCTTCTCCACAATTATCTCAGAACTCTTGATATTGAAGAAAATCAGCCCCATTTCATGTATTGCGCTTCAGATGATGTGGACACTGTGCTTGCAGATGGTAGTATTGTGCCAGGTAGATGGAGACGAGAGCAACAAGCTGGTGACAACTTTTCGAGTATTCCTCGTTTGGCAAGCAATAATTACTCTTCATCTGCAAAGGCAGTCAGGGAAACGTTCACCCGCTACTTCCAAACGAGAGCCTGCAGGGTAGCATGGCAGGACAGGGTGCTGGCTCCAGACCTCTAATAGTGTGTGTGCCTGTTCCTCCGTGCTGTGATTTTGCCCCAAGCACCCTGCCTGTTCTTGTGGACGGCCGCACTTCCGACACGGCCCTCTTTGGGGCCCTGCCGGGTTTCCGACCGGCCGCGCATGTGCTTCTTTCTGCCGTGGACAGGGTGCAGGGCAGCACCGCATAACTCCTTTCTCTCCGAGCAAGTCTGCTGGCTTTAGGAATTCAAGGGATGGCCAGTGTGTGGTGACAGCTCAGCGCTAGGACGCGATAGGTGCTGTTCATTTGCACTCTGAGACCGTGCTCTTTGAATGCTTAATGGTGATTTTGCCCCAAGCGCCCTGCCCGTTCTTGTGGTCGGCCTTTCTTCCGACACGGCCCCCTTTGGGGCCCTGCAGGGTTTCCGGCCGGCCGCACCTGTGCTTGTTGTGCCGTGGACGGGGCGCAGGGCAGCGCCACTTGTACAAGTGTACATATCGTGCTTGTCGCTTTGTCCTTGATTTCCATTGTGCCGTGGTGAGTGCCGTGAAACTGTGTTGTTTTTGTGTGTGTGTGTGTGCCTTTGTGTCTGCTTGCTTGTTTGTTTTTCAGGTACAAATGCCGACCTGCAGGTGGTGCTGGTGCCTCAAGATATATATCCTTGACCAACCTGGCATGTGGGTGGGGCAAGGGATGTGCTCAGTGAATCTTCTTGTGCGTGCAACGGCTGGGAAACCAGACCTATCAGTTGTACTCTCGGCAGAACCTGCCAGCTAGAGAGCGCGGTCCCCAGTTGGCGGATAGGGGTCCCTCTGCTGGCTGGTACTCACGTGTACCAGCAGTAGTTGTGGTGATTGCACCTCGCGGATCAACAGGCATATCTTTTCAGGACATCATCCGGGCTGTACAGTCACCGAGCTTCGTTCGCACTTCGAGGACCATCATGAAGAACTTTTCCACGCATCTCCCGGGCACTGAAGCCGCCGAACCTGTGTATCTTATACGTTAAATAAATGCATTTGTTGTGTCACCTTCTTTGCCTTTCTGTTGTATGCATGCTGCCAGCGGCCAAACCTGCAATCGGCTGTTCTGGAGTATCAAAGAACTCTACGGCGCCGACACGTCTGTACGTAAAGCATGCTCAGCATCTGCGAGACTTTGAACGTGGCTTTCATTGTTGTTGTTAGCGATAGTAGTTTATCACACAACTACGCGTAAGATATGCACGTGAAACGCTCGTCGTTCACAACACCTTAAAAAGGTTCACCAAGATGGTTCGTGGCTGTTGTACGGCAGGGCTGCAGGTAAAAAAAAGATTCACTCGGTAGGGTAGTTCTTTGAAATGAAGTCACTTGCAGATTGCCCATTGCGTTTGAAACGAACTTTTTTTTTAATGCTGGTTTGGCTGTGTGCTTTGCCTTGAGCCTAGCAAGACATGCATGCTATGCAGGCAAGCCAGTACGGCGTTGAAACCTTTGCAGCTGTTGTGCGGCGTGAAAGCTGCGCAAGACACTTGCGGGTTTCATCTTGTGCCCCGGTTGCCTTGGTGTATCTCGCAGCAGCATATACAGTGCAAGTGTTGCACAAACTTTATAAAGTGCACGTTATTTGTGCTCCTGTCCACTTCTGAATCTAATCTGCAGTTCTCCGATTCAACTTAACATTTTTTGCTAGTTCCACTTGGGGTGTGATAAAGACTTGTAACAAGACACTGGTAGCAAAATATTATTTTATAGGTCGAAGTCAGTGTTGTTGTTTTTGTAAGTGTGAGAAGGGGGGTGATGGGAAGAAAATGGGATCTGTTTCCAACGTTCTTGTTAGGCCTTGCCCTTTTAAACTTTCCTCTTGCACGATTCTTTCTGAAAATAGTTAAGCTGGAAGCATGACCTGCGGTTTTCGGAGCATGCCTCGGATCACAAAAAAATGTTATAGTTTTTGTGGTGATTTGCATTTGAAGCAAATATTTACTAAACCAACTGACATAACAATGGAGTGATCTCGACCTTGTGCTAAACGCACCATCTGATGTGTTCATAGCCTCACCTGCATTAACTGCGTTCTTATGCTCCTCTAACTCAGTCTGCTTTGTGTGTTGCTCTATTCTAGCGCTCATTACAAGGCACTCTATATTCCCATGAAGATGTGAACACTTGAAATCCCAGTGGACTAGTTGAGTTTCTAGCTCTTTAACTGGCGATTCCGATGGGCTACCAGTGCCCCGGCTGCCTGCTAACCTTGGATTGTTTTCAAACCAAAGTTGGCACTTCTGAAAGCTAACGCAGCTCTTAATTCCTCAATCTCGTCTCCACCATTTTCAGGCATTTTGAATGTTGGTAATCACCATCATTAAGCAGCAAATGGACAGACTTTGCTGGCTTCACAAAAGAAGCGAGACAAAAGACCTGTCTAAAACAAGAATCGCTCCTCAGCTCTCACTACCCTGCGAACACACTTGCAAGGAAAACACGAAAGCAAATAAAAAGGCTCTTGCAGCAGCTCTTCGCTCCCTTTGCACTCTACGTCAACCCGGCCAGCGTGAAAACTAAAAAGGCAACGCAAGCTAAACAATGTCGTCGAGCTGTTAGGCGGTTTTCATGAGGTGCCCGAGATTGACGACGTTGTTTATATCTCACACTTATCTACATGGATTCATGATGGAGCACCTCTAGATTTGAACTGTTATTGGTTCAAAGGTAAACTAACATCCCTGACAGAAGTTTTTGTTCCCTTGAGGCTAGTCACTACTATGAAACATGTGCCCTAGTTTAGGCAATAAGTTGACCAAGAAGAAAAAAGGCCTTTGTGATGTAAATATAGAAAAGGCAATAAAAAGAGAAAAGGACACACACTTTAATCACACCTTTCCTAATATGCTAACAAAAAACCAGAGACAGTTTTCGAAGAATGTGAATAAAAGAGCTAACCTCGAATTAACACTGAAAACACTGGATTTGGCAACCCATAGCGATGACTGCAGCTGTTGACTCCTGCCTTTGCACGGACATTCTCGGGTTTCAGCAACACCAGCAAAAATCTCATTCATCGAACCTGTGATGCCTTCTAGATGAATGCAACTCATTTCAACATAGCAGACATTCCAAAAAAATAACTGAAATCTTTCAATGCTTATCATCTGCTATATTTGACGCTAATTCTAAGTTATTTATTAGCACTAAAAGCTACAACTCCATACTTACATTTGAACTATCACTATGGCTAGGCACTCTTGCGGCTGGTTGGAGAGTACGATGTATTATTTTCGGTTACCGGCCGCTGCCACCGTTTTTGATGGAGGTGCAAAGAAAAAACACTCGTGTGTACGAGATTTCAGCGCACGTTAAAGATCCTTAGGAGGTCAAAATTAAGAAAACGCACTGGTCTTAGAAACCTTTTTTGCTTTACAACCAATTCTGATGAAAATTCATAGCCTTGTTCAGTTTTTTTAGCTAATTTCTAATATCTAATTAGTTTTGATGTGAGGTAACTAGTTTCTGTGTTAATTAAAAAGCTTCCTTGATTGTTTTTGAGAAGAGTAGGGAAAAAAAACTATTCAACAAGACGTTACCAGCAAGACATGAGTAGATACCACAAGTTGTGGGGAATGAAACATGGTAAGCAGTTTTTTTTTTGCAATCACATACAAGTTTACACCAATTCTAACTTCTAGGTTTGAGCTATTGCAAACTAATTAAAAATAATGCTAATTAAACAACTACTGAAACACAAAATACATAATCGGCTTCTTCCCATATCGCATGGTTTAGACATTCAGCCTCAAAGTGCGAAAGAAATTATGTTCCTTGCTGCACTACATGCTCGAGAATTTTGTATCACTGCGATACCACTCGAGGCGAAAAAGTGGGGAATTAGGGTAAAATAACTATTTCTTTGTTAAAATCGGGCCTCTATGGCTTTCATAAGTGCCACTGTTCCACATATAAAATTTATGGAGGGAAAACTGAAAATCAAGAGAAAAGTGATACCTAAAAAAATGCTTTTTTGGGCAATTTTCTGGTCTCAAAGACCCATGTGCCCCCCTAATGCGGAGCCCTCCACTATGGCGCACCTCATCGCTTGCACTGTGTCGGTGCGTTAAACCCTACAATCAATCAAATCAAAGATGTATTATTCTCTTTATGATGGGCAATAAATTTTGTCCAGATATTCATAGACTGGTATCAGTCACCTCGCGCTGATGCAGCTGCCGGCACAGGCTATGACAGTGAAAGCACCATCTTGCTTCCGCTTTCAAGTACTGATGCAGCTAGGGTGCCTCGTCTGTTTGCGCGCAGGACCTCCATTACTCAGTTAAATACACCGTACTTTGTTCATACGCGCCTCCACAACCACAACCCTCTACCCCAGTGCCGTTTTCCGTGTGGGCTGTCTTGATCACAGTCTACTAAATTTACTTTGTAGACTGTGGTTGGGAGTGGTATTTACGAGAGCCTACTCCTCCCTCATTGGGACGGCCAGTAGTGCCCACTGCGATGCCTGCGAGGTTGAAAAGACAATACAACATGTGCTTTGTTGTTAGTATTCATCGCAAAGACGTGTTTTGGCCACTGAGCTCAGCCGACTGGACAATCAACCGTTGAAACTAGGGACTTTTCTAGGACATCGACCCCTACAATCGACTTTGCCGAAGGCAACAAAAGCCCTTCTGCGTTTAATCAAGGACACACGCTTGGATGAAAGACTATAGCGCCCATGAAGGGACTAAAGTGTGTGTGTGGACCCGCTCCTATCTCCTCTTTTTCGTCTGCCCTCTTTCACCCCCTGAACACCCCTTCCCCAGTGTCGAGTAGCGATCCAGGCTCTAAGCTTGGATAACCTCTCGGCCTTTCCGTTCGTTTTCTTCCTCCGTTTATGTAATATGCAAAATAATGAACATGTGATTTACCCGCAGCTTGTCAATATTTTAAATGGCCGTTCTTTACCAACTGGTAGCATGAAAGTCGTACCAATTTTTCGTGCAAAACCTGGCTTCTGTTTCACTGATGACGCATTCTATTGTTGATGAGGGACATCCAAAGGCTCTATATCTACTGATCTTTCTGAACCTGAACCGTTCGAGAAAGCAACTCACGATTTCCCCATTTCAAAACTAAGAAGCCTCAATTTTAACATTGCTTTTCTCGCCTAGCTGATTGCTTTTTTTTCACTACCTGTTGTCAGCTTGTAACAGCTAACTTGAACACGCCTTATGCTCCGGTTGGCTAAAGGGACATACAGGGCCCATGTTAGGACCTAAGCTTTTTCTGGTCTACATTAATAATGTGCTTCTAAACATTACTTGTTCAGTCAGTGTTTTTGGAGACGACTGAGTAATTTATCTGGCAATTAGGTAACCTTCATTTAGATGTACAATAATTTCAAAATGATAGTGATCATGTTCACGAATTATGGCAACTTGGTTTAGATTCATGATGTAAAAAAAGAAAATTCTGTGCCATCAGTGCTGCGACATCTTTCCTCCTTCTGGTGTCCTCCTTTATATTGCGTTGTTTTTTTTGTCCTTTGTAGGTATAGTGTGAAATTTGGGGTATGAAGTCAAACATTGGCCTTGAAATACATGCACATTGCCTACCACAGTGGTTTTGGTTTTGTGTTTCGGTTGAGTGAATTACACGAAATGTACTATAACGGTGCATTACTTAACAATACATTATTGTCATCACCAGCTTTCATTTCTATGCGCATTGATCATCATCATACTGTAAAAATTCATCTGTTTTAAGGACTCATTTGGGCCAACATCATCTTTGTGTTGGAGTTACCTTCCTCGTGGCATTGCTGACACATGCGATTCTGTTGTGTTTAGAATTTCTGTTACTCATATACCTTTTTGTATGCAGCCCTTGGTTCATACCTTGTATAAGGTCATGTCACTTGATTGCATTTTTCCTGTTGCTGTTGCTTCTTCACTTGTTTACAGTATAATCTTCCCACTCCCCTGTTTATTGCCCGCAGGCCATGGGGGTAACTGAATAAAAATAACACCTTCCACTGGCTGCCAGGAACCATTGAAGTGCAAACAAAATTGAGATAGTGTGACCAGAAGCTATTTGTTTTCTCTTTTGCCATAGCCAGCAACAGCTATTGTTTCTATCTCTACATTTCTACAAGAAATGAACAGCAAACAACTGTTCTGCTGTTACACAAGCGCAGGCCTTGTATTGAGAACGCGACCATGTTTGCCACTGCCCTCTGGCGACACTTGGCGTTTGCTTTTTCAAATAACTGAAACTGAAGCATTTACTGTGGGATATTTATTTTTGCTACTTGTGGACCTGTTGACCACGCACTGTGCTGCTGCATCTGTTCCCAGCTGGGTTTCCTGCACAATTCAGAGAAAATGCCACCACAAATGACATCAACAATGTTGGAAATTGGCTATTTTCAATAGATTGCACATTCAGCTACCAAGGTTCCTTCATTTTACACAGTATGAGTAGTGCAGAAGCAATGAAAACAAACAATTGGAGGTTAATTACTTTTGAAGCCTAATTGGTAAAACAGCGACCGCCGAAATATTTACATGATCTGGAATCACATTCACAATGCGTACATGTACATAAGCCCATGTTTTTATAGACATTCACATATGTGCCATACTGACACCTTGCAGACCTTGGGGTAGTACTGGGTACAGCTCTATCCTCCTGACAAAGCTTTGTCATGCACACATTGCAAAACTCACATGAAGAAACCAGGCAGCAGTCTGGTGCCAGATGTCATCTGGCATTACATTTCCGGCATTTCCACTTCCTCCAAACCTGGAGCTGTTGCTCAGCAGGCCACGGCTGCCACACAATCCGAAAGTGTACCCTTACAGCCAGCGATAGGGCCTTTGCCAGAGCCTTAATGCCGAGGCCTCTGCCAACATGATACTCGTCGGCACCATGCATGAGAGGCTTGCCAGCAAACCGGCCCTGTAAATTTTTGAGAAGAATGTGGGCCTTGCAGGGTACCAGTGAGGAACACAACAGCTACGTACCATTTTCCCCCAGTTATAGCACCCTCCCTAACTTAAGCACACAAAATGTTTCAAAAACTTCCCTTTTAGAGGGAATGCGCATCAACTGAATAAACCAGCCCCTATCGATTTAGAGAAAACTGGGTGCTTAGATTAAAAAAAAGGGGGTGGTTATTTCAGGAAAAGGCCTTGCAGAAGCGTGACCCAATCAAATAAGGTGATGTGAAGGCTGTGAATCGTGGAATACGTCTAAATCATACTGCTCATGTCTTCTACACCAGTTCACAATACTATATTAATTACTTTTGTGACACTAGTGTATGTTATTTTGCTGTCTATTTCTTGCACATTTATTTGTAAACTTGGAGAGAAGAATACAAAAAAGACATATTATTGCTCTTCAACTCATTCAATCTGAAGTCATGTATACACGATTAAAAACAGAAGTCTTCGCATACCGACTAAGCCATTTCGATACAGTGCACAGCTATCTATTGCAATGAAAGGATCACACTTCTTCTGCCTAAACTATTTTTTCCATGCAATGATGGCCACAAGATCAATTTTGGTGCCGTTGTGATACATGATGTCCATTCCCTTGGAGCTCAGAATGACACTAAGCATGGTAACTGCACTGAAAACCTTGCCTCTGTGTTGACAAGTGTCACAAGCTCCCTGTCAGGGAGCATTTTTTCAAGAAGTCTGCCAAGTCCCAGCCGACGCCGCTTCATGATGGTGTCCTCCACTTGACGAGAGATGACTCGGAACAAAAATACTTTCTCGGCCTTCTTGAGGGCCTCCAGAACAAGAAGCTGAACAGAAGAAAGCATCACATTTAGTTCATTATTATAGTTATGCGCCATTGTCTTTGTAACAGAAGTATCATGTACTCCACAGAAATGGGCACTTCGTCTCTAAATTTTTCCTGCTGGTGTGAAACTGTTCGATGTTATTTATTGTAACTTGTTACTTGCACATTGCCTTGCACATTGCCTTTTGTATTTACATTACGCTGTGGTATAATTCTCTAATCTCCATCAAAGACGAAAAAATGTTATTTTCAAACTGCCAGTGTAAAGTGAACAGGTAATATCGGCAGTGTCTGCACTGAACTACTAAAAATTTACTTGCAACCTGACCATTCCTTGCACTATACATAGTTTGCACCGATGCTTATGTTAGAGACAGAACGCACAAGGCTGCGAGGTATCTGACTCTGCTGCGTCTAGCAGCAGCTTCGAGAAAGCTGCATGAGATAAGTGCTCCAGAAAAAAAATTGTGTCCGTCCACTCCGTGGAGAAGGATGACCAGCGAAGGTGGGGTGCATAATGGAAGAGTCGTCTCAGCGGCTACATGTCAAATGATAAAGAGCCACAGATTGCGTAAAGTCGGCTTCGTTTGCGAGCACAGACGCATTGCTGAGAAGTATTTCTCCCAGGATCAATATAAGGCGTCATATGAAAATATGAAGTCCTGAGGATCTTTTGCAATTATTCAATGATTCTTTTCTTTATTGGGAGCCGTTTTATTCACGGCGGAGAAGCCTGCTCGACAGAGTGCGTGACGCGATACCTGCAAAGACTGTCATCAAGGCCAGCCCTAGGCTGGCAACGGAGGTTAACCCCCGTTGTTAAAACCCGTATGGTGGCAGTCGGGGTATACTATCTCGATCGCAGCACGCGCACACGCAGCACAGGCCAACGTTACATTGCTTCTATAAACGTTGGCACAGGCCACATGCAGTTACATGCATGTGGTACATGTGGCTTTCTAACGCGCCTCTTTGTTCACGAGAGCGCAGCGCACGTTTTTGCAGCTGCCACCCGCTGCGCTCACCGATGTAGCCGAGGGTTCGTGCACATAATGGTCAAAAGCAGAATATATTTAGTCGATAATCAGGCTCGCATACCTTAATGTCCCGTGCGATGTCGTCCACTGGCTCGCCGTTGGCCAAGTCGTTTCCTCCGACGTACAGGGCCACAAAATCGAGTGGCCCAAATTTCATCCTTGGGAGCTTCCTCGTCAGCCGCGGCGCGTCCGCGCCGCCGAAGCTGAACGTGCACACTTCAGAATTTTGTCCTAAATAAAGCCTCGTTCGGTTTAGAAACTTTATTTGGCTGTCTCCAATAATTACTCCTCGCAGCAACCTTGGCTGCACGCGGTCATTTCCTGCTTATGTGCACACTGCAGCATCGGCTGTTAGAAGTGATGGCTGCGTGCTTTGTTGCAGACGAGGTTGCAGCGCCCCAAGTGAATGTCGCGGAAAATTGTAATGATGGCTCTATCAGTGGATCTCTCAATCCGCGATATACGATTGAGGAGTTGCGCAGCGGCCAGCAGCAAAAACGCGCAATTGTCTCGTGCAGCTTTCACGCCGCACAACAGCTGCCAAAGTTTCAACGCCGTACTGGCTTGCCTGCATAGCATGCATGTCTTGCTAGGCTCATGGCAAAGCACACAGCGAAACCAGCATTAAAAAAAAAGTTTGTTTCAAACGCAATGGGCAATCTGCAAATGACTTCATTTCAAAGAACTACCCTACCGAGTGAATCTTTTTTTTACCTGCAGCCCTGCCGTACAACAGCCACGAACCATCTTGGTGAACCTTTTTAAGGTGTTGTGAACGACGAGCGTTTCACGTGCATATCTTACGCGTAGTTGTGTGATAAACTACTATCGCTAACAACAACACTGAAAACCACGTTGAAAGTCTCGCAGATGCGGAGCATGCTTTTCGTACAGACGTATCGGCGCCGTAGAGTTCTTTGATACTCCAGAACAGCCGATTGCAGGTTAGGCCGCTGGCAGCATGCATACAACAGAAAGGCAAGGAAGGTGACACAACAAATGCATTTATTTAACGTATAGGCTACACAGGTTCGGCGGCTTCAGTGCCCGGGAGATGCGTGGAAAAGTTCTTCATGATGGTCCTCGAAGTGCGAACGAAGCTCGGTGACTGTACAGCCCGGATGATGTCCTGAAAAGATATGCCTGTTGGTCCGCGAGGTGCAAGCACCACAACTACTGCTGGTACACGTGAGTACCAGCCAGCAGAGGGACCCCTATCTGCCAACTGGGGACCGCGCTCTCTAACAGGCAGGTTTCCCAGCCTTGTACGCACAAGAAGATTCACTGAGCACATCCCTTGCCCCACCCACATGCCAGGTTGGTCAAGGATATATATCTTGAGGCACCAGCACCACCTGCAGGTCGGCATTTGTACCTGAAAAACAAACAAACAAGCAAGCAGACACAAAGGCACACACACACACAAAAACAACACAGTTTCATGGCACTCACCACGGCACAATGGAAATCAAGGACAAAGCGACAAGCATGATTTGTACACATGTACAAGTGGTGCTGCCCTGCGCCCCATCCACGGCACAACAAGCACAGGTGCGGCCGGCCGGAAACCTGGAAGGGCCCCAAAGTGGGCCGTGTCGGAAGAACGGCCGACCACAAGAACGGGCAGGGCGCTTGGGACAAAATCACCATTAGGTATTCAAGGAGCACGGTCCCAGAGTGCAAATGAACAGCACCTATCGCGTCCTAGCGGTGAGCTGTCACCACACACTGGCCATCCCTTGAATTCCTAAAGCCAGCAGACTTTCTCGGAGAGAACGGAGTTATGCGGTGCTGCCCTGCGCCCTGTCCACGGCAGAAAGAAGCACAGGTGCGGCCGGCCGGAAACACGGCAGGGCCCCAAAGGGGGCCGTGTCGGAAGAAAGGCCGACCACAAGAACGGACAGGGCGCTTGGGGCAAAATCACCATTAGGCATTCAAGGAGCACGGTCCCAGAGTGCAAATGAACAGCACCTATCGCGTCCTAGCGCTGAGCTGTCACCACACATTGGCCATCCCTTGAATTCCTAAAGCCGGCAGACTTGCTTGGACAGAAGCTATATGGTGGCGACCATAAAACTGAGCATAGCATTTGCAACCCATGATGGCGCATTTAAGAATTGGTGGTGCCCCCAAGTGCTGAACTCTGACATTCTTCTTCAAAAAAGGCGTCTGACATCAGGCTGTGCATTAATTCAGAATGTAGTACACCTTGTGGTGGGGAAGGGTATCTAAATCTTTGCCATATGCCAAGAGTCGACGCTGATTATCACTGAGATCACTGATGTGCTCTCGTTCGCAAGTCTGCTTCATGAATTCACAAGTCTGCTTCATCTGTTGTGCGCATAAAACAAGAAACCTGTTTGTCTCGTCGTATTCGGGCTGCACTGTGCGCCTTTTCTTGCGCCCCATTCCATGCACATACTGTGGCAAGACCTGTGAGGACTGCAGTTGCATGGAAGGCGTGGCCTGAAATAACAAAGATGCAAATTTCAGTGAGATGCATAACTACGAAACGGCAGCAACTATCACTTTCTTATAGCTGTAGATAATTTCTATTGGTCTTAGAGAGTATAGCTGTAGGTAATTTCAATTGATCTTAGAGGGACCACTGGCCTGGTAATGAACTCATCATGAAGAGCAAGTGTGCATTTATGTGTGTACAGAGGTAAAAACTGCGAGAAACACGCAAATGCCTGGCCTTTGATGCATGAAGTGCAGCCAGCTGATAAGCGCTGTCGTGACAAGTGAGATTAAGGGGACAGCACTGCGGCAACTAGGTATGTGAGAAATATTTCCGAAGCTTCTGTGCTTTGCGGTCAAGGTTTGACTCCACCTTAGCAGACATTCTATGCATTAGCCGCACGTTCCCTCTCCTTCATTCAGGGCGTACGCGTCGCGAGCCAGTAGTCATTCAACAGTCGCAAACATATACACTGCACACACCCATTCAGCTCCATCTATTCCAACGCACGCCAGACACCCCTGTCCCACTCTGTCCCCACTGCCTTATTCCTCCTACCCAGGACCACATTCTGTGGTTGTGCCCCCGCAACCCGACGCAACCACACAATTACACCGGAAAGTGGCTGGCTGTTGCGGCTAGTCTCCAAGAGCAACGGGAACTGTCGGCCTACATCATCAGGGCACTCAGCGGCTGCCTGGACCGAGGCAGCCGATTCGCCCCCATCAAACCCATGAATAATAAAGTTTCTATCTATCTATCTGTCTATCTGCAGCCAAAGACTGCTGTATAAATTATTTTAGGCAGATAACTAGTGCAAATGATGTAACTCACGCTTCCGGTTGCTTGAGGTAGCGAGGCTTCATCAACACTTTGTTGTGAAGCCTCGGCTTCCGGAACCTCCTCACGGCTGATCTGCCCAGAAGGGACTTCTTCCAACACCTCGTCGAGCATTTCCTGCACCCCAACCAAGTCGCAGGCTTCGACTTGTTCGCCTGCCATTTGGAGGAGGAGAGCTGTAGCATAGTGGCGGGAACAAAAATATGGCTCAGTTTCCACTGAAACATAACAATGCCGGGAGCAACAAAACAGCATATCTTCGGCATTACCAACAGCTTGTTGTGTCCCGTCATCAACCAGTGCAGCATCAGCCGCGTGGGTACTGTCATATAGTTTCAGCCTACAATACATAAACGTGAGAATGCGTACGTAAGCGCTCAAGCTGCAGGTTTTGACAATGAGACTGTGTGACATGATGTCAGTGACAATTCAGTTCGGCATGAAGCACACAGTACCGGTGAACGCCCATTAAAACACTGCCTGTTTTGGAAACCTTTGTTTCTTCCACATATACCAAGATAGCTGCACACGGCCGATTTTGTAATGCCTATCGAAAATGTGAGATTTCACGGCTTGAATTGCTAGCATCAAACAAAACATAACGGAGCAAGTACTATCACTTACCTCCGGCTGACATGGCGTTCCAGGAATTTGTGGATTTTGAAGAGATACCACTCCTTTTTCTTCGTCTTTGGATCATTCGCTGAACCGCTTGGCATGTTTTTCTTCTTGGCCAGTTCCTTCGCGTACCTGTCGCGTAGGCTCTACCACTTCCTCTTGCACTCGTCGGCTAAATTATGGAGAAAAAGACGCCACACTCAGTGATAACACTTCAGACTCCCTGAACCATGAACGTGCGTCTTGTTGCGCGTCAGCTCTGAGATAAGCTTTGCATGTGACCCGTGCAAATTGGTTCTCCTGTGCTACACCAAGTCATGCTCAGTGACGTCCAACTCGCAAAACACTGGCAAACACATTGGAGTGAAGAGAGGGGCAATAAACTACATAACGACATATAATAAAGCCACACTTGGGACGACACACAACTTACACAACAAACACACCGAAGTGACCTTAGCAGGGTGGCGCATAGGCCACATACATGCAACACACCCCCACCTGCTCACTGGATCACCAAGACCCATAGGAGCGTGTGTGCAGGGCGTATCCGTAATGCACATGCTCATCCAATGCAAGGCACTTGACAACACGACGCAAACACTTCCCATAACTATACAGACAACACATCTCGTTACACCCATCACCCTTAGGAGACGAGCCTATGTTTTCAATGAAGCGCGGCTTTGGGTTTCTCAGTGATGTCAAATTTTTACATCTCATTTCTTATCATGCATCATGACAACCTGGTCCTTTACACCAGCCATCTTGACTGACTGTTGTTTTTTTTACGTTTATTTTTACCGAAATATTTTTAGCAGTCATATCACTCAAATGAACAGCTATTCTTTTGGCACTCTTCGCCCCCAGTCGGCCTTGCGCCATAAAAATCCAAACATCATCATCATGATTGCTCGCAAGACGGTTTTGTTGCCACCATCGGGAGCGCATGCGCGTCGGCGACATCAGAAAGCGCGCGCCGGCACGAATGACCGCGACCACCACTCATAAGCGTACCTGACCTATGTGTAAACCAAATGCGTGCCCACTTGAATGACCACGTGCACTCATGCGTGTACCCCAGCAATGTACAAGTCACACATCTTGCAAAAACACCACCCACTCGTTCAAAACGGGGTTGAATGTAGTCAAGTGCCCTTTGGCATATGCATATGTAGCGTCACGGAAACCACGGGAACCCTGCAAACACTCACCGCTAATGCCAAAATGCGCCCCAATGGTAGCCCACGTGTCGAAGCGTCTCTGCGAGTCCTTGTAGTTGCTAACCTGTGCGTTGTACAGATGAGGTTTAGCTTCGACAATGAGAATGAGGTCTTCGCTCTTGTCCGGCGTCCAGAAGTCTTCGTCGACCTTGCGCTAGGCCTGCTTTGCACTAGAAGCAGTGGGCGCCGACATTGCAACTCAAAGGGGGAGACAGTAGAAGCAGTGAAAGAATTTTTTCGAGTGTGCATTTCTTTATATATGCGGAGACTCGTACTCTCGGCACCCCAGCAAAACACACGAAAAACAAGTGCTCCGCGCCAGATGTGTAGGTGGCGTGACGCATCAGGTGTCTGCGATTCGATCGACATTTCCTTTTCGGCGATTAGTCGACGGAAAACTGTACACTCGTTCTGCACTAGGGCTGCATCCTCGGCATAGCGGGGAGACAAGTGCAAACTCTCCGCTGCACTAATATGTTGCACTATAGTGTTCTAGTACACTATAGTTGCACTGTCCAGTGTCCCAGCGAGGTTCGAGAGCAGCCAAGGATGGTGATAGTGGCTATGCCGCTGCCGCTGCTCCAAGCGCGAAAAAGCAAAAAAAAATGAGAGAGAGAGAGAGAGGGAGAGAGAGAGAGAGAGAGAGAGAGACAAAAGAAAGGACACGGAATCAAGGTGACCAGATGTGGCGGAGCTAACAAGCAAATATTCGTTCCAAAAATCAGAAACCAGCCGGAGTACTATAAATGCATAGTCTTAAAACGAGCTTGCTTGATTGCATGCTTATTTGTTTGTTTATATATTTATTTATATTTTTTTGGTTGTTTATTTCTTACTGCCACATTTTAAGAAGGGCGGAGTGGATAGAAAAAAAATGCGCGACATTTCACATCATACATGCACAGACAGGATAAACATCCGCCAAAAAATTAGCACAATGGGCAGAGAAAATAAGGAAATGTGCCATTAGCAGTGAAGAGCGGGTACTATCAGTATATGCAAAACAACCAGCAGTACCAAAAGAAGCATGTGATCCCAGGCCAGGCCTACAGTGATAGCACAGAAAACATCAATGGAAAGAGCATGGACAGTGAAATTTTTACATTTCGGAGATTGAAATAGTAACAGAGCCGAGGTGCACTGCAACAACAACAAAAAGAGATTTTAAACATGTCCATTTTACAGCTGAAATTCTTTATCTATTTTGAGTGATGTAATCGTGTGAAGTGCCTTACTAACCACGGCGCCTAAATTTCAGCCGCTCACGTTGACGTCTTTTTCGTAATGTATCCTGCTCTGATCTGTTCAAAAGCTGGGTTGCAGATATTTGCCAAGTCTTCCTTTAAAGAATTGCTTGTTTATCAATATTATTCTTTGTGCAAGGGTGCCAGATAACCTGCGCATATTCGAGGGAGCGCCTAATGAAGGTTTAGCGAGCTGTTAACTTTATTTCCTTTGCTGATTTTTGCAATGACCTGATCCAAGGTTACATATGGATTTATTTTAAATCTACGAAATGTCATTAAATCTTGCTGCACCCAAATTTTTGTACCTTTCTACAATGGAAGGAGTGTGATTATGTATTGAATATGGGAAGCTTAATGGATGCTGTTTACTTATGATTGACATGGCCACGGTCCTATCCCTAATGAAAGGGCTCATGGGTCTTTGGGACAGAAAAATTGCTCAAAAAATAATTTTTTAGGTATGACTTTTCTCTCAATTTGCACAGTTTTTTCTCCAAAAATATTATACTTGAAGCAGTACCACGTACTTATAAAAGCTACACAGGCCCGATTTCAACAAAATATTAACAATGAATTTTTTCACATGCACAACTTGCATTTTAGACTTCAGTAATGTAAACAAAGGCAAAAAGTATGAAACATGTTTGAAAAAAGTACACATTTTTATTTTCGATAATTCACAAATGTAAGAAGGCAATCTCACCGAGATGTGAACAGAAATTACTGGTGATCAACAAACCAAACAAGTGCTCTCACAACCGCAAAATGCCCAAGTTTTCTTCAAATGCCACCTAAGAAACAAAATTTTTGTGCAGCATTGTGGCAGAGACCTTGCTTTCCCTAACTGAGAGTGCTAAAGGGTCTTTCCAAACAAAAAGGCCGTTTCCATTCACAGGCATGCAAAACAAACATTCAAGTCACCGACGCAACCCCTATATTTTCAGACTTAGACAACTCTGTACCGCTGCTTCCACAAGTACTGCAGAGTGCTACCTATTAGGCAAGAATCCTAGCCACAGCAATTAGTGGCTAGGATTCTTCACTAATTGCCGTGGCTAGGATTCTTGCCTAGCCCCTGCACTCAGTGACATGTTGGTGGCCCGTTTCGACCGGAGGTTGGACTAGGCGACCTTGGTGTAGTGCGTGTTTTCAGGTTTCTTTTCAAGTCGTCAGCCGGCCCATTGGAGAAAGACTCTGCCAGACGGGTTCTGGCAGTTTTCAAAGGGGCGCTTGACTGCCTCACACTAACCATGGAGCTGCCACTTGAACGTCGCCCGAGGTTACTTGACCTGGAGCTGTCGTTCTTGGAGAACCACGTTTGCTAGGTGTACTCTCCTTACTCCAGGAAAGCCTTGCTTTCATTCGCCTCTGGTCACTCCAAGTTGGTGAAGCGGGGCATAGCGGTTGCTGCCTTAAGGAACGCCCTTGTAAGGTCCTACCAGCATGAGATACAGGTCAGTTTTGTCTCGCAGGTCAGGAAACTGTTCCAGACGGGCTTCCCTGCATCGATTCTATGCGGCTTGGCGGGAAAGCTTTTAAAGGAGCACTGACACCAATTTTAGGCGTTAATATTATTGCACAGTTCACTTCCTTCACTCAACAGAATACCCTGGCTGAAATAGGAGTGGCCTGCGACGCGAAGAACATAGTTTAATTGGATCTCGTTTATCGTGCCGACGGAGCAGTGCACGGAGCGGCACTCAGCAAATGGACATCAGCATGACAGCATTCAGTGAAAGCCAAAAGAAGTGACGCGGCAGCGCTCATCAAAAACTCGTGACGTCACTTCATGCGCGCGGCCCCACGAGCGGCGAGCGGGCGCAACACCCTCT
This sequence comes from Haemaphysalis longicornis, assembly GCF_048455015.1. Lineage (NCBI taxonomy): Eukaryota > Metazoa > Arthropoda > Arachnida > Ixodida > Ixodidae > Haemaphysalis > Haemaphysalis longicornis. The sequence continues at coordinate 191,515,046 of NW_027526361.1, forward strand.
CAAGCGGGCGCCGGTGACCTCCGCACAAAGTGGTGAGGTCAGGCAGGGAGTCTGTCATATGCGCCGTTCGGAATGAAAGCGCGGGAATTTGAAACAAACGATTTTCAGGCCGTTCAGTGTAATTAACTATCGCGCGCTGAAGTATTTGAAGTGCTGTTTCAGGTTCGCCAGGCCATTAAGCATCGATAAAAGCAATAAAAGTGTAACATAAAATTTTCGTGTCAGTGCTCCTTTAAGTGAGCAGCACTCCCAACAAACTCCCAACTAACTCGCAGATATGTGCAGGATAGTTAACCGCTGTGGACCTAGGCCACCTGTCTGCACGAAGAAGCATGCCACTACGTTTATGGAGTGTACAAAAAATGCAGTGTATGAAATTGCCTTTAAGTGCGCCCGTGTATACGTAGGACAGATCTCAACGACCTCATTGCTGCCGCAACGACCAGTTGCGGGAGCATGCGGCGACGCTAAAGACAGGAACAGGAAACGATTTGGTGCTTCACTGTAAGACGGAATGCAAGCCAAGGGGCCGCGTGCCAGCGTTCGGTAGGACCTGAGTGCTACCGTCGTACCGCAAAAAAGAAGAACGGGAAGTATTCGAGGCCTACGTCATAAAAAATGTGTGGGACCGGTGTGTCAGCAAGCTCTCAGTTGATCTTTCGAGCGAAGTGGAATATCTGGATGATTAGTAAGGAGAGTGCTGCAGCTGTACTCGTTTCACACGTAATGCAACCTAGTATTACTTGGTGTTTTTCGTGCCTTTATAATCGCTTTCAGAGTGAATAAAGCCCAGTTGTTAGTGCACCTCTTTCCTGTCAGTTTTCTTTCCTCAAGTGTGCCTGGCGCTTGCTCTGATTAGCGGGCTCTGCTCAACGCAGGTCACCCCTTATGTGACATGTGACAATCATGCTTTAAAACAGGGGTCTAAAATTCAAGGTTTGCAGACCTTTCAATTGCGGCCTGGCTTGCGAGTATTCACCCTGCTCGCATAGCCAAGGATGCAGACGACCAGAGACTGCTCAAAAACGCATGGAGGCCATGCAGGGAGGCCGCTAAACTGAGGCGCCATTAAGTTGGGTGCGCAATGTTTACACGCTACTGCAACCTATGAATTGGACAATCTAAAGTGCACACAGGGCTGGGCGAGCACAGGGTCTGTGGAAAGACTCCCCGCAGCGTTTTATGACCCTACAAATGAGGCTGCATGTTGCTAATGAAAAGCCGACGCTTTGACCGGAGTTTTCCAGGCTCCTGCAAAAATGCAAAGGTTTTAGTGCCTTGTGCGGTGTGCGTGGATATTTGTTTTCCTGTTTGCCGTTGTGTCAAATACTTCTACTGCGCTGCAAATGTGGCGAAAATGGCACAGCCGCACGTTGGGACTCTGGGTTGTGGCACCAACATGCCTCCTTGTCTGTTTAGGGGCATCTATGGCCTAGGAGAGAGGGACATCACACTGCTGAGGAAAAAACGGGCACATGGTACTTCGAAACTGTGCACTTCCACACACCAAACACCCCATATTTCTGCGTGCGCGCTAAATTGACACACCAAACTAAGTGCCTGTGCTTAGACTTGCAAGCTGTTGACAGCACTGTAGAAGGTAGGGGCGCCCTGAGCCAGTCAGGACAGAACGCACTGCATGATTGTGCTCCTACGCACCTGTTGCCCCCATAAATGCGACCGGTATGCTTGGTGTCTTTTTGATATATTTTTTTTGATGATCTGCAAACAACGAAGCTATATGCTGTAGAAGTCTAGCGGGCCGCAATGTTGTTGTCAAAGAAGACTGCAAAATGGAAAGTGGAATACGAGAAGAGGTGCTTTTAGGAGCGATGGAAAGTGTCTTACTCTCACAGAATCAAGAGACAAGGTGTTGTGCTTAGTCCGCCTCAAGACTGTGGCTGTGCCGAAGGATTACAATGTTTGATACCACTTCATGTCTTGCCATGACGAGCAGTAATTTTACTGGCAAGGTTCACAAGCACACCGTGACTCAACTAAAGGACACATTGGGAAAGTAGCAAAACCTATTAAAAAAGCGGCCAACGCAAGCGACGAAGCAGTAAGGTCAAACTTCGTTACTTCTGAACTTATCGCCAAATCGTCAAACGCCTTCAATGAAGGCCTATTCGTCAAACACTGCCTGCTTGGAGTCGCTAATGCTACCTTCCCAGCGTGACAAAGACATTTGAAATAAGCCTCTCCCCAAACACAGTCACCCACAGAACTAACGAGATCAGTGAAAACATTGAAAAAGGATAAATCGACCAATGCCACGAATTTGAAGCATTCTCAATTCCAGCTGAGAAAAGCACTAACATCACAGACAACGCACAAAGGGCTATTTTTGTAAGGGGTATAGACAAAAACCCCAACGTCACTGAGGAACTCCTGGACTTTATAACAATGAAAGGCACAACTACAGGTGTGGATATTCTTTCTGTTCTCAAAAGAGTGGTTGAACAAGCTGGACTACTGTGGGAAAAATTGGTTTGCTTGGCTACAGACGGTGTTCGATCTGTGGTGAGATGCGAGAGCGGGCTTGTTGGTTGATTGCGGACGAAACTCGCGGCAGTCGGCATCACCAATCAATTTGCCGTGGTTCACTGCATTTTGCACCAAGAAGCGATGTGCAGCAAGCTTCTTCGAATGGAAAACCTTATTAATACCAAGTTCAGAGCAGCAAACTTCATCCGTTCAAGAGCTCTTAACCACCGCTAATTTGTACCTTTTTTTGAAAGGGGCTGGCCGTGAATATGGCGAAATTTTGTGTCACACAGAGGGGCGATGGCGGAGTTGTGGAAGAGTGCCGAAATGACTTTTTGATCTCAGAGAGGAAATTGATGCCGTTATAAAGAGCAAGAACAGGGCTATTGCTGAGTCGTCAGACAGGAAGCGGCTTCACTCGCTTGCATTCCTCACTGATCGTTTGTGCTGCCTCAACGCTAAAATTCAGAGAAAAACCAAACTGATTACACAAACGTATTGCGACAATAGGGCCTTTTAATCTAATTGAAGCTTTGGGAGCGGCAGATGAGACGTGAGAAATCTGGTCAATTTCTAAACTGGATGGCACTGGAGGATGGGGATAAACTTTCCTAAAATAACTTCGGTGACCTCCTCCACGATCTACAAAAAGAATTTGAGGGGCGCTTCCAAGACATCACCAACCTCACTGATGATTTCTGAATTTTCTTGTTGCCGTTTTTGGTGCTGGCAGATGACGCTGTGCCCGAGCTACACATGGAACACCCAATTGAAGCAGACATTTCAGGACGTGGGTGTACCAGACGTTTACAAGTTTCTTGACGATTTAAGCTCCCCTGCGCCACGTCAACAGGCCGCCAGGATTATTGTCATTTTCGGAAGCACCTACTTTTGTGAACACCTGTCTCCTTGCTAAAAGTGAACAAGACAGCTCTCCAGTCAAGGATGACTAATGAACACCTGCGATGAACCATGAGGGTAGTCTCTGTGCAAAAAGTTTATATGAACATTTCTTCTTTCGTCGCAGCCAAGTGTTGCCAGGCATCAAGCCAGAATGGTTAGAATAGCAGCAGCTATATTGTGCTTCTTAAGGATTAAGGCTTGGTGACTTTTCTAAATGATACTCGCATTATTTTCTCGTCTGTTGGGATTAATAACGCTTTGTTCTGGCAAGCTACCCTCATTCATTTTTTCCGTAAGGCACCCATTGTGGTCAGCATGTGTTGAAGCATTACCGTGGTACAAAATTGTTTATATTTCAGGATCGGCATCCATATTTTAGTCATCCTGGAGACCAGTAGCAATATATTTCTGAAAGCCCGATGCGAAGTTCTATTCAGAAATGACTCGACATATTTACACAGATTTCGGAAAGAACTACTTGTTTATTTCAAAATGGCAGTGTTAGCTGTGCTTGTGAGACCCCCCCCCCTACCCCCTTCCACGTGTGTGAACCTTCTTCGCTGTCCCGGCCCTTGCGGGACTAATTTTCGTGACTGCAACCCTCTCATTGCTGTCAGTTTGAGACCCCTCATTTCAAACAATCTGAATGCTTCTAAATCAACAACAGCAGAGCTGGACAGTACCAAATGAAATGAGTAAATTCAATTGGGAAGGCGACGTTACACTTTCACCCCACTATTTTCCAGGATGCTCCCAATTTACCTAAGCAAGCCAGCTGTAGGATCTGGTTTTATTTAAAGGGGCCATGCAGACAAAATAAAAGTTTCTTTTATTCGAAAGATTTCATGTTTTATAGTGCCCCCAGAGCTTGTAAGGCAGGAAACAATTGACTAAGAAATTAACCAATTTACTTTAAAATGTTGATTCTCCCACCAAATCGTGTGTTTTCGTGACGTTTCCCATGATGTCACAGGGGCAGGTATTAAGACGAACTTCCAGCGCATTGTTAGGCTCTGGAGCATTGCTTACTGTCAACCCTCTCAAATGGTGCGACCATACGGAGCCGCTGACCGGTCTGCCTTTGCTTTATTTTTGACTGCATTTGCACCTGGCTTGCTTTTGTTATGGTAGAAAATAATCGTTTCGTAAAACATGGGGCACGCTTGACAAATAGGGTCACAGACAACGTCACTTACGCCAATCAGCCAGTATTGTGTAAGACAACTCCACAGCCGCAGACTGCTGTGCAGCTAAAACAAGCATAGTGCGCCCTGTACCAACAGCAGTGCGCATTGATACTTCAATGCTTATGTGTATTTTCATAACTTTCATTGTTTACCCCACCATTTTTATTGCTGTAAAATGAATATGACTTACATTTACGAGCAAATAGCTTCTTCAGCAAGCTTATCAGCCCTGCCTAACTTGCGTTTGCTTTTGCTGGCCTCAGCCAATCGCACAGCTGGGCACTATGACATCGTAGGTTCTGTTGTGCGAAATAAGCTAGTGGTTCATGGCCACTCCCTTTTTCCCTAATTATATCGCTTATTTCAGTGAGGTGTGCATTAAAATCAGTGTCAGTATAATTATAACGTGACAATCTTTCGAATGAACTAAACTTTTGTCTTCATAGCCTCTGAGTATAAACTGAAGGACAGCACTGAACAACTTGATCAAATAAACCAAGAACTGCAAGGCTAATCAAAATGATTTTATAAGGGCTCAACACAGCCAAAGCTATACAACATGTTCAAAAGCCCGTTTAGTATAACTGGCACATTAAACACCAAAATTTCGGACTGAGATGAATGCAGTCGCACTAAGTGGGCTAATCACATTGAATACAACTGGGCCTTCGTATCCAGACAAAACAACCTTGACTCAATACAAACAGGATGGCCAGGCGTGACTGAAACAATTACTGACCGCTTCACAATGAGCATGCTTTAACGTGTGACTTTTTACTTCAGCTTAAGTATGCTACCAGCAACACCCATGCCACCCAATACCGAAATAACAAGCTCTGTCTTTGGGGAACATCCTGAAATACACATTATTAATCCCATACTTTCAAGCTGCCAAGTTTCCTATACTCTACGAGACAGCAATCAGCAGGTTTTGAGCCTATTGCATATAATGGCCTCCTTCAGAGGAAACACCCCACAAGCATGTACAGCATGCACCAACCTATTGCGCAGCCAAGCCAGAAAGGCACACACCCGAGCCAGACACATCTCGCGACTTGACTTAAATCCAGCACGGTCCCCCAAGCTCCGTTACAAAATCTCAAGTTTAGTCCCTCTTTGCTGGAATAACTATTGCATCTGACTCAGGAAAATGCGCAATGCCACTTGCCCAGGGCGCAAAAGCATTGCATTGCAACCCAGACCAAAAAAACCATTGCAGGCACAAATGGTCGTGTACAAAGAACTGAACAAAACAGAAATGCTATTGGTTTCAAATGGGTCAATGGTGTTTTGCACAGGTCCAATTGGACTCCCAATGTTTTTTTTTTCTGCTGGGAAAAGTCTCGAAAAAGCACTGCCTTTAGTGTAAAACCATCGCAGGTCACCCGTAATGAAACTCTAACCAATTTCCATTGCAAGGAAAATTTTCATTGTTACCGTCACCGCGGCAAAGAGAAAAATTATACAAGGTGAAGCCCAATAATGAGATCAGTTACACTGAGAACACACCTGCGCCCACGCACAAAACACGACAGCATGGTAGTGACGGAAGAAAAAAATTGCTACTTGCTGCCACCTGCTACAATTTCTGTAGAGCTCTAGATTACATCAATAAATAGTTGCCATTGCAGCCGTAGACGCGGTGAAGAATAGTCACGGCGGCACTTGTCTCTGCACAAAACACGGCACATCACGATGATTCCTTGCTCGCGACACGATAAACGATGGTCGAGAGGTTTCCAGATGGGCTGCGCACGACCCCGCCTGTACAACGCATCGGCAGGAGACCGTGGTCGTAGTCGCAGCGGCACCGAGAACTCGCACTGTATATACCACGACATGACGCAATGATTCCTTGTTTGCTTCATTATTATTCGCGATCGGAACGTTTAGAAATGGGTCGCGCACAGAATCACCGGCACAACGCATCGGCGGGGACCCTGGCTGTAGTTGTAGCGGCAGCGAGAACTCACACGGACGTCCACAGCTGGTCCGCTTGCTGGTTCATAACTCCTTGATCCATTGTGGGCGCCAGCACGCACGAATGACGGTAGTGATTTCTTCAAACACATTCACGCACACACAAAAACAACGATAGGCCAGCCATCACCACAACAAACATCGGGGGGGGGGGTGTATGCTTGCTGCCTTGATGTTGCGGCACTGGACCTCAAACTAAGCTCCGTGTTTGTATGCTGCCGTCAGCACAAAGGAATGCTTCGGGAATTTATAACTCGATTAAAATAGTCACGAAATAGCCGCGCCGTAATACAATCTGCCGAAACTAGGCCTCGCGATTTTCCTTGGGATCGCCTCGACTCGCTTCGCTGGGGAACCGCCATGTTGTTGGGGCTGAAACATGCTGATAGCCCTGATTGGCCAGTAGGAGGTCGGTAGGAACCAATCAGGGTCTCGGATGATGGCTGGCGGAACGCGTCATCACCGCGGACCGGCAAAAAGTTGAAGTTGGGCAACTTCTGGCGGAGAGCGATTTTCGGCCGGAAGGCACCGCGTTCCGGCCGCCGGAATGATTTTGGCCGGAACGAAACGACCTCGCCGGAGGTACCGTTTATGGGCCTTTTAGGCCAACCAAGACTGCGAGGGAAATTCTTTTTTTCATACTCCTGCTCTGCATCGCAAGCCATTAGGAATTGCCTCCCGCCCACTCCCCCCCCCACCCAACGCCAAGTGTTTCTTCCTGCTTTTCCTTCCTCTTGTGATGCAATATATCAAACAGTGCGCGCAAACTGCTTCTCCGTGTTCGGTTTTTCTGTTCCAAGGTATCGAACAAAACGCGCTGAATATTTTTTTTTGCTTTTGTTCTTTAGAATGACGGGCTATATCCAGCTCATGGAACGCCAGGAAACGTGTTAGCAAAAGGTTAACAGCTGTCAACATTTTTTGCGGACGCTATACGGGTGGTTGCGCATTGGGTGGACGCCGGCCGGATGCGTTTTGTTCACTCAAGTAACAATTTCGCGTTAAAAAAGCCGCCTAACTGAGTTTTAAAAACATCGCGTTAAAAATTCTTATTCGGCAAAGACTGACCACAACGCACCGAGAGAAAGGCAAAATAACAACGATGGCAGACCGCGCAAACACGTCTATAGCGGAGAAGTGAGCATTAAATTCAGCGCCAGCCGGTGCAGTGGCATCGGAAAGAGCTAAGAAGAATTCCCCCGCACCTCCCCGAAGGGAATCGTGCAGAAATGCGAATGCATTGGGTGCACCGATAAGTGTGTTGCGAGTAATGGCGTAATTAATGACGAGAGTGCGAACATAATCATTTATTCATCAGCACCTGTTTGTGTTATCGTTGTACCTGACGGCCACAATCACTGCCTTGTGATCGCTAAAGTGCACGGTCAAAGGGTCTTTGAGAAGCATACGCGCGTCACAGTTTCGCGTAAAGACCAGATCAATGCAACTCCCGTGAGTGGTAGTGGGGCACGTGTCGAAGCCGGCAGAGAGACAATGCATAGAGTGCCTGGTTACACGCCCGAGCGAGCTCCTCCTCTCCCCTTGCCCTCCGCTACTCCCGCCCGAGCTACCACCTGCTCCGGTTGCTAGGCGCGCCACAGCTGTTGCTAGGGGCGAGGAGGAGCGCGGAGAGATAACACCTGCGGGCGCACGCCCACGGAGCACGACAACCCCCGACTAAGAAATGCATTCGCATTTACGACGACGATGACGACGGCGAAGTCAGAACTACGAGGCGCGCGCTCACGTGCGCTCGCGCTGGAGGAATGCAGGCGCACGCCGGCCAACGGAGCAAGACAACCCCCGGCTAATCAATGCATTCGCATTTAAAACAATGAATAACAAATTCGGCATGCGGAATCGGCGCGCACGGGGAGGTAGCTATGTATGAGGGTGGTCGTAGTTTTGGCACATACCAAATGGCGAGATCGGGCAGCATCAAGATTTTTCTGGGCCTAATTTGCCCGCGTTACGAAACTATGATTTGGAAACAAAAAAATTCGGATGAAGAAAAGCGTCCCTCCTCTAACGAGGGCCTCCTCTCCCTCTCGTCGTATTCTCTTTCTTGCATGGTCTAGTCGCCCCATTTCTGTTCATGACGATGATGGTGCCAGTACGTTATTCATTAGAATGCGGGGACACCATGCGGCTCGGTTTTCCTTTTTTGTTCTGTTATATTTCTGGAACTGATTACAATCACCCAGTTCAATATGCTCAAAGCAATGTATCGTGCATAGGCGAACTTCTACCAACTGGAAACATAAAGGACTGTATAAAAAGCAGTAGCTCCGCAAACAACCATCGTCCAGAGCAGGCCCACCTTAGGCAGCCCTGTATCGTTTCAATGGGCGATTGATTCAGAATATTGGTCATCAAGAAGATAGCTTTGCCCCCGTAATCATACACTAATTTTAGCGCACACTTCAAAAAAATAACGTACAGAACATGGGAAGCAGGTAAAGAAGTGTGGTTTCACAATATGTAACGTCGTCACAGGGTCATGATTGGGTAAGGAATAGCAACAGGACTAATCTACCACCAATAAACTCCGATCGTGGGAGCGCGTCTAGTAACTTTTGTACTTCCTGCTTGAATGTTAACATGCAGTAAACAAGCGCATTACGTGTTTTATGATTTATATTCCGTACCCCTGAGATTTTGTGGTTAGAACGTTCTAACAACGGAGGAGGCGTGTCTCAACATAAAGGCTGGAAGCAGGAAAACACTTACCCATTCTGCCCACCAACGACTTTTCTCCAGAGCCCACTTCCCCATCCGTTTGCTCTCACCCCGTTACCTTTAAGCTGCGATAAATGACACCATCGGCCCTTTGTCAACCTCCCTAGCATAAATTTCCCCAGCGCTCTCCTGATTTGTCACTATTATCCCTCGACTGGTTCACACTTCCCTGGCAAAATGTGGTGACTCTTGGCTGGCATGATTCTTGAATGCGTGTACTTTTCTGCATACGTGACGCCATGTTCTTTTGCTCTGTGAAGCCTCTGTAATCACTCGATGCGGTTCTGTATCTACGTATGCAAATGAATTTAAGGTTGCAAAAAAGTACAGACAGAAAAATTGGAACGATTTAGATAAGATTAGCATGCCCTGTACGCAAGGATGACACTTTAAATTGTGAAGTGAAGGAATTTTTTTTTCTGAGGGAGCAGCGCAAACTAGACAGGACAAAAGGGTAGGACACAACACGAGCGCTTACTAACAACTGAAGTTTTTATTAGAAATTGGAAGAACATATAAAGAAGCCTGCGTACTAACACCCCGTGACATAGGCCCATGTCATGGCCTATGTCACGGGGTGTTAGTACGCAGGCTTCTTTATATGTTCTTCCAATGTCTAATAAAAACTTCAGTTGTTAGTAAGCGCTCGTGTTGTGTCCTACCCTTTTGTCCTGTCTAGTTTGCGCTGCTCCCTCAGAATGAATGTATACCAACTGGCCCAGTTCTCGACCTTGTTGAATTTTTTTTTTTTGCAAATTTGATTGGCAACAAAATCTGATGATATTTTTTGGACCACGATCAGAAAATACATATACAGAAAGAAAAGCCAGCAATCGAAAACGCAAAGAAGGAACAGAGGATTGATTTTATCTTCGTTTTCCCGCTTTAAAGTACGCCGATATTTTTAAGTTAAAAACGAAAAGGGTGAAAATTGTTCTGTTTCAGTGGAAACCGATACCACAACCTTCCGTACACGCGTCGGATGCCATTACAATTATGCTGAAGTGTAGGCCGCGCTCCTTACACTTTGTGAGTATGGGCCAATGTAATTGCACTCCACGCTTAGGTGTGGTTACCAGTGCCGCTCAGACAAGTTAAAGTGAAGGGGACCTTTTTTTTTAACCCCCGGGCTGCAACTGGAGCCAAGTCGAGAAGTGATGAACTGAAAACTAGCAAAAAACTTACTAATGCTACCGCAGCACCTAGACTGCCAGAACCGAGAACAAATATGTGAAAGAGCGGTCAGTTGAATGAACACATAAAAAATGCACCCGTCGAGTTGAACAAGACGTAGGGAAACGAATCTGTTGTTTTTTCGTTTTGCGTTAGGTCGATTTTTTTAAAGAAAGAAAGTTGAGAAAAGCATGTACATCGGTTGGAATGGCCAGGTTCAGAAAAGCGAGTGGAAAAGACACCAAGAACGACATACGGGAAGTAATTTCCTGCTTTCGGCGAAAAATGTAAATCTGCAATTTGGAGGGAATTAATACATTTTAAGAAGCACGTTCTTGGCATTACATTCAAAACTTTAACGTGGTGGAGACGTAACTCAAATTACAAGCTGCGTGCGACTTTAATAGAGCGTTCTGTCAATGTCAATGGTGTTTTCGGTAGGTGTGAGAACGGTGTCCAAAATATACCGTGCATGCCACAAGCACATTGCATTATTTCACAGCGTACCTATTTCTCTGGTACCAGAAGGACGGCGTGCATAATAAAGACGTTCAGTAGTTACTGCTTTAGAACTCATAGGACCGAGCACAGGAACAGACCTGGTGTTAATACTAGCAGCCAGATATTTTCTTAGACAATACCTCACAAATGGATCAAGAAGTAAGGTATTAGATTGCAAGCGAATAAATTATGCCCAACAAATGCATGCTCTTAGAAACGACTAGACTTGGAAATAAAAGCTACTTAAGTTAAACAGACTTTGTCTTTTTGCTTCCTACAAGTGCATCTCAGAACACAAAACAAAATAAACATTTACACAAACAAAGTTAATAACAAAGCGAAAAGAAAAAAATATCAACCGCCCGACAAGAATTCGAACAGAAAAACAGGAAGGCAGTGCTTCGGAGGCAAACACCCCTTGTTGTGTGTTTGCGAACTGTGTGTGCTTAGTGTGTTTGCTCTGCGCGCAGGCATAAAAGAGAAACATCACGACGCCTCAGGCATGCGGAAGCTACTGTTTTCTCACTCCACTAAATTGTATTACGACGTTTCATTCGCAGTAAAAGTGCACTGCACTCACTGATTGCTACTGAGCCAGACAATTCCGCAAAGCAAGTGCAGACCTTCTCGTCCCACTACCCAAGCAGAATGAAGACTCGCCAAATACGTCAGCTTCCGAAGGACTAGAATACCGTTTTGCTCTTCAGCGAATTCGGAAGCAGAATCAAGATGTTGATACTACAGATGCTGATACTTCTTGCAAGCTGCACATTTTATTAACAAGAAAATTAGCGGTAATAATACAGGAGAGACAAAGATGAAACCGGAATGACTAGGGCGATCACCGCCTTTTTTTGGACAACTGAAATATGGCTGCAAACACACGATGACTGTTTTGATCAGTGGCCGTAGAGCGCTTCTACAATTTAGCGAACCTGTCACGAAGGAATGTGTTATAAGCTAATACACGCGGTAGGACGGTAGAGTCGTGCAAATGTCGCGCACGCTTTTTATAAATCGTAGAGATACTTAAGCTTGACAGCTTTTCCGGGGCTTTCCGAACTTCTAGTGAACCGGTAGCTTTTGTAATGCTATCTTTGGAGTTCACGATGCGCGAGTGAGGTATATTCTTCTTATCTTTGTTCATCTATTATATGTGAAGCGATACTTTTACTTGAACCCACAATCCCCGCAAATGCCTGTAGAGGAGGGCTCTAGGGTGAGAATTCATAATATTCAATATTACGAATTTTGCCAGGTCCCTCTTTTTTCGCAATACTTGTTGGTGTGTAGAGCAGTATGTACCCAAAAAAGGTGCCAGGAATGCGACCGTCTTGGTTACGGTGTGCATTGAATTGTAAAAGCGAGTTCCTGTGTACCACTTCATCCGTTACACAATAAAAAATTTTTACGCCCAAAAGGGTGCTTCAGCTTGTCGCCGCAGGATCACCCTAAAAACTCAAAATTTTGCACACTTTAGGGTGCTTGAATTCTGTCGCCGCAGGAGCACCCTTTGTGAAGCACCCCAGAAGACAGGTGCCTTATAACACCCTTTTCGACCTAAAAGTATCCTAGGGTGCTACATAGCACCCCAATCTGTAGGAGCATCTTCTGCAAAAGCACCCACCTAAAGGGGTACAAAAAGGGTGCGTCATCCTCGGTTCACAAATGGTGCAGCAGGTGTGAGACCACATATTGCACAATATGACACACGATTATGGTATGAAACGTTGGTGCTTTCCAAGCTCGGCTCTGTGAGACATTCTATTGAAGCTCAACGGCAGCTGATAATTTCCTTGAACTTGTGTCGCCGATTGTTAAAACATATATTTAAAGAGTCAGGAGCCACATCTCAGTACAGAGTTATGACTTTAGAGGTAGTTGATTATCCAAAACTTCGTAAAAAACCAATTATATTGTAACGTGGCGGCAGATGACACGAACCATGAGGCGATGAAGCGATGTATTTACAAGACTATTTACAGGCAGCCATAA